>NW_026138062.1:36220000-38720000 GCF_025592945.1 Manacus candei
AGAAACCAATTCAAATTGTTTTCCTGCTCTCAGAAGGCAGTAGGATCACATGACAAGCACTGCAGAAGCACTCCCTGCTAAAAATAGCAGCATTTTAGGAAGATATTTCAGTCCTGTCTTGAATTCATTAATTATTCACTTCATCTGCATTTTTTTTAGCATCATCATAAATTTCTATCTTTGCAAGAACAGTACTTCCCCATGCCCTAAAGGAGAAATTTTAAAATAGCCTCTCTTTATCTGGCAGGTTTGATGGATCATGACAGTGCTGTGGCACACATAACTAGCAGACCTTGAATCAGGGGGTTTGCACTGTACTGCACTTGAGATGAGTTAAACGGATTTCAAGCTTACAAATTCAATCTTTATTTTACCAGCCTATCCTGGTTTTACTTTCTATTCACTCACAACACAGCTACATCTCTTTTGTCCTTCAAAAATTGCAGAAATTCATGTATAAACAGTAGGCAAATACTTCATCGTGAACTTGACAGAGCAGTCAGGATTTAGGATCAGATATGTAGGGACACTAACAATCAGCCTTTCAGAGAAGTGAAATAATTTCTTTATAAATTCATCAAACCTTTTCCTTCTAGGACACCTAGAAATTCTGGCTGTCAGAAAGCACTGGATGGAGCAAGTCAGTGTCAGTGACTTTGGATCAGGTTCTGTAAGTATTGTGGGACACTAAAATCCCATAATACCCTTCTTCCCATGCCCTGCAAGGTTGTTACAATAATGGCTCATGTAGTACCAAGAGAGAGAGAAATCAACATCCACCAGGATAGTCATCTGTGTAGAATCATAGAGTCATTTAGGTTGGAAAATACCTTTAAGATCGTCGAGTCCAACCATGAACCTAACACTGCCGAGTCCACCACCAAGCCATGTACCACCACCACCCTGCACAGCATTACTAGCTTACACTCATGTTTTAAGTATGCACTCCATTATTCAAGCCAGAAACGAGTCCAATGCAGGGGTGAGGCTGGTCCATCCTGCCAACACCACCTTCTTGTCCCACCAGCTTAGGATGGGAAAGTCTTGATGAAAGCCAACTCTTCCAGTATGGAAAGGATACAATGTTCACTTATGATCACTTATGATCATCATCATCATAAGTGGCTTGCATTTCTCCTTCTGGCTGTGACTTTTAGAAAGTCCCTCTATTCATAGTTGAAAGCAAGATTTAGCCCTAGAGTACAGCAATTTTTGCATACTTCTATTCTAGCAACTGACTTCTCTATCAATTTTCTAGTGCAAACATTTCCTTGCACCATACTTAAAGTTGCTAGATGTCTTTGTCGAAAGCTGACACAAATACCAAACATACCCAACTGGAACAGCTATGGAAAGTAACCTGCATTCCTGTGAAAGGGGAGGCTGCCTGCCTTGCTCAAATAATTTAGTTCAGGGCCAAATAAGGAGGTGACCTCAAAATTATATCAATCAGATGTTACACCACATTCCACGTGTTTTCTGTGAGGACTGTTCATAGAGCATTCAATTCAAATTAATTGATTTTCACTTCACTACATTTCCACTCTTCACCTGTTAATTTTTTTAACTCGGAATGTTCAAATAATTGAATTGTACAAAGATGCACATATCACAAGCACAAACCTCCAAGACAGATTTAATTCAGAAGTCTGCTAATGCCTGGTCAATTAGCAAGCACAGGACCCCTTTCCCTTCCTACATTCTCTACTACCTAACAAAGGAGAAAAATAATTATGTTTTCCTATTTCCAGGCAGACCAATTAAAAGTGAGATTGTAAATTATTAAGGTACATAGTTACAGCTATCACAATGAAAGTTTTGCTAGCTTGTTTAAGAATAGCTATTTCTGTGAAGTAGTTCATTATAAATAAGTGAAAATACACAAAACACATGTACACTGCTCAGAGTGTGGTTTCAGGACTCTAAAGAACATTTGTGCTGCTTAGTAGTTGAAAGAACAGTGCAAAACACTTTAATATTCTTTCTTTTTTCTTTTAAATAACCCTATGGATCTAAAACTCTCATTAATTTTGTAATCTGACAGAAGGAAGCCTCTTCAGACCACCATTCCTAAAATCACAATAAATACCTTTCATGCCTAGTAAATTCTGTTCTATATCACGTATCATTTTTCCCTTTTGCAAACTGCTACAGTGATTCATAAGAGACAAGAAAACACCTAACCCAGAATTCCAAACAACTATGAACAAGAAATATATCTGATGTAGTCAGCACTTCCTATATACCTGCTGCACGTCATCGCCATGTTAATCCATTCTGTCTTAATAAAATCATGTTCGAATATATAATCTCCTAAATAATTTCATGGAAATCCCTCATTATGGCTACATGGCACTAATAAAAACTGCGTATGTAGTGAAGAGAAACAACAAAAAACCCCTATTCTTTTCTGAAGTGGTTTGCTCTGCTGTTCTGCCTACCAACACACACATTTTACATGCCGTTGGCCCTTCCCATGCTGTAATGCAAACAGCCTCTAGAACATACTATGTTCAGCTAATAATTAACACTCATCCAGAGCCGTCATAAATAAAGGTCTAGTTTAGCATTTGCTGTGGTATTGTCTGAACTCCCATGCTAAGCCTGTTAGTCTCTGGCTGGGTGAACAAACTCCAGCCACAATGAGAAGCCAAATACCAGGGTCCAAGCAGCTCCACTTTCTTTTCCAAATTAGACCACAGTGTGAGGCAAACTCTGCACACTGAGTGTCTGACTTTGTGAGTGTCACAGAGCTTTCTTTGATGAGTTTCTCCAAGTAGCGTTTTTTTCAGAATGCTTTGTTTGATAATTTGACAGAACATGAAAAAGAAAAAAAAAAGAAGGAAAAAAAGTCTATCAAAAGGACCAGCTGACTGTTTTTTTGTGTTTGCATCAGTACTTCTCCACAAGCCTTTCAGACAGAAACCTTACAGGGCCAGAGAAGAGATGGGGAGAATAGTCAGGCACCCATGTTGCCACTCATACACATTTCATATTTCACAGCACTTCTAATAAGATGAGGGAAATCAGACAATGTGTCCTGGCAAAACCACAGTTAGGCAATTGCGTTCTCCCTACCTGAGGTTACCTTGTACTTTCACAGAGATGGAGCATTCATCTTCCTTTCTTCTCCTAAACCACTTAGTTACAGTTCTTTTTATATATAAATCCCTACTTACAAAATAAATTAAAAAAATGTGTGACTGTTCTGTGCTGCTGCCACAGAGTAGTTATGACAGTGCTTAAAGATTAATATTTTTCATACAAAAAATCCCAAGACCCAAGAGAACCTGGTCCCCTTGGTATCATGATTGCCAAAAGCCACAATACCTACACAGATACACACCCTGTGGTGATTCCATGTCCCTATGCAGACGACAGAAAGGCAGAGCTTCCTGAACAAAGCAAGCAGACTCCAGCAGCAACAGTAAAATCCCAGGAGACTGTCAGTGCAGGAGGGATTTCATTGCTTCACTCCTTTACCCTGTTGCCCCACTTCTCCCACTCCCTTGCTTTCCACACTATCACAGACCTTCTCTGGAGGGACCAGACTGGGATAGGTACTACACTATCCCAGGGCTGTTTATGGAGTTCTTCTGACATGAGCTGCAGGAAGATGAGACGCCAATTAGGCTTCAATCCATTTTTGCCACTGCCAGCTCCTCAGCTCTTGGTTTTGCTGATATCCACCCCCTTGAGGGTCTTCTTTGCAGCATCTGTCAAGCTTTAAGCATGCCCTCCCTGGACATGAAATCATTATAAGACGAGCAACCCCACTGTGCCTGAGCTTGCACCTGCCAGCATAGGCTGCACATCAGCAGCCATGTTCCTATTCATAAAGGCTTGATTTAGATCTGTCCAGCTAAGTGCATGAGATGAAAACTCATTTTCACCTAAATACCCAGGGTCTGCTCATGATGCTTTTGGAAGTCATGACAAAACTCCAGGGACAAGTCTCGGGTTACATAAGCTGTCACAGTGTCATTTCTCTGGAAGCTAACAAGCTTCCTTCTCCACACCACAATGGAGTAGGACCAAGACAAAGTCAACTCTTACAAAACAAACAAACAAACAAAAAACAAGTGTGTTCCCCTACATTCCATGCCAGCAGGAATTGGCCCACACTGTGTCATTTACTAGTCACACTTCTGACCTCTATTTTATTTTTGGTTCCCCCAGCACAATCAAGAACTGCAGTCATCAATGTTATCTAAGCATCTAATTTATAACGCTTGGCTGAACCCTTCCAGGAATCAGAAAGCAAGGTGGTATGCAATTTGATACAGGGGTCAGAGCCAATTTTTAAAGAAGACAAGGGAAGAGTTCCCATCAGCTTAAATGGAACATGGATCAGGCTTGCAATGATAAAAAGGCAACAAATATTTTAAGACACTAAAAGAACCATTTCAGGCATGCTCAGATTTACTGAAAGCTGTAACTTGACCTACCCCAGCTCCCCACTCCACAAATTCTCTTCTGTCAGAAGACAACATATATGTCAAACTAAGGCTGCTATCATCCTACAGCTACACACACATACTCTTTAGCCTGAATACTAGTTAAGCTTTTAACTGAATGGAGATTTTTAAGTAAAACATGCTTTCCTTAAATCCAACCAAGACGGAACATAGCACAAAAAGTGTTTTGTCAGTATTTTTCACTTTGTTATGTGGTTCTCTAAGCACAGAACACAGGCTTAAAGGATAGATGGCCTTCTTTCAGCAGAAAGTGCTGCCTCTTGCAGGAGCAGCAAAACTCATATGCTGAAAAACATTGTAAAGTGGGGGATAAAACGTACTTAATCTGCGTGAATCTCTACATTCAGTGAGTACCCCCCAAAACTGGATTTATCCATCATAAGAGAAGCATTTCATCTCTCAGCTACAAGGTGTCACCACAAAACCAGCAGAATGCTCAGTGCCTCTCATAAAACACTTTTGCCACAGGGACCAAATAATTATTATACGTAAATGTACACTAAAATACTTCACGTTTTATTCTTTCAGCAAAATGATTTGGTCAAGGACTGATGAACAAAAGCCTGTCTCTGTATTTTGCTATTAATTTTATGCAAAGCTACCTGCTAGGTACTAGCTCAGAGGACAAGGACAGTACTGACCACATTGTCATTCTGGATGACAAACAAACACAGCATCACAGGCTATCACAGTCTGGAAAGATCCAGCTCACCTCAATGAAATGCCACACATCCACTGGAGTCTTGGAAATCAACAAACTTGTCAGAGAGATTTTAAAATCTACGGTGCTTTAGTGGGCACTATAGCAAAGAGTTGGCACTCTAAAATCTTTACCTGGCAGGATTTAATAGCATATTCAGTTTAAGCTGTTTAAAAATGAGGCCTTTTAATTTCCCACCTCTTTTGGACAGGAAGGAAGGCCAGCATTTCAAAGAGCTGCTGCTGAAGAAAAGATGTCACATTTCCCCTTTTGGACAGCAGTGCTCCTCCATTGACAAACACTTCTCATAAATGATCTCTCCAGAGATGACTCTTCAGACACTTCCCCCATTCCTTTTCCCAGAGGCAATTCCTCCATAAAGTCATGGATTTAGAAACGCAATTTTTAGTGTTTCACTTTCTGAGTAGAACAAAAAGTAGTTCCTTAATATTTTTCAGGAAATTCCCTCATCTTTGGTGTTGCTATGCCCTGCCTTAGGGAAATGCTGGAAGTCAGGTGGCTCTGCTCCTCCATGAGACCCCGACTCATGCACACCAGTGGACCTGTCTTTCAATGGGTCAGACTTCAGTCATGCAGTTAATTTCAGCTTTGATGAAAGAAGTTGTCATTCTGTCTGAAAAAAACCAAGATATATATATATATAATAACAACTTGAACAGAACTGGTGACTGAAGAGCTCAAAGACCAGGTTGTTGGTCTACCAGGTACCTGCAACACATGGACTTTCCAAAGAATTTAGGTTTTTAGAGTATAAGAAAAAAAAGAACTTGGTTTTTTGTTTAAACTTTACAACATTTTTATATTCTAAAATAACTCAAAATATTTTCTTGAAGTCTTCCCTAAAGAGTTTCCTATTTTGAGTCTGATTATACACTAGATGCTGTCCTAACAAAGGCATCAGCAGGCTAAAATCCCCCTTGCTATGCAAAAGTATACACACTAAAAGACTGTCTCTAGATTGCAGACTCTCAAAGGCAGGAACCTTGTCTAGATTTACATTTTTAAAATTATGAATACAATAGAGTTCTTATCTTGACTGGGATCTGCTGACGCAACCATAAAATTAATTGGTGGGTTTACAGGAGCACGTTCAATTCTGATTCCACTGAGGTCAATGGTATTTCAACCATAATAGAATCAAGTCAAAATTTCTCCTGAGTCACAGTTGCCTCTTATAATTGTGTTAAATTTGAAGAGCAAAGTTTAGCAGATTAAAGATGCATGGCCTAGGCCAGACCTCAAAAATATGCAGCATCCACACCTGAAGACAAGTTTTACCTCAGCAGCAGCATGTGGTACCCAGATATAAAATCTTATCTTCAAATCAAAAGTAGTGGCAGAGGTCTGCCTTTATAAAAGGAATGAAAAGGAAACAAAAGGGCTTTATAAAGGGGAAAATATGGATTTACACTGTAACAAGTTTTATTTCTCAAGCTTTTTGAATGCAACACAAATGAATTGCATTACTGCCCATCACCAAATCAGCCGGAGCACATTCAAACCCCAAAGCAAATCTCAACTTAGACAAAATCCCTAATGAAGTCCCTGCAGGGTGGACTTTGTCTACTCTGTCTTTGAAAACGATGAATGGCAAAGTGGGAGAGAGTGCCACATTCACATCTCCCTGGGTCCTGAATCAGAAACAGAGCACATCAGATCTTTAACTGACACAGCAAATAAATCCCCAAGCACATCTCAGTGTGTCACTGCTGCTGATGCTCTTTTAGCAGGTCACTTCAACACAGTGTTCTCAGGTCAGCTGAAGACACTGAACCTTTTCACAGCTCTGGATAGTTAACACAGCTAGCTCCAGAAATGTTCAGGGCTGCAGTGACTGGGAGCAACAAAATTGCAAAGAAAATAATCTGAAGATGTCCCACTCTTGCTTGCTGGGTAGGATTTGGGTTTGTGACGTAGTTACGCCAACTTCAACAACTACCTGCTTTCAGAAGCACAGTGCTCAACCCTTCTCCCATTCCACATTGCACCCGATTCCCCCACTGAGCACTAGTGCTTGCCCAAACAGGCAGCAAGCCAGTTTCAGGAAGCTAAACCAGAAGTGAAGCAACTCTACCAAAAAAAAAAAAAAAAAAAAGGCAAGTTTTTTGGTTTTTTCTGTGGCTTTAGATTCCTAAAATGACCTCCTGACATGTCGGACAAGTGCCAGTGTTGGAGCAAGAAAGAAAGAAATACACAATAGAAGGAGGGAACCTCTAATCTCCTATTTTCATAAGAACATAAAATTCCAGACATCTTTAGCCAGGGGAGAGCAAATCATCAAACTAATGTTTGAGTAAAATCTTGCTTAACAAAGCTTAGCTTTATATATATGTACACACACACACACACATATAGTACATAATTTATGTAGAAGATACTCTAATCCTGTCCCAGACATGTAGTGAGAGTCCAAGATCAGCAGTGAACTACAGACCAAGGTAACGAGGTCATTGAAGGTTTTCTCTCATATAAAATTATCTTCAGACCTAGTAAGCATCTGAAATTAAGTCCTCTGAGGAATATCAAAGATCTGAGGAAAAGTGTAGTATCTATCTCATAGACACTACTAGTAGTCTTCAGTGACAGGTGTTATAGTCTGTGAAATTCTGATTTAAAAAGTACTGAAGCCATAGTTTAAAAAGAACCATAACAGTTACAGTTTCTCACAAAGCTTTCTTGCTGTGTCAAGCTTATTAATTGAACTATCAATTCTTCCTAAACCAGTACCCACATCTCAAAAGACCTTTCTTTTCTACTGAGTCCTTCATACCTTGCTGAGTGGATTGCAGTTTCTGCTCTCATCCCCAGTGCTGGTACCTGTGGAGAACATCATCTAACAACACCCAGCTTCCAGCAAAGCTGCTCATCCAAATTCCAAGAGAGACTGTCTGCAAAGGTGAAGTAGATGAGGCAGCTCAAGTTTCAGGGGTTTTCTCAGACTTATGCCCTCCACAAATGTCCACAATCGCAGAACTGTTTCCTACTGTACAGTGCAGAGAAAGCATTTATGCTTAATCTCCCAGCTCCCCGCAAAATTCCCTCTGGCCAGCTCAAAATCTCACTTCCTCACAACCTGAAACTTCACCATTATCCAGCCTAAGCTTTCTTGTGACCCATTCAAACCAATCCATTCTTGTACTCTATTTCAAGGACTTTTTTTTTCCTCCCTGGTGTTAAACCTCAACATATTTACAGAGAGCAAGAGCATACCCTCTCAGTTTTCATTCTGCAGGCTAAGTCAAAATCTTTAGACTCCATCATTTGATAGCCTTTTCATCCCCCTGATCATCCCAGTAAGCCCTTTCTGCACCTGTTTTGGTTTCAATCCATCTTCTTTAACACAAGTGACCAACTGCATTGTGCATTTAGACTGAACCCTCCCAGTGCTGTATGTAGCGGCACTGATAGAGCTCTCCCTGAGCCTCACAGGCAAATATTTTAGGTACTTTAAGTCACCAGAGCCCTTCTGTGAGGTTGCCTCCTGTGCTGGAAATACTTCCCAGCTTAGCAAAAATTTCAGTAATACATCACTACCTTTTTATGGTGAGATGTTTAATGTCCCTAATAAAAACAGGGAATAAAATCAGTCCAAGGACCAATCCATAAAAACTCCACTAATAGCTTCACTCCAGTCTAACAGCTTTCAGCACTCCCCATTGCTGTCTTCTCCTCAGATTTTTCACCATCTATCATACAAGTCTTCTATTAACACTAATTTTACCCACTGTAACAAATGCTCTCTTCTGTGGGTCATACCTAACACAGCCCTCCAGATTAGCACAATTTCCCATTTCTAGAAAAAGAAATTCCTACCAAAAATAAAATACTAGGTTTGCCTGAAACAATTTATCCTGCTTCAGTAAACTCATCTTCCGTGTACTTTCAGGTCCTCCTCTACTGTTTCATTTAGAAGCATTTTTCTATGCCCCAAGCACAACCCAAGTCAGACTGACAGCCCTTCAGCCAAACACAAACCACGCAGCCAGAGGTACACACACACTTGAGGATGGAAAATACCTGCATTGCCTTGGAGAGAAGCAAACACTCCCTCACCAGGGTTTGCTCCCATCTTTGTGCTATACCTTCTGGTGACTTGGGAAGGAACCACTGTGGCTGAAGACCTTCTGCTTGTCCAGATTTGTTTTCCAGTTTCCTGTTTCAATTCCCCAGGCAGCAAAGAAACCCTTGTGCCAGGAAAAGGGAGTGGATGGACGGTTGGAGGGAAAGCAGTCGCTTCTTTTAGCAGTGCTATTGGCTGCCCCTGCTCCCTTTGTTCATCCCATGACAGGGAATTCCCCAGACCCATGTTTCCACCCCAAGGAATATATCAGAAATAGGGCTAGCCCACTTAGCATCCACACTCAGACTGTATTCCATTTACAGTCCCACCTGAGTACACCATGTTGGCAAAGACTCCTGTTCCTTTTCATTTAATAGCTTAAAAAGATTTCGCTTTATATCTTAGTATATGTTTCAGGACCCAAATCAGCTTTATTGCAGGAATTGCCGTTTTATCCCCATGCTTCTACACCTCTAAGACACAGGTTTTTCTGCAACTTGCCCTTCTCCCATTCCTCACAGACCCTCTGCTAAGCACTCACAGCCTTTTAGTCTCCAAATCCTTCCTTGCAGTTTCACCCTTTCTGGGATAGTGTTTCCACAGGATTTTTGCATTTCTGACAAAGTTTCAAGTTTCCTTTACATTCAGAGCCATAATCACCTTTTTGAACTGGGCCTCTTCAGATCTCAGAGTCTGCCCATCAAATTAGCTACAGGCCTGCTTCTTGCAGTCTCCTGCTTAAAGCAGATTTACTCAGGAAGACACGAATCACTGTTTTTGCTAAAACACACCAACAGGTTTTTGATCGCGAGAGTGCCAGCTTTTCCTGAGCAATGCTGCTTGTGAGGAAAACCTGACCACTCCTTGCAAGTCAGCTGCCATAGAAACTGCTTTCTGTCTCTCCACCATTTATACTGTTTATCAAAAGGCACTTTATTATTGTAAATAATAATAATAACACAAGCAGAACAGTTTTTAATCTGGTGCTGCAGCCATTACCCCTCCTGGGATTTGACCACTCTCAGCCTAGAAGTCTGTGCCTTCACTCAAGGAAATTGCATTTAATTCTCCTTCCAAAAATTGTGCATTGCAACTGTGCTGTTTCCAGGCTCACCTCAGCCATGGTACCTATGATGAACGCTGATGAACATATAATCCAGATTATTATTAAAAATTAAAAAAAAAATCTATCTGAAGCGTATGGAAAAGCTTTAGATCAGAGGTGCTTAACACTAAAAGGAAAGTGTGATGACACTGCAGGGTAATTTATTTATTTATTTAAATACTTGTAGTGATCATATACTTGGCCCAAATGCTGTTCCCAACATGCACTTTCAACCTGTTTTTTTCTTGATGTTGTTTCCGTGCACCTTGACCTAACCTTTGAAGGGCTGAACGATTCCCTTCCCTTATTTGCATGGGAACGTAAAAGATATTTTTAGAATGCAGCCAAACAAATCCATGCCTACATCAAGCAATTTTCAGTAAACTATGACAAACCTTTTTTGTCAAAAAAAATTCTGTTCATCTGTCTTTGTACCTGCATAGCCCTTCCAGGACTGTGGGGACCCAAACAAAAGCATAAAGCACTGCAGGTGCAGCCCTGCTTGGACAACAAAGAAGCGTATCGTCACCTCCCTGCACACTTGCTGGGAAAACATGTTCCTTCAAGGACAATTCTCTCTCCCTCTATCCTCCTCCACCCTCTCCCTAGTGTTTTAGGAGCAAAAAGCAAGTTTAGTATCCCAAAACAAGCTTTCAGTTAATTTTTTGAAGGACAGCAATTTATTACTCTGTTAAAAGCGTTCCTAAATATCACCTTGCAGCACACACCCTGTAAGTCAAACCCAGAGGTGTGTAGTTCCCTCTCTGGTTCCCAGTCTGGGCTCTTCAGCCCTGTCCCAGCTGCTCTGTGGCAACATGAAACTTCTCTCTTTACTCTCCCCTGGCCTCTCCTTCTATACACTCCTAGCTCTTTCCCCCTTCCCCAGAAGTCTACCATCTCCACTCCTGCCTTCCTCCTTCCCTCTGCACAGCTCCCTGATAGCTGCTCCAGATCTTCCAACTACCAGTATTCCTCCTGACCATCCAACCTGAGCTGTCTTTTGCCACCTGCCAAGGACACAAGGAGCAATGGAGGCACCAGTATTTCACAGAATCATAGAATGGTTTGAGTTGAAAGGAACCTTTACAGCTCATTTAGTCCAACCCCTTTGCAATGAGCAAGGACATCTTCAACTGCATCAGGTTGCTCAGAGCCCCAGCTAACCTGACTTTGAATGTTTCTAGTGATGGGGCATCCACAATGTGTCTTGTCAACCTGTTTTATTGTCTCACCACTCTCATTGTAAAAAATTTTTTTCCTTATATCTAGTCTGAGAAGAGGAGTGGGGCGAGTCCATGTTCTTGGGAGATTGGTGGGGTAGGGATGTCAGCAGTGGGATGTAGCACAGCTCTCTACTGCAGAACAGCCCAGGACTACCAGAGCAGCCGAGGTGAGGGTGTTCCATGGTCTTGCTGTGCTTGAGATAGCATAGCACTGCCTCAGAGGACAGTCCGCAGGGGGAACAAGAGGCACCCCATGGCATGGGTACACATCACTGTCTGCCACGTAGGTGCCACCTTTTAATATGCCCAAGGGCAGCACAACGATGGGGACAGCCCACAAAAGCATGAAGGTCTTGGGACTGATCAGAGAGACCTCCCTCACTCCATGGCATGGCCCTGAGGAGCACAGCTAAGACACGTTTGCTAATGTTCTTGTCAGAGGTGTTGGCAAGAGTTGTTTGGCACTTGGGAAGGAAACAGTCTTTGAATCTTCTCTTAACACCCTTAGGGTCCTGTCTGTAGTTTGTATTTTTCCTCTTCTCCAGTGACAAGCACAGTAGCTGTTGTAAAACCTGATGAGTCATAGCTGCAGGCTGCAAGGGAAAGACAAGGTAAAAGGAGAGCAGGGACAGACAAGACGGAAAGCTGCTGTCACTAACCAGCTTCCAAGTCATTGCTATGTAGCTACCACTGGCTTCTCTGCAGTATCACATACATACATCTTCAGCTTTCCCTGGCTGAATCCATGGCTTGAGGAAGAACTTGAGAACAGCCACACTATGTTACACATATCTCTACCTAAGAGCAGCATAAGAGTCACTGTGCCCTTCTGACCAGAAAGTGCAGTCAGAACTGCCCACTGTAACGGTGGGACGTTGGGAAGAGTTTGTCAGGCAGCTAATCTAGAAGAAAAGCAGAACTCTGAGAAGGCCAAGAGTAACGTGTTTTGATCAAGATATGCTGAAACTGCCTTTACTGCTGTCTTTCATGAAAACTGGCAGCAGTCACCAACCCTGGCTGCTCTGCTTTGCCGTATGTCCCATCTCCATACACAAATACACTGGGAAAAATCTTCCTGTGACAAATGTTTCAAACTCAAACATAGAAGGATAGAAGTCTTTTAGGTCACTGATTTGATTCACACCTAATATATTTTTCATGCAGTAATTTGAATATGAATATGATAGTGTCATAGACAAAGGACACCTGTTCCAATAGTGTTGAGTACTGAATGCCTTACAAGTGGTGGATCTAAGCACCTACTTAGATCCACAACACTAATGTGGAGCAATACCAAGTATTTCTTAGGCTGCTATTCAGCTGTGTGTGGGAAACAGTTTTCCCACCATAGGAAACACATTCACAGTGTCATAAGTGTACCTACTCCATGAAAAAGCTGGTGTTATTCATGGCCTTTAGAAAAGAAACCAAGACAGAGGGATCCAGCTCCCAGCGCAGCAGCACAAGAACAACTTACTGGTGCAACAGAACAGTTCCACTCAAGTGACTGCTCTGCTTAATGCAGGTGAACAACTGAATTAAGTTTTTTGCAGTCTATCACATATCAGTCTCAAAACTAATCTTGCTTAAACTAGTCTTCTACTTCACCAGAGAGATAATTCTGTGCTGGATTGTGCCTTGCTTCTAGTTCAAGCTGTAATAGTTATTCCCTCAGAGAACTTACTTTTCAATTAAGTGGATTTTTTCACCAAACCCAAAAATGAAACGTTGTCACTTAAAAATGTCCAGCCAATTCTACACAAAAATCTGCTCTGAGGCATGCTTATCTCAGTGTTTCTAAGAGAGCTGACAGTTGCTGAAATATAGGCACTAGGATTGCTAGTGTTGACAAGGCTTTAAAGCGTCATCACATTGAGTAGCCATTAGAGGTTATATTTCATTGGAAGTAATGTAATTCAATTACCATCACTCTTTAGTATGTCCCATCTCTGGAGGCTGACAACAAGCCATATCATCCATCAGATTTTAACCTGAACTTTGCATTCTAGCCTCACAGATTGCCAGTTCTCCATTATGAATGGCTTCATATTTTTAGTGTCCTTTCTTAGGGAAAAGAGGTTATCCAATTATATTGCACATCCATCTGCCTGCCTGTCTCTTTTTCCTTGGCTTTTCAACTAGTTTCAATCAGGAGGCAAAGGTCTTCAAGAAAATTAGGTTCCTATCAGTTTTTCAACTAATCAGAGGCATGGTAAAGAGAAATCATTTGCACATCCCACTTGGGAGTGGTAAACTATGTAATCCCTGCAAACTGACAATCTGGTGAGCATGGACAGTTAATACTGTCTCTTTCTCCATACAAGAAACACAAAAGGCTGAGGAATTTGTGCTATTGCAGGGACAGAAGGTCAGGGAGACCCACGTCTTGTCCTGTGAGACACAAACCCCTAGGAAAGCAGACTCCTTTAGAACTGCTGTTCATGGAACAACTATTTTATAAATGCAGTGAGCTTAGTAATTTACAAAGAATTTCTTGTGCGTATTTCTTCCGCAAAGAATGTTTTGAGTAATTCACTCTGACAGTCAAACATATTGCAAATAGAAAATATAAATTACACAGAAAAGCAAGGTAACATTTGTTTTCCCAAGTCTACGCATTTAAGCTCTATCAATAAGCACATTTTCTTTCTCAGAATATCTGAAATGCAGAGTAACTGATTCACTATGTTTGTAAGTTTAAATGATTACTCTTACTGATGATTATCAACATTACTGATTCATATTACTGTTGTTGTTCTGCCTTTTTGCTGCCTAACTGAACCATAAAAGTACTCATGACTTTGCTAGTTCTTAATCACATTCATCAACTGCACAACGATTGTGATTTATGACAGCTTATTCCTCAAAGGCAACCTGTTTACATCTGTCATTGTGCCCATTCCCTTTCTCACTCCCTCTCTATCCTTCCAAACTTTACCTCCTCTGTATTACTATTTACGCTAAATCCCTTTTCTTTGGCCTTTCCCACTCACTGGCTCTCACCAACTCTATATCTCACCTTCTCCCATGTCCACACATCCTCCATCCCAGTCTTGTCCCTCATTTTACTACCTCTTTTTCTGCCTCCCACATACACTGTCATTATCTGTATTTTCTGGCTTCCTCCCCTAGCCTGCTCTTTGCTCAGAAGATAGTTCCCTTCCCCTCGCTCACACAAAACTTTACTAGAAAGAGATCGGTGAACCTGGACACACTTATAAAAACACTTCTGCTGGACTTTTCTGGTTTCGCTTCCCTATACTTCTCCATGGATCACATTCATGGAAGCTGCATTTCCCTCTTACTCTTTCTGTTCCACCTGCCCATTCACCACCAAAATCTCACGTTTTCTCCCACTCTCATTGTGGCCCCCACCTTTTCCCAGTTAGTGCTGCTCTCTGTGACAATTCTCTTCAGCTACACCCAAAGCTACACACTCTATCACTTTAACTTCTTTTTGAGTGTTTCTCTGCAACATTTACTCTATCAGTCGACCACTGTCACCTTCTCTTCTGCTTCTAATGACTCCCTGGGAATGCACAGCTTCACTTTGCTTTAGACATTTGCTTACCCTTCAATACTTCCATCCTCTTCCTCAAAGACAACTGCTCCTCTAGTCCTTGTAAACCTCAGAGGTTGACATTTTACTGCTAGAAGAGTTTGCCTTCTACCATTTGGGGAGTTACCTGATCCATTTCAGATGCCCCCTGCCCACAGTCTACCCAGGGTGTGAACTCCAGCGTACATCATTCCCAGATAAGGGTCACGTCCTACATACACACACACACACACAAACAAACACACACACACACACACACTCCCCTCTGCTGAAGACAGCCCATGCTGCTGAGAACAGTCACCCATCAGCTGCAGGTAGGCTGGCAAACTCCCACGTCCGAAATACCAAGTTTTACTCCTCCCTCATACCCATTACTCACTCCCGCTGCCATTCCTTAGGGAGCACCAGCGAAACATTCAGGACAAGACCACCAAGCCTCTTGCCCTCGTTCCCATACTTTTTATAACTTTTGTCACACTTCTGTTTCTCATTTTCTCATCTACATATGCCGCCCTTTCCCTCACGCTCTACCTTATTTTGTCAATTCCTAGAAAGCTCTCTGCCTACGCACAAAAGGAAGCCACTCCGTCTCAGTTTAAGTTTCTACTAAAAGGACACATTCACAAATCTTACAGTCTTCACAAATCTTTTAGTCTTCAATGACCAGCTCTGGTCATCAGTCTCTATTGCTTGTATCTAAATTGCCATTCATCTCCATTATTACTCTTGCCTAATTTTGTCACCTTTTCCCTCTCCCATATTCATTATGTCACCCACAGGGTCTTGTTTCAAATTAGACTGCAAGATATTTAAAGCAGAAAGAGTGCTCATACAGCATATACACCTAGTGCAACAGGAGCTTGTAGAAGCTGGTGTTTCCCCCACAGAATACAAGTATCATAACTGCCCAAGGCTAGTGGGAACTTACCGAGCCGTACAGTTCCCCTTTCTCATTCATTCCAAGGTAAAGTCCACTGTCGACCCCTCGGATGCTGACCAAGCCCACTGCTATACTGATAAATTCCAGTATACCTATAAAATGCAGGAAAAAAACAAACAATGTATATATTGTTTCAATTGAAAGATTTTTTTTTCAGATGTGACTGATCCCTGAGTGTCAAGTAGCTATTTTCAAGGTTGTTTTCCCATTTTCTGTGTTGTTTGGAGGAACATAAGGAACAAACAAATATACAATATTTAAAGTCCTTTGAGTGCCGGTTAGAATGATGAATTACAAACAGCATTAATGTACCAAATGAAAAGATTACTCTTAATCTTTCTCATCATTTCCAAACACAAACTCAATTATACTCTGATTTGCACAGCAGATAGTACATTCAGAGAAAAAAAAAGTTTTTAGAGTGCCCGAATTAGTGGAAGTGAGGAACCAATGAAATTTGTCTTGCAAAATAAATTCTGAAAAAATACGATTTAATCAGAATTGTGAGATAAAACAATGTTACACATGGAACCAAAAGATCTACTTCCAGCCATCAATGAATACAGGGAAAGATTTACTCACAGTGTGATCTTCCAGAGGCTTGAGAAATTAAAATCCTTAGTATAGTCCACTTCCACTCATTTCTGTTTAGATAGTAACAATTCTCCCTGATATGTTATTATTTATTCATCTCAAATTCAAAAATTAAAATATCCTAAACCTAAGTAATAGTGTATACAGGATTAACTCTTCCCATGCACACAGACATTTATGCATGTAGAAATAATATTTTGCCAAGAAGCACTGCTTCTGCAAAGCTCCCAGGTTCAGCATCCACGTGCACAGTACAGCAAGTATCAAGTATTGGCTCATCTGGTTCTGGGGGCTTGGGGATTTTCTGGCAGCCTTCCCTGCAAACTGCTTACCTCTTCAATGAGGATGCTACCAGCCAAGCCTTGCACAAACCTAGAAGTCTTGTGTAAAAAATGGAAATTGCTTTCTATTTGGGAGTGCTCATCTTAGATTGTAATGATCTCACAGGAGTTATCCAGCAGCATTCAGAAGCATGCTGCTGTGTTACTTTCTAAGTCACAAAATAAAGCACAGAGTAGCATTTTCAATATATTTTGTGAATTTTCATGCCTAAGCCCACCATATAACTATTTTTAAAGCTCATTGGAAACTATATGTATATGAAATAATAAAATAAGGGTATAGTATGTGTTGAGCCTCATGTGGCAAATAAAAAAGCACTTTCATGGATTTTTTTAACAATTAATTTGGCATCTCCCACAAAATAGTTGTGCACTAATCAATAACAGGCATGAATCACAAATCTAACGTGGCACAAGTTGAAGTCAATGGGGAAAATTTATAGCCAAGCTAATGTGAAGATGAAAAGTATTCCCTGTAAGGGACTATTGATCATTACCTTATATATTATTCAGTACTACAAACACCATAGTCTTACTGTTTTGATAATCCTGTTTTAAGGCCTGAGTATCTTAAACTATTCTCTACATATGCACAAATAAAAATATTTAGTAATTTTGGATTCTTTTAAGTAATACAAAGTGGCAGCATGCTGTTTATCTGGTGTATGTAGTATCTCAGATCCAATCGATCCATGGAGACAATTTAAACATTCCTATTATATCTGGACATATAGTACTTCCAGATTTCTTACTAAGGTTTTTTCTATAAAGCTTTTACCAAAATATCGTGTTACTTGGTACATGTTACCAAGCAATTTTAACTGAAGTTAAATCTTACATTAAGTGTGTATTATACAATACTGTAGCTAAGTTAGTGAGTCTGGCATCTTTCACAACAGTCTAAATGTAGTCTTTAATTGCTGTTCTCATTTCAAATATTTGGGTGCACGCTGCTTAGTGCATAAAAAGAACAAAAAACACTGTCACATCCTATCGTAAGTGCAGAAGATGAATTTAAGGTACTTTGGCAAAGAACATCCACATATTTCTGGTCAGAATAGAGATTTCTTCATTTGAAATATTCAAAAGCCTATTCACAGCAAGTTTTATGTGCCATATTAAGCCCTTCAAGAGATTATCTGGGGTGAAACATACAGTCCTACAGAAGCCTTGTCAGTTTAAGGATTTCATGATTTGCCCCTACAGTTCTGTGAATATTTTCACTGTATAGTTTCTATAATATATGGATAGTACTTAGGGTCTGAACCAGATATTAAAATAGATAATCCTCCTCAAAATGAGGCTGGATCAAATGGAAATCAGGGCATCTCCAAACTTTAAAAGCTAGGGGCCTATTTATAGCTAAAAATGGGGAAGGGAAGCTTTGAGGAAATAACTGTCTCAGTACATGGGGTACTGAATTTCTTTTCACCAGACACTGAGCATTTTCTTTAATGAAACCACTTCACAAGAAGTTTAGGAAGAAAGTTTTGGGGAAGTTATTTATTCCTGACACATCAGCCCTTCATGCACCTTCTTCTACATGATCCAACTTTGACCATGCTGAACGGCAGCAGGACACCAGCCTGACATAAAGGCTGGTCATGCTCTCCTGTCAGGCTCACAGGTGAGAGGGGGTGGATCGTTCACAAACGTGAAATTTTAACTTCCATCTAGCTTAGCTCTGGTGAAGAACAGGCCTACAGAAAAATTTCCCTTGGCTTTTAAGCAATGAACACCTCTGCAACTACACAGTCTTTTTGTTGTTGCCGCTTTGCCCTTTGCACATTTTTGTCTTTGGCTACATATAGGCTTTCTTTGTATTGATGGGTTGAAGCAATTTAGTTTCCCCTTAGCACTCTAACACACCGAAGACAACAACGAAGACGGTAAACTCTGCCAGCCAGTTCTTTGTAGGGCTTCCAAGGGAAGTGAAAAGCAGGGGAGGGTGAGGGAGCGTCCGGACCCTGCTCTCCCCAGGCTGCTGCGCGTCCAGCGATCGCCCATCCCGGGAGGGGCGAGGGAAGCAGAGCCCTTCGTGGCTAAGAAGCTGCCGGGAGGACAGTCTGGTGATGGGGTGAGGGAAGGAACTTCCCCGGAGCCCCTCAGCTTCCGGCGCCCCCCTCCCTTGCTCCCGGCCGCCGGCCGAGGCTGCGGCGCGGGGCTGCGCGGAGAGGCGCGGGGCTGAGCGCTCCGTCGGGATGCGTCCCGCCTGTCGCAGCTGTCACCGCTCCGCCCGCTCCCCCACATGATGCCAATTAAAAGACGGGAGGGGCAGACACAGCCCCCCCAGGCAGCAGGGCCCTGCTTCAGTTTCAGGCTCTTATAGCGCCCTTGCCCTCTTCCCCTCATCCCCTCCCCTTGCAACACTCAATAGCGGGGGAGACTGTCGAGGCCGCTCGGCGCCCTTCCCTCCCCCTAAAACCTGGCCCACGCTTCACAGTCCCGGGGGCCACAGCCCTCCCCGCATGCATCGCCGTCCTCCCGCCCCGTGCCGTCTCTGGGGAGAGCCAGCAGACCGGGGCGGGGGGCAGGCCCGCCCCGCCGCATACAGCAGCAGAAGAGGCGGGCAGCCGCAGGGACCCCCGTCCGTAGCCGCCCCCGCGCCCTCCCGGCGCTGAACCTGCCCCGCCAGCCCAGCGCCGGAGCAGGCAGGGCGGGCCAGGAAGGCGGGAGGGCGGGCGGCTGAGCGGCTCCCGCAGATGATGAACGCAGCGGTTCCTTGTAGCAGCAGGTCCCGAGGAGCGGAGGTCACCTGCTGACAAGCTTTTTTTTTTTTCCTTTTCCTGCATGCTCCTATTTTTTTAATGCTGTGCATGCAGTACTTGTGCTGACGCACAGAGGCACGCCTCTCCGCTGTTACAGAGTTCCTGAATTTACAATGACTCTAGTGTCTAGTCAATGCCCTAGACTAAAGGAGACTGCATCAAAAAAAAAAATTCTTTTGTGACCCAGGAGAGATAAGGCTTTGATCACCTGAGATCGCATTACGGGGGGGACCGAGCCGGACTCTCCCGGGGAGCTTTTCTTTCAGAGATGGACATCTTGCTGCAGGAATTGCGAAATGCCAGGGCTCCCAGAACCGGGCGAGTATAGACACACAATATGGCTCGGTTTACTGTATGCAATAGGCACACATCCAACATAGCATCACAAAAGAATTACTCTTATCTGATGTCTCTCCAGAGGTGTGTGCGTGTGTGTATGTGTGTGGGGAGGGGGATTCCCACAGGGCAGAGCCCAGAGAGGAGTTTACGCGCAGCCCCTAATGTTTTCTCTTTGTCCGCCTTATTCCTGAAAGAAAACTTCCTTCTGACGCGTACCCCCACACTGACACGCACACGCGCGCAGGTTTCCCTGCACGCGCTCGGAGGAGACCATGTAAACCCGCTCTCCCCCGGGCAGCTCCTGAGATGGGATGCAGACCTCCCCAGGATCATCACAAGACTTTACAATCACCAAAACCCGAATAGCATCTGCTATTCGGTGACCTTCCCGCAAACACAACAGCAATCTCACAGCACCGATACAAAAGCACTGAGATCCTCTTCCCTCCCCCCAGAGAAGCCGGGAGCCCCAACACATCTTATAGGTTCGCCGTGCCCGCTCTACCCGACCCTGGAGCGAGCAGGGGCATCACCGGCGCACTCTATGGGAGAAGAGTTGTCACTGGGGCGCGTACTGCGGGGGGGAGAGGGAGATCAAACCGACAAGGACAAAAAACCCAATCTATTTAAAGCCACGGCGCTGCGAGGAGGTGAAAGAGCTGCCCCTCGGAATTGTCAGCTTCCTAAACTGCGGCTGGATAGCCATTTTTAAAAACAGACGCCGCGAGTAATGTGGTCACCGCCGCCTTGCAAAGGGGAACAGCTGGCGGCCCTCCTCTGGGGGCGGCGGGGCCCCGCGGGCCGCCAGCCCCACACCGCCCTGGCTGCCGGTGCGCAGCGCCCTACACCTGCTGCGGCCCCGCACCGCGCCTCCCTCGCCGGCTCCACACAGCGCCGCGCCCGCCGCTCTCTGCCCGCACCGCAGCGGGCTAGGGGAACCTGCGGCGGTAGCTCAGCAGCCACGCACGGCGTCTGCCTGTGCCAAGGAAAACGCCTAGCTGCAAAATTCCCCTCACTCCGCGGCTGCCTGAAACACTTTCAGCACTTTTTCTCGCCAGTAAGCGTGGATGTTGTGCCCCGGGGATAGCCGCGACGCTCCCCCTTGCCCTGCACCCACCCCCGTGGACCCCGGGTGGGTGGGCGGCGTGGGAGGGAGGCAGAGCCCGTAAGCAGCACGAGAGTATCAGGGAGCAGCGGATGCCGGGGGATGGAGGATGAACCTGCGACCATGCGAGAGCCTCAGTCCTCTCCTCCTCCGCCCCCCCCCTCTGCTTCCCTTCTGAGCCCTTTGGAGATCATCTCCTGCAACACCAGCATTATCTAAACAGCTTCACAAAGCAATAAAATACAGCTTAGATATCGTTCAACATCTGGCATTAAAATACAAAGAGAGAAAAAAATCACCACAGGACTTTGTTTTTACGACCGAATTTAAGTGCTGTCAGGTTAGTTCACTCACAAGTTAACTCCTTCCAACAGCTGGGAGCGTGGTGAGCTAACCTGGTGTATTTTCCTCACCCCTCCTTAAGAAAAAAACCAAAGAATCAGCTCATCCAGGCTGTTTTAGTTACTTTCATGCATTCAGTCTGCCAAGCCTTTAACAGACTCCCTGACAGCAGAGAAGCTCCAGGCCCACTGGACTCGCGTGTGCATGTGCATGTGTGGATGTGTGCGTGTGTGCATGCACAGGCTCTCCGGAGCGGCCGGGGCCATCAGCCCTTCAGCCCTCGCTGCTGAGTCACAAATAGCGTCCCTGGAAAGGAAATCCATGGAATGCTATTTCAAATTCGCTGCCAGCCTGACACGCCACACAGCTCGGGAAAGGCAGATTTTGGCGCAGGATTCCCGGCGGGTTCCGGACCCCACCTGCGCTCCCTCCTTCCCGGGCCGCCGGCCACCGGCAACGCCGCACAGCTGCGGGTGCGGGCTCGGGCGGGCGGCGAGCACCGCTGCGGGTCGGCGGGCGCTGCCGGTGAATCCTCGCCGAGCAGCGAACCAGGCTGGGTGTGCAGTTCGGGCAGTTACTAGGGCAGGTAATCGGCAGAGAAAACGAAAGAAAAGCCCTCGTCAATTTGCGTATAGGACGAGAGCCACTCCCTCCAGGAAACTCGGTGAATTTTAAATTGTCGTGGTTAATGATTAAAAACCCTTTAAACTCTCGAAATCAAATCATTCAGCAGAAACGTCCCGAACAAAAATTCCACCACCGCCACCACCACCTCCCAGTACGCGTCTGCTCTTAAGCAGAACTTGAGGCTACACAAACATCGCTACTAAACACCCGGCGACTTCGGCGAGGGCTCCTGCTCCGCCGCGGTGGTGCCGCTCGTGTACATCTGCAACCCCGGACACAACTCATTTTTCCCCTCGGCAGATCAGTCATCAGCACAAACCCCCCTTCCCGCCCGCCTCGAACCCCCCCACCGTCCCCCCGCCCGCAGTTCTGCCCCATTATTTCATCACATGACCACTAAAGGGTTAAGGATAATACCTACCAAATCTGCTGTGGTCTTGCCTGGTTCCCTGGATAGTACCATTGGGGAAGATTTCTAAATGAAATCCAGTCCTGCAGTATAGCTGTCTCCGCCTGAGGATCCCCTTTAAATGGTCCAAGTCCGTGACCGCAGGCCCCCTGGGTAGCCCACCTGCCTCAGACTGACCCAGGTGGTCACTTAACAAAACCGGACTATCCACCGGCAAAACGGGCACATTCCCAAAGGGTACTGCATCCTGCACACCGAAATAGTTCCCAACTTCACCTAAGGGAGCCATCAGAAGATTCTGCTTTTAGAGAATGAGAATAAACAATAATGATGGTGCCAAACCCAGGAGATATAAGATTAGGTATATTCCACTCCTCTCCCCTCCCTAGCGCAGTTACAGAGAAAATGTTCTTTCTTCAATCCATTAAATGCATAAATAAAAGTAATATTCTCTTTTGACTGGTACAGGTTCAAGGTCAAACCAGTTAGTCTAAGAAACCACCACTTTATACTCACACACTGACATATTTATAAACATATAGATGTGTATATCTATATAAATGCATATATCCCCAGCTCTTAGCAAGCAATACGGTCTTCAGCCCATCCAACTGTAATAAAGAAAAAAAATCCGTAGTTTCTCCATTTGGTTTAAGATAAGAATGATCATAGCAACTTAAATACCTAGGCGTTATAGGGATTTTTTTTTAAGATGCACAGGCTACGTCAGGATTTATGGATTCTGATTCCAGAAAGGCATGCGCTGTTTTTACTCTATAACAGACTGCATACATCAGCATGAATCCTGCAAAGGGGGAGGGGGGAAATCTCACGTTGTTGGCTGAGATAAATCCAAAAAAAAAAAAAAAAAGGAAAAAAGAAAAAAGGAAAAAAAAAAACTTTTGACGTCCAAATCTATTATCCAGAATTCTCAGGAGGCTCAGCAGATGTCCACTGGTTTAGGATTATTGACGATCCACAAGCAAAGCAGCAACATACAAGTGCTTGTGTCTTTCTTGGCTGGCTCGAAACAGGTGTTGCTTCTGCAGGGCTCCCTGTGAAATGTTGTACTCCAGCACTGAGCTGCAGCTCTTGACTGTGGATCTCCATCCAGCACGCAGAGTGGCGCAGGAAGAGGCATTGGGCTGGGTTTAAGGTAGTCCTGATTGCTGCTGGAAGGATTCTCCGAGGTCCTAGCGCTCAGCTCTACCTGCTGCAATACCAAGCCGCTTCCAGGGCTCGGCACGGCGCGGAGCGGCTCTTGCCGCTCTGCGGCAGCGCGGCGCTCGCCGGCAAATAAATAAATAAGTGGGCGAAACTTTGGGGGAGGAATAAAGCGACGCGATGCTAAATATACCGCGCCCGCCCGCTGCGGGGAGCGGGCTCCTCGGGAGATGCCCGCATAGCCCGAGTCCCCCCTGACATTGGCGGGGGGAGCGGGGCGGGCAGCGCCCTGCCTGCCCAGCCCGAGCCCGGCCCGGTGCCCGGCCCCGCCGCAGGGGAGGCGGAGGCGAGGCCGCCCCGCACCGCACCGCAGCCCCGGCCCCGGCCCGCTCTGCCGCAGGTAACCGGGCTGCCGCTGTCCCAGGCGGGGTTCAAACTCGGCTCCGGCGGGACGCGTCAAGTTCGGGAGCTGGGGCTGGTCTGGGGGGTCCTTATCGCCCACGCCGCATTTCTTGCCTTCTCCACTCTGGCCCCCGGCCCCGGCAGCCCGTAGCACTCTCGCCCTGCCTCTGCGCTGCCGGAGGGGCAGTTTCGGGGATACCGGTGCGGGTAAGCGCCAGGGCCCTGTCACCGCCCGGAGCGCTCCGGGGGCGAACCGGGTCTCCCCGCGCCCGGGCTCGGCCCCAGTATTTAAGAACCCGGTGGAGGAAGGGAAGAGAGGGCCAGGAGGTGGCATGGGGTGAAGCGGGGGTGCGATGCGAAGTACGTGTTCTCCTTTCACCCCAACAGCCCCCCCCCCCCGAAAAAAAAAAGTTATTTAAAACTGTCGGGAGACACCCGGCGAGGGGAGAGAGAATTTCTGCTTTTCTTATGATGTTGAGGATTGGTGTTATTGTGGTTTTGCCCTTAGAAAACAGCTGTGTTAACCAGCAAAGGAACAGAGGGTCTCCTGCCTTTGCAGAAGAATTCTTGAGCAGAGCTCAAGGACCTGGCACGATGCAGAGCCTTGCACGAGGGAGAGGACGCTCCGGCAGCCCCTTGAATTGAGTGCAAAACCTGAACACAGGCTCTTCTGGGAATGTTGGGGAGGGAGAGAGGCAGGGAGAAAAGGAGAAGAAACTTAATATCTTGGGGGCTGAGGGGAGAGATTGCCTGGTGTGAATGATGATGTGCACCACTGAGGTAGCGGGGTTCAGGAAGGTCATTGGTGGAGCCTGGAAACAGAATTCTAGAGAAGGAGAATTTTGCTAGGGGCTTAATTTAAAAATAATCGACTCTGCATGTCCTCCTGCTCAGTGGGCATGCGGTGGAGGGGGCAGCTCTCCTTGCCTTCCCCACCACAAAAGCTAGCAATCCAAATCTGACTGGTGCAGCCTTTCCGCATCCCCCCACTTGCCAGTGTGACTAAACACAAGAGGAGGGAGGGAGAGAGACTAGTTTCCAAATCTAGCAGGGAAACTGCTTCAGGGAAAAGCTGTGTCCTGAATCCCCATGGACCTTTAGGGAACTGACACCCGCCAATGGCGCATGAGCCACCCCCTTTTATTTGACAGTCTTTATTGCAATTTGAAGGACGGGATGTAGAAGCTTCAGAGCAGGGTCACATCACTCTAGTTCTGTACAAACCCACAAAAAGAAACAGTTGCTGCATGTCAGTCCATGCATTTTGACATGCAAGAGCAGAAAAACCCCTAACAACAAAACAGGAAAGTCACTGCTCTCTGGCAAATAGTTCCAAAGCATTTACCCTGTATATCAGGTTTAAGGACAGTGCTCTCACACACACACTGCTTATATCAGCATGAACAACTGCAGAATGACTTGGGAAAAACTGCAGAACTCACCATGTCAAAAATCATTATTCTTTATCAACTCGATCATGGCAGTACCCAGAGGCCCCATTCAGGGCTCACAGTCCCATTGTGTCGGATACTGTAGACACATGTAATAAGAGAGATGGTCTATGCCCAAAGAGCTTATGATCTTAACCCATGATGAAAGACAACAGGTGTATAGTACAGACCCATGGGGGAAGGATAAGGGAAAAACAGCCTTGAGAATAAAAAGCAACAGGCCTGGCCAGTGACAAGTGTTTGGTGTCAGAAGAAGGTTTTAAGGAGATTTGAAGGAGAACAATAAAGGAGCTTTACGGTTATTAATGGGGAGATTTTTTCATGCATAATGGCTAACTTGGAAGAGAACATAAAATTGCTTATTAGGAAATTGGACTGCTGAAGAGTGAAGGTTTGTGCCACTGGCAAAGCAAAGGGAATGTTGCTGAGAGACCAAAAAGCCTGGTATCTGGTGTGCTCTCAGTCTAGAAGCAACAGGGAAAGAGGCTCCCAGCAACTTTCCAGTGCTTTAAAATTTACATTTCTAGTCCCAGTGAAGAGTATTATGTGTATTTTTTTTCTCTAGTTCAGGCTTCAGTATTTTTTAGCTTGTACTTCGCACAAGCATACCTTGTGAAAAATATCTGACAGTAAAGAAGAAAGTATTGGTATAGTTGCCTTTTTTTTACGGAACTTAAATGAAAGGCCACAGGTTATTTGCTATAGGAAGTTTAGTGTTATAAAAGTGTTATCTAAGTTGAGGCTTTGATGTCTGAATTACTCATAAGTATCAAAGCCACACATGAATTATGCAGGACATCCCCAAAATTATACCCATCTGTGAGTAGGTGGTGTTCCAACCCTGCTTCACATAAAATGTATGTGTGATGTGTAATGTCAAACTTACTCCTTACAGAAGTTTGGCATTGCTAATAGCTGGGGCTGTATTAAAAACCTACACTTTTATCCCCGAGACACTGAGGCAGGAACATCCCTAGCTCCCCTCTACTCGAGATTCACACCCACTTCCCTTATACCCTCCTGGAATTAAAGACTGCATCTGCCACAGTGAGTCATCAAGAGCTTACTCATCAGCTTTATGCAGGATTTTAACTCTTGAGAGCAGAGTTGGTCAGAAGGATCCTGCATGTCTTGAGGAGTTCCTGGCACATGGTGTCCTCACATGTACCACACTAATGTGACACCTCTGCCAAGTTTTAGATATTACGACTTTTTTTAAAAAAAACTGTTTCACCCGTAGTCTGCCAACAGTTCAGTTTTAAATGATCTTTTTACATATCAATTTTGGAGTGTCATCTAAAAAATAAATTAGCTTGCCTGGTTTTTCTTGGTTTATGTTTTCTTTTTTCATTCTTCCAAATTGCATAATTTCACTGAGAGTACAGAATCTTATTCTGGACCTTTAATGTATCTAACTAAATTATTTCCCAACCTTGCAGACAGACAAGTGAAAGAATTACATTATTAAAAAGAGAAGTGTTACAACTTTCCCATGAAATGCATGGCATTCGCCATTTTTACTAAAATGTCTTGAGGTAGAAAACTTTCAAAAGCTTTCTACAAATGGAGAAAAATATAAAAATATAAAAAAGTAATGCTATTTTCAGTTTTCTTGACAAATAAGAATTTTTAAGGTATTTTGAAGCACGATATAAACCTGGATATAAGACTATTAAGTAATCTCATTTCACTCAAGGCTGCTAGAATGGAGACATCAAGATACAAACTACTTGTTCTTTAACATAGATAAATAGGAGCAATTTTAGGGCACAAATCATCTGACCTATTTCAGGCGTCTACTTTAGGATGACATGACTCATGCTCTAAAGATGCTTAGTTCTTCCTCGTGTATGAAGGGAGCCTATATTAGATGTAGACTTCTACATGACAGAGGTCTAGATAGGACTGGATGGATCCCACCTGCTGCATTATACATGTGATTGAGAATTTCCCCAGCATGGGTGGTGAGAGCACCAAACTATTAATATAGGTGCACAAATTCACACTCCAAAGAAAACTCAAGTCACCTCAGCAAAGAAAAATTACTGGAAGTCATGATTATGAAACATTAGATTGCCTGGAAATAAACAATGTTTGTGAAAATAAAAAAAAAAAAACAAACCAACAAACCAAAACAAACAAATAACCAGAAACCACAGTGTAAGTCAGGTTAATTGGATTAACATAAGAAATGCCTACAAGTTTAGAAAACTTGAGCTAGAGGAATGTATTTGCTTTCTCATTTCAGTGACTGTAGAAAAAATAGCAGTATTTATGACCAAAAAGATTCCTATAAGAATTCCAGAAGACAACAGAAAAGGGCTTGTTCCCAGTTCATCAAATTTTCACACTAGAGGAGTGTAAAATATGCAGTTTAGATGGAAAACTCCAAGAAAATATCAGTGTCAATGTCACAGTGACCGTGGGATATCTGACGTGGATTTTTCATGGTGTTATGGTATTTTGCTTTGTACAGGAATTAGTGAATTCACATAAATAAGCACTGGCAGAATATGACCATCCTAGGGAGGGAGTTATCATGGTCCATGTTTTAAGACACCTTAATTTAAGCACAAAAGTAAAAATATCACTATCAGTCAGATACAGTCGAGTGCATTGACACAGATGTCAATATAGTGTTTTGGAATGTGTGTCATTGTTGGTGCTACTTGAAGGTATAGAGGATGATGTAAGC
Source organism: Manacus candei (assembly GCF_025592945.1). NCBI lineage: Eukaryota > Metazoa > Chordata > Aves > Passeriformes > Pipridae > Manacus > Manacus candei. Next base: position 36,248,324 of record NW_026138062.1, read on the forward strand.
ATGAAAGCTGCCAAATATGTTTGAAATTTCTGTGATGTGTTTATTTGTACCTGGCTGGTATCTGTTGTTTTTAGTAATAAATTGATTTTCCATGATGTTTCAAGTCCTGCCAGGTCAAGAGCCAAAGTGTCACTGATTGGAAGGAGAAAAGGGGAGGCAGTCAGTTGCCATGTGTGCAGGTGACTGCAGAAGCCTCCACATGGCAATCAATTTCAGCAGCATGGCTCACAGAACTGCCCACTGTGAGAATGTTTGCCACTGGCAGTGCTTTTCCTTGTGCGCCTTTCCGGCCCAAGCACACACAGAGTCTAATCAGAGGTTTCTGCCTTCTTCATGCTCTGATGCTGTCAGTGCTCATCTGTGGATGCAGATTCAGCAGGGTTTGCCAGCAGGCTACAGAGTACCTCTGAGGCTCTTCCTTTGGCTGATACACTTCCTTTATAGATAGTTCACCACCTGAAGGATGAGGTAGCATTTGTACACCAACCAAGGCCCAGAGCTTGACCATAGCTGGGTGCTACTTACCAGTGCTAGACTGGAGCTGCAGCCGCCGATCAGGTCGTTGTCACCTTCCCGGGGCAGGGAGAAGGTGCCTTTCGGCACCTGTCCAGCTCGGCAGGAGGTGCGTGTGTGCCCCCACTTACCGCCCCATGTTCGCTGCAGCAAGCACAGCAGCAGCCTAGCGTGCTGTCGCCCCGATGGAGAAGGTCCGTGCCAGCTCCATGATGGTTCTATGCCCCCTTTCTGGAATGGCCAAAGGCCTTGCTAGCTTTCCCGATGGAAGTGATTACCTCTTCATCTACAGCTTCGTGGCCATCGAGAAAATTTCATCCCGAATCGCCCTGAGCCCTGGCCTGCAGCGCCCACCCGGGGCTGCTCCCCACGGGGGCCGGAGCGGGGCGGGCGTGGCGGGCCGGGGGCTGCGGGGCAGGGGCAGCCGCCCCGCCGCGCTTGTGCGAGGCTCTCTTGCCCTCTAGCGGGCGAAGTCAGTGGGGCGGCCCCGCTGTGCCCCCGGCCAGCGCTCCCCGTGCCACGCCAGGGCCCGCGGCCCGCCCGGAGCCCCGGCTGTCGCTGCGGGACAGCGCGGCCACAGCAGCCCGGCAGAGCGGGCGGGCGGACCCGGGCCGTGCCCTGACTGCGGGCGGCCCGGCTGGGGAGCGCCGCAGGACAGCGCCTGTCCAGGGTGCCGCCAGCACCGCTCAGCCAGATGCGGGGAGGGGGACCCAGCGCCACGGTCCCAACCAGCAGCACGAAGAGCTGACGAGCAAGACCATAATGGGGCAGAGGCATCATTCATCTTTGCGATCCCTTCAGCCAGTCATGGTGGCTGACCACGTCCCCATGGCTGGGATCAGCTGAGCAACGGATGGGGAGCCAAGGGGGAGCACGGGGCTTTGCACCCCAGTTGCTGGGCAGGCATCGTGTGCCCAATGCTGCTGAGGAAGGGAGTAGCTGCTGAGGACAAAAGAGCCTTGGGCATGGCTTTGCCACACAGAGATCTGGAGACAGCAGTGAGCCCACAGTTGAGTGGGGTGGAAGTGATGCTGGAGGTTGTGCTTGCAGAAGGGAGGACATCTGTGCTCATGTGGGATGTTCTGACACATTGTAAGAAGACCAGCTCTTTAAGTTGTCTATCCCATGTTTACTAAGAATTCTCCTTTTCTGCTAATGAATTAGAAAATATTTCAGTATCCCCATCTCCATCATCTTCTTCCTTCCCGGACCCAAATCAGTAATGTACTATCTCCATCTAACAAAAGATCTTACAACATCACTAGGAATTTTTGCAGTACAAATGTTTCAGAAAATTTGCCTTTCTATTTAAGACTGTCAGTGACTGACTTTCTTCCTGTACTCTTCAGCTTGACTTCATCACTTCATCAGTTTTCCCATTTTGTAAATAAAGTTTATACTTTTTCTCCCTCCCCATTTTTAACATTATTTTCAGTATTATATATTGCATTTTTACTCTGACTGTTGTTGTAACCACCAAACCACAACATGTTTAAAACTATCCTTCTCATGAAATACAATTTGTTAGCCATCTAACAGACTTAAGAATTTGAGTTTGTTTTCTTCCTCTCCAAAGCTTTCCTCCTTTCACTCTCATTTATAATTTTTGGGAAACAGTGATACCTCTTGAGTCCCCTTTCATTGTGTGAGATAGTGTAGTGATGACAAAGTCCTCTGTTTTCTGGTAGTGAATATAGTTGGGTCACTTGGAATGTAGTCACTTGGAAACCTCCACTCTCTGCTACAGCTATTATAATCCTTTGCATGCCTGTGTCTGTTTCACTCACTTAAATGCTATCCAATTACTTTGTTGATAACTAACATATTTTGCGTGGTTTTGCCTGATGATTTTCTTAATCATTCTGTTGCTATTTCACCAATAACTCAACAGTATGTAACTGCACTCTGATTCAGTGATGTGAAGGGACAGAAAATAATGTAACCATTTGCTTTAAATAATTACCCTGGGTATGTACTAATGTTTTCCTTTTGGCTGGCCAAGATAAAAGCATCTCTGACTAGAATCTTGCATGTTTCTCCTGAACTTACTGCTTTTACAGGAAGACTGGAGATCCTTCCTCCTTGTACAGGGAGGAAAGGGGCTGCTCTGGAGAAGTCAGTAGTTGTGGGGAGCTGAGGGACTGTAAGATTACTAAGCCATTCCCCATAGAGAACTACCATCTTCTGTTTAAGCTATTTCTGTTTGCCCAATCTGCATAAGTTTACAAAGGAACCGGGCAAAAGGTGAAGGGGGAGAGAAAGGACTGTACTGTACAAATTGCCATCAGCATAATCTTTTCACATGCTGTTGTGGGCCACAAAAAGTATTTTATATATTGTTCCATGTGCCGGTGAAGAATTGGAAATGCCTGTGATGCAGCAACTACTAAGGTGTTTCAGATGAGTTTTTCTCCTCCAGATTTTTGTCATGAACAGCTGCAACCCATGTTTGCTGTTACACAGGAAGTTAATAAGTAGTAAAAGCAGTCTCTTCTAGGTTTGAAGTAAGTGAAAACCAGGCTTTCCAGAAAAGGAAAAAGAACCTAACAACAGTGGTTCTAAATTACTACACAGCCCTCAATGTGACTCTTCCTTTCTCTCTCTGTCTCTCAAGGCACTGCTTTTATGAGGGTCACCAACACACTGCTGAGTACCCAGCTGTATCTTGATCCCTACCTAGGATTTCTCCTCTCTGTGGAGGAGCGGAACAGAAAAGAGTCTTCATTCCTCTACCCCCACCCCTCAAAATTTATACTGGGTTTCCACATCCCACCCTTCGTTTCTCAGAAAAACGGGACAAGGAGATGAAAAGCTCTTTACTGACAAGAATTTGCTTCTCTGCCTTCATAGCTGCTCTTGACAAAAAACAGCTTTCCCACCCTGTTGTTTAGATTTCATCAAAGTCTGCGAACCTGAAATCCACCATAGGAATTCCAGTCCCCTCCCAGAAGCTGTTATTCCAAGAAAGCTTAGAAATTCATCAGAGGGTCTGAAAAACACATCAGCACTGGGAATCCACAACTAGGATTTCACGCCAGAAATAGATGCCGTCTGAACTACTTTGGTTTTTCTAGGCATTGCAGTGAAATCACTGACAGGCGATGGGAAAAGAAACTGTTCAGGAGTTTCCTGTGCTTCCTCCGCTTTAAATATTGCTCTAGGTTTGAGGAGAATTACAATTACTGTCAGGGATTCTCAGGGACTGACTTAAGAGCAAAACCAAGCTCTGAGAACTCACTTCTGCAGATACAGACAAATTGGCTGTGACTACCTTGCCCTTACTGCAGTAGCACTGCAGCCAACAGAACTATGCATGCAAATTTTGAGACATCAGGCAGACATCTAGTATTAGGTATCCTGCTTTTTTTAATGGGGGACAGGCTTGTGAAGAAACATATGGCAAAACTGAAGGAAAATTATCTTGCCAAGCCTTGTGTTATGCTGTTTGTATAAATCTTGATATGAACAAGCAGAAGGAATTTGCTTGAACTTTCTGGAATTCATACCTTGTATTCTTGTAATCATCTGAGTGTTCCAGCTCTGTATCTGGGAACCTGGTTCTGCTGCCCTGCTGGGGGCTGCTAAGGAGAGCTCTGATATACAGAGCTTGCAAGCTTGCTCCCTTCTCTATAGAGGTGTTCTCTGGCTGTGTCTTCCAGTGGGGTAATAGTGATGACACTGCAAACTCTGTTCCCCCCCCAAAAAAATGGAGCAAACTCCCTGCTTAGGTAAGCTGTCACGGCACCCTCCACTGCTGGACCTCTGACAATTTATATAACACAGGACAAGCACATTTGAATCTTTTATTCTCTCAGGTAAAAAAATCCTTTTATAGTTCATCATTACAAACACTCAGAATTTGTGGGCCATTCTTGGTCACAGGTTACATAATTAGAAAACTGTAGAAGGCACCATACAAGGATAGATGAAAGCAAAACCCAGGTACACCAAGCACAGGGAGATGAGCAAAAGATCTAAGAATTCCTTAAACATTTGCATAGTCACACAGTGAATTGTTGTACAGTCTAGCTGCTCAAAATACTCAACTTGCAACTGTAAAAGTGTGAGGACAGAGGGCTTAGTAAATGTTCTTGAATAGTCCTCTCTGTAGATTTGACTGTCACTAAATTTTTCCCATGTGCAGATTTTGGTCCAGTAGTTGCCATATTTTATTTATAATTTAAGTCACATGCTGCTTTCATAATTTTTTGTCTAGTCATTTTAAACACCTTTGTACAGTATTCAGACAACAAGAGCAAATCTTGTTTATTATTATTATATTTGCAATTTCCCTTGGGTTTAAGCAAAGTCTATATAATGCAAAGTCTATGAAACACTTCAAATTCACTTTGAAATTTTATTTCAAAGCTACTCAAAAGTTAAGGCATTAGAGTTGTCTATTAACTTAAGAGTGAGAATGAAGCTTATTTCTTAGCATTTCTGAAAAGTAAAAATAAATCTGTATGACACACAAATGCCACACTTGAAAAATAACCATACTAGTAATACGCTTTGAAAAGAGTCAGTCATTTGTAAGGATGTTTTACAAGTGGAGTCTCTCTTCAAGAACAGAGAATCAAATACCTTCCATTACTGAAATAATTTTAAATTATGCATTCTACAGGGGCAAATATTCAAAAGATAGAGTCTAAATTAAGACTGAAAGGCTCAGGTTCTCAGAACCGTCCTTGGTGTCTCTTGTTGCGCAATTACATTCAAAATCTCTGAAGATGTCTCACATGAGTGCTCAGTAACTGAACTGCAGAAAGTACATGGGAGAAAATTAGGTCCATTAAGATCTCTTCATAGAGTCCTAGAATTGTTTAGGTTGGAAAAGATCCCTAAGATCATCAAGACCAACCTTTTAACTCAACACTGCCATGACCACCACCACTAAACCATGTCCCCAAGTGCCACACTACATGACTTTTAAATACCTCCAGGGATGGACTCCACCACTTCCCTGGACAGCCTGTTCCAATACTTGACAACTCTTTACATGATGAAATTTTCCCTAATATCCAGTCTAAACCTCCCTTGGTACAACTTCAGGCCATTTCTTCTCATCCTGTCTCTTGTTACCTGAGAGAAGAAACCAAACAAACCTGGCTATAACCTCCTTTCAGGTAGTTGCAGAAAGTAGTAAGTTCCCCCCTGAAACTCCTTTTCCCCAGGCTAAACACCCCCAGCTCCCTCAGCTGCTCCTCACAAAACTTGTGCTCCAGACCCTTTCCCAGCTCCATCACCCTTCTCTGGACATGCTTCAGCACCTCAATGTCCTTCTTGTAGTGAGAAGCCCAAAACTGAACACAGCACTCGAGGTGTGGCCTCACCAGTGCCAAGTACAGGGGGACAATCACTGCCCTGGTTCTGCTGCCCACATTGTTGCTGATACAGGTCAGGGTGCCATTGGTGTTCTTGGCCATCTGGGCACACTGCTGGCCCATGTTCAGCTGCTGTCAACCACCACCCCAACATTCTTTTCCTCTGGGCAGCTTCTCCAATCTATAGCGTTGCATGGGGTTGATGTGACTCCTCAATGTCTTTAACTATTTATTTACTTATGACCTAAGTAAGGATAATGATTTCAGTGCCTGATTTTAAGCTCCTGGCTGTTTTAAATTCCTGGCCTCATCTTTTTGTAGTGAGATTACATTTCCATTAATCTGTGGTATTTTTTTCACATGAAAATTTAAAATAATCACTTTACATCACTTCATACCTCCTTAGCCCTTCTGAAAATTATGTCAACCCAGCCTAAATCACTACAGGTTTCCTATTTCATGGGATCCACAGAAATCACTGAAGGTTTCCTATTTCATAGGATATACAGCTATGATCTTTGCTTTAGAGTATTTGAGTAGTCACAGGGGTAATCCTGCCAGGTTATGGAGAACAGACATGAGCTGCCACGAAGGCTAATAAGCATGGTACTTTTTTATTCATGGTACCTTTTTATTCACACGATTCTTCTTAAGAAAACTGAGACGAAAAGCTGGTGCAAGCAACAAGACAGCATGCAATCAATATACACCATGAGATGAAGAACATATCAAAGTTCAGTACTAAATTCTGCCTGTAACTGGCCTTTCTAGCAATTCCTTTCAAGAGTAGTTCTTAGATAAGCTATTCCTGAGTAGAAGGTAAAATGATACATTTTTTGTATCTTTTGAACAGCATTTAAGCACAGAGATCAGAGTCTTTACTCCTTTTCCTATCCCACAGAGCAGTCTGACTCCTCCCTTTCACTTTAGGTGGGTAGCATGGGCGTACAGCTCGCAGCTATTGTGTGTTTGGGGACTCAGGGCTGACTGTGGCTGCTTTGACCCTCAATACTTCAGCCATCTTTGTCAGGCTGAAAATGCAAATCCTACTTCTGTCCACTGGCCAAAAATATTAGGCAGTAACCTCAAACCTCCTGAGGCAAGATTCACACAAGTGGCTCCAGTTAAAACTGCTCAATTGTATAGAACTGCATGAGCTTAACCCCTCTTAATCCAACAGGGAATATAAACTGCTCAACTCAAGGTCAGTTACATCCAGATCATTACAAAACATTAATTCACACTAAGATGGAGAGGAACTATTCCTGACATTAAACTCCTTGAATATATCCACAAATGCAGGCACCCCTGTTAGTCCTAATGCTGATATTTAGAATATATGTAACTGCTAAAAATTAAAGTCCATTAGGCTGCGTTTACAAAAATAGACTGTTACATCTCCACTGAGAACCAGACTAGGTATCTAGTGACACAAAAGAAGGAAAAAGGTAAAATTCCTATCTCATGAGAGATACTTGTCCCAGTCCACCAAACTAGTCATCAGTTTAGACTGACAGGCAAAGATTTCTCTCACATTGCAGAATGCTGTCTCATGCTCTTCGGAGGACATCTGTTCCCAGTCACTACAGGCTAGCTGGTTCCCTTCAGTTCCAGCATTTCAACAGTACTGACTGCTGCCGCATGGCAATTACTGCTGAGTCAGCAGAAATTCATCCAACCTCTTTTTGCTGACAACATAAACTATGAGATTGCAACGTCATGTGAGCTGTTTTTACGTCTCGTCTTCTGGGGTTTGTTTTTTTCCCTCTAATTGCTTATAATTATTGAAAGGTTCTTACACTTTCCTGCTTCTTTACCTTTTCAGGAAGGTGCAATCAACTCAATTCAATCATCTTTGATCTCATCTCCAGTTCTGCCCTCAGTATGGAGCCATCTCAGCTTCAAATTCCACTGCAGCCTTGTCTTTCATCTTAGTCATGCTTTGGTGTGGCTGTTTGATGACAGAAGCAAGAAATATTCATGTAGGGAGTCCTCAAGCTCTGAATCACTGAGCATTTGGTGCAGATTTCTAGCATTTTGCCCTTAATAATATTAATACCTAGTGACCTTGCACTGGGTATTACGACATTTGGTCTTGTTCCTACCCTTCCATGAAAAGTTCATTCAGGTGTTCTTGTCTAACAATCTGATCCTCTTCGACTTTTTTAAGAAATTTGTCATCCTTAAACTATGAGATTTCTCAAAGAACTATATGTGTAAAACAGAGACTAAAAGAATATGGAATTCTAGAGCTAAACCCTGTATCTTTGTATCAGCTATGGCCCCTGTGCCACAAATTCTTTGTCAAAACTACCTTCAGCATCAAGGCCTCTGCATTGTAGGACACACATCTTCTGAAATGCATGGAGTTAATATATCATCCTTCCCCTCCAGATGGGAACATTCTCAGCTGTGCAAGTCTGGAGCTACAGCAGAGCCAGATGAACAGTTGACTTACTGTGTCCTGTCAATGATGTATCACATCCATACAATCTCTTTTGCACAAAAAGCTCAATAGAAATGTTCAAAACACGAGATCTTCCTTCAATTAAGCTTTTCAATATTAAGCAAAATTTCAGAGATTTTTTGAATTTTCTTTGTTTGTATTTGTGTGGTCATTATTCTCAGTGTTTGCTAAGTGGCAACATACCTTCAGAAGACAAATACTCTACCATGTTTTGGTTCTCTGGAATACGTTTTTTTATTCTTGTTTAGCCTCATTGCCAGTTTTAGTACAGCCAACATTCTTTAACAGACGATGAATCAAAGAGAACCACAACTTCATATTTTAAATATCTGAAAGTCTGTAGAAGTCCTTGGGAAAAACAAAAACTCTGCTTAAACTTAAATTGTGTACCCAAAAACTGGCAGCACCTTTGGGAATTAAAAATCTCCACAGTACAAATGAAACTAATGTGATCACAAAATAACAGGCTGTCTTAACCTATATCTGTAAATAAAATACAATCTGTGCCACAAACTTGGTTAAGAGGGTTAGGGGACCAAGAGTCAGAGGAGACCAACATGAGCAACAGGAAAAGACTTGCTTTTGTTGGGTTTTTGTTCTGTTCGTTTTGAACAGGCCTTTTATAGAGCACTTTCTGACAGGAAACCTTGATCCAGAAGCCTTCCAAGCACAAACCTCATCCAGAATTCAGCAGAAATTTGTTGGATGCAGAACTCATGGGATTACATGTGGTACCCAGTGTACAGTGCCAAGCACTCGTATATGCACATAAACAGCAGCATCTACTTCTCTAGCAGTAATTTAGAGATTTGTAGGCAGAGTTGCAGCACCACATTATATAGGCACACTGAAAATCACTAAAAAATCTAAAACCAGAACACTCTTTCCCCTGAATTGAAGCTTTGGGCTGAGGTTCTAACCTTCATTTCAGTTTGCACAATATGTAAAAGCTACAGATAAAGACAAACAGAATTCTTCTTCTTTCTTCTCTCATCATCATAACACTCTTGATCACAACATTATTAGATAATTTTCAGGCTGCTAATTCAATGCCCACTGGCAATTCTGCTCTTTTCAAGCAGATTTTTAATGTTATCCCCTCTGAAATTCAGGTCTGGTAATATAACAAATTTGATTATAAAACTTAGATTCTCTAGTTATTAAATTAGCTTCTTTTCAGAAAGCGTGCTGAATCAAAAGAAGAAAAAGCGGCAAATTATACCTGACAGCTTTAATGCACTTATAACTATATGAATAAAAGATGTTGTGATTCATCATAGATAATAAGTCTTGCAAAAACTTTGGGTGAGCTGAGAAAATAATACTAACAGCCTTGCAAAACTACTTATAATTTAAATAATTTGAGTGGTAGGGAAAGTGTGGCAGATTCTGAAGACTACAAAGTGGTCCAAATTGCATTAAATTTTCTCTTGCAGAATTTCTCCTTTTGTGTAAAAACACAGCAGTAATTTCTAGTTTCATAACTGCCAGTGTAGTATCAAGTATGGAGAAACCAGGCAAGATACCTTTTGTGAGTAAACATCTCACCATTCCTCTGATTTGCTAGAAAACAGTAAAAACTCTCACTTTGTATTCACAAGCCTAACACCTAATATTATTACCTCTATGACAATAGGGTTGTGTTTTGTACAGTATTAGTATTGTAACTCCGGGATGCACAGGAGAAGGCAGGACAGATGATTTTATGGTCTAAACCCATTTTTGTAGGACATGTAAGGTGGATGTAAGAAAGTGGATCAGTAGTGACATAAGACAGACACAGACATCCTTGGATTTAAAATCAAATGTGAATGCCAAAAGTTCAGTAATGCAGAAATTTTATTTTATTTTTTTAATTTGCAGTAATCAACCAGAAACCACCCAAAAAAGCAATAATGGTAAAAAATATGCTACAAATACCATTTACCTCCAGAGATTATTTCCAGCTCTGTCACTGCCTTGTTTTAAGATCTTAGACAAGTCATTTCAGGCTAATGCAGTCCATGGTACAAAAAACAAGGTAATCAACCTCTAGTGACCCTCCACAGATGCCGTACTACCTAGTTCCTGATGAGGTACCCTAACCTTTCAGAGCAGCAGAGTCTCCTGTGGCTCTCCCTGGAGGGATTCTGGTACCTCCCCAACTACCAGTGGCAGTTGAGTTTATGGTGATCAGCAAGTAAATCTAGTTGCTGAATACACACAATATTACTTACAATAAAATAGAGGTTATAAAAAAAGAGATTAAGGTGGAGAGTAGACTAAGAGGAGAAGAAGACAACAGGCAGAGATTCCATGGGTGTTAAGTCATTTAGACCCTACTTAATCTGTAACAACAACTGCTAGCCTACCATTTATTCAATATAATAATGCAATACTTATTCCTCAAGCTTGCCTTCCACTTTGTCAATCCAGGCCTGGTAATAGCAGTGGGCTGTTTTGGGTGCTGAGATGTTATCAGGTGTAACAGATCTCTGTCATGGGTAGATTTGGGGTAAGATCACGCCATGGATAGTCCCTGGTTTCCAGCACATTACCTACAGACTCTGCTGGTCCTCAGCTCTTCACTGGTGCCAGCTTCCTGGGGCTTCTCAAGGCTTCTGACTGACCTCAGATCCTCTGAGTCAAAATGGCAGTTTATCTTGCTGCTGTGGAGAACAATAGTCATCAGTCACCCTCTCCCTTCTCACAGAGCCCCACCCAGCTAATCTTAGGGGCAACTTAGCAGGGTAAGGCAAGCACTCTTAAGTGCCTTCAACTACCACAGGCAAGTAGGCAGGTATCCTCCAGAACACTGGATCATTTAACTTTGTGAGCTCTCTCCAAGCTCTCTCTGCAGCAGACGATGGAGTAATGTCTGAACTGACAGAAGATATACATATTTTTCATCCAAGTCAAGACATAAAAAAGACGTAAATTCCAGTGCTTCCAAATACAGATGTTCATAGGCCTAGTAACAAGTTAGTACACAGGGAGGGAGGATATCACAACTTTTCCCATGCAACAGCAATAAGACATTCTTCCCTCAGCTGCATCTTGAAGTAACACATCCCTGCTTTCATCTGTCATCAGGGTGGCAACCCATAATCAAACTGTGTCTGACTATCTCTTTTGTTGCCAACTCTGACAGCATATGTGCCCAGCAAGTTTGATATCCAGATCTGCAAGAGCTCCTTTTCAAGAATCTCTGCAGCAACCATAAGCAGAAAAGAAAAGCAGTTTACAGATATTTACAGCTGAATAAAAATTATCTCAGTTCCCCTTAAAGCCAGAAAGAGTGATATGGATATTTCTTTGGTTGAGACTCAACTGAGCCACTTTAAACACCCATCTCGGAATGAGACAAATCATGATGCAGAGATGCACACTTCCCCCCATTAGTGAGAGCGTAAGGTGATAAATTCAGGTGCAGAACCTGTATGTACACATTTATTTTTAGTAGGATGAATCTTAGCCATGTCTTACATACTCCTGCCTATCAGTGAAAACCTCCTTCGCACATGGTTTAATCTCACCAGTCTCCTTTCCTCAGAAATTAAGTTACAGCTGTTTTGCTGTGGATCCTACTAATACTGTAGGGGTACATCTTTTGTGCTACATAAACGAGAGCTCAGAGACCAGAACCCCCATCATGCAGGTGTTCTAGCTGTGCTCGGGGCTGCTCCAACTTAATCTCTCTGTTGCAGACCAGATACAGAGAATCTACACCTAAGCTGTGGGAACATGAGACCCATAAGCACTGTAAATGTCACGTGAACAGGAGACTTCCTAACTCTTGTGAACATGAGACAGTCTGTCTATCTCAGCCTTTTGCTCTTTGTATAGCTTATGCCTCCTTGGGCACATGCAATTCAAATATTGCAGAGTACCAACTCCCTCAAGTTCCTTCAAGATACTTCCCTTCTTTAGAAAAGGGTTCTGTAATGGACTAGAAATCCTCTCTGGGTGTACTCAGCCAACAGCTCCTGCCTGAATGGTGCCAAGTGGGGACCATTCCCCAAAGAGCAGCTTTGTCCATAGTTCCTTCAGAGATTTTATTAATGCCACTATTACTAAGCCTTTGTGAGTGGATCCAACAGTCTCGTTTGATGTAGCTACAGACTGTGGAATTCCTCACTAGCAAATATACCAAGACTGCCCACAATATTTACACAGACAGCAAAGCTGTTTTTCAGCTCTGCAACTGCCAAATACAGAAACCTATGGAAAGAGATTCTGCTGACTACAACAAACTTTGTATTAGGACTTTTAAATCTTTTAGGAAAGGGTGACAGAATCTTTTATAGTGAAGGTCTGTGTCTACCACACACTTGTTCTATTAGCTTAGATTGGACCCTATACTAAGTTTAGTTACTAAACAACTAAACATACATGTTTGAAAAATAATCATGCCTTCCCCTGCTTACACAAAAGTAGGTGCAACCAAAGCTCATAAATAGTATTGTGAGCAAAAGGAGAAAACACTACTTGAAATAATGGAATACATTACAGAAAACAGTAATTTAGAGTTTTATAATTCCTTTCTTTTTCACAGAAATGATTATATATAATTCACCATCTTCAGCAGTATTAAAGATGTTATAATTAAGGTAACTTGCATTAATAAATCACAGTAGTAATGCAACGTGTTATTAATAGTAGCTTTAGAGAGTGGTCTGGGAAAAGAAACAAGAAGGTATATGATACATTTTCTACTTCAACATTTCCAGAAAACATATATTTTAAAAATATTTTACAGGTTAAAATACTGATAATTCTATAATTGTTTCTTAAGTAATACTGTGAAGTAATGTCTTTGCCATCTTTATAGTATTTTTTGAACTTCATAACAATAATTATTTAAAATTATATCAGTCTCAGTCACATTGCATTTAAAAATATAAAGTCAGAGTCCCTAATAAATCCTTCTAGTTTTTCAAGTAACACAGATAAAATTAACTTTGCTAATCTTAACATGTTTTATTGTACTCTTATGTACAATTTCTATCCCTCTCTCTTTTTTAAGTACAGAATCTATACAGTGGAAACTCTTAAGCAACCTTAACTATAGCTGTTGCTGCCAGCTCTTCCTATAAAACTCAGGGTGAAATACTGGTATAATTAAAATTGATTGCAATGCTCACACTGATTTCAGATAATGAAAGAAAAGAGAAGAAACGCACCCTGAGATACAGTAAAGTCCCTGCAATAAAATTTTATATTTACATATGATTTCAGGAAAACCTATGATTAATATATTATAGGCAAAATACATATATAAATATGTACACATAGGTATGTGTATAAAAAGATGGGTAAAAAGTCAAAATTATAGGATTTCTCTTAGATATAGGTCTACCTTTTTAATCAGCACTAGCAACACCACAGAAGAATGTTTGGAAGGGAAGAAAAATGAAGTATAACTTATTCAGCTGGAAAAAGGAGGAAAATCTAACAGTTAAAATACATAACGTAATTCCATTACTGAAAGCATTTTCAGGGAACTTCTATTATTGTTGCAAAATTGCCATGGGATGTTATCTTTAAAAGATAAAATAGAAGTTGAACAACAGTTCTTATCTAATGGTAAGAAAGTCCCCACTCTTCAAAGATTTATGTATACAGCTAACTTTATGCAGTCAAAGTAGTCTTGCTTCAGACCACAAAACTTTCCAAAGTGCTTAAAATTAGGCATAATATATGTAACTTGTCACAAAACTGAGACCTACAGCCTTACGTGGAAAGTCATAGCAAATATATTTTTCAAATTAAAAAAAATGCATAGTCTTTCACAAGACAATATCAGTTTTGACCTGCATTTTTTATTTTATTTCTTGACCTGCATTTATTCATAAAAGCAGTGTTTTAAAAGTCTGTGTAACATTTCTTTGATGAATCAAATATTTATCACAAAAAGGTCGCTGACAACTTAGAAACTGTATTTTAAAATCCTCCCAATTACATTACTGGTATTTTTCCATTCTCACATTTATTTTTTTTTAAAGTAAGAATTTTGCTTTTAACTTTTTTTCTCTGATTTTTAAACTTGACTGAAAAAAAGTAATTCTGAAGTTTTAGGGAACTTTTTACAAATGCCAGCAAGGTGTTTTTTCAGCTAGCTATATACAAAGAGTGTGGGAAGACAGTATGTTGGAAAGGTCAATATAAATGAATGCTATGAGAGGTATTTGGGGACACATATCTTAGATAAATTTTAATTCTTTTCCTTTTAAATGGACTCTATCATGATAAGCTTTCAAGTAACTCCAGCAAGTTGAAAATATTTGAAGATAAGCTATATTTATAGTGTACTCCTAAATGCAAAGATGGCTGTGAACTCTTATTTATGACTGAACAGTGTTATCTACCCACAAAATGTTCACATTTATTTTCAGTTTTACTAGTGGATGAATGTTGACTGTCTGATAATTAGTTCCATTTCCATCATCTCGAAAGCATACAAAACAACAGGACTTTCTGTAAACTAACAGCACATTGTCATCTTAAAACTTATTCATCAGAAAAAGGTATTTCAGCTTCCTTGAAACTGATCTCTCCTCTATTTGTTGTTTGTTTGGGTTTTTTTTCTTGTGGAGAGGGATAGGTAAAAATTATGCAAATACTCAAGGTAAGGTTGAAAAGGGCTCTGAGTAACCTGACCTAGCTGAATATGTTCCTGCTCATTGGAGGGAGGGTGGGGATTAGATGACCTTTAAAGGTTCTAAATATTCTACCAATAATAGTCTTTCTAGAATACAAAAGAGCTTCGGAAGTCCCTGAAGCCAACTCTCAGCCTTCATCATGAAGACCTTGGTACAGGACTTTAGAGACTCTGGATAGAGATCAAGGTATCAGCTGGCCAACTTTAATGACTGTTCAGTTCTAACCAATTACCCTGTACTTTTCTAAGTGTGCCTATTTTGTGTTATCAGTTTTAGGAAAACTTGTCTTCCTTATGCTTATATCCTTACCTGTTTCAGAGTGTTTGCCTTGTAATCACAGTCAGACAGATTGCTCTCATGTCCGTTAAAGTAAAATATAAGTGATATTCTTAAGAGGACCAATGTAATTTTGAAGGGGTTAAAGAAGGCCTGGCTTTGTGAGACATTTTGTTTCAGTCTTCTATCTGAGTTTGGGCAAAATATAATCTACAGGCCAGTTCTTGACCTGCAAAACCAAGCAGTGATATTTCCCGTCTTTCAATTAGCTTGCCTGTTCAGCTCCTCCAGGAAAGTATCAAAATACTGTTAGCACAGTGCCTAGCCTACTCAAATCTTACATTTTGTTGGAGCTTACTGTCATATGTACTTATGGTAAATAAGTCAGACCACCCCCACGCTCTTCCTCAGGAAATAGGGACATGTATACAAAAGATGCCTTGCCAGCCCCTCCTTCAATTTACCAATGGCTGATCATCGCCTTCCTCAGTCCAGCTTATGCAGCACTTGAAATCCTGAAAGATGGACGAGCATGATGGGTGGCCCTCAGACTAGGTGACTGAATCCAGCTCTCAACTCTTACTCTGTAAGAAAGGGTTTAGATAGAATGTAACAGGAGTTAATTTAAACTGTTACAAGAGTAAATGAATGCTGGCACTAAGTCTAATGCTCTTGAGAGGATTGGAGATCTAGCAGAGAGTGAATCCCTGCTGGAACTTGGTCTAACACTATTAAAAGACACTGAGATGTGGAAGTGGACCTTCAGGCATGAGGAGATGTATGTCTACTTCGCACTTTTAATTTTTTGCTTTTGACTTTGTAACAAAACTTAAATTAAATTTCAGCCAAACATGATTTCCTAAGAATCACAGGACACACAAGGGTTTGTTTCATGGTAGTATGTTTTAGTCTTTTGATGTAGCTTCACATTATATTCATTATGCCTAACAAGAAAAGACTGCATTTAAATATTGTTACATAACTATTCAGTGGAACATTGACTCTTAAGGAAAAATTACATTTTAAACATTTCAGAAAATATTTTCTTAGTCTCTTCATTTGCTTTTTCAATATTTCAACAATGCAAACACCTCTAGTACAAAATCTGAAGTCAACATGTAGAAAGCACTTTTTAAAAAAAGCAGGTATGTCTTGCTAAATGTAATGATTTCTGCTTACAAGAGCCAATGAAGAGCAAACTGAGCAGGATGGGAAAGGGAGCTAACATTTTAGTGATGCAGGGCATAGTAGCTGATTAAATTTGTCTGATGAAACTCATATTTACCAGACTGTCAGTGTCATTTCTATAGACCACAGCAAGCTTTGCTTTCTGTCATCAACTACCCTGCAGTGATAATGCAAGGGGTGAAACAGGACTTTCTCTTCCTAGCCAAGAGTTTTCTAGCTATTTAGGCATATGTTCTAGCACTCACAACTGTACCAGCCTGGTTACAGCAACACAACTATGAGCAACATCAATGCAGCCATAGCTCTGTACTCCTGGACACTGCACCCACAGGGGGACTTCACTGCAGGGAGAGAAGGGGTGGCTGAGGACACTTAACTTCCACATCAGCATTGCATGCTTGCAGTCATATGAGGATAACTCTCCATTCACACTGCAGTTGTTCCAGTCAGGAATGTCATCTGAGGAAAGACAAATTACCTACTTATTTATTCTTACTTAAAGAAAAACTGAAAATGCCTGGCAGAGTAATGAACTAAACCTGTTTACCTGTGTTGTGACAGTGTGTTCGACATCAAGTGATCTGGCATTCAGAAATCAAATCACTCTGACATCCTTTACAATGTTTCTAGGATTTTGCCAGCATTCATAAAGTGCTTGGTTATTGGCTGACACAGAAAATAAAGTACTTTTAATATGTTTGTACAAATATTCTGTGTCAAACTATAAGATTGGGATGGAAAATATTTTGTCTGTCTAGAGGGAATTAGAAACAGGCAATAGGAATTTGCTGCAAGTTTTGCATCTCTGCAGAAGCAAGATTTTGCTGTATGTGTTTGTGTATAATGACAGAGGGATTTTGCGCCTATGTTTTGCAGTATCTGGGGTTTAAAAAAACTTTTCCCATATGAGTTAACTAGGTTTCAGGGAAAAGGCAAAAGATTTTGCAATGTACATTAGTATGTGAAGATGGAAACCATTTGCCCTACATGTTGCACTTTTGGGTGATTTTGCAATGAGCAGTCATTTGTGTTCCCCAAAGAAGGTGCTTTTGAAGGATTTGTATCCTACTAAGGACTCAGGTCCTGTGATTCCTGAAGATGTCTCAAACACTTCACAGAATGACACTCAGCAGACAACACATGCTAATGGAAGACTGGATAAATTCTCAGATGCCATTAGTTAAATGACTGAAATTACCACCTATGAAACTGAATTCATGACTCCAAAATTACTTTAGTGGCACTGATGGATTATCACCTTTCATCAGTGGATAACGGGCAAAAAAGGATTTCCATGTTTCAGAGCCTGTACCACAGCATTTGTAATGCTGACAACACAGTACTGCCTGTCATATCAGAAAGAGGCAAAAGATACAGTTTGCTAAAACAGATTGAGTACTTTCCGAAGGCCTTCTTCCAAATAGCGAAGTAATAGGAAATTGCGTGCAGCCATTCTCTCACCAGTCTTTTTCCACATTCACATGGAGTCACTAGGTGAACTGGTCTGAAAACATAGATACTTGTACTGCCAACAAACAAATGTTGTTTAGCTTCCTCTCTGCTTTATTTCATATGACCTTAGCGTTAATTCCATGATGGCCCAATTTCTGAACAAGATCAACTAACTAATGTTTGAGTGTGACCAACTGACTCAATCTAAACAAGACCTAGAGAGCTTTGTTCAAACTATAGCAGTGGGAGAAAAAAGCACTCTGAAGCATGCACAGTGAATAGCTCTCTTTTGACACAAGTGATTGCTGCCAATCAAATTGTTCTGTAATGCTTTTCAGTGAACACCTCTGCCATGACAGTTTCTGTAAACAGCATCTTCTGTTATCTGTATTTCATGAGAAACTCTACTCTGCCCTTGAAAAGGATATTCTAAACTTGTTCATGCTTTTGGTTTTTCTCGTCTGGATCATACAGCACACCCAACACACCCATAGGTGACATTTCCAACACCTAGAAAACCCAAAGTGCAGAGCACACAGCACGAGGTCAGCTCTGCCTGTGGAAGCTCACCTAAGGTGCCTCTCTCAGTACACCGGGCTTCCCGCAGGGTTTCGAACCCCAGGCACGAACCGTTGCTCTTCATGTACTTAGCAGCGGCTTAAAGCTCTGGGACAAGAGTCACATCAGGGAATAAGGTGAGCTCAGCCAGAGACACAGGGTGTGGTTCACCCTGGGGCCGGAGGGCCCCTGCAAGCGCCGTCGCTTTTCACTCCCCACCGCACAGGGAGGCCTGCGGCGCTCCCTCCCCTGGCACAGACAAACGCCTGGCCCTGCCCTGACCGTCTTCCCCCCTCCACCAGCAACCCGCCAGGCCCTCTCCCCTTCCCAGGGGAAGGCCAGGGGCAGCCACAGCCCGCAGGGAAGGGCCCTGGGCCGGCAGCCCCCCTCCGTTCGAGGTGTTTCCAGGGAAAGGCCGGGAACGGGGCCCTGCGGCCTCCCCTCGGCCCCGGGGGACTCGGGGCTGAGGGGAGGGCGCGACTCCAGGGCAGGACGGCGGCCTTATGGCGCCGGTCACTGCTGCGCACCTCCGCCTGCGTTACAGGATCACGGAATCCTTTAGGCTGGAAAAGACCTCTGGGATCATCGAGTCCATCCTGCAACCGGACACTACCTTGTCAACTAGACCTCGGCATTGAGTGCCGCGTCCAGTCTTTCCTCAACCACCTCCAGGGATGGTGACCACCACCTTCCTGGGCAGCCCAATCCAATGTCTAATCACCCCTTCCGCGAAGAAATCCCTGCTCTTGTCCAACCTAAAGGTCCCCTGGCTTAGCTTAAGATATGTACTCTCGTCCTGTCGCCAGCTGCCTGGGGGAAGAGGCTGACCCCCAGCTGGCTATAACCTCCTTCCAGGTTACCTCTCTGCCAGCTCCGTCCCCTCCGGCGGTGCGGGCGGCGTCGCTCCCGCCAGCGGAGCGGGGACAGGCCGACCGCGGCGGGACCGACCCGGGGACGGAGCCGCCCCCCGGCCTCGGGCCCGGCACGGCGCATGCGCGGCGCGGCGGCCGCGCCGTGTTCCGGGAAGATGTCGGCGGCGTGGAGAGCGGCGCTGGCCGCGGGGGCCCGCGCCCCGCTACGGGGGCGGCTCGCCGGGATGAGACCCCCGCGGGGCCAGCGCCGCCCGCCCGCCTGCGGGGCCGTCCTCCTGCTCGGGGGAGGCTGCCTGGCGGCGTGCTACAGCCTGCGGGCGCGTGTGCTCCCGACAGTCCTGGCTCAGGTAAGGCAGCGGCGGCGGCGGCAGCAGCATCCCCGCTCCCGCTGACAGGCAGGGTTGGGCCGGCGCGGTGGGAGCCGCAGCCCGGGGGCGGCTGTCGGCGGCCTGTCGGGGTCCGCAGTGGTCAGACTCCGTCCTGCAGGACCCGTTACGGCCCCGGTGGTCCGGCAGGTAATGCGTCCCCGGCCCGCTGGGCATCGGCAGCGCATCACCTGCACCGAGCCCGCCGCACCCCACCGGCGGGAACTCCGCCGTTCGCCGCAGCAGGAGAAGGCAGGGTTTGCCTCGGCACCGAGCGCTTCCCCTGTTCGCTTGACAGCCCTGGAACCGGGTCGTTTGAACAAGCACACGGCCTGTGCAGAGCCCTGCACTTTGCTGGTAACTTTCAGGTGAAAGGTAACTTTCTTCCTTTCACGATGCCCGGGCTGCACGTCAGGTGCTGTTAGACACTCATGCACCTGTTTTCCTTCTAAAAAAAGAATATTTCGCAAAAGTAGTGCATTTATAACTGATACTTTGTCTGAAACGCATCGCACAGAATGATTTCCTCTTACTCTGTCCAGACTGTGTCTTTGGACACACATTTCCTCTTACTCTGTCCAAACTGTGCTAAAGTGTATTTTCCCTTGGAGCATCAGTGCACAGTCAGAAGGATATGTTCAAGGACAGATGGTTATTATTTACAAAATTGTTGCAAGTTCCAAAACACAGCTATGTTTCCCAACTTTATCCTTTTCACAGAGGAAGTGAGCTTTTTCCTGTATTCCTTAAGATAAGAAGTTACTGTGACTTGGTTTATTATTTGAAGGCTGGAAGACCTAAATGTTTTGTAGGCCAGAGGGTTTAGGTGGGATGGGGGAAGAGGTCAGTATATGCTTGCAGTACCCAGTACAATTCATCTACTTATATCTAACAATTTTTGGAAGTTTAGCAGTTTGTATGCTGTGATATCTTATCTCTTAAGAGTGATTGAATAGGCTGAACTACAGGCCAATAAATAGCAACCTTTATTCTTGAGAGCAACCTTTATTCTTGAGTCAAGAACAAAGAATTTTTTTTTAACGTTGCAGTCTTAATTGTGGAGAATTTCTAAGCTGCATCTTCTCAGAAAACTCAATTTTTATTAAATAAGCATTTTTCTAAATAGTTTAGCGTATTAATCCTGGTTCCTTGTACAGCACATGTTAAAACTTTAATTTTCTATATACAGCTCCTAGCAAGGGAAGCATCCATTACTCCACTAGAAATCCTACTGGAAACATGTCTGCTTGTTGTTTTTATGTTTAGTTATGTGACATTTTTCAGAGGCATTGCATTATGTTTAAAAAGTCCTGTCATTGGGACCAATTTCGCATATGCACGGAACTCTTGCTTATGTAGATATGTATGTAGGTATGCATAAAAAGTATTAATTGTGGGAAATAATCACTTGTACAGGGTGTTGAGTGAAGTGATCTGGTTCTGGTGCTGTTGTGTTCTCTTGGAGTAGCCTCCATGTAACATATGGACAGTCCTACAAGTACACTTTTAATAATTCTTGGGGGGAACTCCAAAAGTCTAAGGCTTATTTAACTGATTTGTTTTTGGAGACAGTAAATTGCTGGACTATGCAAATGTTTAGTAGTTTATTCAATTTGAACTTTTCAGTTTTCCAGTAAAATGATTGTTGGAGATGCTAGTTCTCCAAATGTCTTGTATTCCATATTGCTGCAATTAATTTATTGAGCTTTTCAAAGCTACCGAAGAACTGACCATGCAGAGCATAATATTAAGGCTGGTAAGCTGAATGTGGAAGTGGATTGTGAAGGCAATGAGGAATAGAGTGACAGAGCCAAAGAGGCATGTTGCGAGTCTCTTAAGCAGTTTAGATGCTACTTGTAGCTTCTTGTTAATAGAAATAGAAAATAGTCAAAAGCAAAACTGTGTTCAAACAAGTGTGTCGCCTTTATTTTATGTTTTGAAGCCGTCTTCTTTCAGTTCAGAGCTTGTGGAATCCTGTTAAATGGAGATGCTTTTCACATTCTAATTAATAGAGGATAACCTTACTGTCTGTTATTATTCCTTTTCATTGCAATTGATCTCAAGCAGCCTTTCTTGAGATTGTGCTGGCAAACAGTATTGAACTGTTTGTTCCTGCTGAGGTGTGCTATGTAGTGGGAATGTTTGCAGCATACGTATGTGAAACATTATAGATTAGGGCAAGTATTTGAAATTAAACAGCATCATTTTCTTTATCATTGTTGTAATAAAGGAATAGGTAGTGGGTATGATTATACTTTTATCTCGTCAACTAGGCCTAACATTTGCTCTTTAGAATGCAGTGAGATTCCAGTGCTTCCCAGTTTTCCTTGGTAATATAGTCTTTACTGTTGAATTGCTGCAAAATAGGTGGTAATTATTTACAATACTTGACAAAGTCAAGCTAACAGTGTATCTCCATGCCATCATAAAATAAATAGCCAACATAAGATTTTATGTGTAGTTATGTGACTTTTTCAGCAGCATCGCTTTATGTTTTAAAAGTGCTGTCATTCAGACCAGTGTTACCTGTGTGTGGTACTCTGGTGTAAGCATAATTTGAGCCACTGGCTAATTCTCATTCTTGTAGGAAGTGTGATCTTACAACCAGTAGTAACTTTGTGCAGAAACAAAGTTTCCTTGTAAATACCTGTTGTTTGTTTAGGTTAAGTAGTTGAAGTTGCTAACTCCGTTTAGATTTTCTGTTATTCTCAATAAAACTGGTCTCTGTCAAATTATTCAGACATTTTTCAGCTACACCTTCTTTTAGGCAATTTCTGTTGAAGCTAGCACACAACATGTCAAAGCTAAAGTTCTGTAAATTCAGTATTTATCACTTTTTTCATGTAAAGCTTTTGGTTATTTTAAAATAGATATAAAAAGACTGATATTTTTGGCACCTAGTTTCTTAAATATTTAACTTCTGTCCTTGCTCCCTGCTGGAGTAGGTTTAATCCTTCTCCTGTTGGTTATTGGCACTCCTAACTTCTGCTCAGAGTGAATGAAATTCAGCCTGTGTACAAGTCTGCAGAATCAAAGGTCCTGCAGGGTCAGATAACATGTTTTGGTTTTGTGAGTTGTATGGATAGTGTCTGTTTTATTTTGTAGTGGCTTATGTTTGATTACTGTGTTTTAATGTAATTGTTTATTCTGACAATAAATTTTCAGATTGGGGTTTTTTTAAAACTTTGACCCAGTTTTTTTGTCACCATTTTCACTGCCACTTATCTGTTCTTACAGCTTACATTAAGTGGTTAGCATATTAATAATAAAACTTTCTATATTTAATGTAGTAAAACCTCAGATGTAATCTTTCATACAGCTTCAATAAGTGATTTATGATTAAGTTATTTTCATTCTCTTCATTTGCTGACCTACTGTTTAGAAATGTGCAACTAATATATATTGGAGTAAGTCCTTAGCGCTGAGTATAAAACTCTACTTTACAAAGATTATTATAGCAAAGTAAACACAATTTGTAAAAAAATTTTTTATAGCTACCAGGTTTTAGTTCTATCTCCACCAGTGAAGCTACATTGAAAATACCTAGACCAGATATAGCTTGTGTTGGGAAAAGCTAGATTTTTTTTTTTTAAATTAAATTAGCTAATCAGCTTGTATCAAGAGGGAAAAAAATAAGGGAAGGGGGTAAGAGCTTTTGTTCTACCAGTGTATCTCAGAATGGGGATTTATGTTGAATTCAATAAAAGTGTTTTTTCTGGTGTCCTAACCAACACAGCCAGGTCAAAAATGTACACACTGCACTGCACACTGCAATGATACTATAAGGGCTGCTTTTCTTCTTCAGTAGTGCAATTCAAGTGACACAATGGTATGGAGTTTGTACCTTGATCAGACCTTGCAGTGTTGTCTACTATGTCTTTATTCTCTCAGAGTGTGCAGTTTGCCATGCTAATATGGCCTTAAACTGCTGGAATTCTTTCATTAATGTGTGCTGCTTATCTCAAGTCAGCTTTGCACACAGCTAGGTTGGTTACCTTTATTAAGGTCAAGAATCAAGTGTGTGATTGTCAAAGAGCATACAAGGAGATTTGGAATGGCACACGCTGTAGCATTTTGTGAAAGGCAGTGACTTCTGCCTCCCCATTCCAACTAAATTTGGAACCTCTCAAAGGACTGTAGGATCAATCTTGTATGCATGCAAACTGCAACTGATAAGAAAATTCTGAGAAACAGCAGGCTGCCAGAGGCAGCATATCCTGCCCCTGCTGAGTTTTTTATGGCCATGTTTAGTCACTAGCTTCAGAAAGAAGCTTATAATTTGATTTGCCCTTGAAAAGTTGCCATCCCTGCAGCATGTCACAATTTGTGCTGAGTCTAAGTCACTGTTTTCCATGTGAGACTGCCTGGAGTTGTTACTAGCACATATGTGAAGTTATATGTGTGTAAAGTCTTGTCTGTTTGCTGATAAACTTTACTGTGTTTCAGCATTCTTCTTCTAGGGTTGTGGGAGCATTAGTTGGTACTTAAATATTTGATACTGCTTACCTGAGGTAAAGAAGAAAACAAAATTTACTAACAGCATTTTTGGGGTATGTTAATACTTTCTGTTACATGATTGTAGTCTAAATGGTTCTCTTTATCTTACCTTTTCTATTACTGCTCTGTTGCATCAGCAATCTTCAATTATTCCAGATAAGGAGAGGCTCAATTTGTGTCCTAGAGGTCTTAAATACATATGTTGTATTTGATCATACTGAAAATACTAAGATTCTGCTTATAACAATAGTTAACAAACAATTTGTGATGTTTTGATATTTTTAAGTATCTGAAATGTTTGCTTTATTTAAAATGTGTTTATTGAAATAATTTTTCTTGGACTGCATTAATTTTCTTATTTCACTTTTAATTGCGTTGAATGTTTCATAGTTTTCCAGCATTAGCAATTGTTAAGAGAGGCAAAGATAGCCACACACGGTAGTGGGGACTTTGTGTGTCACAATGATATGAAAACTGTTATTCTGAGCAAACGGGAGTAAAATACTTCAAATGATTAAAATTACAGCTTAGATTAGTTTTCTGGGGCTACATATGTAGCCACCACAAAAATTTATTTTAGAACTCTTGCCTTACACTGTTCAAAGGAACCACAATACCGTAAAGGATTCTCCAAACACTAGTTTGTTCAGGAAAGACTCCATTGGTTCTGCCACTATGGAAAGGCAAGATAGTATCTTGGAGGACCTCTAAGCAAATCACAGGGCTGTGGTGCCACAGTTCATGGGATAATCTAAGGAGAGTGCTTATATTAAATAAAACTTAAGTTTATTAGGGGTTTAGTAAAAGTCTCTGCACTCCTAGACTTGGAAGCTGATAAGAATGGTTAAAAAAGTTCTGAAATGCTGTGATTTTTTGGTGATACTTTTACGTGTGCGCTGTGTCTCCAAAGAGATGAGGTTGATATTGTTGATATGGATCTGAGCTATAGTTGTTTTAGATAAATTCCATATTTTGCATGTTTTTTTCTCAGGCAAAATTTCCAATGCAGATCAATAGAAAACTTGCAAAATACTGTCTACTATAAGCATGTTACCCGTTTAGTGTATATTTACTTGATTGGTAACATCTGGCAGAAATGTGTAATACAAATGTAATTAATTGCATGCATTTTGTTTAAATCATTTGAAGTAACTTCTATGGAGAAGTGGAAGGAAGAAGTTCACAGCTCTGAGATTTTGATGGGCTTTTTACATATCCTTAGTATCCAGGGACCACTTTGTGACTGAAGTTATGCTTAGACTATTTTAGGCCACACTTTCTCACTCATTTCTGATTTTTTTTTTTTGTAATAGATAACGTTACTTAGGAAGGTAAGCTGTGCATAGCAGCTGCATGTGAAGGATTTTTGGTCAGATAAAAGTATGTATGTGGCATTTGAATTTGGTCACCAAATAGGAAAAAAAAGTGTATTTCATATACATTAAAGAATGATTCCTACAAAGTTACGTGTAAATGCTTTGAATTGCGAGACACTGATGAATATTGTTAGAATGGGAATTTTTGTGGGGGTATCTCTGCAATCTGTTTTAAAAGCATGGTTCATGCTGAGGGAAGAACATCACTATTAAGATGAGGTGTCTTGATAAATATAGAACCTGGGATAAAATTGCATAAGGATTTGTAATGATGTATGGAGTCGCCTGGAGGGAGGAATGTGGTTCTAAAATAAAACCAGAAAGAATATGTGCAGTCTAATCTGAGAAACATACAGGAGGATTCTTGTGCTTACTCTGTCATAAAAAAAAAAATAAATTGCCTGCTTTTGTCAGAGCAAAAATCCTAGAATAGTTTTTTTTTCTCCTAAATAGTATTTTAAAGAGTTTATCTCCAAGTCTTTGTTCTATTAGAAATTAATTGAGAATGTAGATGTAGCAGTGCACATAGAAGATTACTAGGATGCTCACAAAGTAAAATTAAGCATCTACAAAATATGTCTGCATCATAATGCTTCAACATGATTTTGAAACTTAAAGCAAGTGTTTGTAATCCACATCAAACAAACTGCTCAGTGATGGCTTGCAGGCCTCAGAAAAGCCTCATTTGAATTCAGCTGGTGCAAACCTGGCCCCATGTTTACATTATTAATGTTTAAAATCTATGTAGTGAAACAATGCGATGTAAAAATAATGAAAATTACAATTGCTGTTGTGGGTTGGAGCGTCTTTGAGTAAGGATTGAGGGTTTTGTTGGTTTGTTTTTTAAATCTTTTTCCTGCTTTACAACTTCTTTAAAGGAAGGGATAACTTCCTTAAAATGTGGTCCTTCTGTCTTTTTGCATCTTACCTTGCTGCTGGTTATTGTTCTCCTTACTGCCTTACTCTGTTCAGAGTGGAGTGGAACAGAGCACACAGAACGAGGCAGTGGTTCCCTGCACAGCCTTAGAATTCTGTTCTGGTTGGGGAGCATGGTAGGAAATGTGTTAGAGGATTCTCACTGCATCTTCAGGTTGGGTCCTCAAATCATCTGCAAGATGGTGCCTGTAAATCTTCTTCCCACTGAAGAATCTGTAAAACTGACAAGCTTTGGAGGGGGGACCAGTTGGATTCAAGGTTCTCTGAACCCATGGTGTTTCTTTACAGCAGTGCCCAGTGCTAGAGAAGCTTCTTACAGAGGTGTAGTGAGCTGCAAGCAGTGCTCCTGTCGGCATGTGGTAGCATCCATCCCTCTGCCAGCTTTATGGTTTACTCTGAACTGTATCTTTATGGCTATATCTACTATCTCAATAACTATTAACAAAAAAAGTTGTCTTAGATCACAACGAGGCAGTCAACCCAGTTGGTAAATGCATTCAATACTGCCTTTTATTGAACAGGAAATGGGTAGCAATTTTTTATTACATGACTGAGATACCTACAGTCTATGGCTATAAAAGAGACAATTTAACACAATTCATGCATGTGCCTTCTAACTCTGGTCTGTTGTGTGAATATATTTCTACTAAGTTTTTTGTTTACCGTGCATCTAGAAGTAAACTGAAGGACTTCAATATAATTGGTTTAGTTCTGTGTGTTTAAATGCCTTGGTAACATTGTTGCCTCTTAATTCATCTACAATGAATGAGTTGTTAATAGTCCCAAAAATATTCTGAAAATAGTATGTGCTCAAAAAATGCATTTTTAAACAACATTCCTCCGGTTTTTAAGCATCAATAAATATGCATCTCCCCTGCAATTAGATTGCTAGCTCATCTTATCCTAATCTTTTTTTCCTTAAATATACTTACGTATTTCTGAAACTGTTCCTCTGGTGTAGCCAAAGAGAGTAACCTTAGCTACCTCCTGTTTAATTCTGTATTTCACTGTATTATGGAAATACTGTATGTATCAGGTATCCACCAAGCAGTCTAAATCAATAACTGAGATATTAAATATATCACAAACATCATTCTCAGCATTAGTGACATACAGACATTGTCATCTCGTGTGCCTAAAATAGAATGTGGTATATAGAGTATGGAATCTGTAGGACTGTGATGCTATAATTAATTATACCCTTAAATATTACTTATGTATGTGCATTTGTTTCACAACTTTAAATATATGGTATCCGTTTCAGCTTTTTGAATGTGAGATATTTCTATCCTGAAGTTTCTGGCTTTGAAAATATTTACATTTATTCCCTTCTCTGTGTGCACAGAGATTCTTTGTGCAGGTGTCTTCATTGATACTAAAACAACATGATGTCAAATGTAATCTCAGGGGGTCAAGGTTAAAATTTAACTATCTTTCATCTGATCTGTCACCTTTTACTTGAATTCACTCTTGCTATATGACTTCAGTGATTAAATAAAATCTAACATTCTTTCTAGGCACTTTGATACATGTGGACAGATGGAGTGAGTTAAGCTGCATGGTTTTGTGTTTTTAGGTAATGTAATAAAAAGCTGGTGTTTGAGAGTCTTTGGCTATTTATGTTAGTAGGCAAACATAAACAGATAAGAAAGTAGCTTGCCTGAAAACAAAAAATAAATTGGTTAGAAAGAATAGTACAAAATAATATTCTGATTTTTAACAAAGAACCTAGAAAAGAAACTAACATTTATTTACTGGTGGTATAAGACTTTTCCTCCAGTAAATTCTGTAGATGGCTTCAAAATAGATATTACAAAGTTTCTTTTTAACTTGCTTTATTAGATGGAAGCTCTGCTGACTTTTGTTTTTCCTAAAAACTTTGAACATCGTGATAATTAGCCCTTTTTTTTTTTTTTAAATAAAAAATTATCTATTCTGTACAAGCAGTAGCAACTATTCTCCCATTGCTACTGTTTTCAAATGTGTTTGCTGGGTTAGTATGAGAGCTCTGTATTACACTTCCTTGCAGAGCTTTGTGCAAGATTGTGGCTGACTGAATATAGTTATTCCTGACAAGCAGCTCAGCATCTTGGAAACATAATGTAGCCAGAAAAAGAAGAAACAAATCAGAATTTAGTTTAATTTATGCTGTGGAGAACATTATATAAACTTCACTGGTGATATGTGTGACAACAGCTTAGTGCCTGTTTTCTGCATTGGGTACTTTTAGGTCACGGGATTTTGACACATTATAATGTTGTGTAATTTTGGTTTTACTATGGTTTTATAATAAGTTTATTAATGTAACTAGGCTTAATTTTGTTTGAATAATGTTCCGGAAAGACACTAATTAAAATAATCGTCCAAAATAAGTGACAGATAAAACTGTGTGAAATGCTCATTCAGATGTACTATGTACTAGGCTATAGCTCCCTACTACTACTCACAAAGATTTTTATTACACTGTGAACTAAAAGACAAGAGAAGGGAGTCTTGCCAGCTTTAGACACCAGACATCATTTAAAATAGTTCCTCAGAGTTTGTGTCCCTCTCAGGGTAGGAGAAATTTCAAGAATGACTGTATTGCACTGATGTAGTCTATAGAAAGCACTTCTAGTAGATGTAGCACACAAATATTATCTTGTCAGTGCTGATATCTTCCCTGCTCCTTTGCCAAATCATCAGAGAAGCTCCTTCATCTGCCTTCAAAAACTGCAGAGACAAACCATAGCATAGATGAAAAAGTTACATGAAAAGAAGAAACTCAGTGTTTCCAGAAATACTTTTTTTCTTAACTTTCTTTTTTTTTTTTTTTTTTGGTAAAGAAGGCATTTTTTTGATAATGCCTTTTATTGGAGATACTGCCATTTACATTAATAATCTATTAAGAAATTATAATGTAATATTAAAACAAAACATACTGAACTGCATATAAAGCTATTTACTTATATATTTATAGTGTAAATTTATACTTTATATATATTAGTAAGGATATGTATGCATATGTATAAAACATATTTATAATACAGACTGTGTGAATGCAGGAATAAAAAGTAAAAAACTGTGTTAGTAATGAAGTTAATGTTATTGCATGTATGTGTGCTTCTGCTGCTGTATTTCTCCTTCTGGGAAAAAACAATTGTTAATTTTTTCACATAGAGCTGTAGTTAAGCACTACTGTAAAGAAATTCGTGCTTGTCTTTTTGAGCTCTCTCCAGGAAATTTTTTGAAAAAGAGTACTAAAGACCTAAAAAGTGATGAGTAACAGCATGTAGGCTGTCACCTATGGGAAGGACTCTACATGGAAAACAAAAATGGCAAAAACTAAAGCAAGTCTTTTGTTTCTGAATTTTTTAAAAAAATCTGTTAAAACTTTAGATTTTAGTTTAGCTGAAGAACCACCATGAATGAACAGTATAAAGAGTATAAAATTACTTTTCTAGAACACAGTGTTTTCTTTTATTCTGAATATGACTGTTGTATGTAATATTCCTACTCAATCTCTCAGAAAAACATTGTAGGAAATTGCTGACATACTTTTTTCCCAGCTACTATTAAATTTGGAAAACTGATAATATCATATTGCCAAAGGGTGTTGCATTGTTATTCTTTAATTTTAAGATTTATGTCTTTGCTTCTCTTCAGCCTCAAAAGTGAAAAATATAAAGAAAAATCTAAATATTTAGGTGCACCAGAAGTGTTGGATGTGTTAAGTAAGCAGACTTTGTGTAGCAATAAATACTGGATTCTTTATGTTAACACCCCTATGAAAATTAATGCACTTTCCCCTTTAATATGCCATCTGTTTGTTGAATGTTTATCATGGGTACCTCAGTTTATAATCTGTGATGCAGAAGTCTCTTGACAGTACTGCTTCTTGAAGTGACAGCAATGCAATCAAGATGCATTGTCAGAAATCATGGACTCATAGTCATATTCCTTGGTGTAAAACTTTTAAAGCAGTATATGGTGTTCTAGTACAGGTGGCTTTTTCCTTGCAGTGTACGCTCATTCTCTGTGGCAGTGGTAGGAGGTACCACTGCCAGTATTGCAGAGTACAGGTACTGACAGCAAAAAAGTGATTGTCCTGAGCGTTGTCACATGGGTGAATCCTTTGTGGGAAGGGTTTGTGAGACTAGTTGTGGGAGTAATGTGGCATCTTTCTTCCTTCTCCCTTTCCTAATTGCTTGTGGGGGTCTGTGAGTCTTCCCTGCAGGGCTCTGCAGGATGAAGTTGTCCAGAGGATCCTGGGTACTTTCTCCTTCATGTAGCCTGCAGGTCACTCTCCCTCCATCACTTCCAGGATCAGCAGGCTCCACATGAGGGGCTGCTCTGCAGGAAGCCAGCAGGAAGTAATGCTTGCTTCTGCTCCTTCCATTTCTGAAGCAGACTGCACTGGGCTTAGCTTTGAATGCAGAGTTAGAAGGTGGTGAGTAATGAGAAGTAGACACAGTGGCTCTGGGCCAGGCTGTGTAAGGATTCAGTTCTGGATGTGGTATTAATATGGTGGAATCAGACCCTTCCATATGGTTCCATCATGTGTGTGTGTGTGTGATTGTGTTTCACTTTGATAAATTCAAATTATGTACATCTGATGCTGGTCATCAGAAATATTCAGTTGATCTGACTAGACCACTCAAAGTGGTTTTAAAAGTTACTTGCAGTTCTTTAAAGTGTGAAAAACTTCATGCGTACAATGTTCCTTGTCATTCTGGAGGTCATAACTGGCTATTGTCTTGCTGCTTCAAACCTGGAGATTTTAAGTTTCCCATCACTGTATGCTTGTGGGATACTTCTAACCTGTTTAGTGTCTCTGTGAATGCATTTGGCAAAACAGTGTTGATAGACCCAATATCCTTTATTTGAGCAGCTGCTGTAACTGGGAAGATTACCCAAGCTCTTGTTCACCACACCGAGCTGTAGAACATGTCTTCTCTGTCAGTGAACTTTTGAATAGACAGATGATGATCTCGTTCTGTTGAGACAGTAGTGATGTGCTTTTAATTGTGGACAGGGTATTGGTCCTAAAGGCTGTAATTTGCAAAGAACAGAGGCCATAGATAGATTTCATAAGAATTTAAAGTTCACATGCTAGCAACACTCATGCCTGTGCATCAGCTGAATAATTTTTTATATTGAGTAATTTTGCTGAGCGTATAAAACTTCTCCTATAGGCAGTTCATAAAAACAGTTGTTCTGCTTTTGCAGGAAAAATTTCCTTTATTCAGTTTTGGTCTTGCAATATTCCTATTTAATATAATACTTTTATAGTAGAGGAAGCAGGGAATGAGAAAGTGGATCTGTTCTTCTGTTCTTCTCCAGGGGTTACTCTACTGTATTTTTGGAACTGTTGTATGCATAAGGCACTGAGCAAAGCACCCTGTGTTGTTGCAGTTGTCTCAAAAAATGTTACTTTATGCATTAAGTATATACAATAGCACAGTTCATTTTCTGTTATTCATAAAATATGTCTGACTTAGGAAATGTCAGACATTAAAAGAAATTACCTTGCTGTTATATATATTTATAAGCAATTTACATACCACATAGCCAACCTGTTAATGGTAAAACAATGCTTTGACAAGAGAGTAACTGAAACTTCATGGTAGGGTGATGTAGTGGTCATAAGTGTTTAGAAGTCATAAAACAAGCCTTAAAATTAAACTGACTGAAAATGTAATGTTTTTACTTAAGGTCATGTGGATTCTTTTTATTGGTTTTGAACCTCCAGGCTTGAAACATCTGAATTGTAAGGGCTAAGAAGCTTTTCAGTGAAAGCCAAGATACTTTCTCAGTATTGTGAATAATAATGTGACTTTCATAGAATCATAAAATGTTAAGGGTTGGAAGGAACCATAAATATCACCTAGTTCAAACCCCCCTGTAATGGGCAGGGACACCTTCAACTAGACCAGGTTGCTCAAGACCTTATCTAGCCTGGCCTTGAACACTGCCAGGGTTGGGGCATCTAAAACCTCCCTGGGTAATCTGTTCCGGTATCTCACCACCCTCACAGTAAAAAATTTCTCCCTAATATGTAGCCTGAATTTTCTCTCTTTCAGTTTGTGCCCATTAATCCTTGTCCTATCACTACAGTTCCTGACAAAGAGTCCCTCTCTGGCTTCCCTGTAGGCCCCCTTTGGACACTGGAAGGTTGCTGTGAGGTCTCTACGCGACCTTCCCTTCTCCAGGCTCAATAGCCCAAACTTTCTCAGCCTGCCTTCGTAGGGGAGGTGCTCCAATCCTCTTACCAACTTCATGGTCCTCCTGTGGGCTTGTTCCAACAGTTCCGTGTCCTTATGTTGGGAGCACCAGAACTGGATGCAGCACTCCAAGTAGGGTTTCACAAGAGCCAAATAGAGGAGGAGAGTCACCTCCTTTGACCTGCTGGCCACGCTGGTTTTGGTGCAGCCCAGGATTTGGTTGGCTTTCTGTGCTGTGAGCGCACACTGACAGCTCATCTTGAGTTTTCTGTCAGCCATCACCCCCAAGTCCTTCTCCACAGGGCTGCTCTTTAATGATGCTCTTTAATGATATCAAATGCTTTGCTGGTATTCGTGATGAAACTAAGTGGAAGGATCGATGTATATATATACTTCATATAACCCTGACTAGGGAGTCAAGTGTAGCAAGAGCCTTGACAAGTTTTTTGGTGGCTTTTGTTAAATCACAAGGGGAGAAACTTTATTGAAGTACCACGGTACACTACTTACCACAGTGAAAAACAAGCCTGTAATAATAGAAAAAGGGCTATAAAAACTGATGACTGCTTTAATCTTGTGGAATTCCTAGTTGGTTATTCATTTCATATCCTACTTCTTACGTTATAGTATGAATTTGCTCTGTATGACTTATTTTCTTGATTTTTTGAGGGCTAGTGACCTTCAGATGGAAGGGGGAAGAGGATCACTTCTCACGCAGAAGCATCTTGAAGAAGTTTTAAATCTGGGGAAAAAAATGGGCGGAGGGGAATTTTTGTTACATGGAAGTAAGTTATCAAGCAAATATAAACTTAGATTATATTTGTGTCAGTTGTTTTTGTAGTGTCTTGTATGTTGAGATCATTGGTAATGACAGGGTTCTTGTCATTAACGTATATAAGCTTATGTTACCTGAGCTATGAACCCTGGATTGAGTTTTGCTATGGGAATAAAAGTTCCCCGCCTTTTTTTTTTTGATGTGGGGGTGTAGTGTTGCAATTAGTTTTTTTCTAATCCTCCTCCTTATTAGCATGGAAATGAATAGCTGTGTTCATAATGCCAGGCTTGGTGTATGGAGTTTTAGCGGCCTTGTGTTAAAAGCAATAAGGCTGCATTTCAGCATGATAACTGTGCTGTTAAGTCCTGGGCATCTGCATTGGGGTACAGAAAGCCTCAGGCTGTCCTGTGGTAGTAAGTTTGCTGGAGAACTGGCAGCAATTTTTTTCAATTAGTTTTTTCCCACTGAAAACAAAGCAGGTGGTTGTAGTCTATGGGTAGGAATATGTCTGTTTTGACAATATTAGGGAGATTTCTACTGCCTACGATGAGAATGGAGAAGTAATTTTTCAGAATAAGGAGAGTCTGAAGGTTGGTATATGAAATATTTAGGCTCAAATATCCATGATCTGGATAAAGCAAAGCACAAAGTTCAGTCTGCATCTTTCAGATCACAGGTAATTATGTTATTAACTGACTTACTGAGTGTGCTCATTTCTAAAAAAAAAAACAAACCACAAACCCAAAAGGCTTTCTGCAATGTTCTCTTCTATTTCCTCCAAGTAAAAATATTTAGATTCCTATGGTATTGTTAATCTGTGATAGGAATATGATTCTTTGGAGGCCGGACAGAAGAAGAGGCACAGGATTTCAAAGGTATGCTAATCTTCAACCAGATTTGTGTACAACTGGATACAGGAAATACACACAACTGAAGAAAAAGCAGTTTTGAAAGGAAATGTATCATTATCTTTTCTCTATCCTCTGTTTACTAAGAACTTCCTGATAAGGACTGTTTGGGGTTTTTTTTTCTGAGACAGTCTAATTATTTATGAACTAAAATAATTGTTTTTATGGACATTTAAACAGTTCATGTGCAGATAACTTAATATTCAAAGTACAGTTGGATCAGTGTAACTCATGTAAGCATCTGTGTGAACTGTATCATTAGTTTAATTTGCCTGTTTTTAAAACAGTATTATATTAGAGTTGGGAAGATAATGCAATAATTTACCAAGTGCTAAACTGGGTTTTAAATCCTCCTTAATGGTATAGCCTGAAGTATGCATCTCAGTTGTGTTAAAGATACTACAGTTAAAAATAAAGGGGTGGAGGAAAGGCATATCTGTGGTGTCAGCAAGGCATGTGGTAAGCTGATGTATAAAGGGAAGGTAATGGATCTGCTTGGATTCCAGCCAGTGGTGCCGGACATGGGCATTCTGCCGAGGCACATTCCGGGGCATTAAGTGCAATCCCTTCCCTGAGAGTGCTGAGCCCTCTTTGTAATTCATCTTCCCTGCAGTCCACTCTGCCAGGGGCCAGGCATACAGCGTGGCTAATTTCATTACCAGTGCAACTTTTTGGTAGTGACTTTTTCAATTCAGGGCAGTGTTTATCTTCTGAACGCTTGGACATGGATCGCTCCATTTGAATCCATTTAATCAATGTTTTTTAATTCATAAGCATTGTTGATGTTAGTTGCAGAATTAAGTGGTGATGG
Organism: Manacus candei; assembly: GCF_025592945.1. Classification (NCBI taxonomy): domain Eukaryota; kingdom Metazoa; phylum Chordata; class Aves; order Passeriformes; family Pipridae; genus Manacus; species Manacus candei. The sequence goes on from NW_026138062.1 coordinate 36,283,486, forward strand.
GGGTTCCTTTTAGCCCCTCTGTCATGTTAGCAACTTACTCTTATACTACAGCTGTTTGCTACTTTATAGCAACACTGGAGGAAAAAACTGTATGATACATTTTTATGAACACAAAGAGGAAGAACAGAATTCTCCATCAGTGTATGTTTCAACAAGTAAGCAAGCACTGCAGTAAAACTCAGTCCCTAAAGGTGTCCAACCTTTGAGACATTACCATTCCCATTTTCTCCACCAGCATAATTTTCCACCATTTCCCATTTTCTTGGCCATTTAAAAGCAAGATGAATTAGCCATACAACTCCATGTTTTGTCTCCTAAAGTATAAACTTTAAAGACACTCAGAAATGTTTGCAGGGTTGGCCTCCTCCTCCTTCCTATGCTCAGAGAGAAGGATTATCTCAGATCTCTCGATGACAAGCATACACCATTTTGTGAAATTAATTCCTCCAAGACTGTCTTTGACTACCAGGATTATTTGGCCACTTGTTTTATGGAATGAAAGTATAGACTGTGGCTTTGCATGTTTGATTGTGGGCAACCCGCTTATAAAAAAGAAATGTTATGAAAGAATTTAACAAAATATGAATATTTATATTGTTATAGCTTTTAATTTCAACTTTTCATGCCAACATCTATGATTACTTTTCAGTGTTATTGGAAAGCTGTTTTGTAACAAGAAATTTCAGATAAATATTTAATGTCAAACTGGGCTAATATAAGGATATTAATATGCCCAAGGTAACTGTGACCTGTACTTTATTGAGGTACCACGCCTTGAAAATATAAAATGACCTGCATTTCTATCATGAGTATTTATATTCGCTTTTTAAAACCTTAATGACCAAAATCTATTTTTAAAATGGCTTGTTTTTCTGATGTGTTGATAGCAATTAATCCTTATTCAAACATGTACTATATTAAGTTAAGCTTGTTAAATTAAGCTGTTTGATTTGCCTTTCACTTCTCTTGCCTTCTTAGAAAATCTTCCTACTTTAAGTACTACATAATATTGTTTATAGTTGTGGATACAGAGAACTACAAATAGTGGACAGTGGAAAGTACAAAGGAAGGGGTGGCATTTTCCTTTTCTAAGCACTGAAAAGGAGTGCATTAATGTTTGTCCTCCTCCATTCCCACAGCCTTGCTGAAAAAGCATCTGAGGTCCAAGAAACTTGTGCTTAATTTGACGCTGTCCTTTAACATTCTCCATGGTTCTGGAACAAAGCTATTTACGCGTGGGACCTAAATAACTGTTCACAGCTGCTCCCAACTTACACCCTGGTGATGGTTATAGCTCCTCACCCTCACACTGGAGAAACTTCTTTTAGATAGAGTATTTTGTGAACACCATGTCTCTTGGTTAGAGCCCTTGTCTAACCCTGTTCCATGTTTCACACATTTAGGATAACTGATATTAAGGTCATCTCTGTTAAATATGGGGAACCATAAGCCCTTGAGAAGACAAAGAATCTTTAAGAACAACTAGACGTAGTTCAGCAATAGTAGTGTCAAATGATATCAAATATTCCTTAGACTGGTTAGTCTGTTGTGCAAACAGGAGAGTCATGCTTCAATTTTGGCAATTTTCTCTGATTCTGATAAGAGGCATTTTTTTAATTGTAGTTGAACTGCTTTGTGCAAGCTGTGTAACTATCCTTTTTTAGTAACTTTTACTGAGCTTTCCCAGGTATTTAGTGTGTTGGGTGTCTAAAGAGAAATTAAAATGAAGCTAAACCAAAGGCAGTAGTGTTTACATTAAAAGAAAAAAATTAACACTGAGAAATAGCTTATCATGTCTTTCTCAATTCTGTTATCTGTTCATTCCGTAATCCTATCAAAATAAAGATAAGAAAATAAATATCCAAATCTTATGTTGATGCTGTTGTGTAGTGTAGCGTGGGAAAATGGCCCACTGCTACTTCTGACCTACTGTTCTCTCCTCCTAGGTAAAAATTTTCTAATTCTTTCTTCCAGTTTGCTTTTATGTCGTCTCTCTCTTGCTTCTAAAGAGCATTCTCAGCCACCTTATTCCCGCTCTGAATATTCCCAGAGACTCTGAATATTCCAATCTCTGTGCATTTTGAATTAAACAAACATTTATTTGAGGAAGAATGAAGAGCTGTATCCTATTTCAAAACTGAAAATTAGCTATGAAAAATGAGTTGGAGACAATGGAATTGTTTTCTTTCTACGAAAAGTAGTATAGCTTAAAGAGAGAAAATATGTGCTTCAAGTTGTCCATGCACAAGTAACTAAAGCAATTAACTTTTTAAAAATTCTTGCACCTAATTTGTACAGATATTGCAGTACCAACCAAAGTGTAGCATTATGTGGTTTATATAGTAAAGTATACAGAACCCTAACCTGCAAACTTCTTTTATATTAGAATGAATAAGGAACATGTATGTCTTAGTAGATAAGTACAAAATGTTAAATATAAATAATGAAAAAATGCACAAAATATAAATTGGAAAGAAATGTGATTTTTTTAAGGGTTACTTTGTGTTAACACGAAAGTAATTACATACATTTTGTTTGGTTGCCTTCTATAATTCATTAGGGTTTTTAAGCTACTGTATTAAAGATAGCTTGGACTTCCCTCAGTAGAAGCTTTAATGACTAGCTTGAAGCCATTTTCTTTTAAGGAATTAATATTTAGACATAACATTAGCTGTGGGGGTAATTAACAGGTTTAGAATAATTAACAAATAAAATTGCAAGGACTGTAAATTGCTTTGCCTAATATCAAGTTTTAAAGCTTTCTTTAAAGGTTTTTTCTAATTAAAATGCTAAATTGATTTTAGTTCATGAACAGGACGTGGAAAAATGTTGCTGTAATTTCTTTGTAGGCTCCATTTGACTTGACACTTAATTGAAATCAGTCCTGGATTAATAATTTATTCTTTTCTCTAAGCAGATACACTAGAGGTTCAAAAAACACATTTGGTATTGCTTATTTTAAAACCTTTGAAATTTCATTTTATTTTGTGATTGGATGTGCTGGGTTTTATAAGAAATAAATACTTTACCTGTGTATTGTATTATATTTAGTGTGTATTGGTTGGGAGAAAGGGAAGGAGAGAGAGAGAGAGAGCTTTTAGATGGGCTTTCATGTTCAGTTTTGTGGCAAAACCAGTTCCTCAAGGGTGGAAAAAAGCCTTTAACTGGGACATGAAGTTTCCCATAGTTGCATCATGGTTGGCACACTTCATTGGTGTTCGAATTGAACTAAGTTGATAACATTCATACCTGAGAAAAACTAGAAGCACAACACATATGTGTTGTACCTAACTTTCTGTAGTTTGGTACTCCTCCAAATTCATAACTGTACTTAGTTCCTTTCTGGTCTTCCAAATTATTATTAAAAATGGACATTGCTAGCTGATGTGGGAGTGGTATCCCAAAGCTTCTGATCTCCAGTGTTAAATCTTTTGAAGTGGAAAAAATAATACCTTGGAAAAACTTGATTGAAGAAAAATGGATTTAATGAGTGGTTGCTTAATTGACATGTGATCTGTAAGGTCAGAGATGCCAGACTGCAAAACTTCAGTGAAAGGGCTGGGCTAAACTTTATGTAAATAATGCTTTCTGGTGCTATTATACATGCAGATTGTAATCAAAATTACTATTTTATCTAAAGCCCAGGTAAATACCATAAGAATTTGTACTTTATCAGTAAATTGCTCAGGCTACTGCTCAGCCCTCCTAATTGCTTTCCTTTCTATACTTCCTTCTAATCAAAGAGGAAACAAAACCATGACCCAGGTTAGTAATGGCCAACATTGTGTAGTAGGAGCTATCACAATCACTAGTGTTTCACCAGTGAAGCAAGTTTTGTGCTACCTGTCTGAGTGAGGTGCTTTGGTTGTAAGGCATGAATATTGTTGGGTATAGCAGGGCCCCGAGTGTTTGTTTGGGGATACCTCTTTCCCATCCCTAATGATGTACTGATCATTTGAAGTTTCTTCATTTTAGAATGCTTTTAATTTCGATGTATAAATGTAGTCAGTTACCAGAGGGTTTTTTTTAACCTTTTAAGTATTGTCATGCTTCTAAAATATGGATGAGTTTTTACTATGTCATTCATATTTTTACTTCAGGAATAAACTAAAAATTCTTGCTTTTCTTGAATTACTTTGTCCGTATGTGTCAGTACTTGATGGCTGCATCTTGAAAAGGATAAGGCTAGATGATGACTAATATTTTATTAGCATTGTTGTGTGATGTGATGGCATGTAGCAGTTGTGAGAGGATACTGTTCTCTGACACACTAATCCTGTGTTATGCTGGGCCATTCACAGACCATTCACAGAGTCTTCATTGCTTATCATTAATCTTCTATGTCAAATCTTTTGCCTGTGATCATTCTTTACTTGAAGTCCCTATTTAAATATACTGAATGTGGAATTTGTGAGTAATGTGATGCCCAGGGAGGATTAACACAGCACTCTTGGTTCCTCTTGATCTGGGTTTTCATCTTAATAATTGATTGTTTTTTTAGACCAGACTGTCAAATTCTGTTTTCTAGTCTTTCATATAAATTCACAAAGAATTGCAGAGTTTCCAGATACCACCTATAAAATTAGTATCAAAGTACAACGATTCTTATCAGGTCTCTATTTTAAAAAAACCACCAAACCTACATTGTTTTTACAATCCTTCGTTCTTTACCCTCTTAGCAACGGTTAATGAATTTAATTGGAATGCGTGAAGTGCTTCGTAATTTTTCTAAGTCTGTTTTTCATCCACGCAAAATCAGTATGAGATGGAAAAAAATTTAAAAGTAATCTGTGATTATGATTAAATATGGAAGAGTTACGTATAACTATCAGTATTGTCTAGTTAATACTGTGATTCTCTGCTGTTCCTTTATCGAATACCTTTTACTGTGTTAGAAGACAAGAAATTATTTTCTGTACATTTGTGAAAGGATTAATTTTCATTGTAGCACATGCCTCTTTCAGTACCTTTCGATAACTGTGTGGTTTGTTTTCTTAAGCTGTTAGTAGCTTATGTAATTTAAATAAAGATTAATATATAGGTGGTTTTATTTTGATTATGGATAAAATTGCAGTGATTTAAACTGGTCTGGCAGAAAGCTGGTCAAAATTGATGTTACATAACATTCCAGAGGACAAGCAGAAACATTGATGCTGTCATGTTGTGTTGTATGTGCTTGGGAGTCAGCAAGACCATTCTTATGCAGAGCATAGAATATGAAATAGGGGTTGTACTTGTGTCATGGAATTGGAGGGGAGGATGAGTTTGTGTTTCTGTGGTGTGGGGGTTAGGTTTGTTTTACTGTGGTTTTTTTAATGTAAGGGCTTTTACTTCTAGTTTTTCCTCTTAGGAAGCAGTTTCAGTCATTCAAATCTTTTCTCATTGACAAAAACTTCTGCATTTGATAAGCAACTGTAAAAATTAGATGCTGTGATTTCAGAGTACTTAACAAGTTGCTTGCTACTAACAGCATGTTTAATTTTGCTCATAACATTTCTAGGTATTTATAATTTTTACAGATGTAATAATATACGTAGATAATTTAAAAATAGAAATGTTTCCTGTTGTATATAGGTAGAAAATGTTATTGTTAAAGTACCAATGAAAGTACCATTGATTAGTGAGTCTAAACAGAGCTGTGGAAGAGACCAAAAATAAATGGTATGGATAATAAAATAATAGCAGACTTAAGGTCTGTAATTCTTTCATGGATTAGATACATGATATTCTTCTGGCACGAAGTTCAAAAACCTGTTCCTTTACTATTTGTAGTTTGACTTCAGGCATGCATAGGCTTGTTGACAGCTATTTACTAGAAGACTGCCTTTGCAAGAGGCTGGTACTTTGACATGCAGCAATAAAGATATCAACATACCAGCTGCAAAAACTGTTTTTCAGTATTAATATATAAGCAATAGAAAATGTGAAAGACTTAATTTCTCGTATTAGTTGCTTGGCTGCCTAGTGATGTTGTTTTCATTAGAGCTGTGCTTTATCTTGTATATCTTTATTAAATATCAGTTTTCAAATTACTTTTTTCAGGTTATCTCTATTAAAAAATGGTCCTACCTGACAATTCCTTGTGTTTAGAACCTGTTGTGTATTAAACTTTCTTGTTAGTAACATTCTACAGTTTTGTCTTCCATGGAGGAATGGAACACATATGTATTGTGTTACAGTGCAACATAATTATGTATTGGACACAGTGCAACGTCATGGTGTATACCAGACCATGCCATTTTGTAAAATACGTTAGCAAAACTCTTGAGTTAGCATCAAATAAATTAAAGTACTTGTTTGTAAACTTTTGCAAGTTATAGTGTCACCAGTAAAAGAAAACTGTGCTTTTCTTGCCTTCTGCCACTCATGTACTTCGAGGGTACGCCGACAGTTGGGTTCATTTTTTCTGGCATTCTGCTCAGCGGATTTTAACCTTCCCTCTGAGCATATCAGTCCAGTCTGTTTTGCTGTGATGCTGAACTGGGAGACATGGCCAATCTAATGATTTTTTTTTTTTTTTAGCATTACCAGTTATATTGGTTTTGGTAATTAGTAGAGGTTAAGTTTCTTATTTTGAGGCCGAGGTTTTTAAAAGTTTATTGATTCTTTAGTTCACTTAAGTATTTCTGTTGTGCTGCTCTGATTGGTTTATTTGTTCTGTATCTAGAAGCTAACTCCTGCCTGTAATAGTCTTTGACTTCTCTGTATCTTTTCTGGTGTTGTGTTCACATTTTTAAAATATTGAAGAAGAATTATGAGAATTGTGTACAGTATTCAAAAACATGGACACACTAGTGGCACGGTGATTTTCTTCTTCTTTCTGTTTTTTCTTTGTTATTCTTTCATCATTTCCTGATGATCCTAGCCTTAGATTTGTGATCCATTGTGATCACTATTGGGATTTTAGCAGAGAACCATGTATGATGATTCCATATCCCAACACTCCCACCCACCCCCCCAACTAGTTGCAGAATTGCTATCGTTCATCAGCTGGTGTCATTGTCCAGGAATGCCAATTTTAGCAGCAATAGTGTGGCCAGCAGGACCAGGGCAGTGACCATCCCCCTGTACTGGGCACAGGTGAGGCTGCACCTTGAGTACTGTTCTGGGTTTTGGGCCCTTCACTAGCAGGACATTGAGGTGCTGGAGTATGTCCAGAGAAGGGTAACAGAGCTGGTAAAGGGTCTGGAACATAAGTCCAGTGAGGAGTGGCTTAGGGAGCTGAGGTTGTTTAGCCTGGAGAAAAGGAGACTCAGAGGGACCTTCTCACTCTCTAAAACTACCTGAGAGGAGATTGTGGCGAGTTGGGGGTTTAGCTCTTCTTTCTGGTAACAAACAATAGAACAAGGTAAATGGCCTCAAGTTGCACCAAGTTCAGGTTGGATATTAGGAAAAATTTCTGCACTGAAAGAGTGGTTGAACATTGGAACAGGCTGTCCAGGGAAGTAGTGGAGTCCCCATCCCTGGAAGTGTTCAAAAAATGAGTAGATGTGGCACTTCATTATATGGTTGGTTTAGTGGGCATGGTCAAAGGTTGGACTTGATGATCTTGGAGGACGTTTTCCACTTTAGTGATTTTATGATTCTATTCTATGATCATGTGTAATTTCTTTTTCTGTGTGCTTTTTTTTCATTTACATAGAATTTTATCCTTCAATCATTTATACATTTTGATCAGATTTATTTTTGGTTACACCAAATAATTTTATGTCGTTAATAAACCTTTTTACTTTTGTTTTTGTTTGTTTTATAGGCTAGCTTTCTAGATCTTAGATGTGCTGAATCACATTGACCCTTTAGGAACTCTGCTGGCAAAATCTCTCAGATTAAAAACTGTTTATTTGTGCTGTTGCTTGTGATGGTTTTAACTAGTTATTTAATTCTGTGAGGATCTTCCTTTTTGTTCTGTGTTAGCTCATGTTGTGTAGGAGGGTTCCTTACCTTTTTTTAGGTAACTTGTCCAAACTTCTTGAATATGTTCTGTCACTGAAATCACACAAGCAGCTGCTTATCAATCAGTCAGCTACAGATTGTAGTAGTGGTAGTGACTTCCCTCTACAGAAGTTGTTGACTTTTCCCATATATTTATCCATATGTTTAGTCTTGCTGGTTTTGCTATATTTTAAAATCATGGTTTAAACTATGTATAGGTTAAACTGTTTATAGTTTAAACTGTTTGCTTTGGTGCAGACCTGGCTTATCTGTACTAAACTTCCCTGGCTGCTCCCAGAAAGCTAATTTTTTGTTTAAATGATACAATATTTGGCTCTGTCATTGCTGTCTTTTGGAGCAGTTTTAAGGAATAAATTTCACTTGACAGCAGTTAGATCAACTGTTTAATATTTTACTTTGGAAATTTTGGGTGAATCTTGATGAAATTTGGTGATATTGATGACTTGTTGTTAATGATTGATTGTATAAGGATTATCTTCTGCCAATTGCTTAAAATGTTCTGTTCTACCCCTCTGGAGAAAGACTGTTGTGGCAACTTCCATCATCTCTTCTATAGTGAGCACTAGGGAGGAAAAAAAAAATTAATTTAGCTCTTTTGGTACTTTTGTTTGAGCCCTTCCTTCATGTTTCACTTACATATTTACTCTACTGATTCTTTCTTATCTTCATGATTGTTCTTGGAACAGGTTTTAATTGTGAATCGAGAGAGTTATTTAAAAGTTGGTTTTAAAACTTATTTTTCCTTTCCTTCTTTTACAATTTCTAGTTAACTAGCTAAAGGTTATGGCAAGTCCTCCCCGTCCCTGTTTTCACTGTTTAGGAGAAACATCCGCTTTTTAAAAGATGCTTTTCCACCTAAAATAACATTCTCCAAAGTTGTTTTTAATCAAGCTGGCTTTCCTAGGGCTTTGTTATTCTTGCTTGCTTGTTTTTAATAAGTGGTGTGTGTTTCTAACCATTTTGATGGTTTTGATGGATGATCCCTGTCATGTGCAAGCATTTACACTTTGAGGCACTCCTTTTAAATAGACTTTTCATTCTTATCTAGCTTACCTTGGTGAAATTTAACTTTACAAGAATGGATATATTTTTTGACATTCAAACAGGTTTAATACAAATACATTACAGTTACTATTAATATCTCTTTGAGTCAAGATGGCTTCACTGGCTTTGTGAACTGTGTGTTCCTGCATCAGAAGTTGTTTCTACTTTTTATGACAGCTTACAGAAGCAATAATTTATGCTGTCTAAAATGCCACAGTTCTCACAGTTGTGCCTTATTTACCTATCTTAACAGTGAGAGATTTCAATTACTGAGTAGGTGGTTTTCTGCTTTCATAATTTCTGCAGTTTTCATTAAACATAACAGTGAGTACTGCTACATTATCTTTTGTTCACATGATTTATAGTACAGCTCTTAATTTTATGCTTGGAGGATGCTGTATGTGCAGACCTGTTGTCTTTCCTGTGGATCTGTGGATAAAAGGAGATTTGTGAGTCCTTCACCACTGTCTCTCACAATATTCTTGTCTCCACAGACTGGATGGGTGGACAAGATACATGAAAAAAATGGTTGAATGATCAGCCTCAGAGGGTAATGGTCAATGCATCATACTTGGCCTTGAGGCCAATGAAAGTAGAGTACTCTAGGGGTCTGTCCTGGTACTGGTCCTGTTTAATAACTTTTCCAAAGAACAGAGGAGGTGACAGGGTTCCCTTGTGAAGTTTGCAAACAACATCAAATTGGAAAGAACCAGTTAATACACAGATCTGCCATTTGGAGAGGCCTAGACAGGCTGGAGGAGTGGGACTACAGGAACTTCATAAAATTCTAAAAACAAATGCAAAGTTCTATATCTGAAAAGGAGCCATTCCGTGAAGCATTACTGTCTTGAGGAGCAGCTCTGTAGAAAGCGATCTAATGGTTTTGCTGTACAGCAACCTGAACATAAATTAGCAGTGCACCCTGGCTGAGAAGAGGGCAAAGTATCCTGAGTTGTATTAACAATAGATTTAGGGAAGAAAAAGGATTATCCCTCTTAATTTGGCCTTTTTTAGACCATATGTGGTCCAAAACCACTTCCAGTCTTGAACTCCCTAGTACAAGAAAGGTATTGACAAGCTGGAGTGAGTTCGATGGAGAGCCACCAAGGTGGTTGGGGGCTGGAACACTTGCTGTGTGGAGAGGGTGGGGGGTCTGACCTTGTTAATCCTGGAGAAGATGCAATTTCAAGAGGACATGATAGCATCCTTCCAGTGCCCAGGAGGAGATCATCAAGAAGGTAGAGCCAGGTACTTGACAGTAGTGATTGGTGGAGAGGACAAGACACAGTGGGCATCAACTGAAATAAAGTTGGTGGAGGTGCACAGCAGAATTTTACTGCTCCTGCATTAACGTTGAATTTTTGGCCTCTAACTTTGAACTGATTGACATGGTAATTCTAACATTCTTTTAACATTTTATTTCCTAAAATAAAAGGAACAGGCACTGGAAAAAGTTAGGAATGGTTTGGGCTGATACTGGGTTCCAATTAGATGGTATTTGCATTCCACAGCACTTGAGTTAGAATACTGTTCATGATGAACAGTCTAATAGTGTTGTTGGGCTGTGTCTGGTCCTGTGGTTTTTGGGTTTGGTTTTTGCAACTTATCTGTCTTGATGCAAAATAATAACCTGTAGGATTATGGAATCCACAGGCAGTCATTATTTCAGCATTAATATTCCAACTATTCAGAAAACAGATTTAGAAAGAGCGTTATGAATACAGGCATGAAAACAATCTTAACAGAAAATATGTATAGGTAAAAACAATTCCTTTCAGGCACTTCCAGACTTGCAAAAGTGTGAGCATAAATGGAGAGATGGAAAATATCATTAGATCTCAGTAAGTAGCTTGGAGACGTCAAATACACAGAAGCCCTACCTTTATTTGTTGTGGAAAATCACATAATATTTAGTCTTTCATGTAATATAGAAACTTTATTCAGATTATTAGTGAAACTTTCCTTTGTCTGAACTGTTTTTTACTTGTACAGGTAGTATTACGTCTTCTGTTATCCTCAAAGATACTTTTCAATTTTAATTTAGTACTGTATGATTGAGCCTCCTGAGGAAGCTCTCTTAACCTCTCATGATAGTTGTACTCAGTTGTAGCCCTCTTTCATTGAACTTGGAATAAAAAAGATGGGTTTCACTGTTGTTCTTGCTTGCTTTAACAGAAGTTAATCACCTGAAATTCTCTGTAAGACATGTTTTGGTTATCAGTAATTTTAAGAAAGTGACCCATATAGCTCAAGTGTACCAAAGCTTTTTTTAATTTATGCTTTGCTAACTGAACTCCCTCATATTTCTGATTTCACAGTTGAGAAGTGATTCTTTTCTCAGAAAAACATGAGAACAGTCACACAGATTCAGCCAAGGCAGAACTGAGGAACTGGTCAAGTATATATGGCATTTTTTTCTAGTATACTGGCCACTTGAGGTTGGGGCAGCCTACAGAGATAACATCTTTGGCTCAGGATTTACAGGCTTTCAGGTTTGTTTTTTTTTCTTTTCAATGAACATCTCCAGATTTCACCTGAATGCAAAAACTTTTAGTGTCCCAGCATAAAATGGCAGCATTTAACAGATAGTTATTGTGTTGTGAACTACATCCTATTGTTTTTGAGCATTTGGTATCCAAGACAGCTGCTCTTTTTAATGTTTTAGGTGTAAGTCAAAACAGAAGTTAGAAATGGACTGTAATGTTTTATCCAAATTCTGTTACTTGCAATTCAATACAGTGCAAAGTATCTCAAGTGTATAATTAACAAGTATAGAGTTAAATTAAAAGCTTCTTTGTAACAAGAATGTTGTCTTTCATAATGAATCCTAATTGCACTAAATAATGGAATTGTCAATACAGAAATCTTTCAGAAATCTAGCACATGTGATTCTGGAAATATGCAGCAGCAGATATTTACGTAGCATTCCTTTCTGTTTGTGAATATACTTGTTCCATACAGGTTGGTTGAACATAATGATGTGCTTAGTCATTTCATCCTGTCTTTGGCATCCTGTCTTAGAGCAAGAAATAAAATAAATTGCCTTCACCAGACAAGGATGCTTCTTCTGTTCTTTACACAATGTAGAGAAAATTATGGATTTTTTGAGGTTGGTCTGCAGTGTGATCCCTAAACTGCAGACTAATCAAGAGATGCAGAAGTGATGTTTAAACTGGCACACTGGTGGCCCAGAATCAGTAGCCTGTTCATCACCACAGCTGAAAACTTTCAGCAGAAGATGTACTTGGGGAAAGTCTGAATTGTCTTTAATTACATTTATCAAATGAAGAAACAGCTGCATTGGAATTAGCGAGTCCTATATGCTGTGCTGAACAACTTTTTTCTCTTTCTTTAAGGGTCAAAGGATCCTTTGTCCATCTGTAAACTGCAGGCAGCTGTTGCCGATTTTGTTTCTGGCCGTGAATGTCAAAAGCACAATAGCCAACATGTAACTTTTTTAAAAGCAGGTAGTAGTTTTAAATTAGGCTTTTTCTGTTTTAGGCAACACCAGGGTTCTGGTAGTTTCTAAGAGCATAAGTATTGTGCTTAATTTCTGTTGTAATTTCAACAGAAATGCTCAAATAATTCTTAACTTTGGTGAAGATTTCAAAGCCAGGAAGGATTGCAGTTACCTGCAGAACAACACATTTTACCTTTGTTAAAGTAAACTTAATCAAACCTAAACTGTAAGCTTTCTCAGCTAAGCAGTAGCCTTGCTAATACATCTGCGTCTATAAGGAAAGCAAAAATGATCATTTCCATGTTGTCAGGTGAACAAAGATATGTTATTGTAAATTCTAATCCTTTTTAGAAAATGTATGTGGCCCAGGATCTACTGCTTTCCTGACTCTGAGGAGTCTTTCGGAAATGGAACAGCAGTGAGCACACTACACTGAGTGTGGTGATTTAGCCTGTCAAACTGTGCTGGACATTAGGTAACATTCTTAAGTGTCTTAGAATTCAATCTTTCCCTGTTGGGTATAATGTTCCTATTGTAGGTAATGGCTGTCAGTTCTTATGTCAGTAATTGCTTTATCTTGTGCAATAGGTGGGTTTTCTCTGTAAATTTCTGTGAGCAATTTTCTCTACTAAGAAATGAATGTTATCCTGTGTTAAAAGTGATATTCTATGTGCTAGGATTTCCACTTTTTCCCATTTTATCACGATCTGTTTTTAAAACCCCAAACTCATAGGGGTTAGGGTCACCAGTAAGCTAGAAAACTATCATATTAATGAAAAAAAATCCCTACCTTTAACAGTTTTTCTACTGAAAGAACTTAGTTACCATTGTTTATAGACTCATCTATAAACTTAGCTGCCACTATTTCAATATCCAAGAACGTTAATACTTTCGCAGAATGCTTTTTTTTTTCTTTTTTAGCCCATGCAATATTTCTGTTGTTTTGTAAAGCATCTTTTCTATGTTCTGAAGAATGTTATTTACACTGCTCTTGTTCCCCTTTCAGTGGCACTCCCTGGTCTGGCATTTGCTGATTATCAGTCGCTTTCCAACGTGTAACTTGTGAAGGAAATACACTCAAACCTACCTCTCTAGGACTGTGCATGATTCTGTACAATTTCTTCTTCCCTTTAATTTTGGAAGAAGAGGATTTTTTTTTCCTTTTCTTTTGTCAGTGGTATTTAAAGGCAGGCTGTTGCTTGCACCATTTTGTTGAGTATCAGTTATGTGGCTGCTGCTGCTATGCTGCAGTTTGTTGGTGAATAAAACCTGAAGCTCTTCAAAACAAGATATGTCCTGGGACAGTTGTTTTCTTGCAGCTAGGGGGTCTTTTGATCAGTTCTTGAGGTCTGCATGGCTGTGCTGCAGTAGTTTTACTCAGTTGGAGAATTGTGTACCTTTGTGGATCCTGATTAGTTGGTAGTGTACAACTTCTCTATTTTGTTTAAATAGAAGAGTAAATAAGAGAATTGCATTTTCTTCCTGCATTAAATTTTTTAGTTAGAATCAGTCCTTGGGTACATTCTTTAGCAGTTTGTATTATTTCTGAACCTTCTCTTTGCTCTTTCACATCACTTATCATTTCCTTTTCTTTGCTACTTTTAATTTGGTCTGGTTTTATGCAGGATTTCCCTCTCTCCTCCTTGATTAGTTTACATTCAGCTTGTTTACATTGGATTTCAGCTGTTAGAAACCCTTCTTTTTTTTTTTTTTTGCTTGTTGTGCAATTAACCCTACCTTGTAGGGAGCATTAGAAAATTCATGTCTCAAACTCCCTTGCCCTTAACTGCCGTCTAGTGCGGAGCTTATTTTTTGCCAAAACTATCTGAGTTGAGGAACGTGGCTGCACGTACATTGCTGTTAAGTGTTATGACCTGGAAATGTCAGACATTTGCACCTCTGGTCACACTTTTTAACCATGAATGTCATCCACTACCTGTTCACTTTCTCTGGTATCCCTCTTGTGCCATACAAGCATAAGTTTTGTTGCAGTTGAGGTTTTTGTTTATCGCTTCAAACTTCTGCGTTTAAAATTTTTACAGAAAAAAATGTGTATCCATGTTCACACATTTCTCTACTAGTTTTCTATCTATATGGAATCTTACTGTTCACTTACTCCTATTACTTGCATTACTTTGAATGTCTAATTAATTAATTTTCCCCTCTTATTTCCTTCGAAAACTGTCCTAATGTTTCTGAAGATCTGTTCGCATGTTTTGGCATATTTTGTACCTCAATTACTTCTATTCTTTCCACTTGTCTTCCCTTTCTAGTATTGTTTTGTCTGATTTACTGCCTTTCTTTACAGCTTTTGGAATTGAAACTGCTGTTGTTAAATCTTTGCTCCAGCAGCTCCCTCTCAACCATGACAGTGGTTTAATCAAATTAGAGTGGATAAGTTTAATAGGAGGTGCACTTCCATTGTTAGAAATCAAAGAAGAAAATACAGTTTAGTATCTTCATTTACTATTTTGTGGTTCTTTAATACATTTTGTTTGGCATTGCTACTGTGGTTGTTTCCCAGACCCTCATTTGTGGTGAACAAATGACTCAATGAAAGTAATGATTTGAATATATTTTCTTGTTCATTTGCTCTTTTAAGTGTATGTATCTTTGGAGAAAATGATATGTAAATCTAGTTTGGGATGTAAGGTTACAGGAGTTTTGTAGCAATTAACATATATGTTTCCCGGTCCTACACTGAACAGGAGAAGGCAATGCAGATAAATTCTATAGGGAGATGTCCAGGTTAGTGGTTTCTGTGGGATTGTGTGTTTGCTGGTGCTTGGAGGTATGTTGCTGTTCTAAGTTCAAAATATTCTGAAACAGAAATTGTCTGAGAGTAAGACATTTTTGGTTTCCTTGAACAAAAGGATGAAAAAAATTATGCAATTTGCTTGTCTATGTATGCCAAAGCAATATATAGAGAGTCCACTTAAAATTCAAGTGATGTATTGCCAAATGTCAGTTATAAAGAAACAGTATCAATATAACCTCTCTTCTTCTGCACCTTATTCTACAATTTTTATTTCTAATAAAATTTTACTGCTTTGTTTCAAGGGGTAGTTAGAAGGCAGGTAGATATTTTTAAATATCAGATGCTTTAATTTTCCATCATATGGAGAAAAAAATACACACAAAAATTACTTAACGCTATGTACTTCATAAGCTGCTTGTCTATACCGGTGCTATTATTTTCCAATTAACAGAATCCTGTGTACAGCTGTTCATACATAGCTCTTTGTGTTAGTGTGCTTGTGTTTGTGCATGTACACACATAGACACTGAGTTTCTGACTGGTTTTGAGTCCTCAAAAATAAGATAACCGTGATTTTTATCACAAAAAAATCTCTTGTGCACTGTGTGTGAGAGGGAGAGAGGCATGCTTTCAGGTAAGGTAGTTCATGGCTTAAGGCAGCTGCCTGGTGTAGTTCCAGCTGTGTGTGGGTGTGCGTGCAGGGGGCTCATGTTCATGAAGTTTGATGTTTCAGGCTCCTGGTCCTGAGCACCTAGTGTGGATTAGCCTTCTAGATTTCTAGGAATTTTAGCGCTTTATCCAGTTCCAGTGATGATCTTGTCCAGTGCTACGTGTCTTAAATTGTTTCTGCAATGCGTGAAAGAGCAGAGCCAGGTATATATTTCCATCTTAAATACTTTATTGGGTTTTGCTGGCTTGTTGTAGAGCCTGAGAAAGCCATCTTCATTGCTGATCTTACAGATATCATCAGTTCACCATTTTACTGTTGTTGTTTATGCTCCCTTCCCAATCTGAAACTTGCATCTTCTTGTTGTTTAATCTTGTTATGCCTGTAGATTATGCGTGTCAAAACAAAGAAGCTTTAATATTTTTCTAGGTAAGAACAACACTAAAATAAATTGCTTTCTGTTCTTTTTAGATGGAAGAAATAGATTCAGATCTGGATGTGTTTTACAAGATGGAATCATTCTTGTAGCTCATCTTTGAACCTTATCTACTGCCTTCTTTTTTTTTTTCTTAATGAGTTCCAAAATTAAACTCAAGTGTTTGTGGTGTCATGACCTCATGTGGGAAGGCAACGTGATATCTATACTCCTAGTAAGGATTTTTCTTGTTTAATTCCTGCTGAAAGAAATCTTGAATTTATAATATTCAGCAAAATATCTATAGTAAGCCCTGAATCAAAATGTCAGATCCTGGCCAAGGAAATTTTTCAATGTATGATATGAAGTGAATGAACTTAAAATCAGAAAGGTATAGTTTTTGTGCAGAATAAGAATAGTATATGTGGACACAAGCTGAAAAAAAGCATTGTGCTATGTGTGTGGGGTGAAAGTCTCTGAGTTATCTTTTGTGGTGACAGATGACACTGCCAAATTTCTTCTGAAGCGATGAAGTAAGTTAGTGCAAGTTGTGTGACTTTCTGTCCTCCTTCTACATCTTACAATAGAAAGGTAAAGATGCAACGTAATTAGGAGGTCATTGGTAATAGTGATGGAGGCTCGGGGCTCTTCAGTTGTTGGAAAGCGGTTGGGAAAAGGTAACTCTTTAGTGGATGCATCCCATGATGGATGCATCCCAACTAAATGCCTGACACAAATTGCTTCTGGATTCTGGGACAGAAGGTCCAATATAAACTAAGAGCAAGGGAGAAGTTGAAAGTTTGAGAGAATGACATAGAAGTTTCTTTGCCTGGTACTTGTACCATGGGGAAAGAGGTAAAACAAATGAGAATATAGCTGTAAAGGATGAGATAAGAGTGGGACACAAATGGCAGAAAGCAATGAGTAGGTAAGATTTATTTTATGGGCAGACTTTATCTTCTATACTAAGTTTGTTGGAAATGTGACCACCTCTATTAAGTTTTTCATCCTTCGTGAGCTGGTGATTGCTCTCCCTGCAGCCAAAGTGTGTTAGCATTCCCCATCCAACTTCATGCAAAATTGACTGCATTAGCATATATCATTGATGATGGAACAATGGAAAAAAGGTAAGAGAACTGGCCTGAAACGTCTGCAATATCCATTGGCACAAGCACAAAGTCAGGAAAACAGAACTAGAACTACTGGATCAAGTAAAGAGAGATATGCTAATGTACATGGTGAATTTATCTTTTGTGTATGAGGAACAAACTGGGGAGAGGAGAAAGGAATGGCAGAAAAAGTAAAACAATTTGGAAAAATCAGTAGATCTTGAGGAACCTGTAAGCTGGGTAGGGTCCTTTGGGATCTCAAATCTAAAACCCCTCTGTAGCAGGTAAGCATATATCCTAAAGAATTCAAGTCACAAATTACTCAGCCTCCATTTTAACTCATGGCTTGTAGCTTTTGTTTTCCTAATCTTTTAATAGGAAAACTATTCAAGAATTTCATGTTGGTCTGGACCATCTTATGTTTAAGCTGCCTTTGTTTCTGGTCAGTGTTTTACCCTCACTTGGACATTTTATAAAATCATAATCATTTTTCTTCATACTTGATACTTTCCTTCACTACATCATATTTTTGACAGAACAATTTTATATCTTAGCTGTCATTTTAGTAGGGCAAGTAAGTCAAACTTCTGTAATGTATTTCTTTCCCAATACATTCTTTGTTCTCCTGGTCATTGTAACGGCTAGCTCATCACCTCTAACTTGACAAAGTGTGCTTCAGATTTTCAGGACTCGATCTGGAGTTGAATGGAAATATCTCTTTGAGAAAGAGATACTAACAGAAATAATCATAGAATCATTTTCTCCGATCATAAACTGGCAAACAAATGCTGATAATAATGGTAAGGTCTGTGTGTTCCTGGGTGTAACAGCTGCCATGTTTTTTCATACCATAGCTGTGTGCCTGCAAGGGAATATGCTAATTGTAGACTAAATCTTGTTCAGTGAGGACATTGTAGAAGCTTGACTAATGGTATATGTATGTAAAAATCAATTTGAATGTAAAATAATAAAAAAACTAAAAAATGCATAAGCGTTTTGGTTTGATTTAGTTTCAAATTCAAACACAAACTTTGAAAAATTAAATAAAGCAGTGATTTAAGAGCATAAGAGCTCGGTTATTGTGTAAGCAAAGAAAATAATGGAGTTTGAACACCAAAGTAGAAAGAGAAACTTCCAAGGAAGGCTGAGAGAGTTGGGGTTGTTCAGCCTGGAGAAGAGAAGGCTTCAGGGAGACCTTAAAGCAGCTTTTGAGTACATGAAGGAAGCTTATAAGAAAAATGGGGACAAAATTTTTAACAGGGCCTGTAGTGACAGGACAAGGGGTAGTGGTTTTAAACAGGTGGTGAGTCGATTTAGATGATGTATAAGAAGTTTTTTTACAGTGACAATGGTGAAATGCTGGAACAAGTTACCCTGAGAGGTGTTAAGATGCCCCATCTCTGGAAAGCTTATCTTTAACTAAGACGTGTCTGCTCATTGCAAGGGGGTTGGATTTAGGTGTCCTTTAAAAGATCCCTTCCAACTCAAACTGTTCTGTGATTCTATGACTCCAAACATAAGGGAAAAAATAAGTACCTAAAAACCAGAAAAGTAGAGCAGGAGCTTGACTACATAGGAAGTCAAAGGGAACAGTGAGGCATGCTAGAAGGCAAGCAAATTAAGCTTTATGAAAAGTATTTAAAAACCCTCCTATCTGAACAATGAAAAGGATGCTGTTAGATGTTTATAATGTTGAAATTAAACACTTGACTAAAATGGAAGTGAAAATTTTGGTCTCAATTTTAGATTAAAACAATACAGTAAGACACAATAGAAAAGGCAGAAGGTTTCTGTATGTGTTAGCACCTTCAAAGTGGAAGCGAAGTTCAGATCTTTTATGCTTCTACCAGAATTGTCTGTATCCAAATGCCCCTGCTACCTGACTCAAGGCTACTAATGCTGGAAGTGAAGTGGGAAAAGTGGTGCAGGTGGTTGTAATCCTTTTGGATTTACCTCACCAGTTTATGATTTTCAGAAGATACTTATGTGGAAAAAAATCACTAAGAATATAGGTGCCGGTGAGACATACGTGACAAAAGACAAGGAGCTTAGTGAGTTTAAATGACTTCAATTTAATACAGTATTTTTACAGTGGTTTTATTGAGGATATGGAGGCAAATAGACTGCTTCTTGGAAAAGTTCTGGCTTCAAGTTGCCTTTCTTGAGATTTTTTTTTCCCAATTGGTGCCTATGTAGGAAATATGAGAATGAAGGATAAAACTGTATTAATTCATCTGGGGACAGTGCTGCCAACATTTGCTACTTGAGTTAGCAGATCACCTGCTAAGTTATCTAATAGCAGCCTTATCTCTGAGAAATGGTGCATGGTGGATTAAATACTGGAGGACTGGGAAGGATAAATATACCAGTTGTCAAAGCAGGGAGAGGACTCAAGGAGGGAGAGTTCAGTTATCTTAATACTCTTGTCCTAAAAAAAAGAGTTTATAAAACTCTTTTTGTTTATGTGCAAGGTAATGAAGAGATGAATAATTCCTAGCATGGTCTTATCCAGAATAAATAAGGTCAAAGTAGTTTAATTTTTCTATGATAAAACAGTTGAACCTGTCAATAGAAAGAAAGCAGTAGCTATCATATATTTTTACTTAAAACCTTTTATAAGTGTCTTTTGTAGCATTTTTGTAAGTAATGCATAGAAGTGTGATCTAGGAGAAGTTAGTCCACAGCAAGTGCAAAATTGATTGGATTAGTATTTCTGTTGATTAATTGTCAATTAATTGCTCTCAGAATAAAAAGATGTCTTGAGCAGGCTTTTTCTACAGATCTGCCCAGAATCTAGCTCCCTTTCACTTTTTTTACCCAGTGAACTTAATGATAAAATGGGGAGTCGTTGGAGTCATTCTGCAGGTCACACAAAGGTGGGAAAGGACTGTGCTGGAGAACAAGTTCACATTTCAGAATGATCTTGCAAAATTGGAAAAATAATCTGCAGACGGGTAGGTCAAATTCAGTGAAGATGAGAAGATGTGACACGCATGAATAAATCATAGCAGTCTTTCAGAAAAGGATTTGTTAGGGTTTTTCATTTGATAACACTTTACTGTATCAAAAGATAATCCTGCCACTGGGTTGTACAGATAGAAGTGTAGCCAGTAAAATGAGCAAAATCATGAGCAAAAGCAAACTTTATTCTTGATTCAACATTATTGATGTCTTTGCTGGAATACTGCATTCCACTCGGAAAGACATATTTCAGGGAAGACCTGAACCACTTCGAGGCTGAACAGAAGCATCACAGGTGATCAGAAGGTAGGAGGAATCCCTTAGAGGATGCTTCATTTGTTTAGCCTGCAGAAGAGAAGAGATAGGAGTGTGTGGTTTTCTAATATATAAAAGGCTGTGGCAGAAGAAATAAAGGAATAATCACTAGTGTTGGTTATGTCCTTGATAATTAAAAGCAGTCAAAACTCGACCAAGAAGGATTCAAAGGAGATATTAGAGAAACCTTTCTAAATTGCAATTAATGAAATAGTTAAGTAGATTGCATGAGAAGGCTTTGAATTTTTGTTATTGTTAGGCTTTGAACAGCTGGTTAAAGATGCGTAGCTGTAGATTTCTCCGCTTTTGAGAGTAAGGTGGAAAATATTTTTTTTTTTTAATTATTTCTTTAGCCTGTATTTTTCTAAAAGTTTCTGACTGAATGACTGTCTGGAACAGAAGCGTTCAAGTTGAAGTGAGACAACATCAGGAGTTACATTTACATGGCCCCCTGCTTGATCCACTTTCTTTGAGAAAGAAAGTGATGAAACCTCTTTTCACTGTAGGGATAGGAATGAAAAAAAAGAAAACAACCCCACATTAAAAGATTGCTGCAAACTGTAGAGATTTATTTCTTTCAGGAAGATTCTTATTTATATTGGCTGGTCAAACTGATAAACTCTTCTCTTGATTCAAAGATAATGTATTTGATTCAAGAGACATTTCTTTTGAAATATCCTTTTAATGCTCTAGTAGGAATTTGAATGATAAAAATTGTTATCTTCAGATAACTTTTAGACAATGTATTTGTGTTTGTGTGATCATAACTTTCAGGTAAAAATGTGTCTCTCACCTTTCTCTAATTTGAATTTGAGAGGTATCTCTTCAACATGATTGTCCAGATTATTTTTGCCTTCTAAGACTGACTTTACTTTCTCCATTTCTTCAAGAATGGTCATGTATGTGGGGTTTTTGCTGTAATTTGTATAGAGAAGAAGCCCCGTATAGTTTAATTAAAAATTTATTGACATTTTTTGTTTGACTGAAAGCTAAACAATACATTACACTAGATTGTCCATTACATTTTTATGCAAGACAGTGTAATTACATAAAAAAAAACCTTAACAGTAAGAATAAAATTTATCATAGGATAGTGCTAATGCATTTATATGCAATGAGAGTAGGTTTAATTATAGTACATTTAAGATTGGTATGCCTAGGGCAATAAACTTTACAACAACATACAAAAGTTTAATAAGCACGAAGCATCATAAGAACAATGTAGACTAAACCTTCCACGCATCCGAAAAGCTGAAATGCAAAGAAGTTTTTATTTATTGCCTCAGGTAAAAAAGTCTGTAGAAACAGATAAGTGATGACAAAGCTTTGATGTTAATAAACCCAAATGGAAGTAAAAAATCAAAGTGTGTAAATGGCTAGGTTATAAAAAGAAAGATGACAGAGTTATACCCTGTAATTAGGTGTAATTTGTGCTTTTGGCACAGCTATTTGTCCTGCATGAATGAGAGGTTGTCTTATGTTTTCTTGTCCTTGTATAATAGAATTGCAGTACAGGCACATCCCACTTAAAACCTCTCTAGATTGTTTTTTTTTTTCAATAAGTATTTGAAAGCAGCATACATACTGATCCCCTTCTGTGAACACTGTAGCTGCTTTGCCTTTCCTAGTACTTGAAAATGATCATAAGCTGAGTGTTTATAAAACACGGCTAGAAACAAAGTAATAATTTCAGAAAAAATGCAACCAAATCTCAAAATTAATTTCTACCCTGAGTATAAATCACAGACTTACGTGTCATACAAGGAAATTACATCAAAACTAGAAAATTATTAATCCAATTAAATTATTTAAGGAGTTGTTCTATTTAGCAGCTGCGTAATTGGTTGTCTCATCCATATTTTAAACTGTTTCAGAACAAATTGCTATTAATTAAATAATTTAATTTAATTGATTCCTGTCTTTGTTTTATGGTATCTCTGCACGAGACATCACATTTTCGGTGCTGAGATCTCTTTTACAGCTACCTCTGCTGCCGTGTACTGTGAAAATTTAGAAGAAATCTTTTCTTCTACTTTCTATGTTGCAAAGAAACAGAAAAAGGCTATTGATGGAGGGGAAAATAGATTTTACTAAAGTCTATGTTTCTGTACAGGTATCAGTTTTTAAAGTTCTCTGTTTGGAAATAATTATTCTCTGTGTCTTTATGAAATTGCTACAAGGTTTAATACTGATGTGTGGTTTTGATCTCTGATGTGAAGTTTACAGCTTTCATTTGGGGGGATGTGAAATACCCTCACAGAGCACCTTTCATTTAGCTGCATTACATGTTGTAAATCCATGAGATGCAATGCAAGAATTGACCGCTCCTGCACTGCAAAGCCATTTGGTGAAGCTTATATTTCTCTTATACATGAAAATGTATGAAACAAAATGAAAAAAATAGTATGATTCCTTTCTATCTTGACCTAAATATATTTTTCCATTTGTTTTCCATGTCTCCTTTTTTATTTGAAATTCGAGTTTGACACGTTCAGAAGTTCTTGAATGATTACTGTAGGTTCTGCAGCATGGTTGCATGTCACTGTTCACTGGTGGCATGAGGTGGCCCTCTGCCTCCTGTGGATATCCTTTTGTCTTCTGATACATCCCTGAAAAGGCATTTACTTGTTCTGCAGTGCATAAATCTATCCCTTTCTTTCTAACTGCTTTTCCAGTTCATGAAACCTTTTTCAATAAGTCTACCTTGAAAGACAAACTCCCTAGTGGGAGAAAGGGCTCTCTAATGGTTCAGAGGTTTCTATTCTGTTTGGGCCAGAGAGGGCCCAAATTCCTTTTCTGGGGATCTGTGCTCACTCAAGGCTCAGGGATTCCTTCCTTCCACCCCAGTGTCACTTCTGATACTGTTATATGCCTCTCTTTCTCCTGATGTATATTGGGTCTGGCTGAGATGGAGTTCATTTCCCATAGCAGCTCTCACAGTGCTATGCTTTGCATTGTTAGCTAGAAAGGTGTTGATAACATACCAGTGTTTTGGCTACTGCTGAGCAGCACTGGCACAGCACCAACACTGTCTCAACATTCCTTCCCTGCCCTGTTGAGGGCAAGATCCTGGGAGGGGACACAAGTAGGCCAACTGACCCAAACTAACCAAAGGGATATTCCATACCATATGACATTGGCTCAGATATAAAAGCTAAGGAAAGGAGGAGGAAGGAGAGGCATTCATTGTTTACAGTGTCTGCCTGCTGAGAAGCCATTGTGCATTGCTGAAGTGGGCGGGCATGGCTTACTAATGAGAAGTAGAGAATAAACCTTGTTATTTTCCTCTTCACTTGTGTGTGCGCCAACTTTCGCTTTTGCTTTAGTAAACTGCCTTATCTCAACCTACAAGTCATTTTCCATCTTATTCTCTCTCCCCTGTCCAGCTGGGAAGGGGAGTGATAGAGCTGCTTGGTGAACACCTGGTGTCCAGCCAAGGTCAACCCACTACCTTGATGTCATGCTTTGCTCTGGAACTGCTATGGCTATACTAGGGAAAAGGATTTGGCAAACTGGTAGCTTCTTCTGCTCTTAAAGGAGTAATCTCGTTGTTATAAAACCAGTTATGTAAGTGTTTCATTTCAGAGGTCACATTTTGGTAAGCTAAATAGGTTGGCTAAAATTTCTGAACGCCTACGTGGGATATGATTTAAATAATTATTTTTTTTTTTTAGAAAAGCAAATCTTCAAACAGTATTTCAATTTCTGCCCATGCTGCCAATACTTTAAAATATCTTCAGAAGATTTAAGTGAAGAGTCATAGTATAGGAATAAGATGCTACTGAAGTAATTTCTTCTTTCCTGTCAAGAAGTGCAATTCAGTAGAATTTCAAACCCCTGGGGGATGTGATGAGAGCAGAACTTTCAACAGAAATTCAGTAACAGTCCTGTGATTAATAGTTATAAAAGTAGATGGCTGTAGACAGGTTTTAAACTAGTTTTCCACAGCAGCATGGGACTTCTGCAGCCTTAAAACTTTAAGGAAAATCCAGGAAACCCTGCATACTGCATGTGTTCAACAAGTGCCAAAGATGCACATTTTTCTACCTTACCTTCAAAACCTCTTAAATATGTGCTGATCATTATTTGGTGTATCTTTTCTGGTAAATGTGATATTATTAGTGACACATGAATGTATATTTCTTATATGATCTCAGAAGTTAGAAAATGCTGGTCTCTAGGAGAGTGGTTCATATTGGTCAGTTACTTAAAGACGTTTTGTTTCCCTCTTTTCCTCCCACTGAGATCCACCTTTTAATTTTATCTGTAGCTTTTAAGCTGCATTTTCTAATTGCAGTGGAATGAAAAGATGTGACCTGTACTTCTCTCATGAGTCAAGTGGTAGAGCCATGCTCCAAATGGCTCAGTGGGTTGTTTTTTCTCTTGCTAACATTGTGAGTTTAGCTTTCCCAGACAGACTTATTTAAATCTGTTTCTTGGGCCCAAATATCTGCTCAGAATTGTTGCTATTCTTGAAGTGCTGGCACTTGCTGAAAGTTATCACAAGTTCAGTCCTGCTGACGCTGTTCACTCCTAACCAGATGACAACTCATGTTTAGTTAACAAAATCAATTCCAAGTTTTCTTAAGCCCACAGTTTGTGGTCATAAGAATATATCCTAACTTAAGGTCAGTATTTCCCTCTGTGTTTCTAATAATTATTTGCTTTCCCCTTTGCTTAGCCTTGCCCCTCAGTTAATTATAAACTTTTCACGACTCTCAGCTTTCCAGATCTGTCAGAACAGAGGTTCTTGCTCTCTCTGGACTATCGTAAGCCAGGTTCAGTTTTCACCTGAACCATCTCCCACACCACTCAACAGCGGTGGGAATATGAGGCAGACAGTATCTGGACCTCCTCTGAGCCTGAGCAAAGCCTGACCCTTCCAGCTGTGCCAGCTGCCACCTTGGTGTTGAGGTGATCTGGTTTGCAGGACAGAAGTGCACCAAGTGTGGCTTCCTAGCCAGACATCATATCTCCGCAACTGGTCAAGTCAGACCCAGCAAGTCTGTATGACTTTGGAGAAATGATTAATAATTCATTTGGGACTTGCAAGTAGTCTAGCTGTAGAGAATTTGATTTGCCTGTCAATTGCCTGAAATCATTATGTTGTGGAAAAAAAAATCTGAAAATTCTTTTTTCTGATTTTTCAGTCTGAGGTGAATGAGTTTGTGGGATTTCTCTTCAAATCCAGTATGTAAAACAGAACTTTTTTGCTTGTTTTTGAGTGAAGCCATTTCAAATTAAAATGTAATTAGTTTTGAATAAAGAGTTGTTTTCTTTCAAAAATGAGGCTGTCGAGTAGGAATTGAGAAGCATACATTAGTATGATTTTTAGTGTTTGACAGTTATGAAATTTTTGTGTGATTTCTTCCTAAACTGGGTTATACATGGTAATACATGGTAGATAGCAATATACACTATTAAAACTGTTTCTTTCTGTTGTCCTCTTACTCTGATGAGGTACTGCTATTTGTTGAGAACTGGGAAGATGCCTTAAGGTGAAGGAAGAATTGGACTTCCTGTGTGCAGAACTGTAGCTTTGCTTAGAGACTTAGGTTAATTTTTATTTTTAATAATTGTAACACTAATACAGATGTGTGGTTGCAAAGATTTTTTTTTAATGACTGGAAGAAGTGTATGTCAACTAACACTAGTGCATAAATTATCCTTTTTCAAATATTTAACTGCAATTACATTAGATTTATAGACAGGAGAATTTTTCTTTCTACTAGTTCTCTCTCTGGAGCCTATATCAGTTCTGGAGTTCTTTGTCTCTTTTTGTTGATCTGGTTTTTGGAGTCATTAATTTGATGGATTTCAAAGCTTCGTGTTTGTTTAAACTGTAACAACATCTTTATTTGAGATGGGAATCTTATCATCTGGAAATGACAGAAGACAGATTTGTGTTCTTTAAAGCACTTTTGCTCCAAATAATGACTTTTTTTCTAACTGGTACTTTGAGAGTGCAGTTAGGCCAGTGGCTTCAATTATAGCAAATCAGTTCCCTCCAAAAGATGATTATTGCTGTAAATTAGACCTGCTTAGAACATCATATCAGTTAGATGGAGACTGCAGTCCATGGACCAGTGGAAAGAATGAAGTTGTTCTTTGCCAGGGAAGTCTTAATTGTTTTAGGCCCAAGATTGGAAGGTGTGCACTTGAGGAGACTAGCAGGAGTTGAAGAAATTTGATTGTCTTACTAATTGTGACTCAATAGTAACTTATTTTTACCACTTCAGATAGCTGTAGATTTGTTGAGTAAAATTTAATGTATACTAATTAAATTCAGATTTTTATTAGAATAATTTAAGGTGCTTTTTCTTTTCACTTTATCTTCTTTTCTGTAATTTTATGTGTGCATTTGCATTACAGATGAAGTAGTAGTAGAGAAAGTGCAATAAAAGTATATTTTGAGTAAGGATTCATTTGACCTTAAAAAGTTCTAGGTATGGGATTTTACAGTTGTGATAGAGTTTGATTTTTCTTAAATGTACTGATTTTTAAAAAATAAAAATACTTGTTCTGGAGCAGATTAGCATCGCTGAAACTACCTAGCAGATACAATGGAGATTTTCAGGTTATGTGAAGGAGTCTTCTAAAATGTGTTGCAGTTTTTATATTTTTTAATAAAATTCGAGGTTTGAAATGAAATTGTGCAAAACCACAATGTGATTTATTTCAGAACATTCATAATACTAAAGTGTTTGAGTACTATATAGACATTTCAGCAAAATCAATAAAATTAAGTATATACACATTATATGGATGTATATATATGATGGTGCTTCCACATTGAAACTGGTGAGAAAAAAGGCAAGAAACTTCCCATGACTGTTGTGTCCCAGTAATACTCATGCCATGAAGGAAGCACCTAACTAATTGTGGATAGATCATTGTGGTTGTCTTACCTGCTCCGTGTTTGCCTTTCCTATTGAGATTGTTAACAAAAGGGCTAGGTTTTCTTTGTTTAAATAAAAATCCTGCCCTGTTTTATAAATGTAAACTTTTGTATGAAAATTGCACTATGGCTTTCTCATGCTCTGATGTCAGTGTTTTCTGTTTTTAGACTGTGACCCTGAATATCATACTGATAATAGTATTTTCAGAGAACCTTTTATTTGTTGGTTATGATAATTTTTTTGTCATCATTTCAGAGAGAAAGCATGTCTGTTCATCTCTGTTGTTTCACTTATTCATGTAGTTCTATTATTTATATTTTACAGTTTCTTTGGGTAGAATTCTGGTGAGTTCTCATGACATTTTTGCATCTGGGCTTATGGTACCTAGGTCTTTTTTAAATCAGCTTTTGGAATTCTCATTTTAGTCAGTTACTTGTATTTGCCAGTTTTAAATGGGCCATAGGTATTCTCTTTTGCTTTTTAAAACAATAACAAATTTATCCCTTTAAATGAAAGTGAGAACAGCTTTATGTAATTGCTGTTGGTTTTAGCTCAAATTTTTGGAGCGTACCACAAATAAACCCCTAGCTTTTCTGTGTCCATTGAAAGAGTCAAGGAAAATGTAATGACCCTGATGATTTCTGACAAACAAATAAGGGTTACTTATGGCAAGCCAGTATTCTTGAATTAGAAGCTATATGCCAAGGCTGCTTGTAAGTCTTCACAAATCCTATCACAATGGAAGCCATGGAGTAACAAAAATATTGTGAAACAAATGCCTCCTGGGTGGCTAATTATTGGCATTCTTTCCTTTTTACTCAAAGGGAAGCTCTGTATCTTCCCTGTAAAATGCTGTCTGACTCAACAGCAAGAATATTTTGGGGTGGAGAGCTGAAATCTCTTCAGTGGTTTATTTGTGAGGATTTTCTTATTTATGCTTTTATTTTATTTAAAAAAATAGTTCTTAAAAGGAACTGCTTGAAATTCTTACTGTCATAAAAGACTGTTAATACCTTGGCTTTCTCTATTAAAATACCATGTAAACAATTATTGCATTGTTTGTGCCATTTCATGAATGTTGTTCCAGTTTGAAGTAAATGTTGAATTCAGAAGAACAGTTAATACACAATCTTAATTTAATGTATTTTGTTTAGATGAACTAATGGAGTGAGAGGACTTTTCAATTTATTATGCTTTCTTTTTAAGTGAATGCCAAAGCTTTTCTTCTGATTTGAAGCAGAACTTATGATCATATTACTGTTTCTCATGCACTGTAGAGGTTGCAATTATTTCCTTTCTCTGAGCATTCCTGTATCAGCTTGATTATTAAAAGCTTTAGGTGCCATAATGTTAATTAGAAAATTACAATGGTGTAATTGCATTCTCATCATCATGGAAAAGTGGCAGTTCTCAGAGAAGGAAGGAATAAAAGTCCAATATATGCCTTCCTATGTCTGCCTGGAGGTGGTTCATGTTATATAGAAGCTTTTCAATGGGCATGAAAAATTGCAGCCTTAAAACTGAGAAAAAAATTAGAAACATTATAGAAAATAAACTCCCTCTAGGAAGTGTAAATTTGAGGGAAGAAAAATAAGTTTCCCCAAATGATGGTTTTATATTGGCCATGCAAGTCACTCAAGCCTTTCCCACTTATTTTTAATAGGCTGTTACTTGTGTTCCATTAACTTCAGTTCTTTAAAGAATCTGAGTGAAGATCGCTGTAAATGTGAACAGTAACCATCTCTGGTGACACCTTGGTGGCCTGACTTTCTATTTTTGGCTTTCTTCAGTTGTGTTGTGCTTCCTAGGAGATTAGAAATTCATTATTGTGCATCTGTTCTTCCTTCTTTGTGAAAGCTGTCAGTCCAATATTTTGATTAGGGTTATGATTTGGGGGAAGAGAGGATTTATTGTTAGGGAAGAGGGAAGCTATTCTCTTCTAACCATGCTGTGAACAGGTTTTGTTACAACATTTCCCTGTAATGATTTTTCAACCCCTCTGGAGAACTAAAACAAAAAAGACAGAGATCCAGCATTTCTGACATTAGAGACATGAAGTTTGTCTGGTTTATGTAGCTTTGGTATGTATTCTCAGCATTCAGGGAGCTTTTCATTGTGTTACTTTTCTTAGTCCTAATGTTGAAGGAGTGTTTTATGGCATGGTAACAAGTGTTTTTCTTGTTCAATGAATGTGCAATACTTGTCCTAAATCTGTTTTAAACAAAAAAAGAAAACCCTCTTGTGTTTTATAAGAAAAGCATAGTAGCACAAGTGTGATCACTTCACTGGCTTCTTCAAAACTGCACCACGGGAAGAAGATTTAGTTGTAAGTTCACAGAGTGAGATAGTTTGCCTCATCAGAAGAAAGCTGTGATAGAGTGACAAAAACCCATGGAAGGCAGCTATGAAAAATCTTGCAACTTCTTAGTTACATATTTTTGGCATTAATGAAGAAACAGCTTTATAATCTAGAGTGATAATTCATTAGTGTAATCATAGAATATATAAGTTAATTCAAGTAGTGACTTACAGTATTTATTTAAAAATCTGCAAATAATGTACCGTGTGTTCAATTTTTAAGATGATTGGAATTATTTTTCTCCCTTCCCTTAATAGTATGTACCTATGTATGTATATTAAAATGAAAGCATCACTGCTTGTCCAAATCAGTATGTTGTAGGTAAGGCTGGTGCTTAGTAGTCTCAGAGCGCTACTCCAAAATCAGCCAGGCTTGTAATTTTTTTATACAATAATAAAAATTAAATAGAATCTCTGATCTGTAATCAGGATAAATCCACTGACTTCGTCTGAGTTTTCTGATTTATACCTGGTTTACTAAAGAGAAAAACTGAGCAGAGAGTAGCCAGCAAAAAATGGGAGAAGGCAGGTGGGACAAAATTTAAATGTCCTACAGCCACTTTGAAGATCAAATATAAAATAGCAGAAAGCCAAGTTGGGAAATCATGCTCCCTAACCTAACTTTGGAATGCAGAATGTGGCGAAAATGCAAAAATGGCCTAGTAATTTCTCTGGGCTGTGTCATTTAGAGAGACAAATCTGTTTGTATACACAGAGCATCATTTTTATACTTAATTTTCAAATGTGATACAGCAACTCAGCTAAAAAAGCAGGCTAAAAGGCTTTTTTGAAAAAGAGATCTTCAAATTATGCTTAATCCCTGTCTACTTAAGTTCTGGTTAAACTACCTGAGCATAAGTGTGTCTGTAAGACTGAGCACAGATTTAAGTGTTTTGTCAAATGGAAAGAGACTTAAACAAGTTTTGTATGTGTCAAAATGTCCTGAGCTGCCATGATGTACTGAGCACTCTTACCTCCATTCCTGAATCAAATAGAAACACAGTCTGTTAGGTTAGAGGTGCAGGGTCAAAGGTGTTTGGCTTTAAGGTCTTTTGTTTTCTTCACAGTGTATACCAGTAAGCTCCCTTTGCAGTATTAAAAAAGGGAAATGGAAACCTGGCGAAGTGTGTGGTATTCCTATAAACTGCTGCCCTCAAGACTTCTTAACTGAATTGTCATCATCAAGCATCAATATCTATAGAGCTAAGTACAAAATAAGTTACTGAGTGAAGATAGAAAATTTTAATATCCATTTTCAGCCTCTTTGACATTTAAATACTTTTCTAAAAGAAAATTTAGGAAGCTGTGATTGCATGCAAGCATTAGAGTAGTTGGTTAAGTTTGATGTGAGCAAACAGTCCCACTGAATTGCTTGGAACAACGGGGTGAAGGATTAGCATGGATTTGGGAGCACATTCACAATAAACTTGAAAAACTATTATAATTTGAAGTTAAGGTGAATCATACTATTCCTTCAAATATTAAACTGATAAAATGATACCCTGTACTGAATGTTCCCCCTATCTCTTTATCTGTGTGTTTGTGTGTATGTACATATGTAAAATGCAGCACATTTTTGTATATATACACACACACAAATATATGAAAATCCCAAACTGGATATGTTTGGGTTTTTTGTCTTCCAGTAGTTAAAATTCACCCTTCTGAGTACATTTCATCTCCTCCTTCTCTCCCCACTCTTCCCCTCAGTATTTTCATGCTTCAGTATCACAAATGAAGTGTATCTAGTCCAAGAAAGGGCCATTATTGAAACCAATGATGATTCCTTTGAAGAAGTAACATAACTGTCAAAAGTATTAATAATTTGTTGGATATATCAGTTATTTATTTACTTTTGACCTTTGGAAGTAAGAAATGTGGTTATTCTGAGGAAGTATTTATTTTTACTTTTAATGGTAACATTGTCTAGACTCAAAAGGCACAAAAGTTGAGTTAGGAGCAAGACATTTAGAATATTTTAGTAGACATGACTAATTCAAGTGGATATGTATTGTGAAACGTAATTTCACTGCCCCCCTGTCCTGCTTGTAGCTGCTGTTCATCATTAAAATTTATAACAAATTTCCCAGCTGCTGTTGATGAGTTAACCAAGGTAACAGCCCCTGTTCAGCTGTAATTTGACTCTCCCTGTCTTGCCTTGCAACATTTTGAATTCTGTTAAACATTATTAAACTTGTGACACCCTGTGGTAGTGGTGAGTCATTGCATATTATGTATTGCTGCGAAAGAGGTATTTTGGATACCCTTTTGTGGTAGAGCCTTCACTTGTCAGAACTAGAGTCACTGCAGATTACTTTTTGTCTCCCAAAACAGACACTCCCCTCAGAGGCAGGAGTAAAAGTCATGCTTATTTTCAGCATCCTGTGTTATTTCCTGAGCAAACACATGGTTTTTCCTTGTTTTATTTTGAAACTACCTCTTTATCATTGATATTTCTGAAACAGCCTTGTCTGTGTGCACAGCAGCAGTCCAAGAAACAGCAAGGGCAAGCAAATGTTTCTGAAAGACACAGTCTTTGCTGAGCTTTGTTTTGTCATAAACCCTCAAAATTATTTAATAAAGCACCTGTTAGCAATACTTGTATCACCAATGAATTGAGTAAGGTAGCAAAGACAGCAAGTATTGAATGGACTTTCAAATCAAACTTACAGTGCTCTTCAGGGATTTGTGAAGGAGATTGTTACAACCACTTAGGTTGTGTGTTGGCAAACACTAGAGGGTGAGTCCATGTGGACAACTCTTAACGCATAGTAAAATAGTCACTGTAATGTTTGCTCCTCTCCACTATAAAGAAATGTTTGCTCCCCCTCGTGTGTTTGGCTGAAGCACATTACTTTGGAAAGCTCTGTATCATCATCTGCTAATAACTATTTGCTGGTGATTTAATGATTTGGCTTGATATCACACCCAAAAGAAATGGGAATGAGATGCGCTTTAGTGCCTCCGTGGTTAAACCCTGGTTCTGATACAATGTGGTAAAGTACTTGACATTTTTTGCAGATAAATATTTAATGTGGGCAGAGGACAAATAAATTGTGACATTTTATTTATGTATCTGCATGCACACAGATATTTATATACACATATATGCCTACTTTTAAGAGTTTTGGCAGCAGTTATGCCCTGACACTTGTATGGGGCATTAAAGTTAATGGGTTTCTGAGGTCACCACAGATGCTTACAGGTAGCTCCAGTGGCTTTGCTGTGGATAAGGTTACTCACCCTTTATCTTTACAAGCCTGTTTCCAGTTGTTCACAAGTGTCAAAACGTAACTGCTTACTCTGAAATTCTCCATGCCAGGAGTCAGCCTTAGCTGGATTTTTATGAAACTGTTCAGTGAAGATGAAATGGAAGGTACAGGCACCTTCAGGGAAGTGTCTGAGGTGCAAGAGACAGAAATGGGGCAGACTCGGATTAGGATATGGAAGGATAAAACCAGCTGCAGGTTTGGTAAAGGGATTAGCAAGGGGAAAACTGAACAGCTGAGGGACTGGGGAGTAACTGGGGCAGGACAGTTTCTGCCAGCTCTGTGTTCTGGGAAGTCTGGTCTTGGTATGTTCCTTTGCTGTCTGTAAAAGATGAGGTATGTGGTTTTATTCCCTTCAGTCAATCAAGATAAGATCCTATTGAATGTAGAAGTTACTCCCTCGTCTCAAATGGTGGAGGCACATGTTGTGGTGAGAAGCGTAGTTGCAGAGTATAGATGGTGCTATATAGCAGAACTTGGAGGGGTTGCATTTTACAGTGCTGAAACAATTGAAAAAAAACATGGAGTCGTATCAGTACATCTTGTATGTAAGAAGGAAGGCTAAGTTATGACTGAACTAGTAGTTATGATTAGGGCAGTTTTTTAAGTCCTTGATTTTGTGGCTTTAATGTTCAACACAGCAGACTAGTGTAGTTGCAGTATAAAATGTAGTGAGTAAAAACATGAAGTTGCCCAGATACTAGAAATTCAGAGCAAAGCTTGAATTATTTGTGGTAGATGGCTTTTTTTGTTTTGGTTTTGGGTTTGTTTGGTTTTGTGCTTTGTTTTTGGGTTTGGGTTTGTTTGGGGTTTTTTGTTTGGTTTGGTTTTTTAAAAAAAAAAAAGGAAAAAAAAGCTGAAGTGTTGAGGAGAAGATGAAACAAAATAAAACATTTAGCACAATTCACTATCTTAGCTATCATTTTCCTGGAGGGAAGGTGGGCATCCGAATGTTGAAGTCCTCTCTAAAGTGTATCTATGTAGAAAGAAAAAAAGAAGTAGCAAAGGTAGTTGCATTACATGAAAGATGGATGTAGAGGATGACTCCTTGTTTTAAAATGTTACCAATGAGATTGATAACAACAGTGCAAAGAATGAAGTAGGGAGTAGAATTCATATAAAAAGTGAAGGAGACAAGTCTGAGTCCTTTCACCACTAGGGAGTTGGGTAGGCACCCAAGAGTGGGTGTCAAAAATTAGGACTGAGCTGTGGTTTGAATTAGTCAAGATTAATGGCAGAAAGGTAATTTATGCGTCGTCAGTATACCACAATATTTGAAGACACAATAGACAAAAAGTAGTTCAAACATTTAACTGAAAAAAGAGTGGAGGGACATGGTAATTCGATAGTGACAGGGAAGTGTCCACCTTGCCTATATTGGACAGACCTCAGCAAGCAGGCTACAGGCAGCATTCTGCTCACTGTAACTAACATTGCAGATAGTGCTGAGCAAGGCATCTCGAACTCTGAGACTTTTCTAAGCTCCCCAACTTGACCTTTGCTTGCAGAACAGCCGGTATATATGTAGCTTTTTATTACATGTCCACCTATTCTGCCTTGTCAAAAATTTTAATGCATCGTTGATATGAAAATAATTGTGTGGCAAAAACTGTTTAGGAACAAAATTCACTTCACATTAAGATGTAATTAAGAATACCTTTTAGTTGGTTGTGTATCTTTCCTTCCTTTTGGGATATGATTTATATCTCCAAAGAGTAACAAGTCTATTAAAACTCTCATTTCTCTTTTGAGAATACTTTGTTATGATAATTATATTCTGTTTCTAGTTTTGGCAGCTTAATGCTTTTTATTGAAGCATCACACTACAAGCCTGTACTTTCCATGGTAGGCTGTTTTAGACAAAAGACAATTTCAGGCTATGATCAGATCCTTGCATAAGAGGATCTAAATGTTCAAACCACATGAGAAGACAGCCTCCAGTTTTTCAATACTATACTTGCAAATCCTTTGTTTTCTTCTGTAGTGAGCTCAGTTTGTTCCCTATTCTTTCATTTGGTCCTTCCAGTTAAAGACCTATAACCAGCTCCATTGAGTTGTTGATTCTTCTTGTTCCTAAGACAAAAGTTGTAGGTTAGGTCTGCTACACTAAAAGAAAACTTCTGTCAGCCCCATTTGTTGCTTTTTCATGCAGATTGTAGATTGATTTATTTATCTTCAGGATTACTTTTGTCTCATGAACTGAGGAGTGTATTCTGTACCAGGGTATAAATTCTTCATTACAGTGATGTTTTTGTCTCTACATGGTTAACACAATTGACAATCAGTTTTTCTGTTGACAAGTAGAGAACTTTGAGAGGGGGATTTTACAATTTTTATTGCTAAATGTCCTTTTGACTGTGATAGCAGGTACTTTACATGTGCATTAGGTGATGGCATAGCTGCGTTTTGTCCACCTCTTCATGTAACATCTTGATCACACCACGTGTCCCTCAGATCTGATGAAAACCAAGGGTGACTGAAGAGCAGTTGCACTGAATGTAATGTTAAAACGTCAGTTTGACAAATGAAGATAAAAGGGTGGCAGATAGTTGCAGGGCTGAGGGACCTATTGACAGGTAGAATGTTATTGGACAGCTTTGAGTGAATTCACACAGCTTCTTATGGCCACTGTTGATGTCAACATTGTTCTAGTTAATGTATAGTAAAACTCTAAGTTCTAGTTTGCAAGCTCAGTTAGTGGAAATATTTTGTAGGTCTTATTTGAAGGTCAAGACTGAAAGGTCAGAGATAGAGGGGTTCTGATTTTTTTTTTGTTTTGTTTTGTTTTGAGAAATGATCTGCTGGGAACTGACTGTTCCTATATTTGTTTGTGTGAATTTATGAGTTCGTTCTTCTGTGCATTTGTTAGTGGTTTTGCTTTATGGTCTCCATGAGATCAATTTTTGCATCTGGTATGTCCTCATATGGAAAATGAGAACTATGAATCTGTGTTGGGAGGCATTTATAGTGATTATTGTGGCAACATAGATTCTTGCAAGATTTTTTTCTGTTCCACAAACCACTGGAGATTTGCTACTGAAAATGAGTTAGGTAAGGCTGAAGAGGTCATAAGACTGGGGTTTGGAAAACATACCTACAGTTTTTCCCTTTTCCAAGTATGTATTGGTTGTTCTTTGATGCTTTTTACCTTGTATGGTTTTCACCATGGGACAGTTTGACAGTTTGGCACATTTGCAGGAAGGATGTGAGGCAGAAATTTTGTACTGCATGAAGTTACTGTGCAATATCTGTGTCCTGTTGGAAGAGAAGATCTTTTCCTACTGGCAGTGTTTTCAGTATTCTTAGGCTGGTTAGGATGTGATGAGTGTCTCTACTCAGAGCAGAAGGGATAAAGTTCCTGGTTTTATGTAGTTGAGTGTGTTGGGCTGTGAGCTCTTTACTTGTGCTAGCAAGGTGATGTATTTTGCACATCTGTTGTAGTGCCTAGGGAGCTGACCTTAAAGCAGGACTGTATCAGAGTGGTTTGGTGAAGGGAGGGATTTCTACTGCCTTTGCAATAGAAATCAATGAGGCAGTTTGTAGGTTTCATTCAGATGATAAAGTAATTTTTTGTGTTACCGTATAATTTTGCTATTGCAGTTACCTAGAAAGGCATTCTTGAGGTGGTCCATCAAAAAATGACATATTGCAGGTTTGTTCTGGGGCCTATGTTTTGAAGAAAAACAGTTGTTAATCTTTGGACAACCGATTTCCGTGCCTTAGGGTGTGTGACAACTGGCTTTGACAGATGTGATAATAGAAGAGGAGAACTGCTTGGTGTTAAGTCTGAGGTGACTCCCACCCATGAGTTGCACTCATGTACTAGAGCAGTGGAAACCATAAAATAGCTCTGATTTCCTGAGCCTTGCTGGAGATAAACTGGGAAGTGGTTCATTTTATTAAAATCTGAAATAAAAAACTCTGTTATTGTTTGAAATATCTTTAGCATAATCTCTTTCTTACTAATTTAAGGATCTACCTTTTGTTCCCGTCTGCTCAGGGAAGGTTGGGTTAAGTTAGTTGCAGGGCTTAATTTACTTCTAGCATTGCTTTCCAGTTAATCAGTATTGAACAAAATTATGGGCACTGATTCTGCTTCAGCCTTGAAGTAACCTCTAATAAACATATAAATATAGGGTTGTTAACTGATATTTTACTTTTTTCAGCTATCAAAATGGATGTGTGCTTATGGTTTTAGATTGAGTACGATTTTTTTTTAATTATTTTGTAAATAACTGTTAGGATTGAGCTTTTCTGAAGCCTTTTGCGAGTATCTAAAGATTAATAGTCACAGACATTTTTAAAATAGCTATCTGACTTATTTCTAGTGTTCTTTCTTCTGCAGATGGCTTTTGAAAGTACTCTGTATTTAAAACCCTAGCATGGATTTGGAATGGCTTTGAAATAGTTCTCAAGATGTCAGAATAGAAAGAGTATGACATGACTACTTAATCTCTAGCTGGGGCCAAGGGTTCCTTTTACATAATCCTATCATTCTAAGATATGTGAATGCCGGGGACGGAGTAACTGACCAACAGTTGCAAAAAAAACTTACAATAAACCAATCCCTGGTAAATTGGACTGTAGTATACAAGAAGTGGTTTTCAGGGAACCTTGCTATTGGTGAATTTAAATGTACTTGTCTTTTTTTTTTAATTCCTCTTTCTTTTTTTTTGGTTACAGGTGACAGGCTAACACTGTCTTAAAGATGAAATAAATACATAGTGTTCATGTTCCTTCCACTAATGTTTACAACCTCATAGCAGAAACTGAACCATCAACAGACTGTAAAATCAGAATAAATAGTACTCTAAGTAGGGCATTGCATCTGCTATTCCATCATAAGCAAAAATTGGGCTTATTTTCTAGAATAATTGTGACTATAAGCCAAATGTAAAATCCTTCATTTTACAGATTTGTATGTTGATATTCCCTTTGGTTATGCTGCATAATTTTTTGTTGGATAGATAAGTCTGCAGTGCACTTTCACTGTACCTCAGTCTTAACTAACTTTAAGAAAAGTTTATTTTATCAGATCATTTCTGTGAATCTAAGTCAAGATCTATATGTTGAAAATTGTCTAAAGAAAAGAAATCCACCTGAACCTTAAAAATCAATTCTACAAAGGCAATTGAGTATTTGCTTTTCCTTAAAGATCACACTTCCTCTAATAATTCCCATATAATCCCTGTGTAGTTCAATAGCACGGT
Organism: Manacus candei; assembly: GCF_025592945.1. NCBI lineage: Eukaryota > Metazoa > Chordata > Aves > Passeriformes > Pipridae > Manacus > Manacus candei. The sequence goes on from NW_026138062.1 coordinate 36,321,904, forward strand.
AGTCATAACATGCTTGAAATGTATGCAAGGCACCAGTGCAAAAGTTTAACTCTTAATAACAGAAGGATCAAAGGACTTCACTGACACAACTTTATTTTAAAATAAAACATGATACAGACATAAATGTTAGTATAAGTAAAAGGCTTTTATAGCATGCATTTTGGATATTTTATATTGTAGATTAAAACCAGTTCTCCTTGTCTGAGCCACAGAAAGAAATCTCGCACACCTTCATTGTCCAAAAACAAATGTTGTGGTTTCAGTTTGTTCACGAGTTGATGGGTCTGTGCTGGAGAACAATGCTTCTGAGGGAAGGGAGGTTATATGTGACCTGCAGCTTCATTCCCTTTGTGCAAAAATAAAGTGTGCGTGTTTGAAAATGTGCTTTGATATTTTAAAAATTACTCTTAGCAGAGGGATCTTGTATGTTTTTAATTTGCCGTGTAACTCAGAATAGTTAAGTAAACTTTCTTTGAAGGTAACTGTGTTGCTGCAGGGTACTGAAAAGAAGGGAAGCTACAATATCCCATTAGTAATTTGAGGGAATTATAAAGACACATCAGTGGTTTTTTCCTGAAATTTGTCTTTCAAGAACCAGTTGTGTGGGCTTGCAGTTGACTTCTGGTCTTTAGATTATTCCTGCTAAGATGAACTAAATCACAAATATACTTAAAGAAATAGACTTTAATCGGTGCCCTATTTTAGTTCATTTTGAGTGAGATGCTATATTTGTAGAAAGTTCGCATTCACTTCTCACACGCTGCTGTTCTGAAATGTCAAATTATGAAATAGCCTCTGCTGTGGTGAGGTGCATTTTGTCCCAGTTCTTAGAGATTTTTAGTTTCTAGGAGTGTACCGTATCATTAAAGTTGACACATTTTCTTTTTCAAGTTAGAGCAGTGTCAAGTTTACACTTTAATATTTAAATTAAATACTTCCTATCAGATATTCAGAAAGCCAACTTTGAATATTGAAGTTGGGAAGTGATTCATCAGTGTGGAAATTCACTTTACTGTTGATGACAAGCAAAATATTTTTTTCTCTGTTTTACCAAAGAATATATCGCATATGCAGTTGATTAATTGCCAGGTTCTGTAGTTTAGTAAGTTTTTATTCTGTTAGAGTGTAGTGTTCACATTATTCTTTTAAGTAGTGTGAAAATAGTGCTAACAATTCCCAGGTATAAAATTATTTGCAAGGGAGGAAAGGATATTAATCTCTTGGAGCACAGTGGTGTCTGTCAGGCACATGTCTGATTTTTTAAATTTGTTTTTAATTTTCCAAGCTGGGTCTTTATCTGCCTATTTTCCTTTCATAATGTGTTTGAAAAATAGCTATTGTTCTTCACTCATACTTAGTTTCCTGTATTCTTTAGAAGCAGGGACCATTGCTATGTGTCCATCAGAATGGATTTTTTAGTAATTTTTTTTCTACTTGCAGGAAATTAAAAATATATTGAGTTCATTTAGGGGAGACAGTACCTGTGAGATGTGCTGCTTCTTCCCGAGTCCTTTTCAACAAGCCTGGGTGTAATTGTGTCAAAAGGAACTTTGATCTTCTTGTCTTTCCAGAGTGGACCACATTTTGAGGCAGGATCTTAGCTCTTCTAGCTAGCAGATGCTCAAAGTGGCTTCACATTTATTTCCAGATTTTGCTTACTTTTTTCAGACTTTCTGCATTGTAACTGCATTGTAAGTTTTGCATTTGAAGACTTAACTCTTTGCTAACAAAATTTATGCAGTTTTGCTTTGGTTACATAACAATTTAATAAAGAAACTGTTCTTAGATAGACGTAATATGTAACTGAGGATGTAGCAGAATCTCTCCAATGTCTGATATGTATACTTTCAAAGTACTGTTCACAAAACTCAGCAAAACTGATTTTCATATTCTCAGCACTCATGCTTGGGGTTGTATCTATCACAAACAGTCTGCTGTTACTTCTAGCTGAGTGAAATTCTTTGTTGTTGCTATGTATGAGAAACGTTTGCTTTCCTTTTTGCTGCATGAAAATATTGAAGTAATTACTTTTCCGTGTCTTATAATATGTACTTCATGACATGAAAGATCCCTAAAATTTATACCAGTGAAAACTCAGATACCAGTGGCTTTAGGAGAAATCTCTCGCTTTATACTGCTCTGTGTACATCTGCAGGAGGGACTTGTTACTTCATCCCATCAGCATCCTAACCTTCAAATTCAGAACTACAAACTCATTCACCTGTACTTACCCTGATTTGTTGATGGGTTGCAGCTGCCAGTGTGAAAAAGCTTCAGCTACACAATTCAAATAGTCCTACTACCACTTGTGGTAGACGTGTCAAGTTGGGCCCTTCAGTACTATGTTAATTGAGTTAATTCAGCATTTAAATGTTCTACCTTGATGCCAACAAATTCAGAATATACAGCTCCCCCTTTTCTGTTAAAATATCTCACCCTCTAGCACTGCCATAGGCTCTGTGGTCATACAGAGGGACGTATTGTAGCACATGTCTGTCTGAAAATGTCCCCTGATACCACTTCCTGTAGTTGATCTTTCTTTCCTCCTCAGAGTGTTTGCTTTACCCCAATCACTTCTTATACCACCTATTGTGAGGGTTATCTGAGATTTATTTTCAAGTTCCAATACTATTAGTGTTGGTGAAGTATTGCTTACTTCTCGATATAAAGTTCTTTCAAATGAAGTTTGAAAGCTATGGCTTGTTAATATGTCCGAACAGTGAAATGCTTATTGCACTTTAAGTAGCAATTTATTGCAAAAGATGTGCTATAACACCAATCCTGTCTTTTCAACTGAAGAGTCAGAGCATCTTTTCCATAGATAATGCAGAAACTATGGCATTCGTTTGTATCTTCTATGACTGTGAAGAAAGTATCCAAATATAAACATAAGCAATGCTCTGCTTATCTTTAATTTTTCTAGATTTTCTGAAAGCATAAATCTGCAAGAATGGGTGGTCTCTTTTAGTCATTTAAATTAAGTTCTGAATGCTGAACATGTAAGTGTGGGTGATAACTATGTGATTGCTGATCAAAGGAACTAGAGAGAGTGCAAGTCCAATAATGACTCACATGATTTTTTTGTTATGAAGTCCCCAGGAGCCCCAGGCTTGATCAGACAAGATAATTGTTCTTTGAACACATGTAAACTCACCCTGTTGCCCGTGTTTTCTTCAGATGTACCTAGTAGTTCGTGAAAAAGATAAGCAAAGACCTTAGAGGTCCTTTCCAATCCTATTAATTAATGTTCCTAGTTTTTCTATTTCTCTGCACTGTTTAATTTTTCTTGTTTTTCTGCTTTTGCTAGAAATGCTTCAGAAGGTGGAAAAGACATATATGGAGATACCACCTCTCCCCTCCTACCCTGCTACCCCAATCTAATATAACTGTTCTCATTTGGCTCTTTGTGGAGTTTTTGGTTTTTAAGATGGAGGCGTGCTTGCAAAGTATTATACTAAACACAGAATGAATTCCTATCCAGTTTTTCACCCATTTCTGGCTACAGAAAGGAATTTAAACACACTGAGAATGTCAGTCTCAGCTTTGTCCCTTGGGACTTTGAAGGAAGGCATGCTTTCTGCAGTATGCAGTCTGTCATATTGAAACTTGAAAATGCATTGTCATTGTCAAAGATGAGCTAAAAAGCAAAATACGCTATTCACAATAATCATTATGGTACGTCCTAATACATAATCTCCAGTGAACATGTTCCAATACTCCATTGAAAGTGGGTATACTTTCAGGGGCTTGGTAGAAGCTAATGCCCTGGCAAGTGAGGTGTTTAAAAGCCAGTTATTTTACTTTCAGTAGCATCCTATTTAAAGCAGTTGATTCTTTACCAGAAAAGCTGTAAGTGCATCTTTTTTGATAGTGACACAGGTGTAACAGCAGAATGTTTTGACTGCATTTGTGAATACCATTGGAACACTCTCACCCAATAACCGGACCTGAAAAAGCCCTTCAGTCAGTCAAGAAGTTGGAAGTCTGTACTGCTTGTTTGTTCATAGTTACAAAAAGACAGTGTGAGATGACTGGTGCAACCCAGTGTCTGGAGCATGCATGAGTTCTGCTACAGCTAAGGCAGGGATAACTCTCGTGGGACAGTGAGCAGTGGTACCACCCATCTCTTAGAGGGTTTCTCTTCCAGGTCCCTGCAGAGGTAGTGCTCAGCAAGGTGCAGTGATGGCAGGATGTAATTGTGTCAGTCCACTGTCATGTTCAGGTTTGGAAGGACAATCATCATCTGCATGTTCTGCTGAAATGTGTTTTTACAGTCGTATGATGGGTCATGCTCACACTTCCAGCTATGTGGTCAGAAATGGAACATTTAGTCATTTACTCATCCATCACATTGCTTGGAATCACAGCTGATTGCCTTGATAGTGTTGTGTTTACTCTGAGTTCCAGTGTAAAATAATGAAAATGAAGGCAGCCTTTTAGTCAGACATAGGTTATATTCATGATTAAGCATCTTAATTACAAAAGAGAGAAAGACCTACTATTTAGTTTTAGCCAAAATAATCATAGAGGTCAACATATAGTTTTTCTATATTTATTTTAGACTTTCAGAGAATACAGCATGTATTTGACCTCAAAATAAGTTTAAAACAAAAAGAAAAGAAAAATCAAAACTCTTTTTCTCTGGATAATGAAAGTAGGAGTTAGTGCAGGATTTTCTGGTGTTTCTTATAAGTTTGAGATTAGAAAAGTAGAGGACAGTGTTAATTCCTGATACAATTCCTTTCAGGTTTAACCAGATTTATCTATAATTGACTAGTACTTGCTTCTAGGATGCATCCTCAATTTAGACTTCCATAGAGAAGAGCAAAACTAGTTTTTAAGGCAGAAGCAGGTTGGAATAGGCATTCCCATTTTCTTCCTTATGTGCAGAGCTACAACTGCTGTGGTTGCTGTGACCTGGACGTTAGATGTCGTCTATTCTTTTTCCTGAATTATGGCAACAAAGTGATAGTGCTTGATATTTTTATTTTCCTCAACAAGGATTTCCTGCCTTTTCCAGGCCGTTGGAGTTACTCATGTGAGCCATAGGTTATGTATGATTTTTATTGCCAACTTTTGTGCTGTGCCTCATTTCTCACTACACCTGGTTAGGAAAGAGTCAAGGAAGACATAGATTTATCAGAGGATAAATCAAATGTCAGGCATCCAAATAGTAGGAGGAGTAAGACATCCATCATTCTCTACTGCAGCCAGAAGCACTCTAAGCTAACTGAGTTCTCACTTTTTAGTCTGGATCTGGGCATTTGTCACAAGCATGTGGATAGTGAGCTGTGACCAGCCTTCTGGGGATTTTGAGCTAGTAATCTGTCTTCTTCCCATGTGACCTTGCTTAGATCTTGTTTGACATTGAAAGAAAAATTTAATCTCAAACAAAATAATTTATTCGTGTCTGCTGCAGTGTCCAGAAGCTACTGACTGTATCTCCTTTCCTTATATTTAATTTTCTGAGAAATGAATTTATATCTGTCTTTCTCTAGTGGGACTTCTGCCTCAGTATGGCTTTCAACTCCTTTTTTGGAATTCTTGCACTTTAATTTAACACCATAAGTAATCAAAAAAGTAGCACTATTGGAACCCTTCAGTGCCCCTGCCAGGTGAAATGGTCTTTGCAGTCTGTAACCTGAGAGAGAGTGAAAAGGAAAAGTCAACCAGTCAATGGACAACTCTGTTCATTGGTTGAATCTTCTTCTGTTTGAAGATAACTTATATTTAATGTTTTCTAATAAAACATTGAAATGTTGGTTCATATTTTCCTGTGTTAAAAAAAAAAACCAAAACCACAAACAAATCAGCCAAAAAATCCCCTAAAAACCAACTAACCAAAACCTACTTGAAATTAATAAAAATGCAGGAGAATACTGCTTCATAAATATCAGACAATTGACAAGAGTTGCAGTCAGATTTTGTAGCCTTAATGAATTTCTGGCAGAATCTAGAAGTAATAATTAAACTAAAAACATTAAAGTCATTTTATTTCAGTCTGTTTAAGCATGGGCTGCCATTTCAAATTTTTAGAAATAAAAAGCAGAGCACATTTAGTTTGGGAGTTGATGATTATTCTGCATCATTTCTGTAGTGTAGGTAGAACTAGCGTGTTGACAAATGCTGATGCTCCACTGCATGCAGTTTATATCAGGTTTTAGATTTAACTAGTATTCATTCTTTTAAAATAATTTTCTTTTAATGCCACATTCATGTCATTGCAGACATACAATTTATGGTTCTTTAAAACATGTCTTCGATAGTCTCAACAGTGATATTGTTTTATGAAAGAGGAATTAAAGGCAGAGAATGAGGATTGGATGGAAGAAATCATGGAAACCTGGAAGATCTGTTAAAGCTTTATCTGAGCTTAGCACGGAGAGTAGCAGATGCTGTAGAACTGCTAAAATGCTCTCTGACTCAATAGCCTGAGGAGTAGGAAATGCTTCAACTTTGTTCTTTCACACTGAAAGGAAAGCATGTTTAGATAGTGATGCTGGAGGCTTTCAGCAACTAGGTGAGTTCAGTAATTTGCCCATTGAGGTAGAAGGTGGTCAGGTATTTTTTAAACTATTTTTAAACTATTTTTACAACTATGTGGAGTTGTAACTCCACAAGCTTTGAAATGGAAATATTTGTTGCAATAATACAATGCTAAATTCTACATCAAGCTTCCAGATTTTAAAAATTCATGAGGAAGTGGTGATTTAGGACTTCTTTTAAAGAAGGAGAAAATGTACAGAAAGACCAGACTGTGTGAGTGGTAGCGATTATGATTTATCTGCCCTCTTCTCATATGCACACTGAGTCGTCAGTGTCCTGAGTTGCTGTTGGCATGAGATGAGCAGAGACTCCTTTAACATTACATCAGTAGTATAATTAGGAAGGAAAATTAAAATATTTGAAATATTACTAAAAATTGTCTTGCGACACACAGGGGTATTATTTGAAGTACTGATAGTTTTCTTGCATACAGAATCTGGAAACAGCTGTTTGCTGTATGCTTAGGTAGAGTTTGTGAATGCTGGGTGAACCTAGTTCCCACCTCCATCCTCAAGGATTCAGAGAAAGAAGCCATGAACCTGTCCCAGATCCCAGACATAATGTTTCTGGCTATTAAGACTGAATATTGAACTTCAGGTAAGTGTGATTTGAAGTGGCAGGATTACATTGGGAAAGTAAAAGGGGGTTTTGTGGCAGTTTTTTTTCACGGCAGCTGTATGAAGCTGCTCAGAAGTGTGGAGTGATCGAAGTAGTCCCAGCAGAGATGGATTATTGGAAAAATGCAAGTGAGGTGGGCAAAGCTGCCTGATAGATTGCAAAACCATATGATTAATTATACTGATCACATGCATATGGCCCCCATATAAGTCATGTATATTTGTGCACAGAGATTTATCCTCCCCACCACCGTTTTTGTAGTAAAATTCTGAACAGTGAATTAGGAACAATACAATCAGATATAAAAGGATTTAGAACTGTTTGGGTGACTGGGCCAGCAGCTGGCAAATGCAGTTCACTGTGGAAAAATGTAAAATAATTAGTCTGGGAGCAAGAAACTAAAGGAAACGCAGTGTGTGCTGCAATGGAACAATCATTCAGCACACTGACTAGGAAAAGGATTTGAAGGTTATTGTGGAAAAATCATTGAAACCATGAGGCTTATGCACAGCTGCAAGAAAGTAAGTTACTAGGTTGTATCAGAGGGATAAAATACAAAATAAGAGGTGATACAGTTACAGGAGTGTTAGGCTCCATCTGGAATACTGTATATAGTATTGGTCACCATGCCACACAAGAAATATATTGTCTGGGAAAGAGTGCAAAAACAGTAACAAAGATGAATATTTTATGTGTAAAAGATTAGGGAAGATCATCTAGTAAAACAGATACATATGTCCTTTTCTCTGTGCAAGATTAAAAATTGGGAGTAATCTTAAAAATGGGGAATAGAAATGTACAACTTAAAACTGCATATTAAAAGTGATAAGAATCTGGAATAAATTATTATTTCAGAAAGTCTGTTGGAATACAAAATATACATAAATTCTGTAGACTTCATGAAGAGAATTAAAGGGAATGATAAACAGAGATAAATCTGTGACTGAGGGTTTTAAATTTGAAGGCAGGCAGGTTAAGCTGTCTTACTTCTCTCTCTTCTTAAAGGTTTGCAACTTGCATAATCATAGTTTTAGACTTATGGCTTGTAACTAGGGAGGCAAAGCAGGGGCACATAGTTTTTATCTATAAATTATGCTTCTTTGTCTGCTAAGACTGGTTGTAAGTACGTTGGGGAGCACTCAAATTCTTCATGCTGTGTTTTAGGAATACTGTGTTCATTCTGCCAGTGCTTTTCTGTATTTCAGAGTTCTGCAACTAGAAGTTAGGGCTGCCCCTTTAGTGCTTCTGTAATGCCATTTCAGGATAATGATGCACTTGAACAGTTTGCCACAGGTTTGGAAATGCTTCAGAGCATTTGCTGTTTTGTCAATGCTGGTTATTCCATTAAAAGAATTGGGGAGAGAAAGCCTAGCGTATTAAAAAATATGGCATTTAGGGTTTATGTAAGTGGTAAAATTATAGTTAACATGAAAAATATGCTAAAGCAATTAAACTATTTTGAGTGATAAAACTCCCAGTTTTTCAGGATTCAGCACTTGACTGGGTGGGATGCTTAGCTCTTAATGCCTAGCTAGCTGTTGCAGGAGCAGTAAGACAGCATGTGAATATATGAGCGATAACTCCATAGACTTCAGTCCTGTAGAGAGAATTGCTCCACAGATTTGAACTTAGCTATCTGCATCTTTGGATCTAAGCAAATGCAGTGGGTCACTGGACTGAAGTTTGAGAAAGCAAGTTGTCAAACCTGGGGTAATTTGTTTACTTCTCTGGGAAACCTTTTCTGTTTTGATAACCTGCTTTAAAAATTCTGGAGCTACTTGGTCCCAACTGCTTCTTCTCTATTGTCACACAGTTGAGGTGATGAGTCTTCTGCTGTAGTCTTTGATGTACTGGGGCCATTTCTTTCTCAAGACTTCTGTGGAGGTATGCAACAGAGCCCAGAACTCAGTATTTGGTGGTGTGATTCTACTTTTTAGGTAGATACTCATGAGCCTGGAATAGAATACCTCCCAGGGAGGTGCCCAGATTCCATATACATTAGATATACATTACCAAGGGAGTAGAGGAGCTCAGAAGGAGAGTTATGAAGCCTGGGAGCTTTGTAGACAGCAGAATGAAAACAGTGTGAATGGTAGTGCTGCTTCTGCTGTTACCTCTGAATGGCAGTTTAGTGCAAGTTGGAAGGTAGCTTCTCCTTAAAGCCAGTCACTGAGTACTTGATAGTATTGTATTTGGGTGAAGGGCAGACAACTCTTTTTTGTCAGCTCCCAGTGACTTCCAGACCACCAGAATCTAATAGGTAACAGCATGGGTGTGCATGGTAAAAGAAATCTTGGGAGGGTTTGTGTGTCAGCAATAATCTGACCAGGGTGTGACAGTGCCTCTTCACTCAGCTGGGGTGAAATGACACAGAACAGACACTGGTTTGCTTATGGCAAGGCAGATTTAGGTGGCTTCTGACAGCATGCAAAAGCAGAATGTGAAGGACTTCAAAATTAAATAGCAACCCTGATATCTTCGGTATAAAGGTCTTCTCTTAGTTTTTCCTTATAGATCATGGCTTCTAGACATACCCAACACTCAGTTTTACTTCCATTTCTGTTTCCATCATCCAAGTCGCTAATAAAAATGTTGGCTAGAGCAGAGTTTAGGGCATTTATGTGATGGCTCCTAAACTACCAGTTCAGTCCTCAAAGATAACCCAAAGATATTGCCTTTGTGTATTTAATGCTGCCACAGACACAGACTGTCTTCATGACTGTGTATGTCATGAAGAAGGTTCTCTGTGATGTTGTCACTGGTATCATAAGCAAGGTGTCACTTTTGCTGTAAAAAGCTGGTTGTGACTTTGCCATAGGCTGAGCAATGTGCTTCCCAGAGATGTTCCTCTGCCATGTCAGAAATCTGCTTTTAGTCAGCTGAACTGGAACATTCAGCTATTTTACTGAACTGTCAGTAAAATAGTTTGTTGACGGGAAAAACTTGGTACTGCATATTTAAGACAATCTCGACAACCAGATCATATTTACAGTAGCTTTATATATATACACGTTTGATTTTAGGATCTATAATACTGTTAATATAAACAAAATTCCTCTTATGTTTTTTCCCTTGTTTTTTAAACTAACAGCTTTTACTGTATGGATTTCTAAATGTAGGGAGAATCACTTTAAAGCAGGTCATTAAAAACACTGTGAATTGCCAGAAACAAAGTCAAGCCAGTGATACCTTTTTTAATTACTTAGTATTTTTAAAGGTATGTAATGATGAGAAAGCAAGTCAAGCATGGTCTGAGAGGGAACTGTCTGCAACATCTCCTGTAGGAGGCTCCACAAAAAGAGCAAACCAACTTTATTTGATTAAAAGCTGTAAATTTAAAGAGAAAGAATTCAAGCATCTAGGGGAGGCAAAACAAAGATATTTATACACAGGTCTCCTTTGCCTTCTGAGTCCTTGCAAATGGGTCCTTGCTTTCAGCAAACTTGATGACTGAAAGACAGCAAGTTTTGCTTCTTTCCTGCTCAGTCTCAAGGAAAGTCTATCCAAAATGCCATACCCAGGCCATTTGACCCTGCTCTGACCACAATTAGAAACATCTTTGGCCTACACAAAGATTTGAGCCCTTCTGGGAACATACTATTCTATTCATGCTGTTGCAGGCTCAATGCTGAGTTAGAGCTGTTCCTTTAGATAGAGTTACCCTGGCGAGTGTGTCCTGATAGTCCGCAGGGTAGTCAAAACCTTACAGAAGTTTGCCATAAAGTGATACTGTGTGAGAGATTCATGCAACTTTACTCATCTACATTTACATGTCTTTACATACCTAACTGAGGAACCTTTCTTTAGGTCATGCTGGAATCAGTGGGAAGAAGTAGTCTCCTGCTGAGGAGCCCTGCAGTTTAGATACCAGAAATATATTCTGTTATTAACACCCCTCACAATTAATGTTTGAATTCTGGGGAAAAAAATCTATCCCAAAGATGCATTTTAAAATGTTAATCTTTAATAATAAAACCTGAATAAAATAAAACCTGATTTTCAACCATATTGCTTTTGACCCACTTTTGATACCATAACTTCAGATTGTTTCCAGGAGCTAGAGAAGAGTGGCATACATAATCATTAGACTCTGGTCTGAAGAGCTTCAGATATTACCTTAAAAACAGTTTGGCAATCCTAAAAGTGCTCTAGATGGATCAATGAGATCAGTGAAGTGTGAGAAACTTTATCAGTCGTGAGTAAAACTATGTACAGTTTAATTTAAAATGTGCAGCTGCATTTTTGCAGAAAACAAAGTGTATAACAAGCACAATGCTTATATTCAGGTTGAAGTTAAAGCATTTTTTCCAGATATCGATTTACAGCTTAAGATAATGGATTTTGGCAGTGTGCAGAGCTATTAAGTAATGTTTATTAAAACGGATAAGAAACTACTTAAGAAGTGGCCTGTAAAAGAATTTTTAAAGGACTGGTTAGTGGAATAAAGAAATAGCATTTTCTCCTAGAAAATGTCCCTGGATAAGTCATTAATGAAAAAGATTGTGGTGATGTCATCTTATTATTTAATGCAGTTTATGAACTGATATGGAAACTGCACTTAAGAACTTTTTTCACCTCTACTATGAGACTGATGTGTGTTAAACATCTATGCTGGAGAGAGAAATAATCAATTATATTTAAGTTTGCCTCAGTCACAAAACTAGCATATAATTTGACATGACCTTGACATTCCCAGGGTCTATTATCCATTGTGCAATTCTTCAGAATAGGCAATAGATGTGTGAAACTCCATGCCAAAAGTCATTAGAGTAGCTAGAAGTTTTCATGGACTCAAGGAGGTGCTGGATAAGTGCCAGAAAGTGATATAACCAAGGGTTGTTAAATACATAGAAATCACATCCAGCTCAGGATGTCCCTGAACTCAAAATAGATTAATACTGAGAGAATATTTTTATTCCTTCCTAAGCATTTGCTTATGACCAGTGCTTGAATTGATGCAGATGCACTGCTATTAGATTTTAAGTACGTCTGACACGTTCAGCTGCTCTAACCTTGCAGCCACAGACCAAAAGGAAAGAGAAAGAGTGTTGGATGAGGTGGACCTTTGGTCTGACCCAGCACAGTCATTCCTCCATTCTTCTGAGACCACCTCTGACCTAATTCAGGAAGATATTTAAATGTTTTCTAAATAGTTTCAAGACAGGACTAGACACATGCATGAGTTCATCTCTGAGCATGAGCTTAAGTATTACAGTGTATGTGTGCATTTATTTGTTTTTCTGAATAGAGATGCTTTTGAAATCTGCTGGCAAGTCAAGGCTATGGAGCACTACAGAGCCTTTGACAAAAGGGTACTAGGACACCTTTTCTGCAGTTAGAAGCAGGGTATCTGTGTAACTACTTTAAATGAATATGTCTCTTTGCAGTAAGGGGTGCCCTGGGACCCCATTTTTCGCTGCAGATGTTCCCCAAAGGCTGCCTACCTAAATGCATATGAAGGCAAGGAGAATTTGAGCTTTATGGAGCCCATGTCCTAGATGCAGTAGTGTGTGCATTTCTCTTTCATTGACTTTGAAAATGAACAAGGTGTTTCCTAAGCACAGTGAGAACAACCCTGCAACTAGTTTCTACCTATCTCTCCACTGACTTCAGTGCTACAAATCCAGAATGAATCTGGTTTTTGTGGTTGATGATTAGTGCTAGCTAGAAATGAAGTCATTAATTTGTGCTTTCAAACCATTATAGTGGTGGCTAGTGAATCTTCTCCAGCAGGGCAGGGGAAAACTAACTTGCATTATTTTTAGTTACTACTGTAAACTTTTACAAATTGGCAGTCAGACTTTGAAAGATGTACATGTACCTGAAGTCTTAAGATGTCTGAGAAGTTGTTCATTTATTGAGAGAAAAGGGTTGGGCAAAGCATTCATTTGACTCAGTCTGGGTTTTACACAATTTCATCCTTCTTGAATTAAATGCCATAGTCAAACTATTTTGCAAAAGAAGTCTGAAATAGTCTTAAAAACTTTGAAGAGGAGGAGAAGAGATGAAGTTTTAAACCTCCCAAAGAAATGTTACGGTTTGTGCTAATAGCACAGTCTGCTTCCAAGAATATGACGGATTTGATAAATGAAGCAACACTGATAACCACCAAGGTCTTGAAGAAGAAAATCAGCAGATACTTGATGACCTGCTTAAACGGTACTACAACCTCTGCAAAAGCTGTTTAAGGTGCAGCCAGGATGGCTGAAAACAACTTTATCTCTGGTACAGAGGAATGTAGCACAGAAAAGTGAATGACCTACCAGGTACGGGGTTTTCCTAGATTCAGATGCTGCAGAGAAGAAAATTGTAGTGCTGTGTTGTGACCTTGCAGTCTCACTGAAGGTGCAGCAGTGATGGGCTTTGAAGGGAGGATTGAGAAAACATACTTGAACTTTCATTATAGAAGAAAAGTTCAAAATTAGAGAATGGAATTTATAAACACTGGTAAAAAATGAAGGGTCATTGCAACTCTGCTGTAATCAGGAATACACTGGTTTTACACTCTCTAATAGCTTCAATTAAAATAAATATTTGTCAGTGTTACTTTATTCACTGAGTTTCATACTGAATTCAACTTTTAGAATAACTCTTATTGAACAGACTGAATGGAAAAGGGATCTTTTGAATTTCTCTGATGTAAATCTAACATTCTGAACAGTCATCTCCTTATGTCCCATTTAGAGGTAGTAAGACATTTGAATAAGGGAAATTCTAGATTTCTGAATTCTTGCTTCAAATATTTTGAATTGTGATTTTTTTAGAAATTAATGTTGATGAAAATGTTTAATTAGTAAATGGAAATATCAGAATTTAGATAAAACTTTCACTGTGGTTTCTACTTTTCTGAACAAGTTGCACACCAGGACTGTTTTAGCTGTTTCTTTTCATCCAGTCTTTCCATGTGTAATTTCTGTGTCAAATGGAAATGCTTTAGAAGAAAAATTCTGCATAGGTAGAAAGTTTAAAAAAATAAACAAGTCTATGAAAAATATGCCTGGTCATTGGAAAATATAGTGTGTTTTAGGACATTCAGGTTTTACACATGACATTGTCACAAGATCAGTGACTCCTACAGAAAACAAATCATTTGTTTAGAAGGGAAGTCAGCAGCTTTATGGAGAAATAAATATAATTTTACAACTTAATTACAGTATAAACATTTCTTGTGCTTGCAGTGACTTTGTTGTTATTGTTGTATTAATCTTACAGGACATATGGATATTTGTTTCAGTACCTCCTGGGACCTGCTAAATCCTCTGAGCATAGCTCTGACCACTTTTCTAAAGAGCTTAACTTGTAAGCCATTTTTCATCTGTGTGACAAACCATTTAATAAATAAAGAGAAAAGAAAAAAAAGACAGAAAGGGAAGCTTTAAAGCAATTTATTTTCTTTCCTCTATGTGTTGTTACTCTCTGATTAATTTGCCATTGTGAAAGTTTTAACTAATAGTGTTACTTCACTGAAATAAAGTGAAGAATTTCACACTTCCCAGATGCTGTTGAATGCTTTGGGAGGATTGGTGGTGGTAGTCTTTTCTATGGCAACCTTATCAGTTAACTCCCCATCACTTATGGCACCTTTTTAAGTACCAGGCTCTCCGAGAACTGAGAAGATATCTTGGTGTAACATAGCTAATAATATAATGGGGATTAAAATCTGATAGACTTTTCGTTGAGTAAAAAGTATACCCTGACATTCAGTTAAGTTTCTTTTGTTTTCAACTTGGTTGGAACCTGGAGCATATATGTCTTTTTCTCTCTCTCTTTTTTTTTTTTTTTTCAGTTTGTATGTGTCTTTATCTTAGAAAATTTTGTTATAATTTCCATACACACACACACACTTCCAGGAAGTTTTCAAGCTTCTGGGGGAATAGCTCTGTAATGGTCACATTATCACAGAAAGGAATTTTACCACTTTCTGAACATGGTTTTCCTGTCTTTCCAGCAATCTGCCACATCTAGGATTCTTAGATTTTATTTTTTTTTCCTTAAGGGAATAGTATGTTTTGAGTATTGCCTACTGTTTGGGCACTTCTTTATTTTGAACAGTGATTTTTTTGTTTGTTTTTATTTTCAGAATATTTGTAACAAATCCTTGTGTAGTTGAATGACCTCTTCTATTTTGTGGTGTTTTCATTTAATTTTTGTTGTGGGTTTGGGTATTTTTGTTTGTTTGTTTTTATTTTGGAAAAACCCCAACAAACCACAAACTATAAAATTCCTAATTCCTTTAGCAATAAATGTTTTTATGCCACTTTGCTCTATAAAGCCATCCTAACACTGCAACTGGTATGTTCACTGTTATAACGTACAGTGACCTGTAATACTACTAAATACAAGTGTGAATTAAAACAAGAGCCTTAAAGCACCACCTTGAAGATCTTGCTTTTCATAAAAAATAAATTAAGGGCTCCTGTCTCAGTTGAGCAATGGTCATCAGAACTTTCTTCCAGCAGTCATTGCATTTTTGTACTGAGTTTTCTGTATGTCAAAGCCTTCCAAAATGGAAACAATGACATTTGGATAAATTAATAACAACTACAAGTTTCTTTTAAAGTATTTGCAGACTGACTAACTAGAAGCACTCATTTACAGAAACTGGTGTCAATTAGCACACATGATTCTTGCATATTTAAGATTCTAATTTTTTTTTTTTTTAATTCTCTAATAGTGTCATTCGTAAGCCTTGTGGAGGTGTCTGGTTTGAGTTGTATTTACTCTTCCATACAGAAACATAGTTCTTAGTCCAGGATGATGAAGTCCCAGGATATTTCTGCTTTGTCTATGCTTGGCTGTGGTAGGGAAGTAGTTGTAAGTCCATAGGTTCTGCGGCTGCGCAGTTGGTTTTGATCAGTGCTGTGTTTCCCTGGTTGGCAACTGCGGCACTGCGTGTGTTTCTTGTAATGCTGTCCCAGTGTTGTGATGAAAATTCCCTGGCAAGTCCAAAGTACCTTGGTTAAAAATTACCAGAATTTGCATTTTAATTTACTAGGCACGCAGTGTGTTTCAGGGAGCAATAAAGCAATCTAAGGCTCTTCTACATCTCCTCTTATGGATGGCACCGTTCCTTCAGCCACTGCTTAAAACATTTTTGGATGTGCAAACATGTTAAGAATAGTGCTTAAACAAAATTGGTATTCTGAAATGTTGTTTCGGAATCGTGCCAGTGACAATCTTCTCTGATGACAGAGAGGCAGTTTCTTTCCCAGTGTTTCCCTTGAAGCATATGATACACTGTCTGTAAGATACCATGCTGGCGTAATGGCTTTTCAGGAATGCTTTTGGCACATTGCTGCAAACATAGGGTGTACAGAACTATTGAAATTGTATGTAATCATTGACAGAGGCACTTAGAAGCTGTTTTAAAAAACTTGTGAGACAAATTCTGGTATATTTTTGTTTGTTTGTTTGTTTTGCTTTTCTCCTCCAATTATCACTAAACTCCCTACTATCTTAATTCCCATACCATTGTATTTACCACTTCTTTCTCAGCCCTTAAATAGATTAGGTGAGCCATCTTCTTTCTAGTCTCTCTTATTCATACATGGATGTGGATATACTTAAATATACACAACCATTAAATGCTAACAGGATACATCTGTTTAATTACAAAAGAAAATGAAATCTTGAAAACTTAACCACTTCAGAGTTTATTATGCCTTTCTTGACTGTCTTTCATACTGCTGCATCAAGTCTAGCTCCCTTATCCTCGGTGTTTCTTCACTTTAAATTTCTTTTGAGCCTGTTCTGCTTACTTTGCCTATTGGAAAGTCACTTCCCCTTTTTGTCTTCTTCTCCTAATCTCAGTTTTGAACATGCATTCCTTTATGTTCTTCTGCTTAGGTCAGTCTACTGTGTCTACCATTAAACAGTTTATTTTTTCCTTTAAATTCTTTCATATAAACAGTGAATCCAGAATTAATTTGTCTTCTTGTTCAGAACAAAAACTGATCTAGCATTCAATCACTTGCTGTTAAAGCTGTTAACTTTTTCCCTGTCTGTACAGTTGTTAACAGGGCCAAGCACTACAACAGTAAAAACCTTTTAAAGCTATAAAGCATCAGGTAAATAGGTGGCACCATGCAGTTGGCATCAGTCAGACTGAAAAAATTCCCACGGTTTGAAGCTGCACTTCTCAAACTCAGGCAAATACAGTCCCATTTTGAAGGGCGTGCAGTTAAAACTGAACCCCATGTAATAAATGGGTTATCTCTTGAGGCAGTTCAGAACAGATGAAGTAGAGCTACTATCTGAGTTACTCAAACAAAGCAAGAAGTTATGTGAAAGGGCATATGGTTTCTTTCTACAGCACAAGCACGCTTAAGGGGTAAACTCCTATTAACTTAAAAATCCTAAGGATCTGCAAGCTCAGGGTAAACAAAATCAGATGGATTAGAGCCTTTCCCAGCTCCTCCTGAGAAGGTGTGCTGAGAGACACTCCATACATCATTTGAATTGAGAATGGGGAGATAAAATAAAGATATGGCAACTCAAACTTTACCAACATGTTCAGGGGAGTGCTTTCTGCCCCTCTGTTCCTCTCTCGTGAGACCCCTCCTGGAGTACTGCACCCAGCTCTGGGGCCTCCAGTGTACATGGACCTGCGGGAGTGACTCCGGTGGAAGGCCACAAGGATGATCAGTGGGCTGGAGCAACTCTGCGATGAAGCAGCCTTCCAGTACCTAAAGGGGGGCTACACAAAAGCTGGAGAGGGATTTTTAAAAGGGGCATGTGACAAGGGGTAATGGTTTCAAAGTGAAAGAGGGCAGGTTTAGATTGTGTATCAGGAAGAAGTTCTTTACTGTGAGGGTGGTGAGGCACTGGCACCTGTTTCATATAAGTTGTGGGTGCCCCATTTCTGGAGGTGTTCAAGACCCGGTTGGATGGGCATTTGAGCAACCTGGTCTCGTTGGCAGGGGGTTTGAAACTAGGTGGTGTTTAATGTCCCTTCCAACCCAATCCATTCTATATAATTCTATGATTCTATGATTTTAGAGGCAAATAGTTAAGTACCATGTATTGTTTACTCATTTGCACATAGTATCTTTCAAAAATATCTAGCTCGTCTTACTTCTAGACATAAATGTATTTGTGTCTTCACATTTTAACTGCACTTTAGTGTGCAATGATTGACTGAAAAAGGTCAGTGAGAAGTAGGTATATAACACATTTTTCACTTGAGTCCACTGACAGTTAAATACAATAGCAGTGTGATGAGCTTTCCCAGAAAGCCATTCGAACACATTTACGGGTGTGTGCCTTTGAGGCATCAGTGTGGTCCCCCTGCCGCTCCGTATGTATTTAGTACTTCTGCACCAGAGTGTTCAAGTGCTATGTCAGCCTCAGTAGGGGAATGTGTAAGTAGGGCGGTGTGATAACTTGCAAGTAGATGTGAAAATGTATGGTTTGTTAAATGAACTGATTCCCTGGCTTATTAGAGCTTGGGCACCTTATCTGCCTTCGTTATGTTCTGTTAGGAGAAATGTGGTAGCTTTCTACTTCGTTTTAAGCTTATGTTTAAAAACAAGCTGTGCCAAGGCTGAAATTTCTAGAACTAAGTGCTGAAATTAAAAACACTTATAAACTGAGACTGTTTTCTGTATTATTCTCATATTTGAGTTAATTCTCCATCTGTATGGGTTCTCATAACAGTAGAAGGTCTGCTCTGTATGCACAGTTTAGTCAGAACTCAGTGAAATACAAAGAGTGGGAGAGAAAAATTAAAACCAAAAACATCAGAGGTTTATGTACAAGTAAACTGTTCAGCTGCTGTTTCAAACATAACCCTTACTAATTAGTATCAGCACAGCAGAACTGACTGAGCAGCTATTTGAAAGAAAGAAGGGGAGTGGCAGCTGTTAGTGCATAGAAAGGGCTTCATCTGATTTTTGAGTATTTACATCAGCAGCATTAAGAGCAGCCAGATATAAGACTTTTGCATTCTGCGCTTTTCCTTATTTTGGCATTCTCTTCTCTGTCTCAAAAGTAGCTCCTGAGAAGATATTTAAGCTTTTACCCATTTCATATGTAGGCATTTCAAGACTGTTGGAATATTTAGTAATGTTGTTGTTTATTTAGTTTCACATTGCTAAACAGTCATTCAAATACTTAGAACTTATTTCCAGAGAAATAAGTTTGTATAAGTTCAGTGCTTTTTTTCCCCTGGCTTACTTTATGTCTAGGCTGGCAGTTTGGTCTGCAAGGTCAGAAAATATGACATTGAAAAATATAATACAGATCAATTTACTTCATGAGAACATTTTGGTTCTGATTTTATGTCTTTAATGTGATATTTGTTTTGTCTGGCGCATTTGATCAAGACTGGGCATAATACAAGGCTCACTTTTTTATTGTGAAAGCACAAACTACTTTTGCACATATACAAACTTTCTTAAATATTACAGTTTTAAATGTTAGCTTTCTCTAAGTCACATATTTCTATCAAATGCATTTCTTGTCAAAAGTCTTTTTACCTGTCAATTCTTGCATCATGTGAAACTTTCAAACCTTGAGTTCTGAGCATTATCCTCTGCACATTCAGCATGCATACTGGGTACATTAACATGTGCAGCGGGGTTTGAGGTCAAGTTGCGTTTTCTGTTATTTTGATCATTTTGAATTGGATTGAGTTGAAACTGAGATACAATAATGACACTAGTTAACTGTAAAGTTTTCATCCATCTTACAGAATTTGATATAGAGTTTCTAAATTCTTCTGTAGATCTAGTGTGAATTAATGGATCCAAACCTAAGGCTCCCAGGGAGCCTGCTGGCACCAACTGGATTTTAATTACATCCCACACATTGGTTTAGTTATTCTTGTAGCAGGTAAAATGAGTGGTACGAGTTAATTCTTCCAGATTAAAGAAAGGAAGAAAAAAAAAAACATTGAGCCTCTTTTCAGACAAAGAAAAAGAAATTTTAAAATAGTTTAATTTTAATTTTTCCTGAGGGAAAGGGAAAGTGAAAGAAGGTCTATAGATGGTGGAAGAAAAGATACAAAGAGGCAAAATAAGTAGATTATATGAAAAGGAATAGAGTGAAGAAAGAAAAATTATACTGGAAATATTAACTGGAAAGTGCATTCTATTTTAAAAGCATAAAAAAATAAGATGGAAAACATGAAAGCCACAAGCACATCAAAATACCAAATTCTGTGCAAAGAGAGAAAACGTCAAATGAATGAAAGGGGAAGACAGAATTTGAAATTGAAGGGAGAGGTAAGTGTATGTGCTATTTTAAGTCATTTCAGACTAATAATCAGCAGTAAATATTTGAGTTTGTACACAAGGACTTAGATTTTTAATGGGTGAAGAATTAGTGTTACCAAAAATCACATCACATTGATCAGCAGTGTTACTAAAACCACAGGTAAGGATTATTGAGGTTTTATTTATGTCACTCTTCATTTTTATTTAATGTATTTTTTAAAGAAGTTCAAAGATACAATAGACATAAGAGTTTTATTTGACTTAAGCTTGCTATTTTTTGTGCCAAAAAAATCAAAGCCAAATATTTGAATGAATTCTTTAACAGCATCTTAAATTAAGAGACCGATAAATAGATTCATTATATCAACCCGAAAATTAATTCTATGAAGTAATGTTGTTGCCCTTAGGCATTGCAGGAAGCCAAGAAGGAAAACAGAGTCTTTGGTAATGCTTGTAGATGCCACTATCTGGTCAGCCACTGATCCCATGCCGTGTCGACTGCAGAGCAAAACACTTGAATCCTTTTCAAGCCCTTTTGATGTCATTCAATTCTAATTTACCATCAACTATCATAGCTTTGCCATGGACATTGTGAAATTGGCATTGGAGGCTTCACATAAAACCATAAAGGCAACTAAATTCCACGTTAAAGCTGAAACTTCATTCTCAGTTCACATGGTTGTGGGGATGCTGTGGAGCACGTGGGAACACGCAGCATTTGGAGACCTGGTTGGACCCACACACAGTATAACAAGTTAAGAATGGAATTTCAGCCCAAGCCTTACCGTTCATGCCACATAGATAACCCTTTGTGGTTTGATTTCTTCTTGTATGGCGCTGTTAAAGACAGAAATAAACCCAAGTCAATCTCAGGGTTATTTTAAATTATGCTTACAAGAATCTTGTAGGAGCCATAGTAATAGATTCTTCTCATCCATTGCCTCTCCAAAATTTGAATTTTTGTATCCAACTTGCTTTGAATTTCCGCTGTTGGAAACCGCTGAGATGTTAGATTACAGATACCTTAATATGTGAAGTTCAGCCTTAGATACATAATTGTTTCCTGCAGTATACTTGCCTTTACTCGAAAGTCATTTTGTGGAATACAATTAGAGAGGAAAACTCTGTGTTTTGCCCAATACATGCATTTTTATGAGCAAAATGAGCTTTGACAGTGTTTTTAGAAATGTCAGGAATGTCAAATATTTTTTATCTGACGGCCTCTTTGGATGACTCAGGAAAAAGTACTTGGAAATTAGTCAGGATTTAATTGAAGTGGGAAGGATACTGAATTGTTGAGAGAGCTTGCTCTTCTATACACACTTTAGATTGGTACTTCAAAGGAAGATCAATCTTATGTGATTGAATCAGCCTTTTCTTCAAAATGCAATTTTTATTTAATCTTTGTTTAGGCATTTGGAATAGTGATTAGAATAGTTATTCACTCATTTATCTCTTCTCGGAACAAATGGGAGTTTTGCTTCTTATCTTTTTTCAAAACTTTAGAGCTCTCTACTTCTTCCCATGTATTTCCATCGTTTACCAATTGTCGTTGGTGGGTCTGGCATCCCTGCTTTGCTGAAGCCTTGGAGACATTTGTATCGGTGAAGAAAACAACAGTGAAGGAGAGGGAGGGATGCAGCTTTTAAAAGAGTTTGTAGCTGTTCTAGCTGAGCTTGTGCTCATGTCCAGAGGGGTCAGAGTGCTCTTTGCAGATGCCGAGTTTCTCACACAGTGACAGGATGTCAGGAATTTTGCAAGAGCTTTTAAAATTAAGTAGGAGATGGCACAGCTGCCACATTTCATCCTGTAAGGTTTTCTTTTCTTATTTGTGCTAGTATTTGAAGCTGACTTTCATGAGAAGTTACCCAAGGCTGTTTTGCAAATCAGGGATTCTGGTTTCACAAAAAGAAAAGGTTTGATGAATCCACAGTCACACGTGATTGTAATTCTGATGGGAGTACATTCTTTTTGAAATACAAGGCACTCTTCAGAGTTAATAGGTGAATTTGTACCTATCAATTTCAGTTAAAATCGTGGATTGCTGAAATTCAGTGCTTTGATATCAGTAACAAGTTTAGCTTTAGACAGTATTCAGAAAATGCTGCAAGACTTAAAAAACTTGAAAACCCAGTTGGTTTGAAGATGTTGTAGGATTAGCTTTTTACTTCTTGTCTGAACTTTTTTATTTTGTATTTGTGCAGAAAGATTGCTTTTCATTCCATAATTTTAGTTAAAGGACAACTGTGAAGCAATTTTCCATTTTCTTTTTAAATTTGCCATCAGGCAAAAATTGCTCATGTTACTCTGAGAAGGAGATGATTTTAATAAGAATGTTGCATGTTAATACCCAGCAGCTATGAACTATTCATTTGATATTTGCAGCGTTTGTTAAGTCTTGTTAACTAAGCAATTACAGAGTCACTTGTCCCTCAAAGTTTTAAAAAGAATAAATCTAAAGTTCCTGCTACATTAGACTTATTTTTCAGCAGTGTTTTCCAGAACACACAGGTCTGAACAACAGCATTGCGCTTGTGTTCTAGGCCATGATGAAACTCCATACTGTGTAAGAAGCTTAAGACGGTGACTGTAGTACGAAATGGTTCTATCTAAACCAAAGGAAATCTTGGCTTCAGATACTTAGAAGTAGCCCTCATTTTCCTGGCGTATCAGAGTATGGCTGTTTTATATCTTAATTGTGAGTATTTGGGGGTTTTTCTTGTTGTTGGTTCTCTCTCCCCCTTCACTGAAACCCAAGGTTTCAGGGAAATAAACGTGCTACAAGGGGAAACTAAAATTGACTATCACAAGGTGCTTGTATCCTATCATGCAGTGAAGTATTTTGACAAGTCCTTAATGCTAACACAGGGGTGCCAGGCATGGGATTAAATGGCAAGTTGAAGCCTTCACAGAATTATAATTAAGTATAATATATTATGATAGTTGTTGTTCCACGATTAATGTTCAAATACACACAGTGTGTGTTCTGACTTTTAGAGTTTCTTGTTTTCCTGTTTCCTGTTGTCAGTTACTATCTCTGAAATCCTAAAATGTAAACATCTCTGTTTCACTGTGTCTGTGTCCTCTTGCTGCCAGTAAGTGCTGTTACTACTTGTAGAGCTGTCAACTTGAATGATTTTGATCCTGAGTCTCTCAATATTTAAGGGTGGAGTTGGAAGGTTTCTGTTTGCTTGACTAGTTGAATCTTTGGGTTTAGTGATATGATCTTTGGCTCTTTTGTTGGTATTTTCATTGCTTTTCCCGTTTTTCTGACTTCTCTCAAAGACAGTCCCATATTTAAACTAGAACATCATTATTCTCCCATTTTAGGAGTTGCTTCACAACTTGATAATTAACTTCAGGAATGGATCATTTGCACAAAAACAGAGCACATTTCAGCCTTTGCTGAGCTAGTCACTAACCTGAAAAAATACTATTTGCTCTTTGGTGGGTTTAGTTTTTTAGTTGAGTTAGTGAGCTGAATTTGTCTCAGCAAGAGTCCAAGTAGCGGAGCTGGCAAACAAGGAGGAACAGGACCATATAGCCAAGAGCAGGGAAGTGGGAAGCAGAGGGACTCTTTGGTGACAGCAAGCCATTAATTTGGCTCAGCTGTGTTGTTAAAGCATGCTCTCAATGAAGCCAAAAAATACTTTGTATGTCGTATAAGTATGCCATTCATTAAGACTGTGTCATAAAAGCTTTAATTCCTGGTAGCCTCTTGTTGTGGCTACCCACAAAATATTGAGTTTAATCAAGATTGGGTATAGGATTCTTTCTATTTACAGCTTTGGTCTACAAATGCAACAACCTTTCTGCATGGATTTTTTTTCTTTTTCAGAAGGAAGATGTCATTCATGCAGAAGTGGATGAAAGGCTGTCTCTTCGAAAGCACCGCTTCATGCATTTTGCATCATTGGAATATGAAGGAGAATATTACATGACACCAAGAGATTTCTTGTTCTCAGTAATGTTTGATCAAGTTGAACGTAAGTTGTTTTGTCGTCATTGTATTTGTGAAGGAAAAGAAACTTGTAGGTTCCCTTGGAGATGTAATTTGCAAGTCACTGGGATAAAGTCCTCTGTCTTACGTAAATCACCAGAAGCCAATTTATAAATGTTGCCCATATGAATTCTCACAGACATCACTACCCTTTTCACAAGCAAAGTAGGCTGATGATTTAGAAATCTGGTGACTTGATGATGACATTTCTACATAATTTACGTGTCTGATCAGTATGTAGTTCCTCAGTTACTTACATGCCACAGAAAATAGAATGAGTTATCTGTCTATCCACTTCACCAGTACTGTGAAAAGGCCACTCTGTGACCTTTTTTCTTAGAAGAAACAGTGATGGGAGTGAGTTGAATGAGAGTAATGAAGCACGGAGTTCAATTCTAGGTTTTTGGTTTCAAATCTCCTTTGGTTTATACAAAACCTAGTTAAGAACAAACCAAAATTGCATGCGTATTTTTAAAAAAGTACTCTTAAAAGCATGCTTTCTGAAAAGATAGGAACAGCACACAACTAAAAAGTGCACATGTTATTATCCTCCTTTTTTCCTGGTTTTCTGTCCTCATTAAGTCTGCCCCATTCCTTAAGCTTCTTTCGTCTTTCTATCTTTTCTCTTATTTCCATAATAATCTTTTTTAAATTATATATGGGGTTTTTTTTCTCCTCAGAAATTTTGGGATTTACAGTTTTTCCAAGATTTTATTTGTTTGTTTGTTTAGAAAGGTTTAAGTTCTCCAAGTTCTAGAGAGGATTGTCACTTAGAGGACAAATATTCTATTAGTAAATTTGCTGAGGGAAAGAGGGAGAAATCTCAGCTTTAGTAATTGTTTGCTGCAATCTGCACATACCAATCAGAAAGCAGGTTGTTTAGCAAAAGCCATTCATACTCTGGGATGCTCTGCCCACCTACCAGCAAATGTCATAGTGACTTGGGGGTATTAAACAGGAAATGCAGAAGGGAATTCAAGGTACTGTGGAAAGGCTTGAGAGACAGGGAGAAAGAAGGAGACCTGAGTGCACTTTGAGTCAAGCATATGAAAAACCTAGGACAGAACAAAGTTCACTGAGCTTCAAGTGGTCAAAGAATAGGACACAAGTATCTGTAATAAAAGAAGTTTTCCTGTGTCTGCCAAAAATCTATAGATGATAAGGATACATGGATTCACTGCTGACATACAGCTTCTAATATTACACGAAGCTGAATATAAATCCTTAGAAGGACTTTATGACCTTGAAAGTTATGAAGATTTTCAGAATACCCTACTTTTTAATGTATGGGTGTTAGAGTTCTTTCCCCTTCAAAACTTAAATCATGAAGTTAAAAACCTAGAAGGGATTTTATTTTGAGTTTTCCAATATGAAAGACAGTGAACAGAGAAATTTTTAGGTTTGAAGGTGTAGATTTCAGAAAGTTATCTCTGAAAACAAGGTTGGACAAATAAGTGTTTTCCAGTCTTAGCAGTTTATACATATTAACTGGTTACTCCAACTATAATAGCACACATGCAGGTTTTTAATGAAGTGGTGTCTGGTAATATTTGTTTGTAATGCAGCCAAGTTAATTTCAGTTGCTTTGCTAATATGAGTAGGAAACAGCATTAAACAGAAATTAATAAATAATGACAAGAAAAAAAGTCTTTACAGTAATGCGTATTTAGCATTTCAAATTGAGGTCAGGCTTACAGCAATAGCATCATAGATGATCAATAGAAAAGTGTTAATGCTTGTATCTAATGCTCCTAAACATTTTTTTAAACATCATTGGTGTGGATTCTTTGGCCAGCAGCATAAACACAATGGTAAGCAGTTCTCTTGAAGTCATATTGCTTGGGATTTCAGGTTTTCATGTAACTGCAAACAGACATAGAATTTGATAGCAGAGGAAAATGGCATTTGCAGTATTTTAAAGGCAGTGGTTTGTTCGTTGTGTTTGGAAGAGTTTCATATGAGGGTAATAAACAGACCTATCTCAAGTGTCTGTCCTGGTGTATTCAGAGTAGACCAAGATAGTGAACTTCATAGTGAAGCAGCCATTATTTTTGGAAACTTTCTGCTTATATGATAAAAATATTTTTCTTTCACTCTGAACAGTGCCTGTAGAAAGGAAAACAGGCATGCCACCACTTATCCTAGAAAGCCCTTCACTTACTGCATACTTAGGTGCAATTTTACCATGTGATCCTGCATACAATTGGTGAGTCTTATAACGCTGAACTTCAAGCTGTAATGATTTGGTTATTCTCTACCTATTTTTGATTAATTGCTAATAAGTAAAAAAAAAAAAAAAAAAACTCCCAGAAAAATTTGAAGCACTTTGGCAGTAAACATTTGGTTTCATTAATACTTACTTGGAGTTTGTCAATGCTGTTTATAGTAATGTGAAGAGCTTGGGACTGTTCTGAAGTTTTGTTTCAGCTGTCTTTTTTTACAGACAATATGCAGAAACATATGACCAGCCTCACAAGCAATTTAGTTGTGTACACCAAAAAAATATTACTGAGGTTGATCACGACATTCTGTTGCTTTTTTCTGTTCAGAGATAAACACTCCCAAAAGGGAAAAAGGCAAGCAAAAAGGGGGATGAGAAACAGTTATGGGTTTGAGAATAGGGGTTCTTGGCCAAAAACCTTGTTGTTTTTTTCCTCATGAGTAGCTGTCATTGGAGAATTACTTTGAAATCTCCTGATAGTTTTTAAACATAATTGAATTTAGTAGAAAGTAAATGTGGTATTGTGCAAAACAGATGAGTTGGTGCTAGATCAAAAGTGTTGGCATTAGAAAATACAAAAATATTTTAGCTATGTCTAAATTGTCAAGTGAATTCTTGTACACAGTTGGGTGGAATTTATTTCTGAAGCAAAAATCTTAGGCGTGCCTTTTGACAAGGTTGCAAAACATGCAATAAATTTTGATTTATTATAGAACACTTGACCAGATAAGAAAACAGATGAACTGTACTGCAAATATATCAACTGTCATTCAACCAAAGTGGTCTTGAACCCTATTTGATAGACCTTGGTCCACTACCTCTGCTCATTTTTTTCCTGGTGCATGGGTTTCTCTATTACTCATTTCCTTTAAGGTAGGCCAAAAGTTGTGAAATATTGGCATTCCTCTTGATTAAATCACACCTTCAAAGTTATTTACTGACAGAGTGATAATGAAGAAAAATATTTACAGTACTGCCATCTAAGGAGTGAGCTGATAACAAGTGCAATGTCCTGACAGACTTATTTTGTTCTGCATATTGACAAAGCAAAGAGCTCTATAAAGGAGTAAAGACACTGTCCAAAAAAAACTTGCTTGCATTTAGAGGCAGTGTTTCACACTGAGTTACTTTCTAAATATTTGACTAATTCTACTGCTGTTAGTTATTTCATGGAAGGAAGCAGCCACCTCTTTATAAACTGTGGCAAACTGTAAATGAGATGTGGTAGCGTGGCACAGCATTTGTGCCAGTACCAAACACCTACAACAGCATTTTGTACTAGTTAGTGCAGTCCATACTAAATGCACCATCGGGATTTTTGGATTCATGGCTATGTGCCAT
Organism: Manacus candei; assembly: GCF_025592945.1. Classification (NCBI taxonomy): domain Eukaryota; kingdom Metazoa; phylum Chordata; class Aves; order Passeriformes; family Pipridae; genus Manacus; species Manacus candei. The sequence continues at coordinate 36,349,844 of NW_026138062.1, forward strand.
GTAATCTTGTGTTAAAACAATGTTACCACAGGGATGTGTGGCAAACCATTGCAAAACCAACCAAGTTCTTCTGGGTAGTCTGTGGGATGTTCCTGTAAACCGTCATACCTGATGCAATGATAGTTTAATGTAAAAGTGTTCTCTGTTACTCTTGTTATTGCGATGTAAAAATATTTCACAAAGTGTAGTAATATCTAATAAGAATACTATGAATTTGTGTTGCATCAGAAATTCTAGCATTTTTAAGGTAACAGGTATGGTAAGGATAAGACTCAGCTGACTTACACTGAATTTTCATTGCAATGCAGGAGTACTTTTGAGAGACCATTCATGTAAAACTTGTGTCTTAAGCAGCTGTGCATATTTAGGTTCATATTCCAGATTAGACAGCTAGTGTTAGAACTTCTCCATGGAAATACCATCTCTGATGTATTGTTGTTGTAGAATATATAAGAAAATCTGTGTTAATTTTTGAAAAGAACTACAAGTTCAAGAGTCCTTCAGAAAATGAAGATTTTGCAGTACATTGGATCCGAATGCTGTTTATGTTCATTTTTTTCTGGAGAAGATTATTCTTTTTCCAAGTAGAAGACAACCCTTCAGATTAGCTCATCTGATAATAATTGATACCTCGTAAATAAAGATCTTGATCTGTCTGTATAAACTCAGTCCAGATTTAATGTATCACAGCATCTTCACTCATTCAGCTGCAGTAAAACAGATTTTCCTATGTTCTACAGCACCAGGGTGCCAGAGGCAGTATTTCCATGGCAGAGTCCTAACTGTCAGTGGGTATCAGTGTGTTGCAAGTTTGCTGGGAGAATTTGTTCTAGTTGATTAAGCTTTTTGTGAAAACATGGTTGGTGCAAAGTTGTGGTATGTTTGCAGGCCTGATATGATGTGTGGCTTCATGTTGTCACAGCATCAGCATGGTCATGACTGTGAGCAAATCTGAGGAAAGGATATAGTTCAAGGCTGCAGTGGCTAGAAAATTGAGTTCTCCATTGTCCTTAGTTGAGGACAATGCTGGTGCAGTTGGTGGTGTTTGGAGAGCCAAGAGGGACCAATCAGTAGATTAGCATTTCAGAACAAACTGAGTCAGTCTTTTTATTTCTGGATCTTGAATTTTTTGCTTCTAGTGGGAGTTCAGATGCCTATATTTCATTGTCTTCATTTTGACCTGAATTTTTTATGTAATAACTAATCAGACTGATATGAGCTGTGCATCAGTGTCAGATCTAAAATCTAGGATTCAGAGTCAAAGAATAAGATTTAAGCTTGTCTAAGTGGTGAAGCTCCATATGGGAAGTGAGGATTGACATTTTATACAGGGAGCCATTGATACTGCTGGGAACTGAATTCAATCCTCTTGAATTGCTAATGTGCTAACAAAGAAATTGTTTTCTTTCTCTTTCTGCATTTAGTGTTTTTTCACTGCAGATATGTTGTTGCACAAATCCTCCAAATACATTAGAGAGCTCTGCAAGCTGGGGTATGCAGGACAGAAATGACCCTTTGCCTAGTGCTAGATGGAAGGTAAAGTGAAGCTAAACCAAAGAGGCAACATGATGGTTTAAGGTCATTATATGAATCTCTTCTGAATTTTAGAAAATTTTAAAAAATAAGTCATTTCTAGCCAAAGCTTCTTAGTCATCGTTGTTTATTCATTTCTTAAAGTGGTATTATGAGGGAAGAAAAATAATGTTTCTGTTAAGGGATTTGCAGACACAAGCAACGATAAACATTTATTGCTGAAAATTTCTGCTTGTAACCATTCCATACTGTGAATTTTTCATCTTCAACTATCCTTCATCACCCAAATAGCATTCCTATCACAACCCTATGAAAGTCTTCAAATTAACATATTGTATACATATGAGCTTTCACTTTCCCTTAAGTGTGCAAATACAACATTAAAATTGATGTTCTGGATAAAATGTACCTCAGACAATTGTTGGTAAATAGATAAGCTGAATAAGAGTTTTTTTGTTTCTCCTTTTGTCCTCAGGAATAGCACGTTTACACTGATAACTTAGTTACACAGGCTGTGTGACGCAACACTGATGGTCTTCATGGGATTGGTTTATCTAAAAATAAATTTGGCAGTAAATAGTTTTTTATCTAGAAATATGTCCGAAATTCCTGTAATCTTAATAATGTGCATTTATGTCTGGACATAAGCTTTGTTGCGAAATCAAAATAAGCACTAATGCATTTTTATAGTGATTGCATCACAAGGTACTATGTAACAGTATCAGAGATGGGATTCTTGAGGGGAAATGGAGTCTTGCTCACCACAGCATTCAAGCCAGGCTGCTTTTTTGGTGTATTAACCACTGGCCACTCACCAACTTATTTGTTTGCTCCCATTTCTCAGAAAAATTTATTAGGTTGAGAAAAATAGCAGACGATAAATAGCTGCAAGAGGAGCTGCCCTGAGAGCAGAGGTGTTAGGCGAGAGCTGCCTTCCAGCGTGATAGCCCCTGCAGCTGCACCAGCAAGGAGCCATGCATGGTCTGGTGGGAGAGCAGGAGAAAGGATTGAGCAGTGGTGTGTTCAGTGGAAAGGAAACCATGGAGAAAAATCATTTAAGAAGCATGTTTTAGCATATCATTGCACAGGGGAAAGATGTCCTTTTTCTTTCTCCAGTTGCATTTCCATGCCTTCAATGATGTTTTGAGACAGTGCTGAAGGTACCTGAGATACATTCCTTGTACAGTCAAATAGGAGAATACATTTTTGATCCTTAAAATTATACTGACATTGTATTAATTGCATTCCTATTTTTGTGGTTATGTCCGTGGGCAACCACAGCAAGGTTACAATAAGCTTGTTGCTTTGTTGTGACTGATTCCTATTTTTCCCTTTGTGGCATTGCTGACTGGCTGAAGAGTGATGCAGAATCAGTTCTTATCTCGACTGACTGCAGTGTGTACTGATTAGGTAAAAACTTTGGCAAAATGTTCTGTTTTGAACATTACTAGCTATTTTGCTTTCTGAAAAACAGTTGTCAATGAGAAGATATATTACAGCTTCTCAGTGAATGAAAGACATTTTTAAAAACTCACCCCAAAAATAGTAAATATAGTAAATAGTAAATATAGCCTGATAGTAAAACTGATCAGGCTTCAGCAGAGTTGAGAGCAAGAGGCAAGCAGTCTCACTGCACATCTTGAAGGATTTAGTTATTTAAAGTGTGAAAGTTATTGGTTATTTAATGGCATCTGAATGGAAAACAGGTTTCTTGAAACAAATGAAAATGTGTTGTGCACATACAGAATACTTGTAGTGCAAGTAATGGAAAGATCTGGTTATTAATAACAGGAGTCTGCTTGTTGTATAAACATCATCTGCCTTAGAATTTCAGAAGTCTTGCAACAGTTTCTGCCTTAGTGAAGTATTTCAGTTTTGTGACATACAACTATAATATTTAAAATACCTAGCAGAGAAGTAACTTTTTTAATACATATGGGCAAATTTCAAGAGCTCATACAATCATTCTTGGTCTCTGAATATTTTTCCTATTTGTAAAGATGTTTTTATTTTTGTAGAACTCCACACACCATTTCAACTACTTTTATAACATACTGTCAACATATCACAGAAAATATCTCTGGGATTTGTTCTGCCATGGGTTCTAAATACTTTTTGACAGATTACTTCAGTTTGTTTTTTTTAATAAATTCAGTGGAACTTAATCAGTTCTGAAACATCCTGCTTAGCTAACAATTAAGTCTTAACAGATGTAGCGTGAAAATCAGACTCAGTGGATTTTTTTCACTCTTAAATATATTTTAATTTCTTGCAACATATATTCTTAACATAGACAGCTATTGGTTTGTACCTGAGAAGTACAATCTGTTTTTAAAATTCCTTGGTTTGCATTCAGATATTTAAGAACTGATGAGGATCTGGCAGAGCCGTGGTGGAGGATAGCAGGTGCCAGGAGTGCAGGTCAGGTTCCTGCCAAAATGTAGCATGAGTTCTAGCCTCACATTTCCAGTTGTTTGTAACTCTTTTGGTAGCAATGGTTCTGTGCTTTTCCTTAGGCCAATGCTGAATTTTTATTATATTAGTCATATGATTTATCGTTTTTTGGGTAATCTTGATATAGGCTATTTTTTCCCCTGCTTGTTCTCATAAGAAATGTTACAAATGTCTAAGGCAGAACCATGGAGTATCAATCACTTTCCTTCCAGGGAATAGCAACAGGCAAGGTGTGCAGCCTGCTTTGTAGGTGAGAGGAGCTGTCCTTACTTGCCAAACAGCTGGGTCTCCAGGGGCACCTTTGAGAAGTTCCATTGCTCCCTGTTTGGAAAACACTGGCATCGATTCCCTAAGGGAGAAACCAGCCAGGTTATGCTCTGTTTTTCACTCCACAGCCTTGCACCTGCAGTGGGTTATAGCACAGATCGTGCTCAGTAGCCTTTCTCATTTGCTGTGAAACAAAAGCAAATACTGAGTTCAAAGACTTTTTTCCATGTGTAAAACACACGGATTCCTCTTGTAAAGCCACCTGCTTATATGGCAGTGCCCTCCCTTGGGCTTACCAGCTTCGCTATTGCAGAGGAGAATACAGATGAGAACCAACTGTTAGTAATCAAATCAATCTTCCAGTGTTGTCTGGTCCATCAGAGAGCTTGAGTCCTCACACACATAATGCTGGCAAGCACCTGGTCATTCTGCTGGCTGTGTCTTTATTTAAATATCTTTCTTCTCAGACCTGGAAAAGGCTGAAAGTGTAAGGATTTTTCAGATATAGCTAACGGAAGATGCAGCATATTCCAACAAATCCTGCCTTGGTTCTTACCAGACAAAAAGCAGTTCAACTTTTCTACTAGATCCAAATGCATCCTACTTGGCCATTCTTGGTTTTTCTAGCTGCTTTTTTCAGCTGATCAGTATACATAAAATGTCAGTGTCCAGGGACTTTGTTCACCAAGAGCTGCGACCTTACCTGGCTTAATAAAAATTTAAAAATGGGCTTCTTGCATGGAATTTAAATAGAACACATTGCCAAGGCAGCTACCTTTTGCTGTTGTTTAGTTTGTTTCAGTTGTTTTTCAGAAGAGCTAATGTTTGAAGTCTTCAAAATGATACAGCTCTTTTTCTCAGGCATCAGCCCTCTTTTCAAGTCTTGAATGTGTGTCCTTTGTGCCAATACCTCTAATACGACTGGAATGACTGAGACAGTAAAATCTTTCTGCTGCATTGGTATTGGCAAGTGCTTAGTAAGCTGTGTATCCCACCAGAGAAACTACCAGTTCCAGAAAAGAGAGGACTTTTCTCTTTTTTTGTTCCTTTCCAAATGTTTTTTTCTTTCATTTTTGTTTCTCCTGGGGAAGGGGTGTGCATATGTGTGTGTGTCACCCACACCCTGACGATAGCAATTATTTCTTCTCTGTGGATTTGTTGGTGTAGAGAATGTGAGAGCTTACTTCTGTTTCACTGTCAGTGTCTTGGGAGAAAATACAAGACCTAATGCTCAAAAATTTCATCTGCTTTTCTGGCTTTCTTCAAGTTGGCTAAAGAGAAACATTTTTTGTGATATGTATGGTGGTAAAGGCAGTCTCTGCTGCTGAAAAAGTAAGAGGGGCTTTTAAACCAGTATGGTCATTTTAAAAGTACAGTGGGCAACATAAATGACTCTACACTTTCACTAGAAGAAAGCTGTCTATTGTTTGCTTTTCATTGCACCAACTCTGAGAATTGTAAAAAGCCTACTTAAAATTTGATTCACGTTTCATTTCAATCTCTTTCCTCTGCAGCTAAAATAAATGCTCATTTCAAGAGGACAATTGCTATTACTTATGTCCAGTATTGCTGTAAAAAGGAAAAAGGATATCTGCTTAGTCGTACCACTGTAAGAACACTTTTATTTATTGCCACAGCTCACCTAAGTTAACATGTAATATTTTGTAATATATTTTTATGGATTTATATTCTCTGCTAGGGAGATACTTCACAGCTTAGGACTTGTCTTTAGCATTTCACAGTGTGTCAAAATTTATCATATATATTCTAAAAATCAGCTCCTATTTTAGCAGTTTACAAACTTAAAATATAGACCTCTTACACATTTTTTTCATACTCAATTTAAAATCATTTTTAACCACTGCTTAAATTGGAAAACAGTGACACAACATCTCTGCTGTTGCTTAAAAACTCTTCTGACATCAAACCTAAAATCAGTCACTATCTGTTTAAACCCTCTTACTCTCATGCTAACATTTCCCATTACCTAAAATAGTGGGTTTTTTTTCCTTTGGAACCTTAGTCCTGTGATACATTATAGGTAATTAATTTACCACTCAGCACTGGACTTGTTAAGTTAAGCAAACCTGAGTTTATTTTTACCTCCTCTGACTGGGTGAGACCATCCATTCCACTGCTGCATTTAGGTATCTTTATTCCATGCTTCCATGCTTTTCTGAGTCTGATTTCTCTTTGTAAAGCCGGCATCATTCCCTGGCTCACAGCACAATCCGCTAGCAATCGCTGGGGCTAAGGGGTGGAACAAGGATTGAAGTCAGGAACTTCTTAAATTAATACTGTTGCTGAAACATCTGAATGTCAAACTGCAGCTTCAGTCAAGGAGAAAAATGGTACAAAGCAATGCTCACTAGAGCAAAATGCTGAAATGCATTTCTCCTGTGCTCCACTCGCAGTCACTACGTGCAGAACAGCTTCTGGCACTACAGGTGCTTTGGTCTTCATTTGTACCTCCATGTGTCTGCCAGGCTGAAGGTACTGTGGTAGAGCAAATTATTTTCTTAGGTGAGGACATTTTTTACATAACCGTGGTATTGTGATTAAAAGAGAAAAAGAGAGATCTGGCAAAGAATGGCCTTTTAGAAGGTTATGTACAGCCAAGGGCCTGATGCCCCCAGGTAATGTACACCTTTGCAGGGATACAGGAAAAATTCTTCGTTTTTTCAGTCCACAAAATTGCTCTTCGAGGAGCAGTTTTGTCAGAGAAGCTGAGGATGGTGGAAAGTAGACAGCACAAGAACAGTTGGAGGCAGTGGACACAGAAGCACAGTATAACCGAAGGCTGCTACAAGTTAAATAAGACAGTGGGAATTTTGATGTGAAGGGTATTTATGCATTTGGATTTGCCTTCTCCATTACATTTACTGAATAAATATTTCTGTTCTATTTCTGTCTTGACCTATTACAGTGTTTCCTCTGCTTAAAAAGATCAGGTGCTTAAAAAGGTGCTTAAAAAGATCAGAATTCTTCAGAAAATTAGAATGTAGAATAAAAGCCAGGGTAAAGCCAAATGTCTTTCTTAGGTTTGCTTCATCAGATTATTTGAATTCAGGGGAGAAGGGGTTCTTTTCTAAGGAAATAAGACAATTCTAGAAAATAATAACTTACTTTTTTTGAAAGAAACTCTTGATCTTCTTTGTCTAGATTTTTTTTTCTTTCTGACAGATTTTTTTCTTCATTATGTGAGGAGTTTGAAGTCAAAGGGTCAAGTGATGGCTTATCTTTTCTTCTCTTATTTAGTCTCCAAAGTTCACTCCTTAGAGTAAAGGAGGTGTTCTAGCTGGTGCACAAGGCTTTCTTTTCTACTACTGATGGATATCATATGTGTAATTTATTTTTAAATTTAGTATTAGCAGCATTTTTTTTTCTTTAAGTTACAAATTAACCAAACTCTTTTGGCCACTGCAATAAGGCATGATTAACATCTGGTTTTAAGCTCTTCTATGATTTCTCTTTACTTTGGTTCTTGCCAGTCTTAAGACCCTGCTCCTCTCCCCTTTACCACCTTATCTGATGAATAAAGACAGTGTCTCAAATTAGTTTCATGTAACAGTCTTCATTCTGATGGTCTGAGAAATTAACCAAAACTAGATCTCTTCATTAAGCTTTTTGTGTGGTAAAAATAGGTTAAACCTTTCTTAGCTTAAAAAACGGGAGCATCCTGTTATCATTTACATACCCTTGGAGCCCCTGCTGTAGGAAAACTTCCCAAACATCTGTTAATTGCTAGGTGGCAGATGTTAATGATGTATAAACAAGTCAGACTCAGCGGGGGCTGTTACTGGTTTGTTCAGAGCTTCTGTATGTGCTAATAACAGAATGAGCTAATCTTAGAAGTGGAAAGAAACTCCTGGCTCATTTAAAGATAAAAGTGAGAATGACGTGGACCATCAACTGAAGGAAAGCAAGTCAGCCACTGAAAGGCACTCTGAATAAAAGGGAAGGAAGAAGGAATAAAAAACTAGAATTTGGGATAATGCTTGAATCTGGAGAGTTACGGAAAATTAAGTATGACTGTGCAGGATCAGTAAATGCCCAAAGCAGTAGACAGAATCTTCTGTAGGAAAATTCCCAAAGATGGTTATTGGAATGTCCATATCTTCTCACGATGGCAATTGGAAAGAGTAATGTCATCACTGGGGTGTCATCTGCATTAAAATGGCCTTCCTAAAATTTTCATGTAGGGTTGAATTTCAGAGCCTTATAAAGGGAAAAGGTTCCTTCTGGAAATTCTGACATGACAGTATTAGTTTAATTCAACTCTGAATAGCAATTCTCTTTATCCCTTCATCCTTGTAATCTCCAGGAATCTAAAATATCTGAAGTTAAGTGCTACAATACTGCATCTATGCCAAAAGTCTCTTCCCTTAAAATACCACCTTTATTATATTCTTCTTTTTTCTTTACTTTCTTGCACTGATTCACTATCACTAATGGGAATTAGTTGCAATTATTAATATTCTGCTGAAAAAGAAAGTGATGCATTAGGTTCTGCTGGACTAGACATCTGATAATTCAGTTCATCCTTTTAATAAAACTAATTGCAAAATGGATATTTTTCCTTTGGTGAGTGTTTATTAACCCTTTTCTTTCAATGGACGATGTCAGCAGAGTTTGGGAAGGTGAAGAACAGATGGATAATTTCATCAATTGCAAAAATACAAGATTTTGGAGTAAAACTATAGACTAATAACAAGTGGATCCAAAACAACCTTGTGTACTTTCTTTTTGTTATATTTGTCATATGTTTTAGAAGTTCCACTTACCCACATTCAATGCATGGTAAATAATTTACTAAAGCACTTCCAAATTTCTAGTTAGGAGAGTGATTTCATCCTCTTTTTGTCCTCTAATACAAATGTATTTGTTATCTGCTGAAATTTGAGGTGAATAGGAGCTAGTGTTGTAACTAGCCCAGTCACCCCATGCAGTAATTGAACACCATCTAGTGGGTATTCACTTAATCCTTTAATTCCTAAGCAGAAGTTATATTGGTTATAATTTACAAAATAATTGTTCTGTAAACTCAAAACCAATGCCCTCAGACAACTAGTCACTGTAAATTGCATGTCTAATGGGTATTACATTTTAGAAGAGAAGCATAGTAAGGTTTTGGTGTTTATTGTGCTCTGGACAGCAAGACAAAATGTCCCAGAACTTGAGCTTAAACACACAACTCCCATTAATTAAATTACCAACATAGAATTTTTTCCTTTCAGTAAAATACCCCAATTCATTGTTAAGTCCAGTACTTAGTGATCTCATATCTAGACAAATAAGGCAAAAATGCTGTCTTATCTTTCATAGGTTGTCAGTGATAATTGAAGCCAGGGTAAAGCCTTCAACTGCTTAAGAATGTTGTTGCCTTTGATATAAGCAAGGGAGGGAAATCCTAAAACTCCATACAAAACCTACCAACTATTGCATGTATTTGATGTTAATGTATGTTACAAAAGCACATAAACTGATATTTTCTCATTGGAAAGATTGGTCAGGTGACTGTATTAAATTAGAGAGATGTCTTTTATTTATAACCCTTCAAAAACAAATGTCTGCAAATCCAAATGAATACGGTCTTGGGCAAGCTACCCTGAGTAGCCTTGCTTTGAGCTTTTTCGTGTTGTCATCATGATAAGGACATTCTAATCACCGCAGTAACCTTCAGAGCTCCATTCCAACTTTCCACTAATCTGTGAATGAGGTAATTTCCCTTAACCATGGGGGAGCTCCACTTCATGGTTCTTCCCACAAGCTTCTCTGAAACTCCTTAGACCATCTTTCACAGTCACCAAAAAGGTACTGTTTGTGCTGTATTCACTAGAGTGTTACCGCTGGGAAAGAAATAAGAGCAATAAGATGTGGGAAAGCATGTGTTTACTCTGAATTTGCGTCAGAATTACATCTGACGCAAATTCTAGATGTTTGATGGAAGGACAAGGCACTAGGAGAATGAAACATCATTAGAATAGTGCAGCAATAGAAATCAGGCATCCTGCTGTTGAGATTTCCAGATTTCTCAATAGCAGTACAGAAGGACTTCAGCCACCTCTCTCTCTCCTTTTTTTTTTTCTTCCAAAGGTCAGACTAGGCATTGCTGGCATATGATGAATGAAAGTTTCCAAAACTAGTGTTTCTCGCACAATTCCATTGTACTTTTCCAATCAGCTATCACCTCCTTGAACCCTTTTTGCCATCTTTCTAAGACTTTTTACTATATGTTGCCGTAGTGGAAGTAAATTAATCTTTTTAAAAAAATACAAAACATAACAAAAAAGAAAGCATTAATGATGGTGTAAATAATTTTGATATGTGACAGGGTGAAACAGGACAAAAAGCGAGCTACTATATAAACCACATCTAAGTAGCTATTTATATTTACAGCACTCTTGAGAACCGACTCAATTTATGTGAAATGTCAGTGCTCCTGGTTACTTACCCACTGCAGTAATTTAAATTGCCTAGATGCACTAATATGTCAGCTATTTACTGCTTGGACACAACTACTATAAATGTCCTATATCTGAAAAGAATTACAGTAATGGTGCTTCATTTTTCTTGCTGATACCACTAATAAATTCGATTTTTTTCACAAAATATTTCCAGTTTTAATTTTTAAAATGTATCAAAATATTAGATCTTGGGGTTTTTTTTCTGATCCACTAGGAATAAACAGTATCAACAGTATCCTGAAGTCTGTACTTGGATGAGAAAGTTTAAGAAGAAGCAAATTATTTCATAAACAAAGCAGTTGAAATAATATCACTAAGGTGATCTGCCTAGTGGATGAAAGGCTGTGGATGTTGTCTACCTGGACTTTAGTAAATCTTTTTTATACCACTTCCCTCAGCATTCTCCTGGAGAAACTGGCTGCTCATAGCTTGGATGGGTGCACTGTTCACTGGGTAAAAATATCTGTAGGGCCTTGAGAGTGGTGGTGAATGGAGTTACATCCAGCTGGCAGCCAGTCACTAGTGGTGTTCCCCAGGGCTCAGTATTTGGGACAGTCCTGATTAGTATCTTTATTGATGATCTGGACAACGGGATTGAGTGCACCCTCTGTCAGTCTGCAGATGACATCAAGTTGGGCGGGAATGTTGATCTTTTGGAAGACAGGAAGGCTCTGCAGAGGGATCTGGACAGGCTGGATCCATGGGCCAGGGCCGATTGTATGAGGTCCAATAGTGCTGGGTCCCACACTTGGGTCACAACAACCCCATGCAGTGCTACAGGCTCAGGGAAGAGTGGCTCGAAGGCTGGCCAGTGGAAAACGATCTGGTGTGCTGGTCGACAGTGGCTGAACGTGATCCAGCCGTGTGCCCAGGTGGCCAAGAAGGCCAATGGCATCCTGGCCTATATCAGCGATAGTGTGGCCAGCAGTGTGGCCATGGCAGTGATTGTCCCCCCATACTCGGCACTGGTGAGGCCACACCTCAAATACTGTGTTCAGTACTTGAAGGAAGACATTGAGGTGCTGGAGTGTGACCAGAGAAGGGCAACAAAGCTGGGAAAGGGTTTGGAGCATAAGTCTTATGTGGAGCGGCTGAGGGAACTGGAGTTGTTTAGCCTGGAGGAAAGGAGGCTTGGGGGGAACTTATCACTCTGTACAGCTACCAAAAGGGGATTGTAGTGAGGTGGAGGTTGGTCTTTTCTCCCAGGTTACAAGTGACAGGACAAAAGGAAATGACCTCAAGTTGCACCTGGGGAGGTCTATATTGGATATTGGGAAAAAATTCACTAAAAGAGTGGTCAGGCATTGGAACAAGCTACTTGGGGAAGTGGTGAAATCACCATCCCTGGAATTGTTCAAAAGGCACATGGATGTGGCACTTGGGGATATAGTGTAATGGTGGGCTTGGCAGTGCTGTGTTAACGGTTGGACTTGACAATCTTAGAGGTCTTTTCCAGCCTTAGTGATTCTATTGTCTTTTGAACCCAAATTGTGGAATCTTAGAATCGTTTAGGTTAGAAAATATTTTTAAAATCATGAAGTCCAACCATTAACCTAATACTACCAAGTTCACCACTAAACCATGTTCCTAAGCAACACATCTACATGTCTTTTAAATACCTACAGGGATGGTGACTCCAGAACTTCCCCAGGCAGCCTGTTCCAATGCCTGACAACCCTTTCAGTGCAGAAATTTTTCCTAATATGCAATCTAAACCTCCCCTGGTGTAACTTAAGGCCATTTTCCAAACTACAGTTTAGTATTAACACTATCTGTCGAGTGGGTGAACATGTATTTGTGTGCGCATAAACTGATGAGGTAATGCATGAGCAAAAGTCTGTTGGGAGCAATAGGACAAAGTAGTTGACTCATGTGATTATTTCTGGCATTATTATCCGTAATTCTTGCATGTTGGAGCATTCATTACATATCAAAGAACAATAAACCATAGAGTTGCTTCATATATTTTGACATAGTTTGAAATTATTTGTAGTTCCTGCTTAGGGGATAAATTGCATCAAAGCAAAAGTGTGAAAAAGGTGGTCCTCTCTAGCATATGCCCTCTTTTTCCTAATTCCAGGGTCAGTAAGGTAGCTTTATGCTAATGATAAATTCCCACACAGAGGATGAATTCCTCACCTGGCACCTCAATTATGTTTGCCAGCAAGAGTCCAATTTGCAATAAGCAATGTTTAATATTCTTGTGCTTAGTCCTTAACAGATTTGGGGGAATTTTTTTGCATTTTCTAAGATGCATGTGAAAAGTAACAGTTTGTCATAACAGGGAAGATCTTCAGAATTCAAATTGTAAAGGAATTAGCTGAATGAGACAATAGGAATAGTTGCTACAGTGGCAATGGTGGTTTTATATTGAGCACATAAACTTAAATCAGGTTTTACACAGTGAGATAAGAATTTCTGATTCTGTTAAGATGTTGACCTTTTCTTTCTTCGTTTTGATTGTGGGATGATTGATTTGCACACGATTTCATTCTGAATCCAAATTAATCTCTGCTTACAATTAAGATACAGTTTTCTCAAGTTGTGTATGCAGTCAGATTTTTACCTATGTCATTTCATTGTTGGTGTTCTTACCCTACTTTATTTGTTCTTCTGTACTTACCTTCCCTAACCATAAAGTAGATTATAGAACCCTTAGGCCAGGGATCCTGACTTCTAACACTGCCTGGTAAAGAAACTGAATTAAACCTCTAGTGCTATGAGGCTATCATAATAGTTTACCTTCATCTGTTAGTACCTTAACCTAGCATGTGCTGCTACACTGTAGTATTTAAAAAACTAGTCTTTGTTAGCAACAGGAGATGATGACTTAAAGCAGAGGGATGCTACAGATATCATAGCTTCTTTATTTTAGAGTAGGAGTCTTCTTGAAGGCATAGGCTAGATGAGACTGACTCAAACCTAATAATAGGAATTCTTTCTTGAGTTGAGGCTCTGCCTGCCTGCTGTGCAGATTCAGGAAATGCCATCTATCCCGAAAGTTTGAACTGCATAATGTTCTCTGTAAATTGGCAGGAATTGTTCTCCACCCTTCTGGTCTCAGAAGCATGTATTATGAATACAGCTACTTCCAGGTAATCTTAATTGTCCTTTATAAGACTTTATTGCTCCAATTATGCAGCCACTCTCCCTCTTAAACTGTAGTAAACTTTGCTCTTGTGTCTGATTAAGTTCTTACTAAAACAGAATACATGCCTTAGCATCGGGCTGATAGATAGGAGGTTGGAAAAAACAGATTACAGAAAGAACTAATACAGAAAGCAGTATGAGTTATCTGGTTGCATGCTCAATTTAGATACATAAAAGTTGAATGTCAGGTCAGAGCAGGTGATTGTATTATTTCTTTAAAGATAATGAAACAGGTAAGTCTAAGGCCTGGATTGGACACCTGTCTCAACCTGGAATAAATGGTCCTGCTCTGTCAGTTTCTCTCCCTTGAGTATAAAGGGAGCCTGGGGTCATTAGTCAGAGTGAGGTTTGTAGACAGAGATCTTTTATTAGACCAATTGCTCTAAGCTGGAAAAATTAGACAAGCTTTTGGGCATATGAGCTTTCCTCCTCTGAAATAGGAGCAGCAGATTTCAAAGTTAATTATAAACCCTTTTCTGCGTATGTCCTTACAGCATCATAGTTACAGCAAAGCACCATAGAGATCACTAACTCAGATTTAGGCATCTACTTTTTAGACATCTAAATGAAGCCAGAGGAATCAAGCATGAGGTGCTTATTTGGGAGCTTGAGGACATGATTTCACATGACACATTCTTCCTCAGGGTGCTTCCTGCAGTCATGAGCTGTGCACCAGCCCAGAGGACAGGCAGCCTCTCCTGCTGGGAAAATGCTCATCTGCGATTGTGCTCTGTGCTTGGCTTCTTGCTGCTTGTGTGTTACACGTGAAGTCTTAACTCGCATCACATGTTCCTTGTGCAGCCAAAGGCTGCCATTACACGCCTGTTAGACTTTTCCAGTCATTTGGAAGAAGTAACTTTCTGTATGCTGTATATCACTGCAGGACAAGTCTTGTGGTAAGGTTGGAAGCTTGAACACATCCTCGGTTTTCCTTATCTGCGGTTTGGATATGTTATGAGAAAGAGAGCATATCTAGGGTTATGTCACTTTCTCTCGATAATACCTAAGGTGAAATTGTTCCCCTGCTTTCCCTGCCATCCCCACAGACTCCTGCCATAGTTCCAGTGAGGACTGAGCTGCTCAAAAGCTTTGTAGTGGGCACCATAGCATCTGCTTTTACCCTGGTGCCTTTGCTTATTTTGGGAACTCCTTGCACTGCTGGTGACTCGGTGCCGCGATCTCTTTAACAGGTTTTGAAAACTTGCTAATCTTAATTTTTTAGTCTGTTTCAGTTTCCTAAAAGACTGTGTCATCCTTTGATGTTTTTTCCCTGCATCAGCATCCCACCCTTTTTACCCGGGGCTGCCTGACTCACTGAGAAACCTCCTGATATTGACTTGCTCTGATGCAACTGCTCTTCTGAAATGGAGATTTGCCAGCGCTGGCCTCGGCCCAGCACTGTGTATTTCTTGTTTCCTCAGAGGAATGATTGCTTTAAATAAAGAAGGACAGATGCAAAGCTTGTTTTGTAAAGCATATCAGAAGCTTCTATTACTGCAAATTGCCTTTTCCACTGGGCATACTTGAACTATAATTCAGGTGGTTCAATTCACTAATTCATGTGATTGAAATGACTTTTATCAATTATCTTTCAATGGAGCAATGCACTAGTTCAGTAAAAGCTTTCTAGCTGAAGTGGATTCTTAATTCATTTAAATTGCATGCTCATTTATTATTCATATACTAGTTTGCCAGGAGCTATCATAGCAATCTGACCACTTCGTTTGTCATGCTTTCAAAAAGCCTTAATTTTTTTTGTTATCCTTGATTTATCTCTGATATCACCAATATTTCAAAAGGAGGCCTTAAAGAATTAATTACTAGCTTGAATTTTTGCCTTTTATTGGTTTCATTAGCACTAAGTACTTTATAAATGCATAGAAGAGCTTTAAAGAATGAGAATGAAAATAAGGTGAGTAAAAAAGGACACCTTGTTAATATAAGGTACTTGTCCAGTATCATTAAAATTATCTGAGAGAGAGCTGAGAATGAAATACAAGCTATTGAATTTCAATGATCTTGTATTTCAGGCTAATTTGAGCAAAAATTTTAATGGTATCTCCCCAAGGAAATCAACATACGCAATTCTTATCTCACCCAGCTTAGTGGTGCAGGATTCTTAGAGTTCAGTTTGCATGAAGGCTGGCAACCAGTTAAAACGAAGAAATAAAAATTCTTGTTCCCATGGCAGGCAAGGCTGCAGGGTGGGCTCTGCTGTGAAGGCCACAGCATGAGCTGCACACAGTGGGGTTGGTTTTTAAAATGCCCTGATCCTCAGATTACAACTGTGCTGAAATCCCAACCAGCTTAAAAGGTTTGTTTCACTCATCATTTTGCAAAATGAGAGTTTCTTTGAATTGTGAATATACTTAATGCTATTCTCATCATAATTTTTCATGAAAAAACAAATGGTTTTATACTACCCCAGTACGACCTTGAATTTGCCAAACTTCAGTAAAGGTAGCAACAATTGCTATCTAAAATTATAAAGCTGGGAAGTCTTTTTGGTTTTATTTTTTGTCTGTTTGTCATTGTGTCTGTTTGAAATGAAGTTAAAAAGAGATCCTTATCAAACCATCTCAGTGACTGCTAATAAAAGGGATAGGAGTTTGTTGTCCTCCTAGGAAAGCATACCTATTTTATACTGTTCTCATTTGAAGTTCAGGCTATGGAGAAAGATTTATTCAAATTTTAATTTCTGTATCACAAAAATAAAGGAATCTTGCAGACATGTAAAAGTATGTTTTCTTGCAGGTGGTAGTAACTGCTTTTGCTTTGGCACTTGATTATTTTTGTTATAATCGTTGATCTTAGTGATTTTGTTCATTCTTTGAATCTAAATGTCTTTTGTCAGATCTAAGCCTTTCCTTAGCTGTACAGGTGTAAATAGGTGTTACTGAGTGCAAGTGGGTACTTGTTTAATTCAACTATTTCCTAACATTAATCCTAACATTGATGTCAGGTCCATTCTACATCTTAGTGTAAAAAAAGATAGATGAGGGAAACGTTTCTATTGTAAGAAACGCATGTGACAAAATATCCAGCTTTGCCAAGGGCAAATTAAGGCTGACGGATATGCTCTTGGTGGTGTTTTCTTAATTACAGTTGTCAACTAACTTTCTTGGCTAACAGCACAGAATTTGTGTGCTTTTAAGTAGACTTGGTTTTCATTCAACTTAAAAAACTAAAATGCCTTTTTGTTCATGAAAGGTGTGTCTGTACCTCATTGTTTCATAGATACACTATAAATGGTGAAAATTAGATGATAGCATCTGTAAAATATGTAGAGACCCTTGAAAATACTCAATGTCCTTTAAACCAGAATTCCATCATCATCATGGCAGTTCAGCAGGGGGAAGGTTGTTTTTCTTCTCATTCACTCAAATTCAAAACAAAAGAATTCCAGGTTTCTTTTTTTGATACCAAGATGAGACTGTTACTGCTATAAACAAGTTTTCTAATATGTCATTAATTTACCTATTAGTAAGGATCTATTAATGTCAAAGAATAAAACTATAGAAAATTGCATCATGCAGATCTTTTACTTAATAGATTAAATAGTTCCTAATAATTATATCTGTTATCCGTATTCCTCTGAGAGACACTTAGATCCTGATGTATTTGTAGTCGTGTAAGGAATGACAACACCAAGATTTAATTCATAGAAAGGAAGAGGCACTTTTGTCTTTCAGTGTACAGACTGGCTAAGAAAACTGTTAATGCCTTTGCAGTGCATCTTCTGCAAAGAGGAGTTAACCTTCTCCTAATTATTGTAGACAATGCCTTAAGAGACCTGATTCCTCAGAGGGCTGCACATTTGATATTAATAGAGCTTTCTGTGTTGGTGTTTAAAGAGATCTCACTGTTAGGAAGTAAATAAATGGAGAGAATAATCACCAAGAGCTAAATTAGTATTCAAGGAATATAATGAGCGCTACAATAAAAGTAGCTGATGTTTTCAAATGAAAATTGAGATTTTGAGTCTTCACAGATGATTTTATTTGGTGACAGTACCAATAAAATGTAACTGGATTCAATTCTTAGAAAATATTCAAATAATTATTGCTGGAAACTTATTCTACAGTTTAAATTATTGCACTATTATGAGATTGTATTCTAATACTTTAGACAAATGGCAGTGTGAAAAATAATACTACTGTCCCAAGTGTCAGGGTGTTTTTTCCAAAAAATTCCTATCCTAGCAGTTCACATTCATGCTGACATCTGTATGCCATATTCATTTGACTAGGTTATTAAATATTTTGATTTTGAAGCCCATGTGAGAAGAGCAACATTAAGAGACTCCACATTTATTACTCTGATGTATTTACTGCTTTGAAAAGTAGAAATGTCTTTGTTCATCTCTCAGTCTGTCCCTTTCCATCCTGTCTTTTTTCCTCTCTTATTGTAGCAGCTGCCCCTTGTCCAGTCAGTCGTGGCAGGGGCCAACTGACCCACCTGGTTCTACCTCTCACCATGTCCTGGGATGATATGACTGTCCTCTCCCTCTTCTGCCACTGAGCAAAGGCTTCCTTTCCTCCGCTATTTCTTTCACCCATGCACCAGTAGCACAAGCACCTCTGTATTGTTGTTACTGTCTTTTCACTTCTGAAGGAGGTCAGTCGACTTGTCAGCATCTGAAACGTCCTCTGGAGGTGACTGGCTGGATGTAAGAGGACAGATGCTGATGGCTACCACAGCCATTTGTGTGAGCTCCAGACAGTTGCATTTGTGACTGCTGGCTGGTGAAAAGAGAGTCCATATGTCTACAACAGATTTTCCTTCCATTGCTTAATTTTTATCAAGATACAGTAATTCTCATTGAGAATATGTTCTTCCCCAGTAACCAGGTAGCTGAAGAGTTTCAGAGTTATTGTGCTGAATGCAACACAAAGAAGAGAAGCACAAACTTACCAAATGTAGATCCTCACAAATTTGGCCAAGTAGTGTCTCATCTGTAGCTCCCAGTGCTTTCTCCTTACCTTGCATCAACTATCCATGCCTCTGCTGTTCCAACTCGCAGAGTTCAGCTTATCTCCCTTTGTCATCCTCCTGGATGCTGGGAAAAGGCTACTCCCCAGTACACTGCTATGGTAGCAGGTGCCATCCCAGATGTGATGTTCTTGGGGTCACCAGGAGATTGAAATGAGTGGAGCTGCTCTTAACCAAATAAGAGTGTATGGCTGGCTTCAGTACAGACAGCAAGTACAAAGAGCATGTACAGTGAAAAACATTACAAGGTGGCTTTCCTTTTTTTCTTTCAGATACTGTTTTTTGCAGACCTACAGCCTGATTCATTCCCTCCTGTAAGGCTGGTCACTCACTATTTGGGTCTCCCAGAGCCAAAGGAACTGCTGTAGTTTAGTTCCACATTGAAATGGGGCAACATTTCAAAGCTGAGATCTAAATAACTTAATTTGCTAAATAACCATTCTTTAAAATGCTCTGCAGCAGTAAACGGTGTTAGATGTAACTGTGGTGTTATATCACACTGCTCAGGACTCAGCCTTACTGGATATAGTGATTGTTGCTTGTTCTCAGACTCTGTTATTGATCTGACTTCTTTTGTCTCAAATGAAGCTAAGTAGAGGACTTCGTACATTGTTTGAGTTAGAGGGTATCCACCTATGTAGCTTTATATATGTGTGTGTATATGGGTGTAAATGTATGTACAAGCAGTGCACGAAAATGTATTCATCCACAGTGACAGGTGGTACCAGCAACACCTGTTGCTGGGGTCACTCAACACTCCAGTATTAAACCCCTAATTTTAGTTGCTTATAACTTTTGTCAAAGTTAAACATTTGTGTTGAAATGTTATGTGCCAGGTGTCTGCCTTAGGCTGATTTGGGGGAGGGGGTGTGGGGAGAGGAATTTTTTAGCAAAACTGTTACTGCCAGTTCAAAGAGCAGAGGCCAGGGCACAGTGGTTTGCCTGTGCTGAAAAATGAGCTATTGCTGGTTGAGATGTTCCAGCAGCTTCCCTTGTCCAAAGCAGAAAGTTGCCAGTGGAGACCCCCTGCAGCTGGGCATGCCATTTGCCAACAATATGGAAATTTGCTGTTTTACTAAGAATGTACCTCTGTCTGGCTAAATTATGGGCCTGTGAAAACACTCGGTAAATCTTTGCTGACAGCTGCCCACCAGGCTGCCTCCATCATGTCCGTTTCCAAATAGCGGTGCTGTGCTGGTGACCCTTTGGATGCAAGGTGCCCGTGAAGCCGCAGAGTAGCCTTGGAGTCTGAGCGTGGAGCATGCCAGCCTGATGCACACAGAGGCACCAGTCCACAGAGCAAATCCAAGCAGCTCAGCTTGTGCTTACACAGTGTGAATAAATAGGAGAGAATGGTTGGCTGGAATCCAGAGGAACTGGTGATGTAGGAAGAGAGTGATGGGCTGAGAGTGTTAAGAGTGAAGGACAACGGGGTTTTGAGAACTGTATAAGGAGAAATGCTGAGGAGGCAGATCAGTGTGACAGGGCAGATAGACAGAGAAAGGATGAAGCACAACTCCTGCTGGTCCATGACCACAGGGTTTCTGTGATCCCTACCTAACCAGCTGGAATGTTCCATTGATGATACATCCAGCTCTTCAAATGGTTGATTTACACAGGAATACAACCTATACTGCTGCAAGTGTCTCCCCTGTTTGAGTGTATAAACTTGACCTACTAGGAAACCCTTAGGAGTTTGCATGATTTTCATCTGATGTTCTTTCAGAAGGCAGAGTTGTTCAGTTTACTTCTCCTTAATAGAAACATCAACATTTTCTTACTTTTTTCTTTTTTTTTAGTATTTCTTAGCTTTCACGTGCACAACCTGCACTTCAAGGATTATTATGTGTGCACGGAAACCCCCAAATACTACAGTTGTTTCTTACTGTATAGTCCTGCTTTGAAATCTGTGCAACATTTGTAGCTCACAGTATGCAAAGTTACACTAGTAAGGCAGTTGTAGACACTGAAGTGGGCTGTGGTTTCATCTAGGTTGAGAGAACATTTGAACAGACTGCTCGTATTGCTTTTGAATCTTGTCCTTTCACGAGCATTATGGGAATTAGAAACAAACTGCCTGTTGCAAAATATTCTGTTTCATATTACTTAGCATTTTCCCATAAAAATCTGAAGAAATGCCACAGGACCTGATCAAAGTTTAAAGTCAGTTTGTTATTGAATGATGATGATTTTTTTTATTATAGGCAAAGCCTCAGCCAAGAAACTGACAAAAAAGGTAAGCAAAATGTTCCTTTCCTTCTTCAAAAGAACTTGCATTCTTTCTGTTACTGAAATGATTAAGTCTCTTTCAAAACTGGCTTTATATTTTCTTGTTTGTGTCTTTGAAGGAGGTAGATGCTGCACTGCTGTATGTTGCCAAAGCTAAACCAGGGCCGACCTTTTTTAGAGACCTTGGTGATAAAGGTAATGAGCACTTTTGATACTGAAAAATACATGTTGCTTTTTATCTCATTATACGGTAAGAGTTGAATGTATTTCATGGATTTGATTTCATCCGCATCTAGCCAGTAGCTGCCTCCTTGGCAAATCTCTCAGTTATGCAAGAGAGTAAAGAGGCAGGGCTGGGAATTGAAAGCCTTCTGAGGTGCAGGAGACATGAAAGAAACTGAAAAGCCTACTTGGAGAAGAGAAAGGGGCTGAAAAGGATAACTTCAGCACAAAATGGACTTCTAAGACTTGTTAATAAGCTGCTGTTTCACTATATAGCTCAAATGCGTGGAAACTAAGAATAAAAATAAAATTTGTATCTAATTATGTAAAGCAGCATCCCTGATTCCAAGAGCAGTCTTGGGACTGCTATTTCTTCCTCTTCAGAAGCTCTGTGACCTTTTGCAGCGCTGATGTGCTTTGATTTTTTTTTCACCCAACATTTCCACCTTATATTGGAAAACTGAGAGCTGGGATATTGTTTGTGTAAGAACAAGGAATTAAAGAACAGCAAATAAACATGTCATTAACATAAATTAATTGAAGGGAGAAAACAAACGAGAGGATCAAGGAAACCAAATAGATGAGTAATTAACCATTTCACCAGTAACAAAGACCAAAATCCCCAAACTAATGAGAAACACTGACAGTGCCTATTCACAAACTTTCTGTATCATACAGTTCAGCCTGAATCCCTTATCTCATGGACATTTCTGGAAGCTGCCGTTGCACTGCTGCAGTTCCTTGGCAGGCATGAGCCACGCTCTCTCCATGCACAGCAGATCCCCAGACAGGGCTGGCAGCTTGTGCCAGGAGAGCAGCCCTCAATCTCGGTCTGCAGCATTTCACCTACCCTGCGGCCTCGTGGCCCCTTCTGCCTGCGCTTCATTCCTTGCATCCTTGTGCAGATGTGGAGGGGGCTCCAGCTGGATGCCTTGCTTGTCAGTCCTCTCCTGAAAGCCCCAGCATACCCTAGCAACCCTGAACCATCTCCAAACAAGCTGAATATTTTTTTCCTGTCCTAGGGAAGGCTCGATTTTGCATTGAATTGATTCCCTGCCTTTTCAAATTACTAATCATCACATGCTTTCCCAGAATTAGGTTTAAAGTATTCCCAGTCTTTAATTCTTGGATATTTTCTCTATATACCTTCTTTTTTTAGAGCCTTTCTGTTTCTTGTGATGGACACTGCAAATCCCCAGAGCACACTGTCTGTGAAAACTGGGAATCCACCAAGAGAAATTGCAAACATAGCAAATCAGCACAGCCTCCTTTTGTTGCACCTCTCTCAGCTGAGTGCTTGGCACAAAGTGGGCTCAGTGATATGCTCAGCCTGGCGTCTTTTGCATTCTGGCCAAGATCTCCCCGTGCTTAGCACTGTGTGTCCGTATATTCTGTCCTTCAGAGGTCACGTAGGAGTTTGAGACGATGCAGGAACATTCAGTGCAGTCATCCATATGTCCCCACAACACAGAGTTTTTACAGGTTTTGATCATGCTGTCTGTTTAGTGACTTTGATGCTTTTGCTTTGAGATGCATTATTATCACAGTTTAAAAATGAAAACATTTATGCTTTTACAAATACCAGAATAATGAATCTACCCTGTCCCACTGTTTAACTACCTTCAAATTGTTATTTACATGTCAAGGAGAGGGAAAACTGTATTCAGTCTAGTTTGTAAAACATAATGCTAGGGAATTCTGCCTTCTAGTGGGCAATTTTAAAATTCGTGTCATATTTTGTGGGGTTTGTGATTTATTCAGCACTAAGAATATTGTACTGTCAGCGTTTGCTATAAAGTTTGGGGATACGGATTTCTAGGGAGGGATAGAGAGAGTTCCTTAAGCAATAGAAAATGACAGTATCTTGCCAATGCTAACTGCAATACTTGGCTGCAAGTATGCTGAGTCATTCTACAGTATGTGAGGCTTTTATCTTTTAAATTTTACTTGGATAGAAATATAATTTTCAGTGGGCTGGTTTTTGGGTTTTTTTTTAAATTTGCCGCATTATATATTTTAATTTGAGTAACTTTGTAATGATTACTGTAGAATTAAAGAGAAAATTACGAAAACATTTCATTTACTTGATGGATGAGATAAATTGGCTATTCACTGCAAGTAGTAAAAGGACGATAAAATTAAAATAAGATTTTTAATGGAAATTAGTCCACAAGTTAAAAAAATTGTATTACAAATTATTTTAGTATAATCAGTCTCCCAGAAGATATCAGACAGACTGTGGATTTGCTTTAAAGCACTGAGTCAGGTTTTAAAGAATGTTTTATATATATTTGTTATATTTACCTTTTTATCAATTTGACTATAGTGACTTTTCAAGTGTCCTCTTTCCAGACCTCTGCAATTCAAATGCTTTTCCCTTGAGCCACTGAGCAGGGTGTTGTCTTTAGATTGATCTTTTCTTCACATCCTACCATCTCTGTAAAAATTTTGCAGATTTTTTCTGCAAAATTTTATAATGTATAATGATCCATGTCTAGCTATATAGCTAAAACTCTCCAGGGGCTCAGTATTTTGTATCTCAATTATCACAACATTTTTTTTCTTATGACTTTAACAAACATAATCTGCCATGTTAATATCCTTTCAAATGCTTTGATAAGTATATTTTTCTTTCACAACTCCTTTGAGTGTATGGTCTCTTATTTTGTATCCCAACACTGGGCTCTCATTGTTGTTTTATCTAGCATAAGCTGTTTGTCTTCAGTTTCCGGGTCTTCCCTAGACTACTCCTGTGCAGCGCACCTCAGGACAGCCGAGAGGCAGACTCCCACTTCTTCTTGGCCAGTGATGCTCTCCTTCATTGCTTGGTGGTTAAATTTTCAGTCAGGGATCTCTGTGCTGACACCATTGCAGTCCATGACTGGGAGGTGTTTTTTATACTGACCTGCTAAGTTGCCTCATTGACTTCCTTTATTGAATTCCTTTATGAATTCTTTCCTTAAACATTCTTTGGCTGTGTCACACACAAAACAAAATTAGGAATCTTGATCACTGCCCATCACACTAATGGCTTCATTTCTTATCAGTCCCTCTTTGTTTCTATCTTTTTTTTTATCTTGTCTTATACTTTAGGCATATAAGCTAAAAATTTGGAGTAGAAGTTCTTTCTCTGTTTATTTGCTTTTGAATTTGTAGAAAACCTACATGTTTTATCTAGGAACACAACTCCAAGTTTTACAGCAATGCAAATAATAATTTGTATTCTTATGATGGCAGAAATGCTAAAACTTGTAAGCAAAATTAAGTTTTTGAGGTGAAAGTGTTTTTTATTTCCATAGTGGTTTTATGATTGTAGTACTGTGCTGATTTACACATGATGCATGTTGGATAATAGGGTGAATAGCTCTATTTTGATGGAGAGGGAAGCTGAGATATGGAACCAGATTGAGTTGGCAACAGGGTCAGCATTAGACCTCCCTTTAGCTAAGATTTGTTCTCCAATTTTCAGACTCCTGCGTTTACCAATTTAATATTTCTGAACTGGTACTTAAAAGTGTTAAGTCACTATCTGAGGTCAAATACAAATGCTGCTGTCTGTACACAGTAATTTATCAGAAGTTAATTGCTTATCACTGAAGCTTAAGTGTATTCTTTATCTATCAATTAACTGAATATAAATTATAAAACTAGTTTATCTTTGCACAGATAGGCATGTTTGAACTTCATTATTTTAAGCAGCTTCAGCTTTTAACTCACAAGTTAAAAGTAGCTCAGTTATTTTGAAAAGTGATTTATAAAAAAGCCCCTTACATTTTTTCTCCAAACATTATTGCGGGGCAGATGGTTCAAATTCTGTTGTTTAACCACCCTCATTATGCGCTCTCTATCTTTAGCTTGTACACTCCATTTTGACGCTATCACATCTTTGTGTTTGTTCAGGCTTTTCACTTAAGGTGGTATTTGAAAAGAAAACACTGGAATTTTCCTTCAAAAGGGGGGAAAATACTTTCACCTTGTAGAAAGGACACGTTCCTATTTAAAAAAAAAAAAAAAGAAGCCTCCTCCTGGCGCTCGGCCCAGCAGTACTATCAGCACAATCTAGCAGCTTGGCAGCTTTGCGTGTTGCCATGTTCCCCTTGAGAATTAGAGGGAAGCTATTCTCCGCCTCTGCGAGCCTGCCAAAGGATGGAGGACTTTGATCCTTCAGGGTAATGTTAGAGTAGTTCTCCTCCCAGGTACTAAATGTGACAAAGCACATTTAATTTATTTGCCTTTTATATAAACATTGAATGTTTTCAGTGAGAATCCAAAGATTTAGTGCAGGACTTTTATTAATACCAAATAAACCTTACTTTCTGGATTAGACATGAGCATTGATGAGTCTCTGGTTAGGGAATTTTACCTTCAGAGCACTAAAAACAGAAGTAAAAACTTTATTAAATAATAAAGTGGCTTACTTTAATAAATTTATTTAACACTATGTCAAACTACAGTTTTTATATTTATAGGATTTGATGTTTCAAGTCTTACTATGAGTTTTTGGGGGGTTTTTTGCAAATAATTTTTTAACTCTTTCATTTCAGGGTTGATATCTTATGCAGAGTACCTGTTTTTGCTGACGATCCTTACAAGTAAGTATTGTATATTTAAAATACATTGGCATAAATACTCAGCTACTAACACCTTTCCAGGAACTTTTTCCTGAAATTTTTAGCTTCTAAATTTCTGCATTATTGTAAAATGTAAAAAACCCACTATATAGAGAGTGATAATGCATTAATATCAATGGATATAACTTTAATTGATTGGAACTTACTTCCATAGTGGCATCATTGGTCCATAGCAATACTTCAAAAATCATGGTAATCCCTGCACCATGGGATCAGAAAAGCTTTTCAAAAGACTTTGAGAGAGGGCAGACATTGGTTACAGAACCACATTATAAGGGGAGGAAGAACAGGGAAGAAAGATAAATAATTTGTCTTCTGGATAGTAGTTTTAGTCATTTTGGAAATGAGACATTAACATTGTAGCTCATGCAGTGGAATAAAAAGCTGTTGTGGCATCTCAAAGGTTGTTCCCTATTGTTCTTGTGTTCAGATATGCAATGGATGCAATACACAAACAGAAGAATTCTGCAGTGTCTTTTTTTTTGGCTTTTTTAATCCTTTTTTTTTATCCTCTGTTCCTTTTGACTTTATTTTCTCCAAGTATTTTACATGTATTTCTGCTCTCCCTCCTTTGCTTCCTTCCTTTTTGTCTAACAGACCTTTTGGTACTTGCTTTATCTACAAACAGGCATTTTTTGTTGTGCATGGAAGTGATCTCGGATTTTCTAGATTTCTTCACCCATACTTACTCTGTGCCATGCTTGCCACCCCTCCGTTTTATTCTGATGAAGTGTAGGCGATGCTGAAAAATACCAAGATTTGAGATGTGTGCAATGAACATCACACAGTGAGACCCATACACTAGTAGTGAAGTAGTTCATGTGCATGTCCACAGAATAGCCCACATGTGCAGTCTTGTTTGCATGACTTATACAGGTCTAACATTTTCAGCGAGGGACAAAACCAGGCATACTAGATTTATGGTGTCAGTGGATGGGGAAAGGAGAGAAGGAAGTAGTCACTTTTGCCTGATGGACTGTAGATGCTTGACCCTCATCACTTCCATGGCCGAGGCTTAAACAAATTGACAAATTTTCCTTGCACTGGAAATCCACCTTCTCATGGTGTAGTATGAACAAATAATTGTTGGTCTCCAGAGAGTGGAGAGAGTATGTCCAGCCTTCCTGATAATGGCCATCAGTATACACCTCTTGCACAGTTTAGGTAGCCCTTTTGCAGCTTACCTCATTTCTAGCAGAACTATATTAGCTCTTACTACATGGCATGAAGGGTGGGTAATCTCTTAGGGAACTTCAGCTAGTACACAGTAATAAATAATATATATATGCATTAAGATAACCTATGTAATAGACAAATATACTGCTTCAGCAGTGGTGACTGTCCCATGCTACACACTGCTTGAACCTGAGTTATACCATGTGTTCAAGTGGTTTTAAAATCAGAAATAAGAGTTTAGCCCAGTTAGAATACTGATTTTAATATATTTGTTGCAACTCAAAAATGATGCATTTATGTTAAAAAAGGAAAACTGTTGTGCATGGAAGTGATCTCGGATTTTCTAGATTTCCTCAGCCAAATTATAATTTCAGAAGAATACCTTAAAGTTGCAGTAATAGGTGCCAAAGGTTCTACTTCTTTAAAAATTTATGGCAGCTGAAAATGAGTTCATGCTGAATTATTGGCTGAAACAATTAGAAAACTGAAGCAGTATTAGAGCAAGTTGTTCCACTTCTCCAAACAATCAAGTAACATCATTTTTCACAGAATTTCTTTAAGAATGTATTGAACTGCAGAAACAAAGGCATCTTTTGATGCAGGATAAAAATGCAGTGCTAATGTTGCTGCTTTGGTTACACAGAGGGTTATCATATCGATCACTTTGAAAGCAAATGTCAACAAGTGTTAGTGCCTCTATCTTTGCCTAACAAGTATCCCATGTCAGTCAGCCCCAAGTTACACAACCTGTCTCTCTCACTACTGAGAATTAATATGAAATTTCTTAAAGCAGGCATTAATATTTAAATTACTTCTACAAAATCACCAACAGAACAACTGGGAAACAGAAAAAAGTCACCAGACTCCTGGTTCCAGGACGCTGCTGACCAGACCATGCTGCCTGTCATACATAAGCAGTGTCTGTAACAACACTGAACTTAAAAATGTAATTTTGTGTTAGGCAAAGGCTTTATTTTTTTGCCCCTGTGACCTTCTTTTCTCTTTTCTGTGTGCCTTGTATCATCACTATCTTTTTTTCTTCCAGTGCTGTATTGAATTTCATTTCTAGCAATAGGTTAATGGCGCCCTGGCTGGTGAAGAAGTCCAGGAATTGAAGTTGTCACCTTTACTCAAAGCTTCGTTTCAATTAGCCAGTCACACAAATTGACATCTTGGTCAACACAGGAATAGTTGGATAGGAAGCACCTAGGTCTAACCTGCACTCACAGCCAAGATGAAGCTCTTCTGTTCAGATTTTGGATTTTTGCCTGATTCTAATTAAATACAAATATATCTGTGGTAGTCTTTGAACTATGCTTATTTTACGAACACATACCTTTGGGGTTACATCATATCAGATAAGTATGTCATCTCTGTATAAGCAGCTTTAGGTCCTGTATTTTCAGTAACAGCTCTCTTATCTGAAAATTGGAACACAGATGGTATGAATTACTATTAAATACATCAATTACTTTTGTTCTCTAAATATGTTATAGGATAGCCTTTTCTTGCTTTTGTACTAGTAACACAAATTTAGCATGTGCCATTTCCATGGAAAGGAAGCCAGTTTTGATTATTACAACCCAGTTGCTGGGGAAGGGTTCTGCTGTGCAGATTGCAATGGTATTTATAAAATATCCATGCATCACAAGATTGCTTCACATAGAATGTTAATTGACTGCTGAAGATGTAGTTATTTCTAAAATGTAAAAATAGTACTTTCTTCAATGATCTTGTTATGACTTTAAAGGAATGGGATATTCCTTCAGCTTGTTCCCTTGACAGAAATATTCTTTTAAAAAAGAAAATGCAAGACTTAAAACTTTTCAGAATGGAACTAGAAGAACATATTTCCAAAAGGAAAACTCTAAAGGCATTAGAGTTTTTTAGGTACTGCTTCACTGCCCTCATAGGTCCAACATTGTTCTTGGAAACATGAATATATTCCAGAGACGGTAAGTCCATGGCTTTCATATTAATGCCTGACTTAAATGGATTGTGGAATTAATTCATGTGCTCCAGAAATTACTGGGAAAAGGGCTTGCTACTGCAATGAACTGTAACTACATTTTCAGCAGCATGCTGCTCCTGTGTGGGCTCGCTAATGAGCAAGGCCACCTCCTGTAAGCAAAGTAAGACCAGGAAATCATGGGAACGAGCTCAAAACACACTATGTTTTTATAGCAAGATTCAGAGCTCATTACATTTTTGTGTTGAAAAGAAACATCCACTCAGTGAAGGAAATGCAGGGTAAAATTGTGTAAAAATCCTGAGAAAAATCAGCTTGATGGGAGTCATACAAAACATGCTTTTGTCAAAAAAGACCAGAAAGAGTAGTTTATTACATCTTAGTAATATTCGAGTACATTGTTTAGGGAAGAAGGAGAAGGGAAGTTAAAAAAGGCCTAGGGCTAACACAGCAGGAGCAGGAGCTGAGAGCTGACCACTGTTACAGCATCGGTCTGTCTGCTGGGGAGGACTTCTAATACTGACATACAGTCACCTGTGCAGGAAGTACCTGAGGAGTACACTAGCTCTTTTACCCAGTTTGGAAATAATTATTGGTTTCTGAAGGCAATTTCCACTCATCTAACCTGAAAAGGAGCTCTAATAAACAAGACAGAGCTAGACTGCAGAAGTGACATGGGATCATGGAGGCATCCATAGAGAGTATCTTAAGACTAGGACAGTGAGAGATACAATATTGTTGTGGAGATCAGATGGACAGTCATGGCTGTACTTGGGCACTGCTGGCATTTCTTACTTTCCCATTACATTAATTATCCCTTGAAATTATAGTAAAAAGGTGTTTAAGAAGTTTGCTTATATTGGAAGAGGTATATGTGGTTCACTGGAAATACCATGTGTGTATGTAACAATGGAGAACTGAACCATAGGCAATATTCATTTTGCAGTCGTTATTAATTTTGTAATCAGTATTTAAGTGCTAGTGTAAGCATCTGTGTGTATATTTTTAGTAAAGTTATTTTGCAATTTGTTGCAGAACCCCAGACTGGACTTCAGATTGCCTTTAAAATGTTGGATACAGATGGCAATGAGCGAGTTGAAAAAAAAGAATTCTTTAAGGTAGGTGTATTTATATGCATATTAATTTTAAAACATTTAAATAGATCCATGGGTTATATTTGGTAAATGAAGATTCATTAAAATCATCAAGCCTATTTTTCAGTCCAATCTGTGTTCACATACTTATTAAAATATTTTATATGAAAGAAGCACATACCAAAGTATTGCTGTAGAAGTACTTGAATTTGAATCCTCTTTTATAAATGTTGCCTTTGAGTTGTATCTAAAAATCTGCTACTAGGAAAGTTGGTGTACATCCCTTAATCCCATAAGCTAATTTAAATAATAATCTGGAAGAATGTTTTATTTTCTAAATATGTTGAATAATTTCTTTAATACACCATCCTCCCTTGTTTTTTATTAATTTTGTTTGGTGCTGCAGAAGGGCAGCGTTTTTCCCATGTTTTATATAAACTATGAGGGAGAAAGGCAGATGCTTAAAAAACAAAACTTTACTCTGTTCTTTTAAAGAAGAATAGGCTTAATTACATAACTTATTCAACTTTTAAATATTTAACAGAAGACTGTTAACTAAATACTTCTTGTTAAAAGTTGAATGCAGAATTAACAAACATAATTTTTAATAGACTCCCTCAGCTTAATTCAGTTCCTTCATTAATATTGGAGGTAACTGGACGGTTTTATAAGAAGCTGACGTGGCTACTACAATTCAAATTATTTTCTATCAGTAGGATAAAGTTAAAGGTGACCATTAATGCACAACTCTAGAGAACCATAGAATCTAAAACTTAAAAAGATGCACCTGTTGATAGAGAAATTGGCAAAAAACTTATGTAAGTGTACTTTCATAGCCTTAAACTCTGAATTAATGATACAATAGCTGCTGGCATGTGTTTTGCGCTGATCACCATTTTTTCAGTGAATTGCCTTTTAGCAAGGTTGATTGATGAGTCATACTTTAAAGATATTATAAAATATTGTAAAAATACTTTTAGACTTAGTAGTACTGTTAGAAAATAATGCTTGAAATTAGATCATTTTCCAAGGCAATGTTCCCAGAAGCCCCTAACTGAGCCTGCAGATACCCTTGTCATGGTTTGACCCCAGACAGCAATCAAGGGCCACAGAGCCTCTCCTTCACTCCCCTACCAGCAGGATTGGGGAGAGAATTGGAAAGGCAAAAGTTAGAAAACTCATGCATTGAGATAAAGACATTTTAATAGAGAAAGCAAAAACCACACACAGAAGCAAAGCAAAAAAAGGAATTAATTCACTGCTTCCCATGGGCAGGCAGATGTTCAGCCATCTCTGGGAGAGCAGGGCCCCATCACACATAATGGTGACTTAGGAAGATAAATGCCATCATTCCAAATGTCCCCTCCTTCCTCCTTCCTCTCCCCACTTTATATACTGAGGATGATGTCCTATGGTCTGGAATATCCCTTTGGTCAGTTGGGGTCACCTGTCGCAGCTGTGTCTCCCCCCAGCCTCCCATGTACCCCCAACTTCCTCACCAGCACAGCAGTATGAAAAACAGAAAAGGCCCTGGCTCTGTGTAAGCCCTGCTCAACCATAACAAAAACTTCTCTATATTATCAAGCCTGTGTCCAGAACAAATCCAAAACACAGTCCCACACCAGCCATGGTGAAGAAAATTAGCCCTACCCCAGGCAAAACCAGCACAACCCTACACTCATTTGTTGCTACACAAAATCTTTTAATTTTGAAGAATTGGCTCTGTTAAAATGTTAATTATTCTGCTGATGAAAAAAATAAATAAAATTCTAGAAAAACTTATATTTTTAACCTACTAAACCTGGTGCAATCCTAGTGAATTGTTATTAGACTAACAGTGCCCTGATCACCAAAACATGTATGTTATGACTGTATTATTCATCTACAAAACAATATGTTACAGGCCAAAGTAATGCTATGAACACGAGTGAACATATTCAGCATGTAGTGCCTCTACACCAAAATGCCATGTTAGCAGTGCTGCCTTTAAATAGGTACCGTGTCAGTTAAACAAATGAGATTCTTACGGAAACACTGCACAGCTCTTTTAGGGAGATGTGCAGTATGTCATATATTTAATATCCATTATCCATTTCAGGTAATTCTAATTGAATCAGCCAGTATGAACAACAGAAAGTGATCAAATGTAGAGGTGAAAACATCATACAAATCATTGAAAATGATTTGATTTCTGGAGCAGCAATCAAGTTAAATGAAAATTATTCTGGTTAGATAGATTGTTACTTTACATTTCCTTTATGAGCTGGATTGATAAATTAATATAGAGTGGTAAAAAACAACCCATATAAATTACTCTGTCAACTTGCAAGTATCATTAAATTCAAAGAAGTCCCACAGGATGCGAGTTGGTCAGAAGACGAGTTTTCTCTCGTGACATTTACTTAGCATTTATAGAGGTGACTACTTTCAAGCAAAATTTTATTTTTATAGATTAGGTTTAAAAATAAAATTTTTGGAATGTAAGAATCTGGAAAAATGTCTGTGTGTTAACGTATATGCTCTAGTTCTACATGCATCACAGAAAGTTTCTGGGTAGCTAATAAATTAGTAAATTATGTAGCTAATCTGTTATTTATCTTGTCCCAGTTGGCATCTTAGGAAAATACATCTGAACTATTCTATAGTTATTTCCACACTATATTTGACAATAATGTCAGGAAACATATGTAAGGAAAGGGCAGTAGAAAAGCACAGTGAAGAAGTGGTAATTAGGAGTCAGTGTCTGTAAACAGGTTACAATGGGAAAAGAAATTTCAGTGCTGCTTCATTCTTATGCTTTGTGACCTCTTCTTCTCCCTACTTCCCATCCGTTATCTACTAATTAGACATCTGTGTATGTCTGTGTTATCTGTTGATCTAGACTATAAACTCTAAAGGTAAGAACATGCCTTTTTGCTTGCAAAATGTCCTTCTTTCTTTGAATTGTGTATGTCTCAATTCTCACATGTAACTGGATGGACAGGCACAGCATGTGTCAAGTGGATCATTCAGGAAAGTCGAGAAGGGTGACAAGCAGAAACTACAACCCAAGTCCTTAGTGCCTGCAGTACATGATGGATATAGACTGTTCAAACCTTCAAACCAGAATTTCCCAGTGCTTTTTGCTAGCATAAATGGATGTTCAGGAAAGGAGATCTTGAATGCAATCCCATGTTTTCAATAAGAGAGTTTATCTTGTCCTCCATAGCCTTTCCATTTCTGTGCACATTCTGCTCATTTCCAGTAAAAGTCTCTCCCTTCACGGAGAGACTCCTTCCTATTCCTTTGTATTCAAGCCAGTGTATTTCTGCTTCATTCATGTTACAGTGGTACACAGTCACAAGAGACATTTCAGTATTAGGGCCCAGAACGTTTTGGTGCTTTGCCATGCAACTCCAGGGTGAAGTTAGAAGTGGCATGTTCACAGATGCTAGTTACCATCCTTTCATCAGCCCTTGCCAGAATGCAGAATCATTTCTCAGAGCCATATTATCTGCATCTTTGTGAGGACAGTAAGGTACTTCTGTGAACTCTGCACTTCAAGACATTCTCTTGAGATTCAGTGAGGGGGATTTCCAGACACATAATAACCCATGCACATTAATCTGAGACCTCCCACCAAGAATAAGGCTACCAAAGTTCCCAAAATCCCCAGCAAGTAAGGAATTTCCCTAACTCTGTCCTGATTAAAGATGTCTAAGTAAAATTAATGACAGTTCAAAACTGTCAGGAATGGAGATAGAGTGGTTCTGATGGCATATGCAAGACTATGTGATTTAAACTTTCTAAATAGACTGTCTTACACACTTGTCCTGGAGCACAGATACCACAAAAAAACTTATAGAGCTCCATCTAGGGCTGAATGAACCAGCGCCCGACACTCATTGTCGTGGTTTGGTACAGAGCACTTCTATAGTCCTAGAGCATCCACAAGCACTGATCTCTCTCAAACAACTGGAAGATGCAAAATCACCTCTTTTTATAAGACTGACATAGCCTTTCTGCCAGATGTTGTCTTGTTCAGAACAGATTACTTCTTAGTATGTCTTTAGCAAAGAGGCTTCAGTTGTGCATAATAGGTCTCATTATCTTTAAATTAGCCATTAGTGTCTTGAGTGATGAACAGATATAAATATTAAATACAATAAATATTACATGGAGGAGCCCATTTCTTGAGGCAGAATTCTTCTCCCTCTGTGAGTAGTTGCTGTATTGGGCTGGAAAAAAACTTCTGGAAGTAGTTTCAAGCACTAAAAGGATTTACATACAGTGTAAGAAAATGATAAACTAAATCTTTTAGAATGCTTGTGAAAAAAATTACACTGGCTGTCTGTGCTCTTAAGTAGTCTCTGCAAATATTTTTAAGAGTCCTTTAAAAATAAAATCCAAAAGAAAAAAATCATATTTTCTCTGGTTTGGAAAGTATTTGTAGTTTTCTTTCTTATGTGTGAGCAAAAGATCAATTTTTCAGGTAAGAGAAAATGTGATCTTTCAATGAGAATGTTGACAAGCAGTTGTATTTTTATCCAGGGCTCTATAATGCTATTTTTCTATGAAGAAATTAATAATATTTTAACTGTACTAGTCAACTGTTTTGTAAATGATCAAAAATAAAAATAATTTGGAGAAACTTGGAAGAACGAGTACTGTTTAATTGCCTTATTTACAGTATTTCTTTTGATAGATACTATCAAGACATGGCATTCAAAATTTAGTAACTATCCTGAGAAACTAAAATCCTGAGGTTATTAAAAAAAAACAAAAACAAACCAAAGGAACAAAAACCAAACCAACAAAAAAACCCCACCAACTCAGAATGAGTGAATTTGACAAATTCACCCTGAGGGTCAAGGGAAGACCTTTGGCAACATGAACAGTTAGTGGGTTTTTTCTTACTCAGTATTCACAAGTCTGTATTGCTTCTCTGAACAACAACACAAAACAAAACCAAAACAAACAGAAAAAAGCCCACAAAACCAAGCAAACAAACAAATGAAAAAAAGCCCTAAGGAGAGATTTGAAAACAGTTCAAAATAATGGCTATATGGCTGTGCAGATTTGGTAATGGAATTTTTTCCCAGTTTTAGTGGGCAGGCTGAGGAATCACTCAGAAATGTTTGAGAAGCAACCACTAGTTTTGAAAACCCTGAGCTTTAAACTCATCTTTCCTAAAGTCTCCAAATCCAGAGTGATCGGTGTAAGTCCATATCTGTACCTGAAATTTATTAAGTCCCTTGTTCTTTCATTTTTGCTGTCCTTTTGAGGATTCATTCAAGTGTCTGAAAGGTAGGTATACTTTGTACTGTAATAAATCACTCGTTCTTGTGGCAGTGTTGACCTTCCAAGCTGAAATACATTCAAAGAAACCTTGCAGCTCAGATATACTGGAGGTACTGCAAATTAATGCACTTTCTATATTACCTTAAAGCTCTATTTGCGACAAGTTATGTTTTTAGATGTGAGTCATTTCAGTAATTCTGAAAATCTTCTTTGCTAATACATTCAAGATTAATTTATTTCTGGGGTGGAGGGGAAACTCAAACCACCCTCTGCCTAGTGCCAGTTCTGACAAAAAAATGTTTTCTTATTTAATGAAATTATTCTTTGTTGTTAGTTGTATAGTACTTCATTTGGACACACATGTTTTTCATGTATAGAAGATCGTGTCTGTAGCAGAACTGTGTAAAGCTATCTACAGAACAGCATGAAAATCAGGATAATTTTTATTTCCCAAATGATCCTTGACGTTATACCCCTGAGTTTCAAAATCTTATGAAGTGAATGCTAAGCTTCTAGTGCAAGAAAATCTCCTCTAAAAATAGAGTAAGCACTGGATTGCAAGAGATAGATTCATGTTCTGCTTGGCTATAGTAACCACTGTAGATAAGACATTCCTGGGGAAAAGTGTGTCTGAATAGCAAGATATCCTTAAGGATTTGCAAATATTTTGTCATGACTAGAGAACCTTGCAGAAATGTATAATTAAGAAAAGGTGCAATTAAAGCATGTTTCTGAAAAAGAAGACTCTTGTAAGATCACATTTGTAATTTTCTTGTTCTTTTTTCAACAAATACAGCTACAGAGAATCATTGGGAAGGAAGATGATTTGAAAGCAGCTGGAGATGAAACAGTACTTCGGGTATGAAATAGAGATAAAGTTTTCTTTACAAAAACATTTTCATGTTTCCTGTGAACTTTGTTATTTTTTCAGAGTTTTTATATAAGTATATAAGCGCCAGTATTAGTGCTTTAATTAAATGAAAGGGAATGATTTTTCAACTGCTTTCTAACTGGGAAGAAAAATGTTTGTGATTTCTGAACTATCTGAGGAAATGTTTTCAGTCAGTGTATTTCATGACTGTGTAGTCACTTGGTTATTTAGTTTCCATGAGCCTCTGTTTCAAAGTAACTCTCTTCTATTTATGAAAAACTAAGAAAAACCTCTGTATTGCTGTATGAGAATAGAAGGCTTTTCAAATAAAAACTGATAGCTTAAACTTACCCAAGTGCTGCTGTTGCAGGAATATCAGCTTATTCTGAGTTGTTTTGAAATGTGATTACTGAGGTGTCACTGAGGTGACAAAAGTAAGAATTACTTTAGTTAAGTCCACTTCCAGAAAGCTTGCCACTGATGGAGATAGTGCAGGGCATGCTACACTGCAGAATCGTGCTGCTATTGATTTTTTGCTGTTAGCACTTGGACATGTTTGTCAGGAATTTGAAGGCATGTGTTGTTTAAATAGATCACTCTGAATCCATCTACAGACAAATTGCCACACTTTGGGAACAAACAAAGAAGATCACATGGGAAACTGGGTTTTTTGGCCTGGAAGGCTGGTTGTCTAGTTGGCACATTTCGGGTTGGTTACGGTCCTTACTCAAGACGGAGTTCTTAGTTTTGATAATAGTTGTGGTTGTGCTAGTAATGTTACCATGTATTGTGTTGTGTTTGCGAAGGGCCCTGCAAAAGATGACGCAGGGAGTATTTCTCTCACAATTGCAGAAAGGGGGAATTGAAGGGGTTAATAGCAGGTCTGTTAGCTCCCAGGATGAAGATATCAACTGGGCAAACTTTCAAGTGTATCCTTGACAATAAGGAAGTCAGTACACAGCCCTAATGGAGAAAACAAAGGCAGACTGTAAAGTTGGTAGGCCTAGGATGTGGGAACTGCAATAAGGCCTTGAGCTTTGCCAAATGTCCATAGAACCTAGCCAATGAAAATGCTGTTGCTTGCTTACCTAAAATAAGGGTACTGCTTGCTGCTAGCAAGGGGTATAAAAAAGCAGATGAGAAAATAAAGACAGATGACATCTTTTCTGCACATAATTGACTCCTTGTATCTTTATCGGCCGTCATGACTCTACACTGACAAGATGGCGTAGATGCAGACCAGAAGAAACAATCTTAGAGTATGATCTTTCAACTGGGAAAGAAGTTACATTGTTTTGCAGACCTTTAGCAAATGGTAAATACATCTCTTCAATGAAAGGGACGGGAAAATTCCTGCTGTTTTCTCCTGAAGCCAGCCACCTGCAACCTCCCTTCTTCCCGGGGAGAGTCTTTGCCAGCTGCCATCTCTTCTTCATTCTGTACTCAGCAGAGAGACAAGATATTCTGTAGCCTAGGTGAGACTGAGTGAGACTGAAAACAGAGAGGAAGTCCTGAGTATACTGAAAACACCTCTGAAGAGGCTGATGAACCACATTACATGCAATAGCACAAAGGGCAGGGCCTCAAATTGCATCGGGGGAGGTTTAGATTGGCTATTAGGAAAAAAATTTTCACTGAAAGGGTGATCAGGCATTGGAACAGGCTGTCCAGGGAAGCAGTGGAATCGCTGTCCCTGGAAGTGTTCAAAAATTGTGTGGCTGTGATGGTTAGAGTCATAATTTAGTGGTGGACTTGGCAGTGCTGGGCTAAAGGTTGGACTTGATGATCTTAGAGGTTTTTTCCAATGTAAATTATTCCATGATTCTAAGGAGGGGGAGAGTACAGATGGATTATCTCCATCTATTACTATAAGATGCTGCTTACATCAGCAGCACTA
Organism: Manacus candei; assembly: GCF_025592945.1. NCBI lineage: Eukaryota > Metazoa > Chordata > Aves > Passeriformes > Pipridae > Manacus > Manacus candei. The sequence goes on from NW_026138062.1 coordinate 36,388,076, forward strand.
CTTTTCTTGCATGCTTAAATTGGATGGTGTAGCTGAAGGATATTTTTCTCACCACAAACTTGCCTTCAGTTGTAAATTTTCAGTTTACATTAGGCATGAGGTGGCAACTGCTCATGTTGAAAGCATTCAATAAGGAATTTATACAGGACTCTGCTTTGTAAACCTATCACACTTCAGCAGTTTCTTCAAAGAGTTGCTCATGTTTACTTTTTCACCTGCCTGGGGAAAAAGCGAAAGTGGCAGTATTGCCAACACCTTTAATACCTATTAGGCATAAAGTGGCTTCTGGTGCACAAAAATTTTCCTCCCTTAATGTATATTCGAAGTTCAGTTAAAAATTGTTTGACTGACTAACAACCATCGCTTTTCTTGAATCTTTTCATCAGTCACCAGATTAAAATAGCTAGGATTAATAGGGTTGTCCGCTCCTCAAAACTGATTTCAATTGAGACTTAACTGCCATGACAGTGAAAGAAAAAGGATCTTTATTCTGCATGAATGCACAGCTATAGTATAAAATTTCCAGAAAACTTTGATAGAGTTGGACAGATTAGTTATGAACACATAAGGTTATTGTAAGCTAATTGAATACCTGAGCCGGAACGTCTCTCTTTTGTTTTTGTCTTGCTTCAAATTTTGTCTTCAGAATTCTCCATTCAGAAAAATCTGAAGTTATTGCAAGCAGAAAATATTATTTAATACAGTTTCTTAAAAGATTATCAATGGAATTATAGTACAAAAGAAGAATTAAATAGCTATGGAGACTACAGCTAACTTGAAATTCTTCTGATCTCTATAATTCTACTTGGCAAAATTCAGATTATTGCATTTCTTCTAATTTTTATTTTCTTTCCTATCTCAGTCTCCCATGAAAGAAGTTGATTATATTTGTAAGCAGTGAATATGACTATACAATGTAGTCAGTGGATATGTTTTTACCCTTTCTTTTTAATAGTTATGGCAGTCATAGTATTCCTTTTAAGCAAAGCAGATGAAGCATAAAAATATGGGGTTTAAGTTGACTGTGTCATTTGAAAGCTGAGATACTGCAATGGAATGTTGGTGTTTGGGATAGTTCTTTATTTCCACAACACTTTCACAATTTGCATATGAGTCTGCTGGTTTTTCAGAGTAAATCCAGTCTCTGATACCAGATGGAAAAAGTCACCAACTTAGGAAAATACGGTTTAAATGGTAGTCTGCAATTTTATTTAACCAGTGGGTTTATCCGGGTGTGTTCCTCTTACAGTGTAAACAAAAGTCCCAGTCATTTATTAACTATATGGAGATACCATTTAATACTCATTGAGTTGCTGTATTAGGAAAAGAGAAAGCAGTTTTCTGTGCTCCCAGGGTGCTTGTATCTCTGCCTTTTTTACTGAAACTTTGACTTGCACGCCTAAAATTCAAATTTTCACCAGTAATGGCCCTTGAATGGGATTGCAGTGGCTTTGGCTATCCAGATATATCCTCCATTTCAATGGAGGGTTTTTCTTTTTCCAATATTGTAATTGATGCTGGAAGAAAAGCCAAAAGGTCTGCCTAGCCTTAACTGACCCCATCTTTTGGGAAGTTCCATGCTGAGTTTTGCAGAGCAAAACTCATAGCAGGGGTGCCCACGCAGTGAAGGAGGCTTACAGGTGCAGGCAGGCTTACAAAACTGGAACCTGGTTCTTTCTAATTAGATTGGAGAAAATGGCAAAGAAGTCAACAGAGGCAGTGACCTCACCCACCTTCCCCACAGGCCAAAGGAAATGCTCCATCTGGCTTCCTAGCAGAACTGTTCTTCATATGAAACATCCAGCTGAACATGTATGTCACTGTGGTTCATAGAAGAGGAGAACCAAACTGCCTGCCTGGAAGTGGTTTAGAATATAGCAGGAAAGTGCATGAACTAGAAGATTTTGGTGTATTTTGAAAAGGTGTTGCCCAGTGACCAGCACCTGTTGCTCTTTTGTTACTGCCCTGAGTTCCTTAAAAGGCTACTCTAACAGTGTATGGTGCTTTAGTGTTCTGGTAGTGAAAACAGTGTTAATGGCTGCAGATATCTCCTTTATAGGCAGGGAATATTCTAGATCAGGGACTTTGCTCTCAGGCCCTTCAATTTAGATTAATGAGTTATCAAGTACTTTCAATACCTCCCGTTTAATATACTTTATATAATGGGTAAACTTATAAGTTAATTTTAGCTATTGTTAGAAAAGGAATGACAATACAGAATGTTTTATATTTGTTCTTGAAATGAAATTAATGTTGGGAAATACATGTGCTGTCTCATTTCCAAGTGATTAAACATATTCTTCTGGATTTCATAATGAACACATTTTCATACAAAGTGTGAAAAGTGTGGTTGGGGAGTTTTTTAACATTTAATTAGTAACTCGGGACACAGCTATTAATCTCTTTTAAACAGAAAACCTTTGAACTAAAATTGAGTGTGACTATACATGGTATACTTTTAGACCCATATATGAATAATATCCTATTATTTGTGTATCAGTTGTTTTAACCTGTCTACTTCTCTTTTTTTTTTTTCTTGTGGTTCTAGAAGAGGTAAATGAGATTAGTCATTCACACATTTATCACTGCTTACCTGATATGGACAAGGTTTTACACTTGGACCTTCAGACATTGCAGGATTTTGATGCATCTCCTCAGCCACAGGGATTGTGCAGGTCATCATAACTTGCCCATCTGCTCCCTAGAATCTCTAGTTAAAGTTTTCTGCCCAGACCTTCAAACTCTGCATAACCCTGGACCCAGTGTAACTAAAGACTGCCTGTACTCTGTAGTACTCTGTAACAGGGGTGCAACACATCAAATTTTGCAAGACTCTAGTCCAAGACTAAAATTAATATCCCTTCCCAAAAGAGTCTGTCATTAATCTTGTAACCTCTCAGTTCAGCTGGAATGCACATTTTTTCTTGACCTATCTTCTCCAACATAAATATGTATGTTTTCTATCAGCAGTTTAACATTGAATTCTGTTGAAAAGCTTTTAGATAGTGTAAATGAAGGAGCACTGTGATGGTCCTGCATGCTTTAAAGAAAGCCCTCCAGACAGGTAAACTCCCTAAAGAATCAAGACATCTGACACCAAAGTATTAGGATACTAAAAAACTGCAGGGTCATTTTTTGCCTCATGGACAAGGAAATTATGTTACTTTTCCATATGAGCTGATGACATTATAACCTCAAGAGAGAAAAAGAAACATGCTTTCTCACATCTTTCTAGGTACCTATTCTACAAGTACATTGAATTTGGCTTAAACAATAAAAGCCTCTCCCACAAGAAATTCATCTGGAAGTCTGTCATGGTCACAGTAGCGTTGCTTTCTATTGCACAAATGTGTAAGGCAAGACCACCCTTTTAGTCTCTGCTGTTTAACCTACTCTGGAGCACTTCAAATTATACAGACAAGCCAGACAGCAGTATGGGCTCCTGATAGCCCAAGGAAGACATGTGGTTTGGCCTTGCACTAATTTGTCTTTGATTCAAAACAGTAAGAATCTGCTTATCATCTCTGAAGGCTACCTAATGCATTTGCTTGTAAAATTAGTTGGAATAAATTAGAAATGGTGCACTTAAACATGCTCAGTTGGCATTTTGGGGTAACTGAAACCTGTGATGGCAGCATGAACGTGGACTACCTATGGATATGTTTGGATACCAGGGGGAGTTGGTTACAGTCCTCCTGAGTCAGTTCAGCACCGAGAGCAAGGAGGTTTGCACATGCTGAGGATGGATGTGCTTGGTCTTCAAGGCCAGGTCCACATTGATTGAAATATTGTGCTTCAAAGCACACCTGCTGAGGGGGGTCCTTATTATGGAATCTCTACTTCGGGGGGAAAGTATGCCATGACAGAGAGCCAGGGCTTTAATTCTTGTGAGGAACTGTCCCCAGCTGTGTGTAGGAGCTGCTTTCACAGGCTGCCAGCAGTGCACCCCTGGGGCAGCCTCAGGCTTTGCAGTGCAACAGTGGCATCCTCTGACTCCTTGACACAGTCAACCCGCTCACAACAAGACTAGTTTCAACCTGTTTCTATTTGTGGCATAAAGTATCTCTTACAGTATCTACTCCCAAATTAGCTTTAGCCCCTTTGGCTGGAAACCATTTTTATTCTGCACCTCTTCACAAATGCAGAACTGTGGGTGACATGCTGAAACCTAAGGATGTCCATAAAGTTGCACGTTCTTCATTACTAAAGGCACTAAGGGTACAGCAGAGAGATTCCATGGCATTAGTTGTCATTTAAAAACTACTCATCCCACCAATAATGGGAATTATGGATGTTGTTGAATGCTGGATATAAGCTGTTTATTGTTTAGAAACTGTTCCATGAGATTTCTCAGATGTTGTCTGTTATATCCTCTGTAGAAACAGTTGTGCACATTTTAGCCCTTCTGCATCAGACCTTGAATCCTACCTAATAAGAAAGTGTGTTGCAAAACATTAAAAAGCTTAAGTATAGATTTACATCATGATGAGAGTTGATTCATCATAAAATATGTTGTGTCATTCTGGGGCACACTTGAGACTGTCTGGACTTCACCAAAGAGGACTGCTTTTGGAGATCTGGTCTCCTGGTCCCACTAGTTTGCCTGTTTACAGTTCCTTTGACTGGCTGTAGCTGGTCGAATTAATTTCATAATGGATACATCTTTAAACCTTCTTCCCAGAACTGAGTAGTAGGATATATCCCAACATCTTGGAGACTCTCAAAATCACAGAAAGTTTGAATTCTCTTGAGCAGTGTATGAGGGTAGGCTGGGACAGAAGTCTGGTATGATAAACTGACTGAGCTAGCAGCTTAAAAACAAAGAGCATTTCATAGAAGTAGACTCAGAAAAATTTGCAAGGATTTAGTCTTACCTTTGGAGAGATTTGGGACATCACTAGCAGACAGAAACTAAGTTAATGTTCTCTTTGCCTGACCTCACTTTTCTGCTTTTCCGCCCGTTCTTCCATCTACTCACTCTCCTTTTAACTAAAAAAAAAATGCAATCCGAAAGATGTGTTTTTACAATTTCTATTGAAACAAGACATTGCACAGCAAATACCATCTCCCAGGAAGCAAGCACGAGAACAAGAAACGAGTTGCAGATTTTAATCGTGATGAATGCTTTCCGGTCATGCCTCAGGCAAATTCTGCAAGGAAAGGTGGTAAGAATCTAGAGACAGTAAGTCTATTAGCATTTCAGATGAGTTTTGAAAATCAGTTAGGTACATTATTCTGAAAATCCCATCTCCCTGTGTGATAAGTTTCTTCTCAGTGGCACTTGTTGGTACTTGCTGCAGTATCAGGTCCTAAACGTCAAAAGCTCAGTGGGGAGCTACAGGGTTAGGTAGATCTGTGCCCATGACTCAGTGTTTGCAGCATCAGGCCTCTTATGTTAACAGCCTGTGTAATGTAATAAGGAAATAACTGTTGTGTTATCTGATCTTGCTTAAAAAGGAATAATTGCATAATTCAGCAGTTCATGGTGCTTTTGAAAAGTGTAGGAGGCGTTAACATTACTCTAGGAAAATTAGCCTATGTTTGTAATATGTACACATGTGTTCATTAGTTCACAGACTTGTGTGGCATCAGATTGTGTGGTCTTTGGGATTCTTTGTCTGACCCTGGAACATGTCTGAGTTCCCCAGTTGAGATACATGTCCCTGCCCCATTCTGTGCTTTTATCAAGACGAAACTAAGAACATCTCGATTCTTTCTCCACTCTGTGCTTCAGCTTTCAGTAAAATGCACAGTTCAAAAGGGTTCTATGGTGCACCCTACCGGAGCTGAAGGTACCAGATACACCAGAATACAAACTTTCACTCAATTTAGATAGTGACTCAAAGCTACGAGTTTGGTCTTCTTTGCAGCTCTAGGATTAGGTTACCATTTCATTCTCATTGCAGAGACATTCCAAGTGTAAGTTATTCTTTTACCTAAGCTCAGTAGGGTGAGGTGTTGGAAATATTAATAGAATTCTCATTATCTTCTAACAAAGATTTGTCATGTTGGTACTAATTTATACAGTTCAGCAGCAAAAGCTCCTAATGATTCTGTGAACAAAAAGGAATTGTGTACTAACATGTACTTTAATAGCATTAACGCTAGGAAAAGCAATTTTTTGAAATTTTACCCTTAAGCTGTAGTCTCTGTGGTCTCCTACTGCATTTTACGCTTTAAAAAGATGTACTGTTTTGTAGTTTTAAAATATATTTAACTCTCACTAACATAGTATTTGGACATCTGCCAATTTCACTATGGAATTTCAACTGATAAAGAGGGTAGCCAACAAGTAGTGCATATTTGTTATTAATTCAGGGATAGGCTTTGTCATCTTAGGTAAGATGAGGTAGGTATTGTTTGTATGTCTTCTTCTAGCTTGTAACTAGAGAAATAGAAGAAAAAAACTTTCTGTCACAGACTAAATTTTTAAAAGTTTATTTTAAACCTAGTTTTTCAGTTTGTTTTCAATATGGCACTGATGGTAATATGGACTCATTAAATTGGAAGCATTAAATTGCATAATCATGAATTCAGTTTTTAAAATTACATCAGCAAATTTATTTCTTGCATTTTTTAAGTCTTCTTTAAACACGTAAGCAGAACGCACATTAGAATCTGACTGCACTGAGGGACATGTGGATTCTTCTCTCTTTCTTCTTAGGAAACTTTGCATTTTGCTATAAATAGTTTGGGTTTGAATTTCAAATAAGCATACATGAATGTTTGACTTTTGACTTTCAAAAAAGCATATGCCAATGTTTATGCATCAGTCTTCACAGTAATCTGAAGTGTTTAAACTTCAGAAGGATGGATCTTGCAGGTATTTAAATATTCTTTGCCTGCAATTAAATTATAAAAGTTTGCATGTGGCTTGAAGAGGTTTTTTTCTGGGTTCACTCATACATAACTCATGTCACTGGCATTTGGTGAATTGTAGCTTGCAGTAGAAATGAGGAATGCTTTAACTATGAAATAACTGTGTCACATATGCAGTAAGCATGAAATGCAGTGGACTAATGGGACTTGTTATTGATGACGCTGAAAGCTAAATAACCATTAGTATTAAATCTTATGAATAGACTCTTGTCTTTCATCTTACCTCTTCAAGCAGATAAAAGACACAGGGGCTATTTAGATGTCATAAGAATAGTTTGCTGAAATCCCTACGGACTTACAAAAAAAAATCTCTCGTGTTGCTTAGTGTTTTGTTGTGTTCAAAGAAATGCCAGTATGCTAGTGCTGAAAGAAGAATTATGTGTGGGTTTAGGCTTGTTAAAGATGCTGTTGAGTTGAAACAATGTGCACCCCTTCTCTGCAAAAATTTCTTCTTTGGGTTTTAAAAATACATAGAAAAATCTCTAACATTGAAAATTTTGAAGAAGCCTTGTAAGACCATATTATAATACAGCATTGTCAATGTTTGTATTTTCCTAGATTCATTTATAAGACTACTGTGTATGTTTTTAAATGGCTGTAACATATTAGAAATATATAACTAAAATTTTTTTACAGATATTAATCTTCTATTCACCTAAGAATAAAGATTTTTAAAGATTTAACTTGCAACCTTCTCCATTTTAATAATAAAATACACTGACAGTGGTTGTAATTTGTCCTTATCTTTCATACAGAATATTTAGAAACGGAACTTATAATACACTGTTAGCAGTTGATGTGGAAGTGGTGTTCAGCTCTGAGATCTTGTGTGATAGCTTTGGGAACAGTAATTAAATTGCAAGTATCTCTTGTGAAATTCTGGTTCAAATAAATATTTCTAAATTTGTGGTGAGTATATATTAATCATGCAGTGCATAACAATCACGCTGGTGTTTTTTTTTATAGGAAACAGAACTGGAAGACTGTGGTGTTAGTACTATGCTGCTGGTACACTTCTTTGGAAAGGAAGGAAAGCAAAAACTTCGCTATTCTGAGTTTTTCAGGTATTTTTTCAGCTGGACAAGCCTAACAGGAACCAATCTTGTTCCTATCCCCTCTGCTTTGTACCAACACTGGCATTAATCTGATGTTACACTGAGCTGATTCAGAAAATTAAGCAACGAAGTAGAGATTATTCATGATTTTGCATGATTGCATTTCCCATTTAGCTCCTAGAGTCTGCTGTCTAAAGGAGTTGAGCACCATAACTCCAGAGCAGCAATGGGCCTGGAGGCTGTGAGGGTCAAGACTCCCATTCTTGGCAGTTCTATGGTGACATACCTTAAAACAATGTGATTCGTGAGTATTTTTCTTGACCAAATCACCAAAAAAGTGACTTCTAATCAAATAAAAAATATTTTCTGAGCTGAGATACCCCCTTCCCTATTACAACTATCATGGTAAGCTGTAGGCAACTTATCTACTTGCTTCAAATTCCAGCTGCTGTTGAAGCTTTACCTGTGCCTTTTCCTTCACCCTTTGAACTACTTTTGCAATGGGACTATGCAGATACCTGTTTGAATCTTGACACACGTCTCCTAGCATGACATCAAGAGATTATCTACATCAGTATTACCTTTTCTACAAAAATAATCAGTCCTTTACAGACTGCAAAAATAAAGTAGAATAATGTGGTTTACTTCAGTTTATATTCAGAAATGGAGAATGTGTGTCAGCCCTCTTAAAAATGAGCATTGTTGCAATCAGTAGACTAAAAAGTGTTCGGCTCCAGTGGCTCTGGTACATACCAGTCTTCAAATAAACAGTCTTTCTCTTTTGAAGACCTCAGCTCAATAGGAATCTAAGTGAGTAAAATAAGTTTAAGATGTCTCCAGCTCCCTTTCCTATAAATACCATAGATCCTCTCAATGAAACAAAAGGCAGAGAGCACCAGTAAAAGGTTGTGTTTGCATATACAGTGTAAACTGAAAAGCCTCAGGTTTTAGATAAAATCCTACATTGACCCAATGAGGCATGACATTGATGAAACTATGTACCTAGTACATTCAGAATGCATAGGTTAAAGACCTTTGCCCGCCACACAGATAGAGGCCTGTAATCAAAATCAAACTCCCACATCTTGCTCTTAAAATTTGTGGGATAAGTGTAAGGTTTAATGCAGGTAATTTTTCAACAGTGGCAGTTATGTTTCGTAGAGCTGGAATGTGCCTCTTTATCACTGCATAGACACTCCATCTCAGTTGCAACATGACAGTGAAGTTTGTTTAACACGAAGAAAGGTGAATAAAAGGATTGCTGTCTTTTTAACCTCTGTGAAGATATCACCTTTCACATTATTTTATTTGCAAGTAAATCAAGCACATCATTTCTGGCTTCCTATTGTTCAGGGAAAATGTGATTTCTATCTGATGGCCTCTCATAACACTTTACCTTATGCGAGAAGCTATTGTTGGCTGTTTGATCAAAGTGCCACGCTGTTTTTACAAGAGATGACTGATGAGCTGTACAGACATAGATCATTGTCAAAAGCAGAAAATAATGATGGTAAATGCTTTTATCATTTTCCAAGTTCTTGCCTAGAAAGCTTTTCCATTGATCAGTGTAGTACCTAGTAGAAAGTAGAGGTGATTAGGTTTGATTAGGACACACTAAAACTTGTCACATTAGGTAAATACACAGATATTGCTGTGCTGCAGAGTCCTTGAAAAAAAAATCAGGAATGCTCTCATTGTGAAATTTTACCATACTTACATGGCAATTCTGAAAGCTGAGACTAGTGTTCTCATCTCATTACTTACATATATTTTCCTCATGCTTCCTCCTTTTCAGTTTGGCTGGCATTAAAAAATCCTTTTGTAAGTGTGCAGCCATCTGTATCTACATGTACACCAGTGTTGTCCAACCCTTTTAGCCCACAGTCCAAACATTTAAAAACTGTCAGACAGCCACAGTCAATATACCAAGGCAATTAATTTGTCCTGTTCTCCTTTCTTTGCATTCAAATGGCACAAAGAAAATGGAAACTGTCTACATCTCTTCAGGCAAGGTGAGACTGATATAAGCCAGCTCTTGTGCCTCCCTTCCTACAGCCCTGAGCACAGGAGGCACACTGAGTGTAGGGAGGGAAAATGGCTTAATCATCTATCTCCAGCTGCTGTGTGGTTCTTGGGATATCATATGTTTTTGATACACACAAGAGTTTTTTATATCAAGTGTAAAGAATCAGCCCATGAAATAGAATATCAGATCACTTTTCAACCTTTCTTGGGCTGCTGAGAGCGTGGAAGTAAAGAAACAATCTTGTTATAGTTATTTTGTGGCACTAGTAAAGCTCTTTTTCATGACTCTCTAGAACATAGTCAAAACAGCAACCAAAGATGCTCCTCTTCATTCTCTGCTGAGCAGCATTGGTGGGATACCCATATTGTTCTGCAGTTGGAACTGCTTAGAAGCAGTGGAAGCAATCCAGGATGTACATTATCCTATATCTTTATTCTCCTGTATCAGTTTAAGAAAATATAGAGGAATTTGCAGCAAGCCTAAAATCATGTAACAAAGAAAGGTAGATTTAAAACAAGAGGCTTTAATCAGGTGAAACTTTATTGTCAGAAGATCTGAACAAGTTTCTGTTTCAGATTACCACCACTCAGTTTTACACCTCAACAATAATGTCATCTTCTAATACCAGGACCTGTCTTAGAGAATGTCAGATTTCAAACATGAAGCCAAAGTTCCCCAGATTTCCAGGCTTTTTATTTTGTGTGGATTTCTCCCCGTTTTTTGATACAGAAATAATTTTTGGTCTTTTCCTTACAAAAAAAAATTTTCAATTGTGCTTTAATTTTCAGCTACATTGTATGTACTATTTTTTATTCTGAGTAGAAAACTATTTAGTATTCTAGATATAGCAAATATTTCTTCCTGACAGACACTATTTTTCCCCTGAAAAAAAGTCCTTTACTGATCTTATTTAAGTATGTTTAATCCCAAATAAAAGAGGAGACACTATTTCACTCCCTAAACAGTTTACAACTGCTGTGATTTTTTTCTGTAATCTGTCCCCAAGCAAGCTTAAATCTCTCACAGTCTTCTTGAAGGTAAAAAATAGTGCAGAAAGTGTGGAAAGGATATTCAAAAAACTCTCTGATAGTTGTGTTTTTTCCTGGGATGTCTTACAAGAAAGTACTTCCTGGTATAGTTAAATAATGGGCATCTTTTAATCATATAAGCAAAATTAACATTTCAAATCCAGTTTATGGCATTTTCTTACCTGATTTGTTGCTTCCAAACTTTTCATTGGTTAATAGAATTTTGCACCAGAAATATTGTTTAATAGTGGTCCCTTTTTTATTTCTGCTTTAGCTTGAAGGTCACAAATTGTATAACTGTGCACACAAATCATGCCTTTTCCCTACCTACCCTGTTTCTTTCCTTCAGTATTTTGAATTCCTTGGTACATTTCATTTGAAACCTTTCATTTGAGAAATCGGAATGATCCAGGCTGAACCCCACTGCTAGTGCTGACATTTTTGGGGGGCTGTTCTGTGTGTGTGTGCCAATGCGTAGATGCAGGATCTGTTTCAGGTAGCATCATCAGCTGGCAGTGCTTTAGCTGTGATTGTAGCTTGTACATTTTCAGTGTTTTTCATCTGGGGATTTGGAATTGCTTTGCAGAAATAAGAGTATGATTGCTTCCTTACTTGTCTCTGTACCTACATTTCTATCTATGTGTGTGCATATATAGACAGAGCCCTAATGCACTTAAAGATTACATCTAGTGCAACCAAGATCGGGCAGTGAGGAGGTGGAGACAGCAACAAAATCTGGCTTTGTGATATTCCTATCATAACTCAATCTGAATATTTCCCAAATACTTAGTAAAGAGATTGAGAAGTCTATTTCTTCCTTTCCTATATACTTAGCAAAAGAATAGCTTGATTAGTTTCCACGCAATGGTTATAAATGAAAGTGAGGGGTTTGGTTTGGTTTAGAAATACTTAGGATAGTAAATCAAAGAGGGGTTTGTCTGTAATTCTGAAAATTGTGAGACTGATTAACTATCTTAACACTTGCAGAACTGAATTTACAAGTATACATCTAAATGTTCTCTAAAGGTTAATGTCAAGCCTTTATGATATTTTCTATATTGAGGTTTGAAAGTCAGATTGCAAAAAGGCAACTCGCAGCTGGTTTGCAACAGTCTTTTGGTGCAGAGAGGGTTACCAATTCTTCAAAAGGACTTCAGTGTCCAAAGAGGAGCCAAAGCAGAGTATAAATGCTGGGGTGGTATATCCACCACTATCGTTGTTGTTAAGTTTCCTTCCTACAAATCAGTGCGACAAAAACTGGTCAGATCTGTACTAGAGCGTTAAAGCTCTGCATAGACAGTTCAAGTCAAGAGGTGGAAACATTTCCTTTAGTGTGTCATTCTACTATTTTGTGTTCCGCAAAGAATACAATGCTAGCACTTCTCTGGCTGGAGGGGGAATAGCTGCATTCCTGAGGTCTCCCTGCTTTTATTACATTTTCACTTCTATTTGTGGTGCTTTAACACCATTAAAGCTGAGTTGCCAAAAAGTCTTGAAAGACTCCCTCTTTCTATAGTAGAGCACATTACAAAATGAGGGATAAGTCCTGATAAGGTTTTTGGATGCTGTTGTAGCATGATAAGGAATTTGGCCACTGGCCTTCAATGTGGGTGTTTGAGAGAGTGTGCATAAAACGGGTTATCTTAAAGAAAGTACTGTCTGTTCTCAGCCTTTTCCCCATCTCATAAATTTATGGTTTGCCTTTCCTTTTTATTTGGAAACTGAGGGTTTGCTTTTATTTTCAACCAACATAAGAGTATTCCCAGTGTAATTATTTTTTAATTGTAGAGCAGATCTACAATCAGAATCCTGTTCCTGTAGTTGAATTCTGACTCCCTTCAAAGTTCCCAGTCAAGTTCCCACTGACTTTGGGAGAACAGGAATTTCATTCCTATGGGTTTTTTTCCTAATATCTGGACAAATTTTTGAGCATTTTCCAGCTGAAACTCATAGCAGCACTGTGATCCAGAAGATAACAAAAGCAAGTATCCCTAGTGGTGTCTTGACATTTATGTATCGAGTTTTACTTCCTAACCAGAAAGTTATTTTTAATAACTTATAATAACTTTCACTTGAAAAAAAACTCATTAGGATTTTTAACTCTCACATCTGGGAATAAGAATGACCTAGAATGCTGATGCGATTATTCACAGTATTTTAATTTTTTTAATATGGGAAACTATCACATAAACTTAAAATTACACATTTCAGCTGCTACTCCGAGTAGCGTTTGATACAGCAGAAAATCTTCCCACTCTGGCTTGCCAGGAGCAAGTCTACAGGTTGAAATGAACTTCAGTTAGAAGAGGGTGAAGAACCAAGAGCACATCAAAAATGCCACAGCCAAAACCTTCACTTTCTGCTCTGGCTTTGCTGCCCCTTTCAGCTGGCTAATGTGTGCAGCTTGGTGGGCCACCTGCTACTTCCTTATCTTGTAGAAGTGATTGATCTTTCAGCTCTCCTGCCTTTATTGGGTCTGGCTAGAGGGCAGGTCGCCAAGGCTTTTCTACTTAAGGAAATGCAATACTCAGAAAAGGTGGAAGAATATGTTTCTGTGTAATCACCTATGGCTACTGACCGGTAAAGCAAATGACTGAGAGTTAGCTCCCCAAGATAAATAGCTCAAGACTCAAGACCTTAAGTCTGTTGCAAAATATATCTACCTTTCATAGATTAAAAGCCAAGAAAATAAAACATAGTGTCTTGTTTCCCTGTATCCAAATTTTAGGCATATTTCTCTAAGTGACCTCATTTTCAGCAGTTCTCTTCCTCCAAACCAGACATTACATGGCTTAGAAACTACAGTCAAAGATACTGTTCAGCACAGTGACTTCCAGCTAAGTACAAGCCACACATCCCAGATACCACCTATTCCTTACCTGTGATGGCCACTCTCAAAATGCGGCCAAGTGGCCCTAGTCAGTGTTTGCTGGACTGACTCCATGCCTGGTCCACATGCCAGGTCCATGCTGTTCTCACCCCCTGCACCTCAGCCTCCCTTCCCAGGACCTGGGGGGACTGTTGCAAGCTGTGGGTGCAGCAGGGCCACTTGTGCCAACCCATGCAGCCAGGCTGGTCTCCCCGACACATGCTGACTGCAGTGCTGGCCAGAGACAGTGTTCTCATGAGTTACAAAGAGAGCAGCTGGGTTTGAAAAGGGAAGAGTGCAAGCTGTGCAAGTCAGCTCTTGCTGGTCTGCAAGACAAGGGGCGGCCCGGTCACACTAGTGGCACTAACTGGTCCTCTGGTGTTTCATCTCCTTGTGAGAGGGAGAGTTGGGGGAGCTGAAAGTGTGTCAGGTCTTAAAGTTGACTCTGGAGGAGTATACCTTAGTGTTTGACTATACTGTGAGAGCCTTGTAATCCCCTTTACTAGACCTGAAAAATGCACATATAAAATGTGAGAGCATATTGTACCCCTCCTCAGTATTAATCTAATTAAACTCTAGCCTGAAATTTAAAATCATCTCTACTATAAGGCTTTCATTTACCTGTGTGTCCTGAGCTGTGAAGCATTTGTTTGCCCTTCATTTGCATGTGCAGCTCTACCTATTAGAAAAAATACAAGAGAGAGCTTATGCCACAACAGCAGTCTTCAGCTAAGCCCTTATAGACTTCACAGAGCTTCGAGCTACTAATTGTCCAAGTGATCTCATTAAAGAACTAAAGATAGCTGTGTGAACTAAAATGCCATAATTTCAAGGGAAAGAATTCAAACCCAGTGAGGCCCTGCAAACTGATGAGCAAATGAGCCTCTGCTGATATTGGCTACATAGACGCTTAACTGTCCTCTTCTCCAAATAATTTCTTTGTCCCAATATAGGAGTATTTCATTACCTCCTGTCAATAATGTCTGCAACTCAATAAAGCAGGGTTCTTTCAAAATACTAAAAGTATTCTGGCAGGCACCACTATTTTTAGCCTTTATTTAAAAACCATCGCTTGTTTTTTGGTTGCCCCATTTCTGACGTGGAAGTTATCAAATGGATCACACAGTATTGTCTTTTACTTTTTCAAAATTAATATTAGCCAGAATAAATTAATGGGAATTAATGAGAATAATTAATGGCCATGCAAACCAAACTGGGGAAACTCAAAGCTCCGACTCTCCTTACAGTTCCAGTTCTGTACCTGCAGGTTGTTACTTGCTTCTTGCGATACTTTTTCTTTTCTTCCTAAATGAATGGGTGTCTCCTAAAAACCTTGATGTTCACCCTTTCCTTTTTCAGCCAGTTCTCTTCTTACCTTCCTGCAACATCATCTTCTGTGCTCTTCTGAACTCCTCTCTAATCCATCCTCTAGTGAGTGCAAAATTAATTTGCCAAACCTTTGTATGCAGTTATAATCTTTGAGGCTTTCAGTCATCTTCTCCTGCAGTGATGATTTCAAGTTTCCTCTTTTCTTTCACCTTTGTGGTTACTAGGGCCTCATCTTTCTAGGCACCTTCCAACCTTGTCATTCCTCTCCTATTAATATGAAATCTCATAAATTATGTGTCGGGCCTTTAGTTACCATGTCTCTTTTCATCCATTCATTATGCTGCTGCCTTACCAATTATTTTATCTCCTTATCAACGCGTTTTTAAACGTTAGTAAAAACTAGATGGCCGGTGTTATATCGGCAGGTTCCCCTGGCAGCAGCCACCTGTGCGGGCCGAGAGCGTGCCCTGCTGGTGCCGCTGTGGAAATGCAACCCTGGGAATTAATCCACAATCGCCGGTAAAATCAAAGTGGTGATGTTTAAAACAACGATATTGGTGCGTCTCTAGTTCAGAGTTACTGTCTACTGCATTTAGTAGCCGAGGTAGTAGTAGTGATACAGTGATGTGCATATCAACTGCTGGATAATATCTGTTCACACTTAGGTTCATGGAAAATCTGCAAACAGAAGTCCAAGAAATGGAATTCATAAAGTTTTCAAAGGGTTTGAGCGTCATGAGAAAAGAAGACTTTGCGGCATGGTTGCTGTACTTCACTGATGAGGAAAACAATGAAATTTACTGGCAGAACGTGAAAGACAGAATCGAGGCAGGAGAGGTTGGTACCCAAAGCTTGCTTTGCTTTGCTTCCTTGTTTGTATGTACATGTTTACATTTGAATATGAGTATCTAATAAGGTAACTAGTTATCAAAAGAGTTATTGCAGCCCTTGAATTTTATGCAAATAGGAACTGATAATTTGCCAGCTGAGAAATGCAAGTACTGACAATGAGTAGGCAATCGCACCTAAACACTAACTCCCACCTGATTTAATGAAATAGAATTATTGGGATTTGAATGTATTATTCATTATATATCACCTGAATTCTGTGATACTCTAGAATATCAGCTTGGAAGAATTCAAGACTTTCTGCAAGTTTACAAATAACCTGGAAGACTTTTCCATTGCCATGCAGATGTTTACTGTAGCCAATCGTCCTGTGAAACGGGGTAAGTGCTGTACACCTTTGGTTTGGGGTTTTTTTAAGAAAAAATGTGGTTTTGTTATGGAATTAATAGTTGGTGGGCTTATGTGAAAAATGTGAGAGAGATATGAGAGGGCAGCAAGAGAATTACATATTCTTGAGAGAGAGATGTTTGGATGGAATTAGAACCAAAAAAGGCCAAAACGGGGGGATTTACAACTTCTGACTTTCATCACTAGTTAGTCCAGCCTTCAGGCAGAGTTTCATTTCTGCGGCCTGTCTGGGTGGCTGTTCTAGTGCTTAACCAATCTCATCGTGGAGATTTTCCTCTTCTGTGTCAAACCCTTGCTGCAACTTACAATGATTGTGTCTTACCTCTGCACACCTTTGAGAAAATGGGGCACTATCTACTCTATAACCCATTTTAGGCAGTTGAAGGCTGGAGCAAGATTCCCCCCTTACACTTCTGGTCTTCCCAGCTCCCTCAGCTTCTCCCATCATGTGCTTCTGTTCCCAGCTGAATTCATGGCCCTCCTCAGTCTGGTTTAACAACATTTTTCTTCTGTGGGGGGAGAGAGATTTTATTTGCACAAGGCATATGAAGAGTGGAAAGAGGATGAATTAATGGTGAAATAATAGTCATCAGTGAGATGCAAGAGTTTAACTCACTTCTCTGTTAAGTATCCCATTTTTAAGTGCCAAAGGATAATGAGGCCATCAGCTGGTGTTAACTCTGGTAATTTTTCCCTGTAAAAACTCATTCCTAACCAACAGGCAGTTGTGACTCTGTTTATGCACTGAACCACACTGTGATCAAAAGCAGTCAGCTGCTGAGGTAACTCACAGATGTTCCATGTCTACATGTCTAATCCTTTCCTGAAACTCACTAACTTCTTTGTCTTGCTATTTACATATGTGTACTTGTGTGTATTCGCACACATATTAATATTGATCTAAAAATAAGACAGTCTTTTAGTCCTTCTTTTATATTCTAGACTTCTTTTCCTTCTAAGTTCACAACTCATCTTTTCTCCCTGTTAAGGTGGCCCTTCTTGGTTTGAAGATTATTATGCTCCACTGTTGTAGAAGATCTTTATCCTTTTTTCATTTTTTTGTTATATTCAAAAAAAAGTACATTGCTATGTCTGGATTTAAATTTAGCATCAAAAAATGAAACAGTTAACATCTTTTGAAAGACAAAATTAAGACTGCTATAATCATCCCATATGTCATGTCCTTTTCAAATTGTGGTATATCCTCTTGCAAAAGGATTTTCAATTAAATTTTATTTAAACCAACTGTAAATTCTACATTTATTACATTTAAATTCTACATTTATTACATTAGGAATTGTTGAAAGAGACAAAGATTAGAGCTAAGTCAGGAATGCTACTTCCTTTAGTAAGCTTCAGAACTAAACATATTTATATCACTACCTATAAAAAGCACTTGTTTCTGAAAGCAGAACCATGTTAATACTATATTTATGACTTCATGGGACAACTTGCTGTAATAATCTACAATACTGCTATACTTTAATAACCTCCAATCCCTTCTTGAAATTCACACTTCCATGATGCCTTCAAAAATGCAGCCAATTCATATGTTGGGATTGTGCTTACTATAATAAACAACAATCATTTCAGTCTTACAATCTGCTGTTTTACAGCAACCCCACATTTCCTCATCTTCCTTGAGTCAAAACTCCAAATTCTGTACACCAGAAGTGGGGATAGTAGGTCATATCTGTAGGGCACATGGCAGTGTAGAGAGAAGGCAAGAAAGCTGAAGACAAGAGTAGATCTTCAGAGAGGTGTGACGGCTTTTTCTGCCACAAATCCCAATAAACTCTTCAACTGTCATTTAAGAGAAGGTAACCTACTTCTTTAAAAACCAGAGCTGCAGGTACATAAAGCCATGTGCTGTAAGAAGCATGTAAGACATGGTGGTCTGTGTTTCTACAGAGTTGCTGAGATTTTTGGTTGAGGTGGAGCATACCATAAAATACTGTTCTCTGAGGAGAAGAGTTTTCTTGCAGAATGAATTGGCATGAAACTGGTTTGAGATAAAATGGTAGGGTTTTTAATGAGAGCATAGTGAGGCAAACACTTATCATCCCAATGTGCGGTAGCAGCCAAAAGTATGTAAGTTTTTAGCATGCAGCTATCTCTAGAAAAAATTATCACTCTTACTGTCATTTGAGAAGTAGTCCATTTCAAAAATTTGTCATAAGATTAATAAAGGTAGTATTACAAAAGATGAAGCAAGCTCAAGAACGCATGAACTGAGACCTCCTAATAGTTTAGTAGTTCACACATCCCAAATTGTCCACTTAGGATACCCATGAGACATTGCAAATTGTACAGAATCCTGCTATTTATGTGCTTTCCATTTTCTTTACAAGTTCACAGTCACCTATGATGTAATATTATGTCTTTACTAGCTGAGTTCAAGAGAGCAGTGAAGGTGGCAACAGGACAGGAACTCTCAGATAATGTTCTGGATACCATCTTCAAGATTTTTGATCTAGATGGAGATGACTGCCTCAGCCACAGCGAGTTTCTTGGAGTCCTGAGGAACCGAATTCATCGAGGTTTGAGGGTAACAAGCTGACATAATTGTTTTTAAATACCACAGACAATTACTACAACTATCTTGTAAATGCTTGTAGAAACAGAAGTAGAGTTAATGAATAGAAAAAAAAAGTATATTTTAAACTGGATATTCCTTACTGCATATGAGCCTAGGTGGAGTGCTGCCACCAAGAACTTGTTATTACACATATGAACTACGAAAGGAGCAGCACAGCATTACATATTGTATTTACATAATCTGGGAATGGGAGTCTTTTTTGTGTAAATGCTAAACACACTTTAACTTTATTAACAGGTACCGCAGCAGCAAGGCATTCAAGGTTACTGGAAGTGTGTGAAAAGAGAAAGCATTAAAGGCGCCAAAGAGCTGTGGAAGCAAACTGGGAAAAGTCCTTTTTAAAGCAGTCCATTGTTCTTTTGTTATAAGTGTTGTTATTTAGGGGAGTTTGTCCTGTTTACTTAATAACTGAATCAAAAATACTCTTTTTTTAACCATAGTTAAAGTTTAATTAACCTAGACTCTAAAGCAATAATTTTATCATCCAGTTCCAGTGCAATCAGTTTGGTTTACAGAAATATTATCACTTTTGACCTCCATACAGAAGCACTCTTGTTCTAGGGAATAATGTCATTTACTGCTCTGTGGAGTCTGACCCTGCACTGTAGAGCACAGAAGACACAGGATTTAATAGTGGCCCCAGGCCCCCAGCAGTGTCATCTCCTGTTGAAGGAGTGGACATCATCTCAGTTAGCCACTAGCACAGCAGTTCTCCTTCTCTGGCAAGGGCAGAGGTCCAAAAGGCAAAATCACTAGCACAATACATTTGAATTCAAGTTATCCTGTATCAAAAAGCAAACTTCACATGGTTCATTCTCTCATTATTGTTGATCTGCTCATGTGCAGGTTCCTGGTGCCTGATTCCACCAGATCCTGTGTGGATGTCTGGTTTGTCTACCTTCATGATGATTAATCATGATGATTAAACTGGAAATACAAGACTGTTGATGCAGGCTTTAAAAGTTGCATGTTGATCAATGAATGTGCATCGACTCTCTCAGGCCTCTTCAACAAATACTATAAATGACAAGCAAAAATCCTCATTCTGTCATAAACAGTGGTAGTTACAATTTGACTTATAAGTATTTTGCTTTAATTATATTGTGGAAGAAGAATGTGTAACAAATAGTTGCTTTATCTTACTAAAGGTTGTGACAGGGAATGCTGCAGTATCTCGGGAATTCAAGGTTATAATAAACAAGTGTTGGGGGGATAATCAGTCCAATGAAAAAGTAAATACAAGTGTTTATTACTCCAAATGCAAAGTTAGACCTAAGATCTTAAATAGTAAAACAAGGAACAAATCAAAACTAACATTTAGCAATTACAGATGAACATTTTTTAGCTGTAATGTAATGTGCACAGGTGTGCATGTTACGTGTTTTGTTTTTTCTACAATCTCAGGGGCCGATAGTCCCAGGTCCAAATCACTCTTCCTGGTTGGCTACTGTGTATAGGAGATAGACTTATCTACAAAGGTTCTTCCTCTTTCCCCCTCTCAGTTGTCTGACTTGTCTTGGCTGGGATGAGAGCTTAACCCTTCAAGACAGGTTTGTGATAACAGAGATAATAGATTCAAAAAGTAGACTAGGGAAATGTCTCAAGAAAAACAAACAAGAAATCTCACCAGTCAGTGAGGAAGTATCCATTCCTTTTTTGCATATGTTGTTCTTAAAGTTGTAAATAAGCTCAACAGGAGGTGGTTTGTTGTCATTTCTTTGGGTTTTGGTGGGGTGAGTCTTGAAAAGAGGGGAAACTTCCATGATAGATAAGACATCAGAGCAGCTTTCACTCAGAGGAGGGACAGGAGAGGATGCACTGGGAAGCCATAAAGGTCCCACCTAAGGTGTACTGAGATTACAGAGAATGTGTTTGGTGTGTTGGTAGCTGTCAGGCAGCTTTGTGCTGAGGAGAAGCCCTACTGCCTGAGCCTTGGTATGGTGGTTTCCTAAGGAACAGAGCAAGAAGCCAGCAAAGCACCTCTTCCGTCCATGGGCTCAGCTTGGAGCTTTAATTTAAATAGTGTTAAAGGCAAAATGCTTGTATTCCTGTCATCTTTGGACATGGACCCAGAACAAGAGCACACCTGTGGGGGAATACTGAGACTGGCTAGACGATCAGGCACCAGTAACGACCAAGGATCCCTTTTCCCCCAGGAAACAATCCAAATGAAGTAAACAATTTGGAAACAATCCAAATGCTACTGCTACGCATCAGCCTCCTCCTCTCAAACTGAACTCATGCAGTGCTCTGTGGGCAGCAGGATATCAGATGGCTGGTTTACCTTGTGTGTTTGGAAGTTGCTTGTTGCTGCTGGTGATGGGAGCTAAGACTAAGAGGTAGCTAATGGGAGCAAAGGTGGGGCAGGGGCACTGGCACCACGGCACCACAGCCAGCTGTGCATCACCAAATAATCAAAAATATGACATAATTGAGAAAGAACTTCACAGCAGTGTGTGTGTGTGTTCACCCAAAGTGTGCTTTGTGCCAGCTCTGACTTTAATGCAAGGCTACCTTTTATTTGTTGCTGTTAATATTTTGGCAAATCGTTACTACTTTGGAATGGAGATTATTCTTTAATATTTTAGTCTGTGTGAAGTTAATAGGTTTATGATGTTTGTTATTCCTTTTGTGGTTTCCTTCGTTTACTAATTACTTGCTGCTTACAAGCTGTTTGGTTTTCTTTTGGAAAAATCAACTCATTTAGCTTTAGTGTATCTAGAAGTTTAATTCCTCAGTGCTCGTTTGTATCTAGGTTTGTGCAATGAGCAGTATCTGCTTTCAGCAGTTACTAAAAATGGGATTTCAAGTTTTCTTTTTTAGCAAAAGCTTTGGTGTAAAGTTCAGAGGAAAAAGAAAAGAGATATGCTTGTTTTTTAAATTAATTTCATGTCTGTAGTAAAAAAAAAAAATTAAAAGATTGATTAGGAATTAAAATAAAGTTATGAATCATTTTCAGAAGTTACCCAGAAAGTGCATTCAGGAAGGAACTTCTTTGAAGGCCAGGGAGGACTGTCCATCAGGCTTGAAGAAGCCTGTGTTTAATTTATAGTTTATTTTTATTTGTCTTAACTAAAATGCTTTAATCAGTCTTAAAGGAATTTCTCATTTTTAATATCTTTAATTGAAAGAGCTGTTTGTGTAAGTGTTTAGATAAACATTGTCTTTTAAAGAATGCATCATAGTTTTAGTGTTCAGTGTTTTAGTTCCTTTTAGTCACTGTATGGTATTTGCAACCTGAGTGTCAGCATTACTCAACACAATTTTGTTAAAAGTTTATGCCAGCTGCCAATCTACTAAATATATCAACTATGACTCTTTTAAAATTAGAAACTCATCCTCTGAACAGAAATATATAGAAAAACTAAATAAAATGGATTTTTCTAAAAAATTTACCACATGTGGAATAAAAATTAATACATTGCACATTGCAGAAGTCTCAAAAATTGATTTAATGTATTTCAAAAGAAGACACAAGGGTGACTGCAGTCATTCACAGCATATAACTCATTTATAGAATTTTAGTTGTTGTATCCCCATAACAGTATTTTATACGTTTCAGTTTGTTTGAAGATACTTGTTTAAGAACCATTTATTCTTCATTTCCAAAGGAAGCAAAGGCAAAAATGCAGTGTGATATACTAGAACTAACAGAAACTTATTGGTTGTTTCTAGAAATTAGTTCTGGTGACTTCATTTGTACCAGCCTCTTTCTAAAAGCAAAATTCCCTCTGGATTCAAACCAAGTTGGCAGGTTTTAACAAAATATGCAACAATTAGGAGTACATATTCTGCACAGAAGAACTGAAAAAGAAAAGCTTTATCACAGTGTTATACATCAAAAGCAAATCTCTCAATTACTCCATCTCCTTTGGTGTATTGTCGTGTTGCAGAGTTCAGATGGGTCACCACTGATCATGCCTGGAAACACCCTGATCTGAACTCAGGTATTATCAGGATCTGTTAGCTTGTCAGTTACCCAGATGTTATCCAAAGGACGAACAATATGTTCATTCTTAATTTCAAGCTTTTGGTGGAGAATATGTAAGGTCTTTATCATTTTAGGGATTATAAATATTCTGCATCTGGACTTCCAGGTGTCTCAGAGCTCATGGAGTTTTGGGTGTAGATATCAGACCATGTCTTGGCTCTGAAAAGTTTACAGATTACGCTTCGGTTACCTACAAAGCAGAGACAAGATAGTGAGATAAACAAAGCTAGACCATGGATTGTGGTTTCATGTCCAGTGTGTATAATGAAAAAGGATCATTGTCCAATAAAGGACTAGAATGGTAACAACCCTGTTACTTAGAGGAAGTATTATAAATTTCAGGTATATTGACCATACTTTGACTAAAACATAGAAATGGATTAATAAATGTACATCAAAATTTAAAAATACGGTTTTATTCTCATGCAAGAGTTCGCACAGGAGGGTGCAAGCATGTCTCATGCCTTCAGTTTTAATGTTTCGTATAAAACAGTCACAACTGGGTCAGGAAACTTCTCCAATGCAGAAAAAAATCTTAAGTCATTCTAAACAGAAAGCACATGTCCAAATGATGCTGTGGTCAATATTTGTGAAATCCAAGATGACAAAACAACAGCTCCCATAGTGGACCTGGTCACAAGGGAAGCATGAAGATAAATGTGGTGGATGTAGACACACTATTAGGCCACCAGAAACTCCTACAGCAACTGAAGATGTCACCCAAGAAGAAGTAGAAGGCCCTTTGCAGGACAGGAAACCTGAGAGGCTTGACCATGCACAAAACTAATCAGCAAACATGCACGTGTCTCTTCACTCTCCTGCTTTTTGAAGGTTTCCTGTTGGCTTTGTTGATTAAACAATTCCTAGTTGGTTCAATAATTTAAAAAATTGCGCAACACATGCGAAGGCAGATTTTCCATTAGGCTGGTGGTATTGGCTTAGTTAACAATGTTTTCAGTTCATTAACTGCTGGAGTACCCTAGCACAGAGCTCTGCTCACTGTCCTCGGGAGCCAAGCTGCTGCTCCTGCATGCCAGCATTCCCCTGGAGCCTGCTCAAGAGTGCGTCCTCCTGCATGCTTTTAGAACACCTCATGCCCTGAAAAGCAGAAAGCCATGTTTGTCCCCACCCGTGTACCCAATGTGAATTTCGGTTGGAAATTAGGGAAAATTGCTTCACATAAAGGGTTGTCAAACTCTGAAACAGGTTGCCCAGGGAACCTGGAAGTGGTTGAGTCCCCATCTCTGGAGGTAGTGAAAAGACATGTAGATGTCTTTTCATTGGCACCTTAGGGACATGGTTTAGTGCTGGATGTTGTGGTGCTGGGTTGGACTTGATGATCTTAGAGGTCTTTTCCAACCTAAACAATTCTAGGATTCTCTCCTGCCTCGAAGCGTGACCTGCCTCTCCGTGCTGATCAGGTGGTGAAAGTAACGTGGAAGGCAATGGGCTGTGGGAGGATGGACATATGGCACCTTGCAGAATGCTGGTTATGATGGGCATTATGTTGGCCTTTCAGACACACGGGTTTGTAACACTGGGAGGAGGGATATTCCATGGGGGTTCTTCTCATGTGATTTCAAACACAAGCTAGCTGGCTCTGCTCTGAAACATCCTCTGGAGGGCCTGGCTGTTCTCCATGACTGCAAAGGGCACACAAAAGATGAACCTCACTGGACTAAACATGTACTTTGTGAATGCCACCTTTCTTCATTGTTTTTAAGGGCCCCCAGATACAAGTACTTGCATTTGGCCACTTTTTGTTAAATTGATGTGCTATTTTATGTGAAGGGTGAAAACTCTTAGAGAGGAGCTGTTTTAAAACTGTTGTGAATTTGGACCTAAAGGAAGTAGATTCTGAAATCAGAACCATCCAATGAGCAATTTCCTGGAGAAAGGATGTACTACAGAGGTGTTGCACCACAACACTGTATGTCTCAGGTCCACTGCTTTAGAGGAAATTTGTCAATTTTAATATTACCCTGGTAATGGAACAACTGGTAGCTCTAAATCACCCCCAAGAAAACCAATTGGTTTAATTTAACACTTGCCAATAAAGTGTTTTAAAATTCTCTTTTTTTTCCAGATACAGATTTTTTTTTATTATTATTTGGCATCTACTGTGTTTTAATCTACTTTGAAACTGATACTACTGGAATGAGCAAATATTACTGAAAACATTGGGTACATCTCTTAAATAATGCACAGAAGGCAATTCCTAGAGCAACAGCAGATGAGTCACAGGGTAGATGATTACATTTGCTATTGAAAAGAAAGGATAACAAAATGTGATGTGTTGCCACTAATCTTTAGAAAAGGAGACTAATTAAATGATAGGTCCTAAACTTAAAAGAAACAAAGCTAGTAAAAGAAACAAAATGCTATTAGACTAAAGGAAAAATTTAGGAAACATGAATATCGCTGAACAAAAGTAAACTAGGAAAGCAAGGAATAAATCAATATGGCTGAAATAAAATTTTTCAAAATGCTGTTTGACCAAAAATGCATCTTCACGATTTATAAATGTGACGTAACACAAACAAGGGCAATTAGTGACTTGCAGTTGGTGTGTACAAGATTACATGAGCTTTACTGGAATGTGAAGAGCAAATACTTACACAGTCTCAGTTGGTTTTATGTCTACATCAGAAACATGAAGCCTCCAAAAAATTGACTTGTCTCATATTACAAGAAGTAGAATTCCGAATGAGACAAATGATCATTTTGCATCAGTGTCCATCTAAGAGGCTGTTGCAATGCTTCTGCCTGGGGATTGCATGATTTTGGAATCCAAGATGAGCTACTTTGAGAGGAAAAAAATACAAAAGCAAAACGGAGATGAAATTGTTGTAGAATATAAGGTCTAAATAGTAAAGAGAGAAATTCTGAACAACTGGAGTGTTTGCAGTGTCTTGCTCTAGGACCAATAAACATCTGGAAGACTGTGCAATAGACCCTAATTGGTGCTGAGGCTGCAAAGGGAAATATTTCACTTCTCTTGTGGATTTTTTTCCTGTAGCTAAAGCAGGTGGGCAGCCAGAAATGGAGGTGTGATGTGAAAATGGACAGGGGACATTTTTTTTCGCTATTTGATAGTCATGGGATCCAATGTGATTGTGGTGAGCAGCCATTCCCATATGGCATTCTCAGTTGCTGTTCAGCTTCCCAAAATTTGCTCCAAATGTCATCATTTGTCCCTCCGCACATCTGAGGCAGCAGGGTTTGCACAAGCTGCACTGCAGCCATTTGAAGCCAGACAGGCCCTTGGTGATTTCTAGCAGAGCTTCCTTCATCCTGCTTGGCTTCTATCCAAGGAGCTGTTTACTTCTTAAGAGGTCCTTGTAGAGTTGTCCCAGGTGGCTTTCAGAAGTGGAAGATATTAGTTCCTGACAGCTGTGCCAAGGGGCTCCTCGTGCAGCATAACTCCTCAACGGAGGGGGGGGGGGGGGGGGGGAAGGGACTATCTGGGGATAAATAATCCCTCTCTGTCACCTCACAACCTTGATGCTGTCCTTGTTTAATTCAGTTTCACTTCAGTTTCTGTCATTATGGAAGCACAGCCCCGGCTCGGCCCCTCCTGCAGCCGCCAGATGGCGCCAGAGCGCCGCGGGAGCGGCGGCGGAGCCGGGGCGGCGGTCTCGGCACTGCACCCCCTGCTCCGGGAGGGAATGGGGATTTTGGTCATGGCACGAGCCGTTCCGACCCCGGGATCCCTCCGATAGCAATGCCAGAGTGAGGCTAAAGATTTCAGGCGTTGGAAACGCCCGCGCTCGAGAAGCTGAGCCCCGCAAGGCAGCGCTGGTGGTGGCGGTGCCCGCCGAGGTCGCGGCGTGCCCGCGGCTGTCAGGCGCTCAACGCCGTTCAGAAAACAGGCAATAAAACAAATAGCAGTAAGTTATTTATAAATAAATATCATTTTGAGGCACACGGCAAGCTGTCTGAGCTCTGTACGTGCTCGGTGAGCGGGGAGAGGCAGCAGCCCGGCAGCGCCCAGGCACGACTGCGCGGACTCGTCCTCGCCTTCGTGCCCGACACCGACCCGGCCGCCCGGCCAGGACCGCGGAAAAGAGCAAAAGACCAGCTTTTATGGCTGGGGAGGATCCCGCCCCGAAGCGGCCGGGCCGGTGCGAACACCCCTCCTGTGAGAAGGGGGGGGCGGGAGGTGGCGGGAGCCCGAAGTGCATCGGGAAGTGTGGCGAGCAGGTCGAAGAGGGTGATCCTGTCCCTCTACTCGGCCCGAGTGAGGCCACGTCTGGAGTGCTGTGTCCAGTTCTGGGCTCCTCAGTACAAGACAAGTGGCTACTGGAGAGGATCCAGCGGAGGACCACACGGATGATTAAG
The DNA here is from genome assembly GCF_025592945.1 of Manacus candei. Taxonomy (NCBI): domain Eukaryota; kingdom Metazoa; phylum Chordata; class Aves; order Passeriformes; family Pipridae; genus Manacus; species Manacus candei. The sequence continues at coordinate 36,415,450 of NW_026138062.1, forward strand.
GGACTGGAGTATCCGTCTTATCAGGAGAGACTACCGGGAGCTGGGCCTGTTTAGTCTAGAGAAAAGACTTAGAGGGGATCTCATTAATGCAGATCAATATCTCAAAGGCAAGTGCCAAGAGGATGATGCCAGACCCTTCTTGGTGATGCCCAGAACGAAGAGCAATGGCCATAAACTAAAACACAAAAAGTTTCACCTCAACATGAGCAAGAACTTCTTTACATTAAGAGTGGTAGAGCACTGGAACAGGCTGCTTAGGGAGGGCGTGGAGTCTCCGTCTCTGGAGACATTCAAAACCCACCGGGATCCACTCCTGTGTCACCTGCTCCAGCTGACCCTTCCTTAGCAGTGGGATTCGACTGGATGATCTCCACAGGCCCCTTCCAACCCTAACGACTGTGTGCTCCTCTGAGACGTTCCGGCGGCCGCGGGAAAGAGGCGGTAGCGGGCGCTGGGGCCGCCCCTCTCCCGCCCACTGCGGCCCGCCCAGGGCCCGCCCGGGGCCGGCTCCGCAGCGGCGGCCGGAGGTGCAGCCGCCGCCCGCCCGTCGCAGCGCCGGCGCTGCCGCGGTGCCCGGCAGGGAAGATGGCGCCGTCCCACGTCCTCAAGTGCTGCCAGAAGGTGCTGGCTTGGGTGCCCGTGGCCTTCATCGCCCTGGTCGTGGCCTGGTCCTACTACGCCTACGTGGTGGAGCTGTGTGTGTGTGAGTGCACCGGGAGGGTGGCGGGCGGCGGAGGGTCCTGCCCGCCCGGGCGGCAGCTCCCGGCGCCCGCCTCCTCCGCTGCGCCGTGGCGGGGTGGCTTCTTCCTGCGCCCGCCCCGGGCTCTCCTCCAGGCGGGCGGGAGGAGACCCCTGCCTCGGGCGTTCCCTCCCTCCGGGGCTGGGTTTACCTGTTGTCCTCCCGCCCTCAGGCGCCTCATGGCGGCGGGGTCCCGGCCCGGAGTCGCCTGTGGAGGAGCGGGGAACGGGTCTGGGGGAGAGAAGGAGGCCCAGGCGGGGAGTCCGGGGCGCTTCCTCTGGGGACAGGGACCTCTCGAAGGCTTCAGCCCTTCGTGTCTCCCCAGGAGGGGTTTCCCCTCTCTGCTTTTCTGTTGTTCATCCTTCTTGCTGATATATCAAATAACTCCTCATGGGTGTATAGGAGTCTTCTCTCCCTCCTCTTCCCCCCTTTAATTAAGATGCCCAGTGTCATTGAAGCCTAATGAAGCTGGAAACATTCAACTTAAGCGGGCTGGGGAGAGGATTTAGGGCTTATGGGGTTTTGTCAGGCCGTGTCCAGGCTTTCTGGACGAGGACTTGTCCTTATATAAATCTGACTTGCAGCCCGTGTCGGTCAGGGTGGTATTTACCCTTTACTGCCTTCGGGAGGAAACTTCAGTTCGGGAGGATGTTGGCTTTCTCTGGGCAGCGTAAATGGAGTGGAACTGCGATGTGCGGTATTCATCAGACTTGGTAAAACTTGGAAGCAGCATAGGAAAACTAAGGAACGCGTTATTGAGCGTTTGGCATGTTTGAGTAAGGAAGCTGAAATGAAAAAAAACAAACCTCAAAATAAGAACTATTTTAAGCTACATATGGGTATGCCTAGTATCTGTACGTCCTTGTACTTGCTATTTGTGTAGACTATGTGCTTTGTTATCCCTGGCTAGAAATAAAAGATTTGCAAATACTTTATATCTGGGTAAACTTAGAGGGACATCAATTAGAAGTAATCAGTTACTTTTCTTTTTCTTCAAGGAGTGTTTTTAATAACTTTTCTGAACGCTGATGTTATTTCACAGCCTTTTGTGTTTAGAGATGTGGACTGGAACATGAACGACAGGCAAAAAGTTAGTTGGACTTTAAATAGTAGAGATATAGTTGTAAAATAATGCTTCTTTTATATAATGCTTATTTTATATTATAATGCTGTGAAATGTTGACATGAGAGAGTTGTTAATATGTGTGTATATTCAAAAATCGAGCTTAAAACTATAAGCACTTGGAACCAAGTTTAAGACAATCTTCAATACTGAAGGTATGGGTTGTTATCGCAGTAGTCCTGAAAGGGGCTCACATTTTACAGGTTTTCTCTACCCGTTATAGTCTGATCAGCATGACAAAAGGCAGATTAGGGCTATTCATTTCTTCTCTTAAGCAAAGAACAAAAACCAAGATATTAAGAGACTTGCCTAGGGGTGCACAGGTGGTCTCTGGCTGAACTGGGAGCAGAACCTCAAGCTCCTGAAGTCCCAGCTTTGTGTTTCGATCACAGAGTGGGGCAGGACTGAGTGCTGGTGAATGATTTCTCCTTCGGAAGCAGAGAGAAGCTGCAAAGAGCCCTTCTGAGTTCGTTAGAATGTCACTTGTGTGAAAATTATTGAAAGGGTTGGCTCCTGTTCATGCAAGAACTTTTGCATCTATAAATCTGGTGCTTTTTGCTCACGAATCGGCTTTATTAACGTCTGCACATACAGACTATTAAAAAAAGATGTCATTTAATAAGAAAATGACTTAATGGCTTCTGTTACCGTCACTGAATTTTACAGTTGGTTCGTGTTTTTGTGAGGTCTTTTTGGTGTGATGGGTTTTTTCCTTTGTGTGCTTTTCCACTGCAGTTGAGTTCAAAGTAGCATAAAGAGGATTTATAGTGGAATACAGGATTTTCTGTTTCTCTTGGCAGGTATGTTTACTTTCTCCCAGTGCTCTTTATGTTCTATTTGTTCTGAGAACTACTGCGCTACATACTATGAAGAAGAGCAAGGATGTGCCTTCAGCACACAGCTGATGAATGAGGTGATACTGGTCTCTGCAGATGGTCACATAGGGCGGGTGCAAAAACAGGGCTTGTGGCTTTGGTAAAAGGCTGATGAGTGCCTGGTGAAGGAAAGTTTTAGAAAAAAGAAGACACAATAGAAAGTTTCAAGTAAATACTAAGAGTAAAAGAAAAATGGAACCCCACAGACACCAGTAGTTTTTCAAAAATTATACTTAAAGATCAGATAAATGTTAAGATGTGAAGCTAACAAGGAAATGGGAAGAGAGAAAACCTTTATTTCCTCAACTGTTTCTTCTTCCTGCTTTTTTTTTTCCTCCTTGTAGTCCTTGCTCGTTTATTAAAGGTTAAGCATATATAGTCAGTTAGTAAATCAAGTGGGAAGCCAAGCTTACTGTAGTATCATAAAATATTACTAATAAAGTAGAAAATGGTAAAGTTGGGCCTGTTGCTTTCATCACATCACCCTTTCCCTTTCAGTTTTGCTTCTCTGTGCTGCTTGCCCCATCCTCTTCTGCTGGAGCAAGACATATTGCTCAATGTCTTACTTTTGGTGTCTGATGGACTCAGTCTTACTCTGTAATTCACTGCCAATAGGTATTTACTTTGTTAGGTCTCTTCTATAACCCTAAATTATGTTACTTACATACCAGCTGTGAACACTGAGAAGAATTGGTATGGATAAGATGAAAGGAGACTCATGAGCTCGTCTTTTGTTTTCCTCCCTTGGAAACTGCCAGCGTCATTATCTCTCTCTGAAGCTGTTGAACACTGGCTTATTTAGACCACTGTTGCTGTGTAGTTGTGATCCATCAGGTAAATTAGCTATTAAGCTAATTGGAAAGGTGAAAACAGCCAAATGTGTGTAAGCAAATGTGTGAATGTCAGCAGAGTGTAGAAGTTCTGTGAACATGTGTAACTGAAGGAACTGCAAAAGACTTAAGGCAGCATGTCATTCAGAGGCTTAGGTGCTTTGAAGTAGAAAAACATGAACACTTTCGTATTAGATTATTTCTTCTTTTCATGCATAACTTGCCCAGAGCTCTGTTTGCAAGAAAGCACACCTAGCAATACATAAAGGATGTTGTAAAATAGCTTTTTGTTAGTTTAAAACTATTTCATGTGTTCTTTCTTGTCATCAAAACATGTTTTGCTTGTAACATCGCTTTTGTGAACAATGGCTATACTGTGCTGTTGTTGAATTGGACTGATTGTGTCTGCTTACCACATCCCTCAGATGCCCAGAGAGAGTGGAGCGCTGCTCTTGTGGTGCATTTTCACTTATGGCTGACTTGTATTTTGGTTTTGTAGGTGATGGGCTCTAATAGGGGCTGGCTGGAGGGGGGTCAGAAGACACTGTTTTGTCACGCGTAGTCAGAGTTGGTGGGTGAAGCCAGCCAGTTTCTTACCCTTTTGCTAAAACATTAGCAGACTTTGGTAGTGCATTCTGCACTGAGAAAAAGAAAAGTTAACTTTGGCTGAATTGTATGCAGATCTTAACTAAAGTGTATTGGCTGGTTTTATTTAAAAAAACGTTAATAACTAAAAATCTTGTTCAGGTTAGGTTTTTACTGAAAAACACAGTCCTGACTTCTCCTGGGGCAAGAGTTTTAAGGACAATGACTTGGTTTACCTATTTGCTAGGCTTGAGAATGTATGACTCTTTTCATGCATCATACTCTGCTAAGTATGGAAAAATGGGATTTTCAAAGCTGTAGGAGTAACTAGTTGTGTATTCTTTTCATTGCATCTAGTTGCAGAAGGGTTTGTTTTTTTTTCTTAATAAAAGGTAATGTCTAGTGCATCTAAAATCCTGGCAAACAAAGCAGTTTGTAATTTAGAATGCATAACTTCGTGTTAATAGTTCAAATTATACTCCTTGCTGTTCCAGGAGACTGCAATAGCTCTTGTCAGTAGGGAGATAGCTCTGATTTCCCCAAAGCACAATCCATATGAGAAGCACATGGTGATCTGTTGTAATGCTTCCATCTGAGGATTCTGTTGCATAAACAGAGAGAAGGTAACTCCATCTGCCTCCTCCAGAAGAAATCTTTACTGAGGATGCTAATGCAATATCTCCCAAGCAATGGCAAGGTGATACTAACAGCAGTGTCAGTAACTTCTGATTTCAAAGTACAGAAAACGCTGAAGTATCAGCACTGAAGGACAACATTTGCATGTTAAGCATGTAAAAAGCATTCCCGTAGGAAAAGAGGGTTACCTTTGCAAGAAAAGGAAAGCAGATTAAACAGGTTAGATCATTAGTTACATTTAATAATGTTTATGTGCCTCTCAGGAATTTAAAAATACAGACGTTGAACCACTCTGAGTACAGTTAGTTGTGTTGTAATGTCTCAATGTAAGCATGCATATTATCATCTTAAATGAGATCCTTTTCTCTAACTATATATAAGTAGAATTCCTGTTGAGGTGCTCAGACTGGATAAAAATTATTGGAAAACTAAGTGCTCAGCTTGAGTAGAAAGATTATTTTCTTATATGGTACTTTGCACTGTATTGATCATTCTAGTTTATAGGAACAGGTGGGCACGTGCCTTTTGTATGGCATGAAACCTGCTCTCTTGCCAGTCCTCTAATGAAAAAATTGTTCCAAGTGCAACAGAACTAGTCAGCCTTGTTTCTTGAGGAGTTGTCTTGTGTCAGCTCTTTCATCTGCCATCAGGACTCCATCCCTTTTTTTCCTCTCAGCCTTCTGTCTGCGGTGCCCGCCCCAGCCCTCTGTTGTCAGTTTTCCCCTGCATCTGCTAAACCGTTCTTGACAGCTCTGCAGTAGTTGGCATCTTTTCTTGATCCCTAGTTACCATTTGGTTAAAAAGAAGTGTGATGCAGTGGCCAGTTTGGTGTTGCTTGGCTTGCCCAGGGGACGAGGCAGAGAATGAGCCATCTGAGCTCAGAGCAGCTGTTTGCTAACAGGGAGTGTGAGCTTGTCTCTTCTACCCATCCAACAGCTTTGATGAAACTTACTGGCATGTACTTAGTGTGAGACCTCCACTGAGCCTCAACACTTGTCTGAAACTGGTCCATGGGCAGGATGACTTTGGAGTAGGGGAGAGAAGGGACTTGGGAGAGCAAGGAGTTGAGTAAGTGTCTGAGCTGAAGCAGGAAGGCTTCCTGTGGTTTTACTTTCTTGTAGCTGTGATCACTCATTGCTGCAGCGCTTTCTGATTGCCTTTTAGGTGTGGATTATAAAGCTTTTCTTCTTGCTTTCAAAGGGCTCAGATAGCATGAGTATTTAAGATTATGGAAAATAGGTTCTCTCAAATTTTTCTCTGGTAACAACAGTAGGAGGTTTGTGTATACCTTGAGTTACAGCAGTGATCTAAAAGTAACTTTCATTTTTAATCAGGGGCTTTACGTTACTTGGTCACTTCTGAGTCTCTGTTTTCCTACCAGATGCTGTGGATAAAAGGACCAGAATTTCAAGTGTATGCTTTCAGTAGACATTACTTTGAGGTCATTGACCCTCTTCATACTCTGAACTTCAGGCTCTGTCTGTCAAAATTTCAATAATTAAAATTTTGTTCTCTAGTGACTCATATTTTTATGAGTTAATGTAGACATGCTTTTCATAACAGAATAATTTTCAGTGTTAAAAGATGGATATCTGAGCTGAGTTCCTGTACACCTGCGACAGATGAAACACTTGGATGGCACTGTACCTACTTTTGGAACTCGAGACTGCCTGTGATGGAAAATGGGAGTAGGATAGATTCTAACTGTCTGTCTAAAATTGTGCCTATAAATGTTGGGGGTTCATGTCATTCATTTTTCATCCGTTCAATAGATCAGTGTTTGTTCGACAGTTTCCTACAACTGTAAGAGTCTGTGCTGGTTTAACATGTACTTTGCTTACAAGTGTTATAAACTATAGGTTCCTGAAACAGCTTTTATGGAGTTTTCAATTCAGTTGTTAACTCCTTCTCAGCTGGTGCATAATCTTCCTGTAACAGGATGAGTATTCGTTTTTCTCTCATTAGTATATTTGAAATTTAATAGAAACATTTGAGAAGTAAGCACAGACCACTTCTTTGGTATAAGCTGAATCTTCACCAAGGTGTGAATCATGTCTAAAAGGGATAATCAGAATGTAACAAATATGTTTGTTCTTTTAGCCACTTCCCCAATATTACCTCCTTCTGCTGTCACTAAATTGTTTTCTGTGGGATGTGCTTAACTTTGCCTGTTCTGGGTCACAGATTTTTCACCCTCTTCTGCTCCCCCCCCTCACCCCAATCCTCAGTGGAGTGCCTCTTACCTAACCTTTGACTGTCTTCTCTTATCTGTGCTAAAAATCAAGTTCCTCCTGCAGCATTTCAGGCTTCTGCTTTTCCTTTTTTTCCAAAAGACCAAATGCCTCATCCATTCCTTATTCACATTCCCTTTTGGCCATTAAAATTGTCTTACAAGATTGGCGAAGAGAACTGGATCACAAGAGCAGCAGCTTTGCCTCTGCAGTTTCTGCAGCAGTCTCTCTGATGCTATATATGGTGCAGCATTGTCTCAAATGTGAAGCACAGAAGCATTTTAATCATATGATTTGCAGAGAGATCAAGTGAGGGTTTTAATGCAGCAAGGGTTTTTTGTTTGTGGTATTTCACTTGTGCATCTTGATGTGTGTTTGTTTGCAGAGTGGGTGATTTTTATGTGTCTGTTGTGAAGCGCTAAGCATGGAAAGCTGACTTGTTTTGGTTGGGTTTTTTTTTCTTTTTTTAAGCCTTTTGCAATGAAAAAAATTTAGAGGTGGAAGTAATAATTCGTCTGGAATTAGGCAAGCTGCCACTGCAGAGAGAATGAAATAAAATATAGATTAAATCTAATCTTGAGAGGAACAGACTTTGTGTTTGAATAGACCTAAACAGATTGTTATTGTATAAGCTGGTTTGCAGTTGTCTGTGGTAGACTTAAAACTTAAGTGCCTCAGCTACTGCCTTGTCATAGAGTGAATGCAGAGAACCTATTATTGTACCATTTCTGTTGACAACTAGTCATTGCTTTTAGCTTTGTCAAGTTTGGATTAAAAAAAAAAACAGAGAAGTGAAGTGTATGATTATACCTAGGCTTTCACCTCTTTGGTTTTTGACATGCAGATTTACCCAAAGGTTGCAAAGGAGCCCAAAACTTGTAGCAAAATTTGGTTTCTCTTATGTTTTCAAAAGCCCTATGTAACTAACATTCAGGTTAGTTTTTTACAGTATCTGAAAAAGGTTGCAAGTTATGAATAGGATTTTTGTGGGAATGTTGTGTGTATGTATATTTTTATCTGTTTAATCTGCTGCTCCTTAAGTTTAGTGTTGGGGAGGGGGCTTAAATAATTGTATTTGTTTTAAAAGCTTGAGTTCAGCATAGTAATTGCATACAGAGATGTTACTTGCTGTGTTTCATGGTGGCTACCTGCTGGCCACACAGTTCCTGATACAGGCCAGGATGCCACTGGCCTTCTTGGCCACCTGGGCACACTGCTGGCTCATGTTCAGCTTCCTATCAATCAGAGCAAGCGCAATAAAATACTAAATATTTATTAGGATTTACATGTCCGGTACGTTGAAGGCAGGAGGTCCCCATCACTCAACTTTCCCACAACTAATATACGTGTGTATAAATGACATGTTTTTTCGAAACAACTTCCTTAAAGGGCTGTGTTCAAAATCTTGACTTATTAATATCATGATGGGAGTTTGTGTAAATTACATTACTGGCTGCTCTGTTGTTAATGTGTTGCTGGCTGAAAATTAGTTATCCTAGGTATGTTCCATATTTAATCTCAAGTGACAAATACCAACCTGACCAATGTTACTAAATTAAAACTTAATTTGGGGAATCCAGTGCATGAGAGCTTACTGGGCAGTTTGGTTTCTTCCATTACTCAATGAACTTGGTGACACCAAAATCCTTCTCTGAGAAAACAGAGTGCCAAATATTTTGTAAGGAGATTTACAAGGAGATTTTCATCCACAGAGTTTTGCGAGATTTTATTCCAGTATTTGAGGAAACACTTGTTGCAAGCCAGACCAGTAAGTAAGTAAGGAGGCAAATGATTTTGGAAAAGTCTGAAGCCAAACATGAAGAAGGATACCTGGTGAGCAAAGCAGATCCCTATCATGGGATGAGGGTCCACGTCTGCAGGTCACAGCAGCTGTGTCTGGTGTGTGTGGGGGGTTTGTTTGGTTTGGTTTTTTACTTTAAATATACTGACAGTTTCTAATATCACCTGCAGAACATCAGATCCTGTGCAGGGTGTGTACAACAACTCTGCCCAACATAATGATTAGCAGTCTGTCAACACCAGCTGATTATCCTGTTTGTCACTCCTGTCTCTCAAAAGTGTCCTAGTAGTATCAACTACGGAACCACTGGAGTTATTCCTAACACAGAAAGCACTTTCACATATGCAGATACTTGAGTGTAGTGTTACTATGAGCTTGATCTGGCCGGCCTGAGTATAAATACGCCTCCTTAAAATGTAATTAATTAGTGGTGTGGACATAAGCTAGCTCCACTCACATGCTTCTGAGCTTCCATGCCTTTCTGCCGATTCTGTTTTTTCCTGTTCCCCAATGTGCCAGAGAGAGCACAACTCACTGACTGGTGCAAGTAAGAGCTCTCTTTGTCTTTTGAGAAGAAACCAGGCTTTCTTGTGGCTGTGTCTGATAGCTTAAAGGCAATATTGGAAGCAATTTATGCACAGCACTTCCAAGCTACTGAGCAATAAAGCTGTTACTGTTACAATAAAGCAGAATTTTTGGTAAAGAATTGAATGAAGAAAGTTCAGTAATTGGAGTAAGCAGCTGAGGAAAAGTGTGTAGAAGTAACACTAGGGTTTAAAATCCATCAAAATGCAAATAGAATGAGCAGTGGCAATAGTGATTAAATAGATGAAGAAAATCAAGTTACATTAGAGGGTTTTTGAGCAATTATGGTAAATTGAAAGTGAATAGTGCTTCCCGGGGAATAGTGTTTTCAGGGACAAACCTGGTACATTGCTGAAGATAAATGCTAACTTCACTTGCAGAAAAAACCTTTAGTTGTTTGGGCTGATAGATCTCTTAGCACATTATAGTTGGTGCGGACACAAGTGTGAGACTGTGAGGTTAAGACCTGGCAACACTTCCTCCTGTGTGTTAACCAACTGTAACTTTTGATTTTGAAGTCATTTAAGACGTGCAGGCACTCTTGCTGAGAAGACCATTGGGAGACTTTTGGTATAACTTCCAAGAATATTTTGAAGATGCAGAGACAAGGAGACATTTTAGGATTTTGTGAGTTCCAGAAGTTAGCTGCCTTTGTAGCTGTGTTTTTGAACTGTGGAAGTGGTAGCATAGAATTTACTGTTCCCAGAATATATGGCAGAAATCTTTTCAGTTGTCATAGCTAAATTCGTTGCTAAATGTAACTCAGTACCCAAGGAGTATCTTGCCTTGATTATGTTAATTTCTGCTGTAGCCTGTTTGTATTTATGCACATACTCTTTGCATTAAGACTGAAAAGACCTTGGCTAAATCAAAAGCCCCTTTATTATTGTGGTAAGAGAATGTTTTCTGGGCAGCAAGCCTCTGGCTGCTCTAAATTACTTGTTATAGTGAAAGAATTGTGTTAATATTGTTTTAACCATGCAACAAATTATAACGATGGCTGGTAACAAATAACAGAAAAGTTCTGCAGTGCAGCTTGAACTGCCTTATCGGAAATATGAATTCATTTTACCTGTCCCTGTGATAATGCTTCTCTGAATCCTGTAGCAATGGGTATGGCCATCGTGGACAGGGAAAATTTGGTGGTCATAAAACACAGAGCATCCCCCTTTGCACCAAGGTGTCTCTTTCCCGGCTGCATTTTCTTCCTGCTTTCTCCCCACGTGTCACACACACACATTACCTGCAGTGCCTTTGAAGGCATCATCTTGTGATCACTTGAAGTCTCAAGGTAGCTCACTGGAGTGCTCTTGCTATGCATAGTGTGTGTGAGGAGTTTAGGCTTCAGCTCATGTGCTTGAGGAAACAGCTGCACTGCTTTAGGGCATTAACAGCCCTGACAGGGCTTCTTTTCCCTCTCATGACTGACTGTACATGACCCAGGACAGCGAGAGGCCATTCACTGCCATTAACCCTTTTTCACTGCAGTTCCCTGCTGTTTGTGGTCATGCAAACTTGCCTTCATTGGCAGTTCAGTCCTGTCCTGAAGCGTCTGGGAAGTGCTCACTTTTGTTATGTTTGTCTGACGTAGGGGAGCAGGTAAGTGGTTGAGACGGGTAACTGCATACATCCCTGCAGCAAGAGTTGTCCACCACAGGTCGTACCTCTGAGACGAGCACTGTGTTAGACCTGGGGAATGGTGCCCCTTTGCTGCAGTTCAGCCCCAGGCAGTGCTGAGGCACACGGTGTGGCAGTGCTTGACTCCTCATGCCAGCACAATAAGAAGGCCTGTGGAGCCTCATCTCCTGCATTGCCGTTCTATAAGATGTTGCTTTCTGAATCACCTGGCAGTGCACTGGGAGGGGGGATACCTGTGTCCTATTCCTGGATTTCTGGAGTTTAAAAAAAAAGTATCAGTCTAGCACCACATGAAGATAAAAGAATTCTAGGCTTGTACGGCTCAAATTTCTGCAGAAGACGTTCATTCCGGCTGGTGGTGGTTGCGTGTGCAGTTCCTGGGCCCCCATAGCCTTTCAGCAGGGACCTGGCAGCATCTTCTTCCTGCGTTGGCTTTTGGCTACATGATGCTGTCAACTCAGTCATCTTGAGTCATTTGTCTAAAAACAACTCCCTGCTGCTTAGGGAGGAAAGCACCTTGTGGGTGCCTGCCAGTTGGGAAATAAGAAATAGCTCAGTGTGGAAAGGTCACAGAGTTAAGGCTTTTAGAGAACAGTGGAGAAGTGGTAAGGTCTTCATGCTCTGACACTGCCCTGTAACAGAAACCAAATGAGTATTTTCTCAAGGAAATTCACTCATTGTCTGTCCCACTTGTGTCAGTAAGTACTGTTTCTACCATCTTCTTGTGGGTGATTAAGGTCTGCATTTGCAAATGGGAATTATGTATCCATAAATCTAAGTTATACTTCCAATAAAATACCATTTTCTGTTTTTCTGAACAAATGAAAAACTTGAGATGATGTCAGTGGGGCTTGCCTTTGCAGACAGGACAGTGCCTGTGGGGAGTTACCGTTGACTTCAGTACTGGTAACTTCTGGAAATATATATCGTGTGTGTGTATATATATATATATATGTACAGATGGATATATATTATTTTTGTTAATATTTTTAACCCTTTTCCTTAAAAGCTGAGAAAAGTTAAGGCTGTACATCTGGTGAAGGGATGCAATTGCGCATTTATCACTCCTTCTTCCCACCCATGAGGAATGTCAGCCAGAATGTGAATGTTACTCTTGAAATTCGTGGAAAGGCTATAATAACCAAAGTGTGACTCCTGCTGGGAGCCATCGTGGGAGGGGATGGGGAACTAAGCATAGCACTTCAGTAAAAAGATCAGTTCTTGTCCTTTTCTATACTTCTATGTTAGTTGCAGTTGACTTTTTTGCTCTGCAGAAAGAATATCTGGCTTTGGTTGGAGCAGGGCTTTCAGGGGAGTAGGAAGATGTAATGTGGGGGTTTTTTTCCTTCAAGGTTGAAGTGAAATGTCTCATCTTTTAGCATGCCTCTTGAAAGGTCTTGGCAGATCATTGCACCTTTTTGCCTCAGAACAGAGAGGTTTGGCTTTCTATTATGCAGTGATTTGGAAGGTGCTTGAACACTTCCTAGCAATCCTGAAAATAAACCTGAAACTGAAAGCAAACCAGCTCCATAAAGATACTTTTTTTATTCAAGATGTTGTGCGAGGTTTCCTTGAAGCAGCTTAAAAAATTCTCCAAAGTTTTCTGAAGTTGACACCTTTATTAGTTTTTACTCCAAGAAGAATGCTTCCAGCAAATGACATTTTCCTCTACTTTAATTTGTTATTCATCTGACGATGGCCCTATGTCTGCAGGATTGTTTCCTCTGATAATCTATAGGCTTCCACCTCTTTCATTCCTGTGACATAGGTGAGATGAGAACTAACTGGCAACAGTGTAAGGAAGAGCATCTAGAAAGGTGTAACCAACGACTGCGATCATGAAGGAAAAAGTGGTTTTGCTGTCAGGGGTGATGCTAGGTCTCTAAATCAAAACTAAGGCAACTGTTTCATCTGTTGAAGTCAGAACTGCAATTTCTGTTTATCCTCTTAAGCAAACTGAGTTATAAAGTACATTTGAATCCAGCCTGATAAAAGGCTGTAATGGTGTATTTTGGAGGTAGTGTGCTGTAGAATGTGAACTCACATAACTCTGTATTGTGTGCTTCATGTTTCAGTGACCCCAAAGCACTGGGAGTCCCCAGTGTGTAAGCTGCTTAGTGGTACAGGACTAACTGACAGTCTGTTGTACATCCCTAGACAAGCTGCAGCAGCATGAAGTTCATTCAATGTAGGCCTGTTTACCTTGTGTAAAGAGAGACAGGCTTTGCTGAGCTCCTTCCTTAGGCTGATTTTGGAAACCCTGAGGTAGCCAAGGTAAAGCTCTCTCTGCAGTCAGACCACCAGGGCTTGTTCACTTTGACTTTGACTTGCTTGACTTGCTGTAACTCTGAGATGTTAAATCCTTTGAAATATGAGGCCATAGCGAAAACTTTGTGTGCCTTAGGGCATGCCCCGAGGGCATGCTTCTGAGCTCTTTGCATTGAAGTAAACTGCAGCTTTCACTGCCTAGTCGTGTTTTATCCTTCCCTTGCATACCTTTCTAGAACTTCATAAGTCTTCTTGCAAAAAAACCAACAACTTAATATTAAGAAACCAATCCAAAGAATATTTTTCCTTTTCTAGCTGAGAAGTAGACTGATATGGCAATATATTTTAAAATCATCAAAGATCAGCTGTTTTGCAATACTTAATTTCTGAAATACAGACAGGTTTGTGTTGACTGCAGTACTGAAGGCAATAACTTGTGCTGATGCAGATATATTGTGCAAAGTGCTGTTGCATCCTGAGGTTAACATCTGCTGTTGCATCATGAGGTTATCATCTAAATCATCATCAAACATAAACAGTGTTTATTTTGTTCAAAAAAATATCAATAAGCAAAAAGGCAGTGCTGATTTTTTCCCCCATCCCATGCCCCAGACAAGAAACCATGTTTTAGAAATGCTTGAAGATGGTACTAAATTAGTGGAAGCTGGCAGCAGTATCTTAATGGTTAGAAGAAAACTGTAAGGGAGAAAAGTGACAGAGAGCTAAGCTACAGGCCAGGGATGGGGAACCACAACGGCAATGTCTTATGTGGTTTTTTTCCCCCTGAACCAGAGATCAAAAGCTAGAATTGATTTCTTCATGGTGTAAAGCTGCTTATTAGATGGCCAGCCTAGCTAATATTTAAAGGGGGTTTTTTTGCATAAAGATTGAATATTGACTTATGTGAAGGAAGGCTTTGCATTGTAATATAAAGATCTTGTGAAACTGTTCATGCGCCATTTGCTGAGTGCATTTGGACAAGTATAGTAGGGTTGCTGTTTGTTTAATCTACCTGATAATGGGCATAACAACAGTGAAAAGAATAGAAACAGAAAGACAACTTCTTGTGAGACAGAAGAGAACTGGACATCTTTTATTTAATTTGAGGATGATAAGGCAGGATGAAAATCACAAGTGTTTCAGTGTTGGCTTTTACTTCAAACTGCAGGAGTTTGTCAAATGAAAATTGTTCTACAGAGTCTAGTAACTGCATTCTGACCTAAGGGACCTAAGTATGAAAGAGAAATTATCTTCCTGGTGCTGTGAAACTTTAATTAATTTTTATGAAGGTTTTTTAGGGACTATTTTGATTAAGTCTCACAGGTGATACAGTATTAAGCTTTCGTTATGTATTGTTTTTACTTGTAAAGCCTGTTCATTATTTTGAGTCTTTAAACATTGACTTTGGCTCACAGTTTTGTTTTGTGCTGAGAGCAGAAATGAGGCTACAGACTAAGGAGTGTTTTAACCAGAATTACTTTAAAAAAAATATATTGATGTTCTCCCATCCCATTAGAGGATAATAAAGAACTTTTTTATATTTCTTGTCTGAGGAAATGCATGTTTATCCAGCTGTGTGCAAAGGTGTTTACTTTAGATATGAGGAGTCAAAGACAATGCTTAATCTAAAGTACTTTTAGTATTTTTCTTAAGTTGAGTAAACAACCATACTTGGTGAGTTTATTTTAATTTTCACCTTTTTAATGATTTTTATCTTCTCCTTGCATTGTTGAAAAAGTGTTAACTGGAGAAATAATACAGCAGTAAAATTTCAAGCAAAAACATAGGATTTGCTTTAAAAATAATTAGACTTCTGTAGCATGTGGTGGAGTTTGACAGAAACATTGGAGGAGGCTGTGCAAGTGTCCATAACTAATGTGAAATTAAACTGTTCTTTAGGATTGACTTCCTTGAGTTTGAAGCCAACCGTGTTCTATTCTAAATGATAATTTCTTCCTTCCTTAGGTGGAAAGAACCAGAACCTTTTCCATTAACTTCATAGAGACTTCCATAGACAGAGAGAGTGTGGATATTAAATAAAAGGGGGAGAAAAGGGAGGCAGAGGAGGGGGGGGAGAAAGAAGAAAAAAACCCCAAAACATATCTGAACAAAAAGAGGTCATCTATAAATTGAGATAGCACCTCATTATGTCTCTTGAGGCGCAGTTGCATAATATAGTTGCAGACCATTTAACTGTAGATATCTACAGGTAAGTGAGACACATGCCACCTCTGTAACCAAAGTAACCCTTCAGAAAGAAGTCTGCAATACATACTGAAGCCCTGCAGATTTAAGACTCTAGTGTGCATCAGGTAAAAGCTCTTTTGAACTGGGGCACTCAGGCTAATGACAGTCAAAATGTCAGAACTGAGAGAGGGGAGACAGTGTGGAGTGAGGTACACTGCAGTAGCCAGGGTGTGCTCTGTTAACCTTTTAGCCATGCTGTTGACCAGAAGCTTGTATTTACTGTGTAAGATGAAGAGTCAGGAAAAGATCCTTTCCTCCTAAAATTGCAGTAATTCAGTGTGCAAGGAAGAGATCCAGCAAGAGAAGTGATATCAAAGTAAATCAGTAAGTACAGCAGCTCTCTGTTCAGTGTTGTACATAAACTGATGAACTAAGTGTTAAGGTTTTGGAGAAGCCTGGGGGCAGGAGAATCTAGTAGTCAGGCAGTATACAAGATAGATTTGAACAATAGAATTTGCTGTTGGCATGAAAGGAGATGAGGCTGTAGGAGATAGGGAAGTGGAGAGGTTTTAACTATGCCTGGAGAATTCAGGTCGGGGAAAAAAAGGTGAAAAATAGTATGTGACAGTAAGAGAGAAGTGATGGGAAAAACTAAGAGAAGGAAGTAGGTAACGTAACAGTTTCAGAAGGATTTCTGTAAGAACTTTTTAATTTTCTCTTTTCCAGTGGTACACCTGTTGGCCTAGCTGTTGTCTCAGAAAAATGAGCTAGATACATATCTGAAGGGGGATATGCATGAAGTTTGTCTAATGATTGTCTGTGGAATGCCCTTGCTTCATTAGTGCAGGGAACTGCATCCCTTCAGCTCTTCCACTAACTCACCAAGCATCAAGGGCTGGCAGGAGGAATACTAACTCCTGTTTTACTCCAGTGTTGGGTAGGGAGGCTTTACTAACACCCAAAGTATGCTCTGGAACAAATCAACTACCTCATATATCTTGCTTTTAGCCAAACACTTGATTCAATACAGATTTACTTAACACTTTTTTTTTCTCTCTCTTCCAGTTACTATTTCTTCAACTGCAGAAAAAGGTAATTTTTTTAAATTTTTTTTTGAAGATGTGAATAGCTGTTTTGCACGCAAGTCCTAAGGGACATAGAATTTAAATGTGCTCCTTTATGTGTAAGCTCTGTATAGTGAGTAGATTAGTGCTAAGAAACAAGGCAAATATTGTACAGTTGAGTCTGTTTAGCTTCTAATATCACAAACTTGGGATGATGACAAGACCTGTGACTAATGCAAGTAAGGCAGCTATGATTTAGATTTGCAAGTATTTTTAAATGGGTACCTTGTAAGAACAGAAAAAGGAGAGGAGAGAAGGAACTGCAGCAGATCCACAAGTCCATTTTATGTTTAGTTGAGTGACCTGAAAGACTTCTGGAAGAGGAATTGTTGTTGTACTGCTTGCTATTTTCCAAACAGCTTACCAAATTCCTCAGAACCCCATTCTTTAGGACTAGTTAGAAATCTGCAAAACACAACCATTTCAAAAGTGGCTACACATTATAATTTTAAATGTCCAAGTCAAATGGTTAGGACCTTGTTTTGACAAATGTTACTTTAATCTTCATATTGGCTTTGGCAAATATGTGTCACGGTGGGTCGTACTTACAGAGATATAAACTGACTAAAAAAAATTCTAGCGTATTATTGATGGGGTGTTTGTTTGGGAGTTCATTTCAGCTTATAGGGGAACATGAGTCGTAGTTTAAGCATAGATTTGCACTTTGACTATCCACAGAGGGCTGTTTCGACTGGTAAGATATTTTGCAAAACAGCACAGAATTTGAAGCTAATCTAGCAGTTTTCTTCCTGGTGGGGAACATGTACAAGAACACTGTAAAATGAGGGAACCTGGGCAGAATTTGTCCTCTTTCATCTTCTGATGAAGAACTCAAAGAGTGGGAAAACCTTCAAAGTATGAACTGTAAGCCGTTCAAGATGTGAGCTTGTCTTACCCTGGGTTTTACATCCCATTTCACTTCTGGGCTTTACGTAGACTTCACAAAATTCAGCAAGTTGCTGTTGTGCTTACTGTTGACCTATATATGAATAAGTTTTACTTGCTAGTTTCTTCTGGAAAAGCAAAATCCATGTCTCAGTTAAGGAAGCCTGGCAGAGCAATGATGTTGGTGCTACATAGTCAGATCTCTGGCTTTATTACAAATGCAGCACCTGTCTCACTGAACCAGGTGCTTCTAAATCTACCACAGAAGAAAAATGCTAGATTAATTAGTGAGAGTGACAGTGTCATTGGAACCTGACTGTTAGGCTTTTAATAGCTGTCACCTGCACACTTCTTGCACCTTCAATTCTGAATCATGTCACAGGCATCCTGTATGCTTGGATTTCTCAACTATGAAGGTTGATTTTAAAATGAGATGTGAAGTCTCTTTTCATTTGAAAAGAAAGCTAGCATAAGTTTTATAAAGTTCTTATAAGCTAGGAATCAACATCAGAAGAGCCAAAAGGCCAAAGTGCCAGCAACATTGCTGTGTAAATCAATAATGTGCAATCTTAACAAGTGTATTTTGCTCCATATTTCAGTGTACTACGTTCAGATCCTTTTACCCCGGTGCGTAATTGCAACCTTTGATTAAATTAGCGGTGATTTCTTCACCCCATTAAGGCTAATTTTTTCTTCATAATTTTATATTCTTGTCTGGATTTATATCCATTAGGATAGGGGAATAAAGGCAACTCTGAATCTTTCTTAACAATATAATATACTGCTGTTATATTATTACTTCTCTGTAATCTGACTTTGTCTTGGAAGTAATGTTAAGAATGATTCAGAAAAGGATGTTAAGGGCAAATCTTAGGAGGGGCTTAGCATATTTTAGGAGGATTCTGCGAACATGTCTTAAGACATTGTCTTCCTGAGGCCATAAATTATGGTCTAGTATGCATCAGTGCCTTTAAAGAGAATTGACTTCACTCTATCACAGCACGGCACCAAGAATCCTGGTTTGCCTTAGCTTAGCCAGGACTTCCTCATGACTCTGAGTCTGGCTAAACCGGCAGATATTGGGGTTTGAGGTTTTTGTTGTATTTTCCATCTAGCTTGTAAATACAAGAAAATGAGCTCACTAGGAAAGAGCCTGGTTTTTATTTGTACTGGAAACAGATACAAGATGCTTCGGGGAGGAGTCTGCAGAGGAGATGCTGCTACCCAAAGTGGAGGTTAGATGGACTGCTAAAGTAAAGCTGTCAAAAATGGTCTCTTCCCTCCCTCTCATTTCTTGGGGAGCACTGATTGTGACCTGTAATCACAGTAGGAATGGCAGCATGGGAGTGGGAAAAGAAGCAAGAATTTATTCAGAGTGGGGACAGTATGGACTACCAATTGCAGGGTCTTTCCCTGGGTGGTGCCTGTCACTGGCTACTGAAGTCAGGCCCTTGGCTTTTAATGATGGTGACAGATTGCAAGATCTCAGTTACATGAAGAGTGCAAGGGCACTTCAACAGCTGCCTCTTTCTAGTAAATACTGGTATCACTGGCACAGATCTGTACCCTTGCTGCAACCAGACATGGTGCCTGTTGTTCTTTGTGTTGGGGCATTTACAGTCTGTGACAAGACTGAGGTTCTGCTGTTGGAGGTATTGTGTGAGCACTAAAAATAATCCTTCAAAAGAATCTGAATTCTGGGGGTGATTTTTATGGACAGAATAGAACTGTGGAAGTTAGTGTTGCTGTGCCCTGCTCTGCCCTGTATCTCATTTCCTCTTTCCTTCTATTCAATTCCTCTCTCCCTTTTCTACACCAGAGTCCTGATCTGTGCCACTGATTCCACTCCAGTTTTATGGTCCTTTTCTCCTCTCTTCCAAACCATTTTCTCATGCTTTAATTGCTTAACCACATTGTGTTTGAATGTAGATTATGTTTTTAATAAAAGACAATTTCTAATTTTGCAGTGCCTAGTACAGTAGTACACAAGTTCTTTCCTATCAGGATGACAGTTTTAGGATGGCTTTAGAAAAAGGTTTTGCTTCTTGAATTTTCCATCAGCTCCACAGCTGAAAGTTTGCCAAATCTGTCTGTCAGGTTGGAGGAGTCGTAGGCAAAGGTAAAAAGCATAATTCTCTGAAGAAAGCTCAAATGCAGTTTGTTTGTTTTCATTGTAATAAGCCCCATGAAAATCCTGAAAGGTAATAAATTAAGACCACATCATCTGTGGCTGTGTACAAGGATTTTCTGAGCTGTGTACAAGGAGGTTCCCAAAGTTTGGAATAAAGTTTGGCAGACCCAAATTCTGCCATCCATAAAGTACATCATACACCTTCTTAAAGGACTCTCTTCATCTGCCCAGAAAAGTAGGCCAAGTTTCCTTCTTCTTGCAACAGAAGATAATATAAGTGAAAATAATGTAAATATTTAATATGACTTTTCTAAGAGTTGCTCTTCTGGCACAATTGATCTGTTTCCTCTTGACAAGTGGTAAAAGAAACTGCTAGAGGAAACAAGATTAGAAGAGGCTTCCAGGGTCATAAAGTCTGGTCTTTAAGGCAACCATATCACACACATCCATTAGTAAATTGGTTGAGTTCCCAATTAAAACCACCCATGTTTTGTTGCCACTGTGACTATAATAGGACTTTTCTAGGTTGTATTGTATTCCTCAGGTGATTTGCAGGAATATAATAACACAATTTTTAACTCCTAGCTAGCATGACTAGAGTGCAGTCCTCTCCAAACCCTTATCTGGGAATTTTTACTGTCGTTGATGACCACTGCCTTCTATAATGGCACAATATTGTGCTGTTTCTATTAGAAGTAGAAATTAAATTGAATTATGTAGGCTAGTAATCAAATTTATAATCTAGAACAGAATTACAGCATCATCATCTTTATCCAAAAAGGTTAGTCACTTATATGCCACAGGTGAAGCTGTGTTCAGTTCTGGGGGGAGTTTTGGGGGATTTTTGTTGTTGTTGTTGA
This sequence comes from Manacus candei, assembly GCF_025592945.1. Classification (NCBI taxonomy): domain Eukaryota; kingdom Metazoa; phylum Chordata; class Aves; order Passeriformes; family Pipridae; genus Manacus; species Manacus candei. The sequence continues at coordinate 36,435,948 of NW_026138062.1, forward strand.
TTTGGTTTTTTTCCCTTCAAAATCTGTTTTGGAAAGTTCAGCAAGGCCAGATACAAAGGCCTGCACAGGAGTCGAGATAATCCCATGCAAAGGTACAGGCTGGGCAGAGAATGGATTGAGAGCAGCCCTGAGGGGAAAGACACGGGGGTGTTGGTTGATGAGAAGCCCAGCGTGGCTCAGCACGTGCACTGGCAGCTCAGAAGTCCAGCTGTATCCTGGGCTGCGTCAAAAGCAGCGTGGCCAGCAGGCTGAGGGAGGTGATTCTGCCTCTCTACTCCACTCTTGTGAGACCCCATGTGGAGTGCTGCATCCAGCTCTGGGATCCCCAGCACAGGAAGGACATCGACCTGTTGGAGCAAGTCCAGAGAAGGCCACGAAGATGATCAGAGATCTGGAACCTCTCTGCTATGAAGACAGGCTGAGAAAGCTGGGGTTGTTCAGCCTGGAAAACAGAAGGCTCCAGGGAGACCTTATAGCACCTTCCAGTACCTTAAGGGCATCTACAAGAGACTTGGGGAGGGACTATTTACAAGGGCAGGTAGTGACAGGACAAGGAGGAATGGCTTCAAACTGAAAGAGGGCAGGTTTAGATTAGATACTAGGAAGAAATTCTCCATTGTGAGGGTGGTGAGGCACTGCCACAGGTTGTCTGTAGAAGTTATGGGTGCCCCATCCCTGGAACTGTTAAAGGTCATTCTGTGATAAAAACATATTATTTTCTTGAGGAATAGCAACCATCACATTTGATGGGGGGTTTTGTTGTGTTTTTTGGGGTTTTTTTTAAGTGAGCAGTCCTAGATTGCTAAGTCTACCCAGGGAAAGTGATTAACCTACTTGTATCAGGTGATTTGTAGTGTAGTAGTTTAGCCCTCCTCAAAGATCGGGGGTTAATTGCTTGTTCCTTTCAGCTATGTTCACCAAATTCTTACTTGTGTTTTATTGCAGTTGTCTACCTTGTGGTTTTTCATCTGTCATTTGTCATGTTTATATGGTCCTATGGGAAGACAATTTTCACATCTCCTGCAACCCCTTCTAACGAGGTAAATATGTTAGAAAAATGTCAATGCCTTTTTTATAAATAGCTGAACTGTATTCAATGATGAAACTCGTTGGCAGTACCGCATGATTCACCTTTCCCTTCTCATTATCTAAAATAGAACAGCATGACAGTGCATCATGAATGAAAATGATGAAGTTACTCTTAAAATACCATGTACTTTGTGTCATGACATTTCCTGATATGAAATATGGGTTTAAATCATCACAGGTTTGGCAGTCATGTACAATGAAATGAAATAGTTGCTATGAAATAGCTTGCTCAAAACCTGGAATTTTTAAAACTGATAAATCCAGTGACAATGTTTTTATATTTCTTCTATAGGCAGTTTTGACCATTGTTTGGGTAAGAAAGAGTAGTAATGCAGTGTATACTCACGACCTGGAGGACTGAACCCTTATATTAGTAAGTCAAGGGTTAAAACTTAGGGACAATTGAGAAGTGACTACATAAAGAAGGTTTATATAATAGCAGAAGAATGCATGATGACTGTAAGAAGTTTTGTTTTGAAAAAGAACTGTATTAATTGCAGTAAGCCTAAAATGGATTACCTTGTTTTCTGTTTTCTTTAATGTGTGCGTTTGTAAGGATTAAATAGTGGCACCAAATTTAAAATACTTCCATTCTCTTCCTTGTTTTCGAAAGTTTTTTAAACTGGCTAAACTGTTTGAGGCTTTGGTTGCTCTGTGGGTGTTGAATTTTTAATCTGTTTTTGGCAAGACTGATGTTTAGTGCTAATGTCAACCTGAAACATTTTTGAGAAGAGTTAAACCCATGCTTCTAAGGAAAAGCAAACACTGCTCTGCAGTATTTAATTATGGCTTTAAGGTCTTCTGTGTGCTAAAGCTACAGAGTATAAAGTGTAAAAAAGCTAAACACTATTCTGCTGTTAAGCTAAGCACTAAAAGTAAACAAAGCTGTTGAAGGATCTGGAGCACAGTCCAATGGGGAGCATCTGAGGGATCTGGAGGTGTTTAGCCTGGAGAAAAGAAGGCACAAGGAGGACCTTATCACTCTCTACAACTACCTGAAATGAGGTTGTAGTGGGATGGGGGTCGGTCTCTTCTCCCAGGTAACAAGTGACAAGTCAAGAGGAAATGGCCTCAAGTAGTGTCAGGTGAGGCTTAGATTGGATATTAGAAAAAATTTCTTCACTTGAAGGCTTGTTGTAAAGCATTGGAACAGGCTGCCCAGAGAAGTGGTTGAGTCCCCATCTCTGGAGGTCTTTAAAAGATGAGCAGATGAGGCACCTGGGGACATGGTTTAGTGGTGGACTTGGCAGTACTGGGTTAATGACTGGACTCAATGATCTTGGAGGTCTTTTCCAACCTAAATGATTCCATTAATTGCTAAACCAAAAGATTCAAAGGGACTTGTCTTCAAGGTGGTTGGTTTTGCTTTATCTGGAATGGTTCTGCAAGAAAATTACAAAGTAATTAGTATGTTAGCTAATTAAAATGTGGTTGGAAGTGTGTTATTCCACTTTTTATAAAGCTATATATGAACTAGAGCTTCTCATAAAGCTAATGCTTAATAACTTTTAATGTCTGCTTGGATTCTTCATTAATAGAAAACTTCTGACAGTACTTACCCTGTACTTACAGTAATGTTGTAGCAAGCTTTTCATATTCAGCAAGTGAAAGGGATGGTTTGGGCATATGGCATGTGATGACTTCTTTGTATATCAACTTTGGGGGGAAATCAGATTTAATTCAATTTTCTTCTACAGCTGGCTTTAAACAGAAAAAAGGAGAAAAAAACCCCATCCCACCATAACTACAAAAAAAAAAAAAAGCACACACAATTTATTTTTTTTTAAAAGCACAAAACCCAACCAAATTAAAAACCTAGCACCACTTTTTCTGTCTGGGCAAATCCCTTCTGTTCATGTACCAGTGAGTAATTTATGCTGGTTATACTTAAAAACAAAGCCAGACTTCAGAATCTCTCCATTGTGTGAGTGTGTCAACGTATATATTTTTAGTCATTCAAATTAGCCATTCTTGCAAAACAAATAGCATCCTGTGATCTTACTATTGAACTAAAAAAAGATTGTGCAGCTGCTGTTGTCTTGGTGTAATCCCTGTACATTTGTCATAAGAAAGAACAATCAACATTATACAAAGAAAGAGGAAGGAAACAAAGGGATTCTTTCTGTTTTCAATAAGAACTGCTGGAACCTCATTGGAAATTCTGTTTGCTGTGTGGTAACAGACAACTTTTGATGTCTTTGAAGGTGTCCTGCCATTGTCCAAAGAGACTGTGGTCTCATGGCCCTATTAATTTCTGAAATTAAAACAGAAATGTAGCTTTTTGGAAAACTAAAATCCTATCCAGGATTTTTAGAGTAATATTACAATGTTACTTGCACAAATTTTAAAAAGTTTTAAATCTTGCAATTTGGTCCCTTTTCTGTGCATTAACGGTTTGCCATGGAAATGTCATCTAGAAGTAGTACCCATATTTCTTGCAAACTCTACTTGGTTGCAGGGCATAGAGACAGGCATTGGGTCAGCTGTCAGACTAAAATGGGTAGTAGATATGAAGGCATATCACACCACTGTTTGCTGGAATGATGCTTTACATCTGTCTTAAACTTTTGATGTGACCATCTCCAGTTTTCATACTTGAATAAATATCTGAGTGATTAAGATTGAATAATGAAGTCAAGCTCTTGGTGATGACTGAAATGTTAAACTTTAATTTCACCCTTTGCATAGATTAATTCTAGTGTCCAGTTATTAAAAAGGGCATTATTTAAACATGTTTCATGTTTCACCCTTGAAGGGTGGGTAGGTTCAATAACTGAGGTGGTGCTCTATGTGACAGGAGGCTTAACTAGATTCTGTGAGCTATGAGGCAGCTTGTTTGCATTCTGGGTTGGGAAATAGCACAGAGAAATTGCAACAGTCTTACTGCTCCCTCTTTTCTGTCAGTGGAGTCTTCCTTGTTGCTTGCCAACTGACTGTAATCCAAAAGAGGAAAAACTACAACATGAGGGAAAAATCCATGTGAACTAATCATGCACATGTCTTTGGTAGGACAATACGGTCATATTAAATCACACTGAGCCAGTTTTTGTTCCAGCTGCACACATAGCATTTTCCACTCATTACCATGAATACTTTGTCTATGTTTGCTCATAAAAAGGGCTCTTGTAGTCCATTGAGGAAGCTCAGACTTTAGAAGTTCTTTGAAACAGAAAAATACCAAAAGAAATAGTGAGTTCAGCCCCCACCACAAGGGACCTTGTCAGCACACTGGGTTTTGTAGGGCTTACTGGTAAATATTATTTCAGCAGATACCAAACTAAGTGTTTCACAAATGAGTAAATAGTCTCCAGGTTCTTCTGGTAAAGGCTTACATTTCAGTGAGGTTTCAGCAAGAATGCTTGTCAGGCTTTACTCAGAATTGTAACTCACTCTCAAGATATACAGGTTTTGCTGAAGTTGCTTTCAGTGCAACTCATTAATTTTGAGACTAGTCTTGACTACTCCAAAGTAAAAATTTCAGTTTAACTCTTTTAGCTTCTGTGCTGAAGCGATGAAGCCCACCACAACCCCTCTACCTGCCTTTTTTCCCCCATCTGGTTTGTACTCCTCTCTACATTAGAGAGGAAGTGGGATAAGAGAACTTTAATGCCTTGTAGCAGCAAGGGACTGTTGCGCCTTCCTCTTGTTCACAGATCACTTAATTCATGCTTATTGGGAACTAAAGGAAAGTTCCCACCTTAAAACTCGCTCTGAGTATTTACCTTCCCTTGTGTTGAAGAGAAAATGCTATAGATAATGGAACAGAGATAAAGATTATTTTCTTCAAAATACATCCAGGAACATCATGGACTTTTAAGGATCTCCTGTAATTCTTGTAGCAGTCTTTTTTTCTTTATGTGGCACTTTTTGGTCAGTGGGTAAGGGCATCTGAAAGATCTTTTCCTTGGAACACAAGGTAATAATTAATCTCTTCCCTCCATTCCATTTTCTCCATCCCTTCTAGTTCTGCTTGTCAAAAGCTGATAAAGAACAATATGAAAAAGAAGAGAGACCAGAATCCCAGCAGGAGATTTTGAGAAGAGCTGCCAAAGACTTGCCTATCTATACGACAACAGCATCGAGAGGTGAGATATAAAGATCATTCTATGCTCCTGAAGTTACTAGTTTTAATTCAGTGAAATTCATTTATGTCACTGAATGAACAGTCTATTAAGCACATATTGCAAACACCATGACCTTGTTTTGTTATTTGTTTGGGCCAATGTTTAATTCCCCCAAGAGAAACTGCAGTCCTTTTTCTGGGGATCTCAACATAAAGCCACTATTCGGAATTTTAAAAAAAAATCACCTTCTAGCAAGCTGATGAGGACATTTCTCTCTAGTTGTTGCTATTAAAAATAAATGCAGCAAAGAAATATAGCTAACACAGCCAGGGAAAATTAAACTTATTGCTCAATTTTATAATCACTTTTATCCCTACTTTAAACTTCTCTTTCTGAGTTGTTTTGGTTCAGCAGGAGGAGAAATGTACTGAAGATCTTAACATACTTTTACAATTTACAAACAAATAAATGTTATTTCATTCCCATCTGTAATTCAGTACAGAGTTAGTTATGGGCTATTTCTGTATTTGCCTTTAATACATATAGGCATTTTTATTTCAACATATATATGAATATCTGTGAAAGTGCTGTCTTATGCATATGTATATTCTTTGAAAACCTATAGCTTTTTCATATATATCTATATATATCTTTTTCTAGCAACCCTGTAGAATTTTCAAAAGCATGAACTATTTGGAATAACTGTTAGTGAAATTTACTGTGACTTTTCTAAACAGAATCTAAGGACACCTGGCTCTTTCAAATACAAGCCTCCCTTTAAGGGAGTCCCAGTCTTAAGTTCCTGGAGTGGTCTGGGAAGCTGTTGCCAGCTCTTATCAATACTGTTCAGCTGTGGGTGTTGGCTTTCCTCCTCCTTTCAAACTGCCTCTGCTGGTGTCTTATTTCCATTAAGAAAAGCCTGAAGGCTTGTTTAAAAATATCCAGGAAAGATGAAAAAGAACTGATTTACTGAACAGTCTACTAGATTGCTGTTTAGTAAAAACGATAGAGAAAGCCATTTGGAAGGTTGGCTTGCTGAAAGAATGTTGTTTCACAATGGGATGCCTGAGTACCCTGTGCAGAAGTAAAAGGGGATCAGTGCCAGAAGATGAAGGATGGGAAGACTTGGGAGCCAAAGAGTAAATGAAAATGGACTCAGTACTGCGTAGTCATAGTTTGTTTTAAATGCTTTTATATCTTATATTTCTTTAAAAAAAAAATCAAAACTACATATTATATGAGAGTAGGCACATGACAGTGTTTGAGAGCAGGTGTGGCAGGGAAGGGCAGGAAGCTCTTGAAGATTCAATTCACGTTAAGGGGGAAAACTTTTATTAGATTGAATCAGTTCTAATGACTTGACCCTTGCACTTGAATGCAGCAATCAGATACTGCGATCGATGCCAGCTAATCAAACCTGACCGCTGCCACCACTGTTCTGCATGTGACGTGTAAGTTACTGAATCTGAAATTATGGAGTTTCTCTCTCCTGCAGTCATCACTTCAGTGTGTTCGTGTCTTCAGTGTGTCAGCCCTTGCATAACAGTTACGATTTGTTCTCTCTCAAACCCTCAATACTTGGATTTCATGAAAGAGCAAAGTTCCTTCTGTTGGTGCAATATTATGGTACAGCATCATTGTCTAAAATGGCAGAACTTTTTAAGAAACCTGCTTGTAGCTTTTTGAAACAGAGCTTATATTAAAAAATAAAGAAACTAAAAAGTAAAAAATCGTAGACTGAAACTAAAGGCTTGAGATACCAGCCCCAGCAAATGCATATTATCCAACTCTTTTATCTTGCTTCTGCAGCCTTGAAACAGATGTGTGCTACTAATAACACTAAAAATCTTTATCTCAAAGATTGACAGTGGAATCACATGCCTTAACCATTCCAAAGACATCACTGCTATTCCCTGTTTTCATTCTGAATCATCAGAGAAATCTGTAAAAGCACTGAAAACTAAGGCTATGCATGAGACTTCAGTAGGCTGAACTTGAGGAAATCTAGTTAACTGAGGAACTTAATACACATCTTTTGGCTAAAATCAAGTTTATTAGCAAATACAATGAATGTCTCTGTCTGAAATGTCTCGTATCTGTCCTTACACTAAAACGTGATTAAAATGGCATGTGGACTGTTCAAATTATCCACTGCACTGCTCTTTTCCTCAATTAGCTTTAAAAAAAACCCTACCAAGCAGCAAAAAAAAAAAACCCAAACAGTAGCAGATACAGCCCTAAGGTTGACTTAGTTGAAGTGAATGCCAGACTAACATACTTATCCACACAGCACTGAAAGGTCCTTTGGATTTGTTTCCTCTCAGTGTGCACATAAAATTAGTGTGGCTTAATGAACTGGTACGTGGTGTTGCTCAGTAATGCTCCCCATGCTAATTTAAGAAACTCTCTTCATAACTTTTCTGAATCTCAGTTTGTCTTTTTGGGTGAAAAAATGGCTGCTCTAATATAGAGAATTGGCATTACAGAGAAGTACTTAAAAAAGATACAGTGGGGCAAAATACTTCAAAAAATAAATAAATAAAAACCAACCCCCAAGCCTGTAGAAGCTAAAATTATGTGTTTTAGAAACAAAATGTGGTTTTTGCTTTAACTTGCTGGAAATTATCTCTTTCAGATGTGTACTAAAAATGGACCACCACTGTCCATGGTAAGTTTATTTAAAAAAAAAAACTCAGTATAATAATAATGAATTAGATGCTGCTTCAAAAATGCAACTGTGAAGTAAAACTTGATTTTCACAGAATTTCTTTAATATGTGAAAATAAATCTTGTTCCTAATGTGTGTTGCAGTGTAGAGTTGTAAGCCCACTAGTCCAAATCAAGCAGTTTCTTCTTATGTAGGAGAAACTTTGGCTTTATGAGACCTATGAGAAAAGGCATTTATTTATTTTGTTTGCTCTGGTATTGTTACCAGGAGAGGAGATACCCTCTACAGTGTGAAAATCAGTTCTTGATTATAGATGATACAAATGACCCACTCAAACAGTTACTCTTCTGCAGTTTGTATTCACTGGTTGACACTAAAAATATTATCTGCTATCACTATGAAAAATACTGCTATCAGTAGTTGACTTAGAGGTGGGTTTGTAACCAAAGCAACATCCATTGAAATTGATGGAGAGGTTTATTTTGCCTTCCATGATGACTGCAGGTAGTTCATAGTGTGAGATACTTTCTGTACAGACTGTATGAATCATAACACTTTGCCAGCTCGTGTCCTGTCCTGTAGAATCATGGGGGCAAAATCTATGTGAAGGGCCCAGATCAGTTTGCTGGAGGAAAGAGATTTCCTTCAACATAGTGGCTTAAAATGCTTCTGAAACGCTAGTGCCAAAATGTTTCGGACATACCACTTGACATCATACGCATTATGCTCTGCAAAAGCTGAACGTATTGTGGGGTTTTTGTTTGTTTTATTTTTTGTATATCCTAGTAACCTCTTTCTCTTTCCCCTCCTTCTAGGGTGAATAATTGTGTGGGATTTTCTAACTACAAATTCTTCCTCCTGTTTTTAATGTATTCCTTACTGTACTGTCTGTTTGTTGCTGCTACAGTCTTGCAGTACTTCATAAAGTTTTGGACAGTAAGTTCTAAGGCTTTTTTTTGTTTGTTGTTCATTTGTATAATCCTGCATGTGTTATTGGAGGCTGCATCAGCATGTTGTCACTCACCATATACTCTGTTCTGTGGTTCATTATCATTAACAACATCAATCAAAGTGACTGAAGCAGAAGAACCTTCCGAATATTAATGAATTAAATGTATTACACTGCCCAGGATGAGTTAACTGGGGGAGAAAGTTTGGATGAGGACACTGTGCAGTTTCTCTGCTCTGTCAAAATTGAGTGGCACAGCTTGGGTTTTTTGAGACTATGGAATATAGATATGTAGATAAAGAAAGAATTGGCCATATCAAACAATTACATATATGTGTGTGTGTGTGTGTGTGTGAATCACGTGGCTGGGCTTCGCGAACGAAGATTTGGGTGTAGATATATATACATCTAAATATAACAATACTGACAAATGTGAAATATAAGTAACAATTTTATATCTTCCTTGTCTATGGACAATCTGCTTCCAGATAAGGCAGACTAATTTCTTGGGAACTGACTGAGCTCTGTTTTGGAGTCCCTTCATAGGCATGTCTAAACTTCATTTTAGTAGCTTTTGTTGATGTGATATGGGTAGAATGCTAAGATATATACAGTGTGAATGCTGTACATCTTCCTCGCAGCTATTATCAGTTGTCAAATGATTGATACACATATGTCCATCTTAGTGGATTTAATAACATTTATGTCAAGGGCAACCATCCTTGTATGTCAGTCTTATTTTCCTCCTATCACTTTTGTTCCAGTCACATTCCAGGCTGAACAGTGTCTTCTGTACTTGTTCCCTTTCATCTACAAAAACTTGTACTGTACCTTCCTGTCTCTAGGCTGAAGTGCTAGTGTAGGAATTCCCTTAATCTGTTTCTATTAACTAGCATATGAAAAATTACTCTTAGTGGAAGGGTCTCCATCACATCTTTCTCAGTAAATAACAGCACATATTTCTTAGATGCTAGTTGCTGTCAGAGTAACTTGGAAAAGCAGTCATTGTCTGCAGCAGCAGAAGTAATCTTGATTGGAGCAAAATGTTGCTGTTGTGTCAGGGTAAGAGAAGCTTGATCGTGTATTCAGGATAGCTGTACTTTGAGACAGTTGGCATTAGGTAAGATAAATGGTGCAAAAAAGTATGTTTGTTTGTGTTCATCTAAGCCTGTGGGTCTGATCTGCCAAAGTACTGTGTTTTTATTAGTCTGTCAGTTCTTTACAGAGGCCTGTCACTGGAGAGCAAGGAACTATGTGGGCATTGAGCTGTCAGTACTGTGAGATGAAAGCCATAAATGTGTTTGTCAGTCTATGCTGTGGCTTGACAGATTCTGCTGTTCAGTCTTGCTTGACTATACATAGTTAAATTTTTAATTTGTGAATGTGCTATTCCCAAACATCTGCCTGGCTGCTTTCCAGTGCTTTGTATGCAATTTCTAGTGAAACTGTAGATGCGCTCTTACATATTTACCAGTCAGTGCCTTCTCATCTTCATAAGTGTTAGTGCAACTAAAGTCCACAGGACAACTGAGTACAAAGAACATTTAATACCAGCATTTGCAGCAAGACTCTTCCAAAGCCCATCAGACACGACAGTGAAGTGGACTCTTGAGCAGAGGAAGTAAACTTAAGAGGGATTATTTTTTATTATTGATTTTGTTGTTAGAAATGCTTCCTGCAAGAATGGGCTACTTCTGAAATTTAATAATAGACAATGTAGTTGTGTGCTTGCACTTCTTGCTTTCAGTTCTGGATATTTCCGGTATGGAATCTGGTGATGCCCTGATCTTACCATTAGAGTAGATCTCTGACTCACTTTACTCACTCAAGTCACTCAGTCCACAAAGCCAGTATTCCTCTGATCTTATAACCGCCTGATAAAAGTATATTTCCAAAAAGAGACAGCAGCACCATAATCGTCTAGGCTTGCAAAATGTTGTATGTGTCTTGTATGTAAGCTTTTAGGCAAGTACTGTTATCTGCAGAATAGAGTTCTGGAAGCTTCTCTCTACATCTGTATCCAAACCAAAGCAGAATGCTGCTGACATATGCTGTCTGTAGACTGCTTCAGTATATTACTAGTGCTCAGCTTTGTCTGCTACAGCATCAGACAGATTGCTGTTTCGACTTTTGCTGTTGAGTCTCTCTAGATGTTGCTTTTCCCCCTAAACTTGAGTATTAGAAATGTTATAACTTCAGAAGGTTTTTTGCTTCCTCATAGATGCTTTACAGAGACCGTGCAACAAACTGCTGGATATATTTAGTGCTGGGAAGGAATATGGACTGCTTCTTGGGGAGTGTAGCCTTGGTCACTTCAGAACTTGTAATGAGGTTGTGGAGGTGTATGTGCTAACTACACAAATTTAGCAATCCACTGTTTTGCACTGTGGATAATATTTGCGTAGAGACATGATGGGCATACGCAGATACTTGGAAATATTGTGAGACGTGCACACCTACTGAACTCTTCTGTTGAAGAAAGTCTGTGTGTTTCCCAATGTGCACATGCAAGACTTTTACATAGCAACTTCATGTTCTATGCAGAAGTGCTGAAAAAAGGTCCTGATGCTGTTCATACAGTGGTGCAGCAACCACGCTGGCTGGAAATGTTTACCACAGCTTGCACCCTAATGCTGCTCTTAAAATCTGTTTTGTAGATCAAGGAAACATGACTGATTTCTTTATTTATACTCATAAGTACTTTTCCTATACTCATGTAACTTTTATTTCTACCTAGGAAATTGTTAAAGATGAGCAGATAACACATCAGTTTAACCAAATGTATTTGACACAAACACCAGCACTGGCTGAATGCCCAGTCCTTGATGCCTTGTTTACATAGTGCATGGTGGTGCTTCCCAGCTTATATTTGTATCTACTCTTATTCTTTCTACACTCCCTCCTCCTTGAAACTGTTCTATTTTCCAGTTGTTTTCAGTGTCTTTCATTGTCCTCCAAATTAATTTGCAATCCTAAGTTTAGCTAATTCAAGGATATGGTATGTGTTCTGGGTGGATGGCACATGCTTCTGCAAAACTTCCATTGTATTAAGAGCAGCACAAAAAAAACCCCTCATTCCTCTTGCACATACACTAAGGACATAGACCACATCTAAGGGTTTAATCAAGCTCAGACAGCACTTTTTTGTTTGGGGGGTTTTGTGACCTGACACATGCTCAAATGACTGTTCTTGTGAAGGGGTTTGTAGGGGACTCTTTACAATAGGGACTGGCTTCAGTCTATTATGTGTGCTAAGTAATTCAAATTTTATTGTGAAAATTGCTTCCTTTTGTAAGCTCTACAGTTCTCTCACCTGCAAATCTGTGCTTCTGTGCTGCTGCTGAGCATAATGACTTTAAATAACCCATGTGTGAAGTTTCCCTCTCGTTTCACATGCTGGGGCATGTGGACTGCTACTAGAACACCACTGTGAATAAGCCTGTTATACATACTCAAAGACTGCAGGCTTCTCTCCAGGAAAAACTGGCCTTTTTTCAAAGATGCTTCAGTTCTGCAACTGTCATTCAAGAACTTACAACCAGTGGCTGGAGCAGGGTAGTCAGAAGAGGTAAATGCTCCTTGAGGATCATGCAGATCAATCATGCATGATGCAAAAAACCCTTCTCCAGGTTTATAGAGCTACTGAATTAGGAAGATACAACTGAAATAGATTTTCTGGCCCACAGAAAACACAAAGACTAAGCTGCTGCTGCTCTTCAAGCTTCAAAATCAACTGACCTGAGAATTCTTTGTAGAAAACTATTTTGGTTAAATATGCAATTCCAAAAGAGTCATAGAAATACAGATCACAAAAATCAGTTAGGAAATTGAGGAACACCACAGTGTGCTCTGAGGTAGGAAAAGTCATTATCGCTTCCAGATGAAGTTTAGGAATAAGCAGTAATTGAAGTATTTTGCTAGCCTGCATTTCAGGGGATCACATAATGCAACATGTCCCTACTGCAGGGGGAAGACAAAAATTGTAAGTAAATAAGTAATACAACAGGCAGTAAATAAGGAGACTGAATTTAGATGGCAGTTTAGAGAGCTGGACTCTGCTTATCATTTGCTTATGTAGCATGATCTGACTGTAGCCAGCATTTTTGAAAACACTGTACATCTGCCAGACTCCAAGGTCAATCCCTGGGCTCTCCCTAGGCTTTCTTCACAGATTAATGTAGCTTAAAAGCCATACATCTTGCCTACAGCAGATTCACTAAGTGCTAGCATCTTAGCTAGGATGGCTACTACTCTTTAGGTGTAAAGTTTGGAATTTAAAAACGAATTTAAACTAACTTTTCCTGTTTCTTCCTTTATTTTCTTAAGTACTGGTTCAATTTCAGATGTTATGCTAAAGATACATCTGAAAAACATCTCTGTATTGAAGGAAATTGGGAAGCATTAAAACTGTACTGATGTGTTATGGTTTTTTTTTAAACAAAGAAATATGTGCAAAGAACGGCAATTTATTTTTTATAGTTTTGGCTGAAGTTACATCTAATGGTAATAGATATGTTTTGAAACCAGAAAAAATTTGTAATTAATAAACCATTACTTTATACCTCAGGAGTATTCTGAGCTTTTCAGACCTTTATGAATGGTTTTATCCTACAGAATATTCACATAAATCTTATTTGTGATGGAAACAACTAGCAAAGAAGGCACTTGGTGTAGTTGTGCTGTTCAAGCTGAGGAACCACATGAAAGTGATCCAGTTACAATCTGAATAGCAGTACTTCCATGCTTCAGTAGAAAATTTCATGCCTTTGAAGTTAGTAGTGTGCTCTTACCTACTCTTTCCTCCATTTTCTTGGAGAACAGGGGCTAAAACTGCTCATGGGCGTTGGAACTTGGCACGTCCAAGAGCACATTTGCACACCAGCCATTTTGTTCTTATCAAAGCCTGTGCTTTCAAACGCTTCATCTTAACATAATACTAGTGTTTAATAAATTGTCTTTGTTTGCGCAAAGCTTTGCCGCAGGAAAGCTGCAGAGAATTGTCCAAAGGTAAAATCCAATATTGCTGTAATTATTTGAATGCTGTTCCTACTGTAATTTTTCTAGTCCAGTCATTAATGGTAGCTATTTACACCATCATAGAAGGAAGGAGACTTGTAATCTGTTGCCTGTGATTACAGGCAGTGTAGAGGGATATGGATATACCTATGTGCACTTGATCTTAATTGAAATGTATTTTAGTCTAAAAAGAAAGTCAGCCTTAGATAAATGGGTATATTGAATGCGCTAATGGAAAAAGTAATGGCAGTAATGCTAACTAAACAGCTGAATAAAAATAGCCTCTCTGCTTTCATAGTGCTGTTAAAGGTCAACTGCTTAAAAGTATTGTGATTTTGAGGCTATAGAACTGGAATAGTATTGTTGCAAATCCCAATGGCCTTTTGAAAGCAGAAGCCTAAAAATAGTTGGGAGTGGAATCAACTATCTGATATGGGTGTTTTTTTCTGTAGTGATTGTACTGAAATTCTTGTTTTTTACGTAGATTTCTGGTGAATCGCTTCTACCTGATCAGACACGGCAAATTTGGTTCACTGCGTGCATGCTCGTTGTTGCTTAAACTGTAGAGGTCATCAAAAATTGAAGATCTATTCCATATCTTGTCTAGGACTTGTTCAGTCTTAGAAACATAATCTGACAACCATTTCCTTTTTACATTCATTACACCAGTTCAGAATTAGATTCAGTATTATTACCTTGCCAGGAAAAGGTTTGGATGGGTTTTTTGCCTTTTTTTTTTTTTTTTCCTTCAAAGAAAATGATTTTGGAAATATTTTTCCCATGTCTCTGTGGCTGTTATGCAGTTAACATTGTTTAGTATAGGAAATGTTTTGCCTTGCCCCTTACTGCGCATTTAAAAACCACAGATGAACATATATATGCACTTGTGCTACTGAACTCGAGGGGAAGGAGTACTCATGAGATTGAAAGTACTCATGACATGAAAGGAAAGCTGGGCTTGGTTTGGTTTGTTTTTTTTTCTGTTTGAAAAGCGAGGTGAAAGACCTATAGCAGAGTGGGTGTGGCAGAAAGTGTTCAGCGACAATACTGTGTTACTTGCTGGGAAATGTTAACATATTAACCTCTTTCTCTCTTTCTCCGCAGAATGAATTGCCAGATACCCATGCAAAGTTCCACGTACTATTCCTTTTCTTTGTGGCAGCCATGTTCTTCATCAGCATACTGTCACTCTTCAGCTACCACTGCTGGCTAGTTGGCAAAAACAGATCAACCATAGGTCAGTTAATGGGAATATGGAACTTTTCCTTGTCCAGAAAACAGACAATTCGATGAGAATATGATACCTACATGATATGCCATCAAATATAAACCAAAATTTTAAATACTGGGCAATAAGAAGCAGATTTGGTGGAAGTAATTAAAGGTGAAAGATACAGGGAAATAAAGCCTGTGTAGGGTTCCTCTGCTGGAGCCAAGCATTCAGATTCATGATGACTGTTCATTTCTTTTGTTTGTATTTTTGAGACCTCCGCGGCACTGTGCATTTTTGTTGGGTTTTTATATCGTGTGAAGTATGTAACCTAGTTGCTACTTGGCACTCTCTTGTTCTAATATTTTGAGTAGCTGGGTGGCCCCAGCCAAGTCAAAGGCTCTAATATGGATATATACAACATTTTGAACTAGTTCCAAAAGAGTATTCTTAAATCCTGTGAAAGAATATGGACCTCATTATTAGGAAGTGGCTTGTAAAAGCAGTGTGATAAAAATGTTCACTGATGTGCACTGATGCACATTTCCCAAATTTCTATGCCTAAATGTTTTAAATGGCATTGATTGACATAACCAAGTTATGTGCATTAGTTAAAATATGTGAAGTTCTTGCTAGGAAACACTTGGAAGGGCGTAGTGGGACAGGGACTGATGGACATTTCCGCAACTGAATAAGTCAAAATCTTATATGTTTCAATGGAGTTTAAATTTCTAATTTCAAAAATAAGTGGGTTGATTAAAAGTGAAATAATTTTCTGCTTGCTAGAATTTTCTAGTGGGGAAAAAAAGGAATTTTTTTGATTGCTTGACAGGAGTCTTGAATTCTTTTTCGATATATCTACAGATAAGGAATATTCACAGTTTCTTTTTTAGCTTTGAAGAAAACTTTAGCATATTCCTTACCTGAAAGTCAGTGGTCATAATTGGCAACAGAGGACTTTACTTTTTGGATCATGATTGTAAAAAGACAAGCTATTGGTATGGGAAGAACAATGAGTGCTCTCACTTCTTGGCCAAGTAGTGGACTGAGTAGAAAAGTAGTGGTGCTTTGCTATAGTTCATGATGTGTCTGTTTCTAATAAAATAGTTTTCATCTTTCTCTGTTAGCACAGGATGCTCTTAATTCAACTTCAGATCATGGCAGAAGTGGAAAAACCTCTTCTGTATGGGCTTAGATCCAGCAGTGCTTATGGTAAATTTTAAAAGAGAAAGTCTTCTGCTCAAAGAAGGTTTCACAGGCCTAAGAGAGAGCTAGTCACCAAGGAATAAGGGATGTGCTGTCTTTGGCATGCAGATGGGACTTAGCTTTGTTTCAGACCTTATGTTAAATGTAGAGAGAGAAAGTTAACAAGGTGTCTGTTCTGCTTACTTAATTTTCTTACCTTTCGTTTCTATTTTTGTCACTAACCTGTGATTTTTTTTCTCTCTCATTACTTGAGATTACTTTTTTCTTTTTCCTCTCCCCCCATAATACGCATCAAGATCGTCTCAGCTTGTCCAACAATATTTTCACAGTAGAGAAGTTTGAGTATGTGTATTCATGTTCTCTTATTCCTTACCAGTTTAGAGAGATTCTGTGTTTTTCTTTTACAGAAACATTCCGTGCACCCACATTTCGAAATGGCCCTGATAAAAATGGGTTCTCTCTTGGATGCAGCAAAAATCTGAGGGAAGTTTTTGGAGATGAAAAGAAGTATTGGCTACTCCCTATCTTTACCAGGTATTCAGTTTGAATAGGAATGAATAGGGGAATAAATTGATTTCACAACTTTCACCTTGCTTCCTCTTCTCCTAAAAAATAAAGTACAACTGAAAAGCCAACTTGTAAGTCCTGTACAGATGAATACTACTGTAGGGAAAATGTGCAGGAGAAAACTGTCAAACTGCACAGGGTTTTCAGTCCAAGACAAGGAGCTTGTTGACAAGGGCCTTTTAAATACAGAAGCTTGGAAAGCTTTGAGAATTGTATTGCAAAAATTGTACACCTTTGGTGGTAGTATTAGTATCTGATTATAGAGCAGAAATCTGCAACTCAGAGGAGAGAGAAATCCTTGAACTTCAGCTGCACCAAAACAACAACAATTTGAAAACACCCCCACTTGCCCCTGAAAACACTTGGCAGCTTTCCTTTTGCTGTCAGCTTTCCGTTTCCTTTCAACACTTTCGGTATCAAAAGCTGTCTAAAAAAGTGCAGAGCAAAAGAAAAAATCTGATATGATGCAAAATGCTGGTTTTAAAACTCAGCTGAGCCAGTGTTGGGGAGTCACAGACAAGCTTGATGAAGAAAGACTGACCTGTTCACCACTCCCACCACTACCGGAATTCAGCAGAACAAAGTAGGAGGTGTGTTCCAACACTACTTTTGTGGGGCTGTATGTCAGTTTAAAGTGTTGGTGAACCTATTTGTGAAGCTGAGGTCTGGTAGCAAACAGCAGAGGTAATAGCAAGATCTTAAGTTGCCGCAGCTGTTTGCTCAGCTACCATGTGATTAAAGACAGAAGCAATGCTGTAGATGAGTCAGTCTGTTTTGCTACCGCATTTTATCCTGATAAACTTGCTTTAACAGAAGGCTTAGCTAACTTCAGAATTACGAGTGGAGGGGAAAGTATGGCCACCAAAATGTTATTTATGATACAGCTTCTGGGATTGTAAATACCAGCAAGTCTCACCATGTGTGCACGATGGTTTGGGGGAAGACTGGGGCTACAGTCCACAGAAGTACATTCATGGTTCTGAAATACATAGACTCGTCCTGTGCTCAGCATGCCATACTGTGTGATAGGATGGGAATCAGTTGAGCTCCAAGATTTAATTAACTGATCCTCTGATTTAGAGGTAGAACTACCTTGCTCAAGTCTGGAGTTCAACACTGCACTCAGGTAATTGATTCAAGTCTGTAGCCTTTTGCATGGGTCCTTGTTCAGTTCATTAAAGTCAACTGCAAACAGTGATTTGAGCCTTTGTTTCTCATTTAGTTTGGGTGATGGGTGCAATTTTCCAACTCGTTTGGTGATTATGGATCCAGAGCAACTTACTGTCTCAAGCCAAAATGAATCTGCCAAAAGGTAACTATAGCATTTAAGGTGTTGATTTCGTAGTTTTGTACTTCATCTGGACAAAAAAATGGTTTCCAAGTTTTTTAATTCTTTACATTTCTTGTCATCTTCAGAGTAAGGTACTTCACAGAAGGACAGAATGGATTAATACTAAAAAATTGACAGTTTCTTGGCTTTGCTGTAACAGAGTATATGGCTTTATGGAAACACTAATAGTATTTTCAGTGTATTTTCAGGAAGCCTGCTTTAGATTCAGAGAGACAGGAGTATGTGCAATTTGTGGGGGTGTTTACATTTGCCATTTTAGAAGTCTTCTGTATAGTTTGGTGAATTCGTAGCTGAAGATTGTTGTCAACAGCAGTCACCTGACTTACCAGACATTAGAGGATTCAAATGCAATCCTGACAAGTTGCTTCCAGTACAATATAACCTGTGGGATTTACACAAGAACAGGACCCTTGTGCAAATAGCACATTATCCTTTTGCACTCAGAAGATTGTTCAGAAGAAGGCCTGGGCATTTATGTGGGATAAGATGGCATTTGGCTGTTCTTCCAAATGGTACTGGTTAGGTTTTCTTTTTAACTGTGTGGCAGTGGCACTGTTGTCAGTGTGCCATTTCTTGTGTATCAAACTGTGCTTTTTTTCCATTAGAATTTTGAGGGGCTTATGTGAGGTAAGGGTTTCGACTGATGACCGGAACAAGGCTATAGGGGAATTAGGGTTGGGGAAAGGAGGCTGTTTTCAGTTGGCACTGTAGGGGTTTTTTTTTATTTGTTTGCTTTGCTGTTAAGTAACTTCACTACTCTAGAAATGTCTGAAATAAGCAGCTGCTGGTATTACAGAATTCCTGTTGACTTTGCTTACTTTTCAGCTCTGGATCCAATCAGTCCTTTCCTACTCGACCACTCAGTGAATCACAAAACCGATTGCTAGCTGGTGATTGTCAGTGGGTGGAAAGTGGCCCTGAAGAGGCAAACGTGAAATCAGGTAGCCTGAACTGTAAACATTATGATGATTCTTCTATGGTTTTGTTTGTGGTGGGAGTTTTCCTTTTTTTTTTTTTTTTTTTTTTAAGGCCTAGATAGTCCTTGGGAATTGGCTGAAGTCATTTAGAAGAAAAGTTGTTCCATAGAATAAAGTCAGCATGTTTAGAACTTATTACTAACTTGCATCCCATACTCTGCTCCAAACTTAGTTATTACATTAAGATAGATAGATAGATAATTCTCACTTTTGCACTTCAGTTCTGAGATTTGGGATCTTTTATGTTTGATTAGGGGGAGGAAAATATTTTTGTAAAATAGGCACAACATGGTTAATGTGCTTTCTGGTTTGAAATCTTTGCTATTTGTTATGCAAATCTGCGAAAACACATAATTGAGATTCTCTCACATTCTAGGTGCAAAAAAGCATATTATAGTTTCATTGGAAAGCTGATCTCAGCTTATTACTAACCAACCATCTCAATGAGAAACAGGTAAGACTAACATAATTGATTGCTGTTTCTGTATACATATAAATAACAACAGACATCTTGAAGTCAAAAATCAGCTAGTCATGGAATGCAGAGGAGTCCTCTGATGTTGGATGAGTAATAGAAAAGTCTAAATAAAACTCAGAATAGCTGTCCAGAAGACAAGAATGGGAGTAATGCTATAGTGCAGGAAACATGGGCTGGCTAGGTCTGGGATGAGTCAGACTAATCCTTTAATTTAGATTGTGTAGTGCTGGATTTGTTACCTGACCAGGGAAAAGAATCCGATGTTAATGCAATTTCAAGATGAAGTGCTGTCTTGAGGAAGAGCTATTCTTAGGGAACAGCTCCTTAACTGTCTTTTTTTTCTTAATCATATATGGGTGGGCCATGCTCTGCTCTTACACTTTAGGAAGCTGTGTGTGCACAGGGAAGGAACAATGAAGTGAATACAGGTATCTGCATACAGACTGCTTCATCACGTTTGGAATTGACAGTGATCTTCTGTTTTTACAATAAAGTGCGCCCACTTTGCATTTAGGAAATACAGTGAGTGCTGGTGCATGTGGAAACTTCCCTTGGTGTATTTCCAGTGACTAAATTAGACTTGTTTTATGTTGACTTTTTACTGTGGTGAGCTTATAAGCTCCAATTAATTTTTGCTCTCTGGAAGAGAAATCATATTTGGTCAACTAACAACTGTCGATGCTGAGAGCTGAATCCTTACTCCCTGCCTTTTTTTTTAAATTATTTTTGGAGGGAGGTTGGGGGATATTCTTGCAAGTAATTTCCATTTTCATTGGAAAGAAATTTAAGTTTGGTGAGCTCAGTAATTTTAGGATCACTTTTTTTCCTTTCCTTTTTTTTATTTTGTAGTGAGCCTTCTGACCTAGAATTATTTTTTGGGAGAGGTTTGATTTGTTTTGAAGGAAAAAATCTCTCTGAAAGTCTTTATGGGTGATGGTGTGATATTTGCACCAATATTGGTGAGACTGCTCAGTGTAAACTCATACAAAACCAAAATCAGACTAGTTAGTGGTACTTCTGAAAATCTATTCAACCATGAGAACTCACTAGTGGTAAGTTTCCCCTTTGCACCTTTTCTTAATACTATATAAATCTGCAAAACAATGTCCCAAGCAAGGGATTCCTTTCAGCCTCTAGCTATATAAAACTTAATCTGATCTAAATAGGTTACTAAGGCTTTTCTGTTCTTCATAGAAGGGAATGGATGTCTTCTGAGAGCAGCTCATCCCAGTAGCCTTTGATATAGGGTATTATAGAGAAGTCTTAATCTTTCTTTCCACTGACCTAGAGAGGGAGCATAAATGACTGGATTAAGCTAGACAATTAACTGGTAATAGTTTGAGATGAATTTCCTTTCTATCCTCCCTCTCTTCCTTCCAGATTTAATGAAGGAAGAATTTGTGCGTTGTGTCACACTTGCCTAAACTGCAGTAGTTTTAAAAGTTGTAGAAATAAATAGTGCATAACTGCACCCAATGCAAAGCATTTTGGGTATATCTTACCTCAAACTAACTCAGTAGCACAATGTTCAGAATTCAGTTGGATTTGATCACAGTTTCTGTAGGCTGAGGTGGTTAATTCCAGTCCCTGCTGTTATAGGCAACTGTGCAGTAGCTGCGAGATCCAACATCTGTTCAGTGCACTTTTGTATACCCTGTAACAAACTAAGAGTTGTATTTTTCAATTTTAGGCCTATAACATGCAGCAGAAGCAAAGTCATGGCTGACAAGTAAAATGCCCAGACTATTCTAGTGAAAAGAGCTTGATTTGCAGAAGGCCAGTTTCCCAGTCTCGCCTAGGCAAATACCATTTGTGTCCTCATATCTGTCAATTTAATTCAAAAATTAAATTGTTGATCAGGGTTCCGAGGGACTTTAGCACAGGTCAGTGGTGATGGATTGATGTTCTTAGCACAGATAATCTTCTAAAACATAAGAGGTTTAAAACAGAAACAAAACAAACCCACACCTCTCAGAATGCTGGTGACTTTAACTGCTGTACTCAAACAGAAGTCTGTAAATCACGTTCCCCAGCTACATTCATGTAATATGCTATGATCTAATTTTTTTCAAAACTAATGGAATAATTCTGTTTATTACCTTTTTTGTTTCACTAGGTTTCTGCAACACATTTTGAACTTGAATATTACTTAATTTTGTTTCGAAGAAGTTGAGCTGGAAAAAATGGAACATGAACATTTTAGGAAGAGACAAGAAATTCAAGTTTCTGCACAGTACAATGGATTCTTGTAAGCACTATTGCAGAGCAGGGAAGTTAAGACAGATGCCTTAAGATTCTAAATGTGCATTTATGCAACACTGAATTATATACTGCTACCAAAGGGCCAGATCCTGAAGTGCCCTGCTTGGATGCACAAGGTCCAGAGTGGGAACTATGCATTTTTATTATGCTGCAGTGGTGGAGGTAGATTGCAGAGACTCCTACCTCCTCACGGGCAAACTTCATACCTTAGGCACTGCAGAAGTCACTTCCATAGCAGGTCTCCAGAGTACAGAAGGAAACATAAAAGGAGAAGGAAGGAAAAAAAACAAACCAAAACAAGAGAAGAAGAATTAGCATAAAGCATTAGCTGGTGAATCTGAAGTGCGAGTATACATCGTTCAGATGCCAGGTGATGGGGAAGGGACTGGATGATGTCTTTTTCCCTCCTGTTGTTAACCAGTCTACCCCATGATCATAGCTCTCCAAGTCTTTCAGGACTGAGAGTTCCTTCTACTAGCTGTGCTTTGGAGTAAGGCAATGCCAACAGTGTAAAAGCCTTTTAACTTGGGTGTTGCTTTTTTGCTATAGCATTGAGCCTCCTCATCATTTTAACTTGATTTATTTAACCATGTCAAGAACAAAGCTCAAAGAAGAAAACTTGGGGTTTAGTTGAAAAAAACATCAATTATTACTTTCGAATGTCTGTCTGTCAGCATACAAAGAGAAGCCAATCCAAAAAGGAATTAATTGTTACATTTGATGTTACTGTTTGCAGTGTTTCCTGTGAGGCAGCAACAAAATGGTAAAGTACCCCTGAGAAAAACCTTATTGCAGTTATGTGATGTTAGAAAAATGGAACCAGAAGAGTGCTGCTTTTTCCATGGGTCTCTTGATGGTTTATAAATACTGTTTTATACTTTTGTTTTATCTTTTTAATAAAGGCACAAGGTTTTATTGGTTCTAAAGTACCATTTAAACAAATATCAGGTACTTACAAGAAAATCAGTCTTGAATCATATGTTTGCGTTAGCACACTGA
Source organism: Manacus candei (assembly GCF_025592945.1). Taxonomy (NCBI): domain Eukaryota; kingdom Metazoa; phylum Chordata; class Aves; order Passeriformes; family Pipridae; genus Manacus; species Manacus candei. The sequence continues at coordinate 36,458,784 of NW_026138062.1, forward strand.
AAAATTGCATACTGTAGTGTCCCACTTTCAAGTCCAGTTTAAGTGATACTGGAATTGCTGAAGACTGAGTGCTTTGTGCAGTGATGTACATGTTCACAAAAGGCAAAATGTATTTCCTCTGTATGGAATCAAGTCCATCCATAGCTCAAGACCTACAGCAAACAACATGGGGTTTTTTATTTCCTCACTCCTCTGTAGAGAAGACTGCTAACTCATCTTTGAGTGGTATTGGAATTTTGCACCTGGAAAAAGTGACAAATACTATTTTTCTGTCTGTAACTTTTCTGATGTTCAGCTGATGCTGATTACAAGTATACATGAGCCCTTTTGATACAGACTGCAGATAGTAGTCGAGTTGATGATCTAGTCCAAAATAACCTGTTTGTTTTGTCTCCCAGACTGATTGCTACTTCCGTTAAATATGTTTATGATGGAAATATTAAGGTATGGAGTATACTCTGAGGTTTAAAATAAGTATTTTTTGTCTTTGGAAATAATAAACTTTTCTTAAATATTCATCTTCTGGAAAAAGAAATCTTTGAGAATCTATGAACATGATTTGGTCACTGTTGGATGTTCTTGAGACAGAAGTAATGGTCCAAACTTGCATGTTTTATAAAAGTTGCATAATGTTTCTTCAAATTTGTACAAGAAATTTTGCATTTGCTTATTTCAGAACTTACAAAACATTTGCTACACATTAAACTGAAAGGTTTACCTTTTTTCTTCTCAAATGTCAAGTGAGATGTGCTCATCTGAATATAAGCTCTCAGCAATACTGCATCAGCAAAATTTCATGGGATAGATAACAGAGAGAGAAGACTGCAATTTCAAATGGCTTATTCTGAATACCAAAATTTGCAGCCCCAAAAACTGGTGGAACTGTAATGGAGGGCCTGGGATATCATCTGGCTTTTACTGCATCAGTGTATTATAGGTGAAATAACACATCCATGCACAGACATCATCTAGCAGGACTATAAGCAAAATCTATGTCTCATAAGTATCACTGATTCAGCAATATGGTCTCTGCTCCCCCAGCCACTCCCCAAAGAGCTTGATATACCCCCATATGAATGCATATATACTGTAGGCTAATATCAGTATAACTTGGTTGATTTCTTAAGTCAGGACCATGAATCTACAGGAAAAACTGTAAGTAAACAGAGTGAGCTTAATTCTATGTACATTCTCTACCAAACACTGGTCTTGTGAAACCAGTTTTTTGTATATCTGAGGGACATTTTTGTGGCTTTTCATGAAGAACTGATGCTTCTGACATCTTTATGCGGATCACAGGAGTATTTTGTCCTAGATTTTTTTCATATTTGAGGTGAGAAAAGGAGGAGAGCAGTGGGCTTTAGGATACTCCTGAGGCTGGAGTTACTGTTGGTGTAAAAGTAGGCATTACCAAAAGTCACTTTGACAAGTATGAAACACAGTAAAATAATTCAAATATGATTCTTTCAAATTCACCACCCCCGAGCCCCCCCCTTCTTTTCCCCTTGGGGAACTGGTGACTAAGAAACCCCAGGCTGATATAAAGGATTTAAGTTCTCTCAGGTAATTATATTGATGAACTCTTAAGGGCGTGCCAGTGAGTGGGAAGGGAGGTTAGGTTTTCCTGGCAGGCATGGGCTTTGGAGGAGATATCCTGTCCGAAGCAGCAGGATGACATCTTCTGTCTTAGAGTTGTGTCCTGACAGCTCCCTAGCTTGTGCTGTGTCAGACAGGCAGAATGAGGGAGCAGGATGGCTGTTTGGCTGTGGGGTTGCAAGCAGCCAGGGCACTGCAGCAACAGCAAGTAGGTACTTTTGGCCTGTGCACTGAAGAGCTGGAAACTTCCAGTGAATGCAGTGAGGACAACTCTACATGTTCAGGAGATTGGAAGGGAGATGGATCCTTAGAAAACAACTGTTCAGGGTGTTGGGCCATGTGTCATATGCTGTTTTGTGCTTTAACTTACTCTGTATCATGGAGTCTTGAAAATACCTAGATTGTCACTAAAAACAGCAGCCCTTAAGCTTTTAGATCCATCAAAATATTTACTATTGCAAGCCATACATAGTAGTTACTGTAGGATAGTTGATATTACCTGCAATTAGAAACTGCTTTTGTATTTCTTACTGCTTTTCTCTTTTAAAAAAATCCACACACTCAAAGAGCCAAAAAATGGCATTAAATCCTCAGTGTGAGGACAAAAGTCTAACGTAGGGCAAGATTTCAGTGTGATTTCCCCTCCAGAATTCTGAAATATCTTGAAATAAACCTGTCCCTGTGAAGATGAGGGGAAATCCATAAATAGAAATGACTTAAAACTGCACAGCTAATACTGGTTTTTTTCTTACTCTTATTTATTCACAGCATGTACATCGTACAAATCATTGCTGCACCTACCAAAGCCGTATTTATGGGAGGAGGGCAGGGAAAGGAGTTGGCATGTGTCATAACTGACTTCCTTCAGTGTTATTCTCAGACTGCAGTGACATAACTCAGATGTGTGACAAGCTTTGATTAAAAACCTCCATTTTAAATATTCAGATGGTTATTTAGAGGGAGTTTGGGCACTACTCTTTTTAGTGATTTGAATAGAAATTACAGTAACGTTTTTGTTAAAGCTGCCCTTTGAGAGTGGAATTTGCAGGTACCAAGCTACTTTTGGTGTGCTATTCTTATAAACCAGTCAGTTTTCAGGTACTGCTTTTTATCTTTGTGTGGCTCCCCAGTATTAATTATAAATCATCTTTTGGGTTGGGAGGTTTTGATTAATGTCAGTACCATTCGGTATGCACGCAAAGGCCTTCATGATCTCTCTGAAGTGTGGGCCAGTTGTAGCTAACCAGAGCCCCAAGAGGAGGGAAACAGCAGCGTTTGCAAGCAGCGTTTGTGTCTGGCAGATTTACCAAGAGATGTATTGATTCTGATGTGGATTGACCAGAGCTGCCTGGATCTGGAGCACTGACTGACCAGGTTTATTAAAAATATAAAAATAAATAATACAAAACAATGACAGCTTTGAGCTTCATAATGTATGTTCTCTGAGGACACCCTCTAAAATGGAATCTAGCAGGGGGATTTGGATCTGCATTTAGAGAGGCTGCAAACAGCAACTACTTGAATGCAGAGCACATCAAGGATGTGTCTTTCCCAGTACCTAAAAAATAGCAAGGTATGCAGTGCTAGAGGCTCTTCTATCTCTAAATGGCACCAAAGAGAGCAGCTGCACATGAAGTGATTTAATACTGAACACATTTACTACACTCATTTCTATCAATTTATTTTGTATATATAGCTTTTTATACACATTTTTCTTAATTACGTAACTGTCATAAAACATTATGAAGTTGTAGTTTGTTTTAATGCTGATTAAAACTGGTGTTTGGCTGTTTGTTTTCTGCAGCAATTACTTGAATCTTGTTTCCATTAGGTAGTGAAGTCTGATAATGTTTACAGGATGGCTTTCTTTGGTTTGGGGGGGCTTCCCCATCTTTATTCCCAGCCCCTGCCCCAAGAAACAGAGAGCTCATGCTGAGCAGTCAAGCAGATGTGTCAGGGATGAAGTATTTGGATCACACTTATTGTTACCAAAGCAGTTATGGTGACATGCAGAGTCCCTTACGTTTACATTGCTTAGCTGACCACTACACGCTTAGTGTAATCCTCTGATTTCTCCTGTCCCTGAGCCCGTTGTTATCAGCTTTGTCGTGGAAAACCTAAATCTTTCTGAATGACAATTTACAATCATAAAGCTATCCCAGAAAGAGGCAGCATTCCTGCTGTTAAGTCTGCCCCCTTTTGAACTTAAGATGAATGAAACATCCCTGGGTTATCTCTGCAATTGCTTTTGTATTTGCCAGCAAGAGTCATCAACATTTGCACTAATCACAACGTCCCAGCTGTTCTACTTCCACATGGTTATTTTTAATTGTGCTGCCTAAACTTGTAATGAGTTGTATTTAAGTTTGGGGTGATGTGTAGAAGAGATGTAATAAATACGCACTTACTGTATTTTTTGTATGTTACAGATAGGACTAGTCCTATGCACAGAGAAAACATTGCCATTTATAGTTTAATACTTGAAGTAACTTTTTAAACGGGCTTTTATAAAGGAATTAAATACAAAATCACATTGCTTTGCCTGGAAGTTCCTTCATGTTTTAATTGTATTTGCAATTTCCCCCTATGTATACTTTTCCATAGAAGTTCTCTTAAGCTGTTTATAACCAATGGAAGTGCATTCAAGATTTTGTACATCAGTGTTCAGACCTGTTCGTACTTCTCTGAAGTACAGTTCATGTTTAAATAAAAAAGTACCATTTTAAGCCTCTTTTCCAAAGTGATATGAATGGACTTGACACTTGAATTCATTGCTGAATGCAACATCAACTTAATAAAAGTATGTGAAAGAATCTGAAAATTGCTCAGCTGTAGCATGTGTGTATTAGATTAGTGAAAAAAATTGCCTCCCTGGGAAACACTGTGTAACTGTTCTAGTTTTTACACTCCAGCTGCAACAAACCTAAGATTACACTTCTTGACACATCTTCCAGGTCACTGGGTCTTGAGGGGAAATATAAAACCTGACTTGTGGCTAACTATATTCCTTCAGGACACTAAGCCTGACTTAGAAGTCAGTCACTCAAACAGAAATCAGCCATGTTCCTTTTTGATCAGAAACAATCTGTGTAAAAAGGCAGCAACACCCAAGTTGACACTGACATGACACTGACACTGGCATTTAAATTAAACAATTCTTTCGTAAAGTTTTTAAAAAGGGGAACATTTTATAATATCCTATGAGTTCCAGCCTCCTACCCCCATCTCTGTAACTCTAGTTCACCTTGGTCCTTGCATGCCTGATGGCAGTTGCCATCAGTTGTGTCTCAAGTGCTGCTGTACACAGAAGAATCCCTTTCAGAAGGGAGAGCTACCAGCAAGAATTGTCTGGCCAGTGCCAGCAGAGAATCCCCTTCAACACAGCAGGTGTGTTCCCCAGGCTTTCAGAAGGAAATTAGTGATGCTATATATCTAGGTTATATGTAAATCTTTACCACTGCACCTGGTAACTTGCTGTTTTGAGCCCTGAAGAATAGAGGACAGGCAGATGGTAGAGTCACACAAAGAACTGTCCTTTTCTAAGAAGACAAAAATAACAAAATATACAGTGTTCCACAGGACTACTTTTAATGTAACATTCTGTACACCGTAGCAAAGTCTTACTTCTCATCCGCCCTAATTACACTGAATTACAAACCCACCATAATAGGTACAAGGGCAGATCCCATGGCAGTGTATGACATATGCCAAATACAAATATGCTGTGTTATTCAGCATGTCCACTTTTTTGTCACATTTAAGTGGTTTAAATGATCACTGATGTATCTGTGCTCAGGAAACTTGGCTTGTTTCAGGCGTTTGAAAGCTTCCCACTTGGCACGTCTGTGTTCCGTGTTGTGTTTGTACTCCTGCTCCCGGGTCAGGTAGGGCCGGCTCAGCCAATATTCATTCTCTGCTTCAATTTCCAGTCTTCGGACCATTGCTTGCATCATTGTAAGGGTAACCTGTCTTGGTCGCCTGTACTTCCCAATCCATTGGTGTCCAGGAATTCTCTTTCGGAGTAATACTGTTGTTAAAAACATTGTGCCTCAAAACATAAACAGAAACATCAAATACTCATTACCTTAGGAACAAAAATAAAAGTTTGACAAGAAAAATTAAAAGCTCTGAACACTCTCCACTGCTTTTTAGCTGGTTTGAAGGTTCAAGTTCAGAACCTGATACAACCATCATGCACAATAGGCAGCACAATGCCAGACATACTGGAAATTTAAGATTAGAAAAAGGAAATCTGAAATATTTATGTATCTTAAGATTTTATTCAGTTACCCTTACACTGCAATTAAAGCATATCCCCCACAGATTTTTTAAGAGAAATCCAGCCCCGAGGTACTCCAGAACAAAGGGTTCTTCATTCATGCCCCTTTTCCAATAGCTAACTGCACTGTCAAAACGAATTATTTCCAGGTCTGTCCTCTGGATCCAAACCTGGCGTTTCCTCAGTATTAGCTTCTGAACCACAGTCTCTCCATAAACTTACTAGTATGCAATCACCTGGTTTTGTATTCTGACTGGGGGAAATCTGGTCAGTAGAGAAAAAGAACAGTCTGTATCAGACCGACAGGCGAACATGGAAAGCACCAAGACTGACACGATACACAGGGTGCAGCAGAGGCAAGAGAGGCCGAGTTACATTTAGACTTTACAGACGTGCTCTTTCATTAACCTGTCTGTTAGTCCTAAACACGCCTCCCAGGTCTCTTATTACACTGTACTCCATGAACTCGTATCACAGAATATTCTGAGTTGGAAGGGACCCACAACGATCACTGAATCCAGGTCTTCGCCCTGCTCAGGACATGCCCAAGAATCACACCATGTACCTGAGAGCGTTATCCAAACGCTTCCTGAACTGTCAGTCTTGGTGCTGTGACTGCGGAAGTCAGACGAGCACTTTACACCGCACAGTCCAGCAGAGAGAAGCCACCCTACCCCGTTCCCCCGGTGCGGACGCGGCCCGATTGAGAAGCGAAACCGCGGGGCTCCGCGGAGGCAGCGCTGCGCCGGGCCCTGTTCCCAGCCCGCCCTCACTCACCTGGAAGCTCCGGCAGCCCCGGCCCCGCCGCGGGAACCAAGATGGCGGCAGGCGGGCGGGGGGGCTACGCGCGGCTCTCGCGAGACGCTCGCGGGGGGCGGGGCCCGGGCACGCCAATGGGGCGCGCGCTGGCGGCAATTCGAAGCCTTTTCGCGGCGCGCGCGGCCTGGCCTGGCTCCCTCAGGGACGGCCTGGCCCGGCACCTGCGGAGCTCCCCGCCATGGACGTGTCCAGGGCCTTCTTCAGCCAGCTGCGGGACCTGGCCGTCACGCTGGAGAAGGAAGTTAAGCAGCTGAAGGAGGCCTTGCGCAGTGAGGACGCGGGTAAGCGCAGCCCGTGGTGACGGGCGGTACGCCTGGGACCGGTGGCTCTGCAGGAGTTCCTCCGGATTCCTTCCTCGACTTGCCATTGTGCCCCTGTGCTCCTCTGGTGGGTGCGGGGACGAGCCTGGGAATAGCTCGGGAAGGAATTGTTTGGGCTCCTCCCCACGTTGATATATCTCTGAGCTCCTTCGCGGCTGCTGTGGTGGTTTAGCCCCAGCCAGCAACCAAAGACCGCACAGCCGCTTGTTCCCTCTCCCGCCAGCGGGATCGGGGAGAAAATCGGAAGGGTAAAAGCCAGAAAACTCGTGGGTTGAGATAAAGATAGTTTAATAGGAAAAAAAAAAAGCCGCGCACACAAACAGAACAAAGCAAGGAATTAATTCACTGCTCCCCATGGTCAGGCAGCTGTTAAGCCATCCCCAGGAGAGCAGGGCCCATCGTGCATAACGCTGACTTGGGAAGACAAACACCATCACTGCAAACATCCCCCCGTCCTCCTCCTTCCCCCAGCTTTATATACTGAACATGATGTCACACCGTCTGGAATATCCCTTTGGTCAGCTGGGGTCACCTGTCCCGGCTGTGTCACCTCCCAGCTTCCCATGCACCCCCAGCCTCCTCACCACCACGGCAGTAGGAAAAGCAGAAAAGGCCTTGGCTCTGTGCAAGCCCTGCTCAGCCATAGCAAAATCATCTCTATATTATCAACTCTGTGTTCAGCACAAATCCAAAACAGCCCCATACCAGGCACTGCAAAGAAAATTAAGTCTACCTCAGCCAAAACCAGCACAGGTGAGGTTTTTATCGCAGAAAAAAAACAGGGTGAACACGACAAAATGGGAATTGCATTCTTATGCTTCTTTTCATGGATTGATACAGGAAGTTCCTCCTATAATGTGTAATCTAAACCTGCTCCCTCTTAGTTTGAGTCTGTTCCCCCTTGTCCTGTCACTACATGCTCTTGTAAATAGTCTCTCTCCATCTTTCTTGTAGGCTCCCTTCAGGTACTGGAAGGCCACCATTAGGTCACCCCTAAACCTTCTTTTCTCCAGGCCTTTCCTCTCCCAATTCTCTAGGCCTTTCCTCCTAGGAGAGGTGCTCCATCCCTCCAATCATCTTGGTGGCCTCCTCTGGACTTGCTCCAACAGGTTGATGTCTCTCCTGTGCTGAGGACCCAGAGCTGGATGCAATGCTTGAGGTGGAGTGTCACCAGAGTAGAGGGGCAGAATCCTCTCCTTTGCTCTACTGGCCACACTGTTGTTGATGCAGCCCAGGACAAGTTGCCTTTCGGGGCTGCAAGTGCACATGGACAGGTCATGTCCAGTCTCTCATCCACTAATACAGGAGATTGCATTCTGATGTAGAATGTACTTGCATGCTCAAACACTAATGCACTCTTTTTATTTTCCAAACCTTTTTATGTGAACATGCATATCAAAGACTCTGAAGATGAATCTTCAGCAAGGGTGTTGCATGACCTTCATGGTGAAATCAAAACTCTGAAGGTAACGTCTTAACTCATTTCCTTCTTGAAAAATTGTGGAAGTGTTTGTGTGGGTGGGGTGTTTTCCATAAATGTATAGTTCTGTTTTGATCAATAAGCCACAATTCTACTTTGTTACTCAGCAGTTCTGACCCTTATTTTTACTCACTTACCTCCAAGTCCTCATAATGGCTGACAATATCAGGGTAATGCCCAAAAACCTGTGGGTGACCCAAAGTAGTTTAGCAGTGTTGATTAGTTTGCAGCCACTATTGTGACTCAGGTTGTCAGGGGACAAAGGTAACAGGGAAGTTGTAGCTGTGCCAGGGTGTAAGTATGAGAAGGATTCAGGAGCACAAGGTCCCAGCAGAAGAGGTAAGCTTACTTCTGTTCAATGACTGGCCCTTAGAATAAAGTCAGTCTTCACAGAAGTGTCAGTACCTTCAGCCATTCAGTTAAACTTGTCAAGAATGTTCTCTGTTTCTTAAACAGAAGTAGGAAAAATGGATTATTGTCGCTGGGTATCTGTCGAAGGGTCCCGGTCCGAGGGGGGAAGAAGACACACACCACACACGAGGGAGTGAGACAAAGAGATGCCTGCCTGCTCAGCGCAGCAGGCAGCCTTTTATTAGGTTCTCCTACTTCTACTTTCCCACACACACAACACAAACATATTTCCACAAAAACACTGAGGAATGTGCACCTGCACTTCAGCCACACAGCTCAAGGCTGTGTCCATGGGAACTATCTAGTTAGCTTCACTGCTCCCATGGAAAACGGCCCAACACCCCGCAACACTCCAAACTCCTCAAACTTCAGTTGTGGGGCTGTGACTTCACCCCACAGATTATAGAAATAAGCAAGTGTAGAAATAATTGAGAGTTAAGCTAGGATATAAGCTTGAGGTTCACCTTTTACTTTGCACTAATCCTTTGTATATGTGGAGTAGGAGTCCAAACTAATTGCTGTCATCTCATATTTTTATGGAGTAAAAACATATTTTTGTTTGCAAAGTGAACTGTCATCATAATTTAACTTTTCTAAGTTTTTATATACTCATGGCCTATATATTCCTGATATTCTGTAGGTGTATATATACTGATAGTTTTCAGCTATAGATAAGACCTAGTTTTCAGGTACAGATAAGACCTAAATTAGCTGCTTCATCTGAATTGCAGTTGAATATTTACTCCCAAAATGCCCCATGTCTAAACAACTACCATGTGGTGATTTGAAAACCAGTATTTCTGTTTTTTTTGTTTCCCCTCTCTGCCCCAAAGGAACATGTTAATGCCAGTTTTGGTAAGAGTTGCTCTGAAAACCAAGCAGTTCGTGAGTTTATGAAGGCACATGAAATATTGGTGCAAAGAAATTCAGCAGATCTTGGAAAAATAAGAGAGCTGTTCCAGAAGTATGGCTACAAACCACCTGTCAAAGACTCTACAGGTAATATTTCTTGGCAATACAGAATGTGAAGAAAAATATAATTTTATAAAATGTTTCTCTTTAGCTATGTGTATATTTCTATTAATTAAGAGATCAAGTACATCTATATTATTTGCTTTATAATAATATTCAGAGGGTAAAAGATTTTGTTGTGATTGGTGCCATGAGAATAATTCAAAACATATACACTTGGAGTTAGATCTCCTGGCATGGTTTTATGTTAGTATGTGTTGGTTGTTTTATTTTTTCAGTAATAATTATATTCAGAAAACATGTTAGCAAGACTGGTTTTATAACGCAGAGAATTACGCTGCTTCAGCTTCTCACACTTGAGAAAGTATTGTAGATGCACCTCAGTTGGTTCACATTCATAAGTGACAGTTCTATTAACTTAAATCACCACAGAGAAAATCTTAAAATAATGTGTTCTTCAGCACAGATGAGACAGTAGAATTATGTACAGGGATTAGGTGACATGTGACAAGCAGTAGTGGCTTAATCATTGGAGGGGAGGGAGATCCTTAATCCAGTAAGAAAATGCACACACACCTGTCTGAAAAATCCAGGTGTGCCAAATGAGTTTAAAATACTACAGCTGTCAGTATGACACATACCTCTTTGAGTATCAAGGGCCCAGTCAGCTTTCAAAAAGCCTTTGGCAGGGCACACCTTCACCTCTCAGCATTATCCCATCATTACAAAACAAAATTGTGGTCATGGACCATATTCTTGTATGAGTTAAGCTACTACAGCTGTTTTACAAAGATAGGGCAGAAGGCTCTGATTGTTATAGTACCTTTCTTCCTGTACTCTCTCTGCCTTTAAATAGCTCCAAACAGAGCTACAAGGTTAATTTATTTTTTAAGATGTATTTTTAAGCTAAGTGCATCTGAATACATGATGTCAATGCACATAGAAAGGTATATTACTTTAAATAGCCTCCCTCCCCTTACCCACTTCACAGAATCACTTAGGCTGAAGACCTGAAATCATCGAGTCCAACTTATGACCAAATACCATCATGTCAACTCTACCGTGGCACTAAGTGCCATATCCAGTCTTTCCTTAAACACCTCCAGGGACAGTAACTCCACCACCTCCCTGGGCAGTCCATTCCAATGTCTAATCACCCTTTCTGTGAAAAAATTCTTCCTAATGTCCAACCTAAACCTCCCCTGGCGCAGCTTAAGACTGTCTTCTCATCCTGTCACTTGTTACCTGGGAGAACAGACTAAACCCCACCTGGCTACAACCTCCTTTCAGGCAGTTGCAGAGAGCGATAAGGTCCCCCTGAGCCTCTTCTTCTCCAGGCTAAACAACCCCAGCTCCCTCAGCCTCTCCTCAGAGGACTTGTGCTCCAAACACTTTCCCAGCTTCATTGTCCTTCATTTATTATATCCTGCAGAAATTCATTAATGTTTTGGGGTGTTTCAGTTTATCTAACTCCAAAAATGTACAAGTTACACATTTACATATTTTTGCAGTGGACTCCTGTTATCCAAAAAGCTGTCTTCTTTCACAAGTTTTTAGTTGCTGCTTCATAACCTTTCTTCAATACTGATTATCTGAAGAAGAAGCATTCTAGTACTGTGCACCCTTTGCTCTTTCCTCAAAAAAGTTATCATCTCCATACAGGGAGATGAATTCTATGAAAAATACTCTTGTGTAAAAATCTTTCAATTTCATCTTTCTTAGAAATAATATTTACCAGTAGAGTGAAATTCAGTAAATGTGTGACTTATATTATAAATATAGCTTAGCCTGATACCAGGTTTTGATATGTGTTGCAGTATCAGGTTCAGTCCTTTAAAACAAACGAAGGAATCTATTTTTTACAATAATAAATGAAAAATTTCGAATACTGGGGAATTGTCCCAATTTATTTTATAAATCTTAGAACAGAAATTCTAACATAATTTTTTTCACTTCTTTTCTTAAAAAGAAGAAGAGGAAGGAGCTAACAGTGAATTGACAGCGTCTGCCCAGAATAAATCTGATGAAGAAAAAGCAAATGATCTTCCTGCTTGTACTGAGAAGTCACTGTTGCCCAAAACCCTACTGCGTAGCCCCCAGCTTTCTGATTTTGGTCTTTCACAATATGCTTTCTCCAGGCCTTGGAGTGCAGTGAAAACACAGAACACAACAAATGCACATCAACAACAGTCAAAGAATGAGACTCCACTGAAACTACAAACCCCCCGTACTTTGCCCAGAACACCAAAATGCAAGCTGAAGATGGATGGTTATGAGTTTGCAACACCAAAACTTGAACACTTTGGCATTAGTGAACATACCATGTGTATGAATGAAGAATTTACGACGTCACTTATTCATAAAACTGCTCAGACAATCAAACAGTAAGTAGGTTACTGAAGTTCAGGTTGTTTCTCTACTGAAATAGGTGTACTAATTTCTTTCTGCTGTTGCCCTCCTCTTTGTCTTCAAGCAGGTGATAGGGTGATATCGACCAGCTGGTTGATCCTATGTCTTTATTGAACTCTCTACATGTCTTTTCACGTACCCATTGCAGTGCAAACAGTGCCAAATGCTGCCATGAAATGCATCTGATATGCTCCTTCCCTTGACTGCACCACGATATGAATCTTCCATACACAATGTATTTACAGAGGGAAAACACCGCAGTATGTTTGTGATCTTTTGCTTTCCTTAACCGTGGGTTCAGCTCTGGGGATGTGTTGTCTGCACAGCCAATTGAAAGGTTTCAGAAGCTTTAGGAATATAAACACAGTAAACGACTTGCAAAGCACTCAGTAAAATGCCTCATTGTAGAAGCACTGAGTTGTCTCTTACATAAGCCCCACCTTCAAACAGTTTGCTGGTTTTGCTCCAGTCTTCTCTTGAAAAGACATCTCCAGATTTTCAGTGTTCTAATTATGAAGAAAAAAATTGCAGCAGTGAGGTATAAAACATCTTAGCAGTATAACTATTTTCCTATACTTCCGAGATAATGTAAAGGTAGTCAATAGGTCATGTTTTTATAATCAATATTAGCAACATGTTCAATTTTAGAAGCTGACAGTAGCTAAATATTTGATATTTAGAGAAATCGCTCAAAAAACAAGAATCGTATTCATAAAAACCACTTTAAAAATTCTACTTATCATTCTTACTGTAGAAACTAAAAATGAGATGGTTTCAAGTATCTATAATACTTCCAAGGCAAAACTGACTTCAAAAGTTACTTTTTTTTAACCCAAAATTTGAGACATATTCATCTAAGTAAAATATACAAAATGGTTTGTTGGGTTTTTTTTAAGCTTAGGCATTTTGTAGAGAAGCTCTAAATTTGGTTCCCATAGCTAACTTTTAAAACACTTAAAATCATTTTCTTATAGATACACTTTTGCATATAGTTTAGGTAAGCTTCCACTTTTTGCCTGGTTATATGCCTCTTAACTGCATATGTCATTCTTCTGCTAGAATATCTTGGATATGAAAAAGTAATTTTAAAAATTTCAGTTTCCAATATTGTAGAATTGATATTAAATGGCTTTTCACTCTGAAGTTGCTACATTTTCTTTTAAAATAATTTTGGGATTTCTTCTTTTAAATAGTTATGTAAATATTATAATTACTCTAGACCTCTGTAGTATTTGATTAAGTAATCTTATTCAAACTTAAAAATTCATTTAAAAATCTTTTAATGTTCACAATACTCTTACTAGTTTTAAAGCAACAACGATTTCCTCTTGTTGCTTAGAATTTTGTAGGTAACAGGCAATTCAAAATAAAATAGACTGTACACCTAACACAGAATTGGTCATCTGGGACATCTGTCCTACCCTGGACATCTTTTTGTTTGTTTGGTTTGGGTTTGGTTTCTTCCTAATGCCTTGGACTGAAATCTCAGAGTATTTGATAATTTGTGGCTGGACTGAACATTTGCATGCTACAAATTGCTGCAGTAGAATCATAGATGAAAAAATAATCTTTGAGAAAATTAATTTTTGACTTGCATGTTGATGAATGAATACTAGAAAAGTGATCAGGCTGACAGTATTCCTTCAATTGTGACTTTTTCATAATATTTGAGAGCTAATTGAGGGGTTTTGTTTTCAGGTTGGTTAAAATAGATGATGATGGAGGAGATGTGCCAGAAATGACAGCCAGGGAAATCATGGTTACTTCTGTGCCAAAATCAAATGTGAGAGCTGAGAATGGTAAGTTAAAAATACGTGAAATAAATATACATATGCACTTTTTTAGAGGATGCATGTGTAAATACATTATAAATACATGGTAAACTTCAATTGTGTTTCAGATTAAATATAGTTAATTCAGGCCTAGTCATTGTATGAGTACTAATGTCTAAAAAATGAAATGTTGATGGCTTCTGTGGGAAAGTTTCTCACTTCAGTATAAATCTTACCTCATTCTTCTCATATCCAGCTGGAATTCTACAGAGGAAGTAATCATTTTGTAACTGCAGCTTATCCTTATTTGAAATAAAAATACTGTTTTGCCAACTTAACCTTTTTTTTTTCTGAGAATACCCATAAGATCTCTTTAAGGACAAGAAAAAAATCACTTTGAGAGAGGCTAGTGAGATGGTAATTTAGGTCTTTCAAGAGTTATGACAAAGAGCGAACTTCTTTGAGAGGAGAAATATGTTCTTTTAAAAATCTGTGAGAATCTTGGGACAAACAGTGGCAATTGAATACATGAGAAGGTAATGCAATGCCGATTTAAGCTGAGTTTCTTCAGTTACATTCAGTAATGGGACTAGAATGATTACCTTTTTTTTGGCATTTGCTGCTTTTAAGGAACACTGTAATTTGGATGGATCAAACAAAAAAATATCAGCTAAAATGATACAGGCATTTTAGAAGATGCAAATCTGTGAAAAACTTAGACTTAGAAATTAAGCTGGAACTGGTAATATTTATATGTGTGTGTGTGTGTTTATGTATGTATTTTTATTTATATTTTGCTCACTCAGTATCAGCAGCTGACTGGATGGCTTCTCCTATGGTAGTTGTGTTCTGTACTCCTGATGTGAAGGTCTCTTCCAAAACAAATAGAACAGTATTACCAAGGTCACCAGAGACAAAGGAACTGCCTCTTCCCAGTCATACAGCAACACCGCAGTGTCCAGATTTTCAAACAGGCTGGCTAAAAAGAGAAGCTAAGGTAGTAAATAGCAACTATGTACATTTTCACACACTTTACCATAAGCAGTTTTTAAAAGGTTCATTTGTGATTCTTTTCCAATACTATTTTTTCTTATGTAACTGTAGAAGTTCTTTGTAATGGTAATTTTTTAAGAATATTTACTAAATACTTTACCTAATATAAGTAAATTAACTGAAGGCATTTACTACCTCTTTTGCAGCAGCAGGTAAAGCCAGAGGGAAAGATTGAGTCAGTGACAAAGAGTGATGCAAAAGATAAACACTACAAAGATAGCATTCCTTTTGCTGTGAGCCCTGATGCGTATCTTAAACATCTGGGAGACCCTTCTCCTCCCACAATAAAACACTATGACCAGTTGCTCGATACTCCTCCACCTCCAGAAATAACAAGGATACCAGATGATGTTCTACAGGTCAGCTAATAAACTTTTTTCCGAAATAATTTTAATATCAAAATAGTAAAGCTAAAAGTGCTTAGTTCTGTATGTAATCCATCTGTTTTGAGTTCTTAGATAATTCTTTTTAATCCCATTTAATGTTTCCTGTAGATTCTGTCCAAATACAATCATAAGGCAGGCTCTTCTAAAGCCAAGGAAATGGAGATCAAGGCAGGAAATACTACGAGATATGAGAATGATTCCACTGATTACAGCAACAAAGAGAACAGGTATGATTGCATTTTACAGATTTGGTTGCGTAGTTTAATTTGCAGGAGCTACAAAGATGCTTTAATGCATTTAGAAATCGATGCAGCTGCTTGCTCTTCAGCTACCAGAATAGCTCTTGCTTCTGTGACTAAATAACTGGATTTTGGGGTGGTATCTGACTGCCTGTTTGTAAAGAACAAATACTATAGTTGATTGTGTGTTTGAATCTTCACAACTTAAAAAAAAAAAAAGGAAGGTAGAGTTTTACTGGTTTATCTGTATTTATATTTTACTTGGTGGCAATCAAAGCACCAGCAAATGCTTTCTTCTGAATAAGTTTAGGCAATAAAACTAAGAAAATTGGAGAAAAGCACACAAGTGAGAACTGATTTCACAGTTTTGGCAAAGACAAAATTTTTTGAAATGCAAAGCTACAACAAGTATGACTAATCTTTGAACAATGGAACAATAGTTTTATAAAGAACAACACCAATTTGAATAAAAAGAAGTTTTTATGAGAACTTTATCAAGTGTAGATATTCCTGATTGAATGTAATATATATTATGCTTGTTGATTATCTGTTAATCTTGGAGTCTGTACGGATTGTTTAGGTAGGAGGTTCAAGGAACATGTATGGAGTCGAATAATAATTACAACAAAGCAGAATGAAACTGATAAAATTTGGTATCTTGCTATACTTGGGAGTTGGAATCCATTTGATTAGTCAAATAGAGCAAAGCTCTCACTTTAGCTGACCCTCTATTGTTATCAAGATAAAAAAAGACAAGTTTGCAATATTTGTGTCTTCTGCTAATTCAAAATATGATTGAAATAAGCTCATGAACTCATCTGGATATATTTGCAGAGGATATCGTGGAGTTTTCAAGCCAAACATCTGAAATCAAGCTGAAGACCACGTTGAGACTGTTTCATGTTTGTGGATCTTATCACTGAATCATAACAAGTTCAAAAAGCAAAAAGAAATACTGGTGGGAAGAAAGAGCCAAAAAAAGCTTTTTTAAATGAAGAAAAATTCTTTATCCACGATGTGGATAAACTTGTTTGAAATAACTTGTGCTTATTTCCTACTGACGTTATTGGCAAAATGTTTTGAGGGTTTTTAAATATATTATGCTTCAAAGAGGATTGGAGAACGAGGTAGTACTTCAGTTGTTTATTGTGTAGGCTTGCATTGCAGTAGGCTGTAGATAGAGCAGTTGGGTTGTCATAAAGGGAAAGTCCAGTGTACTGCCCCAAAAAGTGGCTGTTCTTGTGACACTGTACATCTTTTCAGGGCTGAGTTTGAAGTCTAGTACTTCAACAGTATTGGGTATCTTCAACAGACCTAAGTCTTTTTTTGTTGGAAGAGTAGCTCCTGCTTTACTGTTTAAAGCACTTCTGTGCTTTCGGTCACTTCTGCAGTGCTGAGACCTACATGACAGGTTCCTGCACCAGGCTCACTGCTACCTCCCTGTCAGAAGGGCATTTCCCACGTGGCTTCTTCCTTAACATACATTGGCATAGTATCAGGTGCTATGCATCTGGTTACTCTGTAGCTCTAGAGGGTGACTCTGGCTCGAATGTGAATTATTTGAAAACGTATTGTGCAATTGATACTGGTTATATATATCTTCAGCTGCTGGAAGAATTTGCTGGCAGGCATTTGGTGATTGCTTACTCTCCTGCGCTGCTACCGTGTGTATTCTCTGAGTAGTGGCATCACTTCTGAAAGGGCACATGTGCTCCTGTAATAGCGGACCAAGCTTAAGTTCTCAGAGCTGTTTGGCTGTCTTTTGGTATCAAGTAATCATAGTAATTAGGATTTTTTTCTACCAGCACTTTTACTGTCGTCCACAAGAAACCCCAGTACATATCCTTGTTTGGAGCCAGGTTGCTCTTTCCAGCGTTGGCTGTTCTTCTGAATGACTCCAGGACTGCTCTGACCAGTTGTCTTCCTCTTGATGGCTGAAATGTTGTCATTTATATGAGGGCAAACATGCAACATGTGAGAAGAGAGACTGTCCCAGGAGATGAGGATAAGTGTATGCTTTTCAGAACTCAGTCTGCATTTTTTTGAAATCCTCAATGAAATATGCTAACATCTGGAGATGCCCAGAGGTATTTCTCCACTTGCTTAGACAGACTGCCCTTGTTAAAACTTAGCAAGTAAAGGTGCCTTTTTCCTGCTATTGTGGTCATTCTCCAGGATAAGCGTACATCAAATTACCTGGAGGTGATTTTCTACTAGTTCTGACCTGAGCACACTGTCATTTTAAATGCTAGTTTCTGTTTAAAAATACCTATGTATTATGTGTCAGTCTGCAAGCTTGATTAAGTTTTGGATACTAAATAAATGTGTCTCAAATGCTTGGTGGCTGTTCTGAAACACTTCTTTGTTCTACCCAATTCCTTCAGAGAGTGAAGGCCAAACCTGCTTCCAGCATCTTTAAAACCGCATGGTGGTATGGATTCTAGTCCTGAATTTCGTGGCCTTGGAAAGGTACAAAATATTCTGCTGCAGAGCAAGAGTCTTTCAGCCAGACAGATTTACCAGCACTAAGCAGGAAGTGTTTCACAGTCTTAATTCTCCCCCTACAGCACTTCATGGCTACTTTCTTGCCCCAAAGCAAGTCAGATACTCTGAAACAGACTCCTTTAATGTGAAACAGAACAAGCAGCACTACTGTCCTGGACCTTGCTGTATTCCCCCTACCTGCAACTAACAAAATTCATGGAAGGGCTTATAGAAGTCTTTCCCCTAAACTTGAGAACAATTCAGCACTCAGCTGTCTTTTCTTCCCCTAGGGAACCATGGAGTTGTACCTAGCAGTGCTGGGCTTCTCACTGTAAGCCACTCACATCATTCTTGCCTATTAACATTTTCTGCTATATTTCATAGCTATTTCGTTAACTAATATTAAAAGGATTCAATTAATACTATGAGAAAGAAATTATCTTCAATATGGCAATTGAAATCTTAAAATCTTCTGATCTGCTCAAGCTATGATAGAGGCATGAGACTTTCTGGCATCTGGAAATGAAGTTTTACTAGTTGGTTTTGTTTTTCTTGCCTACAATATTACCCTAATACACATAATATTGTTTGTACTTGTATTTTTTTTTTTATATGAGGAGCATTGCTCTGAGGTAGATATAATCAGAGCAGCAAAACAAAAGCTAGTTTGTCATGCTTCACTTTTTACAACCTTTTAGGTTTCAGGAAGGCCTAAAGAGTAGTTTGAGTACTGGGGGTAGGGGAGGGAAATGACAAGTGAAAGCACTTGAACAGGCTGCCTGGAGAGGCTGTGGAATCTCCTCTGGAGGTATTCAAAACCTGCCTGGACGCAATCCTGTGCAACCTGCTGTAGCAGGGAGTGTGGGACTGGATTATCTCCAGAGGTCCCTTCCAACCCCAACCATTCTGTGATTCTGTTGGAAACTGATCTGTATTCCAAATAAGCTGGGGAGAGAAAGTTTACTGGATTGTTTTATGTTCTTGGTTTTTTCCTACTCAGGTCAATTCTCTCACACAGGTGGTCGTCTGATATACTGGAACAACCAAGAATGTAGCCATGGAGCTGGAGGAGGGTAAAACTCCAGTTAAGCCAGTGTTGCTGCTGGAGAAAGGCTTGTCCTGCTGCACACTAAAGTAATAACCTGTCAGAGTGGGAATGATGCAAAAGAACTTAAAATTTACATGTTGGTTTGTTGTAGGATGAACCTCTAAACAGCATTGGCCTGTCAGAAAGTACAGTTTGGATAAACAGTAGCTAAATAAGTAGCAAATGCAGTAGTTCAGTGAGAGACGGTCATCACCTGAAAACAGGCAAAATTGACTCAGTTCTGTGTTGTGCTTTTTTTAGTTTAGCTGGGGGCTGCTTCCACTAGAGGCTGTTTCCCCAATTCTTTCGCACATAATCTAGGGGCTGTGCAGTTTTACAGTGGATTTGTTCCATTTGCCAAGAGACTGAAAGGCTAACTGATTTTGTTTTCTCTTCTAGTTTGTCCTTCCCAACAGTAACCTCGAGCTCAGCTTCTGCCCATGTGAGTGGTAGATCAGATGGAAGGGAAGGGTGAGAATGGGGTCACATCCTCTAGCAGTAGCCGGCTGTCAGGAAAGACTGAATCCAGTGCAAAATTGCACTTCAGTATTTTAAGGACATCGGGGAAGTAAACAAAAAAGCATTTTCTTTCATTTTCTGTGGTTCTTAATCTTTTTTTATTTTTTTAAAGTATATCAAATGTGTCAGCTAACAGAAGCTTCTCTCCATAATCCCATTTGTTGTCAAAGAATAGTTCTCTCAATAGTTCTGCCAAGGAAGTCCCTTAAGGTGGTCAGTTCTTTTTTATCTGGGAAATACTTTGCCTAAGGTTGAACACAATTATAACTTGCAGTGAAATGAAACTTCCCAGATGGTTGTCAAAGGGATAATTGACAAGCGTTGCTTTCAGTGCTGCCCATTGTGCTTTTATGGATGTTTTTATAAATCACTGGAGCAATAACTACATTCCAGGCTTCCTTGTTTTTTTAAAGCACCATGGACACTTTAAATTTTCTGTAAAATGTAATATTCGCTTTGTTCCCTCTTTTCACTATTTAGATGTTCCATTAGTCATGGTAGTTTCATGTGCTCCATCAACAGCTGTAGCTGATTTTGAACCTGCCTTCTGTTTTGGGAGTACCTTGTTGTTTCCCCATGGGACAGTAATACAGAAATTGTGGCATTTATATGGAGCAATGACAACATCCAGTGGCTGCACTATGGAATCACATGTGTGTTAGTCCACAGGAATACAACTTTCTATCAGGAAGATATTGGTTGGTGCTGGCTATATTATCTATCAACTTAAATGTAAAACCTCATGCTGTCCTTACAGTAATACCTAGTATTACAAAGGGGCAGTTGACATCATGGTAGGGAGCTGACCAGATCCGTGAATTTCTTTGATCTTATTTTGCCTAATTCAAATTGAAGAGTTTTAAGTAGCACAAATGCACATTCATGGGAAATGTCCATGGAAGAAGATGCTGTGTTACATGGGCACTTCTCCTGGGGAGAGACCAAGCAAAGCATAGTTTGCAGAATACCCAACAGGAAGGTGTTCAAATGCTTCCATAGTTTTTGGCACAATGTATTCCTGGCTTCAAGCCCTGTGGTTGTGTTTCCTAATGATTGCTTACGCAATTGTAAGGCAGTCTGCGTGGTCCCACCTTTCTTACCCCAGCTGCAGGTCCCACGCCATAGGTTGTCAGTTGTGTCACTGCAGTTGTGGCTGCAGGGGAATCCATTCCCGCTTGCCCAACCACCAGGAACTAATTACTGTTTTCCAAGATTAAATTGTTCATGGACTGTGCACTGACCCGAATCACTGTCTGCCTGCAAAGGTACTGGCAGTTGCTGAGGCACGAGAAGGGAAAGGATGGGGGAGTGGGAGCCGGGACATCCTCCTTCCCTGCCTGAGTGAATTGTATCCTGTCTGTCCAGCTGCTCTGGAAAGGTTGCCTAACACTGTTTCCCTATGAGCACTTCAGTGGCAGCTGAAGCAATTCCTCTTCTTCATCCTAGCACCCAACATTTCTTCTCACAAACTCCCCCCTCCCTGGGTAGCTGTTTGGGTGGTTGTGCATAAATTGGGCTGGAGGGAACAGAGCTGCTAGGACAAATCTGGCCCTTGGAAGAGGGAGAGGTGCAGGGTGCAGGGTGGTGTGGTTTGTTCCTGACTGGCGTGGGCTGCTGTGGCGCTGGTAGGATGTATGTGCCTGTGCTTCCCTTCTCCCTTTCTTAGCACAGGCCTCCTGCCCTCCAGTGCAGTGGTTAAGCCAGAGGCAGCAGGAGTGCAGCACACTTTCCAGCAGGCCCCAGGATAGAAGTCCACACAGCCCCAGCTGAGCAGGCAGGTAGCCGGGGGCTGGTGCGGGACTGCCACATGCTGGGTGCTGTTCTTCAAATGCCCCACCAACCACTACTGGGGCTCTCCCCTCCTGTCCTCTAAAGCCTGGGCAAGGTGCAGTTTCAGCCCCTGTTAAAGACAACCCCAGTCTCCTCAAGTCTGAAAACACTAACTCGTGTTTGCCTGAAACACAGTGTGGAGAACTCACACGTCAGCCAGCACTCAGTGGAGCTCGCCCAGAGGCACCCTTGAAGCTGTCACTTGCTGAGTGCACCGGATTTTCTTGCTGAGTGTTGAAGAGGTCAAGTGAGTTTTTGGGCCAGGATGTCTCTACTTGAAGCCTGTCAGTTTTGTGAGACTAGAAATACCCCAGGGAGGGTCCCAAACACCCTAGCCCCTCTGAACCCAGTCCTTAGGCATTTTTGGGCCTTGCCCCAGTACACCAGCCAGGCATCTCCTCCTCACCACTGATGGGTCTTTGTGGCCAGACACAGCATGGGCTGTGCATGACACCACACAGCTGATTTACAAGGCACATCCCACAGCAGGAACGGATGCTATTTTTTTTTTAAACCCAGCTGATCTGCTGCTGTAATGTCCAGACACAAGGGCTGAGACAACAACAGCAGGTAATTTGATTGCTTTGGTTTTGGTAGGGTAGGGTGCACCTTAGCTGTTGCATTACTCATAGTAATGTTCTTTGAACATGAGCATAGCTGTTGTCATTCATTTGCTCTGACACAACAGGATTTTGGAGACCTCTTTGTTTTTCCATGCTTTCCATTACAAAAGTAAGAACTTGCTGATAATGCTTAATATTTTCCTACTGCTTCACACCTGTTTCTGCTTTTGACCAGAGTTGTAAAGGAAAATGTAAGCCTCCACAACTGCTCCAGTCAGAAGGCAAGCACGGTGCTGGAAGGAGGAGTGTGCCTGATGCTGCCCAGGTTATTGACAAAGTGTGTGAGTGAGTTGTCCTCGCTCCTTAACTAGGGAGGTAATTAACGCCCATACCAGTTCCTCCACCAGAGACACAGGCAGTCTTTCCCTAAAGTGTCACAGAGGAACTTTTAAAAGGCTTGTGCTGCCACTGCAGGGAAGGCCAGGACTGCACCTCTGGGGCTGTAGTGCATTCCTGTACATATGTACATATGTGTGACTACACCTGTGGTGGAGAGGTGATGAAATCAGGAGACTGTGAAAACAGAGCCCTTAATTTAAGGCCTGAGCAAGGGGAAGAGAATCTTTTTTTCCTCACCATCTAACTGAAAAGCCTGGCTAATGATAAACAGCAGGAGCAGTATTCCTGTAAGGTGTGACAAGGTAACAGTGAGGGGTTTCTTGCTGTGGAAAAAAATAGCATTTTTGATACACCTTTTTTCCTGTTTATTAAATTGAAAAAAGCACTGGTTTAGGTGGATAAAATGAGGGGGCGAAAAAGTAGTTCTAAGAACCAAGTTTGCTTGGGGAAGCATGGCAGAGAGTCCTTCATGACAAGCCAAACCTGGACACACAGGAAACGCACACCAGAGGGAACACAGGAACATGAAGCCCCATCTATGGGAGCAGAGCAGCCTCCAGTAGGTGCTACTGAGGGTAAAAAAGGAGAAATTAGGGGACGTTGCCTCAGTTCCTGTATCTGGGTCCATCTGACTGTGCTGCATCCCACAGGCAGGACGTGCAGTGCTTCTCCTGGCCCTGCCAGGGACCCAGCTCACTGGTCTTGCTGCTGCAGCCAGAGGAGCCAGGGTACACAGAGGCTGGAGACCTGCAGGAGTGGTTCAGATATGTGTCACCGGTTAGAGGCAGAGAAAAATAGCCCTCTGAGGAAGGACAGTGATAAGGTGAGGCCTGGAGGGACACCTGCAAGGGAGGTGAGGTAGGTGTGGTATCCCCGGCAGGGCCTGGGCAGGAGGTGAGAGCTGTCTTGGCTGTTGTTCATGGGGTTTACTGCTAAGAAATGTCAAAGCCAGGAAGCCTTTTTTTTGAAAGCTGTCATCCTTGTTCTTTGTCTTATGCAGCTGGGAGACAAAAAGCTTTGGAAAGGGTGGTTACTGGTGAAAGTGCAGACATGAAACAGAATTGTGTCTGTTATGCCTTTAAGCATGCAAGAAAAAAAAAAAGGGAAAAAGTCATCCAGCTGCCTTGATGAGGAACAAAAATTCCTCATCAAATTGCTGCATACAGAGAAAATCACATGGATTGACAAATCTGGATGTAATGTTGTCTACACCACTTCCTGGGCATACAAGATTACTCACTGTTAACGAATTTTGAGATCATGTTTTTATTTCCTGAAACCATGCTCTACATATTTTGCTCTTTTTAGGGAATTATATCCTTCAATTTTTATATTAGCTTTGAGAGAGACAAACCCAATTGACTGTGAATTCCCTCCTGTGCAGTAGGAGCTCAGCAGGTGACAGCTTTCACTTCCCATTCACTTCTTGCCACATCTGGATGGCTGTACCCTGGTGCTGTCTGTTTTCACAGCTGCTGTCGTTGGCCTGGATTGCCTAATGGATTTTTGATGTAGGGAACTCCTAACCTGTACTACGCTGAGCTCTCAAGTGTCTTTTCCCATAACAATAGGCACAAAAAGTTGAACTCTCTCCACTTCTGCATCACCTTTCTGTGTGAAGTACAAGTGTTTGAGGGCAAATCTCATTCCTGAGGTGTTTATCCCAAAGAAGCTGGGGAGATCAGCTGAAGTTTATAGATTCTTGGCAGTCAAGGGAAGGTGAACTCCTCACCTGAACAGTCAAGCTGTAGTATTTGCTACTGAAGGCAGTTCTACATGTTCATTTCCTGGTGAATTTGCTTCACTGGCGACCACATATAAAGCCACCAGGTGTTCTTTTTCTCTGCCAGCTGAGCAGGCACAAGCCTTCACTGGGCCATGTCTCCCATTCCAGCAGCAAAGCCAAACTGCCTCCCAGAGCAGCTGAGTCACTGACACAGGCTCACTTGCCGCTGTTGCCTTATATAATGACTACATTTCGAGAATTATCCTTAAATGCAATTAAAGCAAAAACCAGGACCCAAAAATGAGGAAATGTCCATATTCCTATGTACTCCTAATGGCAGGCCTGTCCTTGCCTTTGATGGGAGCTGTACAATTCTGTAATTATGTGCCAGTTACTGCAGTGCTCACCTCACTCATTCGGCAGGACAGAGGATGCCCTGTGGCAATCAGTGAGGCCACGTGGCAGTAGACTTCACTCTTCTGTCCGTGCAGGTCTGTAAGGTGCCAAACACCGGACAGCTGAGGCAGCAGGCAGGTGGCAGGGTTCCCAAACCTGACCAAGCCTGCCCCTGGTGACACAGAAGTCACTGAACTGTTCCTCACAGCAGCAGTATCGTGGAGCACCTCTACCTCACACCAGAGGTGACTGTATCCTGGCAAACCATCCCATCCATCCCAACTCTGGCAACACTAGAGCAACTCCATTGCCACTTCCAGGTGCAGTCCTCTATAAGCAGCATTTATAGTGTATTTCCGTGAGCTCTCTTTAAAAAACTGGGGAACACTTTTCAGTCTTCGGGGGAAAGTGACTCAGACACAGGTGGTTCTGCGAATGAGAGACATTCATGAAGGCTGAAACTGCAACTCCTTAACTTAGAAGCCAGAGAAGGAGGACAGAAAAGTAAGCCATGGGCAGAACTGAACCTAAAACCCCCAGGCTGTACTGCACCAAGGGACTCCTGAGAGAAAAAAAATAAATACATATAGATCCCAGCTCAAGACACAAAGCATGCCTTGTCCTCAGCAGACAGAACACTTACTTCAGTCTTAGCCTGTGCTCAGGCCTCAAGTAAGGAAGGTGAAGGCTCTAAGGAGCAACTATGGCTTCTACTCCTGCTCTTGCCTTTCTTTGAGCACACAGGGGCTCGATGTGCAGGAACCAAGTGCCTGGCTCTGCCCAGACCACTTGGATGCTCCCGGTCAGCCAAAGACCAGAGGCACCCGTGTGTCTCAACATCTCCCCCTGCAGGGACAGAAGAAACTGGCAAGCGCCGAGCTAAGAAGCCATGGGCCCCATCCTCCCCATACTGCAGTTTTGCTGGGAAATGCCCCTTCTTCATCCTGCTCCTTTAAGAACATACCAGGCAACACCACATAGACCCACAGCCCAGTTTCTCCACGGACAACTGAGACCCCTGAGCTACCCCCTCCTCCATTTTTCAGATTCTAAAAGCTGACTGCTAAAAACTCTCAACAATCCCCAGCTTCATTGGTAACTTTTAACACAGAACCTTGAGCCTCGATACACCACCACACTATCAAAAGATTAATAACATCAATCTTTATTCCAAACAAGACAGAACTACCGAACACCTGTAATCCTCCTGGTCATATTTTACGGAAGTCTTGAAACATTGGACACACTAATTTACTATTCAAACTGCAACAATCAGGGACAGGATGATGGCGCTGCTAAAAACAAGTGTTTCTACTAAACAAATAAACTAAAAGTTAAGGTTTAAGAGTTAACTTTCCTTTCTGATGCTCTGCTTTGTTTTCAGGTGCTTAGCAACAAAAGCAAAAAAAGAAGCCTGCTTTAGAACAGCAAGTAGGAATAAACAGAACATGTAATCATACAAAGAAGCAATAGTTTAGTAAGGTCTCATGCGGCTTGATGGGGGAGGCGCGCGATTCGGAGGAGTGATTGCTATATCCAGGTAGTCTCCTATCTGGAATTTCTGAGACTGCAGTGTCATGGAATCATCTGTGCCCTTGCGGCCCGACATGGTGCTGCCGATCTCCTTCACCCTGTGAGCAGCAGAGGAACGGCAAGTTAGTGATCAGTGGCCAGTCTCTCCAGGTGTCCAAAACAGGAACAGTATTGGCTCACAAACCCCTTCTCACACCACTCTCTGCACCCTAGCTGGCATTTGCTGTGTACACAAGACACTGGGGTTTTTCTCTGCAGAATCACGTGCACCAAGAAAAGCTACACCAAATTCTCTTTCTGACAGGGCAGAGGGGGGGGGAACCTTCTACCCTGTTATAATACTAGCAAGAATCCCTTGCCCCATACAGACACAGCACAAGACACCACAGATTCCAGAGCAGGGTATATCCACTGGATGCTGACAAAGGTTAGCTCATGCCATTTTGGAAGAGAGATTGCAACAAGATCATTGCTGTAACTCAGGTGCAAGACCTACCAGGAACAAAGCATTACCTCCAGCTGGAGGTCGGTGTTCCGGCTGGTCGCCAATACAGCAACCAAAGCCTTCAAGCACACGGATCCACTGTTTTGGGAACACATTGACAGGGATGGTCACCAAGCACGATTTAGAGTTTGTGGTGGTTGTCATACAGAACTTCAAAAGTCTGGTATATCGGTTCTGAACTTGAAAATCAGTGCTAAAGAATAATAATTTACTGCTCTGGTGCCCAAAATCTAGTAGTAACTCAGAGAAGAAATGCCATTTACCTATAGCCAGGCCTCTTGAGATCCGTAAAAACGATTGCAAAATTGAAGTGTGTGCCCTTCTTCCGTGCTTCTGGGTAAACTTCTTTCACTAAGCTGGTCAGCTCTTTCAGAGTTGCATCCATCCTAGATTGAAAAAACAAACCAAAGTGCTTCATGTTCTCAAAAGCAACAGTAAAAAAAGCTTCCCAAAACATTTAAGATGGAATCAATGTATTGTGACAACCATATGTTTCCTTGCCTTTGCACACTCAATATCCACACCCGAAAGTCAGATCTGAAACGTCACTGGGAGCCTTTGATTTCACAAATGCACCACAGGAGAAACAACACATTTTGATCAAACAATCAAGTCTCATGAAGTCACTCTAGTTATTGGTTATAACACCTGGAGAATTCACCACCTACTGTACAACACAGCCTAACGCAAATGTAGCTTCTACCTAGTGTCTGATTTACCACGGTATTAAGACAAATCTCTTCACCTTTGTATACATTTCAACATCTGCTTTTCCAGTTCTCTAAGAAGAGCTACCATTTAAACAGTGGGAGTCTATTTATTTTTTTAATGCATTAATGCATTTATACAAGGCACAATGCAAGAGTCTCCTCACCTAAGTTGACATCTATATTCAAATAGTTTATTGAATATTAGTGGAAATGTAAAAGCAGAAAGAAATTAACAGTTTTCCATTTCTGCCCTAGCAGCCAGCACTCCTCTTCCCAGCCTTCAACCACAGCAGGGATAAAGCTCATTTCTAGAACTTCAAGTACAAAAGGACTTAATCATCACAACTAAAGCATCTCTAATTATACAGACTGTACAGTCACTCTGAGCCTCAGGCAACCAAGGGGCAGTGTGTTGACAAACAATGCCCATTCTGACTTCTGCAGATGGCAAACAGCTCAGACACCACCAACAGTCTGGACAGAGTCCATAAATCCCACTTAGAAGTAAATTAGAACTGCAAGCTTTAGTAGCCACAAAAATGGATTTATTCAACTACACAATGCACAAGTTATAACCATGCAAGATACCATGAAGGAAAAAGAAGGTTTAAAAATGAGCATAATTCATTTTCAAAGGCATTCTTCAAAACACTACAAACAAAACCTGTGTGCAACAGAGACTAAAGCAGTTCTCCAAAATAAATTTGAAAGTAATAAAAAGTAGCTCTCTGTTAAAGCACTGCTATCTGACCATGCAAAAATAATCACATAACTCTGCTCTCAAGACTTAAACCAACAAACCATTCACACATCTGTTCAAGCCTTCTGGGACAACTACATGTACTGGAAAAACGGGACTGCTGGAACAAAATTTAGGCACTAGGGGAGAACCCCTGCGCTGAACAGATTCGTTGCGATAACCAAGGGCACAGCACAAACCACTGATTTCATGCATCCGTAACTGGGTAATTTAGCCACACCAAGCCTCAGTGTGCAGCCACGAGCGCTCAGCCCAAGTTGTGCTCCCAAGGACGCCCCTCTCAGCTGCCAAGGCACAGCCAGAACCGCTCTACTCCAGGGGCAGCAAAACCCTCCCCAACGTTTCCTTCTCCGAGGAAGGAGACCCAACTCCCTCCGGCACCCGAGGACCAACCACGTGAAGCCCCGCTCGCCTCA
This sequence comes from Manacus candei, assembly GCF_025592945.1. Taxonomy (NCBI): domain Eukaryota; kingdom Metazoa; phylum Chordata; class Aves; order Passeriformes; family Pipridae; genus Manacus; species Manacus candei. The sequence continues at coordinate 36,487,448 of NW_026138062.1, forward strand.
CTCCCTCGACGGGTGTGGATCCGGCGTCACTCACCATGTGTAGATCTGCAGCTCGCTGGAGGGCACGTTGCCGCGGGAGAACTCATCCATGCGGTGGTGCCGCCCATTGTTGGTCGTGAACACACGAAGCAGCAGCGGGCACGTCTGCGGGGCGAGGCGGGCGTGAGGGGCCGCGGGGATGGAGATGAGGGGCCGCTCGCCACGCCCGTCCCGCGCCCCGCCTCCCCCCCCCCCCCCGCCTCCCCGTCCCGCGGCCTCACGACGTCGTCAAACCCTCACCACTCCCCCCCGCACCACCGGTGCCCGCTCCGCCGCGCCGCGCCCAGGAGCGGCCGGAGAGGCGGCGCGGCACCACCACCCCGAGCCCGGACACCTTCTCCCGGTCGATCGGCTTCTCTGGCTCCTTCTTGATCTCCTCCTGCGTCACCCGCGACTCCACCGCCATCTTGCCCCGCCGCTCCCGGATGTCCCGCCACGCACCGCCCATCTCGCGAGAGCAGGGAGGGAGGGGCGGCCCCTGTGGGGCACCGCCCTCAGCCCTGGGGCGCCTCCCTGGGCGTGAGGGGATGGAGTTAAAGGGGTGTCTGAGGTCCGGAACAGTGCAATCGACCACTGTATTTAGCAGTCGAATGAAGTAAATTAGGGGTAGGTCATATTTAGAATGTATTTTTTTTTTCCCCCTAATATTGCATTCAGGGAAAGATCAAACGCCCAGGCTTCGCATTTACAGTCTTGGTTTTTTTCCACGAGTGAGATGATCTATTAGGTTAAATTTGAGTCTGTGGTTGCGTCTCACGAAATAGGTGGGAACATATAACATATATGAAAAAATACATAATACGTGTTTCTAATGCGATAGCTTCTTTTCAAGTGTTGAAAGTTGTTTGTTATGCAGAATGGAGGGAAGAGGGGTTCGTTTGTTTCACGGAATTTACACTTAGATTTTCCTCGGGTGCTGTGAATTTATTTCTCATTTCAAGGGAGAAACTAAGTTTTGATGTAAAATTATGCAGAAGTGTACGTGCTTGCAGGTGCAAAATGAGCAAATATCAGGGACTCACGGATTTGTGGATGCTGGGAGGGAGCTGTGGAGGAGGCTGCCTGATCCACACCCCTGCTCAAAGCAGGATCAGCAAGGGCTGGTTGCTCACAGCCAGGTCTGAGTGGATTCTGAGTATGCCCAAGGATGGAGACCCCTGGGCAACCTGCTCCAGTGCTCAGTCACCCTCACAGTTAAAAAAAGAAGTTAATTTGGTTTTCTTATGATGTTTAAATTAAATTTCTAGTATGTCAGTATGGGCCCATTCATTGCCTCTGGTCCTCTGATGGGGCATCACTGAGAAGCTTGCTGTCACTCTTTGCTCCTTCCCACCAGGCATTCATACACAGTGAGACATCTCTCTCCAGGCCGAACAGTCTCAGCTCTCTCAGCCTATCCTCGTGCGACACATTTTCCCATCCCTTAACCATCCCATTCAGCTGTATTCGAAGCTGTATTATTACAGTGTTCCTGCACTGCTCACGATGCTCTGTTGATGCTTTCAGCAGAGTACAGAACAGAGCTATGTGCCGCTGAAGCCATGTCTCAGGGTCCCCAGTGTGCAATGTACTTCTCAGAGTCAGGAGGCTTAAGGGGCTACTTTCCCATGTGCAAGTCTAGCATCGGAAATAAATACAATAAGTTCTGCACCATGAAAAAAAGCAGGTGTTTGTTAAGGTGTTGTAACTTTGAAGCACCTGTGCTCTAAGGGTTGATTTCACATTTCCAAACACTGTAGATAAATGTTTCAAATGTACTATTTATTAAAAAAATAGGTAGGGGAGAAAGATATTCCCATATGATGTTTCTGTGTACATCATAAAGAAGAAAAAGGGTTATGAGTCCATACTACATATATGAAAAAAAAGCTCTTGAAGTTCACCCTTATATAACAAACTGCATTTTGTTTAAAATGTTAACTTATGGCTTACCTAATACAAGACAAAAGAACTAACAACCTACTAGAGTTCACCCTCAGCTTTTACTAACTTCCTTTTCTAGTAGCCTGGATAATGTTGCATCGCTTTTACTCTACATTAAGTTATAGTTACCAAAGGGAATGACTCAGCCTTGCCATCTTTTTGCGGGATTTCATTTCCCAGGCAATTATACAGTTTATTACACTGCTAAAATTAATTTTATCTGCCCTGATAATATACTTTTTGGGCTAAGTGTATGAACCACCATTTCTGAAACAAAAGAATTTGTGTCTAGAATCAGGTATCATAAGTGAACAGCTGTAACAAATAAAGCACAGTTCTGCTCTGAATCTGAGTATTTCCTTCTGCTAGAACTTTTGGAGTGGTTTATTTAAGTGAAAAATTATCCTAGTGGGCTTGAGTTTTAACAAATTTAAGCATTAATTAATTTATTATTCATGAACTATATTAACAATCGCAATTTATTTTTAGTCTAAAATCTTAGATTCTTATGTTACATATGTGGAAAAGAAGGTTGAAAATTATTTGGAAATGAAAATGCAGTTATGTGATCCATAACCTGGACTGTGAGGTGTGGGTTTTACTGGGGAGGGTGCTGTCTGGTTAAACAAGCCGTAACACCATAAACTGGGTTCCCACCGGTTTAGGCTGAAGTCCCAAATGTACCTAAGTTAGTCCAAGTGCTTGCTCTTGCCAAAGGCGGGGGATTTAGCTCCCACTGCCTGTCCTTACTCTCAGTCATGCTGAGGGCTTTTCCCCTCCCTTCTGCCAGGTGTGCCCTCACTAGATGCTTTCAAGAATAAGTTACGTTCCATAATTTAACATAAAACTTTTCATTGAGGGGCTGATTTTCCATCAGTTTCTTGCATTTGACACTTTCTAAACTGATTCCATAATTGCTACACCTGCCATAAGGTGAGCAGTGGAAAGTGCGTGCCCAGGAGCAGCTGGGAGACAGAGGGAGAGAATAGGAGGGGAATAGGGTATGTCCCTTCAGTGACAGTGAGGTGGTTCATTGCTTTGCCCTCCCTTCACATTTTCCTAGGTTTTTGGGGGTGAGGGGTCCCCTCTGCTTGTTAGGGATGCTGTGTTCTGTGCAAACAGCGTATATATGTGCAGTGCAGACACATATATAGTGTATGCTATAGGGAAAACGAAAGCCCCTCACCGAGGTAGTGAGGCAGAGTTAGACTGTGTATAGGAGCAAGTCTCTAGCCTTTGTTGTTGTGAAGGAGACACCCAAAATATGACTCAAACGTTTTCAGATATGAATACCTGTAGAGCACTGAGACAAGTGGTTCAGAAGTGTGAATCGCCTCTTTAAGAATTGTTAATACACATTCTTATGGAAGTGGTTATTTAAATAGCAAACTGTTAATTGTTTATTGGAGCATCTAGGACAGGTATGAATGAGACAGCATGTTGGTGCAACTAGGATATGGGACTGGGCAAAGCTGACGTAGCCACTTAGCAAAGAGCACTGTGAGTCAAGTACCCCATTGGCCTATGAAACACTTACCATAAGTAAATTGTGATTGAGAGGGAAAAACAAAAGGAGCACTTGATAGGGGATGACTTAAAACTTTCTAGACAGAACAGAAAGATGATAGCAAATAAAAAATGTCCTTGGAAAGATACATAAAGGAATGGCACAGCTGAGTCTGGGATATCAAGCGTGGAAGAAAACCTCCAAGGAAATAGAAAAATTGTAGCAGATGACCAGAACAAGTTGCTCCGAACATATCAGACCCAAAAGTGGTCTGGAAAAGACCAAAAGAATGCAAGTTCAAATAAGCTGAATTATCCTCAGCCTCTGCAGCACACTATTTCCAGGCTCCCAGGGCTCCCAGGACTTCTGGGTTATTGGCTACATTTGTGAGTTATTTCTAACAAGGACTACATACAGCTCTTCAATTTTTCATGGTTATATATGTATCCCATAAAGGATATCAAACAGAGAGGACTTGGTCTTTATCTTGATTATGGAAGGCAACAACACAATCAGCTTTAAGCACCTTTACAATCAACTGAGTGAGCAAAGTCTCAAATTTGATGGAGCTTCTACTGCAAACCAACTTTAACTGGTAGAGGAAGAACACAGGCACAATTTCTTTGCAAATACAATCACTGGTATTTCCTATATTTTGTGTCATGGTAACATCACAGGTACGTTTTAGGTTCAGAGTGCTCTGTGTGCAGTGGATTTCACTACAGTGTTTTGATTTCCTGTGTTTTGTACCAAAGTTAGTGTGAATTTCAAGAAGCCTGTAGTGCTGCTAAAAAATGGCACTGTTTTCATTTAATCCTCAGTTTTTGTTCACTGTCCTGTTTTGAATTTAAATGACTTGAGCTCAGAAAATGCGCCATAACTCTTGGGCTTCTGTGATCCTATTCAACTTGCACCTGAGTCAGCAGGTGAGTGAGTCAGTGTGGTACAGACTGGCTGAAATGGGCTTTTCCTTTGTGATGTAGAAAAGGACTCTGTCACTGTATGTGTAAAGCATGCGGAGACCCCCCAAGACGGTATCCTAATTCAGGAGCACCAAGACTTGGCTATCTGGGAGGAATGTATACTTCTGTATAAATTACGTATATGTTTTCTTCCTTTTTTCTTTTTTTTTGTAAAGTCATCAGAAGGACCACAAGTTAATAAAAATACTTTGAAGATTATTTACTGTATACGATCTCATGAAATGATTTAACTGTTAACATGACAGTAGCACCATTCAGTCTGTGCAGCCTTGTGCACACTGCATGGACACAGGCGGAGTGTGCAAGGCAGAGCCACTGCTGTGCCTTGTAAACAAGCTGCCTCCTACAGTGTAAGACCTTGATTAAAGTTGAAAGTTGCTTGTGTTGTTGCCAAACGTTATAATTCTGCCATTCGGCTGGAACTATTCCACATCAGGTGTTTCCTGAAAGAGCATCCTCAGGATGCTTTTTTTTTCAGTTTCAGAAAAAATTATTCTAAGAATAACATATTAGGCAGATGAACATTATCAATTCATATTTCTGTTATTCTTCTTCATTTTAAATACCTACAGCAGTTTGTCAGACAACCTGCAGCATCCACATACTTGAGGAAGAAATAAAATTTGGCAGAGATGCTTACTCCTGTGTCAGAAATGTTCTCATAACGCAAATACACTTAAATTAACTGTCATCGTTTTTTAAAAAAGAACCTGTGATTTCTCTGTAGTCAGCTGAGACTAATATTGTCCACCTGGGCATGTGAGGGATTCAGAAGGATGTCCACAGTGCTTCTGAGCTCTGTAGCAGGCCTGGGCATGGGAGCTGGGAACAGTGGGGCTCTTCCTATTTTTTCTTAGAGCGCTACTCCCTGCAGTGGGCAGTGACAAGGGATGCAGGCTATGACCCTGTCCACATCCCCTAAGCAGTGTGAGGAGGGAGCTGGAGAGCCACAGCAGTTCAGGCCAATCCAGTGCAAAACTGCTTGCAGTGTAAATCAACAAGTATGTGTTTTGCAAGAGAGATCCAGCAAAAATTGTAATGACTGCTTGAATTTTACCTGGAAGAGACCGGAACAAGCTGGAACTTATAGGTGTCAGCAGAGGAAAACACAGTTTCAAGTAAAGCAAAAGTAACTCCCGGTCTGTCATGTAAATTTCGTTTCTTTTCTATACAAATATCTATGAAGGTGAGATGGTGAGGTGTACTAAATATTCTATTGATTTTTCCTAGTGGAGTTGTAGACTCAGTTACAAAATATAAAATTAAGGAAGAAACGTTGCCAGAATCTAAACCTGGATTTCATTAAAACATGTTGTCATTCCTCTATAAAATACATCTGCTACAATGTTCCAGAAACTGTAGACACACAATAGAGTAATAAACTGCTTTTATAACTTGGGTAATACTCTACCATAGATTCCTGATTCCCCCCCTACTGTTTGTATGAAATTACCTCAGTACAGAAATGTTCATGCACTGTGATGGAGGAACAAATGGGTTGTCATTTCAGTAAGTGGAAATTTTAAAAATTGTGTATAAGATATGTTTTATAGAGAGGACAACCAGCATCAGAAGTTGGTCAACCTGTAATTCACTGCAAATAGGTTGGCAGTGTGGCCCCTGCCAGCGCTCCCTGGTAGCTATGTTTTCTGGTTTTCCTTCACTGGGGCAACTCCACTACTGGAAGCAGTCATGAGAAAACAACCCTGTGTGAAGGTTACTTTCACTGCTGGTGCTTTCCCTGCTTGCAGGTGCTGCTGCCACCTGTTGAGTAAACCAGTTTTCCCTGGGTAATGCAGAGGCTGCCTGACCTGCAGCCCCTGCCACAGCTGCTCTGAGGGCAACAACACTATTGTCCAAATGCCCTGTGGGGCAAAGCCAGCGTGCCCCCTTGCAACATCATCATCTGGAAGAGATGCCCTTAATATTGTCTTCCATGTTTCCTGTGCAAACAAATTCCTTCCCTTCCTGCTTCCTGGATTAATGTGATCCCATCCTTGAACACAACACAAAAGTCTGAGAAGGGGGTGAGTGTCTCCATCTAATAGACACAGTCCCGCTCATGCTTTGGTGGGAATATTTCCATGAATAAGTGTTAGCAGATTAGCTTGATGGTTCTTTCAGATTCTTCTCCCAAATATCTGTTATTTTTCCTTCCCATGGAAGAATAATATTAAAATACTTAACCTTCGTCTCCTAAAGTAGAAAATTCCAAGATATCCAACTGAGTGTACCAAAGTATATATATTTTATACACAGCTCTCTGGCTGTAGTTCTCTTCAGCTTTCCATACATCTTTAGAGGTTTTCAGTCTGTAGCACACACTGTTCCTATTGAAAATAGTAGGTGAATAGAGATGCATCCTGCACACCCAGAATAGGTATTTCCTTTTTGTTTTCTGCCCCAGTATGACAGATCTTAACACAAAAAACCTCCCATGTCTGTGGCATTTCACACTGATTCTCTAATGATGAGAGAACTGTTGACAAGTAAATCCTCTCTGGGCAGCCACAGTAAGAGGCATGTTTTTTCTGGCTTCGTTCAGGGGCTCAGAGTCCTGCAGAAAGTTTATGAGAGCAGTGCCTATCCTTCATAACAAAGGCTGATGTCGTGTAAGCCATTAACCTGTGTCCTGCCTCCAGAAGCATCATCATAAATAGTCAAGCAAAACTTTTCTCCAAAATAAGTAGTTCCATGTGGCAAGCCTTGTCAAGCACAAAGCAAAGCCACAGCACCCTGAGACAGCTCAGCTGCCTCGCAGAAGTATCTTTTGTGGCTCTAACTTTGTCTCTTTTTCTTTTTTCTTTGTTTTTTTATTGTTTTTTTTCTGAGTGGCCACTTATGACCAAAATGTTCTGGCTGCAAGAAATTACATGCAACATCTTGAATAGTTCAATATAAAACCAAATTGTTTTCTGAATGCTATGTTTTATATATTGCAATATCAATTAACTCTAACAATGTTTTTTTGCAGAAAGGAAATGTCCATCGCTAGGAATTTACAATATGTGATGTTTGAGTCCAGAATGAATTCTGACAGCTTGGTTACATTAAGCTCCTCAGAGACACAGAGCTTAGTGGAAACACTGACATAATCTTAATGGTAATGGCAGGAGTAGTGCCTGAATAGGCATAATGTAAGGCAGAATCACTTTGGCTCCCCCAGATCACAGTAACTTTGAAAAAAAAGTTGATAGAAAATTTGTGCATGCCTATTTCTTGAACCAAGAAAGAATAATCTCTCTATGTACCGCTGACTAGCGTTATCAGCTGTATCATATTCCATTTTGCACATGGCAGAAGGCGCTGGGGAAATTCAAGGGACATTTGTTGCAAATGTGTGAAGTTTGCTGCAGAGCAATGAAAGCACATTGGGGTTGTAGATGAGTGATTGTAAGGGCTCAGGGAGAGGTGCACCCAGCAGCTGGGGTGCTGGCAGGAAGAAATCAATGCTTTTACATGTCTTGCTGTTCCTTCCCCGTCAGCTGTCTTGGCAGAGCTGGTCATGGTGAGCTCTCCATAGACTTATTACAATGAAATGGCTTAGCAAAGGCTTCATAGTTAAATAGTTTACAGTAATCCTTTGCTCTTGCCTGGAGTGGGTGAGTAGGGGATCACACAAGCAGCTGTGCTGGCACATCAATGGATCAGAGGGGATGGTAATAGAAGGCATCCTCCTTGCAGTGGTTCAGCTGGAGTCAGAAGACAACATCTGTCCATAACCTAATGCTTTCAAATGACAAGCTGAATGATGTGACAATTTATGTGACAGCATGACAGACTGTGACATTTCAGATTGCTGTGAGCAGTGCTCTTTGTGTTCACAAGACGTATAAGAAAGTGCAGCACTCCAAAAATTGAATAAGTGCCTCACAGACTTGCTGGGGGAAAATTCCTGCACATGAAGAAAGGGAAAGGAAAGAAACTATTTAAAAAGTTGATAGGAAAAAAATAATCTTAGGTTGATACTACTTCACAGTTAGCTTTGTGCTTTTTTACCCCTATTACGAAGCTGAGAATAATTCAGAATAATTTCTACAAAACTTCAGGGCATGGAAGAGCAAGAGAAATGGCACTTCTACACCTCTTAGATTTGTTCAATGTGAAGCAACATAAAATAAGCTCTAGTTTATTTGGGTTTGAGGAATGTAAAGGCATAATAATTACCAGCTGATACACCAATTTAGTGCAGGTGTTAAGAGTTTTTTTAAAAGATACTGAGTGATAATGACTCAAAGTTGTCTTTAAAAAGAGATCTCAGATTTTTCAAAGAAATAAATACTAGAAAAATAGACTCCATTATATGAAAGGAAGTGAAAGTCTCAAGGACAAGAAGTGCAAAATTCTATTCCTAGAGGTATGGATAGATTCCCTGCCTGTTAGAGACAAGTGATTACTAAGCATGAAGGTTTGAAAATATAGAAGTGAAATATTACGAACACAGGGCACAGTTACTGCTACATACAGATTCTGATGTATGGGCTAGATCTTAAAATGCTGCTGAAGTTCAGCAGTCTGGTTGCTGATTGCTTCTTTCAGACTTGGCTTTACCCAAAAAAATATGGATCTGCTGCTCAAACATGCTTCAACTATGCTTTCAGAATGAGATACAAAAAGGATTTTAGACCAAAGATGAAATTATACACTGTAAAAGTAATTACTTGACTTCTGATTAGAAACCATGAAGACTATTTAGAATGAGAGATTCATGAGTGTCCATCCATCTTGGGCTGCAAACAAAGCAGGAAGATTTCTGTGTTTGTGTTAACATAGTTGTAGTTCTTCTTTGAACTATGGCCAGTGAACGCAAATGATTTGGTGTACGGAGGGGTTACGTGTTTTTCATTATATGTTTAGGTGGCAGATGAAATCTTTGGTCACTCATGGAGAAGTTCTCACTCCATTTGCACTCAGGGGCGCCTGTATTTTGACGAACGCTTTTTCATTCTTAGAGCCTCTTTTCTTAAGTTGTAATTTTTGGTGGTGTCAGTGGTGGAAGACCACCAAGAATGGGCTGTGCATCTGCTTCTGGAAATTCTGCAGCTCCTCCTCCTCCTGCTCTGCAGATTGTGAGTTGTAGGGCTCAGTCAGCTCTGTACACATGCTGACAGGTGAACTGTGGGGGATTTTACAGTTTCTTCAGGCTGCTTGAATGAGTCCTGGCTTCTTGCTGGGACAGCAATCCCACAACCCCAGCCACCAGGATTGTAAGTGGCTTTAGTGCAAGCTAGCTAGCAGAGATAATAGATGGTAAAAGGTACTTGAAAGCAGCTGGTCCTTGGCAAGATTGAAAAATGTCAGGTGCAAGTGTTATTGGTCCTACCTGTCTGTCACTGATGGAGCATGAGGAAGGCTGCGGGACAATAATGAAATGTGAGAATTATATTTTGTGCACACTATTTCCTGGCCCAGCCAGGAGCAAAGCCAAAACTGTGGCAAACAGCAATGCAGTCTTTTGCTACTGTCATAGCTTTTAAAAGACTTCCAGAAAATATGAATCCTGCTTCCCTGAGTGTAACAATGTGTATCTAATCCCCAACTACCTTTTTTTTTTTTTGTTGCCAAATTATAAACAAGCCCTCTGACTTAGGGAGGAGTGTGCAGAACGCCAGGCTCTCTGCTTGACATATGTGTGAAAACCTTCACTCACTGGAGCACTGTAGCAGGAGAGGAGTGAGACAGGCACAGTGCAGTTGAGGTGTCCTGGCACAGGGAATGTGGCCATGGCAGGTCCCCAGGGAGTTTGAGCCAAGGCACATGCCTGTCAAGCCACACCAGCACCTTCATAGGGGACAAACTGGGACATTAAACTCCTCTCACTGCATAGCTGATTCAGCCCCTGCACTGTCCCCATGCAAGTAAGTAACACATTTCCCCCCTAAAATTATTTTGCATTTCCCTAAAGGGTTCTTTAAATATCCATGACACAAAGTGCAAAGGAAACACTGCTGAAATTTGGTCCTGCTTAGGGTAAGGTTACAATATGAAGGATATGAGGCAAGTTATCATTTCATTGTGCTTTACTAGTGCTTGTAATTTACATCTCATTGCTTTCAAGGCCTCTGCTGGCAATATTTCCTTCTTCTAAGAATAGAGCATAAAGGTATTTTAAGAATTCTAGTTGTCGTACAATTAATAGGGTAACACTTTGTACTGAGTAAAATAATCTGCTTGTTTTGAGCAGTAACAGTATTTTGCATGTAAAAAACGGGTAATGGGGAAGAATGTTTTATTGCCAGCACTTTTCCTTACACGGGGATGAATCACTTACATTCTTGGCAACTGAACTCAAATTCACAAGAATGCTCAGTTTGATCAACTTCCTTCAAAACACTAAGCTCAAAGTAAAGAGGAAAAAAGAGAGAAAGAAACTTGGATGGGCTTGGATGAGGAAGATATTACAAGATGGACATCCAAGCGGGAAGACAATAAATCTAGTGTACCAATTGTTTAGCCCAAAGCAAGTCACTGACTTGCTGTTACAGGAGGGGCCAGTCTAAATTAAGAGGGTAGTGGAAGAGGGGAGGGGGGGGAAAAAACGAGGAGGAAAAGAGCCAGAGCAGAGAAAGAAAACCCTGCTGATCTGGCAGACATGGCGGATGTTGTGTCAAACATGAGTTTATTTGCTAACAAAACTATGAATTTTCAAGAAAAATTACCGCCCTTCCCTTCAGATTGGAAGAGTGTCCTCAGAAAAAAAAAAAGGAGAATACAGTTAGTTTAGGCATGAGGAAGGTGCCCATGCTCAGGCCATGGTTTCACACACCAAAGGCTGAGGGTCCTGAGGGACCTTCTTTGGCAGCAATGCGAGGTTGGCCAAGCCATCCCCTGGTTGCTCCTCTCCACCTGTACCATGGAGGTAGGGATGGCACTTAAAATGGTCCCTTTTGGTTTTATTCTAACAGATTATTGTTCAGCTGAATTGGTTCCCTGGGCCAGTTCACCAAGCAGCCACCCATGGCACTGCACAACATACCCAAGTGTCAGTGGAGAGAACAACAGGGGTACAGGAACACGACGGAGAGGGAATGAAGAAGCTGGACAGGCACCCCTGCTGCTACTGTGCCACCTCGGCTGCAGTCTTCAGCACAGCACTGGTCTAAGGGACATTTGGCCCTGCTGCTCCTTTCTGCTCAAAGGCAGTCAAATGGCAGCCTCGATGAAACCAGCACAACTGATTGTTGGCTGAAGTAAAAACAACCCAACAAAACCCAAAACATTATTTAGTGTGGAATTTCCCTTTTTCTAGGTCATCCTGTGGTCATGCAAACAGCTGTGCCTCGATATAAAAGCATGACTGCGAGGAGTGGTGGAATCCAAGGAGGGAAGTACTGTTCCCCAAAATAACACACTTCTTCTGTGTATCTGACTTGGTATCTTTTGATTTCCCCCTGCTCTTCACCCCAGTGCTCTGCCACTCTGCACCTGCAGTGCACACGGCTGCAGCACCTCAGGATGCTTAAGATAAGTGTGAGTGTGTCACGTCCTGCAGACAGCATAGGGCTGCAGTGCCTCTGTCCAGGGTGTCCCCCCAAAGCATATTTGGTACTTAGTGGGGAAAAAACAGCTGGGGAAGAATGAGAAGGTATAGGTTCAGGAGGGCTGTGCCATGCTGTGAAGGATAAGTACAACTCAAAGCAAGACCCAAGATACTGCAGCAATGTTGGTGTCTAATACCCTTGGCATCACACAATTCCTGTTGTGTGTCCTCAGGATCCCAGTTTCAATGTGTTGACTGCTTCTGTCATGCTCTGTAGTGCCTGAGCAGTGAATCCAGTATTCTTCTCTGATTCTGTAATCAGATATGTTGCTTATACATGGTAAATCTCACACTTTTGTGACACTGTGAAATTACTATGTATTCATCAAGCAACTATATCCCATTCATAGAATAAGATCAGAGCTTCCTGGTCTGGTTTCCTGCACACAGATTGTACAATAGGTCAGCATAGGTCCTGGGGATATGTCCAGGTTTTCCACATGTGTAGCCTTCCTATCCAAGCTCCAGTCCAGACAATACTCAAACATCTCTGCAGGCAATTTTTCTGGGCTTAAAAAGAAAACACCTAGCAAATCTGGACACAGGATAGCCCCAAGTCAGAGCCTCTGACAAATATAAAACACCGGACCAAGCTCCCAAGGCAAAATGTGTGGCATCTATGCACTGGCACTATTGGACAAAAATCTGCCATAATGAAGAGGTACAGCCTAAACTAGATCTTTCCCAGCCTTATTCCCTGTAAGGAAGGACTGGTCTGACTCTCCCCCGGCATGAAGCACAGTCTGTTCTCTGTTCTACAACCTGCTCACTCTTTCTCCTGTCTCTCACCGGAATCAGTGTGAAACGCAGCGCAGACGCTGCTCCGAAACCAAGGGGGCTGGGCACTGAGAAAAGGGAGATTTGTATGCAATGAGCCTGTGTATTCATGCATCAGAGAAACTGTGGTGGCAATGGTGTTCTCTCATAGTAATGCAGAGCGAGACGGAAACGGGATGAAGTTTTTTTCAGGATTAAAATAAGCAGAACAAGAGCGAGTTGTTGTTTTGGGGAAAAGGAAAGCAGTTGATGTCAAAACGTTTCACCAATTTGGCAAAAATGCCAAGCTGGCCCTGCCTGCAGCATACACGGACTTCAAAGGCATTATCTTGAATAACGATTAGAGAGAGCCAGATCGCTGCTTCCGACATGTATTTTGCTGAGGTCAAATGATATGCAAGGCTATACCCCAAGGGTGTGTTTTCCTTCTGATGCCAAGTTGCTGACACCTCTGGCTGCAGTTTGTGGGTTCAGTCTTGCTTTAGCTGTGTAGACCCAAAGGGAGCTCAGTTCTGACCCAGGACCCACCAGGAAGAGTGGGTCACACTCTCACAACCCGTCACTTCGGGAGCGCCGCCCCACAGTGGGAACACTCTGAAACAGCGGTGAGCCGGTACTCAGGAGGGGCGTGTGGTTCTCAAACAGGATGCAGGCTGAATAACCCTCCATTCCTGAAGAGGGTGGTCCCCGAAGGTCAGGGCTGCCTTCAATGGTGTGGCAGTGTGAGAGGAAACTGCCTCAGAGGGTGCTTTCATAATGCTATGACTATGAATAAATTCAGCTTGTTGTACTCCGGGTTCCCAAGTGTTAGGGATCAAAATTGTGAATAGGAGAATAAGGTTAGGAAAAGAACAATTCTCCAGCTAAACTTTCATTACAGGATGAACAAAGGGTCCTCCTCCCCCTCCCCTTTGTCTGATTTCAGACAAAGGGCTTTGCATCCCATGTAGGAGCTTTCTTTGCTGCCTGGGAGGAACATAGGGATTGTAGGTGATACCAACCTGATAGGGCTTGGCTCACAGAGTTGCATAATACCTGGGGTTGGAAGGGACCTCTTGATGTGATCTAGTGCAAACCTCTGCTCAAGCAGGGTCACAGCAGGTTGCCCAGGACCATGTCCACTCAGATTTTGCAAATCCCCATTTATGGAGGCTCTGAAGCCTCTCTGGGCAACCTGCTCCAGCTCTGAATGGACAGGCAATGATCAGAGACCTGATGTCAATCCAGATTATTTTGATGCTTTTCACCCTTACAGTAAATTATTAAAGTACAACCTGAATAAATGTACTTGATACTCATTGACTCTGGTTCTGGTGAGGCTGGGTATAAAACAGTGTGGGACAAGACTGATCCATACTTAACCCAGTTGCATAATTATGAGAAAAAGACAGTGAAAGAGACAGTTGGGTGCTACATGGGATTAACACACTGTGGCCCCGTGGGAACTCCCCTGGTTGAGGATAGGGGTGACCATTAATCCAGTCAGTGCTGTGCTAATTCAGTGGAAGGAGGAGATTTTTCTGGGAATATTTGTCCCTTAAACTCCAGAAGACAAGGGAACAGACAGGGTCTTGCTTTCTGTTCCCATGCTTCCAAGCCAGCACTTTACCCTGACCGTCACAGTTACCAGGGTATCCTCTCAGTTCTGGCAAGAGATCTTATCTGAAATCTTAACAGAGGCACATTTAGACTATTCAAGGCGGTTTTATATTGCTCAAGCTAAAGTCAGTGAAATGTTTTAATTAGCAAGCAAACACAGTCTGTCACTTTGTGTGATGCACAGAAATCTGTCTGCTTCCTCCCTGAGTACAGCACAGCATGTCTAATCCACTGGCTACTATAATTAGGGTAGAGTAAGCATTTATATGGCACTATAAAGGTGAACTGGGTGCTTCGCAAATACAAAACCACTAATCTCATTCCCAAAGAATTCAGAGTCAAATGTGGTCAAGAAAAAACACAATTGTCTGCAGGGAAAAACTGGATCCTGCAGAGACCCAGAATCACCAGGGCAGGTCTGAATGACAGATCTGGAGAGGGAGACTCCTGGGCTGAATGACTGGATGCCACTCAGAAACACTAGGGTTTCAAAAAACTTTCCTAATCTGCCATGGACCTCATAAGGGACCTTCAGGAGCCAGGGACTCTGTGCATGTAAATCTCCCTGTAAAACTGGTATTACTTCAACACATTCAGCTTCCACAATAAAGGCAGGCTATGGAACAGAGGCTGGGAGGAGACTAGAGGTACTGTGGCAGGATAGCATCAGGAGACAGAAAGCAAGAGTGGGAACAGGGGTAAAAAAGGGAAAAACCTCTTAAGAAGGAGAAAGCAGGGAACTAGTGGCAAGAAAAAGAAACAAGATGGGATCCTTTAAGTGCGTGTGTGTGAGAGAGAATGTAGACTAACAACCTTTCGGTTAGGCTAAAGGGAGTACAGAAAGCCTGAAGAGTAGTTGTCAGTGAATTACAGTAGCTGAAACAGGTGATGGCCAGAGCATAGAGAAGAACTGTAGTCATGGTGATAGAAAAGCAAGAACGGCTTCAAGAAGAAGTACTGAGACAGAAACTAAAAGCTTCAGATTGGGTCTTTAATGAGAGACCAATGATGTGAAATAAAAGGAAAGAAAAGAACCCAGAAAAAATAGAGGAAGTAATAAAATCTGATTTGAAAGAATTGATTATTTATATTGAAAAAATCAGCTTGAGGTGTAATTAATAGGTAATAGTGCCAAGGACTTCAGGAGAAGAAATTAAAAAAGCCACAGTGATCTGAAACTGGATAGTCATGGACAGAATAGAAAATCATTTCCCCTCTAGAAAGACACAAGCAGAAATGGTGAGGTGCGATCAGGGGAGGCAACTGGAACAATCAGCAGTGCCGTGTTTCACAGGTCACCAGACAAAAAACTTCAGCTACACCAATACTGCCATTTGGTGTCACCCACTCTGTGCACGTCCTGTCACCTGCCAAGATGAGGATTTAGTGTGATGTTTCAAATGGACATGAAAAGACATTTCAAGTGGCCAAAAAAACACTCATTGCACACAAACACAGTCTTTGCTTGCATTTCACAACATTGCACAAGGCTTAAAAAGTAACTTCCAAATTTGCACACCCATATCACTATGTACACAGAGGATGGCTAAAGAGATCTGGTGTGCATTGAAATTCATCTCATAGCCTGAGCCTGCCCTCTTGCTCCATACACACCAAGGGGCTGGCATTGTGGAGAGCGTTTGAGCATCTGGAATCTTTGAGAAGAGGGAAATAGAGAGAAGATCAATTAGACTGATCTTTTTAGGCTAAAGGGAGTACAAAGGAGCATGGAGAGTAACTGTGAATAAATTACAGCACTTGAATCAAGAAATGGCCAGAGCACAGAGAAGATTTTTAAAAAGGGAAAAAAGAAAGACCCACAGAACTACAGGCCAGTCAGTCTCACCTGGCAAAATCCTCCTGGAAACTGTGCTAAGGTGTATGAAAAATGAGGTGATTAGTGATGGCCAACATGGCTTCACTAAAGGCAAATCATGCCTGACAGATTTGATGGCCTTCTACGATGGGGTGACAGAGTTGATGGATAAGAGAGCAACAGACTTCATCTGTCTGGGCTTGTGCAAAGCATTTGACACTGTCCTGCATGACATCCTTGTCTGGAGAGACACGGATTTGATGGATAGACCACTCAGTGAATAAGGAATTGGCTGGGTGGTCACACTCAAAGAGTTGTGGTAAACAGCTCAATGTCCAAGTGGAGACCAATGACAAGTGCTGTCCCTCAGGGGTCGGAACTGTGGCTGGTGCTCTTTAACCTCTTTATCAGACCGATGGACAGTGGGACTGAGTGCACACTCAGCAAGTTTGCTGATAACACCAAGCTGTGGGGTGCAGTGACCATGCTGGAGGGAAGGGATGTCATCCAGAGGGACCTTGACGGGATTGAGAAGTGGGCCCATGTGAATCTCATGAAGTTCAAAAAGGCCAAGTGAAAGGTCCTGCACCTGAGTCAGGGCAATCCCAAGCACAAATACAGACTGGGTGGAGAATGGATTGAGAGTAGCTCTGAGGAGAAAGGCTTGGGAGTGTTCATTGACAAGAAGCTCAACATGTCCTGACTGTGTGATTGCACCTCAGAAAGCCAACTGCAACCTAGGCTGCATCAAAAGCAGTGTAGCCAGCAGGTCAGTGGAGGGGATTCTCCCTCTCTAGTGTGCTCTTGTGAAACCTCACTTCAAGCACTGCCTCCAACTCTGGGGTCTCCAACATAACAAGGACCTGTTGGAGTGAGTCCAGTGGGAGGGCCATGAAGGTGATCAGAGAGCTGGAGCTCCTCTCCTATGAAGACTGACTGAGAGAGTTGGGATTGTTCAGCCTGGAGAAAAGAAGGCTCCAGGGAGACCTTGTAGCAGCCTTCCAGTATCTAAAGGGGGACTACAAGGGAGCTGGAGAGGGACTTTTTATGAAGGCGTGTAATGACAGCACAAGGGGAAATGGCTTTAAACTGACAGAGGGCAGGTTTACATTAGATATTGGGAAGAAATTCTCCACTGTGAGGGTGGTGAGGCGCTGCCACAAGTTGCCCAGAGAAGTTGTGGATGCCCCATCCCTGGAAGTGTTCAAAGCCAGGCTGGATGGAGTTTGAGCAACCTGGTCTAGTGAAAGGTGTCCCAACCCCATGGCAGGGGGTTTGGAACTAGGCGACCTTTAGGATCCCTTGCAACCCAAACCATTCTATGATTCTATTATTTGTAGTCATGGTGATAGAAAAACAAGGGCCACTCAAGTTGTTTTGCATGCTGTCATGAGATGCTGCTTTAAAACAATTTGTTGTGACTTCTGTGTCTCTATTCACTTTGATTTACCGTAAAACAATATTCCTATTCATGTGTTTTTCACATTCCAAGACTTAAAGAAGACTTTACTCATTTAAGTTACAGACTCATTATAACCAAATTCTGTATTTTTATTGTTTGCAAATCACATCCAATCCACAGTTTACAGACTGGTGATGAATAAAAGTTCCACCCTAACATTCAGAGCCTTTTTGCTTTGATTCTGGAGTTAAGATTTTATGAGCTCTAGCACAGTATGCAAAGGCAACATACAGCAGAGGGTAAAAGAAAACAGCTAAAAATTGAACGTATGTTTAGGACTGCTGTGATGCTTTTTAGACAAGGACCTGTTTATTCCTGAAGTGAGCTAAAAGCAGTGGCTGGTGTGGGAAGTTAGTTCAAAACAGGTGTGGGTTGAAAAATTGTGTGGAAAACTAGGAGACACACAGTGATAATGGCAGTCATTAAATATGAACACGTGGTGGTGAAGCATTTTTGGAGGGGAAAGTCTCAGTTTTGATGATGTTTTCATGTTATATTATCCTCTGATGATATTCTAGTAGAGCATTGTGGACAGCTGAGTCCTACTTTCAGTCTCCTACTGTGGTGGATTGACGCTGGCTGGATGCCTGGTGTTCACCAAAGCCGCTCTATCACTCTCCTTCTCAGCTGGACAGGGGAAAGAAAATATAACAAAAAGTTGATGGGTTGAGATAAGGACAGGGAGAGATCATTCACAAATTACTGTCATGGGCAAAACAGACTCTACTTGGGGAAAATTAATTTAATTTATTATCAATCAAATCAGAGTAGGATAATGAGAAATAAAACCTAATTCTTAAACTACCTTTCTCCCACCCCTTTCTTCTTCCTGAATTCATTCCTAAATTCTCTGCCTTCTCCCCCACAGTGGTGCAGGGGAACAGGGAATGGGGATTGCAGTCATTTCATCACATGTTTTCTCTGCTGCTCCTTCCTCCTCAGCAGGAGGCTCCTCACACTTCTTCCCTGCTCCAGTGTGGGGTCCCTCTCACAGGAGACAGTCCACCTCGTACTTCTCCAACGTGAGTCCTTCCCACAGGCTGCAGTTTTCCGTGAACTGCTCCAACATGGGCTCCCCACAGAGTCACAAGTCCTACCAGAAAACCTGCTCCAGTGTTCGCTCCTCTATCCATGGGTCCACCAGTCCTGACAGGAGCCTGCTCCAGCATGGACTTTCCACTGCCTTCTTGGGGCATCCTCATGTTCTGGCTTGGGGTCCTCCATGGGCTGCAGGTGGATCTGTGCTCCCCCATGGACCGCCATGGGCTGCAGGGGCACAGCTGCCTCGCCATGGTCTGCACCAGGGGAATGTCTGCTTGGGCACCTGGAGCACCTCCTCCCTGAACTCCTTCTCCTTCACTGAACTTGGTGCCTGCAGAGCTACTCTCTCTGGCTGCTGCTGTGCAGCTCTTTTTCACCCCCTTCGCTGATGGGCTGAGCCTTAGCAGTCTTGGAGCTGGCTGGCATTGGCTCTGTCAGACATGGGAGAAGTTTCTGGCAGCTTCTCTCAGAAGCCATCCCTGTAGCCTCCCCGCTACTCAAACCTTGCCATGCAACCCCAATACACCTACAGTGGTCTCTCAGAATTTTCCCCAACAAATTTTTATGGGCTGCAATCCTGAATCTGATTTCAATAAAGCTTTCTCTTTAAAATGGATGTGTGGCACAAGATAAGTCTCAACCTGCAATTTTCTGTTTCTGTTGCAAAGGCCACGTGATACTTAACCCCCATCCTTCCATCCTACTTGTGATTATACCAACGGAACTGTAGGATTTGGGCCAAGTTACTTTATTTGTGCAAGTCACTCACCTCACAGACAACAGTAAATACCCTCTGTGGGTTTTCTGGTGTCCTTCTGTGCTGATAAAGCTATGTAAACAAGCGCAAAGCACACAGGATCTTGGCTCCCAGGGTACACAGAGGTGTGACTGTAGTTTTTCCTGTACTCAGTATCATTCTCTCTCCCCCAAGAAAATATGTGAGGCTTGTTGACTGGAGCTTCTTATGCTGCTTTGAGATGCCTTGCCAAGTTGTATGTTATCCCACTTCCTTCCTGCAGGCAATCCAAACAGTGGAGGCTTCCCCTGGAGCCCTGCCCCTCACAACTGCACCACACAACTGCTCAGCTCTCAGGCCCTCTCTTACAGTGCCAGAAATGTGGTAGCTGAGTGCTGGGCTCAGCATGAGCTCTGAGAACCTGCCACTTCTGTGGGCAGAACTTGAGCAGGAGAGTGCTGGAGCCCAGCCGTGCTGTGAGATGCTGTGGGATGGCATGAGCCAGCGGCTGACACCTCACCCGCTGCAGCTCAGCGCCGTCCTGCAGATGTGGCAGGGATGCGACATGAGGCCAGCTCCGTTGGCACGGTCACCATGAAAAGCCAATTTATTTAGGAAAATGAGGTGGGGCAATAGGTTTACAGCACCACTGGAAAATAACTGTGTGTCAAAGGGAGGCCTAGCAGTGAGGATCTGAGCTTCTGCAGACTAATTAGGGCAAGACCTAAGTGTTACGGGTTTACTCTAGAGCTTTGTGTCTGGGCAATATCCTGTAACCAAGTACCCAAAACTGAGACTTCCCCTCTGACTCTGTGTTTTGCATCCTTTTGTAATTTTTTGTGTTTGTTTTTTTTTTTTTAACCGACAGTATAATCTAGTTGCTGATCATTATTCAGGAGATGAGGATTCTAGGATTCTGGTCCTGGCTTTGCCATTGAATTGCTGTGTTCCTTGAGAACATTCACGCTTCTCACTTCAACTTCTCTGTCCCTCTTCTCTGCAGAGATGTAATTAATGTCTGCTCCAAAGAGGTGGTCCCTTATTATGGGTTTGGGGTTTTTTTGATAGCAATTGCAGCCTTCTGGTGCACCGTCACATATAGCAAGGTTAACTGATACTTTCCCCATGCCTCTGGAATGTTCTCTTTTAGTAGCTGTTTGACACGTGTGACTGCCTTGCTTCAGCATGGTCTTACTTCTATTTCTTTTTTAATTTATGGCTACTTCTGTCACCTATTTCCCTCACTCTTTGATACAAAAGCAGATTTTTTAAAACCAGAGATATAAATAGGGTTTTTTTAAAGAACTCAGCACTTCTGTCTATAGCTGACATCTATCTCTGTTTCCCCGTTTCCACTTATTCGGTGTATCTAGAATATATGGATGCACATAGTTCAATCTCCTACAGTTTGACTTCCATGTTTTATATCAGCTCATCCGTTTTTCCTTGTGCATTACTGATGTCAGTCTGCAATCTGTCTAGTTCTCTTCCTTTGCACTGTGTCTTTTTCTTATCCATGTACTTCCTTGCCCATCTGTACTATTATTTTGTCTTTGAATGCACATTAATAGTGCTTCTGAACAGATGCCAGTGCCCCTTTTTCTGTCCCATTCCTTCCTTTACTCTGTATAATGTCCAGTTTCTCTCAGAATTTAATCAGTTGAAAATCATTACTGTTATTTCTTTTCCTTTAGAGCTGACTTAGTCATAATAACAAAGCTTACAGGGACAGATCCAAGTCTTGTTCAAAGATCTTATCCAAAGCTTATTACCATGGTCACTATTTTTTTGATAATCTTCCAACTATACTTCCCTCCTTTTACAGACTCTGGCAGATCCAGCAAAATCTCAGAAGAGGAATGGTTTCCTCTGAGACCCACATGAAGTCCAAACCACACATTAAGCTGGAAACCCAAAATGTGTTCAATTGATATCTAATCTGACACTTTCTTGTCCTTTTCTGAAGTATCGCTTTTCCTTGTATGGTTTTTGATAAGGCAGCCCATTAAAAGTGCTAACTTGTGACTCAATTCTACCCTTTAGCTGGGAGAGAACCATTTGTATGTTTGTAAGCCGAGATGGTTATAGTCTCTTTAGTCTTATTTTCCAAGGATACTGGACTACCAGCCCTCACCGTTGAACTCCTTTTATTAGCATATTTATTCTCTCTAGCCATACCTTATTGTCCCTACTTAGGACAAGAAGGATCTTGATAAATTTTTAAGATGTCAGCACCTTGAGGCTTCCTGAAATGGTCTTGTTTTTTGCTCTGGGAATAGTTAGGAATAATTGTGGTAAAATGTCCGTGACTCAGTCTGGTTTGCAGGCAAATGGATGCGGGTTCCTAACTAACCCTCGGGATGTGAGCTGTGTGCATCCCCTGCTGTGACTGCTGCATCTCTGTAACATTTTGTCTTCCTGTTGGCAATTATCCATCAGGTTTCTCTGGTACAGTGTCTAGTAGGTGCCTTTCTACTGGTGCTTTTGGGGAATATGACATTTAGCTTTAGTGACCAGGCATTAATTGCAAGATGGTAACTAACTGGAAGTACCCGTTTTCAAGCAAGTTTTGTTCACTGCTATTTTGGGCTTCATATAAGTAAATTGTGGTGTCTGCCACATAAGTAATTTTTATCTCTTATTCCAGGGTCTTATCTAAAAAAAATCTCAGGTTTCCCTTACATATGAGCTCAATGGACAAAGCTTGTGTCATCCTATACTGACATAATGACTTAATTCTATATTTTCTGTGAAATTAAACACTATTTTTTTCTGCTTTCCAGATTTCAGGTTTTCCATTAACCAGCTATATCACAGGAAATAGGAGATTTTCTTCTCCTACTCTCAAAGCTGATAACAGAAAACAACAAAACAATGGATTCAGGATAACAGTTGAAACGTATTAAAGACATCCTTGCCTGCATAAACTCACTTCAAAATATGTCCCTTATTGTAGAGGTAAAAATATAAATTCCTTATCTGCCAACAGTTTTTAAATTGATAGATCAGTCTAATGCAAAATGCAAATTTGATAGATACTTTAAAAGTATATGCAATTTTCTCAAGGGTAGAGCTACCTGGGGCTTTAATACCAGGCCTTCTAAATAGGTACAGTACATTATTGGAGAAATGAATACAGCTTTCTTTTAAATTGATGTTAAATTAAGATGCTGGACTTTGAGACGTCAATTTAATGTGACGATAGGTCAGAGAAGGACCTATTCATCCAGGGATTTCCTAGCCTTTCCAAGACATGGGAATTATTCCTCTTTCCTTACAGACAGGGAAGCTCAGGTGGAGAAGTGAAACGGTTTGCTGTCAGTCCCAAAGTGGAATAGGGAAGGAGAAAAGCTGATCTCTGTTATCTTCGGCTCAGTAGACCTGGCCACCACCTCCTCCTCCAAAATCACCATGAAACATTTCCATAGAGTGTCACTGTTCTGAAACCTTGGATGATCCCTAAAGGCCCTTGCACTGGTGTCTGTGTGTGTGTGTGTGTGTGTGTGTGTGCATGGGGCAGGGGGCACTTGTAGTCTCCACAGGCTACATACATGGCTCATTCCTCCCCATGTGCTCTGGTGATGCTTTCCCATGCTGTGCTCCTCCTGGAGTTTCCTAGCCACAAATCCTCACCTTCATACCAGTCACTCTGGGAATTCCTTTGTATTTTCTGCTCCAGAGTACCAGAGAAGAAAAGTGCCTCATTTGTTCCCTCAAGGTAGGTGTTCCTCACAATGCCCTCATTTTTTTTCTCCCCACACAGGTATTTTGGGAAACTACCCTTGTCCTCACCAGTTCCAGAGTTTCTCATTTTCTGCACCAAGCCAAGGGCTTTGAAAGCTCATGTGTTCCTCCCACACCATTTCTTTCTGTCCAGAGGATGAATCATTCAGAGCATCTGTGGCAAGAAAGACAAAGCTGTGGTGGAGGTATTGTTATGCTGGGAGATGCTACTGTGCCAGGTCATTGATGAAAAGATAATTACAGGTCAGACTGATGGTTGCTTGATGCCCAGACCAGATGCCAGGGCTTCACATATCCTGCATTACCCTCTTCTCTTTTGTTCCAGGATCAGAAGGACACTGCCTAAAAACTTTTCCTAAAATTTCAGAATTGGTTGGCTGTGATATTCAAAAGCCATCTGCATTGCATCTGAACAAAGTGATGCCATTATGCTGATTGCAGGGACTTGAAAACTTCAGCTATTCATTGCCAAATGAAGAGCACAACTGGCTCGAACTGGTGAAATTCCACACAAAGTCCCGACATTCCTCTAGTCCTCTTGGGCTCTGCTGGGCTCCAGCTGCAGTCAATGATTGATACAAAGTGTGGGGCTGGAAGCAGAGTACATATGAACATGGGCCCTTGTGAAATTCAGTTTTGAACCTTCTGTGTGAGGGCTATAAAGGCAGTCTGAGCATCCAGGATGCCTTACCCTGTTAACCAAAGTCTGGGTTCATGTTTCTCTGCAAAGCTGAGGCAGCTTCCCTATCAGGTTTGTTCTATTTCACCTCCTTTGTGCTGAAATAAAATGAATTTCTGAAGTACCAGCTCTTATGTTCACTACACCTTTGCCACCCCAAAAGAATGCTATAATAGATCCCATAGACATACTCCTGAGGAAAAAAAAAAAACCCATATCTAAACCATACACCCACTGAATTATTGAAGCAGTGAGAATAACTTTGACTGCCACAAATGCAATTTTGCATCATGGTAAAACATATACATTATTTTCACATATAAGTTTTGTTGTCTATACTGTGCTGGAGGACTCATAACTCCTGTTTCAAACTGGTTTTGCATCGGTGATTTGGGAAGAATGATTACCCAGTATCATTCTGCAAAGAAAATCAATATGTTGAAACAAGAACATTTCGGTGATTTTGCTTTTTTCCTTGCACATAATTCATTTTGTGTTACACTGGTTTGTTCTAAACATGTTTTCCTAGTGAAGGACATCACTGTCAGCAAATTCTTTGTTCCTGTATGCTAATAAACACATATCTTCACATATTCACAGTCATTTCACATGTGTGTTTTGCTCTTTTTGAAGAAGACTGGCAGAGAACTAGACATTGCTGATGATATTCTTATTTTACCTTCCCTTTTCACGTTTTCTGAATGGGTTCAAGCTTTTATTGGCTACAAATACTGTGTAAAGAAAAAGTTCATCCCACCCAAATCATAATTATTTGGTTGCTAGGAGTATTTTTAGCAGCACCATTTGGTAATTGTTTCCAAATACAATAGTTTAGAAAGAGTCACACTGTGGCCCAGCAGTGAAATGAGTACTGGGAAACAGTGAAATGAGTACAGGGAGGGAATGAGGCAACTCACAGCATTATATGCAAGGGGATGGAGCTGCACAGATCTCCCACATCCCTCGCTGTTTCAGGTGGCTGGAAGAACATGAAATGGTGGAGCTGTGGTCTCTCCCACTGTGCCCACACAACAGGGCAGGCAGCTGCTCAGGCAAGTCAGAAGGTGAGTGCTGTAGTCGCCACAGATCCAGCATCTGTCATTCACTGAAGCGGAGCCATGAATAAACACACTCATGGCAGATTACTACCTCATAGTCTAGTCTGTGTACAGATTTGCTGTTCGCACAGACAAATGGTATTGCTCTTTTTATGTAGCGTATTTCCTTCTGGAGATACCTTACAGTGGAAGGAGATATAGGTGGGAAGAAAGACTTGACAGTAATCTCCAAAGAGATGACACAGTAATCTCCTAAAAAACGTACAAAAATCAAACCATGTTTTAACCCAGTTGTTGTATCATGCTACAACCTAGCTGATTTCTATTTCCCTAGTATTTTTGAGGAACATGATTTCTTATAGTTTGGGTTTCTAAAGGTTAAAAGCAGAAATAGTCTCCTCATCTGTAGCAGACCAGCTGAATACAGGCACTTCCTAGAGAGCTGATGCAACCCATCTCACCTGTTCTTGCTGCTCTGCTGGAGGGAATTCTATCCCAGCAACTCTGTGCGAACACATGAAATTCAGAAAGTGCAGCTGGATGGAACCAGGAAGCGAAATAGTGCAGCTGAGTCTCATTCCCAGATCAATTGGAATGCAAAAGGAAAACAAACCTTTCCAAAGGAGAAAAATAACTGAAAAGATCTGTTTTACCTAGATTTAAGAATGCGGTTGACAAGCAAATCTTACAAAAGAGCATATTAGCACAGAGTAAGCAAATTTTATCTTGATGCTGTTTCTTTAAACTAGCCTGAACTTTGTTGGGAAAAGGTCTCAAACCATTGAGCAATTTCTGGTTTGGGCAATCTTGTTGCTATGCTTCATCGGATAAGCACAGCAGTAATTCAGAAAATGAAGCCATGCTGCATCTGTCATATCATCTAAAATTTACTTCAGTTTTGCAGGTATTTGAAGATTGCAAAATGAACCGTGTTATCCTGCAACATACTGCCAACATTGGAATCTGGTGTGAACCTGATGGATTTCTATAGCTTTCCAAAGTCAGAGTCTTTCCCCCCCGCCCCACCCTGCAATATATTCCAGTCAATGACACTATTGAAATTCTGACAGTGATTTAAATACAGTAACTGACTGCCTTCAGATGAGGTGCTAAACAATTTCTCTGCATCAGGCTGCATTTTTCTCATGAAATGTAGTGCTCTATTGGCAGTCACTTCTCCTCCCAAACCAGAACTTTTATAAGCACTATTTTTTTATAAGTACTTTTAATTTATAAGCACTATTGACAGTTTTGTGTGGAAGGCATGGAAAAAATTTATGATAAACAATCTCAGAGAAACATCCTTAGATAGGACTGCCCATGAGTAATATTACTTACAAAAATAGTGTCCATGGCTTGGAAAAGGCTGTAAATATAGTTACCATCCTGGAAAGACAGTTATGCACAGACTTCTCTTCATACGTGCTCTCAGTCCAGTTGAAAACACTGGGACTAGTCACATGACTAAAGATAAACATGTGTCTTAAGTGTTTGCAAGACTGACATTTTCCCTGCTGAACAGAGAGACTCTATAATGAGCACCTCTCAGCTTTGCAACAGAACTTTAAGAATTTTGAAGAATTTCAGGACTGCAGGCTACTTCCATGTTAATGACCTATAGATATATGCATATATATGGGAAAGTTTACTTTCTTATTTTCACTCTATATCAGTACCCCTTGCTAATGGCTAGCATGGGTATCCGTCATGCTGAGGGGTCAGAGCCAGCCTCCTAGATCCAGACATTACTGTATTTGGGTATGTGGGGATTATTTCTCATGGAGAATTGTCTCTATTAAAGACCATAATATTTCTGCTTTCATGAAAAACAGTCTCATATGGGGGACCTTATCGCTCTCTACAATATCTGAAAAGAGGTTGTAGTGAGCTGGGGGTTGATCTCTTCCCCCAGTGAACAAACAGCAGGACAAGAGGAAATGGCCTCTTGTCATTGTCTTGCTCCCCTGGTAGCACCAGGGGAGGTTTAGACTGGATATTAGGGAAAATTACTTTCTCTGAAAGGGTGGTCAGGCATTGGAACAGGCTGCCCAGGAAAGTGGTAGAGTCACCATCCCTGGAAGTGGTCAAAAGGCATGTGGGGGTATGGTTTAGTGGTGAACACAGCGATGCTGTGTTAATGGTTGGACTTGATGATCTTAGGGGTCTTTTCCAATCTTTGTTATTCTATGATTCTTTTTCCAGGCAGCTACATCCATAACTAGGTCAAACATGAACTTTGCATCCAAAAATCTTTTGCAGCTTGTGTTCCAGATGTGAAGTGCCTGTCTGCCCTTCTCTGGTACCTCATAGCCCCCTTGTCTCCTTACCATGGTGAAACAGCATAAAAAACAAGTAATCCCCCTTAAATAGGAATAAACAAAAATGTTAATTGAGTTTGGAGCGTGGGGTGAGTGGACAGGCACCTCCAAGCTGCCTTCCTTGCCCAGAGAGCTGTGGATGCCTTATACCTGAGATATCCAAGGCCAGGTTGGATGGGGCTTGGAGGAACCTGGTCTAGTGGAAGGTGTCCCTGCCCACGGCAGGGGGGTTGGAACTGGATGATCTTTAAGGTGCCTTCGAACTCAAACCATCCTGTGGTTCTATGATTCTACCTCAGCCCTTTTCACCTCAACAAGTGGAGGCAGTGCCATTCGCTCATCACCTCAGCCACCCCATTCTCCCGCCTGAACCCAGCCGGGAGCTGCTGTGAGTGGAGTGGGTTTTGTGAGGGGGAAAAAGCGTCACTTTGTACTGCTTGTAAACCCACAGAAGGGCGCCCCGAAAGGACCTGCGGGCGGAGGGCAGGCGGCCCCCGCCGCCTCGGTCCCCCTAGGGTGCGACAGCCCTTCCCGCCCTGGAAGCCCCTCCCCCCGCTGGAATGCGCCGGGAGGGGAGTGGAATGACGCGGGCGCCGCGGAGTCACGTGGCGCGAATGGAATGCCAACAATGTAGCGAATGTCCCGACTGCGCCCCGCACTCGGCGCCCGGGACGGCCAAGGGGGAGGATGGAGAACGGCCCGCGCCGCCGCGGCCGCCGCCGCCGCTGAGCCGCGCCGTGCCCAGCCCAGAGGGGCAGCGGCGGCGCCGGGCGCCCCGGGGAGGTGAGCGAAGGGGCGCGGGGGGCGCGAGTTCCCCCTCAGCCCCCGGTGTGAGCGCCCCCCATCCCCCAAAACTGTGTGCGCGGAGGGGAAAGTCCCGTGGAGGAGCGGGGGGAGCGGAGGTGGGTCGGTCCTCGAAGCGGGAGTGAGCGTCCCGTGTGCGCGTCCCCTCCCGGGGGCAGCCTGGGCGCCCTGCCCGCACCCTCCGACATTTTCCGGACACCCGTGTGACAGCCCAGCCCGGCCCTGGCGGAGGGGGGTGAGGGTCCGCCTGTCCGAGGCCTCTGCCCCAGCAGGCCGGAGCTGCTCACAAATGGCCGGAGTTTGTTTTGGGAGCTTTCCGCCCGCGCAGGGAGTGGGTTTGGGGCTGGCGGAGAAGGGGCCGGTGCTCCCGGCGGCAGGCGGGCGTGGGGGGCGCCCCGCCGGAGCAGAGCCCGCTGGGCGGGTGTCGCGGGGGGCGAGGGCCGGGGGGAGCCGGGCGGGGGCATCCAGAGCCCGCGGGGTCCCGTCTGGCCGCGGCGGGGGCCCCGCTGTTCCCAGTCAGCTGAAGGTCACTGCCAAAATCCAGCACTTCGCCACCCTCGCCGCTGCCTCGTGAGCGGTGTGCGTGTTGAAATACCCCTTTTCCCTGTGAAAGGCACTCGCGCAAATGACGCAAAAAAGGCTCATTTGGAGTGTCCGGGTTCTGCGATCAGTCCCTGCCGGGCTGCTGTGCATGGGGAAGGTGAGCTCTTTCCCACTGCCCTGCGTTGGGCCAGTGCTTGTGGTTGGCGGTGGGACACGGGCACAGGGTTACTTCTGGACAGTTGTGTTAGCAGGAGGAAGGAGAGGAGGAATCGTTTGGGGGAGAATCCTCTTTTCAGTTGTTTTCGCTTTTACCGTGTGCCCGTTTACGAAGAGGAGCACGGTTTGTATGATAATGAAATCTTTGAAACGCTTCCCCCCATCATAGACCTCCAATACAAAGTGGACGGTCCCTGCTTCCATGAATTTCTGATCAAAAAAACCCCAAAGCAATACCCGTAAATTGAGAGAGGGAAGCCTGTTGTAGCAGTTTCTTAAAACTCTTTCCTTTTGCAGCGAGTGCGAGTTCAGCTGACGCCGGTACCCGCACAGGGAAACAGCTCGCTGGCTCAGGCGAGCTTTAGTTTGTTGTCTGTGTCCCGACTCCACAGAGCCACTAGCACACGCAGCCTGTTGGTGAATTAAGAAACAGGGGAGTGAATAGATAGTGCTGCTGGAACAACAGGCATCAGCATATAATTTCAGTGTGGTTGGTTGTTTGCTGCCAGAGCAGCTATAGGTATTTCTCAAATGAAACAAAATAATCAGTTGCTCAGAAATCGTTTAACTTGATGCAACTGAAGTAATGCTGTACTTATTTGAAGTGTCGAATCTTCGGGGTAATGGACAAGCTTCTAATTAGTACAGAACATATAACATTTTGGAAAAGACTTGAACACTGTTTAGTCAGAATGGCTTACAACTCAAAAATAATTCTGAAAAATAATTTCTCCTGATGGTAGGAAGGCTATTGATACATTCGTGCTGTAGGCAAGGTGCAGATTAGATGGATTTGGAGTTATCCAAATCCAGACATACAGTCAGAAATGCTTAGACAGAATGAGACACTCCACATATCTTTTAAAACATACAATCATCTTATTTTTTTGCTAAAAATGCAAATCACAGGAAGATTTTAAAAAGCAGGCAGCTTGTCTTTCTTTGTAAATCATCTGTAATATTTAGTGTTCCAGTTTCTTGGCTTATCTTACATATTTAGTTTAAAAAAAAAAAAAGCCCTGCAAAATATGAAACAGGTTTGCACTTAGCTCCACTACTTACTGTTGTTGTTGCTCTCATTCATACTGTCTGAACGACCAATGTTTCTTTCTGGTTTAGCAGTATTGTAGATGTAAGCCTAGGAAGTTGCCAGCTGGCTTGACCCAGCATTATTAGACTTGGCCTTAGGCTAAAGGTCGCAGAAGTTCTTTATGTGAAGTGTGTGTGTAAGTGGGAATGCAGTCTTTTGCTGCGAAAAGGTGGGGGTCTTGCAAGCTCTCCCAGCGTGTCCGAGGCCTGAGGATTGGCACAGGGACTGAAAGGGAAGAACAACCCAGATGCCTAAACACAGCCATATGGTGCCTGCTGCTGTCAGGAAAAGAAAGACAATTATAGACTAATTAATTGCTCTGTATCTTCTAGCTAGTTATGATGTAATCTGAAGAAGGCTGCAATACTATTGTGGTTTGTTTTTTTAACAGGGCTATATTCTGCCCAAGTAGAAAAAATTCTGTTCTTGGGATCCTTTAGTTGCTTTTGTTTTCACTTAGGACAATGAAAGCTTGATTCGTTATTGATTAATAGCCAATTTGTGAAAACATCAAAATCTAGATGAACAGCTTTAGCACTCCCATTAAAACAAGTGGCAAACCCTTTCCAGTGTGCATGTGGGCATTTATGTCACTCTCATTCCTCTATGAGTTAGTGTTGGTGGATATCTGTAGGGAGTACCAAGTGGAGGAGCTCAACACCTCAAATGCATTATAGGTGTTTTTTAGTTAACAGAGCATTTAAATCGTAGCAAAGGAGGTTGACGTGGGTTGATCTCGAGTGGTTAGTCTGTGCTCCTGCATTTCAAACTGGTGAACCATCCCAGAAGAGTCTTGGGTCTGACTTCACTGCTGCATTTCAGTCCTTGGTTGTAGAGGAAAGCTCGAAGTGGACTCTGCGCTGATGAGGAAGTGGTGATGGGCTTCAGAGGTGAATGTGTTTCTCTTGGCCTTCACAGTAGTAAGCTGCTTGCTAGGCAGCGAGAACTAATGGTAAATGTATGGAAATGGTTATTTTGTTGGGAAATGCTATAGCTGTCACAGGAAGGGCTGCCACAGTGAAGTTTTTTAATCTGAGCATGTGAAAATAAAGAACAATACTTTGTGGAGAAGCTCTTTTTCAGTTATAAATGTGGATGATCACAAGCAAAGCACCTTTTAAAAAAAAAACCAGTCAGCTTCTGAGTGACGGAGAGAAACATGCAGTGTGTTACCATCGGCAGTATTTGCGATTTGAAAACAACTGAGCGGAATTCTTACTTTACCAGCGCAGTGGCTGGAGCACCATTCAAAGTCACTTTACAAGTGCTAATGGCAGCAGCAGAAGCAAACTTGCATAGGCAGCATTGCTAGATGACATTTCTGATTAAACTGTCTTTAATCCTGTTCCAAATGCACCGTTATTTAATGTTTCTGATGGTGATGTATGAAAACTTAGTTAAGGTAGAATTCTTGTTGTAACTTTGTGCTTCACAGGGATCACAAGCTGCACAGTAGCTCAGCTGCATAGTTGTTCTCTGCTGCATGTCAGAAGAGGTGCATAAAGCTGTCTCAAAGTCTTTTTTTTCTGTGTTGGGATGCTATCTGCTCTGGTTCTTTGTCTTCTGCTGTTACTGTGCAGCTCTGTTTACCCCTCTTTTCCCTTTCTTCCCTATAAGGCACAGCTAATGAAATATCATATACCCCCTCGCCTCCTTTTTTTTTCCCCCTTCGTCCTTCCAGCTCTGGGGAGAATTGTTACCTTCAGGCTTTGCCAAGATATTCATGTGGAAAGGCAAAATGTCTTGTCTTTCTGTTATTTGCTTTGTTATTGAAATACTAGAAGTTGCTATGGTTAGAGTCATCAATATTTCCATTATAAATCTTCTTCATAAACTTCTGAATCTAGGCTCAGCTAGTGTAAAACAAACAAAATATTAAGTGAGGAAAAAAACATTTCATGAGCATACTCTTCCCTAATTATGAAATAGCATAGGTTTCTCCGGGATTTGGTTATGCAATTGGATGGGAAACTTGCCACAGTTAGGGTACTGTAAAATTCTTAAATGTTGTAGTTTTTGAAAGTTTTATTTTAATTTATTTTGAAAATTAAACTTAAAAGAAAAATGAATTATTTATTGATTATGTTGAGAAGGCCTTTTGGAATCCTGTTATTGAAAACAGATAAAGTGAAAATCATTAAAGGGTATCCAGCTGTGACAGCTTAAGAGGTTAAACTGATTCACTTTCACTTGATTAATTGTCATGCTGTCCCTTCAGAGGCATTCACACTATGAACTTAATTCCATGTACTTTTTGTTTTCTTTTGTTTCAGACACTGTCGGTCTGCAAAATGATGATTCCACAGATTTTCATTTTCTGTAGGAAATGTGAAGATTTTGAGCTGAAGTAGAACATTGGCAGAAATCTCTTGAGAATTTTGCCTTTTTCTCTTCAAAGGATTATGTTTACAAGAAATTGAAAATATCAAGTGACACTTTTTTGAAATACTTTTAAAAAAACAAAGCATAAAGCTGTATTTATGCTCAGAGAAAACTGGATTAACAATGAGGCCAAAGACTTTTCCTGCTACGACATATTCTGGAAACAGCAGACAAAGGTTACAAGAGATTCGAGAAGGTTTAAAGCAGCCATCCAAATCTTCAGGTCAGGGACTGCCTATTGGACCAGGCAGTGAAACTTCTCTGGACCCTAAGATTTTAATAGGGAAGGATGCTGCAAGGCAGCAGCAGATGAGACAAACGCCCAAGTTTGGACCATATCAGAAAGCTCTGCGGGAAATTAGATATTCTTTGCTGCCCTTTGCTAATGAGTCGAGCACCACAGCAGCTGTTGAAGTGAACAGGCAGATGCTCCAGGAGCTGGTGAATGCAGGTTGTGATCAGGTACGTACCAGTTTGGAGGGGAGGGGGTTGTCAGTGCTGTCACAACAAGTTTACACTCAGGATTGAAGAAAGGATTTTGATGGTGGCTGTCAAAATAATAGAATCATAGACATGCACCAATTCCTCTGGCAGTTGTGTTGCTGTATGACTAGCAGAGTAGATGGACTTCCTTTTGAGAGAAGTGCCTAGTTTGGGATTAATTCATGTTAAAGACAGTCATGGTGACCTCTAGGATTCTTTTATGATTTCTTCAGTTGATATATAAGACAGGGTAACTTGCCTTATTTTTTTTTATTTCTTCTTTTTTGTTCTTAATTTTTCTCTGCAACAACTGTGAGTAATAGGGTGGAATTTTGTCTAGCAGATCTAAGCTCTGCTCACTGTCAGAAGCAACTGTAAGAAATGACAGAGACAGTATATGGTATTTGAAGAAGCTCCCTTTCTGTTGGCCAGAAGCAGGTGGAATTGGCTGGATGTTCAGCAAACAGCAGTGGTTCAGTACACACCTGTTTTTCCTCACCTCTCTCCTTCTATTAAGAGGTGGTAGCCCTGCTCAGGGTGTAGAGGTGATTTTTTTTTTTTGGTCATTCTGGGATTGATACTAGAATGTTTTCTTAATTCAGAGACCATTCACTTGGTGCAGAACACAGTCTTTTTGTGTTGATCTATCTTCATCTTGCTTGTGCATCCAGTATTGGTATCGACTTTCACCTCTGTCCAACAACAGTTCAAAATTTTGCTTTTTAGAGACAAAGTGCTGGTTTGAGTTCAGATTCTGATTGTTGTAGGAACAACTTTTTTTCCATGTCATTAAATGGCAGTTGTTGACAAGCTGAAACATTTCCATTTATAATCCTTGATTTAAATTGGAGAGATTTAAAACCAGAGTGCTTTCAGTGGCATTTCCTGGATTTCAAAACTTAGCCTCCATGTAGTCATGGCAGAGTGTGAGTCTCTTGACTCTCCTACATTGTGTTCTGAGTCTGTATAACAAAACTAACATCAAGCATTATCGTAAACAGGGTGCATTTCCCTGGAGCTACATAAATACTAATTAGTGCTGTTTCTATTCCAAGGCGTTTATGCTATGTGAGGTAATCAGAGCTAGAGTAGGTTGCAGATCCAATGAGAAGGGCTGCAGTATAAGTAAACACTTCCTAGTCCAGTGAACCAAGATGCTGTACTGAATTATTTAAGTGGAGAAACCAAGGATTTTCTCTGATCTTAAGTACGCCATGAAAACAGTGTGTTTTAGAACTCTACCCTCTAGAGTTCCCTGGCTGTTTAGGATGAGAACACTCCCTGTGCGTATGAGCCAAGGTTAAATGAGCACAGCTGGATTCTGGATTGGAAGTGCACGTTTGGTAGGTTACACGGACAAATTGTTCACACACAGAACAGGCTCGTTGGACTGAAATCTTGGAAAGTACTTTGAGCACACTACAGCCCAGTAGTGTTAAACCAATGTATAAAACAGAAATATCTGACCACCTGTTAAATCTCTTGGTATTTAAGGAGGTGTAATGGACTATAAAGTTTTTTATATATTTAGCTATTTTGACTTCAGTGTTCATACAATGATATTGCTTCTTATAGAGCGCTGAGCCCAGTTCTGACTCTGCTGTGGAGATTTTTGATACTTCCTTAAATTTATCTGCACATTTTTGGTTGTTTTCTTTTTTTCCCCTACTCATTGGCCATGATCCTTCCATCCTCATATTTAGAGTTTCTCCCAAGGTTGACTTGTTGCCTCGAGATGGCATTATTGGGCCTATCCCTTAGCCGTGTTTGGCATTCAGCTCTAGGCATAAGCAGATCACATTTGGCTGGAGTCCACATAGAGATTTCGAGACGACTGGAATCCTGTGGCTAAAAATGCTGGGTTTTCTGATGTGAGTCCAGGCCATATGAAGGTTGGCTGTCCTGAAGGGCTGTGAATGAATGGATTCTCTTGAGATGGTTTGAACGGCATCTGGCCCTAGGGATGGCATGGTGTAGCGCGATAGACTTGATTACTCTCTCTAGTTTTTTCCCTTCCTGAGCTGTTTTGAATCAGATGCCGAACTGTTTCAGATCATGATGTCTGGTAAATTATCAGTCCCAAGCTACCCTGTCCCTGGTTGTGAATCGAAGCCTTTAAATGCCTACCACATGGACATTTTCTGTAGCCCTGTAGCTAACAGATCTCTGATTTGATGGAGAACTGAAGGCAGCTTCGCTTTCTTTGGGGATGGTTTTATATAACTCTGAGCCCAATGCTAGTGTGAGGTTGGTAAATGGGCATTGAAGCCCACCTCCCATCTTTGCCCTCAAATCCCAGGAGCAGAGGTTTTGAGGTTAAGGATTTCAGTTCATGAATAGCTAATGGTCTACTCGAGCCTTCCTCTACTGCAAGTCTGCAGAGTACAGGATCTTACACCTCCCCATCCTGCTTCATGGTACACAAGTCAGCTGTTCAGCAGCTGCAAGCCTCCTGAAGTTGGCAATTTGTCATAAGAAGCTCTAATTGTGGGTGTTCTAGGAAGCTGTGAAGAATGAATAGATAGCTATAACATTCAATTTGATCTTACGGGAACTCCATTTTCAGGTTGAATTTGGGCTGATGGTTTTTGATGTTCTAGATGGAACACTGAAAAGTAATCCTAACCTTGTGGGTAATCTGTTGTGGTAGACACCATGCAAGGATCAGGATTTTTCTTCAGTCTGTCTATTAGGCCACAATAAGGATTTTTGGAAGAGCGAAGGGAAGCAGTGGCAATTGAGAAGGAAGACAGATTTTAGAGGCTAGGGAAAGGATACTTCTACTTATTACTCTTACTAGTTCCACTCATATGGTATAGTTAGTTTTTAACAACAACCATTTTACATCTTAGGAGAGATGTTAGGGTGCTTATTAGGGTTTGTAGCAACCTGTTCTGCCTAAATGACTCTAAGTTTTAAGATGAAGTTGAAATTGGTTTAATTAAATAAAAAGGAAACATAACATTTTAATACTTTACTGTTGCTCTGTGAAAGACTCACACAGCCAGGAAATCGGTTATAAACCGCTTGGTAAACTTAACAAGTATATGAAATGCGGTGTAATTCATGAATTAAATACCAAATTCTTGTGTCTTTCAGTTACAGTCGTTGTAGGTGTTACATGTGAAAACAGATTTTTTTTTTAATTGGTTAGAAAGTTGCCAGTGTCCTTTTAAATGACCCATATTCTTTCAGAAAGATTTATTTTTCAGCCACTGTGCAGTTTATGATTTTACAGTGAGATCTGGTCCCCTGAACTTAATGGGGACTTTGCAATTGACCTGAAAGAAGCCAGAATTACCCACTTTTTTTTAAAAAAGAGATAAAGAACAAAATTACATGCATAATTAGTCATTGTTTTTCTGAAACAAATGGAGTAACTTGGCTGTTGTTTGCTTAAGTCATCTTCTCAACAGTAATTGTTTAGCGAGTTTGAATCAAAAATAATTAGTGCAGCCTAAATAATTTTGAAACTCGTAGAACATGACTGCTAAAGACCAGATCTTTTTTGTTGCAAAAGCTTGAAGCCAAAAGCACTCCTAATATACCATTCTTTAGTAAATAAAACTCAGTCTTGGAAGTGTAACTTGCAGTCACTGTAGAGGGACAAGAGCATGGAGCATCTGTCCTGTTGGATGGTAAACCGCTGGAATCACCTGGGGCAACTGGATGGTGTTTGGCGTTTGGGGTGTGGTGGTAAATGCAGCTGCTGTTGTGGATTGAATTTTTCTAATGAATAGATGCAATTGAGCATATGATCAGTGACATTCCAGCAACCTGAATGGGCTGTACTGTACTTACTGTACTTCCTTAGAGCATAAACAGCCACTGACATTGTAACTTAGAGTGGGCTGCAGCAGTTCTAGATGAACTGTGGAATGTTACACACTTGTCACTTTTGTGGGTTTTTTTTTCCTTCCCTCAAGCAAACTTTCCTTTGAGCAATGGTGCCTTTTCTGGGTGAAGATTTCTAGACGTGGTTTGTTTGGGCAGCTGTTTTTAAGAAAAAAAATCGTGTTTTAAGATTTTTTTATAGGCTATGTACCTCCAGTAACATGCTATCCACTGTACAACTATGGATATGTGAGGTGAGGAAGTTTTTACACTTTTTTTTTTTTTCAGAGACTTTTTAAAATATATCTGTAGTAAAACATGTACAACCCACCTGTGCTAATATCAGGACATTCTGAAGGGGAAGAGCTGTCCATTGATCACTAATCGTATTGTCTTTCACGGAAGTGGAATGGTGTCTGTGGATACTGTAGTGTGTCTTAAGAATATCAAGTTAACCAAATTGTCATCTGTATAACACTGAATTAATGGGATTCAGTTTGTAGAGGTGGGGTGGGTTGAAATTCTATTCTGCTTTTGCTGTTTTATATAGGATTTTTAGGTCATGCTGGCACCTATGATCCTTGTGCCATCTAGCAGTGTGTTACTGAGCAGTATGACTTTTCATCATATTGTTGGAGTGATGAGAGGAAGTAAATACAATGCAGAGTTTTGTTTTAGTAACAAGTTTACTAAAGGTTTGGTGTAGTATAATATCTATTGTGATGTATTTGTTAAGAGAACAAGTCTAAAAAGACAGCTTGCGTTCAAGGTGAAGGGCAACAAATTTTGTAACAGCTCTGAGTAAACGGGGGAATTAATTTCATAACATTGACCTGTCATATAACAAAATTTTGTGTTCTGCTTGGGTAAACTTTACCTGCATTAGGAGTTCTGCCTGCCCAGCTATTTACCAAAACCTCCGGGATGAATGTCTTACTCATTCTCTGGGTGTTTCTGTTCAGATTGTTTTGTTAATGAAAAATGACTGACGAATGAGCTGTTGTAAGATTGCCTGGGTTATACTGTGGGACATACATTAAAGGTGGTAAGAGTCATTACAAGCTATGTTGTAGGTCAGGAGGATATAAGTATTCTTGGGTTACAGGGAAGAAAAAAGGGATGTTCAAATGAGGGCACTTACTGCTGAATGCAGGAGAAAGGTTTTATTTTAGCAACTGAAATAGATCTGGTAATTCAGGCCAGCAGTCTCCTGTGTGTTCCATTTGCATCCCTCATTTGAAGGTAAGTTGTTCACTCTGCCTTCTTTTTACTAGGTGTTTTGAGAGCTTGTTTCATAACCTTTTCCTATACTTTTTTCTTTCTCACCTCCCTTTTTGGTTTCAACCTTTTTCTCATTTCTCAGAAGTTTCCAGTATAATCCAGTGTTCTTCCATCAGAGCATTGTAACGGAATGTGTTTTCCCACTAATATGCCTGAAGTGAGTGCCTTAAGTGATTTCAGTTCTTAGTGGCTTCAGAAAAAAAGTGAGTCATAGCTTTCCAGGGGCTGAAAGCAAGAGGCGAGGATTGCTTTTGAGCTGATACCTGCTGACACCTCTCTCTCCTAAGCCCTTTCTCTTGTCTCCAGACTACCTGTGTTGCTGTCACTTCTCGATGATACTTAGTGAATATACTTAGATTCTCTGTATCATGTCACAACTCCCACAATGTATTTGGGAAGGGGTTCTTGATATTGTTCTGTATGAGCATGGCTTGGAGTATGCTGGTCCTGCAGAAGGAAGAAAAGTATTTTCCCTCAGAGTTTTCCTAGTGGTGGAAGTATTCCTTAACAGTATAATAAGTAATTGAATGTTCTCCTTCCCTTGACAAGATGTGGCTTTGTGGCAGATGGTCAGTAATATGGCACTGAACAAGACTACATTATGTTTTAAAGTCTGCCCATTATTCCTGTTGGACTCCTTTCTTCTTTATCTAACTGTAGAATAAATTACCTCTTGGTAGTAGGGTTATGTTAGAAATGACAGAACAGGAATCAGATGCCAGACTTCAACTGTAGATGTGTGAATCTTAAGTTATGTTAAACCAGTGCTTCCCTATTTCTCATATCAGATAAACATTGTAGAAGCTTAGGAGTTAATATAAAAGTCTAAAATTATGTCTTGCTGTAGCAGGGTACAGGATTAACTTGCATTGGATACTTAAATTGTATTTATTAAAATTTAATTGCCAGGAGAATGTTGAGCTGTGGATTTTTTTTTAATAAAAAAAGGAAATGGCTTCTTCACAGTCACTAAAAATTCTACATAAGCATTTACTTCAGTCTGCGAATAAAAAAGCCCTTGTGACCAAAAGTGAAGATTGCCGTTATTATTTTAACAGGAAGTTGATATCACAATAGTAGTAGGGTGTAACTGTTCCTTTTGCAGTTTTTTTTGTTTTTCTCAGCCTAAATCTCTGCTGTTCTTTTCAGCTTGTATCTGAGAGGAACCAATGGGATTTTATAACGAGACTTAAAATAGCATTTCTTCTATTGGGGTCAGAGTGGTTTTTGGTTGTCTGTGGGATTTTTTTTTCTTTCTCAAAAAAATTGAATGATGTTTTTAAACTTAGAGAGATTTCAGTAGCACTGGATGCAAAACTTTTGCATGCTACAGTCTTTAGGGGCAATCCAAGATGTGCATTTAGAACTTATTTTGTTCAACCTAGGAACGCTTTTCTGGTAGTTGCTAAACTAAATAAAAAAATATATTAAAACTGCCAACTGAATATCAGTAGAATGCAAATAAAAGCCCATGGCTACTTTTCCTGTGATATAGAGGTACGTGCCATATTTCTGTGGAGTGATTTTTGTTATTATTAATTTTCTTTTTCCTAAAGCATGGGCGAATATCCATAAAGTAACTTACAAGAACATTCCTTTTTCCCCATTTTTTTCTTACTGTGCCCCCATATCAAGCAGACCACAACCTGTTGGCGCTCCCAAGGGCCCAGAGTTCAAATCCTGCTCAGCAGCGGCTTGTGTGGTGACTCCTGTGGAATGTCCATGTCCCATGTGTGTTGTCCATTTGTCCCCCTAAACTTCCAAAAATCAGGTTCTAGTACTTACAGTCTTTGCTCCTTGGGGTACTGCCTGTTTCTGTGACTTGCAAATGCATGTGTGCAGTGCTGTCTAAAGCAGATGAGGAGAGATATGAGACCTTCATGTCTTTTTTTCTTGGTGGTGGAAGCTGCTGTTTTTCTCATGTAGTGGATATGTCCATATGTCCATTAATTCCCCACCGTTGCCTTGAATCTCTCTTAAGAAACAGCTGGGTAGACCCAGGTTTTCCTTTCTTTGACTTAGGAAAGAATTCTGGCTGGATTGCAAGGTGCCTCACTATGGACACAGCTACTCTAGAGTAGATATTCTACAATCAAGTTCTGCTGGAACAAATGCACTAGTGAAATTAAGAAGGGACAGATACACAATCTGTTTGCTTAAAGCTACAGTTGTTTGTGTTAATTTGGGCCTTATCTTTATATAGGTCATGTGTGTAGTATCTGAAATACATTCAACTTATGTTCATAACCTAATTGTGAGTGTAGCTTAGATCTGACATTTTTATGTTGCTTGGGTCTGAGGCTTAGGGTAGGAAAAGCTGGTCCTTAATTCTAAGTTTTCATCATTTGCTATCTTTTTGGAAAAAAAATAAATTAAATTTAACAATGTCTCTGATTACCAAATAAGAGGCTGAAGTTGCTGTGATATTGTGGTCTGTGGAGTTGCACTAGCAGTAGTCTCATATTGTCCACTCTTGAGAGTGATCCCAATTTCCAATCTTCAGAAGATGCTTTAATAAAAGCCTAGTGAAAGTCAACCAGTCAAACTCTTGCTGTTTGCCTGCTCTACACATCTGCTGCAGGTCACCCAAAATACTGTTGCTGCTGGAATATTTTTGACTTTATATTACTTGGCAGCTTCTCTTGAGGTTGTTCTGTCAGCTTGATGGAGTCTCCCAGCTATGACTGCAGCACAGCAAAACTGGTTTGATTCTAATGGTCTTGTCCTGCCACCTGGACTGTCACTGGCGGTCCACAAGAAACTTCTTGGATACAAATGGACACAGAGAAATTAGGTTTCACCCAAGAGATGCATATATGCATAAATGTGTTATGATGCCTGCAGTGTCTGCATGGTACCAGCTGTTTGTGAAGAACTTAATCCATAGGATTTGGTACTGCACTGAAGATTTCTTTTTTAGTCTAAGTAAACAAGATTCTAATGATTGAGGCTGTGTTCTGCTTCCCTGCAGAGTGAAAGATGAATTTTTCCTGATGAGAAACTTGTGCTCTTCCTTTTGAGTGAATCCAAGTAATTAAAAATATTTCCCCAGGGAGGCAAAGGATGAAGAGAATGGGAGAGGATATGAAAATACTTTAAAAAAATTTATTTCTAGGTCAGTTAATTTTCAGAAGGCTGAAGCCAAAGAACGCTGTGTACCCCTAACTTTGTGAATCAGGTAATGGCTATGGCAAGGACAGTCTGTGAAAATTACTATATTCTGTGCTGCTTTGTGTTTAATTGTTATCAGTGTATGTGTGCGTATGTGAAACTGTTACTGTGACACACACTGTCTTCTATGCACGTAGAGAAATATAAAAGGAGTGTAAATGGAAAAATGTTGAGATTTAAATGTATGTTGCTTGCATGACCAAACATTTTGCAACTGTTTTCTATATCCTTCATTACTCCAGTGCAAGATTTGTAAATTACTCATTTAATCTGAAGCATGCAAAGATGCAGTTTCTTATTCCTTACATACATTTGGATTTTATACACCATTTATGAATCCGTTGGATGGGGGTTATTTCAAAACAGAAGAAAATGTCAGCAGAGACTCAGAGATCACTGTTGCTGATCTGCAGTTTAATTCCCTC
The DNA here is from genome assembly GCF_025592945.1 of Manacus candei. Classification (NCBI taxonomy): domain Eukaryota; kingdom Metazoa; phylum Chordata; class Aves; order Passeriformes; family Pipridae; genus Manacus; species Manacus candei. The sequence goes on from NW_026138062.1 coordinate 36,528,899, forward strand.
CCTGTTTGTTTTGTTCTTCCATTCTATCAGCTCTTACATATCTTCAAGGCTATTCAAGTCTATACCTTCCTTTCTTTACCTGTTATGATATGTCATTGTGTTTTCTGCTCCAAAGGTTTGAATGACTAATATTCAACACCTCCTACAGGCCTTTCTCTATGTGCCTCTGAATACCCTAAATGAATTGATTTTTTTAATAATGGCAAGCTATTAAGAAAGAAGTCTTTTACAGAATTCTGCATTATATTTTTAGATTTGATGTGGCATCTTGAAGAATTATAGATGCAACTGTAATGGGACTTTGCCAGCACACCCCATATGTTTTCGTTTCTGCATCTTTTCTTCCCTTCAGTATCAGGACTCTGTAGTCTGTTCTTGAACTAATCACCTGCCCCATTCATGCTTTTCTTCCAGCTTTGCCACAGTCACTGAGTTCATTCCACTATCCTGCCAGATGTCAGCCTGATAAAGATGTATAAAATGTAATTTAAACAATGTATTTGGAACCTTGGAAATACTAACGTGTGGGGGAGTATCTTTGTTTACAAAAAAAAACCTATCTGGTTTTCCCAATTAAAACTGTAAAAAGTTGTGGCCATATGACAGAGATCTTTGAATCAAGACAAATTCACTCTGTGTTGGGATATTTTTTGTCCTGGCTCCAAACAAGTTCTCAGTAGTTTTCTCCAGAGATGTGCATTCCATCTTGCTGGAGCCTCTTTTTTTCTGATTGTCCAGCACAATTTCTTGATTGTCTTTTTAAATGATCCCCTGACTGCCTGTTCGATGTGTTCTGCCTAGACTTGGTAGCAACCAGCTGGCTGTATGCTGGGGCAGGATGGAATTTTTCTTTTTCTTTCCGGTGCTCCAGCAGTTGTTATGCTAGAAACTCTCTTCTATTTCCTTTCTATGATAATTTCTTGCACCTTGGCCATCTCTCCCTTTCAGAAAATATTTTTGCTATATTCTCTAGTGCAAACACTAGGTTCATTGAGTTCTTTCTTGAAGGTTTTTATGAAGAACCTGTGAAATTGTGGTCTTACAGTCATGCAAATAGTAGAGAGAAGATGTTAGTGCAGTGTTCAACAGTGCAAATCAAAGACCTAGATCCTAGGTCTTTGGGGCAAGTGGGCAAAAGTCATCAGTCTATGCCAGGGCACATGATGAGCCAGTTCCCCATACTACAAAAGCAGGACCTCACTGGGAAGTGCCAGAAAATTCAAAAGCAAACCACAAGAATTTTCATTTGCGTTGGTGTGCCTCCCCCCGCCCCTCACCTCTCTGTTTACTGAGAAGCGAACCTTCAGGGCTCTTAACCGCATCAAAGTAACCTAGAAAAAATGTATCTTTCAGTAGTACTTTGGTGCTGTAAAACCTTTTGCAACAAATTTTTCCAGGAACTTCCCTGTGATTTGTAAGGTGGAGGTTGAGAACTTGCTGTTGCAGGCCCTGCTCCTTGCTCAGGAAGAAATGGGTGCTCAGATTTGCTGCCAGGGAGAATCCCTTGCCCCTGAGCCTGGAACATCGCTGCTCAGGAGGGAGAGTCTGAGGCACAGCTCTGGTTTGGAGGCAGGCTTGCTTTATCCTAGATTCCTGGGAAGGTCAGAACGTCCTGCTGTGTGTTCAGCACCTCCAGGAACGCTATTTTGGGCAAATAGCAATGCTTCATGCTTAACAGGATTCCTTAGTTTTTTGCAAAGAACCATTTTCTTCTCTTGCCTTGTGCAGAAGCATTTGTGGTCCCAAGCTCATTGCTGTGTAGTGAAGTATGAACTCAGTCATCACCCTGCCCTACACAGGCCAAAGAACAGCAGCTGTAGCATTAGCACAGCATCTACATCTCACTGGGGGAAGCCAGTTATCCTGTTTTCTGCTGTGCATAAAACTTCCTTCTCTTCCTCTCTCCCATTAATGTGAAGTAGGACTATTGTCCAGCATGAGACAAAACCCTGAGTCAGACTAGCAGGGCACCATGAGCCCTCCTTGCACACAAGCTGTTGAGGCCATGAATTTGGGGAAAACCCTGCCAGTAGACCACAGATCTAGTTAGTTTTACCATGTTCACATAGTAGTTTTGTGGTTTCCCAGTCTGGGAAGAGGCTTAATGGAACTAACAATGATGAGGGCAAATGGGAAGCGTAACAAGGATGAGGCCCCTGCTAAAAACCAGTAACTGGGTGTGTGAGGAGAGAGTGTGATTTTTGAAATTTACTTGGGGGGCTCACAGAGGTGCTAGTGCTGAGCTCAGCCATTAGTAGCAAACTGGTGGTTTTAACTGGAGTATCTGCCTTGAAGGGATCATACTGGGTGTTGGGAAAGTCCTTTTTCTTCAGCTCTGCTGAAGAAGCAGAAGCCTGAGCCCAAGCTGCTCTCTGCACACCAGGGTTCCCACCAGTGACCCCCACAGTGTGTGCCTGCTGCTTGCGGTAGCTGATGGTCACTGCAGGGGTGTCTTCCCCACCTTCCCAGCCTATCGAACTTAAAAGCTCCTGGTTACCTTGCATTCCTCCTCCCCACTATCTTTTCAGTGGTTTTTTGTGCTTTCTGTCTAAAGTCATGCTTAAGCCCTTATTCTGCCCACATGCTCTGTTCACAAGGCTTAATTGCTTTTTGTACTTCCAGGTAACACCCTCCTCTCTTCTGAATACCTGGCTTCTATGCTTGTTGCGATGGCTATTCTTGCCTTTGAAAAAATAAAGGATTTGCTTTTCGTGTAAAAATAGCTTTATTATTTCCATACGCAAGGAGAAATCGGGGCAGGCATGTTTCCAGGTCAGCCTGGAGATGGGGTTTGATAGTGAAATACTCTGTTCCAAAAATGGGCTGGAGCCAGCAACAGTTCTTGATGTGCTGAGCAAAGCTGACTGGCTTGGAGAGAAGTGGGATCCCTTTTTTGGGTGCGTGTGCATCATGCCAGTATTCTTCTGCTAGAGAGGGGAATCAAGCATTGGCATAATGAACACTTTACTCTGTTAAATACTTAGGTTAGTTTTACAGTTTTCTAATAATCGTGTCCTTTCAGTAATTGTAGGCATGGGTTTTGAATAAAAGATTACAAAGGAAAGTTTCTTAGGGCATAGCCTATAGCTGGAAGTGCTTAGAGTGTCTGACCAGAAGGGATGTTTGCAGGAGCAGTCTGTATTCCAAGCTTGTGCTCAGCTGGGTACTGCATAAACAGTAAAGGTGAAAATTCTGGATAATGTTGCTCTATGCTTGATTTAGATAGTCTGTCTTACTTTGGATTTTGTTCTCTGTGGTAACCTTCTTGTGAATCTTATTGCCATGTATTTCTAGATTTATATGAATATGTGGATCTTTTTCATTTTTGTATTTTGCAAGTTCATATTTTTACTTCAGTCATATTTTAGAGGTCTCTTTAAGCCTTTTAAAACTAGTCAGCTTGAATTTTCTCTTTATCTTCACAAAAGTCACTACAGAAGTAAGAAAAAAGCACAGAAGGGGAATTACAGGCAGCATTAAAAATGTTCCTTCAGAACAGAAAAGCAGATTTAACATGAATTAAAAACTCAGCTCTGTTTCAGAGTTGCAAAAGCTCTTTTACTCACCAGAGAACTGTTAAAGCTAGTAATTTTTGGCATAGTCTTGGTCAGGGAAGCGTGACAAAGTGCAGTGGAATGCACTGAGCTGCGATCCAGCTTGTAGTGGTGTATGACTTTAGTGTATGGAGCATTGCAGGAAGTGCTGCAGGGAGTGGGGAGGGATTTCATTTCATCAGCTACTGAGTAACAGTGTCCTCCTTCCTCAGACCCCACCTGCAGCAACAGGGGGTCTCTTGGTTGCTTGTGTTAGAAGACAAAATGTGAAGAGCCTGCGCAGTCTGAGTTTCTGGTAGAACCCGTCTCTGTTCCCTGAGCACTGCTGTGCAGAATGCAGTGAGATGAGACAGCTGGGAAGAGTGGTTTGGGATTTCAGATCAACTGGGCATATATCTAGACTGGGGTCGTATCCCCAGCCCCACTGTGCTAAATTATGAAGAGTCTTGAGCTGAAATTCTGCCCTCACTGGAATCAGCAGTAAAATTCCTAGTGATTTCATCAAACCAGTGCTTTGCTGCTTATTTTGAGCAGTAAAATAGTCCTCTTGTTCCACCAGTATGCACACATGCTAAGTCCATTTACTTAGACTTATGGTTTGGCACAGATTTTGGCCTTAAATGGAAATATGTTCATATCTATTTAATATTTGTAGCATGGATTTCAGATTACCCAGAGAGCTGAACTCAGCTTTATGTGATAATTAATAACCAGTTGAGATATTCCTGTAACTTGCAGCATACCTGGTATTTTCCCTCTTTCTTTGCTAAATTACGATGTTAGTGTCCACAGCATTTTCCATTAATTTCTAACAGCATTATAAAAAACTATGATGGTACCTGTCCTGACAGAACAAGATCTTTGGTGTAGGACCTGCATGTTAGAAATTGGGAAAACCTTGGTGTGATGTGGATAGTGTTACCAGTGTAAATCCGCTAACAGGAGTTTTACTGTTCACTTCGGGTTTCACATTTGCATTGCAGTGATAATCAAATACAAAGCCACTGATACATTCACATTGAAGTGAAGCTGTGTGGTGCAACATCGTTGCAAAAAAATGAGGTCTCTACCCAGAAGACATTGCAACCTGAACTGATTTTTCTAGCATAGGGATGCAAGAAGGCTGGAGTACAGAGAAGATAAAAGGAAATTATATTTAGTGGTTTTATTGTTTGTGTAAATATCTCTGTCATTCTTACTGTCTGCTTGCTTAACATTCTTCAAGAGGAGAGCTTGAGGTTGTATTGAAAACATGGGTTCAGAGCAGAAGTAAATGAGTAGTCAGCTGCTGGTCACAGCCCATACACTTCAGGTTAGAGAGAATGCAAAGTTGCTTGGCAGAGAGATCACTTAGATGGGAGCATTGTCATCAGCTCATGGCTGGGCTTCGCGAATGAAGATTTGGGAAGGCTCTATCCACATTTGTTACAAGCATGCTGGTGGCTTATGAGGCCAATGCGAGACAGACATATCCGATTGCAAAAGGCACAGGAGAAAGACTCCTTAGGTGGTATATTCTGCAGGGCACGACTCTTTCTGCATTGTCTTTTCTCCTCAAGGGTGATCCTGCGTGTGTTCTCAAAGGAAGCAGCAGCATTATAGATGGTGTGTCTCCAGACCTTCCAATTTGAGGCCAGAGTAGACCAGTTATGTTGATCAATATGGCCAAGGCTGAGATGTTGTTTCAGGGAGTCCTTGTATCTTTTCTTCGGGGCTCCTCTCTTGCGGCAGCCGGTGGCAAGTTCACCATAAAGCAGGATCTTAGGGAGGCGGTGGTCCTTCATCCTGGAGATGTGCCCTGCTCAGCCCAGCTGTGTTCTCAGCAACATGGAAAACTCCATAAAAGAGTATGGCGTAATAAACACTTGAGGAAAAGTACCAAGATCAATGTTTACAGAGCCATAGTGCTGTCTACTCTTTTATATGATTCCGAATCATGGGTCATCTACCGCCACCACCTGCGTCTCCTAGAACGCTTCCATCAACGCTGCCTCCATACAATCCTAAACATCCACTGGTCAGATTATGGGACCAATACATCTGTTCTTGAACAAGCAGCAGTCACAAGTATTGAGGCCATGTTGCTGAGAACACAGTTGCTGGGAGCATTGTAATACTCACTGAAAGCTCATTTGGCTTTTAGGATATAGATCCTGTTTAAAATGTAGGCTGTCAGATTATTACAGGTTAGAGTACTAGTCTAAATTTTTAGTTCTTCCCTTTTGCAGAGAAAAGCTGTAAGTTGAAAACTGGCTATTAAAATTGATATATAAGAATCATTATAGTCATTCAAGTAATGGGCTGCATATGGAACTGCTGTGACTATATTACTGTTTGCTTTGCATGGCAGTACTTTGGATAGTTCCAACATCTCAGCTACTGCATGTTCTGAAATGTAAATCCTGCACATTTCATTTGTGGGAAAAAAAAAAGGTTGAATGCAGGTTTTCAGGCATAATTTTATATGTATGTATGTGAATACATATAATTCTAAGCTTCAGTATCATTGGCCTCTGTAGTTAGTCTCTGAAGGTGGTAGCAGACACTGGAAAGCTTGATTAAAAATAATTAATCACAATGTCAACAGTTTTAAATGCTGATGGATGCCTTGGAGAAAAGGAATAGACAGTTACAATGCCTATTACAGGAAGTGAATATTGACCTTGGAACCACTTCTGGAAAACTGCTGTTCAGGAGTCACTGCATCTGTGATTCTGCATCTCACAGCACTATCCAAAGCAGTGTGCACACAACTGGAGGCCCAAGTAAGATGCACACACAGTGGAAGTGAGGAAAGATCATTTCTCTGGAGCTGAAGAAACTGTTCCAAGACCATCTCTCAGTGTAGAGTGAATGTGATTATCAAAATATAGGGAACCGTCTCCATGTGTCATTGCCATGGAGGCTTAGCTGTGTTTTGGGTTTGGCATGCTTAAAGTACACAAACACAGATCTTCCCATGAACCTGCAGCGTGGTATGATGCAATGACATATTTAACAGTACTTGGCAATGTGCACACAGGTTAGAAACCAGTAGGAGTACTGTCTCCACCCAATTCTCCTAGGGGAAATTTAGGAAGTTGGAACTTGATTGCCTAACCAGGCATATATCCTTACCTTTGGCAGCTTTGTTCAACAGGTGCAGAGAAACGGTATTTTTTTACTTCATGCAGAAATTGAGGCTCAACAATGTGCAGTAATCTCTTAGTTTCTGGAACTCTGAATTATGAATCCTGCCTCCCATGCCATGTAGTGTTTTGCTTGTTACTGGTAATGTTACCCCATTAAAGCACATATGGCCAGTTTTCATTCTGCTTCTGAAATATTAAAGAAAAATTTTGCTCAGTGAGATTTTGCTGTAGGCCTCAATTTTAAGAATATGTTTTCTCAAGGAAGAAGTGATCACTTGTCTCTTACTGATTTCTTAATATTTTGCACCCTTAAAGCTCTTAGAAGAAACATTGCTGTCTTTGAATAGCATTCATGGAGCTGAGCATGTGCTGTAATAATAATGATGATGATGATAAGAATCACAGGATGAGTAAGGTTGGAAGGGACCACGGTGGGTCATCTGGTCCAACCTCCCTTACAGTAAAGAACTTCTTCCTCATGTTTGGTTGGAACTTCCTGTGTATCAATTTGTACCCCTTGCCTCTTGTCCTATTGCTCAGTAATACAGAGGAGACCCTGGCCCCATCCTCTCAACACTCACCCTTTAGATACTTGTATACATTGATGAGGTCCCTGTCAGTTGTCTCTTCTTAAGGCTGAACAGGCCCAACTCCCTCAGTCTTCCCTTGTAAGAGGGATGCTCCAGTCCCTCAATCACCTTTGCCACCCTCCGCTCGACCCGCTCCAGGAGCTCCATGTTTCTCCTGTACTGAGGAGCCCAGAACTAGACACAGGACTCCAGATGTGGCCTCAGCAAGACTGAGTAGAGGGGCAGGATCAAACTGCTGGTAGTGCTTTTCCTAATGCACCCCAGGATTCTGTTGGACTTCTTGGCCATGAGGGCACACTGCTGGCTAATGGACAGCTTGTTGTCCACCAGGACCCCCAAGTCATTCTCCACAGAGCCGCTTTCTAGCAGGTCAGCCCCCAGCCTGTTACTTGTGCATGGGGATATTCCTCCCCAGGTGCAGGATCCTGCATTTGCCTGTGTTGAATTTCAGATAGTTCCTCTCTGCCCATCTCTTCAACCTATCATGGTCCTTCTGAAGGGCAGCACAGCCCTCTGGGGTATCAGCCCCTTCTCCCAGCTTTATGTCATCAGTGAACTTGCTGAGGAGGCTTTTTTACCCAAACAATCCTGGGCCCAGTATTGAGCTTAATAATAATGAAGCCTGAAAAACAGTTGTTCTCCTGTCAAGTGATATGGATTGAGAGCATTGGAAAACAAGTCTTCTAAAAGTCAGAGTAAAGGCTTGAAGGAGAGAGGTGAGGAATACTGATATACTGCCAGCATTACTGGGAACTACTAAGCAAATGTGTCAACACTGACTTGTTCAAGAGAGTATATATGTTTGAACCTTCTCAAACTTCCTCCTAAGACTTCAGCTGTGAAGGATGAGTGGAATCATGTACTTTGCTCTGCTTTCCTCCCTCTCCTTTGTTTCAGTTTAATCAAGTTCAGATTTCTTTAAAGTTCAAAATACGGTATTTTTGTAAGAAATATAGTTGTTGTGGAAGAGGTCCAATATATTCTAGAGTGTTAGAGAGTTTTTATTGGCTTGATACAGTGAGATTTTTTTTTCTTCCTCCTGTGGTTTAAAATTACTTGTCTAACATGTTGATTTATAGCCTGTCATGTAAGACTATTTCCCCTTGGCTATATATTTTTAAATGTTCAAATGTATTTCTGCAAAATGTCCTGTTGTTGCCTTGAAATATTAGGTGATAACTGCAAAAATAAGAGGGAATAGCTTGTTAAACTTAATATGATACCAACACACAAAATACGGCAATTAAAAACTTTCTTAAGGCAGCATAGAGGAAACAAAATAAGAAAAACCTTATGGTCTGAGATATCACAAGCATATTCCGTTCACCTGGGAAGTTTGTAGGCTGGTGTGAAGGAAACAGAGGAGACTTCTGGGCTGGGGCTCCTGGAGAGCAGCTTTTGCTGTTGCTGCCAGAGTTGCTGGTCTTCCCTCTTGTTCCTCCCTAGTTCACTCTCGCAAGCTGTGCCAGCACAGTGTTTGCAGAGCTGAGTGGTGACTGACTGGGGAAGTGATCCCACTTAAAAATAACTTTTTGGGGATGAGGGGAGGGACATGAGCACAATTGAGGGGTACAGCAGGGAGGCATAGAAAGGAGCAGAGAAGTTGAGAGTGGTAGCAGCTGCCTTGGCTGTCAACCACCATTGGAGGAAATGCTGAGAAAGATCAGCCTTGTGCTCACGTGCTCTCCTCCTTCCAGCTGTGCTCCAGAGAGGGCCATCTGCTCACTGCTGTCTCATCTTACTCCTCCTCTCACCCAGGTCTTATTGCCCCAGTGGAGCTGCTGCTGGAGTTAACCCTAGCTCACTTGGGCAAAATGCTTCAACAGCTAAATCTGTGCTAACCCAGCTGTCTCTGGTGGCAAGTGGGCGACAGGGTGGTCAGGCAAGAGGGAGGCAAATGATACCTCCAGCACGAGGAGCAGTGACAGGCAGCCAGGGACAAGACAGACATTTCTGCCAACACACTTGCAGCTGGAAGATATATATGAATACTAAGTTATGAACGCTGATGTGGTCGTTTTTCATATTGCTGTGCTGATTTCATTGATGGCTAGTGGCAGGTTTGTGAGAAGATTCTAATGTTAAGGGAATGGCATTGAGGAAAATCTTCCCAGAAGATTTATTTTCTTACAACAAACTAAAATACATCTCACAGCTTTTGCATGTAAATGGAGCAGAGTGAGAAAGATGCCTCTTTAGTACTGTGTGTCTTGACTATAAAGTGTGCCACTTGGCCAGTAGCCAACAGAAGTAACATCGAGATGAACTGAGTAAAGATACTGCTAAGGAAAAAAAAAAGATTAAAAAAGGACAAATTGAGAAATAATGTGGAAACCTAGAAAGAAATAGTTTTACACTTTCAAAGTACATTTTTGAAAATAATTACACAATAAAAGCAAAGCTGGATGACTGTATTCCTTTCAGTTTTGTTCAATATTGTCTAATATTTGTCCCCCTACTCTTCTGTGTTGAATTGGACTTGGGTTCCTGCTTACAGCATTCTTCTAGGACATCAATTAAAGTGTGTGTTACCAACTGGCTTCAATTTATTATTTATTTATTTACTTATTTTTACACTTCTCTATTTTCATGGAGCACAGTAAAGGACCAGTTCAAGTGAAGCACTATCATGAAGCAGAAGCAGTCTTTTCTTCACGCTTCTTGTCAGTTTTGGGGACCTCAGTGGGCACTTCTCCCTCCCCACAGTAGCTCCCAGTCTGAAGAAGATGCAGCTGCTCTCTTGGGGGAATTGTTTACCTCTCCATGGAATTTTGTGCTGGTCAGTTATGTACTAAGAATGTGAATAATTTTGCTGCGGCTGCTTTACATGTAAAAAGCTTGACCTTAAGATATTTTATGCAGCTGGGTCTTTTTTTTCTTTCTCTTTTTTTTTTTTTTTGCCTCTAGCACTGGTAGATTTGAGAGTTTTATCTTGCAACTGCAGAAAGCTACACTGACTTGTAGTCGTATAAAGCATTTAGTACAAAGAGATATTTTTGTAGTCTTAAAAATCATTAAATGCCAGTTAGTGGTGTTTAGCAATTCTTACTTTTGGACCTGTAGTTATACATGTTATTTGATAGAGTCAGTGAAACTAAGTGCTGCATGGAGACTTCTGGAAAATGTCTAATGAGATCCCTAGTATGCTACCGTGTATGAGTATATTGCATTACAAGGTTGAGCATATTGATTTTAAAATGTTAAAAGCTGAATGCCTTTTTATATTTTTTAAAGAGAATTTGGAAGAAAAAAGGAAGATAGCATTACAATTACCACATAAAATTCAAAAATGCCAACAATTTTTTTAAAAATAGTGTTGTATGTAAAAGTTTTGCATTTTCCTGCTATGAACAATAAATATGGCAAGTTGCCTTGTGCAGCACTTGCATTCTGTGTATGTGTGTATGTATCTCTACAGAAAAATATTTGGAATCTCAAGATAAAACCCAGATGTTTCTTCAATCACATGAGATATACTGTGTTGCACTGGGAGGCTGAGAGAGAAGTAGCCTTCATTTGTCTCACAGTGGAGCTATATTTCTCAGATATATTTTTCTTTTAGACTGTGCATTACTGCTTGATATCACTTGGGTACAAATCCTCAAAGGAGAGAACAGTTCAGTGGTAATGCATTCCAACCAGACATCCTGGAGCTCTTATAAGTTCTATAAAAGTGCTCCCCAAAGAATAATTAGGGGAACAAAACTCTTGTAAACTTCTAAAGGCCATATCGGGAATATGCTTGAACCTTGTTTGAAACATTATGTTAGTACTTGACTTTGAATATGGATGGGCAGCTTAATTTTACTGTCTTTACTTGATTTTTTTCTTACCTTGGAGGTTTTAAAACAACACCTGAAAGTTCTAGTGGTTTAAAACTGAAAAAACCCCACCATATAATGTTACATAAAATCTTACAAAATATAAGAAAAATGGTAATGCCTTAAGTAGGGAGCACTCAGTAAAAATTACAGAGGCACTGTTAACAGGAATACATGCAAAATTCGATTTGTAGAGTTGGATATGGAGAAATGCAATAAACAGGTCTAAAGCATTGCACATTTCAGCACCATGTGACTTTCTGAGGAACAGCTGTCGTTTGGCAGCACAAAACCACTCTTCCAGTCTTTGAAACAATTCTTTTCTGTACTTTGGGGCATTATTCCTGGAAAACAAACCTCATAACTCATCTTGCTGAATCTGAATACTCAGTTTACAGGTCCCTTGTATCCAATTTAGCTAAGAAATAATTTGTAAGCTCTGTGAATATTTGTAGAAATCCTCTTTTATACATAACTCAATATGTATGTATCCTTATAGCAGAAGGAAGAGCAACAAGAAGCATTCATCTTGCTATCTGTGGCCACTGAAAAGAAATGCTTTGATACGTGAATAGCATTATTGTAAATGTAATGCCAGCCAAATGCATTTTTGGCTAATGCGTGAGCAATAAAATTAGAAAACACATCACTTGCTGCTAATGAAGAGGAATAAGCTCATCATGAAACCTTCACTGAACTGCTATTCTATCCAGCTTGATTTAGGTGCCCTCATAGAGTAAGTAACTGCTGTCTCAGAAAAAAAAAAAGAAAAAAGGAAGGGATTGTATTATCATTCTGACAGCTCAGTATGGGAAAAGCAAGTCTGGAGGAGAGCATGGATGGCCTGCTGCTCTTGCAGCAAATATACCCTGATTACTAATAGGTGTAAAATACTAATACCATAAAATATCCCACCCAAGAGAAAGAACATGAAAGAACCCAATTCCAAGGGTAGACTTGAAGGAGTTTGTATAGTGCTTTTTAAATAACAGCTGGCCTTTGCACAGCAAAGTGATGCTTTGGTGGGAATTGCCTTCTTAATATATTTAGTAATTTGAGATGCATTGTATCAGGAGTAGATTGGGGTTTGGGTTTATTTTTTAGGACTGGACTCCTTGAGTGTAGGGACACTCGCTTGGACCCCCAGAGTGCAGAGTAGCAGGTGCCATTTCTTATTCATGGCTGGATTTCATATAGGAGGATCCTGGTACACAACTGGCAATGAAGCAATCCTGGAGCACCTTTCTTTAAGCAACAGTGCTGTTCTGCAGTGTGGTGCACCTGTCCCTTGAAGTTGGATTCAATTCTGTGTCAACTTTGAAGATGCCTTCTGAGCAAGGCTCTTTATTATGTTCCATGTGTGTTGAGAGTTTGGCAGATTTCAGTGGAATTGATAAATTCCTGAAGGCAACTTGATACGATTTTTTTCTCCAGGAGCTTGTATTGCCTATTTGATGGGTGCTGCAGTGTTATTAATATTCTCAAATTGGCCTTTAATACTGACATTGATATTAATGTCGGCACTGTTGGCCAAATGTGGAAGTTTCATTAGGCTGGCTGAGTCACACGAGGGCAGAAGTGGAGGAATCAGTGTGGCTGAAGTCTGTCCATTCTCTTGGGTGGAAAAACTTTCTGATTGCATTGGTGACACGCACAGCACCTCTCTTGCTCTCCTAATTACTTCAATACACTTTATGAAGAAGTGATAGTAAAATGCTTCCTGTTCATGTCTTTTCAAACTGAATTCTGTCTTTGAATCGAGTTTCTTGATTCATCATTGCTTTCTGAGTGTAAATCATACCAATCCAGAGGAAAGTTTCAAACCTAGTACTGACTGGATATTTGGAGATTCTTGCTCCATGTGTGTCTTCCTCCTAGTTATAAAGGCTGTAACAGCTGGTACTGTCTGCTAATAGCTTTTGGCAAACCCTGCTACCCATTGCTGCTGCTGAAAGGGTTTTCTGCTCCCTATGTCAAGTCAACTGCTTTACTGTTAAGATAAAGAAAATAGAAGACAGGGAGATAGATGGTGTTGCATTCAAGATTCATTCAAATTACATACAAGTTAGTCTTGTTCAAGTCAAGTTACTTGAATTGAAATCCAGAGGCTTAGTAAAAATCTCTCCACTAGCTTGAACTTCTCTGCTGTGTAGAAAGGATTTGCTTTGGAGTACCAGATGGGTGACTCTCATTCTTTGAGTAACAGCTGTAAGCCTTAGAGTTCACCCAGTGTTGGGCTTGGTATGAAAAGGGAATGAAGTGTTAGGTAACACCTCTAGTTATTAAAAATTGTGAACAGGAACCCAGAAGGGGTTTTCAGTGAACATTACAGGAAGATGATGGTGCTTCTTGGTTTGGGACAACTCATTTGCTTCTACTTGAATTTGTTTTCTAATTGCTCTCTGTTTAATTTTCTTCCGAGTTCAAAAGCTATTGCAGGATTTTATCTTACCTTTGTAATATTAAAAGTATTGATGAATAGTGCTGTGACTTGCCTTGTGGGAACAGGAAAAACTCCTAAGCTGCGCTAGTTAATGCAAGGCATGTGGCTGAGGCACTGTGTGACAGAATACAGGTCTCTAGAGTGGCTGCCAGAAGGAGTGAACTGGAGCTGAGGCTGAACCTGCTACAGACTGTGTGCAGAGGCTGGGAAGTTCCCTGTTCCTGTAACCAAAGCAAGGGAATTTCAGGAAAGTAAAACAGCACCTTTGGGAAGGAGCTATGTGCACACTTGCATGTGTGTGCATGTGCATTCATTCATGCATGAAGTAAGCAAAACTCTTCCATGCTGCTCAGTAATGTAAACCTGCCAGTGCAGTAATTTGTAAATGCTGTTTATAACATGATTTGCCTCAGTGTAAGATTTTTGAATTAGCACTTAATTGGTTGCTCCCGCTCTAGTGCTGAGGAAAGAATAGGAGAGATTTGTCCAACTTCTTGTCTGTTGATGCACCCGCCATGGGTCATTTGTTAGACTTGAACTCTAAATAGTTTAAATAGCTCTCCAGTGAGCATACTTAAAGAGTAATGAGTAACAGTTATGGTTGTATATACAGTTGTTTGTTCTGTTTTAAATTAAAAATCCTTTGCAGAGGAGGATTGTTCCCTTGTGTCTGTGTAGGGCTCAGCACAGTGCATGCAAAAGGCTTTGGGATGCCATCTCAGTAGAAAGGATTTTGTGGAGTTAGGAGGTACTCTGAGCACTGCAGAGGTACAAATACACACTTTCTGCCCTACTTTATTTTGCCGTTAATGTAAACCTGGCCTGTAAGTTTTGGAATATAGATAGTCCTGCAGTACTACGTGTGTTCAAAATGGAATTCTATGTTCTTACTCCTTACACCTCAGTCCTAATGTGGGATCTGAACGTGTGTATTTTCCATTATGGCAATTTTCTTACTCGGGGAGCTATTACTGTTGCCTATTACTATTGGCCAAGTTTGATTGCTAAATGAGGAGTGTGTGCTCATTGAAAAGTTGGGGGAGAGAGTGGGTGCCTTCAGAAAAGGCCTGCTAGGTAAGAAAGCCTCTGAGGTAGGCTGCAAGTCACCGCATATCTTGGGTGTATCACTCTCTCCACTAAATATCTAGGGAAACTAGTCTTCTGGCTTCAGCTTTTCAGCCACAGATGTGCTTTTTCCAAGGCCAGTGTGACCAGGGAGAACAGTCTCTGTGTCACTGTTCCTCAGGTCTGTCTATTAAGTTGTCTCCATGATGAAGCTCTCCACACCCTGCTCCCTTTTCCTCTCATACCTGTGTTCTGGTTGGGACAGAGCAGCTCAGCTCTGTTCTTCCTTCCCAGCCTATTTGGAAGAAAAGAAAAAAAAAGTGGTATTCATGGTGGCTCTCGGTTATTTCCACTCTCTTTGTGGTGGTGGTGTTAATACTGTGGTGTCTCTTTCCTTGCGTGTTCTTTCATGGCACTTGAGCTTCATGCAGAGTGCAGGTTTGTTGCCTGGGGCAGGACCTCTTCCAGCTTCCTGTGGCCTTCTCCTGGATCCTTTCCAGAGTGCCTGATATGCTTCCAGAAATGCTACAATAAATCTATATATATTTATATATAATGAAATTACTCTTCTTCATTGACTGGTTATACAACTGAGAGCCTTATTTCTTCATGAAAGAAACTGTTCTGTCTTTTTTTTATATATTACTTTCAGAGGGCTCACAGGCTTACTTGAAATTAGATTACTTTAAACAAAATCATATCCACAGATGTGTGAATGCTATATAATCCCTATATGTGTCAGTACATACACACACTTACTGGGACATCAACAGGAGTTGTCTGATTAAATGTTCTGATTGGATTTGAAAATTAACATTGCAGTGCGTGTGTGTTTTTCCTTTAAACAGATTGCATCTCTTGAATAGTTCATCAGAGCTTCTTGAAGTGTTTACATACACTCTCTTTGTCTGGAGATGCCTTGTTATAAATATTCCCTTCATTTTACAGGCATTCGTTTGGAAATATGTTGAGCAGCCATGCTTGGTTTGTTTCCAAATGTCTTAACTTTGGGACAGTGGATTGGCTCACAGCCTGAAGTTCGTATCTCTCCTTTTCAGGCAAAGAGCCATATTTGAACAGCTCGTGGAGCACAAGGACTGTGGTGTAAAATGGCAGGGATCCTCTGTGACCCACGGCCAAGCACAGTGTGTCTATGGTGGGGGCATGTACCACAGAGGTTCAGTTAAAAAACAAACAAACAAGGACAACCCCCCAAAAAAGTTCTATACTGCTACTTAATACGAGTTGCATAGTGCTAAAAAGTATTTTGATGTAACTGGTGCCTTTTTAGGCACCTGACAAGGAGCTCTGTTGTATTTCGAGTTACTGTTCTCAACTTTTTTTTTCTCTCTTACCCTTTCCAAGCTGGTGAAAGTGTTATGATGGTTGTTCTTTACCCTGCTGCTAAATCTATAGAGCATTTTTTTTTTCTTCTCTTGGAAGAACTTAAATAGTTTTGATTAGTCATCAACTTAAGGGAAAGCAGCTGGGAAAAAAAGTCAAAAAGTCTTTATTATGATACTTGTGAAAGAACTGTAAGGCTAGTAAAATACAAAAACTGAAGTGATAAATTTCAAATATGGGTGTCTCTTATCTGGTTCATTTGTTTGCTTTTTAATCATCAAGAGCAGTTTTAAATCTGAAAAGATACTGGAAAAAGTTTGAATAGCTCTAGTCTTGATCCTCAGAGGATGCTCTCTGGGAGAAAAAAAAGCAAGTAGATAGATTCTCTTACTTTATTATTACTTTATCTTACTATATTATTACTTTTGTTTTATTAGCTTATTCCATAGCTATAGTTCCTATAGCTATGGAAGGAATATAGTTGGACATCAGGAGCAATTTATTCACAGAAAGGGTTGTCAAGTACTGGAATGGACTGCCCAGGGAGGTGGTGAAATCACCATCCCTGGAGGTGTTCAAGAAACAACTGGATGTGGCATTTAGTGCTGTGGCCTAGTTGACAAGGTGATATTCTGTCAAAGGTTGGACTCAGTGGTCTTGGAGGTCTTTTCCAACCTTAATGATTCTGTGACTCTGTGAAATGTGCCATGTCCTGTGGCTTAGAGGATTAAGGTAATCTTATTTCAGAGTTGTTCTGTGGCGGTAGCAATACAAGGTTTTCTATGCTGGGACCCAGCAGAATTGACATTTCACCCCTCCAACATCTTTTTGCCTGCTACTCCAAGTTGCATATTTTGGGCTGGACTTAATTACCTCACTTTAATAATAGGTTATCATACTGCCATAAACAGAATAGCAGGACCCCATTGTACTGGATGCCATACAAACAGAGAATAGTAAATATGCCTACCTTCTGTAGGTGACCAGCTAAATAAAGACTACAAGAGTTGGAAGGCAAGCAGAATGAGCAGTGGCATAGCAGTGACTGTCACATTAGATTTATTTTTATTTTTTCTTCTTGTGATAGGAAATTTACCAGAGCACTGTTTCATTTCCAAAATCCCCTCTTGATTCTTTGGTCATGCTCCCTTTGTTAGTTCTTTAAATATCCCTTGAAAATGTTATATAAGAACCTTCTGCTTAAAGTTGTTCCTTACATGTAATTCCCCATTCCTAATTTACAGTCATGTATTTTGTTTCATATGTTGATGTGATTTAACTTGTGAGTCTTACATTTTGTCACCTGTCTATATTCTTTTTCTTCTACCCCGATTTTATGTACTACAGTGTGTCTCTTTTGCATACTTTAACCCTTAGTAAGTCTGGTATTTAACAAAAAAAAAAAAAAAGAAAAAAAAAGAAAAGAACTGCTCTGACAGTGTGAGGGGGGAATACACAGTCAGTGGAAAGCGGGGCTAGAGCACCTGACCAAAACAGAGGATGACCTTCAGAGCTGGAGTGCTACCAGAATTGAAGCACAAAAAGTTAGAGAACCAAAAGCCAGGATTAAAGCTCCAAACTTAAACTTCCTCTGCTGAAATCAACCAAGAAAAAGGAGTGACTTTACCACAAGGATAACTTTTCTACCACTCTTTGCACGTCATCAAAAATGGTGTGTGCAGCTCTTATCAAAAACATGTCCCAATCTGATCTTTCTTGATAAAGGGATGGGCTACTACAGCTGTAAAGAGAATGAAGATCCTGTTTTACAAGCGAAAACTAGAAGAATGTGGTTTGTTCACCCAGGAGGCCAAGGATGAAGTTAAAAGACAATCAAAACTAAAGGCGGAGGGAATAAACTGATCCTGCATAATTTAGGATGAAAGTAAGACGGAAGTTTGTCACTGCCAAAGCAGTATAGCTTTGGAGGAGTTTGTAACAGGAGCACTGGGGGGCAGAAAACCTCTAACTAGCCATGGGGTAGATCTCCATTAGTTTCTGTTCTGTTCTCCATTTGAATGGTTTATGAATGTTTCAAGTGATACTGCAGCAAACAAATGGTCACTCAGTAGTTTCCTGCCAGCACTAATTTCCTCATGCTTTTTTTGATACACTAAAACTGAAAAGCACTAATGATACTCGGGATAGTTTCTTAATTATGTGGCTAGAATATTGTAATCAAGGTTATAGTAGGCATGGGACTGTGTGTGCAAAATTTAGCCCCTGGTGTTAGCAGCCTGAAAACAGGCAAAACAAAAGTAGAGTACAAAATCGGATGAAGCGCCCCAACAGTTTATCTGTTCTGTGGGGCTGCAGCAGCTCTGTTGGAGTATATTGTACATCGTTTCCTGAACTTCTTGGGGTTTGAATGTTTAAAATCATGAATGAAAAATCCTACAATGTTGGGCTGTTGCAGAAAGGCTCGTAATCAATGCTGGATCATCTCTTTTGGCATGAGCTTTAGTTTTTTCCCTTCTGTAGGGAACCTGTATCTGTTTCCTGCATCTGTCTCCCATCCTTCTTTGTGAATGGAAAGCAAGTAATTAATTTTTGTTGTTGTTAGCAATTAATTACCCTTGCCAAATCTTGGAGGACCTATTGTCTCCTTCAGACACAATGTTCTTGGGAAAAAGTCTTACTTATTGTAACCTCTTGTGCAATCTTCGCTTGGATGATAAATACATCTTGGCAACAAGGACCTTTCTGAATGAAAAATGTTGCTGGACAACCCTGTAGTACAGCAAGAACGCAAACCTCTGCCAATGCTGGTGGAGTGCAGCCAGGCGGGAGGGTAAAATGGGGAAAGCCTTTTGCATTGCCTACGGAGCACAGAGTGAGATGAAGTCTTTATATGCACACATCCAGATATCTGTTTACCATCAAACAAGGATTTTCCCTCTTGAGCATCTGAGCTGAAAGGTGGCCTTCCTTTTAGCAAAATCTTGCAATCTGTTGGAAAGCTGCCATCTACCATCGTGAGACTGGGGAAGTAACAGAGAGCATGTGGACCATGCAGCTGTCTGGTTTAGGTAGACCACTGTAGGAATGAGTTGGGAAACTCCACCCTCCTCATTTTTCTCCATGAATCCACACATTTGGGATCCTGCAGAGTTTCCTCAATCTCCTTTGTGGTTTAGGTTTTCCATTATATCTCTGCAGAACCATAGCTGACCACTGAAACCTTGGTTTAATATTGCAGCTGTAACATTAATTACAGAGTTAATAAAATTAATTGTAAATTCACATTTTCCCCTTGTAGCTTTTCAGCTTTACTTTTTCTGGTTTATTTTTTCACCAATAATTAGTGATGTCTGGAAGCAAAAGATGCATAGAAGCTGTGCACGGAGAGATGTTTGAATCCTCCAAAGGGAATACACAGAACACAAAGAATGAGTTTGGGCCGGGACTGCTCTGTTCCTTTGTGGTTTATGAGCACACTGCCAGTGGCTTGTGTTTCTCCTTGGAGCCTGACAGCTGGCTGTGGGGCAGCAGAACACAGTCAGCAGCCGGGTTTCTCAACCCCTGCTGTAGCTGACAGCATTTGGCCTGGTGAAAAGGAAACGATCTGAAGCAAAGGGCCTGATGCAGTGTACCCTGCAGTTAATGGAAATCTTTGTTGACCTCAGTAGGAGCTGGATTTGATCCTGTGCCTACTTGAGCGTTTTGGCTACAGCTCCAAGTGGATTTTTTTTTCCTGTCTCATTTCTGGTCTGTTTTTTTTCCCCCTTCTCTTTCTAAGATATACTTACCTTAGAGTGGCATACAATCAAGACAGCTCTATCTGTGTCAGTGTAGCTGTGCACTCTTATCCTCCCTCGGTGTCTGCCCTCTTATTTCCTCAGCCCTTCTACTGTCTACCGTATCAGTTTGCAATATTTTGTCATTGATTTCTCTCCTTCTTGACCATTCTGCTGCTTCTCACAAACACCCTCCATCTCACTTAAGCCTCTGCTCTCAAACCAGTGTAATTACTGACACTGCTTAATCCATCTTCTGCCCTTTTTCCAAACAGTCCTTATATTGATTTCTGGCAGATGCAGCTCAGGCTCTGGCCTCTGCTGCCAGTGGGGAGCCAGCTTCCCCTTCAGCAGGCTCCTGGAGGCCAGCCTTTCACTGTGTCATCCCAGCCCTGCTGCCTTACTCAACAGAGGTCATTGCTGCATTGAGTATTGGAAGGAGAGGGCCACCATGCCCTGAGAGCAGCAGCCACCTCGGGCAGAGCACATCCTCTGTGAGCCCCAGCCACACATTAGTGTGTCCTCCATCCCTAATGAAAAGGTGCTGGAAGTAAAGGAGCCCTTTTCAGGTGGCTACCAGAGAGAAGAGAGCTGTAGGCATGGACAGTGGCAATGGGATAAACAATGCTGAGGAGGACAAAGGTCAGCTTGAGCTTCTTGTTGCTCTCCACTCTTCTGGAGTATCATGTGCCCCCAGAGAGATTTGTACCCTGGCTGGAGAATTATATGTGATCTGCCTCTGAGGAAAAACCTTTTCCTTTTGTATGTGGAATGTTTGGGGTGTTTTTTGTTGGCCACTCTCCATTTGCTTGGAGATGATGTGAGGTTTTTGTGAACCAGCATCAGAAACTGGGGCTATTTTGTGTCTCATGAGAGCTACAGAGGAAAGGGCCAAAGCTACAGGATGGTGTACAGGAGAATCACAGGTGTTCTTTTCAGCCACAAAAAAGCTTACTTCATTTTTCCAGCAGTAATGTAAGTTCTAAGCAAACAGGGTATGTAATGAGGAAACCCTTGGGAGGATGGAAGCTGACCTCATGAAAGATGAGAAGCAGTGATCTGGAACATGGGGCTGCAGTGCGAGGGCAGGATTGCCAGGGACACACCTGCTGGTCCCAAGCTCTTGCTGGCCTCTTAGGCTATCCAGCAGTGCACAGAGAAATCTATTGTGCTTGTCTCCTCACATTATTCCCGCTGAAGCTTAAATATGAATCCCCTAATATATGTGCTGAAGGTAAAACATGCAATGGCTTCAAGAATACCATTGTAACTTTTACTGTGCTTTTCACACCTAGGCAATGGCAATAGAGGAGAAAGTCCTGCCACAGTATGGGTAGGAAAAGCATTGCTTTCAGAGGTGATATCACCTTGCTGGTGATAAAAAATTATCCTATTTTAGCTCCTTTGAATTGTATACAGCCAACACAGCTAAGAGAGGGAGAAATGGATTATATGGGCTGGTTTATTAATCATTAATATAATTGCTTACCAAGCATTTATTTTCTTGGTACTCCATTGCAGACAACACCAAAAAACCCCAACATCCAAGCCAGCACAAATGTGTGTATGGAGCACATTTGGTTTAGGAAACTGTAAGACTTGTGAACTAAAGCTAGATCCAACTGCTGTAAATCACAGAATCGCAGGATCAGAGTGTGTTAGCAGCCCTGTGGAACAGGGCTGTAAAGCCTGGAGTCCCTGGGTGATGAGAATGCTGAGCACTAGGATGCAAATTTGCTAAAACTTTAGAAATGTATCCACAAGAAGAAAAAGAAAGAGGAAAAAACATTATGGGAGATTCTTTCCTTTATACATAATAGTTTTCTGTTGATTTAAAATTGTCCTTAGTAATGTGCTGATGCCAGTGAAGTATTTCAGCTATAGGAAATGTGAAACCAACTACTGCCTTTCTATGAATTATGAATCATAAATTGTATGAAAAATATTCAGCTTGCTATAGCTGTTCCCCAAGCAGAACCTCTGAGTAATGGAGAAAATGCTGCCATTTTGGGGGGAGTAGGAGGGGAACGAGCTAAGTGAAGCAAAATGCCAAGTTGCCAGCGTGTGGCTCTGTGCTAAGTGTGAATTAGTGTCATCTGAGATGATCTTCCCTTGCTAAGTAAACAATTAGCGAGTATGTTACATGTGCTCCCAGCTCAGTCAAGCGGAGCTGCTCTTTGCTCCAGCCGGGACTACCTGACTGCCAGCCAGTGCACAGAGCTGACCTGTGGGAGGGCCGTGTGCCTGTACCAGCCCAGCCTTCACATCTGCAATCAATCAGCCAGGCCAAGGAGGCACAAACTCCATCTGATTCAGTGCTCGGTGGGCAGGTTGCAATGACAGAATTCCCCTAAAAATAGCAGTAAAGTGGCAAGATAATAGGATACTGATGTTTGCAGGCAACTCCTTGGGGCGGAATTCGTTTCATACAGCTTCAGCCATCCAAGAGCTGGGAGTCTAGTTCAAGTTAGTCCTCTAATCACCTATCATTAAAGGTCAGTTTATCTACTGTTATATCTATTTATGAATTGCCTTTTGAAGGTGATTATAGAAAGGTTCTCAGCAACTGCTTTTGACCAGGTATCTAAGTTTCTGATGGTTGAATTCAGTGAGTTCAATTCACTGAATTCAATTCAATTCAGCATTAAAGCTCTGGATTTCAGTTTCTCCATCATTTTAGAAAAGACCATGCAGCCTCATGAGGATTTGTGAATTTTGTTTTGCAGTCATGCAGTGCTAGTCATTGTTGAAAGGTGTTCTTTATACCTGTGCTATAAGTAAAAGTACAAACAAACTGCAGGGGGCTGTGACTTGCTGGCTGCAGAACAGGGGTTACTAGAGTAGTTTATCTAGACCATTCATATTGGCCCCAGTTTTAGCTTTCATGTTGTGTGTCTGGCACTCACTTTAACTGTTCAGTGATGGACATGTGCCCAATAAAGTACAGCTGAAAAGACTAACAATGGGACGTTCAGTTTGGTATGCCTAGTCATTTTCCAAACAAATAGTGAATGATGTCCCAGCTGTACTGAAAACAGCAGTTTTTCTTCCCCATTGACTCTAGTGAGCAGAAATCAGCCCCCACCTAATTAATTAGCTTCTTGTGGCATCTGTGAAAGGATAAAGCTTTTACTGTGTTCAGGTGTGACTAAGAGACATGCTCTCAAATACCAAAAGCTAAATATTTAATTTCATTTCATCCAGTGTCAAACTATGCTGCCTTTACCAGACCTGATTCAAAAATTATTTTAAGGAATCTTAAAGCACGCATTTCAATTTGATGCTTCTTTAATTGCCAGACTCTGGGGAGGTTGTGTGTTTTGTTATTTTCTTCTTTTACTTTCTGAGTTGTGTAAGGCATGCAGATGTTTTCAAAATACGAGTCCATTTAGTTTCAGACAGCTGTGATGTGATGTTTAAAATGTTTCTATAAATGTAAAAACACTGCTTACTAGCCTGCGGTACAATGCTTGGGTTTTGTCTCAGTGTGATTCAATTCTTGTTTGCTTTATACAGGAGATGGCTGTCCGAGCACTGAAGCAGACGGGCAGCAGAAGTATTGAAGCAGCTCTGGAGTATATCAGTAAGATGAGCTACTTGGATCCTAGAAATGAACAGATAGTACGTGTAATTAAGCAAACCTCACCAGGTAAGCATGAACTTTTTTTTTTAAATTTGTGTTCTTCTTTCCTGCAATAAGCTAATTTTTAAAGTAGGGCTGTCGCTGGGGAGAAGTAGTGGATTGACAGTGTTGCATATAGTCTTGTAGGAGACAGTAAACTGAGTATGGCCCTGCAAGGTGAGCTGGTCTGTAACATGAATACAGCTCACCTGCTTCGAAAGAGTTGTCTACGTACACATTCATAGTCCTTCTTAAACTGAAATCTGTTTATCCTTTGGTGCTAGTCAGCTCAGTCATCTCAAGTTTACTGCGAGGTAAAAGCTTGTGCTTGTAGGTAATTGCTATGGAGTTGTGAAATAGCTCACTTCCCAGGAATTCCATTCATGTTAACATCCTTTTAAGTACACTGCAGAAACAGTGAGGGCCAAGATGGCAGAAGCTTTTCCACTCATCCCTGCTGGCTTATGCTGTTTTATGTAAATTAGCAAATTGGAGCGTTTGGGCCCTGCATATGCCTCATCAGCCAACATCAGACCATAGCTGACAAAAGGCCTTGCAAGAGTTAATTTCATTCAGATATTAGCACTTAACCGCCCTGCAGAATGTCTTTGGTCTGGTTTGGATAGACTTTGTGACTTCTTTCAGTTTCAAAAATTGGCCAAGCAGACAGAGACCCATCCTCTGCCTCTTGGTCAAATTGAAGATCTTTGTTGGGAAAAGTGTTCAGTTTGGTGTAGCTGATTGAGAGGCATGTCCAAAGATGAGAAAAGCTGAGGAAGAGAAATCCCAGATAGGAGGGGGATCTTCATTAAAGCCACTTCTTTCCTTGGGGGACCTTGAGGGTAGCCACATGCAGGGAAGAATCTCATTTTTCAGGTGGTCACTCTCAGAAATGAAGCTTCAGATGTGGTGGAAAAGGGTGACAGTTCTGGCTGTATAAGGAGCAGATCAGCTGCCCTTTCTATCAGTCTTAGACTTCCTGTTTTATTATTTGGGGAAATTCTGGAAACCTCTAAGAAAACATTTCTGAGAGTGTTAGCCTGCAGAATGCCTACATGACAAAGTAGTACTGGCCAATTTGTTATTTGGAGAGCTCTGTCCTAATACATGCTCAAATCTGACCTCAGCTGGGCCTTAAACAAAATTCCAGATAACTTTGATGGAATTACTAAACTGTATTTTGCTTTATATTATAAAGGCTTTTTTCCTTAAACTGAAAGAACACACCCAGTCCTAAAGAGCATACATTTCCCATGAAAGGGTTGAAAAACCTTTCTAGGCTAACATTTTAATTGCTCAGTTGTCTTTCATTTGCATCTAGTTTTGCTTTCTTATCGTTGCAATGCGTGCAGCTGTTTTGAATATTTAAGCTTTCCAGATGAAGATACACCTTTCCTTTTAGGATACACAGAATACAAAACTTAAATATCATGCAATTGATGTTTGCCTGCCTAAAGTGCCACAAAATCATACTGATGTGTTTGATATGATGTTGTTTGTGCTAGGATAGCATATGTCTTCTCTGGTTCTTAGGAAGCATGTGATGCTACTGAGCAATTTTTCATTTGCAGTTTGAGAATTTAAATCTTCTAGTTTTGAATTCCATTTACTGGTGTATGGCAATAGACTATTCCTATCCATGTTGGATAGAAGTATGTGGAAAAAAAATCATCTGCAGCTACCACGTTTGGTGTCTTTACAAATCCAAATACTCCTCTATCAGACCAGAACAGACTTACTGGTATACAAATCTAGGAGGTGGACATCATATCTCTCTTGACATCAAGATTCTTTGCACAGATGAATTATGTGTCCCAAAGAAGGACAATTATTGCTGCTACTTTCCCTCATGGCCTCTGATAGGGGAAAGCAAAATCAGTTTGCCTCTGAGGCTCAGCATGAATCCTACTGACAGAGATGACAAATGGGTCTTATGGCTGCCTCCCACTTCCAGGCCAGAGTACACACTTCTTAGGATGCCACAGCCTCATCAGTACCTCTCACTGTGTCCCAACAGATGAACTGTCAGGGGCTGTTGTTTTAAATACAGCCTCGGTAAGCTTGGCCTTTTGTTATCACAGGAGAAAGAGCTGCCGATTATAGATTTCACTTTAAAGAACTCTGATAATTTGTCCAACCTGATTCCATTTCAGAACATTGCACTGTTTATGAAGGTGTCATTTAGTATGGGGGCAGCCTCTCCAGTGTGCAGAGAGGGGACATAAACCTGTCTTGATAATGTGCACATTCTTGTGTGTCTGTATGCAACAGGGCACGTGTGTCAAGGTGAAGAGTCAGCAGCTGTGCTCAGGGGTGCTACATCTGGCCCAGCTGGGACACACTGTAATGCAAAAAGCTTGCAATCCAATGCTAAAGCCTGTTAGTTCAGCATGACTATTCTTATGGGCCTTGTGAAGTCAAGATTTTAAAAGGAAATTGTTTGGGCATAAATGGGCCAAATCCTGTGATTTTTGAAAGCTAAAGTATCAGAAGGGAAACAAAAAAATCACAACAGTACAGTGTCTCCCCTTGTCTTTTTAGCACAGCCAGTTCTTTGTATACCTGCAATTTGTCCTCAGATCAAAGAACTGATGAAAAGTGCCATTAACACTTCCATTGTAGGCATGCTGCTATCTTGTCTCTGCACATTCTTCAAGCTAAAATTAATATGTTGACACCCTGAAAGATTTTCCTTCCAAACAGATGGAACATGAGTAATATGAGGGGATATTCTGTGTCCAACACATTGGAAATGATACAGGACAAACTGTATGATGCCTTTGTTTACGTGAAGGAGAAGGAAAGAAGGATTTTTGAGGAGAAAGATGGAACAGAGAGATGTAAACAGATCCCTCGTGTGAGCAGTGGGCTCACCATACAGAAGATGTGGACTATGTGATGACCTAGTAGCTTACAGCAATGTTGACTTTAAGTTGTATTGACAGTCCTTCTGGGAGCTTTTGTCCTCCTGTTGGTGCTGTACTTAACCCCCTGCTCTGTAGCTTCCTTCTCTCTGTGAGTAATAAGTGATAATACTGGTCCAGCTTTAAAAACCAGGCTGTAGTGTAATCTGATGAGTTCATAGTTAGGGAATTTGTGCTTCTATTTTCATGATTTGATAGGACTCCCTGATGATTCCTGGCATGAGCAGTGTTGTGGGCCAGTAGCTCGTTATCAGTAGGAGTACTTGGCACCTATAACTTTAAATGTTCAGAGTACTTAATTTAGATTTTGAAAGTTGTTTTTATAACACATAGTCCCTATGTAGTATGTGTGTGTATGTCTGTATGTATAGATGGATGAGTAATAAAATACAAAGAGTTTCATTCACCTGAATTGTTTCCTAACATTCTTCTGTGTTCTTTTTATAAAGGAAAGGGTATTGTGCCAAATAATGTAACCCGCAGGCCAAGCTTTGAAGGATCCAATGAATCTTTTCCATCCTACCATCAGATGAGTAATGCAGCCTATGAAGGGACAGGCTTTGGAGCAGAAGGTGCAAATATGCTTACTGAAGTTCCAAGGCCATACATGGACTATTTAATCTCTGCTTCGCAGTCTTCAGCTATGAATGCTCCTGTACAGCGACCCTCTGGAGTAGGCACTCACAGCACACCAACTAGCCATCAGCAGAAAGCATACCCTACAAATATTGAGTCTTCTGTGATTAATTATCCAGTGGCTAATCACAGCAGTCAGGCCTTGCAGCTGCAGGCATCCCATGGCTCCAACAGCCAACATTACAGTAGGCAGCACATGATGGTGCAGGGGGAGCCTATGGGGTATGGTGTCCAGCGGAGTCCATCCTTCCAAAACAAGATGCAGCAGGAGGGAGGATATGCCAATCTCCCAAATAAAGGGGCAGTTGTTCAGAATAATACTGGTCATGCATTTCAGCAGGCACCAGCAAGCCTGTATATATCACATTCTCATCACAAACAGACGAGTCCTTCTTCTCATCAAATGCATGTGATACCCAGAGGTCCAGCCTTCGCTAATGATTTTTCAGACAGTCCACCACAAAATCTATTAACTCCGTCTAGAAATAGCCTAAACATGGACCTATATGACATGAATAATCCTCAAGTTCAGCAGTGGCAGGCAGCAACACCGTCACGCCGAGATTCTTTACAAAATCCAGGAATAGAAACATCTCCACGGCAACACGTATCCTTCAGACCTGATGCCACAGTGCCAAGCAGAACAAACTCCTTTAACAACCACCAGCAACAGCCACAAGTGACAGTGTCTATAAGACAGGTTCCTCCAGGAAAACCTGATCCTTCAATTACGTCTCCTAATACAATCACAGCAGTCACATCTGCTCATATTCTGCAGCCAGTGAAGAGCATGCGAGTGTTGAGACCTGAGCCTCAGACTGCAGTGGGACCTTCCCATCCTGGCTGGTTACCTGCGCAGGCACCAGCTGTGGATGGCTTGGAGATCATTGAGCAGCACGTGCCACCTGTTGGGGCAGCTAATGCCTATCAACTAGACGTGGATTATGGTAACCAGGAACTGCGGTGTCCACCACCACCGTATCCCAAGCATTTGTTACTTCCTGGTACCTCTGAGCAGTTTGATATCAACTGCTTATGCATGGGTGTGGAGCAGACACTCCGTGTCCCAGTCCCCAGTTCAACGTGCAATAAGGCTGAAGAGAACAGTGAGCGAAATGATAAAAGTAGCAAGAACACTAAAGCTGAAAAACCAAGCAAGGATAAAAAGCAGATTCAGACGTCTCCGGTGCCTGTGCGAAAAAACGGCAAAGATGAGGAAAAGCGAGAATCCCGAATAAAGAGCTACTCACCTTTTGCCTTCAAGTTCTACATGGAGCAACATGTAGAAAATGTCATAAAGACCTACCAGCAGAAAATTAACAGAAGATTGCAATTGGAGCAAGAAATGGCAAAAGTAATTCTCCTTGTTTTGTTATAATAAAAACTAGTGGGTCAAATTGGTTAGTTCTATTTTTAATCCATCAAAAAAGTTAAGAGGCAGTCTCTAGTGGAAGTAGTAGGTATCAGACACCTCCCTATACCAGACTGTACTCACTTAGAAGTGTGGATGCAGGTATGGAAGGCTGTTTGAAAAACCTGAGATGTGAAATGATATATCTTCATACGAGAAAAGGAAAATAAACAAAAACTCCCATAGCAGGAAAGTATTAGGATTGCATAGGTAAGAACTCAGAAGGCAGGCTTGAGGCTGAGATAACTCTGGCAATACTTTGGCAGCTCTTGCAAAAAACTCTTTCCTCCCTCTTCCATGATAGCTGCTCATTCACCAAAGATATTGTTCAACTTGGCAATATATTAACTGTGCCATATTTTCAGATGAGTGTGTAATACTTGACTGGAAGTTGTCTGTTGAACACATGTAAGTAATAATATCATATAAGTAATCTTATCTTGACCAGCTTGAACTGATTTTGGGATAGTTGCTGGAACTTGTTGTAGAGGCAGGTTTCAGGGAGGTGCACTTTGTGTGATAGAGCTTCTTTCATGCCTAATTGTTGCTCTCAAATCTAAGCTTATTCTCTGATAATGCTGCTTAAAACAAAGCTGCCAAGTTTTGATGGTTGCTCTGGCAGTTTTGGTTTTAATTTTTAAATATGGCAGAGGAAGAGGGTTTTTTTTTCCCAGGCATGACTAGAATATGACTAGTCTACTTTTGCATTTAAGGATAAGCTCTAAGGAAATCTATTATTAATGCATAAGATAATAATTAACTATCCAATCTTCCCTAGCACAGTCAGTTTCCAGAGTCAATTCATTTGATGCTCACATTGATCCAGAAAACTCAATGGTTTGTTTGTTGAGGTTAAAATTAAAAGAAGATGCTTCTAAAATCTCTTGAAAGGTCAGCAGTTTAGTGACAGTTAATAGTTTGTCCTCACTGCAAGTACAGATTGTGTTGTGTTGCATGGATTTAGTGAGTATTTTCCTGAGACTGAGATAGGGAATGATCTCTAGAGAAGCAAAACAGCAGCTAATTGCGTTAGTTCTTATGACTCTTCAGCTTTCCCTCATTCAGAGATAATTCAGCTATAAACAAAAACAACTCCTTCCCCTAGCAACCTCTTCACTGACTAAAAATATACACACAGGAGATTTTGGTTGTCTGAATATTGCATTATTCTAGAATTAACCAAGAACACAACACACTAATTATTTTACCTTAAAAAATAAACACTTCCTTTATTATGGATTGATGGTCTTACCTTTCATTTTAAAAACAGTATTCCTGGTTTTAATTTGGCTGTTCCCTTCAGTTTGAAAATTCATCCTACCTGTTCTGCAAGTTTCTGCAGACCTCCTCCATCCTTTATTCAGACAGATTTAATTTTTATACTGTGGGGATCTCATTGCACAGTCTGGCTGCCCACATTCATGTTTAGATACCTAGACTACAGATGTGAAATTAAATCAGCCTAAGCAGCAGCCCTGTGGGCGTATGCTTGGGTGTCTAGCCTGCTAATCAGTCAGCTTCACCTTCGTCTCCCCTCCCCAGTGCCCCTTCTCACCAGGCATGAATCTTTTTCTCAGAAGTGATTCAGTTGATGCCAGTTACTTCAGGATTTTGGAACTGGGGTATGCAGGAAGAAAGGGGCATGTGGCAGTGGATGAATTGTCAGAGGATCCTGGGGATCAACCCAGGGGGCTTCTGCTGGTGGAGGCCACCAGTGGCTCTCAGGAGAGGGACAGTGTGGGACAACCAAAGTTTCAGCATACAGGCTCTGTCTTGAAGGCTGGGGAAAGGCTCCCTGGGAACAGGAGGTGGACAAGTAAGCACTTTTACAACTTAGATACAGAGGGAAAATAATACATTTAGGGGGAAAATAGCACTAGGATCTGGGCTGCAGTAGCTAAGCAGATGCCAGACCTGAGGATTAGATGCACATATTCTGGAGGGAAAGAGAAGTTTAAAGAACAGATGCTCAAGAGATCTACAAACCTTGAGAGTGGAGGCTGTATATGGCAGGGGAAGAAAAACAGTTTATGAAGTAGGCTCCAAGGTAATTGGGAATGTGTAGGTCAAAACCAGCTTATTAATTTCAACACAAAAACCAACAGGCAAACGGCACCCAAGGTAGGAACTGTTAATGTGAGTTGCCCTGGAGAACCATTCATGAACAAAGTGAACTGCTGCATCTAGGTTTAAGTTTCAGTTTAAATTAAGCTGTACTGCAGTGTGCATACATACCATGGAGTGCAGTGAGAAAGTGCACATTTGAAAGGTGTAAACCAAATTGCATGGTCAGGTTTGTTATGTTATATTCCCCTCTCTGACAACATTGCCCCATGTGTTTTTGTTCAGCCAAATGAGACAGGCAGACCAATCTCAGATACAGCAAATTCAGGTAACACGTTAAGGTACAGTGAATTTGCCGGTTTCTCAGAAATACTCACAAGAGAGTATGTCTCTCATGAATGCATCTTTTCTGGTTCTTGGTTAATTTTTCTGAGAAATGTGTTTTGGGAATGCTCATTTATTGTTCTCTTGCTATGGATATAACAGTACTTGCTCTTGTGGTTTCCTTTTCTTTGTAAAGGCTGGCCTTTGTGAAGCAGAACAGGAACAAATGAGAAAAATTCTCTACCAGAAGGAGTCCAACTACAACAGACTTAAAAGGGCCAAAATGGACAAATCTATGTTTGTGAAAATCAAGACTCTGGGTATTGGTGCATTTGGAGAAGTATGCCTGGCCTGCAAAGTGGACACCCATGCCCTGTATGCCATGAAGACTCTGCGAAAGAAAGATGTGCTAAACCGGAACCAGGTGGCTCATGTCAAAGCAGAGAGGGACATACTTGCTGAGGCAGACAATGAGTGGGTGGTTAAACTCTATTACTCCTTCCAAGATAAAGACAACTTGTACTTTGTGATGGACTACATCCCTGGTGGGGATATGATGAGTCTACTGATTCGGATGGAGGTCTTCCCAGAGCGTTTGGCTAGATTTTATATTGCAGAGCTCACTTTGGCTATAGAGAGTGTGCACAAAATGGGATTTATTCATCGAGACATAAAGCCAGACAACATTCTGATAGACCTTGATGGGCATATCAAACTGACTGACTTTGGACTGTGCACTGGATTCAGGTGGACTCACAATTCAAAATACTATCAGAAAGGTAATGTTTTTAGACTTTATTGGGAATGGTATTACATTGTTTATTTTGAAACAAGCACCTGCCTTTTGGCAGAAACCAGCTGAGGAAACTGAGGTGGTGTGAACATGGACAAACAGTCAATGGCAGTATTACGTCTGTCTCTCTCTGATTTATGCAATTAGTTTGTTTCCAGTCCTTTTGTTTCCAGTATTGTTCAAAACCCTGTCAGTAAAGTGGCTGTTCACTGTAGCAGCAGCAGTTTTTCACTTTATTCTTTTAGTGGTGAAATGATTTAATTACAGATTTGAAGTAGTCCACACATGTCCTGTGTGTGCTGTGGAGGAGTATTGGTGTCTGTTGGCAAAAAGGTCACAAAAAATTCATATAGCTAACCTAAATATACTCCATTGTTCTGTATCCACCATATGGAAGCATACTTCATTGTGCAGAGACAAAGACATTCTGTTGGACATTTTGTATGGAAAACCCATTGTGAAGAGGAAGGCAGAAGGAAATACCTTGGGTTTAACATTTCAATGCTGTTCTTTAGCGAAAGTAGAAGATGGCACTAGATGTAGGTAACTATTTTTCTCTTCGTGTGCATGTTTTATGATCATGAATGTAAACTTTCTCTTGCATTTGAAAGGGAGCCATATCAGACAAGACAGCATGGAGCCCAGTGATCTTTGGGATGATGTGTCCAATTGTAGATGTGGAGATAGGCTGAAGACATTGGAACAAAGAGCTAAGAAGCAGCATCAGAGATGTCTAGCCCACTCATTAGTTGGAACCCCAAATTACATCGCTCCTGAAGTCCTGCTTCGTAAAGGTAGATAAACCTTTATTTTTTTCCTGTTTAAGTGAACGCTGATGCTTTGAAATACTTTTTTTTTTTCCCTTAAATAAGCTTGCTGCTTTGGAAGGTTGTCATTCTGAAGGCCACAAACACTTAGCTCAGATTAAGGAGAACTCTCCATGCTCCAGTGTTTAGCATCACCTTACTGGCAGTGGTGGTGGTCATACTTTGTGTGTATTTGTATATCCCCACTCTGAGGCCTTTAAGCGAGACTGCTAATAAATGTGTGGGATAACATTAGCAGTGGTATTTTTCAGGTGTATAGCAGATTGTCTGTATTCATGGAGTACAACTGACTGCTGTCAAGTTTACATGGCCCAGTGAGCAGCCAACCAGCTGATGGTTCTGGATCACTGTGGAAACATGTCCTCCAGATTCCCAGCCAGAACTGGGGAACCCAGCAAAACGTTTTCCACAATTTACGCTGGAGACCCTGCATTTAAAAGCTTCGGTCAAGGAATTCAGACAGTACTTTGTGACTATCTGTGCAGAACTGACATGGTCACTGCAGTAAGGAGATTTAGGTGTTCAAAGTTGTCTGCAAGCTAAATCCTAAGCCTGATCTTTCTCTAATTGAGAGATTTCACACTGGACCCTACATCATCTGATGACACAAGTCTCCATTGAAATCAGTGTTTAAATCCCCCATTCCCTTTTGGAGATCTCAAACATATACCTTATTTGTCTTGTTACAGCAGTTAAGTGATTGAAGTTGTTCATCTGCTTGGAACTTGCTCAGAAAGTCATGTGTGGATCTCTTCTGTCTCTAGAGCCAGACTGTGTCTTTCAGCAGCTTTTCAAACTTGTGGTATCACCTCCACCGAACCCTACGGGGGTCGCTAAACATTTTTTGTTATTCTTTGAGATCCAGTTTGTGCTGTGTAGGTGTGGGACAGGGCACGAAAAAAACCTCCTTCATTCTTTCTAATTATATGGTTTCACGACTCAGTTTGTGTTCAGAATGAAATTTATTCAGAAAGGTTCACAGACAACAGGATTAGATCTCTAGTGGCAGCAGAAAATTTGGGTCAGCAAGCAGAAGTCACAAATATGAAGTCTGAGAAAAGGCAGAAATCTGTGCTGTATGTTTTAATACTTAATTGCAAGTAGCTTTATACACATTCTCCTTGGCTTGTGGAGGTCAACCTCTGGCTTGCCTTTCAGGATACACTCAGCTCTGTGACTGGTGGAGTGTTGGTGTGATCCTCTTTGAGATGTTAGTGGGACAGCCTCCTTTTCTGGCTCCTACACCCACAGAAACCCAACTGAAGGTAAGTTGAAGCAAAGTCCTAATCTCTGGTAGCAAAATTTTAACCTTTTCCCTTCCCTTCTCCATGCACAGACCTAATTCCCCTTTGTTTCACTAGAGAAAGGAGTAATTTAAAAAGCCTGACTTTAAATAGTTCTGTGCAAGCACATATCCTTTCCCAGTCAACAAAGACACTGAATATCAGACCAGAACTTACTCTTCCAACTGCATAGATAGGTATTGGTTTTATGAGTCTTCTCAGCAGAGTTCTGATTTCTTAAGCACAAGTTCATCCATTTAAATTCCTTAGAGTGCCTATCAGTAAGCTGATATGCCAGTGATAATTGCAGTTGGCAATGTGTTTCAAAGTCGAGCAGTGGGTAGTTCTTTATTAGAAAGGATCTGTCTTGTGATCACTTTTCCTAGTTTACATTTTGGAGAAAAAGTGGAGTAATTCCTTGAAGTAATTCCACAAAATCATGTGTAAATTGAGTATGCTCAAATCTGCTATGGGAGCATTCAAGAAGGAATCTGCCTTTCTAAAAAATGCAATTACTTCTTTTGTCTGCTGGCCAACAGTGGTTTTTGATCCATTAAAATAATTATTAACAAGCAATGCGATCTAATAACTGGGTTCTTGGACCTCTGAAATGTGCAGGCTATGAGTGGACTCATTATGTGTATACTTCTGCACAGTTAGTGTTGGCCATTGCAAGGGGTCTGTTTACAGGATTACAAGTTGCTTAATACCTTTCTTACCTGTAGGTGATAAATTGGGAAAGCACACTGCACATTCCCTCACAGATCAAGCTAAGCCCTGAGGCAACTGATCTCATCACAAAGCTCTGCTGTGCTGCTGAAGACAGGCTTGGAAGAAATGGAGCAGATGATATTAAAGCCCATTCTTTCTT
This sequence comes from Manacus candei, assembly GCF_025592945.1. NCBI lineage: Eukaryota > Metazoa > Chordata > Aves > Passeriformes > Pipridae > Manacus > Manacus candei. The sequence continues at coordinate 36,563,339 of NW_026138062.1, forward strand.
TCACTCTATGGACTTCTCTACTGATATCCGTAGGCAGCCAGCTCCCTATGTTCCAAAAATCAGCCATCCAATGGACACTTCAAATTTTGATCCGGTTGAAGAAGAAAGTCCTTGGAATGATGCTAGCGGTGACAGCACCAGGACGTGGGATCCACTGACCTCTTCCAATAGCAAACACACAGAACATGCTTTTTACGAGTTTACTTTCCGAAGATTCTTTGATGACAACGGGTATCCGTTCAGGTATCCCAAACCTTCTGGAATGGAAGTTGGCCAGTCTGAGAAATCTGACGTAGAAGACAAAGGTGTGGTGGATCAGACTGGAGCTTGTCAGCCTGTATATGTGTAAATTATTGTATAGATTACTGCAGATGAGACTAATCTCAAATCCAATAGGGCCTTTAGCTGATCCTTTAGGATCTGATCCTGCAGCAGTTATTCAGGTGTACCTTCAGCTGAGGCTGGAGACATCTTGGGGAGTCAGATGCTTGCAGGGCCAGGTCCTAAAAATGGCAATCTTGAAAGTTCAGGTCAGTTCTACTGTAAATAACTTTGTTGATAATTACACTTGAAATCCTGGTCTTCACCAAAATCTGCAAGGCCAGCAGTCTATAATTTCTAGGCCTATTTTTATTTGAGGTCAGCATCCCCCTACTCAGATTAACATTTACAGACTTCTGCAACTGTCAGCGTTATTTTTTAAATGAATAAAGAGCACTTATATTTTGTTTATAGCAGGGTTTTTTTCCTACTAAATTATAGGGATTAACTTTGACAAATCATGCTGCTGTTCTTCTTTTCTACATTTTTATTTTATCCATAGCACTTATTTCACATTTAGGAAGAAGCATAAAGCTGAAGAACATGTGATGAAAGGTCTCTGTGCAATAATGTAAGAAAGAAAGAAAAAAAAAAGAAAAATGAAAAAAGAAAACTGCTCTCTAATTTTCTAAATTTACTGATGCCATTGTATTCACACGGTGATTTTGTTTATTATATGTATTTTCCACATTTCAAAATTGTGACATAACCTTAAAGCTGCTTTATTTCCTTCTGCTTATTGGAGTGTAATAGAAAGTGTGAGCAAGTGACAATTTGGGTGTGATTTCATTGTCTAGTGTGTGAAGAATGTTGCATGAGCAGTGTTTTTCTATTTGAAATGGCCTTTTCTTGCCATTCACAGGCAGGTCCTGTGGATCCATTTTTCTAAGGGTCTAAAATTAGACCATTTTAAGCCGTGTGTTGATTATGTATTGTGTGGGTGGTTTCCTCTTGTGATTGTATCCAATATTAATTTTGTAAAACGGATTGCAAAGGTTGTACCTGAATAGAGATTTTGTGGTCTGATGCGATAGACCGTTTTAGTAAGCTCACGTCATCGGCACACGTTTCCCCACCAAGGTTCAGCAGCAAGACCATGACAACAAAACTGGTTTGTGGCAGCTGCCTGGATGGGGCTGGTCCAGGCAGGTGGTTGTGGTTCACTTCCACCAGCGCTCACAGATGCAAACCAGGATGTCTGATGCTGTGCTCCCACAGTGCGTCCAGATCCCAAGTGCCACGTTGGGCGTGTGCAGCTCCACGGACATCTGCGGAACCTGGAAGTACGTGGCTTTTCCAGACATCACATCCCTACATGTAACTGGCTGCGTGTCCATTAAGGACCCTGGTGTTTTAGCCAGTGACATCTGAAAATGCTGGCATTGTTGATAGGTCATTCTGTCCTGTTGTCTAGAGGTTAAAATGTTGCTGTGATGGAGCACAATAGGCCTTCATTTCTGTCAAATTATAGGCATATTTTGAAATATCAGTTTTTAACTATGTTAAAATACGCGTTTTTCTTGTATGTATAAGTGAGAATTATTCAAAGTGATATCAGAATACTAAAGATAATTAAGCCATACATATTTGCATATATATTATATATAACTAAATAAGTAAACACACACAAAAATCCTTAATTCAGATTAGTGTAACAGTCCTGTTTAAAGCGATTGACCTAATAACATTTGAGGAAAACACTCCTTTAATGTGTTTTTGCTTTATTTTATTTTTAAATCTGGAGCTTCATTATTTTTTCCGTATATTATTCCACATATTATTCCTTAATGTTTTAGCATATCCTATCCTATCCATTGTTTAGATATCTAAGCAACAACATATGAATTCATCAGCCTGAACTAAACAAAAATGATTGTGTATTTGTTTACATTTGTATGAAAGGAATGTTCTGAGGTATGCAGTGCTTGTGTTGTGACAGTTCATGTAAGATTCAGTATTACTGCTTTTTTATATAGTAATGCCATTTTTTGTTATTTACATCTATCTGACATTCTTTCATGTGGTAGGTTCTTTCTCAGGAACTCAATTTAACTGTTATTTATTGATATATCATTGCCTTTGAAAGCTTCTACTGGCACAATTTATTAAAAATCTGGATCAAAATCTAAAATGTGTTATGTGTTCTTGAAACAGATAACTTCTGCTGCCTCTTTTAAGGCAGAAGTTTTAATGGGTTTGGTTTTGTAATGTTAGTGATGGGTTTGAGCTACAAACATGAGATCCAAATCTCATCTCTCATGTAGCATTTGATATGGAATCTCTGAGTACCTTCAGACAATTTCTTCTGTCCTCATGGCCCTTAAGAATAAGGAGCAGGATTGCAGAAAAACTTGCTGTGGTGTGACCAGGTCAACAGGTGGCATAAAATTCAACACAGTCACTTTCTGTGTAGTGGTGGTGCTTCCAGGGCAGCTGCAACCCTTGCTTGCCCCCTCTGACTGTTGCCTCTGATTTATTTCTAAACTGTAAATAATTCACCTGCAAATACAGAATCTTTGCAACTAAGCAAAACAAGAGAAACTAGCCCAGAAGGAAATGGGTGCTTCCACAATGCATGTATTAGTCATTTAGAATCTATGCTGCAGGGAACAAAAGCCAACTTCCATTTCACCTACAGAAGAACTGATTTGAAAAACAAATCTTTTATTAGGCACTGTCTGTAGAAGGCTCACATCCTTTGCAGACAGTTCAGATGCAAACAGAAACTTGGGAATAAATATTAGGAAATCTGGACAAGTGAACAATATGCCATATATTGAGATTGGTGCCCAGCATTCTTGGTTCTGCTGAACTTCCTGCAAAAACATCAGGTATCTTCTTTTCAGAGGTTATATAAATTCAGTGTTTGTCTTAAAAAACCCTCTTCCTCAAAAACACCCCCCAAAACAAACAAAAAAGCCCAGATGTATTTCTTCTTGACTGCAAGCAAGGAGTTTATTAATTTTGAAGTAGTGTTCTTGATTAAGGTCACGGGTGACATTTGAGACATAATCTTGACTTTACTAAGGTTAAACCCGCTGCTGATCTTGGGAAGACCAGAATTTCATTCCTGGGTTTCAGCAAAGACATGTATGCACAGTAACACTACTTACTGTGTGTACAAAAGTGTGAATAATTGCCTCAAAACTTTTAAGAAATTGCTGCTTCCAGAATGAAAACTTTATAAAGCAGGGGTGCCAGGGGCACAGGAACAAAAAGGGGCCTCTGAAGGCCTTTAATATCTGTACTCTTCAGTGTGGCCAGATTTGCCGAGCAGCAGCCACAATTCTTGGTTAGCAAATTATTCCTAATTGGATGCAAAAGAACTGGCAGTGGAAGTTATAACTAAGTGCAACATGAAAGCTAAATGAGAGAGAGAAGCATTTGACTTTTAAATGGAAATGGAAGAATGAGGTTAACTATGCAGGAAACAGGCGATAGCCTGGAACTGGATGGAAAACTGGTCTCATGAGCATAAGAAAATTCTTTTCCCTGTAATTTTTGAGGTATGAAATAACTGCCTTAGAAGCTTTCCTAGAGAAACTGTAACAAGAAGCGGAATTTAGAACATATAATTTGGTCCTATCCCAAAATGCAGAAACATTGGCAGAAAATGGCAACTGTTGCTAAAATTATTATTGGAATTAAAAATATTAAATCTTTCCCACAGGAAATAATCTTAGGAATAGATAATGTAGAAATAGTTACCATTAAAACACACACACACAAAAAAAAATAAGTGTAAAAATGTTTTTCCTGGCAGAGAAATCTGCTGCAGCAAGAACATGGAAGTTGTGCCTTCCTTGGGTTTCTGTTCTGAGCAGTGAATGAACAGTGAGCAGTATTTGTTAAAACCGAGTCCTGGGCTCCATCTTAACAAAACAAATGGAGGATCTGATCCGTAAAGCTGGGGTCACCTGCAAATGCAACAGTAGCTCCAGGCCCTGCAGAAGAAACTGGAGCCTGGTGACATGAACAACAGAAGTTTGAACAAACTGATGGATGCGCTGACTTTGCAGCTCTTGTGGTTTGGAAGGTGCCTTTACTTCAGTTCTGTGAGGTGAAAAATACCTGAGCCAGCAGCTATTAATTTTTAGGTATGTGAAGAAAATGGGTTTTCATGAAGCAGCCTTCTGTGATCTTTGGGTATTTGTTAAATTTCAGTGAGGCTCAATAAATAGAGTTTAGGCACACCTTATCTCCTGGTCTTGGTCCTGGGATCCCCATGACCCAGGAAAGCCCCAGCTACTTGGCCCCTTTGATGGATGTATAAGAATACAGGGAATTGAATGCAGAAGGGGTACACATGAGCAAGGGGAAATAGTTGATTCTGTTAGATCATGAGTGGCAATCAGGAAAAAGAGTTTAGAGATGTCCAGCCTTGCTGCAGTGCGCAGTGGTTACCCCTTGGAGGTGCACGTGGGGGCGAGAGCATTCATGTCGGGGACATCCTGTTTGTCTTGCATTGTTGGGAGCACACAACACCCTTCTCAGCAGGGAGCCTGCACATGTGCTCATGCAGTGACCCACAGCTTTGGGTCATGCTGTACAGGGAGGAAAGAGGCTGTATTGTCACCCAGCTCCCACACCACCTCCATCCCCAGGCTGCTTTAAAGGAAACAGAGCAATAGCTCACCACAATGCTGCTGGTTTGGCCAGCCAAATGCCACAAAGGAGCTCACCATGTGCCATGAAGTACTTGCCACAGATGGAAAGTTTTTCCCCTAAACTGGCTGTGCTTCTGAAGGCCACATCAGCTGTCCCATAAATATGCTTGTCATAATTAATAGTGCTTTTTTTCTCCTACTTCTATGCTGTTGGGCAGCTATGGGTGAGATTTTTTCCCTTCCTTTCTTCAGAGCTGCACAACTCTGCTCCTTTCCAAAAGGGGCACTGATAGCTTTTTATGGCCAAAATGGGAAACTGAGCTCGAAAGGAGAAGGATCTGCAGGTCACTTGCCAGTAACATGGTAAGTCTGATGGCTTATCTTTAGTAATGCAAAGTCTGAAAATGAAATCGCTACTCCTGAGGGTGGCCTCTCTTCAGCCTCTCATTGCAGTGGCCTCGTGGTCTGATGAGTTACTGTGTCTTCTTGACAACTGCTTTCCATAGCATTGGTCATTCTTGACCGTAATAGCAGCAGTAAGCTCAGCTCAGTAACTGCCTGTGGCGTTCATTGGTCTGATGCCAATTTCGGAGTAGTTAACTTCACTAAAAAAAGACCTGATCATGCCGAATAATACAGCCATCAGAAAGGAAAGAAGGGAACACACACGTACGGTTTATGTGTCTAACTTTGCTACTGGGACCTCGGCACGGGGCAAAAATGTTCATTGGCACATGAGCATTATGAAAGGCTCAGTTGTCCAATACTTTACAGGTGTGCTCCCCAGTTATTTACATATTTGGGTTTACCTCAACACTGAAGGACTGGTAAGAGGTTTTTTGGTTTGATTTTCTAGGCATGAAATCCAACAGATAAGAAAGGTCACAATTCACAACTGATTTATAAGATAACAGCTTCAAAAGCACCTGTGTAGAGCATGTTTTAACTTGATGTTATGATGAAATTCCAAGAAAAGGAGGGGTTTTTTTAAAGAAGGAGTTCACTCGGGTGTAAACCGGGAAGACTGCAGATACCCAAGCAGAACAGGGAGTGACAGGAACAGCAGTGGGTATCAAGACTGGCTTTACAGCTGGATCTGCTTTGGATGGGGCCAGGGGTGAAAAAACAATAGGACCATAGAAATGCCGGTTGGCAGAGACCTCTGGAGATCTGCAGGCCCACCTCCCACTCGCTGTAGGCTCTCAGCCAGTGCCGGGTATGGTCAGCCAGCACTTTGTCCAGGAAAAGCCTCTGGGGATGACACATCCTTCCCAAGCACAAGGGCCTGAGGCAGACTGGAACAGGAGATGACTGTCACCAGCCATATCTGCTGCTCTCCAAGCCCTTCAGAGCCTGGTAGTGGGGATTCTGTTGTTGTTGTTCTTGGCATCAGAAGCCTCATACCACCCTAGAGCACTGTACCGTGGCTGCAGGAACGCATGGAGAGGCAGTGCCCAGCCAAAAGATCTTGAAAGAAAGTGGAGCTAAAGGGCTGTATGAAGGATTCTGAAGCTGTTGAGATGTTGGGGTACATAACAACCTCAGCTATGCCCCAGCCTTTGCCCACCACTGAATGGAGCCGTGCACAGCCAGAACAAAAGTTTCACCTAAAGGAGCCCTTTTCAGAAAATGTGCACCCGCATAGCCGTAGGTAAAAGAGGTGACTGCCAGAGACCAGATGCCTTTTCACAGATGAAGTGCCAGATAAATGGCAGAGCACTGGTAGGGATGACGATGGTCTGCTGTGAGCCTTGTGGGGCACCCATGGCACGTCACCGGGGAGTGTAATAATGCCTTTTCAATATCCATCTTCTCAATGTGTTCCCTGTCCCCACTGTGCAGCAGGACTGTAACACTGACACACGTCACTGCTCTGCCCCCCAAATGCTCAATTCTGGAGGAATTATTTAAATAAAAGTATCTCCCAGAAGAAAGTTGTCTTTCTGTTCCCAGGGATCGGGTGGGGACAGGCTGTTTCCCTCAGGGAACTCTATATGTGTTGCTGAAGATCAAGTCACTGGGCAGAAAGAGGCAACTTCAAATCCATAGTGGGGTTTTTTTTCCAAAGAAAACACTTCTCATAGGAAAATATTGGTTTGACAAAATGGAAATATTTGGGGGGAACTTACCAGTGCATTCACAATCATGTATCCAAAAAACGATAAAAATATTTTGTTTCCAAAGAAATCTAAGCAAAAAATGTAATAAAAAGGCCAAGGGCTTATATTGTGTATAACACACTCTATTCAAAATTATAAACATTAAAATAAACTGCTGTTACTATGTCATTTTGAAGTTTCCAGAAAGATTTTGGAAATATTTCTTGGAAATTTCCAACTGTGCATTCTAATTTAGGCCCAAAGGATTTTTTTTAACATTCAATTTCCCACATAGCAGGACCTGCCAACTTAAACTAGCTCTAAAAATAACAAAAGAGGTCAAACAAATCCAACTAATATCTGAAACTAAAATTAACTTAATTGACAACCTCATCTCTCATGTAACTCTGATGTCATCAATATTCTTGTCCTCTTTTTACATTTAATCCATATCCCAGCCGGGGCTAGGAGCAGGAATCACAGCAGGAGCGGTACTGAGGTTGTGATGCACTGGGCTGGTGCCTGTACCATCTTTGGTGGTGGTGGTGGGAGTCACATGCTGAGACAGACCATGAGACAAGCAAAGGCTTATTTACCCAGACCCGTAGCTGAGGGATTGACACCACTGCACACAACAGTTTTCTTTACTTCACTGAAATGCTGTGGTTTGCTGATTTGTAAGTATTCTTTTCTTTTGTGATGAAGTCAGGGCAACAGTGGTTGCTGGAACTGGTGTCCCAAATGGCTGCATGTTTGCAGCAATGCAGATTGTTTTGCTATTGTTGTTCTCAAAAATGAACCATAGCCCAGATGTGCTTTGCATCTTTCCCAGTGGGAGGTTGTGTAGATGACAAGACATAGTAATGTGAAACCATTTCAGGGTTGACAGTTTTGGGTCATTTAACCTGAGGCCACGAGCAGAGCAGCAGGAGCAAGCATGTTGCAAGGGCATGACTTCTGTGTGGGCTATACCTTTTCTGACAGAAGCGGACCAGGGAGCAATTACTACTCCTGAAGGCAAGTGTACCCATGGGTTTGTGCCCATACTGGTTGGGACTAGTGTCCCATCCCCCAGGGAAGTTTTTGTGTCCCCGCTAGTTGGGACAGCCTAATGCAGGGCAGTGGGTAGCTCAGCAGTGGGGACTGTCATGGCCCAGGAGATTTGTCATCTCACCACTACAGGAGGACACAAAATGGGACGTGCAGCCACCCATGGGTGATAGCCAAGCCTGTGTCTCTACTGTCACAGCTAAGCACAGCACATCAGGTGCCTGGCAGGTGTGAGGCTGAGCACAGCACATGATGCCCACAGGAAAAAATATTCTGAGATGCCTCCATATTTCATATCCCCCCAAACTGGTGCTGTTTGATGGAAGGGCCTTCTTTGACTAAAATCAAATGGTGTTATTTGACTGAAATCAAATTCCACACAGGTGTGACAATCGAGACCAATCCCTTCCTTCTGTAGCTCCCTAGCCAAAGCAAACTCCACATGCCCAGCAGCCTTGCACTTGGCCTTGGTAATTAATACAGTCATGACCTTGAAGCCTATTACTCAAAGTCACAGTGAAATGAAGAAATTCAGGCAGGTTGGAGGTTGGAGGCAACCTACCAGAGGTAGTCTGCGGAGCAACCATGATGGCAGTGTCTCTCTGCACTGCTTTACTCTTGTGTTTGGCCTCTATTAAATTGAGCCTACTTCAAGATCTCCTGCACAAGGTGAGAAACTTGTTGGCAAGCTGCAAAATTCTAATTGCTCTGTGCGGTGATAGCTTGGAGGGGGTTTTAACAGCTGGTTTGGGAATCAGCTGATTTAATAAGTGGTTTTGCCAAAGCAGAGTAAATTGCTTCCAGCACATTCCTGCTCTGGTTCCTGCTCTACCTTAGCTGTAAGACACCTTGAAGTGACCTTACACTGCCTGGTCTGAGTTCAGCACAGGAGGCTGGACTAGAGACGTGCAGGGCTCCTTCCATCCTGGGGGAATCTGGGGCTCTGGGCCAAGGATGGCAAGGAGATGCTGCAGGCTCCTCTGGCCAGAGGGTGGAAGCCTGAGCAGCAGAAAAAGAAGGACCAATAAATAAGATGGAAAGCAATTTATCTGGAAGACAAAATCCCCTTTCTAACAGCTGAGAACCAGCAGGGAAAATGAAGCATGGCTGTAACCAGCAAGAAAAAGAAAACAGTGCTGATCAGTGGGCTTAGGAGTAACTTTGTGGTTCCCGGATAAGGACAAGTCATGGTGCAGCACAGACAGGCCAACCCCAGTGACAGCAGTTGGAGCTCAAGGGGCAGGGAGGAAACTTTCCAAAATAGATTGCAGATCTCGGTGCTTGTCTGCTCTTTACTAACACATTGAAATTCACTTTGCAGCTCAATGACTGACTTAAATTACATGATTAACATCCTCACTCTCACATAAAGTGTCCTCGTCCCTTTATTATGAATTTAAATGTTACTTTGCATTTTCTGAGTGTCAACATGCATAATCAAGCTTGACTTCCTTTTGAGAAATATCAATAAAATAACATCTTCTACTGTTAGGGTCTGGCACAATTCCCAGTCATTGAGCTACTTGAAACAACATTTGTCACTGCTAAAAACCATTTCTGAATATAATACAAACTATGCCATAGAAGTTTAACTGCTGCCCTCTTTTGGGTAGGATAATTACTGCTCATGTCTGTCGAGGTACAATGCCACCAACAGATACTGAATTATCTCAGCATTGGGAGCACAGTGGTGGAATGGTTTTTTACACAGCATAATATCCTTGAATGCCCCAAATTCCATATGCTGCTTGTATGTTCCTTTACAATTAACAGTGGCTTGCCTATGAAGGATTTATTTAGTCAGGTTTCTTTGCCCCCCTGTTCTTTTTCTGTGGTTCCTACAGGCACTGAACAACTCCATGCTGCAGGACACCCTAGATCACGAATTCAGATTGTAGGCATGAGTTTTAGTTGCATACAGGATACCAGGGAGAATAGGGTAGGTTTATCCAGTCTCTGCAGCCTGATTTTCAGATAGTTTTCTCTTGCGCTGGGAAGCCCAGAGTTAATATGTACTTATATTAACATGAACATATTGTGCTTCTATTAAGATTCTTTCCCCTAGTGTCTGTATTTATTTTTAAGTGAGTAACAGCAGTTAAGTGGTCACAAGGGGGATACCAGAATCTATCAGAGCAGATACTGGTAAATGTCCCAAGACAAAAGCAGTAGAAATGCAGAGGCAGAAAAGGATGTTTGAAGCCCAGGGAAAAGACATGAAATAACACCTGTGCCTTTGCAAATGAGCTTCTAGTTTATTTTTAAATCCTGTGGTATGAGTGAAAGGTGAAACATTTCCCTTTGTGTCCCTGCACAGGCAGCTAAAGCTGATCAGTGAGAAGAAGAAAGAGGTGACCAGTATGGAATCGGTGGAGATTTTTTGGGAAAACACCTGTGCATGGGTGGCACGCTTCCCTTCCTCGTCACACTTGCTTTCAGAAGACAAAAAGTGAAATGAGGGAGATGCAGGTTCAGAAAATGTGATGTTTTGTGATCCTGCTGCCTGCCTTTGCCTTTCTCAATGTAGACAACGGATTGCTTACTTGACCAGGAGAGCCCATTTTGTTAGACATGTTCTGGGTATCTCTAAGGAAAAGTGTGGCTAATTGTGCCTTGCTCATTGGAGTGCTGGAATGGGGTGTGGGATGAAGTTTCTGCTTCAGAGCAAAATTTTTCGATTTCTTTGTTCCATATCTGAAGATGCTACTCTATAACCTATATAGATTTACATGGGTTTTCTGCAAGAGATTTTTCTTGGTAAGTGCAAGTATTCATCTTTTAAAAGAATGTCTTATTAACTGGAAATAGAGTTCATCCTTCACTAGCTTGTTACTGCTATTTATGTAAAATAAAACATCTGTAACAAGTGAAATCAAGAGAGCTTCCACAATATGAGAGCCAATGGTCTGATGAGAGGGACTGTCACAAGAGGGGTAAGAGAAACTTCTGGCTCCAGGAGATCAGAAGTCCGACATGAGCCCCCTCCCACCTCCAGCCATGAGGCCACTGACTACGCTCAAGCAAAAGCAGCTTCCTATTTGTTCACAGGTGTGAAAGCTGGGCTTTTGATGACAGAATTGTTGGGGTTTTTCTCTATACCAGATGTGGGTGTCTCAAGTGGTTCCCTCAACAAAGGGCTGTACTTATTATAAGCTTCTAATAAGATATCCTGCTCACCCTAAGAATTATTTATGGGACCTGTCTGTGTAATTTAAGGGTATGTAAAATAGGTGACACCATAAGTTCAGACACTGATTTGCCTTTTGTTGCTCTACTCTCAGTGATCGTTAAGGCTGAGGTCTGGATGCCCTCAGCAACTGATGATGCTAATGAGAGCTGAGAGAACCCCATGAATTTACCAGATTAAGCGCTAACCTTAATAACTGCTGATCTCAATGTTCCCACTCCAGCAGCCAAGGAGAGGAAAAATGCTCTGGAAATGTAATATAATCTCTCAGCAGGAGTATCCTGTGTGGGGCTCATCCCTGCTGCTGAACTGTCTCCTCACAGAACCCCTCAGCCACTATCTTTGAGGGACCTGTTGATATAGTATTAAAATCTCATTCTAAACCTGATCCCTTTAGGTGTTGTCCAGTTTTCACATAACTACAACCAAATTAACTGTGTAAAAAATTCATGTTCACGATGTCTATCCCTCATGAACTGGACAGCAAGATGGACTTGACGTATAGTTACTGTGGAGCCCAAGGGAACCCACATCTCCCAGGCTTAATACTTCAGAAAACCACTTGAGGAGTAAAATGTAATGATGATAATAATCCCCAGACCCTGCAGGAGTCAGAAGCCAACATATGACCACTCAGCAGGGGCTGTGGTTGGTTGGGACCATCTTGCGGTAAGGCACTCATACAGGCATTTAAAAATGGTCCATCAGGAGATGCCATTAGGTTCAAAAGAATAATTTGAGCCACCCCATTATCTGTGTTACTGGTAATATTTTAGGAACCCAAAAATGAACATGACAGTTTCCAGTAAGCACCTACTGGGCAAGGGCTTGCCAACACAGCCAAGTGATGGACTGATCCCAGTCACAGGCTGAGCTGGGCTCTAAAGACAAATGGATTTTATCTTTTTGAGGTAGATTTTAGAAAAATCTCATGGTTTAAATTGAATTGTCTGGTAGTTTTAAAAATGGTGTCCAAGAATACTTTTTAAAATAAATACCATATTTATGACAACTCCATAGAAATGCTAAAACAAGACTATAACAAATGTGCTAAACACAGACTACCACAGTCAGGTCATCATCTTCATGCCAGAGTAGAGCATGGCAGGCTGTTGTACAGCCAGTCAAGGAAGTGAAAACAGTGGTGCCAGACCTGAATAACTTTGGAAGCTGGGATGGAGATGCTCCACTGCTGCATATTTTGGCCAATGTGCAAGGGAATGTGCAGCTTGGTGTCCTTTGAAGCAGAGTCAAGATAACTGTCACATCAAAAAGTGCTTAAACAAAATTACACCATGTTATAACCAGCAGTAAACTGACTGTCTTCTGAAATTTTCCAAATATTAAACCCAGTAAGATGAGTTTTTTCTTTATTTTCTTGATTTATACTAACAAAGCCTTACATTTGAACTACATTATTTCTTACATTATATTATTTCTCACTGTAGACTTAATTAATATGGATGTCTAACAAGTGGCACTTACCTACTTGATTTTTAATGCTCAGTTTTCAGAAAAGCACCTATTCACAGAGCTGACTATAAGGTAATCCTCTGCTTCAAATAACTAGTGACAGCAGAATATTTGAAAAATACTTCCAGAACAAAGAAAAAACAAACAAACAAACAAAAACAAAAAAAAAACCAAACAAAGAAACAAAAAAACCCAAAAAAACAACAAAACAAAAAAAAAACCAAAACCCCCCCCCCAAAAAAACCAAAAAAAAACCCAAAAAAACCCCAACCAACCAACCAACCAAACAAACAAAAACCCCAAACAAACCACACAGAAAGGTCATCTTTTCATGCCAGAGAAACTGGATGAATCACTGTGTTAATCTGGGGACTACTATTGCTTGATGGGTCAGCCCTACCCTGCTTCTTCCCACTCTAGGTCCTAGTTTAGGGGTAATTGTCCCCAACCAATTCCCTTTCCATCTATGGTCATGTAACAGGACAGACTGGTAATGGGGAGCAGGTCAACTGCATCAAGAGAGGAGGAGTGTGCACAGGACCATTGCTCACCTCAGACAGAGAAGACAAATTTTCTTTTCCCTTAAGTTGTGCTAGACCACCTGCCTCTCTCCACCATTGCAAATATATAGTACCCCTGAAGCAGGTGCAGCAATGCCTTACTTGGAAACAAAACATGAGGAAAGGAAGGATGGAATTCAAACACAGGCAGCTGGTGTTGTCTTTAAGCAGCCTCAGGTAGTCCATGGACAAGTTTACTAGCAGTGTCTGGACTGACTTAAACAGGTCACAGAGGCTGAACTGTGCCATGGTTTCTAGAAGAGATTCCTCCAGCTGAGGATGCTGCTTCATGAATAGAGAGAAGGTGCGTCCGAGGGTGGGTTCCCATCCTGCCCCTGGCATCCCACCTGTCTCCAAACCATGTCATGGTGTTTCAGGAGAAGTTGCCTCCAGCAATGATAGCTGTTGCAAGGATCTCTCTGGTGCTCCTCATGCTCCATCCTTCCTCTCTCTGCTTGCTCTTGCCATTTTACATCCTCACATGGTGCAGCTGCCATCTCTCTGCACACTGGCCAGTTCACTGTTTCATGAGTGCTATCTTCAACAAAACATTCAGACCAGAGAAACTAGATGCAATCCCTCTAAATAAAACAGGATGCAGTTGCAAGAGCAGCTAAAAAGAAATGGAATTGCCTGTTCTCAAACAAAAGTTAATGCATTTGCCATTATTATTCCATGATTTCAACAACACTGAGAAAAGATGACTGATACAAATAGCTATGTTGGAGTTGGTACATCAGCCTACAGTGCATTTCCTGACAATTTGGTAATAACCACTTCCTGGTTAATAAACACAGTTTCAGAGTTTATTTGCCTTAATCACCTTGGCCTTCCGCTTCAGAGTTCATCCAGTCAAAAACAATGCTCTTGCATTTCTTCTTTTTTTGTTTGTTTTTTTTTCAGACACATCCTGATGTCATAATTATGGCTAGCAAAGGAATAGGACAAAGGACATTGCACTGCTGGATCTCAGCAAAGAGAGAGAGGTGATGCTAGTGGCATTGCTTGAACTGTTGAAATGTTCCTCTCTTGGATCCTACAGATCTGCTACTGCCTATCAGGTGTTTCTTTTTCAACATAGGAGCATCAATACACATTTTACTTTGATTACTCTGAAGGAGTTATTTCTAAATGCAGTTGCTGACAGTAAGTTATACCTATGGTAGCAAATAAAGCAAGTTCTGTACTAACAGCTTTGAAGAATGGAGGGACTCAAAACAGCAGCCATAGAACAAAGCAAACAGTCTTAACCTGACTCCTGTCATATTTATTGTCCCAAGATCCCAACAGAAACTTCATTCAGCATTTTGTACAAGTCCTTTGATTGCCCAATAGAAAAAGACCAAATCTAACTCAGTGTAACACCTTCTTATTATACATGTGGCATTTCTCCCTCCTTTATCCATACAGTCCTGTTTGGGTGATACCATTTTCTGTAAGACAAGGTAAAGGACAATTTTAGTTGGTATTTCTGTGCAGAAAATGGCATTTCCAAGCCTTAGAAATTTCTTGTTTCACTGCATTTTACTGTGAGACCCTGAAAACTTGACCCCTCTGACTCATTAAGCAATTGGAGTCTGAGGAAAACCATCCTCTTGAGTAAATAATCAATAATACTCTCTTTGAGGCTAACAGAACTGTTTATCTCAGTTGTTCTAGTCATTTAGGCAAGACTGTTTACTCTGATGCTCACTTTCAAATGAAACATTATGTATAATTATTGAAAAATGTGCTGGCAGATACTACAGCTAAGAATAACATGAAGCAGGTGATTTGCACAGGGAAAACTTCTGCTTATGGAGATGAGTAACACAACAAATGATCTTGCTTTCTTAAGTTAAAATTCTAATTGGCAATATTTTCCTTATGGCAAAGTATCAATAAATTATCAATTTGGTTTTTAAATTTAAAGTTTTAAAATAAACAGTCAGAGCATTTACAAATGAAATGTACGGACTGATTATAAATTAGGATTACTGCCTTCATTTTGCCAAAGCAGGACCCTTGCCTATTATTTTTGATTGTATACGATAATTAATCTCAATACTTAAATTTTACATTGGTTGTTTGTTCACTAAGGTTCGGTTGTTTTTTTTTTTAATTTAAGCTGGCTTTAAAACTGTATTTTTTCATACAGTAAATTAATATAGTAAATTTATAATGAAGCATGCTACTAAGGGCAATGACCCCCAAATCTCCAAGCCAAACCAAATTCAAGCCCTGAGAAGTAACAGTGATTCTGTCAATCCCATGGAATTTGGGAAGAAAATTTTTAAAATGTGTAACATACAAACTGTATCTTCATTATAAGATTTATTGTTCTTTCCTGAATGGGTATTTTTCTGGGAGGCAGACTGGGCTACTAATTAGGCTGCTGGGCTACCAAAGTTGTGATGTGGCAATCAGCAACTGCACTGTCTGAATACATGCTCAGTGCTCATTCTTTCCGTACTGCATTGACTTTGCAGCTCCATGGCACCCTCTTCCCAGGACAGGGATTTGTGTGACCATGGGACCTTCCACATCAGGGAATGGAAATTCTTGCTGAAAAACAAACAAGGAGGGATGTTAGATTATTTTTTTTGGTTAGGAAAACCACTCAGCATGGGTCAGTGGGCAGCCTCACAAATGCTTGTGCCAGAGCAGTGCTGGAGGCAGCACAGAGGAAGCAACGGTTCCAAATGTTGCCCATTGAATTTGCGTAGGTGAGGACTGCACAGCTAATGATGCTGCTGCTCACTGCCCCTGCCCTGTCCCCTTTGGCTGCGCTGGTGTAACTGGTCAGCCAACTGAGAGCAGAGAGCTTAGGCCAAAAAATAACACAGTGAAACAGTGCCTGCTAATTTTAGCTGAATTGATTTTCTGAGCCACTTCAGTGCATGGCGACAGGGACAGTCATGCTGGCACAGTGAAGGAGCACAAGGAAGTGAGGACAGTGTCACGATGGGCAGGGTTGGGACTGCCAAAATTGTTCCTCTTGCTGAAAAATGTCAGTGTAGCCGTACTGAGACTAGCTCTGTCACTGCAGGGAAATCCATTCGTACAGACTGGCCTGTCACGAGTCATCAGTCTCCACGTTACTGTTTTTCTTTTGCAACAGATCACGCATGGATTTCAGGTCATCAGCTTTCACCTCTAATCTTGCCCTGTGCACAGACTTCCATGGGAATTACACCTGGAATAGGCCCTGAGGTTTTTCACCAATGAGACCAGGAGCTCACTAAGAAAAGAGATTGTTTCACAAATTCAACATTATGGTTTTCTTTATTCATAAAAATGTTTGCAAACAACTGCCTAGTTTGAGAAGCTGTGTTAGCAGCAAGTTTCATCTGTTTCCTACAATTTTTCCTTTGAAAAGTTAATACTCGAGGTGCTTATCCCAGAGATATAATGCCTTATATCATAATGTAATATTTCAATTTCTGAAAGGCAACCAAATTATTATGTATTTGCTTTTCCGGTCGATGGAAATGTAATCACAAAATTAAACTACAGTGTGATTAAATAAACCAAAGCCTTTATCTGAAGAAACAAATGAAGACAACTTACTTCATCTGAATTTATCTGAATAATCATGTGAATGTAACTTCACTGACAACACTGTACATGGACAACTGATAACAAAATCATTGTTGAGATCCTTTTTAATATGCATTCCTTTCATATTCTGCTAACTGGGAAAGAAGAGAGGGAAGTTATGACAAGAGAAAGCTGTGATGGCCTCAAGGAGGTAAAGCACATTATGACAGTGCATTGGCTTATAAAATCTTCATAACCATACTGCTCAAAGTATTCATCTTCAACCCCAGCCATTACATGAATCCACCACCTAAATCAGCTGTAAGGGTTAAGGGGTTGTGTCATGATTATGCTTGCTTTGTAAAATAACTCTGTGGTGAAAATCATAGACCAGTAAACCTTTTATATGTATCTGACAAATTTGTTGAAATGCTACTTAGAGAGAAGGCAAAAATACCTAGAAAATAATGCAATGTTATGTTATTGTTTAACTAACATGCTTTCTGCATAAGACAATCATGTTTCAGCAATATCACAGCTTTACTTAAAAATCGTGATAAAATAATGGAAAAAAGGAGAGGTAATTTACATTTATTTTGGCTTTCAGAAGACTGTTTAAGAAATTAAGTGGCCCAGAAATGAGAATTCAAATTGTATAATAAAAAAGAACAGGTTAAAAATACAAAAACCTAAAAGAGATTTATGCTGCCACTGATAAAAATTAGGAACAGGTGCTTCAAGGTTGTGTATTAATTTCATTATTGTTTAAGATATCACTATCTGGAAGAGGAAGTATTAGATAAAAAATCTGCAGATTGTACAAGTAAATTAATTATGAAAAAAAACCAAACAGGCAGAGGCCATGGTACTTAAGAGAGATTTGTTATGAATATTTGAATGGACAATATGCTAGCAAATGAAAATTCAGTAGTGACAAACACAATTTAATAAACACTGGAGAAAAAAAAAGTAAACTGTCCATACACCTTCAATGGGTCTAAATTAATTTGATCAGCTCAAGAAAAGTACCTGTGCATGAACATAGGCAGCTTCTTGAATTCTGGCAAACATGCAGTATAGCCATGAAAGCATGTAAAATGTTACAACACTCAGGGAATACACAATAATATGAACAAATTTGTGGAGATTCTCTATGTGGCACCTTTTGCCCAGTTCTGTATCTCCAGAACGAGAACGCCAAGTCTGGGGACCAAATGGGAACCCAATCTGGGAAAAACAGCTTGAAAGATTTATCCCCTAGTTCCCCCATGCTCATACTAGAGAGATTGAGCAGCAGTAAAAGGATTTGCTGACCAGTTTCTTCAACTGAGGTTACAGGGTTGGCCACCAAGGCACCCATTTGCTACCCTGTCAGACCTCAAACCAGAGAAAGTAGAGCAGGGTCAGGGACCTCAGCTGCTGACAGGGGGGGCTGGCTGAGGGTTCTCTAGAATTCCTGCTAGGAAGGGCTGGTAAATAAATAGGAGGTGAGCACATACATGGGATGGGGGTATAATTTAAAATTTGTATACAGATGCTTGAGACTTCCAAAATCCACCTGCAAGATGGAGAATTCCTTTTCCTTATTTATGATAAGGATTGGGAATTTCTTCCTAGTTGTTTATATTAATTGCCCTATGCAGAATTGATTCTAGTGCTAAGAAAATCTGTGCTGAAGTCCCTGAGGGGCTGCTGCTGAAAAACAGAGATGGTATTTCTGCCACACAGACTGCATTGAAGGGGCATGTTGAGGGGTGGAAAGCCTATAAATAGATCCAATTTTAATGCTTTTATAAATGGCTTGAGAACAAGAAGTAGAACACACTAATGAAATCTACAAATAGTATTCAGGCACATTCAGTAAAAGATTATTAACAGTACCATAACAGGAAAAACTAAATGACTTTGATACTATCAGCAGGGGTGCACATGACTCTGCAGTGTGAGGGGCTTAAACTTGGAACTCTAAGGCACTTCTGATTTATCATCTTCTCATTGTAGATGATAGACGACACTTTTTTTTCCAGGTTGACTTCATCAGTGTGATAAACAAAGTCTCGAGTTTCTATAAGTTTCGAATAATAGTTTATTATATGGTAAAAGCAAGCAGCTGGCTGGGTGACAGAAATGGGACCAGTTTCCCAAATCTGCACACCTACTACAGGGTACATTTATTATTTATCTTAGCTACTTCATGCATATTAATTATATCATATACATATACATTCTACAGGTTTTTGCTAAGTATTTAATAGATGGGTTTTCTTACAGCTAAAGCTAAAAGGGTTATCTCTCCAACCAGTCATAATTCACGCATCCTTGGACGAACAGGCGCCTAAAGATTTAAAGTTCTACTATATTTTATTTTTAGGATAGTAAGGAGGTTTTAGACCTCTTGACCTTGTGAGGGTCTGTTTTATTTCTTTAGGGGGGTGTAATTAAGTTTTACTATCTGTTTGTTTTATTTTGATATAATCACCCATTTGTTTCATGAATCACAATTATTTATATACCACAATTAGGCTGTCATAGTTCTGGTCATACCAACTATCTGCATGAACAATACTAATCTCTGATAAGGCTACCCAAAGGTCTGGGCTATATGGTGTAACTGGAGCTGCTAAAGGTTCTTTCTGATGTCTCAGCACACCAGGAAAATAAATACTAATTTTTTCAATAAAACAGTCAAATCTACATGAGGCCAACAAGAGTTCATTTCTAACAGTGCAGTGCTGTGGTGTGTTGCAGGAGACAGGAGGGAGATGCAAATTCAAGGCAAGACTTTAACTGGTTCAAAACCAGGGTGTCAGTAGTTATTCCCACTGGAAACTTAGCAGGTAAGCACAATGCCCACAGCTCATACTAACTCATCAAGGCACACTGTTATGTTCCATCAGCAAGGGAAGAAAGGAATGCTTTGAAAATCCAAGTTTATTCTGGAACTGCAAAAGCTGAAAAATCTCCTCATCCCTAGGATAAGCTTTTCAGGGAGCCAGTGCAAGCTACAGACCCAAGCTGAAGCAGTAAAACGGTTCTATGCAATGACCATTCTGTCCGTGTACTCTCAGCTATTGGAGAATCTGTCACTGGCAGGGCAGATGCTTTCCACTACTTTTGTCTTATGCATATGGGACAGAAATAAAGAGAAACTAAATAATGAGTCCTGTTGCATATTTTTGCTGCGTCTTCAGAAGTTAACCACCTACAGATGGCCTATGTGCAACTAACTACTGGACCTTTCTTCCTCTATTGCAATTGATTCTTTACACAGCACACACACATGGCAATTGTACAGAGGACAGGTGAGTTATTAGCTTCCTTTCCCTGGCCTGCCTTCAAAATAGGAAATGGACAGAGGATGAACCAACTTGCAAGTATTCCACGGTATGTCTGTAGCCAGGAGGAAAATTTAGGGGCAAAAGTTCTCAGCATGTGTCAGAGCTGCTAAAGGTAAAACCTCCAAAGTAGTATGAGTGTTCCCAAATAGTACAAGTAAAACAGATGTGTCTGTGTGTTGTTAAAGCTACATAGGCTTCCTTGGCACCTTCATCTGTGAGCTACCACAAATATTTCACCTGTCAGCT
Source organism: Manacus candei (assembly GCF_025592945.1). Taxonomy (NCBI): domain Eukaryota; kingdom Metazoa; phylum Chordata; class Aves; order Passeriformes; family Pipridae; genus Manacus; species Manacus candei. Next base: position 36,583,739 of record NW_026138062.1, read on the forward strand.
TCTCCAAACCCCACTCTTTTGTACCTATATAACACATGGGGGAGTCACACATCCAGATCAGGCCCACAAATCCCCTAGTACTAAGAGAGTAAGTCTTACCTAAGGGTCTTGCACCCCCCTAAAGAAATAAAGGGACTTCCACTTAGGTCCTTGCTTTTTATGCAGAATTAGTGACAACTTGATTGTGACTTGTAAGCTAGTGAGAGGAATGAAAAGTCACTTCCTAAGCAAGTGGCCTTGGGAATTAACTATTAGGAGTAGGAAGCCCTTTACAGTCATCTTTAGAGCAGGGTCAGAGCAGAACAATTTCAGAGGAGAGACTAAAGCATCAGTACTCTAGCCTATGCTAATCAAAAGTGACTCAATCTTGAGTGAATGACACTTACATGAAACAATTAAGTGTCTACAGACAGTGGTCTAAAATACACTGGTGCTGCATTGATCCCTTTTGGGTTTGCAAGTTTGCCTTGACAACAGTCTTGAGATGAAAGAGGCAGTAAGCTGGCAGTCTGAGTTGGCATTTGTGTGCTTGAACATAGATATCTGCTGCATGAAGATCTTTAAGTGTTACAGACAAGATGGAACAGGCTAGCTTAAGCTATCATCCTACCACCTAGTGTACCAGTAAAGTGTTCCTGAATACCCTAGAAGACCTTTGCAGAGGCAGTGCAGAGGCTGTGTGGAGGAAAGCATGTATGTTTTCCAAATAGTTTAAGTTACTGCTGATAGACTTCCAAGTGTGAATCATATGCAATGTGTTCTGGTCAAATCCAGTCCTAAATCCTAGAGATAACTCTGCAGGTCAAAATAGTCAAACTTAGTGACTGTTATGTTCACCTCCCCCTTTCTTGGCACGCTGCAGTGCTAACCAACATGGTGGTTGCTAGAAAAGCAATCAGGAAGAAACAGAAAGTAAGTAGACACAAAAACAAATATAGCAGATTTCCTGTACAACAATTAATGCACTCACTTTTTTTAAACAATTCTTGAGCTCCTACTATTATACCTTCAAATACAGGAGCAAGTATCACAAGATGCCAAAAGTCTAGATCTAGTAACACTGCCTACCCAACTAGTATTTTTTTCCTCTACTGACATTTTGCCTCCCGGTGTCAATCTACCCCAAGGTAAGGCATTGCTTGTGAAACACCAGTTTAAGTGAGAGGCATGTGCCTCAATTCTTCAGTGGAATATTAGCTTAATAAACACTGAGTGTGACTCAGACATCTGTGTGTCTGACATCCTCCTGAATTCCCCTTCTGCAGGCTGCTGTTGTGGCAAATTGACCGCGGTTCTGGGTGTGCCGTGGCTGCTCCCAGCCATTGTCACTGTTCCCTGCTCTGACAGTGTCACAAGTCCTACACACACACAACTACACAACATATCAATTCTCTATAACTTCATGCTTTTCCCCTGTATTTCAGTCTGTGGAACACTGGTTAATATAGTTTGTACTTTCCTTCCAGTAAGACCCAGTCTTACAATGGGGAGGTTGTTCACTTAAAGACCTAATACCCTAACCTCTTCCCAGTTAAACTCACTTATGACACATTGTACTCCCAGTTGAACTCCATTCTTAACAAAACTGAGAACCTGAAATTAATTACCTGAATGACTAATCCAGCTTTGCAACATTGTGTACTGCTGCTTTGTAAGAAATAAATTGAAGAGCAAATGTTTACTTCAGAGTGTGAACAATCCAAAAGAACCCTTCTTCAGATGCCAAATAAGTACTTCCATGACGCTCTCAGTGTCTTTACTTGCAGTTTTAGTACTGCAGTTCTGCTGCAAATAGACCCCAGAAATCAATTCAAGACCCATAAAAATAGACACAGCAGGAAGTACTGACCAACAGCACAGGCCAGTGCTACCAAATTTGCTTACAATAATTTTGGCAGAAGCTTTTCCTCAAGAGGGGCACAGTGACTTACTATGCCCAGGCAACTTGACTGAGGCCATTTGTATGGAAATCTAGCCACGTTGTCTAAAGGAATTAATCAGAATTTTTTGAAGTGTCTGGTGGGAGATCTCCTGTGTCACTGGAAATGAGCATCACAGACTATAACAACTGGAACAGCTAGTATTGGAACCACTACTCTGAACAGACTTCTGCTAAGCGCTGATGAAAAGCCAGCAATAAATCAGGAATTTATTGCAGAATTTATTTGCAATTTCTTTACAGAATTTCCTACAGGAATTGCTGCAGAAATCCAGCCAGCGAAGGTAGATGTTAGGAAAAAGGTGCCAGGAAAGGAAGAAAACTGGACATCCTGGCCAGAGAAATGAGGTCTCCTGAAAATATAAGTTCAGGCTATGTGGGAAGACATCTCTTAAAAACAACTGGAAAACAATCTTAGGAACACCATGAAATCAAGCATAGAAAATAAATCAAGATGCATGTCCTGATGAGAGGATGGTTTCTAAAGCTCCTACCTAACCAGTGATGAAAGATTAATTCCTCCCAAGCTTGCCACTTGCATGCTTGCAATTGTCATTGCACTTTCATACGAGTGATCCACTTCCCTACTGACTTTGATTTCCTTACTTCATCTAGCTCAGTCACTTCTGTTTCCTTACTCTAGACTTTGTTAGATGCTCCTGACTACAACAGATCCTTCCTAGTTTTATTGTATGCATGCATAGGACTGATTACATATTTAAAACAAAACCAAAAAAACCTAAGTCACAACTGTTTTACTACCAACTGTGGGTTCATTTTCCTTAACATTTTATTCTTTAGCAGTAGTTGGCTGTTTTCAGATGTGGGAGAAAGCAAGCTAGAGGAAGGCTGCTACAGCAGGAAGCACAAGCTCCACTACCAACAATATTCTTTTGGCAACAAGTCCAAAAGCTTTGAACTATTTTAAGAGTATTAACACCACAAAAGAGGGAAGCAAGAAGGAAGAACGTGATGCATCCTTTTTAGCCAACAGCAGAAATAGCTTCAGCACTCACTCTGACAAGACAAATGAACAATCAGCTTTTCTAAGACTAGCCAAGAGAACGTTAGGATTGTAATACAGCTGACAGAAAATATGACTACTTGAACATGTTCATTTTTACTGAAGATTACTCCACTCAATCCTTTCATTGAAAATGAGGGCAAGATACACCTCATGATGATATGGCAAAATGCACGATTTCATTTGCACATGTCATATCACTTGTAAAAGAGAAGTGGATTTAATGAACATGCTGAAGTGTGCTCAAACAGACAACTTCAGGGGAAAGAGGAAAGATACAGATTGATCAAAACACTATGCCTATTCAGGGAACTGATGGATGGATCCTGTGGGTCATACCTTACCTAAAATGGAATAACCACTGCAGCAGTATAGACTGAACACTCACTGAAAAAGGAATCTGGAGCTCCTGGTGGATTGTGTCAAGGACAACATGAGCAGGGCCACTCCATGAGGGTGGATAAGCTGGGAACCGAAGCTGACCACAGGACAGGCAAGGCAATGGCCTCACCAACCTGGGTGCAGTCCCATTGGATCCGGGTCAGGCTGGGGTAGTCATAGGTCTTGAGAGTCCAAGGCAAGGTGAGATGAGTCATGTCCAGAGTCCAGACAGAAAGTCCAGCCAGGAACAGCAGAAGACAGAGAAAAGGTCCATGCAGGAGAAAGGGTTGGAGGCAAGGCTATTTATTACACAGGTCCATCAAGGAAGGCCAACGGATAAGCCAAGGCAATAGGAGACAGGACTTGGCACAGGCAAACCTATAGTACTCCAGATGCTAAAGTCCCAAGTGAGGGTGTCAGGGCAGTTAAGGCCCAGCCATGGACTTTACTTGGTCCTGACAGTTACCAAGTTAAACATAAGTAAGCAGGGTGCCACAGTGATGAGCAAGGCTACCTTTATAAAGACATTCTAGGTTGTTTTTACAGGCATGAAGCCAGTAGATCAAAAGAATTATTATTTCTCTTTACTCAGAACTTGTTAGATCACACCTGGAAAACCACATCACACTCTGGGGCCCCCCAGTATGAAAAAGAAGTTGACAAATTGCAGTGAGTGCAGTTGAGGGCAGTGAAGTTGGTGTGGGAGTGGAAGCACATGCCCTGTAAGGAGAGGCTGAGGGAACTGCATCCAGTCAGAAGGCTTGAAGGGAAATCCAAGAGCAAAACTCTCTACTGAGGTGCACAGCAGCAGGATGAGAGGTAACAGTCGTATATGGAGGTTCTGATTTAAGGGGGAAAAGCATCACCAATCAAGTTGGCACAGGTTGCCCAGGTAAGTTGTGCTCTCTCCATTCATGGATGTTTTCAAGACCCTGCTGGACAAAGCCCTAAGCAGCTTGGTCAGAAGATACAAGAAGCAGAAGGTTGGTGTAGAGACCTCTTGAGGCCCACAACCTGAACAGGAAAGGTGGATTTGTTGCTGTCATTCATTTCCTTGATTCTTTCCTCTGCCTTTGGCTATTACATTGTATCACCTGCACGGAAACATTGCACATGTACTCTCGGATTATGCGAACAGTCTGCAAGCATTCAACACTCCTATCAGCCTGCTCTGTTAGCTAATAAATTCCCAACTTTGCGTAAATTCAGCACTAAAGGTCAGCTAACGTCTCCTCAAGGCTGGGGGAGCTATGGCTGGAAACACCTGGCTCTGTTTAGAGCAGAGTGGTCCAGTGGGAGCTGGGGAATAAAACATCTGATGCAGCTCAGTGGTCCGCACTGCAAGGGACGTGCTCTGAAGGAGATCTGGCCTGGTCCTATACACTGAATACTCCTTGGTAGCTGCAGATCTTTCATTTTGGTTTCATCTGAAAGTATCAAACCTCCGACTCTGCTCCAGTGTGCAAACTGACGCGGAAACCATCAGATTTGTTTAAAAGGGAAACTTCTTAGCCAAAATGAAATGCCAGTGAAAGCACAGTCCGAGAGTTCTTTTGCTCCTACAGGTGTACAACAACGTTCTCTTCAGCATATCTTTCAGAGCTGACACTGTCAACTACTCCACATCCAATAACATGAAAGGAGCTCTGGGTGGATATACATGGGAACAAGTGCATTTTAGATCAGTTTTAAACATTGGCTTGGGGTTTTCTTGTCTGTCATAAACCAGTCATTTGCAAAGATGCTGACCACGACTTTCTAAGCCATATTTTATACTAAGATTCTCATCCCACTACAAGTCTGCAAACACTGCTAGGCACAAGGGAATGCCACTACCCAGCGCCTGCAGCCTCACTGACGCCTGAGCTCACCGGGAGGCACAAGGAAATGCAGGTCAATATCTCAAGGGCGTGTGCCAAGAGGATGGAGTCAGACTCTTTTTCGTGGTGTGGTGGTGCCCAGCGACAGGACGAGGAGCAATGGCCATAAACTAAAACACATGAAGTTCCACCTCAACATGAGGAAGAACTTCTTTGCACGGAGGGTGGCAGAGCACTGGAACAGGCTGCCCAGGGAGGGCGTGGAGTCTCCTTCTGTGGAGACATTCAAAACCCACCTGGATCCGTTCCTGTGCCACCTGCTCTAGGTGAACCTGCCTTGGCAGGGGAGTTGGACTGGACGATCTCCAGAGGTCTCTTCCAGCCATAACAACCCGCGGGCCGGGCAGGTGCGGCGACCTCGACAAGACGGGGGGCGGCGGCTGCCCCGCCCCGCGGCTCCGCCGGGCCGGGCCCGCCCCGCAGGCAGCCGGTCGGGGTGGGAGGGGAGGGGGAAGGAAGGCGGGAGGGAGGCTGGCGCAGAGCGGGCGCTGTCCCCGCCCGGCGGTCGCGGTGCTGCGGCGGCGCCGCCGCTTCGCTTCCGCGGCGGGGCTGGGCCGGGCCGGGATTGGCCGCGCGGCCGCCTCGCCCCAGAATGCAGCGCATGGCGCGTCATTGAAGAGAGACCATGATGGCGGCGGCGGCCGCGGCGGCGGGGGGTGCCCCCGAGGTGATCGCCCAGCTGGAGAACGCGGCCAAAGTGCTCATGGTGAGGCGGGCGGCGGCACGGCCGCGCCCGGAGCGACGCCTCGCCCCGAGAGGGGCGCCCGCGCCGGACCTCTCTCCCCTCCCTGCCTCCGTTCGCGCCGCTCTCGCCCCTGGGGCGCGGGGCTCGGGGCGCAGCCCGGCGGGGAGCGGCGCCCACACCGCCCCGTCCTGCTGCCCGGGCGGCCGAGCTCCGACCCTCCCTGTCCCTCCCCGGCCGGTCTCTGTGGCCCCGCAGCCTGGCCGGCCCCGCCGCGCACGCCGCGCCGCTGCTCCATGTGCCGCCCGCTCCCGCCGCCCTGGGCAGGCTGTACCCGCGCCCCGCGCTGCACACCCTGGCTGCGGGGCGTCCCGTCCTTGAGCCCCCGCACCGCCACTGCCCGCTGCGGAGACCCTCGCCGAAGTTGCCAGTGAGCAATTCTCCCTCCCGGCGGCGGGGCCGGGGCCCCGGGCACGTCCCGGGGCGGCGGGACATCGCGCCCGTCCCCAGCGGAGCGCGGGCAGCGAGGCGCCGGGGGCAGCGTGGAAGCGACCTCGGGAGTGGCGCGATCCCGTTCCAGAGTTTTCCTTTAAGCCGAAGAGCACCGAGCAGCCACAGGTTCACGGTGCTGCGGTCTTGAAGCAAAGCCATTAATGGTGCTTCGCACCCTGGTCTGTTTATTATCAATTAATTATTCCTACTGACTGTGAATGTGTTGTCTTAGTTTCATAATGGCATGGAAAATTAAGTCCATATGGCAAAAGATTAGAAATGTGATGCAGCTGGGTACTGGCAGTGACTGTTGGTGTTAAGACAATCCTGGTTGTGCATCCTTGTAAAAGACTTGTTAGTTGAATGAAAAGCTGTATGTTGGCTAGTATAGTTTACAGGTCTTCCAAAAATGTCCAACTGAAAGCCTTCCCCACAGAACTTATCTTACCAAGAAGCAATTCCAACAGAAATAAACTTTGTAAATTGTTGATAGTTAGGGGTTTCAAAAAACCCAAAGAAATAATAGTAAAGTTTGCCTGGTATCAATAATTAATCAATGGCCAGAGCCTGAACAATGGCAGCTCAATGTCTCGCTGAAACAGCCTGACTGTAAAGCGACAGGTGATCAGCTTTACTGCAGGGTGTCCCATCAAAATGCATGTGTGTTACTCCTTATGAAGTCAAAGCCTGAAAAACATTGACTGTGTTTCCAAGCAGGAAAGTAAAGATAGATAGCTTGGCAACAAGCACTATTCCTTTTACAGAAATACTTCTAAAAGTATGCGACCAGTGATGCATTTTAAACTTTGAGCTGTTTTTGATTTGTGCATGCTTTGCAAAACATGACTGTATAGATTGTTAGATGTTCTCGCAATGTCTGTGTATCACCTTTTCAAAAGTAACACAGCTGCAGTAATTGTCAGGAATGTTTGACTGCATAGGGGAAATAAGTATTATGAGACAGAACGTGTGTGTGAAATGAAGCTGGTGGTTAGGAAATTTTCAGTATCAAATCAACAGCACGTGGAGTGATATCTCCAAAGTCTTGCATCTGTGCTGGAAGACTAAATGTTACTTGTGTGGGCATTGTTTCCCTAGCATAGCCGGAAAAGCAACTTACTGTGGAGTCAAATTAAATAAATGTATTAATACAGTGAAAAGATACAGGCCTCTTATGGTAATGTTTATGCTTCTGTTGAAGAATAGATGCTCAACTTACTGGTAAAATATATCTTGGATCTGCAAGCACATGGGTGTTAGGATCCTTGTTGACTGTCCAGCTTCTTCCCATCAGCTTCTGACTGTATGAAAGCTGACTTGCTGTGCTCTTTAGCTTTTTCTTATTTCTTTTCCACATCTGTTCTTGGAAGTTTTATAGGCAACACTAAACTGACAAGAATTAGTTAGATGGCTTCTACTGAGGAAGCTGCGTAAAAGATATTTACAAAAGCTCTCTGTTAGGGTAAGGACCCAAGAGTCAGGCTTTAAGCAGGGTTGGCTGTGGAAGAACTGTGAGAACTGTATAGGGTTATTGCTCTGTGTTCCTTCTTAAAAATCATTGGGTCTTTGGAGTGTTGGAGGAGAGGAGTGCAGGTCACCAGGTGCTTTACAAAGGTGTGTGCGAGACTCCAGAGTCTGAGAAGGTTATGTGCACTGCTTCTGTTCTCTCTTGCTAGCAAATATGCAAAACACAAGCTGTGTTTCAGGACTGCACGTGGACAGTGGTGATCTGAATATCATTTAGCTAGAGGACTGCACTGTTTGGCAAAAGGTCTGCTTGGGAATGAGGGCAGGAAGTATCTGTTTGTGACAGTTGAGAGGCTGTGAACTGATCAAGCAAACTGGTGAGATCACTTAGAAAGGCATTTCTGTAAAAATTTGAGGACTTGGGGGAGGGAGGATGGTGAACCTGGTGCTAGTGGTGGAGGGTATGAGTAGAGGTCGACACTTTGCAGTGGAGTCATACGTGGAGCAGTGGGAAAGGGTTAAGCTGTGAATGGTCTGACAATAGATGGCAGAAGTTTTAACTGGGCAGAGAGTTGTGGAGGGATTCAGCGAGGTTTTCTTGTGGCAGTCTGTTGCAGGTAAGACAATCCTGTAAAATACCGGAGCAATCCTTGTAAAATATGGTTGGCTAGGGATGCATCAAAAATGGTACAGTGTATCAAAGGATGGAGCAGGGAGTGGTGATTTATGTGATAACTTGTCTTGATTTCAGACTGAAATATTGAGCCTGTAGGAGAATAATGGACTAGAGAAATTCAGATGTGCTAATAAAAAGACCTGAATGAGTTTAATTAACTTTCCTCGAGGATAAATATGGATTACTGTGAGCTCTCTAAATCTTGATAAGTATTTTCATCATTGATCTGGGTTAGTTGAGTTTGCCTTTGGAAAATTACTTTTTATGTGTCATATAAAGGATACATGAGTCCTGATCTTATAAATTGCTGATCTTTATGGACTTTACAAACCATGACATGCCATGTTTAAAAACTGGAAAGATTCAATTTGTTCTCTCACCAAGCTTCTCTACAGCTCTGTGGAAATGCTTTTCCTTTGTTATCAGTAACAACTTTCGGCAGGTTCTCGGTAGCCCACATTCAAAAGGCTTAGTTTGGGAAATTATCAAAATTTGGTATAATTGAAGAGTTGTTATAAAACATGGAACTTATGTTGTCATTAGCTGCCAAATGTGACTTCGAAGGCTGGTACTATGACAGTTTTCTTTGGTGTGTGTGAGAATATTTGCTATATAAAAAGTATGTGCTTTTTGGGGTACCTCATTCCTTTCCAGTAAAGCTAAGTGGTGTTTACTTGAAATAAGATCCCCATTAGGGCTTTACTGTGAAGTTTTTCAGTGCAACAGACTGGTATACTACTTTGGCTTGGTAAACATCATACATCAGCATCTGTATGAACTGAATGAACTTATTGCTCCTCCGTTTCCAACTGGCATAACATCCCCTAATCAAATGTATTTCCTATCTGTTATGTTCTGTTTGACTCAGGTGGTAATTAATGCCAAATATAATTAGTACTAGTTAAGTGCTATTTTAATAACTGTCTTCATGGATGACAGAAGACATAGGATGTATTATTGAGGAACGAAATGGAAAATATCATCCCAGAGGTGAGAGGATAAAGTAGGAAGCATGCCTAAGAGGACTATCTAGTTATTGGCTGAGAGTTTATTAAAGCAGATGGAAATTTTTTAGCATATGATATTCTGTGACACTTAAATGGAAAGTCATAGGCTATAGCATGTTCCACCCGCTTCCCTTCAAAAAGGGTGCTCTGTTCTTACCTGCAGCTCCACTTTCTCCCTTGTGACCCTGTGCAGAAGATATTAGTACTGCTGAGATGACATAGGAACTAAACAAGGGAATGGATTTCTGTCAGGTTAACAAGACGAATTGGCTACCTGTGCAGCCGTTTAAGTTGCAGAGCTAGAACAGGGGCGCTGAAATTAGATTGTGGGACATGTACAGGGCTGGTCTGTCCCTGTTAGTGGTGAGCTGTCAGCTTGGCTCAAGTGTATAATATACCTTCACAGTACAATTTACTTGCTAACTCAGATTGTCTTGATATTAGAAATGCCAGACCTTGCTTAGAGGTGCACACCAGAAAGAGAAGAGGTTATGAGTTTCAGAAAGGAACATTCCAGCTGGAGAGAAGGAAAAAATATATATAAGTCACAGTAAGTGTGGTTGGTGAAGTCAGTGGAGCAGACTACCTTGAGAGGCTATGGGCTCTCCTGTCTTTGGAGATATTTAATACTTGACTGAACAAGGCCCTGAACAACCTGATCTGACTTTGAAACGAGTTCTTTTTTGGGCAGAGGATTGAGTGAAGTGAGGTCCAGAGGTTCCTGTCATGCTAAGCTATTCTATGTGCTGTGACTCTGGGTAGCGTTAACAGGTTCAAGAACATTTGAGCAAAGGCCTTTGCAGAATTCCCTTCTTTAAAAGTTTGTAAATGGTCTGGTTTCACTGTGATGTGTTTTTTGGGGTAGAGTGGATTCACACATCACCATCTTCTCAGGGTACTACTTAGTGGTTTATCCTGCCCTTCTGAGGGAGATTTCAGGCTAAAGTTGAGTAATCTGATGGTGGTCATACAAACTGCTCTTTCAGATGTTCAAATAAGCTTATAGAGTAAGAGTATAAGGGGGCACATTAGTAAGACCAAGTTTTTTATACCATCAACCATGACAATTTGTATGGTTGGCTCTTTTTGACCTACCTTTCTTGGAGATCAGGGCTGTTGTGGTAAGTGCATGAAACTGGCAGAAAATAACCCCCCTTCCCTTCTAGCTGGTCCTCAGAAATCAGAGGGGCTGGGTGTGCTTTATTTCTGATTTATAACCAGTTAGGTGCTATAAGTCTGGTCTCATTGAATAAAAATTTTCATGGTCACAGATTCATGAATAGTTTGATTTATTGAAGTAGCATTTGTTAGACTGCTGATGATAAATGCACTAGATGCACAAATTATAAGTGCATAGTGCTGTGTACAGTTGTTCACGGATGCGATCCAACACAGTCAGGTGCAAATCTTACTGAAGAGTCATCTCTGCTTTGGGGAGCTGGGATGAGCAAGCTCATTGACTTGTCTGTGAAGTGGGATTGTATTCTTATCCTTCCACAATGGAGAATTTGAAATACCAATTTCATAGTCCATGGAAAAATGGAGGTGTGACTATAGTCAAAAATCACTATCTGTTGTTGCTGTCATAGATGTGGGATGGGGGCAGCTGTTTTCTCATTTTCGTATTGGTGGGTGTGTTTTTTTATATGTAAACAAGGGATAAAGAGGGTCTCTGGTTACCTTCAGTCAAACTGAGTTATAGAATTTACAGTTTAAACAAAGGCAGCACAGAACCATGGCACTTCAGTATCTTCCTCCACCTGGCTGAAGCAGCAGCAAAGACCATCTGACCTTTGCCAGGTCTTTACTCCCATTTATCTCCTTAAAGAAACAGATCTATAACAAGGATTGTTATGCACGGTTGAAGGGGCAATGAGGCTAAGGGCTGGCACAGAGATGTGGATGCTCTTCTGCACTTCATTGAGACAGCATTGGGCTGTGAGGCCTCCACTTCAGCCCAGGCACCATTTAGTTGTTACACCTTGCTTGACCCCAGGTGCAAGATAAGCAAGTGGCTTAGCTTGTGTTTTTGCCCAACCAGCCTCGTCAATTCTCCACCATCTCATGGCTTCTCTGTAGCTTGACATAATAAGCCAGTCCATTTTCCACGAGGGCCATGACATTCCTACTTCCACAAGGAAGTTCAGTTTCTTGTTGCAATTTGTCTTCATTGTGGGGCAGTTTTTCAGACTGTGAAGCTTGGCTCCATAGTAAGGGTGAAAGGGAGAGATGGACTAGCTCTGCTTTTGTTATGGCAGGTTACCTGTTGGAAGAAATCAGACAAATTAATCATTCCAATGCTGAGAAGATTTGTGGAAATCCTCCAAGTCATCACCTGCTAAACAAGCTGGATGTGTGCTGTATTATCTTTTGCTTCAGAACTTTTATGGTTGGTGCATTTTACAGGCACACAGTTCAGATTTACAGCTTGGGAGATAAGTACATGCAGTGTACATTGTGCTAGTGAAACTTTTACCTGGGAGCTGAGAACAAATGTGCATGGAGCATATCTGTACTAAGGATGAAGGGTTGAGATTAGGGAAGTGAGAACTGATAGAGACCTTTGGAAAGTAAAGATACTGTTTGATGAAATTAAAAGTTAGTGAAATGATGTTCTTTATGCTTAGAGTTTATTTCCTCTGACCATTTCACAGAGGGAGTGTTTGTTTTTGTGAATCAGTATAATGTTTTGCACCCATTTGACATGTCACAGTAGCATTGGCATATTTCTATATTTTTGTTCTGAATAATCAATGTAAATACTGTGTGTTTGCTTCTACATTCATCTGCCAGGGAGCTTCATTAGTCCACAACTCCATCTGGGTAATTCTTCTTCAGGCACCACCTACTGCTGTTTTCCCTTTAACCTGCTTCCTAAGAGTCTTATCGTTGTTATGCTAATCTGTGTTCATTAGTTAATTAACAGCTTTCCCTATGGAGAGGTAGAAGAAATCCTCTTGATTATTAAGTTGAGCTGATCCTGTCACAAGCAGATAAGTAAAATATTCCTTTTCATCAGTTTCTGACAGTATTTTGATTCTAAAAAGTCTGTCTGAATTAGGTATACATAAGATCTTTGTGATTTTCATGCATAGTGGGGTGTATGAGTGGCATAAACCTACATACATGCTGGGAGATGTGGTGTAGTAGGGAAGTTGTCAGATCTGAGCTGTGGGAGACTTTGATGCAGATCTCTACTTCTTTTTCATCCCTTCAAACTGTCTAAAACATCCTGTTGAATAGGGAGTAGTTGTTCAGATAGAGACTTTAAGAAATGAAGGCAGGAGGATGTATTTTACATAGTTCCTCTTCTTCCTCCTGTCTACCTCTGAAACAGAAAAAGCCCAAACTTTCCTACTTCTGAGACTTAACTAAGAGTGGCCGCTGTACAGTGCTGCCTTTGGCTCTGCCCAAACAGAGGGTAGTAATACACCCACCTGAGTGGTTGCATAGTGAACTAGTTTGGGAAGTGGATGCAGGGAGAAAAGGTTTTTGCATTGAAGTAATTTTCACTGTGTTGCCTTATAGACAATTCTACTACCTTGATTGAGATGAGAAAGCTTGCCTATGCTCCTGAAAGAAATTTTGGTCAAACTATGTTGTTAAATCACTAAGGAAGTAGCAGGTATAATTCTTATCAAAAGTGATTTTTTTAATAGAAAATAAAGGTTTAGATTAACATAGAAGCAAGTGAATGAATTTTTTTTGCTTTTGATACTTTGTAAATCAGATAAGTTGTTTTAGTGGTGCCTACCAAATTCAAAATTTGCAGAACTATAAAAGTGAATATGAAGACAGGCTAAAGATATATCATGATTTGTGCTTAAACTATAGATGTCAGTATTTTTTGTCATACAGTCCAATTGTGTTACGTGCAGCTGTGCAAAAAGAGGCACAGTTGAAAATATGCCTTATGCCAGGGTCTCTTGAAGGCTTTGTATAATTAATCTGTGACTTGGCAATTGATGAAATGTAGAAGGTGTTTTGCCATGGAATTTTGTGGATTGTGATGGCAGTCTCTGGGGTTTCAAAAGGCTTGGTTAAGGTGAAGAATATCCATAGTCTCACATTTGTAAGTGTGACACAGACATAGGCTGTATTTTCACAGAAGCCTAAACCAGACTACAAGTGAGTGTCAGAGAAAAAACATTGCTTATCTTTTTGCTGGATTGATTATCTGCTAGGTTAGTGAGTTGGACTAGTGAGTTGGCTTTTGGAACCATCTGCCAAAACTAGAATAGGATAATACTGTGTGTCTAGGAGTGGAAATGCTGTTAATTGTGGCATTAGTGATGGTATGCAAACAGTATCAAAGCTAAGAAGAAGCAGAAACAATTGTAAACACAAACCGCACTGGCTCATTTATGTGCTCATTGATGAGTTACTCCAGAACTGCCACCAGTCTGTCTTGTGGCAGCGCAAGAGAAGTCATCCCTCCGTACGGTGCCTGTCTGGGGACAGGTGGAAGGTGTCCAAGCTTGTGATATGGGGTGAAGTGACATCCTTTCTGGCCCAGGATCTACATGTGTAGCTTCTCTGCCTTGGGCAAGCAGCAAAGGCTCTTCTCTTTTTGCTGATTTTGCCTGCCTCTGCAAATAGGTGATCCTGAAGGTTTTGCTATGAACTTCCCCCAGATCTAAGTGGTTTTGGCATTCCCATGGTCCTTTAAGTCAGTTCCTCATTCATCTTGCCATGACTTCAGCCAGTCATTGGTGGTGGCAGACCCTGCCTGCCAGTGCTGGGTTTCACCTTACAGCTCAGTTAATTTCCTCTTGTTGTTGCTACATTTTACACATTTGTCACTGTTAGATTTCATGAGGACTTCTCCACACCATCGATAGTTAGGTGTGTGCATACAGAAAATGGAGATGTCCAGGTGAGAGACTGGACCTGTAGCTCTCTTGCAACAGGACTGCAGCCCTGGGCTGGGGGGGGGAATATGTTCCCCCTTGTAGCTAGAAGCTGTTTTGGTGCTAGGTGCCTTAAAGCTGAATTGGTGTGTTGTTAAAGCAGTGGCTGAAAAGCATTACATTAATCTTCACTGATCTTAAGTGCAAAGAGAGCTTTGTGTGTTTTCTGCATCATCATTTGGTTTTTTTTTTTCTCATTAGGGTCTTAACTGTTCACATTTAGCTTACCTTTGTCATCTCTTCAGTCACTGACTTCTGCTGCTTTCTTTGCTAATAATGTTGCTGCTCTTTGACTTTTCTTTCAACCATAATCTTGGTAGCCTCCCAGATTATTGATTATTGAGGAAATATGCAAATAGGTTTACAAGACATGGACACTCCTCGCTGGTGAAGGAAGAATAGTGCTTTCCTTACCTGTCAACAACCACCGTCAAGGCCCAAGCTAAAAAACAAATGTACTTCTTCCTGAGAGAATTTGGGAGGCTAAGCTGCAAACCCTTTATTTTTTGAGGTTGTTTTAAGTGAGGTTAGGAACAGATGTTGGGTAGCTTCAGGATAGTGAATTGTTTAGTGGGAAATATATAAATATAAAATTCTAGTATCAAGAGAAATGACAGTATTGTTTCTGGAGCTAGTCTTCTGTTCATGTTACAATAACACTTCCTCTAACAGCACTGAGAATAAAATGTGTAATTATGGCCACATTTCTTCACAATCATTTTTTCAGTAAGTATGTTTGCACTGTGACTGTTCAGAACTTGAGACTTGGCTAATTTATGCAGATTTCTTAGAGTGAACTCAAATACTTACTTTAAGGGAGTCCTGAAGATTGCCTCTTCTAAATAAAATCCCAAAATGTTTCTATGTGGAGTAAAAAAAAAAGTTCTTCATAAAAGAAATGCTTTTTAGGAGATGTTTTCTCAGAATATATGTCATGTGTCTGTTCTGTATATCAGAGGATGAATACAGAGATACGTAACTTCTTTGGTAATGTGGTTCAGGCTGTAACAGCGGAACAAAGTGGTGAAACAAGGTAAAAGTAAAGGACATCCTACCATCTCAAGTGTGTACAATTCTAGATGTACGGGAAAGGAGCTTTTTCTAGATGTGTTCAGTGCAAGTCTGTAATATTTCGTGGTTTTGAGGGAAAGAAGTTTTCCTCTTTGTAAAATCATTTCAGTTTCACAATTTCTTTTGGCTTCCTTGTCTTCCACCTAACACAGGTGATGAGCTTCCTTCTCTATCTTTTTACTCTTTTTTTGCCAAACTTTGATTTTTGTCTGTAGCTACGTTTCTTTTTCCTTACACGATTCAGATATTGTATTTTGTGTGTATTTTACTTGCATCTGTAGGTTTTTATTAATGCCCTAACAGTTAAAAGCCATTAATAAAGGTAGGTGTTTTAGGCCATGCCATTTTGAAAGTACACTAAACCAAAGGAGTTTTTCACATAAAATTTAGATAAACTCTGAGAATTCTAAAGACTCCCTTACCTTCCTTTTAATCAACTCTTCCTAAATAATTATGATGGGGCAAAATTGTTTTGAGATTTTATCAAGATGGATGGAGGAGGAACTGCTAAAACCTGAATTTTGGCAGGGAATCTGGCTACCCTGTGTGCCTGCCTTTCTTCATCAACTTGGTGAGAGGAAATGCTTTTGTGAGAGGAGTCAAAGCCTAAAACACTCAGAAACCAAACTGCATCACTGTGTCAGTTTAAATATTTCATGTGGTGATGAATTTTGACTTCTGTGTTGGGGGCTGTATGGGAGGTGGAAGGGGGGCTACTCATGTGATATCCTGTTAACCCTGTTACTCCATCTGCACATACTTACTGCAGAAGGCTACATGCAAGTAAAAATAATACCACCCTTGCAGCAGTGTGTGTGTGGGGGGGTTATAGCTGTTCTTTCAGCAAGTATAATTTGAAATCGGACAGTAGGAAAAAATAGCTACTGTTAGACACTTCTACACATACAGACAATATGAAGTTTCAGAAGGAGAGTAGATGCTGACTGTATTTGATATACAATGAGCCTAATAAATGGGTTGTATATCAAGTATATCTGAACTTTGGAAAATGAATATTTCCATTAAACTTTGTATTGAAATTCACTGTTACTATCCTGGCACTTTTTGTTAAGTCATGTCTATGCTGTCTTGTAGGCACAGAAATGGGCAATACAGACTTGAGCTACTTGAGTCTTATGATCAAGTTGTAATTAGGATTTTGGAGGCTGTGAATGGCCTAGGGTCTATCTCTTGCTGGAGAACCAGGGCCTATCATGGGGATAGTCCATGCTGCAATGAAGTCTGTAGTGTGTGTTGATGCTGAGACTCCTCTTCTTCCCACCTTTTTGGATAACAGAGGGTCTCAACTTGGGACTTGTATCTTCCATGCCTCCTTGTGGGGAAAGAGAGAAGCACTCTCAGTTGGTGGGAAAAGCTTGGTTTTTTCCCCCCAACCCTTATCCTCCTTGCTGCAGAATGAGGCCAAGCTCACTCCAGCTCCAGGAGATGGTCAGAGGAAGGTGTTGTCAAATTGGCTATCACTCAGAATGTAAGGTCAGCCACTGCCAGCCCCTCTGATATCTGAGGACCAGCTTGAATGCAGGGGAGTTTATTTTCTGCCAAATCTCCCATCTCTTAACACAACAGAAAAAATTGGCCTTAACACAACAGAAGGAAACAGAGAGCAGGACTTGAGGCTAGTGTGAGTGCAGTTGTAGTAAGGGCTACTCTGACTTTTTGTGTCCTTCAGTTATATGTATTTTTAGGGTTCCTGTGCTACTGCAGTAGTGATATGCCATTTCTACTGAAGTCAAAGCAGATTGATTTTATTTGTTAACATCAAATGCTTTAAAAATATTTGAATTTGGAACGATGAGGCTTTCTGTAACTTTATATGGGGCTCTGGTCCAGCACTGACAAGCCTAAATTTGCAGCTCTTGGGCTATGCAGAATTCAGTCATTTTCCCAAATTCTGCTGTAGCTATCCTCTATGGGGTGGATGGAGTACGGGCTGATCCTGCTCATCTGGTGCTCTCAGAAGGTTGGCATGAACCAATGTAATATTAATTTAGTTGAATGTATGGATTTCTTGTTGAGCAATGTGCACAGTGGTTAGCAAAGTTCTAAATGGAAGCTGTGAGGCGACTGACAGCAGTCAGAGCTGATTGGATGAACAGCTCACCCAGGTATGTAGATCACTTAGAGGCATCTGTTTGTCAATGTCTTGTCACAGGTACCTGCTGCCTATACCTTCATCATCCTCTGTTCTTTCCTCTTGCTCCATTATGGTCCTGCTTCCCCGAACAGAGATTCCATTCTGCATTTCTCCCTTTTGCATCCCCAGGAGATGTCTGGTGCCTATTTTGAGGCTGAGAAGCAGACATGAACAGTGGAAGCAGTTCCTCTGCAGACTAGTTACCACAAATCATGTATCTGAAGTGTATTGTCCATGTAAAAGAATGGTAATTTCAGTGGAGAACCTGTAATAGTCTATAAGTGTGGGTCAAATTGTTAGTAGAGAAATAAAATCTCAGCAATTTTTGTTTCTTGTCTTGGAGAGGAAGTCTTATCTCAGAAAATCTTTTGATATTGATGGCAGTTGATTTACTTTGGCTCTTTAGTCAATTAATGTGTATATATAATATCTTATATACGACCATTTTAAAACTGAGAATAGATCTGATCACAAAGCACAATTTATCTCCTGTTTTACTTGCAAAAGACTTAATAAAGTACTTCAGCTTCAAAATACAAAGCAAAAGCTGATATGAAAAAATAGTCTTTTTTCCCCTATTGTTAAGTTTCTGCATGAAAGCAAGACGTGAGTGAGTAGATGTGTAGGAGGCAATTCCTCCAGCAGTCACACATTTGTTCCAAATATATACCAAAAAATACTGGGCACTCTGGGGTTTAAATTATTTAAGTAATAATTACTTTTGGGAAAGAATTTAAAAAAAAAAATCAAAGAAAGTTTTTGTTCAGAAAGTTTTAAGTCTCCACCATATCGTCTCTAGTGCACATCTGGTTCAAAGTTATTTATTTCATCTTACTTACCCAAGATTATTTTTCAAGATTGTTATATTTTAAATTGGAAGAGGAGTTACTACTGTAATTTAAATGATTGTTCCAAAAAGCAAGTGTGAAGGAAGCGATTGGAACGTAGTTGGAGTTGTTCATTATGCTAACTAGGTTTTCTGTAGTAACTTAACTATTACTCAAAGGTTAGCAGTTGTATAATGACAGATCTGACTGGGACATCAGAAACTGCTCTCGATACCAGTTGCCTAAATTCCTTCTGGCCTCGTCCCCAAGGCTTGAATGTCTCATCTACTTGTGAAGCAGCTGCCAAACACTGCAGAGCTGAGCATCCTCATATAGCTTGAATTGTTAACTGCTTGAATTGGCGTCTGCTTCATGAGTGGACCAGACATTCTTGCATTGTTAGGTGTCACTGTCTGCTACAGAAGTAGAGTGAATATCTGAGAACAAAAGTGTGTCTAATTGTCCAGTTCTCTGTGCCTGACCCCCATATTTAATCTCTTTGATTAGCTATTTTAATAAGACAAGTGACAGTTCTTGAGTGTGCTGTGATATACTGTAGGAGAAAGCTTATTTAAAATACTTGAAAAGTGTGACTGGTATAACTGGAATGCAAAGTCATTATGACTTGACTGCACAGAAGTCAGAGTAATGCAGTCTTGGGGCATGCTGCTTGATGTGACTTTGGTAGAGTTAAATTTGGAATCTCTTTATTCTGAGAGTCTGATTCTTTTCTATAACTCGCCTATACAGCAGATCTGTGCTGGGGAGTAATTCTCTTAAGGTACTTTTATTGTTTTAGACACAGAAATCTGGTTTCAGGGGGGTTTGAGCATCTTAGTAGAAGAGCACATATGGTAAGTAAAAATTTAAGTACTTTTGTTTATTTAGTTATGTTGCAGCTATAACAATTGCTTACATGGATAGAGTAATATATGTAGCTGTCCTAAAGGCAGTATGTGCACTAGTTAAAAATTATTACTTGCCCATGTGCTTGATTATTTTTTCCTTTTTTTTTTTTTCTCTTTCTATTTTTGCCCATAATCCTCGACTATGTTACCACCATCACATGGTGTTCCCCTGCACATGCTTCTCAGGTTCACTCACGATCTTTCTCCTTCGCATATGCCTCACTGTTACTTGGCTTCCCTGCCTGCTGGGACATGTTGGTGAGCCATCTGGGTTTCCTTTATTCCTCGCTTCTCTGAGCGAGTCTTGCCTGATGGTGGCTGTCAGCAAGGTCCAGACGCAGTGGTGCCACTGCCGACTGTGTTGGCTTTTGCTTATCCTTATGTATTGATGGGGATCAGTTGCTTTTGCTCTACTCTGTCGGACTTCCAGGCTCTCTGAGGCACAGAGTCTAGACACCATTCTGAAGAAGAGCGAATGTCTTTAATTGGGTTTTTTTGAGCTGATGATGTCCCACAGACCAGAGTTCGAGAACAGTTTTATTTTACCTTTTGACTGCAAGGAAGGCAAGATTCCCCTACATATTTGGGGAAGCTCAGTTTGGAGAGTTTGTGGTGACTTTTACCAAGTCATACTTCAGTAGAAATATCAGATTTTTTGTTCTGCCCTTGTCAAACTTTGTAATATGCTTTACTTGCAGACATAAACATTGCCTTTGGCAAGAAGGTTCCTACTTGTCTTTAGTAGTAGCAGGTACCAGCAATTTGATCTTTTTTTTTTAAACCCAAGGAAATTCTTCTAGTAGGCATGTTTGCCTTTCCATAATCCTACTAGTGTTTAGGCTGTACTGTTCATAGGGGACCTTGAAGTAGGTGGGAATACTGTGGGTGTCAGCTTAAATCACTCCAATGTACTCCCTCTGTGTTCTCTCAAGCAGCAAAATCTGGAGGAGTGCGTGACTCTTCTTTGTGATATACTAATTTGCAGATTTCCCCCAGTGTAATTGTAGAAAGATTGCTGACTTTGATTGTATTCAGTGCTGTCTTGCCATAGGAAAAGCCTAAAAAATCAGAATTTGTCTCTAGTAAGCTTTTCTGTCTGCAAGGAATAAATGCTGTTCACCTCATCCTTATGTTTATAAATGATCACGAGCTGGATTTTTCTTAGCAAAATTACAATGCAGAAGTAGCAGTGCAAGCTGGCTAACTAAATCATATTTAATAAAAAACTATCCCATTATTGATTTTAATAATAATGTTGAATGGTAGAAGTTGTTACTATTAAGATACTATCAGTGTCTTAAGTGACCAATAACAAATATTCTCTGGAATCCACAACAATATGAGAACAAACTACTGAACAAACTTCAACTACAAGATGTTGAAGAGGTCAAGATTCATATGTCAGAAGCCAATTCAGTCTTTTTTATTGGCCTTCTCAGAAGATAGAATTTTTTTACAGTGAGGGTGGTGAGGCAGTGGTACAGGTTGCCCAGAGAACTTGTGGATGCCCTATCCCTAGAAGGGTTCAAGTCCAGATTGGATGGGGCATTGAACAACCTGGTCTAGTGGAAGGTAAAGGTGTCCCTGCCCATGGCAGGGGGTTGGACTACATGACCTTTAAAGGTCCCTTCCAATTCCAACTATTATGTGATCCCGTGATTCTATTCTATGATCTCAAACCATTAAGAAAATAATGTAACTTAAAATATATGATAAAAAAAGTTCTATTTTTTATATTTGTGATGATCAACATGAAACTGCCTGAACAAAATTGCTTGAGGAGGGAGTGGAATTTGATACGGATTGGTGTTTTGTTTTTTTTTTTTTTTTTAAACTAGAAAGTGTTTTCAGATAAGGAGAAGGAGCTAAAAAAGCAGACTTCAAACGTTGATGTGGTTTTACTTTTTCAGCCTCTTACTGGCAAATACACAATGACTTCAACTTTAGTCTTAGGAAGAGAACATCTCATATTTGCAACCCATATGTTTCCTTTCTTGTGTACCTATTACCTTAATTTCTTGGCACTTTCCATCCTGTCAAGTCATAATTACATATATTTTTTTTAGAGGTATGTTACTGAGCTAGGAAATGCTTGTACAAAACAGGTGTTTCTGGATACATACGTGTAGCTTCAGATCCTCTATGTACGTCTAACTACTCCTATGTAAAATAAGAGCTTGGGGATTTTCTTTTATTTTTACCCCTTATTTTTTCCACATGTACCTTCAACAGGTGTTTCCTAGTCATGTGTGTATTTTCCTTGACAGCTGGTCTGACCTTTTCTCATATCTACTACTTTCCTGCTCCGTGTTTTGGTATTAATTAATATTATAAATAATTTGTAATACCTTTTGTGTTAGTAGCCAATCTTTTAGCATTTTTAGTCATTCACTCCTTGTCCTTTGTGTACCATCAAGTGAGGAGCAAAAAAAAAAATAAAAAAATCCAAGTTAGAAATTAAAAATCCATATTATATAAGGAAGGAACAAAGATGGGTTATTTTGGCAAAAAAGTGGCAACACATAAACTTATGGAATTAATGGTGGTCCTTATCTTCCCATGATACAAAAGGATGGTTGCAGGCAGTAAGAGTGGGAAAGCTAGTTAAATACCTACTAGTACACTGGTGGCTGTTGAGGAACCTGTGCTGTTTGGGGGTTTAGTGTTGTTAATTTGTTGCGTTTGTGACATCTGCGTTTTTTGGATGCGTGGATTGCTTATATTCAGATTGCTGAGGTAAACAGTTGTGATGAACAATGTTGGTGCACCGAAGAGGGATGATGGAGCTTCATCCATGATATGTTTTCTTGTAACAGTTTCATAGTGGTGAGAAATAGGATTTAAAGAGGATGTGCTGACCTCAAACTTGTTGAGGAAAAACTTTTATTTCTGATGGAGACCTGAATCAAGTTTTGTTTTTATCACACTGGAAAGAAAAGGTAATTGCATGAAAGTTATGTTCAGATTTTTGTAAGGTATGTGGTCTAATAGTTAAGGAGGGGAAAACCTGACTTGCGATTAGTTTTACACAACAGTTCTTATCATTCCAAAATAATTGTCTTGTTGCTGTAACACCCATGTGAGCTGAGAGTGGGCTGGTGTTATTGGTTTTTTCAGTGTACAAAAAGCGAAAAATCAAATGTAGGGTGATATGTGACTCTGTGAAAGAAAACTATTAAGATCTTAATCAAGAATATAAGAGCCAAATCTCTCTCTTTTTCTACCATTAAATATCACTGCCCAACTTTTGGAAGGCTTGCCTGCATCTGAGGTGCAGACTGAGTGACTTGCTCTTGGCAGAACTGATCAGAATATGCAGAAGGAGCTGTAAGTCATTCCCCATGCATTCGGTCTTCATAAGTAAAGTTGGAGCATGCTTAGGCTACACCAGAAAAATATGCTTATGCCCATGATTTGGACAGCTTTTCTGTTTGACTGTTCCTTCAGGCTGCATCTGCCTGCCTGTATCCCAGAAGTATTAGAAAGATGCTGACTGCTGAAGACTGCCCAGTGTTTACCCTAATACAGAGAACCTCAAACTCCAACTCTTTTCTTCTTTTTTTTTCTCCTCAGTCTTCTTTTCTGACTGTGAGGTGTTAAAGGTGTTTTCTACATTTTTCTTCACAGGCTCTGTTTCATCCTAAAGTTTAGTGTTTCTGTTCTTTTCAAAAAGATTTTTTTTCTACTGGCTCATTTACCATTGATGGATTGAGGAGAATCCTAGTGAATACCTGTGTTCTGCTAAGAGGAGTGAGAAGAGTAAACAAAGACCTTGGTTTTTCCATGCTTTTTCCTTAAATAGATCCATAGAATCACTTAGGTTGGAGAAGACCTCTAGGATCATCTAGTCCAGCCATTAATCTGGCACTGCCAAGTCCACCACTAAACCAGGTCCCCAAGAGCCACATCTGCATGTCTCTTAAATACCTCCAGGGATGCTGATTCTACCACTTTCCTGGGCAACCTGTTCCAATGCCTCCCTTTCAGAAGGGGTTTTTCACAACAGCACAGAGAAAGTATGGGATTTCTGTAAGCACATGCAGGATTCAGATGTTTTAACATGATTATTTGCTTTGTTACAATTCAGTCGTTGATACTGTGCCTTAATTTTTCTCTCCTTTTTTTTTTATAAACTTGTTGACATGAAAGGTGAGGAGTTACATTACTTTCTTATTAGTAATCCAGGCTTTCAGGTAAGTTTAGTGGTACTGCAAGTATTAGTGCTAGCCTGCCTCTTGTCTTCTTTCAGTTTTTCTTTCCCATGAGTGAATAGCTGTCATTTAAATGAGTAGTCCTTCTGGATCTTATCAGTAGGTGCTGCTGCTGCTCCTTTTCTGTATCCACACAATCATGGTAGCTGAAAGGATGTAGTTTTATTTATAGTACTGTGTCATGTAGGAGTTCTATTCTTTTGGGGCAGTAGCTTGTTATGCTAAAACCAGAAAGATGATCTTTGTCCTGGATGACTTTTTACAGGTAACTTTTAGGACAGAAGAGAGAACAGATGGGTGTTAGAGGTAAATGCCAGACCATACAACTTCCTTATAAGAGAAAGAGGAGGCACTGATCTCTTCTCTCTGGTGACCAGTGACAGCACCCAAGGGACTGGCCTGAAGCTGTGTCAGGGGAGGTATAGATTGGATATTAGAAAAAGGTTCTTCACCCAGAGGGTGTTTGAGCACTGGAACAGGCTCCCCAGAGAAGTGATCACAACACCAAGCCTGACAGAGTTCAAGAAGTGTTTGGTCACTGCTCTCAGGCCCATGGTGTGACTCTTGGGGATGTTTCTGTGTAGGGCCAGGAGTTGGACTTGAATGATCCCTGTGGGTCCCTTCCAACTCAGCGTGTTCTGTGATTCTGCGAAAGGGATGTAGCTGCAAATAGTTTCAATATGCCACAAGAGCCTGATAATTACATCACTGGTTTTTAATTCCTTGTAAGCTGGGTGATAGAGAAGAGAATGAAGGAGACAACTAGAACAAAAACAGTGAATGTACGTGCATGTTTGGGGGACCTTCCAAGCATGATGAGTACTTGGGGTACATTTCTAGCCTTATTGTGGTGAGAAGGTGCTGGGCACCGACATACAGGGCTCTCGGGATCACTAAGCCAGTATTCTTGTAATATGAAATTTGTGTGCAGAATATGTATATGCTGGCTTTTTCTTTAAAGCCTAAAATTAACTGTACTTTACATTGTTGTACAGATAAATACTATCTTAATGCAGTGAAGGCAGTAGACTGTGAGCTTTAAGCTCCCTCTGGTGGATGTATA
The DNA here is from genome assembly GCF_025592945.1 of Manacus candei. Taxonomy (NCBI): domain Eukaryota; kingdom Metazoa; phylum Chordata; class Aves; order Passeriformes; family Pipridae; genus Manacus; species Manacus candei. Next base: position 36,608,432 of record NW_026138062.1, read on the forward strand.
GTACAGTTTAAACCTTAATTGTTGTACTTGTCTCTTCTGGACAGTTATTAGAGTCTAAGTGTGTAATGTATCATTAAATTATTGTGATTTTTAAAATCAATACAGGAATATGATGTGCTATGTACCCTCCCAAGGTGCCTAAGGTCTCTGTAACTGGACTTCAGAGAAGTAGAGGAGTTAAAATAATGTAAAATAAGAGATCTATTTCATAGTTATTATAAGCATAAAGGGGGTATTTTGCATAATAATTCTGGTTTTTTTAGCGGTGCTATAGTTTGCAACTGATATCCCTGAAAGTGCCTTTAATACAGAATGGTGAAAACAGACAGGATCTCTGTATGAAAAACTCAAATGTTAATGCAAAGTTAGTTCAAGATCAGGTAGCCCTGATTTGATCTTCTTGCTCTAAAAATGCAAATATAAATTACCCAACTTGAAAAATGTTGGGTAAAATCCACCCAAAGGATTCTTCCTAACATGGCTGTAGTTATTGAGGCTTCACAAGACTGCAGAGTTGTGAGCTGCAAGGTCAGTACTGTTGAAAGGGAAACGTTACTCCACTCCCTTTCTCTCTGTTGTTGCACTGGCACTTGTCTGGCTTTTTGATGCTTTATTAAAGTAATAAAAGAGTGTTCATTCCTCTTGCCCCTGCGCCCCCCTCACACTTTGTGTTTTTGGGGGTTTTTTTGTGGGCTAGTTGATAGAAGGGATCATGGTTCTTTGTACATTTGCACAAATGCTTGCCCATACAATGAGGGAAAAATGTGGGGATTGCTTTTTTGTTTGGTAGATTTGGTTTACTTGCCGTAGCACTGACTGAAGCGTGTGTTAAGCTGTTGCTGTGTAGGTCATTCTTGCATTTTTGATAACCTGCACCAAGTATTCTTTTGGCATTCAGTACTGCTGGTTCTGTTGCAGGGAATGTAGCTAGGGTCCATGCAGAGAAGTACTGTCCTTCAGACTGCAGAAGGCACGTGTGGTTGGGAGCAGCTCCTGCTGATGGCTGGCTGCATGCAGAAGACTTGAGGCTTTATCACAAAAATGTTGCATATCCCATTTAATAAGGCTGCTTCTCTACAAGTTTACGTTTGATTAAAAAGTTCTTAAAGCTTGAGTTTCTGCATTGGATTGGAGTTCACTGCAGCTCAGTGTCTTGGAAAGACTTGGACCGTGCCATGGAGCTTACTTCTGTCTCAGATATACAGCAGTATGTAATGTACCAAATATCCAGAAGTTTTCCTGTGTGCATATCTGCCTGCAGCGTGCTGACTTAGTCCCTGAGACGCTGCTCCAAGGATGTGGAAGAGGGACATGAACTGAAGGCACACTGCATCTATGCATGTGCCCAGCCTAACAATGAACTGCTGTCTGCTTGGAAGGGGGCATGGACAAACACTGTGGTCTTGTCCCCAGAGCTGGTAAGAGCTGTCCTGCACAGGTTCAAATCACTGTCCAGGGACATCCTGCCCTCAAACTGGCTGTAGAGCAGAGCAGGTTTGTGAAGGGACAGAGCATTTATTCTGCATAAGCCGTGTTCCTCCACTACTTATTTTTCTCCCCGCACAGACATTCTTCATATCTGCACAGGAAAAGCTGCGAGAGTCAAAAATTTGCTATGTAAGGAGGTGGACAGCTGTTTATTAGGACCCCCTTGATCAAAGGATCAGCAGCCTGCTTTTCCTTGCTTCATTTACTCAGATTATTAAATTGTAATCTCTGGTGTTATTTCCTCTTATGTGAGTCTTCTGTCATCTTGTGTTCCATGAAGGATGAAAGAATTAAATCAGATTTGATATGTTTTATTTACTGGCAAATATTTCACTTAAGTTAAAAACCTTGGTCTGTATGCTAAGGTCTTTGTGCTTTTATTCCCAAAGCAGTGGGTATAAATCACAGCCAAAAGATAGGTGGCACCCATGTTCTCCTCAGATTGCTAGGGACAGGACTGGAATTTGGAGTTTGGAAGTTCAATAACCTATGCTATCACCTTGACCTGGCTCTGCAGTTTGAATGTGATCTTTCTACATGTGCAAAGGTGCTTTAGTTCTGCTTATCCTGTTTATGGTATCAATCCCTTGCAAGAGCATCATGTGCCATGTGCTCGTTCAGATAAATCCCAAATAGCAGAAATTGGAGAATATTGGTGGCAGAAGTGGAGTGTGGTGTTGTGAGCAGCTGATGGTTTCTGCAGGGTTGTTTTTACGTTGTGGGACAGTGTGGGGGAATTCCTGGAGTTGCTTCATGAGGTGAGACTGCAGTGCAGGCAATTAACTCTCACCTGTGCTCTGTAGGCACCTCGCAGTGGTCCAGGTTATTGTGTAGTTTTGTGCTTTACCTGGAGCTGATTTTCAGGTAGGAACCACCATGGAGCTGCCTTTCAGCAGCAGAGCAGCAGGTATTACCTGAGCAGCCAAGGTGCCCAGGATGTAAGGGGCTGGGTGTAAGCAGCTGGGGAACCACTTATAGCCATCCCCAAATAGGCTCACCTGTCTCTTCAATTGCACTCAAGTCTTCAGGATGTCAACTTCAACATTAAACACTAGAGGGTAGTATGTTACTGACAATACTTTATTTTTGAATGTCTTTGTAGTGATTTTTTAATCCCTTGAATTTATTACACAATTAAATATTTTAAAACAAATGTAGAACTAAAGAAAAAACAGTGCTTTGCTCCCGAGACTGAGCATGTGCAGCAGCATTTAGTAGTGTGCAGTAATATTTTTGGTTTGAGTAGAAAAATGGGTTAAATTTAGATCACATTTAGCTTTCTTCAGAAGCATCATTAGGAACAGTGTATTTAGAATTATTCACTCTCTGATGTCTCAATATTCACACTTACGTACATGTAATGTAAATACACAGTGGTATATAAGAAGAGGCTATGACTGAGAAAGAGCAAGTAGTTTTGCCTGGAGATACTTGGTTTTGATATTTAACAAGGCAACATTTCTAAGTTCATGACAATTGCTCTTACTATATTTACAATCAGGATGGGGTTTCAGTGCTTGAATAACTTTTTTTTTTTCCAGGCACCACCTTCCATGGTCAATAATGAACAACGCCAACATGCTGAGCACATATTCTTATCATTTAGAAAATCAAAATCACCATTTGCTGTTTGCAAACACATTTTGGGTAAGCTTTAATAAATGAAGTTAAATATGTACACGCTTTTATAATTCGAACTGTGCTGTTCTTCTGCAGCTGGGAGTATGAACATCAGTTTTGATTTTGATGAGGGGTACTTTTTGATGAAGGGTGAAGCTTATTGCTGCCTTTTTTCGATTTATGTCCAACTGTTTTGTTAAAGAAAAATAGAAAAGTTTCTGTCCACCTGGTAAAAGCAGGTGATTTGAAATTGTGTGATTATACCTGTGGAAAAGGAAAGAGATAGGCAGATGTCACCCTTTATCAGAAATTTCTTTGATTTTAATGGAAATGCTGTAAATGTGGTTGTGTTAACAAGTCTTTAAGAATAAATCTGTTTTTACAGGTGCTATAGAGACTTATTAGAGTTGAGCAGCTAAATAATCTGAAAATTACAGGAGCAGTAATGATGTAGCAAGCACCATTGTACTAACCAGATGTGAGTGTTGGGGGCAGGCAACGGGGAGGTTTCGGTGAAAGCTGACTCTGAGCCCCAATGAGGGAAACCTAGAAGTTTATGCAAAAGAACACATGCCAAAACCACAAAAAGCAACTTTTCTTTCAAAGCATTTGCCAGAATGAGCAGAGAAATATTAGAATTCTGTTTAAAATATTATTATTTTCATACTTCATTCATTCCATAGTATTTTTTTTAACAGTTATTTCTAAATTTACTGGATTGAGACTTAAATTCATGAATATTATGATGTCAATATTGCAGGCCTACTACTGTATTTTTAAATTATACTGTGATATATAGAGCAGGGTGTGCTTCTTTTCCTACACCCACTTCCCAAACCAAATGTTTTTCTACAAATGGATTTCTTCTGGTTTTAGCATATTATAGGAGTACTTCATCTGGTCCTGAAGACTGCAATCACAGTTTTTGCTTTATGGGTCAGCAAAATTGAGGCTATTTATTGTCACAACTTGGTTGCTGAAAAGGGAGAGGCAGGGATTATGAAATCAGGAACTAGAGAATGGTGACAAGCTGTTCATGACGAAGAATAAAAGAGGAAGTGTAGAAGGAATATGTGCTGATCAGGATGGGCAGGAACCAGAGGAACAAAGTAGATGACTTTAAAAAGAAACAGGAAAAAATGGTCAAGGCAGGAACTGGAAGGGATGTAGAGAGAGATAAAAAGGATGTTGATGTCATTTGTGGAAAGAGGAGTATGTGAATGATACAGGGAGAATAATGGAGATGATGAGCATAAGGAAAAGGGGAACAGCCACTACTGTGCCGTTTCTTTAAAAACCTGGACTTGAACCCAGGAAGCACTAGAGTCTACGTTCTTCTGCTGTAAGCTTATAACTGTTCAATGTACTGCCAAAGCCTGCCCTCCCTTTCTTTAGTAACTTCACGTAGAGGATAACAGTGCTCTGGCTAGTTATAAGCTTACACTGGGGGCTGGAGATCTGTGCTGTTAATGATTCCAGTTGTGCATCTGCAGTTCTTGACCAAAAGAGAAATTCCGTCCTTTTTTATTTGCATTCTCTGTTTTGTGTGAGCTTTGTACAGTTAGAAAAACCAAAGACCTGGAAGTGGACAAACGCCAGCATTAAAATTCCCATGCAGGAATAAATCAGTTCGGTTTTATGTGTGTGTTAGACATACACAATAATCTTTTACTTAAGTGGTTACTTAGTTTTCCAAATTAAGCTAAGTTGATTTTAAGGTGGTTCATTTTGATTTAAGCATGTTTATCTGTGTAGGTTTAGATTTGGAGCCTGATTAAATAACATAAAAATACCGTAGCAAATTAGCTGCCATCTTGGATGTAGAACTTGCATATAATGGAAATTTATATTATAAACTTGCTTGTATGTAATTGGAGGAAGAAAGTTTGTTTTGTAGTGGTTTAAAACCCTTCATCTCATGACTGATGTTTTTTCAAACAAACTCAGTTTTTCTAGTCCTGTGGGTCACCCACTATGCTTCTTGTTTGGGAATTTTATTTCACCATTTCATCCTGTGGCTACACCCTTTCTTAATGTTCTTGTGTTTTCTGCAGAGCTCAGAATGTTTTGAAACTGGCTTTTGAGATACTACCTGCTATTTCCAAGTTAAAATTTTTAAAAGCAAAGTAACAACAACAACAAAAAAGTCTCTGTAGCTTTCTATTTAATAGGAATTATATTCATATTCTGGCATTTCTCTTTAAATTGTACTTTGTAATCACCAAACTGTTACCTTTCTCCAGAACATATTTTTATACTTTCTGTAGTGCATCTGTAAACCTAGTAATCCCATATTCAAATAATAAGGACCAATGATTCCTACACTGTGGTCAGAAGTTATGTTTTGATTACCCTAAGATAAATATGGAAGCTTTAACATGATGTAGAAAACTTCAAATACTAGTCTGTAACATTTTTGCTTGGATAATTAAACACAAATATTATCTTTAAGTGTAAGCGGACATGTTTCTCTTTATGTCAGCTTAGTCACTTTAATTATTTAAGATGTTGGGACTAAATCATCTTGTTTATTTTGTTCCCCAGTTGTGTTAGCATTCTTATTCCTGATCTTTGAACCAGCCTTGTAGCATAGACAACTGTTCTCTTAAGTCACTGGCTTGAATAATATTGGACAACTTAATAATTGGGTTATTGATTATTTCTCCTCCTTGGTTTTTATAGCAACAAAATCCCATTTATTAATAAATAATGGTAAATTCCATTAGTTTTCTTTTGTTGGAAATACATTCAAGCTGAATACATGCATGTCTTCTAATACTCAAGTTACCTTTGTTTTTCCCCACAGAAACTAGTAAAGTAGACTATGTCCTTTTTCAAGCTGCTACAGCGATAATGGAAGCAGTTGTAAGAGAATGGATTCTCTTGGAAAAAACTAGCATCGAGTCACTGCGAACATTCCTTCTAACCTATGTCTTACAAAGGCCTAAGTGAGTATCAAAAACATACTTCTGAACTTGTGGGATCCTGCATAAAGTCTGGGTTATCCTTTTTGTTTCCCAAGGCAGTGGTGGAAGACCATTATAACAATAATTTGTCTTCCATTCTTAGCAGTTAACTTCTGTAGAGTTGTCAGCTTTCCCTTATGAATTCACACAAAATATTTGAAAAAGAAATGTATTTAAAGTTTATTGAGCATTGATGTCCAGAATTATCTGCAACTATGTTTGTGCAATGTTGTTTGCAGCCTTCAAAAGTACGTTCGGGAGCAGATTTTATTAGCAGTAGCGGTGATAGTGAAACGGGGATCATTAGACAAATCAATCGACTGCAAAAGCATTTTTCACGAAGTCAGCCAGTTGATCAGCAGTGGTAACCCCACTGTGGTAAGTATTTATTTTTTTTCTTCAAAATTTAAGCAATCTGTATCAGCAGTTTAAGTTGTTATATACTTAGTGACTATAAAATATTTTACACTTCTCTTATCCAATTAGTAGTTGAGTTGATAGCTATTAAGCAATCATTTACCAAGTTGTTTTGAGACGAGGGTTAGTATGTGTAGTTCTTTGGTTCACGATTAGACCATATTTTTTAGGGAATAAGTTTTTCTGAATAGCTGCTTTAAATGCCATAGTTGTGGGTTGATGGTTTGTTTTGGCCATTTTTTTTGGTGTGGATTTGGAATTTTTTTTTTTTTTTTATTCCTCTGGTTTTCTTTAATCAAATAGCAAGATCTAAAAAGGATTTTCCTTTAGCTGGGAGGTTCTCTGAACACTTTTCCCCTTCCATCTGTGCGGTGCTGCACTCTTTCTGTGGCTCAGCTGTTGGAATAGACTATTGAGCAAGAGGCATAGGCTTCTGCTGTTCTCTGGGAGGCTAGTAGGTGGAGAGAAAGGGGTGTGAGGAAGTAAAATGTGGAATGGAAATACAAAACTTATTCTCAATTTAATGTCATACTACTAGGGGTAAGTGTTACCTTCGATACTGAGCTCAAAGTGGAAACAAGGTGTCCAATATCTATCTATGCATTTAGTGAAATTCCGTTTGCTATGCCAGGGGATAAGTTTAGAATAGGTCATAATAGAGGCATGTAACTAGAGATTAAAGAGAGGTGATTTTTTTCTCCTACCAAAAGAAAATCAAAGAGTATGTAGATCCCATGCTGAAACTTTAACTGAAGCTTTTCTCAAACAAAAATCTTGAGGGAATTGGCTCATAACACTGCTGAGCGTTCAGAGCAGCAGTTGTACTAGATGTGAGCAGCGAATGTTTAACTCTGAAAATTCAATCAAAGTGTGCTAGAAGTAATGCAGCTCTTCATAGTCCTAAAAATAGTGTATCACCTTTGAGCACAAGTAATATCCCTCCTGGGTATGGAAATGTCATTTATTCTTGTAAACCTTAATTTCAGTTATTTACCATCTTAGCCTTTTCGTTGTACATAATTTGGATAGAAATCTGTATTTGCTTAGCACAACAGAGTTAATGCTTTTTTCCAGGAAACATAGTCCTGTTATTGAAATGGAGTTTTACAGTTGAGGTTTTCAAGTTTTATGCACAACGCTGTGTATGCTCATGTAGTTTATAGGATTTTTCAGTAAAAATAGAAAAGTGCAGTAAATAGAAACCTGGATGTTGACAGAGAAGTCCTCTTTGAACTAACTCTTGCACGATTCAATTTCTGCAGCTGTATTCTGTGCATGCAGTGGTGTACAGACACGCTGCACTGACCACAGCATCCAGCAAGCTAAGACTGCCTGCTGCAAGTGTATCATCCCAGGCATGCTGCAGAACAGCACATCACAGAGGAGCTCTGGCTGGTGGAAGGGGCAGTGTTTCACTCTTCTCCAAGTTCATCTCACTGCCAAGTTGGGCTTAGTTTTATATTTCCCTTTATCCACCTCTCTTCACAAGTATTACTTTCTCCATAGTTTTTCCAAAGTATTAGTGCTCAAGTTGTAAGAATGTTGTTGAAAATGTCTAGGGTATATAATGATATCTTCTATTCTGGTATACTAATATGACTTACTAGCAGAAAATGACACGTGATGCTGCTGGAACATCTTTTCTGTGTGGCACCAGATACAGTTGTTAGTTTTGGGCAAACTGGTTATAAGCACATGCTTCCATATATATGTGAATGTTTACATTATAAACCAATTCTTATTCATAAAAACGTTCTTGCAATCTTCTGAAACTTTGCTGCAAGAGAGATTCTGGTACAGGTGCAGCTTCATGTGGCCCAGGACCGGTGTATGCTGTAATAAGCAGCAATAAAATGGTGTGTTAGCACAGTACCTGCCACGACTGCATTCTGAATGGGGTCAGGACATGTCTCCTGCATAAATATATAACAACTTTGAAAGGTTGTGTGAAATAATTCATATGATGAATTATCCATGTATCTTTTCAAATATGGCTAGGTGACTTTTTTCTTCACTGGTGTCCCTGTATCATCCAGCAGTGCTCATCTGTGTGAGACCTCAGTCGTGCAGTTGCCTTGTTGCCATGTGAAGTCTCAGCTGAGGGTGCTTCAGGGTATGGTGAGAAGCTGAGGGAGTGGTGCTGCTCTCAAGATCCAAGATGTGCGGTCAGGACAGTGCCATGAACTGTCATGGATGTTTCTGGAGATGTGTTTATACTAGTTATTTATAAAAACAGGTCCTCATCCAAGTTAGGGAGGAGGCTAGGGATATAGATGTTGGGGGAGATCAGCAGATGTTTTCCAGCCTTCCATGCCTCCCTATGGAAGGAGTAATTCGATTTTTTTGACGTCTTTCCTGTAGAGTGCATTTTTTCCTGATGTGCATTCTTGCCTCCATATAAACTCAAGTTTCAGAAGTCTGTGATACCTTTGTGACTATAAATTCTTTGTCAATTCTCTTGGTCACCTTTTGTATCCCTCCCAGACTTCTACTCCATGTTTCCGCTGACCTTCTGCCTGAGGTTCACTCCAGCAGCTGAGAAATAACAGATGGAGTCAGCAGCAGGTCACTTCATACTTAAAAATGTTTAAAGCTCTTAAATGAGAGCTATCAGCAGCTCTTACTTGCTGATAATGGCTTTCTACAGCAGTTTGTAAGTCAGAGGAAGTCCTTTTTTAAAAAGTAGTGTTCTCTTGCCTGCTTCCTGCTTACTTTTTCCACTCTGTTGGCTCTGAAGCTTCTTGACCCTTCTTCGCCTTGCAAGAATAAAGTAAATACTTAATCTTTTCCATTCTGTGCAGCCCTCCACCCAGTTTCTGTCAGACATCTGTACTAGCTTTGTGATCATTAGACAGTCCTGGTCCGTGAAATCTTTCAGACTCTTCAGCAACATCTTGTCAGGATCACGTCTTTATGGGTGGAATAATAAGGAGGGCAGTGAATGTAGAAGGTACTGTCTGTTGTGTGTGTCCTTTTGCAGGATTTGATATGCTTAATACCTTAATATTAGTTAAAAATATCTTTAGAGATGGATGTATTTTGAGGATGGAACTTGAAGGGATGTTGTGGCAAACTGACATGTGAGCAAGACTGATGGATAAACTGTTGAGAATGAAAAGATGAAAAGGAAATTAGAAGGCAGAGAAGGTGAGGAATAGTGACGAGAGGAAGAAAGTGGTCAGGAGATGAAAAAGATGGCTTTAGTATTGAGTAATCTTTTAATAGTGGAACACAGTGTACGTACGAGGGAAATAACAGGGCACTAAGGAAAGGTTATACTACAGGGATGGGAAGGATGCGTGATTAGAGCCAGCTTTTGAACCTGGAGTGCTGGCTTCTGCTGCTGGTTCTCTGCCATTTGGTCCTTTATGAATCTAATGGAAGAAACCTTTTCTGAGAACAGAAAGTGAACTTTGAGTCTGACTTCTTAGTTATTAGAACTGAGTTTAGGTAGTAGTCCTCTGGGAGGACAAGGATTAGCTTTGGAGTTCTTGATTTTGTTTCTCCTGGCTCCTCCTGTAGCATTGGTAAAAGCCATCCTCCTGCTTATGAAGGAGAATGTGTAATCTCCCTTCAATAGCAATTTCAGGGTCTCTTTTCAAAAATCTTCAACTCTAGGGGACCAAGCTTCTGGCAGTAGACACAGTATCATGAGCCAATCTTAAAATGCTAAATACATGTTTTCTATCACTGATTTCAAGATTTTGGAGAGTTTTGTGGGCCAAGTTTTTCTCAACTACAAATGCCTTCAATTTCTTGACTTTTTTTTTTGTGTTAGAATATTCTGCTTTTGCATAGCAGAGGGATTTCATTTGTCCTTCATCCCTGCCAGAAAGACAGGAATCCTGGCAGCTAAGGTGACTGATTCCCAGGAGGAGGATCTCCTCTGCATATGAACACAGTCAGATGGACTTTGTTTAAAACTGGACTGGGATATGGGTCACACCTTGATTTCTTCCAGAATGTGTAGGCAGATGCAGAGGGTCCAGGTGCTGTAGACCTGACATGGGACTGGGAAGCAATGGAAGCTGTGCTTTTTAATATCTACAATGCATACAGTAGAATGTATTCTAATACAAAGCTCCATATCTGAAGCCTACGTTTTTTTCTGTATGTGGAAGGAGACTTGTCAAAACTTACTGGAAGAGCTCTGGATTCCTGATAGTTCCTAAAGTTTTTAAATCTGTTGTTCTGTTTCTCAATGTGATAGTTGGGCTAGAGAGAAGATCCAGATGCTTCAGGTTACCTAAAGCTTTCGGGGGATGTGCTATGAATGGATTTCATATGAGCAGTGGGAAATATTACTAAGAAAAACTCTAGACATTAATCTTCATTGAGATTAATCTATCCATTATAATGGCTACATGGATAACTAGTTATATTTATTTAGCATTTACAGTTCTTATTTCTGTTCTTTGAAAGGAATTTTACTTCTGTAGCCCTGTCTAGCTGTTGCTGTCTCATGTGGTTGGGTAGGAGTTGGAGAGGTTCTCCTGACTTCTACGTTTAAACAAAAACATATGTACTATCCCCTCCCCCAGGCTGTATCTTCTGGTCTAATAAAATTGTTACCTTGTCCTATGAACCTCACTGGCCTCAAGATGTTGAGTATGAAAACCAGATGGTAAACCAGGATATTTAAGCTGTTCCTTCCTGCTGACAAGTGCTCTATGAAGGCCTAAGTTAGTGTGTTTAAAGGTTGGTTTGGGAATTTCAGGGATCCAGAAATTATTCCAAGTATGAGGTTAAAACTTGGTAGTAGGAATGTAAGAGAACTTTAAAACTTAAGTATTTTTTTTTGTAGTTGTATTAACCAGAGTGGCTTTTGCAGTTTTCAGATTTTCTGTTGAAAGAGAGCCTGCTTTAGGAGAGATGCAATACAGCAAGACTCCAGCTTAGCTGCTTAATAACTTTTAACATTAGAAATTGATATCTCCCAGTATAGCAATTTACACTAGAGCCACAGTTTCAAAGATAGGGTTGGGAAGTGAGAAAATGTGTTACAGTGGAGAGATGGGCATCCTCTGTTTTATGCGTGGCATCCAGGACTCCTCATTTCCTCCATTTTGCCATCTCATGAGGTGTGTGCCTGTGGAGTCCCTCACCTGTGACATAGAAAGACATTATGGCTTTCTATGTGTTACACCTGTATTTCTTTTCTTACTGTCGTGATACAAATAAACAGACTTGAGGGGAAAAGCCTCTTGAAGATGTTTGTTGACCTGAGCTGCTTGCTCTTAAGTTCCTCTTCCTCTCAGAGGTACCACCCTTCAGATACATGTGTTCAGTAATAAACTGGATCTTTGTGGGAGTCTGCTTAAAAACACCCAGCCTTCTCCTTCACAACCTCTTATTTTTTCTCTGGGCAGATCTGCTGTGGAGCACTCATTTGGCATATCTGGCAGTATGGCAGGCAGAGGTGGGCACAAAAGACCAGGAATGAGTACTGGGAAAAGGGGGGAGGGACGACACCTGCCCATCAAAGAGCACTTGTTAGGATGGTGTATATTTAAAGCTGGGTGATACTGAAGGCAAGCTGCATGGCTAGTCTTACTGTTTGTTATTTCGAATTTAATTGAAAGTCTGATATTTGTTCATGCACCTGTTGTAGGAGTGAAGATTCAACTGGTGCCTTTCAGACAAAAACCTGGAGAGGGATATGTTACCTCTAGATGAACGATTTTCAGACCTTCACTTTTTTAATGAGATTACTTTTTTTTTTTACTCCTCCTGATTTCTGCTTCACAGCTTCACCTGTCTCCAGAGAAACAAAGAAAAGCATGTTTTGCACCCTATGCTCCAGCAAACTCTGTCTGAACCTCTTCCATTATGAGTAGAGGCTGCTACTTCCCCTCTCTCTTTGGCCAAAGCCTGCATGCTTCACATGCCACAAGATCATCTTCCTCTAGCCCCCAGTGATTTGCAGAGGAATTGATTTTCTCTTTCTCAGCTCACCCTTGGGGCTTCCCCTTGGTTTGTCTGGTTCTCCTCAAGGAAGGGAAGCAAGGTCTCACCTGTTGTGCTGCTGTAGCTGTGGTGTGTTAACCTGACACTGGTCAATTGTCTTAGCACAGTGGCAGAGAGGGAATGAGAGGAAAGGAGTGTGCTGCCCAGCCAGTCCCTTACTGCTGACAGCACAGAACTGCAGCTGTGGATCCTATTCCTATCATCCTGTCCCTCCTCTACAGCTTATTTCCACCAGTTGGCTCATTTGGGAAAGAACAAACAGATAGAATTTAGTGCTTGCTTCTCTTTCTTCAGAATATATTCTGGTTTTCTTTGGTTAAGAACCACTACTTCAACTTCTGGGTCCCCCACTCACTTTGCAATACTCAGAAGGTGAAAAGTTGGAGTGGCCCCAGTTACTCCATATATGTCTTTTCTGGTATTTCTTTTGGCCCTGTGGCCATCCTGTTAAACTTTCCATTTGTAGTTGCAGCTTACATTGGAGATTTAGATACTCTGAAAATGTTAGCAAATACAGCTGTGCTTATTCAAGGAAGTTAGGAAAGAAGTGTATTACTGCCTTTATAAAGAAAGCCTTGCTTTAAACAACTTATTTGGTAAAATTGCTTTGGACACATTCTCATTACAGAATTCCATCACCTAGAAGCAACATAGCAAGTTCTAGTAAATCTGATAGATTTTTTTAGTTTGTTTTTTTTTTTTTTTTAAATTCTTCCTGCTCTTGTGCAAGTTAAATGTAGATAGTTTAGGGATATTATTAAATATAAAGCCAGTTCTCTTTGATTTCAGTAACAGAGTTTGCCTTGTACAGGTGGAGACAAAAAGTCCTCTAAATGCATATTCCGGCTGGCAGTGATCTAATGTAACAGGGTAGATACTATGATTTTTTCTATGAAGGTAAGACCTTCATTCTTTTAAATACGCTTACAACTTTTTCTGTAGGTATAAATAACACTTGTAGAGGGCATCGCATGATAGCTTAGGTTTTGCAGTAAAATAAATTATTTAATCAAACCTCTGACAGCCTAAGTGTATCTCTGCTCTGAATTTTAGAGCAGAGGAAACTGTTTTGGTGTTGTAGTTCATTTGGCTTTGTTGGCTTTTCTGCCTCAGAGCTGGTGTACCACATGTCCATTTTTTCCTAAGCTGTATTTGAACTCTTCTCCCCTTCAGATGCTTTGTAACCTAACTACCCTCAAATGAAGCAGTTCATTTATTCCATGGGCAGCGCAGGCACAAGTGTGAAATCCCTTCAAACATTATGGGTTTAACTTTTTTATAGGGGGCATTCCATTTGGAAGAATAAGTTGCATTTACCTTTTGCATCTGAGTTTTATCAATGGTATATAAATGTTGTTTACTGTTAAAATGGTGCACAGTCTTTCTGTAGTGTCTGTTTCATTAGAGTAATTTAAAAAGAAAACCACTAAAACGATGTTACCGCTGGGTGTCTGATTGCCAAGTTAATCTCTTATCACAAGTCCCATTGATCTTCTGTTTGAGCAGCTGAGAGTCTATTTTATGTATAGTGATCTTTCATAAAGTTTATTCCTGGTAATAAAGCTAACTGGGGTGAGTGCCAAGCTATTCTCAGAGGCAATCCACTCTCAACAAGAGGAGGATTTTATTTTGTTAGATGGGGTTATTGTTTGGGTATGTACTTGTGGCAGAACTGGTGAAATTGCTAGCGAGTGAGTCAAACTGGGTTCAGAGGTGTACTCTTACTGGTATGAAGTTAATGGCATTACTGCACAATAGACATTCAGATCTGGCTTTTAATATGATGCCTAGAGTCACGTGCATTTTCTACTTATTACTATGTGGTATTACTAACTTGGATTGTTGATCTATTCTGTGGTGTGGCAAAAACCTTTATAAAAGAACCCAAAACCCCACCACAAAACAACAGAAAAAGCACTCCACCCTAGAATTGGATATGTATTAGTCACATTCAATATTCTTATGTGTAAGAAGAGGAAGTAATTTTAGTTCACAGAGAACACCAGTACTGGTTTCTCTGAAATTATGTTGTTTTTCAGATTTTTTAAATCTTTCTTCTAATAGTATTTGTGTTGATGTCGTTAGTGTCTTCACACCAAACATACCTGTAAATTAAAAAAATATAATTCAAAATATTAGTAGTTAACTTTGAGTAAAGTTACTTTATGAAAAGTCAAATTTTATTTTTAGTAAAGTGTACTTAAGTTATATTCCAAAGTTTCTGAAGTATTACTGTGTATTCAGGAGAGTTTAATAGATGGCAGGGCACATGTTCCTTTGAGCCAACAGTTAGTTAATATTCCTGCAGCCGTATGCCACTTTTGGGAAGCCACTGGTAGTTTCGTATAGCTCTATGCAAATGCTTGACATTGCAAGGACTGATTACAGGTCCTGTGGTCTGTCTTGTTCAGCTCTTGTCTAAAAGCTGAACTCATGGGGGCTGGCACTTGCCTTCTAGGAAACCAGTCTCAAGCTATCTTGTCTCAGCCTGTTGTTGCAGTAAATTTTAAATTACTGGCCAATATCTTCTCCTGCTGCTCTGGTGACCTGGATATACTGGAGTTCTTACAATTACTCATGGATGCAAGGGGTAAATGCAGGTGCAGATGGTGACAGGATCACATGGGTGTGCACATATTGCACACAGCACCCTTGGGATGGTAGGGGAATGGGGCAGGATTTGCAGCCCAGGTATTGAAATACCAAGCTGAGGAAGTAGATGGCATGCTGGGTCCTCAGTAGGAGGGAAGAGAGCAGAGGGATGCATTGTGCCCTGGTGTATGCCATGAACTAGGATGCTGGAGGGAATAAATTGTGTACATCTTTAGTAACTTCTGTCATGCTCAAAGCAGGTAGTGATGTCTCAGAACTACCTGAAATAGCTCTCATTGAAATTAGGGAGACAGGTCACTGCTCAAACTGCTTTATTGGGCTCTTAGCAGATTCAGTCAGCCTAGCTGCATCCATTGCTCTTTCCACCTTCCAAGAGATGTGTTTACCATCAGTCATAAAATTTAACCTTCCATATAATTTCTTCTTGGAATCAGGAGAAAAGCACACAAAAAAACTGGAACACACTTGTATCATTCAGTAACAGATTACTCTCCAAAGAGAAAGGATACATTATTATATACATATAAACAGACTGGAGAAAAAGAAAGGAGAAAATATCTATTATTTAACTAATATTAACTGTTTGTAATCATGGTGGGAACAGACATTGTTTTCCTCTTACTCCTTATCTGTCATTCGAAGTTACTGATTTATTTTCCAACAATTGGCAACCAACTGCAAGTGATAGGTGGTCTGCTTTGCTGCCCTGCTTGTCCTGTGGTGGTCTGGATGGTGGCTTGGTGTGAAGATCTTTGCATGGTAACACAGAAGCAGCTCAGCTTTACCCAGACCATTGTACTATTGGAGCCACTGATACCACTTGTTAATCAGGGTGTATTATAGAGCATCAAAGTGTACAGATTTGTAATTACAGCTAATGATGTCCTTATGTCATGGATGCTTTGAGCTGAAAAATGTGAGTGTGTCAGTAATTTAAGCATCAAATAAAAGCCTGTATTTTAAACTATTTAGAGAGTCTTGTAAGACCTCTGAATCTCCTGGAACATAATGAAATTGAACAGTGTTCTCTGGCAGCTTTGCATTATTTCTTTAAAAACATGTATTTTTATCTGAAGCATTGTTCTAAAGTCAAACTTCAAGTGTTTTTAGGTTTTTGGTTGGTTGGGTTTTTTAACCCAGGTTAATTCTTTTCATATGGGACTTCTAATGTTGGATTTAAAACTCAATGCTAGTCTATACTGATTTTCATTTTTTTTAATATTAGATCAAATCAGGATTTCCTCTACAGAAAAAATATTTATTGTATGAATACCTTACACATAGATTTGGAAATAAAATACTGAAATGTTTGAGCTAATTAGAAATACTTCTAGTATAGAACTGACAAAGTTGAACTTTTACTAGAATAGTTTAAAATGTAATGCTGTTTTTCACTGGCTGAACATTGCTTTTGTCATATGTGTCATTTGACAGAGGTGACTGTAGATGAGAAATAGTCCACTTGAAATTAAACGGTTATTTCTTTAAAATGTAAAGCTTGTACTTAGCAACTGATCAGCAATATACTGTCTCCTGTGCTGATACAGCTTTATTGCATAGAAGAGAAAACCCATATATTATCGTGAAGCCATTATGTTTGATCTGTCTGGGACTTATTTAGCAAGTAAGAATGTTAATTTAGTGTATACTGGCTAAGATAACTAGTTGTCTGGGGGGGTCAAGGTACTGACTTCAGAGGCATTTCTGAACAAAGATGTTGCAGTTGGTGGGTGGATGGCACTGGTCTCAGCTGTTGTATGAGCTTGCATAAATAGTATCATCTCCACTTTAATCTTTCGGGTGTTCAGAGGTAGTGTGCATATTTCTGTTTAACCCCTGGACACTTGCTGGCATGCATGACCCTTTAACAATTCCTATCCCTCTGTCCATCCCTAGCACCTTGGCTCCAAACAGTCTGGGAGGATAGCCAGTAATTGTGAAGTTTTTTGTTAAGAACATCTCTTTAACAGAAAGATGTTTTCATTTCACTGGTATACACTTTCTATTGTGCTTGTTACAGTAGTGTATGGCACACTTCTGAAGTACTACTTGCATCTCCAGTGAGCAATACTTGCTCTCTTTTGTGTGCAAAGATGGGTTAACAGATATTAAAACAAATGATGATGGTTACTGGCCTTTGGCATCAGGAAAAAAGCCTTTTTTTTTATATTTAAGAAAACAGCAACAAAGGCTGGAGCCATGTATTTCATAAAGAAGGTTGACTGTTGTGTTTTAGGATAGGCATTTGATTTACCTTACCTTAAATTTTGAGAATGAAAAGGATACTTAAACCTTCGGCCTTCATGAATCTGTCTCTGTGAAATTAGCATGCCTTTTTCTCACTGATTTTTATATTGCTTCGGAGGCATTGTTTTATAAGAGTAGTCTTAAAGATTATTTCTGAGGCTTGTGGATATTGTGCTTTGGAGGGAAGTATCAAAGACCTTTCAAAAATCAGAGGTTTCTGTGGATTCCTCTCAATTTTTTTTGATGAGGGAGAGGGAAAAGATGTAGACGGTGTATTATTGCAAGTGTTGCTTTTGACAAACTTCTGTCACTTCTAGTGCTATAAATTTAATCATTATCAAATACCAACATGGTAAGTGTAGCAAATGCAAAGAAGGACCAAAACAAACTTCAAAGTGATGTGACCTGAACTATTAGATCAATTGAAATAAGTGGAAAGAATCTTCCCTGAAACTAATACCTGTAAAGCCTTGTGCACAGAGAGAGAAAGTAAATGGCAAGGCTGGAAAATGGTTTGCAATAAGTTGGTTTCTGTTTTGTAGTGAAGACTGCACAGGTGCCAGCTTTGATATTGCTCAAATAATTGAGGTTTCTTTTGTGTAAGATGGAGCCCTGATGATTCTGGAGATGGTTCATCCAAGGATCTATATTGCTGAAATTTTGACTTGTTTAGTTTGTGTTAGAAGGAACGGAAGCAATAGTCATATTAAAATGCTAATAAGAAAATTGAAGGACACTGTAGGTGCTATTACATTATTGGACATCTTTTAGTTATATTATTCCCCCTTATTTTTTTTATAGCAAACTTTGGCCTGTTCCATTCTAACGGCGTTGTTGAGCGAGTTCTCAAGTTCAAGTAAAACCAGCAACATTGGACTAAGCATGGAGTTCCATGGTAACTGTAAACGTATATTTCAGGTAAACTAGTTCTGTACTGATATATGATACCTCTCTTTCTAAAATTTAAACACTGAGAAGCAGAAGTACTTTCCTGTGCCAGGTGCATTCAGGTGCACTGTGTCTTTAAAAGCGTTTATTAGAACAAATACTACAAAGGCAGATACTGGCTACTTCAGGAAAATTGATAATGTATTTTTAAAAAACTTGTATCAAGAAGGTGCAATCCCTTTGTGCCCATTTTGTGAATGTAGAGCTACAGATCTTTATGCGGTTGGGCTCTTAATTCCTTGGCTACCAATTGCAAACAAAACGAATACTCTGTGGAACAATGATAGTCTTAAATATAGCTTTGGTTTAAAGCCAAGGAGAGCTATGTATGTATTTAAAAATATTATTGCAGATGGTGTAGTCTGGTTGTCTCAGATGTATTGTTTGGCCAGTCAGAAATGTTTTCGTGAAGCCATTGCTTTAAACTGACTGTTGTGGAACAACTTACCAACTTTTTTTCATGCCAAAGACCAACTCTTTTCCACCAGTTATTTAAAAACATATTGTTTTTTAATCTTTTAACAACTGGCATTTACAGAAGATTTTTTTCATAGTCTTTGCAAATGTAATCAATTGATTTTGGCAAAAGGAGGGGATTCTCACTGACAACTTCAGAATATTTTCTGTATTGTAATGAAAAATAGGGTGAAACCAGAAAATTATTTTCTCTTTAGAAAAAATATTCCTTTTTAATCAGCGTTTTAATTAATGACTGAGATACTCAATATATTGTGTTCGTCCTGACTATAGGAGGACGATCTGCGGCAGATCTTCATGCTCACGGTAGAGGTACTTCAGGAATTCAGCAGACGTGAAAACCTCAATGCTCAGATGTCTTCAGTGTTTCAGCGTTATCTTGCACTAGCCAATCAGGTCTTAAGCTGGAACTTCCTTCCTCCAAATTATATCCTTTTTATGTCAGGACTTTTGTTTCTGTTGACTTGGGTCACTTCCTACTGCGTGAGAAGTAAAGTCTTTGAAAGGAGAAAAAAAAGTAAAACTTTATAAACCTTATATTTAGTCCTTGATTTATATTTTCTTCCATGAGTGCTTTTGGTCACCACCATGCTTGCTAACAGAAGCTGCTGTTGCTCTTCATTAAAGTTTTAAAGTATTTTACATAAAAGACAAAACAAACAGAGCAGCCCTGTTACAGGTTCATGGTCTGTCTGGTTTGGTTCAGGGTTGAGGAAATGTGTAATATGCTGCTTTAGTGTAGAACCATATGGTGAAAAGTCTAAGTTCTGTTTAATTTTTATGCAGAGATCTGATCTGTCCTACTTTTCTCCTTCAGAAGAGAAAGGGGCAGGCAAATGTCCGATCTAGGAACATGCATGCTCAACCAACTCCCCATAAAAGAGCATGGTTGTATACTAGAACATAAAATAGATTCTCTTCAGTCTGAAAAAAATGTTTGATAGCTGAAAGAAGAAATGGCATCTCCTTTTAATGCAGGGGCTTCCACTGCTTCCATTTTGACATTTTTGTGATATGTGCTGATTATTAGTCCAGAGAAAGGTGGAGTTGGACAGTAGAGGAGGAAATGGGAATCAGAAGGAGAAAGGGTCTTAGTGAGGGAGAGAAGGAAAAAGATACAAAAATGTTCAGTCCAAAAAATGGGCTAGATGAATATTGTAGAAATATTCAATTACACTCCGTATTTAATAGGGGTTTAAGACAGCATATATAGTACATCATTATAGTACCTCTTTTAATAACCAGACTGTCTTTAAGAAGCTCAACAAACCTTGCAAGAGCCAAATTTTTTATCTGTTTTATCAACTTTTTTATTAAAATGTTTGAAATGGCTACCAAGTTATACATACTGCAGGAATCTTGATGTTGCCTTCAAATACACTGTGAGGGATTTTATTTGCTTTCCTAGTGTGGAAGTCAGAAGGTGATATCTCTGAGATTTTGTTTTCTTTGAGTCTGTTCATTATACTGCAGGCAGCAAAAGTAAATTTATTTGAAACTGGATATTTCTTAGTTCACATCTGTAAAGCAGAATACCAGTTATATTGGCTATATGGAAGGTGCCATGGATTAAAAGTAAATACCCTGCTTCTGGTTGTCCCTGAAGTGATTTGGCAGAGGTTCAGAGAGGAATTTAGTGCATGTGCCTACAAGATGGACACTGTAGTCAAATTATTGCACCTTATAAAAGTTTTTGGAAGTGGATTTGGGATTTGTAAGAATTCAAATCATGTGTGAACACTTCTTCTAAGCTGTAATCTTAAGTAGAAGGGAAATGCTTTTGTGTTGTGCAGTGGTGATTCCCTCTGAATTTTAGTCTTGCTCTGTACAAACCTCTGATGTAGTCCTAAATACTGATCTTGTTACAGTTTGAAGTGAAGGCTATAGTTCTTCATGAGCTCTTTATCCCAGGCTAAGGTTTGTAGTGGTGGAGCTAAATAGATACAAGTAAGATGGTGAGCCTTGGGAGTTCTAGTTTTTCTTTATACATCCGTATAAATGAAGTTGATTTAGTCTGTAGATAGATGCTACTAAAGAAGTGTTAATAGAAATAGCAATGCAAGCCATACTGCTTCTTAAGGTTAACAATGTTTTCTACTACTTGGCCTACTTTAGATACTACAGTTGTTAGACAAATTCTGGCCATTTCTGGAGATTGGATGGACCTTTAGTGTGAACCACAAGTGCTCTTAATGGGTCTATTTCAAATATTTTCATAATTTCTGATCCGTTTGATACCATCTTTTTGTTTTCTACCACTGGATGTTTCATTTTGCAGTAAGAATTATAGCACCAACTTGGGTCTTCCTGCTCTATGTAGCAACCTGTTTTCACAGAAATTGGAATGTCCTCAATCATCCTTGAGAAATGTGGGTCTCAGCTGCCAAAGATTCAATACCTGTTGGGGTTTACAGCACCATGTTGATCGTATTGTGGCGTAAATCTCTCTTCCTTAAGAAGTCTGGTTTAAAAGTAACTGTTAATTGTTAGCTCATGGGCAGGGAAACTTAACTTGGCTGTAGTTTCTAAATACGTAGCACGTTACATGGAACGTAAGAATTGCTGTGTTGATTGACCGCTTGGCATCCTTTTGGTATCCTCTTTCCAAATCTTGACAGTACATGTGCTGAAGCCATGGGAATAAATTTAGTACTCGAAGCATGGAGTAAATCGATCCATTGTATCCTCAGATATATCGTTTTCCTTTAGTTGGTATTTCCCCTGGCAAGATAGTATTAATTCTCAGTATTCCCTGCAGCGTCACAGTGATCTGCAGTATATTTATGTAATCTTTAGTAAGATTCTTGTACCTTCAAAAAAGGGAAGTAGCATAAATGTGCATTAACTGTACAGTGACCATTGCAAGAGGCAGGTTATTTAAATCCCCAAGTTTGAGAATTGCATCAAAACATAGCACTTCTGAAGAGTTGTGTGCTGTTATGGGACAAGTGTTATAGGATAAGTGTTGCTTTGTTAAATGCAGTCTTGGACAGTGCTGCCACCAGTCCTGACAGAAGACTTGTAATAAGTCTGTATTGTCAATTGCCACCAGGAAAGACAAATTCTGAAATGGCCACCACATCGGAGCAACAAAAGGAGACTGGGGTCTACCTACTTTCAGATTGGAACTCAGTATTTTTAAAGTGTCTTTGGATGTAGTGCCTGCAATAGGAAGGACATGGCACAGTGACTTTGGAGGCCTCCCTTTGGTCATCTGCAATTTCTCCCATTTCATTTTCTGGCAATCATCTACTGTTATTTTTATGTGCTGCCTTGAGATACTAGTTCACCCGGTGTTTGCGGCTGATTCGGAGATAGTCTGTTGTGGCATGTTGGCTTCTGTACAGTTTCTTTTTTTCAGTGCTGTTACAGTACTGTTAAATATTGTTTACTCAAATAGAACTAGTTTTAACTGCATCTTTTCTTAAATGAATGTTTTTACTAATTAAGGAAGTGCAGGTGATCAGTATTAAGAGGTACAGCCATCTCCTTTACAAGACTGCCTTCATCTATTGCACTAGATAGAAGTTCAAGCTCACTCCTAGTACACTGTGAGTACCCTAAGTCTCTAGTTGGGGAGCTGAATGTTGCTGGATTTTAATGCACCTTGGCATGAACATGTATGTCCTGTGAAGTCAAGATGTAATTATAAATTATATTACTTTACCTCCAAAGGTGTTTCTCCCATCTTCTTGATTTTGGGATTTCTCTGTTCTTGGCAGCCACATTCTAATGCGCTTTGGATGAATGTCCTCAAATGGAAAAGTTCTTCAGCAGACCATAAGATTTTTGTCCAGCTGTCTCCCATCTACAGACAGGTGTCTGTTATCTGTCATTAGAAGCTGTCATGGAAGTACTTATCCCTTATTCTCTTTAATGTGTAGGTCATAGTACATAAAGAGAAGCTTGAGCTTTAGTTCTTGTTTTGGATTTGGTGCCTTTACTTGTTTGGAGGCAAGCTGGCAAATTTTCTAATAAATGTAGAACAGGGGATTTAAAATGCAGGTTATGTAAACCTAATGAGTTGCACTGTGCTAATATGCATCGTTACCATTCCATTGAAGTTAATGGTGCAATGGGAGTTGTATGAACTGACTGAAGCTTTTGTCTGATCTGAACATTTTTGTGTGTGTTCCTTGGCTGCACAGTTAAAGGAAGAAAGCTTTTCATATCTCTGTTTTGAAAATGTCTTTTAAACCTCAAGCCAGAATGAGACACCTGTCTGGGAGATTCTGTGAACCATACCGTTCTGCAGACTTTCAAGATCTGAACTCAGTCCAACCCAGATTGGAAGCATCTGTTGCACATAATGGAAGTGCATGAAAACCACACAGAATGCTCCAGAAAACTCGAGATTTTGTTTTGAGAAATTATTCAAGTTGGCATTGCTGCTGAAAAAGCACCCTGCCTTATCACCTCCCATGAGCATGATACTGAGCAGGGAACCACCTGGCATGGGGGTGTTTTTTTTATCGGGTCATGGTCCCCAGCTTGATTTGCTGCATAGCTACAGAAAGGATTCAACCTGTACCAAAGAGTTACAACACAGAATTCTTCAGCAGCACAGCTGCTTTTCATAGGCCTTGTTTTTAGCAGCCTGGAATTATCCTGAATTTACTACAACAGCCTGTCCTTATCTGAAAAATGAAGGGTTGGGGCATTGTCCTGGCTATTGTTTGGGATATAAAGAAAAATTCAGTGTAACTGAAATAGCTGTATTTATGAAAGTGCAAAAGAGAGCTGCATTTTACTTTTCTTAGACTTACCACTTTTAGGTGAAAACTGACCTGACTTTGAAATCCTTGATGTTTATAAATTATTTCTAGGGTACTGTATGTTTTCTTGGCAGTCCTTTCTAGCAACTTTTTAAGACAACATTGGGCAAAAGCAGTAAGATTGATGGGTCCCCTGAATTTGATCACAATTGCACTAAAGATACTTATATTGATACTGAACTTTTTAACTACTAGTCTTTCATCATTTAGGTTTTCCTGAATGTATTTTGAAATCAGGTTGCAATGTAAGAGCATCTTAGTAATCACCATTTTTATGAAGGGGAGCTGATGTTCTGCTCGCTTGCCCCAGTAGTTTAAGTTTCCAGTTTTTTAAAGATAGTCATCAGCATCCTAGATGGCAGCCACTATGACTTGTAAACCGCATCTGCATGGCAACTACTTGTGCATAGGTGCTTTAAATGCAAGTTAGGCTTGGGGTGATTAGCTTGCATACCATTAACTGTATAACCATAGCAGCAGAATGTACCAGGAATTGGTGAATCCACTTGGGTGGTCATGAGCCTTGGTACTGGAATGGCTAAACTGCTAGAGGCTCTGGGATTGGCCAGGTTTAAAATTAGCTTGGGTGTTCCTACACTTCCTCCCCCTGTTGCTGCAGTCTGAGTCCAGTGTCTCCAACACAAAATACTGTTTCATTCTCATGGTAGTTAAGAATACTTGTGTTTAATAATTAAATATTTAAGCATATGTTCCTTGTCCTGGTTCCTGCATGTATTTGCCAAGAGTGTAAGGTATGGAAAGGTCTGTGAGGAATTTCTCCATAGGGGGCAGCAAGCCTCTGCATCAGTTTTAGGCAGTTGCTCCTTGGACTCATCCCATGTTCTTGGCTGACTAGCTAGAAAGGCAGAGGAGGTCTTAAAAATCTGAATAAAATCAGTATGTTAACAGTGTATGGCAGATCTCCAAGCACTTACCTTTCTAATGCAGTTTTTTAATTGTAAAATGCAAGTCTGAGACTGGCACAAAGCTGTCCAGAGATATTTCAAACAACAAAGGTAAAGTGATTAAAATAACTTTTAAGAAAGATATTTGGACCTTAGCACTCCGGGAGCTTTTCCTCCATTTCTGAGATGTTCTTCACTCCTGTGGACAAATTTGTGAATGGGATTCTAGCAGGAGAAATCTCAGCTTTGATTATTGAGTTCCAAACTTACTGCTTTGTGGAAGAACAAGACTTGCCTCTCTTAGGAAAAGACTGTGGGGTCCATTCTCAGATACTGGAATTTGTAGCAAGTGAAACATGAAGTGAAACATTATAATCCGTCATGGCTGCCTTAGGATATGAAATATTCTGATATGCATCTTCACTGATCAGACCCTTCCTGGGACAGAGGCTAAGAGTGGGAGGAAAACTCCACATTTGCTGGTCTTTTATTTTCTTTTTCTTAATATGTTTCTCCAAGAAGCACATAAAACCTCAAACTTTGTTTTCTAAATTAGTTTTAAAAATTTGTAAGTTTAAAAAGACTACTCGTATTTTTCCAGCTCATGAAACAAAACCAAGCATAATGTCTACATGCATAAATTTAGCAAAGATAAAAGAAAATCTCTCTTTAAACATTATGGTCTTCTCCTTTTCCTCTCTAGACACTAATAGTGAGCATATGAGCCTTATCATACCTGAAGGCATCTAGTTATATTCTTATGCTTTTCAAAAGCATTTGGTTCACGTTATTGAATAATCTGTTCTGATTCATGAAGAAGATTCTACTCTCTGAAGGAATCAGTGCCCTAAGCCTTGCAAAATGGGTGAAACTTTGACATGCTTCTGGTAGCTGTTTCCTAGCCTGAGTTTCCATGTCATTCAATGTGAACTGTAGTAAGAGTTAATAATTCCTCAGTTGAACTAGGAATGTTAGAAGCATTTGTATTATTACCAGAAGTGGTTTACAAATGTTTTTCATTTTAGAAACAAATAGAAAACCTCCCGAACTCTCCAGGATGTCACGGTAGACTGATCTACACTTATCATAAATCTCTATTAAAAGTCTAAATCATAAGTCTAAGCTTGAGTGCTTAGAAAAAAAGTGTTGTTCTAGTACTGTACTTTTTGTTTCTTCATAAGTATTGAGAAGTAAATTAATTTTGGATGATGAAGACTGCATTTGTCCTGTGTAACCCATGTACTAGGTAATTAGTGCCATTTTTTTCAGATTTGGCATAACTAGACTGCTGCTAATAAGGCTGAACCATAGCACAGTATAAACTGGGGTATTTCTTGGCAGCAAGCATCTCCACAGCCAACTTCTGGTAATGTTTGCATACATTTAGTATGTGATGGAAAATGGGTTCAAGATCTCCACTGATAGGTGGAGGCATAATTTGTGATGTTCAGTGAACAGATATTTTACCCACAAATCTCCTATTGTCAGATGTGTCATCAGTCCATTAGCGTGAGAAACAGGACTAAAAATAACAGGATAGGGCTGCTAAATAGTGAGCCTTGTTAAAATAGTGACAGCAAACTAGCCCTTCTTTCATTCCACATGAAAAGTGTTTTGTAGCTGATCCCCTCTGTGGGCTCAACCTAGCAAAGAACAAATTTATTTTAAGAGATCGATATTGTATCTGTGATTGTCTTCTGATATTGGTATTTCACAGCAAAGGGCATTCTTGTCAGTAAACGGTTTTAAAATACCATTTTGACTAAAACATTCCACATGAAAAGGAAAAAAAGACATCTCTTAATTTGCCAGGTAAAATTAGTTTTAATTTGTAATATTGTTCCTGATAAAGCATGTTTACTTGTGATAATTTCATGCCCATATTTTAATTTTAATTTTTTTTCCACTGGGGAGAACCCCAAACCGTTTTTGATCACTTAAATTGTGTCTGTCTCTCAGAGGGAAGTAAAATAGAAAGTTCTGTAATTTTTAGCGTTTCTCCATTTGAAAGAATGCAGATCTGGTATGGTTCAACATACACTGATAATTTTTAAAACTGTGAAACTGGTTTTGTTTTACACTCATGTGAAAATATCTGATTGTTCTTAGGCAGTATAACGTGCTGACAGAAGTTCTGGACACATAGCACCAGTGAAGGTACACTTGGTACTGTGCTGTGGAAAAAGCCCCTTTTTTGGAATGTGGTTTTGCACAGTTTTGTTAGGAATTTTGTTTTGTGGCAGAACTCAGAAGACACATGTAACTAAACTAAAAGTGTGCATCCCATGTTTTGACACAATTCTTCTTATTAAACTAGATGCTTACTTTAAATATTATTCCCTCAAACAAAACCCATCGAAAGTTAAGGGGTCTACTATCTTGCATGATACCATTGTAGAATTAATTTTTTTTCTAGACATAGAAATAGGTTTTTATACACATTTTTTTATAATACCTGATTACTTACAGTACAAAAGTTAATGCAGTTCATTACCAGTAAGTAAATTACGTGCAGCTGAACATGCTGTTACTTACTCTGACGGTTGGGTTAGAAAGGGATCAAGGAGGATAATGTAGGGTTTAAGAAAGACAAATAAAACGTAAGTTGCTGAGTTAAAGCGTTTTTACTACTACTTGGATTGGGTGGTGTCACAAAAGGAAGCACTTCAGAAATCTTTGAACGCTCTTCTGTGTGACCAGACTGACAAAGAATTGAACCTGCTTGTTTAAATATTTTTGCTTACGTCTCTGTTTTTTCTGTACTAGAACATTTGCAGAATTTTGTAAATTAAGTTATGCCAAAATATGTGGTGAGAGCTGAAATGAGTGCAGTAAAATCATGGCTTCACAGTGTGCTCATTTTTCACATGCATCTCTTACAAACATGTTTAATATGACGATGCCTTGTGCTGTCTTATGCTTTTGTTCTCAGTGTGATTAGAAAACGTAGATTCATGCAGAGCTAACATATCTGTATTCTGTGATGCATATTTGGCTATTTAGAAAAATAGGATATAGATTTCAATGAGCTATCTTTAGCTACGGTAAGACCTTTTTAAAAGCTGCCAGGAAAATTTTTTAGAAAATTATTTCCTATTTTGCATAAATTTTAACACCTGTTAATGGCGGTCGCTTTTTTCCCTTCTCGCTGTGTCGCATTAGACACCCTGGTTATCAAAGTGATCGTATCGCTATGGTATGTCTCATAATTATGATCAAACTGTTATCTAACATTCCTGGAGCATTCTTTTTTTCAATACTTAATACCTTTTATTCCTTGGCCTCATGCATGAATTATGCTGTGTATGTGAAGAGGCTTAAAGTTTGTTTCCATTACATTCTTTCTGAATGGATCCTGTTGTATCTAGGATTTTTTTAAAGCCAAGTAGGAATGTTATTGTTGACCTTGACACCAGATAACTGGGCAGACATTATATAGCTATGTTTGAATCCTCACAAAATGTGATGCTAAAGCCAACAGAATCCTGGCGCGAGACTCTCCTGGACAGCAGAGTTATGGAGCTTTTCTTTACAGTAAGTTTCTTTCTTCAACTTTCATAGTCCAGACCGCAGGGAAAGCAACTCCTTCCTGTTCTAAAACTGTATTGTTGGACTCTTCCTTTTGCATCAGGTAGGACTGATTCTGTTAAATTCAGCTTGCTTATCAAAGCAGACAGGATTGTCTTTTTCCTAGGTTTGAATATATATTTTGCCTATTAATTGTTTTAAATTGATAACCATTAGCTAAAGAAAAAGGTATTATAGTTATCTAAACTTTTTTACATTTAATACTTTTGGACGTATTCTCATCAGACAAAACCAAGCCTGATGAGCAGTAGTAGAGTATATCTTTCAGATAAGTCTAAGGGCTCTCAGAAAAGATCAAATGAGCAGTTTGTGTTTGCAGATCTTAAAGCATTTACTCAAGGGAACAGCTGAAAATAAATAATGTAATTGTAGTTTTCTAGCCAGTTTCAGCATACAGAATTCTCTACCTCTTTCCTCAGCACAAAGTAAATCCAAACAAGTTAAAATAGAAAATAAGCTAGAGGGATGAGGAAGAAGTAGTGTTGAGAGAGGGGAATTCAATTTCCTTAACTTAAAAACCCTACAGTTTTAAAAATGGATAAAACTAGTATTGTTTTCTTTCTGCAGCTGTTGGGAGAAGTTTGTAGTTATTGCTCAGCAAGGACTTAACTGCAGCAGCAAGATATATTGACTTATAAATTCATTTACTATGCGATTTAACTTACATTACATCTCTTGGGACCTGAGAATTCAGCATTGTCATGCTTTTTTCATTTTTGCAAAGCAGAGAAATGATGTGCTCGAAACTTGGACAAAGTTGTCATTAGACAATGTGAATTTAACTCTCTAGTGCTGCTTGACAGGACGTTTGGATATATGTCCTTACTTTATAGGAGTTTTTGATAAATTTAATTTTTTTTAAAACTTGCAATAAAAGTAAAAATTTATCTGTTCCGGTAGTTTTGAAAAGGTGAAAAAAATCACTGGCAGAACTCTTAGCAGCTACACACAATCTGAACAGCTGTCTAGACTATCCAGACAGTTGCTACTGTCAGCTGTGAACCTCCACATGCATAT
Organism: Manacus candei; assembly: GCF_025592945.1. NCBI lineage: Eukaryota > Metazoa > Chordata > Aves > Passeriformes > Pipridae > Manacus > Manacus candei. The sequence goes on from NW_026138062.1 coordinate 36,637,460, forward strand.
AACTTTTTGGCTTACATGTGAACCCTTCCACATTTAATAGTATGAACTTGTCAGAGTTAGGTATCCATTTCCTTGGTTGGTTTACAGTTACTTATTTGTGATAAGAAAAAAAATTTTGAATAATATACAGATTTGTTTTAGTACATTTGCGTGTTACTTAATAGTAACCAAAGCTTGCCTGTGCTTCACTGAACACTAGCCAGGGCAGTATGCTGTCTGTTTTGGTTTTAGATTCCTGATTTGCAGTGGTTGAGCCCTGTAGTAGTAGCTTGCTGTTTGAAGTAACATAAGTGACTGGTAGTAATTTTTATTCACTTATCTGATCTGAGAAATTTTAATAACCTTGCAAAAATTGGCTGGACTGCCATGTTAAAGTGAGTGCCTCCAGTTCTAATCTCAGCCTCGTGTGGGTTGTATATTAGGAAGGGTATTTCTGTTGCAGGGTTTGTTTCTCCTGCTAGTTTGATCTTTCAGGGATTAACTTTGCAGCTAATCCAACTAGTTATGAGTTGGGTGAACTTGCAACTATAACACCACAGAGAAATGGTTAGTGTTTTAACTATACTTTTTATATGTAATATTGCTGAAATAATTTAACTAAATTTTGCTTCTGGCTGAAAAAACTACTCTGTATTTCTTTATTTATCCAATAAATCTTATGTGAAAAAATAGGAGGCATGAGCCCAAGAAAATTCTTTAAATCCATTCTTGACGATTCAGATAAGTATGTGAGAATATGTTTGTTGAAATAGTAAGATTTTAATCTAGAAAGTCTCAACAACAGAAGTAATGACATAACAGTTTGCAGAAATACAGGAAGATTACTGTTGGTCTTGTATAACATGAGGGTGTTGCCAAGGAAGTGATGCATTCATTTTTGTATATGTCTTCAGTGTTTACCTCTGCTAAAGAAGCATCTATATAATCTTGATTGAACTCGTTGACTAACTTTAGCAAGACTCTATAGCCTAGGCATAGTTAGCATAATAGAGATGACTGTCATTATTGCTGTTTTTAGAAAGAGCAGCATGTCTGACTGGCTGGCATCTGTTTCCCTCTTTAAGACATAACATTCAGTAGACAGTTCAATTTTCAACATGTAGGTGAGCCTAAACTAAATGTTAGTTTCAGTGAGCTAACTCACAGCTTACGATTTTGTGAGCTGAGTCACTATCTTGACATTTGCCATGGTTTAGGGAGTTATAGAAACCCTTGCATTTCAGACTGAATGGAAGTTATAGTAAGCTTTTTTTGGTGTGTGCTCTTTTGGATTGAGAGCCATGTGACTGTTTTAAGAACACCCTGTTTTCATGTATTATTAACTACCTCACTTCCTGAAAGGTACATCGAAAAATCAGAGAAGATACAGATATGGCCCAAGATTCATTACAGTGCCTGGCACAGCTGGCGTCTTTGCACGGGCCAGTCTTTCCTGATGAAGGTTCACAAGTTGATTACCTGGCACACTTCATTGAGGGATTACTGAATACTATCAATGGGTATGTATGCCTGCTCTCTAAATTTAGATGGCATCTTTTAATCTTCAGTTTGGGGTGTAGCATAGCTGTGTGGAGAAGTGGTATGGCTTGCTTATTTCTGGGTATAATTTGTATGTACTGTTGAAAGAAAAGGCAATTTAAAGTAGGTGGTGCTTACATAATATGAAGTAGATTTATTGATTGAAAGTGTATCAACAAAACCTATTCCCTTTTAACATTTTTCTTAATGGCAAAAACCTGCTGTTTCTATCTATAGAATTGAAATAGAAGACTCTGAAGCAGTGGGAATTTCCAGTATTATCAGCAACCTGATAACTGTATTTCCTCGCAATATTTTAACGGCCATTCCAAATGAACTTTTCTCTTCATTTGTAAACTGCCTCGCACACCTCACCTGTTCCTTTGGAAGAAGTGCTGCCTTGGAAGAAGTGGTAAGTAGCTGCAAATAGGAGGTAATCTTTTTTTGTTTCTCTCTAATTGTGATAAGCACAAGCGACAGGAGGATTTGGCTGTTTTGTTAATAACCGTTGTGAATTCAGTGGTTTTGTCCTAGATTTCTGAAATCCTTTCTAGAGAGTTTTCTTTTCATTTCATGCAATGTAATGAACAAAATTACACACTTTTTTCATCTTTCAGATTTTGTTTTGATTTAAAATACTTGTCTTAAATTTTTAATTTTAAAAAGAATGGATTAATTTAAAAATATTGAAGTCTTAGATATTGCTGACTTACTGTTGTAGGACTTCTCTGAAAACTGTTGTAGGTAGTAAACAAGCTACAGTCCCAAAAGCTTAAAATGACTATGTGAACATATGGACAGACTGCAAATTAACTGCTGTCAAGAGTTCTGTTTCAGGGTTTCTGTTTTAAGTGAATGTAGCCATTAAGATCTGTTGTTAACTCCAGATTTCTAAGCTGTTCAGATCATGCCTTCATCACTGACACAGTTCAAATGGTAATTGTGTGTACAAATCTAGCACAGGAACTTAGAGAATTTTCTTCTCTTCTTTCAAATTTCGGTTGTAAAGCTAAAGACCAATGGGGAAGTCCAAGTTTTCTGCTTCTAAAAATTGCATTAAAAATAAAAACCCCTAAGGAGACCTAGTTCAAGGGAAAAAAAAAACCATAAAAATTAAGGTGAATAATCTTGCACTTCAGCTATTTATATGCAGTAGATGTAGATATAAAATGAGATTATCAAGATACTAACCAATATTTCCCTATTAACATGAGAAAGTATGATTTTTTTTTCTCATTTTGTATAATGACTAAGGTTAATTACCTGAGTTTGAAAATAATTATAGAAGTATTTAGTTACAAAGTTGGATGGACATGTTTCGTTACTAGAGAACACAGGTGTGTTAATTACCATTCATTGCAGGGCATTAAATCATCTCTTCACTGCAAGGTTAAAATGTATTACATTTGGCCCAGTGCTCACTTTAAAGTTTAAGTTTTTTCATATCTTAATCAAAAAATTGGTGATTAAATTCAGAGTCTGAAATACAGCTACTTTCCAGATCTTATTGGTCAAATTTTGCTCTGCTTTTGGAATTTTCTAGTAGAACATTGAACATATGTTCTAGTGCTCACTGATACATTTAGGAATGCTCCTGAAGCCCTTATAGAAAAGATTTAGTAAAAACCACAGGCAGCTGTCATTTAAATTCAAGGGACTAAAGGGATGTTGTTTCCTCAGTTAGCCTCTTGATACTTGAGGACTAGAATAAGCAATCATATTTAATGAAAACAGTGCTCAACATAATGCCATTCAAAACACTTAATTTCTCAGCAAAATCTTACAATAGCATGTACGCTATCTGATAAAAAGTTTATTTTGGAAATGACTAGCTAGTTATGCCTAGTAAACTGTGGCTGCTACACATATTTAATCCCATAGGTTTTGCTGAAGAAACTTCTGTCAGTATTAAATGTTCTCAGATTAAGCAGCATCAAAACGAGGATGCAAGAGGGTTTTTTTTTGTTATTGTTGTTTGGGGGAATTTTCTCACTGTCCTTCAATCTTTAAATCATCCTGTGAAAAGAGGAACATTACGCTTTCACCCCTCCTGTTCTGTTACTGCTCTTATAGGTGTCTCAACTTCATGTTGTTTCATGCTCTTATAGGTGTCTCAACTTCATCATTTTCAGAATGATACAGAATTCTGTAGTGATGTGCCTTCCAAAAAATAATGCTTATATCTTAACAGTGTGTGCAAGTTTCGAGCTGGCTTCCTGCCAAGTGATCACTTTTCTAGTTCCTTCCTGGTTACAAGTTGGTCTCCAGGAAGGCCTAGAGTGAAACCACCACACAGTGCATGAGCAATAAGGCGTGCTACCAAGACTTTCAAGTTACTGCTAACTTAGTCCTGATGGTGTAATGTGTGCTGTGCCTATAGAAGTACTATTTTGCATCCCTGGAAACGATCTTTTGGCTTAGGAATGTCCCAGCCATGATTAATGTGTTCCCCAAGCTTCTTGCTTAGAATGTGTGTAGTGATACCTTCTGTGAGCTCATGTGCTGTCTGCAATTAAGAGCTTTTTGATATATAAAATACCATGTGTGTTGGGCTCAGTAGAGTTCTCAGAGCTTTTCAGAAATACGAAGTGCAGCAGAAGGCTGGCAGGCATACTCCTTAAGCTTTGCTGGTTAAAAAAGCTGTTTTCCTCATATTTCTGCCACTTTGTGTGCCAGCAGAACGTATCATGTGAACACAGCAGAAAGCCCATGAGGGACAAGGAATCTATTTTGCTCAAGATCTGCTATGAAAACTGTCAAAACGTGGAGGCACTGGATCAAAACATGCAAACCACTTCAAAGCAGCTAATAGTGATTTTCAACCGGGGGGGAAACCCACAATCTAAATATCATGTTCAAACTGTTTCACATTAACCTGCCGCTTAGGGTTGGAGGGATTGACTGAAGGAAGTTTGAACATTTGCCTGAACAGCTATGCTAATGGAGGGAGAGCAGTAAGCTTCAGCAATGCTGGTTTATGGTGCAAGTTGGACCAGTAATCTCTTCCTTTAATGGCACTAGGTCTGAGAGAAAATACTTGTCCACAGCTATGCTCCACCTTGCTTAACACCTAATGCTTTTGCAAAAGTAGAAATCAAATAGTCCCTCTGAAGTAGTGAAGAGTTTAAACAGGATGTTGGATGAAAAGTCAAATTATATTTGACTTTAATTTGACTTTAAATAAAGAAACTATATCAAAGGCTTCTTTTTCTTGAACTGAATCTTAATGCGTTGTTCTGTTTCATGATATTTTTTAAGTATCATGTGATGGCAGAGATCATTCCGAATTTGGTCTTCTCTGCTGTGCTTCCAACGCTTTCTAGCTTATTGCTACTTGACAATTTTTGGTAGTGTTTGTTCTTCAAAGGGTCAGCAAACTGTGAAGGAAGAAGGAACAAATTTCTTCTTGTTTCCTGTAGTAGAGGAATTAAGCATTTTTGCTTTAACTTTGTCGGTTTTATCTTGCCTTTCTTGAAGATCTGAGTTCTGATCCATCAGAATGATTAAGCTCTCCAGTCTACAGCACAACACTTTATCCGTAGGACATCTTCAGTAGCTCAGCTGTAGGTAATCTGAAATAAGGATTGGGATTTTTAGTAAGGTTTCTTTGGGACCGTATTGGTTCAATATGGATAAAATCTTTCTACTATTGGGCATGTACTTTATAGAGGCATATTAGTCCTAGATTGCTTATGAGAATACCTTAGAGTTAAAATAATTTTTTCTTCATGACATTATCTTCTTTATTACCTTTTCAAATAAATGAAGTGGGTGTATTTTGAGGGTATTTTGTTGTTCATAAAGACGTGTGTTTATTTGCTTATGCTCTTGATTCTTATAAATTATGAAAAGTTGTATGTAGGTTAATAGATGTAAATATATTACATACATATAAAAATATTTTAGGATTGAATGTCTGTAAATTCATGTGACCTTTAGCCAAGTTTTAAAAAGATGTGTTATGTTGTCCTTCCCAAATTTGTGACTTATGTCAGTGTTGAATGCAATTTTGCCTCTCTCCTTGTCATCTTCAGCTTTTGCAATTGCATCAGTGTGTCCCATATTTTAACTTATGCGAATAAGACCACTTTGCAGTTACAAAATGATGTGGTGAAGCTATCTTGAAACACTTCCAGTATGATATCAGTTCTTTCTCTTAATCAGCCAATGTTTTCTTTTCCTTGCCTGTTCATTCAACCATGTTTGTAACTTCACTGAAAGTCAGGAATTCTTGTGTCTGGAGCATGATTAAGGCCTTAATGTCTCTTTATTTCATCAATGAACCATTTTACTAAGCTCTGCTATCTGAAAGTAACTTGTGTGAGCCATCCTGTTGGTTAAAACTTGAGAAGACTTCTTAGAGGGAGTTTAGCGTCTTAGCAGCATGTTTATCTGTACAGTCACACTGGAGTTATTGGAGGTTGGATATATTTACAAAAGTTCAATTTTTACATCAAGACAAAAAGTTGATAGTTATATTAAAAATATTTTTAAAATAAATGGCCTCTTTGCTGTTTGGGTTTTTTAGTCTGCCTGTAACCCAGGACTTTGTATTTCAGATAAGTTGTTTCCTTCTGCAGCTTAAGTGCTACGTAGAAGCACATATGAATAATTAGAAACATGAAGCCTCAGTTGAAATACACCAAGTAATTGGAGGTGCAGGCATTTCCACTGTTTTTTTGGTTTGCTGATAGAATGAGAAGTTGTGATTATTCATCAAAACTGGCTACCTGGAGTAAGGTTTCTTGAACACATGGCAGTCTTGCAGTAATTTCCTGTGGAACAGAGAATCGTCTTTTCTGTCTCTTTATTTCAGTAGTAGTGGAATACATATAAATCCATATGCAACATCAAATGAAGAGAAACAGCTAAACACACTGATAGCTTTTTAAAAGCCTAGCAAGCATGAAAGCTGCACTGACCTTTTTGATGCATTGCTTCAATCTTGGCTATCCTTAGATGGGTTTTGTGACTGATTTCTTTTTGTTTCAACAGTAGAAGAACATCTGTTTAATAATGAATATAAGCACGTTCCTGTGGTTTAGTTTAGGAATAAGATTTTTCATTTGTTTCTTTCATCTCTTACAGCTTGACAAAGATGACATGGTGTATATGGAGGCATATGATAAGTTACTGGAATCTTGGCTTACTTTGGTACAAGATGACAAACATTTCCATAAAGGTTTCTTTACCCAACATGCTGTTCAAGTCTTTAATTCCTACATTCAGTGCCATCTAGCTGCTCCTGATGGCACAAGGAATTTGGTAAGCCCTCATTTTAGTAGATTTTGATGATGACATATAGTAGCTAGCCCATGTCTTTTGGTGTGTATATATTATGTAACTCAAGGCAGCGAGTATAGAATTGCTATTTGTGGCTTTGGAAATGAAAAAATTGACAAATTTGTTACTCAGTTGTCATTTCCCAGTCTGTTTCTCACATTCTGAAGAGGAAATAAAGAAATGCAATGTTGGAAATCACTTAAAAAAATTAGATAAAAATAAACCTGTAACTCGGATCAATGTGTATCTTGCTTTCTTCCCACAGATACAGTGACTAAACTTTTGACCATCCTTCTCTGGATGTCCTTAGAGACCTGATCAAAATTCTCAGTGAAGAAATTGAAAGCCTATTTTATGATTGTTAGCTCCCATACATTACCTTCAAAGTATAATGCATAAATATCTGAAAAAATGTGGGCTGACTGTGCTCAGGATAGAAGAAACTTGGAATATCATGTGGTCCTTTAGGATAATTTGAATTCCTGGTTGAATTTTTGAACAGGTGACTGTTCTAAAGAAAGCCTAAAAGTACATCAAGTATCTCTGTAGCCATTGAGAAAGAAAGCAGATTAGTATATTTGCAAGTAGTCTGGATCTTTCTAGAATAGATTCTTATGCCGAAAGCTGGGTGTAGATGTTAGATGAATTAATTATTGCATAGATTCAATTCGATAACTGTATAAAATCTCTCTTTAGTTTGATGCTGTGCAAAGATCTCTGAGATACCTCATTCTGAAAAGCACTGCATAAAACTTAATTCTGCTATCTCGATATGTAACAGATGGTAATAACAGTGCCAAAACCAAGAGAAATATTTCACAAGAGAACTTTGAATTCATATCAGGCGGTCTTGACATAACTTGTATACACAGGTTAATTCATGTCATTCTGTGAGATAAGTCATTTATCCCATGGGTAACCTTTTAAAAGCCACAGCTGGCATTTTAGAATGCTTCTTGTTCAATATCAAAGCAGTAACAGGAACTTTCAATCCCTACTTTGAGAGCAGAGGCTCACCCTTCAGTAAACAGCTGCAACTTTGAAGCTGCCAAAAGAGAATGATTTGCTGGGTTACATAAAGAAAAGATGGGTTAGAAGCACTTGGTATAAGGAGTTGTGTGTGGATTCAGTTTTCCAGGACCTGTAGAAATAAAGCAAACTGATAGCTTTCTCTCTCTTATATTTTACTTTGTTACCTGCATAAATTTTATGAGTATTCAAGAGATTTTGAAAACTTTTAATACTGATACTTAGTTTCTACATATCATGGTTCATCTCTTCAAGGAGTAAGATCTGATTATTATTTAAATAGTTTTATAATGCAACCAAGATAAACTGTGAGAAATTGAACAGTGCAACTTTGCATCAACAAAAAATAAAACTGAGATGATTATTAGTCTTCTGTTTTCCTGAGGTTATAGCATTCACTTTTTAAAGTACTTTTTTATTTTTAAATAGTACTTTTTAAACTACTATTTCCTTTCAAACAGTAGGTTATGGAAAATAATAAAAGAGATGATTTTCATTTCATCTTGAAAAATAGTACCTATTACATGATTTCTGTAAGATCTCAGACAACTGACAACAATATCTTTGACTAATGAATAGGAAAAAGCATGGAAGTTCCAGTATTTAAAATGGTTCTTGGTTTGCTATATACGTGATTTGAAATACAAATGTACTTCAACAATCTTTTGATCATTGGTTTTGGAGGCCATCTCTGTGAGCCAGACTAATTCAGTACCTTATATCACAATTCTAGCAGTGGATGTACAACAGAGCTGATTTATAAAATGTAAAGAAGCTTCTTTGCTATTGAACAACTTGTGTTTATACTATTAATAACAAGTATCAATTTTCATAAGTCCTATTCTTGAGTCTTTTCACACTGAATGTTTTTACTTGAGAGCACTATTGGACACAGTAGCAAATAGACAAATTAACTGTGTGACATTTTGCTAATGAGTTTGTGAAATGCTGGTTTTAAAACAATATGAACCCATGTTGACTCTGTTTAACTCTTCAGTGTTTAATTTAGTACAAATTTGTTGTTCATCCATGCAAAACACCTTGAAAGAAAGAGACAAAATAATGCAGAAAACTGATGATGGTAAATTTAACAAGTATGACTCTTAACTGGTTGCTTCTAATTTTGTTGAAATAACCAAAGACTGCCAATGGTGTGGCCTCTCGGGAAGAAGAAGAAATAAGTGAGCTGCAGGAAGATGACAGAGACCAATTCTGTGACCAGTTGGCCAGTGTAGGCATGCTGGGGAGAATTGCTGCAGAACACTGTATACCTCTTCTTACAAGGTAAGTACAAAAAAAATAGTCATGAATGCAAGTCAGTAAAACCATCACATATGAAAAGCCTGACTTGGCCGAAACAATTTAAAAGCAGAGCTGTTATTTTATTGTTATTTGTCCACAGTTTGTTAGAAGACCGAGTGACAAGGCTCCATGGTCAGTTGCAAAGACATCAGCAGCAGTTACTTGCCTCACCAGCATCAGGTTCAATTGACAATAAAGTGCTTGATGACCTGTATGAGGATATTCATTGGCTTATTTTAGTCACAGGTTAGTGAACAGCTTTAAATAGTACTAATTCTGGTAGTCTTGTTGCAACTGGGACATCTTAAAAAAAAAAAAAAAGAAACCCTGTATATCAACTACTCTTAATTGACTATACCTTTTATCCTTTATGATAATTTCATCTTACATGCATCTTACTTGCAAAGTCTTTGTTTTACTTTCATCTGCCTGAATAACATGAATGTTTATCTTTAAAAGATTGATGAAATCTTTACATGAGGTAGTGTCCTTTGGAAATGCCCACAACTAATTTTGTTATAGATTTCAGCTGTGTTATCAGTCAACCTATTCAAGAAATTAGTCTGTTCATGGTACCAGTGGTATTGTCTGGAGGCACATGACTTTATAAGGGAACCAGTGTGAGATCAGGATAATGGTAGTACTCAGTGGTGGCCAAGAATCAAGTAAGTTCTAGAATTTCTCAGTGCTGATGATCCATATCCTACCATTTTGTTATATTTCAGGGAAGTTGAATTTCAGTTTTAATTTTTAGATGAAAATATTTTACTTATGTTTGCAAAATGTAATAACTATGTCTTTGTTAGGAGAAATATATACTATACATTTTGTAGGATTATATTATAATATGTATTTTGTGGGACTTTTTTTTATGTCTGATGTTGTAATCACTCTCAGATGTTGACATGAATGTATTTATAATTTTGTAATACTGTGGAATGGAGTTTATATTTGTAGCTCACAGATAGCTGTGGGATCAGACATTGAAAACTCAACTAAAGCTGGAATTAATACTATCTGGATACTAGAGTATTGTATAAAATCCATGCTTCACCTGATCTGCAGTTGCTGTGCAAGAAAAGCTGTATTATAGGATATGTATTTGATGTCTTAAAACCTCTGACAGATTTGAAATGTTAGGAAAACAGAAGTCCCAAATGAGATGGACTCAGTGGGAAAGCTGTAAAATCAAGGCTTTTTTTATCACGTAACAAGAAAAAAATTACATCAAAATGTTGGTTTGGGGTGTCCCTTTCCCAGATAGTTGAATTGACTGTAGCACTTTTACATGAAGCAAAACTTACCTCTTTTTTAATTGGTTTTTAAATTGGTGGTTTCTACTTGTCACTTTTGGGTTTTGTTTGCTGAAATGCTTTAAGGATTCTAAAGTTAATTCCTTTGTATTTAAGCAATGTTAGTCAGGTTGTACCAACATTTGATTCTGGTGTGATGTTTGCAGTTAAACCAATGGATTCTCTAATCAGAAAGCTGTAAGTTAACCTAGGGTAGAAGGTTGTGATCACTCTTTCTTTTTTAATGTAAGGCTACCTCTTGGCTAATGATACTCAGGGAGAGACTCCGCTAATACCTCCAGAAGTAATGGAATATTCCATTAAACATTCAGCTGAGGTTGACATCAATACAACACTTCAGATTCTGGGATCTCCAGGAGAAAAGGCCTCTTCCATCCCAGGGTACAACAGAACTGATTCTGTAATTAGGTAAGGATACATCTTGTGCTGTTAAGTTTGTTAAATGCTTTTTAAGAGAAGAAATGAGAATGTGAGTGGACTTCTGTGAATGCGAAAAGTAAAGAAGCAATACTGAAAAACTGAGCATTGAAAAAGAAATGTCATTTTTAACTACTATTAAAGTAAGGGCAAATAATTTAGAGGAGTGGTTTTATAACAGTCATATTAAGGTAATGCTGTAAAAGAGCATTAAGAAAAGATGGAAAGGATGAAGTGGTTTTTTTGTTTGGTTGATTGGGTTTTTTTTAGGATAAGGAAAGGCAGGGTAAATATAGATGATATTTCAAGTCAAGGTGATCCAAGGAAGGACTGAAAAGAAAAATGAGAGTAAGGCATCAAAACAGATAACACTGAGTCAAGATGGGAACGCTGAAGTGACTAGATGGACCTAATACCTAATAGTCTTAACAGAGGACATGAGCCAAAATCTTGGAAATAAATAGAGATTTTTTTTTTTGTATATCTCTACTGAAAATTCCTCTTTGATCTATCTATTACAGAAACTCCCTAAAATTATTTAAGTAAAAAAAGTTGATAATATATACTCTAAAATTCATGCAGCACATGTGCATCTTAAGCTAATGCTTTCCAGAGCATCAGTGAGCTTGTCTGCTGTGAATATGAGTTACTGCCCAAGCTTGGCAGTAGCAGAAGAATTGATCCTTGGAGCAGGAGGAATTTTTGTCAGTTATGTATACATATCACTGTTAGCCTATGAAAGAAGCACGAGAGATTTCCTTTCCCTTTTACAAGAAGGCTGATACCCACAAAGGACTCCTTAATTTGAACCCTCACACTTCAGAAGATTTCATTCAACTCTTAATTGACATAGAAGATTCTTCACCCAAGATTAGTTGTTGTCTATTTAAAAGTCTTCTTCTGGGAAGAAGCTAGAAAAAATGGATCTTCATTAACAATGATGTATGTGCCTAATGTTTAGAACCTTGAATACCGCTCACTGATACTGTTGGCTGCTTCAAAAAGTGGTCACTGAACAGGATTTCTTGATGCAGTGGTGATGGAAATAAAGTTAGATACAAATAAGGAGAGATTTGAGGATCTCTGTCAATAGCTCTGAAATATCTTCAAGATACAGACCACTGTCAACTCCTAAATTTCTTGTGCACTATCACATTCTTATACAACTTAATTGACATACTAAAAAAACTAATATTTAATGTCATTTTATAGGCTGAATTTATTAACATGATCACCTGATGTTCTGCTATTTCAGACTGTTTTTCTGCAGCAATAAACAAGAGACAAATAAGTGGTCATTTCTGTATTTGTTTTTTAGTATGCGTCACACTGTGAAAGCTACATAATTACAACTGATTTGCTCAGTAAACTTTCTTGTGCAAGGATGGGAGTAGCAGCTTGAGCGCTCCAAGTAGTAGTCCATTTGTCACAATGCTTGTGAGGATTCTTTGTTGCAATAATTTTGATGTCAAAGTTCACCTTTTAAAGCACAATTATGATTTTTTGGAGGATATTTGCCAGTCTATCCTGTCTGTCTCCCTCCCTTTCTCCTTGCATTCAAGAAACAATAAATTCAGGTGCTTTTTACCTGATTAGAGTTGAACTACTTTGTGTTATCCTGATCTCCTGTTGTATTTGGTGAAAAATGGAAGAGTTTGTTAGTTGCTTTCCTTCTCCAAAAACCAGTCTCAGCGTCCTCATTGTATTTTAAATCTGCAGGTTGTTATCTGCTATTTTAAGAGTGTCAGAAGTAGAATCTAGAGCAATAAGGGCAAATCTCACACACCTCCTGAGCCCCCAGATGGGCAAAGATATTGTGTGGTTCCTCAAGCGCTGGGCAAAGACTTACCTCCTAGTAGATGAAAAGTTGTATGATCAGGTAAGGATGTAACTTTTATGAATTAATTGGTGAGTATTAGCAATAATATTATCCTGTGAATGCAGATGTCAGTGTAACTATTTAACAGTGCAATGCTAAAGCATTTTTAGTGTTAAATATGTTGTGGTTTATTTTGGAATTTGAAATTTGATGGTTTCTTCCATTTGTTAATTAGAAATATATAAGTTGTGAGGGGACTCTTCTTGCACATTTTGCTGTAAATTCGAGAATTTTTTTTTTTTTGGTAGCCATCACCATAGCAGAATAACAATGCTCTCAGGCCACATAGTGGGTGAAACTCACTGACTACAGGAATTTTATAGGCTACTTCTGACTGTCCATCTTACATTTCATCTCTAATACAGGGGTTGCCCTTGATGGATGATTTAATGAGTAACCTGATGATGATTGAGATATTTAACACCATCACAAAGTAGTATACATTAGCTAATGTCATGCTACTTTCTCTCCTGTCCTCGTTCTCATTGAATATACCATGATTTCAAGGGTACATTCTTTGTAAATGGCAACCTCTTATCATGTTTGGACAGCACTAATCATGATTAGAATTTGATCCTGATTTTGCTTATCGAACTAACTGTAATCCAGCTGGCTCACAGAGGCCACTTGTCTTGAGGAGGTCCTATTGGCTCTAACTTTTCAAGAAGGAAGCCACCTCCTCCTCCTCCCCTTTATTTCCACTGTTGAAGCAACTAAGAATACTAATGCTTCAGGAGGCCCCTCCTTAACAAAAATAGGTATACCATAGACTTGCAGATATTTGGAATAGTACTATTTAGCTTTTACATAGAGCACAGCTAAGAATTTGTAAAGGTGCCAGCTGAGGAAGAATTGGAGAGCACGTTAGGATACATGTGAAAAATGATGTGAAGAAACAAAACAAAGTATCTAGGAAATGCACACATTTAGTTTGTGTTGACATATGGAAGTGATTGAAACCTCTATTTAAACCTTATGCTCAGTCATGTATATATCATGAGTTTTAAAGTTAGAAGTGCTAGTGATTGTGCTGACAGAAAGCCACTGCACAATTAAAGAAGTCTTTGGATTTCACTCTTGAGAAACTTTTTTTTAATGACAGGAGAACAGGCAATTTCAAGGAAGCATATTTTAATGTGCCAGGACCATAGTGTGACATCTTTCCTAAAAGATGTATAGATTAAAGGAACGATCTGCAGAAAGCAGATGCAGAAAAATTCAGTTGAAAATAGATTTTTAAAAAATTTGATCTAAATCAAGAGCTAGATTTATTTCTAATAATTTTTACTGCTGAATTTTGAGGAATTTTGTCTTAAATTCATGAAAACTCTTCCAGGAGGTGATTTTTGGGATCTTTCTTTTGATTATTAAAGCTTTTGAACTTTCTTTGGCCTTAAAAACTAGACATACTCAAACCAGGTTTTGTAATGAGGTAGAAACTTTTTTTTGTTTTAAGTGTTGTGCTTAAAATTGCAAAATAAATTTGGCAAAGACTTTTCTATTACAGGTATTCTTTGCCTTTGTCTGTGTAACATTTGTGTAATTTAAGTAGGAAGGAAGTGACAGCCTGAAAAGAATTTGCTGACAATGATTACCATACACTTTGGGCTTCTGGCTTCTGTAAAACTCACTCATTTTAATGCTTTTCTTATAGATAAGTCTGCCATTTAGTACAGCATTTGGTGCTGATACAGAGGGTTCCCAGTGGATTGTGGGTTACCTTTTAGAAAAAGTGATCAGTAACCTGGCAGTGTGGAGTTCAGAGCAGGACCTTGCAAATGATACTGTACAACTGCTAGTAACATTAGTGGAAAGGAGAGAGCGGTAAGTTGCTATACCTCTGGAAGTCAAAAAATTTCTTTTGCTTCCTTTAAAGTTTTTTGGCCAAAGTAATCCAGATACAGGGCACTTCATATTTATGTTTCTGTAAGTCAAATTACTTTAGTAACATACTATAACTGAGAAAAACCCCAACAAACTTGTCTAACAAAGTGAGGAGACCTATATTTGACAAAACATCACCAAATTTTTATTATTGTTTAGACATGTACTTTCCTTACCTTATCTTTGCGCCTCACTCTTAAAGTGAGAAAGGAAAATTCTCCTGGTCTCCCCTCTTATTGCAAGGATTTTTGTGTTGTTAATTTTTGTTGATTAAGAGTTCAGATATTGGCTAAGCCGGTATAAAATGTGTTTTTTAAACATATAAATTTTTTTTTTTTAAATCCAGGATTTCGTGGATTCAGACAAATTACAGAAAGTTTTCTTTGGTATTGCATACTGTGAAGCAGGAAATTCATGAATGTTTTAATTCTCTGAAATTACATGCAATCATACATTCACAGTCTGATGAAAGACTGTTCTGAAGCTTGAGGATTTTAAATGCTTGAGGAATTTTCTTTTAAAAAAATTTAAAACCCACAGGAACCAGTTTTGGAATAAACTGCTTATTTTATCATGACATAATGAGACTAAGCTTTTAATCCATGCAATATGTCCATTAACTCTGTGTGTGTATATGTGCATAAAACTAAAGCACTTCCCTGCTTTTCTCCCATATGACTTGATCTATTTTCAGAGTATATGCTTTAGAAATCTTAGAGCTGCGGCATTAGTAAGATGAAAATCAAAAGGCAATTTAGCCTTAGAATAAAGGAATTTTTTTCAAAAAACCTAACAAACTTCTGACAACTGCTAGCAACCTGATGTGCTCTATTCATATAATTTTGTGAAATCCTTATTTAAATTGGTTTTTTCCGTCTTTTAGGGCAAACTTAGTCATTCAGTGTGAAAACTGGTGGAATTTAGCTAAACAGTTTGCAAGGAGAAGCCCTCCTCTTCACTATTTGTCCAGTTCTGTGCAGAGAACACTAATGAAAGCTTTAGTTTTAGGAGGTTTTGCTCATATGGATACAGAAACAAAGCAACAATACTGGACAGAGGTAAGCTGTTTTGATGCTTTTATTACCTCCATCTTAGCAAGCAGTACAACAAGTTAGTTTAGGGAATTTTATGGTGGCACAAAGTCAACTGATACAGCATATTTTTATTTTTAATATCTCACTAATTTTAGAACTTATTTTCTTTTTGAAGGTCAGTAGTCATATGTCTTGTATCTAAATTGTATCTAAAACATCTCCACCTAAACAGAAACCTCTGATAATTAACTTGAAGCTTTGCGAAGCAAACGGGATAACAATATGCTTAAATGAGATTATTATAAAAGATATAATAATTTTCCTTGAACTGTACCATTTCTTCTTCTATTTTAATTTGTTGGTGTTATGAATTATTTAGTTATTCACTTAATGATAACGACAGTAAGTAAAAAGCTAACATGGAACATAACGAAGAGCCTTGACCAGCTCTTTTTGCCCTGGCTCCATTAAAGCTCTGATATTTACTACCAGAAAGGCTGGTGCAAGAAAGTAGCTGAAATGTGATCAGGAAGCACCAGAGGAGTTTGTAAAGCATTGACCTTCTGAGAAAACCTGGCCTTTATTAGCAGAGATATGAAATTAGTGATTTAAGGTACGACTATAATGCACTGGAAGTAATTGGAAAAAACAATTATTTTTATGGAAGTTTTTAAATTGTTTCTAAACACAGCTGATGACAAAAGTGATTGCGCTATTTAGAATCATAATATGGCAACAATAACTGTGAACATTAATCCTTATGCTTTCATTGTTAGCAATTTTTACCCCTAATACTGCATTTGGAAGAGAACCAAATAGTGTGAGCCAGAGAAGGTCATTGTCATTGGTTTAAACGCTACAAAATAACCGAAAATACTTATGGAGGTGCCATTTTGGAACCTGTGGGCAAGTAATGATGGATAATGAGAAGCACTAATCAGTACCACTTGAACTTATGTTAATGTGGCTGACAATAACATAACTGAACCATTGGAAACTGGAAGTGATTGATTCTTGTACTGCCATGCCAAAAGCAACCGATGAGCTTGCCAAATTACTTGAACCTTACATCTCATATGGTAGTATGCATATCTTAATGCTCCTTTTCTAAAAAATTTCAAGGTTCTTCAGCCACTTCAGCAGCGATTCTTGAATGTGATAAACCAAGAAAACTTTCAGCAGATCTGTCAGGAGGAAGAAGTGAAACAGGAAATCACTGCTACATTAGAAGCACTCTGTGGCATTGCTGAGGCTACCCAGATTGATAACGTAGCAATTCTCTTCAATTTCCTAATGGACTTCCTTAATAATTGCATTGGATTAATGGAAGTATACAAAAACACACCAGAGACTGTTAATCTCATAATAGAAGTCTTTGTTGAAGTTGCACATAAACAAATTTGCTATCTTGGAGAGGTAAATACAACCAGAAGGGGAAGGAGGGAGAAGAGTGTTTGCGTGTGTGTGTGCATACAGTGCTATTCCTTAAACAAAATAAGGTGTGGTGATTTTTGTATAGAGAAAGAAAGAATATGTGTTCACATCTGTTAAGGAATTCCTTTGTTTTAAAACATATGCTTGCAAAGATTAAAACCAGGATATTTAGACTGTTCATATACCAATAAATTTAAGCACAATTTATCATTAGTGTAACTATGCATAGGTGACAGAAGAGGACAATGTTGAGTACTTTTTTCTAACTGTATCAAACTTTTCGAAAGTCTGGTCTAGGAGAATTGCAGCACTGTGACAAATGTATGTCAAAGAGACAGTGCTTTGGTCCTAGACAAGGCATTAATAGTAATATCAAGAAGTTAACAGTTAAAATAAATTTTGAGTCAGTGCAGTACGCTTACATCTTTGCACCATTGGCTAATTTTGCTATTGCATCTAGAAGAGTTCCAACCTATTCCAAACTGGATATGCACAGTGTAGTGTGGCTCAAAACTTCTGTAGCTGAAGTGTGTCCCCAAGGGATTTTGTTGGTAATCTAGTTTGTGAGAGTGTGTCAGCCTGTCCTAAGCCACTCATCTGGTTTTTTTTGTTAAGATTGAGAAATCGATAAAAGTAATGTTCTGCTGTTTCAATCAATAGTGTTCTGACCGTTTAAGGTGGCTGCTTCCTTGATGATTTTGTGTGCAATTGTTACAAAAAGTGGTCATATATTGAAATTAAAATCTTGAAGAATTGTCTACCAAGTAATGCCATCTTAAAACAAAGTGTGTCACTTTTAGCATATGGAAGTTTTCTTACTATGTAACATTGTTTTATAGGCCAAAGCCATGAACTTGTATGAGGCCTGCCTAACTCTGCTCCAGGTGTATTCTAAGAATAATTTAGGTCGACAACGGATAGATGTTACAGCAGAAGAAGACCAGTACCAGGATCTCCTTCTTATTATGGAGCTTCTCACTAATCTTCTATCAAAAGAATTCATAGATTTCAGTGATACAGGTATTAAGGAACTGGTAATTGCTAAACCACAACTTGTGTTCTGAACTGAAAGAACCATTGTGGGAAATGTGTTCAATCCACGTAAAGTGAAAACTGAAGTTTAGGCTTGACTAGATCAGGATATGGAAATTACTATTTAATGTGTCAGTAGCAAAGGAAGGACTTTCCCTAGTATTCTGGCATCTGAAAATGTTATTGCTCTCATAAAATAAATAGGGCATATATAAAACAGCTTGAAATTTGAATGTTGCAAGTCTGAACATGTAGTAGCAGCAGTTTTATAACTAAAAGCCCATAGCGAAGTTGGAGTAGTAAATTAGTGCAAGAGGGCAGGTGGATTGTCTTCTTAGTATAGGATTCAACTTTTGTGAACTGTTGAGATCATTAAAATTCCATGATGTTTGAGGGTCTTCTGTTTCCTCTTTCACAGAAGGTGTTTTATGGTTTGTGGGTGTAATTAAGGGTGCCTTTTTGTATCGCAGCCTGTTACTTTTTTACGTGTATTTGCCACTTAAAATTGCATTTCTCCTGAATATCATCTGCCAGTTCTAACTTAGCTGTTGTGCATCGCTTCTGAATAAGTGAAACCAGATTTGCATAGTTCAGATCTCACCATGTCCTATACATCTTGTACAGAAAAGAACATAGGCAGATTCAGTTTGATACCAGGCATGTTTTGATGTTGTTCATTGCTTTTCTGAGGTACATCTTAGAAGAGAGAACCTTGTGCTCCAAAATTCAGTGCTATTTCGTTCTATTTTTTCACCCTGCATGCACAACACAAATACAGAACCAGATTTAGACTTTGTCTGTTGAATGGACAACCCAGTGCTATGTAATGTATTCTCTTTGAGATCTGGATGTTAATTGTGTGGAAAACACTGTAAAATACTTACCACAAAACTAAGTAATGTGAACAAAACCTAAATGTAATACCCAGAGATCAAATGTTTTGCAAGTTGTCTGCATACTGCTGCTGACTCAATGCAGGAAGGTCACTGCCAACTGATGGGAGAAATGTAGATCTTGCCTGTAACTGGAGAAAACTTGGCAACATCCAAACTACAGAATTTTCTGTATTAACTCTCCTATTCTTTTTCTCCTTCTGTTTATAAAAGATATTAAAACATATGTAAATATAATATATATACACACACATATATGTATAAAAATGCAGTAATACAAATTAATAATTTGTATTAACTGTCTGTGTGAAGGCACGAAGCAGCTATCACTAGAAACAAATGCAATGTTCTGTAATGGGAGGGAGCCCTCAGAGTATCTGAAGCGTTCTAGTTTAGCATGCCATCTGGTACAAGTGATTATGAAATGCTTAGTCCTAGTGAATAAATATAGAGTGATGTGACAGCCTCCACTCACTAAGTTTCTATTTTGATACAGTGCCTCATGTTTTTGTTCAGAGAGAGGGGAATAGTCCTATTTTTAAAAATGTCTTTACTATAAAGAAATAGGACTCTTCCTTCAATATGTTTAATCTTCCTTTTACACAAAATAGTTTTTGTCTTTTCTGTAGACGAAGTATTTAGAGGACATGAGCCTGGGCAAGCTACAAATAGATCTGTATCAGCAGCAGATGTTGTCTTATATGGGGTTAATCTAGTTCTGCCTCTAATGTCCCAAGATCTGCTGAAGGTAAGTATGTTTTTACACAGAGCTGCTAGAATATGAAAGCTTTATAGTAATGAGTTCCCAGAATTCATTCCTATATGCATTCTACCTCCATAAGTTGAGTTTTCTAGGCTTTATAAATGTAAATAACTGTTCCATAGTTCTAGATATTGTTTGAAAATGTTATAAGCTGAGAAGATGTATACTTGAAGGTTCTAAACAAAACTTTTTTCTTCTAAGAGCGAGTGAGCAGATCCACAGCCAAACCTGAGATGTGGCTCACAGAATCCTTTTTCTGATAGTGTCAGAAATGTGATGGGAAGCATAAACAATGATATTAGTTAAAAGTAACTCTTTATTTTTACAATACAAATGGCTTTCATATTGTCAACATCAGCAACTTGTCAGTAGAACAGTAAACAATGGGACGACAGCATTTCATGGGGTGCACTGTGTTAATATTTTACTTTGAATCAGGGAAGACTTCTGTGCATCTCAGTTGTCCCCTCCTTACATGCCTTCTCATCCAGTACACTTGCTGAGCGAGAGGGCTGTGCCCATTTTAGATGAAACAAGTCAAAGGATGTACCCTGGAAGAGCCCCTCTGTTGTGCTTCAAATGCTCACAAGGGTTTTACCCCACAGAACTACATTTGTTAATGTCTGAAGTAAAACTCTTAGAATTTGTGTAGAACAGATACCAGACTCTCACCATCAACTGTTTAGCTTTCACAATCTTTTTTTATTGCACCGCAGTGTTTGCTAATAAAGTTGTAGCCATTCTAATGACTGAAGTTGCTTCCTAAAATTGTCTCTTCTTCTTCAGTGCAGAGCATCAGTCCTGTCTCTTTGTACAGTTGAACACTATGCCAGAATAATTATATGATTAAATCTAAAAATAACATGTTTTTCTTTTGACAGTTTCCATCCCTGTGTAATCAATATTACAAATTAATCACTTTCATCTGTGAAATATTCCCTGAGAAAATTCCACAACTTCCAGAAGACCTCTTTAAGAGCCTAATGTACTCACTGGAGTTAGGGATGTCATCGTATCCTTTATAGAATTTGGGAGTGTTTTAAAAAATCTAAGTTGCTATAAACAACTATAAGAACATGTTAAAAAATCTCATTTTTTATCTTTTTTTTTTTCCTTTTCTATCAGTATCTGTATCTATAATTGTATATTGATAACTGACTCTTACTCTGCTCTCTGGGGATTGACAGTTTCACTGTAGTGTCTATTAGAGATTCTCGTATTAGCTGAATTGCCTCTGACTTGTGCTTGGGGGCAGCCTTTAAGTAGTTTAGCATGTAAGTTTTTTCTGGCAGCCATTCCTGCCTGCTCCATTACTTCATTTCATAGTGTGTAACTTCATAAGCCTTCAGCTGGTATCCCAAAGCCATTCCTGAATTAGTTTCTCAGCTGGTAATGTAAAACATTGCTGCTGTTCTACTGGGCTGGCTCCAGAGCATTTCCTGTCAGGGTGCCAATGGGCTCTCCCTCTCATAATGAGAGTACCATTTTCTCTAATCTGTGGCACGTGTCAGAAACAGATGAGCTTGACCATAAGGGACTCTTTCTGAAAATGTTATGTCAGAGAGGGTTATGTTACCTTAGGGCCTGTAGCTAATAAAAGAAGGCAATGAAGTTAAATTCTTCTTCCCCCTCTTTTTCTAGTTGTTTGTTTGTTTGAGTTTCTTTTTATTTAATTTTTTTTTATCGACAGCTTTATAGTGAAAAGAAACCTTGGAACATACAAGCATTTAAAATATTTTCTATTTCTGTCACACCTGGGTAATTTTTTCACAATCTAATTGAAATCTGACTTTGATTCTTTAATGCCCATTATCAGAATGAGCTCAGAGGTTTGCCAGCTCTGTCTGGAGGCTGTAACACCATTAGCAGAACAGTGTGCAAAAGCACAAGAAACAGATTCAACTCTTTTTCTAGCAACAAGGCACTTTCTTAAGGTAAGGCATCTGTGTTTCCTGTTACTTTGCTTTTTTGAATCCAGAGGCCAGACAGTGATGAAATCCAGATTAATCAGGATCACACATATAGTAAGAAACAGCCTATTACCTTAAAAAAAAAAAAAAAAGGCAGTTTAATAAGAAAGAGGGCATGAAGAACTGAAGATATTGGTCTAGAGTACAAAGGAGGATAGAGGTGTAAAGGGAAGCAATCCCTTAATGCCAATAAACAAAAGACTGAGCTTCTCAGAATGCAATTTATATTTACCAATGCTCCACATGTGAGCTCTAGAACTGATTGACAATTTTAGCAGTTATGTCTACTGTGAAAAGAAAGCTACCAGAATTGTGTGAACTGGAGACTGAGTAGAGCACTAAAACAAAAGACATAAAAAAGTTCATAGTTGAGAACTAGAAAGAAAATGCTGATATTTATTCAGTGTATCTAATAAATTTTCTTAATATCACATTTAGTACTTTCCTTTTAGGACCATCCAGTTGGACCGAATTTTGGAGTGACCTGGTAGCAATCAGGTTCCTACTAATTAGCAACAAAGTAATTGTGGAATTTGTGTGCTTGTCGTCTGATTTTTGTATAGACTTCAGTTAAAACACATATTGTTCTTCGCTTAAGAAGTCTTTTCTTACGAAACTGATATTGGAACTTCTGGGGATTGCTATTAAAAGGATGCATCAACCAAGCTGAGAGAATGGGAAACTCTTGAATAATTTTGTCTTTATGTATCTTCTAAGTTAACATAGCTTCGTGCCTTATTTCTAAATTTCCACTTAAAATTATAATACTGCTTTTATTAATCTGTCCCCTCTTTGACTTTCTGTGAGTCTCCAAAACTTGAGGAAAAAGTTCTATGTTTTATTCTGGAAGAGCGATGGCTTTTTTCATTATTTCTCTGGCATATCTGCAGCTTTTGGAGAAAAATACAAGAGGTGCCATTTCTCTCTGAAGAACAGTTGATATAAATCAACAAAAGGTTTCAGTGCTTTAAGATATGAATGTAAGGTGTTAAACCAAGACTTAACTTCTAAAAGAACTTGGCTTCCAAATTACTGGTACCTCAATTTAAAAAAAAAAAGGGGGAGGGGGCAACAAAGCAAACAGCAACCTTGCATGCTTGTAAGTACATGTTCATTATTATTACCAGAAGTGAAGATGACTTTCAGCAGCATATGTTGATAAAGTAGAAAGTTAAGTTTACACTTATGTAACTACTTCTGTTTTGTGATTTCAGATGGTTTTTGATATGCTGGTACTTCAGAAGCACAATACAGAAATGACAACTGCAGCAGGTGAAGCATTCTACACATTAGTGTGTTTGCATCAGGTATGGCATTTAGACACACCCTGAAAAGAAGTAATTTGTTAAAGGAGAGTAGTTAATTACTGTGTGCCTGGTAAATCATAGAATCAGTTGGGTTGGAAGGGGGAACCACCAGGTCTGTAGTCCAACTTCTTGCTCAAAGTGGAGTCAACGTTTAATTCAGATCAAGCTGCTCAGGACTTTCTCCAACTGTGTTTTGAAAACCTGCAAGATGGATATTTCAAAGCCTTTTTAAGTGGCCCGTTATTCAAGTGCTTGATTATCCATATAATATGCTTTTAGCACCTGCCAGACAGACTTGTTGACCCACCACTGGATTCATTCAAGTTCATCAATATCCTTAAGGAGCCCGAAACTAGACACAGTATTCCACATCTAATCTAACAAGTGCAGTGTAAAGACAAACAGTAAATACAGCCCAGTATGCAGTTAGTGTTCACTGCTGACAGGACACACAGCTGACTTGCTTAGCCTGCTGTCCCCAGGGCCTTCAGGCCCTTCTTTCAGCAGAACTGCTCCCCAGCCTGTCAGTTCCCGTATTGTTGCAGGCGGTTAGTCTGGTTCAGCTGCAGGACGTTGCATGTGTCCTTGTCGAGTTTTGTGAGTTTCCCGTCAGCTCATTCCTCCAGCCTGAGTAGGTGGCACTGGATGTCAGTCCTGCCCTTGAACGTACTGGCTGCATTCCCCAGTTGGATTTCATCTCAGACTTGAGGAGAGTGAATTTCCTCTCCTCATCCAGGTCACTGACTAAAACACTTAAAGGGACAAAGTCCAGATGAGAGCTCTGAGTGCTACTTGTAACCATCTTTCAGGTGGAATATGAGCCATTAACCTCAAGCCTTTATAGGCTGATGATAGAGGTGTGTTTTCACCCATGTAGTAGCCCACCCATTTAGACAAGAAAATGCCCTCTTAGTTACAAGGATGTTGTGTGTGACTGCTAAAGACTTGCTAACATCAGGCATCCACTGCTCTTTGCTTATCCACAGATGTAGTCATTTTGTCACAGAAGACACTTTGGTAAAGCATGATTTATCACTGGTAAATCCACACTGGCTCTTCTCAATCCTTTTCTCTTTCACATGCCCAGAGATAGCTTCCAGGAGTACTTCATAATTTTCTCAGTCATTCTAAGATGATAGAGAGCAACCTTGTAATGATGTGAGCAAGCTTTCTGAACCCTTGGATAGATTCTCTCAGGTCTCGTGAGCTTGTATGCATCAAGATTTCTCAAGAGATTACTGGGTTGATCCTCTTTACTATGGATAGTTCCTCTCCTCCTTGAACCCTGTCTCTAGTCACAAAGGTCTGGAAAAACCTGTCAGTGAAGACCAAGGCAAATAAAGCATTGATTCCTTCATCCTTACCTTTTGTCTACTATCATTAAAGCAGCTGTTCCCATTCAGCAACAGAACCCATATTTTCTGTATTCCTTCTTTTACTGTTAAAGTACTGGTAAAAGCTGCTTTTGTTGTCTTTGATGTCCCTTGCTAAATTCAGCTTTAGATGAACTTCATTTTTCTGTCATTGTTCCTATCCAGACAATGTTTCTACTTTCCTCCTTTGTAGCTGTCCCTGCTTCTATTTCCTGCATGTATTGTCCTTGCACTGCAGTTCAGTCGTGAATTCCCTGCTTAGCTGAGTTGGTGTCCTTACATGTTTATATTGCTTTCTTCAGTGTCTGGACAGGCCATTCTTGTGCTTGGAAGAGGTTGTCCTTAAAGACCTGTCAGCTCTCCTGAGCTTTTTGTTTCCAGAGCTCACTCCTACAGGATACCACCCACCAGTCTCTTGAATAAGGTGAAATCTGCTCTCATGATGTCCAGGTTCTGTACTTGGCTGGTAGCCCATCTGGTATTTGAGCAAATGTCAGAGAGATAATCTCTTTTAAGTCTGATCTGGAAACTTCCTCAAGTTGCTTGAAGATGACTCAGTCCACTAAAAACCACTGATTTGTAGCAAGACCCCACCATGATGTCATCTTTGTCACCTCTCCTCTGATCATCATCCATAAACACTCAACTAGATTGTTGCCCTGTCTGTAGAAGAGCATCCTTAATTTGAGCTGTCCTTTCACAGAAGTGGCAAGCTTCTGTCGTCTTCTTCTGTAAAGAGCCTCCATCTGTCCCTTCAAACACTCCAGTCATGCCACCTGTCCCACCACATCTCAGTGCCTGCAGTGATGTTGCAGCTCTGTACCTGCACTTGGAGCTCTAGCTCCGTCTGTTTCCAAAGCTGAATGTATTGCTACACAGACATTTGAGACTGGCCTCCTTTTATCATGTTTAATACTTCCCAATGAGCACCATTAAACCCATCACACTTCTTTGTGTTCTTAATACTCTTGGTCTCTGTCTTCTCACTTATCTGCAAGCTGTTACCACCATCCCCCAACATACCCTTTAAAGCCCTTCCTGCCAGGTTGGCAAGCCTTTGGCAAAGATGTTCCTAAGCCGCTTTGTCCTAGGGATCCTCTCTCTTGCTAGCAACCTTATCCCTCAAAGAGGGACTTGTGATCATGTAAGACAAAAAGATCCTATGATATCACCCAGAGGTGGCAAATTCATGTTGTGTCTACCTCCACCCAACCCCTCACTGGCAGAATTGAAAGGAACGCCATTCTGGCTCCTGTGTCCTTCACCCATGCTCCCAGATCTCAGTCACTTTGGAATCACTCCAGTTTTGTGTGTCCCTTGGCAGTGTCCTTCTAGTCATGTTTGACATGTTTCTTTGTTGTCTATTTCTGTCCAAGTAAGTATGACAGTAAGTAGGAAGCTCTTAGAAAGGAATCTAACCTCTCTATCCCAGAGAGGGGACCCTAGAAAATGGAGACCCTGTGGGAGGAGATGGTTGGTATGGCACACCAAACACAAGACAGGCATGAAAAAAGAGCAGTCCAGTTTGCAGGAATAAACCTATGCTAAGAAAGAGCCAGAAGGCCCTTTGAGTGTGTGCCTGAAATTGTCATCTTACTCTGCACTGCAAAGCACTGTACCTAGCTTTGAAGACTTCTTTAGCCTTACAAAAATACCCAGCCTGGATGAAGGACTTTATCTGGTTTGGAGGTAGGTGAAAGGCTGTGGGGTCCATAGTTGCTGCTGGTACAATAGTCAATGAAACTGGCTAACAGGTGAGGAAGTATTGATAGTTTTCTGTCACAACTTTTATTCTGGATCTTGTCCTGATGAGAGAAGTTGTATATACTGTATCTTTTTTTTTTTATGTTTATTTAACAGGCTGAATATTCAGAGCTAGTTGAAACATTGCTATCAACTCAGCAAGATCCAGTAATTTACCAGCGGTTAGCAGATGCCTTCAACAAACTTACTGCAAGCAGCACTCCTCCTACACTGGACCGTAAGCAGAAGATGGCCTTCTTAAAGAGTTTAGAAGAATTTATGGCAAATGTTGGTGGACTTCTCTGTGTAAAATAAACAACAAAACTCTATGCCTAATTTAGACCCTTTCTGCGAAATGCACTGAGAAATGCTGAATGCTGACTAAATCTTGTACCTGTCTCTGGGTTCTTTGCAGCCATCTCAGATTCTAGAGAGCCTGGAAGTTTGAACATAACACAGTGGAATAGGAGAGGTCAACTTTGAATCAGCTTCTGCTATTATGTGTTAGCTGCAATCTGTCATACTTATGTGTGGGAGAGAATGAACAGAAAATTTGAATTTAATTTTTTTCCATATATGTGCAAACAGATATGGGCACAAGGAAAAATAAATGCAGTGCCTTTCCCCCTGCACTGGTTTAAAATATGAGTGGTCATATAAACATACAGATTTCTTTTCTACCCAAAATCATGTTAGAGTGTGATGTAGATACATGTAAAGCTCTAAACAGTTTAGCTGATTTTAAGCTTTATTTTTCTTCTCTTTGAGTTTGTGTTCCAATGGGGAAGAAAAACCAAATGGCATTTTAACTTGTGTTCAGTTCTGTTTTTCTACATCAACCCAACATTGCATGTTTAATGCAATGCATGTTTTTACATTATGTTCTGCTGCCTAAAGTTCAAAGAAAAAAAGGTGTATATTTTTGTTCCCCTAAAATGAACTTTAGGAACTGTAGCCATTTCATTGCCTTAATTTAAAAGAAGAAAAAAGCTCATATACTTTAGGTAAGAAATATAAGGCAAGATTTAAGGCAAGATTTGACTCTTCAGAGTTGGTTTGGGATGTTGGCACTGAGCTGCTGTGTACGTGTTGCAGCCTTTCATGATGATGTGTCATTTTGGAATGAGTGTCTAATGCAAGGCTCGTGTGTAATTTTACTTTCAGTATCTGTTTTGATTCTTAAGGGGTTGCACGACACTGCAATGTATTTCTACACTGAACTGTTTGCTTAAGCAATAACAACCCAAAAGGTGTGAACTACCGGCAAACTTTGTAAAGTTGGGGCATTAGCTAAAACAATTATGGTAGCACAGGGGCATCAGACCCTTTTACTCAAGGTTTGTGTTTGTTTGACTCCAGCAGGGAAAGGTAATTGGGGATGTCTACTGGTGTGGGAGATTTTTAGTTTTGCTGAATCTAGCTCCACTTCTGCAGAGCCCTCCCAACTGCTCTGCTCTTGCTTGGTTTTTTGTATCAGCACTTTAGCTATTAGAATAGCAGAATATAGTGCCCTGATTATAGGGAACCAACAAGGCAGAGCTGCACATGAGTATGAAAGCAAGGCCTGCTTTTCTCCTGTCATGAGCCAGAGAAAACTGAAGCAAACACAAATGCTGCATGTCTAGTAAAATTATTTTTGTGGAAATACATGGAGGAAGAAGTGGGCCCTTCTGTTTAAGATCTCTGCTAGATTATGCTGTTGAATATTTCCTATGTGTTTTTTAAATTTATATAAAATGTACAGTATACATCTTTATATGGCAATGTGTAACTTCATGTTTGCAATTCTGTGGCATTCTTCAGCTATTCATCTCAAAATTAGTCACAATAGCCAGAATTTTTAAAAGACACAAATCTCTAATATTGTACTATAAGTGATCTAAGGCTTTTTTTTTTCCTTAAGTTAAATTCATATGTATCTCAAGCATGGATCCACAAGGCCAAAAATGCCATCTCTTTATTATACTTTTCTCTTTTAATTGATGTGAAAACTAAGCAAGGGCAGATTTACACATTACAAAGTGACCATAAAACTTGTTAGATAATAATGTACCTTCACAACAAGTATTTTATTTCTAAGATATTTGCATAGTATTTTAGAACAGGAGTATTACTCTCAATTTTTTCTTGAAACTAATGCATTTCTTTAAAGGATTTCTCGACTGTGCACTTGCACAAAAGATAATGATCTTGGCAGATCCTTCTGTTTCAAACTGTTGTGCTGGCTGGTTTTTTTTTTGTTTTTTTTTTTTTAGTTGTCTGGGATTTGCTATGGTTTTTGAAACTGCTTCTGGAGTTTTTCTGAGTTTGTACATTGGATGGGGCAGTGGTTCTGAAACTCATTTTTTCCAGATGAAGGGCACTGAAGCCTGGGAACATAAGCAGCAGTAGGAGCTGCTAGTTTGTTATGATGTGCTCGATGTCAAATACCTTGACCAAAGTCTTCAAAGACATCATAGCAAATACTTTCAATTTGTTTGGATCTGACTGAATAACTGATTTCACTAATTTCTTTTATACCTAGCTCTGTCACTATTGTTTCATAAATCTTAAAGCTGACTCACTATTTAAAAATATTTATTAACTTAAAAATTTTGAAATCCTCTTGCATATTGTAATTAAAGAATTGGAGCACAAATTGAGTTCATATTCAGGACAAAGTAATGTGCATACCCATTATTGTTCTAATCAGGCCCATTGTGTTGTAACAATCAGAGACACATAGCATCTTCTGAGTATCAAGTCTTGCTTAAGTATGAATACCTACTTTTCAAAGACTAGTTTTGAAGGTTATTTAAGAATTTCCTTTTCCCTTAACATAAAACAATATTTCATGTTAAAGGGAAGCTGTCCTAGTAAGGGTTTGGGGTGTTTTTGTAATTTTCCTGCTTCAATGTTATACTTCCCTGTTTCTTAATTTTTCTTACATTCTCATATATTCAGCAGGGATCTTTCCATGCCATTTTGTGTTTCTTTTAGAGCACATTCTAAGATGTCTCCGCTCAGTGACATCAGTGAAATTGGGAATAAGTTTTATTCATTCATACTCCTGCTGGCTTGGTGGCTGCTTCTATCTGAACTATTTGGCTTCTATATCCCTACTAAAAGAAAAAGATAAAAAAAAAAGTCCTTCACTGATCTTCTACACATCCAATTGCTATAAATCGGCATGTGGAAGTTCACTGAGGTCCACAGGAAAGACTCATAGACCATTTTTAATGAACACTGAGAGCTGGCTCCATAAAGTGTTCTAAAAGTTTTACAGCATCACTGCATTGATTTTTCCATTCACTGTGCAAAGTGAATAATGGTTCTAAATATGCACCTGTTTCTTGAAGGAAAAAAAGGCAACTCAAACCGAATTATAAATGCTGCATGATATAATTATAACTAATGTATTTGTCTGGACTTCTCTTGCTAAAACAGATTATTGATCCAGTGTTTTCATTCTGAGAGCTAAAAATCAAGTAGCTTTCCCATTTTGCTATCTCCTTCCCATTGTAATAGTTCTAGTGCTGGCATAATAATTTTCTGTTGTTCAGCATAGCATTTTTGATGTTGACAAGCATGACCATCGAGTTAAATCATAAAATTCAAGACCTAGAAAGCACAGATGCGTATGGACAGGCAGAAGTGGACTGCTACTTCCACATGAAAACTCCACTTTCACATGCATTTATGCCTTAATTAACTTCACTGAATCACTGCCAGAATCTGCTACTTTTTGCCCAGAGGTTTGTGTTTCACTGTTTAGTGGTAAAGAGCTCACCTTTTTCTCAGGAACAAGAAACTTGCTTTCTCAGCATGTCCAAATCCTACTGGTTGAAAGAGGGGGGTTTGAACTGGAGTCATCTCTTTCATAGTGCATAGTGCTCACTAAAGCCCCAGTGTTTATCTGGGCAAATCCCTTTATGTCTAGGCCATGTAGTTCTAGAAAATAAGCTTGCTCAGAGCAGTCAGTTGTCCATTTAAAATATAAAATTCTTTAAAAGGGAGAGCAAATTCTAATTTGTGGTCTGTAAAACTATTAAAAGTACGAATTGCAGCATTTCTCTTGTAAAACACTTCAAGTAACTTCAGTTTTGGTTAAGTAATTACATAAGAAGGAGTGTTTGTTGTTTTTTTTTTTTAATGGAAGTAGCTTGATGAATATAAGCGCAGGAGTAGGAGCCAGGCTCCTCTAATTTTCTAATAAGTTTTTCCACTGGATCCTCTGTGGCCATTGGCAAGTAGCTAGAACTGTGTTGTTGAAATAGCATTAACATCTGCCTACCTCACAGGGATGTTGTGAGGATTAGTTTATGCGTATAAAATCCTTT
The DNA here is from genome assembly GCF_025592945.1 of Manacus candei. Taxonomy (NCBI): domain Eukaryota; kingdom Metazoa; phylum Chordata; class Aves; order Passeriformes; family Pipridae; genus Manacus; species Manacus candei. Next base: position 36,667,953 of record NW_026138062.1, read on the forward strand.
GAGGATCTGAGATACTATGTAAATATTATATACTTTAGTTTGTGAGGTGTAAGATTTACTGTAATGAGAACAGATTTTCATAATGATAAAGCCCAGGAGAGGCAGCAGTGGTGCAGTATTCCCCAGGACTGATCTACTGCAGTACAGGAATGCTTGTTGTAAATTGTCATTATTTCAATTACAGCTGATTGAAATAGTGGCTTCTTCTTCAATAAGGTGAGATTCCCCACCAGTGTGCCTCAGTTCTGGTCTACACAGGGAGAGGACAGTTGTTGATTTATTCAGGCTTTGGTACCTCTACTTGTGACAAGTGCTGCTTGTGGTAGGGTTTTTTGTTTGGTTTGGTCTTGGGTTTTTTATACTTTTCTGCAAGGAACAAACACCATTCATTTCTACCATGTCTGTTCCAGTCTCTCAGTATAACCAAAGCCTAATGATAACAACTAAATTTAAGGAACCATCTCTGCCCCCCCCCCTCCTCCCACCCCGTAAATTTGCATTTAATATGAGTAGATTATGCCCTTTTTACAGCAAATTAGATTAATGCTTTCTGGCACTGATCATGAAGCAAATCATGAAGTGTGTTTTGCTCTAGGGCCTTAAGCTCAGCTCTCTTATAAAACACTTTTTTCAATATGAGATTTCTTGGGGCCCTAGCAACTGAGATATCCCTGGCTTTCCCTTTTCCTCAGTGGGTTGAAATTGATTCTGTTTTTTCATTCCTTGTCCTGCTTTTCCTGTCCTTTTGAGCCATTCTAAAGTGGTTTTGGATGACCACTCCAACCTCAATAGAAAGATACTACCCATGTGATTTTCCAATCTGTTACGGCTTGATACTTGAAATTGATAAAAACCTTTCTAGTAGCATTCCCCAGCATGTTTCAATCTCCCATTGAACCATTCTAGAATTTATAATTATGAAAAAAAATATTATCCTCTTTTATTTGTTCCCTTTGTGCAAAATAAGGAACCTCCATGCAGTGAACATGCAGTTTTAAGGCAATAAATGCTAGTACTGCTGTTGGTCAAGTGTGTAAATATTTTGAATGTATCATTCAGTACTGTGTTGAGTTTATATATTAAAAACACAGGGATTGAAGTGCTAGTTGATTTCAAGTATTGTTTTACCTGTACAGTTGAAAATATGAAGTTGCATAGAAGTATTTCACAATTTATTGCAATAAGACTTGGGAAATGGCTGTGTAATCAAGCCTTATCACAACTGATTTTTCAATTTTGAAATGATCACTTTGTGTATTTTTAAGATCCATAAGCAGGAGAAGGATCAAATTGTTTTCCACTAAAGACTTTTATTATTTTGTTTTGGCCATGTGTGATTTGTGTGTATTCTTGTTTAATATTTTTCTAAAATCTCATCTGTGTTGAATCCCTGAAATAGAACTTGTTATAACTCCTTATGGTAGAAACAAAAATAGGAACATTATGAAACCTTGAGCTACACATTTTGCTCTTTGACTACAGTGAATGAATGCACAGTAATTAGGTTAAAAGTTGATGGGGTAACTTTAATCTGCATTGGCACTTAAGGCATGAGTTTGTCCATCAACAGAAAAAATGTGTGATTAGGGGTACAACAGGAGTATCTCACACTGGACTGCAATTACCAGAAATGGCCATGAATAAATATATAATCAAATTAATCTCCCCCCCATCTTCCCAAAAAAATTTTTAACAGTGACCTTTCAGGTCACTATTATTGGTGGTATTTGTCTACCCAGAAGGAATGATTTCTGGGTCTTTAATTTTGTGTGTGTATTTCATCTAAACTGTTTCTGATGATATCTGGCACAGAAGTGTTTTCCATGTAAGGGACATCAACAGTATGTTACTTCATGGATATCAGAAAAGTTCAGTTACAGGCAGCAGTTCCTAATGTGCTATAAACTACAGTTATTTTCTATTGCTCCCTTCTTACTTCCATGCACCCACATCTTTTTTTTAAAAAAAAAAAAAGCTTCACAAATCCTGAAAGTAAAACTATGCGACAGGTATGGTGGTGACAGCTTGCTATATATCTTGGCTGTATGTAGCACTAGAATTTTACTGGTTTCAGAAGTAAAATTACTGCAGTTATATATTTATATTGGCATGGTTTAGTTTAGTGAACATTTTGGTGAAGGATGGAAACATTTAAGGTAATTTTGAGGAAATTCCTTAAAGCAGCTGGTAAGACTAACAGCAGCATAACTAAGCAGCTTTTCATGTAGAAAATGGAACTATTCTGATTTACCTTAAATACAAGGTCTGGAATAAACTTGAATGATTTGGGTACAAAGCCTTCATTCAGACTTGTCTGTCTAAGTGTACAAAACTCCATCAATTTTGCCTTTATGAAACTTAAATTTGCTTCAGTTGTGAGTAGTGGAGTTGTGGTGGGTTTTTTCCTTCAGTGATTTGCCATGTCTTACAAGCAGAAATGTTGGAAAGCTCAACCCTCCAAGTGGAATTTGTCTGGCCCGTCAGCTGAGGAGGAGGTCATACATGAACTGGAAGAGGGAAGGAGGAGGAGAAGAAATGAAAAACTTTGCAACGTTATCTGGAGAAAGAAAAACAAATCAAGCTACTCTACAAGAAGAAAAAGAAATTTATAATACAAGTGTTATCCCGTAACTTTGTAACCCATAACATCTTGATAGGATTAATAAAAGCCTGCCGTTCCATCAACACGGTTGGGGAAAAGAGAAAGTGCTATTTTGGAATTTTGTGAAATGAAATGCAATATTATCAGTGTAAGTTTTGTTAATTAAATAATACATGCTTCTTTATTTTGGAAGACGTTCCAGACAAATCTGCATCTCCAAAGAGAACGCTGAAGTTACCGACTGTGACTGATACGTGATTCATTACTAGTTTTTCTCTTTTCTATATTTGAATCTTATGGAACAGCTGTTTTCACCTCAACATCTATTAGATGGTATCACATTTGATTTTTCTAACATGCTGGTGCCTTTGCAAGTGAGAGTAGAGCAAAGCTATGAGTGTCATGTACTTCCCTTTTTCTTTCCTTCTGTGTCTGACCTACTGTTCATGGTTGTAAAGACATGTATGTTTGATTTGCTTTAACTTATTGTTTTGGATGCTGCAGTTTAGATTTGTGGCATATTCAAACTGCTTCCAGTTGCTGTGTTTGGTGTTTACTGAATGAAAGTCATCACTAGACTCCAACACAAGTATTGATGTGAAAGCCTCACTCGTAACTCAGTTTAACAAGTTGTCAGCACATTTGCTTTAATTTTGGAACTGCACCGGTACTGGTAATGGTCTTTCGTTCATTCAAATGATTGTTGTAACTCAGAAAAAAAACTAACCTGAGGCCCAAACCCCACCACCACACTGTGGAGTCTTTAGGAAGATCACTGATGTCCTCACACAAGGTCAACACTACTTTGGGGAAGGCTTATATTCTTCTACCACTTTTAGGAAAGACTGTTCTTCTGAAGTACTTTTTGCCTGCTTTTAGGCTGTTATGCACTTTCACGATTTCTTAACAAACTACTGTTAAAATGTACTGTACCATGGATTTTGATAAGCGCACATGTATTTAAACAATTCAGTCAGCCTCAGGAAAGCTGGAAAAATCGGATACCTGTTTTGTATCTTGATTTAAATGTTTGCATTTGTAAATGCATCCCTTTAGATGGCCAGATAATATCTAGATCCTGTGAGTGTAACTATTTAAGATACCAGTATAGTCTGTAAAATGAGGACTGTAATTTTGCTTTAGGGACAGAGAAAAGGGTATCCTCTTATTTTTCTTAGAGATATATATATAGTCTGAATTGAAGTTTCAAAAGCAAAAAGCAGTAATAAACCCCATTTAGTGTTCAGGAAAAAAAATGTTTTCTTTCTCAACACTATCTGATTTCTATTTTCTTTCTTCTCCTTAAAAAGCGTGTATGAAATAAGTGCAGAGGTATGTGCAGGAAAAACTGTAAAATCTGCTGCTGTACATGTTTGCTACTTGACTGCATTTTCTGTTCCACTTTAATTTTACTGGTTTTGCTAAATATATTTTATATATTTTCCTTCCTGCTTCTTGTGATGGCAGAGTGATTACATCTTTTGGGGCAAAAATCAAAAACAACCATAAGAAGGCTTTGGGGCCAGAAAATTCGATAAAGGTTGTATGTTACTGTATATCTCAGGACATTTTTTGAGACAACTGCATAAATCAGAAGCAGTGGTAAAATCGATGGGGATACGAAAATGTACAAAGGTATAGATGCTGGTAATTCTGTTTCAGGGTTGTTGGTTTGGGGGTTCTTTTAAACATTTCTAAAATCCATTTAAGATGTCAGTACTAGATGCGAAAGAGTGACTTAAGTAGAGCATTTTTCAATCTGAAGATTTAGCCCTCTTTGTGGCCCCTGAATTACTTCCAAGAGATCCAGAAAGCCAGGCAAAACAGAAGTCACAGGGATCATGTATCACTGTCATGTTTCTAAGACTTGCATCCCCATAGAGAAAGAGTTGCGAGTCCGTAAACTGTTTGAGGATGGAAACTCACTACTGTACTTGAATTCATGTAGCGACTGCAAGCTTTTAAGAGGCTGACTAACAGTCTGTCCTCCTGTGTGCCCCGAGGTCTCAGGAAGCTGTGATGCACCTGGCCTGCACAGCTACCCCATGGGGCTCCAATGCACCTTTGATTCTGCATTTGTAGGAGAACAGCTCAGTGTTGAAGGACAAAGCACAGCAAGCTTCGCTTACAAAGGTGAGCTGTTGCAGGTTGTTCTGCAAAAGTAGAATATTTCCACTTCTGTTATTTTCCATCATCCATGTTCTGTTGACATTAACTAGAAGTAATCCTTTTATGGTTGTAAAGCATTGCCTGCTTGGCTGCCTTCCAAATCAACGTACAATTGGCTTGCCAGCCCTAAAACTGTTGAGTTTTTTTTGGGGGGGAAAGCTAATAATTATTTTAGGCTTAATGGGAGCAGAAGAAGTTCTACAATTAGAATTTAATAATCTATTTTCATATTAATTAAAACTAATTATACTTTTTCATATGGCTATGGCTAGTGCCTGTAGCAAGAGGAAGAAACGTATAGAATTTCATTACTTGAGAAAAACTAAAGTAAAAATAATAAACATCAAAACACAAAAGCCTTGTAAGTAACAAGTTACTCTTGCTGTGTTTTTAAAAACTTTCTGATACAGCAAATTTATTTGTGAAGAGGCAGTGGTGTTATGTCATCAGATTCATCTTAAGGACACTGGTGTCACTGCTGTGTGACATGACTTTGTCAGTGAAAGGATAGGGGCGATAGCTTAACTAGAAACATCTTCCTGCAAAAAAATATTAGGAAAAATAAAACCCAATTACTAATAAGAAAGTTATTGCAGGGTGCACTTAACAGGTGCTCCCATGTTTGTGGTTGGTTTGTCTTTACATCCCAAAGAAAATGCATTGCAAGAGAACCTCTTTTGTTTCCTACAGAGTCACTCGAGCTCCTTCCAAGCTTTCCTTCTAGAACTGCCTTGTAACAGGATTCAAGCAAGGTCTTGAGATGTCTGTTTGCTTCCAAGTAGTGTCTGGTATCAAAACTTAAATAGTGTTGCCCCGCCTACCCCTCAAGCCCCCCCACAGCCATGTGCCCTTACATGATCTCTGTAACTCTTCGGGTGAAGAGGAATCGCTTGTCAGGGGTAGACTTGCTCTGTGAAATCTGGACTGAGAGTATGTGCCGTCCCAGTTTCCTTTATCTTTTCATTTTCAGTCCTGTACAAAACACTTTTCACATAAAATGTGCTACAAATACACATGAAACAGGAAATACTTTTAAGTGTCATTTCTCTGTAGTATCTAAACTGCATTTCTTGCTGCACTCAATAATACTGTGCAGGTGTCAGAATGATGGAGAGAGACTTTTTACAAGGTTATGCACTGACAGGACAAAGGGGGAATGGCTTCAAACTGGGAGAGGGTAAGTTTAGATTAGATATTCTGAAGAAATTCTTTACTGTGAAGGTGGTGAGGCACTGGAACAGGTTGTCCAGAGAAGCTGTGGATGCCCTATCTCTTGAAGTGTTCAAGGCTGTGCTGGATGGAGCTCTGAGAAATCTGGTCTAATGAAAAGTGTCCCTGTCTATGGCAGAGGGGGTTGAACTAGATGCTTTTTAAAGTCTCTTCCAACCCAAGCCATTCTAAGATTCTATGAAATTAAACAAGGAAAGTATTTTAAAACTTGCTATTCTTTGCAAGTATCCAAGAATCAGCTCGACTTCTGTTAGTATGCCAGAAGGCGAGGTCGTTCCAACCTGCCCATGCTTAACGGAAATGGAAAGCCTGGGCAGGAGAGCCAGATGTAGAAAACCATTCTGAGGCACGGGGTTGCGGTGTAAGTCCGAAGCTCGTCGCTTTTTGAACACTTGTCACTCTCTCTCGAGATAACCTGTCATCTCCCAATCTGACATGACGGGCGCCTTTCGCTGTCTCACAGCCCAGCTCAGACTTCAGTATCTGTCGAAGTCCCTCCACAGACGCGGAATTCCTCAGCCGCCGGAGCCCGTCCAGCGCCGGCGGCAGCACGCAGCTCGTACTTCAGCTGAGAGGGAGCCGCTCCGCCGACCGCTGTGCAGCGGGAAAGGCGAGGGCACAGCGACACGAGCAACCCCCCGGCAGAGCGCGTGTGCCGCCGGGAGCGGTGCGCGGGTCACGGAGAGGGATCCCGGTGGGATCGGGAATCCCCGCCCCCTCCCGCCGCAGCGCCCAGCAGGGGGCGCGCGCGCCCCACGCGCGGCGTTCGGGGCGGGGCCGGCCGGGCGATCTCCGCGCGCGCGGAGGGATCCACGGGTGGTGAGTGGGGGAGGAGGCGGGCGCGGGGCGGGGGTGGTGCGGACCGGAGTCCCCCTGTCCGTCCGCTCGTGCTCGCCGTGAGGGCGGGCGGGCTCCCCGCTCCAGGGGCGCGGAGGCCGGAACCGGGATATCGCGGAGCTTCCTGCCCGCCGGCCCCTTCCGCTGCCCGGGTTCGGTGTCGGCCGAGGCGCGGGCGGGCGGGCCGGCGTCACCCTGTAGCCCCCAGGGGTTTATTGTGGCTGCAGGGCGCCCTCAGAGCGATACACACTGGAGGGGACGGGAGAAATGGGCCTTCTCCAGACGCCGCCTGTGCCCGTCTTTCGTTCACGTGTCGGAGGGTCCTGGCGGTGCTGAGCCCTGACGGCGGTCCCTCCGTGCTCTCTGAGAAGAGCGGGAATAGGCTAGGCCTCCACATCTTCAGTAATCCTCTGAGTCAGTTTCTTTGCTGCGAACTGTTCTTGTGTTACTTTGATGCGCTGTGAAATTCAGTCACCAAGGGATTCCGTGGCTCAGCAACACCTTGTGTCATGAACCAGCTCCTTTTGATAGTGTTTTTCTTATTGTTGTTTTGGGGTTTTGGGGTTTTTTTTGGTTTTGGTTTGGTTTGGTTTGGTTGGGTTTGTTTTTTTTTTGTCAAGGCCGTTGCAGCCTACATTTGGCCTTTTAATTCTTGCCTTGGAAAACTGTGGTCTATCTCTGTCCGTGATGTTCATGCCACTCATGATTACAGACTCTTGTCATACTCCTTCTCAGTTACTCCTTCCTCATACTCATTGTCCTACAAAAGCTTTTCTAGTCTTTGGATGTCTCAATACCCTTCTTGAACCTTTTCTAGTTTCAGTATTTTCCCTGTTTTTTGTTGAGATAAAGAGACCACAACTGCTATTCAGTTTTATTCTGTATGTGTTGGTAACTTGGAGCTCTTGACAGCTCCTTTTAAATTTCTTTGTAAATTCTACTTAATCGTGTTATCAGACACAATTTCCACACAGTCAGGAGATATGGGATTATGATACATGATTCTCAAAAAACACAAAATCACTGTTTGGTGGCAGCCAAGAAAAACACATCAAATGGTAGAATTTTTTGGGAAAAGAAATAGAATGTAACAGAAAACATCATGAAACAACAGCATAAACGTGATCACTCGTATCTTAGACATTGTGTAGAGTTCTAGTCTCCTCAAAAAAAGGGTATATTAGAAGGATTCAACAAGGAAGAGTGAATGCATTGAAAGACTGTTGTCAACACATCAGAGAGGGTTAAGACCCTTCAGGCTAGAAAAGAGCCAGTTTGCTGAGTGAGGGAAGGGGGATGTCTTAGAGGTGTCTGTGAAATGACACGTGGAGAGAGTGCAGGGCTCAGCCACTTGCTTTCTGTTCTGACACACCAAGTGTCTGCACCATGTGAAGCGAGTGCATGCTGTCACAGCAAGAAGAGATAGTTATTCATAAAATGATTGATAAAATGAAGCTTCTTACTAGATGACATTGTAGATGAAAAACTTTTATGGGAATTTGAGGGATACTGGACAAGTGTTTCCGAGAACAGCATTCATGGAATGAACCACTTCGGATGCAAAACCAGCTTCCTTAGTAGAAAATGGTTAAAGGCTGTGAGAGTATAGAGTGGGGAGGTATTACATGTATTTGCCTTACCTCAGTCCTTTTGAGGCAGTGGTTTTGGCTGTCTTCAGGGTGGAATGACCAGTATCAACCCTTGAGGACACAAGAATGACTGGTATCAACGCTTGACCTGAACTAGTACAGCTTTCTTCTTGAACCATTTGCCATGGACATAAACAAAAAGTTATTCAAACTTAATCCTGAAATGGAGCTGTCTCAGATCTGTGGCAGGTTGTCTGCGGACACAGCATTTGTATTCCTGTACATGATAACAAGCTCAAGCTTGAGCAGAGTGCAGTATCTTCTGGCTTTTGAAGTATCAGGGCATGTGTCTGGCCTTTAGTAACCATTCCAGTCCCTCAGATCAGGGCTTGTTTACCTCCAGGCAGGTGGTTGGAGCCCCTTCCAGGTGATTTTCATTATGGTTGCGCACCATTGCCCAGCCTTTCTTGGTGTGTGCTACAGACACCATAGATGATGAGCTACTTGTCTCAAAGACTGACTTGGGCAGCTTGGAAGAAATACAAACGGCTACACTTAACTCCATTTCATGCTCTCTGTCTTTAGATCTAAGTTACTCTAGAATAAGATCTTTTCTGAAGTTGCACATGTGCTTTTTATATTGTCGGTAAAAGATCTAAGGTGCATACGCTGTCTTCTTCCTCCCCCTTCCCAGCTATGAACAGTGTGGCTTTCCAGTTGTATTTCTATTCCACGGCCTTTCAGCAGTCTCTCCTTTCCCCTTCAGCTAAGGAACATTTTGCTACAATGAGATGGCATCTTTAGGATGCCACAAAAGAATGAGCAGTGAAAAGTGGCTTGTACACCCAGCAAATGGTATTTCCAAGTTGTGTGGGCATTCAGGGAGCCCTGACTTACAGGTATGGGTTTAGGCTGACGCAGCCTCTTCGGCAGAGAGACATTGGAGTCACCTTTGGTGCAGTCTCTTGGTAAAAGTTCTGAAGCAGCAATTGGATACTTTACCAGGAGAGTATTTTTTGAGGTGACTTTGTAAATGTAGATCCCACCTCCTGCCTGCTTTTACCTGTATGAGAGGAGTTTCCTCTTGAGTAGTGCTGTGGATCTAGAAAGATCTAACCTCTGGAGCAAGCTACGTGTTCTGTCTTTGTGGGGTGAGCAGTGGTGCAAGGGCATGTAGGGCACTTATCTCAGCTGACCTATGACTGCAGGTTTCCAGACACCTCTGGACAGGGGCACAGTTCCATTTGGGCGTAAGGGCTGTGCTCTGTCTCTGAGAATACTGTTTTTCAGGTGATCATAATTACAGGTGGAACAAATGTACTGGGGACCAAAGACTGTTAATTTTTCCTATAGCATTGATACTTATGTTCCTTCTAACCTAGGGTATTTTTTCCCTCAGTTTTAGAATTTGACTGTATAAGATTAGAGTTCTCATACATGACATCTGGAAACTGTCATTAAATAGGTACAGGATTCTTGTGTAGACAAGGCCTTGGAGTCTCCTGTGCTACTATTATCTCTTTTAATTTATTTTTTCTTTTCTTTGAAGAGCTTTCACTCTGTAGTGATGACATTTGCCTGAACAGTTCATGAGCTAATAAGAGGGATTGAGCTGTGCAGAGGGGAAGGGAATAAGGAGTCTGCAGGCACCTCCACCCCCTTCCTCCTGCCTGCTGCACTGTAGGCCATGTGGTGCAGTTGTAGTCACCTCACTTTTACTGGTTTATGGGTAGATCTGGCCCTTTAGAGACCAGTAGCATCTAAATTTGCCATTTTACTGTATGAACACAGTCCTGCCTGAAATAGTTCCTGTTCCGCTGAATCTGTGCAAGCTTACCCCCTTTTTTCCTCCTTTCCTCTAGGCTAACTTTGACTTCACCATGAGTCTTATTTTCCTAAACTTCGTGCAGTGTTCTTGAGCTGTTCATGTAAACTAAGAATTAATAGTAAAGAAGATCTGTCACTTTGCTACTTTTAAACTTTGCATTCCTATTAACACAAGGGTTTAGTGTAGGTAGAATGGCTGGATCAGCACTGTATGTATTATGAATGCTCTGAATCCCAGGGTATTCCTAAAACACAGCCCTGAACCCTTGTGTGGCTCATGTAGGGGGTCTACATGAGGACAGAGAAAGGACTGCTGGTGAGGGAGCCAGGGCCTGGGGCAAGCACAGATGGGTCAGCTGGAGCCTCAGGGGCCTTGGGAATTAAGAGTGTAAAGGTTCTCTAAGAGCCAGAGGCACTGTGGGTTTCTGTGCTTCTTCCCATCCTCCCCCAAATGTTTCAGGGTTGCTTCTGGACTTGAGAGCAGTGAACTGGAAGGGGTATAGAGGGGCTTTCAAACAGCAGAACTGTCTCCCTTAAAGGATTTACAAGTCTTTTTCACATAAACTCACTTTAATAGTTTTTTGATGTAGTTCTTAAGCACAAGAATTTGTTCATGCTAATGACCTAAATCAGAATACGTGCATTCAGAAAAATATATTGAATTTTGGGAGTATTCTTAATAGATGTAAAATATATTTCTACCATATGTTCTGAGTTACCTCTCCTTGGAACCTCACAGTTAATTACTGCTTAGTTCCTAAGGCTTTAATTTACAAACCAAAAGGGAGGCTATTAAAAAGTAAACTGAAAAATTATTAATAGATAAAAGATGTCTATGGGAGTATGCCTTTTTATCTACTGAAACAGTGGGAAACTCTTCATCAGCAATTTTGTCTGCGAGGGTTTCATTTCATGGGCATGGATTTAGTCCTTGCAAATGCCTGTATGGGCTCACTGAAGAGAAAATAAAGATTCCAGCTTTTGACTTAAGAACTGCAACTTTGCATCTGTTTCGGTTTCTTAATGTCAAAGCATAGATGTGTCCTTGCTTAGGGGATAATAGCAAACCAGATTACTACATGTATCAGTCACTTAAAAAAAAAAAAAGTTGTGAGTTAAGGAGTGATTTTAAATTTTTTACATGTCCTAATGAAAATTCATTGTTGTATAGGGCCTAAAATGGATCATAGTGTTTTGTATTCTAAGAGCATTGTGTCTAGAAACTGTATTATCTGTCTGAACTTGCAGTCATTTTTATAAAAAATACTTTAATACATAATTTAATAATGTATTTATTTTTAAAAATAGGGGGGGAAATTACGATCTTGGTCTTACTAGGTAGCTTGACTTTGAAATTCTCCTCTTGCTTGAGGCTAACACCATAGGTGGGTTTTTAGGCTCTGAATGATCCCTTGTTTTGCAAGCCTGGCCTGAGAAGCCAGCAAGTCAGTAAGCAATATTCTGGAAAAGCCAAGTGCTTTCCTCTTATCCCATGTAGGTGCGTACGGTGTCACCGGAATGGTAGAGTAACTGTGTGAGTCACCCCACGGTGGCAGGTTAAGGTATCTTTTTCCAGCAAGCAGGGAGAAGCTGTTTTAGGAAACTTCATCTTGAAAGCTCTGCAAGAGTGGAAGGAAGGGTTGACGGGGAGGGGACTGGAGTTCTCATTGCAGTCCAGGGGACAGGGAGAAGAAAAACCCTGAGTGGCTCTACTTGAAATGACTCACATTTACGCACTGTTCAGGTGATACGTGGTTCTCAGTGGCTTCTGCATAAAGTCAGGCGTACTCCCGTTTCCAGGTTCTGCTGAAGTCATTGCTCGTGTGCTAGTTCTGAGATTGGGTGCAGAGAAAATGGGTTTCTTCAGAGAAGAATATTTTCCGGTTTCGTCCAGTAGTTTCCATGTGTTGGGTCATTTCTGGCACTGTCGTTCCACGAGGTGGCACCGTCCCTTCTGCAGAGGACACAAACTCTGCTGCATTGCCTGGGGTCAGCAGGGCTCAGGCATTCTGCGCAGCAGAACCCATGTCAAGAGTTCTCTGGAAATGGCTGTACTTTTCCATTAGTATATACCGTGTCTCTTGATACAAGTTATGTCCAGGTTTTTGCACGCAAAATGCACAAGTTTTCAGTGGAGTAGGGTTAGAAAAACATCTTTATGAGCTTCTTGCCTGCCTTTTTTTTTTTTTTTTTAAAGTTTCTGGCATTCAGAAGAATCTTTTTATGGCAAGGAAGCTAAAGCCAGGTGATGCTGACCTAGAATGCTGGTTTACTTAATTTTGAGTCAAAATTGTGTAACTTTGAACATGGAGAGGAATGACCAGTAGCTATCGATATTTCTAGGAGAAAAGGGAATAATTTCTATGGGATTTTTCAAATCCACTAAAGGAGTTTTTTTTGAAAGGTGATACATACAAAGTATATGGATTCAGGAAACCAAGAACTGTAATGACAACTTCCTTGTAAGAATAAAAGCCAAATCTGTGTTGTACAGAAAGGGAACAGTGTTGCTACTGTTCCTAAATTCTCTGTGGAGACGTTATTTCCGATTGGCCTCTCACTGATTTAAGACCACCTAAGTAGAAGGAATATGTTTTCTTTTGTTAGGCAGTTTTTATTTTTAGCTGCATTGTTGGTGGAATTTGTTTTATCTCAGAAGATTATGCTGTTATTAAAAGCATTCACCATTGAAAAGGTTGATTTAGTGAATTTATTTTTTTCTGTTTGACGTCTAGGAAAATGGATGATGATGACGATGACATTCCTCAGCTTTCATCCCATACGTTGGCTGCCCTCCAGGAGTTCTATTTGGAACAGCAGCAGAGAGAGGGCATGAAGACCTCCCAAGGGTTTAATCAATATTCCATTGGCTCAATAGAAGAAGATTGGGTAAGAAACTATAAACCTCGATGAATGAAGCACAGATGGAGGAGTAGCCTTTACTGAGTTTCTTTTGTGGATGGATAATGAAATTAAATTAAAAAGGGGAACACTCAAGATGTTCCTATTCATGGATGGCAACACTGTAGGGAGATTTGTTTTACTATTTAATCTGGGTATAGTTGTCTCTTCTACGTGTGTGGGGGAGTACAAACTGAAAGTACATGGAGGGGGAATAAAGTTGCTGACAGAAACATCTGTCCCTTCTGGAAATTTTAACCTGAGTTTGGCATGTGAAGGTAGTGAAGACTCCTCCCTGAGACTGAGACAAACACAGTGTAACAAGATCAAGTGATCTTTCCTTTCACTTCATATTTCTCTCTGTGTTTTATTTCTTTGTTTTTGTGGATGACTGTTTCACTGCTTGTTTTTATTTGTGACAGACTGACTTTTTATTTGTCTCTGGATTGTTTGGTGGTTTTTTTTCTCTTCCTTTTCCTGATCCCTTCTGATTTAGTAGTTTATCCTTTATTTCTTTCTATACTGTCACTTTTCAAGGTCCTTTTTCTTCTTCTGCTAAAGTAACTCAATTTAAGAGCACATAAGTATTGTGCATCTGCACATGGGGTTTGAAATAGCCTTGTCAGTGGTTTGGATTACCTGGTTTTCCTGATAGTGCCATACATGCTTTGGAAACATGTGGTGTAAACTACCCGGATTACAGAAGTAGAAAGACTGTCAGGAAAACAGTTACTTTTCCAGCATTACAGTTTATGAACTGGGAGGTTGCTGTGGATTTTGGTTTTCTTCAGTTATGACTCACCACACCTCACTGTACATAACACAGTCAGAAGTTTTGATGTTGTTTGTAATTGTGCATTATTTCTCAGCAACTGAGTCAGTTTTGGTACAGTGATGAAACCGCATCATGCCTGGCCAAGGAAGCGGTTGTGGCAGCTGGAGAAGGTGGCAGGTAGGAATTAATAATGGCATTGCAGACTTAACATGTCTTTTGTTTCTACTACATAGAGTATGCAGTTTAATTCATTACTTATTGTACTTCACCTTTGTTCAACTGCAGTATTACAGAACTGCTTTGCTGTTATTTAGTTAATAGTTTATACTGATCTTCCCATTTACCATTTTACTGAATGCTGTAGGCTGTGTCTTGTTAAAAGTTTACTATGAATCTTTTTATTTTTTGAGAAATACAGAGAGCTCTAGAGCATATTAATAACTTGTAATTATTTTCTCTGGTTTTATACAATGTTTCTGTAGAACAGATGCAAAAAGTTGTTTTCTTCCTATTTCTATAAGAAGTCATTTTTAATTTTAAGTTTTCAAGTATATTTTCTTGCTTTTCTGAAACAAGATTTTCTCTGTAGTTAGGCTTAAGGTCTTTGTGCAGCATGGAGGTTGAATAGGTAATAGCTTAAAGTTATTAAAGTAATTAGTTGTTAGAATGGAGAAAGAATAGCTTACATTTTGGGGACTAATGTTTAAAAATGTTTTTCCCAAAGCAGCTGTGACGACTGGAGTAGGGGTTTTGTTGCTGTTGTTTGCCCTTTAAATCAATATTCTCAGTTATTGTGTCTTTTTCAGGATAGCATGTGTTAGTGCACCGAGTGTGTACCAGAAACTGAAAGAACTGGATGGTAAAGATTTTTCAGTGTGTATACTTGAGTACGACAGAAGGTTTTCTGTATATGGAGAAGAATTTATCTTCTATGATTACAACCAGCCTTTGAACTTACCTGAAAATCTCCTGCCACACAGTTTTGACATTGTAATAGCAGATCCACCCTATCTGTCTGAGGAATGTCTTCAGAAAACTGCAGAGACGATCAAATACTTGACCAAAGGAAAGATACTGCTTTGCACAGGTATAACTAGTCAAAATATTAGGTCCCCATAAGGATCTTTTTCTCTCTCTCAAAAGACAAACTCACTCATGTGAGAGAAATACTAACTCTGTAATATTAAATTATCATTAAGGGGCAGTATGTGTCCTAAGCTTTATATTTGAATACTTGAGTTCAAACTTTGTTTTAAACTGGAGGAAATGGTTTTTAATAGGACTTTTGAAAGTCAGGTTTTTTTCTTACAGCATTATGAGTTTTACTGAATTTTGGAAGAATTATAAGATCATCTTGCAAAGTTCCAGAAATACTTTTTCTCTTGTAAGAAGACCACTCTCTGTAATTGGAATGATTGAAGTCGGAGTATGGCAAACATAGGTGCAACTTACTGTTGGTATCATAGGCACTGAAATACAACAGGAGGAATTAAAAACCAGTGATAAAAGCAGTGAAACTAGATAACTAGATAATTGTACTTGCAGGTCCTTCTTTATGAAAATGCACTTGCTGACTTAAGAAGTGATGTGTATCTGCCTTAGTCGTGTCATTTCCTAAACTGTATTGTTATTACAAGACATCTGAAGACATCCAGGAAACTTTTGCAAAAAGCAAAGGACAAAAGCCCTTTTTACATACAGCTTGGGGGAAGTCAACCAAGCAGGCAAAGTAAATAAAAAATTAAAACAAAACGTGGCCATAGAAAGTCTACTTCTTGGCTTAATTGCTCATGGCAGTCACTCACAAGGGTGGTTCTGCCTAAAATGGGTAGGTGGTCCTTCAGTTTACAAAGTTTGAGAAATACTGTTCAAGAAGTGATTTCTCAGTGCATAGCTGTGGTTTATTTAAGTGGAAGAGTATATGTAATCTGTTTGCATTTCCCATGGCTCCCTACCATTTAACTTGCTACATACTTGGCATGTAGCAAGAAGACTGAGTTCGAGTTTCTTTTCTGTAAAAAGGGCACTGATACCCTCTACCTATTTTTATGAAAGTTTTTGGACATTCGTTTCCTTGGGGTGTCTTCCATTCTTTTAGATTTATTTTAAATTTCTCAATAGATTCAGTTGTTAAGGAGGGCTGACAATGTAGCTACTTTAAGCCTTCCTTCCGTAAAAAAAAAAACAGGCTCTGTTATATATGAATTTGTGAGGAGCTACTAAAAAAGTCCAAACATTCTGTTACTGTTTTTCTTATTGAATGCCAATTATTTTTGCTGCAGGTGCCATCATGGAGGAACAGGCAGCAAAGCATCTTGGTGTGAAGATGTGCAAGTTTATTCCCAAACACTTGCGAAATTTAGCCAATGAATTTCGATGTTATGTGAACTATGCTTCTGGACTGGACTGATTCTCATAAGAAGATCTACAACTTCTTCAGTCAAGCTGCTTTCTGATTTTTATCAGTGACTCCACAATTCTCAGTGCTGAAATATTTAGCTCTGAGTACTATTTCCTGGACTAGCTTTAATCAACATGTGTTAGCCTCTCTCTTTTAAATGAGTAAGCATTTGCAGTTACTGTGTTTGTATTTTACCTATTAGGTAAATGTGGACCAAACAATGCAGGGGCTGGATAACAGGAACTTCTCTGTTTGAATTTAATTCTAACTGGTAACTTTTACCATTCAGAGACCTTTTTGAAGTGATTTTTGCTTATAACAACACATGTCTTGCTTTGCAGACATCAGAATTGTCATTGCAAAAGAACTTGATACTTCTGTAGTAATGTTAGTCCCTTAAATCTTGAATCATAGCAGTTCTGATTAAATATATTGCCTGCTTTTTAATAGATTTCAATATCAAACTAAAGATGATTTACAGGTATATCAAGTTTATAGTTACAAAAACAGTTTGTTTTTTTCCAGTTGCCCAGTTTTCTTTCTCTCCTGTTCCACAGACAACAGCAGAGCAGTAGAAATTGTTGAATTTCTTAGAAATTGTTGAATCTTAAAAGGCCGCTGAGGAATAATGTAATGTATGGATAAACTCCCACTGTTTCAAATGTTAGATTTTATATACAAGGTTTGGACTATATTTCAATCAAAATAGATCATACATTAGAAAAATTTTGCTTTAGGATAGTAGATGTTTTTGGTAACTGGGAATTTCTAAAGTTATTTTTGACTAACTACACTACTAATGTATTTTTAGGTGAAAGTTGGTTCATAAATTCCAAGGCACTCAACAGTTTATAATCTATAAATACACTGTACAAAACAGAAGTAATTGTCTTTATATGCCCTATTGTGTAAAAGGCTACCAGAAATGCTGCATCTACAAAATGTATCACCTAAAATGAAGTATTGAGAAATTTATTTTGCAGTGGAAATAAACCTTATTAAGCTTGTGAGACGAGATCTTTTTATAAGGTAGAGATAACACTCATGTTTCTGTGCATTCCTGCTGTTTACATGCAGATTTTCCCATCTGGTTGAGTAAACAACTGAGGAGGAATAATGTAGATAGAATATAATCCTCTCTCAGTGCTCAGAGTATCGTGCTGCCTGAGCTGGACACAACAGTGGTTCAAAAATAACCATCCAAGCCACTGTAGCTCTCTTCTCCATTTTCCAAGAAATCTGTTTATTTCCAGGAGGCTTCACCATCACTTTTATGTGGCCAGTTTAAAAAAAAAAGCAAACCAGAGTGTTAATTGCAGGGTTATTGGCACAAGTCTGTACTTCACAATTGTAAACTGATTTATTACCAAGCAGATGGAGACAATGAAATAACTCATGAAACTTTGTTTATAACTCCATGGAGGCTTCAAGGGGGACAGGTATGATTGTCAGAAGGGAGGATATTCTTCCCCTGCCATCCACCTAAATTAGAATGTGCTGTTCAAATCGAAGCTTCACCGATATTGCTGCTTTGCTATTAATTCCTTCAGTTGTTTGCTTTATTTTGGTAAATGTGTGTTGCTGGGCTCTCTACAGCAAAATCAAAAGACAACTTTGATAGCTTCATCAGAGACCTTTCTTAAAAAAAAAAATAAAACTGCACCATTCAGTTATACCAAGAAATTCACTTCCAAGAAAATAACTGCTGCTTCTCACACGTAGGTCAGACAGCTTTGAAAAGAGGCACTGTGAAGATGCACAGTTATGAAAATGAGAGTACATATAAATCTGTGCAGATGCACTCAACAGAGCAGCCCGTTGTCCACCAAATTCCCTCTTAAAAACCTGATGAGTGCAGGCAGCTGCCCAAGCAGAGCTTGACTGGTGACTTTTACAGACTTCATCAGTGATGGAAGGTAAGCTGTTTTTGTCCTACATGATTCCAAGGCAGAAGCTATTTCTGAGAAGGTACAAGTCACAAAAATTCATAGTGAATCTGTGCTTTGTGCCATCATGGTAACATTAAGAAATATTATGTGACAACAAAATCTCTCTTCTGTAATAGGATTATGAATAAAAACATCAGTGTCAAGTAGTGATTGATTTTCCTTACTGCTGATGTCTCATGGATGGACTTTCTGTTGGAGCAGACTGGTGGAGTGTTAGCACCATGCTGCTTTTCCAGGGGCATTTATGACTACAGAGTCCTGTGCTACAGCCTCTTATCTGCAGTAACAGGTACTGTGCAGGAGTAGGACATCTCAGTGCCCTGCTGCTGGTATGGCTGGGACACTTGGCAGAGAAAATGTGGGGGCTTGTTCACAGGCTGGTGGCCGTGGGTGAATAGAATACACTGCAGCTGCCTGCACCTCACCCCAGATGAGAAATGAACTGTTTCTGGAAATGCAGTTGCATGAAGTCCAAGGTACTGCTGCCAATAAGTTCTGCACTTCTGTTAAAAATATCACCCTCGGCTTGGTGTTGCAAAGGTAGCCTGTCTCTGCCACACAATTGCTTCCACCCATCTGCCCGTGCCCCTCTGGACCAGAGCAACTGGGAGGTATCTCTGATGGTTGGTTCGGTCACTCTGCCTTTGTTGCCTGGGAGCAGCCCCAGTGCCATGCACTGAGATGGGAAACAGGGCAGCTGGAAACAGGTTGCAGAAGCCCCTCGTCAGCCACTGTCAGAGCTGTGCTGCTGCTCTGGGTCTGCTCATGTTCTGCAGCCTCCTTAGATGGGAGTACCGCAAAACCAAGTGGTAGCTCGTGCCACCAAAACACGTGGGATTGACTGGATCTCCATTGTGCCCTAGTCCAGGTAGTTATGGCTGTTCCCTAATCCCACGGAGATTAATGGGGTTAATGCTTTGTGACCACATTACAGCCTTTTTCCCTTTTCCCCTTGTGGCTTTCGTGTTCATGTTCCCCCATGCAATTCCATGTACACTTGCAGCTGTAGATCTTTACCTATTCAGACAAACATCTTCAGGTAATGACTGGAAAGTAAACCAAAACTAGCATCTCGGGCTTTTCTCAACCTTCCTGAATGACAGGAATTTTCCAACCTATCTTAAGCGATACTACAGAGAAGAAAATAATGTCTTTACCAAGGATATTGTTCTGTGTTTTGTGGCTTCTAATATATTCCAGGGACAACCTTGTTGAAGGAAAAGATTTTCCTGGCACAACAAAAAATTTTCTCAAATCAGCTGCAGCTGCCAGATAGTTCCAGCTTTGAATTGTTTGCATTTATTGGGGCTGGAGTTGGTTCAATGAGGCATTTCATGTCTGCCTTCTGTCAACAGTTTGTGAAACCTTGAAGCAACTCCAATGAACCCTCCCTCCCCCATGCAAATTAAAGGCAAGGCTGCAGCAGCTGTAACCAGAGGGCTAGAAGCTGGAAAATATCACACCACATTTGAAGTGAAACTGATATAAATCCATGATGTGATGACCTCGTTAAAAAAAAAAAAAAAACAATTCCAAACAAATGCAAACTACATTTAATACTCAACCTTTTCAACATGAGTAATGTGGAGAGAAAGAATAGATGGAAGGGTATTTTGAAGATCGACAAATGTTTGCGTAGCTAATAGTTCTTAATGTTAAGTATTAACAAACAGTTGTTCACTAACAAACTATCAAACAGTTGCTCATGCTAAAACATAAACACGGATTTTAAGAGACACTGGGAAGCAAATTGGCTCAGCTAAAAAGTCTGTCACAGAAGAGGGTAAAGATTAAAAAAGGAAAACAGGCTTCTGAACAAGATAACATGAAGATGCTTGTAACCATGGGAAGCTTTCTGCACTTGTTGCAGTGTGACGAGAAGGAGGTTGCCAACATACTCATTCTATTGATCCACTGAGATTTTGCAGTTCTGTAGTACTTTCAGTCATCCAATTTCTGAAGCTCTACGCTAAAGCATCTGTTTTACTGGATTGAAGAAACTGATTATGTTCCATTTACCTAATCTTGGTTTGCAACTCCCAGGAATTCCCAGAACATGCTCTAGTTACTTGAAAACCTCAAAATTATTCCAATAACTAATGCCTGCAGGACAAGAGTTGCAACAAAAGATTTTTTTTTTTTCCTCCACATCATGCAAATATATCCATGTGCTCTAATAACTAATTTGTTGCAGACAGATTTGTATAAGAAAAGTGTGTGGGCAGACAGATGAGTTCTGCTGGAGGGCAGTGTTTAGCCAGAGTTTTACCTGGTAGCCCCTCTGGGTATTTACTACATGTTAAATGCTGCGTGGTTTGACATTTTGTTGTTGTTGTTTGGGGTCATTTTACTGCCTTTTACGATGAAGACTTTGCTTTCTATGCTGTGAAGTCTCAAGGTCCATCTTCACCCTGCCTGAAGTGTGTGTGGAAAAAAACCCCACAATGCAGTAGTGAAACCGTAAGATGCCAGGCTGCTGAAACATCATCCAATGCAGTGTTTCTCCAGTTTTGTGGGTCTGTCTCCCTTTTGAGCCCCTCTGATTATCATTTCCCTCTGCTCAGAGGGTAAGAAGTTCTTCCACATTAGGAGGAAGGAAAAGTGGTTGTAACTGCTGCAAGTATTTACATTCTCTGGGGAACAGGTAACTACCTCTAATTGCTGGCAGCAGCTAGGCAATTAGCTGTTCTCTGAGTAGTATAAACACTTTATGACCTTGTTTGAACTCTCCTTTGAGGATTCCCTTGAGATAGAAGCATCACAATTTGAGGAAACACAGATCTAAAGACAAGTAGAATTGAGGAGAAGCATCTGCACAAAAGACACAGTTACAAACTTCAATCTGACATCATAAAGGGAATCTTTTATTCTTTAAGCTATTTTAGGCTTTGTACGAAGTTACATAAATTGCACTGAAAAAATACTGTTATGCTAGACTGAGTCATAGAGAGCACAGTCCATAATTGTGCACCAAGATAAGTAGTTGTTGTATGACTTTCATTCTCTGTTTAACTTGTTAATTCTGGTTAGCTCATAGTCTTTCCATTCTTCATCCAACAACACTCCAAAGTGTGTGTTTATGTAGTGTAGGGACTTTCTCCACTATGAATTAAAGGCCAGTTTTGAGATTCTTGATGTGGCAAATGCATTGCTGCATAGGATGTTTATTCTGTAAAAATATTGCAGTCATGCTCCTTCAACTGTAAAAGATAACTCTGCTGTGCATTCAGAGGTTGATCAGTTTTGGCGAGTGTGGCCCTCTGAGGAATTATGTTTGTGCAAGGCATGCCTGGTTATTCCTGATTCTCGTTCACTACACTGAGTCAACATTCAGTCTCTTGTTCTGGAAATGCAAATTTTTGTTTATCCAGGGTTTCTGCTTAGGGCTTGCCATCAAGTTCCATCAGCACTGAGCTGCACAGATGGAAGATGGTGCTTCCATGGACTAGCAGCTCTTGCAGGTGATTGTTACGTGTGGCACAGGGAAAACTGAGTAACAGTAATTGTATAAATTGTTTGGACTGGGACTCACTTCAATAAACTTCTCGTAGCATCTAGAAGTTAAGACCTAGCCTGCTTACTCACCTGCAGTGTACTTGAGATGGAGCCTATCCTCTGTACTTATTTTTTAGTGGGGAATCTCCTCTCCTAACACAAAAAAGGTTTTGGCCTTTCAACTGTACAGATACAGTTTTATCACAGGAAACAGTTAAGCAGTTAGTGATGGATGAAATCTAATACAGAATTCTTGGGACCCAAAGTGTGTTTTTTCTAACTGATATTTTCTGTGTAATTAGATTTAGTCCACATCAGAAAAGTCTGCTGCAGTTTTACAATATTCTAGCATGTTTTTTCTCAACACTTTTGTACCCTTAGCAATTTGGCAAGTTTAAAAATAGCAAACACATAGAATATTGTTTCATTAATAACTCTAACTCAGCAAAGTTTTCCTTACTGTAGTGTTTAAATAGCCAAAGATGTAAGAGCCAAGAACACTGCTTGGAGTTTATGCAATGTAAAGGAAGGCTCTCCCAGCCTGAGAAATTATCCTTTTAACTGCTGATTTGGCACATGTCCAGCAGCTATGTGATTTTTATTTAAGGGTACTTAAGAGTATAAGAGATTCTTTAAAAATATCTACAACCAGCAGCCTGCTATAATAATAGTTAACATGTCTTACAATTGCATCATCATCTAAAATTTACTGTGAATAAGCAAGGATAAAATGTTCTGCTCTAAGAAAAAGAAAAAAGGCAACTTTGGAATTTGCAACAATGAACTCAACAAGTTCACTAAACAAGTGTACATGAACTAAAGAAGTTCTTCATACGAATCACCATCTCTAATGATCTGAGTGACTGGACAAAACTTTCCATCTTATAACTGAAATAACTGTAAGCAGAAAAGGAGGGCAAGTCAATGTGTTTGCTGCTGTGTCGCGGTTTCCTGAGGTGGTGAAATGTGAAGGTGAGGCCAGGACTGTAACACGATTCCTAATATGTTCTTCATTCTGATGAGGGCTTGTTCTGGCTCACCAGCAGCTTCACCTCTTGCTTATCTATGCTGGAATTTACGCTTTCGGCCTCCTTCTCTGGCTCAGGCACACAGGTGCAGCCCACTGGGATGGTGATGTAATCCTCTGTGTAGACGTAGCGGCCCCCGGCACACGAGGACGTGCGGCGCAGGATGACGGTCGGCATGTACACGGGGGTGCTGCGGAAGTGGAAATTCTCCTCCCCAAAGATCCCCATGAGGCAGCCTTTGCACAGACAGTACGCTTCAGGGATGTATTTGGGATATCTCGTGGGATCATAGGAAATTCTATAGGAAAGCAAATAAAGATTCATTAGTACCTCTAAAAATAGATATATTCCTTTGGAGTTATATAATGTTATTTATTATTATTATTTAATTATAATAATTATATCATGGTTTTGTTGTCTTTGCCGGGGAAAATAGCTGTGGCTATTGGTGTCTGGCTTCTTATTTGTAAAGTGTAAAGAAAAAACCATGCACAACTAACAGAACTGATCAGGTCCTACAGTGCGCACGAAGTATGAAGCATTTGGCTTTCTGAATTGTGAGATTCAGGGGTTTAAGAAGAATAAGTTTTGTGGTTTGGACTGAATGGGTAAATAGAGCATTAAAAAGGACACTTGGGCATTTGATCTGCCTCGAGTTCTTCAAAAATTGGTACAAATCCTTGTTAACATTATTTTGTTAAAAACAGGACATGATGTTTAAAGATTAATAATTTAAATAGAATTGAATTGTACTATTATTTCTGCAATAGCTTTTGCCTCCCTACTATTGGAGTTTTAAAGGTGCCTTCCCCTTGAAAGCAGAATTCTGTATTTCCTTCTCTAATTCACCTCTGTCTCTTCCTCTAACCAGAGAAAAGTAGTATTTTCATGCCCACATTGAGATAAACTGCAATGTCAGTGTTTTTTCTGCCCTGACCTGCTACATTTTGAAGTAAAGCATTGCCTCAAAGCTTCAAGAGTATAGCCTCTATTTTTTGTTGTTTCATCATTTGTTGTTTTTCCCTTTCTTTTTGCTTATTAATGCCCTATCTCTAGAAATTCCTTATTAGTAGAAGCAAAGCTTTTAATCTAAACTTCAGGTTGGACATTAGGAAAAATTCCTGCACAGGAAGGGTTGTCAAGGTCTGGACTGGACTACCCAGGGAGGTGGAATCGCCACCACTGGAGGTGTCCATGAAGCAACTGGACATGGCATTTAGTGCTGTGGTTTAGTTGACAAGGTGGTGATCGGTCAAAGGTTGAACTCAATAATCTTGGAGGTCATTTCCAGCCTTAATGGTTCTATGATCCTAAGTACAGCTTGGATCAGCAAAGCCCAAGTTCTGTCATTCCTCTCTGGATGTTGCTGGATGCGTAAACAAAGATGTGACACTATGGTCTCAGGTCACACAGATCCTAGCTGACCTATTGCCATTGCTTTTAGCAAGGAGAGTAAAAGCTGATAAAGTCTGCTTGTTTTACGAAATAAAAGACTAAGTGCACAGCAGAGTACATATACTGGAGTGTGTAGCCACACTGCTTATTTGTGATGCTGATGTATTTGTTGCTTTGTTCTTTACCTGCTTTTCCTGCTTATACTGGAAGTAATTGCCAGGCATGGCTGTAACTTGTACATTATTAGAATGGTGTGCCCTTATTCTAGAAAATATGTTTACACCTCCAGAAAATGAGGATTTTTAAAAATACCTTCAACTCCTATGCCTGCCACTCTCCTCTTTGTACCTTCAGGTTTCCTCCAGATAACCTTCTGCTGTCAC
This sequence comes from Manacus candei, assembly GCF_025592945.1. NCBI lineage: Eukaryota > Metazoa > Chordata > Aves > Passeriformes > Pipridae > Manacus > Manacus candei. Next base: position 36,692,534 of record NW_026138062.1, read on the forward strand.
ACCATTACAGAACTAGCCCTGCTTCAGCACTGGTTCTGCTGTCCAGCTGGGGAGGGATGATGGCTCTCTTTGACTGGAGAAGCATTCAGCCCAGAAGCACAGCCGGTGCTCCTCCCTCAGGGCCCATCCCTGCTTTGGGAGGATGCCAACCTCACATATGTTATCACGTGCCCACCTGTCAGATAACAGGAAACCCTTTTCTGCCCTTTCCCCCGCTCCTACTTTCACACCGTACATGGTCAGATGCACACAGTGCACAGCAGAAGTGTCCTATGGGCTGATGCTGGCATGGAGAGAGCATGAAGACACATCAGAAAGTCATCTGTGACTCCATGGGGCAAGCTCAGATGTATTTGCCCATGTTTGTCCAGCCCATTCTTAAAAAGCTCCAGCAGAGAACCCCAGCCTGCCCAGAGGCTCCGTTGCAATACTTTGCTGCCTCTTTACTTGATACATTTTCCTGACAGTGAAGTGGAGCATTTTTTTTTCTTGAAAACTAAATCAATAATTTCCCATGTTAGGGTGGTAAATCACAGCAGCTGAGGATAAAAATTTGAGTAAAAAAGATTTGATACCAGAGAGAATGGTCAATCCTGTAATGTTTACCATGAATTGCTGTAAGAACAGTAAAAATTCTTGCACTGGGTTTTAAGCCATCCTCTACTTGGGATCAGGATAGAACCACCATGCAGTAAATGAAGTAAGGCAACTGCATAACAAAAATGAATCAAATACCTGTCATCAAGATAATTATTTATGGGATAAAACAAAATACTGAGTATACAATACCCCTTTCCCACAGCCATTTTAAAGTAACTGATTTTGAAAACCACAATAGAACCATAGAATCATAGAATGGTTTAGGTTGAAAGGGACCTTAAAGATCATCTAGTTCAAACCTTACTGCCAGGGACACTTTCCACTAGGCCAGGTTGCTCAAAGCCCCATCCAGCCTGGCCTTGGACACTTCCTGGCATGCAGCAGCCACAGCTTCTCTGGGCAACCTGTGCCGGTGCCTCACCACCCTCACTTACTAATTCTTCTCAGTATCTGATCTAAACCTATCCTCTTTCAGTTTGGAGCCATTACTACTTTACCTATCACTACCTGCCCTTTCCCACTCTATTGTAGGCCCCTTTTATAGATACTGAAGGTTCTCAGCCTGTCTTCATAGGAGAGGTGCTCCATCCTTTAGAGCATCTTTGTGGCCCTCCCCTGGACTTAATCCATTTTATGGTGGGGTCCCAGAGCTGGATGCACTGCTTCAGGTGGGATGTCTTAATAGATCTTAAAGTCATCTTAAATTTTAATAGATTTAAAGTGATTTCTAAATTATGTTTCCCAGGGTTTGCAGCACTTCCTTGGGTATCATAGCGTTAGCCTTTTATCTTCTCAGGTCATCTCTTAGGTGAGAAGAGGTTTCAGCTGTGGAAGAAGCAGCATAAGTCTGCTTCAAGCTGTGACTGCAGTCACTGCTAGTCAACAAAATCTGTACTTGCAAAACAGGCAGCCTGGCTCTCCCTCTCACACCCACCCCTGGGTTGATGCCGATATTTTTCTGGTCACAGGATTGATTAAAGAACTCATTCAACTAAAAAGTAACTTCACTGAAAGCTGTGTATATCTTGCCACATATACACAGAGATCTACACCAACAAGCCAGGGGGAACAAGTAGCTGTTGATGGGGGCAGAAGGGAGCTGCCCTTTTCAGAATCGTCACCTGTTTATCAAGTTAAAGGAAACCTGGAATCACAGCTTTGGCCAAACACAAACTTGATTATCCTGTCATCAAAGAAAAGAGACTTTTTAAATATACATATAATGGCCATTATATATATATATATTTAAAGAATTGGTTTTCCTCACAGAAAAACCTGTCCAGTTCTCTCATAGCCAGACACCGGCAATGTTGCAGATATTTTTTGCAAAGCTTCTCTGTTCCATTTATACTTGTTTACTTTCCCCAGGAAATACCTTCATGTTACAGGATCTCACATCAATGTGAAATAAATGTCTGGTAGCCAGTAGAAGGGAAGAAAGGGGAATACAGGTCTTTCTACTGTGATACATTCCCATTTCAAACTCAAGTGTGAGTAATTTCAGTGGTACATTGTTAAACACACCATATGTCAAGTCATTGGTATTTCCTCTACTGTATTATCTCTAGCACCTGGTTTATGATGTTACTGGAAAGCATGAACATGCTTCTGCATGCAAACATAAGAGTTTTCACTAGTAACAGAAGAACACTGGAATCATGGTCTACAACAAACTTTCCCCTCCAAATTCCCACATGGAAAAAGTCAGGTATAAACTGGGGGCTTTTCTGGAAGGATGGTGTGGTTGTGGCATGGTTTTCTACTTTCCAAGGAAAAAATCTCTTGTATTACTAAGTTTGATGTAGACACCTCTACTCCATCATGTGGGGAATTGGAAGGATGATGGATTGAAAATATAGATGTGGTTTTGCATCCAGATCCAGGCACTAAGTAATGCCTCCTGAAGTTAATAGCTTAACTCAAATGTCACTAAAATTTGGAGCCATATCCAAGGTACTGCATCTTCAGCACAAACCTGTTTGGCAAAGCCATATAACTAAAGCCTTATTTTTATCTTTCTAGGCAGCCCAGACCTACTTGGGTCTGAACCACTAAGAAACACCAATGACCTAGCTGGATAAATGCAGTTGTGTGACCTGTTTCCTCTGTTTGCATTAATGGAACAAGACCACTCTGTGCAGATAATGACCACTGCCTCAGCTGCTTCAGTTTGATGCCTTTCCATTACTCCAAACACTTACAAGTCATGTTTTTACATCCTCTAGAACAGGGCATTTTTCTTGAGGTTAACTAACCAGACAAAACACATGCTCCAAGTTCCCACTGACTCCTTCCTATGTGTAGTGTAAGATACACCCAGCTGGGATGGATGCAGCTGAGAAGAGTGGTGGAGGACCAGAGAAGTGCAGCTTTTCACTGGCATCCAGCTGTCCCCTGCAGCCTTGTGTCATTTGCTGTGGCCACTGCTGCAAACTAGACAGCCCAGACATTTTTATGAGGTTTGCCCTTGTCTGTGAACTCGGGTCACTGGTATATAAGGCTAACTCTGCCTCACCAGTGCTCCTGATTCACAAGCAACAGGAGCAGGGAGCTCTGCTGGGCTGCTCTGTTTTGGTCTGCTGGAACACGAAGCAGATTTGTGCTGAACTGGAACTGCTAATGAAGTGTGACTAGGCTGCTTTTCCTTATGACCCTACAAGGGCTTTGAGGGCTCCCAGTGAAAAACAAACTTCCTGCCGTTTACATTCTAAGCCTGGAAACTCAAGACAAAAGTTTCTGTCAGAAGTAAAACTCTTGCAGAGACTTTATCTGTCTTGTCCTGTGCTGCTACTTTCACTTGTAGTATTTTTAATAATATTATCACTTCATAGTTTCCAAGCTTCTGAATCCAGGGAGTGAGATGCTGTGCTGGGGGCAGGCAGCTGACTCTTCAGAAAATGACTCAGGACTGGGCTAACAGCTGGATGTTATCAGAAGTCTAATAAGCAGATCATCATCCCCTTCCTTTACACTCCAAAATACTTACAGGATTAAGAGCTAATAACTTTTTTTCCCCTCTTGGCAAGACATTTATTTTCCTATAGCAGGTGCTCTTTTGTTCACAGTTAGTTTGTTTTATATACAGGTAGTAAATACAGTGCTTGCAAAGAGTAGCCTAATGCTATAACTGACTTTCTGAAGAGCTGTACGAACATGTCCTCAGCTGAAAAGGATGGCAGTCTGTGACCCCTTGTATTCTTTCCCTTGGCTGTATCTTTGGGATATGCACACTGTGCCATGCAGTACTATTAAGTCCTGAAAAATGTCTTGGATAAGCTTCTAGAAAACCACTGGAGCATTATGTAAAGGAAAGACCTCTTTTTCAAACACATTGCAGACATGCTTGGCTTTTACCAGTAAAAAAAGACTTGTCTGTATTACTTTTAGTAAATTTTATGTAAATGAACACTAAACCAAGGATGCTTATAAAGTGAAACTGGTTTTTGAACATCAATAAAAAAACAAGCTAGGCAATGTTTGAGAGAGGGAGTGGATGATGTGAGATTTCATGATCAGAGCAACACTAACAATAAAAGTTAAATCTCTGTAAATAACCCTTAGTATACATAGGATTAGGCCCCAGAGGCAGACACGGAAACCATGGGATTTGGAAATTTAGAAACGTGAATGACTTCTTGAATACACATAAAGAATTTTTGCTAAAGTCACGCAGAGGTGTGTTTGCAGAAGACTCAATGTATTCCTACAAAATGGCTATGACTGTTATTACAACCTTAAGAAAACAGAAAATAAAAATAGAGGTGATGTGTACAGCTGATTAATGAATGGCACCTATGCTCTGCAGCCCCAAGAATGGAAGCACAAATTAAGACTACCTGTAAAAATGCTGTTGACTTCAGTGGGATTTTTCAACAATTACTCTGAGCTTTATGATCAGACCCTGCAAACACTTAGATATGCATTTAAAATTAATCCTTTTTATAATGGTTCTTGTCCATGAGAATCTTGTCTGTGCACCTGTAGAGCTGAGCTTGCATTGGTAAAGATTCACCATGATTATGGCTTCTGTAAATTTTAACAAGTAGCACCCATCCTGTGCTATTGGCAGAGTTTTGTAGGTCAGCCCACATCACTAATACTATTTAAGCAACTCTGAACCATAGGAGTAGCCAAGGACCATGACCCTTGCAGAACCTCCTTGTACAAGCAGGCTTTCTGGATATCATTGACTGTCCATTTAGTAATGCTGCTAAAAAGGACAAGCAGCTCCTGGATGGGTGCCACAAACTGGCACACAGTCTGCCTGATGGATTTCATGAAATGATGATTTCATGGCAAAGCTTCTGCTGCTGGCTTTATTTTTTTTAAAAAAAACTGGGTAATTTTTAGGTCAGCTTCCTGAACTGCTGAACAAATCCAACATGCCTAACTGCCTTCAGGGAACTCTGCTGTCTCTTTATAGCTCTGCAGAGTAAAGAGCAATTCATGTGATTAAACTTTGTGCCCTGAGTTATATACTGATCTCCTGTGGCCATCAGGGTGGAATTTCAGTATCAGACAGATGAATACTTTTCTGCTAACTTTAGCTTTAAATACCACCTGTTGGTTGCTGCTAGCAGCAGGATTGGGGACCAGATGGATCTGTGGTGCAATCCATGTACAACCCCTGTATCTCTGGGTTGCAGCAAGCCAAAAATGATGTAAGTCTTGATTTCTGTATAACCAAATTAAAAGACCAAGTAATGGAAAATAAATAGTAAGCACAGAACAAAGATAAGGAAAGAAGCTACATAAGGATTATCTAAGCTTTAAGCCAGTCAAACCTAATTCTTCCACACTTAGAATGACAAACTTGGGATACAGGCAATGCAGGGGGGTGAACAGATCTCTGAGTAATATATTTGATTCTTTCTCATAAATGCTGATATGAAAAAAATTCAGTTTAACTGAACAGTCATCTGAGCAGAAGAATTACAAACAGCAGTGTTAAAACAGCTGGGAGCAGGTGCCTAGGGAGATATACAGGGGAAGGTAAGTAGAGCCAGACTTAATATCTTTAATATTAATGACCTGGAATCGGGTGTGTAAACATTATGTTAATGAAATCTGCAGATGGTAACAATGGGAACTGCTGCAACACCAATGAAGACGTAGAAACAGCATAAGATATCTCTGACATTAAAATGCAGGTCAAAAAGAGAGACTCTATGCACAGAGCAAAAATGAATTGCACTGTAAGTTTTTAGGTGCAGAAAAGAAGTCAGAGAGCAGGATGTCTGTGAGACACACCAAAACGGAGCAGGCATCTTGATGCAAATTTCAAGTAGTCGAATCCAGCCCTTGAGCAGTGTCCTATAGTGTACAAGAGCAGTCTACTTAGTGAATTTATTTCACTACTAAAACAATTTCAGTGATTCAGAAGACAGTTCAGGAGACAGCAATGAATCAGTGAAGGGGAGAAATTTATGAGGAAAGATTGAATTAAATGTGAGTAGGCTTGTCAAGAAGGTTCTGTATTGCAGAAGACAGCTGTAAGCAGTTTTTCAGATTAACACCCCAGCCATGGAGAAGAAATCGTTGGGACTGTGTAAATTAAATCGGTTAACCATTGACCAAGTGTCATGTAACATCACTTGCAGGTTCTTAATGGAGAGCTGCATGTGCTTATCAAGGATACACAGTAGCTCTAATGGGATGAGGGAGCTTGCTTCCAGAGTACTTGGGTGAAGACAGTAGAATAAAACAGATCTTCATATCTAGCTTCAAAATCTATGACATAGCAGGTTGGAATAGCTAATGCACTTTAGCAATCTTATGTTTTACACTTTCATTACAAATCTTGCAATGTCTGTTGGTTTCTCAATGCACACTAATGATACAGTAAAACCATAGTCACAAAAAAAAAGCTGTAAATGGGATCTGTTAACTGGACCGTGTGCTCAGTTCTCTTCAACCTAGAGAAACAGTTTTTCACCTAAATATATTTTTAGATTTTGCTTTTAATAGTATACTTCTTTTTCCCCCACTATCTTTCAAAATTCCTAGCTTGGAGATGTCATCATGTTACTTGTATGTGAATGGTTGGTGGTTTGTTTGAAAACATTTGGATGAAAAGTACAGTGGATTTACAGCTTCTTGATAAACTTTTTGTAAGCCAAGCCCCAAAAAGCAGCTGGTTCTCTGTTAAGAATTAAGCCTATTCAGAGGCCCAGCTGAAAATAAACACCTGCCTAACGAGATGTAAGCATGGAAGGCATTGTTTTCAAACCAGAAGAACAATTTTCTGATAGCAATACTTGATATATCTGATTCTGATAGCAAATATTTGGCAAAACCATCATAAAAATTACCTGAGCCTAGTGGTAGGTGTTACATTCCTCATACTTGCTTTGTGCACGCTTAGGTGGCTTAAAAATCCTCAGTCTGCTTAGAGAAAATGTATTACTAAAAATACTTTGTTTATGAAAAACTTACTGAGCAAATAAACCATTTTTCTCTCGGTAGGATTACTTCTTAAACTAAAAGTGGGCAAAACCCATGCCACAGAATGAATGTTTATTGGAGACCACTAACAAGGAGATATTTGTTTGCTGAATACACGGTAACTGCATCAAAGCATATGGGAAGGATAATGCACAGAAAGTAGCAAGAAAGTCAGTTCCTTTTAAGTATGGGCATGTTTTACCTTCCTATTGTCTGCAGTATCTTTACAGAAAGATGAAACCAGAGAACTCAGTTCTCTTAGTTCTGTTAGTCTTACTAAGACAAACCACCAGAAGGCTTGATCGTCTTCTGAGAATGTGATCACACACTGGGTTTAGTGTTCTAGATAAGTGGTTTCCAAGCTTTTCCATAGCTCCCTGTAGAAATGCAGACCCTTGGTTTGTGTATTAATTAGCCTAAATTCAAATTTACTTTACTAAGTTATTTTTACGCCCCCTTAAAAATAGTCTGTGAGCCTCTGTTCCACCTCAGGGGAAGGAGGTTTGCAAAGCATAGGCTGAAAACACAGATGCAGAATACTGCTGTACTCATTCCTTACCTACGCTCCTACAGCAAACTGGACAGCAATCCCTTGGGAGTGTTTGGTAAGTGAAGATACGGCTCTGCCTGTATGTAACATGAACACTGAGTGTGCTCATGTATTTTAGAAACAGCAGAGCCTCTGGAGTCACATCTCAGGAAGAGATCTGAGCCCCCCTGGGGCTGCTACAGAGTCAGGAGGTGCTTCCTTGGCCGCGGTTCTTTGCTGAGGGTCCTCTGAGTGAACTTCATATATGACAATTTCCCCAAGCAACTTTCTGAGGGGTGGTCTGTGCTCCTGGGTGGGTGTGAGCTGCATCTCACGGCTCACTCCACCTCATTCGTTTCTCTTTCTGCCCATTAGACGTATTCCTCAGACAAGCTGTTTTTACGTAATTACCTTATATCGCCTTACCTAGACGTCTACTTTAGCACCTTTGCTCCCGGCTGCTGCTCGGTGCCGCGGTCACCCCTCGCCCCTCCAATCACCCCCCGGGCACCGCGCAGGGAGAGCCGCAGGATCCCGGCGCCGCCGGCCCCACACGGGGACACCGGCCCGGCTCCCTTCAGCCCGCAAAGTCCCCTTGAGGCAGCTGGACCCCCCTTCCCGCGGCTCCCGGAGTCACCTGTAAGCCCAGGGCGATGCGCTGCGCAGGTTGACGGGGAGCCGGACCCTCTTGTCGGCGGCCGGGCGTCCCCCGGCGGGGCAGCTGGCGTTGTGCTGGCGGCCCGGCGGCTCGGGCTGCAGGGTGTGGTGGAAGGCGCTGAGCATGCCCGCCGCCAGCCGCCCGTACAGCTGCTCCAGGAGCTCCTCGGGCCGCTCTCCGCAGCTCCGGGTCCGCGCCGGCCGCTGCTTGTGCGCCCTGGCGGGCTGGGCGCGGAGCGGGAGCAGCGCCGCGCAGAGCAGCGCCAGCAGCGCCGCCGCCGCCCGCACCTGCAACGACGGCGCCGTCAGCGGGGATAGCACCGCGACCCGCCGGCACCACCCGCGCCCCGCAGCCCCCGGCCCGCAACCCTCAGCCCTTACCCTGCCTCGCTGCATGGCGGCCGGGCTGCTCCGCCTCGAGGGAGCCGCGAAAGGCGGCGGGCTGCGGCGCCGCGCCGTGCCACTGGCTCTCCCGGCGGAGGAGCTGTTGGAAAAGTGCCCCGCGCCTCACTGCATCTCCCCTGGCCTCGCCTGCCAGGAACATGTTCGGCGGAGCTCACGGAGAGGCGGCGAGGGCTCGACGCCGGGCGCGGGCCTGTCCCGCTCCCCGCCGCGCTGCCCCCGGCCCCGGCACAGCCCCGCGGGCACGGCCGGGCTCGGTCCGCCCGCAGCTGCGGCCCGGGCCCGGCCACCGGCCCAGCGCTCCTGCAGCCCGCCGGTGCCGTCGGCAGCCGCGCTCCCTCACACCGCGCCCGCGGCACGGGCAGGGCCGGGATCTACCTGGCCCCGCCGGGACACTTGGCGTCCAGGGCTCGAGAGTGAGGCAGAGCCAGGGGGACTTGGCCCAGTCAAAGCCAAAGGGTCAAGGCTGATGTGAAAAAACGCGGGGATTTACAGCTGGAAATAGCCCAGCCCTGGCTGTGTGACTGCAGCTGGGGAAGGGACCGCTGCAGCCCGGGCTCTCCCAGTCACTCTAGAGCAATTGGCACTGTCCCTCGTAGCGGTGTGGGATCGCCGACTTGGTAGCACCTCTGGCGCGTTTCTCCTGAAACATCCCCAGTAGGCACTGGGGTGGTTGATGTCCCTCATGAAGACTGGGACTGGCGAAGGTGAGGTCGCTTGGAGCTGTCTGTGCGACAGCCTGATCCGCCAGTTCCTCCTGCTCAGGTGGCCTGTGGCAGACACCCACTGCAGTGTCACTCTGCTCACTGGAAGAAGAGCCACTTCAGAAGGTGAGAAACTTGCATGATACACATCTAGATGACGTTGAGGTGAGTCTCACCTCTAATGACTTCTCCATCTATTCTGTGCTGGCTTGCTGGTACTTTTAAAAACACATAATGCAATGTATTTATTGCCTCTGGCACAACCTACAAAAAAAAGCATCTGTAGTACTCTGGATCATTAAAGATGTGGTACACTGAACTGGTCAGCATTAAAAACAGCCTTGAGAATTTATTACTTAAATCAAATGTTTCATGTGCTATATTAAAGCCCTGTACATCTATTGAGGCATTTAGTATAAGGATAGTCAATATGAAAATACTGATCAGGAATGAGGGAAAATAGGAATCATAAATCATAAAAGGGCTGAGAAACCCCAGCTTTGTACCACAGAAATACAAGACATCAGGTTCACCGACCAGACTGGAATTGAAACAGAACAAACTGGCATTCATCATGAAGTGACTTGATTTCATGGTTTCTGAAAAGTCATTGAGTTAAGTCTAACTGTGATTTTTTAGTGATTTTGGTACTGTATGCATCACAGGTTAGTATCACTTATGAGTAGTGTCTTAACCTTGAACTGTGTGGGATTTGAATCAGGTTTTGACTTTGAGGAAGGACTGTTTAAAATTGAATTAAAAACTTTCCTTTGGAGTCTTATCCTCAGGTGAGAGACTGGGGCAAGGCAGATTCCATTTAACTCAGTACAGTCTAACTCCTGAGCTCGGCGCTGCACCTGGCCTTGTGTTACTTCAGCATCTTCCAGTGATATGTGTGGTAACATGGCAAATATTTATCACAGCAGATCTTTTTATATTACTCTTCTGTAGATAAACCGATATCTTTTCTCAGTGCTTTCTGAATAGCGTAAGGATGTCACACTTGGTTTTCCAAAAGGAATTTTAGGCACTTCCTTTATATTGGCCTTTCTGGGAGAGGTCTGCCTCAAAAAATCAGAGCAGATGAAGAGAAAACAATGGCACAAGCATCAAATTGCCAGTGAATTTAAGGCTTTGAGTCTTATTTAGGCAATATTCTAATTCTGTACATTACTTGCATTGTACTGTCTTATTAACAATCTCATTGATTCAAATAATAAGAATCACAGAAGGGCAGCAAATGAGATTCTATTACACAGGATCTGAAAGAGTACAATGACAGTTCTCGTGGCATACTCTACCCCAGAGACATCTGAGTTATAAAAAATTCACTAATACATTTGGCAAATTAGGTTCTTTTCTGACTTCGAGAAATTACTAACCAGTGTCATTGTCATTGGAGCTGATCTGTAAGTTTCTCAGAATTTGAGGGGGGCTTAAAACATCTATGTAATTAAATACTGGAAAAAAATATTTATTTATACAAAGTCTGTCCTGAATTTGATGCAATACATGATAATATTTCAATCAATGATTTCAGAATAACAGGCATATGCACCTGTATGTGAATCTATAGGGAATTCCATGGCTCATGCTGTTTGCTAAGAGAAAGCGGGGCAGTGAGATGTTTTCCTTTGATAGCCTCAGCTGAAAATTCCCAGCAATGGGAGCACAGAACATCCAGCCCATGCTCTTGACAACAGGGTCAGCTGGAGCAGCAACCCTCCATTGCCATGGGCAGCCCCTGCCTCCCTGCCTGTGGTCCTCTCAGCCTCATGCCAAGGCTACCAGTGCCAAATCTCACAAGCATCCAGGAGACACCCACTGCAGGCTGGCTATGTCACCATCCCCACAGTGACACGGGCCATTGCCAGTCTGCTGCCCACCATCCCGTTCCCACTACATCACTGGGCTTGGTGCCAGAAGTTGGTATCATTTTCAATTCCTTATCTTTATATCAGTGTCCTTGTAGAAAGTAGTAAATCTCTCTGGCTGAGTGGGGGAGGAAAGGAGTGGACCATGGTCTGGTCATGTCCTCGGGTGAGCCTCCAGTTCTGGAGGACAAAGGAGGAACAGCCACCATCTGTTGCACCAAAGGCACCCCCTGCCTTCGCCCTGCTCATGGAAGTGCAGGAGCCCTCCCTTCCCTGCCCTCCTCCCTGCCCTCTCCTCTCAGCCCTCCCTCACCTGCCAGCCTCCAGTCATAAGTGTTCTTCTCGATAGTGTCCCAAGCTTCTGGTGTTTCCCCTTAGTGTTCCAACAACATATTATCTTTAACTTTCCAGTTTCCTGACCCAAGTGTATTACAAATGAAGATAGCAGTTCATCTCCTTATATGAAAACATTTAATCTATAGCCTGATCAAATCTTCACATTCTATTTTATTGGATTCTGGTGACCTTCATGGTGTGCCTTACCATCTCTTATCCTCCTTTATTCCCCTTATATTATCCCTTTTTAACCAAAACAAAGAGTAAATTTTGAGAAGAAGGGGAAGAGAAACTTGTCACTTATAGGAGAGACAGAAGGAAACGTATTTCTTTCACTTTTACATAATATTCTAAATACTCTTTCTGGTAATTGTCATTCAACATTTATACTTGGGAGTGGCATCTGCCTCTCTCCTGAGATTATCACCATAGTGATCAATGCCAGATAATAAGAATTTCAGTTCTACAAAACCCTGCTATGAGAAAATCAGGATGTTCAAAAGAAAACTAACCTGTGCAAGAATAAGGCAGACATTTTTAGTGAGTTGGTATGAATAAGAAGAAACGTTTTCTGATGTGGTTCCATCAGAGCATTTCATGCCATGTTAAACACTGACGTGTGTTTCATGAAAAACACAGAAGGTTTGTGTCTTCATTGTTCCAGACACATTAACGAGCAACAAGCAACCTTGTCAGGACTTTTTCTTGGTTGGGATTGTTGTCTTCCATAGCCGCCCTTGCATGATAGCTGATTCCAGATACTTTGGCTCACACATAAATCAATCACATTATTTTGACAAGCATTATTAATGATACCACATAATGTGCTTGTCACAGCAATGGCAGAACTGCCCTAAACTGGCATATTCCAAATGTTTATCCCCATCCTGCTACAGCAGTGTGTACATTAATGAGATCCGGTCTCTATCTGAAATAATGATCTGAAAAACATTTAAAAAATCATCATATAGACCTTAAAGTTGAACAACTTGTATTGTGAGTGGACCAAACATTCAGCTGCCATCACCAGTAGGCATAAATCTTCAGAGAATTAAATTGTTGCCCAAAGATACCCGTCTCCTTCACATTCTGTTTGCAGATAACCTGTCACCCAAATTGTTCTGTTCCCATTCATCTTCCCTGCACTTGTAAGGATTGTAATACCACTTTGCAGCTTCCATGGCATAACATCTTCTACAGCAGGATCTCAGCACTGAGATTTACAGTTGTTAGGCAATTCAGCATTGCAAAAGTGAAATTCTTGCAAAGTGAAGAATCCTCAATGGACTTCATTTTGCAAAGGTGGAAACCAAGGAGCAAACAGGTTAAAAATAGCCTTTCTACCAAAAAGGTGCCTTTGACATCAAGAACAATCAAAGCCTAGCAAATTAAATTAATTTCTAACAGTCTCAGACTATGCTAGCAAAGGAACCAAGAAGAGAAACGGCACTTCTTCATAATACCTGCAGATCTATTTATTGGCAATTCCAAGCACAAATACAGGCTAGGTGGACAATGGATTGAGAGCCCTGAGGAGAAGGACTTGGGGGTGTTGGTTGATGAGAAGTTCAATGTAACCGAGCAGTGTGCACTTGCAGCCCAGAAAGCCAATTGTATTCTGGGCTGCATCAAAAGCAGCATGGCCAGCAGGTTGAGGGAGGGGATTCTGCCCCTCTACTCTGCCCTTATGAGACCCCACTTGGAGTGCTGCATCCAGCTCTGGGGTGCCCTGCATTGACCTGTTAAAGCAAGTCCAGAGGAGGCCATGAAGATGAACAGAGGGCTGGAAAACAGGCTGAGAGTTGGGGTTGTTCAGCCTGAAGAAGAGAAGGCTCCAGGGAGATCTTAGAGTAGCCTTCTTGTACATAAAGGGGCCTACTAGAAAGCTGGAGTGGGACTTCTTACAAGGGCCTGTACTGATGGGACAAGGGGGAATGGCTCTAAACTGAAAGAGAGTAGGTTTAGATTAGATACTAGGAAGACATTCTTCACTGTGAGCGTGATGAAACACTGGAACAGGTTGCCCAGAGAAGCTGTGCATGCCCCATTCCTGGAAGTGTTCAAGGCCAGGTTGGATGGGGCTTGAAGCAACCTGGTCTAGTGAAAGGTGTCCCCTCTACACATGGGGGTTAGAACTAGATGATCTTTAAGTGCTCTTTCAGCCAAAAGCATTCCATGATTCTATGAACTATATATCTTTTCTTTGTACAACTTTTAATTTCCATGTTACTCTAGAATAGGTTTCTTTTAAAAGTAATGAGTTATGTAATCTGTAGTGAAGAATGTTCAAAGTAAAACATGAAATACATGATTAAGAATACTTTGATATTGTGGGATTAGGTTTGTTTAGAAATAAATAAATAAATGACTACCCAAGTAATCATTTACATTTGGCTACTGTACATTTTTCATACATGTAAAGAGAAAGGCAACTTTATATGTAACTAAATCCAGCAAATCCTGAGGAAGATCTCAAGTCTGAGAGGTCAACTGAAGATTGTTTAATATTGGGACCAATACATTTTTCATGATAATACAAGCTAAAATAGCTCACAAGTCAGTTCCTCAAGAGGATTAGCATTTTCCTAGGTTTAATACTGCTACTCTTCTAATATAAAAGAATAAATTAATATAATAGCAGTCCTATTGTATTTGCTAAAATTTATTCAGGAATTTTAAATGATTGATCTACTGATTTAAGAATATAAACACAAAATTGGGGCTTAAATGTTGCTGGAAGCACATGCCCACAGTATGGCTTCTGGAGATGGAGTCTGTTTTGTACAATCAAACCCAAGGAAATGTTTCTGTTTGAATTTCTGGGATGAAGGTAGAATTATTTAGCTCATTCAGTGCTTCCACTCCTGTGGTTTCTGAGACTTATCACAAGACTAAGGGCATCCTACATGGCAGCAGGCAATGTAACTCATTGCACCTGAGCTAAATGCTAACCAATCTTCAGGACAGGGGCAGTATGATCACATCAACATAGCACAATAATCCCATATAACACAGGTAATTATTTTAAACACAACACCCCACTGGCCTGGCCATGCTTCCTTCGAGACCTGAGCTGTCTGAATCTTGCAGGTGTGTTCACCTACCAACAGCTTGAGGCCCTCCAACAACACACTGACACAGCACTTTGGACATTCCTGCAGCTTCTTTCTCTACAGATTCCAGTGTATTAGTCCCCATCAAGTATCACTCTTCAGCCTTGGGTCCAGCTGGGATGTCACATCTTGTGTTCCCTCACACAGAACGCCTCACACCAAAGAAGAAGGAAGTTGCACTGAAACTGCTTACAAAGAATGCTTCCTGGCCCAGGCTCACCTTTGGATGATGCAAGGCAATTGTCTGGGAGATCATTTGTCATGGTCCAAAACTGTACTCCTGTGCACCCCTGTGCTACTGGCCTTACAGTACAGACAGTTACACATCAGCTCCTCTGCTCTGGGCTTGCCCTGGCAACACTGCGATTCCAGTAGAGATGTAGCCACAGTTAACATGGTTTTGAAGTAGATGAACCTGGGCTACATCACTTTGACTGTCAGTGGGACTGATTATTCTGGTGTTGGAGCTGGATCACATGGCTTTCTGTCAGTTCAGAACGAGCTCAACTGCACTTACAAAATAACATGCAAATACATTATAACCCAGAGCATTATATAATCAGATCCTCATGCTGTAGGAAACAACATGTTCCAGAAGTTCCTGGGAGTTTATGCATAGGAAACAACATGTTCCAGAAGTGCCTGTGAGTTTGTGCAGGACTGGAACAAAAGTGCAATTCCTTGTAATTCACAGGATTTTACATAATGTACAGTTACTTAGGACAAACTGAACCAAGAAACTGCTGCTGGTCAAAATCTCTCTGATGTCCACAGGAGTGTTTCTACACTCACTAACTTGTGAACCATATCCCAAGTTATTAGTAATTCCTACCACTTCATCATGGACATGTCTGTGTGATTGCAGTGTTTGATTAGATGCTCTACACAAATGTTTTTGTGTTAGAACGCCATGACAGCATCTTGTCTGTCTTCTCTTTTGCACTGTTTCACAGGTTCATTTATGCTCCTTGCCATGGTCCCAAGTATTTCCTCTCACTGTGAGTAAGTCAGATATCTCATACCACTGCTGTCTGTAGCTGAAAATGCTCCCTCCTGCCTGGCACATTGCATCCTGGGGGTCCAGCTCTTCCAAGACTAAGCCTGACAGAAAAGAACTACTATGACATCCAGGAATATGTCATTCCATGACCAGAGCAATAGATACAGCAGGACTGAGGAGCAGGCAAGAAGACGACTTGGAGAAGTAAGACAGGTGCCATCCACATCCTTCTTGTGTTGTTTTTCATCCCTTAGAAGGGTCAGACCCCATAGCTTTCTGTGTCTCTCTCCTTTGATGAGCTCCTCGGGATGTTCATAAGCCACTCTGCATATGTTCTGCTCATCCCTCCAGGAGGAAGCTGGTGCAGTCCCAGGTCAAGCGCTGCACCAGTACCATGGGAAGCAGGTACATATGAAGTAGCTCATTAGCTGTACCATAAACCCCACAGGACAACATTCCTGACCACTTGTAGAGACACACTATGAGGCTGGGCAGATATTTTTAAAACATGGAAGGAACCTTTTGTGAAGATATGAAGAGACCTCTCCAGTGTCACTAGCTGGGAAACAGTCTGAGCACCAACACCAAGCACTGGAAACACCAGTGTTGGAAATTTTAGAAGACTGAATCCTTGCATTTCAAAGTACAATAACCAAACTCTAACTATTAAACTCATGCTAATGTTCTAAAAACAAGCCACCTCAGTGGACTAGTTTTTCAAATATTTATTAGGAAATTCTGAACACACAACTAGTATTTTTATCACCCAAAAGTGATATAAATAAGGAATTTACTGTGTCTCAGTAACTTCAGGTCAGACTTGCTCAGTTCATATCAAAATGATGATTTCTGTAAATAACATTTTTGCCCATACTCAGCCTGGGCTGTAGAAAGCTACCACTGTGTAGTCAGTGCCACAGTCTCCAATATTAAGATTCAAAAGCTGCAATCTACTTAGGAATTCTGAACAAACTAGACTGAAATGCTGCCAACTCTGACCAATAAGGAGGTTGCCAAGAGACTGCAAAATGGCCCTAGTTCAGCTAAGCATAGACTAAAATTAAGATGCTTTCCTTGGTATCAGTGTTAAGTGCTTTGCTGAACTGGGGCCTTAAGGAAGACCAAGGTCACATTCAACATTTTCAGAAAGTCAGTTCACAGGCCTTAAATAAATTCTGGCTTTGGATGAAGGATATGGCATTTTCAACCTTGTAAGCACTGCTTTGAGGTATTTCACACTGAAAGGTGAAATTTTACAGGCTTCTGTGTTTCATATGATCATCATATCTATCTCTGAAAGGAAAAGCTTCATGCATTTGATATAGTTTGCAATGAGTTTTAGTACCTGTGTAGATTTTATGCATGAGTAAAATAACCATTATTTTTTTAAAATCAATTATAAAAGATACCACAATTTCAAATACAGGTTTTTAATATAAGGTACCATATATCCAAAATATTTCCCAAATAATTTATCAAAATCTACTACAAAATCATAATGAATGAAAGTTTTTCAGCTAAAACTTTTACAGGGATTAAAAAAAATGTTGAGTGGCCCATATGCTATTCTGGAAGCAGATCATCTCCTAGTTCTTCATCAGCAAAGTCATCTTCCTCAGTTCTTTTTCTTGCTGCTGTTCTTGGTCTTTCTGCTTGTGGGCCAAGTGGATCTATGTAGGAGGCATCTGGGATTTAAATAAATACATTTGAAATGGTTACCTGCAAGTAATTTTAGCTTTGTTTCAAACATACAAAATCAAACACAAGATTGGGTTTTAGCACTACACATCTGTAAGGTGTCTTTGAAATGCAGACCAGAAAGAGCATATGAACACTAAAGGAGAACAAAATATTGCATTTAGGAACTGATGAAGGGCACTAGAGTGAAGTTCCTGAGTGCTAGTGATAGAAGCCTTTTTTCCCCCCTTCTTTTTTTTTTTTTTTTAAATAAATTTCTCTTTATTATATAACAGTGAGGAAAAGGCTTTGGAAAAGTGCAAGGAACAGCAAGCCTGATTACTTGTTTAAAGAACGGCTTTTTAGGAAGTACCACATTCCACATGGAGTTGAGTTTTTAAACCCCTTTGAAAACTCAATCTTATTGAAGATTTCATGACTGCAGACCCACAGAAACTGATTTAAAAGATGCAGAAGACAGATATTGAAAGTAATATGAAATAAATGAGCCACATTTCCTAATATTTACAACTTTATAGTGAGCTCTGAACAATGAAGCTAAAATCTCATTTTAATGAGGAAAGTGTTTCCCTAAATATCTAATTTTACATGCTCTTCCAATAATTTATGTTTTCCTCTCTCCTTATTTTTCCAGTCTGTGAGGGTCAGGAAAGTAAGAAGGCCTAAGATGTCCACTTGCCTATTTCTTTACTGCTTCTACTTTCATAGGGTTCATTTGTTCCAGGCAAAGCTTTTAGTTTGGCACTCAGTCTTTCCCCTTTGGTACCACCACTGTCTGGGGAACAGAAAAAAAAAAGGAAGACAAATAACATGCTGTTATATTCTGTGAAATCATGATACAAGAACAACATCAATTTAGCTACTACTATCTGTCAAACAAGGTTTGGATGAAACCATCTTTTCATGATGGATACAGTACTCAGTTGTAATAGTGGTCTTTAAAACACAATGGACACTGTGTCCATACACGTGTGTGTTAATGTTTTTTAAAAAATCTATACAGCCTTATTTACTTTGGAGTAAACACCTGAAAATATTTCTGCTTCAAATGCTGACATTTCATCTGCTTATAAATTACAGTCACATTTTGGAGTTAAAATAAGCACAGTGAATATAAACACCGTTACAGGGTATACGGGACATTTCCTATGTCTGTGTGCTTACCAATATATCAGTGTGATCCACCTGCTCCGTACTGTCAAGGTTAAACACAACGCTGACTTTGCTTCTAATGAGAAGGGTATATTTGACACGTGCTGTCTGCATGGCAGGCAGGCACAGTTCATGTATACAGACCATCCTAGCCCTGCATCTTGCTGTAAACACTGTGCTGGCAGCTCAGTTAGCAGCGGGGCCCCAAGGAATGTGTCGGCTCCAAGGGCTGCCTCCTGCCCAGACAACATCAGATTAACATTCTCTTGCCACAGTAGTGTTCCAGACACTTTAAATATTCTGTTCATCTCTCAATCTCTTTTTCACATTCATGGCAAGCTTTCAATCTCATCTGCTACAACAAAGTTTTTATGACATATATTTTGTCCTAGGAGAAAACATTTCGAGTTTGACTTGGTATACTTAAAAAGCAGGGCATGCCATACAGCCAAATACAAACATGCTCATTTACTACACCAAAGAACACCGTTATTAAAAGTCTTCCATCTGTAAGGAGCAAAAATGGGTTTCATTCAGTAAACATTAATTACAAAGTCTGGACTTGGCAACACATTTCCATTGCCTTATTTACTCTAAATGTTATTTTAATAAATATTGTTACAATTAAAAGGAAAAAACTCAAACAAACCCCCAAACTTCTACAAAGATGACAAACCTCAATTTCTCTATAAATACTATTGCAGACTTTCGTTTGCTCAGCCCTAAATTGGAAGAACAATGTCTCTGCTCCAAGCAAGATCTAATACACACAGTCACATGTCAAACACTGAATAAGTTCACAAAATACAGATTACAGGTGAAATTTCAAAACGAAGAAAATGTATTTTAATGTACATCTACCTTCCTCAGACCAATTCTCACTGAAAGGCTTCATGAAAGAAGTGAATACTTAACGAAGGATTTGAAGAAATGGAGAGAAATCAATGGGTTGGACTGAGGGGGGCTCAACCAAAGGGCTGAGAAACTACAAAAAGGGACGTCCCTTGAGTTCAGCAGGTTCTGGACAGGTCTGTGCAACAAAGATGGTGTGGATAAAAATGTTTTGAGGACAGTTAGAGGAAAATACAAAATGATAACAAGGAGAAAAAGAGTAGGATAGATGTAGGCACAGAGTCTTGCGCAGTGGAAAAGAAATAATTTACAAGATAATGAATAAAATTGGAAGAAGCAGTAAAGAGTTGCAAAGACAGGAACAACGCAGCAGAAACTAAACTAGGGGAAGAATGAGCTAGTCAAAGAAACTCCACAGGTTTAATTGGTTGGTTCCAGAACAGAAGAACTGGGTATAATGAAAACAAAAGAGGAAGAAGATGGCATATCAAAGGTTTTTGACTGTGAAGGAGGAAAACACGTGGGGTTTAGCGATACCACCAGAGGAAGGTGAAAGACTTTGTATTAACTAAAAGACGGAAAAGAAGGATGGTAAACAAACAAAACTGGCTGGAATAAACATAATATCCACAAGTTACCTGCACATCTCGTTGTCCTAAAAATATACAATTGAAAACAGAGGCTTTCTTGGACACCCTAAGACCCTTAAGTTTTATTAGGGTTACATCCAAGAAAGGAATGAGGCAGTAAGTCCAAAATTTGAAGTCAATTTCCCTCTCTTTTTCTCTCCCCATCTACTGGATGTCCAACCCTGCTCCCCCTTCCACAGCTCTGAAGTTCCTTAAGCACATATTGCTATGATCGAGTTGCCCAAAATGGCCATGCCTGCAGGTTGTTCAGCCTGTGACCCTGGAGCCTAAGCTCCCCTTTCTGTTTATGAGCCAATACAGTACATGGAATTGTGGAGTGCTGTAATAGTCAGTAAATGTAGCTCTTCACACAACCAGAGCTTTTCAGGCTTCAGACTTGATTCAGTTGCCCAAACACATTATTTACTGTTTTTAATGGACTGGATCAACTCACCAAAGGGTGAGATTAATGCTAGAAGTAGTGCCAGGAAAGCAGCAAGAACACAGGAAAAGGAATGGGAAAGAAAAGAAGTGCTGAGAGGGGGTGGGTTGTTGTTTCCAGAAACTGCACTCTATTTGATCAATACATCCCACCTTGACTAAACACACCCTGGAAAAAACTATGAGTAGGTGTCTATGGGCACACTGTCCTCTTAACACTTAAGCAGCAAGAACATATGGATGCCTTACTAGATTAAAGGTCTACCTAAACTGGCTTATTGTCCACACAAAAGATCACAAGATGCTGAGGGAAGAGCATTGTAAGTAAAGCAAGCATATACAGTAGCTCTCCAAGAATAATTTCCTAGCTTCCAACAGTTTGTAAATCAAATGTCCGTTCGGGGAAACGGGGCAGCTCTTTGTGTTTAATAATGGGATCGATGGACTTACTCTCCAAGAACTTGTCCGTTCTTCTCTTGTGACCCTGTGAAATTTTTGCATGTGTAAGAACCTGAGGTAAGGAGTTCCACCTTTCGTTTCCTCTGAACCTACAACTCTAGCCCCACCTCACCACAGAAAGGAGCACCCAGCCCTTCCCGCCCTGCATCGTATCCCCTTCCATATGCTGTCCAGTGGCAGCAGGCTGTGGTGGAGCATCTTCCTGATACATTTAGAAGTAACCTAATGAAAACTTTTTTCGGGTGGATCAGCAAAGCAATGCAGCTCACCTTACCTCTAGATGAGCATTATATCTTCAGCAAGAGTGAAGGTAAGGTTAACACCTCTTCTGGTAGCAGCCCGCAGTTAGTTTAAATCAGGCTAACAGGCAAAACCCCATCAAGTCTCCATGGACTGCAATATGCTCTGACAATATCTAAAGACATGGAAGAGAAGCATCTTTCCTTTGAAAGTACATACTGAAGAAAGTAAGAGGTGCTTGACAACATCTGTGTTACATGGAGATGTCAGACAGCAGCTCAGGAACAGAGAGGTCTGGCTTCAATGCCTTCCTTCACCTGAGGGAGTTCAAACCCAGAGTTCCAGCTTTCAGGAGGAATGTCCTAGTTTTTGAGCCAATTGGGGTAAGCTTTTCTTGACACTCTGCCATGAGATACAGGATTTGCCTGCCAATACGGCAGCTATTAAAAATTCTGTTGACCATTTAACATGATCTGCCGGAAGTTTAAATCTCATTTCAAAGTTACTTTTTCTAGTTCTGTTTGCAGATAAATCATCTACACGTTTTTATCCAGTATACATTCACACATAATTTGGCAATGTTAAGGAACACAAGCTTGTAATGCAGACTTCAGGATTTTGTTATCCTACAGTGAAGAGAACTTCAGGGAAGGAATTGTTTTTAAAGCATTTTATCACAGACATGGATACTTTTGGGAGGTGAGTTTTACAGATTCTACTCACCATTCCCTGCTGCCCTCACCCTATCCAGGAAAAAGATTTTATACACGTTTTGGATTAGGGAATGAAACTAACTTTCATCAAAGTAATACACAGAAGAAAATAAAACTAATATTGGGTCAAAGTATAATAATAAAAACTGTGGATAAAAAGCTTTATTTGTAGTTTTTCTCTGCTAATAACACAGTTTTGAGTGTTAATGTCTTTCTGATTGCACTTGCAATCAAAGGACTACAAGCAGACATTTCTCAAACTGCAAATTAATTCTATCTGCATTACTGTATTAACTGTACAAACACACACTCCTAATTAAAGACAGCTTTTGAATAATGGAAGACCGCTGCTGAACTAAATTGTTCTCTGTATTAAAGAAGCCTTCACTGCAATGAATACCTGTTCCTTATTTACTTATTGTGCTTTTATTAATTATGTTATTATTATAGTTCATGTGGAGGTAGTCCCTGTGTACTCACTTTGGAGTGAAAATGTGGTCACAGACACATAAACTGACTGCAGGAACATGGCTCCAGGTTTCAGTTGAAAAAGCAACAGTAACTAATTAAGTAGAGTTGGTCAATATATTTTTTAAATCTGATTTATAAATACATTTACTCTGTAAAACAATTATACTTGAGACTTGGATTATCATGCTGACATTATCTTCCCCTCAGTAGCCTTAACTGGGGACTATGCATACAAAGACATAAATAATAGACTGCACGCTGATACCTTTTACAGTGCATTCCTTTCTCTCATCTGTTTAAAAGTCATGGCCATACTACTGTATTTAGGTTATTTAATTTATTCTATTATAATATGTTCCATTTATTTATATTTGTTCAACATCTCACAAAAACTAATTTGAATTAATTCCTCCACATAGAATTTGGAGGGGGAAAAAAAGAATAAAAGCATAAAACTTAAGTTTAAAAAAATTGGTTAGTTTTATACGGCAGAAAAATAAATAAAGCAACATACTTCAAGAGTAATCCTATTTTGTAGTAATCCTATTTCAGGAAGTGATATCTAGCAAAAAACATTATAAATCTTTTTGTGTGTTTCTGTACTTTCTACGTCACATGATATCTGTCTGTACTCCAACCCATAAAATCCACAGTATTTGTATTTATTTTTTAAAGGAATCTCACTAGTTGCAATTACAGTGATGAGACTACTGCACTCGATACCCCTCCAGTATCACAAAGGATGTAAATTAGAATTTTTAGTACCATTTTACTCATTAGGAAAAGACAATAAAGGGTAAGGTTGTTTGGTAATCCACCTCCTCTGCAAGATGCTTATGTAACAAAGTGCACAGTGGGTTAATGTTTCATTGAATCCAGAATGCCTTTTAATGCAGCTTTGTGTATCTTTCATATTTGGAATACAGACACTATCTTTGGAGAACAATGGGCATTGGTTTGACCAAAGAGAAGAGTAAGTTCAGTGTAAAAGGCAGAGTATTATATTAAAACTGTGAAACGGCATGGGAAGTGATGCAATTTTTAACTCCATTGCAGGTCATTTTGATTTGATCTGGTGTGTCAGTTCAGCTAACTCCTCAGGTGAGTTCATAGCAGAAAACAAGATATTATCTTCACTCAGAGATTTCCCTGTCTATTAAGAAAACATTTTTCCTATTTTGCACACACAGCCAATGGAAACATCTCACAATGACTTTTAATTAATGAGGCATCAACAGGCACACAAAGCCTAGAAAATATAAGTGATCATGAGGTCCTGGCGTCAGGGTAACAAGAAAATCTCTTGCCTCTCAGTCAAGATTATCTGTGATGCCTACAGTTGTAACATTTATAATGTGCTTCCATAATATATGAGGAAATCCCTATGGGATGGTAAGAGGTGTTTGAATATGGGACGGACAAACCAATTTCTCCACTAACACCATCATCAGTGGAACAAAAAAGGGAAAAGACACCTAAATTACTCTCACATGGTGTCCTTTCCAAATTCATCTGGACAGGCTTAGGTAATAAGGAGAATGCAAAGTGCTCAGCCTTTCATCTTCTGAATTCAACACTGCTTCTTTGGGCTCCTGTCTGAGACTCCATGGCTCCTCTGATCCAGTACAAACCCACCCATTCAGAGAGCTGGGCAAATGCAGAGACCAAGCAAACACTGCTGTGGCAATGTATTCCTTAAAGTCATACTTTTCATTATCTAAAGGCACCGTGCTATCAAACAATAAAAATCTCTTATGGTAGTAAAAACCACAGTGCCCTAACTTCTAAATTCTGAATGTTACCATCATATTTCTGCAAAACACAAAAAAAATGAGCACGAAAACAAGAAAATATTATTGGAAAGGAAATCTTTGAGAACTGCCTAAACTGAGATGTACTGTTAGCTTCCTGCGGGGTTTTGTGGTGCTTTGGTTTTGGTTTTTTTTCTTTTTCTTTCTCCTTTCACACAGTAAAAAGAATAATTTTAACAGGACCATATCAACGTCATCTCCTTCCAACATAAATCAAATAAGATTGAAAATCATAACTCTGATAACTGTGGCGAGAAGAAAATTTCACTTTTTATAATAAGAGTGACAAATGTGTTCAATTTTAGGTAGGCATTTTAGATTTAATGCTCATCTTCCTCACACGACAAGAGCAGACTTTAACTGATGTTGATACACATGTCAGTTTTCTTGGTCTCCCTGTTTCCATTCTGTGTGCCATTCATACATACACTAATCCTATTGTGCAAATTGTGCTTCAGTGCATCTCATACACCTTCTGTTTTAATTTATATTGGCAAAGTAGCAGATGCCCTTTGAAGTACAAACCCTGTTGGCTTAGTTCTCTTTCCTCTTAGCTTCCTCTTTAATAGCAATTGTAGATCATATTTCCTAGACCAAGAAAGTCTGAATTATTAATACTTACAATATAAATAACTATATAGGGACAAAATACTTGGGGAAAAAAAAATCTGTTAGGAATGCCAGCAAGTATGGGGACAGCGAGCTGCTAAGAGGGAAGAAATAAAACAGGCATCATACCTAAAATATTTGGAATGCATACACACTTCATTTAGCTAGTAAGTACGTTAATTTAGCTAGTAAGTACTGAGCTAAGGAGGATTCCATGCTTCACTGGGTTCAGTAATGATGGCATATCCCTCATACAGTGTAGAAAAACGATCCCTTTTGGTCTTGGCAACACCACTGGAAAAGACTAATCTTAAAATGTAAACCATTTCTTTTAATTCTTCTTTTGAAGTCATTATGAAATAAAATAACCCATGTTTATATTTCACATGTGTCTTGACACAGGCCATGTACAGAAATTTATTACACTTCAAAAATACAGCTCATAACCCAGCTGAATAATGCCAAACATTAGACAAAATTACTCAGTAATCCTCAGTAAAAGATAGAAAAACTGCAACATAGTCCTTAACATCTGACGCTGTGAGTGTGCAGTTTCTTCACTGATAAGGCTCCCCAGAGTCAATATTACCAGTTAAAATGTGCATAACGCCTTTAACTTTTGCTAAAAATACATGTAAGTATCTCACCACAACTTTTAATTAAGAACCCCAGCAGACAAGTTAACTCCAGGCTCAATACAGGACCTTCTTTGTACCTCTGCGTGTTTGCAGAATCATTTCCAGAGAGGCTGGATCTTTGGCACTGAATTTGTATAACGAAGACTTCTCAAACATGCTCTTATACAGACTTGTTCCCAAACTGTTTTTTTCCATTCTTTCATATCCTTGACATAGTATCTCCAGCGACAATCTAAGAATTATGGATAGGGCAAATTCTAGGTCAATTCTGTCCCTGCTTACCCTCTCATTCTCTTTTTTTAATTTTAAAAAAAAAGGACAATTTTCCATAGATACTTCTGTCTTTAAAATAAGTATTGACAAACTGGTAGTTTGGGGGATTAGGGTTGTTTTAGCATCCTTTCAGCCTGATCAGTATTTATATCTTTTGCTCAATTACTAACTCACTCTCTCCTGATAACATACCCCTTTTTCACTAATGAGGGTGGGGATAATTATGAAACAGAGCTGTAAGATAAGAGACTCTTTGTGCCCTTTGCCTACATGCCTGGTGCAATGTTTTGCACAGCTGTAAATATCCTTGCCTGCTACCAGTGCTGCTCTTCATTTCTATTTATTATAAGACAAAGTGGATCTTACTTTATGACAGAGAACAAGGACCAATCCTGTCTCACACCAATGTTTTGTTGGCACCTCTAGCTGGCTGCCTGATCACAGGGTTTATGTAACACAGGAGAGACCAAAAACATTTTCATTCCTGTCTGTTACCAAATCAAGGAATTTCACTCCAAGAATTACTTTGGCCTGAGGCCCAGAACAGGTAAAATTCAATCCTAGGTGTATGGAGTTTCTTCTACATATCAAGAAATGATTTAAAAGCTTCTCTAGTGAAACTACTGAGCTGAAAAAGGAATATGATCTCTCTTAAGCACCCAACACTCACTCTTAAGCCTTGGAGAATCCAGGAGAGCAGTCTTCATAAATGTAACAGCATTTTAAGATCATCTTCAGATTACACTAATAATTTCCATGACTTTTCATGGCCCTATAGAATTTGATACATGTTGTAAAATATCTGTTATGTAGATGGAGAAATAAAGTTACCAAATAAGAAAAAAAAAATAATAAATTATTTCTCTGTAAAAGGAAGGGAAGAGATGCAAGAATTTATGGGGGATATCTTTTTATGAGACCCATTGATATTAAGATAAACTAAAAGCACAATGCAAAGAAACCATTTCATTTTTGGGTCAAAATACAGATTTTTTTTTTGTCCAGGTGGCTGAAGAAGCCTTAATTCTGCTAGTTTCCTTACAGTGGCAGTGGGGAACATTTAGGTTTACATTACTAACATTTCATGGATTTAATAATGGGAGGGAAAAATCATTAGCTCTGCAATATGCAGGCTACCTAGTGCAGAAAAGATGAAGCAGGACAGTTTCCTGACTTGCATTGCATGAGTTTTATATTTATGGAAGTCAGCATTGTAAATCTATAGAAGCAGAGAGACTCAGTAGTCAGTGAGCAAGCTTTCCTCTGGGGAAGACTCTAGTACTTCGCTTCTGCTATACTGGGAAAAGGGGAAGGAAGAACTCAAAGACAGTAAGGGTATGTTATCCTTATTATGGAGTTGGTTGCACAGAACAGTCTCTTGAACTTGTAATGAATACCTAACATAGTAGATTAGACGGTGGGTAAAAAATTCCCTTTCCTCCATGTTAAATAAAGAAACAATGAATTCCTGGTTTTGTGGCTTATGTGTTCTGTTTTGTTATCATAAATGATTCCTTATAGTAAATATTCCAAAGTTAACGGATAAAAGCGTTCAAATACGAAGTTAATGGGATAAAAATGTTCAAGTCCACAGTACTGAAAAAAAGCAGAAATTTAGCCTTAGAAATACCCTGATATCTGTATATGAAACACAAATGTTAGACCAAATCCATGCTACTGTACCAGTCGTGGTTTCATACAGCAATGAGATAATCCAAAAGTTTGAAACAATTTGTGAAGTACTTCCATATTGCTCAATGCATATTTGTGTGCATTTCAGAATGTAAGGAGACTTTACAAATCCTTTCAGAAAAACTGTTTTCTTTAGGATCCTGACAAATTGCATATTTAAGCAGAGGCCTTGTGTACTTACCACCACCTCCTTCTCTGCGGTTACGTGCACTGCCATCTCTGCCAGACTTAATGCGCTGGGGAACAGTGAAAAAGGTTTGAAAAGACTAGAACAAAAACCCCCATTTAGTAATATATATATATTAGAGATAATTATTGAAAATTTAACTTAGCTGATTAACAAAACAGTAGAAGAACATTAAGCTAGACTTACTACACTGCAACTAATAAACCCTGTTTTTTCAACATACAAAATTGTCCTTAAAATCATTGTTAAATCCAATAAAACAAGAGTTCTGTGAAATTCAAAAAGAATATCTCAATAAATTATTTTTCTTCAGATAAAATTTATACAAGGAATGTGCATAAAAATAGTTCAGATGTTACTTTGTAAAGTACAGCTGAAAAAACAGGCAACATAGCCCTCCTTGCATGAGTTCAAAGTAGCCTCTACCTATTAACATCTTGTAAATCCCACAAGCATTTTATTATTGTAAAGACTCAAAGCGGAGAAGTTTGGGAATCTATAAAAAAACTACTCACCCTATGGATCTTAGATTTTGAATTCTTGACACAGTACTGTACTTCACAGCAAAATTTAATTTGCTGTTGAGTGTTAAATGCAAGATAAAGGTGAAGGTAAATACTTTAAAAGCTGTGTTTAAAAAGTCACCTCTCTTGCAAAGAGGAAGGTACCATAAACATTTTCCAGCTGTGTTTTTTTTAAGTGTTATTTGAAAACTTTAACAGTTTATCAAAACAATACCTCTGTATGACATGGCAGACTCAGCTTCTCCTGGCAAAACACCGAATTTCTCACACATACATCTTGTGAATTACAAGAATGTATATCTCAGCAAGGGACTTTTTGATAGGTAGGTACAAAAACTTGGTGTTTAAAGCACTCAGATATTAATAAAGTATTTCTGCATCTTATTTCAAAATATGACTTCAGGATCTGAATAAAACACACATGCACACTACCTAACCATGTTTTCAGGTCAATTACTGAAGCTTCTTCACTCATTTTTCACCAGAACAATATAATGGAGTCTGGGAAAGTCGGAATGGTACCAAAGAAGTGAAAGAACTTTCAAGATTCATGCCAACAGAAAAAGGAAGAACTCTTAAATCAAAACTCACAGGAGTCAGACAGGAAAGCATTGAGCCTAGTGTGAAACCAGGATTAGTCTAGGAGCAATTTAGTCTGGAACCAGAATTTCTCATACTTTTTATTTATTTTGGGAAATCCTCAAGTTTAAAATATGTTCTCTGAATTTTGTATTAAATATCGTTTTCACAGTCCAGTGAAGTAGCATATACCAATCCTTCAGGAAGCATATTCAGACTCTCCAAACAATGAATGACTGACATCAAGTCTGACAGTGGAAGCTCAGCTTCTGACTGCCAGAGGGAAGCAGTCCCTAGATGATAGTGCCCTCTTGGCATTTACATCCTAGGACTTTACTCCCAAAATACTACATCAGTACTACAGCTTAAGCATATGATTAATTCCTGTAAAGTTCCAAGCGAGTAGTTTGTAAGTAATCCCATACTAAAAGCAGACATTCAAAATAGGTTTCCACCCTAAAAATGCCTGTTTCTCTTCCATGACTGCAAAAGACATTCAGGATGGTTAGCCCAGATGTAGATGCCTGAAGGTAAGGGTAGTAAGTCCCTGCCAGCATTTGCACCTATCATCACTGCTTCACAGCACACCCCATCAGCCCCTCATTTTCAGTCATTAAGCTCACTTAACGGAAATAAATAGTAATGTGTGTATACATCAGTGCCAAGGAGCTTGTGTGAACTTTTACACTATTACCTGTCTTTTTTAAACTGAAACATGAAAAGGGAAGATTAATGCAGCAAAAAACCAAACCAATACCAAACAACGAACCCAACATCCCCCCCAGAATGCCCCAACATATGAAGGTTGCAGTAAAAATTGAATGCTGCGAGAGGCAGGGAGAAAAATTTCTACAGGGAATGAACTCCACAGATGTTCTCAGATTCTTGGCTGGAAGTATTTAACAACTTGTCCATATTTGAGAACTGAGAGAAATAAGTACTCCAGAATATTTATTTTGGTAAAAACTCCATGTGGATGTACTTATTCTGGAAAAACAATGCCAGAACAGCAAATTTTGATAAATTTCTACAGGAAGACAAAGTCTGTGTGCAGACTTTGAAATGCAGGTATACTACACTAGCATTTAACTATTTTGTGTTTACTGGGTGCAATCAGGAAAACATGGTTAAATCTGAAACTGGGAGCAGGAATAGAACTATATCTGGTACTGCTAACTGAAACCAGTATTCCTATTGGAAACATAGGTGGTGAAATAAAATTTTGGTAATTTTAGAACTTGACAGTATAGTTTATGACTATATGGTCATGGAAGACAGAAGAAAATTCTTAGGACAAAAAAGCCTAGTAATTTCCAAAGCCAGATGGTAGACATAAGGCTAAAAAAATCACACACAGACCCCAACCAACGAAAGAAAAAAAAAAAATCCCCAACCCAAAACCAGGGTATGGAACCCGGATGCAATCACAAAAAAAGGAACTGCAGGGCTATTGTTTGCAAGACAGCGCTGATGCTGGGATTCTGTCACAGAGATACTCAACTTCTAATACAGGACAGCCACATACTAAATTGCAGTGCATCCTGAAACATCTTTTCTTAGTCTTTGTTCCTTTACTATGCAGTAACTTGTGCTACCATGCATCTGTACTGGATTCCACTGATACCTCTGTCATTCAGATATGATAGGTACGAATTCCCTTAACACAATGAAGTCAGAATGAAAAAAAACCTCCATAATTTAAGTGTGATTTCTCTGTTACTAAAATCTTAAGTAACTTAGATGATTAAAACTTCTAAATATTCTACTGGTAGCTTTTTCCTCATGAGAAAGTAGAAAAATGGTTTGGGAAAGCTCCCGCTTCCAATGTGAAATAAACAGAAAGAGATGTGACTTTTTTTTTTTTAACATATTCGAACATTAACTTTCTGAAAGGAAAAAAGGTGTTTTCCTTAAAATCCTTGACATTTGGAGATCTGTTGTACATAATTAACACCTTCAGTGTAAATAAAAGCCAGAATTACATGCAAGGAAATAGATAGCCTCTCCACCTCTTTCTCTCTTATGAACTATTAATAGTTGTAAATGGTTTAACTGGTGAGCTTTCCCAAGTAAAGTGCTGAGGTATTGAAAGTTATTGCAAAGACCTATGTATATTACTGACATTGAACTGATACTCCCTAGAAACCAAGCAAAACCTGTTTAACACACTTTAGAGAGATCTCTTAATTATGAGTTTTGCAGAATAGAAACATTATATCTGGTCATCTGTTTTGCTTACTGATATGATTATGGGGAGACATGGAGGAATAATAATCCCATTACAGCCACAGACTGCTTCTTTTGTCCATTTTTGCAAGTGCTTTAAATTTTACATTTACTGAAAATTCAAACCAATACACTTCAGCTAGTCCTTCAAAGTATGGTTGTAGCATAAAGCTGGAATCCTTTGATCAGTGTTTCCCTTTGTGAGTTTCATTTTTAAAATGTCCTAGTGTCCATGTGCATACTCAGACTCCCTGGAATTTAAGTAAAAGTATCTGGCATCAAAGGGGACCCAGTAAGTGTTACTAGGAGCACAGTAAATTAGTTAAGACTTAATGTGTCCTAATGTGACTATGTAGCTTTGAGGCAATAGGAAAAGCAAACTTGAACACTTTGCAGTTCAACAGCAGGGATACTGCTTTTCAAACAAGCAGCTGTTTTTCATTTTAAAATCTTACTTTATCACCAGAATAGCAAGAAAACAATGCACGAGTGCACACACACACAAATGTGAGCTCACTTCTGAGCAGAACACAAGTTATGATCTCATACCTTTCCCAGTCTGTTGCTGTTCCATGCATTTTTTTTCAGTTTAAAAATTGGCACTAATATGAATAGTTTATATCTAACTATGTAATCTGTCAATGTTGCAGCTTTGTATATAACAAAAAGACAAATTCTTAGGCTCCCCATCTCTCCCTGTAGTTGCATTATTACTTGGCTCATAAGTACACTAAAGTATTAAATGAAATCTGGCAAGTAGGTAGGAAAGATGACATTCCAGAGACATTGAATTATGCAAGTGGCTCCGGCATTCCCATCACATCCACACAGTCCATCTTTCACTAGTATTAAAAATCAAAGAAAATCCGGTATTCAAAAACTATTCAGACAGATATAAGACTGACCAGTAATTTAAAACTAAACTTCCCAAACCTCAAAACATAAGCCTCTCTAAACCAGGAAGTTAATAACACATTTTATCTTGAAGTAAAATAAACACTATTTTAGCTTCATCTATGTACTTACCTGCTCTCTTATTTCTTTTAATTTTTCCACTTTCTTGAGCTTTGTTATATATTCCTGGACTTCTTTCAGCCCCATATCTGTGCAGAGACGAACTAAAAATCGGAGGCCTAATTGAAAAGCAAAAAGTACCATTAAAAAAGGCTTACAAGCAGGTCCAACTACAAGTGCACCCCAACAGAACTGGACATGCAGAATGGCAAACAGTACAAGGTGCAAATAAGGTGACTCCAGTCCAGTATCGCCATCTGAGTTGTGATATTTTGCAGGTAATTCAACATTTTCTGTGTGTCTATACCCCTGAAGAGTACAAATATCATTTATACATGTGGAAGGCACTAACTCACCTGGCTCAGAACTCTTAACATTTGCAAAATATTTTGGAAGCTGAAAGCACAGTAATGATACTAAGACATTACTGAGGAGCTGCTATCAAAAGCATTTTGTTGAAAGCAATTTTACAAATGCCAAGTGAATCAAAACTGTTTTTTCTGTTGCTGTGGTTGATTTTTAAAGAGTAGTATTTATAGAATTAAAAAATCCCAACAAACCTGACATGAAAATCAACTACAACTGTATGACTGAACCAGAAGAACCCCTAAAAACATTCTCCTGAGACACTATACCAAACTGAAGATATTGTTGCTATTCCTATGTGTTTGTCAACATTCCTTTGAAAGAACTAAAGCCAAAACAAGCATGACATGATACATTTCTCTGCTGACGCTTTAACAAACATGTTATTCATTATGTTCTAAGCTAGTTTTCTGCTGGTTTAGGGAAAACATGGTCAGGGAAGGATGAGTGAAGAACCACTGTTTCAGCAGCAGAAAACTTAAATCGGCTAAATTGTCTTGTCTAACTTCTGCCTCCATTTGTGTAATTTGTAGAAACTACATTCAGAAACATATTTGCACTCTAAAAGGTTTACTAAATACCCCTCCAAAATATGTGTGACCAAAATGAACACCATATTTTACTTATAACTTTGAGGAGTTAATAGCACTGAACTTCAGTTGTACAAGAGAGCTGTGTGATTCCTCTTTAAAAAAGCAATACATTTGTTAAAGCAGAATGATACAATTTTAAAATAAAACTGAATTAATGTTCTTCCCACGTTGCATTTAAAAGCATAGACTTGTTGGCGACAACCTTGTATTTTGGAATTTGTGAGGCAGAGTGTGGGATGTCAGAATGTTTTCACAACCACTGACAACCCCTATTTTCTACATGGTTTTTTTATTTAGAGTACAGGTGTGACTGATTTTGCAAAATGTCTTACTCTTCAAAGATTTCCAGAGACTGGTTGACCAACTATACTTAAAAACCCAGCAACAAAATCTCACCCTCTACATTTTTTGGAAAGCCTGGCTTTGGTAAAACTTAGCAATATGATTTTCTCATATCTAGAAACTTACAGCAGGAATTTCAAGTAGCTGGAACTAGAAGTACAAATACATACATTTTATCACAAGAAATATCTAATAAGTAACATAGTTATGTATGAGAAAGAACTCAACCAATCCAACTCAGTTATAACTAAGTTTATTTTCATCACTCTTCTTCAGCATGGACCTAATATTTCTTAAATCACACTTCAGTGTTGTCACAGAAAACACGCAGCATTAGCATGAATAAAAATGTTAGTTCATAAAAATATTTTCATATGAAAAACACGTCATATGATTACTAACACACATATTCTATGTAACAAAGTTTCCTTTGATAGTTGTACCACAGAATTAAAAAACTTACATTCAACATTCTCTGGGAATTTTCTGTGAATGACTTTGTATTTCTCTAGAGCTTTCTGGTAGTTACCTGCAAATAAAACAAACATCTCCTATCCACACAGTCAAACATAAAAAAAGAATATCTGATGTGAAACTGATACACTTTAACATCAATGCATCTTTTTAGTTAGAGTAAATAATTTAATATTATAAGACCAAATTTGGTGAGACCAAACTTAAAATTCTTTAATTACGTAATTTAATAGTAATTTACTTTAACAGTAAAAATTAAGAACATCTGAAAACAGTCCAAATTACTCTGTAAATAACAGAATTAACGAAGAGCAGTTTCCTGACTTTTGCCTTTTTTTTTTGACCTTCCCCTAATACTACTCTGTTTCTACAACACGACTACTAGATGAACTGTATCAAGCCTAACAGGACTTGTCTGGGACTGCAAATGTATGGATTGATCAAATGGAAATATCTAACAGCAGAGCTCTGCCTGTCCTTCCACAAAATACAAATTGTGTGGCTCTCCTTTGCCCAGATCTGGTAGTGAAGTAATTATTCCTTAAGTCTTTTGCCTTCAATTTTGACTCAGACTGATTACGGAAAGGACTGACTGACCCTGTAAATCTAAAATATCATATCCATTAAATACTTGACAAAAAAAGTTTCTTGAGATATCGCTGTTTTTCTCTTCCTGGTGTGAGGCAGAGATCAAACTGATGTGCTATGTGTTAACATGATAAACTGGGAATGTTGCCAATGAACCATAAATGATCTAAGAAGCAGCCAAGCCCACTGTTTTTCTTTGCTAGGAAAATGTTTCATCTGTCTAGTTTTGGGTGGTGCTGATTATTCTTAATACACTGGCTTCCCCAGGTCCTGTTCCTTTTCTCACTGTTGTATTAAATAACTGAGCTAAGTGAGAAAATGCACTTATTTATTACGGAAGACTGCTCTGTGAAGTTCTAAAGAAGCATAAAGAAGAGAGACAAGATGGAACAGGAAGAAAGAAGAGTATAATTTACATCATCAAGCATCCTGAATGCATTTTAGGTGGTGAAAAAACCCAAAAAGGTTAGTCTCTTTAAATTTTGCTTATCAGTGTATTCTATTTCCAGTATGGAAATACAGCACATTAAGACTCTCTTCTGCTTATATAGTGCAAATACTATTTTAATATTGAAAAATTATACCTGTTGTTGAAAAGAAAAGGGAATTAAGCAACTTGAAAAACTAACTGTTTATGTTGGATCAGTTGGTAGTATAATTACATTCAAAAAACCTTCTATCAGATCACGTATGCTGTACTATTTTCTTTATTTATTTAAGAGCATAAGGAATGTTTCACATATAAGTCAGTGCAGGCATGCTTCCTGGACTTAAAAGAAACTTCATGTTTTATTACATATACAGAGAAAATTTATAACAAAATAATACATAACTGAGTGTTCACACAAACTTTAGCACCAATATTCACATCAGTCAGAAAAGATCAAGAGAAAAAAGTCAAAACATAATCAAAACAAAACAAAACACAGAATCATAAAATGGTTTGGTTTGGAAGGGACTTTTGAAGATCATCTAGTTCCAACCCCCCTGCCATGGGCAGGGACACCTTCCTCTAGACAAGGTTGCTCCAAGCCCCACCCAATCTGGCCTCGATGGAGCATCCACAACTTCTCTGGACAGCCTGTTCCAGTGTCGCACTATACTCACAGTAAAGAATTTCTTCCTAATATCCAATGTAAGTCTACCCTCTTTCAGTTTAAAACCATTGCTCCTTGCCCTGGAACTGCAGACACCAGTTTATCTCCATGTTTTCTATATGCTCCCTTCATATATTGTCTAGTCTGAGCAACCCCCATGGATTACAAAAAAAAGAAATGTTACAAACCTCCAACCAGTTACCAAAAAGTTACAGAACTTACCGCTTCTCCTGTAGCAACTTGCAACCATCAGCTGCCACTTCACTTGTGTTGGCCTGT
This sequence comes from Manacus candei, assembly GCF_025592945.1. Lineage (NCBI taxonomy): Eukaryota > Metazoa > Chordata > Aves > Passeriformes > Pipridae > Manacus > Manacus candei. The sequence continues at coordinate 36,728,140 of NW_026138062.1, forward strand.
ATATAAATAAAATAAAGTTATGCACATTTGCCAAAGAATGAATAAGCAAAATAATCTGCATTAGCACTGCTAAAGACCTACTATTAAACTACTAATAAATTTTTCACCTAGCCTATTGCCTTCCTAGAAAGAACTTATCCAGTTCAATTCACACACAGTTCACCCCTGCATCATGCACCTGTTTTCAGGCCTTGATGTCACTTATTTTCGGTTGTATGTTATAGCCTTCCTCCTGCTCATGATTCTGTGCCCAGACACAATTAGTAGACCGGACAGGTGAATCACTAATCTTTGTCAGAGTTACAGAACCATGCAGTGGGGAAGAAGAAAATGCTAAACTGTATTTTGAGGAGGCCCTACCACTAGGATCCCATGCATGCCCAAGAGATCCCTGCCAGGAAGCATACTCCCCACTCACAGCTTCAAACTCTGGTTTCTCCTTTTTGCCTAAGATGCCATTGTAGCATCTAGCTGCTGCCTATACACTCCTTCTCTTTTTAGCACATAATGGTGACAGGTATGTCAGAGAAAATATCTGAGATGTTTCAGCATGTACAATAAAACAGTTGGACTCCTTCCTCATTCTTCTCAAGTTAATGTGAAAACTGGGAAATTTTAATGTCAATAGTGTCAAGATCCTCTATAAGCCAAAGCACTTTCCACATGTGGCTTACAATGCAATAGCAGCATATCCAAAAGGTACTGTAAGACAACATTTTCAGAATAGTTTTGTACTTATTCTCTTCAGTTTTTCCTTCTAATCGTAGCACAGGCCATTTTTAACTCTATATAATCTGTTTGCCTGGTAGTTGCCAAAAAAGCTCATGAAATACAGACGCTGCACCTTTTTAGTTTCAGCTGAATGTGTCTCCTGCAAACAAAGGCAGTCAAGGAGACATGAAAATAAAGTTTATTACACAGTTCAGTATGAAAATTCTAGAGAGAAGAAATTGTCAGCAGCAAGCATTAACTGCACAACTCCTTTTATTAATGATAGATTTGTGCATGCTGGTAAAAATAAAATAATGGAAGCTGTTGTCCAGTTCATTGTCTAACATGTTATCTTAGAATGCAATTTAAAATGTAGTTACTGTGATTAAAATACTGAATGCATGAAGTATATGGATTGTAAACAAACTAAACAAACTAAAAATTGTTAAACTAAAAAATGCTGTTCACAGTTAAAATAATTTAAAAACATAACTATTTAAAATCAGTAGCAATTTATATTTACATACATATTTACCATTTAGCATATCTAGGCTCTATTTCTAGTACCAAATAAACACCAAAATATTTATGCACCATTATCTACTGTTAAAAATCTCCTCCCACAGAGAAATTTCTCTCTATTACAGATAGATTACAATTACAAATAACAATGAAGAATTTCATATGCCAATTATTCGTTAAGTACTTTACAATCCATATACTTCATGCTTCATTCATGGACTGAGTGAGATAAGAAGCACAAAATCTTTATATCTTTGCCAAAACAAGATTGTGAAATAATTCTTTTTAGTTTCATCTGTTTCTTTCAAAATTTTCTAACAAGGCCATGAACATCAGTATTTGCAATCTCATAGTTTGACTAAAACATAACTTTTTAAGATGGTCAGTATTTATAGGGAAAAGAATATTGGCAAACCTGTGAACTGGGTATTTTTATCTTATCTACATCTCTATTTCTTTATAATTATAACACCATTTGGGTGAAGTCTATGTCTTTTTTTATTATTTCTTTTTCATTTTTAATCCTTATTTAAACCTTGGATTTTCTCTTCTACAATTGATGTCCATTCCAACTCAAGTGTCTCAAAGCCAGAATTAGTATTTTTTACTGAACTTCTTACAACCTGTGGGAAATGACTGAATGGTAGGCCTAGAATTTGAGCAGTTGCAGCTCTGAAGTTGCAGAGGAATGTAAACAACTCTAAGGAAATATTTACTGCAATGCGGATGGAATAAACCTAATGCAGCCGAGACCAAAGATCACCAATCAAAATGTGTATAGTATCACCAATGACAGTGTACACAGTGTCTTCAGTGTCACCAATGACAGCATGCACAGTGTCTTCTGTGTTACCAATGAAAGTATGCACAGTATGCTTGAGACTTTTAACCAATTATGTTGTAGCATGATAGTATGCAAACAATATAAAAGAAACACTTAAGAGCAATAAACAGTTTTCCTGATCACCTTACACCTCAACTATGACTGATATCGGAGCGCATTCTTGGCCATGGCAACAACCTATTTGCAGTATAATTTTTCCTTGAGTGATCTGTACAAACTTTTTGTTCACACACTGTCTTTGTACATGCATGCCCATTCAGATTCCCAGAACAAAAAGAATGTCAAATTTTAGATCATCACAAGACAAGAAACAAGAGAGTTTTGTTTAGTATGATTTTTGGTAGGTTTCCTAAAACACAAAATAGAGAAATTCACACTTATTCAAGTGAATTTCAGTTGCATGAATTGGTCTGTTAACACAAAATGCTTCACGAATTCCACATAAAAAGACCATATGCATGTCTTTTTAGAATTATCTTTGAACTCTGGATTATAGATTTAAATTTGACCAAATTTTATTTAACCATTCTCTGGTAAGCTCCCTTTCTGAACTAAAATAAAGTATATAGCCTATATACTTTCTGAAGTGCATCATGTTCTGCAAATGAACAATTTTAGCCATTAAGTTGCTGAACGGAACTCAGTATATTTCAAACATCTCTATCAGGATCGATTTAATCTGCAAACTTATTTTCACTGACCCCTGCACTGCACTGCACAATTTTGGTTACTTATATACCTTATTTGTAATAGCTTTTTTATGGAAGTAGGAGTGATGCAAAAAGTGGAAATGCAGCAAGAACGGCTAAAACACGCATTTATCTGAACCACCAAATCATCACTGCATAACAAAACAATAGAAAGGAAATATTTTACACAAAGCCATGGAGAAAGAGGTCTTGGTGGCTTTGGAGAGCTACTGCCCACTTTGTAGCTGTGTTTAATGGTAGATAACAGAGAAAAAGAGGGTCTAATACCTAATACTTTCTTGGGCCCAAAGGAGGATCTTATTTAACATTGAAGTTGCACAGTAAGAACAAAAACACACTGTAAATGAACAGACAGTTGAGAAAATTAAGTAATATCCCAAATACTCTTAATTCTGATGTTTGCTTATAGTATTAATAAAGTTATACAACTGATTTATCTCTAGGTATACTTATGGATGTCTAATCACAAATCTGAGTAGGCATAAAATAATAACTACTTACAGGATAAGTGCTGCTCTTTCAAAGTACTCAATGGCTTTTTCACAAAACTGGGTGTCAATATAATATGCTCCAAGCCATTCAATGACCTCAATGTTTGAAGGGAAATACCGGTATGACTGACAAAACAGGAAAGGTGAAAACCCCCACAATTTTAGTGATAAACAACATCTTTATGGTACTTCTGGAATATCTTACTCAAGTGTTTAATTCTCCAGATGCCCAAAATGTGTAATATAAATGAATAGAAGTAGTGTGCTGTACTAAGTGATCCTGGGGAAAAAAAAAAAAAAGGCATGCCAAGTTTTCTAATTGCAGAATGCTTTTTAGAAAGTACCTGAGATGAGTCTGTCACATTTTCCATCCAGCCTTATTTGAAATACTATTTTAAATAGCTTGCAACAACAAAAACATTTACTTAGCTCATGTCTACATATGAGTAAGTTACCTAAAACATTAAACAATGCTAACTAATACGTGTACAATTTCATATTCACATCAGTCTGCTGGAAAACTCAACTAAAAGCATTCTTTTCTATACATACGTACATAAATAACATTTTCAGCTTTTTAGAAATTCCCATTGAAATAGGCAGCAAAATTATCATCAAGCACAACTCAACTAGTAATTCAGACTGCAACACAGCCTTTGGTCATCCTTACTTCACAGATAAAAAGAACCCTCATATTGCAACAAAGCCATTTCCCATCATTCTTTTTTCTAAGACAGAAGAATCTCTCCAAACTACAGATAGTAGTACAGCTGGCTTGAAATTAAAGAGGCTGCATATCTTTATGTAACCATGTATACATAATGTACAGCTATACTGTTAATATATATATACATAAACTTACATATATAAACACATTATATACGTATCTCCATATCTATTATACAGGCACAGCCTCCAATCAACTCAGTCACATTACACACCTTTAAAATTACTACATTTACTAAATTTGCTATATTCAGATTTTATTTTGTCCCAGACTATATTTTAAAATAAAACTGTTACAGGTCAGTGTAAACAATGACCACATAAAGAAACATGAAAGTCTGGGTCGGTCTCCACATGGAACCACAGGCTATGTGTTTCCTTAGGCTCTGACTACAAAAATTAGGTTTTGTCTCTCCCAGTATCTCTTTTTTTTCCTTTCTGGAGGACATTTTAAAAAGTTTAAATGAATCAATTGTTAATTTGATACAGGAACTTAGGGTAAAATTTTCTTTAATTATTATAAAGTGCACTGAAAAAGCAATATAAGAGCAAGTACCTCATAGTAATAATGAAAAGCTTGGGATTTATCACCTTCATTATCATATAATTTCCCTAGCTTTGAAAGTACACGTGGATCAGTTGGTACTACACTGATCAACTGCAGGAGCCACTCTATGGCTTGATTGGGATCTTCCATGATCTCGTATCTGAGTTTTCTTCAGTCAAGGACTGATGCCAATGGTAGTTTGATTTACTCAGAATTCCTATTACTTTACCTAACGCAATCCATGTGCTGAACAGATACACCAGTCACTGTAGTGTGAAGATACACTGGCCTTCTTTTTTTTCCATATTGTTTTCATAATTTCATTTCCATTAGAAAGTCTTTTTGTTACGTTAAAGGAAAAAAAATATTCAGAGACTTCGGGTGTTCTTTCACCTCAAAACCAGGTTGGGCTCAACAGAACTTTGGGCTCAATTCTCCTCTCTCTTTCTGACACTAATTTTACTTTGACTTCCTCGTTTATAAGAATAAGTCTGACAACCAGGCCACTGATTTTTAGCCTTTACAACTTGGTTAGTTTTTCATACTAACAGCATTTTGTTTTACTGTAAGTGATAAGGTGAAACTGCTATTCCCAAGAACAGACTTTTGCCAGTAGTGAGGTTTTCTGCTGTATGTCTAAGAAGCACAAGCCAGATTCTGGTCCGGAGAGGCAGCATTAGCTGTAACTCAGCCTGTAGTGTGCTCTTCCCTCCTCAGTCACCCCTGAGGGGCACAATGGCTCAGAGCTCTCAGCAGTGTGAGCTGGAGCTACTGCCCAACCTGCTTTTTCACTTTCTGCTGCATCCTACCTATCATGCACAAAGCTTGTGAGTATTGGTGGAAAACAGTTTTACACAGCAGTGAAGCAGACAAGCTCTGCTCTAGATGGGAACTGGGAGTTGTTGGGCCATTTATGCTGTTGTAGAGGGGCTATACAACAAGCAATAGAAATCAGAGTCCTTTGGTATTCTTGGAGGTTACTTATTTTACTGACTAAAATATATTTTTATTATCTACACTATTCTTAGAAGTGTAGTACAGCAACTGAAATCTGTTCTGTCTTGGGAAGGATTTTATTACAGTTTGCACATCCTCAGAATTGTTAAAGAAATTTATAGTGTAGAATATCACTGGTGATGTGCAAAGCCAATTCCTTCCTTCCGCAGCTTTTCAATTTGTTGAGCTTTTGCAGTATTAGGAGATAATAATTTTCTTACACATACACTAACTAATCTCAAAACAGCTTTCAGAAGAGAACATCATAGTCATTAACCATAATTTTTTTTTCTTAAATATTTTACTTACTTGTGCTTATATATGCCATATTATTTTCATAATAAAATCAGCAGCATTTGAAATATTCCAGGACACAATTTAACACTGAGGGTAAATCACTAGTTCCCTGCAATGAGAGCAGTCTTAATGTATTTCTTCACTGTCTTCACTGGAAATGTTCTAGCAGGTTTAAGTTCTGGTCTCATTTTCACAAACATCAGAGAACAAATAATCTTTACTATAATGGACACTGCAGTAAATTTCTAAGTCACCCTGTCACGATTGAAACACGTACTTCAGACTAAATGAGTTTACTATAACCACCACCCTTATCATAATCCAGAAAAAGATACATGCTTGCTATCTGGTAAAGGACTTGGGCACTATTTGGAAGGATTGCATGGAGTTTCAGCAAAAAATCCAAAGCTTCGTCTATCCTGTTTAACTTCTTGTACGCTAAACCTAAAAAAAATAAAGGTTACAGATTCAATGCAGTGAGAAAAAGACTACTTTGGCCTACTAACTGACAGAATAACAAGAAAACCAAAATTGGTACTTGGAGGAAGTATGACTGCCTTGACATTAACAGACTCTTTGTGAGAGCCATGCTTGACCTACCAAACTGATAAACACAAGGAACGTGAACCCAATCAAAGTGCAAGGACGCCTGTAATCTCACTTTTTGAACAAGATGAATGGGGGAATAAGGGTTTAATAATGCTAAAACTGGTATACTTTTAGTAGGTAGCATAAATTTCTTAATCTTCAAAGTAACTTATTCATCTGGAATTACTAGTCAATTTTCTTAACACGGGGATTATTTTTGCAGAACAGATAGGAAGTACCAGTTAATATCTTGCTATAATATAAATTACTCAATAAAGTAATAATAATTCACATACATTTCTACATAAGAACACTCTGAAAGACAGATTCTCAGAAAAGCTGTTACCTTTAGACAAAAGCTAAATCACAAAAGCACCTATGACTTACCAAGGTTATAAAGTGCTTCAGTGCATAAGGAATCATTCCTGAGAGCTTCCTTATAAAATTCAGCTGCTTTTTCATAGTCTCCATTTGCAAAAACAGTATTTCCTTTGTTAGTTAGAGCTGCTGGATTATACCTATCAGAATTTACAGCTAAATCTGCATAGTTAGTTGCTTGTGCCAATTCATTCCCCTACATGAACAAAACAAACATTGTATTAGCCCTTTGTCAGTTAATTTTCTTGCAGCTGTGGCTTCTTACAGGAATTACAAAAGATTGAGGATTAAAAAAAAAAAAAAAGATTCTTCATTCCCAAAATATTTCTTATATATTTGCATAAGGCAGATCATCTCTTTCTAGTCGCTGATAACTTAACACTTGAGATGTGTCTTGCTATTGTGTCCCACCTGGTCTGGAAGTTTTCTTTTAAAGTAGCATTTATTTAAAAAAAAATAAATAAAAAAAATACCCATACCCTACCAACTTCATACACAAACACACCTGCCTAAGCTACGTAGTTCAGGTCTTCCTAAGTTCAACCTGGGTCTCCAGAACCCATGTTTTAAATGGAGCCACTGAGCTGCTGCACAAATCCCACTGCAGACACACTTCTGTGGCTTGGGGCTCAATCTCACTCTTCTTCCCAGCAACAGGATACAAAAAGACCTGATCTGAACTTCAACTACAGCCAAGAACTGGTGTTCCAGATTAACTCCTCTAGCACGCAGTTTCTTCTTGTTTACAGGGATTATTTAGACAGACACAAAAATTGTTACAAAAATACAGAAATTGCTACATAAACCACAGTTCTTACCTGGTTTTGTTGAAACAAACACTTACCAAATAATAAAGGAATGAAAGGTTTGTTGCAGCTGCACTCTTTACTCTGCTATCCTTTTTTTCAAACATTTTCAAAGTCTCCAGTGCCTAGAAGTAATTTGGAAATAACTTACTTCCAACTGAAGTAAACTTACTCCAAAATCCTTTCAGAAAGCATTGATAAACTTCAAAGTAACAAACAGCTAAAATTATCAACTCATGTACTCACATATTTGATAATTACTAGAGCTTGTAACACATACTTATAAGCATGTACATGCAACAGTATATCTGTATTATACATAACATTAATTTTGGTCACAAAATTTCTATAACATTGAATATTTATTACTTCTCCAAAATTTAGATTAGATAAGGCTACTGTGAACTACACAGATATCTGACAATTCTATACATATAAAACACAATGTTAGATGATTTGCTTTTAATCTGGCTAATTAAAATTCTCATACATATTTTTCCAGTTCTTTAAGTGAACACAAAGCAATTGACATTAAAATCCTTATTAAAAAGCTAAAAAAGAACTGCTATATGTAAAAAAATACACACAACAGCATAGGACTGGACTTGAACTTGCAGTTGGTTTGTGTATTAAGACAACGACAACTGCCCAAGTCTAGGAAGTACTCAAATGTGAAGCCTGAGGCCACAAAGCTTTTTAAAAACTTTTACATGAAAACTAAATTTCATCAACTTCAAAATAAAGATAAAAAGTAAACATATTTAAACTATGAGAGAAACTTCGAAATAAAAGGCAGCTTTTTCTTTTGGACAACATTTCTAACTGCAGACTAAATGATTAAGAAAAATCTGTCTTCTTGATGCCAAATATTTATATTAACTACACAAACTGTTAGAATATCACAGTGAGCCCAGTCCCATCATGTATTACAACACAGATGTGGCAACCTCAATTTAGCCATCAACACTAGCAATTCAAAAGTTTCCCTCTTTCTTGATGTGAAACATTTCAGCTGCTATTTACATATCAAAGCAAATACATTATACTGTATGTCAAATGCCAAAATAAACATAAACGAAACAGGTTTTAATTGACTGTCATACATACAATGTTTCACAGTTAGTCTACACAAAAAACAAATGATGTGTAAAATGACAAAGTATACACAGCTAAATGTAGTTCATTGATTTAGTCAACTACATTCCACCCAAGAACTATGAATTACTAATGATCTTAATATTCTCCAATAACAGAAAATTCTCTAAAAATACACTAATTTTAACCAAGAAAAGCATTTCAAAAGGCTCTGGATTTTGTAGTCTCAGAAATGTAAGAATTGTAACTATGATAATTTTAAATTTTATATATATTTGTGACTTTCTCCAAAAAGGGAACGATCCCAAATATTTTCAGATGTCATACTACTATATCTGAGGTACTCTACTATTAATAAAATTCTTCATGGAATTTTTAGTGAATTTAGAGCTTTATAGTTCAAAGTTACTTTCTGAAAAGCTATTTCCCATTATAGCTGAGTTATTTAACTTTGCTTTTACTGCTAAAAGGTATCTTTGATGATAAAGATCAGAGAGGAAGTAATATCCTTTTCATGTATAATAAAAAGTTCACGTGGACTCTAAACTCAATTCATTTACTGGTCATTTACTGGTAAATAACGTTGCAGGTCTCTTGAACCCTTTCAGCAATTATGAGCCCTAGGATGAAAATCCATAGCAATATTCCTTTTGTCCTTGCAACACAGCACTGTCTCATCAGCTACATTTAAAGATTTCTAAAGAACTTCTAACTTTTTAATCCCAACAATAATTATTAGTTAGATTCAACAATCAAAACACTGACTGTCCAAACTATTCTTTGTGACATGCTTCCAATGTACCTAAATTATTTGCTTACAGAAATTAAACTTCAAAGCAGCTTGCCTGACTCAAGCAGGGTGTGCCAGAGGTGTTTAGGAGCTGCATGGTTAACCTGCAGAATTTAGGTTTTAAATTGATTTTCAAAGGTTTTTTCTGATATTAAAAAACATTCAAAATGTCTAATACACAAAACCAGACATAGTATGGTAGTTTTCCTCTTGAATTTTCTTTTATTTTTTTATTTGCAAGACCTGTTTTAAAATAGCATATTCATTACAATGAACCCATCTATTTTAGTGTTTTGGGTTTTCTTAAACACAAAAAAACCCCCTTTAAGCCTTGAAATTGAGTATTTCAAAAAGTTTCCATTCTTGTTCTTCAGCCAAAGGTGTGCTGAGCAGGTGGTGAGTTAGTAAGTATACGAACAACGGGCAGATTGGATGAATTTAAATGGCAGCTGCAGTTTTACCAGAACAAAACCAAATGACTCTCTGCAATCACCATTCTGCAGTCCCACTGTACCATTAAGTGGTTCCAGTGCAGGTTAAATAATAATCACATAATCCGATTAAAAGGAGTTCTCCCCTTACTGCTAACTTCCAACACCCTTCCCTCTCCCTCCATTTAAGTACTACACAGAAACATCACCAACGATCTCTGTATATCATTTTACTACTGAGAATTGATTTTAGGGGGTTTTTTAGCCTATACTGGATACTAACTGGAAATCACAAAGAATTACCATCAAAATAGTAATTTCTTAAGTTTGTACGACTGTTTACCTACCCATATCACTCTCACCCTTCAAAATCTACCAAATTTGCCCAAAATTTTCCAAACTCTCAAAATTGCTTCCTGACCTCAGAAAAGCTATCAGTGTGCTGGTTTTGGCTGGGATAGTTATTGTTTTCATAGTAGTTTGTATAGGGCTGTGTTTTGGGTTTGTGTTGGAAGCAGTGTTGAAACTCAGGGATGTTTTCATTACTGCTGAGCAGGGCTTACACAGAGCCAAGGCCTTTTCTGTCTCTCACCCCACCCCACCAGAGAGTGGGCTGGGGGTGCACAGGGAGTTGGGAGGGTACACGGCTGGGACACCTGACCCCAATTGATCAAAGGGATATTCCATATCATACGGCATCATGCTCTGTATATAAAGTAGGGGAAGAAGAAGGAAGGGGTGAATGTTTGTATGAGCAGCTTTTGCTTTACCTATTACACTGCCTTTATCTCTACCCACGAGTTTTCTCACTTTACTCTCCTGATTCTCTCCCCCATGCCAGCAGGGCAGGGAGTGAGCAAGTGACTGCCTGGTTCTTTGTTTGCAGCTGGGTTAAACCACAACATTCAGACATGCAGTGTAACAAAGTATAACTCTCTTGCTGTATCTACAGGGAAGGAGAAGTGGACAAGACAGGCAGGAGGAGGAAGAGCTGTTCAGGAAACTAGAAAAACTTAAACATGAGAAGTAAAAGGGGTTAAAGTCAAGCACGTGGCCCTGTGTGTACCCGTCCAAGATGTGTGAAGGGGAAGGACCTTAGAAGATGATGGAGGTATTCACAGCTTCAGCAGTAATTTTGCTGTATATGATCTCTCATACTTCTTGCCACTTGTGCAAAACTGGGGGTTGATATTCCTTCTTATTTGTTAAGCATTCCTATCACTGAATGTACCAACCAGTGCATGTTAGAAGGAAGCTGATCAAATCCTGTCAGATATCTGAGCTTCCTTTTGTTCAAATGAAGCTGTTTTCCAACTGCTCACATTTCAAACCAAGCCTTTTCCACAAGCAAATAAAAGATTACATTACAATTTTGATGAAAACCTGGTATTATAAATTGTGCCACAACCCATAAAGATTAAGTGCAAAAAAATGCATTTGTCTTTAAATAAAACACTGTCAGAAAGCTGCACATTCACTCAGATAATACCAAAAACTTAAACGTGGCAAGCTGTGGTATTAATTTGTACACCTATATTGGCAATGCATAGAAAATGAAAGCTAGAGTTAACAGCCTCCTGTACTTATTAAAAAGAAACTGGTGAAAATTTTTAAATGAAGGCAGTTCGGCATAAAATTCACAGGTAGAAATTTATCTTACTAGTGATTGGGCAGCCAGCTAGAGAAAGATCTTACCTACATAAATATACAGAAATCATTTCAAAATAACCATAAGTTATCTCACATGTATATTTAAAAATACAACAAACCAATTAAACATGCAATAATGTGCAAGATAAAAAAATACAAAGTCACAATGGTTTTTGTAGATCAATCTTCTGAACTTCTGCAAGCTATTGAATTTTGAGCAATGAGCTATACTTTTACTCGGAAGTACTAATACTGTATCTTTTCTATGACTTTTTTTCATTTGCTAATACACACTGTTGCTTAAACTGCTGTAATATCTTCCCAGTACTGGTGATTCAGCCAGCCCTCTGTGCTCTCCAGAGGGGCAAGCATTTTTATAAGACATGCAGAACTGTCCAAGCTCCTGAGCAGATGCTTAATTTAATTTCAATTTGTATTTCAATGGAATGATAGGAGGGTCGACTAAAGTATAAGAACAGTTTATAGTAAAATCCTATAAAAGCTGCAGTACGTGGGGAACAGTGAGAATACCAGAGCATAAACATTAATGATACACATGAAGTGCAGCTGCATATATTTTGGTACTACAGTCAACCTAACAAGATTCGGCTCATATTAATGAAAACACCTTCATGTTGATTAGCAACAAGCTTTCTAGGCTCTATTGACTGTACTAACCTCAGTTCCACTAACTGTAATAACAGCTTGGACACCCAGTGAAGATAACTAAATCTAGGTGTCTTGATTTTGAAGTGCATTCACATCAGCTTCTGTGGCAGAAATTTTGTTTAGATAAAACTCATCTCTTGCCAGTGTTTTTATAAAGTTATTTTACTGATCAGCATCAAAATAATTATGTTTGCATAAATCATTCTTTCCCTCACCAAAAAATATGCTGTGGCTAAGAAAGGTATCTTTGCAAATACAGTAAAAGCAGTAATGCGAAAAGTTACTATACCTGGTTAAAATTCTGCTGCCTCAAGTAAGTAGTGGCTTTATTTATTTCCAGGTCATTGGCTAACTCTACATAGTGGGAAGCTTTCACCGCATCAACACACCTGCAACAGAAGCGATCCATAAAGACAAACAAAATGCACCTGTGCAAACCCCTCTAAGTTATACACTTTTGCATCTAATTAGCGTTCCAAATTCAGTTTTTCTTAGCTAATCTTTCTTCACAGAGGAAAAGAGCACTCTGATTAAAAAATATTTGAGAAAATATTTATACCCATAACTTACCTTCATAATAGTACCTCTGCTATCTCTCTTTTTTTTTTTAAGCCAGCTGTCTAAATATCAATTTATTTTTCACCACTGAGCAATACTTGATATCAAAAACTCACTAAGACAATTTTTCAAACTATTTTCTTTGGATACATTCTATATGGTGGTTTTTCAAACCTCATCTCCTGTTGCATATATTACCAAACCTGTAGACCAGATTAGTCAACAAACTGCAGAGACTGCAGATTGTGTCCCTGAGCTCCATAATAATAATAAAGTCATAATAATAAACCTCTTTCTGGTCATCTCCCAGTTATTTGTGGCTTAGGGTCTTCTGCAAAATGAGTGCAGAAGAGAATGCAGCAGACAGTTCAGATGTTCATTCACAAACTCCATCTTCCAGGGTTCGATGTGGTCTACCTTAAGCTGCCTGATCATATGAAGCAAGACCTTTATTGCATGTACATACTGTTCTCTCAAACAGCTGGTAATTAAGCACAGTCAATGAACAACTTGCAGGATGTTTCCTTCATCCCTTCCTCTATTTTTTCAACTGGTGGAGAGCTGACTTCTTTCCTTCCCACAGTTGGCTACATTGCCAACAGAAGTTTAATTTAACAAACTGCCTCCTGCTGTAATTGGGTTGGCACATGGACAGTCTCTATACAAATGTCTTTTATGCTGGAGGAAATATTATATTAAATAATAGTAATTTCTTCTTTTATTATAGATGTCTTTGCAAAGTCAAAAAAGTTTTCAACTGCTACTGCTAACATCTTTTAACTATAAAATGCAATGAGATCTAACTATCCAACTGTTCTTTTTGGAATATGACAGAATAGTCCCATGACTATGTCACGTTTTAAGTAAGAAGTTATGAAATCCAAAGACTATTTGTCCCCACTTAATTTCTCTAAAGACAATTAATCTGATTAAAAGCACATTTAATACTCAGAGGACTCATTAAAAAGTTTATCATTTGAAAAACCAAGCTCAAACTGCTGGTTAAACTTTTTCACTGGGCTCAAATACCTCAGCCTAAAATAACAGAGAGTAGATCTGTCCTGATACACACAAAACAATCCCACATATCTCACCAGAAGTTGTCTAACTAGCCAGAACACATAAAAGAGTGTGTTACTTCATGACAAGTATTCTGTGGATAGCACTAAGAAAACAGTATCTGACAACCTTTTCCAATTTTCCTGAAAAAAAAAAAAAACAACAAGATACAGAGCAAACAAATACGACTTACTCATGCTAACAAATTCTAAAGTGGCAAGCTAATTTTCACAGGACATACTGTTTAAGTTCTGATAATTCAGAATGGCAGAAGTAGTGAAATTGTAAGATTATAGTGATTATTAAACCATCAAACACCACCTTGTGGACCCTAGCAGACAAAGCACATCTGTGTGAGAGATTATTTCATATTAGTATAAAAATCCTTGTAAATTATAATTATAGGATCTGCACAATTTGAAAATAATCCTAACAGGCCAAAAACCCCAGGCAAAGGACAGTCCTCTTTTCTCAACAGATGTCCTTCACTACCCAAACACTGAACATGTAAGTAATTTTGTGCCTGCAGATACACAACACTCATTTGTGTACATGTTATTTTCCAGTGTTACTAAAAATACATAAAAATATCAAAGTCCTTATAATCGAAAACTAAAAGTAAGTTTAAAATACATCTTGGGAAAGTTATACAAATCATTTTTATATTGTCATTACAGTAAGTGTGTCTACTTGATTTTGTTTTAAAGAGAAGAGTATTCTCCTTTGGAAAATACCACAGAAAGCAAAAGCTAACCTATAAATTAAAAAATAAAGTTCAAATGGTGAACTGTATCAGCAGCCTATCCCTGTATATACTTGTAAAATGTTTAAGAAATGGTAGATTAAGTTTACATTTAAAAATATTAAGTTTTTAAATGAAATGCAAATAAACCTTTCCAATAAAAATTTGGATTTAAGTATTTTATATAATGAGTCTATGGAGTAATGAAAACTTCTTGGGCACCCCAAGTTTTCATCATGCTATCTTCAAACTTACACTAAAGAGTAGTGATCATTACCTTCCATATAGCGTTTGTTTACTGAGATTTTTAAAAGCTTTTCAATTTTCAAGTTGAATTTTCAAATTCAATTGAGCTTTTAGAAGTTCTTTCTGCATGAATACAGAACAGTGCAAAATATATATTTAACAGCTGAGTTTCAATGATGGACTCTAATGCTTTGTTTTATTCTTCTCCATAGGATTATGGAGGCAAACTGTAAACAGCCTGGATACTACATTGGAGATGTGGGGCTTATGTTTCCCAGGCTGTTTATGTTTGTGAATCTAGTTTCATAACCAGCACAAGAGACTCACATATAGTTTAGAAAAAAAGAAGCCCCATTTGACTCTTACCAGTCATAGCCTACTGCAAAAGATGTCTCAATTACTGGTGCAATGAGTTTAGCAGCCGTCATGATGTATTCCTCTGCCATGGATTTCCTAAGGAAAAAGAAAACCAAACAAAGACACAACATAAAAATATTAAAGAAATTCTTCACTGCAAGGGTAGTGGGGCACTGGTGGCCTCAGATAAGTTGTGGATGCCCCATTCCTGGAAGTGTTCAAGGCCAGCTTGGTGGGACTTGGAGCAACTTGGTCCAGTGGAAGGTGTCCCTGCCCATGGTAGAGGGGTTGGAACTGGATGATCCTTAAGGTCCCTTTCAACCCAAACCATTCTATGTCATCATTTCAAAAACATGTATAGAAAAAAAAAACCAACACAAATCTTGTTCCTGCTTCTTCCTGCACTCAGGACAATCTCAGAAGTCAGTCTAACCAGTCCCCTGCTACCTGTATCTTGACACTGCCCTGTATCTTGCCCTGTATCAGTTTTTTCTATTTTCCTTTCACCGCACACTGTAGTTGTATTCTTAAAAAATCTCTAATGCTGCAAGTTTTAAGCAACGTAACCTAGATCATTTGGGGCAGATATTCTACTTTAGTGCAGTACACTAAACTGAGTGATCCAACTGGTTCTTCGAGTATGTTCTTTCCTAAGAATTATGACACTTTCGTAACAAGAGCTGTGGACAGGTGAGAGTCTGATAATCCTTTCAGGAGCTAAAATCCAGGCACCACAGTCAAAAAAGAACAGATTCCATCATTACCTCTCACGTTCCATTTGACTTATACTGTCATTTTTAATGGCTTCGAGCAGTAAATTGGTATGTAGATCATCCTGAAGGGGGACAAAATAACTGCAAATTATGCCAGTATACAAACATTTTAATTATTTTATAGATAATACGACTGCAAACATAAATTGATGCAGAATACATAGTCTATAATGTCACTTACTTTCCACATTTGAAAAAGCTAGCTTCAGTTTAAAGTAGTTTTCTAACTGTAAAATCTGAAATTTGGCATTACAACTACTTCAGTCCTGTTCTTCTGCTCATATATGTTGTCACAGCTCACGTTAGGGTTGTTAATGGATGTAGATCGTGTCATGTATATCAGACTGGGAAGGCTGCAGAGTGAGAATATTCTCATGCTTAAAAATAAGCATTTGCTGAACTGCATTCAGCAGAGAAGGACTTGTGCTACCTTCTCATTACAATAATTCACATGATCATCTTATGATTTCTATCTTTCCAGCTAGCTCTAAAAGAACTAATAATTAAATTCAAAAGAAAATGGTGTGGATTTTATGTACATCATATCTTTTGAGAAGAAAGGCTTTGAATTTTCTTCCATTATTTTACACTTCCAAGCAGTAGTGTCACACTAAATTCATGTTGGTAAAAAAAAAGTTATTTTAGATATCTAAGTACACATTGATTTACATATTCAGTACTTTCCAAGCATTACATATATCTCCCTCTTTCTCCCAATTTACTATGTAAAGACACAGTTTCTTTTTTTCAAACTTACATTTAATGAAATGTATTTGTCATCAAAATCTACTTCCAAAGGAACTGCAATCAGTTTTTTGAAGGCTTTCTTCATTTGCTCACCATTTCCAATAGCAAAATAACATAGGATCAAGTTGAAGCCTGCCTTCAGGTTTGGGGATATGCTCATTATATCTTCAAATGAAGAAATGGCATCAACGTATTGGCCAGTTTTAATAAATGCAACTCCAATATTTTCCATTATTTTCATCCTAAGTAAAGAAATCAGGATTAGGTTATATTTTTAACTCTCAAATCATATTGTATCCAAATCTTGTGTTTCATAAGCAGGCCTCCTAGAAGAAACTCACCTCATCTCTTTGTGGGCACTAGTAATCTGGTCTAGAGCCATACGGTAGAATTTGATAGCTTTGGAATAGTTCCTTTGTTTTAAATATATATTTCCCATATTTACCTTCAGTATACCTATCAAAAGAAGTCAATGAGTTACAAGATTTTTAAATTGTTTCAAAGTGGCACAGTAGAACAACTTCCTAATAAATTTGTCTTCCTTACAGGATACCAGTGTCCCTTTAAAGTAGCACTGCACAGAACTGCCTTCACCCAGGAGAAGATGAAGTACTGATGAAACGCAAGAAAGAACTACCATGTAAGATGTATTCTGATTTTGACTATGAACTGAGGGATGAAGTAGAGATTATTTACAGTGCTCTCCAGAAAAACAGCTGCAAATCAACATCTCTAAGAAAAGTGCACTGTGGTTGTCTCAAAGACGTGCAAAATACTAAAAGAATCTTTCAGGAGGGAAAAGCCAAATCAAAAGAGAAAAAATTAGTATTAGAGCAGACAACATAGTGTGTGTGGCATGCGAAAATTATAGATTTGTCTTTATGTTTAGCTTAGCCTATGGAAAAAAAAGATTTCATGAGTCAGTGTAACCTAATGTGGTTTGGCTCTCCAAGTCAGAGATTGGCTATCTGTTGCCCCCTCTAACCAGCTGACTCTGAGGGCTGAGATCTCTATGCATCAACACCATACAGATGCAGCCCTCATTTTGAATGCCTAACTACCAATTTTAATCCACCTTGGAATATAACCTACCTCCACTGGTGAACATCTTATTTTTCACTATGACTTGATAAGTAGTCAGTGCTTCAGCATACATTTCATTAGCAGCATACTGACTGGCCAGATTGAGAAGAACCTATAGAAAATTGGAATTATAGGTACAACAAAATACATTGTCCTCTCAACAGTAATAAACTTGAATTCATAATAGATAATTTGAAATTAATTTTACTTTGGAAGTCCTGTTTGTACCAGTTTTAAGCTTCCCATCTTTAATGTTCCTTTGTTCTTGCATATGGACATAGAGGAAACAAGTTTAAAAGATACTTATTCTAGGTAATTATTTTATTTTGTACATAAATAACTACCATTCAAAGTCATACTAAGTGAGCCTTAAATCCAAGTAAACGCAATGTTATAATACAAAGTTATTAATAAATATTCATACAAGCTCATTCTCAGAAACTGTGTGTAATTTATGGCTCCCAACATGTGGAAAACAGTCCCACTGCCCGAGGTCACTCAGTTTAGAAAGACAGAATTTTTCCAAACTGCTGTTTCAAAACACAAGTTCTGCTGCTGTCAGGTAAAACACCTCCGCATTTTTTCCCCAGCTTTACCCTGACCTTCACAGTAAAATAAACTATTAGGTCTGCCTAATTTAATTGTTAATAGTTGTCTCTACAGTACTACCCAGGGTACAGCTTTAAACACACCTCAAGTATTTTTATACACCTTGTACCCTTTTTTTTTAAAAAAAGTCTACTATTAATTTGAAAACCAGAATGTAAATCTAGATATCTGCTTTAAGATTCAAGAATATTACTGTATTCTATTTCATGTAATACATTCTCTGTCACTTTATGGTTTAAAGACAGCATCTGATCTTTCCTGTTTTCTTCTCTTGGCATGTCACATTTTCTAGACTATTTATTTCTGAAGTACAGGGTTTATATCTGTTACGTTTTGATATGCAAGTTTTGCATGTGAGTAGATAGCTGGAGTAGATATTCATGGGCATCCTTCTCCACTTAACATTGAGTACATGGTTTCTCTGGTACTTGAGATGACACGGTAATAGACTCAATGACATAAATGGATCTCCTCTGGTACCCTGCTAGGAGCATTACAACACACACACTTCAGGAAACACTGAAATATCTGTTCAGGGGGGTTTTTAGCAACATTTCAATCACTGAAGATTTCTAAGCACTTACTGAGTAAGTGAGGTCTAAGTTGATATTTTCTGGAGGAGTAATTTGTTCACGTTGTCTCAGTAATTCTCTTTCCTGTCTTCCAGCCTCTTTTGCTTTTTCCAGAGCCTTAAACAAAATGCTAGAATTTAACAGTGCCTTGAATCTTACTGACCCAAGATGACAAAAGTATACTCAAAAAAAGTATGAAGAGAATATACTCATGTCTATTTTCTTTAGATGCATAGACTGTACCAAATGCCTGAAAAATGGTACTATAACCCACAAAAAGGTATTACTTAGCACTAAACAAACATACAGTCTACTTAGCTGTATAAGTTTAGAGAAGTACAGTCACACACACGCATATGCCATAATCACTACATTATCATGATCCTAGACGATTATTCTACTTGTATTAATCACAGAAAGTACAGAGAAATGGTTAAAAGAAAAAAAAGAGGGAGCAATTAGGTTTGGTATGTTTTCTTATTGCAGAATCTCAGTGCAGGAAAGTGTTGGAAGGAAGGAAGTGAAGGCAAGAAATAAACATGCAGGTTACAACCACACAATTGTATTCTGTACCTACACCTTCACTAATTCTTGATGCTTTCCCTTTTTATCTATCCACAGTGGTTATGTCACATGTACATACCCAACTATAATTCTCTGCAGACTGGTGTCAAGACCCTTTGCACAACTAATGCTCTGGGTCTAGGAAGTGCCATTAGCAGTCCTGTATGCCTTCACAAGGGTACAATCATTAAGAAAGTAATGGTTACCACTCCAGGTAACGATTTAGCAGCCAGCAGTGAAGGAAGTACTTCAAGATACAGCTTGATAATTATCCCTTACGACAGAAGGCAAATCCAACTTGACTCTTCTATAGATAACGAGTTGGCAACTTTGATGGCTTTTGCAGAAAAATGGATATTCTGCTGGACTTACCAGAAACTAACACAAACGTTCTAGAGGACCCCTGGAATAGTCTGATATAATCTACATAAGAAACAACCCTTTGACATCAAGAAAAAAAGAATATTCTAGAACATACATGCAAGGAGCTCAAGAAAAATTAACAAAACAAGTTAGCTCATCTCCTGAAAGCTGAATGAATTCTACATCTCAAAGCAAAAAAAAAAGACATCTGAAAAAAGATAATCTACCAACAGATCCAGTACATTAAGACAGCTGAAGTAAGATTAAATGATGCTGTACCCACCACATTTCATAAGACCTACGGAGATATTTGAAATTGTCTGAATTGGAGTAGCATAGAAAAATATTCCTTTGTGTCAAACAGAAAGACCACATTTATTAAAAGTGCTAATTTGTCCAAACAGCTTGAGCTCTCCAAAAACATCTACACTAGATGTAAATCAAATGGGTGAGAGCCTGTTACTTAGCCACTATTCACTGGCACAACATTGCTCTAGTACCCTCTATAACAGACGAAACACTTATCTATACAAATTGTTCTTCACACAACAGCAAAAGTGAAATCTAGAAAAATTACCAATTTCAAGTCTCCACAGCTGTTGGCAACACAGCTTTCTTCAACCAGTTCATTCACTTTTTTTTCCAACTGCCTCAACTTCTCTTCTGGACTAAAACAAAAATAACAATAAAAGGATTAACACTAGTAACATAACTGCAAACACTAAGCTTTTACACATAATTCAATTCTTTTACACACTACTCAATAAAACAGCACAGTGATGTATCACACGTCGCAACTAACTGGTTTTCCCATCAATGAAAATATCACAAGAAACCATGCCCGAAGAAGATCCTCCAAAGATATCACATTTGCACTTTCAATTTGAGAACAGAGACCTAAGAAAACATAAATCCTCTTAAGAGAACAATACAGACAGGTAAATTTCATTAACTCAGCTTGTTCAGGAGAAGTAACAACAGAACAACAGATAAGGTGTTTCAAGTCAAACACCTAGTGAAATGAAATATCATATTAAAAGCAATTGATTGAACCTTTATTTACACAGATAACTCCAAAGTACTGCTTGCACATGCAGATTATAACAAAAAGTTGTTATTCATCTAGATTTTTTCGTCTGCTAAATAATTGAGCATTTCAGTAGGATTCCCTGTTCCTACACAGTTACATTTGGGGAACGTAACTTTTGTATTGGAAAGCTCAACGACATTTTCTGAGGGAACTCCACAACATTTGCACTAGCCTGCAAGTTTTACCTCAAGTGCTAAGAGAGAAACGGCAGGCAAATTCCCTCAAATTCCCTCAAATTCTTCCCAGAGAGCTGCAAGAATCATGGTGTTCCTTGCCTGTCACACACACTTCCACGATCCTCCACAGTTCTATAGAACAGCATTTGTGTGACAACACCTACGTCCAGGCTGCTGAGCTATTCAGAACTAGAAATCACTGAAATCAAATGTTCCTGAAAGTCAATGTAAGTGCTCCAGCAAGTCAGCTAACTACATGTATACTGTTTGTGGCATTATTCCACAAAGTTAAGAGTTTGGCCTCTCAAGGTTTTGTAACTGCCTGGATGTTTTTGAACTCTATGCATGGTTGGCTTTCTGTTGCTGTTAATGCTTTGAAATAATTTAATGCAAAGCTGAACAAACCTGTCTGAATTTTTCTTTTCCAGAGGTGGAGCAGGACCTCTTGCTTGGCCAAGAGGATCAAATGAAGAACCTGCAAAATTAACAGCGTACTGAAAATTATAAAATAACATCTCCCTGGGGCAGCTGGCAGTTTCTACAAACCATACCTCTCATAGCTGCCTTAGTATAACCTGCAGCTTGCACTGCTGTCATTGGTCGAGAAACCCCATCCTCAAACAAAGAAGAAGATATATTAAATTAGACTTACTAAAAATTATATTGTGGACAATACAGACATCATTATATGTATTTAGAGATATATAATTTTATATATTTTATTATTTATATATAATTATATACTACGAAACCTTTAAATACAAAAATTAGTTACCACCCCACTCAACTGAAAACATTTTTTAAATGCTTTTATTACTTAAATATTACAATCTTTTAAAAATACTTGTATCAAACACTTATCAGAAAACTTTATTGTTCTAAATGAATATAAAATGTACATATTGAATCTTTACCTGTATACCTCCTGTCATTGGTCTTCCCATAGATGAAGGTAAAGTTGTCTTTGGCTACAAAAATAAGTAAATCGTTTGAAACTGGCATTCAGAAAGCATAAGAAGCCTAAGTACAGTCTTCTCAAAGCTGAGGTTTAAAAGTTGAGCTCTCACATAACTTCATAGCAAAATTCCCATTTATGTTATTCATAAATAATATACTGCCAGTGCCTAGCAGACTTAAAGATGTTGAACACTTCTGTTAGCACAAATTTGCAATAAGGTTTTTTTTATGTATTTGGATACTTCTGTAAGCTCATTTAAAAAGAGGGAACTTGAGGGAATTTGCCTGCCATTTCTCTCTTAGCACTTGAGGTAAAACCTGCAGGCTAGTGCAAATGTTGTGGAGTTCCCTCAGAAAATTATCTGAGGCAGCAGTGCTTTCCATTATTAAATTATTGAAATTACTATCTTCAAATTGAACAAGTGATTTACACAAGATACTTCAGTAAAATTCTGAGTAGAGCTGATAAAATCTGTCCCTGGATTAATTCTTAAATTTTACTTTCATGCAGATTTATTTTATCATAAATACAGACACACTTTTTAACTGCCAATGGATATCTCTTCCATTTCCTGAATGACACATACTGTCTTCCTGCAGAAGGTTAAAAATGTAAAGAAACAAATGTGAAACATTTATTAGTAAGTGCTAAAGCTTGCTACAAATATACAATACAAACGGACAAAAATTAAGCGTTTCAGGCCATGAAAAAGTATTCCCCTACTTCCCACTCAAAGGCCTATGTTTTACTATTATACTCACTATCCACATACACCATGATTGTTTTTCATTTTTACTGCTAAGGATTAATGTACCTTAGCAAGGATTATTGCGTAGGAGAAGCAAATCTGTGGAGCAGAAGATACAGTATTGTGGACAATGCCTTGGAAATTCTAGTTCTGTTGTTGCGGATAAACAACTCAGACTTCCAGAAAAATTTTCCCAAGTCAAAATAACAAGCTATTCAGTTTCCCCTGCAAGAGAATCTGGTTAATTCCTTGGATTCTAATGCCTTATGAAGTATGGAAGTAGATTTACAGTATGGTTTGGGAGAAAAAAGAAAATAATCTCACTTTGTGCGAGGGATTAAATGTTACACTTAATTTTTGGTAAATACCATTTTCATTAGGGATACAATAGAACAAAAACCTACCCCAAATCCAGTAGCTAAAGGTCTTGAACTTGCTGAGCCAGGAATTTTGGCTGTCACCTGAATGGGAAAAAAAAAAAAAAAAAACCAAAAAAAAATCCTCACCAATTAACAACCGTATGTGTCAATTATTAGTCTTTCTATATAAGTTCTGTAGTGATTTCACAGATATAATCCTTCAACTGTTACAGAAAGAATTCTCATTGTAGAAGCAGATTATTCTGGCAAAGAAGTAACAATCAGACAGTTCCAGCTCTTTTTTAGGCCTTCAGTAGGTACTTCTAAAGTGCAGGTACCAACTTCATATTTGGTTTTGAAAACTGATGTAAGATTAAGTCAAAGCTAGATGAAAATAAGGGAATTGATGTCAGTTACGTTAATATGGAGGAAAAGGTTACCAGAACAATAGCACATGATTTTCTAAATCCCACTGTCTAGTATATATTTCAACCTTGTAACGGGACATCAGAGCCAGTAATTCTATGTTTGGAATACTAAACAAAGTCCTTTGTGAATGTATAATTTTGTTCTTGAACGAGGCTTTACCTCATTTTCTCAAACAGGAAGATGCATTTTCAACCAAAGTTCCTTGTTGTTCTAGATTAATTCCAGAATGCAATGAAGTTAATCAGGTTCTGCTAATTTTTTACTTATTTTTCATATGCATAACTAAAGTCTGTATCTTCATGTTAGTAGTAGACAAAAAAAAAAAAAAGGTAAGAGATTCTCAAGTTTGTATCAGTGCCAAAGTTCGAGCTAAGGCTCTAGAGAAGCTCTACATTATTGCAATGTATTTTCAAAGGTACTTACAGGGGGTCTTCTTCCATGACTTGTTCTTGCTGCCTGTTGAAAAGCTACATCGTTTTCTAAATCCTAGAAAAGATAAAATAAAAACATCAACCCTTTTAAAATGACAACACCCAAAGCCACAATTCCAGAACCTTCAGACTACTAAAAGCAGAAAGGTAAAAACACAGTAATTCTGCCCAAAATACTTGACCTGAAGATAACTGAAGAACAGGTTTTACTGACATTAAATTACAATGACAGTATTTGTCTATCTTTTTTGGTTATTTTAGACTAGGAAATGCAAAAACTCGTTATTCTCTGAAAAGTAAAAACATACTGAGGAAGCAGTGCTGAAGTGATAAAATATGAAATTTTATCTCCATCCAAATGTTTACTACTCATGCTATTTCTAAATTTTAACATTAAGACCTGCCATCCCAATACATTAAGACATCTCATGTCTCTCAGGTCATGCTGCAACTCCTGTGAATTTGGCATTGGGATTTCACACAGGATGCCACGTCTAGTGGGTTTGGATCAAATGAGCCCACTGTTGTTCCAATTCCACCATACCAGCAGTTACCAGAAAGTGGTCTGCAGGGCTATCTTAAGACACCCCAGATTGCACAGAGACCTACAGTATTCCATTTCACTGTGAGCTCCAGCAGCAGCAGCTCAGCAAGAGATCAGTGTCCTATTGGCCAATGAGTAGCCTCTTTTGTCAGAAAACGAGCTCCTGCACGTAATCTGGGAAACACCACACTGAATGTGCCTACAAATAACTAAGATTTTATACTTCATAAATTCTAACTATTATAGTGTATTAGGTTTCCTGAGATGTACACAACTCCTTTGCTGGAATAGAAAACTATCAAAGAATTAACTATTCAAAAAAATCTTGGAGAAGCTTTTTATGTTTCTTGCTAAATAAAGTACATTTCACTTCAAAGCAGTAGTAAAGTTGTACACAAGTTCTTATCTTGTACTTCTAAATTATAATTCTATCTATGGGAAAGGTGAAAAATAGCAAATATTTTTACCTCTGTATCAAACATGGGATTATAATCATTGTAGCCAGAATAGAGATCATCTTCATCGTTCTCAGGAGCCAGATGGACATTTTGCATCATTTTCCTGTGAAACATTTAACATGCCAAATGTTACCCTGGTGGTTTTATATAAATCTTTAAAAATGTAAAATACAAATGTAAGGTTTACAAGTTCAAAAGAGCTAGGACTCACCTATAAACAGTATTAAATGGCACCATTTCATAGAATTATATTTTGTTTTGTACTTATACCAGTTATGAAAACTGTTTAAAAGATATTCATCATTAAAACTAAACGATTATAACAACTAACTGTATTACTACTTTTCCAATAGTATCTTTCCATTGTCAGCTAATTCAGGTTTAAGATAACTCTTTCATATTCTAAAGTTTGTCTTTATTAGGCCAAACCATAGTAGTTAAGTCTAATGAAAGGTATCGCCCCTAGCTTCAAATCTTCCTTCCTTCATATGTCCTTATATCAGCATAGCCGAAGGTATTATACAGATACGAAGATAGGAAGAATGTTGTAAATAGAATCTATCATATATGAAGAATCTATCATACACGAAGAATGTTGCATATAGACGGAAGAGTCAAAAAGGTTTTTAAATGCCAGCATTAAACAAGCCCAGGTTCCAAAGTCTTTCTTCACAAACACTCCACTGTCTAATACGGCTGCATTCGCCTGGTGGCCTCTCCCTCACGGAGCACAGACACTAAGGAGGTCTCTCTTTGCCCGGCTTCCTATTTTCATAAAAATCTTAAGAAGGCAGCGTTTGATTTCATCAGTAACATGAAGTACGTGCCCTTCAGCAAGCGAGCCCCAGCCAGGATGAACCCACGGCTCCTCTCCGGCAGCAGCAGCAGGAGGAGGAGGAGGATGTCCCCCGCGGAGCCACCGCGGCCAAACTGCTCCTTGTGCGGGCTCCCTCAGCCCGCGCCCGAGGCGGGGAGCGGCGATGTGCCCGGGGCGGCTCCGCCTTGGCGAGGGCGGCAGAGGGCGAGCGGCCCCGAGCACCGAGAGGCCCGCTGCCCGCAGCCCGCGCCCCGACGGCGGCCCGGTGGCGTTGCTCCGGGACACGGCGGCGGTCCCCGCATGCACCGCGGCCGGGCGGGGCGAGCGAGCGGGGCCGGGCGCAGCCGAAGCCGCGGCCCCCGGGTGGGCGGGGCCTGCCGTGAGGGACAGCGCTGCTCCCCCGCCTCGGCCGGGGCGTGCTTGACCTCGAGGAGGCGGGGAAAGGGCTCGTCCTCACCTCTTTTCTGCAAATTAAACAGGAAGAAAAGGTCCTTCAAGCGTTTAAGTGTGCACCTAATTTCCCGAGTCACAATCCAAAACGTTACAGATATGGCCTAAAACTGCAGACGATTCCCTAGTGCTTATGGCGTTTATATACTTCCCATGGGTATAACTCGGGGCAAAGAGTGAGAAGAGTTTGTTGACTACAGTCGGCTTTGAATAAAACTTCCGTTTCTTGTGGTGGTGGAGTAAACTAGGACAACGCACATACTGGAATAAAAAAAACCCGCACTTTTCTGTCCCCCAAAGGGATTTTAAGTCCAAACATTCAAACAACTGACTTCTGTGAAGTTGTCTTTGCCATCTTACCCCACTGCTTCCAGGAGATGTGTGGGCTGTATCCATTGCTTCCAGCTTCCACCTAAGATGAAGGTCTTTATCTGAATGCTCCATTCATCATGTCAATATTTTAAAGAAGAATTTCTTTATTATAGTTTATTATATTTGAATATATTCAATATTTTAGAGAAGTGCTTCCCTATGAGAGCGGTGAGGTGCTGCCACAGGTTGCCCAGGTAAGTTGTGACTGCCCCATCCCTGGAAGTGTTCAAGGCCAGGTTGGACAGGCTTGGAGCAACCTAGTCCAGTGAAAGATGTCCCTGCCCACGGCAGGAGAGCTTGGAACTAGATCATCTTTAAGGGCCCTTCCAATGCAAACCATTCTGTGACTCTGTGTGTCAGGTTATCCATGTTTCCAATATGGGAGCCTCAGTGCTAAGAAACAAAAGTTGTATCATGTGATAGACGTACAAATAAAATTTTGTTTTTCCCTGTGCTTTTCTTGTCTTATGGAAGAGGAACACAAAACAGCTGTGTGGGCTCATCAGACTGCCTACCTTTGTCCATGGGATAAGGAAAACAAATGGAAACAAGATCTGTTGTCTGCTAGGCATTGCTTTGCTGTGTGCAAATAAAACTCTGTGGTGTGGGTGATATTTACTGACTTTAAAGGGAAAATTATTAGAATAAATTAGTTGGTGTTTCTGAAACATTAAATAGAGGGCAACTAAAGTTCAGAATGGGGGAAAAAAAAATCTATGCTTCTCCATAGCAGGGAATTTAGGATTACAGGATTGTAGAAGGGACCTCAGGACATCGCTCCCATCTTTATACCTAGTTTAAATTTCTTTGTGTCACTTCCCAATAGCAAAGCCAGCCTACTGTCATTTTATGGCGCAAATTGTTATTTTATGCTATAGATTTCCTCGTGAGAGAAAAGAAAATATACTTTGATAAAGTAAATGGCTTCTTGCATAGCTGTCAAAGCTTGCACTCAAGCACATGTCCCATACCTGAGAGTACCTGAGAGCATGTTTCTTGAGCTCCAAATTATTGCTGGCACATGTCCTCTGGAGCGCAGTAGGACTCCACTTGCAGGGATGGCTCTCAGGCAGCAGCCAGCACCTCTGGGCAGAGACCTCATCACAATCACCACTCACTCTTAGGGTGCTCAGCTACACCATTTTTTCCAATAAGCTGAGAAATTGAAGCTCAAAACTGAAAAGCTCAATTAAAAAAAAAGTTATTAAAGCTTCCCATAGGCCAGTCTCTGAAACAAAATAAAAAAATTAAAATCCCTAATGTCTTAAAAAAAGATGATTCCTCCTACCATTTTTACTAGTTTATGTTGATATTTTGGAAACCCTGACGAGTGTCAGCTGATTTGCTCACAGCAAATCATTAACTCCGGGGAAAGTTTCACATGCCTAAATGGGAAACAGAATAGAGCAGGGATCTCTGAACAAGCCTACAGTATTTTTGAGAGAGAAAATATTTTATGAGACCAATTGTAACCTACCCCTACTGCCTTATGCTAATGGCATAAAAAGGCTGCAAAGACAATATACAGTACAAAGTCAGTCACAACACCCTTTTTGTGGTCAGGGGTTGTGCACATTATGCAATGTCAGGGCCTTCTGCTGCTCACCTTTCAGCCTCAAAGTCCTTTTTGGAGAGATAAGGTGAAGAGGATATGAGTGAAAGGTCTTTCTACTCTGACTCCCATCAAGAGAAACCAAGATAACATAAGGAAGTATTAAGACATTATCACTTCTTGCATTAACCTGTTCACGTTCCATGCATGAACCACTTTCACACAGAAACTTCAGACTTGAGAACTTTGGACATGAGAATCTTTATACTCTAAATTTCTGGAATTACAAGTATTTTGCAGCATAACAGACTTAAGGTGGGAAAATATTTCGGTTGCATTCCTTGCCACAAATTATGAACTTCAGCATAAGAAATATATATACATTTATAGCACCCTTTTTTCTGCCTGTGACTCCTCATATATTATTGAGCCTGTGGTTTTTAGAATTTTCTCATTGTCCCCAGATGCATCAGTATGTATCTGAGTGGTAGGTAGATTCTGTGGATAGCTCTGCTATCCATCTTGTCCATATTGGAGACCTGGGCATACGGGTGCCCAGCGCTATTCTGATGTTTCAGCCCAAATACCTAGGGCAGTGGAGAGGAGGCACTGTGGTAAGGAGGCAGTGTACCTGCTTTGTAAAAGAGGTGGTGCCAAGGCACCGCTGGAATCTGACCATGTTCATGTTGTCAAATTTTCTTACCCTCCAAAATTGGGTGTATACACTTAAACCAGTTATTGGAAGTGGTCCCTGGCCTCTATGGACTTTGACCATACTGGAAATTATATTGGCGAATGGTAATTGGCCAACACTTTAATGGGCTACTTCAACCTCAGAGACATTTAGCTCCAGCACTCAGTCCAGCCCCTCCCAATGCTGGATGTTGCCTGTGCTGCTGGAGCGTACACCAGTGGTCAGGACCTTGGGAACACTCCCTGGCCCAGGTCCTTAGGCCTTGCAGTACAGCTGTTACTTTTGACATCCTCACAACAACATGAGAGTCTCAACAGACTTTTTTCATGTTTCTAAAAGCTGTGTCAATCTATGATTTTTTTTTTTTTCTGGTGCTGTGAAGTATAAAAATGCATGAAGATTTAACACAAACCCTCAGGATCCTTTGTGACGACACAGGACCATACTAGTGGGCTGTGATTATAAGATATGATCTAACAAGATGATGCTACAGGAAGAAACCCTGTAATGATGTAAGATGATGTAATTGTCTTTACTGGTTTTGGCTAAATCCAGAGGGCAAGCTGGAACACAAATATGACAGAAAGAAGTGTAGCAAGTTTAGTATACAGTCCAAGTAACATCGTATGCTGTGAATTCCTAATCATTAAGCCAGCAGAGTCACTAAATGAAGTTCTCCTGTTCTTTTGCCACCTTCTGATTTTCATCCCTGCCCCAGATCAGTCCTCTGACTGGCATCAAGTTACATACTTGTGCAGCTGAAGCAAACTGCAGATCTCATGAGGTTTTTCTTCAGATACCTTTCAAGACATGAAGTAAAAGATCCAGGGACATCAGTGAAAAATTAGGGCAGATTAAGGAGACCATGAAGCTATACTCTTAAGTATGAACTTCTTTTCCTTTCAACACCTGGTGTATCTGTCTTTTTGCAGTGGTAACAGTGCAAATTGATGCCAAAAAACCTCGGTATGATTAACTGCTCAGAGACTTTTTCATCTTTAAGCAGCAAGGTATTTGTTTATTCAACACTGGGAGCAAGCCAGCTCATGCTGGACAAACTTGCTCAACCTGAAAGTGCAAAAGCAAGCAATTTTATACGCTTCAGATACATGGTTACATCATTTATCGTACATATTAATAAGTAGGCTAGTCTCTAGGCGGAGTCTTTCCAGGCACGGGCAGTCTTCTCCTCAAGCCTTCATCTCTCTGGTGGTCGCCACAGATATCTTCCATGATTTGACCTCTTCAATTTTCTTTATTAGGTGACCTGAATTCTTGAAGCTTGCAAAATCCTGGCTTTGGGCCTTCTATATCTTATTCAAACGTCTGGTTTACCTAATTTATTGCCCTGTGTATACTATTCTTATTCTTTCTATGATAAGGCCTTTGGTCCAGTGAGCAGAATAGAACATGATATTAACCAGTGCTCCTAGAATGTTGTTCTAGCAAAACAGGTATTGGGGTTTCTTAGCAGGACAAGATATCTCGGTTAACTCTTTTAGGCCTCTTTTAGGCTCCCATTTCAAAATAAGGACTGTTCCAGGACCTACAAACTCAGGTTCAGGGGTTACTGGCCACCATCTGCCTGTTACAGTCGCTGTTAGTGTGTACCTTACCCTTGCTTTGTCAGTTGAACTGTTCTGATCGGCCACTAATTGTTTTCAGAAAATGGTCTAAATTGAAAAAGTAATTCTCCCATTATAATCTTTAAAAAGTAATTTTTTTAGCATGGAATTTTGGACTGACCAGGTGTTCCGGATTTTTTGCTGTTATGCAGAGAACTTAATAATTACATTTATTATAAAGACAATTAAAAAATTAAAGCGATGGTTCATACTTTCCCTAAACTTGAAGATTCAAACTTCAACTGTTTACTATTTTGCTGACTGGTGTATGTTATAGCCTTGATGCTCTGAGCTTATTTATCCCATCAGCAGATACATGTTGCATGTTACTTTCCTCCGTTATCAAGTGTATGAACAGTATGAGTGTTAGAATCTTTATGTATTAGCTCATTATTTCAGTGCTGTTAAAAATACACCTCTGTAGCACTTTATAACATCAATTTATTTTGGTTAATGTTTTCTAAAATAGAAACAGTATGTTAAAGAAGCCGTCTGTCTCTTGAAGGAGATTTAAACATCCATTTTGTATTTATGATCTCCAAGTTTCTGTGCATAAAAATACATAAATTACAGTAAGATAATTAAAGGTAGAAAATAAAGTGTATACAGCTACTATTGATGCAATGATAAGTACCACATCAGAATGTTTTCAGTTAGGTTCTTAATGAGGAATTAATTATGTAAAAATATTTTATAGATTTATATTGAAAAGTTTTAAAAGAGCTACTTCAGAACAGTTCTAAAGGCAGAAAATATTCATTATAGTTCTGTTCTAAATATCAATTTACTATATAGTCTGTATTTAGTAAAGCAAGTAAATAAATCAATTTATGTACAGTTTGAAAACAAAATTAATTGAAGAACCTCATTATGAATAAAACATATGTTACAGGTAAGGTATATAGAATCATAGAATATGATGAGTTGAAAGGGACCCACAGGGATCATTGAAGTCCAACTCCTGGCCCTGGTATGGGACCACCCCAAGAATCACACCACGTGCTTTTATATATCCCACCATATGTTATAGTTTGGGTTTCAAATACATTTGCAGTAGGATAATTATCTTGTTAACAGGTATTTCTACTATTGAAGGATATAATTCTATCTAGTTTTTCTGAATCTTTTGTAATATCTATTTCACTACTATTTACTATTTATTTCCAATTCCTGCAGATTGCTTCATTAAGAATCAGCATTTTAGCACTATTGGGAGTATTTGCATCAAACCATTTGCACTGTAAAGGACCACCTAAATTAACAGCAGAAACTACTGATAATTAAAATTATAGTTTTAATTGTAGTGTAATTTCAGTATAATCACTAGTCATAACTACAGTATGCAAACTGTTAGTTAGAACTCTACAGAATAGCAATAAAGTTATTAATTAATTAAAGCTATAATTTTTAAGGCATTATGTTTTCCAAACCATTAGGATCATAGTAGCAACGTGCCATAGTCCATTACCGAACAAATGTACTTTCTGGTCGCTCCGGTGAGCAAGTAATGTATTAAACAGACCTAATACTTAACAAAATGTGAACTATGCCTCTGTTTTCATCCCATGCCAAAAGCTCAATCTAGAACCCTCTGTATCCTTAAAGCATACAATACCTTTATTTTCTCTAAAGGGAAATTCACATCTCCTTTGTATTCTGCCTCTATGTGGCTCCCAGTTAATGTGAGTTATTTCCCCTTGCTCGTTACATGACCCTTTTATACCACCCTGCTACTCCCTTGCAGTAAACTCACCTGTCCATGGCCAGTAGCAGATTTCAGCTCCACACATGAGGAGCAGAGAGACTAAAAACATGGAGAGATTAACTATGCAGTTCCCAACACAAGTTGAATCTGCTCCTAACTGCTATTGGGCTTAGAAGAAAGAAAACGCTGGTGAGCACATTTTGGCTCCACCTGGACCCCTCCCACTGGCAGGACAAGCCCTACTTTTCATTCCCTAGTGGAGCCCAAGTCCTTTCTTTGCTGTCTCTGGGCTTAGGGCAGCTTTTCTCCTTCCCATGTGAGTTGCAGAGGAAGGAGGAGAATCATTGTCCCTTATTTGTGGAGGCTGCAAGTTGTGGGCCTAAAACTCTTATGTTGTTACGTAGAAATGAAACTTGCACTTTGTTTTTAAGTCATATTTTCTTCCTTTGACTTACCCTTCTGATAATTTAATTATTTTTATTTTCTTTTCTTCTTGCAAACTTCTCTCTCCTCTTTTGATCTATTCAGTTTGGACTTATCAGTGTGTCTCATCGCTGTAAACAATGGGGAATATGCCTGCTGTCCTGTCATACCCTAATTATGATTAAGTAATGCATGTGGCTTTGTCACTAATATATTAATAATAATAATAATATAATTCAGAATTCATTTCCACGTATTTGTTTTGTTCACCCCCAGAACTTAAAGGTCCTGTAATTGCTTTTATCATGACCGTGATTAGCTCTCAAACCCCTGTGGTAACACTCCTGAACAGTTGAACTGAGCTTTTAATTCTGCTGAATCCATTCGTCTGTCTGTAATGGCTTTTGT
Source organism: Manacus candei (assembly GCF_025592945.1). Lineage (NCBI taxonomy): Eukaryota > Metazoa > Chordata > Aves > Passeriformes > Pipridae > Manacus > Manacus candei. Next base: position 36,761,303 of record NW_026138062.1, read on the forward strand.
CTCTTATAGTCTGTTGCTAACAACAACTTGAATATAAATACACATCTCAGGAAGTCAAAGAGTATTAAAATAATTGATAAGTACTTCCAAATGGGAGTGATGGTGAAGTTGTTCCAGAAACTATGTTTCCAAAGCCCAGGAGATATTAGTTTTATGTTTTAGGAACTTAATTTTTTTTCTTTGCAGTAAAAACTTGAGTTCACAAAATAAATATACATTGATTGACTAGAGAAAGATCTTTGTGTTTAGAACATGTGTCAAGTCGTGCATTTTGAATTAGTCTTCAAAGGAACAAAATTGGTACTTGCTAAAATCATAAAACACTGCTTTCTACGCTTTTCTATGCAAACCCTGAGCAGCAGAACTGGCACAGCATCCTGCACTCTTCTGTCCCACTGCCCTAAATCTTCCATGGCCCAGTTACATCCACTTCACTCCACTCACACTTCCCAGCTACTGGCATGTCTCAGCTTACATGGATGATATTAAGGTCATGAAGTCAGAGATAGCTTGGTTTTCCACCTGCTACCTGTTGAGTAGTATTCATGAAGCCCTTAGGAATTTATACTTGTGAGATCTCTGTCTCCTTTTTGAATGTGACTGGAATTAGCAAAGTGCCAGTGAGGGGGACAGATGTACCAAATGATTATGTGGGTCTTTAATTTTTTTTCTCATAAACTAGAAGAAATGATAGCCAAACAAAGGTTCACTGAGCAGCTTGTTCAGTAACTATCAAACCTTTATTCTGGGAACAAATGTATTAAGTTTCAACTTTTTTTTTTTTTTTTCAGAAAGCTAGAAACACAGGAGAACTTGCAAGTATCTCTCAGCTATGTTAAGAGTACAGTAATATAATCTTTGATAATAAGCAGGCATTTAAAATGCTAAATTTTGTTTCTTTTCAGGAACATCTGGCATGATTACAGAGCAGTATGCAGATGAGTAGGAACTAAGCCAAATTGGAAGAAGTGAGTAATGATGAGCACGCCAACACGAACAGTGTTACAGAGCAGCTTGAAGAGTTGACATTGTAATGTCACATTTTGGCACAACTTTAAAAAGATTTTGTACGAAAATCAAGGACAGCAAAAAAGAAAATTAACTCAGAATTAGAGGATAAAGCATTTTTAAGAATAATAAAGCCTTGCTTAATGTGCTTTCAAATTTGAACTTTGAAATTAATTTGTGCCTTTGTCAAAAGCAGTGGGGTCGGATGCACTCTAGTACTGCCGCTGGCCTCTCGAGGGGGAAGAGGTGAGCTGGTCTCGGCTCAGATGAGAGCTGGCGGTGCGGGAGGATCGGGCATAGCTCTCCGTGCCGTGTGGGGACGGGGGGCACACCCGGCTGCTGGAGGCGGGGGCTGTGCCCGGGCCCGCCCCGCCCCTGGGCGGGGCCGCGGCGCGCGGGGCCAATGGGCGGCCGTGACGTGGCGCGCGGGGGTGGGTCGGGCGCGCGCAGGGCAGAGGTGTCCCCGGCGGCGGTGCCGGCTGCGCGTGCTGCTGCCGATCCCGCGTCTCCCGGTCCCAGCCATGGAGCACTCCCAGGTTGCCATCGTCGGCAGGTAACGCCTCTCCTCTCTCGCAGGTGGGGGAAGCGCCCGGCAGCGCTCGCCGCCTTTGGGGGCGGATGCCCGCGGCGTGCGAAGGGGCTCGGACGCCGTCCCGGCACGGCCCGGCCTGCGGCGTGGTGGGTTTGGGGACTCAGTGGCGAGTACGGCCCTGCCTCAGATGTCACCGCTGCTGCCGGCGTGGGATGTGTCGGGGAGATGCTGGGTCGGGGCAGTCGGTGGGTTTTGGCTAGCTGCGGGGTCGTACTGCTCCTGGATCTCGGGAACCAGGCGGTGATGCACCTGCTGGGCTCCTTAGAGTGCCTTTGCTTAACGCCCCGACAGCCCCGTGCTACTATAAAACAAACAGCAAAAAAAATACACAGCACCTCTACCGAAGTAAGTCATCCTTTAAGTGTGAAAGACTGGTGGCCTTTTTTATTGCAATGCTTTGTGTGCATAAGTGCAAGAGGAGTGGAGAAATCCAAGCACAGCTTTAATGTCCTGTTTGTCAACTGTGTCAAGAAACTTCTAAGTTCCTCTAAGACGCTCCTGAAGTAATGCTTAATTGCCACAAGATAAAGCAATATTTCTGGCTTGTGTGGGAATGCATTGTTTCATCCTCTCATTGTGAGCTGAACCTGAAGTTCTTGAACGATGATCTGGAGGGGAGAGAAAACACGTGCCAGACAGTAGCAGTCCGCTGTACCTTGGTGTAGAAGTGTGGGCTGCAACAAACTTCACTAGCAAGACCACTTGAAGCCTCAAGACATGAGTCTCAGTGCTGTTGTGTGACACTGACAAAAGTAAACTTTTGTTCCCCATGAGTGTGTGTGAAGGGTTGGGAAAGCTAGGCTCTTGCTCGCTGTGGCTGCTGTGGCACTGTTGCAGTGAAGGCAGAAAATTTGTTTCTGGTAGCACCCACAGAAGTTATGTGAGCAGATCTGGTCCTTAAGACTGTCTATCACTGGACTCAAAATGACAGTACTTAAAGTTTCAAAAAACACTGTCTTGGGGTCAAATATGCTAACATCAGGTTGTAATGATGTGGTTGTGTACAATGATGTAAGAGTGCAGGACTGATACCTACCATTGATTTGTTTTGTATTCTCTGTAATTCAAAAGAAAAAAAGCCCACGATCCTAAAAACCTGTATTGAAATAAACTTTTTTTTTTTCTGTTGTTTGTCAAACACTCTTTTAAGGAAACTTAAGAGTGCAATCTGGAGAGATGATGCAAGTTTATAAAGATACTGGCAGCTCGGATTTACTTGCTTAAGGCTTAAGTGGTCCAAGTTTTATAAATACTTGTTAGCCAGGAGACTACAGTAGCTTACAAACTTTGACCATACCTTACCGGTTCCATAAGTCTGTTCTGTAGCTTGCCTGAGAACTGATGAAGTCTGGACTTACTACAGTGAAGTTTTGTGTTTTTACTTTCAAATGGTATGTTTTTAGTGAGACTTTACTGTCTGTTTAACAAGACTAAATGCAAAGCTTGACTTTTTTTTTTCTGGTCCCAATTATTTCCACTTATTCTTGCTATTTCCTGAAGCTTCCTGTTTTGATCCTTTTTTAAAATGTATACTTAAACCAAAGGCTGAACATGTTCTTGTTTTCTCTTCCTTCTTTTCTCATCTGTCCTGCTGCTTTATCTTTGACTTTTGTTCCCGTTTTAATCTTTTATTGATGCCCTAGCGGCCTTACATTTTCCAGTTGCCAGAGATCACTTAAGTTTATTGCTGCAAATAAGCTGATCTTGAAAATGACAGGAAATGCATGTAATTATCAAAAAACCCACTGTAACAGTCATGGGTATGGAGTTCTGATCTTGTCTCTATTATGGATTTTTTTTTTTTAATTTTTAATTTTTTTTTTTGTGATCTCAGGTTACTTAAGCTTGTGACACCGTGATTTGGGGCTTCCATTTGAAAAGGCTGATGCCTGCTGTACATCTAACTAAGTTAAAACCTGCATTGCTTCGAGAGACATGATAAAATTGTCAGTTACTACAAGTTTCTTCTATGTAGTGCTCAGTAATGTGTTTTCACCAAAAGATGCAGGCAGGCTGTTCCTGTGTGTATCCAGCATGTTGAAGTGCTTCATCTAAAAATAAAGGTAGTGCTAGAAGTGGCTAGATGGAAAAGTAGTATCAAACCCATGGTTAGGTGAGGTTTTTTTCCCATTTCATGTGCATATGGTACTTTCCGAATTACTGAGGGCCTGTGACTTCAGTAGCTGTTAGAGACATTTATTTTTTATCGATATCAACTTATTTTTTAGTCAAATATTGAAGACTTCAAGCTCCTTTTTCCTTTTTGCAGTGCTTGCAAGACCTTCTTCCTCCAAATAAGTGCCATTTTATGAATTGGACTGATATTTATTTTTTTTCTTTTCAGCGGACTCATTGGTCGCAGCTGGGCCATGGTATTTGCTGCTGCAGGCTTCAAAGTGAAACTTTATGATATTGCACAACAGCAGCTGACAAGCGCACTGGAAACTATTCGGTAGGTCACCTGGCTTGAAATGACTGGGGTTGTAACGAAGTTGTGGCATTGCTGTAACTATGAATGAATAGCCATATCTTATTATGGGAGCATAGATTTTAAGCTTTGAAGAAGGCTTTAATTTAGAAGTACAGGTCCTTTTAAGATCAGAACTGTGTTCCCAAGCGTCACTGACACTTGTGAAGAGAAATTTAATTCTTAAGTAGTTCAAGAGCTTAAGTTTAAATTCATTTTTGTTTAATTATGCTTACCACCATTAGGTTATCTATAGGCTAAGTTTAAAATATACAAACATAAGAGGTTTTGCATAGAAAGGCAACAAAAACGCTTTCAAAGTTTAAGTAGGTTAAAATGGATTGCTGAGGAACTCTGCTACAGTTATTAGTATTTTATAACTAGAGTTTTTTAAACTCTTAAAGTAATATTTTTGAGTCTTAGAAGAACAGGTTGCCACTTTCACCAAAGATACAACTACTAATCAGTTGTAGTTGAAGCTGGGAAGCATCTTTAGAGGGATAGTAAATGTGAGGGTGTGAACATGAGATCACTCACACTGGTTCAGGCCAACAGTCCTCCAGCCCTTTTCTCTTGCCCTGTGGCACTGTGGCTAAAGCCCCATGCTTTTCATATTACAAGAGCTACAAGTTCAAGTCTTGCCTGTCTGCACCCTGCCCCCAGCCTTCAGTGCCCAGAAGCTGTAACTCTTTAGTTAATGTATTCAGTAGCTCTTAACTAGATTTCTTCTAAGTATTTCTCTAACTGTCCCTTGAACCCATATAAATCCTTCCATGGCCTCCTTGCCCAAGGACTTTGTGTTCTGCAGGTTTACTGCTCGCTACATGAAGAGCTACTCCCTTTTGTTTGTTTTGAACCTGACACCTCAGTTGCTTTGATTGACCCCTAGTTCTTATGTTAGAAGAGACAGTGTTGGTCATATGCACCTTCTTCTTGCTGGTCCTCGAAATACAGCTTTTATATGCACGTGAGAGAGGGAGAGAGTGCATTTATCGAGTTGTTCTGTGCACAGCCTTATGTTGCTTTATCGGCATTTAATGCTAAAGTTCAGATTGCTTCACGATCAGCATCAACCTAAATGCATCAACTCTCCCCTCTGATGCATTGTAGTGACGTGTCAGCTGGTATGGGGTGTAAGGTGCACCTAAAAACAGGTTGTGGTGTGTTGCATCCTCATTTCTTTCTGTAACAAGGCTTAAAGCTAACAGAAATGACTTCAGGATCCCCTTGTAGGTTGGTTCAGTCATTGGAATTCAAAAGTAAAGCAGTATGTGATATCTAGTGAGATTTGCTAAAAAAGGCTTGATAACAAAAGAAGAGGAAAATCTATCTTTTACTTTTTTTTTTCTTTCCAGGTAGATGTTAGTCAGACCAAACATCTCTGTTGCATCCCTAGATGACAGACACTTTTGCTTTTTTTCACAACTGCTGTCATAGTAATAGCCATGATAAGATTCTGGATTATTGTGGAGGTGGCAGTTTTACTAAACTGTGTTACTAAACTATGTTACTAAACTATGTTTACTAAACTTTATGTTACTGAAGACAGCATTTGCCCCTAATTTTTTCTTTTTCTAATAACAAAATCATGAAATGAGGATTTTAGCCTTCCAAGGTTTTCAGCTTGAAAAAGTAAAGCATAAAATGTCATGCATAATAGAATAGAGTACAATTTGAGTGGGTCTGTGCTGTCCTGTGCCTGCATGTGCTGTAGCATAAATGTTGACAGAGTCAAAAATGGGTAAGGTTGGAAGGGAGCACTGGAGGTCATATAGCCCAACCTCCCTGCTCAAGCAAGGTTCCCTAGAGCATGTTACGTCCAGACAGCTTTTGAATATCTCCAGGGAAGGAGATGCTGCAACCTGTCTGGCCAACCTGTTCCAGTGCTTAGTCACCCTGACAACGAAGAAGTGCTCCCTCATGTTCAGGTGGAACTTCTTGTATTCCGGTTTCTACCCCTTGCCTCTCATCATATTGCTTGGCACCACTGAGAAGAACCTGGCTCCATCCTCATGACACCCTCCTTTCAGATGCTTATAGACATTGTTTAGGTCCCCTCTGTTGCCTCTTCTTGAGGCTGAACAGGCCCAACTCCTTCAGCATTTCCCTGTAAGAGACATGCTCCACTCCCATAATCACCTTTGTCACCCTCCGCTGGACCTGCTCCAGGAGCTCCCTGTCTCTCTGGTACTGGAGCCTGGGCACTCTGCTGGCTCATGGACAGCTTGTTGTCCACCAGGACCCCCAGGTCCTTTTCCAAAGAGATGCTTTCCATCAGGTCAGCCCCCAGCCTGATGCATGGGGGTATTCCTCCCCAGATGCAGGATCCTGCATTTGCCTTTGTTGAACTTCCACTCCGCCCATTTCTCTAGCCTACTGAGGTCCTTCTAAAGGGCAGCACAGCACTCTGGGGTATTGGCCACTACTCCCAGCTTTGTGTTATCAGTGAACTCTGTGGAGGCATCTGCCCCTTCATCTAAGTCATTGATAAGTTCAAGGCAAGTTCAACTGCGTTCAAGGCAGGTTTTGCCTTTTACGTAAGGTGTTCTTAACTCAATTTATAATTAACTTGTGTATCTTGGCTGTTGTAACATTCTAGTTAAAAAACTGGGTCTCAGGACAACATAGTTTTTGTGTTAAGAATACAAGCTATGCAGTTTCTTCAACCACTATTTTAATGATTGCATCTATCAGAATATGGTCAAACTTGAACTTCTTTGCACTGATTTCATAGTACACAACCTGCAGCAAATCACACTGGGTGCTACCTCCGTGAGAGCTGGAGCTTCAGTAGGTAATGAGGGCTCACAGGAGAACAGCAGCTCCCATTGGAGCTGTCTGACAAAGCCACCTGGTGACTGTTTCTCTGGACTTGCTGTGATTTGCTTTCCTTTTCCCCTCCAAATAGCTAATACTTTTGGGGAAGTTTTTAGGCTTAGAGGCTTTTATGGTTTATTTTGTTTTAGTATTACAATGTATTTAGCAGGAAGGTTTCCCAGCATGAACTTGTCATTCTGATGCCAAGATGCCAAAAAGGTTAGATGCCCTAACTCATTAGATGCATTAACAAGTGAACTTACTTAGGTCACTAGATTTGGAGACAGCATTAGGGTTGATATTCAGAGAGCAAGAAGTGACTTGTAATGAGTTGCAAACTCTGATCAGACTCTCCAGTATTCACAACACTGTGTTTACTGTGGAAAAACACGGCGACGTTAAATGCTTTTCCTGTTACGAAGTCTTTGCTCTCGTTGCAGCATCCAGTTTGTGAAGTGCCAGTGTAGACATCCTGGGAGTGCTGTGGCTGGAAAACAGTTTGTGTGTGTGATAGCTTGAGGACATCTCAGAACTTTGATTGGTTTTATGCATCAGCACACTCTTATGGTGCGTCCCAGCTCCTCTGTAGTCCTTTACTTTGTGCCTCTTCAAAACTGTGTCAAAGGCAGATGTGCATCTGTCCCTCTTTTAGTATACTGCTGTTGCTATAGGTGAAGTCCATTTGACAGCTCTGGATCTCTCTTGTCTGGACATAAACATACATACTTTAGTGATTCAGCTTGTACTGCTGTTTCAAGAAGACTTCATGTGTGATGACTTTTCCATGGTGATGTGTTGTGTGTTTGCCTTTGGGAAAAGCAGGAAGAGGAAAGTGGTTGCTAATGCTTTCAGATAGCCAATTGCAACAGAGTGAAGTCTTGTACTGTGTGCTAAGGACATGACTGCAATGACCTCAGTCTCTGGTCATCCTAGGGACGAGCCTTTGAATAAAAAGCCATCCACTAGAGGTCAGTGGTGTACCGTTGTATGTACAAACTGGTCTGTTTTCTGCCTTAATGTATAAGTATCAGGGAACACTCTCTTCCTTTTCCCACACTTTTGTGGCAATCTAATAGCCTAGGGGAATACAAAGATGGTTTAGCATTTAGAAGACTTAAAATTCATTTGTGAAACAAAACAACCAAAATGTCAATAAGTATATTGTCAAAAGGTGCCAAAGAACAGCATTTCCTGGGAAGGAAAGCCAAATTTAAAGTAAAGCACATATTCCCGATAACTATACTAATTTAAATAAATAGCTAACATGAAGATTGGTGATATTAAGAGGGAGATTTTTGTTGAGGAATAAACAAAAATCCAGCCTTAAGTTGCAAAAGATAAGGATGGTGGTTTTGCTGATCAATTAAGTGTTATCAGTGCACAGTGTAGTGTGTAATGGCTTATGACAGAGAAGGAGAAATGACAGGATGGTTATCACTGGCAGAGAAGGAAAGATATGGAACAGGAGACAGGTGCTACAAACTTCTGTGAGAGCTTGAGGAAGAATAATAAAAGCTTGGTCTCTCAGTCTATACCTCTAGCTTTTTTGAATCAAGGGTTACCAATCATGTACTGTTACTGTGGAGAACCAGGGAGGATGAGACAAATGTTGTGTGGCATAGATGCTGAATAATAACTTGACCCCCTTCTTCAAAGAAGGAAATAATTCTGTTGTGGTCTCTTCAACATTAAGTTTGTTTGTTTGGGTTTTCTTGGGTTTTGGTGTGGGTTTTTTTTCAAGCAATATATATATCCTGTGAACAAGAGTATGCTGGATTTGGGCAAGAGCAACTAGAAAATGGACTTCTGACAAATGAATAGTTAAGACTTGAATTATTGGCTCCTTATCTTGCCTCACAAGGTGTGAGGTAGCCTTGTAAGGAGTTTGGATACTCTAGCTTAGGTGCACCATTTCTTTACAGATGAAGCACTGGCACCTTTAGTGTGCTAGAAACCTTAAGTGTTGGATGAAGTTTTTGCCTAGCAAGCTGTGGTGTATATACCCTGTGACCTTGGGAAATGGAGCTGAATATTCCTGCTTCCTATTCCTTGCCATGCAAATTGCTTAAGAGGTAGAATTCTGTGCTTTTCAGGCATTCATTTGCTGTGTCAGTAAGAAACTAAATGGGGAATTCCTCCAGACACTTGATGCATTTCCTGCTGATTTCTGTGGCTTTGCCTAGGGAGGGGTGTGTGCTTGAGCACATTTTATTAATATTCTTTTTCTACCTTGAAGTACTCTTAAACAAAACTTATGAAAAGGAATTTCTGACTACTTTAGCTTTGGGTAGGAAAGGTCTAGGTTTTTGAGTCTATACCCGTATTTGAGAAAAGAGGCAGAAAGATATTTATGGAACTCTTCATCACTTTTAGACTGCATAAATTGGTGAAAATAATTTTAGTGCCAAGTCTAAGGGACTTCAGGGAAGCAAACAGGACATTCCTGAGCAGTGTATAAAAAGCATATGACTCTTGGCTTGGTTTTCCAGTTAAGAATTAATTGATCCTTTTCAAAACTCTTGTTCAGTCTAAACAAAATGCAATGTCTAATGGTTTACTGAGGTAAAAAAGAGTAAAAATTAAATTACTAAAAGAGTAAAAATTCATTGTCCATGATCATTCACAACAAAAATAAAGAGGAAGTATTAGAAGTTGCAGTACGGAAATGATTAGTTGGAGTTAATTGCTGAAGAGATTCATTGAAGAGGAGAAAGTTACTGCTGGTAGGAGTTAGCACTGTGTGTGTGCATGCATGTGGATATTTGGTGGTGGTGGTTTTGTTCTTTCCAATCTGGAATATAGGTGTATATTCTGGTTTGTAAGGTGCACTTCAACAGAACGTTAAACAGAGCCTCTGTTGATATCTTGCCTGCTCCCAAGTTATTTGAAATGCTTTGATTTTAATGTACAAAGTCCATAGTGATTTGAAGGTATGTGATTTTTAGTGGGGCTAAAGGTTAGATGCCCTAACTCATTAGATGTGTTAACAAGTAAACTTGAACTTGCTCCCAGGATAACATATTGCTGCAAAGCTATTTTGTTTGCTGGGAAACAAATGTTCTCTTTTCTGATTCTTGGTGTGGGAGAAAAGACATCAGAATAACTTGCAGAGCTGCGGGTGTTTATAACCTCTTAATAAAGCCATGATAAAACTAGTAGAGGCTGTATTTGCTCCATTTTCTTGGATACAGCACAATGACATGGATGCTGAAGTAAAATTCTGATTCTTTGGAATTTATTGGTAAATACAGTGAGCCAGTTCAAGCTAAAGATCTGAGGGCTCAGTGAATCTTGGCTGAGGTGTGACTTGCTTCTATATAGTTAAGTAGGAACTGCCTTACCTTTAAATAAATCCCAGCAAACTTTCATCCTTGACTTCAGAATACTATGGTCTAAATTCTCATTCTGAACTATATTCTCTTGGGGTGGAAAATATGTACTTCCAATGTAAGACAAGATGGATTGCCTACTTGGATGTCTAAAAAAGATCAGACAAATGCACCCGAAACAGTTGTTCCTTCTCTAAAAGAGACCTGAAAATGATTGTCTCAGGTGTGCATTTTGTCAGAGTAGGTGGGATGAATTGCACTCATTTTGTTTAGGACAGTCTGGAGGAGGAAGCTTAATATTTTTATTTGATCTATGTCAACAATACTTGTTGAGAGGAAAGATTTCTAAATAAAAGGATGGTTTGACAAAGTGTGAGTGCATTATTACACATTGCTCAGCAGATGGTCTGAAAGGTGTAGAGAGAAAAAGAGGCAGTGTGATCTAAGTCCTCTCCCTTCTCAATTTACTTAAATGCTGCTTGAAAAGTGTAGACAACACCTCCCACAGCTTCATAAAGCAACTGAGATCTGGGATCCAGTTAGGATCTCTGTCTGTATGTTTAGGATTGCTGGTGGCTGCAGCGGTGTCATTGGCAGGGGGTGAGGAAGGTCTGCCCCAGGGCGTAAGTGAAGGAGCTGGACTGGAGAAGTAGCCTGGGGCTGATGTTTTCCTGACCCTGGGATGGGGTACCTGTCCTGCTTCATAAGAACAGTGTCTGTCTCTGGCTGCTGTAGATTGTGACAAACATGTATCTCCTCTGAGGTCTCTAGGTACAAAAGTAAATTCAGTGTTACTATCTGGACACTTGGAGGGGACTGGGCAGGTGTATTAAGGTCTGAGGTGTGACTGGGAGTGGAGATTATCTGGGCCGATATAACTAAGTTCTACCCATTTAATGTGTTCTGTAAAGCCCCTAAAGAAGACTGTCATGTGTGCTTCAGTGCCATGGTCACTTAAGAAACACATGATGGATCACTGGTTATTTCTATATTCAGTTATGGTTTGTGTAGTACAAAAATATACTTTTTCTATACAGTTTTTTTAGTCACTACAGCTTTTCTACCCTCTAACTGAGTGGCAAGGGCAGTTTATTTATCGTGTAAAAAGGCATCCCAAAAGAAGCCAGTGCTTCAAAACTGGGTTGGTAGGGAGAATAAAGGGGTTTTTTTCCCTGCTGCTATTCATTAGTTCAATTTTCTCCTGTATTCAGGATGAGCGGTTTTTGCTGAATAATAACCAAAGGCTCCGAGGAATTCTGGCTTGAGGTAACTGAACAGATTTAAGCATGATAATGGCTACAGCAAAGACCTTTGGGTTGATTGCAATCAGACAGTTTAATCCCACTTAATTTCTGTGGAAATTGTTCCTCTAAGTGACTTATAATGGGTTTGAAAAATGACTTGCTTGCCCTGGATGTTTGAGGGCTTCAGACTGTAGAGACTTTTACTGAGAAGGTAAAAGCAGTGTGTGTAAAAGTGAAGGTAAAAGCCCTACTAGTGGTGTGTACTCAAACATTCATTTCAAGCTTTGGCCACTCAATTTAAGAAGTAGTTGAATTTTTTGACATTTGCTCTGTTAGTTACATATTAAAAAAAACTCTTGTAGTGATACAGGTTTTTTAGGAAGGACTCCTGGCTGCATGGAATGTATTTATTTATTTCTATACAGTTAAAGAGCTGTTCCTACAAAGAGGCAATCCTGCATCTAGGAGTAGATCTTAGAGCTGCCTCTGCTTGAAGAGAAGGAAAAGAAAACCTTATAAAAGGGGGAGCAAAGAGAAGCCACTGAAATTTACCTTTATATTTTTGAGTATGAATATATGCAGTGGCGTTGCAAAAAGCATAGTTACTACTGGTTTGTTAAGAAGCTTTTTAAAAAATTAATGGTGGCTTAACAATTATAAAGTATTGAAATGTGTCTGTGTTGTTTCTGTCAGCAAACAAATGAAAGAGATGGAGAAGTCGGGATCCCTGAAAGGATCTTCTAGTGCGGAACAGCAGTTTGCTCTCATTAGCGTTTGTACAGACCTGAAGGCAGCAGTAGAGGGTGCTACTTTCATTCAGGTAAGCAAAGATTTGCCAACTTCTAGCAAGCAGTTCAGAAAGATGATCAAAAGCTGTGCTATGTATCATGACGTGGGAGATCATACCTCTTTGCAGGATTTCCTACTCAAGACTCCTTGCAAGTTTCTTCTGAGTTGTGTTGGGAGAGGCTGGCAACTAAGCTGAGAGGGAATTGCTGCCCTCCATGTATAAAGGACACTGTACCTGTTAGAAAGATGAATGTAAGGTGCAGTTGGGCAGGAGATTCTTGGGGAAGAAATTATCTCTTAGTAAACACCACACATTCTAGAGCTGAAACTAAAACGTGTTTCTTCCTGTCCTGGTACCTAGTGAAGGCAGGGAATATGACTATGTCTGTGCTGACTTCTATTCTGACTGTGAAGGGAGTGCTGTAGCTAAACACAGGTATCTCTGAGTGTTAGAGTATTAAAAACAGGGTAGATATATAAGCTTGGAATGTGTGCTGCTAAGTAAAATTGGAATGGGAAACAAGCTGAAGTACTAGACCTGATAGTTTGTGGCTGCTTACCTATTAATATGCTCACTGGATTGGGCATAGTTTTGGGGATAAGTGAATCTGAGACCATTTCTGGGATAAATTATGAATGAGTTTTCATTAGGATTGGCATCTTCTACCCTGCATGGTCCCCCAGTATAGTTCCAGTGTCGTACCATTAGCTGTCCCTACGTGTATATGTGCTGCACCCCAGAGTTTACAAATTACATTCTTTCAGTAAATCCCATTGTCTGTTTAGCTCCTAACACAACCCTAATATCAAATCAAACTGAAAGGGGATAGACTTCCAGACCTTCTCTTCCTCACTATTTAATGAGGTGGAGGGGAGAGAATGGGAGACAGGGCAAAGCTTCACATGGAAGTCAAGGTGTGAATGGACTCTAGATTTTTACAGTAGTATACTGTTTTGTGTTCACTTCCTTTTCTCTATATCATGAAACTATATACTGTTACCCCAGTATCTTACTCTTTCATCACTAATGAGCTCAGAACTTGTCAGTTCGTATTGTTGTATTCACGTATGTATTGCCTATTTCTACTGAGTTTAATCTGCAAATTTATTGTCTCAGTTCTGTAAAGTCCTTCTGTAAATGTTTGTGGTTGTAATAATGATGGCCAACCTAAATTTTATGAGCTAACTTTCAAGTCATTTATGAATGGATGTAACAAAGGGCACAGATATTTGTGAAACAGCACTGCACAGCATATTCCAGTAAGAACAGACTGTTCTTCCTATCTTCTGCTTACTCTCTCTGTACAAGTTACTGTCCATTAAAGGATCTTTTGTCTCACATGTGACCAGTTAACTTCATTGAAAGCTTTTAGTATTTTTTGTTGTAATACTTCTGGGTGTTCACACAAACGGCATCAGCTACATGATACCTGTGCTTGTTGCTTCCTTCAGAAAATTCTACTAGATCTGTGAGTTGGGACTTCCCTCCATATTGTTGCTCTTTTCTTCTCTAATATTTCTTCTCTTTGATTCTGCTTCTAATTTATGTTATACTCATTTGGTGCTACCTTTTTCTCTTAATTTACTTGATAAAGACATAAGGCTTACAGGCCTACTGGTGAGATCTTTCCTGAAGTTACCTTGGAAATTGCATCATGATTGCCACTCTTCTCTTTGGTACCAAAATACTGTACATTCAATTTTGTTTCAAGTGAGTGGTTGTATATCATTGTTACTGTGTTGGGGATTTCAACAATATCAAAACATGCCCCAGTACCTTAGTTCTGGTTCCACCCTCCTCTGTTCTATACCTTCAAATTCTTTCAATTTCAGAGAGACCCTGGGAGTCTGCAAGAGTTGAGGCTTCAGTTTTCTACAAGGATTAGAAGGCAAAACAGAACAGATGCAAAGAAATTACTGTTCTGTGTGTATTTTCCAGATGATCCTTCATCATCTTTTGGTCTTATATATTCCTCTCTGTGCATTTTGAAGAAAAAAGAGATATTTTTAAGTTATTTTATCTGTAAATTGTAAGGGGGTGCCTTATTTTCACAAATTAACAATCCTATGTGGCCATGTCCATTTGAGTACCACATCAACTTTGGGAAGGCTGCCTTTCTGGTTTCCAGTGCTCTTAATAGTTCTTCTAATTTTCTTTTGCTCTTTCAAGCATTACTTACTACCTGGTTTATCTGTATGGTGTCTTTACTTTCTCTGTATGCTACCTGTAAGGATCTGATACTTCTTAATGCTAATTTTGCATCTCTTTAGCATCCTCACTTCTTTTTACCATCTTCTTTTGAAGCTGAACACAGCTGTTGTGGAGTTTTTGGATCTTATTGCTCCAACAGAAATGTTTAGTCCAATGCCATTGATCCTGTTAGAGGGGGTCTTTGGCAGTCGTATTTTTGAACATGCCACTTCAGATTAAATCAAAGGCAGCATCCTTTCCCACCACCATCAGTTGATCTATGAAATGGGCATCGAACAAATGTTGCAAAATCAAAGTAATTTTGAGTTGGAAAGAACCAGTGGAAGTCATCTTGCCCAACCCGCTCACATCATCTTGCTCAGGATTTGTGCAGTTGGTGTTTTGGATAAACACTTCTGGTCTCTTTGGGTAACTTGCTACAATGTTAATTACCCTCATTGTGCAACTTCTTTCCCAATATAGAATTGGAATTTTTCTTCTTGCAACTTCAGTCTCTTGCCTCTTGTCCTACCACACGGACCTCAGAGAGTCTGTGTGTTCCCTTCAGGTAGTTGAAGACAGCCGTGCTGTGTTGATAGTCTCTGAACAGCAACATTGTACCTCGAGCTGTTTGGTACTGTTTTATGTTCCCTTAGCCCTCTTGATATCTCTTAACATGTAGTTCTTATGTATATAAATAAAAATAAACTAAATTACTTCAGTATGCTCATGGATAACAAATCGTACGTGTGCAACATGGTTGGCGCTATTTATGTCAGCTCATCAAACCATAGCATTAAATTTGAGTTTGATTCAAAGTGTTAACTAATACATAGTGGAAGTGGGCAGGCAACTTATTTGAACTAGTCTTTAATATTCTCTTGAAAGGAGGATGGTGGAATAGAATGAAAGAATCTTAATCCTAGGCTCACGGCCTTATTTCAGCGACAAGCAGACTACTTTCTGGCTGAACCATTGTAAACTCCAGAAACATTGCCTAGCACAACTTTGAACCTGGAAGGACAAAATGTATTAATAGTAACTTAGGAATGCAAGTGTTCTGACTTTGGTTACTTAAAAAATAAAATATTGGTTGCATTATGTTAGTTGAATATAGAAGACTAAATTTTCTTGCTTAATGGTATAACTTACTGATTAACTTGTTAGAAAACTTCCATGAGAACTGCATTTCTTTACCCTGGATTTCGGATGGTTAAATCTTAACTTCTTTTCAGATTTTGGCCTTTGTAGAGTAAGTCTACTTCAAGCTTTAAAAATTTTCTTGGATGTTTGCACTCCATGAATAAATTCTTCAGACAGTTGCCTTTGTAATTTTCATGGGACATAACACAGATGGGATGATGAAGTAAAAAGTAGAACTTCTTAAATTCTATTAGTGAAGATATAGAAGTGAAAAAGGTGCAAGAAATTATTAGAAGGACTGAGTAAGAAGAAAATTTGTAACTGTAATGTCATGAACCTTTAAAAACAAAGTATGCCTCAATGCATATTTTTATATATTCCCTCTCCTGACATTTTCATGAAGTAACTTGTCTTGAGTAATGTGCTTTGCATCAACTTCAGAAGGAAGTTAGTCCATATTTTGCTCTCAACCTGAGTATTCACACAGTTTCAGAACTTTTCTGTGCTGCTTAAAATGCATGATGTGCAGTATTTAGGTGAATGTACACTGCAAGCTCTTGTATCACTAGAAGCTTTAACTCTGAAATAAGTTTTCCATCAGCTGAAAACTCCATGAGACAAATTAATGGATATGTTTGTACTGTAATGTCCCTGGCACGGGACTATCATGGGTGAGGTAAATGTTTCTTAATATCGTTCTCTTAGCTTTCCTGCATAAATATGTGATGACTTTTGCCTTTTGTTCTTGTGTGACTACTGGGTACTGAACATCTTACTATGTCTTTCTATATTAAAACCACCTTTAAGTGCATGTGTGTCTATTTTCTAAATAATATAAACTGAATAGAAGTCAGTGTATGATCTCTTACTGCAGTGCTAGTAAAACAAAACCAGTTAAATGGAACAGTTTACTAACTGAATAATAAAGTTTACTGGCTCTCAGAGGAAGATAAGGTGAGATCTTACTCTTGACATCTGAGCTGCTGTGTGTTCTGGTGAATTGTGAGGGTTGGTCGGGCTAGTTGAAGATGGACATAGGAGGTGGCTGAGATGTGCACTCTAAACCCATCAGTTGTGCTGTGGCATGGGACCGAGCAGACTGGGCAAGGGGATTAAATTAAGCTTTTAACTTATACCTTGTGTTCTTGAGGTATTTATCCTTTTTGCTTTTAAAAGAACTCTACCTAAAAGTCTTTGAACAGTATCTTTATCTCCTGCCCCCCCCCCCTTTAAAAGGAGAGGGGTGCATGTGTGTGGGATGGTGTGTGGGGAAGTTGTATCCCATTACACCTGCAGGCTCTCTTGAGCTGGTGATAACAACACTAATATAGATCTTCAACCTGGTATCTTTTAGGTATTGCAGGCTCGTTCGTCTCTCCCAGTTAGACATATTTAGAAAAACAGTGTTAACAGCTTTCAAAAAGCCTGGTGGTGCCTCAGAGTGCAAAACCACCATTGACTTTGGAGCTTTGACAGTAGGTGTCTCATGTCTCTGGTCATAAAAATTAGTTTTTTCACTGTCTGGTACCAATTTCTACCCCTAGCTTTTGTTTTGCTTTCCTGATGGCTTTTCAAGAACCCCTTTACTTCTGGGAATAAGGAATTAGCTCCAGACAGTGGGTGAAGATGTCTTCAGCTGCCCTGAGCTCGTAGGCTAGAAGACCATACCAGTTTGGAAGCTGTGTTAGTGTTTCTACCTTTGTAGAAACAAAACTGCTGGAAGGCAGAGTGTGCAAGCATTGCAGTAACAGGGCTTCTGGATTGAGCCTTAGACGGACAAACATGGGTCTGTTTACTTTCAGCTGGGTAAATATAACCTTAGGCCTGACTTTACCCTACTTATCTTAAATGCTGGCCTGAGGCACCAGAAGTTGTGTTTTGGCTTCTGAGGGAACAGGTTTTAAGCATGTGACCTGACTTGCTGTCTCTGTAGATGTTTTGAGAAAACTCTTCCCCATTTTAGGGTTTGAAACCATCTGATCTCAAGAACTTGCTGTAAAACATTTTATCAAGTCAGTGTTTGAATTGAGCTGAAGGATGTTTAGCTAAAGAGCTTGCCAGTGTCACTGCAGTGGTGCTGCTGCTGAATGGACTTATGTCCTTCCAAACTTTCTAACATTCATTCCCCATATATTCTCTGCATGTAACAGCTGATGTTGTCTACCATTGCAGTCTTGAATATGGTTTTGGTCGCCATTTCAGGAGGTTGTCATTACCAAAATTGTCATTCTGCCTAACAATTAATCTTACTCTTCAGGTTCTCTTCCAGTGCTCCCTAGTCTCTTTTCTGGGGCTGTATTGTGTTTCCATTGCCTTTCTTAGATCACTTTCCCTGTTTTTCAGGGTGGATGGGATCAGGGTAGAAGAAAACAGAGAAGATCTAGTTCTTTGAGATGTGGGGAGGACATGTCAGTCAACAAAGAGGAGTAAGATCTCAAAGAGGTTGAAGGAGCAAAAAGGATCTTCGTCTGTCTGTCTTTTAAAAGTTTTGTAGGACATGAGAACATCATGGAAAATGGTGGATCTCTTCATGCCATGATACTAACACGAAGTGAAGCAAAATGTCTTCATTTGTTGTATTAGTTTTAAACAAACAAACAAACAAAACCAGCCAAAAAGCCACCCACTTCCCCCAAACCCTCCCAAATCTGTGAGTTTAATTTTAGAAAATGTAGTTCTGAAAACTAGTACTTCCTCAAATCCTCTTTTGTGTTTTTGGGTAAAGGTTGAACAGACACTTGTAATTCAGTCATTTATTCTGAACAGTATAAAATGGCAGTAACTTGATATTTTTATTGCTCATGTTCCTTAACAGAGTATGTTTCTGAACTGCAGGAAAGTACCAAGTGTTTCTATCCAAATGCCAGATTTCACCTCACCTAAATGTTGTTTACTTGTGCAGTATCATGTGGTAGACAGTCTTTCATGTCACTCAAGAGGTAGTGATTTAAGAAGCATCAGATTTCACACTGGTATGAGCTCATATATTCAAGACAAATAAGAAGTTATCACTTCAGATCTGAAGTGATTTATAGCCCTACTTTTTTTTTTAATTAGATTACCCGAAATTGCTGGTGCTTTAACTAATGCCTTTACAACTGCTCCATAATAAGCTTACTCATCTACTGCTCTTTTAGTTGCTGGATTCGAATTCTGTTAAAGCTTTCCTGAATATGAACTTAACTGTGTTCTAAAAACCAGGCACTTGTAGATTTGCTGTAAGACATTTTTAAAATTACATTTTGAATGGCAATTTAAAGAAGTTTAAATGCTATAAATAAGAGTTAAACTTGAATGGGGTCTGTGTGTCCCTGCCAGCCCCCAGTGCTCTGTTCCTCAGTAGAACAGTGTATGAGAAAACCCTTTATCAGAAGATTCACCTTTACCTTTGCTGCCATACTGACTACTGAGTTACACAAAATCAGGCTGGAAGAGACTGTAGAGTTTACTTAGGCCAACCCTGGGCCAAAGTCAGGCAGGATCAGTCATACCTAGACAACTGTGTGTCAAAAATGTGTTAACCTGTTCTTAAAATCCTCTTGTGGTGTGATTCCTTCTCCTCCCATGTTAAGCATTTTACTTCAGTGCATACATAACCCATTGAAGATATGTAACTGAAGCCCCAGGATGTGAAGCCCTCATACCTTTATTTTATTAATATTTTTTATAATTGTGTTGCATGGTGATATTGTGGCCCTGTCATTCCTAATAAACGGCCAGTCTGCTTTTCAGTTAAAGGTGCTGCTCTCCTTATCATACTTTCTTACCTTTGGCTTACAGGACAGAAGGAATTAGTAAGATAGTTCAGTTTCAGAGTAAAAGTCTTGGTTGCCAAGGCTGTGTGGCTTGTTTTGGGCTAACCAGAGTTGGTTTACATCTAAGGAGTCTTTTGTTGCCTAAGATATTTTTGTTAATGATCTGGTATTTGGACATGTGCTTGAAACCATCTTGGAGGAAGTTGTGTACCCACTTAAGTGGAATGAGTATCTCTAAAGGGGGAAAGGGGCAGACAGCCTGATGAGCTTCTGTACTCTTGTGTGCGTTCCACTGGATTTGGTTTCTGCATCACCTCCAAGGGTTTCTGTGGTGGTTCCAAGAGTTTTTGTGGTGGTTCATTTTGGTTTGTTTTTTTTTTCTCCTTCTTCCTCATTTTAACTGATCAAAATGCTGACACTGCAGTGAAAGGTGTGTGATAGCCTGGGGACTTCCTTCAATAACAGCTGTGTGTATGTGTCTCATCCCAAACCCATGCAGTGGTGAACAAGAGTGTGTGTGTCTCCTGGACAGCTGCTGTTCCTACTTTTAACCTGAGATGAGGGTAACAACACTTTATAAAAGGAGACTAAAGTAAATATGTTTTCCCATCACCATCTTTGCAGTTTGAAATAACGAATTTTTATTTGTCATCTTGTCTTAATTAATGTTTTAGTATACTGTTAGATCCACATACTATCCATCTTTAAAGTGCTTCAGTTTAAAACTATTTTTGAAGGGAGCATGACGGAAAATTCCAAAATACTTGAGGTAAAATATTTGCATTTGAAATGTGTAATGATTTACCAAACCTATTCAACGTATGAAAAAATTAGATATTTGAGCTAAGTTGTAATGCTTAACAATAATATCAGAAGAAAAATTGATATTCTGATTTAATAATTTATTCTGATATTAAAATTATGGTTTTAGATGTCTGCTTGTTTCAGTAGCTGAACTCCAAAACTCTGCAGTCAAAATGTCACATTTTTTGATTGCAGGTGATGTAGTTCCCCAGGTTTGTGTGTGTGACTTGTTTGCTGAGTAGAGTTCACTTCAGTGTCTGACATGGAAAACAAAAGAAAAAAAGCTCCAGTTTCCTTAATAGAAAGTGCATGGAATGGAAATACACACCTAAACTCTGCAGGAGCGGACATGTCAGTACAAAAGCCTAAATAGAAATAATAATAATAATAATAATTAGAACTTAAAAAGTAGTGAGCACTTTAAACACTATTCGACTTAAAATATAATTTGACTTTGGTGTGAATTGAATGAAATGGTGGTAATGACAGAAACACAGCAGTCTGTATGCAAGAGGGAGCGAATAAATGCAGTCTTGTAACCTCAACTTTGCCAGTGATATTGGGGGAAACAGAACTGGTTGTAAAATTGCAGGGTTTAGTTTGCAGAGAGCTTATTGTAGCATATGTACTTCTTCCAACTAGGCTTTTACAAGAATGTTATTATTATTATTATTGTTATTGTTTAGATGTGTTAAAATTCTATGGAATAGTTGTATGTGACTGTACAGTTGCTATCTATAGATAGTAATAGTGATTTGAAACCTGTATTTCATTTATTTAAATTTGCAGGTCTCCTCTTCAGGTATTTTTAACATCTATCTTAAATTCGGGTTATCTCTATAAACAGGTCTCAGGTTTTTGTAGGTTTATGTTAATCGGGCTTTGTTTTAGAAATACAAATTCTGAAGTGATTCGTTCAGTTGAAAATAAAATAGTTATGCTTGTCTTTTCTGAAGTTCTTTTCTAGTGGATTATAACTATAGAAGATAATGGAAGCATTTGTAGAAATGTATTTGGCACCAAAACTTTCAGAAAAGCTGCTTTTCTGAGATGCAGAACTCTTTGTCTCTTAATGATGTGAAGATCTTTATATTCCTACAAAAGCTGGATATTATGTGGTTCCTGTTGCAGGAGTGCTGACAGTCTGTGTTGAGCTTGTGAGATAGTTCGGTGCTTTGAAAACTGCTGCTACATCCTCATTCTATGAGAAGAGAGAATTGCTGTCACTTGACTCTGGGAACTGATCTACAGAAGTGCCTCGAAATTGTCAGCTAAATCACAGCACTGAAAAGCTGAGGCTGCTTAAAATGCTGTAAGTTATATGTGTATAAGTAGACGAACCGAGCCAGGGCTTCTGGCACATTTGGAGATCCTCACTTAGCTGCAGAAGGTGAAGAGCATCCTATTGCAATCAGACTGATTATGACTTTTAAGCAGTTTACCTACTACTTGAAACCCTATTGAATTTATTGGGAAGAGGGAAGTCGCAGAACTCTTGAAAATAATTTTCTACCTCAGTTATGGTTAGGGGAAGGCTACAGAATGCTCTTGCATGGCAGTGAAGGTCAGCTTTTGGGGCTTAGGTGGTGCAAGGCGAAGACAGGAGGGGAGCAGCTGCCTAGGGTGTTTGTTCCATGCTGAGAGCTAGCATGGACAGAGCTCTGCCCTGATTAGATTGAGGGAGTCACTTGAGCACTTATGGGTCGGGATTAACAGGACCACCACCAAGATATTGTGGTAGATCAGGAAGAAAAGGCCTTCTTCAGACAACTGGAAGAAGTCTCACATTCACAGACCCATGTTTTCATGGTGGGGCATCAACCACATCAATATCTGTTGGTGCGACAGCACAGGAGAGCACAAAGAATTTGGGAGGATTCTGGAATGCATTCATGTGACTTCCCAACACAGGTGATTGAGGAACAGAAGAGAGGATATGTTGTGCTGGATCTTATACTTACAAACAATGAAGAGCTGGTTGGAGATGTGAAGGTCAGGGAAGTCTTGCCTATAGCGACCATGAGGTGGTGAAGTTGAGGATCCTGAGAGGAGAAGCAAGACAAAAACTGGGATCACAGCTCTTGACTTCAGGGGAGACAACTTTGACCTATTCAGGCCAAGATCTGCTTGGAAGAATCCCATGGTATGGGATACAGTCCTGAAACGAAGAGGAGTCTAGGAGAGCTCAAGATAGATCAATCTTCACTTGTAGGAATTTGTATTATCATAAATCTTATTAAGATTACCAGGGAAGAAATGCTTTCTTGATTATATTTTGAATTTGCAGCAGCCAGAATCTAGTAAGGAGGTAGGAACTTGTCATTGTGCAACTGTGGCTCGGACTTCTTTATTCGGTAATTCCTTATGCAGGTGACTACCATCAGACTCCATACTCACTATTGAGAGGGCCCCAAGTGCTCCCTGTGACAAGATCTCCAGATGATCTAACAGAAAGTGACTTGCTTGTTGCTGAATGGTTGCTAATGTTTGACCTTCTGCATGCTAGTTTAAATATTTGACTTTCATCTTATATTGCCATGTTTGTGTAGACAATACCACTTATTTTAGGACCATACCACTGTATTGCAGTGCTTTGCTTGAGGCCATGCTTTGCTTCTTTTGCCTCCCAGTACTAGTTAATCGTTTGGCAGCGATTCTTATTGCTAGTGTAAGGAAAAGGTATTTTGCAAGATAGTGTTTTGGGTAGTGTTTTCCCAGAAAGTACAGGTGAGTTGCTACCTTGGCACATTTGAGAATGGATGGGAAGAACCTGAGTAGATGCCAGCATTTAAATATAGATAAATGAAGTTGTGCACTTAGATGAGTGTGGGTGCATGTGGAGCACAGATGGTGGATAGCACGGTGAGAAAGGCTTATACAAAAACACAGAGACACTGGATTTAAAGAGATAAAATCCCCTAGCTTTCCATGTACAGGCATTCCAGGGGTTGTGTCATACGAGTGCAACTTTTTAATTAGGGGCAACTAGACCTCAATCACCTTTGTCAGGGTATTATTGTTAGCTAGGGGAGTGAGTCTAGTATGTGTTGATCTTTGTGTAGCTCTTTAAGAGTTCATATACTGGTCAAGTAGCTGCTATGTGTTCTCTGAATTCTCTGTATTTGAATAGTGTAATGCCTGTTACTTTTAACCTTTAAGCCTTTAATTCAGTACAACTCTTCCAGGAAGTGGGTTTTAAAAGTTAGCAACTGTCATGTTTTGATTAGGGTGTTAAGAGATGTCTAATAAAGTTTAAATTGGAAGTCAGATTAGTAGCAACCTTGTTTAAGTGATCGGGCCTTGAAATAAAGGTTCACTGCAAACAAGAAGTATGATCTTCCCTAAGAAAAGGGCACAGAAATATAGTGTCACTTGAAATGTGTAGAGGTGCATGTAACCTTTTTGCACTGATTGTTTGAGAGAGACTGTGGCAGCTTTAAAACTGTATCTTACCTGCTCTCTGTTTGATCTTTTCTTTCTCAGGGTAAACAGAGTAGCTTCAGACCTCTCCAGGCTCCATAACTGACATCAAGTGAGGTTCCTATTTAATGGATTGTTTAGGGTTTAATTTTCCCCCTGTTCTTTAGGGAATTGGTGTCTCTGAGAAAATAATTGCATGCTTGAGAACAGAAACTTTATTGCAGTGGTCCAACAACCTGAAAACAATTGTGACACTATATGAGAAACTTCAAGCAAATGGCCCATTCAGAAACCTTACGTAACCATGGCAGGTTTGAGTTTCCAGCAGATTTGAGTTTGCCTTTTTGATTATCATCTGATGTGAGAGCAGGCTTAGAGTTTCAAGTTCACAAACCTATTCAGAGCAGCCCTTTTATTAGCTTGAACAGTATCTGCAGAGTTCTTGTCATCTTTGGCTTTGCTAAAAGAAACTATTTAAACCTAACCAACAAGCAGGGATTCTGGAACTATGAGCAGAGTATCATTTTGTTTTGATAAGGCCATCTAATACTTTGGGCTCTATCTGAAGTTCTTAAATGACCCTGTTTATCTCTTCTGCATCATGGAACCTTTAGTACTGTTCTATGAAACGTATTTTTTAAAACTTCAAATTACTTTTAACCCATTCACTCAATTAAAAACTCTGGCTCTGGGCATTCCTGCCACTGAGGCTGTGAAGCTGAAGATATTAAATGTAAATTTTGGATTATGTCATGTGTGGCCTTTTTCCCTACCCCCCATGTGCATTTCAGCATAACAGGAAAGACAGAATGAAGTACTGACAGGTGGGAGGAGGTTAGAGCTGGAAAAGAACAGGTATTTTCTGTGTTTTAAGGGGAAAGCTGAGGTTTTGCAACTTTGGGATCCATTTTGGATTTTTTTTAAACCCTTCCAAAAACCCCAGAAAACAAGCTGGCTTTGTTCTTCTGTTTTCCTCTTGCAGACAGAAGTATTTTCTGCTGATTGTAGGATCCACTGTAGTTACTCTCCCATGTCCTTGCTGCTCTCAGATTAGTGGACTTCTGCATTCTCTCCTTCAGGCAGCTCCTGGAAATAATTTTAGAAATCTAGTTACTGTAGATTGTGGCTCTTAGCTCGTACATGTGAAATTTCACACGATACTGTAGAGCTGAACATGCTTGGTAGCTCTGGGAGAAGTTTTGATAGCATGCATTCTACTTCAGAAATCTTTCTCACATTAAAACTCTTAAGTATCTCCATTCATGTCAACTCTGAGAATTGTTTCAGTGCAGGTTGCAGAGCTGTACCTTGGCATCTCCTGCCGTAGTTCTGTAGATTGTAAGTTTGTCTTCTTTTGAGATACACCTCTTTATTTCTATCTTGTCTGAGAGAGAACACTGACTACTATCATGTGATATTCTCTTTAAAAATAAAAAGGAGGCCCGGTCTTATTCTTCTGTACTGTGTTATCTCTGTATGTGAGTAAATGTCTACACTTCAGATAAAGTAGAATCATTTGTTTTGTGTTATATCTCCTGTGGTGTGTGGTGGTCCATCTTCTGCTGTAGAGAAACTCTTGGGCTTTCCCTTTCTTTATCAGTGGGAAGGTATTTTTGTGTTATGGCTTACTGGTATACCTAGTTTGATTAAAATAGATGGTTTGTGCTGAGTTCCTAGGTGTCAAGGTGGGATCAGTAGCATCTGGATTATATGGATACATACTATTGAACTAGATGATTTCTAATACTCATGTTTACTTTCATTCCAGGAATGCACTCCAGAAAACCTGGAACTGAAAAAGAAGATTTTTGGTCAGTTGGATCTTATCGTGGGTGACAATGTTATCTTGAGCAGCTCGACCTCTTGTCTCTTACCCAGCAAATTGTTCACTGGCCTTAAACATGTTAAGCAGTGTATTGTATCACATCCTGTAAGTATGATGGCATGTTTTTTGTTTTGGTATAAGCTGCATCCCAAACTCCTTCCTGCAGACTGAAAGATACAGAAGGGTTTTTGGAGTGTTTGTGTGCAACTGTTAGCGTGCAGGGACCCAGCTTTTCAAAAAAGGCGTAGTTTGTTCATTCTGTGAGCAGCAGCATTTACTAAATTGAGAGAATATATGCACGTTTCCTACTGTTGGCTCAATATGTCCTGTGTAAGCTCCTGTGCTCATACTCTTGTGTGTTTCTCAAACTACTGGCTTTCAAAATGTTGGAATTCTGTGTTTTGAATACAAATCTCTAACATTGCCTACTTTCTTCTTGTGCCATGGTTAGTCTTTTGTAGTATCCTTTTTCAGCTACTTTTGAGTAACAGTAAGAATCCAAACACTGAGCTGCATGTGCTTGTCAGGTGATGAAAGATGGAAATGTTTGACTCTGGTTTCTTCAGATTTCTGGTGCAGAAGCAGTACACCTGAAAGAGGAATGAAGGAATGATGAAATGGAACAAATTGGACTTGGAGCTGAATTTGCATGCTTCACGACCAACTGGGACAGGGCAGTGATGCAGAAATGGCATGACTAGAGGCTGCAGCAGAACCTCAAAATTGCGAAGGGTACTTGTGAGCCTCTGTAGAGGTCTATGTAAAACTTGCAGACAGCAGTTTATCACATCTCTTCTCAACATGGAAGAGCATTTTATCTTGATCACTGGGATTCTTACTGCTTTTGTTTTCTACTACTCAATAAGCTAATGAATTTGTTAGCCCAATGTTAATCTGGTGTTTGACCGATCAATTAAGAGGCCTGTGGTTGTGAAGGTGTACAGTATCTGGAGAAAGGTACTACTCTAGTTTCTGCAATTTGGTAACTGCATCCCTGAGTGTATAAAATAAATGTCGGTTCCCTGGGCATGCTCAAGAACACAAAAATACAACACTACTCTACTGTAGTGTCTGTACAGCTACCTGTAGCCTAATGCTGTAGTGTCAAAGCATTTGATCAGTCCCTTTCTGACACCCCTCCACCACCATCCTTGTACCTTGGGGTGACTGGATGGCAAAGGGAACGAAAGGATTGGTTTGTTTCTATATAAATAGGTTTTGATCCTTTTTAGTTAAAAAACAAAGTGAAACTTCAAAGTATGCATCTGTGCCTAGATTTAGCCTTTCTCCAGTTTGAAATTCAGTAGTTCCTTATGTCATATTTCCAGGGCTATAACTTTCTGTAGTGCAAGAGAAGAAATAGCGTTTCTTCTAGACTTCTGTATTAAGTAACTATACAATTTTATTTTTTTTTAACCAGTTCCTGGCCGCCTGACTGTTTGTCAGTCTTTGATTTTATTGTACTCTGTCTTACTGTTTTCCCAAGTTGGTCTGTACCAGTTGACTTTGTTTAGTCTGAACTGCAGTCTTTATAGGAGCTTCTCCTGAAACCAGGTTTTATCAGATCTGGAAAGGTAGCTAGTCTCTGCATAAGCATTTCCTAGGTTGCTGTGGTAAGGATATATGTATTTTTTCAAAACAAACACTCTGGAGTGCCTTAAAATGTCTTCATTGTTCTGAAATGGCTTTGCAACTGAGACTATTTTCTTAGTAATCTCAGCTGTACTGAGTGTCCTGGAGAACCTGTAAACCAGTGTACTCTTCTAGGGGCCTTTCTGCATCTGTTATATCAGGAAATATGCTTGCTTTGTAGTAGTCGATAGCTTTTGGTGGGGGTTTTTTGTTTGGTTTTGGGTGGTTTTGCCATTACTAAGATCTCAAACACAACACTAGGACTTGGTGGCTGCAGGAAGGAAGCAGCTCTGGAAGACACTGAAAACAAGTGTAGAATTTGAAAATTAATTAAAAGCTAAAGTTGTAGAGCCTCTGACACAGGTGACGATGTTGAGATGAAATAAAATGAAGTGCCCTAAGCGCAGAAGCAGCTCATCCCTTTGCTTAACATGGTTCAGTAATTTAAAAAAAAAAAAGAAATTAAATCCCATAGCACAGCTGTGTGATAGAAATGCACACAATTCTCACAATACAATACAAAACAGGTACAACTGTTCTCTGAGAGCAGTTTCAGGCAGTGTATCAGTAGAGGTCTGCTGCAGAGTTGTTGTCTCATGTACTATATATGCCTGCTAGGTCACATGACAGAAATATGGAGCTAGAGGAGACTGCCATTGAGTCAAGTCCCCTGTTGTACAGGAAACCCTTTAATCAAATCATCCTGAAAATGTTCTAAACTCTGTTAGTTTTTCTTTTAACTCCACTAGTCCTGTTAGAAGTTGTTTATGTCTTCTAATTTTTGTTCCAATCTAATTAACAGTCCATTAAAATTAATTTTTATGTATGTTGGTAGCTTTTGTGTAGCTTAATTCTTTCTGGTGTTTTCTTTGTCATATCCTTTCTTAGCTTTCATTTTCATAGACTAAGGTAACCTTCTGCTTCCTGAAATGCTTCTTATTTTTAGAAATCTTCCACTATTCCTTATTTCATGTATGTTCTACCAGTTTTAGTTTTTACCAACATCTATTATCTCACTCCTGAAAAATTGTCTTCCTGAGTCTCCTCAGTGTGCTCATGAACACACCCATATACTCCCCATGCCAAATTTATGAAATGGAATATTTCAATAAGATCATTGTCAACACTAGTCTTGGAAGAAATTTTTAATAGCTCCAGTCTCCCTCAATAATTAACTTGTCCTCTTTCCGATTGGAACTTGTGATATACTTGTGTGTTAGAAAAGCCTTCAGAGAATGTCCTGGTGCTTGTAGTGTTTTGGGTCTTGCTCAGTTGCCTGACACCACACCTGTGATGGTATCCATCGCACTGTTCTTGGCGTCAGTGGTGGCACTGCCAAAGAGACTATGTGAGAGAGGCTATGTGAGACACAAGGCACTTTAAAGGGAATGAAGTGTGTTACATCAGTAGTTAGAGGAGATGTAACATACATCAGATTATTCATTGGTCAGACCCTACAGTAAAGGGAACCATATAAATACTGAGAAGAATCACAGAACCACAGAATATTCTGAGTTGGAAGGGACCCACATGGATCATTCAAGTCCAGCTCCTAGGCCTGCAGAGGACCATCCTCAAGAGTCACACCATGTGCCTGAGAGCACTGTCGAAATGCTTCTTGAAGTCTGTCAGACTTGGTGCTGTGACCGCTTCCCTGGGGAGCCTGTTCCAGTGCCCAACCACCCTCTGGGTGAAGAACCTTTTTCTAATATCCAACCTAAACCTCCCCGACACAACTTCAGGTCATTCCCTTGGGTCCTGGTCACGAGAAAGAACATGCAGAGAGGAAAGACTGTTTGCATGTTGCTGGAACTAAACCCCATACTTGCATTTACATGAGCATAGTAAAGAGTGGTTGACAATAAGGGAGCATGATGAAAGAATCAGTGCTTAATTACCATCCTTTAAATGTTAATGTTATTCCTAGTAGTCATTTATGATATGCTAGCTTCTTCTATTGCCTGGAAACTAGATGGAAAGCTGAGTTTAACACCTTAGGAGTAGGGCTGAAGAACTGCTACTTTGGAAAGAGCATGCAAGGCAGTGTTTCTCTCTGTAACACTGTGACCTAAAGAGCTTTTAGCTGTTTCCAGAATCTTCTTAACGATTTTTTGGTTTTTACTTCAAAAATACATTACACAAAGCTCTTGATTTGATGAGAAATTACATTTGGGAAGAGTCAGGGAGAGGTAATTTTTTTTTTTTAAGTACAGTGTTTGAAGGTAACCTGTTCAGCAACATTTTCAAAGTATGTTTTATGTGATATCTGTTACTGTGTTTAGCATATATTTACAGGCTTGGGCCAGTAGCAGCTTATCTATTAAGTGATGCATCTTACAGATGGTGTTTAGCAATACTTTTATTATAAAGCTCCTGAATATCTAAAAGGAAATGCCTTAATTTGGAAAGACAAGTGGTGAACATATGACTTAAAACAACAAGCAGCCTGAATATTGAGAAAGCATCAGTTACTCCAGTCAATATAAAGTCTTATAGTACTGTTTGAGTGCTGTCATCTTTAGTGTAGCTCCATGAACTTTGCTGGGATTAAACAGAGTTCAAATTAGTGCAAGATTAATTACTTTTTTTAATTTGAATTAATGCACCAGCTTTTATTGGATTGGTGAAGTCTTTCAGGATCAGAATATCAGGCTTACTGAGTTCACTGGAAAATATTCAAGCTAGTAGCAACTCTAAAGATGCTTTATATTACCTTGTTCCATTAATGGTTGACATTCTTCTTTTGTGTTTCTTCTTGAGGTAAATCCACCTTACTTTGTGCCGTTGGTTGAAATTGTTCCTCATCCAGAAACAGATCCTTCTACTACAGAAAGAACATATGCCCTAATGAAGAAGATTGGTCAATCTCCTGTCAAACTAAACAGAGAAATTGAGGGGTTTGTTCTGAATCGACTACAGTATGCAGTGATAAGTGAAGCCTGGAGACTTGTGGGTGTATGTATATATTTTTTTTGTTATCTACACACACATTTGGTCAGTTTTGTAGATGTGACAAGTGAGATGTATATTTAAACTTCCTATAAATCTGTGTCATCTTTGTTAAATTGTCCCTTATGAACATGAAATATATATTTAACATGTAGATTAAAATCGGTAAGAAGTGATGTCAGATACAAATAACAAAGACTGGCAAAAACAAAGTGATATGTGATCATAACAACTATTCTTTATCCTGCTTTCTTTTCAGAATATTGTTATTTTCAGAACAATAAAAAGAAAAATCTTAAAAGCATAGAAATCAAAATACCGATTTTTCTTTTTTGTAGGCTGTCTCATAATTTCCTTTTATTTTTTTTAATGTTGCTGGCCTGATGGACATTGGTTATTAAAATAATATTTGAAATGGTTTTCCCTTTGGCCTTTCAGGAATTGCACTCAGGTTCAACTGTTACTTGATACTTGTAGGTAAAGACAGACTTCTAGCTGAGAATCATTTGTTTGTGTCCCTTCAGCTTTTCTCACAGTTACCTGTTCTGTGCTGAAAAGTCTGATCTTTCATCAGCAGGAGCTGAGTTATGAGTCTGTTGCTATTCTCTTGAGATGAGTTTCAACTGGGCTTGAATAGGGCTTACTTTTTTGTTGTAGAGAGTGTTTTGACTTTTCAAGCTGTTTAAAACAACCATGCACACAAATGTAGGTTAAGATCTTTAAGGTAATATTATCATAAATAAAGCTACTCTTTTTCCAAAGAAGTATCTCAATATAGTTGCTGAACTGATTTTGCTTACCTGTAGCTGGCTCTCGCTAGCAACATAATACAACAATATAAAGGAGATGGTGAATAATAAGGAAAACAATATTGTTAGGAAGGAACTGATCTTCTGCAGATATTTATTTAAATTTTAAAAATTGCTTTCGTTATTAAACATTTAATACAAAGTCTCAAGTTTATGAAAAGAAAAACCCCTTCAGAAAGCTGTAATTATGTTGAAAGACATAGGCTAGAAGGGGTAGTAACACAGGATCACAGAATACTTGGGGTTGGAAAGGACCTCTGGAGATCATCCAGTCCCACCTCCTTACTAAACAGGTTGCACAGGATCACATCTAGGTGGTTTTGAATATCTTCAGAGGAGAGTACTCCACAGCCTGTTGCAGTGCTCCATCACCTTCAAAGGAAAGAATTTTTTCCTTCCTATTCAGATGGAACTGTCCGAGTTTGTAGTTTGTGCCTGTTACCCCTTGTCCTGTGTGCTGGGCACCACTGAAAAGAGTCTGGTCCTATCTAAATTAACCTCTAAATACTGATGAAAAGAAATATTTTTGAGAATAAAAATGTAAAACAACTACTACAAATTGTGGACAAGGAAGGTAAGTTCATGAGAAGAAAGGTAGCTGAACTGCAGCATTCCCTTCTTGAAAGGGAGAGATCTGATGCAGAATAAGTCATTCTAAGAACAAGGTTTTTGGAGGAAGAAAGAATAAATGAGTAATGACAGACCGTGAAAGAGAAATGGAACTTCTTTGAGGATCATAAAACTGAAATGTGAAGTTGATGAAATACTAATTTAAGTGCTGGTTTACGCACTGTCTAGCAAAATACTGCAGAAATGGAAGTTAGCACATCGTAGGTCTTTTAAAAAAATCACAGTCTTTGGGAAATTGGGGACCAGTAAGTCTGATAACGTGTAGGCACATTGATATAATACCCTTGGTTAGCATAGGTATTCAGGCAATAATGCCTCAAAAATCTAGTCAGATTCTTTCACATCTCTGAGGGCAAACTCAGTTGTGGAGGCTGCTGCCGTAGTAACCTAAGATGCTAAATTTGAATGGGATCACTTAGGCACATTCATGTTAGACTGTGCAGAAGCAACCTCCAGTTGTCAAGGGTCTCAAAGACTGGACTGCTGGGAGCTGAGGCAGTACGTATCATTTAAAGTATCAATCTGTGTTTGGTCTTCAGCTGTGGAAAGAGTGCAAGAACACTTCATGGGTTACTATTGAAAGGAGGTATTGAATTGGGGTGAACCTTTAGTATGAACCTGTGTGGATGCGTTTGTATGGGTGGTGGTTATGTGAGTAGTGATAAAATAGGGCTTGAAGCACTGACAGATAATTAAAGTCGCTTTTGTTGTGCCTCATCAAAGTTTTAAAGTTGTTCTGTTCTTGTATAAACTTACCACATTTCAGGCAAATGTACGTTTAAACTGTAGCAGCTTTGGTGGCTGTATTTCCATTCCAGAAGCCTGAACAAATAGCAGCTGTCAAAGCTGTATAGTTTCAGCTCTGTGACTTCAGGCTGCACAGTACCTTTGATGGAAGAGGAATCACTGCAGATAGGTTAGAGCTGTAGTCCTGGGGCAGTTTGTGGTTCTACTGTTGTGCTGCCAACATAGTAATTTTTATTGCAAGTCATGTTCTTTTGGTGTTTTCCACTTTCCAAATGGAGAGGAATACTTCTTGCTTCTAACTGTTAAATCACTTTTCAGATCTTACTGTTGAAAACATCAGCCTCCCCACTCTTAGTCTTTGAGAGACTCCTAAAAATCAAGTTTTACTCACGTTGATTATATCTGTAACAAATGTTTTCCTTACTCTACATAGCACCTGGGGGTGGAAGATAAACTGCAAATGATAGCAGGGGGAACATACTAATAATGCATTCTTGACCAAAATAACCACACTGTTAATCCTGTGAATGCAGGACTGAACTAGATATGGGAGTGGGAATTGTGGAGTTAAGATGATAAAAAATTAAGAGGCCTGAAAGTTGAGATTTGAATTGTAGGAAGGTAGGAGAATGAAAACTGATTTGGAGACGTACAATTAGGTCTGAGAACTTTGGTCATGTGGACAATTAGGGTTAAAGGATGCAGAAGTTTGACTTTACAAGAACTTAGAAGCAAAGACCATAAATTCATTTATGGGTTTAAAAGATGTAATTCAAGCAAGTGCTTCCCTTTGAGGCAAGAGTGCTACAAAGAGATGTTTCATTTTGGATGTGAGTTACTCTTTTTGTGGCAAGATGTCTTTTTGACCATTGTTTTGACTTGCATGAGCACATGGGCAATGCAGGTGTTTGTGGCAGGAACTTTTTGCATCAGTTATCTTTGTCTCCTCATGCTCCACACTTATTCCATGAAAAAGCAGATACCAGGATACCAAAAGCAGATACCAATCTCTTTAAGGATTGAGAACTTTCTGTAGGACCTCATAGACTATGTGAGACTGAGGTTCTTGTAGATTTCTTGTTTATGTTTTTAGTCTTTAGGTCTTTGGTAGAAGTGTTACAAAACTGATGATTATGAGAGTAAAAGATGTACTGTGAGGTTGAAGATCTTTATTCCTCTCAACCCTAAATTTTGATATTACTAGTTTGGAACCATTAGAATACTCTGTAGCCAGTAATAAAAAATATCTCAAACTGCTTTCTCTATTAGTCTCTGTTACCATTTATTTACTTTCTCACATCTCCATTGACAGTGGTCACAGAGTCTATCTGATTGTGTTCATAATTCCTTGGAGCAGAGACTTACTGCCTTTATTTGCCTGGGAAGCACCCTTTGCCCTGTGGACAGTATTACTTTTGTACTTTTACTACTACCAATACATTTTATAGTAGTTTGAGATTACATTGCAAAAGCTTGTTAGTTAAATAGCTTGACTTTGTCTTGTTCTGAAGGTACAGTTTTGATAGACATAACCCAGAAAATAACAACCAAACGGTTTCACCAACACTTCAGTTTAGAGGTTGCAAGCCTTACTCTGAATATCTAGGACTGTCCTTTAACTGTGGATTATTGAGTGGAATCTTAACTTCTTGAAGTATTTTTTTAAACATCACCTGGAATTTGCCAGAAGGTCATAAAATACAGCAACAGAGATAACAAAGGGAAGATGACAGTTTTTTAGCCTTGATATAATTTAGGAGTTTCAGCTGCTTTTAAGAATGCATTAAAACTGCTTTGCATGATGGATTGTGTAAATATCTTAAGAGTCTCTGCTTCCCTCTGTATAAGTTTTTAATACTGTCTTCAATGTGGTTTTTTTCTTCACAAGCAGGCTTTCTTTTATGTTGTAGTCATTGTAAAAGACGAGAAGAATGGGCAGCCTGCCGTTTTTGTTAATCTTTCGGAAAATAAAGTCACACCATTTTAATTTGTTTTCACAATGGTCAGATGCATTGTCTTAAATTCTTAATTTATGTACCCTTCCCTTCTCAGGTGATTAGCTTAGCAGTCCTTAAATGCTGGCAAGACTTATTGAATTCCAAATTCCTTACTATTAATTATATTTCAGCATTATACAGAGGACCTTTCCAGAAGATCAAAGATAACATATAGGGTTAAACATCTAGTTACAGTGCCCCATGAAAGGGGCCCCATAAAAGGAAGTTGAAAGGGACAGGGATAAAAAAATGTTGATATTAAGTGTTTCTTACAGTGTGAGGTGAGTGAAGGTGCCATGGAAGAAGGAAGATAAAGGCCAGCAAAGTAGGTGTGAAGTGTGGAGGACAACAGGTTTCTCAAACATTATGAAATGCGCAGAGATGAAGCTGGTAGAGCGATATAGGAGAAAAGTTATCTGCTCAAAATGACAGGACTGGAAAAAGATCTCATCAGGGTGTATGTAGATGGAAGGGACTTCATTGAAGTGATAGTGAAGAGAAGGGTGTAAGAAGTGCTGCTGAGAGAGAATGCATATGTTAGTGGCAATCAGAAAAAAAAGAATACTGGATTTGGGAGATACAGAGAATGAAGTGGAATGAAGAATGAAGATTTGAAGACAGAAGGTATGTGGTCCAGGAGGCAGTGGAATCCAGAATAACTCTATAAACAGACTGGAGTGAGTAGAAGAACGTGATGAATTGGTAGAATGAAAAAAAGTAAGATTGGGGGGTTTTGGCCATGCTACATCTAATATAATTACAAACCAAGTCAGTGACAGAAGTTGCAATGTGAGTGTGAGTCACAGATGTAAAGACTGTTGATTAAACCCAAACAGATTGGGTCAAAGCATAAAGGTGGATACTGCAGAACCACCGCAGGTTTTTGGAGAGGTGAAAAGGGTCCCTGCATAGAGAGAAGCACTAATAGAATACTGAAGGCTCATTAGGACAGTACTGTGGCATCACTGGAGATTAAAATCGCCAGGAAAATGAACTTGTGATGTCATAAGAAGTGTGGATGATTCTGAGCTGGTCTAGATTTTGAAGTTTGACTGGCCATTGGGACCACTGAGGATTCTGGTGGAATTTTTTTTAAATTAAGAGCTTAATTCTGTAGCTTCAAGAGCTTCTAGTGAGCTCTTAATACACTTCCTCTTCCCTCTGACAAGTGCTGGAGGTGAAGGCTTACAGGAAGGGTAATCCAGGATGAAAACTCCCCTTGGGAAGATTATTTCACACCTAGACTTAATGAAACTGGGTTGGAACTCTTTCTTGTTTGGTGCTTAGCATAAACACCAATCCTTGTGGAAGACACTTTGCTAACCTTGCACCCACCCTCCTGAATCATTCCACCAACTTATGATGTCCTTAACGTAAGTGGGTGTGGGATTATTCCCTAGGGGAGGACGGTCTAACTTGTTTATCATTTATGTGTTTTTAATTTCTGAAGAGAAAAAGCAAAAACCTTTTCTTTAAGAGAGTCTATGTGACAAAAAGCTGAGTCTGTGTGTATAAAATACTATATCTCTCAGCTCATGTTTTCCTCCCAGTAGCAACAATTCTTGCCTTTTAGCACCTGTAAACATCAACTGCAGCTATAGTCAAAAGACCAAGAGCAAAGCACTCATGTCATGACTCAGGGCACCTGGTCTTCAAATGTCAGTATCAAAGCTGAGGACTATGGTATCAAATAAATAAATAAGTTTTTAATTTGAAAATTAATTTGCAATTATTCTGAAGTGCTTCAAGAGCCTGTTAACTCTTTTAACGCTATGTTTACAGTTTTTAACTGCTGCTGTGGTTCAAATGCTTGTCTGGAATTTGTGGTTAATCTTTTGTCCACAAATACATGTCAACTGGGGTGGGGGTGGGGAGAAACAAACACTCATGGAGCACAGCTTTACCAGCATAACTCATTGTTTGAATGAAGCACTCCCAACAGAAGAGCACTTTTGTTGACTTTGCTGACGTTGTTCAGAGAAGTTGTGTTGCCACGTCAGGAGAAAAAGCTTTCACAGAACCTATGATGCCTGTGTTAGTTACACTGATGCTGGTCTGTAATCTGAATTCTGTCTGAGGTTTTCATTTAGTCCTGTCTTTATGCAGACCTTTCTGTCTGCCTTTAGATGAGTTACTTTACCATGCCTATGCTTTACCTTTAAGTTGAAGAAAATAATGCTTTCTTATCCCTGCTGTTTACTGTCTAATTAAATTGTTACCAGAACCATGTGTTCCATATATAGTGCATAGATCTTAATAATTCTGTTAATGTTTTCTTTTCAAGGTAGAGTTATAAAGTCATTTGCAACAGGGATTCAGACAGGCTTGTTTTTGATAGGAGCAATTGACAAGTTGAGACTTGAGATCATCGTATAAATGTCTCTATTTAAGCCTGAGATGACAAAACGATGTCTATGGCCAGCTGTAGAAGTTATGTTGGTTCTTGGCTTATAACTTTCTTTTAAAGCAACAGGAGATGATGTAGATGATGAACACAGGAAGACACTGTGGGGTGAGAATTAAGTCACTTAAGATGGGATGTCTACAATGTAGACTTTGACATCTAAGATCCTTACTCATCTTTCAATCAGTGAGGAGAATTAGGCCCTTTTAGGACACAACTCATCTTATCTATTCTAGGAGCCTGCTTTAGGATGCTGATTTCCTTTTTCTCCCTAGTGATTACAAAGAGAGTCTAGATGTCTAGCTCAGATGTCAGTGTCTACCACAGGTTGTTGTCCTATGTGCCTGTAACTCTAGCTGATGCTTGTGTGTTATAAAGGGGCATTCAGGCAGGGCCCTGCAAGAGGGAAGTTTAACAGAAAAAGATGTGTCTTTGGCCAAGCAAATGTGTATACGTACTTGTATTCTGCAGCTCAAAGGGGCTTGTTAGTAAAGAGGCACTCAGTGAGGACAGCACCTCAGAGTAGGGTGAGAAGACAAATTAGAAGCAGTTCAGAACCTCTTCCGCCTTCCTAAACCTGAAGGAAATGTTTTCGTGTCTCTGTGAATAAAGAGGACAGATTCTTGAAACTAAGCTTTGTCTGACAGAATTGGTTAGAACAAGTTTTGTTAATTCATATCTTTCTAGTAGGTGAAAACAACCTCATGTA
This sequence comes from Manacus candei, assembly GCF_025592945.1. Lineage (NCBI taxonomy): Eukaryota > Metazoa > Chordata > Aves > Passeriformes > Pipridae > Manacus > Manacus candei. The sequence continues at coordinate 36,798,564 of NW_026138062.1, forward strand.
ATAAATAGTATTCTTCTCGAATAAATCTGTTAAGGTAATGAACTGTAACTCATTTTTTTACAAGCTTTCCTGTGCTTGCCCTAACCTGATGGAGGCGTTGGCTTTCTTCTAAGTGCTACCATGTGAGTGGAATAGCAGTGCTCAGGTTTTAACACCAAAATGCTTCATTTTGCATACTCTGTATCCTGCCAGCTCGGAAATGGGAGGCTGGCAATGAACTTGAGAACCCTGGGCAGGTTGAGACTGGGTAGGTTGAATGTTTGATGAGTTTTTTGGGAGGGAGTGGCAACTGCATTCATTGCCTGCATGTTTGGTCCCAGCTTTTTTTGCAGGTGGCCTCAGGAGTAGTACCCACTGCTGCACTGCCATTCTGCTAACTGTGACTCTGCCCAAAACATCCAAGCCCAAGAGAATATGAGGGAAGGTGTAACATTCAGCCAAAACTCCTGTATTTGAAAGAGTTACTATGGTACTTAGATTTGATATAAACTCTTCTGGTCATGTGCTATTAAGAGTGTCATGCTTGCTTGCTTCTCTGATTCTCCGTTTCTGGGGAAAAAAAGGATATTGGTTAACATACACAGCTCTAGTTTAGTCTTAGTACATGAATTATTGAAAGTAATAAGTATCAGGCAAACTACTGTGTACAAATAGTACATACTGTATGTAAAAAGTATATTAATTTATAAATTAAAAAAATACTGTGAAAATGTATCAAAGTGTAGTTGGACTATGAAGTACAGCAATCGTAGAGATATGAATGAGTGCTTATACTGAACCATAGGAAGGTTTGCATAATAGATGGACATTTCTGGCAAGCAGTTTTGTTTTCTTTGCAAACTAACTGCTATTTCTGACCTCGGTTTTTATTACTTCTTTAATTTTTTAATTATATACAAAACCTGTGAAATTTTATATTAAAAGCAAACATTCACCACCCTTCCTTCCTGTTTTACTTTTACTGCTTAGGAAGGAGTAATATCTCCTACTGATCTAGACCTTGTAATGTCTGATGGATTGGGAATGCGATATGCATTTATTGGACCTCTGGAAACCATGCATCTTAATGCAGAAGGTAGGTAGTTTAAAATGTTATGGATATGAAGGGAAGGCTTACATTGCACAAGACTGGGAAATGTGTAATAAAACCATGTTAGGATTGCTGCAACTATGGCTTGTCTCTTTCTTTATTGTAATGGTAAGAAAAGGAAAATTTACCTAAAACTTGAGGTTGATGGAAGGAAATGGATATTGACTGCTCTATTGTAAATGATCAGATGAAAGACAACAAATCATTAAAACACTAGCTGTGTAATTAATTTTTTTCCAAGATTCATCCCAGTGCTTTGACAGCATTGCTGTACCCATAGTTCAGGACTGTCTGAGTGTCAGGAAAAGAAAGTATTGAAAAAATTCAGCTGATAATCCAGTGTCAACAGAAAATCACTTTCCATAGATGAGTGCTGCCCTCCCTGAATTTGTAGCAAGAGCTTGGTATAAATATCACTGGAGCTGATGTGCTTTAAGCTGGCTTAGATCCTGAGTGAAGTAAAATTACTTTAGTCACATAATACTGTGCATACGAAGTTGACTTGACAAAGCAGTCAAGTAATGGTTCAAAATCTGTCTTGCATAATTAAGACAGATTTTTAGATGTTTTTAGAATAGTATATGTGAATCCTGGCTAAATAAAAATTGAATTTCATAAAATGAAAGAAAAATTGTGGATCAATGTTAAAAAGACTGAGCAAAGACTTTAGCAAATCACAAAAAATTCAAGAAATGAAGGTCAACTAAAAACTAACTTGTTATATTATGGGCCGTGCCTTTATTCTGCTTTTGTATGGTCCCTAACATGAGGGGTCCCTGCAACAGTAAAATAAACAAAAGTAGAATACAATAGTAAAATAAAAATAAGAAACCAAGATCATAAAATACCAGTGCACAATTAAAGTGTTATTTTACTTCTACTTCTTGGTTAGTTACTTAGCAGAAGCTTATGTCTCTTAAGGCTGACTAAGCAATTTGCCATGAATGTGGAATTGTGGATGCTCTACCAGAGTCTTTCAGCTTGTCAGTTTGGTTGTATATCAGTAAATTAAATGTCACAGAGTGTTTGCTTTTGTGTATTGTTAGGTAAACAACATTCATCCTCTAAATAGAGGCACCTTTCTAAAAGTTTCCCTCTTCTGATATATTAATATCTAGCAGTTTCCATTCTCTCTAGTGATTTTAGACTTACTCAGTATAACCAAATACATTCTTTATATAAAACAGATGCATGTAGCACTAGCCTTCAGCACAGCAAACTACCTGGAGTCTTGCAGGCCAGGGTTGTCCTGTCCAGCCCCTACCATTCCACTAAGCTCTCATGCCATCCCTCTGCAGGAACCATCCATACACAAGGTCTTCTGTCAGAATAACTTGTTGAACTGCCTCTACTAAAACATAAAACTGAAACAGAATGTTTATTAATACCAAAAAAATGGCAATCCATTTCAGAGATCAAATCATGCTTGTGAATCCTTTTTTTTGTTATCCATATTTTAGACTCCGTAATTCTAAAACAATGTTTACTTGAGATAAATGGAATCATGTAAGTCATCTGGGTTGATTTTGAGGCTCTTCCTGGAGTGCTCTTTAGTGTTCCATCATGATCCAGTTTAGCTTCTTTCTTCCTATCAGGAAATAGTCATTGTTACAGAAACATTTCTGAAATTTCCCGTCTCAAACCAATTTTAGGTAACACATGAAACTGGTAGGTTGTTTATTAATGGCAGAAATTATCCAGCTTCTAGATTTAATGATTCCTTCTATTAATATGTTGGGAAGAAAACTTGGAAAATACAATCCAAGTGACTGATAAACCGAAAGAGTAGTCTGGTGATAGGCTTGCAAAATACAAAACCAAAATACATCTGTAGAGTTATTTTAACATTAAATAATATTCTCAATTAAAAATAACCCCAAAATAACATATTTAGTACACTTGTGTACTGGACCACTTCCACCATTGTTCAATAACTTGGATCATGAGAAGTATTGCTTCACTCCTGCCCTTGCAGATGCATTGTCTCTGAGTCTAGAGCTGCTCCTCTTTATGTGCTCGCAGACTGACTCAGGCTCTTGCCCTCATCAGTTTAAATCAAAATTGCTGATGTCAGGACATGTGATGGCTTATGTTCATAGTTCCATTCCAGTGCTAACTTCTCTTCAGTTGTCCACTATTGCTTCACATAATATGAATAGTATGGACCTCCTCTTGTTTGCCAAGGGTTTTCTAGACTAACCTGATCTTCTATGGTAAGATGACTCACTTAGTGCATGAGGGACAGGCTATGTATGTTGTTTGCCTGGACTTTTAGTAAAGCCTTTGACACTGTTTCCTACAGCATTCTTCTGGAGAGACTGGCTGCTCATGGCTTGGATAGGTGTATTGTTCACTGGGTAAAAAACTGTCTGAATGGCCAGAGAGTGGTGGTGAAATGGAGTTACATCCAGCTGGGGCCCAGTAAATAGTGGTGCTTCCCAGGGCTCAGTATTTGGGACAGTCCTATTTAACATCTTCATCAATGATCTGGACAAGGGGGATCGAGCACACCCTCAGTCAGTTGGTAGACGACACTGAGTTGGGTTGGAGTGTTGATTTTGTGGAGGACAGGAAGGCTCTGAAGAGGGATCTGGACAGGCTGGATCCATGGGCCAAGGCCAACTGTATGAGGCTCAACAAGGCCAAGTGCTGGGTCCCACACTTGGGTCACAACAACCCCATGCAGTGCTACAGCCTGGGGGAAGAGTGGCTGGAAAGCTACCCAGTGGAAAAGAATCTGGGGGTCTTGGTTGACAGTGGATGAACATGAGCCAGCAGTATGCCCAGGTGGCCAAAAAGGCCAATGGCATCCTGGCCTGTATCAGCAATAGTGTGGGCAGCAAGATAGGGCAGTGATTGACCCCCTGTGCTCGGTACTGGTGCGGACACACTTTGAATCCTGTGTTCAGTTTTAGGCTCCTCACTACAAGAAAGACATTGAGGTGCTGGAGTGTGTCCAGAAAAGGGCAACACAGCTGGGGAAGGGTCCAGAGCACAAATCTTATGAGGAGCAGCTGGGAGTGTTTAGCCTGGAGAAAAGGAGGCTCAGGGTAGATGAGCCTCTGCAACTACTTATCACTCTCTGCAACTACCTGAAAGGAGGTTGTAGCCATGTGGGATCCATCTCTTCTCCCAGGAAACAAGTTATAGGACAAGAGGGAATGGCCTCAAGTTGCACCTTGAGGTGGAACCCTCAAGGGAAGGTTTAGATTGGATACGAAGGAAAAAGACTTTGTGGAGAGGGTTGTCAAGCATTGGAACAGGGTGCCCAGGGAAGTAGTGGAGCCGCCATCCCTGGAGGTATTGAAAAGACATGTAGATGTGGCACCTGGGGACATGGTTTAGTGGTGGACTGAGCAGTGCGGGGTTAATGGTTGAACTTAATGATCTTAGAAGTCTTTTCCAGTCTAAATGACTCTGTGACAACCTGCTCTGAAGCACTGTACTAATACTGTCTATTTTTTATCAGTGGAGGGAAATGGAGGTAGATATAAGAAACCCCCTCTATCCATTTTGTTAGCCTGTCTATCAGCTTCACCAGCTTCACGGCAGCTGCCTTTCTTTACAGCTGTAAGATATTAGTTGCCCACAATCTTAAAACTCTGTTAATCAGTGAGGAAGAATGGTGGGCATGAAGGAGGCATGTGAGAGAAAAATAGTGTTATTTGTAGGAGAGTCTGTCTTTTCTTTTTTTTTTTTTTAGGGTGATATGACATTTTTGTTTGGTTTTGAATAAGAAATATTATTCCAATTATTTTTTCTGAAGTCAGTGTTTCTTCTTTCCCTGTGGGATGCATACATCAAGATCTTCCCATGAACTTCCTATGTGCTAGTGCCTTGTTTCTGCTGTGTTAATTCATAAATGATCCTATCAAACCTATTATCCAGGCTACTTTAGGTTACCAGTTAATCCATGCGTGAGTATTAGGAATGTTGAATATATGGCAGTGAGCCAACAGCCTTGAACGTGAAATAAAACGACAGCATCAAGTCATCAAAAGAAGCAGAAACCCCACCAGCATATTAAGAACTGAATTGCAACAGACAGGAAGAAAACTGCTTTGGGGGGGCAAAAAAAGCACATCCGAGTGGTTCATATTGACTCAATTTAATTCCTTGATCCATCTCACAGACCTACAGAAATGTTTGTGCATTGCTGTTGAGGTATAGGAACAGTGAGAATAAAACTTTTTTGGGTGCTACTGCTGTCTTAGGGTAGTCAAAAGTATTCATACAACTAGATTTTGAAGTGAATTCATATGGGAATTAATGTAGTGTATGAAGCGTCCTATGAATTCACACCCTAACTAAGAGCATGCATCTGTGTTAGAGACACCTTTGCTGAAGATAGGATTACATTTAGAAAGTTTCCGTTGGAGCTGTAATGTCTAGAAATGTAATTCCTCCATCAGTAAAACAGAGTTTGGGACTGTTGTTTCTCTGAACATAACCTAACCATGTCAGATGTTCTCCATGATGTCAGAACTCCATGATGTTCCCAAAATATGCCCCTTCTTTTCTACTGTCATCCATACTCATCTTTCAGTGCAGCTGCTTCTTAGATTTTATGTGCTAAAGTCAACCCCACCCCAGTCTTTTCAAGTTGTTGATGCTATTGCATCAGTGGCTTGACCATCTTAGCAGCTCTTTTTGAGTCATTACAGTATCTTGTTATGCTGTTCATCAGGTTGAAAGTCATCAAGTTAATACTCAGTATCATGAAGCACCCTCTCTTTGGCGTATTCCCTGACCATGCCAGTAACACTTGCTCCTGTCTCTTGCTCTCTTTCACAAATATCTCAGTGCCTTCCTTGTTTTGCCCCATGTGTAGTCTCCTTGTCAGACTGGTTTACCAAGTTTGCTTGCTTGCATCCCTCATGCCTGTTGTCTTTCTTATGAAGAGAAAGGAAGAAGCTGAGGTACTTCAAGATGCTTACAAACTATAATGCATGAATATACTACATTTTATACTGTTACATTTTCCCTTTCTTCCTGCTACTCCCATCACCTTTCTCTTTATGAACTTCACTTGTGAAGAGGTCTTCTTGGGGCAGTGAAGCATTTTATGCATGTTTCTAAGCTAAATATCTGTTCTGAGTTATTTTTTCTTCATCAATGTCGTGTTCATCTTGATGATGCAACTGGAGGCATTTCAGCAAGAACCATGTTTGAACCACACCAGTGCAAGTCCTTCAGGTAAGGACCTGTAAACCTGAAGTGTGGTTATTTGGACAAATTCTTGTGGGACAGTTCGTTAGCCATTTTGGAAACTGCCCGGACTCCTACTGAAGCTGAGTAAGTAGCAGCTTATTCCTTTGGTGGTGGTGTAAAGAGCCTTGTGTGTCCTAGATACATATGGGCAGCTGAAGAGCCTTGAATCAATGCCCTTGTCTAGCCTGTGATAACATGTTCCCGTAACTATACTGTAGAAGTCAGAAAGGCCGAGATGGGTTTCGAACTTTCAAGGAAGGTAGGGTATTCCCCTTTTCTTCTCTATAATCATGCATCCACTACTCCCTTAGAACTTTTTGTTACCTCAAGAAGAGGTTCTTTCAATCTCTGCCATACCTGTGACTAAGTGGTGGAAGGAAGATTCAAGGAATTCCTGCCTTCCCTGGAGGTATTTCTGCCTTGTGTTCATAGTTCCCAATTGTTGCAACATCTGCCTTCTCCCACAGCCTTTTCTCCAAAGCTGATGAAGTGAGCGTGTGCAGGGAAGATGGAGGTTTAGACAGGGAGCCAACAAACCACACAGACAAGAAGCTATCATCCTCTTTCTCTGTCCCAGATGCATTTTGCGTCATTCTTGTTCTCCAGTTAGAGGTAGTGAGGCACAGTGTGGGTGCAGCAACTGGATGCAAGAAGAGATGGTTGTTTTTAACAACCCCATTTGCCATCTTCTTCCTGTTTCTCCATCTCTAGGATGCTCTCCTATCTGTCTCACACTGTTTACTAATGCTAATTCTTTAAGATTAAGCTGCTCCCTGGGTAGTATCAACAAGGATTAAAGTTAAAGGGATTCTGTCATATTTGTTTTCCTCCTCCTTGTCCCTATGCTCTAGTCAAGGACTCTTCACATCCACCTTTGCAATAGCCCTGACCTTTGAACCAAAGAACTCCCAAGACTAAAGACCTGGAGTCAAATATTTGTTAATTTTGAGTTTGCAGTTGAAAAGCAAAGTGATTTTTCCAGCAATATTCCCCATTGCTCAAGTGCCCTCTTCAAGCCAGCAGCATACAGTTGATCCTGATTGCTGAAACTAAATTAAAATTGCAGTTGTCTCCACTGACATTTCACACTGGGAGTACTACCTTAAGTTAGTTATTTTGAAACTATTATTTTTTTAGTCCTTGGCTGAGACTATGTGTGTATTCTAACTTGGTCTATTTCCCTCACTTGAGACTTGAAAGATTCTGCAGTGCCCCCTCCCTGCTTGGTGTGCAGCATACGGGCCTGCATGTTGCCATTTCAGCCACAATGTTGAGATCAACTGCACTAATGCTGCTGCTCTTCTCTAGACCCATAACTTTTTTTCCCCACCTTTTCCTATTTTGCTGACTTTATGTAAGGCTTCTTTTCGTTCATACATTATGTGCAGTAAGTCAATTGGATTACCCAGCCTGCATTTGGCGTGTCTCTGTTGAACTGATGAGCTACACCCACCCAGAAATTGTTCTGATTCATTCAAAGTGAGCTACCAGTAGGAGCTCAATTTTCAAGTCTAGCTGGCTGAGTGAGCTTTGAAGGCCATATCCAGCTCAGAAGTTCACATTTACCAAGTAAATGGATCAGCCATATCCGTTCAGCATTCCTAAGATACTATCTCTTTAGCTCTTTAGCTTAAGGCTTGTGAAAAAGACTTCTGGCACACAGTCTTCTATTCTACCTTCTCCTGTACCAAAATCAAAACTACCAGATTTATGATATTATTAAACTAGCTTACCAAATGTTTGAAAGGTATCCCTTGACTTTTGGAAAAGTACCAAACCCAAACTATTTAGCACTGGTCTAAGTGTCATAGACCTGTGTCAGCTGGATAAGCACCAGAATAATTGGTAGCTGACACTGCTCTGTTCACCATATCCGTCCACTGCAGCACTCCAGCTGTGTGAGCCATCCCACCACACCACAGTTGCTCCAATAATGTTGTAGTTGTTTGACCGCACTCTTACTTCCCCTGGTTGTTTTCCAGCTGCATGCATTTTTGCATATACACTAGAGTGGACTTCTGCCTTTTTTTGTACTTTGAGATTTTTCTTGTACCTGTTACCCTGCACTCTTTTCTTTCCATCCCCATGCACACCTTCCTCTCTTGATTACTGGTTGTAATCTCACTTTTCCAGTGATCCTAATATAAAGCTTTTCTAACCAGATTGGCCAGGTTTTTGGCAACGATGCTTTTTCTCCTCTTTGTCAGGTGGATCCTGTCTCCCCCTACAAGTGTTCAACCTTCAAAGAGGGTCATAAAAGTCACTAACCCCAGTTACGATATAAGGTATTGATCTGCAAGATCCATCTGTTCCTCCTTAGGTGTTTTTCTTTCACTAGAGGCCACCTGGGTCTCCATGCCTTTCTTCCTGAGCCATGTTGTTCTTGATACACTCCAGGTTCATAAATAAAAATAATAACAGGAGTGCTGCAATGGATATGACACATACTGAACAGGAGGAGAGGAGAGGTGAGAGCACTCTCCTTGTGGACACTGGTCAAGGAGGCTTTCTTGTCTCAAGTAAAGCTGTGGTTGTGTACAACACCCCTCACATAGCATTACCTGCTGGTATGTAACATTAACTGGTTTTGCAATGAAGGTGTGTCCTAAATGATTTTTCCATGAACCTTAATGGAAATGTGGTGATTAGAATCCATTTTTCCTTGATGACAATTAGATGTCTTAATCATAAGAGCAGACCATTTTTTGGGTTTCTGATATTAGACAGTGCTTAAGCACAGGCAGCCTTACTGACCTTAACTAGGAAATTTTGTTGAAATCTAACTTTTCACTCTTATTTTTAGGTATTGCAAATTATTGTGAAAGATACTCTGAAGGAATGAGACTTGTTCTGAACACCTTTGGGCCAGTTCCAGAATTTTCAGGTGAAATTGTGCAGAAAGTCAATCAGGTAAATACGGAATTGATAAAAACAGTGCCACTCGGAACAAAGAATATTAGCTTTTATTTTAAAATTTGTACCATTTCAGTTAACTGCTATAGGTATCCGTAGTCTGTACTTATTGTGTGAATATGTACTTTAAGGAAGAAGATTCCTTGCTGTATATACCCTGTAGCTTTTTTCCTTCTGGGTGTTCTTTTTCTTGTTTTTGTGTGCTTTACAAACTAGAGTTCCAGTCTGTAGCGCTGCAAATACATGTTTAAGTTAAGCATGTGAGCAGTCTGGTAAGGTTACTTGCATGTTTAAAGATGTTTTAAAGTGCTCTTCTGGATTGGGATCTAGTTTATCTATTAACATTTCTAAGCCCACAATTTGTTTATACTTACTATGTAGGCTGTTTTGAATGACCATAGGAACTAACTGAAGTGTTTCCTAACTCTGCCTTTTTTAATGCTTCACTAAAGAACGCATGTATGTGTTGGATCATTTCTGATCAGCTATCAGAGATTCATTCGAAATATGGAGGCAGTCTGTCTGGAAGATAGCACTGTTTTGTTTCTTTTTATGTTAATGCAATTTCAACATGAGCTATTTTAAAAAGGAAAAGAATTCTTTTATGCTTTAACAACATAGATTGCTTATAATAACAATCAATAATAATTGTGGAGTCATTCACAATTAGCAGCTTTTAATCTGCATGAAAGACTTTGGGGTTTTTTATAAAAAGCTGGATTCCACTTCAACATCTGTTTCTGTGTCTCTTTATTATCTTCAGTCTTCAGCACCAAAGATGGGCTTGCAAGGATCCTTTCTTAGAGTAAATCATTAGACATTTCTTATCTTACTTCTCTATCCCTCCGGCTGATTTTTTTCTGGAGTGACCACAGCTTGCCAGTCATTGGTAGCAGGTCCTGGTTTTACCAAGTTTCTCAACACTTGATTTTTAAACCTAAGACCTCAGGTACTCTTTTGGCAAAGATGACCTTGTAATCTTTACCTGCTCTCTCAAAAAAACTGCTTTTTCTTTGGCACTTCTAAGAACTTCAGTTGTACACTCAGAAATACCTTTTTTTCCCCTGAATTCGTTATGTGTCTCCCTCTATCATTTTTATTATAACTGACACTCTTAAGACAAAATGTTTTTAATAAACGTGGTATCCCTCATTACATTTATTGGGAACCAGAAGAGACATCACAGCTTTAAAAACACACACAAGAATATGGTTTAGAGCACATTTTCAGCCACATAAATGGCCCGGTTGCCTCCCTCCTGCTTGATAAAAGATTATTGTCAAAGAGACTAGGCAGTGGCTGTGTGGAGCAAAATGAGGGAAGAGGCTGATGTTTTGTTGTTTCTGTAGTCATCTTCATTGTCACATTCAGGATAACCTTATACAAGTGGGAACTCTTTTCTTCTCATATGGGTTGGCTCATTTCCAGTCATCCATGTAAAGAATTAGTGACCTGTTGCTTGTGAAACTACATTATAGTTTGTGTGGATGTTGACTTGATCTGACACAGGGAAAACAGGAAAACAGTGCTGGTGAGAAACTTTCTATTCAGAACGTGAGATTTAATCATCTTAAATTTTCTGTTCCAGGCAATGTCTGAAAAAATTCCAGTTGTGCCAAAAGTCTTGGATGCCAGGAGAAAATGGAGAGATGACTGTCTCACTGGTCTTGCCAAACTGAAAACACAAATGAAATCCAACTGAGGTGCACCTTGTCTAACAGGAGAGACCAAATGAAGAGCAGATCTTCATAAAAAAGTGGAAATTTTTTGTCGTGCGGAAGAGGAGACTGAATGTGCAACCAATGATATGTGCACATGTAGAGACCAATGAAACATTTGGTCCAAATTTGACAAATTAATGAATAACTAGAAACAGTTATTAAAAAGTTCAGTTAAAATTTATCAAATTACTGTATAAATGCATTAGATGTGCAAGCATTAAGTAGCTTTAGCAATATTAATATTGTGCAATGCTGGAACACAATCGTGTTTTAAATAATGCATTTTTCAGCTTGCTTAGGAATTCAGCACTTGAACAATATTTGCAGGGATTATGCAAGGATCTGAAACAGGCAAACATCAGCTGTTTGTCACTGGAGAAAATAAGCCCACACCCACCAATCACTGTGACAGTGAGGTTAATTTGTGAAGCTCTGGCTGCAGATAGGAGAAGGTTGCATTGAGCAAAGAGTGGATTCACTGGTCAGTGAGCTGAGACCTCAGCAGCAGTAAGGGTCACTTCAACTCCTATCTATTACTGTACCACAATGTACGGGAAAGAATTGCTCCTCCTTTCCCACCCTTTGGCACTTCTGTACTTGTATGGTGATCTAAATGTAAGTAAATAGAGCAGAATTTCCCCTTTATTCCCTACCCCTTGTTCTGTTAAACTTACCAGAGACCTACTTGGTCTTTAAGACCATGCACTTGATACCCCATGGCTTTGCCCACCGATGTTTGATGCTGGCCATTGGCATTGCTGCATTAGTATGTGCCTCATTTTAAGGCTTGTCTCTGAGAAATAAGAGATTTTGATTTAGTAGCTAGTTTGGGAGACAGTACCGTGTAGTGGGTCTGTCTGGGCTTTCTCCATGATCATCTGAATGATCTTGGGAAGCCAGTTCACCTCTCTCGTGCCACGTCTGTTTTATACATTAGCTGAAACAAGATCTGCTTCTTTAGGACTCAGCTGTAGTGAGTGTAACAGCTGCAGCTGAAGGGACCGCAGGTATCTGGGTTGGAACTAGATGATCTTTAAGGTCCCTTCCAACACAAGCCCTTCTATGATTCTGTGATCTGCTATTTTGCTCCCCTGCAGAGGGAAAGATACAGTGGCTTAAATGCAGCATTTAGGCTTTACTGCTGCCCTTCCCTCTGGAGACACAACATCTCCATGGACAAAGAGGCAGGATACACCTGGAAGTAGTATCAACCTCAGGTGCTGCAGTGGCATGTTTTCATCCACAGCAGACAAAGTGTTATTATGAATGTCTGAACCCTATAATATGGTTGGACTTTGATCTTAGCTGGAACCTTGGGGCATTATTGTTATGCAGATAGTAAGAATAACTTGAAACAGTGCATTGCACCCACCCTTCCTGAGTTATGCATTTCTGAATTTGTGCTAACTGGTCATGTAACTTCAGTCACAGCACAGATGCAGAAGTTTTAAGCTGTCATTTTGCTAATTCTCCTGTTTTTTATAGAGGATACAAACAAGCTGTTGAAATTTTATTAGTTACCATTTTGAGCTGAAACGTCTGCATGAACATACCAATACCACTTATTTCTGCTTAGGTCACAGTAAAAGAGATGTAGGATAAATTGTATTGCTTGACACAAATGGTGGGCCGAGAACACGTTTCTGGATGTGAAACATAGGATGGGAGGCATAGTGCAGACATTGTCCTGTGCTTCTTTATAATCAGCCAAGAGAAAGGAAAATTTGTAAGCTTAAATTATTTTATTCCAATATAGACTTAAAATTGTCAGATTTCTTCTATTGTTTTTTATTGCCACAGCAACTGGCTCAACCTGCATTTAGATATCTGAAGTTGGAGAGGTCAATCCTCACTCCTGAGGCCTTATTAAACAAGGTTCTGATTACTTTCAAGATTTGACCTGTTTTTCTTATGGGCATATGACATTGTCATAATTAATTAGCTTGCATTGCTTCTGTTTATTCTGAGATATTTTAAAACTGAATCATGTAATGAAATATTTGCCACTGTTTTTATTTTGCTTATTAATAAACTATTTTAATGAGGAAGGTATTAACTTCTGTGCTCCAGTGTGATTGATGTTTTAGTGGTAGCACTACTACATACTACATACGGGTCTTTAGAAACCAGTGTCCTGGTAGAATAACTTGTGGAAGTCAGGGGAGAAAACAGACAAGAAATAATGCACACTCTCCTATACTTTATGTGTTGCTGCAGACACTTTACCAGTTGCTGCAGACACGAGGCTCTGCTGTGAGGGAATGGTTTTCTGTGGGGGGAAAAGCTCTCTGAAGAGAGCCAGAGCACTTCCGTGTTGTGAGCAGCTCCTCCACAGGGTCTAGCATACAGCAAAGCTCACCTTGGAGCATCAGTTCCCACATAGGTTCACAGCTATAAGTTGAAGGTGGGGGGAGATTCTTGAAAAAAAATGTGTTTTAGCTGACATTTGCATAGGATTTGAAGTACACACAATTATTAGTTAGTAAATGCAACAACTGGAAAGCATTAGGAAAAGGTAGCTAAAAGAATGAAATGGGCTGTCCTCATCCCAGGGACCTGTACCCTGTTCACAATTAATCCCCTTTACTCATAGTCGTTAGATGGTATCTAAATCCTGCACCCAGCTTAGAGGTCCCAGGACAAGAAAGACAAGAAAGACATGGGACATATCTTGTACAGGGACAAGGGGTAGGGGAGGCCCCCAAGATGGTGAGGCTGGTGCTCCAAGGAGAGACTGGGGGAGCTGGACTTGTACAACCTGGAGCAGAGATGGTGGCTTTGGGAGGACCTACCAGCTGTCCCCAGTGCCTGTAGGGAAGTCATCGAGGAGACTGAGTCAGGCTGTAAATTGGGGCTGGGGGAGAAGGTAGAGACAATGGACATAAATTGAAAGGCAAGAGTTTCAGTCTGGATGTAAGAAGACACTTTTTGCCCCATGAAGATAGTAAGGCAGGGGCACAGGTTGTCCGCAGAGGTGGTGCAATCTCTGTACTTGGAGGTTTTCAAGTCCCAGCAGGGTGAAGCCCTGAGCAGCCTGGTCTGACCTCAGAGCTCACCTGCTGTGAGCAGGAGGTTACAGCAGAGACCTCTGAGCTCCATCCCAGCCTGCATTTGCCTGATTCCAAGTTTCATTTGATTTTGGACCATTTTGCATCAGAAATGTTGCTCTGTCTTAAGTCAGTTAACCCCAAAGAATGTAGATAGATTAGTTCAAATTGTCACATATGATGAGAGGACTTTTTTACCCAAATCATAAATGAAATTGAGGGTGGTGTTACTGCATGTAAATAAGTCTGCAAAATTCCAATTCTGTTGAATTAATTGGTTTGATTTTTTTCTTCAAATTTGTCTTACTCCTTTTATCCCATTACTTTTCTCCTGAAATGCAATAAACTTCTTGTGATGGAAGATGGAATTTTCTAAGTCTGTTGCACTGTGTTTTTCTCTGTTTTACTAATTTGATATTTATTATTTTCCTTATTATGCAGACTTCACTATAAGTTACTGCTGCTTACTGAAAGCCGAGACCACTGTGTCCATACCAAAGCCTTTGACTTAATGCTGTGGGAAATCAAACTAAATCATGTGTAAGATAAGGAAGAAAGGACAGATGCAGGAAAATACCTCCTTCACTAAGGGAAGTCCAATACCTCTGTTTCCCAAATCTTTGAGTGTAATGGGAGTAGTTTGCAGCCTGCAAAGCAGCCATGTGAATTTACCTTCCCTATTCTGTAGTTATTCTTCTAGTCATGATAATAGTTTGAAAGTTAAAATGTAAGCATTTTCTGATTCCCCTGTTATCTAATTGGATGGTATTAAGAAACTGTGTTATCCTATCCATACTATCTTTTGGGCAAAGAGTGAACTGTGCTTCATTACGGAAGCAGGATAAGTGCTTGTGGTGCTTGTTATAAAAAGAGAAAAAATAATTTTGAGACAAAACTATGTCATTGTCAGTCTCAGTCAAAAGGTGAGATCTGCTGCCAGTGCCTATATAGTTACATGTCAGGATTGCATTGCCATAGTATGGAGTTACAAAAAGATCTTTGCAAATATGTAACTGGGGCCCTTGCAGAGATGGAGATATGGAGGACAGGAGTTCTCCATGAGAAGAGGAGCCCAGCAGATGCGAACCTAGCAATTACTGTAAGTAGGAAAAAAAAAAAAGGTCTTTTGCTTTCAACAGCCTACCAGGCCCAAAGGGAACGTTCCACAAATTAATTTAGATCTAGTTAAACAAGTGTAAATGAATATGTTTGCTCTAGCTGCCTGCTTATCTGCTCCTGTTCCCTCGAGCTTCAGAGCATGTGTGTGTGTGTGTGTGGGTGCTATTGCAAATCAATCAGAGTGGAGAGACGAAAACTGACCACAGGGGAAAACTCACATTTGATTTGGTAAGGCTCTGTATGTATCAAGCCAGCAGCCAAGGATTTCCTTCTGTTCTTTTCTGTGATTTCAGACACAGAAAGGAATTCTTCCCTTCAGCCTGTTATTCAAAGTTAAACAGTGATGCAGCTTAGAGCACATTGCTTACAGGGTGTTACTCATGGACTGGTGTCTCTTACAGTTCATTTTTCAGGTAGAATTTTCTTCTCTAGAAAGGCTACACAGACCTCTTGCTTCTGTTGTAAATGGGAGGTCAGAAAAAAAACAGAAATTTTCTAGTTTGCTAGGGAACAGCTTGACTTATTTTCTTAACATTTATTCGAAGAAGTGCTCCATGTCCCTCAGTATTTTCCCTTCTCTCTGACAGTTTTTGTTCCTTCAGCAAGGATGGATTGCTCTTCACCAAACACTGAAATGGAGGGACACTTGGAATAAAACGGCACTTGACATGCATGAGATTTCTTCTTGAACCTGAGTGTGAAATGGAGATTTTAACATGTGGCTTTGTAGACTTCTTCCAGCTACATGGATTTCAGACCTGCTCTTGCAAGCAGAGACGTGTAAGATGCACAATCATCCATAAACTTGTTTCTCTTTATCTATGAGTAAAATACCATCTAACATGGAAAGGTTAAGAGTCCATACTTTCATATGGATGTAGGAAAGCTTTCTGCAGAAGCTGAACTTACTTTTTAGAAGATTTTATATAAAATAGAGCTGCAAATTTGTCCTAAATTGGATGTTTCATCTGCCTAGCTTAACCCTCAATGATGACTACCGTTACATTTTTTAACATACAGCCCAAGGTCTCCGTAAGGTTCCAACACCTCTGTGTCATCACAATGGAGATGTTTTCTAACAGAAAACATTAAAAAGCCTCTGCAACTTAAACATTGTGAAAACCTTCCTTTGCATTTGTTATGTGTTTAAACTTTAACTTTAGATCTTGCACTAATTTTTCCACTACCTTAATGGTAGATACTTTCCACACAAAGCCCACAGTTTCTTGTTCTTGGTCTGCTTAAACAGATAATCCTCCTAAGGAATACCATAGGGGCATTTTTGGCAGCCCAAGAAGGGCTAGATGAGGCTAGAAAATCCTCACTCTCACTCTGATCTTACTGAGGAAATGAGGTTGTAGTTTACCAGTCAGCTTTATTCCAAGCTGTGTTGCTGTAGAATTTGTATCTTTTTTTAGCCCTATTTAAAAACTTAATGGACTGCAATCTGCCTACTAAGTTCTTAGTAGTAATATAGAAACTATTTCTGCTAAAAAGATATTATTGGAATTGCCACTATAACACAAAGGTAGCAGTCACAGAAATGCTTTTCACATTCCAGAGCACTTTGCAACCACAAAAACAGATTTTCTGATATTACTCAGCAATGTCATTTCAAAGCCATGCAGTAATGAAAAGATGTAACTGTGCCATTTCAAACATATGGGCTAGTGGGGACAGCAAACTGTGAAACTAGGCAATTTAATGGAATGAGCAGTGCCTGTGCCTGGTCCACGTCATACAGAAGCTTATGGAGTAGCACAAAGTAACATTGTGTAATTCTGTAAACCAGAAACGTTCCTCGTGCTTGCTTTTGGTTTTCTTTTTTTTAGGAAGAAAAGATAATTACAAACTACATCTCCCTTCTATCAAAATCTAGTGCATACTAAAGGGTAATTACAGAAGTCTGAAATAACTTCAATTGCTGAAAGAGACATCTCACACTAGTCTGTTGTTTACAAAACAAAAGGCATTAAAAATAAGGATATGACTGCAGAGAAAAACAGAAAATATAAATTTTCTTATCAAGATGCAGGTATTATTTATACTATTACAAATAAAATCAGATTTAATTAAGTAGTAATCTGATTTTATGTTTTAATCTGATAGTAGTATCTTAATAGTTTGTTATAAGGAAACCATTAGATAGGGATTAATGCAATCATATTTAATCATTGGTGTAAGTGAGGTATGCGCTTGTTACATTGTGTGAACAGTGCTTACTGCATCTGCATATAGCTTTTGGTTTAAAGTCTCCATTTACAAAAATTACAGTCCAGACTCCTCTGGAGAGTGCTACCTCAGTAAAGTGCTGCCTGACCAACTCATTGCACTTACTGCCACAGAACTTATTGTGACAACTGTCCAAACAGTGGCTGCTGATTGTAGCCTCAGGTAGTTACTGCCATGTCCACCCTACTGGCAGTCCTGTCCCTGTGCCTGTGAAGAGCAAAAGGAAGTGTAATTTCCAGCTGCCACCTTCCCTGTAATCTGCCGATGAGTTTCCTTAATGTCACCAAAAGGATTTTGCTCCAAAACCTCACTCCTGGCCGTGCTGATGCAGTTTCAGTAAATAAGCAACATGGACAGCCTTGCCCACAATCCTGGGGGTTTGTTCCATTTTGTAGGCCAGATCCGTCTGTGCTGGCCTCCAGCATGGCTTGCTGCCCTGTTTCTGTAGCAAAGGAGTTTTGCTTGCACTGCCAAAATAGGCCAGTCTGCCCAGCTCATAGGAAGCCCAGCCACAGCTTACTGCATAGTTAGAAATAGATGTTAACAGCTCATCCTCATTCACCCATTTCCCAGGCTAAGAAGCTTGAACTATTCACCTATAATAGATAATTTACCTGTAAAAGCTAAGTGAGGTCCATCTGCCCCACTGCTGTGCTTGTCCAGGCTCTCTGCTCCGTGATACCTGCTGCAGCTTTTCTGCTTTCCCCTTACACAGGTTACCGCCAGCTGCCACCCACCGGATGGCATTTCTTCAATGTGAGGAAAGCTTGAGAACTTGCCATGAGACAAATCTATCAGCAGCATGGGGCTCTTTTGCCAAGTCTTGTATAGTTGTAGGACCTTCCTCTGGTGGTCATATCAAAGGTTCTGAAACTTATATTAAAAGGCAGAGGTGATCACTACTGGATGTTAGAGCCTACAAGAACAGCTTGAATATGACCATGGTCATGATTTATGGATAATATGGCATAACACAACAGAGATAATTTGGAAGCTGCCTAATTAAGGCAGTGTTGAGAGACTTCTAGAACAATACATGATCACCTTGTTTATAGTAAGAAAGCACAAAGACCAGAACTGAATAAAACTCAGCTACCATGGGAAGACTGGTTTGTTTTAAGTCCGTAGCTCTTCCTTATTTTCAGTAATGCTCAGAGAGCTTATTTTCAATGGTGACACTGGAACAGCATTACTCTGTTTGCTTCTCATAACTCCTCCTTTCTGGGTACATTTCATCGAGAAGTTTCTCTGAGGGAGAAACTTGTATTTTCCAGCCCTTTTTAAATATGTGATCCTTTCCATGATTGCCAAGCTCATGTTGACATATGGTTATATGCTGCCCTATGTTATAGTTCTTTTTCCTTTTTTTTTAAACCTTCTTTTGAATTGTCCATTCACCATTTACCATCCACCTCTGTTTCTACTCTGTTTCTTCTGACCCTTTATTACTGGTGTTTCTCAGCTGCTCAGAGGATCATCTTTAATTTCAAAGCTGCACATGAGGATTAATTGCTATGCAGATGTTGTACCAACCTCCCTCTCCAGCCTCTACAAGCAAACTCTTTATGGTGACTACTGATTTTTTTCACTCAGTAGACGGGATCCAAATTCCAATCTCTGGCTGTCTGGACCCTGCTTAATCATAGCTGATGTCACAAGGGCCTGTGTTGGTCATTCTCAGCAGCAGATAGCAGTTCCCCAGACACAGCCCAGCTGCCCATCTGACTCACATTCTACTAGGAGAGTGCTATGTGCTGGAGGTGCTAGAGTGCCAAACACACCCTTTTCCTAATCCTCTCTGTTGAAGGTGATGTTTGACTTGTCCAATATAACTCATGATAGGTTTGAAGATGAAGCTGCTCCCAATTTTATGGCTGACTCTGTATTTATTTGTGCACTTGGTGCCTGCTGAGATCATTGGTGATTGGCTGCTCTGTGAGCTTTCAAACAAAGTTATTGACAGAAGGCCTTTTTATACAATGGGGCTTTTATGTTTGGACCTAGTAGGCACAGGGCAGTAGAAGCAGGACCCTTGTGGTCAGCACAGTCCCTGTAATAGGGAACATTATATTCCCTTTTTAGCCTCCCAGAGCAGCTCTTCCAACTCTTGGCTCCTGCCTGTTGCCTTTTCAACTCCTTGCATCCTCCCTAAGAAGCAGAGACCCCACAGATGGGATGTGTGGTGGACATACTAGTGCTCACTGGCACAGCTTTTCTGAGCCCTCATTCCCTCCAGCTCTCACTTCATATTCTTTATATTCTCCAGCCATGGGGTATATTTTTGTTGGTTTCCAGGCCTGTTTGGCAAATACTCTCCTTCCACTCTTGGTTTTCTCAGGGAGTCTTTAATCTTTTTTTACTTGAAATATTATTTTCACTTTTTTTTTTTTTTTTTTTTTTTTTGTGGTATATCCTACAATCTCCCTAGGAGAAAACTTTAGCAAATCTGTGACACGTCTGCCTCTTTTTATCCGTTTTGTAGGGAAATTATTAAATTTTTAATACATGCTTGTACTTTTGTCGTTACTTTTCTCAGTTTGGATACGGAACCACAAGAGTTCACATAAACTCCACCCTTGGCTAAAATCCTCAGCTTGCGTACCTGGGAAAACCACAGTAGCTGGGTGGAGAAAGTATAGTCTTCACAATTAAAATGCCAGCTGACTAATGAAGGCGAATTTATTAGGGAGAATTTTCTGACAGTACATTTTCACCCTTGGCAATAATCTAATAGGCAGCATAACAGATAACAAGTGAAATAACGCCTGAGCATAGCCTGGACAGAGGGAGGCTGCAGTGGGTTATCCTTGGATTCATGTGAGCATCTCCCTTCACTGCCCAGGAAGATGGGCAATGTTCCTGGCCCACCCTGTTTCTTTCTGCCATTTGTTCATAGACAGTGAGTTTTCTCCTAGAAGCCTCTTTTTTTTCCATTTGTGTCTTTATACAGTTCCTGCCCTAGTACCTCAATTTGTTAATTTTTGTTAATCCATGCCTGTTTGGAGGTCCCTTGCAGTCTCCCTCATTTTCCAGTTGCCCACTCACTGCTCAACTGTATTTATGAAATAGATTAAAAACTATTTGTCAAGCATTTCCAAGGTTGTACAAAGTTCATCATACAAGTACCAAGAGAGTTTGATCCATAGCTTAGATTTTTTTTAAAAAGTCTTCCTACATGTAAGTTAGGCAACTGAACAAGCTATTTAGAGCAGTTGCAGAGGTCTTTGAGTTCTTCTAGGAAAGATTAGATACACGTCTTGAAGATGGTGCAGATATAGTTAGTACAAATCAGAGATCCTTCATCCCTACAAACATGCAAATTAAAAACAATTATAATATACAACATTGCCTAATGCTTAATATAAGCATACACCCAATGCTCATGCAGCCACGAATCAGTTTATCTAAAGAGACGAAGTGGAAGATGAAGAAAAAGGCAGGGTGACACCTGATCACATTAAGTAAAGGCTAGCTCTGAGAAGGTGGTTTCCAAACGGATATTTTGGGAGCATTTTAGGTCATTGTGGAAAAATAGAGGTGGTGGGCATCACAGAAACATGGTAAAGCTATGCAAACAATACATAACCCAATAATTTCCAGAAGGGTATGAATAAGCCAGGGCTCTGAGACATCACCATTGCACAAAGTAATGAAGAAATCACCAAGAGTGGACAATCATAACTTTTAGAAAGTGGAAGTCATGAAAGAAATGGAGTCCAGACATAAAGTCCAGACACAGGGTGTTGAAATAACCAGGGAGCCTGTCAGAAGGAATCACTGTCAACACTGAGGCTGTGACAGATGAGGGAAAAGAAGAGGGAAACAGCTCCAGAGCAGAACATGGATGTGAAACTAGCGGGGAAAGGCCACTGTAACACCAGAAAAGATCTCCAAAACCAGAAGAGCACAAAGAGGTACTGACTGCCCTTTCCTGATTTTGTGGAGGGTCACTTCAATGCTTCCTTAGGGATGCAATGGGAGTCAGTATTGGAAGCAGCCTTGGTGAAAGTTGCTGTCAGTGGATTCACATCATTTTAAAGGCAGCAGTGAGCAAGGAAGAGCCAGTCAACCCCAACAGCTGGTCTGGGAGCTGGAGATGCCATGGGCTGGTCGTGCTCATTCCTTCCAGGAGGTATCTGCTTCAGGAGGCAGCACTTTTCCAAGAAAGCAATAAGTCATGCAGACACTCAAATGACAACGCTGTTGTAAAACAAAATGCAGTTTTCCACAAGATTGCAGTTTTCCAAGAATTAGCAAACCTTTAGGCCTTTGTCTGAGGTGGAGTGCTAATGGTAGCCAAGGAGCTGTGGAGCTCCTGTGCTTTTCCTTTCCATGAGTAATGATTTGGCATTTGGAGTCTGGGAGAGATATTCTCATGGAAGATCTGAATGCTGTTCCTTGGTCACTGCATGTAAGACAGTACAAACAGCTGACAGGTTTAAATTACTGACAACACTCTCCATTGTCCTGCAAACATTAGTTTTTCCATCTAAGATTTATAGCCTCTCATCTCCGGTGTCTTCATCTAATACAAAGGGCAAAATCTTGCCATGCCCAACAGGAATTAATAAAGAGCAGATGGATGCCATGTTCATAGGAGCTGGACTCCACATTGCTAATTCCTCCATGGTGATAACAAAAGGAGATGTGGCTCAGCCACCCATGTTGAACAGACATTGGTACATGGAACCATTCTTTGAACCTCTCTTTGATGTCGAAATGCAAATGTGTCCAATCCTGAGTGCAAGGGGTCCACAGGTGTCATTCCACGGAGTGAGGATGGCTGCAGCAGGTAGAAGGCTGGGTAAATTAGGGACGTAAATTTGAACAAAATGGGCAGATTAAAAGGATTGGTTGTGAGATAAAGTGAGTATGCTGTGAGATAAAGGTACGTAATGGTCTGCAGCTGAAAAGATTATAGAGGTGATATGTAAAGAATGTCCTGAATTAATCACTTCCTTTGTGTAAGTATTTATGTTTTGCAAATCATTATCACTTAGCAACCTATGCTGTCCTTTTTATTTTTTACAGGCTTAAACTGTTTCCTGGGGGTATTATCTCTGTCTGGCTCAGCAAAATTAAAACAGTATCTCACTTGACACTGTCTGTAAGTAGATGGAAATAGTTGGCTCCAGATGTGTTATGAATTGCATGTAGAGAATTGACATGGTTTAGATCATAGAAAGTGGAGCATATTTGGTGTTCAACACTTTCTTATAGAGCAGTAAGCTGTGTTTAGCTTTCTGGATCTTATCAAATGCTTGTTCAAGCCAAGTCACAACTCTTGCCAAGAATACTTAATGCCACGTTTGGCATTACATTATGGAATGTAAACCAGGAAGAGACCTGTCGGGATTGCTGGGTTCCCCCTCTGCACTGAGACCCCCCCCACCCTTGCCAGGGAGCCCTGCCAGACCCCTACCACACCACTGGGAAATATCACAGGGAGGATTGTCCAAGGACTCCTGAAAAATCTTTCTGGAAAGGGATTCTCCAACCTCTCCCTCCACTCCATGCCTTGTACATTTTGGAAATGTTCCCTAATAGGCTGTCAAAGCACGCTTTGTTGCAGAAGGAAAACTGATTTCTTTATGTCTTTGTCTACACAAATAATGTAAAATGATCAAGAAGCTTTTATGTGTTAGAGGATTTTTTCCATCTCTGTTCCTAATATTCTTTTCTTGGACTAAATGAGCCAAGTTCCTAAGTTTTTCCTTTTGAATCCCTTGGTTTATATTTCTCCTAATTCTTGTGCTCCTTGAATGCTTCCAGGTCTGCAAGCACCATGCCCAGACCAGGACCCAGCACTCCAGTTAATTTACTGAAAGATCATAGCGTATATCAAACCACACCAAATTGATGCTCACTTCTGTGTCAAGAGGAGTGAAGGTAATGCTCACCTTCTCCCAGTTCTCAAACTGATTTACTGCCATGCCAGGGCAACCCACATGAGGGTCAGTGGTGATCCCATTCAAACTCTGGCAAGCTCAGACCTCCCACCCAGCCTGCAGCTATTGCACTTCCTCTTGCACGCTGTTATTTTCAGCCCTGTCTAGATGAGCAGAGAGCAAATCAGCAGAGGATATGGAGTGGATGGTGCGTGCTTTGTCCTTCTCTTCCTCCCTGAAATCTGCTGCCCGGCACTTGTGGATGCCAGGGAGGGAGGACAGGGTTGGGCTGTGAGTCATCCTCCACCTCTGCTCCCTCCCTGAACCAGGAGCTGCACGTTCCCTGCTGACTGCAAGCTATGGCCAAGGCCCCACTCTTGCAGGGAAAAAATCTCTCACTGCACATATCCACTTCTGTGGCACAAACATGGCCCCATGTTTAGAGCAGCACTCCCTTCCCATTTCTCTGGCAGATGAGTTCTGCACTCCTCTGTGTCACTGCTGGCAGCAGATGCCTGCTGCTTCCCTGCTGCATGGCCCAATCAACAGTCTAGCCATAAAGAATTTCAGCATTAAAAATGGGTCAAAAAAGTCTGAAGAAAAAAAAATGATCTCATGACATTTTAATACTTGATGGAGAGTAAGACAGTACAGGTCCACAACATGGGCATTTACAAACCTGCAGAAATGCAGGTTCCTGAGCTGATTAATAGCAAGAAAAGTTTAAACACTTTAAAAATAGCTGCAGTAACATCAGAGGTACAGACCTAAAGGGAGAGGTGAACTGAGGAATTAAACACTGGATAGCTTTTAAGCGTTAAAAATAACATGTTTCTGGCCATAGCCTTCCACTGGGAGTCCCCTCTAACACCTGAGCCTCTCAAACTCAGAAGCTATATGCTGGGAGATGCTCTCCATCATTGCCTATCCACACTCCAGCTGTGGTGGGGCAGGACAGACCTTGTCTGGTCTGCACTGGAGGAGCCATGTGATTGGAAAGTGGGTGCACACACCTGGCACCACTCCAGCTCCAGGGCATCAGACAGCCAGAGGCCTGGCTTTCATTGTCAAGAACACTTTTTATTTGTTGTTATTAGTTTGTGAGAGTTTTTTAATTAGTTCTTTGTATTAGAGCATTTGGCTACTTTAAGACTACTTTTTGTTTCTTCTATCCACAATCTGCAGAACTAAAAATGCATTTCTGCTTGCCTGTTTTGTTTGCAGAGATCTTTGCACACTCCAGGCAACCCAAGCAGCCTTGGCTTTTCAAAGAGGGAATCTATCATCAGCCAACACTTGTAAAATCCTGCAATACCATGACCAGCATCGCATGGCTGTGCCTTTGGCTTTGCTTGGCATTTGTAAATAATTTTTATATAGCTCTGTATGAAGGTGCTATGCAAGAAGTGCCAGTTCGCACGCTGCAGCGCCTCAAAGGAGGCGACTGTCCTGCTCTACTCTGCACTGGTGCAGTCTCACCTCGAGTCCTGTGTGCAGTTTTGGGCACCACAATATAAAAAAGACATTAAGCTATCAGACAGCATTCAAAGGAGAGTCACGAGGATGGTGAAGAGTCTGGACGGAAAGCCTTATGAGGAGTGCCTGAGATCACTTGGTTAGTTCAGCCTGGAGGAGAGGATACTGAGGGAAGACCTCATCCCAGTCTACAAAATCTTCACAAGGGGAAGTGGAGGAGCAGGTACAGATCTCTTCACTCTCATGACCAGTGACAGGACTCAAGGAAATGGCATGATGCTGATTTGGGGGAGGTTTAGGCTGGACATCAGGAAGAGGTTTTTCACCCAGAGGGTGGCTGAGCACTGGAACAGGCTCCCCAGGAAAGTGGTCGTGGCACCAAGCCCGTCTGAGTTCAAGAAGTGTTTGGACAATATTCTCAGGCACTTGGTGTGGTTCTTGGGGTGACCCGTGCAGGGCCAGGAGTTAGGCTCAATGATACTGATGGGTCTCTTGCAACTCAGCATATTCTATGATTCTATGAGTATTTTCCCATAATTTCTTTCCTGTACAAAATCTAAGCCCTCCTCTTGTATGAAAGGGAGGTGAAATCTGTGCTCAGCATCTCTGAGTAAGGGGAGGCACCTGCCCTCCACTCCAGCAAGAAGCAGTCCTTCTCTCCTGTTCACCAGTGCTGCAGGGACCTACTGGAGCAGCACGTAGCAAAGCTGTCCTGAGTTAACTAGGCCAGTCTAGTGGGGCCATTAGTCATCCACTCATCACATGCCTCATTGCCTGTGCCCTGAACAGACATGTTCCACTGCCTTTATGTAAACCCCACCAAAGAGCTGGTTGGTGATGGGGAGCCTCACTGCCCACCACCACCCACCACCCCAGTGCCCATCAGGGACCTTGTGCCTTGGGTGACATTGAAGCCTGCCATGAAAAGGCAGAGGTGCATGAGCTAGGTGCAACAGTGCCAGCCCTGAGATGAAAAGCCCTCATGCAGCAAAAGCCCTGGTCCTGGTTGGTAGGGTTAACTCTCTCCTCCCACTCTCTCAGCTGGGAGCACACCATCAGGATAGAGGGTTGCCATCAATTTTTATGCCAAAAGACATGGGGAACTCAGACCCTCCCGGTCCCCTAACTTGTAGGCTCAGCCCCATCTCAAGCCAACAGTCCTGGTGGATGTTTAACAACCATGAAGCACTTGGTTTTGTCTAATCCCCTGTATGTGCAATCAAGCAAGTTCTTATCTTGACTTAACCTACAGGTAAAACCACTCTGGTCATACTGTTGGCATATTTCAGGGATTTATGTCCACACCCCTGTGGCACACGCACCCCTGTATCCCTCAGGTTGCCTTTCATCATCGGTTACGCTTCAATCCTCTGCAATCAGATACGGTTATATGAGCAACAGGGAGAAATATTTACCAAAATGAAATTTAGACGGGGAAGTGGGGAAGAAAGAAAGAAGAGAGGAGAAAAGAACTAAAAATTATAAGTCAATGTTATTTGAAATACACATTGATGTTTGTTAGAAAAATAATTGGTTTCACTTTTGCACATTGGCAGTTCTATACAGGAAAATTTATCTCATGCAATATATTCTTTGCCTTCTAGTTTACACAGTAATTTGATTTTTAAGATATAGGTTTCTTTCCTCCCACAAACATTTAGCTCTTGCCAATGCTGAGAGTGGTCGTTGGTGAGGACCTCAAGAGAACTTGGATTGTGATGAGCTGGGCATGTTGGAAGTCCAGTTCTGGATAATGTTTCTACATTTTTACTGTTATTCTGTAAAAATCCACTAATGCTTTCCCAGAGTTTCCTCTTATGGGATGCTGTCTTGGCTGTGGTCCACTGGGGATGGCTGAGATTTGGATACAGATTGCTGAGTGGAGGTGTTGCAGCACCTGTGTGCAGGTGACCAACCCAAGTCCTGTTCACCTGCCAAAGCAGCACATTAGGCTGAGGAACACCCCTTCCTCAGGACCCTTTATTCCTAGTAAGAGAAAACAAGACCTTGGTTACTCCTGCAGCCATGACTTTGGGCAGAGCAGCTCAGTGATCTTGTGTTCTTTTGCCAGTCTTTTTGAGAATGCCTGACAATGTCATTTTTCCACCTGATGTCCTGGTGGGAGGCTATAGAGACACCACTAAAAACAACAGCTTAGTAGACATCACCATCTATCACTGTGTCTGCGTGTGAGTGGTGTTTTACCTGGCAGGGGAGTTGGGAGTCAAGATAAACCCCACTGCAGTCTCCTGCAGCACGCAGCTCTGGGCAAGACAGACAGCAGCAGAATTTTTTATCACATTTTTATTGTAACTGGGGAATAAAAATAAGAAATTGTGACAAAACCTGAATGGTCTTATGGAGAAGGTGACCCTAAGCTTGTATCCCATGCTGTGGACTGCTTCGTGTTAGGGCACTCAAGATGCCTCCTCCATGCTCCAAAATGGAAATTTTTTCTTACTGATGGCAGATTCAGCTGGTTAATCACCATGGGCTTCTCTGAGTTCCAGAAACAGAAAGCTGCATCAAAATTCAGTGTTGTTACTGCTGGTATTGTCCACAGCCCCGTGGGATTCAAGTGGGGTTTCTGCTCTCTACAGAAGTTGTTCATCTGGCTCTTCTGGATGCACCCTGACTTGTGACTGCCACCTCAGCACTTAATGAAGGAGTTAATGAACATCTTCTCCTCCTTCTTGCTCAATGTGGTTGTAATGGCAGTCTGGACCCTTCAAGGAGGGAGAGCAGGAATAGATCTCGTCAGGGATCTGAACAACACTAAAATGTATTCCCAAAATCATGCTGTTGCCTTGTGAATATCTGATGTGGCATGAGTTATAGAGACATCTTTGTGGACATGGAAAGTGTTAAAATGTGCCTACTTACTGTGCTGCAAATGCCATGCATTGCAAACTTGGGAAAGTATCTCAGGCAGTATGAGTTTTGCCCTTAAGCAATATGTGAATTACTACTTAAAATTAGTATCCCATGCTTGTTAGGATTTGTTTTTTCATTAAGTTCCTTTGCACCCTCCTCAGCATATGTACATCTGATATGTGTTGTTATTCTTTCTATTGCTGTATACTTTCCAGCAGGACCACAGGGATCAGGGTTCTCTGTACTAGGGTTTTACCCTGAGAGATTTGCAGGACAAGAGCTATGGATGAGAACTGTGAGCGCTTCAAAGCAGTCTGAAAGCCTGTAGGTACATGCTCAGTGGCACCACCAGACCCCAGCCAGCCAATGCCAAGGTGAAAGCCTCACCCTGACTTTGCAAAGGAGGGAGAGGTCAAATCAAGGTCATACTTAAGTAGCTCATGTAAAATTTTCTTTCTTAAAACTCCTGCCTTATGCCATAGAGTCCCCCAAGGAAAAGTCCCAGGGAACACCTGTTCTCTGGGGTTAAGCTGGGAAACTGAGTGGGGAAGCCAAGTGGACGTATGATTTCCCAAAAGTGTTCGGAAGACCCATGCATTCCCATGGGGGTCTATGGGTGGGAGGTGACATATGTCACAACAAAAGCCACAGAAGCATGTAAAACACAAGCTGGTCTGATTCCCTCTGTGAGCTCTACTCTACATTGATGAGATGGACTCAGAGACCCAGTGCTTGGCACAGAGAGGGCCATCACTGAGGGGGAAAATACTGATGTTTCATAGTTTGGGTTTTATTTTGATTGTATCCACTTCAGTAAGGCTGCTTTCAGGACAAATTTTCTACTGCTGCTCAGCATGTGGCATGGTCCATGGCACAGGCTTTGGAGACGCAAATTTCAGTCCTTTCACTGACCCAGTAATTGCATGTGTGAGCCACGGCTCTGTGTCCCAGGAGAAGGCAGGGGCTCTCCTAGAGGTGAGACCCTCAAGTGGTTGCAGCAGGCGGGTCTTGGGTAGGTGGATAAGGATGGCCCTGGGAGGCTGTGACGGCATCTGGGCAAAACAAACCCCTCTGGACATCTGTGCCTTGCAGCTCTCTTTCCTACTTACACTTGGGATGTGGATTTTATGTGCAGGATTCATCTCTCATAAAGACAATGAAAGAGCAGTTATTTACCTTTGCTTTGTTCTCTGGTTTTCCTAATTTACTATTAATTTTGTTTTACAGGTAGGCAATGAGTTATTTTCGTATTGGTGTGGTTATTTCATGGCTGAAGAAAGGGCAGAGTTGCATACGAAGTACCAGGTAAAGAAGGAGTCCTTCATGCTCAAGGCCCTGATGATGGCAAATGTACTCAGAGAGAACTCTTCTGCTCACATAAAATACAGGAGGCTTTAACAAAAAAAGTCTCAGGTTTCCCTTTTAAAAATTCAGTCTCTTAAACCAAGAAAAATGCATTCACGGGAAGGGAGTGCCAGTAATAACATGCCTGCTCTCACATTCAGTGGTAAAAGAGAAATATGCAGCAGTTTCCCCCGAGGGAAGAGGGATTCTGGAAGTTAAACAGAAATGTTTATGGTTGTGAAGACTTAAAAGGCTTCCTAGACACCCTGACTTCCCTCTTGTATCCTGAGCACCTCAGAGTAATGCATCACCCCTGTGGCCCAGAAAAGAGCTTGCTTTCAGTGGCCCCATCTTCTGCTGCGAGACAGAAGAAACACCAGAACAAGGATGTGGATAAGTGTCAACAGCTCCTGCCCTCCAAAATTCCTGGTGGGGACTATTTACATATTCTTTCTGTGCAGGAGCCCGCTGGTTTCTCAAGAGCTCAAGCCTTCACCCGCCCTAGTTGAAAACAACTATTGTTATGGGATTTGCTTTGTTAAATTTAAGGCAACTCACATAAAAAAGAAAGAATTCTGCGTTCGATGTGTCATCCTTTACACACTGATCAACTCTCCTGCTCTCATTTCTGCATTTGAATAATTTTGTTAAAATTGCATTTAAGACCTTTCTGTAACGTGGCTTTTGGCTTGGCACAAAATACAAATAATTATTGTGCTCTAATAACATCTTCATTCTATGAGTACTCCTCCCGCAAATATGCCATGTAATCTACACAGACAGCATCAAAATCTGAGTCACTTCTTCTACACAGTACTAAGTGTCCATTTTGCTTAAGAAGGTGATGTTTGCCAATTCCATTTCATACCTGCCCTTCCCTTTTTTCTAGTCTTTCTATCCTCCTGGCAGAAGACCATATAGATAACCAGAGCACATTCTAACATGTCTTTGTGTCTGCATTTCACTTGGCTTTCATATGGATTTTGTCTCATGTCGTATGCCAGGGACACTCTGGTGGCTCCATTCAGTTGATGGTCTCCCCTCTCGCCTATGTCTCAAATAAGAGAGATCTCAACCATCTGGCTGAGATGAGTGGCTGAAAATCGTGTACAGAGAAGTCAAACTCCATAGTCCAAAACAAATTTCCTGGCTGTTTTTACTAGGTAGAGAATAATCTACAACCAAAGCAAATCTTGTTTCATGGCTAAGATGCAAATCTTTCCTCCCTTGGAGCCACAGGAGATCCTGAACCTGGTGGAAATAAAACAATTTTGCTGAATGGGGTGAGGGAAGGAAGAGCACCCAGGACACCGGAGGTTTGCAACCACAGGAGATCACAGCCAGGCCCTCCAACCTCCAACCATTCAAACTGCTGAATGCCAGAAATGCAGAGATGTTAGTCAGCGTATACCAAAAAGGGGATGACTGGCAGGATGAAGTAAGCAGGAGCTCATTCATTGCTAAGCAGAATGTTGGGATAAATGGGAAGAGACCTTCTTTAGGAGGAAAACTGGTTTGCTGGATGATGAAGAAGGAGGTTCTCCTGTAACATAAACATGTCTAGCACAGTCTCAGTGGGGACCTTTAAGTGTCATGAGACAAGAAGGCTTCCCACAACCTGAGTCAGCGCTGTAACCCCCGTGCTGTAGATTACCACGCAGATGTGCACCCAAAGCAGCAGGAAAAATTGGAGATTGCACCCCTCCAGAGCCACAGGTGCTCCACAGATCTTCCTGCTGCCCCAGAATATATCGTCATCATGCCAAAGCAGGAAAAGCAGAGGGTGTGACTGTCCTGTATTGCCCAACCTCTGCCCACTCAGGTGACATCTGCTTGGCCATGCTGGTGAAGAAGAGAGGAGAGGGCTGGCTGGGCACTGGGGCAGGAGGAGCACGTTGGCATGTTAACCCATGATTAGCTAGGATCAGCTGTGACCTTGGGGAGGGTTTGATGGGATGGGCTGTCCCTAGGCATAGTCCTGACTGCAGTGTCTGATGGAAGATGCTGGCTAAGCAGAGACCATTCCATTCTACTCAGTAGGAGTTAGATGAGAGGCACCAACTGGCCACTGAAAATCAACAGTGTTGGCTGAATGAAAACTCTTAGATAATACTAATGGGCTCAGCAGACAGGCCAGAAAGGTGATAGTAGTCACCACTGGCTGATCTCAGCATCCTCTCTCTGACAGCAGCCCACATGCTTCAGGAGGTAGAGGACTCTTCATGGGATTCCTGTAATGATATCCTACGGGACAAAGGATATATTTCTCACCTCTTCAGGTAGGATCTCATAAAGGCCATGAAGTATGAGTTATACTTGACCAAATTAAAGAAAGGCTATGACTGGGGCTTGACTTCTCTGGCACTAGAGCAGATATTATCTCAGTGGTTTCAATTGATGGGAACTGAGGAATACCTCAGGAGGGATGAGAGCTGGGAATATCTCTTCCTCCTTTCTCTTCCTTGAGGGAATATAAGGAAGAGGGGAGGTTTGTCAAGACCTTCTTTAGTCACTCCATCTCTACAACTTAAGTCTTTCTAAAGTTAGGCAAGTGTTGGGGCTGGGGGACAATTGTCCTTGAGCTGGAAAATGCTGCTAGCTTTCTGCTCAGCCTGTACCTATGTTGCAGAGTCCAGTTTACTCACTTGCATGATGAGCGATTAAAGAATTTTGCTTTTGAGATGCTTCTGTGAGCACATGCTGGGAATGACTCCTGTTCAAATCCAGTAGCTGACATAGCAAAATCTTGCACTCCATTGTTGCAAATTATTAATTCAAAGTCACAATCCATTTGGAGTAACTCATGGAAACCCATTATTATTTTGCCACTGCTTGTTGAGCTGCTGAGATAATCAAAATGCTTGTGAGAACAAGGAAAAAATCTTGCTCTTGGCCTAGAAGGTGTAAAGAGCGGTGACACACCCCAAGAGAGAAGCAGCAGGACATGTGGGAGCAGAGAAAGAGGACTTGGGAGGATAGGATCCATGAGACCCCCCTGGAGCCTCAGTCACATGGACCTCATCACGGTTAAACCTAACACTTTCAAGACAGGCTCTTACCTGTTCTCTCATTTCATTGGTAAGGTAGAGGGGAGGTAAAGGAGGAATGTAATGTGAAATAGTTTCTTTAAAAAGCTAGTAAGGCAAAAGCCCTTGTTATGTTTTGGAAGCCCGGCACTCCTTAAGTTAGAGCCAACATAGGACAGCTGGCCCAGCTGTCCAGGGAGACCTGGGAATCTCTGGGAGACCCTGCTCCTTTTTAACCAAGAAGTCTAGGAATGGGCAACAAATTAATGGGGAATATTTCCTTTAAGTAATGAGGAAAAATGTGAATTATTGCTGAGGTTTCCATTCTACACCAGTAGGAAGCCATTTTTCTACTCCGGCCAAAAATATTATAGAATACTTGGCACATAGGTTACCTGCTTATCCAACGGTCCCTGTGAATGATTTTGTGGGTGTATGAAAACATCCATGTCAGACCCTCATAGCCCCAGGGGCAGCAGGGAAAATGCACACCAGGACCTCCAAAGATTGACAGTAGCTGTAACCCTTCCAGCAGGAAGGTATATAACAACATTTCATAGATATGATCATTTACAAAATGAAAATGTCAGTGTAACTGATAATATTTGAAGCTATTTTCCCACGACTAATAATACCTCTGAAGGTGAATATGCAGCTGCAGTTACCAACGGGTGGGCCAAAGTCAAAGGCCCATAAATATATTCTAACCATAATCATTCTTTTTGCCAATAAAAAGCATGGCCTTTCACAGACAAAATATACAAAAAAGCATAAAACATATATGAAAGCAGTGACACTGTAATTATGCAGCTTCTAAACAAAGCCATGGAAGAAGAGATTACTTGAAGGAGATAAGTCATTTGGGAACTTAGCAGCTAATTAATTCTGACTTTTGCTCTGCATTTCATAAGTTTCCACACACATTGTGTCTCTAAGGCTAAATCCTGTAGGCCCTTACCAGCTCACATTTAAGGGCTAATTTACAGAGCCTCTGTCCTGCAGAACACGGTTTGTTGTTCTTTGTACAGCTGCATAAAACATTGTAAACACTTAAAAGCATATAATGTTGGAGTAGAAAATAAAACGCAAATCTTAGAGGAAGACCAGTTTTTTTGCAGTACGTTTGGATCCTGTGAGAGTGAAGTAGCTGAATTCAAGGGTTATACATATTTACTCTGTATGACTGAGCCAGTAAGGTAAATGGACAATTTGTGTGTTTATATACCTCTGCATTTATATATTCTTTCCCAAATTCATGTCTCTTACTGGCGGTCAAACAGTAGCAGATGCAAATAGTTAAATTCTTTTGTCCAGACTGCTGTTATCTATATTCATTAATTTTCTACGACCTACACAGAACCCCCTGACCTAACCCCTGAAATGTTGCCTCTACAAGATGCCTCCTGTGAGGGCCCTTTTACTTCTTGGAAGCTGGCCTTCTTTCTGAAGAGTCTAACAAATACTTTCAAAATTAGGGCTGTTCAACCAGGAGTTGCCAGAGCCACAGAAGATGACTATCAACATAATTTAACTGGAAAATTTTCAACTCTTGAACATACCGTGGTGACATTTGCTGATGGTATTCTTAGCATGCATGGGAGGAATGGGGCTTTTTGTTAATATGTATCTCTAAGGTTATGTGTGTAGGATTTGGCCTTTTCAGATTGCTGTACTAACATTAACTATGGGTTGGCATGTTAGTAGGTGTCCTGTGCTTATAAAAATCACCTGGCATAGACAATACTAAGGAAAGCCAGAAGGATGTTGTAGCTGAAAATGATGTTGTTGGCAAAAACTGTTGTTGCTGCCACTGGTTAGCACGAGGGGAGCTCCCATAGCTCGGGAAACACGAGATGAAGCCAGACACTGACCCAGTGGATCCTGATTCCCATAAGAACGATCCAGAGAAACATCTTGTCCTTTACCACAGCTCTGTAATTCTCTGGGGAGGAAGGAAAACTACAGGATTAAGAGAGAGGAATACAAAAAATTCTTCAAATTTCCAAATGTAGAGGAAAAAGACCTCGGCTACCTCCCAGTGCATAACCAGTACTGCCTTTCATGGCTATGTAATGATGAGCATCTCACAATGCACTGCAATTCTTTCCTGCATGCAAGTGCATCAAAATGGTTACATCTGATTTTGTGTTTGTTTCTTAGTTTGAGATAAAACGATTTGCATAATGTTGTAAAATCTTTGGGGGTTTTTATCTCTATACTTGCCTTTATTAGAGCATACTGACACCACAATAATTACATTGGTGCAATGATAACTTCTCATGGATGCAACGTAAACTTCTGGTAACCCTGTATTGAAGTGAGTTGCAGAGATTTAGCTTAATTTGTGATTTCTGAAGCTGCCGGTGCTTGATATCAGTGTTTTTCCAAAGGCATAATTATCTGAAGTGCAGGGTGGGGCTGAAAAAGGGAACAACTTCAGACTGTCACTAACATTTTAGAAAAGGACAAAAGATTTCACACTAAAAAAAGGTAAAAGGCTACAAATACTTTTTAAGCATCTATGCAACTATTGTTATTGCAATTACAAATGGAAAGACAGATTGTACATTGAAGTGCAGTCCCCAGTTTTCTCTTTCTTAGCATGTGCTCGACACTACGAAAAGCCTGGAGCATCCATATTCTGTATATATCAGCTCAGAGAATGGAATCATTAGCACCAAGATGCCTTACCAGATGCAGAAAATGAAAGACGGTAAGAAGAGACTGGCACCTGCTAATTCTACTGCTAATTTTAATGTTATTTTAATTACCATTATGGAGAATGGAATGAAGAGTCTGAGGCCCAATACTGTTTTCATAACATTTTATGAGAGGCTTGTCACCACTTTCATGGGAACAGGAGTGGGTGTCATACCTTCATATACTAGTAATTTGAAAGGGATTGCCAGTATCTGTATCATCTGCAAAGTCAGATGGCCTCTGTAAATCAAGCGAATGAGCTGAAGCCAATAACAGGAGAGGACCTGCAAAGATGAATTCAAAGAGGAGAGGGAATGGATGTTAAAGCAGCAGAAACATGACTGCATTGCTTTAACTAGTGTGTATACAGAAGCTGTGTATCCTGCCTACCATGCCGGGAGAAACTTAGAGAACTGCATTCAGGTTTAGGAGACTGTAAGAAAAAGATATAAAATGAAATGTGGCTGACTAAAAAAACCCAACAAAACAAAACCAACCAGACAAAGCTCTCCCAAAGCATCTTCCAAGGTTCTTAGGTATTTGAAATCAATGGAGTCTGCCATATGAAACCAAGAAAGGTCTGAGCAAAAATGCCCTAGGAATATAATGGTTTTTCTGTGCATGAATAACAATGTAGAGACAGATTAACTCACTGCAAGTGAAACTGAAGACCCTCAGCCATGTAGCGTAGGTTTCTTCATGGAAAGGGTGGTCAGGCATCGGAATGGGCTGCCCAGGGAGGTGGTGGTCACCATGCCTGGAAGCATTCAAGAAACAACTGGATGTGGCACTTAGTGTTATGGTTTACTTGACAAGGTGGTGTTCTGTCAAACATTGGACTCAGTGATCTTGGAGGTCTTTTCCAACCTAAATGATTCTATGATTCTATGAGTGAAGGTTCCTTAAAGACTGGAGGGGGAGAGAGGTGTCTTTGTAGACAGTGAGATCTTGTCTTCAAGAAAACATTGACACACTAGTCAAAAAGAGAGAGCCAGAGGAAGGAGGGGCAACACACCCTGAATCTGTTCCCAGGAATACAGAATCCAAATGTCAGTTGGCAACCTAATGATGGGGGATTACACTGGAGAGACACTCAATCATTCCTGGACTTTCTTTCAATAAATGAAAAAGAAAAAATGGGTAAATAGTGAAGATTGAACAGAAAGTATAACATGGCCATCAAGGCCTGGAGGGATACCTGCCCACAAAAGATGTTGTGCATACTGGATTGACAGCACAGGTAGAGCTGACTTCACCTGTATGCACTGAAGTGGCCATGGGGAAGCCTAGGCTCATGCTGAATTCATGCCATGAATTCAGACTTACAACTTGACAAAACTACTTTGCAAAACTGTAATTCTCTGCTTACAGAAGTGCCTACTCCTAGATTGACATCAGATGGACAGTGGAGCAGAACAGCAGAGAAAAGAGGACAAGACCTACCTATATCTCATGTTTCTGCTGAACGGAGACAGAGAAACACAGAGAGATATAAATGAAAGAGATCTGGGGAGATTGGGGAATGAAATAAGAACCAGAAAGTGGAGGGTCAGTGAGAAATGTGAACCATCATCAGAACACCTTAGGTGAAAACAAAAGGCTAAAGAGATAAGGAGCAATCAGAGAAGATATCCTTACAGTGGATGCAGAAATCTCAAAGCAAGCAAATGGATCTGGGGCAGGGAAGGAATTAAAAGGAGCCAAAAGTCTAGAGGATGCTAGCTATCATGCAACAAGGGGAGGGAAAGGCTTCTGGATGATACCTTGAAGGAAGAAAAAAATGGCTACAGGCAAGTAGTGGAAATGAAGGAAAAAGGAGAGGACTGGACAAGTGCTGATACTTGTGTAGAATTGTTAGGCAGAATAGGATAAAAAAAGTCCCACTATAGGAAGGGCAATGTGGGACACATGAAGTAAGTGAAATTCAAAGCCTTTGGGAGAGTTCAGGAGCAGCTTTAGAGGAATCAAAGCAGGGAGGGTTACTGTGGGACACAGTGGTGAGAACTCTGGGAGGAAACCTGGAGGTAGTCAGAGGGCTAAAGACAAGAAAAAGCAGAGGAGAACAGAAAGGAGGATTAGAAGATGAGTGAGAGAAGGTCTTCGGGTTAGGGAAGAGCTACAGAAACAGAAGGGAGAAGCAGCAGGGGGACAGAGGATGTGGCTAGAGGAGATCAGAGACCAGGTCCCAGCAGAAGAGCAGGTTAGTATAGAGCAAGAGGAAGAGGTAGACAGTATGGATTAGGAGTCATGAGCCATGCTGGCAGTTGGCAGAAGGAGCTTGCTTAGTCAGCAAGTCAAGCGGTAATTAATTAAATCAAGTCAGGCAGCAATCAGTCAGTTAAATCGGGTAACAATGACTCAATTAAGTTGAACTGGGGAACAATGAACTTATTACATCAAACCAGGGAGAAACGAACCAATTAAATCAGCTGGAAGCGTCTGTGGGTCCATTGGGAGCCTGGGCTAGGTGCCACCAGAGTGGGGGACTTGATGCAGCTGCCTGCTCCAGGGGAAACATCACCACAGCAACTGAGCACCACTGCTGACAGCCTTTCTTGTCGCCCTTTGCCCACAGCAAAGAAGGACACGGTAGACTACAGCTGGTCTG
This sequence comes from Manacus candei, assembly GCF_025592945.1. Lineage (NCBI taxonomy): Eukaryota > Metazoa > Chordata > Aves > Passeriformes > Pipridae > Manacus > Manacus candei. Next base: position 36,835,813 of record NW_026138062.1, read on the forward strand.
ATGAAATATTTGTAATAAACCAAAGGGGTGGGGAGATGGAAACTGTCAGCTTTCAAATTAGCAATAGTGTTGCAGAAATTACTGGGCTGCCTAAGGATGAAGAAAGCTCTGCCTTTCAAATCGAGCCGATGCTGGATATCCGGAGCTGTCATCTTAAGAAAATTAGAAGCTTTGATGGGTGCCTGACAATGACTTAGTCTACCCTAACTAGCATGCAGGAGAGGTATGCTTTCCAATGGCATTCTGGAAGAGCACGGCAGTGTACTGAAACAGTTGCCTATGTCCATTTTGAGGTAAAAAGTGTAAATTATATGGGTTGTTCTGAGACAGGTTGGTTCATGTACTGGCACTGCTAGGAACCATTTTCATCCCCTTTTGTTGGTTCTCCATATCATTTGGAGTTCAGGTGGGGTTTTTTAATTTATTTTTTTATTTTGTTTTGGGGTTTTTTTGTTCTTTCCTGTTCCTTCTATCTCCACAAGCAGGGAACATAACTAAGATCACCCAGTTATCTTAGCAGGAAAGCACCCAGTATGTTTCTCTTGGGATATTTCATGCATATCAATTAACTAAAAGTAAAAAAGGGAAGGTCTGATTGATGAGGACAACCTGAGGCCAAAAAGATAAGGCAGACAGCCATCTGCCCACTACTTGAGGGAAGCGAAATCCCAATTGTTCTCTAAGAGCACCTGTAAGGTCCTTGCAGGTGGGAAAACAAGGTAGTGTGCTTTTCAAGGCAGTACAAATGCTTGAGGAGCTGTAGTGGGTAATAAACAGTGACGTTACATGGGTGACCTTTATCATACTACACATTGTCATTAAAGTAATTATATTGAAAAGGAAATGACTCTTTAGGTGTTATTTCTGGCCAGATAAGTTCCTGGGATTTGCCCAGAGTACGTAAATCAGGGCCAACACCATCCCTGCAGGAATGTTGACCAGTAAATTAAACTGAAAATAAAAGCTGAAGAAGAACAGCTTCCTGAGCAGCATACAACAAAGATGGGGCTTGATCCAAGACTTAGTATATATCAACAATACCACATGTACACCTGTTGTCCCCTAATAAATGTGCCCCAGGACAGTGTGCACTTTGAGACCAGCACAACAGTTTTACACTGAAGGACTGGACTTAATTTTCTTTCTCCCACTCTGAACTGCTCAATAGTCAGAAGGCAAAAAGAGTCTAATTAGAGATGTGAAAGTTTGGAAAGGAACCAGAAATTTTCCAGACGAAAAACCTCCTGCTTCCAGTCTGCACCACAGTGTTAGAGCCATCTGCCATGGAAAAATGGAAAAGAAACTTCCTGGGGTTTGTTTTTTTCTCCTCTTTTGTCCCTTCTGAATAATAGGAGTGAGAAGTTGGATTTGCTTTTGTACAAATCTTCAGTCTAATCAAGTGTATGCAAATTAGTTTAACATTTCAATCAAAAGTTCTAGTCAGACTCTGGTTTATTAGTGCTCAGAAGGAAAACTTGACCTATGCCAGTATTTTCAAATGGGTACTCATGATTTAAATGGTCTACAGGATAGTTAGCCTTGCCTGTGATTATGACCCTATAGATGATGAAATGCACTATCAAAGAGACTGGCCTTATCCTGAATTTAGGCTTTATACCTAAAGCTATTCTTGGTCCTTAATATCATGTTGTGACAACTATCTCTATTTATTTGCAAAAGAAAAAATATTTTTAAAGATGTTTCTTCACTATCTGCATTATTGTGCAAGGTATCTATCTGAACCCTGTAACTTTCATTTTCCTCTTTGTTTATCTGTCAATTATAGGTGGATTCTATGTTTATCCGTCCCCTTCTTCTCCCTTTTTAGCTTAAAATTATGTCAACAAACAAAATATACTCATGTGCATTATAGTGCACAGCTGCAGCTATTACAGGAGAAGGGACTGTCATAATCCAAAAATAATCAATTCATGTCTATTTATTTTACAGGTTTATTAAACAGTACTTTTTATATGCTTGTAAATAGTACACAAAACATTCAATATCTGTAAAGGAATAAGTACAGCTTAGTTCTGTTTATTGGTAGTCAATTACTAAATATTTAATTTTACCCTCATAAAGAGAAAACACTGTGATTAAAACTAAGACTCCTACTCCTTAAATTTCCATCACTGACACATCTCATTCTTTCTATCTAATATCCCTTGCATCATCATTTATAATCAAAGAGCATGCTGACGCTACCAGGTCAGAGGAGTAGCATTAAACACATGAGAGATGAAAAAATTACCCAGCAGAGGAGTACATGGTGCTCCCCACTGTGGTTCCAGCTAGTTTGATATCATCTAATTTTTGAAACACAGAATATCACTAAAGACTTCTCTGCTGCCAGAACTATGTGCTTCTGCCTTGGGAGAAACACCAGGTGTTGGCCTCCAACTGTGACATCCTCCCAAAGGCAGTGCAGTGAAGACCTGATACAAGGCAGCTCAGAGAGATCCATCCTGTATCTCTGCCTGTGGCTCACCTCCTTCAGTTGGACCCATAGGGTCTTGTTTCCACCAACTTTTCATAGAATCAAAGAATCATTTAGGTTGGAAAAGACCTCCAAGGTCATCGAGTCCAACCTTTGATTGAACACCACCTTGTTAACTAAACCATAACACTAAGTGTCACGTCCAGCCTTTTCTTAACGCTTCCGGGGATAGTGACTGCAACACGTCCCTGGGCACCTCGTTCCAATGTTTAACCACCCTTTCAGTAAAGAAATTCTTCCTGATCCCAACCTGAATCTCCACTGGTGCAGCTTGAGGCTAGGTCCTCTCGTCCTGTCAGTTGTTGCCTAGGAAAAGGGACCGACCCCTACCTTGCTACAATCTCCTTTCCGGTATTTGTAGAGAGCAATAAGGTCACCCCGAGACTCATTTTATTCAGGCTAAACACCCCCAGCTCCCTCAGCTGCTCTTCACATGACTTACAATTTTGACTTTTATTTTCCTAATACTTCTCTTACTGAAAATGTTTAAAGTACTTTGACCTTGGAATGACACATTTCACTGAATCAAGTTGGAAGGTGACTGGAGAGGGAAAAACACATGAGTTCCAGATGTCTCTAAAGCTTTTCTTCCATTAGAAGATAGGCTTTCCCTTTTGCAAAGTGCAGGTGTGAATCTGGGTCCAGAGCCACCTCTCTTCCTCATGCACGTGAACCTTGAATGTCATCTGAACACACAACTCCCTCAGAAGTCAGTGAATGCAGATAAACTCAGGCCTCAGGTATTTATTACTTGTCTAGGTCATCGTCACATCTTATACCTTGGACCTGGTCCTACTGTTGCTGCAGTGAACTGATTTCAGCTGCTGCAAGTGCTGGGTTCCCCATGGATGGGGTATAACTGTTGAATGGTCCCAGCTTGACCAACAGGTTGGTTTAGAGACCTTCTCAGATCTCTTCCAACATGAATTTTTCTATGGTCCTAACACACAGGTTCCACAGACCTAAGTGCAGGGGTAAGAAGGGGTGGCAGAGGAAAGATGAGCGCCACAGAGGCTAATATTTAAACCACAGCTGATGATGACTTCTTATCTTTCAATTATTAGATTGTTTGTGCAAGAAATCTCTATGTTTTTTCCCTGAAGATGAAATCAATTATTTGTATTCTAGGAAGTGGAAATACAAGGCAGTAGAATTTAGCTGGAAATTGTTTTATTTATTCGAACCCTTATACTCTAAACAAGCACAAACAAACGCGTTTTTCATTTGCAGTCTAAGCAAATGTCCTGTTGTTCCAGTTGTGCTGTATATTTTCCTTGGAAATTTAGTTCAGAGGTTTACAAACCGTTTATTTAGTTTGATGTGCCTGGGTACAAGACAGAGAATGCAGTTTTGGGCAGGGATTTTTGAACCTAAGATAAATTGTTTCCTCAGCAACTGTATTCCTTAGAAACAGGAAACTTTCCAAAATAGGTCTTTGCACCGACAAATATCCGCAGCTCCGTGAAAGCCCGCGAGTCTGCAGGGCATTGCTGTAGCATTTTAATCGTACTTGAAAACAAACCTCAAAAAGCCAGAAACGACTGGCTCGTCCTTCTGTGTTTGGCCAGCAGTTCTTTAATGATTTCCAGGAGAAAAGACCTGCTTTTTTTTCTGTCCCAAGGCCCTTCTGAATACCTGGATTTGTCACGATGGAAACACGAAACTGCTATCTTAAATAGATATGCACTTCCTCTGAAAAAAACCACATACCTGCTCTTACCTTGATCTCCCTACAAGCTCTCCCCCTACAAGCCCAAACCAGCCCCTAGGCGCCGGGAAGCGACAGGGGGTGTTCGCCCCACCCTTTATTTTGGCTGTTTCCTCCTCACATTCAAAACCCCGCTCGCCGTAGAAGCCCCTTCCCGGGGCACAGCGGTGGGGATGGACGCCCGGCCCGGCCTAGCCTGGCCCCGCCCCGGGTTCCCCACAGCCGCCTCCGCGGGCGGGCGGCCGGAGGAGCAGGGCGCGGGCGGAGGCGGGCGAGGGGCGGGTTAAAAGCGGCGGCAGGTGAACAGGGAAGGACCTTAAAGCTCCGGGGTGGCAAGACTTGGACTGGCCGCTCCGCAGGCACCGACAGAGTCACGCTGAGCCCCGCAGCCTGCCCGCCTGCCTGCGGTGCCGGGTGCCCCGGGTGGGGCGGATCGCGCCCCGCAGCCGTGAGTACCGCCGGGGCAGGTGAGGGGCGCGGCGGGCGGGAGGGACGGGCCGCGGCGCAGCCGCCGGCGGCGGAAGGGGCGGGGGGCGCGGCGGGGCAGGTGTCCGCGTACAGGTTCCCCCCGTACAGCTGCCGCCACACTTGTTGCGCTCCAGAGCGGGGCCGGCACCGGTGTAGCGGAGCCGGGAGCTGTGGTGGCGCTGCCCGCCGTGGAGAGGGAGCGGAGGCCGGCGCGGCGGCGGCGTGTGCGCGGCTCCCCTCGTCCCTGACAGGATTTATCCTCCCTTGGCACGGGAGTTCTCGGGTACTCTTCCCGAGCTTAAGCGTCACGGACAGTGCTGGAACCCCGAGACCAGTTTTAATTGGGAATGCTCATGTCTCTGTTAATTACGCGCTTAAATTCTAACGATGTCTTTTATTCGCCTCCTAGCAGCTGTCTGTAAGCGCGTTATGTGAAGTACGTACGACCGGCTAAAACACCAAGCAAAATCAAGGCTCCTGCAATTACAGGTAATTTGCGACACGCCTACAGATGTAAAGAGAGCTGCGGGAAGGTAAACAGCTTGCATCAGTAAAACTGACAGGTCTTGTGAGTGTCTGATCGCACACTGGAAACATTCCTCAGAATTACAGGGGGAATAGGAAATGAGAGATGTGAGTCAGAAATAAATGTATTTCTGAGTATCAGGGTTGGATAAGATCGCACAAAGAACGAGTACTCAAGCCCTTAAGTAAATGCAGGGGATATGCTGGAGTAAGGGCATGTGTGCTTGCCTAGCTCGTCGCAGTAGCTGGTGGCTGTGTGTGTTCTTATGCATGCTGGGCATGACTGTTTTTCCCGTCATTGGGCTTTCCTAGATTGGGTATTACTTTCAGAATCCCTTGTGTTGAAGAAACTATTTTTTTTTTTTTTTTTTTTTTTTATTAACACCACCCCCCCTGCCCAAATAGAGGAAATTATTTTTTTGTCTTGTACTCCATTAGTTTTCACCATGTAGCCTGGAAATATTCTTAAGAGAACAGGCACAGGGTTGAAAGAAGGAAGTGGCCTTTTCTCTTAAGACTGCTCCTTTAAACCCAGTTTTTATGACTTCAATCACTTATTGCATTTTACTGGCTGTGACCTGTATGAAATGATATGAGGGTTTGGGCCCAGATTCTCTTAGAGATCACCACAATGTGCATGTGTACATTGTACATTGAGTCAAGAGGAGAATAAAATACATTTTTATCCTTGATTTTGTTAAAGGAATTATGTAATTTCTAATATCTCTCTCTGTTCAGCCTGAAAACCCTGCTTCTCAGCTACAGACCTTGAAGAGCCCCAGAGGAAAGGCAGTAGGCAGAAGGATGTGATTGTGTTAGATGTAGCTTGGAGAACAAGGCAGTGGTGGGACAAACCTCAGCCTGGTAAATGGAGGTGCCTCCTTGTGTCAACTAGGCATTGCAATGTAGTTTTCCAAGTGGGCTTTCCAACATGTTTTGCAGAGCCATGAGGTTACATCTCTACTTCGTGTGTCAGTGTTTTTGGGAGACTTCAGACAGTCTCCAGAACTGTCAGTCTTGTAATCGGTAGGACTACGCATTGCAGAGCTTAAGAATGGAACAATAAAACCCGTGAATTAAAAATATTTCTCTGGAGAAATTGATTCTGTCCTAACACAGCTAGCTCTCTATGCTGAGGCTGGGGCCTCTGAGGCCTCTGACAGTGTTGGTGTTTTGCATCCCTTGATGCACAATCCAGGTAGATTATTTTGGCAGCCTCATTTATTTTGTGCAAAGATGTAACTGTACAAGGGAAAAGGTAGAGCAGACTATCTCAGTAGTTGGACAAATAGCAGCACTTTGAGATACATATACAAGTTCTTCCTAACAGTCATTGCATAAACTCAGTTGCTGCCTGTGAGTAAAGAGGGTGCATTTACAAGGTGATTCTTGTGAACAGTTCCAATGAAAGCAGAGACTGCATGAAACAGAAACATGGGTCGAATCTAATTTTGATGTTTTTTCTTGTTCTGTTCCTCACTGCTTTTAATTGTTACTTAATGATGACTGATGAGTTATCTGAAAGGAGAACTGTGACTCTTGCCTGGCTAAACACCAGTTTGTGTAAGGAAAAGCTTGAAGTGATGATATATGAGGCAAGATAACATGCTCTCAAAACAGAAGGAATGTGGAACAAGAGAAACACATCTCCTATTAGTTGATAAAAGAATGTTGAAAACTAATTTTATTCCTTATCTCCTACCAGCATTTCTTCCTGTAATAGACTTTTAAAAAGGAAAAAGTTGTTTTTGTCTTTTGATGAATGAAATAACAAAATACATACTCGAGGAGAAGCTACACTGCAGTATAAAATCTTAATGTTTATAAATTCAATTAGTGTTTCTGAAAGGGTGCAAGTTCTCTGCATGCATGAAAGAAGATAGTGGCTTGCCAGTTTTATAGGAAATGTTACATTTGAAGCAGGAGTGGGCAGATTTGTAGAGGGGATGTAGACCTTTGCCTAGGTGTAGGGGAAAGGAAATAGGAATTAAGTAACAGGCTTTAAAAAAAAAATAAAAAGCAACATAAGTGTCATAACTAAAAAGTTCTTTTGATGACTGGGAGCAGGGCACAGTATCCCTAAAACTTTCTTTAAAATTTGGGAAATAGGACACTTGTATCAGTGAAGACACAGTCCATGGGAATTTGGTTTTCGTCCAAAACAAAAAGCTTTAAGCACATTTTGAAGGAAAGATTTACAGGGGAAAATGGCTGAGATGGGCTAAATTCTAATAGGACTTGTGCTGTCTTGTTATGCCTTCAAGTGAGACTGACACTTCTGATTTCCTGTTTTGTACCAGTGGAATGAATGTTGTGCAGGGATGTTCTGGAACAGTTACAGTTACAGTTGCAGGCTATTGAAATAGCTATGGATATTTCCCAGCATTCTTGGAAAATGGCTTAAAACTTATGTGAGGGCATGAATATGGGACAGTCATCAGGGGGTTATTGTGGGTAGAACTGAACCCTTAATGGTGTTGATATTTAACTAACGCAATTTTTTTTATAACATTTAACTACATACATATTGGGTCCTAGTCTGTTGGGTTTCTCTGGGTTTCACACTGAATTTAAGTAGGGCAAAGAATGCCTCCTGTTTCCATAAACTTGAGTAGAATGACAGAACAATGCTTGCAGTGTTCAGGCCTGCAACTGTCAGGTTTCCTGTTCCTGATTAGTCTTTGCCTGTTCTTGTGTCAAATCAGATATACTATAATCCCTCTGTCACAGCTCTTCTGCTCTCCAGTTTCCACTCTGATCTGGAGATAGGTGTTCAGAACAAAGTTTAAGAGCTACTAGAGAGAATTGCACAGGCTTTTGTGATTGTTAGACTTCTCTTTTGATCTTTATTCAACTTTTTAGGAAAGAAGTAAAGTTGTTGATATTTCAGAGCCTTCCAGCTGCATGCTTCTTGAAGTTTTTATATACACTGCTGTAAAATTAGAATACCTGCAAGCTGCCTATTAAAGGATTTTGGTTGCCAAAGTCAAAGTTCAAAGCTTTGTCTGCATTTTGAACTCTGCATTAAAGCTACAGCAATGCAGGGAGTTGCATTCTTTTCCAGGTATCAGAAATATCCTGGATGATTGAATTCAAGCTCTGTGCTTCCAGCTTTGAGATGGTACTTATCTTTCTTGGTCCACTGAGCCTGTAAAGCTTGTAATTGTAGTGGAGCATTTCAGAACAGCCCTGTGAGATGGTGAGATTGTTATTGCTAGTTTAATGTCTGGGAAACTGAGGCATGGGGCAGACTGACAGATTAGTTAGGAAGTCTGAGCAAGTTAACAAGTAGCTGCTGTAGCCTGTGTACCAGCCTGTCTTGATGGAAAAAAAAGATGCCGCCTTTGGAAGATGTTAATCTGTATTTATTAGAAGCTTCCTTGCTTTGGTCTTGGCAATGCTGCTGTTCTTGTGGGATAGCACCAAAACTAACTCAGTAATCAGAATAACAAATTCTATACCCTAACATTTAAGTACTTGCTGTAAACTAGATGCCAGGTTGGCAGGGTGGAGGTATGCTGCTGCAAAACTACTGAAATCCAGATTTGAATGTTCTTCAAATCTGGGTAATGAAACAGCATATACAGCTCTAGGACACCTTGATGCTGGTTATCAGTCCCTGTATGAGTCAGTGCTCCCAGTGTGACTGTTGAGATCAAGACCTGAAGGAAATGCTGTCTCAGAAGCATTTTTGAATGCATGCTGGACCTCAGCATGCAGCAATACTTCTTGTTTCAAATTGGGTCATAAAATAGATTTGGTAATGATTTTGCCTCTGATAGTTTAGATATTCTAAATGTTTTCTATGGCAAAAATTCTGTATTAGAACTGCCACTCTTAGGCATCTGAGTTATCTTTGTCCCCATCTTGGGGGCTGGCAAGTGACACTTGAGACCAGTGCTTTTTTGCTTAAAGACTGTCTTGGTTAACACATTCCCACATGGGACAAAGTGACTTTTGATTTGGCAGATTGCTGATCTTCTATCAGCATCTGGAGGGGCTGCCGAAAGGGGTGGAATGTCACACCAAACTGGTAACTCCTGGTACACTCTGCACTAAAATTCTGATAGAAGTGGAGTCATTCTGAACACCCACTAAGTTTCTGTGTAAATCCAGTAAAGTAAGTAAATTGGTATCCAAATTGTAGCTGTGGGGAGAAGAGTATACTTGTGCTCTAAATTTATGCATAAGGATTCTGCAGACCTCTTCTTTAACGGGACTCCTGGATATTCCTACAGCATAACCAAATATTGTAATACTTGCTAATTACTAATTTTTTTGCTTGATAATATCCTGTAGCAGCCAGCACCATATGTGTATGTGAAAGAGATGTATCTTGTGTTGGTTTTTTTACTTTCCCTGTATTCTAGTTGTGGATTTAGCCACTGACTAATGATTTCCTAGTATAACAGTCTTTAAGGGGGGTGGGGGTGGGAAGTGTCTGTTAGCAAGCTAGCTGTACTCATAAACATGGGAGCTCAGTGATAATTGTCCTCTGTTTTGTGAATTGCAGGGATTTTCACTGGGTGTATTCAGCTTGCTGTGATTGTGGTTTAATATAGGCTTACAGGAGCTAGCTTTAAAGTAGAAGGCAGTCTAGCCATGGCAGCACACAGCTCAAAATACTGCCCAGAAGCTGTAGAACTACAGAAATAGTTAAGCTATTAAGCTGGAAAAAACCAAACTAACAACAAAATAAAACCCCAAACGAAACACCTACTTATGTGACTGTTGTGTGATTGTATAGAACCACTTCCCGTGTAACTTAACTTTTCAGTGGAGCATGGTGATCTTCTTTGGGTGTTTTTAACTCCTACTGTAACAGCCATATACTTCTGTGGTCCTCTAGTTGTTGAAATAAAACAGAAGGTGCCACTGGTAGTAGAACAAGGATCTGTGCTGAGGCTTGGAAAGGCTTTATTTTCATGCCCAGTTGCAATTTTTTGAAGGAAAATTTAACACTTAATATACTCCCATGTTAGAAAGGATTCTAAATGCTTAGTTACTCAACCTCACTAAGTTCAAGTATCTCCTGTTTTCCCAGCTTCTTTCTTTATAACCAATCCCTGTCCTCATTCCTACTTTACATTTTTTCTCCAAAAATTCACCTAAGCTTTCATATCTTAAATGTATTCTTGTACTGTGCTGTACGTCTAAGAACAGCAAACTGAGTAAGTCCTTGACTGTCTGCATACTGTTATTTCTGTAGGCATTTGGCAGGATTTGCTCCCATAGAAATATTATCTGGACTGGCTCTATAAAAATAAGAGTTATCAACCCCTTAAAGAGATGTAATTTTCCTGCTTTCTTCTCCTTTGGTCAGCAAGGCAGTTAACATTTTACTTGCTAGTAAAAAAATAATACAAGTACCTGGAAGAAAGATAACCTTTGATCCACGTCCTAGCTTTTGAGTTAGTTAGGAGTAAATGAGCCATCACATCAGTACAGATAGTCCAGATGGGATGTTTAGCTGGAGTGATCTGCACTGAGGGGTTAATAGTTTGGAGGGCCATACTTGGTTAACTTAAATTCTGCTTGGATCACTGTGTCTTTTTATTGGAGAGAGGTGGACACTTTGGCAGTCTCTGAATTACTTTTGTTGGAATCCTCTAAGTTGCATTGAGGAGAACTGTTTAAAGCCAGCTGGTAGGAAACACTGTTGGTTGGAATTCAGGCTGCCTGAATACAGCCCTACAATTATAATTGTGCCACCCTTCAGGGAGCAGATAGTGAGACTTCACTGGTATCTGATCAGTGCCTGTAGCACTCTGGAGTGTTTCCAGAAGTCACATGACTCTCCACCAGTGTCAAAACAAGCCTGAGAGGTCATAAGCAAGAAGGGGCAAAGGTTGGTGACTAGCTCGGCAAGCAGCGGGAAGAATAGTGGATGGTGGCAGGAGGAGCTGAAGAGATAGCTGGAAGATTTGAAAAGGTGTGTGGGAAGGGTGAAGGGGCGACTGTTTGGGCAGAGGTGAAAGACAAAGGCTTTCTTTGGAAGGGAGGGGAAATCTCACTAGGAGACTCAGGGCAAAAGGCTGTTTCTTCAAAGTGTGGTGGCTTTCTCTTCATTGATACAGACGAGGACATGCCTGTTAGAATTGAAGCACAGTGTTTTGGCTTAACAAGCACAATGTACTCTCAAAGGAGATGGAGCAAGTCAGATGAAAAGTGTGTATTGTCCTCAGCACTAAAGCTTTGCCAACCCCTCTTCCCCACTGACTGCTCATTCTGCGTTACAATTTGCAGCCTGTTTTTTTTAACAAAGCTGCCTTTTCAGATGCTCTGTGGGTCTGTGCTGTAGAGCAGGTTAGTGAAATGGATCAGGTTTAAAAACCAAGCAAAACGTACTAGTCCTGGGAATAACTTCTGAACTTAAGTCACCTGGTTTATAATGCACCTTCACAGAGTCACAGGAGATGAACTGCAGTGTGACCTCAGGAGCAAACAGGGGTAGAGAAGTTTCTTGAGCTAACTAACTACACACTGGGGCACTCGTATTTTGAACCTCCTTCTGCACAGGGAGACAGGAAGGAGGAAACAAATTCATGTGAAGTTGTAACAAAAGGGGAGCAGTACTGGATGTGCGGTGAGAGGTGAAGCTAAGAAACAGGGCTTATGAGGAGGGAATATGCAGGTTCCACTTCCCAGCCTTTTCACACTGTAAGAATGTGGTTGACAGGCAGGGAGAAGAAGATAGAACAACTAGTTTTTATGTCCTGGAGTATAATGCCACATGGACAACCAGCAGGATCTGAGGAAAATGTAGTTTATGGAACTTGTGAAGGGAGATCACACTTTTATTCCAGTAACTCAAGGAAAAGATACTGTTGCATTACCTAATGTAACAATTAAGTGCCCTCATTTTCTCTGGGCTGTTGTGTACTTTGACTGATGCTCTGTATAATTGTATATGACCTACTCATGATATATAAACTCACTGTAAACCAGGAAGGCTTTTGACATTACTCAGAAGGGAGTGTGACATGGAAGACAACTGCAAGAAGTGTCATAATTTTCTTCCTCACGCAATGCGATCATCTTGTGATAGATATGGTGGCCTTTTGTGCCAGTAGCTGCTCTGTTCTAGAAACTTAGAAAACGTGATTTTGCTTATTGGTGCCTTGTGCTGTAAATGCCAAAGAAATATGGTCTCTGAGATGCAAACAAATTAATGAAGCTGTGAAATAAAAACCTTCATGAGGAATTTCAGAGCCAAGAGATCTGTGAGCACTCCTGAGGGTCCTGGCTGATTCTTGAATACTGAGTACTTGCAAACTAACTTTCTGTAAATCCATCTGATGCAGAGCAGGGGAGGTGGGCTGAAATGAAATGCCTCTGAATGGTCGCTGTGAATTACAGTCATAGTACTTTGAAACTCACCCACTGGAATCTATATGCTTCTGTTGAAAAGTCTCTGAGCTACTGCTGACCTGTCTGAACTCTTCAAATGTTGATTTTAGTACTCTACCAGCCTCTGAAATGTCTTTGCTAATCTAGGAGTAATGCAGTCTGTGTTAAGAGGGGGCCGGGGGAGAAAATAACCTGACAGGCATTGACAATGAAGGAGTCTTTGTCTAGTTACCCTATGCCCTTTTTGTAGTTAGTGGAGAGAAAGCAATTTTGGTATGAATCTTTTTAAGCATTGATTTTAAACATCCAACTCAAGATGGATAATGACCAAGACTTTACCTTCATGGCCTCAAGCTATTGTGGAATTTGCTTCAACTAAGAATACAGTCACATTTTTTAGATTGATGAATGCAGGTTATCTAGACCTCATGGAAGGTGCAGAGTATCAGCAGGAGTTACTCAAGGTCCGTCTTTATTGCTGGAATGTACTCATCTGAACATTATTTACACTCTAAGCTAAGGATAGACCAATCTGCCTTGATCTATATGGGAATTATATCTGTCTAACACGTTACTTTTTAACATAACATCTACCTTACTTCTGGCTGATATCTTCTGTTATTTTGTAACTGTTATCCAGCTGCTAGGAGTTGTATATTTTGATTTAAGGCGGTGTTCATCAGGTTCCCATCTGCTTTTCCTACTTAATGTGGCATTGGCTAATACACCTAGAAGTCAAATGAATGTGGTGCCATGTGTATAATCAAGTAATGAATTATTACCTGCTGATATGTGATTAGATTATTATTTATGACTAGTTGTAGGCAAGCCCACTGCATCAAAATGTTACCACATGGGTATGGTACAATTATGATACTGGCTTTATTTTAAACTACATGCTTGATGGTATGTTTCCTGTCTTGATTAATCTTAGTTTTGTTTATTTGTCTTGTCTTAGGCCAGAGGATTGAAACAAGACAATGGATTGGGGAGCTCTGCATACCATTTTGGGAGGTGTAAATAAGCACTCCACCAGTATTGGGAAGATATGGCTCACAGTCCTGTTCATCTTCCGTATCATGATCCTGGTTGTGGCTGCAGAGAGAGTCTGGGGAGATGAACAAGATGACTTTGTCTGCAACACACTTCAGCCTGGCTGCAGAAATGTGTGCTATGACCACTTTTTCCCCATCTCTCACATCAGACTCTGGGCCCTGCAGCTGATCTTTGTCTCCACACCTGCGCTGCTGGTGGCCATGCACGTGGCCTACAGGAGGCACGAGAAGAAAAGGCAGTTCAGAAAGGGAGACCAGAAATGCGAATACAAGGACATTGAAGAAATCCGAAGACAGAGGTTTCGTATTGAGGGCTCCTTGTGGTGGACGTACACCAGCAGCATCTTTTTCAGACTGATCTTTGAGGCTGTCTTCATGTATGCGTTTTATTTCATGTATGATGGGTTCCGAATGCCTCGCTTGATGAAGTGCAGTGCTTGGCCCTGCCCCAACACGGTAGACTGCTTTGTCTCTCGACCTACTGAAAAGACAGTGTTTACTATTTTCATGATCGCTGTGTCCAGCATTTGCATTCTGTTAAATGTGGCTGAATTATGTTACTTACTGACAAAGTTTTTCCTCAGAAGGTCTAAGAAAGCTGGAAATTCAAAACAGCAACCCAACCATGAGAATAAGGAAGAAACCAAACAAAATGAAATGAATGAGTTGATATCTGATAGCTGTCAGAACACAGTTATAGGGTTTTCAAGTAGCTAAGGTGGTGTCAGTGCTGATGCTCACTCTTTTTGGAGTGAATGTTTTATTTAGAGGCTGCAAATGAAATTTGTTACATGAAACACAGTTGGGTGAGACTTTGTGTAGTATCAGATGTAAAGTATGTAAATGTCTGGAAAAAGTCAGGGAAGCCTAAACATGTGAAAATTCCGTGAGGATTAAATAGGAAAGTACACTTTCCTATGAGTACCCTTACAAGCTGACTGACAAGTGGGAAGCCCACCACTTACCTTCATGCTGACCCGTGAAAACTAAATGCAACAGCAATAAGAACAAAATTCGTTCCAAGCTAGGTATTCTAGTATTAAAAGATGTTTTGTAATAGTGATAGTTTTTACTTGTGAACTGACAATTAAAATATTTTTCTAAAATCTAAGATTCCATGTTACTTAAGGTGTTATAGTATGCAACTGATTGTGTTTTGTTTCTCAACCAGGCATATGCAGAGGAACCCTGTAACACCATGTTCATATGGAGGAGACAGCAGTAGGGTACATCTTTACAGCTTTGCAAGTGCTGCTTGAGTCTGGCCAGGTAGTTTGAGATGCTTGCATACACACTGATGGCTGTAGAGGAAGTTGTATGAAAGGTAGCTAGATCCTGAGTGCAAAGTCATGCCTAAAATCAGCATGAGAATATAGATACAGCCTATGTAGGCTTGCTTTAAACATCTAGCAGACCTGGTAATCTTGCTGATCTTTTAATTGCATACTGCCAGTTTTATAGCAACTTACATAACTTAATGTAGATGTTTATTTCTCTAATGTATTAGTTGTATGTGTTTATGCTATATCACATCATGGAACTTTTTTGGTTTTGATTTGTTCTGCTTTTTTTGTGCTTGACTGATGGTGCTGTTCTGAGACTAGAGGCTATCTGGTTTCAAGGACATGGGAAAGTATTACTGGAAATGGAGCAAGTTTTCTGAATAAAAGGCAAACACTTCAACCTTTCTCAGTGAAGTGAGAGTCTATATGTGAATGCTAGTGAGATGTTCAGTAGGAACTTGCGAAACTTTTTCAAGTAGGGACTCTACATCCAAAGTGCACATAGCCCCTGCACACCCTTCATTCCCATCTAGAGCATTGATGCCCTAATTCTGTTGTCCATACTCCAGTGGAGATACACTGGTAACTCTCAAGTGCATGGCAGTATGTGTTTGTGGGAGGGCTATGCTGTTGCAGGCAGGGGAACCTGAAGGTGGAAGAGGTGCATGCGGTGCAAGACCGTAGCTATATTGTTTTGTGTGTTTCCTGGTTTGGGTCACTTCTCACCACTGACCTTACTAGAATTACTTTTCTTTTTTCCCTACGCTAGTACAAATGGATTAGCTTCATTGTTTTTGTGTAATGGAACTACTCTTCCAAGCAGCATAAGAAAGAACAGGTATCCTTAGGACAGAGATTGCACTCAGTGCTGTTTTCTTCATGCTGTTGTATGACACTTCTTACAGGTGCTGGCACAGCTCTGTCTGTGTCCATGCTGTAAGTGGGTTTGGGTGGCTTGGCTGGTTTATCTGTGACTAGTGAAATCCTAACAGGGAGCAGGTGCAAGCAATAGGAGGGAGAAAATACCTAGAGTCAGCTCTGTCCCTGCATGAGGGCCTGAGCTGAGCCCTGTCATTTATCTATTCTCTTCTGCTGGCAAACTCCTGATCTTTCCTGCCTTCGCAGCACATTTTCCTTTTTAATCGCTGTTGTGAAAAGAAATTGCTGCTAGTCTTCTGAATGTGTCCACCAGCAAGCTTGAGGAAAAAGTATACACAAAACTGTGTATTAGTGTGTATTGTTCTCTCTACAGACTTATGAAGCTGCTCTCTTAGGGTCAGGAAGGTGGATGCTCAGGCTGTACCTCACTGGATCCCCCTCCAGTCATCCTGAGGGGCACAAGTGTGATGGTGGTTTCAGAGTGTGGAGACACAGCTACTTCTGTTCTAGAACTGTGTTTCATGGAACAACTTGGGACTTGAGCTATGGTCTTTCATCCAGGATGTGCTGTGAATCACATACCATATACTGAGTATGAATGGAGATCAGTTAATAATTATACTTGATCATGTCTCACCACTTTTAGTAATTAAATTGAAATAGCCCCATGCTGAATGCCAGTAAACCTGCAAAACACCTTAACGTAGATATGTTTTCCTCAAATGGGAGAAGGGGTTATTTTTTCTTGGCCTATGCTAAAGCAAAGGCCTGCAAAACCCCAAATGGGGATATGAAAGCAGCTCTCTATATGGTGGGGGGTGGTTTTCCTGCTTACAAGTTTTCAAACACTGGGTTTCATTCCAGCAGTTAGCTTTTTCTAGAACATGAGTTCTGTGTCTGTTGTTCTTTTCAGCCTGGATAAGTAGGCAAAGTCTCAATGAAGAAATGGTCATCCTTTGTAGGCCAGCACAACTATGTGTGTGGCCATGCTGTAAATGAGTTTAGGTTGGTTTAATGATTCCTGTGTAGTAGCAGGACTGGGTAAGGTGCAGTCTGGCAACACTGCCCTGTTGCTGCTGTGTCCTGGCAGCCAGATAGGTTGGGGAACAAATGTGCCAATCCCTGTCCAATTTACACCAAGGGCAGCTGTAAATCAAAAAGCCAGAGCTGATCCAAGGCTTCACTAGTGCTAAGTCACTGATTGGCTCAGCAGGGAAGACCAGTTGTGGTTGATGTGTTTGGCTGCAATATTTCTTCTCACACGGTGTGCAATCCTAATTATGGACACTCTCCTTTATCTGAAATATCCCCTGACTTCTGTTTACTGCCAAGGAGAAGTCCCTGACACTATCAGTGCCCTCTTTATTCCTAGTAGATGGCATTCTGATGAAATGGCAGCTTTAGTGATTTGTTTCTCCAAGTCAACTTCCCACTGCTACACTTTGTGGCCTGGGCAGGGGAGGCAGCTGTGTTTAGCAGGGTGATACTTAACCCTTTCTACAGGGAAAAGCCAAGCTGCTTTTCTTGGTTTCCAACTTCCTCTGTCTTCCCAAGCTGTCTGGGGCTGCTCAGAACTGCTCCTATACATTCTCTGCACCTGCCCTTGCTCCTGCACTGCAGCCCCGAGGAGAGGGTGTCACCATTCCCCCAAATCTCTGACCCACTGGTGACCGGCAGTTTGTACTGTACTGGCACCACCATTATCCTATGGTAGTTCAGCCAGTTTTCTCTGATGGCAGCTGGCTTAATTGTTTCTGCCCAGCCCTGCTGCAGCTCCCCACCCTGTGATTTCTCCTTTGTTATGCCTGAGGTGGAGATTGCTTAAATTTGTTGTGGAGCCAAACAATTAATCAGAGCCTCTGGAAAAGCTCTCTTGCAAATTCTCTGCATCCCCTCCTAGCCTCTTGTCTTGCTTTCCTTTCAAATAGGCAGGAGCCCTGACCACCTACAGATGCAGCAGCAGTCTCTGCTGGACTCTATTACTGTTATACATTGCAGCCCTTGACTCCAGCCCCACTGCACGCTCTCCTCCATCCTTCACTCTTATTCTCAGGCCAGCCCCCTTGCAACTTCGACTTTGTTTTTCCATTGACCTAGGCCCTTGCTAGCAACCCTTCATGACAAAGCACTTAAAGCAAATGAGAGCAGTTGTGGGATGGTTTGAACCTGCTCTCCTCCTTCTGCGTAGTTAGGCTGCCTACCCTACCCCACGTACTGCAGCTGTGAGCTCTTTGCTGGCAGGTCAGATTCAGTTTGGCTCCCCCATAAACTCTGGGCAGAAACTCTGCTGGTGTGTGCAGTGCCAGCCCAGTGCCTCACCCACCCTTGCCCTACAATGGCATCCTGGGAAGCACTGCCACAGCCAACAGGAGGGAGACCTCTTCTCCTGATTGCCTAGTATGTTTTTCTATTGCCACTGTTACCTGTATTCCCCTTACTGAACCAAGGCTGTATTACAATGCTTCTGAAATAAATCTATTTCATAGAATCATAGATTAGTTTGGGTTGGAAGGGACCTTTAAAGGTCATTTAGTCCAACCTTTGCAATGAGCAGTGGCATCTTCAACTACATCAGGTTGTTCAGAGTCACATCCAACCTGACCCTGAATCCTTCCAGCCATTGGGCATCTATCACCTCTCTGGGCAACCTGTTCCAGTGTTTCACCATAATTTGTAAAAAATGTCATCCTAATATCTAGTCTGAATCTACATTCCTTTATTTTAAAATCGATACCCCTTGTCCTATTGCAACAGGGGCCCTGCTAAAAAGTTTGTCACCATCTTTCTTATAAGCCCCTTTTAAGTACTGAATGGCTGCAATAAGGTCTCCTTGGAGCCTTCTCCAGGCTGAACAACCTTAATTCTCTCAGCCTGTCTTCATAGGAGATGCCTTCCAGCCCTCTGATCATTTTTGTGGCCCTCTTCTGACCCACTCCAACAGGTCCACAACTTTCCTGTACTTAAGACTCCAGAACTGGACGCAGCACTCCAGGGGCATCTCATGAGGGCAGAGTAGAAAGGCAGAATAATCTCCCCTTGACCTGCTGGCCACACTGCTTCTGATGCAGCCCAGGATACAATTGGTTTTCCAGGCTGCAAGGACACATTGCCGGCTCGTGTCCAGCCTCTGATTCACCAGCACCCCTAAGTCCTTCTTGGAAGGGCTGCTCTGAATCCCTTCATCCTGCAGCCAGTATTGATACTGAGGGTTGCCCCAACCCAGGTGCGTGACCTTGCACTTGGCCTTGTTGAATTTGCTAAGAGTGCACTTGGGTCCCACTGTCTATGTCACTGATGAAGATATTAAACAATCTAGTCCCAATACAGACGCTGAGGGACACCACTTTTCACCAACCTCCATCAGGACATTCAGCTGTTGACCACTCCCCTTTGGATATGACCAGCCAGCCAATTCCTCATCCACTGAACAATCTACCCATTAAATTCATTATCTCCAATTCAGAGAGAAGAATGCTGTGAATGGACTGTGCCAAAGGCCTTAAAGAAGTCCAGATAAATGACACCTTTAGCCTTTCTGTTGTCCACTGATGTAGTCACTCCATCATAGAAGGCCACTAAGTTGATTAAGTGGGGCTTGCCCTTGGTGAAGCCCTGCTGGCTGTTTCAAATCACCTCCCTGACCTCCATGTTCCTTAGCACAGCTGGGCTGTCAGGGAGCATGGCCTCTGAATCCAGAGCGACTGTTAGAGCTGAGATCCTACATCATATTGGCCACTGCTGTCCCCTCAGGTGGGCCCTTGGGCAGAGACCATCCTCACCTCAGTGAACTTCCACACAGAGACCTTGTGTCTGACTGCAGCGAGTGCGCAACTGGTGTAGCAATCTTTCCCCTGCCAAAAGCACCGTGTACAGCCATTTCCCTGCACAGGCCTGTATTGTCAGGCTTGTATTTCTCAGCTTGGCCATGTAAAGGTGAATGGCCTCCTTTCCAACTTCCACAAAAGCCACAAATTTGCCAGCTTCACCAAGAAAGATGGGGGTGGGGTGCAAATAACACTTCTGCAATTTCCCACCTACTCAGCTCTACTCCCTGATACGTGTTTTGGAGTAGGAATGCTTCTCCAGCGCACATGGACAGCTGGATGGCTCGCGTGGGTTTCTCCACACGAAGCCTAATGCTTTGTCTGACGCACAAAGCAATGGACAGGTGGGTCTGTGGGAGGAGGAGACAGGGAGAGGTTCTTGCAGAGCCCTGACTCAGCCATCAAGTCCTAGCAAGGGCCCCTGTCAGCACCCTGTTTCATCCCTGCCAAGAGGCATATGGACAACAGTGCCGCTCCCTGCATCCTGTCACCACCAGGCTACCACCTGCCTGAGCCACTGCGGCACCTGTCAATGCCAGAATTTCTACTTCAGCCTCCCCACACCCTCTGATGCTGTGAAAATCATGTTGGCACTTTCTGCAAGCTTGTAGACATTTCAGGGCCAGATCCAAAGCTCCCCACTGTCACTCAGCAAATCCCTGTTGATTCCAAGTGGGCTTGAGCCAGGCCCTTAGAAAGGGCGTAACTCCTTAAAAACACTGCAATATCACCCAGCCACTTTCTGCACACCCCTTTTGCAACATCAGGTCCCATTTCACACAGCAGCTATTACATCCTGGCAGCAGATCTCCAAACTGGATAAATAATTCCCAGTTCAGGCTGTGCCCATCCACTGTCCACCCACTGGGCAGCAATGCTCCCCCAGTGCTGTGCAGAATGAAGAGCCCACGTGTGTGGTCATGCTCTCACAACCATTTTACCTGTTTCCAGTGATTCGCTGCAGAAAAGACTTTATTACTTAGAGGAGGAGGAGGGGGAGAGCTCCCTAAAATATTTTGGCTCAACAAATCTGAGGGCCTCTTTAATCCACTGTTCTGGATGTTGGGTAGCAGTTTAGTTGTGTTTGAGCCCACAAATCAGAGAAACTTGGGACAGCAAGATCAGTAAAGCAGGAAGGTTTTACACCCTGCTGGCTCCTGACCCAACAGGACTCCCAGTCCACGAGAATCAGGCTATTTTACTTCCTTCAGAACCAGGGCCAGAGCTGGTTCTGCTCCTAAATCTTCAGAGCAGCACGGTGCAGCCTTTCTGTATTACCAAAATGATAGTGGAGTCCTGGCTAATCTTATTTCTCTCAGAACCTTACACCACCATCCCCTTGTTATATTTTACATAATGCACTTCTCAGGCCAGGGACCCATCTCAGTGATGTCTTTGGGACATCTGGGAAATTCAGGCAACTATTAAATTGCAACAGCAACAGCGATGACATCATATAAAGCATGACAATGACCTCAAGAAAGAATTGTTTTCTGTCCTTTATTACCACTTATGATATACAAAAAGCCTGGAAAGAAAAGCAGCTGGTGAACCCTCTGGCCCAGGTAAAACCCTCTATATGTCCCTGGGGGTAGAGTTCACAATAATAAAACCTGGAACGACTCTTGCAGCTTTTAGCCAGATGTGGGTGACACAGGAGGGAGAATTTAGTCTTGCTATTAGGGATGATGGCTTGGGTTTAATCAAAACATGTCCCAGGTAGGCACACGGTGTGTGTTCAGTTGGGGATAATAAAAAACAGTTTAAAAGCATCCGACAGAGGCTGTCTGAAAAAACTGCCACACTCACAGTTACTGACTCAGTTTCCGGTTTCTTATCTAGTAAAAATTTAACTAATTCACCAGTCCCTGCAAAGTTGCCCAGTGCAGATAAGTCTTGTGCAGTTAGCTGGAACACTCCTGTCTTGCACACCACAGCTGTCTGCATGGGGCCAAATCCAGCTCTGACCCTGCAGTTCCTTGGCCAAAGGGAAGAATAATGAAAATAATAACTTGCATTAATGCAGAATAAGTGAAGCAAAAATTAGGATTCCCAGCAAATGTTTTAAACTCCAGGTTAAAGATTCAGTTTTATTTTGGCATCCCTGATAATTATTTATATTTCAAGGGATATTTTCAGCAGAAGAGTCTGATAGAAGGCAAAATCATCAGATGATTAGAGAGAATTAGTTTAGATCAGAGGAGAATTAAGGCACATTGGGGAAAGAGCCTTCTAGCAGTCACACTGTGGTAGGGGGAAAATAAAATTAATTTCAAGGTAAAATTTTAACTCCTCATCCAACTCTCTGGTTTCCAGTGGCCTGAACTGCTTCAGGAATGAGAGCTGCCTGGGCTGGCACTTAGGTCAGCTCTGCCCTGTGCCCAGAGGTGATAGAGAAAAAACCAAAAAATATTTAGATATATAAAGATAAAAATTAATAATGAAATAGATAATTATATCACCCAGTTGTGCTGGCAGGTGGGAGGCAGGTTCAGCTATCCATGAGAGTCACAGACACAATGGGTTTGCTCCCAGAGACATGTGTGCCTTCGGCACAGAGCTGGAATGTGTGCTCACACCGAGCAGAGGTGATTGCCAGAGGTACCTTCCTATTTCTTAGTCACTGTAATGAAAAAAAAAGTATTATCAATAAGAGTAGTCTTTTTTACTTGTCACAGACACATGAAACTGGTAACCTAGAACTGCACTTACTGTGTGTTATTTCATAGGAATTAGAGATGAAAGGGGAATGCTGCATAATTCAGTGTTCCCTCCCCGCAACCAAGAGGGATAAGCTTGATCCCAAGCTTATTTTTGTGTTTATCCCCTGCTTATTGTAAAATTTAAAGTCATGGTGAGGCTTCCCCTGGAGTGAGAGAGCCTGACCTGCCAAACTGCTGCCCACACTTTGTCACTCGGGCATTTCCCGCTTTTCCCCACTCGAGTGGGGTTGATATCGGGAGAGTTCCCTTGTCCACCATCCCACCCCCCCCCTCCCCCGGTCTCTCCAGTGACACCAGGGAGAGGAGTTTTGGGTGAACTTGCAGGTGATAATGGAAGGCACCCAGTGAATTTAAGTGCCTGGAGGGCTGGGTGGTGGGGGGTTTCTTTATTGCAACTCCGAACTGAGGCGTCTGACATTTATGTAAATCCTATCAAGTTCTTGGAACTCATCCCAAAACCTATCTAACCCCTTTATCACTGTTTAGGGAAACCTTGATTAGCAATCACAGGTTTGGCAGTCAAAGACGTGCTACCGGCTACTCCCGAACCAAAGGGAGCTCTTCACTGCCTCTGGAGGATTGACTCATGCAGCTGCAGGTCCTCCCTACGAATGGTCTTGCGACATCACCTGGTTCACACACAATTCACCAGCTTAATTTACTCCTCAGCAAGCTAACTCTTACTCCTTTTTTTTTTTTTTTTTTAACAGTTCTGGTATTTTACAGCCACATTCACCAAAGAGCTGTGAGGCATTATCCACTTGACCGCTGAAGAATAACCACCTATTTACCACGATTAAAAGATAGCAGAAAACATATTGTTTCCTGATGGATCTGTTAGGAAGAAATATTACTTTTTCCACACATACCAATGAAAAAACGTGAATATTAGAAATTAGAGGTCACACAGCGCAATATGAAAATCTGAAGCAGAATCAAATTCACCTGGGTCGTACTTGAGGTGTATTTGATATGGCATGCTTGAAAGATAAGGGCTGCCTGGTTTTGCTTGAGAATTTCCTATAGCTGTTTGGATTAACTAAATTAATTTTATTTTTATCTTGATAAATTCCTGGAAAATTCCTGTGGTAGATATACTTCAATTAATCTAAAGCTCTAAATCTAAATTATTTTAGCTTATTTTGGTAAGCTGTCAGTGCTGCTAAACCAATTTGAACATCGGATAAACTCTCAGCGCTAGCCACGCCCAGCAACACTGACAGCAAAAGCCTGAATACGTGCTATTTTGGGGGTTGACTATCAATCTTGGAGGGTGGAGAACACTGCTGAGGACCGGAACATGTTGTTAAAGTGATTGGTTTAGATTGCAGCGTTCACTCCCACATCTCCATCTAACCTTAGGAGAGAGAGGTGAGAGTACCATCCCCCGCCACCACTGACACAGCTCACAAGCCCTCCCTAGCTGTCTGGGCTGTGGTATAGAAATGTAAGGCTTACCAGAAAGTGCTGGATTTCAGAAATCTGGCCAGTAGCTTCCATGGCTGATTGGATAGTGTTTAGGCAGCTTTCACCATACCTTCCTTTGCTCTCTGGAATTTCAAAGGGAGCACAAGTTTTTTTATACCTGAAGCCAGACTGCGGGCACAATTCTGTCATAGCACATGTCAAATGAGCAACGGGAAACAGAAAAATTAATTTAGCTGTTTTTAGTGATCTTGCTGTGATTTTTCACATCAGCAGGCAGTGCCATTACATTCGTGGGTAGTGCTGGAAGTGTATCGAGTGCCATAGAAAAGAAAAAGATGTAAATCCAATTAAGCAGGCCTACTGGATCTATGCATAGCTAAATGGGCATGAGCAATTTTGGGTTTTATGCCCTTATGTTTTTTGTTTCATGTCTCTGAAGTTATAGACATGCGTGTGCACTTTGCTGACTTACAGGCAAAATACCTCTTCCCTGGATGTACAAGGGGTTACATAACAATGCAACATGTCTTGACACAAGGAAGAATGACCTCACCTGAGGCTGTGGGTTGCAGTTTGGAAATAAAGTGTTTCAACAGCAATTGCAATCCCTGACAGAGATCAAACTCTGCACAGCATGTTTTGAACTTGAATGGAATTTCCTTCTGGCTTCACATAATGCTGTCAATCAGAATAATTTCCAGTAGATTCTATCTCTTTTTAAATAATAGAAACTACTACAATCGATTTATGAGCACCCTTGCCTGATGCTCTACCCATAATGATAAAATAACTAACAGTAAAACACCTGGTATGGTTTAGGCCTGATTTATTTTACACTCTTTCCACAAGCTAGACATGTACAGAGTTGATGTAAGGTTGTTTTAATCCCATTTTTCTGTTGTCCAGACAAAGTCCCCTGTACAAGTCAGGCCATCAGGCCATGCAAATGCCAGCAGGACCACAGTGTTCCCCCTGCCAGTCCGAAGAGGTGAGTCCCACTGTGAACGCCTCCTAGCACTGCCTGCTTTCACTTTGGTTTGGAACCTCACAGCCTGTGCATCACTAAGACCTGAAATTTGTCTCTGTTCCCATCCTCTCCATTTTCTCTGAAATCTGGGGAATGACTTTTCCCTGCTTTTCACTTTTGCAGAAAAGCAGGCATAGCTACGTGCTAGGACAGCCCAACACCCAGTTCCCCTGTGCTGCCTTGACCAGGAAAGACATCCCAGTCCTTCACTGTGCCATCCTGAGAAGGGACTGCACACACAGGGTGGGAGAAGAAAGAAGTAGAGGTGTCTGCAGCAGAGGGACTGCGAGCCCAGACAGATCAGTCTGCGAGATCAGACACAGCAGCGTGGGACAAAGGTGAGTCTGCCAGAAGTGTTGGGAATTACCCTGGAGCTCTCCTGGGGGGCATCCTAGCACAGCTATGGTCTCCCTCTTGGCAGCTGTGGACACCCCAGAGTGTCTGTGACCAGTGGGGAGCAGGTACACGGGAGGGTGCAGGGCACAGCTACAGGCAATGCAGCTGTGTGCTGAGCCAAGAGGGGGTCTGGTAAGGAAGCCCCAGCCAGCACAGCTCTGCAAGTACTTACTGTGTGGGGTTTGGGCACTTTCCCTTGAGCTGGCCTCAAACTCCTCCAACCTCTTTTTCAAAATGCTACATTTTTATGTAGTCAAATAACAAAAGAATAGTGGGGTTTTTTTCCCATGGTAAATTTATTCTGCCACCCACCATTTATTCATAAAAACATGAGTTCATACAGGAACCACTTAGCAGCAGGCATGTGGTGGAGAGCAGAGGCAGAAACATTCCTGACCCAAAAGGATTTGGTTTTCCTTCTTTTAGGGTGCTGGTTGAAAGGGTTCTTGTGTCTGCCTGGAGTTCTCGTAATCCTGAATACCTACATTGCTTAGGAACAATCTCAGTGGCTTTCTGAGGAGATGTTGTGCAGCTCTTTGTAATTTATTGGCATGATGGCTCTGTTTCTTCTGTGTCTACAAGATCCCTTCCCCCAGATCTCTGCAGTGGGCTGTGCTGGGACTTCTGTGGATAGCAGCATGATGACAAGCAAGGAGGAGACAGGTTGGTACCTGGAACATTATCTTCCCTGGGGCTTCATCACACTTTGGAGACAGAAATAAAGGACTCCTTCCTTATATTCATTTAGCAGTAATTACTGCTCCACTCCTAAATTATCTAGTCCCTTTGGCTTGATCCAAATCCAGCTGATTCAATCTATGTGTAGACTTAATAGCCACCTGAGCTCCTTTCCCTGGTTCTGTGCAGCTCAAACACACTTGCAGCTGCACATAAATCCTGGAGAGATCTTTCAGGGAACATCCTGGCAGTTTGCAGCTTATCTTCCCTTTAAACCAGGCAGTACAACAGTCTCCTCAAAGGACTTGAAAGTCACCTTCCACTGTCTGAGTCAGGACCTGGGAAAAGCCTTTCTACTTTCTGGGAGTATTCTGCACACTTCTTGGTACTCAAAAAAAAAGAAAAAACACAGAAGGAAGACAAGTTCTCAGTTTTTCCAGCCTGTGGCAGCTGCTGGCAAAAAGACGGGGAGAGTGACAGGGCTGAAAAGACACTGTCCTTCAGGCAAGGAAAAGGGATTATTAGGAAAATCAAGACTGGGAAGAACAAATGTAAAGTTTGTAAGGATGTCAGCGAGAGCCGAAAATAGCAGACACATAATTCAGACTAATAGGGGAAGAGTTCCAGGAATTTCTTCACCAGCAGCCATTGTACCCCAGGGATACTGCCATGTTCAAAGTCTTCTCCACCTCTTATTGCACAAAGCAGAGGAAGAGCCAACATCCTTATCCCTTTCCAACCTGTTACACACAAGAGCTATGAACCTTTGATGAATACAAAATCACCACTTAACTGTTCATAATAATTTATACTGTCATAAATTACTGACTCTTTTCATTAACTGCTGGTTCAGTCCCTAGCTGCTATTTCCAATTGTAGTTCAAATTTATTAGTGAGGGTCCTAAATTATAAACATCGATCACTGATCATTACTTAGCCCTTAAATGTTGAAAGTCTGTCTATATTTATACCAAACATTTGTTTATCACCTCTAGAAATGCAGGAAAGGAATGTAGTAAACCCAGCAAAACTTGTGCAAGAAAACGGTCACACTGACCCATGAACATTTTAGTCAACTGCAGAAGAATTATTTTAGTAAAAAGTTCTCTTTTGGCTTGGCTTGGTTTTTTGTTTGTGGTGGGTTTGTTTGTTTGTTTGTTTGTTATGTTAGCAAGGTATCTAACATTTCCCTGGTTTAACTCATGTGTTTATTTTTCATGTTTTACATATCAATACACTGTCTTAGACTTGTGCTACTAGCTGGGGTTTGCATGTGCCATAGAATGCAGAAGAGTCCTTCCAAGCAGCAATGGTGGGCTGTAGTCCAGTCCCACCTCCCCCAAAAGCCCAGAGAAGCAGGATTTGCCTTCCTCTGACAAAGGACGCTGCCCTCAGCTCAACAGCATTTTTGTGTGCTTTGCTATTTGTTTTTGTGTCCGGTTGTTTCAGGTCAGCAGAATCATTCCAGCAAGCTGACTTCACTCCCCACTCTGCTGGTAACATTTCCCTCTTAGGTACAAGGTGGTGTATAATTTGGGTGTATATCCTTTTTTACTAAATACTAAGTGGCCCTTGACCAAACAAGCCTTCCTGAACCTTACTTCAGCTTTCTTTATTAATTCCCGTACAAAGCAGAGCCTCACAGTCTTGCATAATTTCCAGCTCCAAATAGTTGCCCATTGACTAACAGCAGTCAAGCTTGAGCATGCAGCTGCCTGCTTGGTTTTCTGTCATGACAGGAGCTCTCCTAATGTTGTCTCTACACAGGGGCACCAGTGCCAGCTTCGCATACAGTTTTGTGTGCTTCAGTGCCCAAGAGATGCTGTAGATTTTGCCCAATCAGCATCACTGTCTCACTCTGTCACCCTGTGCTCTTTTCTAATCTGCCCCACTGAATATAGGTGGCTGCCAAAAGTCAGTAGATTTTGAGCATTCTCCAAATTATTTGCATAACTCCCTTGCAGAGTGCTAAATTTTCTAGACCCCCTCAGCGGCAATGGAGCCCTTGCTCTTAGATACCCACAAATAAAGAGAGACCCACTTGGCTTTCATGTGTGAAGGAGCCATCTGATGGGATGAGTGAGATGTGTTGTTTGACAAGTAGTTGAATTGCCAGGAAAAAAAGTCTTAAAGTGGGGAATGAAGGAAAACTAGGGAATGAAAAAACAGAGTGGGCATTTGAGAATTTGACTTGTCCTTATATCCTGGGACACTGCCCAGATACATCCAAGACAGCTCCACAAGCATGTTCCCGGGGGCATTGCTCCAAGGAGTAACACTGGGCATAGGGATACCAGACAAAGGGCCCTGGGATTGCTGCTGGCTGTGTGCCACACAGTGATCTGCAAGGTCACAGCTGTAATCCAGCTCAGGTCTGTTGGTGGAACATGCTGCTGTGGGCTTGACTGGAGCTTCTGCCTGGAAAGCTCTTTGTAATACTTACTGCTTTTCTTAATTTTGTTGACAGCATGAGGTTTCAACTGCATCCCCTTAGTTCCTCATGACTCTTCTCTCCCAAACCCAGTTCAGCTCCTTTGTCTCTGATTAGTTTAGCAAGAGGAAATGATTCCCATTATATATTTGCATTTAAGAAACTACCTGGTTAATATGATGCATACATAGGTGCAACCAGGTCGTCACTGAATCATCCTATTCTTGTTTTGAATCTGATTCAGGACTTGAATTTCAGACCTTGCCAAACTGCTGGATTAGTCATGTAGTCAGCGATTTGAATATTGACAAAAGGAACAAGAGAATGTACTTTGTTCAGATTAAATTAAAACAATGCGCATATATATGTGAATATGTGAATCCAGCCCACTTTCCATGGAGGAATCATATGTCATTCTCAGATGCTGCCTGCTCTCCCCACCATTCTTCTTGAGCTCCTGTCACTGAGTCCAAGGACTCACATCAGAAATTTTAATCCCAATGCTCCCTACCCACATCTTCCCCTTCTCTCTGTGAGGTGAGCAGAATCAGGCCATCTCCCACTGTTGGCATCCATCCTCTCCACAGGATTCACTAGCACTACCCTTTGTATTTAGCAGCCTTTACGGCTGCTCAATCAATCCAGCCTTTAGCAGCTTCTTTCCCCAGAGCCTGGCATTTGCCACCAAAATCTCTCATTGTCTACTTCCCACCCTTATCTGTGAATAAGTAAACTAATGTGCGTTTCTTCTATGCTCCGTGTGCTCCAAGAGATAGAAGAAAAACCTCCTCAGATAAGCAACAAAGACTGTCAAGCCTGAGAAAACTTTGCCTGAACTGTAACAGTGCATTTACAGACATGGAATATGCATGACAAAGCATAGGAATTGGTCAAAAGTAAGGTCTATCCCTAGCTCTGGCTGTACCCTACACCCCTCTGTTCTTTGAGGAGAGATTATTTCTGAGAGACAGTGGAAAGCATCTACCCAGAAGCAAAGAAAATCGTGAAGCTCCTTTATAGACCCTGCTCTGTCTGTGCCTGATCCTACAGTGCATCTTTGTGGTAGAGTTGTTGGTGAAATGAGACCCTCTCTGTGAAAACATATCACTCTCTCACACGACACTTCATCATCCTCTCACAAACTTTTTTTTGGAGCCATAAGTAGGAAATTTGGGTCCTACCCACCGACTCTGTTTTACCCATGTAAGGGTTTGAGCCTTTGTGCACAAGCAGGGCCAGGGGCTATGGAGTTCAGGGCACTGGGGGTCCTGTGAGCTGCAAGGAGAGCTGGGGCTAGAGAGCTGGGCCAGCTAGATGTCCTCCCTGAGAGGACAGGCAGTGAGCCTGTGAAGGTGTCTCTGGAGCTGCAGATCTTTTAATAAAGACCTGAGAAGTTGAGGGAACCATACTTATCTTTGAATTAGGGAGAAAAGACAAACAGCCACTAGCAAAGAAAATTGTGGTTGCCACAGGGGGTTGAAACAAGGGATCAGGCAGCTATTGACACTTTAAAGTGTCATGGTAAAGTGTCACATTGTTGGTTTTATTGATTTTTTTTTTTACTGGACAAAATGAAGAAACTCATTTGACCTCCTTGTTATCCTGAAAAGCCAAGATTTCACCAACAGAATAGGCACATTGCTATTTTATGGGATAACTTTGGAAAATAATTTTGAGGAACAGTCTCGTAGAAAACAGCTCTAATTCACAAAAGTAAACTAGGTGCTGTGCCCCTCTCCAGAAGCCTCCTGAATTGTTTGAACTAGGCAGTGAACATAAAAGAAGCTTGATGTCTTCTGTGCTGGCTTCTTTTATCAATGATCTTAAGCTTTGTCTAGCAGAGAAGCCTTTGGAGACTGTAAGGATTATGGGATTGATGCCTGTGGCATGAGAACTGAGAGTCACCTGCAGCAACATTGATATAAACCACCATCTTTGCAACCCTTACATCAAGTTAAGTTTAAAAAGCACATTGAGTGTTGTTTGCATACTCAGACCAGCCTTACAATCTCTAATCTTTCTCTTACAGTACTAAGCCATAGTGGTATTTTTATCAAATTAACATTTTACTGTTTAAAAAGCTGAAATATGACAGAGTAGCAAACAAAGTATTTATGTCAAACAATGAAAATTTGTTCTTCGTAAATAAAATGTTTCTTGAAAACGACATGACCCCATTACTTCTGTGCAGGCAGGGAGGAGGCAGAGTGTACCCAATGTGGTTCCTGTGCAAACTTTAGGAATTCAGTGTCGTATATCAGATATGGAAGCTATGGAAGCTACAGCTTTATGAATTTGAGCTCCTATGACCATGTATTTGTATTAGCCAGACTTGCCAAGAGCATTTCAGGCACTCTTCTGTGAAATACAAAAGCTTTTTTTTAAAAGGCTGTGAGAGCAATTAAAGTGAACATGATAAAAATGGCCGGGTACTTATTTCAGACACTATGCACATAAAGATATCGAAGGAGACAAAATGATTTGCTCAAAGGCTAAGTAAGTATGGTATTTTTGGTCTTATAAAGACTAAAATGAGTGTTTGAAAAGCAAATGCAGAGGCAAACTGGTTAAACATGCTGAGTTGAACTGGGAAGGTGCTTTTATTGCTGATAGCGCAAAAATGCCCGGTGTAGCATGTTTAATTCAGCCTCAAAGAAATGAAAACTATTTGCAAAGTACAGTCTGAGTCTATAGCTGCATTTCCAGTTGATTAATGACAATTGTGCATGCTGAGCAGCAAGTAAGCTGCTAGGTGTTGAAAGAGCATCATTTTAAGCAAAAGCGGTGAATAAGGAGGTTGCTACATATATGAATCAGCAAAAATCAAAATGCTTGTGTATTATTAAAGTGATGCTTTGTGGTAGTCAAATCTAAACTTAACCACAAGGAATAGCAGAAGATCTTATCCAGTGTGAGTAACTGGATAATAAAATGGCCAGTGAACCTGGGTATCTGCTGATGCAAACTAATACACAGTGCAAAAATTAGTTCAAAATGTACCTATTCAAGTACATGGGCATATATGTAACCCAGGAGGTACTGTTCTAATTTCTAGCAATGCTCGTGAAAGAATCTTGGAGTAACTATGAAAAAGTCAACTTATTACTTTAAAGTGTCTGAAAAATGAAAAAAAATAGGAATTACTAGAAAATTATGGAGAATGCAATAGGAAGCATTGATCTGTGCTTATATAAACTGTGCAGGTACTTGGACTGCTCTTGTTAAAAAGACACACAAGATTGTGATGAGAATAATAAAGATATATAACAGCTCCTGCAAGGCACAGATTCAACAAATTAGGCCTTTTGGCATAGAATAAAAAGGATGGAGAGAGGAGATGACAGAAGTTTATGAATTTATGAAGGACATGAACAAGGAAAGATAATTAGCTATTAATCCTAATGCTGAGGAGTCAGGAATGTACCATGAAATCATTAAAGGGCAGGTTTTCAGTAAATGAAACTTTTTTTTTCCACTACACATATTAAGCTATTGAGTTAATTACTCTGGGATCATGTGGATATATATATATATATATATAGAGAGAGAGAGAGAGAGAGAGAGGTAGGATAAGTCTTAAATATTTATATAATCCATATACAGGTGACATCAAAACATGCTTAGGCAAAGCAGAGTGAAACAAGGGCTATCAAAAGTATAGATCCAGACAGAGCCTCTGAAGGTGCCTGGGGGCTGCTGAATGAAGAAATGCAGACATAGTCTTTGGAAAGCTGTAAGGTGTTACTGGAAGATGATGGCAAGACTTCTGTTATCTTGAAGTAAGGTAAAACCTGTTTCCGAGTTGAGGAAGTTACAACAGTATTTATTTTCCTATTTTTATGAAGCTTTTATTTCCGCATTACTTTACAATCCACAAGAATCAATGTTTTGTACATACATGCTTTGTATTCCTCACCTTCAATGCTACCCCTTCCTTACAGATAAACATTTACAGATTCCAGAGTTGTTAAAACTTGTCTCTTGCACCTCCTGCCAATGAGACAGGTGTTAAGCAAAGTGTAAGCAACAAGCCTTCACCCCTGGATTTGTGCTCTGTCAGAATTCCTTGCTAGGGTTCCCCTCTCCTTCCCAAATATAGCATTATATACTTCCTTACATATATGCTCAAGTAAACAAAAATCAAGCCTAAAAATAGCACTCAGCTTTAGCATAGATTTTGTTTGGTTATAAATGAAAAATGCTATGGCAGTACTGAGCAACACAGGCTGTGGATTTCTTCCAAGCATTTACATTTACCACTATCAAACTTGGGTATTATTTTATAAAACAGTTAATTCTTCATGACTTTTTTTTTTAGATTATTTAAAGATCTTACATTTCAGTAAAGCTTTCAATACTCTTAAAGTGTTCTTCTGGACAAAATGTCCAGCACATAGCCATGATGAGTGAGCAACTGGCTCATGGGTCGGGCACAAAGGGTTATAGTGAATGGAGTAAGGTTGGGCTGGGGATCTGTCAGTAGTGGGGTTCCACAGGGCTCCTTCTTAGGCCCTGTGCTCTTCAACACCTTCATAAATGACTTGCATACAGGACTTGAAGGTACACTGAGTAAGTCTGCTGACAACACAAAACTGGGAGGAGCTGCTGACTCCCTTGAAGGCAGGGAGGCCCTGCAGAGAGACCTCGACAAATTAGAGGACTGGGCAATCACCAACCATATGAAGTTCAATGAGGGGAAGTGCCGGATTCTGTACCTGGGATGGGGCAACCCTGGATGTACAGACAGAATGGGGAATTAGATGCTGGAAAGTAGTGCCATAGAAAGGGTCCTGGTCAATGGCAAGTTGAATACGAGTGAGCAGTGCCCTGGCAGCCAGGAGGGCCAGCCCTGTCCTGGGGGGCATCAGGCAAAGCATCGCCAGCTGGTTGAGGGAGGGGATTGTCCCACTCTGCTCTGCACTGGTGCAGTCTCACCCTGAATATTGTGTGCAGCTTTGGGTGCCACAACATAAGAAAGATATTAAGCTAGTAGAAAGTGTCCAAAGGAGGGCAACAAAGATGGTGAAGGGCCTTAAGGGGAAGCCGTATGAGAAGCAGCTGAGGTCACTTGGTCTGTTTAGTCTGGAGAAGAGGAGATTGAGGGGAGACCTCATTGCAGTTACAACTTCCTTATGAGGGGAAGAAGAGGGACAGGCACTGATCTCTTCTCTCTGGTGACCAGTGACAGGAGCCAAGGGAATGGCCTGAAGTTGTGTCAGGGGAGGTTTAGGTTGGATATTAGAAAAAGGTTCTTCACCCAGAGGGTAGTTGGGCACTGGAACAGGCTCCCCATGGAAGTGGTCATGGTACCAAGCCTGACGGAGTTCAATAAGTGTTTGGACAATGTCCTCAGACACATGGTGTGATTTTTGGAGTTGTCTTGTGCAGAGAAGGGAGTTGGACTCAGTGATCCCTGTGGGTCCCTTCCAACTCAGGATATTCCATGAAATCCAACTTAATTTTCTAAACCTCTGAGAGCAAAACCAAATTAACTCTGTCATTTTGCTGATACGCAAGTTCTAGTTTCTCATAATTACTAAATCAAGCTTAAATTTTATTTAAATCCCATCTTATGAAAGCATTTCTACTTCCAGACAGGCATCACAAAACCAAGCTCAGTACTAAGCATAACATAGAGATCTTTACTTCAATATACAGAAACAAACACAGCAGTACTCTATATACTCAGACAATTTTTTATTAACTTTCCTACACACCCTCTTTAACACAGCATTCTTTTCTGATAGGTTTTTTTTTCATCAGTGCTTTAAAAAGCAAAGGTTCTTTACTATGTTTTAATCAAGCATCACTTAATAGAAGTCACTCTTGGTTGGATGCTTTGGGTGAAGTGCAGACCTGATCTTGACAGAAACGCTGGGTATACTTTACAAGCAAAGCCCAAGATAAGGGCCGCAGTGCTGATCTAGCTAATTCATGCCTGGAAGGCCACCGTCCTCGTCCTCAGAAACTTTTCTTTTAGATGGGGTTCAAAGGGTACTATAATTAGAAGAAGCTTTTTTTTTTTATTGTCAACAACAGAGCTCAAGCTCCAGACAAATAACACCTAGTGACAGATCTTCACACAGCACGTAACTCTTCTTTGAGTCACTCTTTATACTTCCTGCTAGATTACTTTCACAAAAACTTTTACCCCACTCCCTTTGCGCAGTATCAGTGAAATCAAGGCTGCGCACACTAATGAGGATACCAGAAAGGTTTCCTACAGCTGTAAAAAGCCCACAAGATCTCAAACGGAAAAGCATCATCTTACTGCTATCCTGCGTTTAGCTGCCTGCTGCCCTTGTTGCCCCTACATCTGGCGACCAAGATCAACTTTTTTACTGTCAATTCAGCAGTTATTTTATCTGTTCCTTGTCTTCCAAACTCAGGCCTTCTAAGAAGGTCTCAGCTTTCTTTTTCCAGCCCTGCCTCACCCTACAGAAGGTCTGTGGGAGCTGCATTTTATCTGACCGTTGCCCGAACTGGTCCACGGTGATGATTTTCTGGGGCTGACATGGCACTGGAGCAGTTTCGGAGGGTCCCACGGGGCTGGATTTCCCTCCGGGACATGTTTTCTGCCAACACTTGGGAATCGACCCCGGCGCAGGGCTGAATTTGCAGTGTACCAACTCCCTCCGCCCGATGCGCGCCCTGTGTGCATGGACGTCCCAGGCGGACCCGAGGGCTTTACCCGCGAGAGACCCCGTCCCCAGCCCCGCTGCATGCCCAGCAGCTCCCGCCCCTCGGGCACGGCAGAACCCAACGCCGGCGGCTCCCGCTGAGCCGCTCAGCCCCTTGGTTCGGCCCCGCCCCATCCTGGGCGTCCATCCCGCCGACTCCGGGCGGCCGCAGGAGCGGGGCGCGGGCGGAGGCGGGTTAAAAGCGGCGGCAGGTGAGCGGGGAGGGACCTTAAAGCTGCGGGGCGGCGAGACTTGGAGCGGCCGGTCCGCGGGCACCGAGGGACGCGGGAGCGGAGCAGCGCGGCGCGCCCGTCGTGTTCCGCGTGTCCTGCCGAGCCCTGCCAGGTGAGCGTCCAGAGAGGCTCCCGCGTGCCGCACCGGTGGGATCGGGATTAGGCTGTGCGCCCGCCAGGTGGGTCGGGATTCGTGTGGTGTGCCAGAGAGGGGCTCGGGTCGGGGCCGTCCCGGCGGGACTGGGCTCGGGGCGGCCGCCGGCAGCGGAGAGGGCACTACGGGGCTGGGGCAGCCACGCCGCGGCCCCGAGTCCCCGCTGCCCCGGAGCTGCCAGGGAGGCAGCCGTGCCTGGGCGCCGGCTGTGAGCCCCCAGCCCCGGGACCGGCCCGGACTGCGGGGATGCGGGTCGTGGGCGATGACAGCAGCCGGCGTTCCGGGGAGAGCCGTCGGACTTCAGAGCCAAACGCGCTGTTTGCCAGCGGTGCCCGCTGACAGGAGCCGATGGCAGTCGCGCCGCTTCCCGCCGCTGAAGGCTCGCTGTAGGCTCCGTGTCCGCTCCAGCCGCGCGGGAACGCGGCGGGACGAAGGTCGGCGCGGTGGGAGGGAGGGAGGGACGGGGTGGGGTCCAACTGGTAACCCCGGAGTGGGAATTTAGGGTTGTTTTCAATAACGGTGTCTTGGCTTTGGCAAGTTGGGTGTCCCGGTAGATTCACTCTCTCCCCACAGCCAACTTCGGTGTTTCTGTAGTGGCAGATGAGCAAGGAGAAATTGTTTTCCCCCAAAACTTGCAGCACTGGTTCAGAACTGCAGTGGGAGACGGCACTTGGAGCCCAGGCTGTTCATCTCTCAGTGATATGCACTTCAAATACTTTCCTTCAATCCTGATTAGCCCCTTGTGAAGGTTTCACTGACTTTATTTTAATGACTATGCAACAGGCATGAGGAAATTCTTAAGAGAAAGATGCAGGTGTCTGATGATAGCCTACAGTTTAGGTCAGTGTAAAAAGTTGCATAATATGGTGCCAGTTTCAGCAGAGACAAAGCATAAGAAGTCTCTGGAATTCCAGCCATCTTCTCAAAGTTGTTGGTTTGTTGGTTTTTTTTGTCCTACCCAATTTCACCTTTCTGTATCACAGGAAATCTGACCTCTCCCTCTTGCCTCAAGGCTTGTCAGCACAAGCTAGGCCCTGGTACCAAGGGTATGTGTTGGGACATGTTAGTCCTTTGGTTGTGTTGTACCTACACCAGTGTAAAAAGTTATGTTTTTTTTTCTTCTTTGTTGTTTGAGAGATTTTTGTAAACTTTGGCCAGTGTTACGTTTCAAGGTACCACATTCTCCCCACAACACACAGCTAGCACCAAGAAGAGACGCAGCTCTTATCCATGGCCAGTGTGGCTCTCCCACATTGCACAGCTGAGCCTAGCCTTGAGAGATGATGGACCAGCTATGCAGGTTCCCAGCTCGGGTTTCAAAGCATTTTGTCCAATTCACTGATAGTTTCCAAGTGGCTGCAATCAGTGAAAGCTGAGCCCCGAGACTGAATTCTGACTTCAGCAGAACTTACTTTCAAAGGAGCAAAGAGTGTGGATTTTAGTCTTTCAGAATAGGAGGAAAGCTGAAATGGATCTTCTCTGAGGTTTGAATTCCTGTATTCTGCTGGGGTGTAATAGCATCTAGGTAATCAACACAAACTCTTTAGCTGAGGGCTTTTTCCTCTCAACTCTGACCCTGCTTTTCTCCTTTTTGGATGAGATAACAATGAATGTGGAAGGGCAGGCTCTGCTGTATCTTTCTTTGCCTGCTGGTTTGTGCTATATAAGCATGCAGCCCTGACAGAGCTGACTTGAGGCTTCTCACCAGTGTTGGCAAAATCAAATGTTGTAATTTTGAGATTAAGGGTGATGTCTGAGCTGCAGCAGAAGGCCTTGGAGGCCTGCTGGAGGTGTCTGGGTGGAATGAGGACTTCTGCTGAAGGTGGCCAAGTAGTACTTACCTCAGAGGCAAAGAAAACACCAGCTCAGCCTTCTAGGGCTGTGGTGTTGGCAAAAAAATCCTGTAAAAAGTACTAGAGAAGTCTCTACCTTGTCTAAATATGGTTTAACTCATGCAGCGATAGTAATTTCTATTGCTTTGGGAAATACAGTGAAAGGCAAAACACTGACAAGAGTCAGCTACAGAAAGGGAAATAAAGAGATGGAGGGCCTAGAGAATGCACAGAGGAATTGTATTAAGAAGTAACTTTTCTCCCCAAAGCCTCGTTGAGAAATACATCAAGGTATCCTTGTCCCATCATAAATTCATGGAAGGAGAGAGTTTAATAAGCTTTTTGAATCCATAAACATGTGGACATTAATCAAAGTGACTTTACACTTGCCTATTGCTCTGGAGAGACTGCTAGGAAGTCCTCTTTTTCACAGAAGGTCTAGAACTGATTTTTCACACTTGGAAAAGTGACCATTCTGTGTATTGTGTCATCCTGCAGGTAAAAGGACACAGAAAAGAAGATGGACTGGGGAACTCTGCAGACTGTTTTAGGAGGTGTAAACAAACACTCCACCAGTATTGGGAAGATATGGCTCACAGTCCTGTTCATCTTCCGTATCATGATCCTGGTTGTGGCTGCAGAGAAAGTCTGGGGAGATGAACAACAAGATTTTGTCTGCAACACACTTCAGCCTGGCTGCAGAAATGTATGCTATGACCACTTTTTCCCCATCTCTCACATCAGACTCTGGGCCCTGCAGCTGATCTTTGTCTCCACACCTGCGCTGCTGGTGGCCATGCACGTGGCCTACACCAGGCATGAGAAGAAACGGCGATTCAGAAATGGTGAGAAAATTGATATTGAAGAGCTAAAAAATGAAGCGATTCACATCCGGGGACCCCTGTGGTGGACATACACCAGCAGCATCTTCTTCAGGATCGTCTTTGAAGCTGTCTTCATGTATGTGTTCTATTACATGTACGATGGGTATCAGATGCCCCGCTTGGTGAAGTGCGATGCTTGGCCCTGCCCCAATGTAGTGGATTGTTTTGTGTCTCGGCCCACTGAGAAAACCACATTTACTATTTTCATGCTTGCTGTGTCTGGGATCTGCATGGTGTTGAATCTGGCTGAGTTGTGTTACCTAGTGATAAAAATTTGCATGAAAGTACCTGGGAAAACAACAGTTTTGAAATAACTCCCCAGTTTCAGGATCTCCTAGCTCCCCATGTCCCTTAAACTTTCTTAGGTGTCAGAGAACAATAAGCAATATTTTCCACACACAAGGAAAAGCATAAAAATGAATGCTCATTTGTGTTTAAAAAAATATAGCCTCCCTGGGAAGCTGCTACTGATGCAGGTTTAAAATAATTCAGCTAATTCAGTATTCCTGCATTCAGAAATAGAGAGGAGCCTTCTGGCAGCAGCCTTTCCAAGTATGCCTGCTGTTGGCCCTCTTGTTGGGACAGAGTCACTTTTCAAAAAGTGGGAGTGAAAAGGACCAGAGAAGACTCTAATGCCCAGAGGAGAGCCAGGAATCACAAAACCACTATGTCAGCTCAGAGGGAAGCCAATAACAAAGGGTTTTGGCTAAAAGTGGGGTAAAAGGTTTTTGTGGGACATTACAGCTTGTGTAAAGGAATAAGACAAGGGGTAATTGTGTTTATAGCAGATATCCTCTCTAAGTAATCTAGAGAGCAAGGAAATGGCCTAGGAACACAGGCACTCCATGGCAATGCATGCTATCAGCTCTACTGGGCACCAGCAATGGCTTTTATCTTTTTATCTTTTTGTCTTCTTGCCTGCACCGAGAAGCATCTCCTACAGGGCTGGAGATGGCCAGTCTCAACTGCTTGTGAATGTCATTGGACCAGTGCTGCCTCCCCACAGTCACAGATGCTACAGCAGTGGGAGGAACAAAATTCATTTTTCATTCTCTAGATCAGGTGAAAAAAAGGACTGTAACTTCTGAGAAGGTGGAGGCAGTGCAACTGTCTTCCTCCTTCTCTTGTTCTCCCCTAATACTTTGTGAAGAACCTCAGTACAGTAGACTGTACTCGATGAAGAGACTTTTTACCACCTGACTGTGCCTCACTTAGCTGTGTACCTTTCAGAAGGGTTTTTTTTCAGTAAAAACAGAGAAAAATTGCCTTGCTTCATTTCTGTTTGTTACCCAAAAGAAATGCTTCAACTTACAGCATGATATGGAGTGCTCCTTCCATGGACCCCTTTTTCCTATCCAACCTGCACAGCTTTTCTTCATAAAACCTTTTCCCTATCTGATGTACCTTTCAAATGAGTCAAGCAAACCACTCCAATCTCTCTGACATTCCACATTGTGAGATTAAAACGCCATTCCTTTTCTTACAGTTGGTCTAGCATAAATTAGAGACAACTTGCAGAGCTAAAATAGTGAAGTGAACCAATCAGAAATGAGGAGGAACTTGATATTTTCCTTAAAGTTCACATTGTTGAGCTGTAAATTGTATATTACTAATTTGAAGAACTATATGAGTCAGTCTGGCCTTGTCTTGAAACATATTTTATATCTGTCATAGGCACCTACACCAGCACATACGGCAACACAGTTTTATCTCCCCAGTGCGTGCTTATTGAACCCACTTCTAGAAAGCTGGCTGTCTCTCCTCCTGAGCTTTAATCACTGGCTTTTCCCTAAAATGAATAATCACTATCTCACCTTCTCTCTTTGCATTCATCTTCACCTGTATGTTTAAATTTGTCACTGTTGGAGTAAACAAAGCTGCACGAATTAAGGCCCATGGCCCCTCACTGTGCACTGGAAGCGGAGCATGAACAGGCTTCTGTTGCTTGTGAGCTACATCCAGTGTTGCAACTTGACTGCAGATGGAAATCTGTCATCTAAGAGGGGAGCAAGGAAACCATGAAAACACCATCCTCAGAAGCATGAACAAAAAGATAGTCATTCATAATGAGCTGGACTGGAAACTTGGAGGGTGAAAACATCCTTAATTCAACTCCAAAGAACAAAGTTTGGCACATATCAGGTTTGTGCTTGATAGAGTTCCTGCATTGTTCCATACACAAGTACGAAGAGAACGAACTATCTAGTGCCAGTGCTCTAGTATTACATTTCTTTTGTAACAAGATTTTTATTTTTTTCTGAAATTATAATTAAAGCACGTATATGTGCGTGTGTTTTCTGTATTACTTGTACATGCTGTGTGTTACCTAATGTGTCTAATGAAAATCTGTTTTACTGCAATGGAAAATGTATGCACCAATACCACATTTAATAGCCAAGGGCTAGTGAAAGGATTTTAGCCTTCTGCTGCAGGTTGGTTTTTCAGTTGGTTACATTGCCTGTTATACTGAAGTTTCGTGAGCTCATAGTGGAAGGTCCACCTATGTGCTCTACAGGAAATAAAATATGCTGCATAAGACAACCTTGTGCTAGCAGAATTGCGGCTGGAAAAGGCCAGTGATAAGTTACTTCACCAGCTCTATAGAGAAGAGAGTTCATTTTCCCAGCCTGCCTTTGAATTTAGCTGGAACTTGAAATGAGACACACCAAAACCATTAACACTAACATGATGAAGTTATCTTCAACTAGCAGTTTGGCAACCAGATCATCACACGGGGTAAAAAGATAGAACTGGGGAAAGTGTCTGGAAGTAGCCAAGAGACGGCTTTGATCCAGGACTGCAGCATCAGGCAATAATAGCTCTACCAGGACATATTTACTGTCTCTCAGATTTATTTTCTGTGTATATTTAATTTGACTGAATAGCTGCTTTATATGGGGAAAAAAATTCAGATACTATTTCTGCATATGCTACATTGCATAGCTGACCTTCTACAAATGGATTTCTTATAGATTAAAATACAATGCTGTGTTGAAATTGTGTTTGTTCCTTCTGGAAATGCACTAGTAGTGTCTACATTTTTGGTACTTGGTTCCTGGGCTTTCCTCAGAATGAAGGTTTCAAGAGTGTTGAAAACTGAAGCTGCAAATCTGAGGTCATTACTATTTCCTCATGAGGCTGATTCCTCACTGTTCAGTGTCCAGTAAAGTCAGAATATAAAATGTCATTAATAATGTGCTATCAGAGGTGGGAGGTGTAGGAGTGGGACTGGCTGGAGTTATAGCTTGACTGAAATCACCAGAAAAAACCACCATTGACTTAATCAGGTTAAACACTCATCCAGACCTTGAAACCAGAACTACAAACGTGTTTGTCAGAAGGGGAAGGAAAGGAGGGGAAGCAAACTTCACTATTAACTCATAGATGCATCTAGAGAAAAAACCCTAACTACTGTGGGAGAAAGGCGGATTTGAAAGGAAGTCAGAAGTATAAATCTGTATTTATGACTTCTGGATATAGAAGTACTTTTATTAAAAATTTTCTAGACAAAGATAAATAAAATCCTTCAGTTGTTTACAGTCATCATGAGCCAATGCACTGTTATTTTGTATCTGACAGGAAGTATATAAAAGACAAATTATATGGTCCATACAGAGAAGAGCACTCCTGTACCATGGAAGTTCAATTCAAAATAGCAACTCTGTTAAAAGCTGCTTTATTTTGTAAAAAGTGTACTGCAGCAGTAAGCAACACCTGAGAGCATTTTACTACCAACTAGGTGAAAATGAATCTGTTTTTTTCCCCCTAATTATAGTCCCCTCCCCTGCAAATTCAGCTAATGGGTTTTACTAGGCAACAAAATCACACTCAAAAGAATTGCACTATATTTTTGGTCACCTGTTCTGATATTCAGGATGGCCACTACCCTGACTGTTATTTACAGTTTTATTTGGATTTTCACAATTTTATTACCTCCACAGTCATTTGAACCTGTTTATAGACAGTGGCAAGAGTAATGGTAACTATTTGAAGCTTAATGAGCTAAGACTAATGGTAGTGATCTTCAACATAATTCAGAAGATACCTGTACTTTTTTCCCCATCTGACCAACCCAACTTTTACAGAATATATTTCTCTTCTGTAAAGCTGGCTCAGCTCTGACTGTGTATTTTCCATATAAACGTTCCTAGCCACCAAAAAGTCCTAATAAGCTAGGTTTGGAAATGCATTAAGCTTTAATCAGCAGGTCCAGCTGAGGAAACAAGTCGCATCTCAGACTTTCCACCTTTGAGAACATAGCTTGCTTTTGCTATGGTTGGTCCCCCGGTACTACCATGGAAGTCAGTGTCAGAATTGGTCACATCATTGCACATACCTTCTCCCTTTTTCTGCCAGTTTAATCACTGTCACAAACTCAAAGTATTGTTTCACATCTGCCTGCTCTATTCCCAAATCCAATTGAAAGATAAAGGTGACAACTGTGTCATGTTCACAGGCAGCAGAACAGTTTAATCAAGCATTGTTAAGATGATTGCAACAGGTGCCAGAAAAAATATTTTATAATTAATGTGTGGTAAAGATTTCAAACCTACTGTATGTTGCATCATTAGTGTAATGTCTGCTTACAGTTTGTCATGTCCCTGCCCTAGGTATTGCATCCTTTCCGAGGACTGAAATTTTAATATACAGTTTAAATAGCTTCCACAATATGTCCAGCACAAATAAAAACAGTCCATACACTTACCTCCACATGTATGCACAGATACAGAGCAACAAACTCACTAAATCATTCCCTTGCTGTTATCTGGTAGAAGATTGAATAAGACATTGCAACATGGATTTGTCAGGCATAATTTCTGCCTATGCCATGATAAAAGCTTTTGTGTAGCGCAGTAAAATAGATATTAATGACTCATTGTCACAGCATAAAGATTCACCAATGGGATAAACTTTATGCAGCTGGGAGGAGCTGCAGGTACATGGGAAGATAAGCTTAGGATTCAATAAGATCTTTATCACTGGGAGAAATGGCTTAACAATAGTAGTTTTAGAAGTTAGGAAAGTCTAAATGCTACTATTGTGAAACACCAAGCACTTGCAAAACTGTCTGAAGCGAAAGAAAAACAATTTTGTAAAGATGAGCTGGAGTTTGTAGTAGAACATCAGTGGAACATGAAACAATAAAATTGTTGCCTTGAAAAAATATCATACGGGAATGCATTACAGGTTTATAAAAAATAGGATGTTTGAAATAAAGTTTCCACTTCTGTTAGTACCCGAAAATCTTTATCTAGAGCCTACTTTGGGGCACCATCTGCCCCAAAAGCCCATTTATCAGCTGGAGAAATTTAGGGGTCAGGAATAATGTGCCATCAAATATCTAAAACACAGAACCCATGAGGAAAGACTGAAAGAAATTAATTGGCCTGGAAAAGTCTGAGGAAAGACCCAGCAACATTCTTCA
This sequence comes from Manacus candei, assembly GCF_025592945.1. Taxonomy (NCBI): domain Eukaryota; kingdom Metazoa; phylum Chordata; class Aves; order Passeriformes; family Pipridae; genus Manacus; species Manacus candei. Next base: position 36,879,293 of record NW_026138062.1, read on the forward strand.
AATATGTAAAAGATTGTGGCAAAGAAGAGACGAAGATGTTGCACTTTACATTCCCTCACAATAAGACAAGAAATAATAGGCTTATGTTGCAATGGGTTGTAAGTTAGTGACTGCAAAATCTCTCTGTGAAGAAGGTTAAACTTTGAGTTGGTTGACAGACTTCATTACTGAAGATTGTTAAATGGCAACTGTCCAACGTTTTTTGAGGATAATCTGGGTATAGGACTCTGCTCTAGGACAGAGGGAACTTCTAAAATGTGTGAGGAAGGGGATCTCAACTGAAAGAGTCAGTTATACAGGTTCCTTTTGCTGAGACAAAGCTCAGCTGTTGAATCAAAATCTCTTTCATATAAATTCAAGTCTGTTTGCCAGTGCAGGGTCTATCCAGCATGATCTCTGTCAGCATGGTTCCTTTGTGCTTTTAGCAATTGTAATAAGACATTCTTGTGTTGTAATATGTCCCACCTAACAAAGCATACAAGATGTCATTGTGAGTAAATAAAATTGCAATTAATATAAATGGTCATGGAATTATTTTTGTTCTCCTCAGTATAGTGAGGAAATAGCTCCTTATGCCTTGGTTTAGTGTCTTACAAAAGAGGCATTCTTCCCAGCAGGAAGAAGGCTGAAACCCAGATCAACGTTCAGTTTTGCTGCCCATTTTACTATATGTGCAAACATTGGTGGAGTTCACTGAAGCCTGATCTGCATGCAGAATATTTCCCAGCAATAGCATTCTATTTTGTGCTACTGATTTCTTTAACTTCAAAGGCAGACCATCACATTGTGCAGCAGTTTGAAATTTGTAGAAAAATTTTCCTATACTTAATATTTTTTTTTCTACTTCAAAGCAAGATAACTACTGCTGTTCCTTTCTGTGGAAGGTAGTCATTATTTGAGGCCTTGACAAAGTCATCACGCATGACAACAAGGTACATTCTTGGTAAAACATGCCGTATTTGCTCTTACCCTGAATACAATGAGAAAGAACATCCTGTTTAGGAGCCTTGGTTGTGGTTTGGCACTGTGAATCGTTCACTAGCAATACTAGTTTGAGGCATTAACACTGATGTCATCCCTTCTCAACCTGTCTGTGTCTCTTTCCCACCCCATTCATCACTGTGCCTCACTCAGCTCCAGGACCTTTACTGTGCCAGCACAATTGTTTGCACAGCTGTGCTCAGCACTGGATTGGCTGACTGTTTTAGCTGATGAAGAAACAAATGTTTTGTTTTGCTGGATTGTTTTTTAGCTGGATCAATTCCTTGATCTGGCTTACAGGGAGGCCACATGAACTTCCACGCTGACATGACTGTGGGGCAGCAGGCCACAGTGTTGGGCAAGAAGAGCTGCAGGGAGTGAGTGGAAGGGGTGGAGGGAATGGCAACGTTTGTTTGATGCTATACACACTGCAATTTCAAACCACAGCCTCTGGCTGTGTTTTCCTGAGTGACTGCTACTAGAAAGACAAAGTCTTAACTGCCTTTTCCCTTTTTTTGCTGCTATACCCTTCCTTGCTCTCTATTCCTCTCTATTGGCCCTGCTTCTGACCTACTGGCCATCTTCTCCCCTGCTCCAACACAATCTTCCCTCAACTTTTGTATTAATTGATTTAACACATTAACTCAGCAGAGAACTATTTGAACTTTGCATTTTGATGGTTTTTTTCAGCTCAGTTAGCTTTTCGCCAGGCTTGTGGCAGGAATGACTGTATTTCAATATTTTTATTCCATATTTCTGCCTGTAGTGTGGAAAAAAAAGTAGCATCACACCATGACAGAATGATAGCAGGTATAATTCCTGTTAGGATCCTGCATGTCCTGTGTCTTTCTTTTTTATTCTTCCTCCTAACAGATGCCTGGCTTGTACATTTATACTTCTTCCTCTAATACATCTCATAAGGAGCTCTTGCTTCCATGAACATGACCAGAAAGCGTTTCATTGCTACATATCCCAGAACATTCAGATTTTTGTTGTTGTATTAGGAGACTTCCCACAGTTCCCAAAGGATTTTGGAGAGGAAGCCAGTTCTGGTGGCTTAAACACCAGCCTAGAGTCTCAGTGCTATTCTCAGAACCATATAACCGAGGACAAGATACTAAGTCTTCCTGTGGCTCCATTCCTACAAGCTAGAAGTCACATTAAGTCTTCCTACAAACTAGAAATAATAATAATTCTTCCTGTCACCAGTTCTTGCTTGTTAATATGCTGTGTTCTCTGACATGTTTGGCAGTAGTGTGTAACAGAACAGAACACTAATCACTAATTGATGAGATAATAAAATTTACTATGCAATATGAGATGAAACTATTACTTCAGTCTTTTAATTGCCATTTTATTTCTTATCTAATTAGTTTTAAAATATTTCCATGTAAAAACAGCTAGAGAAGAAAATGTTTTAATCCTCCTTGCTTCAAGCTGTGCCTCCTGAGGTAGCAGTACCCATTCCCAACATTTAAATATCTTTAGTGCCATCTTCTGTAGCGCAGCAGCATGTCAAGCACAATTCTTTTTATTAACGTGCCATACGGTGCCACAACAAGCCAAACTGAAGGCATTTGTAACTGGTTTTTTAAGGCTGACAGTGTGGACAGAACTGTTGTCAGCACTGCTGAGCCATGGGTCGCTTTGGCGTGGCTTGCTTATGACTGATGACATGTACCACAGCTGAGGGCTCTTTCCACTAAACTGTGTTCAGATGCACAGTTACGGTAAGAGTAACCCTCTTCTGTACTTCACTATAGATGTTTAAATTAGAAATAGCATGGGGAAACACTGTTTTGGATCAATCCTGATCTGAAAAAGTCCATTTTTCTCACTGAGCAACAGCTCAGGTTCAGATTAAGGGCAAGACATATCTCCTAACTTACGAGATCTTTTTATCATTTCATAAAGCTTTGTGTCTATTTCTTATCTTCTTTCTATGTCATCATCATGGCTGGGCTTTGTGAACGAAGATTTGGGAAGGGCTCTACCCACGTTTGTTACAAGTGCACTGGTGGCTAAAAAGGTCAATATGAGATAGACACATCAGGTTGCAAAAGGCACAGCAGAAAGACTCCTTAGGTGGTATATTCTGCTCTTTCCATGTACCTTGCCATGAAAATCTGATTCATCTAATCTTAAAAATACCTGGCTGACTGCTTTGTCTCCACACTTCTTGACTTCACTTTGTTTCTCCACCAGCCAAATCATATACTGCTAAATGTCTGTCTACAGACAGGGGTTGTCACCTGGGTGGAGGCTTGGATGCAAGACCAAAGGTGGTAGTAAAGAAAATAATTAATTCCTCTCTGCAGACATTGAAAACCCACCAGGATGTGTTCCTGTGTCCTCTGCTCTAGGTGACTCTGCTTTGGCAGGGAGATTGGACTGGATGATCTTCAGAGGTCCTTTCCAACCCTAATGATTCTGTGATTCTGTGATAAACGAAGGCTGAAAATTTTGTAAGTGTGCATTTTAGTGTAAAAATTTAAATGCCACCTAAGTTTTATGCTGCTGTCTAGTGTTAATGACAATGGAGGGAACCTTTTAAACATAATGAGGGCTGGCAGTGTTGAAGATAAGTGAGGAAGCTAGCAGGATGGCTCTTCCATGGAAATCCTTCTGTCAGAAAGTCCACATAAAGAGACACTTTTTAACACCATTAACTAAATCTGAGCACAGACCCTCCTTTTCTAGCATATGACTAACAAATAGCCCTCCATACCACCTTGACATGCTTCCATGCTTGGGCTTTCACCAGTACATAATTTGTTCTTTATTTTTAAATAAAGAATTTGCTTCCTTCAAATTTTCCCCGTGAATTTTGCATACTTGCCTATCTTATTTTTCACAAATGATCCAGAGGGTTTTGTTGACAGACCAAACCTCTTCTTATATGATGCCAGAAGAGAATTCTTGGAAAAGAAATTGTTAGCTAATGGCTGTAGTCCCATGGCAAGCAGGCATTGCATCAGATTCTCCCCATTTGAAACATAATGGATTCTATCATAAAAACCTTCCGTGGCAGTACTGACAGGCTGCTCTAGAACCTCATTGCTCTCCTGAGTAAGAATATCTTTCTTAAAAAAGAGGTATCAAGGCCAGTTTGTACAGATGGTGAGAAATACCACTTGAAACTTCCAGAGACTGAAAAAAGCCACCAAAGAAACACCCATTGCTTCATGCTATTAAACATTTTGGACAGATAGTGGAAAACGAGAGATCTGTCTACCTCTCCCTAAAATAAACTTCTTGCCCTTCAACTGACTTTGTGAGCTGAGAGACTTCACGGCATGAAGGAAGTTATAATATTAGGAATTACTGGGGCTGCTGGGATTCCATCCTGTACCCCAACACAGCCTCTCATGCCCCACTGCTTCAGGATCAATACTGCAGTACTACTACACTTACAATCATGGGAGCACTGTGCTTCAGCTGTATCTCCCATCTCTGAATAGTCATTTGTTCTTGTGCCACCCCTAGTGCTTAGGTCCACAGAGATCTTCCTCCCTAGTGTCTTCAGCTGTAAGATTTATAGGGAGCAATCAAGCATTTGAAGGATACAAGAACATGGGGATGGTCTGATTCAGTTTCTCAACAGTCCACTGTTACACACAGCTCCTCAAAGTGTGTCAAATTTTTTCGTGGATGGTATTTTTACTAAAGAGAGCAACAGTGAGCCATGGGAATGACTAAGTTTTCATTTCTTTTGCTGTAGAGTAGCTATCAACAGAAACTCATACATTACTGCTGAAGAGTTGTTGAGTTGTGCTAGTTTAAGTCATTCTGTCTATCATAGAATCAAGTTGTTCTGTCTTTCATAGACTCATAGGATGGTTTGGGTTGGAAGGGACCTCAAAGTTCTAGTTCCAACCTGCCCCGCCAAGGGCAGAGACACCTTCCACTAAACCAGGTTGCTCAAAGCCCCATCCAACCCAGCCTTGAACACTGCCAGGAATGGGGCATCCATAGCTTCTCTGGGCAACCAGAGAAGTGTCTCACCGTACTCACTGTAAAGAATTTCTTCCTAATATCTCATCTAAACCTACCCTCTTTCAGTTTAGAGCCATTCCCCTTGTCCAGTCACTACATCCCCTTAATAAAAAGTCCCTCTCTGACTTTCTCATAGGCCCCTTTTAGGAACTGGAAGGTTGCTGTACAGTCTCCTTAGAGCCTTCTCCTCTACAGGCTGAACAGCCCCACAACTCTCTCAGCCTGTCTTCATAGGAGAGGTGCTCCAGCCCTCTAATCATCTTTGCTGTGTCCTCTGGACTCGCTCCAACGGGTCCATGTCCTCCTTATGCTGGCAGCCCCAGAGCTGGATGCAGCACTCCAGGTGGGGTCTCATGAGAGCGGAATAGAGGGAGAGAATTACCTCCCTCGACCTGCTTTGACCAGAATCACCTCCCACACTGCTTTTGATGCTGCCCAGAATGCACAGCTGTTTTTCTTTCTCAGGGCAACACTATATTTTTGAGTCCCGATGCTGACAATATCAAGAGACTCTTAAGTCATCATTTTGGAAATAGTGGCAACTGATCTTTTTTTTTTTTTTCCCAAAAGGTCTGTGCACAACAGCTTGACAGCTAATCCCAAGGTGAGGAGGGCCTGGGGTAAAGAAAAAAAATGCGCTGGCAATCTTTTTGGGTTCTTCATGCAGGAGACGCAGGCAGTAGCAGCGAGGTTTGCCTCCTCACGAAAAAAGACCCAACTTCTTTCGGTGAAGAATCTTTTGTCGTTTAGGTTGGGTTAGTTTCCACTTTTGCTCTCGGGTCATTTTAACACCCGACGGAGGACCGTACCTTCGGCCGCCGGGGCGAGGCGCCCTCTGACACCGGTGCCGCAGCCGTCCTGTGTCCCTGGACGCCGGGCCGGGCCGGGAGCGGGCGGCGGTGGGCGTGCGGGAAATAACTCCCGCTGCGCTGCCTCCGCCACAGCCCGGCGGGGCCGGCGGACAGCCCAGCGGGGAGGGGTTTCTCACGCTTTTATCCTCTGGGAGGAATAAACTGTTTTATTTCGCAGGAAATCCCGCGGGGGTGGGATGGATCATCTGCACAGTGACAAACGTTTTAGAATCCAGGGAGAGAAGGGCGAACACGCCGGCTGCTGCGCCCGGAGCCTCCCGGGTGAGGAGAGGGGCTGCCGGCGCGGCCCCTGTGAAGCCGGCGGCTGTGCCCGCGGCGGGAGGGGAGGGAAGGAGGCGGGGAGGGCCGGGCGCCCGGTGCCTGGTGCCTGCGGGGCAGCCCGTCGGAGGGGCAGCCCGTCGGAGGGGCAGCCCGTCGGAGGGGCAGCCCGTCGGAGGGGCAGCCCGTCGGAGGGGCAGCCCGTCGGAGGGGCAGCCCGTCGGAGGGGCAGCCCGTCGGAGGGGCAGCCGCGGCCGCGCTCCCGCCCGCCCGAGGGGCGCGTTGTCAGCCCGGGCAGCAGCAGGGAGGGAGGTGGGCACCGGCCCCGCCCCTGCACCCAGTCCTCCTCCTCCCCCCCCCCCCCTGCTTATTCCATAGCTCCAGCAAAGTTTGGGGGCGCCTCTTTCCCCCGGTTAAACGAGTTATGCGCTATCGCTGCCTGGACTCTTCCGAACGAGTTGAGCTTTTGCTGCTTAAAGCAGTGCTCCTCCCGCGAAGCGTAAGTAGATCGACCCTGGGCTGTGCCGCTCGGCTCCCGGCGCGGACCCGCCGCCCGGACAGGGGCTCGGCCAGCGCGGCCGCGGCTGCCGGCGCACTTGGATCCTGCGCTGAGGGCGGGAGGCGGGAGCTCCCTGGGGGCTCTGCCCGCTCGCCGGGCCCCCCAGCCGTGGGCTGGGCGCCAGGGGAGGGCAGGGCGGGGCCGAGCCTGCTCATCCTGTTGAGGGAGAACGAGAGGAGACCCTACTGCTGTGTATTCTTCCTTGAGGGACCCTGGTGCCAGTGTCCCTCCGTTCCTGCCCCACCGAGGCCAGCGGCGCTCGCAGATGGGGCGGGAACTGAGCCTGGTGAGGCAGGCAGAAGTGTCCAAACCTAACGAAATACCTAAGGAGATGCAGTGGAAAGCAAAACGCTAAATATATCCGAGATTGTTGTGGCAGTTGCCCGCTAAAGGGTGCCTGTGTAGGGTCATGTAATTTCTTCCTTAAGGGTTGCCACTCACATTTGAACATTAATGTGGATTCCAAGTCAGTTTTGTACTTGGAGTACAAGTTAAATCTTAACTATAAAGCAGAGCCAGAATTGCTTTCACCCTTGTAAGTGGTGCCACACAGAACGATGGAGTTCAGAAGTGTACTCCAAGATGGTTCTGGGGTTCCTTGAAGTGAGCTCTGAGTTATCTGGCCCATACAAACACTTTCTACTGATAGTGGGGAAAAGAGCTGGCTGGCCTCCCTGCATTGACCAGGCTTTTACCTCACTCTTCGTGTCACATCTTTGATCTCAGAATTATCCAAACATGCTGGTTACTCACTTTTTCACTTAGGACTTATGAGTGATGCAAAGTATTGAGATGAATAAATATTCTTTGGAAGGTATTTATAGCTTGATTAAGTAAGAGTTTACCAATGTTATAAGCAAAAAAAGTTGTTTAATTTGTGTCTGTTCTTTTTTTCCTGTAGGCAAAAAGAGTATTAGAAAAGTATTTGGGTTCATTGCTGACTCAATGAAGAAATCATATAAGCCTAAAATGTTATTTGGAATCCTTAGTGTGTTAGGCCTTTAAGACATAGATACATAGATATGAAGAATGACATAGATATGAAGAATGAATTGAACTGAGTAGCCAGAGATATTAGAGCTTCCCTTTAAGGGAAATTTAAAGGGAAATGAGAGAATTCTACTGGAACATTTTAGACTTAAACTAGAAAAAAAATTAAATTGTTTCCATAGTACAAAAGTGTACTTTAAGAAGTTTGAATGGGGTTTACAGCACCATCTCCCTTGCAGTTACTTGCCTGAAGTCCCCTCACGTGGATACTTGAATGTTGGAGTACCAGCTTCTCTGCGGTGAAAAAGGCTCTTGAGTCTCTGAATGCCAGAAAGGCTCATCTTTCCTTTGTATATCTGGGTGGGGGGCGGGACACTCCTTACTGTGCAGTTTTTAGATCTGTGTGGCTGATCGTATGTGGGCACCTGAGAGATCTGTCTCATTCGTGCTTCATTCACGCGGGATGTAGGACTGTTGCCCTCATGCTCAACGGCTATTCCACAGTCCCCTGCTAGCTCCACACCCTCCACACCTTTCAGCTTTATTGGTAAGTCACTGTCTTTTAATTCCGATGTAGAGCTCTAAGATGGCATTTGAGTATTCTAGGGGAGAAAAGGGGTTACTTTTTCGTTTCTGTTTTTCTCCTGCAACTAGAGAATCAGAGCAGGAGTTTGTTATACCAGGGAACAGAGGAGTTTAACAGGTGGGGTGTAGCTCTCCTCCCGGGCTCAGCCTTGCGCTCCTTGCTCTTTTCCTTTACTCAGGCCAAACTTTCACTCAGAGGTCAAGTGAAGTCAAGAAGAAGTCCAAAGAAGTTTTTGTCTGGGATTTAAGGAGGAGGCTCCATAGCAGTAAAGTAAGTTTAAGATAATAACAAGATCAAATAAGGAATTAATTTTTAACAAGTGTTTAAAATACAGTGAGAGTGGTAATAGATGTGTCTGAAAGTATGACACTGTGAGGATGAAAGAAGGTATTTTTCAAGTCCTTGTTTAAACAAGTTTATAAAATGAACTACGAAACCTCCATTGTGACTTATGAAACACTCACCATTGTATTTCATATAAAGGTACATGACCAAACACCATTAGGTTTCACTGGAAATTATAGTAGCTCGTTCTGTGCCTGCATATATGCCAGTTTGTCTGCAATGACATGGTCACACTGCAGACTTTCTGCAGGATGACTGCTTTTATCTGATTTAAATAGCAGAATTAAGAACCTGGTAGTAAAGGGAATGCCTGATTGTTTAGTGTAAAAACAAATTAAATATTGCAAGTTGTTTTAACAGCATTTTTTTCTCATACTGCTTCATAAGATTTAGATAATTTTAAAGATAAAAATCTAAATCCCATAATTTTAGACTGTCATGACAAATTAAAGGAAACGTGGACTGAATTTAAGAACTCATATTCAGACAAGGGCATCTGTCAGGTTTCTGAATAATTGTTAAGGGACATTTTTTAGGTATACCAATATAATAAATTATAAGTACATCAGGTTTCATAATCTGGTTATGTATGTAACACAGCCGTGCAGTTATTTATGTTTGTAATCTTTGCATATGTGTAGATAAATACATAAACATATCTATGTGTGAGAAAAATTATAAATAATTAAAATATCATATTTCACACACTTGATACGGAGTGGTGAACCCATCGGGTGACATCATCGGAAATAAAAATAACTGACAAGTTTACAGTTGACACATTATAAGTATTTGCCTCCTGTAGATGGATACATATATATGGCATCACAACTTCTAAAATTTATTCTCTCTCTTGCTTGTTCTCTTTGTCACATGCACACAAACACCCTACGCAAAGTGTATTTGTGCGTGTACTAAACTAGTAATTAATAACACAACATTGATTCTTAAATGCCATGCCAATTTTTATGAACAGTCTATTTTCCAGTATTTGTCTCAGAGGAATGATTTTCTAAGTGAACCAAACAATACAGGACTCACAGTTCTTATTAAATGATCCCAAGGTTCACGAAGTCCTTGCTTTTCATACAATTGAATTAGGTTGCTTTCTGAGACAGATTCTCTTGTCATTCTCTAGTGGACATCAAGAAATACAGATAAAGATGTTTCATTCCTTAATCTGCATTTTTTCCAAGCACAAAAAGAAAAAATGTCTCCTTCCACAATCCATATTTAAGATTAGGTCTTAACAGTTGCCTGGCTCTGGATTTCAGCAGCACTGAAAGCAACACTGTACAGCTGAAGTTTATGTAATACTACAAAAGCAAGCTTGGGATTGATCTCAAATAAAATATTGAGTTGTGGCTGTTTAAATTTAGATTTAGGTATTGTTGAACTTACTCAAATATTCTGTGAGCTCTGAGGGCCTCGTGGTTTCATTTGATGTCATTTAATCATTATCTGAATTAAGGCATCCCTTTAAATTTTTGGTGTGATTTTTGGATGAGTTATGTTGGCTTTAAGAATTGCTTACTCAAGAATGTATTGACGCTGAAGAAAGATAAGGGACCTGGATTTCTGTGAACCCTCCAGCCAGTGGAAATATGTAACTTTGTGTCTCACTTGGAAATTATGTCCTTCCCTTATGGAGGTACTATGAGCAATACACATTTGTGGCGAAGGCAACAGTTGCTGCAATTCATACCAAGATGAACACTGAGGTTTTTCATCTCAGTGCAGTTAAGATGCCATGAAGCTCACAGCTTAGACACTTTGTGTGCAGGATGAATTTGCACACTCTGGTGCACAAATATAAATCTTTTAACTAATATAAGCATTAGAATAGATTTTTTATGTGTATCCTTTGAGAAATGCCTTGTGTCATATCTTTGGTGTCCTGAATTATCTCGACCTGGGCATTGTTGACCTGTAGTAGAAAGAAAAAAAAAAATCTTGCATAGGATTACTGAATGGAGAATTATTAAGAATAAATTAGATGAATATATTATTTATAAATTTTAAGTTTTACAAATTGTTATTGTTCTTCTTCTACTAATCACTAGATAAATCTTCAGAAAAGCACAAAAAATTCTACTTTCATTGTAGTCATCACCACCTATGGATCTGAGTAAGAAATGCACTGCAGTGTGCCTATAAGGGGAAAAAATTGATACCTGTGTTTACCTTACAGTGCAGAGGTTATAATTTTTCATGAGAGCAGACCAACTTCATTTTTTCAAGCAACAGAAGGTAATATTGGTCTTTATAAAACACAGTGTGTGGGCTTTGTGCCATTGGACACAAGGGTAATTGCAGTCATGCTGAAAATGGGACATAAGTAATGAATTCAAGAAAATTTAATGGGCTAACATTTTGATGGCTAATAAACTTTCTACTACAGGTAGAAAAATATATTGCTAATATATCTGTATTAGCAATAAAAGAACAAAGCGTAACTTCGACTATTTATTATCTGAGCTGCCTGTTTTGTTTGATCTGGATAGAAAATAAAGAGTGGGGTAGAGAGTATTGATCTGAGAGGCACAGAGTAATGCAAAGAATAGCAGAGAAAGGAAATACTGAGCTTAAGTTTATGCTAAACTTTTTTAATCCACCAATATCACATTATTCATTTTGCTGTTCCTGCATTTTCCCACTCAAAATGAGAACATTTCCAAACATTGGTTTAGGTCTGTTCAAAATTGGAACTAACCTGGGTATGTCTTCAAATGGTTTTGAGTAAAAAACAAAAAAAATTAATTCATTATTTCCTTAAAAATTGATGCTTCTCGAGATTAAAATTCCTTAACCATCCAGAATATTGTAAACTGTATACAATTAGGAATGAGGATTAAATTTTAAAATCATGTAAGCATACTAAGATTATAAAAATATTATAACAAAATATATTCGGTTTTGGCTACTATTTTAGGAGAAAAAAATACATTCTTCAAAAAGAATTTGAATATATTAAAAAGAATTTGAGTATATTTAAAAAAATGTTTAAAAAAGTGTTTGAGGACCAGGGACATTAGTACACAAAATTGGTGTTTTATTGTTAGTATCATCATTTACTGGAAATGCTGCATATTATGATGGAAAAAGAATTCACTGATATTAAAGGGGTTGTGTTTTTGCAGAATATCAAAGATGTATTTTTTAGGGGGAGTTTTTGCTGAATTAACTTTGTGGGATAAAAAATAAATTAATATTCCATGATTTACAAAAATGAAAAATACTAATGGTTACGTTGTTGCTTTTTGTATGAAAGCATACTAGCCTGCAGTTACAGTTATTTCATTGCCTCGTAGTAAAATCAAGTTATAAAACAGTACCTCAAATAACTTTAATTCCTTTAATTGCCTTGACTAAAAGCCTGAAAGAAGTTCCGTACAGACTTTGGAAATGCTTCTTCTGAAAAACCAGTGACATAATTGCTGGAAATGACACTAAATATAATGATGAGAATAATGGTAAATTCCTAGCTGTAATGATGACTGCCTTTTTTTTCTTGGGAATTGTAAGACACCTGCATGTTTGGATAAGAAGTGTAAGTATAAAAATAGTAAGGTGTGATTCAGTTATAAAATATTCTGAGGGTTTTAAACAAGAGGATAATCACTTTTCTGATAGTGTTTTTTTGATATACAAATTGTTATATCTGTATTACAATTATGATAAAAGTATTTCTGAAGGTATTGAAGTTAGCTGAAAGTAAATTTTTTTATTTTGTTCTCAGTTGAAGGTTGACGTATAAAATATAGAAGTGAGTTTATTAGGAGAATGAAATATGCTTACATGTATTCCAATATTCTTACATATATTCCAATTAGGAACAGTCAAAGGATAACAGAAGTGATACCCACAGATAATAGCTTGTTTCTCAATTGGAGGAAGCTTGTGAGGAATCTGATATTAAAAAAAAAATCTTGTACTTTAAACCTTTCCAAATCAGGAATTGTGTCTCTGCCTAGAACTGGACATGGGAGGCCCACTATACATGAATTGGTGGAAATTGCTGAGAATATATGCTGTTGTTTTTCACTGAAGTAAGGTCATACGATGTAATTTTATTTTTTTCCAAGAAAATCTCTGTATATAGTCGCTGAAGTGACCTTGAGTTTGTTGGCTTGGGTTTTGTTTTGGTTTTCTTGTGTTTTTTTTTTAATGATGTTGCAGTAGGTATGGTTTAGTAACACTAACTGGCAGGACAGTAGGGAAAATGGCATAGAAACCTTTCACAATTCCTCTTAAAATTTCTCAATTTTCCCAATATTTCAATTTATTAAAATAATTCTGGGGTTTTTTTTATAAATAAACAATTCAAACATGAGTAGGCTTTGAGAACTTGCTTGTTGAGTTGTACACATTCCAAAATTAAACTGTAAATTCCGTAGGTTTTGAGTAATTATTTTTCTATGTTTGTACCGTTTGAAAATAGTAGAGACTTGGGACATTACTAATTTCCTGAATGCTGGAGTATATAAGTTCTGATAACAATAAAATTATTAGAATTAGGCAAACTTTGTATCACACTCTAATACAAGGGCAATTACATTAATAGTAGGATTACTGTAATTGAACTGGTTTCCATCTTTCTTTTCTAAATATAGGCAGGAGCAGTTGGAGCCATCTCAGATAGAGGAAACAGAGAAATAATATTTTTTAAAATATTTAAATCTTGTAGAAATTCTAACTGATGAATCCTTCTTCTCTGTTGTGCATGGGCACTTAAACCTGTATGGGCTCTGTGAAAGCACTAAACATCTCGCTTCTGTGCTCATCAAAGCCCATGGTTGCATGGTCACAGGGTTATCTAGTTCTTAATGCACATCTGCAATATTCTGCAAAAGCAAGTGCACTTGAGAAATATTATTTGTCAAGGATCAATCTGTTCTGCCCCAGCATTGTGTAATTATAAGATTTTTTAACATTGCTCTAATTGCTCTGATGTTCTTATTGTAGGTTAGAAATCTGAAACAATGGGTGACTGGAGCTTTCTGGGGAGACTATTAGAGAATGCACAGGAGCACTCCACGGTTATTGGCAAGGTTTGGCTGACAGTACTGTTTATCTTCAGGATACTGGTGCTGGGGGCTGCTGCTGAGGAGGTCTGGGGAGACGAGCAGTCAGACTTTACATGCAACACTCAGCAACCTGGTTGTGAAAATGTTTGCTATGACAAAGCCTTCCCCATTTCTCACATCCGCTTCTGGGTCCTGCAGATCATTTTTGTCTCCACTCCAACCCTCATTTACCTGGGCCATGTCCTGCACATTGTACGCATGGAGGAGAAGAGGAAAGAGAAAGAAGAGCTGAAAAAGAAGGGAAGCGGCAAAGATGGCAACTACGCAGTAGCAGCAGCAGCATCTGGCAGTGGTGGCGGAGGAGGCAACAATAACATCAAGGATCCTATTAGCAAAAGGGGGAAGGAGAAGCTCCCAATCCGTGATGAACGTGGTAGAATCCGTATGGGGGGTGCCTTGCTCCGTACCTATGTCTTCAACATCGTATTCAAGACACTGTTCGAGGTGGGCTTCATTGTGGGCCAGTACTTCCTGTATGGCTTTGAGCTAAAACCAGTCTACCAGTGCAGCCGCTCACCTTGTCCACACACTGTCGACTGCTTCATCTCAAGGCCCACTGAGAAGACCATCTTCATAATCTTCATGTTGGTGGTGGCCTCAGTCTCCCTGCTGCTGAACATGCTGGAGATATATCACTTGGGATGGAAGAAGCTTAAGCAGGGCATGACAAGCCAGTACATCCTTGAGATGCCCGTTGCAACAATGACACCAGTTATGGTCACAGGGGAGTCCAAACCTGTTTCCCTGCCACCACCAGCACCACCTGTGGTGGTAACAACTGCCGCACCACCCCCTGTTCTGCCTGACACCCGCGCTGTCACACCACTGCTGACCCCAGTCACCATGGCATCATACTATGCTACAGCTGCTCCGAGACCACGGCCCCCCTCCAACACAACCTCCATGGCAAGCTACCCTGTTGCTCCACCAGTTCCTGAGGAGAGACACCGTGCTGTGACTCCCACACCCATCTCTACTCCTGTCACCATCCCAACCCCCATTCCCACACCCACCCCAGCCGCCATCAGCTACTTCAACAGCAGCAGCCGTGCCCTGACATCCGAGCAGAACTGGGTCAACATGGCAGTGGAGCAGCAGGGGAAGGTTTCCTCCAGCTCAGCGGGCTCCTCTACCCCGAGCAGTGTCCGGCATCACCTTCCCGAGCAGGAAGAGCCACTGGAGCAGCTACTCCCACCCCCAGCCGTGCTGCCCATTGCTGCAGCCAACAGCGGCAGCAGCACCAGCCTGAGCGGGGCGAGCGGCAGCAAGTGGGATGTGGAGGGCGAGGAGGAGCTGTCAGGGGCACGGCCCGTGTCGGCCGCCTGCACCACTGTGGAGATGCACGAGCCACCACTGCTCGTAGACACGCGGCGCCTGAGCAGGGCCAGTAAGTCGAGCAGCTGCAGAGCCCGGTCAGATGACCTGGCCGTGTAGTGCGGTCGCCCCTGCTTGGAGGGGCAGGTGGTGGAAGGCAGAGTGGGCAGGGGAGCTGTCCGGGAAGGCCAGGCCTGGCGTGGGTGAGAAGGCCTGGGCTTCAAACTTAGAAGCTTGCTGTTTTTGCACTCTGTGAGTTGTAGTGGGGAAAAATATCAACATTTTCTAATAGGTCAGGGGTGACCAAAGCACAGCCCGTGGGCCAGGGGACCAGTCCCACTTTTCTTCATGTCCATGGCAGATCTCCCAAGGGCAGCCATAGAGGAGGCCTGCACAGATAGCAGGTAGTGATGGTAGCTGGCCATGTGCCTCAAGGGTGACTTTGATCTGGGGAAAATGTTAATATCCCTAGTGCCCATGTGCCTGGCTGTCATCTTCCTCTTGCCCTTGCCTTCACTTCCACTCTTTTTCACACAGGCTCTACATGAGCAGATGTGATGAATCACTTTCTTCCTCTTAAATCTTACGTAGCCCTATGGCAAACATCAGGGTGGCAAATTGTCTGTTGGCACCTGTCGTCTCTACAGACCAACTTGCCATATTAAAGGTGACTCAGTGTGTTCCATATAACATGACTTAAAGAAGCCTTTGTGCTCATTGCAAAACACCAATGTGGTCCTCGGCCAGGCAAAGTTTAGGTAACCCCTGTGATAGATTTTTGAGGTTCTTTCCATAATTTTTTTTTTCACTCTTGACCTGTTAGGAAGTGTTCAGTTTGACCTTCTATCCAGTGTTTGCCGACCATGATCACACCATGTTTAAAAGCCTGCAAATATGTTTGAGCATGTTTGATTATAATTTTAGATGACTTCTGAAATTGCTTAGAGGAGGACAGGAATTTAAATCACACCTCAGAAATTATTACACAGAACAATTTCTCTTCAGAAAGCAAGGATTATGATTTCAATACACTGTGGCCCCATACATTGCCTGTGGACAAACAATAGGATAAAGTACAGCTCTGCATTTTAGACTACTAGATATCAGCTTAAGTTTGTTGGAAAAATGCTTTTTAGAAATAAACTTGAGTGCATATTTTTAAGTATTTGAACATTTTGAGAATAATTTTGATCTCTAAGTTTAAAGTTACTTGACTGTGTATTTAATAATTTTAGTTTGATCTTTGATCTTACAAGAAAATGTAAGAGGAAAGAAACTTACTAATGGTATAATTCCCAAAGCAACATTATTTCATGTTGTGTCCTACCCTTTAACATCAATCTGTAATGTCAGTGAAAACAGATTTAGATAATACTGTATTGCAGAAAAGGTGGCTAAAATATCTGGGCAACATAGTGGCTGAAGAGTCTGTTCTGATCCCACTGAAGTCACTTGCAGAATTTCTATTGAATTTTACAAGGAGCAAGATTTGGGGATAGATCTTGCAGGCCTTATTCAAGCAAAACTAACATTCTCATACAGTTTTGGGAGCCAGAAGAAATGTAGATTTTGGGCTGTAGATAAAGACATTGAAGTCCTGCTTTTGAAAATTGTGTGTTTCCCTTAAAAATGGGTGAAGGAAAGTACTGGGTACTTGTTACTAAGGTGCAACTTTCCTTACAATGGGCTCTGTCCATTATTCCTTTGTTAACACGACATTAGTCAGAATTCTGAATGCCTGATAAGGCTCGGGAGGGTTTTGGTACAAAAGGAATGCAGAATTAGGCCCAACTTCCGTTCTAAGCAAAATCCAAAAGAACTGGAGCTTGGAGTCAGTCCTGTTGCTGCTATAAATTGAAAGTACTGTAACTGGAGAACACACTGGGATAGTCCTTTGCATCTTCAAAGTATTTGGCCTGGCAGTGCAGTCCTTACTCAGGCAAAGCAGGGTCACTCTGTAGCTAGTAGTTACAATTGCCTGTTATTTCTGCTGTTATATGTTTTCCTGAATGTGTTCATTTTATTCAACAGCTAAAATATATTCCTACTGCTCAAGATTAAACATTTTTACTGCTTTCTGAGTAGTCAAAAAAAGCTTCTCATGATCAGAAGCACTGTTCTGCAACCCTTGGTCATGTTGTCTCATGACTTCCTTGTCCTGCTTGTGGTGAATCAGATGAGAAGTCTTTCTGCTCCCATGATCTTGGGGGCAGACACTGCATTAAAAGTCAATGTGTAGTAGTACAATACAGGTATTTATTATTAGGTGTTCAGCTTCAGACATGTTCTCATGGATTTTCAGTGTTATAAGCCATAAAAACCCTTTCTGCAAGAAAACTAAAAGCTAAATTCTGCTTTCTGTTGTACCCATGCAACTATGCTTGAACTTAAACTGAAGTTGATGAAGTTGCCTAGATGTAAACAGAGGCAGAATATAAGACTCCAAATTTTTAGATTTACTAGCATCTATAGTAGCAGTTTTGTAAGTTTTGATAAATGCCAGCTATTTATATTGCTGAAAAATGCAATATGCATCTCTGTATTTTAGTTCATCAAAATTTGAAGGCTACATTTGCCTTTCTTCTATGCTTCTGAAGAATGAGGTCAAAGTCTTTCTGGAGTGTATTTATATAAACGAGACCACCTGGAATATGTGCTTTTTTATATCAGTGCCTGAGAGCAAAACTGACTTGTTGTTTGATGGGGCTCTGAATCTTGCAGTCCTTACTTTAATACAACCCTCACAGAGTGTGTCCTGCAGGATTGCATCCATATTGTATATAAAAAATAGTAACAGAGATAGATTTAACTTAGGATCAACTGATACCTAGTCTGACCTTTTCAAGTAAATGTGTGTGGTTAGACCTGCAGAGAGTTCAGGTGCTTTTGTGGAATATATGGTATTTTCAGTCCTATGGTATATAATATAGGTATTTTCAGTCAGAGTAACTACTGGAAAGCTCTAAAAGATCATTTTTCCTGTTAGGTGAAGCTCGGGGGGAGAAATGTAAGTCTATTGCAACCCCTAAGAGAAGTCTGAGAGAGCAGCCTCTGCATCCAAGCAGTACTGGTCTAAGAAAGCAAAGCTACAACTCACAGGTTGCGCTTTTAAGATCAGCTTAAGTTCCATCACATAACTATGCAGCGTCAAGCCTCTTCATTACCTACAGTTTCATTTGGAGTCCAGTAACTGTTTCTTCATTTAAGCCCAGGTAACTGTTTTGGCAGAACTCCTCCTTAGTGCTTACAACTGCTTTTAGTTGCTGCGTCACATCTGGGCTCAGATTTGTTGAAAGAAAAGTCTTATTGGTGTGGCCAATTTTGAGCGCTCTAATCTTTACTCATGAATGAACACTGCATTCAATGTCCTATGAGTCAAGTATAACTATGGAGAATTCCTCAGTTCTAGAAAGTATGTACAAATACTAACTTGCAGAATAGACTGTTGGTAAAAACTATCTGATAGTTTCCAAGTCATTTACTCTTTTACATCAATTAATTACAGAGTCTCATGGGAACTGGTAGAAAGTGATATTTTGATTTAGCCCGGTCATACGGCTGTTCAATCCACAATCCTGAAAGACCTTAGATGCACAGCTAAGATGAAACCTTTAGGTAAGTTATTGCAAAAGCAGAAGTCAGAACAGAATCACGCCTGATATTAAGCAAACTGAAAAAAAAACTCACTCATTTTTACTCTTTGAGTAGAAAAATTGTGGGGAAACTTATTCTCTCTCTTACTTGAAGTTAAAAAATATACTGAGGTGAAGTATGGAAAAGAAAACTGAAAGAAAATACTCTTTGAACAAGTTACCAAGTGTAGTATATTTGTCATTCATCAAGGCACTCAGAGCTAATAAATGTCTAACATTTTGCAGCTCTTGAGATTATTTTCTGATATGAATACATAAGTGTAGGATCAGTGAAATAATTAAAGCAAGCTTTAAAAACCAGATCAGTACTTAGGTCCTTTTTTGGTTAGTCATGGGACCACCTCCTCAGCTGCTACAAACTGAGTTCACATGGGTGACAGCAGTCTGCAGAAGCAGAGCATTGAGCCCCCAGGTCTTTTTGTTTAATACAGACACTAACACCATGGATTTGAACAGGCTGGGTTTTTTTCTTTAATTCCAGATGTTTTACTTTGATTTTTCTTGTGAAAAGTGTGCTCTTGTAATTTTGATTTTCTGAAGTTTACATTCAGTTTTTGATTTCAGATTGCACATTTGGATGAAATAAACTGCTTTCTAAGTTTACATTTGTATAATAAGTAAAAGAATGACTCTGCCAATGTGTTAAACTTAAGAGAGAAATGTCTTACTATAACACAGGAACTCTTTAGACATAAAGTTTAACCTGATCACTGATCTATAGTATCTGCTTTCTCTATATATTTGAAATATGGGAGTTGGATATATGGAAAACTATGGAAAAAGATACTTTTCATCATGAACTCAATTATTACCAAATAAACTAAGGTTCATTATTGTTCATATGCCTTCCTGTGTGTTTAGAGGTTCAGTGACAAAAACTAGCTGTGACATAGGTCCTTTAAGAGCTAAATTTACAGCCTGGCTTAAAATTCCAAACAAAATACTTGAGGATAAACACTGCACTGTTACACTGTAGAAGATTTTACAAAAAATAAATGTTTTGCTTTCTATGCAAAAATATGGTTCTGAGCCTGCAAATACAATTTCACGCAAGTTATTTTAACTTCTGCAAATAAGACCATTAAAGGTAATGAGACTATTTGCATAAGCAAAAAATACTGATGTGAAAAAGAAATTGTAGATTTGCATTTTAAGTTTACTGTAGATACCAATGTAGTTCTAGAAGTTTCAGTTCTTGAAGAGTTATGTGAGCATATTTTAAGGTGGAGAATATACTGCTAAGCCCATTGCCACTGTTTCTCACAGTTAATGGGTTGTAAAGCATAAGAAGGCTTACTCAGAACTTTCTTGTCGCTTTCCAGATGTTTGCCTTTTACATGACAGTAAACATAACAAGTTTTCTGGGCTGTCAGGAACTTGTAGAACAATAAAACCAGCAAACAGTTAAAAGTGCTGTCTTCAACAAAGTGCCTTGTATATTAAATTCTGTAAGAAGCAAGTTGATGTAAACGTTAATTTACCTCATATGTTTATAAAATTGTGACTAAATAAACTTTTTGTACCACAGCATTGTCTCTTTTAGATTAAATTTTCTTGGTTGTGTAGATGGTCTTTTAAAATACTAACACAATGGAAGTTAGTTCCCTCCATTTATTCACTTACACTGCTGCTTTCCTTCTTTATATGAAGTGCTCACTGAATTGCATCTGTTGCAAAACTGGATGCTGAAACCTGTCTCCATACAGAACTCCCAGTGGCTTCAGAGGAAGTTCACCATCCAGAAGAACTGTGTGATCAAGACCCACTTGAGCAAAGGGTGAAATGCTGCCTTCTGCCTTCTGCCAAATACAGGTTTCACCCTTGGCTCTTACTTTGACACAGGAATCCCCGTTCATCTCGTGGTGCGGTGTTGATAGTGACTCCCATCTTTTCCCCAGTGCTGACTCACTAACTTTAATCTATCCATCTAGCTGATATGTCATGAGACTGTTAATTGAAAATGCATGAAGGATTTTAGTGAAAGGAAAATGTGTCCTTACTGGGGATAATGTGGGGTATCCACTGCATTTGAAATTTGCTGATTTGCCCTTTGTAGGAAAGTTCACAGTTAAGCACACAAAAGTGTAACCCAATTTTGTACTGAAATTGTACCATGTACTAAAGGCAAGTTAGTCTAAACATTATATAGTCCTGTGAAAAGGCCAGGTCCAGGTTTCTGAGAAGTTTTACTTTTGAAAAGCAGCAATGTTGGCAAGACTAAGTAACTCTTCCAGAAGTGTTAAGTATGAAGGCTTTGTAAAACTTTATTTTATATGCAGCACTTTTATGGACCTGGCAGTTCAGGATAGTTTCTGCCTGGTGGTACTAAGTGCTTCTCTCTCATGTGAGTACTGTCAAGCATATTTTTGGTGCCTGCTGTGCTCAGGCAATGCTCTTTCTGCTTTACATGATGTATCCATATGGTAAACCAGATTGTTCATCAACTCTCCTGATTGGCAGGGGTAAAGCAAGTAATAAGCTAGGGAAGAAAGTGCATGAAGTGATATGGTAATACCAGCTGTATTGCTGAAGAAAACTCACTTACCTTTGACCAAGAGCACTTTTTGTTACAAGTGTGTCTTGCGTGCTTTGTGTTTAGATGCATGTTCCACAGTTTTGTCACTTGAAGAACAGTCAGAGTACTCCCAAGGGAGCTGAGAGCATCAGCTGGTGCAGACACAGCTCAGTCCTGCACTCTCCCTCCCTTGGGACACAGCCACGCTGCCGTCACCTTGCATCCACTGTCTCTAAAGAATTTCTGGCTGGAGTATGAGGTAGGAATGTTGCCACTCTTGGTCTCTGAAGGTCTGTGTGATGGTGTGGGTAGCTTTTGCTGCCACATTGAGCAATGTGGCTTCATGTGAGCTTGTGGAGGAAGGCTGAAAGGTATGCCCCCCTCATCCATAGCTGTGTCATGGCACCCTGAAATTTCTGATTGTAATGAGAATAGGTGTACTGGGGGGAACCCTAACCTACTCCAGTAAGTCTCTGAACAGTTGTGCTGAATGCCAAATGAGGAGCATTCCATGCACTCTTGTACTGCTGCTGCTGTCCCTGGGGATTTGGCACAGGAATAATCACCTGGGCTTTAGCAAGCATTTTCACTGTGACTAAAAATGGGATTTAACTGACCTTATCAGTGCTTTCCCACTCTTTAGCTGGAATAGGAATGAAGGCAATACATATTACCTCCCAAGGAAACAGATGTCAGCTAGTCAGGTCTTAAAAGGTCTGACATTTTGATCACTTTTGGCAAGTGGATGTACATCAAGTCTAACTGTTTTTGTGTCTATTTTCAGCAGACAATAGAGTAAGCAGATGCTTACCCAAAATCACAAAACTGAAGAGAGAGCCTTCTCATGAAAATGGTCTAGGAAGACTGTGTTTTTGTGTTGTAGTCCAGGAAAACAGAGTGTTTGAAGAAATACACATTTTAGCACTTGCGGGTACGTGATATTAAGCCAGAATTACAGGTATCATTAATTACCGTTACTGCATTAGTAGGACAGTTGGATCGCACCAGCTGTTCTTCACTGTATAAGGTTTTTTTTGTTTTTAAAGAGAGATTAGTAGTAAATAGCAACAAAATGCTGTCCTTCATGGGTAATTACTTCCTTTCCTTTTTCTTGTGGTATGCGATCTGTGTATCTTTGAGTGACTAGCTGTAGTACAGTGTCTGTCAGAACTATTTTAGCCCTTAGAAAGGGACATTCAATATGTGGGCTTTTGCCATACCTTGTGTTTAAGTGTGACCCTCTGCACTTCCAGCAGTGACTACAGATGTGGTTGAGGTGCCTGGTGTCACGGAGAGCGGCAATGAGCAGTCTAACACCAAGATCACAAAAAGCTGCCCAGGCTTGCTGTGTTTGCATCACTAATGTAGCCAACTCTAACCTATGTGTGGTGGGTACCTTTTGTCAGCCACATCCCTCTCATTTTAGAGATTGTCTCCTGAGGGGAAAAAAAAAAAAGGAATGAATATCTGCAGTTCTTTATCCTCTTTATTTATTTGTCCCATGAAAGCATGATAAAGTCTATTAAAATGTCCAGACCTTTGCATTTCTAAGTAGTATGAGACATGGCTTTTTAAAGAGTTCCTGTGCTATATAGAGGATATTTTTGAAAATACAAAGGGCTTCACAAGGTAAAACTCTCAAAAAAACAACACATTTTTCATTGGGATATATTTTTCTTGTGTTTGCAAAGTCAGTGAATTGATGGAGTAAAGTAAAATAAACGCTTATTTTCCACATGAGAATATAGATTGTATTTCTATTCTCCTTAATTAAATGAAAACTAAAAAGGGAGAGCAAACAGTTATCAACTAACATATATCTCACTTCCCTGTTTGAGAAGATTAAACTTTCTAAAGATTTTGACTTTAAGGAATGTTGTGGTCTTCTGAGCAGAGACTAAGGGATAATTATGGTTGAACTATCCTGCCTCACAGAGCACTGTTTGCTTTGCATGTCTTATGTAGTGGGGTTTGCTATGTAAATTCTGCACAAAATGCAGAAGTAAGCAGCTAAGGATGTTTTACCTAAGCAAATTTATCATGTTTGGATTATAGATACTCTGAGGGGAAAGAATCTTCTTATCATTAGAGAAAAGCCTACAGCAAAGTCAGCCTGGCTGGGGTACCAGAAACACACATGGCTGATTTTCTGTCTTTTCTATATCCTGTAGTCATTTAAACTCTCTACTCAATTAAAATTATAAAGCCCAGTGCTTTGAGAGCAGAATTCTTAGCCAGGAGTCTACAAAATAATGCCCGCATTTACATTTGTGTGTGAATGTGGCTGTACTAGTGCCTGCAGTGTTTTGGGATTTTGCTGCGTGGAGAAGGATGCAGTCTGCACCAGCCTCTTGCTGTGGCCTGCATGAGAATTATGTGTCTAACTTTTGGGATATCTTTTCAAAAGATCTTTTTGTTGTCTTTATTGTTTAAGTCTTTATTGTTTACACAGGTGGACCCTCTTCTCAGTGTATCTGTGGCAGTAGGTAGAGCAGCAAGTGTCTGCCTGTTGGCCGCCTCCATGCCATTCTCCTCACGGCAAGCAAGATCACTCCTTCAGAATAAATTGGTGGTACAGGTTGCTCCTGATTCATCCAAGCTGTGTGGCTTAATTAAGGTTCAGAACTTCCTCAAGACTAGGAAGAAATTCTTGTCTTCCTGTGTAAGATAAAACCATAAAACGTGCATCAACAGCTCTGGCATTGTCCATCATTTTGTGTTGCTTCCCTGCTATGGAAACTCAAATGTCTGGGGGTCTCAGCACTGTCCCTGCTTTTGTTGGCCTGGTCTGTGACATAAAAGCTCTTCATTGCAAAATGAGTGTTGACACTAAGGTCAGACGACATTCAAAATTTCTATTTCACAAGGGATCCTGGGATTTCAAATTAGAACACAATATATATTCACATATTCTTCATGAAACAAACCCTGAGAAATTTCCTTTAAAACATTTTGGATTAGAAAACCAAAGAGATGATAATTTTGGAAGCAACATGTCATTCTGATATTTAGTTCTTTTTTTTCTATTTTAGATTATTTTAAAATTACCTCGCAGCACATGAATGGTAGTGTGCCTCAAGCAGCATCAAGCCAAACAAAGTGGAGGTGGGTGGTGATGAGCTGATTTTTAAGTTCTTCCCTTTAGGCACCTAAATTCCACAAATAGTTGTGTTTTAGACACCTAGTTGTTATTTTGAATCTTATTTCTTCATCCTTGAGTTCCAAGCTTTCATACCCAGAATGCTGAAGTGCCATCTCTGTAGATGGGAAAATAATCCCAGATGGGAAAATAATTCCATTGCTGCCTGTAAGTAGCTTACCATCCATGCATAATCGAAAAGCTTATGTATTTGCTTAGATGTTGAAATCTTTTACAGCTAAAGCCGTGACCTAACTTTCTAACAAAGTTTTGTACATCAGGAATTCCTCTTCCCTACAGCTGCTACAGCAAGTCATGCATGACACTGAAATGTGCATTACAAGTTTTTTGGTGTATAAGAGAAGTGCAGTGATCTGCATGTAATTTGGGCAGCTGTCTTTATTTTCAGCTGAAAGAATTCTCTCAGTTGCAACAACGTAAATCCAGTATAACTCCACTACACTGGGGCAACACAGATAAGACTCTCTTTGTGTTTAGATGACTGCAGTGAACAAGATCAATTGCAGAAAGAATAGTTCTTTTTTAAAGAAAGTTTAGTACATAATGGGCCAAATTAATCTCTGCTCTAAATATACTCATTTCAGTGGTGTTGCAGCAGGAAAGAATTTAGCCTGAAGCAACTTTACAATAACTCATATATAAGCATGCACAACTAAATGTATTACACTTTAAACAAACTCAGCATTGTCTGGAGCACAGTTGGTCTGCTGAACCACTGAAGTTAGGAACTAGCCATTGTGTGTTGAGTTTGTTTAGATAGTACCATTTTTGTTCAATTGGCTACATCCGCGGTATTTTAGTGACAGCAGGAATGTTCCCTCTAGCTACAAAGTGACACTATGGCTGTCAGACATGATTTTTATTCTAGGATGCCTTAACTCTTATGCACTTCAAAACAAAATTATAACCAAATATAGAGAAAGAAATAGTTTCACCAATTCTGAAACATTGGAGCTTAACTCTTTGAGTTACTCCTTTAATTCAAAAGGAGTTGAAATGCTCTTATGGAAGAGACCTCATAAGTAACAGAAGTAGTCAAAGAGTGCAAAGACTAAACCAAATCAGATCCAGAAAGTATTAACTCAGCTTTAGAGAAGTTAAGGTAACATTAATTTTTTTCTGGTTTCAGGCTTGATTTCTGTATAGTTTTCTGTTATAAATGTTATGATACCAGACATTGCTACAGCTGCTGAGTCCCTCAGCCTGTGGTGAGCACAGTGCTTTTGGAGATCATTGTCTGTTCAGACTCCACCAAAGCAACACATGAGCTGAATGTTTTAAGCAATCACTGTCTGTCAGAGTTGCATAAACACCTTTTGCTTCTTCTTGTTTCAGCTTTTTACACTATCATCTGCCATGACCAAGAAGAGTTTGGCTTTATTGTGTTTGTAATTCCCTTACAATCAGTTTTAGGGTTCTATTACATCCTCCTTTAGCCTTCTCTTCACCAAGCTAAATAAGCCCATCTCCCACAACCTATCTTCGGGACTCTAGGCTCTTGACTATCTTGACTGACTCTTATTGGGCCCTCTCCAGTTTCCACTTTCCCCTTGAACTGACAGCCATGAAAATGAACGCAGTATTCCAGATGTGCCCTTGCTGGTACTCTGTAAAATCAAGCAATTTGGCCTCATTTTCCTCCTTGAGAAGATAATTCCCAGGGCAGCTGCAGCATGACAGTGAGCATTCAGAGATGTATGCATTTAGGTCTCTGCTGGAACAGAAGTGAGATTTCTCATTCACAGGTAGATTTGAAGTAGCCCTTTAAAAAACTTCAGCAGGAAGAAGAGGTC
Source organism: Manacus candei (assembly GCF_025592945.1). Classification (NCBI taxonomy): domain Eukaryota; kingdom Metazoa; phylum Chordata; class Aves; order Passeriformes; family Pipridae; genus Manacus; species Manacus candei. The sequence goes on from NW_026138062.1 coordinate 36,905,402, forward strand.
AAAACAAGTGAACCTAGAAAAGTGTGCATGACCGAGTTTTTATGGTGTCATGGCTAGGGCCAGATTTGGACCTGTTTGTGCCATTCTTGCCAATAATCTTTGCACTTAGAAGAATATAATCCTCTATGCTGTGCATTGTCCATTTTCTTGCATTGTCTATCAACTGTCCTGTATCTCCTCTTGGGTTTATCAACTGTGAGTGGTGGTCGTGGTGGGTTAGAGTTAAGGTTAGGGCTAGGGTTAGGGTTAGGGTTAGGTGGGGACAGAGGATGTGGCTGCAGAGGTTCCAGTAAGCCAAGGGTGATTTCCATTTTTACTTAGTTGGCTGCTCTAAGAATAAGGGCTTGCTTATCACTTTGGATATTTATAGGGTTTCCTACAGCAGCATGGTTTATAAATAACTAGGGATCTCAGGGCAACTTTCAATAGCAGAGAGGAAAGAAGTTTAGCCTTTCTCGGAGTTTAAAAAGTTGCTGCTTGTGATGCTTTTTGCATGATTAGAGCTGCAGCCACAGTGTCTGTGGTTCAGCAGATCTGCCTGGGCAACTTTCTCACCCTCCCTCCCTCTTTTTTTTTTTAATACCATTAATTTTCAGGTCCTCTTCATCACACCGAGAGAATCTTGCCCAAGGGTTAGTCTTGTCCTTGCAATGCCAGACAACATTTACAATATTTTCTTGCAACTTGCACTTGCAGTGAGGTTAATGGCCTCACTGACATATTTGGACTAAGTTGCATCCAGTCTCTGGCACGTCTGTGGCTTGGCAGATATCCTCTTAGAGGATACTCTAGGATTCCTGCCTAGAGTTTAGGCAGGAATTAAAGTACTGATGATTCTTGGGAGTTCTCAGCAATATTGTCCCACACATTTAGAGCTTGGCTTGGCAGTGAGCAGCAGGGGTGTGCTAAGGAGGGTTGGTACTTTGGGAATACTCCCTTCAGTGGAAAGAACCCCACTGGCAGGGACAGAGACAACATGCCATAAAGCTTGGGGCACTACTGTTACTGACTGCAGTCTCTAGTAATGTAGAAATCCATTGAGGAATACAGCCAGGAGATCTCTTGCTGTCCAGAGATCCTGGGAAGCTCTGATACTGCTGACTGTGGGGTCAGGGTTAGTGGTTTGTCCACCTAAGGAAATGTCAGAGCCTCAAACCTGGAGACTGGGTTTATGGACTCTTTAGCCTTAGTGCTGGTTCTGGGTGATGGCATTGGCAGCACTGAGGCCATTGGGCAAACTCCTCAATCTTTAGGGAGAGCTGAGGATAGGCACTGTGACCAGCATGGCAGAGCATTGTTTTTGCACTGCTAAACCTTTTCCCCTTAGTGTCTTTACTCCTTGACATGCTGGAATGAGATGTAAAATCCTGTCCCCATTTTCAACCAGCCACTGTCAGCACTGTGGCTGAGGGAATTCTTACCTCTTATTTTTATATTTTCATGAGAACATTTTAATGGCAGTACTGCTTTCTTCAGTGCAGAAGGGATCTTGCTAGTTTGGTTTTCCTAAAATTTGACTTTGTGTATGTGTTAAGAGGTTTAAAAAAAGGGCATATTTATGAGAAGCAACCAGTACTGGGCCTGGACTGAGATTCTGGCCAAGGCTGCTGAGGAACCCTTAGAGGGTGACATCTGAGGATGTTCCCAGCCTGCTCAGTCCCTCCAGAGGTAGAGGTCACTGCCTCCTGGCGTCACAGGAACAGCTGAAAATGTCACACTGACAGATTTCTTTAGAAACCTTATCTAGGCTATTCTTTTTGACTCCTGCTGTAACTCTGTGCTTCTTTCTCCTCCCTTTCCTGTCCACACATGCTCTGCAGTATCATCCCTTTATGATTCTTCCCTCACCTCCTGCTTTTCTACCATCACCTTAACAGCACAGAGCTAGTCCCACATCCCTATCCTTCTCTATTTATGGTGGCATCATAGCCATTCCCATCTCTGTCCTTTCTGCTTGGCACTCATCCTCACTATTTCGTGATATGTCCGTTTCTTCCCCGCCTTCTACTGCTGTGTCTGTGACACCCAATTCATCTCTAAAAATGTCACTGCTGGTTGCAACATTCTCCTGTGCTGCTCTTTGTAACTCCTCATTCCTCCAGATAAACATCTCACTTTTCCATGAGTCTTTTGGCTCACTTCTCAAACTATCCTTCCATCAGATTTCTTTTTTCTTGCAAAGGATCTTACCCATGTAATATAACCCAACTTCCCCCATTATCCAGCTTATATTTTTGCTTCCCCTACTCAATAGCTGTCAGAGGTGTAGTTTGTCTTCTCCTCTCTCCTTCTAGTAACTCCATTTGCACAAATGGTCCCTTGTCCTCTCCTGCCCAATTCCTTATTCTTCCTCGCAACCACTCCATCTCAGCCCATTCTCTTACTCTGTTTGCCTATCCTTAAGCTCTTTCCCCATTCACAAAATGATTTAGCACATTCCAGCCTATCAAAAAAGGAAAACCTTTGGGTCTCTACTTTGATGTCTGTCACCTTCCTGTATCTTGAAGTTTCTGTCACTGTAGTTCAGAATTTGTGCCTGTAATTGCTTTTTTTTTCTATCTGACTCTTGCCTCCCTCTATCTTCCTTCCCTGCAGCTAACTCACTGCACACATCATGCTGCCTTTACTGTCTTCTGCCTGGCCAAAGCCCAGAGTTAGTGCTTCCCACTTACACTCTTCTGCATCTCAGAAGTCATGATCTTCTTGCAATTTTGTTTTCTTTTCTTTCTGAAGTTCCTTTGTTTTCTCCTTATTCTCTGCTTACTTTGCTAGTCAGTCTTCCACTGTCCTTTCAAGGAGTCATCTCATTGCAACACTTTGCAGGAGTTTCTTGGGTTCCTTTTCTCAGTCTACCACTATTCTCTTTAGAGACCATGGGTTTTGGAGGAACTTCTTACAAACTTAACTATCATTTCCTTGAGGCTATCATAGATTCCCAGAGGACTTGCCTAGCTAAAACCTCAACCTATTAGATACATAATTTCGAAGATGATCATCAGTTCCAGCTCAGCATAGCCAAAAGACTGTTTATGACCTTCACAATCATGCATTTGGTCATTCATGGGCATTATCTGGGTTCCATTTTCTGTGGAGATTTCTCTATACGTTCTTACAGCTGGGCCCTGCCTACGTTGTGGGTAACACAAGGACTGCTAAGGGTCTTTCTGCATTATATTTCTAATATATGAAGTAGTATTATGTTAGAACTGATCCTCTAAGCTTTCTGTGTCGTCTTGTAAGATACTGTTACTGCTGCTCTCCCTATGCTCAGAGTCTGCCTGAGCTTGGCTTCCAGCAGCTAACATTGTTGAGCCATGTCAGTCCATGTCCTCTGCCACCCTGGGCACCTCCCCAGGCACTGGACAGTGTGTGGAGCAGATAAACCACCTGGGGAAGAGTGAACCAAGTCACAGGAGTATCTCATCAGAGATGGTCTTCTCAAGACCTTGAGGGCCATGAGTGGAACATCCTGTGCTTCAGAAAATATTCTGGGAGGTATCATTACCTATGCCAGGTGCTGGTGCCTGTATATTATAATCATTATAGTTACCTGACATGCAGGACCACTGTGCCAGGTTCCCGGGTCTCCCTCACTAGGGTGGGTTGGCAGCATCGGCCCTGTAAAAAAAGTTAAACAATCTCTTCTGCTGACTGAGTTGCCAAAAGCTAGACCCTGTGAAGGCCCAGCAAGGAGTTTTCAGGATAATGATGGTTTCCATGTTCTGGTGAAAGTCAATGTTGATTTCTGCTTCTAAATTATCTCCAGCTTCTTGAAATCCCTGCTTTTAAATCTGCTCATCAACATGTAAATAAGAGTTACTTACAAAATTGAGAGATCAGTTTCCCTTAGGAGCAGGTGCTACTCAGCTTTTTTCTAGAAGTAGCCCTCATGTAAACATGCTTACATACTGATTTAGCTTAATGCTGCTGTGAACCTTCCCTTAGCATAATTCTAAGCAGAGTTTCATAGGTAATTTTTTGAGACACACTTAAAATATAGCTTGAAAGATAACTGTCTTAAAAAGTGTAAACTTAAAAGGTGCTTGGGTTGCACTCTATAAAAGTCGGTCATGAAAAATGAAGCAGGGTCATGCATATTAAATATCTTGCAGATAAACATACATGATGAAGAGATCCAGACATAGAAACCTGCTTGGTTCTGGGACAGATTCCAAGGACAAACAGAGCACTGTGCCTGTAAAAATAAAATATTTTTTCCTGATATGTTGGCTGCTATCACCCAGACATAGCAGACTGAAAGTGTATTTTGCCATCTTCATGGCTCACAAATGTATTTTTTTAACTTGAATGAAATGTTTAATGAAACACTGAGTCCTTGAATTGACTGTTGTTCTGGTTCTGGTCTCCAGGTTATTTAATTCTCTCAGCCATCTCTGCACTCTGCTGCAGTCAACAGTGTTAACACATCCCCACACACTGGAATCTGCTCACTTCAGGATGCTTATCTGCCTGCAGCAGGAGCCCCACTGCACTGAAGCCCTGTGCCACAGTGTCTCTGGCCAGATTTTCCTCTAGTTGTATGATGGGTCTTTCTGCATTTTCACCCTCCCTGATCGTAGAGCAGATCAGTGGGTATCTTACTGCCTCCCTGGACTAAAAGGGGCAGGCTTGCAGAATACATCCATGCTTGATTTATAAACATTTTGTACTAGAAAAATAACAAATTAGTATCTGTGATATGCGAAGGGAACTTGCTTGTATTTAACTGTTTCTAGCTACTGGCAAAGAATATCTTTTGGCTGAAGGGAGTCCCAGCTGCAGTCCTCACCAGGATTATTCCTCTTTGATGTTGCAGACAGAGCCCTGCATCCAATACCTGGCTAGCGGGATGGTCTTTTGGACACCAGCGGTCAATTGAATTTTTCAAGCTGTACTTTTCAGGCTCAGATGTCTGATTCTTGCATGTAAGAAATGAAGATAAAATTCTGTCTTTCAGTGTCAAAGCTGCAACTTGTTGGCTGTCCTTATGTATGCACCAAACATGGATAAGGAGAGGAGAAGGAGACCTAAAGGGTTAAATCTAAAATGCAGGGTAGTCACCAAGCAACTATTTTATCTTCTGTATTCAGCACGGTGTTATCATTGTGCTGCTTAGGGATAGGCGTGAATTACACAGTGAAGTGGGCCCAGGAAGCGTAATCAGCTTCATGTCCCTTACTCCTGCAAGTTTGGCTGCTCTGTTTAGAAGAAAAACTGCAAAGCACAGGACACCAAGCCAGAAAAGCACATTCTGAATATCTAAAATCCAGCTGATTGTTGGCTTGACTGAAAAATTTTCTGTATGTCTGCGTCACATCAGAAGGTGAGGAATTGCAAACTGTTGGTGTATGACAGCCCAACATTTCTGAGGAGGGCTAGCTGGCCAGAGTAACCTTTTCTAAAAATGACCTCTTGCCAAGACTAGATTCACGCTGCAGGCAAGCTTTGATGCTCACTCCCCTTCTTATGAAATAAGCGTAGTTCCTTACTTTTATACTGACTTTTCTCCAAAGCGATTCCCTAGTATTTTAGTGCTTTATGCTCTGTGTTAATCCAACAGCTATGAAACCTCTAGCAATGCCTTCACATGACCCTTGAGAAAGTCTTGTCACTGTCCAGTACATCCCTTATCCCATCTGCAAAAGGTGGCTATGACGTTCATCTGCTTTAAGAAGTGCTTTCACATCTGCAGATGAGAAGCTTTATGTTGTACAAGATACTTTCACCTGTGGAAAGGAGACAAATTTTTGAGAATTGACTATGGTAATTAGTGTAATCTTTGTCTGATACACAAAGGTACACTAATACTTAAAACTAAGCAAGTGTGATTTAGCAAATTGATTATGATGGGCAAAATACTGGTCTCACAGAAAACAACCTATGAAAAATTATTACTAATTATAACACCACTGATTCGGTATATCACTTCATCCCTTACTACAGCTCTAAAAATTCCCACCATGTGTCTGTAGCTTCACTAAGTAGCTAAGGACATCACAAACTGTCCCATACAGTTCCATGACAATTACCATAGTTGTCTTTCATCTGAATTATGTGTCAACAAGTCCCTAAGACACAAGCCAGGGTAATTTTAGAGGAAAGTCCCAAACTGAGGAAGAATTTGAAGACCTGCCATGAGCAATAGTTGTTCAGTGTAACAAAGAAAGCACTGAAATGTAACTGATAAGGATAGTGTCACATGGCAAAATAAGCTCAGAAGCAAACTCTGTACTTCTCCAGGTTCCTTTTGTCCACTGAGAAGGAAACTGTGGTGTGTTATCTGTGTTAACTGTTTTTTCATGCACTGGAAAATACTAAGAAACTTCCCATATTTTGAAAGACTGCATTTTGTGGGATCCATCAGGCAGTGAGATTTTATTTTTGAGGACTCCCCATGTCTGGTGTAAAAACCAAGTGCAATGTCTTCATGAAAGTGGGACAACCAACAGAAGTGAAAGGAGCTTATGGTCGTGTCTCAGGAGGTGTGGTTGGTTTCAGAAAGCAATTGCAGACGTTTGCATCTGTTTTTTGGAGGAAAAGGAAGAGGAAACCAAGCACTTTAGATTAGGCTTGGACATGAACCAGACCTTGGATAGGATGACGCTGGGACCGGTCAGACTGGGAGGAGCCTCTGGGCTGTGGATATGGTTCCATCCAGCCTGTAGCAACAGAAATGGTGCCCAGCTGTTCATCTCTCCACTTCTGTGCAGATGTTGACAACCTGTTGACAGTGTTAATGATAAGGTCAAGCACCAAAAGTGCATCAGCACTTAGTCCTTCACTCTTTCTCCTCCGTTATGTCAGCTGAGATCCCAGCTGGAAGCACTCTGGACTAGTGTGGATTGAAGAGGATGCTTCTGCTCTGTTGAAGAGGAGGACTTTGGCATCACCAAATTGCTCTTCCCCATAGAGACATCAACTTTCAGTTTTGACAGAACACCTGAGGGGAAATGGTTAAGATAAAGAGGGAGAAAAAATGCTTTTAGCATCTTATTAGAAAATTATTTTGGCATTGGATTCAGATGGTAAAATATCATGTTTCCTCTGATGCTGTGCCGCATAGAGGGCATTGAAGATGATTTCTCCCAGAACAAACTAGCAGTCGATGCTGCACAGATCTGACTGGTGTGCTGCAGCTACAGGCTGATGTTAAACTAGAGTATAAAGACATGCTGAGGGATGCAAGGATGAGTGATGCAAAGATTGAGAGATTCAAAGACACTGAGAGATGCAATGACAAGAGATGTGAAAACAGAACTAATGACAAGTTGGATGCCAGCATATGAGGTTTTGAGGTTATGTTGTGGCTCCTACCCAGAAAAGAAGCTGCTTGTTTCAGGTTTACTTTAGAGAAAATGAAAAAGTATTCAAGTGAGATAAAAAGTAGGATGCTGTAGCATTTTATAATTTTACAATTTTATCATATTATAATTTTATCATTCACACACCTAAATTTCATTTAGCACTATTGTGTTTACTACATTGGCCTCATACAGGTTCAAAAAGAAATGTCGAAAACTGGTAGAGGCAAAGCAGACATCAGGGCACTTGGCTCAGGCTGTCCTGGCACTTTGCACGGATTAACTTAAACATCAACTGCACCATCTTTTTGTTTATAGATTATATACAGGATATTTGCTGCCAGGAAGACACTTTAAGATGGAACAAGTTATTGCTGTCTTAGACACATCAAATAGCAAACAAAAGAAAACCACAATCCCTTAGGTTTTCTGAGAAAATAAATCTGGTCCCCTTTTTCTAAACTGTTGGTATCTTTCAATTTCTCAGTTGCTTTTATTTGTTGGGGTTTTTTAATACATTCTACAGTGTCAACCCCCAAACAACCCCCTAAATTTCTTTTTGCTTAAAGAAGCACATGAAGTCACGCAAAGCTTTTGTAGAGTGTCTGCATCCTGCACCAGCCTGGGTGGAGGTGTGTTAGAGTCACTTCAACAACCCCCATTCAGAAAAAGATGACTTACTGTGGTCAGTAAGGAGGCAACTAATCCTTCAGCCCTGCCATGAACAACATTTTTTTCAATTTAATAATCTCTGTAGTTTTTGCAGTCTTACTGATCCGTCCTCTCAGATGCGTTATATGTATTATATATTTATATGTATTTATATCTTCTGATGCTTTATATATATTCATCTAACAGAAGCCACCCCTGTAGCCCCCTGTCCACTACCAAAACCCAGCCACAGAAACCCGCTACATTGAGAAACCCACTACAGTAGCCTATGTCAGTGCTTGACCACCCTCACAGTAAAAAAGTGTTTCCCAATGTTCAAAGGAAACTTCCTGTATTTCAGTTTTTGCCTGTTGCCTCTTCTCCTGCCCCTGGGAAGACTCTGCCTCCATCCGCTTTGCACCTTCCCTTAAGGTATTTATATATTTCAGTAAAAACCCTCTGAGCCTTCTCCAGGCTGAGCAGTCCCAGCTTTCTCAGCCTTCCTCATAGAAGAGATGCTCCAGTCCCTTCATCATTTTTGTGGCCTGCTGTTGGACTCTCTCCAGTATGTCCATGTCTCTCTCGCACTGGGGAGCCCAGCACTGGACAAAGCACTCCAGGTGTGGGTTCACCAGGGCTGAGTAGAGGGGAAGGATCCTCTCCCTTGACCTGCTGACAGTGGTCAGCCTAATGCAGCTCAGGATACCATCCACTTTCTTTGATGAAAGGACCCATTGCTGACTCACGTTGAACTTGGTGTCCACCAGGATTCTCAGGTCATCTTGTGCAAAGCTGCTTTCCAGCTGGCTGGTCTCCAGCATATGTTGGTAGCTGGGGTTTTTGCTCCCCAAGTGCAGGACTTTGCACTTCTCCGTGTTGAACTTCGTGACGTTCCTGTTGGCCAGTTTCTCCAGCCTGTCAGGGTTCCTCTGGATGGCAGCATGACCCTCAAAAACCTTACTGAAGTCTAGGCAGGCAATATCCACTGCTCTGTGTCCCTTCTAACAAGCCACTCATCTCATCATAGAAGTTTGTTGAGTGGTCAAACATGACTTCCCCTTGAAGCTATGATCTTTTTGTTGCAACAGACAAGGTGGGCTGACATCCTCAGAAAAAGTTCTCTTTTTCCTTACATGCTTCTGCTGACTTCCACAATTCCAGGCCTGTTGAACAGTTGTAAATAAATCAAATTAAACCAGTGCTGCATTCTGCAGCACTGACTTCCTTGTCAAGTGAAGCATAATACTGACAAAGTGATTATGAGTAACACAGATGCATCTCAGCATCTCATCATGTTCAAGCTTTACAAATGCACAATAAGAGAATTATAAAGTTGAGATTTTTCTAATCTGAGGAATCAGGAAGGAACAGGAGAGTAAGAAGGAAAGAAAAAAGCATTCATTCTGGACATTTCCAAACAATGGGTAGTGAAAGAGAGTAAATGACTCAGCTCAGGTTGGACAGGGAATCAGGAGTGATAGTAACGCCCCTGTGGTAACATATTTAGGAACAGAAGGCTGTTGCACAGAAAGAATTCCAGCCAGGGAAGAGCAGAGTGGGAACATGGGAACAACAAGGTAGACTCCAAGGTTAGTGCAGGAGGGGGAGGAGGTGCTCCAGGCACCAGAGTTGAGGCCCGTGCAGCCCATGGTGCAGCCCATGGTGGAGCAGCCGTGCCCCTGCAGCCCATGGAGGATCATCGGGGTGCAGAGACCCACCTGCAGCCCATGGAAGAGCCCATACTGGAGTAGGTGGATGCATGAAGGAGGCTGTGACCCCATGGGAGGCCAAAGATGGAGCAGGGTCCCGCTGGAGACCTGCAGACTGTGGAGAGGGAAGCTCACACTGGAGCAGGTTTTTCCCAGGTAGGACTTGTGGCCCCTGAGGGAACCCACACCTGTACAGCTCATTTGTGAAGGACTGCACCCCATGGAGGAGTGACCCACAGGACAGCAGTTTGGGAAGGCTCATGCTGGAGAGGTCCATCAAGGACTGTCTCCTATGGGAGGGACCCCACGGGAGCAGGGGAAAGACTCCTCTCTCAGCAGCAGCAGAAACAACAACTGACTGTAATTCCCATTCCCCATACCCCTGCACCACTGGGGGGGGGGAGGAGGGAGAACATGGAGGGAAGGAGGAATGGGGGGAAGATTAGTTTATTTTTCACTCTTTGGCTCTTATCCTCTTAGTAATAAATTTAAGTAATATCCCTACTTTGAGTCTGTTTTGCTCATGAAGGTAATCAGTCACTGACCCCTCCCAGCTCTTATCTAACTCATGAATCCTTAGCTGTTTTTTTTCTCTCCTCTGTCCAGTTGCGGAAGGAGAGTGAGAGAGCGGCTTTAGTGGGTACCTGACATCCAGCCAAAGTCAACCCACTACAGCTGCCCAGAGGGGTTATGAGGTTTCCATCACTGGAGATATTCAGAAGTCATCTGGGCATGGGTTTGGACAATTGGCTCTAGGTGGTGCTGCTTGGGGAGGGATTGAACCCAGTGATCTCTGGAGGTCATTTCAAACCCTTCTGTGACTCTGTGAAAGGCTGTGAGACAAAACAATCTCTGACAATGCTTATATCATCTATCAGCAAAGATCCTGCAACAACAAAGCCAGAATAATGTAGGCAGATCTTTCTTTCAAAAACTAAAAATGTGGTCACATGCTGAGAAAGGGTTAGTGCAGGAATGGTGACATGCTCTTATTCATAAACCTGAAGCCCTGGAAGTGGAAGAAACTCTTGCACTTTGTTACTGCAGTGTTGTTCCCCATTAGACACTCTACCATGGTATACCTCTTCCAAAATTAAATTTCCCAGTTTATAAACTTTCTAAACCATTTCTTACAAAACTATTTTACAGCAGAAGTCATAAAGATTTTTTTTGCCACTTTTTGTCTCAATCAATGCATTTTAAATCTGTGAAACCAATAATGGCCATGGGACCAGTCTCCAGGACATTAGCAACATGTAGCTTTATAGCAACATTTAGTTAAAATTTGATGATTACTGAGCAGGGTGAGGAGCTAAGCAGTGCAGGTTCCTGCTCCAGAAAGCTGAGAAATCAGGGCTGTTGGGTAATGCAGAGGAGAGGCATTACAGAAGGCAGAGGAAATCATAGCAATGGCTTTGTGCTTCCAACCAGGACTTCCAAGCAGTTTAAAAGGCCATCCAGAGACACTGGATTTAATTTTATTATCAAACAAGTTTACCTGGCTGCTGGGTACTTGAGTAAAGTGAGTGCTTCCCACTGATATTCTCACTACTCCCTGCCAGGAGTTACCGACCTTTCCTAGTCATATGAATTAAACTACATAAGAAATTAACTGAATCAATCATATACAACAGAATATATTCAAGAAGTCAGCTCAAGGATCTGGAGCAAAGGATCTGGAGTGGCCAGGCAAACTGGTCCCCACGTTGGTGACAGTGTTGTAACCATGATTTCTGAATGATGATAAGGCACTGGAATGTCTCGCCACATTCCCTTCAAGTACAATACTTTTTGACTGTCTTGAACACTAGAAATATTTTGTGAAATGTAAATAGAAGACTGGATGGACAGTATAAAATGTGTCAAAATTGACAGTATTTTCAAACTTTTTCTCTGACATTTTGGCATGAAACCAAGTCTATAACTTAAGAAAATTATATTTAAATAACCATTACAAATAATTTTAGAACAGAATTGTAATGGAAAATTTTATGTTTACCTTTTTAATAACACATCTTGAATTCATTGTTTAAAATTTTGCAAATTTTTTTAGCATAATAACCTAGTTTAGTTTTCACTCGAGTTCAGAGATGCAGGTGGATACTGACTGCACAGGGGATAAATTTTTTTTTTCAGGGAATAAATCCTCATGTCCTGAAAAGACACTTGTTCTAACCAAAACCATCTGGAAATACTTGCACTTATTTTAACTTAGGTTTTTCCTAGTTATCTAAAAAGATCACACTGTACTTGCTTAAACAAAACATTTAAAAATGCAGTTGTCATCTATTCTATTCCTCCTGTAGCTGAACACTTTGTTGTTTTATAATAAATGGTGACATTAGTTCATATCATGTGATTAAAAAGGATTCATCACACATTAGAGCTCATAATCGCAGCCTATAGTCTCATTTTAACATTTCTCACTGGCATATCCTACTTGACCCTGCTTACTGCAGCACTTCTATTATGCTGTCTAAAAGGACAAGAGGACTGAACAGAAACAAAAATGCAGGGGTGAACATTGCTTTCACACTCACAGCTATGTGTTCAGTACTGCTATAGCTCTCGATGAATAGAAAAAATCTGGAGTCTGGCCAACACCGCTCGATAGAAATCTCCATCTTCCAAAAAAAATGTCCTGATGTGTTTAAAATAAAGTGAGCAGTTAAACCAGTGAGCAAGAACTTTCTTTGACAGAAATATAGAACACCACTCAAGACAGCTGATTTAATACAGTATCAACTTCATACTTTATGCACTATCATCACTGTTTAGTGGTGTTTATTTTCTTTCTTGGCACACTGGTAATGTATGATGAGGATAATCAAAAGATCTTTTTGTCTAGGTTTGTAATAGGTAATACAGTGTTGATGTATTGCTTAGGAAAGAAATCAAGCTATAATAAAGCAAAAGTGTACCTTCATGTCCCAATTAATTTTGTTACACATGGCATGCTGATAACATCATGAAAATAGTTTTCATGTCTCTATCTGAGTGACACGAACAACTAAACCATATCTTTCTTGTTTTAGCTTTTTTTGCTATATTTCTTTTAGGAGATGTGTATATCAAAACAATGTGAAAATAAAAGGTAGTGAGGTGCTGTCTGAAGCTGAGCAAAACAGTTTAGCTAGAGCTGAACTGCTGGCAGGTTTGTGCCATGGGCTCTTGGGGCCAGCAGAGGGGCAGGGAGGCTCCTGCTGGTGCTGGAGGGCAGACAGATCTCCCCACTGTGTCTGATGGAATGAGGGTTTTGTCTCCAGCCCCCAGGGCTCCAGCACTCCCCACATTGGTGCCACAGTCTGTTTGCCTTGTTTTACACCAAGAGCTTACCAGTGGAAATATGGTGAGGAAGCCCAAGCTCAAAAGAGATCCCAACCTGAGGTTTAGCCTGGACATTTCTGTTTCTCTGCTACTTACAATCAATTATCATTATTCATCATGTCCACACTGCTTTGTTATGGGCTCTGCCACTCACCTCTCTATGGCAAACCTGGCTTGAAGCACTGTGGGCACTGTGTTCCTGGTGCCTTGGGGCTGGGGATTTGGTCTAGACTTATTTTTTTATTTTGCAGGTTTAGAACAGCCTTAGGAAGTAGCAGGTCTGAATGAAAGCTGTTGGCCGAGTGCATGGTGTGGCATGATGGTGAAGCAGCAAATGTCCCTCTCTCTTCATACCCTATTCTGGATCCCAAGTATGGTCACCTGCACATTTCCAAGCTACACCTCTGGCTGACCCAATTTAACTCATCTTCTGAACTGAATCTTCTCCAACTTTGCTGAAATCCAGGTGCTCAGTGATGGCCGATGTCCACCCAATGGCAGCTCCTCTTCCTGAGGAAAAAAATCCCAACCAATCTGAATCATAACACCTCAGTTTCTTCATTCAAAGACCCTACTCCATAGCATATTACTCTTCTCTCAATTGCTCAACTGTTTTCTTCTGTGACAAAGACACAGTATGTTCTAGTGTCCTCTTTTTTGCTTGGCAAAATCAAGCTAGGCTCAGGCTTTCCTCAAATCTCTCACAGCCCTCAAAAAATTATGTATACAAACTCCCATGGACAGAAAACCCACATGACACATCCCAGAGTACAAAGTATTTTATATCTGCCCTGGGGGATATCACTCAGGCTTTCAAAATTAAATAGAATCTTCTCTGCTCATTTTGCAGAAGCTGGTTATCCCACCTGGGACTTTTTTTCCCCATTGTTTAACATATTTTTCATTATATCTTCTAAAGTTTGTTTTCAGGTCTGCCTTACGGTGGATGTCTTTCATTCTTCCTGTGTGGCTGATGATACCATGTCTTTGCACAGCTTTCATGGTCCTGTCGCATTTCAGCTCTCCTCCTACCTGGATCCAGCCCCATGGCCAACAGCTGCCATCCCTTTTTGCTTGCACTTAGGCTACAGAGTGTGCATAGGGTAACATGTGAATAGGGTCCAGTGCTGGAATCAACGTGACTATTCCTGCAGCTGTCAGAGGTTCCCTCCCCATGGGAAGGGAACCCTTTCTCAACTCCTGCCCACCAAAACCAAATCCTTTTGCTGGCTATCACAAAGATCTGCTGTTTCTTCCAGAATCCATCCCCCATTGGTGCTATTTTACCATTGAATCAGCATTTACTCAAGAAAAGTAATAGTTAAATAATTAAATTACTGTTTCCAGCAGTATCTAAGCACTTACTTAGAGGTAATTATTATGCTATCCAACCTCTCATACTCTGTAGCACCCAGGCAAGGAAAGGGAATTTGTTTTTGTTTGTCCACAGCCATACAGAAAAGTCATAATGCAACCAGCTCAGGAAACTCAAGTTCACATGGGCTATGACAACAACCAATTGTGATATGGCTATTAACACAGAAATATCCCTCCATGATAGCCTCTTGATTTTGACAGGTCAGGATATTATATATTTACATCTATTACATAAAGAAGCAGATGAGATAAAATAGAGACACTGAGTTATTTGTGTTATTTAAACATGTCTGGGATGGGATTCAACTTGTCTAAGTTTAGATGAGAATAATCTAAGTTTAGATGAGAATAAATCTAGGCTCCTTTAGAGTCCATACTGAGAGACAGGCACTTCTGCAGTGTGATTGATTCTGCTGATTCACTTCAGACAACCACACTGGGCTTTGCACATCAGAGATCTGTACCCCCAAATTGCCTGTTTTCTTACTGAATTTGGAGGGAATTGAGGGGGTAAGCTGTGATGGAGAGGCAGCATCACAGGAAGGGGCTTCCCTCCTCACAGTCCTTAAACACTGCTCTGTTAACAGAGCATACTGCTGTCCTATCAATTTAAAACACTGAGTGATGCTCTACTCCAAGAGCCATCTCAGTGTTGTGTTCTGGTCCGAAAAAAGGACCAGAGGTGCAGTGGTTTTCCTGTGTATCTTCAAGTCACAAAAAGTATCTGTTATCCAACTATCCTCCACCTGCACGCACAGGAAGCCTGGATCAAGTGAGGCTGAACCGATGGGTGGATTCCAGCAGGCAGCAAAGCACCAGTTTTCAGAGTAACTTCTTCCTTTCATTCCTTTGGAATGATTTTATCTAGAGTTGTTTCTTCAGCTTTTGATGTTGTGGTCGCCAGTGCTGCAAGTGTCCCACACTGTCCCATGCTGTTGCTGTTGTGGGTTGCCCAGGGCTCTCATCTTCATTTTGGAGTCAGCCACTCCAACAAAACCTCTTCTGGTATCCTCTTGCCTAAAAGACCTTGTTCCTCATGGGTCATGCTGGGTGTCTGTGGGGCTCAAACAGAGACAATTGAAGGTGACAAAACCCACAAAGCTCCTAGAGTGATTCCACTAGCGTGCACCTTCTTTTTATTGCAATAAAACTCTCTTTTCTGATGAAAAGCATTCCCAGCCAAGATGTGTTTCTGCATAAAACATAGAATGAAACACGGGTAAGGCTTCCTCTGGCCTTCAGACTACTTGTTCAGAACTCCATGGCTGTGGGCATGGCCAGTTTAGGCCAGGAATTTCTCTTTGCAGAAGTACAATCCCTTTATGTGTGAGGGAGGATGTGGTGATGCTGTGTACAGGTTATCCCAACTCACCTGTGAACTTTCCCCAAAACTGCCACAAACAAAAACTGAGATCACCGTCCAAACCTGCCCACAGTGTGATGCTCCCAAACATGCTCCTGGCAAATGTTTCACCCATGTACACCGTGCTTGGTCCTCAGTGTGGTGCTCCCATGTAACTGGTCCATTTTTCTTATAATGGCGCTCCTGCAATGGGGTGCGTGGTTCCTCAGCATGGTGCTCCTATGTCTCTGCCAGTGAAAGAGAGCTCAGCCCCTGGCTGCTCATGAAGGAAGTGTCATGAAAATCACTTTCTCATGAAGTGGCACAGTACTCACATTAGGCTGCAGCCTTTCCCATCTCACACCCAGTCACCTCTCCCAAGATTTGGTGCTGACTCCCAACCTTTCCTTCCATGCTGAGGGAGTCAAATGTGGAATCATCGCTGCACGAGTCAGTCCTCCTTCAGGCCAGGTACCCACACACCCCCTGGCTGGCTGCAGGTCTCCTGCAGTGCTCTGCTGCCTTGCTTCGTTTTGCTCTTGTCTGTTACACAGGAAAGAAAAATGTATAGTGTAAAATTCCCACCACCCCCTAACTGCTTTATAATTTTATATTTTTGTTTGAATTTTTCTGGTTAACATTGGCCCTGCTTTATTATAGCACACCCATATGACTGGAAACCAACAGCACTGAAAATGAAGTTTAGGCAAATAAGAGAGTTGAAATTAGGCTACTGTTTTCCCCATCATTCTTAAATGAAATTGATTTCTTTTGCTTGTTAACAATACTATCTAATTATTGTATCTCATTTCACTCTAATATGAAACTCCCTGGGACCTGCATTGTCCATGTTCCTGAGTTTTCACAGAGTTAACAAAAATGTGGTTACATCAAGCTTTCATTGTACGTGGTGTCAGTGATGTGCTGAGGGCTTTGTTAGGCACTGGCTGCGCACGCGCCCACGTGACCGTCTCAGACACTTCACACAATGGCATAAAAAGGGGCTCGTCAGCAACACCAAATTTGTCAAAAAAAAAAAAAGAAAGAAAAAGATTTCAAACAGCTGTCTTCTGTTGGAAAAGCATATATTTTAGTAGAAAGCTCTGATGTATCATTTGTATTGAATGCTTTTTGCCTCACTGGGAAACATGCAACGGCTGCACAGTGGTCTGTCTTCCCTCATGTATCACCAGCTAATTTGCCTGGCACTGCCAGTGAGATTCTTTTACAGCACTTGGAACACTGACTACCTGAAAATTATGTTGCAAATTAGTAAAAATTATGACGTAGCATTATATATAAGCTACCTGCCTGCTGACACATATTGTTTCTTCTGTAAAGATGACAAACTTGAAACCCAAGACTTATGGAAGTCAAACCTGGCAGACACTACACAGTATACAGTAAACAGAGTTAATGTTCCTATTTACAGAAAAAACCCCCTGATTTCTTATTGTAACTGAGAAATAGAATCGTGTATGCCCACAGAGCTATATACAAACCTCATAGAAGAAAATGTCACTGCTTTCTTTTCCTGCAATAAATACCTCCAAGTCCTTCTCAGCAGGGCTGCTCTCCATCTGTTCATCCCCCAGTCTGTATTGATACTGGGGATTGCCCTGACCCAGGTGCAGCACCTTGCATTTGGTCTCACCTCGTGCGATTCCCATGGGCCCACTTCTCAAGCTTGTCCCAGTCCCTCTGGATGGCATCCCATCCTTCAGGTGTGTCAAACACACCCCTTAGCTTGGTGTCATCTGAAAACTTGCTGAGGGTGCATTCAATCCCACTGTCCGTATAATTGATGAAGACATTAAACTGTGGTGGTCCCAACACGGACCTCTGAGGGGCATCACTTTTCGCTGATGTCCATCTTTGCACGTATGCAAAGAAACTGGAGCAGCCCTGCAAACTGCTGGGCAGCCACAATGGGGAGACTATTTGGTGAAATAGTTTTGGCTAGCAACCCCTTTTTCAGACCCTTTGCTGCACAAGCTCAGGGTGAAGCCTTGGAGTTAAGAAAACTTGCTCAGGTTTCTGCTCTGTGGCAGCAACCTTGTGCTGGAAAAAGTGCTCACAGTTCCTGTCCTACCTCCTTTCCACTTTGGCTTTCTGGGTTATGCCAAGCAGTAAGGTTAGTGGCAAAAATCCCTGACACACCAGTCAGTAACTGGTCTAGTCCTAAAGGGTCCATCCAAGTGGACCTCAGTTTGGGTGGTGGTCACCAGCCAGTCAATTTGGTTTCAGGTCACATGGGTCTGCTGCAAGAATGGACCTTCTCCAGCAGACTAGGCTCCACCCAAAATCCACTTATGCTGTAATGTTTTGGCACAGAACAGGCAGAGCCTCTAGGACAGACAGAGAAAGCATAAAATGGGCACAAGTGGGGTTCAAAGCACTGACATAAAGGAGGGGAAACCTGTGCTTTCTTCCCTATTGAGCACACCACTTATGTGTTATATTCAGTAATGGTTTCACGTACAAATTGCATAAGCCTTAAATCAGTAGTGTAACAATTTGGAAAAGTTTAGGTATTTCTTTGGTTTGTTGGCTATTGTGTTCACACCACTGAAAAGAGAGTAGATGCCTTCTCACAGAGACTATTTCTGAGTTCCAGGGAGGGATGTGTACCTACAGGCTTAAACTACCATGGAAACAACTCTAAAATGAGATTCCTTACTTGATGAAGGATGCACTTGTATTTTCCTGAGTTTCATGCATCAAACATCAAACAGCTGATGTAGAATTTCCTTTTTTTTTTTCTATGTCGTCACAAATTATCTGCAGGGAAAAAATATGAGTTCCTCTTTCAATATCAGCATTCCCTAGCCAGGCTTTATCCTCTTCACACAAGATATAGTTCAGTGTGGGATGAGCCTAAAGAGCTGCCTTCTAAAAACTTCATAAACATGATTATTTTTTCACTTATGCCACATCAACTAAAGAAATCTGCTGCCTCTTATTCCTCTTAGAGGTATAGTTTAAGATACACTGCTGCAAGACAGCAGCACCTCTGGTGTTTCTACTGAAGAGGAACAGGTAGGGAGTGTGGGTGGCCTGGTGGGCAGCAGAACATCTCCAGAAGCATGCAGTGGGCAAAAAAGCAATCATGACTATGTTCAACAAGCTTTGACCCTTGAGACAGACAAATAGCCCTTGTTCTCCATCTGAAAGATCTGCTGTGTGCTAGCCAGAAACACGTCAAGAGTCATAACCATTTCTGATGTGGCCTCCTGTCACATATTTCTTGCTCTGACCACAGAAGCTTCCTTCTGAGGAAATCAATCTTTGTTACTGTGCATCTTGTGCATCTGCCATTGACTAAGACGTGCCCTCACAATAACATCTATCACTTAGCGTGTCCATAGGAAATCACCTTTCACTCAGGGTCTCTGTATGAGTTGCCTGTGGGCTGAAAATGATTTGTGAAAAGATTAGTTTTCTGTGCCTGAACTCCCTGTTGTATTGAAATAAGGTTTTTCTTAGAAGTTGAAATATTGTCCTGATGACAACACTGGATTTTCTTCAGTTAGGCCCAATTACTAGGTACCTTGCTGGGCATCCTGGGATAGGTCCTCCCGTTGACCCTGGCAATTTTTCCAGCACCTTTCTTAACTACAGATGGAGAAAGCACAGGACTTTATTTACAGAGTCCAAACCATGACTTGCTATAGTCATGCTCTCAATTTGCAGAGCCAGTAAAGCTGTTTCAAAGGCCTTCACTGCTGTGTTAATTATCTTCTTGAAACAAGAAGCTTGGATCTTTTGATTCCTCTAGCAACAGTTCAGCAAAATGATTGTCATGAACTAGAAATGACAGGTTATAAATGCTCATCTTCAAAATCTTTTTGAAGAAAAAGCAACTCAAGCCCTTAAAGGCTTCCTAGCACTCTCCCTGATACCTGCATTTTCTGTGCTTCCACCACAGGAACTCTGCAGACAGGGTACAGTGGTCACCCTGTGACACCAGGGTGGAGCTGCCACTGCTTCAATGACTGGGACCTTTTCCCATAGGACATGGGAATTACTCTATTAGTAAGAAGGAAAAGGAGTAGGCAAACACTAGAGTGGGCTGTTAAGGTGCTTCCCAGGACAGGTACATCCAACTCTGCCAGCAGCACAGCACCTCAGCTCCCAGCCTTCTCCACCAGACCAAATACAGCGTCCATCAGTACAACTCTAGTCCATGGTGGCAGTGAGGATCACAGTGGCACCAAGAAATCTTTTTCCTCCTGGTAATTTTCATCTCAGAAGATGACAGCAGCATGACATAGCTCCCCCTTAACTCAGGAACCTCCTTCCCTATGCTGGTAACGACGATGCCTTTAGGAAGGCAGAGCACAAAACAACTCAGGTGGTCTGGTTTCTGAGGCCCTTTTTGCTCCCCTGTTTCTCCCTGCCCTGCAGAAATCTGTCCCAGGGTGCTGCTGGAGGAGTATAGGGAGGTGGAATATTTGCTTTAAAAAATACAAACAGGGGAGAAGTGTCACTTCCTCACATTTAAAAAAAAAATAAATTTAAAGAAGCTATAAGTTATTTCTGTGATGCAAAAATACATCCACCCCTACCTAGAAGACTTAGCACTGCTCCTCTCCTCCAAGATCCCATTCCAGTGGGTTTCTGCAGAGTAACAAAACACTGTGAAGGGGCCATTGCTCTTCTCATTGATTTTTGTTTCTTTTGCTCAACAGTTTGTACTGACATCCCTTGTTATTCACTTCCTCCCTACTGAGTTCAAACAGTCCAAATCATTCGGCCCTTCTCCCAGAAAATCCTTTTCACATCTTTGCTAGGCTCCGATTCTTAGAAAGTTCAATAACTGCAGCATGAAAGCTGGCCCCCTGTTAAACTGCGGAGCCACCAAGGAATTTCACAGGCTTCTCTATTGTTCTGGCAATGCACTGAAACTCAGCTCACCACTTGCCTGTGGTTCTGGAGGTTCAGTTGATATGAGGAGTTGCTGCTCTGAACCTCCTCCTCTCTTCATTTGTGGGATTCTCCAGTTGAAGCTGGAGAAGAAATCACATTATATCTCGACAAGACACCAATGACGCTGATGAGAATGTCCTCCCTGGCGAGTGAGCGCACTTTTTTAAAAAAGTCAAAATACACATTGGACATTGCCTCTGGGGACGAGGTGGGATTTTATTAGAAGAAATACTTTTTGCCTGAAGGCCACCAGAGATGACTGCTTTAGTGCAATGTGGTCATCTCTCTGGATGAAGAGTCATACATAGGTATTCTATAGATATGTCTTTGAAGAATATCACTTCAAGTACATTGGCTACAGGAGCTGTCCAAGATACAAGAACATTTACATGAACAAGCCTGCCCATTACAAAAGATGCCTGAGCTCCTATCCTCCAACCAACTTGAACTGAATGGACACACCAGTAGAGAATTCAAATTATGGCCTTTTAAGTTCCCTCAGCTGATATTAAGGCCAAAGACTGCTCTTCCTCCTGTTCTCTTTCAAAGCTTGTCTTTTTTTATTTATAATTTTTTAAAACTCACCTTTAATCCTGCTAAGGTCACTGATCCAGCCAGAATTCATCAGAAGGGGGGGAAAGAGGAATAAAAAAGCTTTATTTCTTAAGTTAATAGAAATCACTTTTTGTATTTATTCTTTTGATTACCACAATAGAATTGCTACATACTAATGTAGGTGTCACATCTGGAGCTGGAGAAAAGACAAACAAAAAATACTTTAATATGTAATGAGGAGGGAAGATTTTTGGGATTCATTTTTTTCCAAAGGTACCATCAAGACTGATCATTTTGCAGTGATGGTGGGCACCTTCCTTTGCCTTAGTGACGCAACTTTATTCTGAGTTTTATTTCTGAGCTGAAAAGCTTCCTCTTCACTTCTGCGTAAGGTATTTAAAAAAATATTAATTGAAGACTAGAAATGCAAATACATATTTGCCTTGTATAATGCATGTTGAAAGCAGGAATAATCTTCATGACTAGAAGGAATCTTCATGACTTACTCAGCAAACATACTGTGAAATATTTCATATTTTAAACCAGTAAAGCGCTTTCAGTGGTTTTGCGCAAATGAAATGTCAGCAGTTTAAATTATTCAGATGACAAGGATGTTCCATTTCCTTTCCCAGAAAGGACACAGGTTTTGTGTTTAATGAACCAGAATTTTAGTGTAAAAACAAAATAGAGGACTTACAAGTATGCAGGCAAATTGAACATGACACAACCCACTAATACTCTGATCACTTCCCTCCTCTGTGACTGTGAACCAGGAACAATTATCTAAATAAATAAATCAGCTAATAAATAAATGAAGGAAAAAGTTGCTAATAAACCTAACTCTCCTTGTATTGGGGAAAAGACCCATCCTTGAGGAGTTCTTCTGGGAGAAACCAAACCACCCTGCTCGTGTGTTTGGGAAGATTTAGCCACCAAAGCCTTTTTTTTTTTTTTTTTAATGTAAAGACTCAAACCCCGGAAACAACAGGCACAGTTTGAAGGAGCTTGGTTTAATGCTAGGTTTTGTTGTTTCCAGACCTCACAAGTCCCAGTCACTGTCTTCTACTTGACATCTGTGGGATTTGCCTTCCAAAGCCTTCACCTCCTGCACAGTTGTAGGTACCTGGCAACAGAGGGACACACATTTTCAGTATCTGCTCTTCTGTCAAACTCTCACCAATTCAGGCCAAGGTAGATAATATAACATAAAGATTTAAACTTGAGGAACAATTCTAGGAAGTTTTCAGCACTCACATCACAAAGGAATACAGCAGCTTTGTTGTTACCTTGATGGTGTCCCCAAGGCAGGGTGGCAGCCAGAAATGGCCCTCACCAAGAGCCACTTCTCCAGGAAATGCCACATTTCAGAGAAAGCAAAACTCAGATCATGTTTGAGTCCCGTGGATACTCACACCCCTGGAGTCTGAAAAAGTACTTGAATAAGAAATCAAAGTTGAGCTGTATCTTGTAATTTTTTTTTCTATTTGCTTTTTGTGAACATCTGCAAAAACTGCTCTGCTCAGAAGTGTTTCCAGGGCTGCCACCAACACGAGTTTACATGGGTAAAACCATGCTTCATGAAGGGAACAGCAGAGTTTGGGCAGTCATGCCATAGTTTTTCCCAGCTATGACAAACAAGAGGGCTACTGTATGGCTCCTTGCCAGTAGCCACCTCTCACATCCTCCTGCCAGCAACAGAGGAAATGACCGATTGTGTCCTTGAAGGATTTTTCCAAGAACTCTGTGATCTTCAAAGATTTTCTCCTTTCAATTCACAAAAAACAAACAAACAAACAAACAAACAAACCCCAAAACCCAAAAAAACCCATAAAAGTAAAAAAGCACACTGGAGATAGAAAAACATTTGATGAAACAATTAGAAGTGCCACAATACCTCACGGGTACCTGGGACACAATACAATGAGTTGACAACATCCTTCCCTACTGAAATTATGCACTTGCAAATGTGCCATGACTGCTATACCAGTGGCTTTACTCCATAAAGACATTAGTTCTTGGGTGAGGAAGTATTTTCCAGACATCTGTATTTGGAAACAGCAACACATCAATATCCTGAAAATAAAAACTAGCCAGACTAAACCCTTTTAAATACATACCTCATTTCCACATCCACCGACGGCGTACAGCAGTTGCTGGGTGAAAACCTTCGAGCCAGGCTATGTGGGAAGTTGTTAAGAGGTGTCACAAGCTCAGAAAGCCTCACCACGGTACATATTAACCCTGCAACTTTTTAAACCCCATTAGTTGTTCAAAGTAGATACAGCCAACCTTCTCTGTCCTGTCTCCCATTGAATTTACTTACTCCCCTTGCCCACCACTAGCTTGTATAGTGGTCATCACATATGTCTCCCCCTGCATCCCAATGCTCTTTATTACACTAGTGTCTCACTCAAATCCATTCTGGTATTTTGCCTTGGAGAATTGGGTGAAGAGCTGGCCTAGGGAGAGGGGAGGCTTTTGTAAAGGTAATGTTAAGGTGCAATTATGCCATATTGAGGAATCATGAACTTGGCTCATGTTGTAGTCACACATTTACCACCACAGACCAACAGCAAGGAACTCTGAAGTGATGGGAGCTCCTTGATAGCAAAGGAAAAAGCACAACAGACACCCCATGCACAGTGCAGGTCCTGCCCTGACTGCGAGCAGGAGAGGGGGAGCACTGCCCACCAGTGCCCACAGCGAGCTGGGGCCCTGCCAAGGCTGAGCCACTTGCCAGTGGTTGCCAGCTCCAATGGAGTAGCATGACGTGCAGGCACTAATCCCCACATCATCTCTGTGCAGCTGTGAAATGCCTGCTGTGCTCACGGGTGTCCACAGAGACGCCTCATTAGCGTCACAGACACTAACACCAGCCCAAGTTTTGAAGCAATGTGCCCCATTACGTGCTGGTTCCAAGCATCTGTGCCATGGCTTGTGTGGTGAGGCTTTCAGCTTTCAACACTTCAAATTCAAAAGCTGCCAGAGGAAAGATTTATTTCTCATTTGAGAAATGGGAAATTCCCACAGTTAACCGAGCCCTGGGTGACAGCGTGTCCTGTGCTGCGACCACACTCACAACCCTCATGAGACACACACAGACCCAGTGGCTTAGTTCTAACTCTAAACAAAAGGTAACTCAATCTTTAATTCTTCCAAAACATCATTAACCTTTGCTGTTATAATCCAGAGACTCATTTCACATATGATGACCAAAACACCCTCTTAAGTCTCAGTAACTGAAACTCCCACTCCACTTACTCTGCATCATACTCAGTCCTACATATAACACGCATGACATAATGCACAACATGAGCATAACAAACTGAAAAGTGAATGTTTAAAAAAATGGAAATGAAAATCTTTAACTGCCACTCCTAACACTAACAGACAAAACCAGGAAAGTGTAACAGCCTTCTATATAATAAAAAAGGTCAGCAAAAATGGATATGAGGTGAGTGCTTACCACCACTCATGCCTTTTCCATCTTGCACACCACCTCCTTTTGGGACTGCAAGGTTTATGGACCACCTCTTCTGTTTTCCCCACCTATTCACACAGCCTCTCATGGGGCAGAATCATAGATACCAAGAGAAAAAATTTTGCTGCATGATAGAATCCCACTGTGAGTACTTTAAAGGTAATTAATATTGTACACATTGAAATTACACCACAATTTTTTGTTCAATAAAAATTAACTGGTGTAATTTATGCTTAGTTCACTAATTACGAAAAGCTCCATTTTCCTCAATGAATGACCACAATTACTTACAAAAAGAAAGATGACTAACAAAGTAAATTTATTTTCTGAAAATTGCATGATTTTTTTCACTATTTCTCACACTGAACTATATTTTCTGTGTAATTTGCTTACCGCTGCTGTCTAATTTCCTTAGTGTCTTAAGGCTACTACTTCACCTGAGAATTGTTCAAGACTCAACCTCAAACCAAGGAGATGCAGAGCACATGCTGGCATGACTGGAGAAATCAGGAAACCCCTGCCTGGACTGAACTGCATTGCCAGGACCATCTGCAGGGCTCTGTGTGGAAAGAGCAATATAGTCCCCACACTACACTTCTCAGGTGAGCTCTGTCAGAGCTCACAGGGATGGTCAGAATAGCCAAGGTGCCACTTCACACCCTCTTAAGGGGGAAAGCGAGGGCAGGTTTTTGATACACATCAATAACCTGAAAGCTGTGTGCCTGTGTAGAACAAGGCATCAAATACTGTCTTGCAGAGCAACGTGTATCTAACTCCTTGGCACCAACCTTATTCTAGTCCAGCTGCTGACAGTTCTTACAAAGAAAAAGTATTTGCCCTGAATTCCTAATTATTATAAAATTGCACGTCTTTACTTTTTCAGAACTAAGGTCTTTTATTGCATTCTGCATCATCGTTCAAATAAAATGCATACATTGAACCATGATGCATACTTGACTGCAGTACCTTTGCAGCTTACAACGTTCAATCTGAACACACGAACCACTTGAAAAACATTATTGCTGATGATGGAATAGCTCCATCTTCTGGAATAAAAGTTCTGTTCTTGGAAACCATCTTTATATTTCCAACACGGATCTATATGTAAAACCTTCTATTTCAAGACCTAACTTGGATATTTCTTCCCAGATGAAGCTTGGGTAGAAAATGGGAGGAATTTAGAACAATAACGTGATTTCTTATAACCCTTAGAAAGTATTTTTTATTTCCTAATGATGCTGAAAATGTCTATATATTCTTCAACATGCCACACTAAAGACTGACGTTACTATTTAAGAAATAGTTTTAATCTGATTTTGAGAACCAGAATTTAAAATTCTGCTTAAGACAAAACACTCAACAAATATACTTCAGCTTCCTGTTAAAAGTTTGCAGTTTTACAAGAGTGTATTTGTGGTTAAACACTGTTGTAATCAGGGAGCAACTGAAGCCCCTGCTGAAGTATCTGAAGTCTGAACTGTAGAGAAGGGGTTGCAAGTGATCCTTACTTCTATTTATCAAAACACTTAAAGGTGTGTTTAAATGAAGTATTTCAAGTTACGCACATGATGCATTTTACACAGGTAGTTAGTAACAACTCCCATATGTAAAATTTAACTTATGGTCAATTCAGGTGCTAAAAAAGCTGGGGACACCAGAACAAAACAATGACTACAATTCCTGATTTCATCACTTTTATGTATCATGGGCACATTCTATGGCTGCTGTTCAAAAAAAAAAAAAAAAGTGTTAATGAACTAAGTATTCACTCACAGAGGGAGAAGTGCATTGAAGTTGTTAGTGATCTACTCACTGGTGCTGCGTAGTATTTCTTGATTTCACAGGAAGGGTAATGCCACCAGAAAGAAATGAAAAATTAAACATGTACATCTTCATCTCCATTTGAAATAGTAGTATATCTAAAATTAATACATACTCACAGACACACCAGAATAGCAGAAATTTAAATAAACTTGCTTAACAAAACAAAGCAACTGAAGCTTTATTTCTCTGTATAGAAAGATGCGTCCTTATGTGTAATCCTCTAAGCTAAGGAAAATGAAAAAGCCATGCAGCCTCTGCAAGAAATTAATGCTCGGGCGGTAATATATATACATAGAAACTTTCTCCTTTAGTAGATGGCTAATGCTATTTAGGAGAGACTTAAACTTATGACTACTTTATAGTAGAATATTCTACTACATTTTTTTCAGTACAATAGCAAACCCATTGCTTGAACCACCATATTTTTTGCATCAGTTAAATAAGAGCAAATAACAAAACTTGAGCAGTTAAATGTGTATCTGGAAATAAGACTACTTATGCAAAGTAAGTACAACAAGAGGATATAAACAAACAAAAGGACTTTTCTTCAAGAAAAATTGTCTTTCGACTTTCTGTAACTTCACATCTCATATGGCTTTTGAATGGAGGCATCAGTTAAGAATTTTCCCACCCATAGTCAAGTATTGCCTGTATTTAAATACAGCAATGCAAGGACAAACAAAGGTTAAAAATTTAGCATACTGTATTACTTCATGTAATACAGTAGAGAACCCCTTTTTCTAAGGCTACAAAGGACAAATTTACATTAATATGAGGTACTGGTAACTATGATTGGAAAAGTAAAGATGAAAAAGGATTATACAGCATTGTCATCAGACTTTTTTTTCTTTTTCTTTTGTTCCTTTTTTTTTGAGGGGTTTTTGGTTTTAGTTTTCTTTTTTACAAAATACATGTCTTGATGACCCCATGCTCTAAGCTTATATTCATTTATTTGTATATATATTTTTTATTTGTAGGGGCAATTGAGAGAGAGTCACAAATAACGAAAGGACACTAGGGTTTTAATAAGGGCAACAAAAAATGTTTTCACCAGAATAGATTCACATTACAGTACACCAATATTGACAGCATTCTCTTTTGTCTATTTTTGGTACATAAGATGGAATCTCTCTACATAACCTCATAAGGCTTCAGTAACTAAAAAGTAAAAAACCTATTAGTTTACAATTCATTTAAAAATTCTGAAAGACACAGCAAGTTCTAAACTTTAGTAGTGCTACCCATACACAACCATCCAGTTTAAGAAGCTATTAAAAGAGCCTCCTTTCGTGAGAGCTTCCAACAGCAGAGTTGTGCAACATGGATGTCTTGTACTACAAGGGGGAAAAAAAATACACATGGCACATTCTCATTCATATTTTGCAATGTAAAAAGTTACAAACATATCTAATCAAATAAATAATAAAAAAAGAAAATCTGAAATGTGTTTGTTATGTATCCTAAAATCACTACACAGAATAATGGAAACTTTCACTCACAGACTATTTACATGGTAATACCCACATTAGGGTACACACTGCTACAAAACTCATAAAACAAAGGGTAAACTTGAAATGTTTTCCATAGTAAAGGTCTAGCAGCATGACTATATCTAATGCTGTTTGTTTTCTTGACAGTTTTTTGGAAGTTTGTTTTAATCTATGTCTTCATCCAGTTCATAATTGTCTTTATCATAAATATCTTTTACTAAAAGAACCCGTACGAGCATATTTTCCAAAGTGTTGCGGTCTAGTGAAGTGGCAGTGTACCAGATGGGACTCTCCGCGGAGACAGAGCACTCTGGTTGCAGATAGAACATGTCTGTCCTCTGATTCAGATTCTGTGGGCTACAAGGAGGTTAAAAAAAGGGGGTTAGAAAAACAGCCTCACAGGACAAAACAGAACACTAGCAATTCCAAAATCCTGATCAAACAAAACTTTAACTGCACCTAGGCAAGTTACAGTGTGGAGAAATGCAGTCTTGCGCACAGAAGGAGCCATGGCCAGGTCTGGCCCAAGCCCAGTCGATCCCACATCCTCAGAGTCCCAGATGCCCGGGACTTCGCAAGCATACGAGAGACCACAGACTCTTCCAGCTTTCAAAAATCTGCAGATCCAGGACTTGTTAAACCAGGAAGTACTTTCTACGATTTGCAAAGAGGCCCAACACTGACATCAGTAATTGCTCACACAATCACTGGCTGATAAGGCTATCTCTGAATTAGAGCCTGGGGTTCTCCTGAAAAATCAAGGATGGTAGTTCTGAGATGCTCAGAAATACAACAAGCTAAAATCCCTCCTCCTCCTATTTTACTTAAAAGGTTGGTTGTTATAAATCTTCATTGCTTAATTCCTTACCAACCATACTATGGAGTTCGATCCAGCTCAGAAACATCCTCTAAGCCACTAGAAAAGGCTCCTTTAAGGAAATTCTAGCATTTTGTCCATTTAGGCAAGTCTCAGAAAAGAATTTTCAATTCTGTATATGCAAGTGCCCACTCATGCTCCCTCCTTCACAAATGCTGTAGATCTCAGGAGTCAACTCCATTTCACATTTCTTCAGTAAAATTAAGAATTTTTACCAGCTCACCTTCCCAAACTGGCTGATGAGATTTTAAGTATTGCTCTTCACCTGCTAGGGTAAATGTTGGTTTATTCTGCTCTCACATAAATCAGAGTCAGATAAGAACCAAATATGCATGTTTAAAATATTCTAGTAATATCTGAACCTCCTTCCTACTTTCTTGAAAAGTCATTATTTTTATAGGAACAAGCAATCACAGAATCAATTAGGTTGGAAAACACCTCTGAGATCATTGAGTCCAAGCTATGACAGAACAGCACCGTGTCAGCTTGACCATGGCACTAAGTACCACATCCAGTCTTTCCTTAAACACTTCCAGGGATGGTGACTCCACCACCCTCCTGGGCAGTCAATTCCAATGTTTCATCACTCCTTCTGTGAAGAAATTCCTCCTAATGTCCAGCCTTAACCTCCCCTGGCACAGCTTGAGACCTAATGAGACAATGATATGGTGTTCATAGCTCTGAATGAAAGCATCCTGAAATTTCAGCTGCAGCTGTTCACTGGTTGCCAAGTATATTTCAATCAGCTGGCATTGCCTAAAATTTTACAATACTTTTTAAAGTGTTAAATATTTCATTAAAATTATTTCAACAAAGATGCAAGTTGTATGTTATTAGAAGCAGAACCAGGAGAAGCAGTCTGCTCCTTTAGTCAGCAATGGTGACCAATGTGTGCAAGACACCATGACTTCAAACCACACCATAAATGACGCTCCAAATGGCTCTAAGTGCATTCTTTTTGCCAAAGTTGAGATGTTTCTAAAAGAAAAAAAGAATTATGTGTTCTCTCTCCCCTAGTGGCTATGTAACTCAGTTAAAAAATCCATCTTCAACTCTTTAACAACATATACTCTCCAAACCATGACAGTAGACAGTGAAGGCAAAATCCTCCTGCAACAATCAGAATTAACTGAGTTTATGAAAGACAGGTGGTTGCATTAACAGACCACAAGCTACTCTTTAATTGTTTCTCTCTATAACACAACATAATTGCACTTCCACTGATGCTGTGTGTAAGCGCTTTCTTCACCTTTAAGACTAAGATGCTGTTTCCTAATGCATGTTGGGTCTCATACTTCATTTCATTTATTGTGTTGTATATACAAGGTGACTTTATTTCTTTGGTATCACTTGCCTATATTTCCCTTAGAGCTACATAAAATCTACATTAAAATCAGTCACTTGAATGGCTGTTACAAATAATGGAACATATTTCCCAAGGAATCCCATTTTCAAGCTTCCAAGCTACTAAATTAATTCTTTTAGGAGTTGCCTAAGTTTTTTTTTTTTAATGTATTAATTTCTGCTTCCTTCCCGCACAATTAATTGCGCAGATTGGAAGGAAACAAGCTATTTCTAAATGCTGGGTTACCATCCATAGAACTTTTCCTAGGACAAAATACTACAAACATGTTTTCACACTTGGTATCTCAAAAGCATCTACATTTCAGATTCCTGATAACTTATAATGCAGGAAACCCATTGTCTCAATCCAATTGTTACTGAAGAGATGGGGACCTCACAAACAAAACCCTCAGCAGCAAAACCTACCAGATGCCTTGCTGGTAATTCTCTGCAGAGATACTTGGTGTTCACAGATAAGAAAATTGAATTGTACTGCCATTTTCAGAAGGAGTCCTTGACAATTAACATCGAAGTACTCCGCTGCTCCCACATCTTCTGCCCATCTTGTCCAGGTACAGAATGGGAGATTTCAATACTTTCATTTTGGTATTTTTCAGATGATCTTTGCTTGAGTGCATTTCATGTTGAATCAAAGCAGTTCCCTTCTGCATCTGGTTTAGTCTAGACCCCTTCTGTACTACCCTGTATCATACTTACCTTTTAGACAGATAGCACTCAAACATTTTCACAGGGCATCTAGCTGGATCAGACGTGTTTTCAATTTGTTCAAATACTGGTACATCATCTTCATGTTTCCTTTTTCCAGTAGTAATTTTATCTTTAAGAAGAAAATCAACAACATCTAAGATATAACTTGAAGTTAGTTTACAATTTTCAGTAAACTTCCCAGTGCAGGCAGCCCACCACAACTATGCATATCTGCAAACTGGAAATGCCACCCACAGCCACAGCAAAGTCACAGCATTTTACAGAGAGACGAGTGGGCTCAAAGAGATCACTTAGTGCAGAGACCCTGTAGTCTCCATGGACCACACACTCCGATTAGAGATCTGGGAGCTGAGAGCTGCTAAACTTTATGCAAAGGTAAAGCTCCAGCTCAAGGCAAGATGCCCAGACATTCCTCAGAAGAGCAATACTAATTTTCAACTGTTATAGTACCTTCACTATCAGCTCTGCACAGGGAAGACACTTGATATCGAAGACAAGCTTTGCTTTCCATTGTTAGCGGATTTTTTTTCCACTGTCTAAAAACAGTGCCAAAAGAAAGCCTTAAGTGCTGCTCCACAGTTTTCAGGCCAAAATATTTAGTGTTAAAGTAGAACAGAGTATTCAGAAGAGCAACAGGTGAATGTGATCCTAGCTGTTTAATCCTCCAAAGGTAATCTTCTTCAACTCGAGAGAATATTGATCCTTGGAAAAAAAAGAATATTGGAGAAAATACAATGAATTAGCCCATATACTGTCCAGGTCCAAAAAAATCAAGTTTCTGTTTACTGTGAAATGTAACAAAATGCTCATGACAGAAGCCTCTAATAAACATGTTTAATTATATGTCCATACCCCCAAAACCACCTCTTAAAGACATAGACACTCACTGAGACAGTCAATGGGAAATATCAGTATAGGTAATTTCACAGGGAACACATTTCTGTTTAATTACAACAGCACTGCTGACATGCAGCTCCCTCATGTTATTACATAAAAATAAATGCTCAAGGGGTAATCTTAATTCCCTCATAAAAAGCATATTTTTGAGTTAATTTTATTCTGCTCAGGTAAGGCCTCCAAATAGCATACTTTCTTATTACTAATGAATATCTCACATGGAAAGCACTCCTTGACAAGGATCATTAACAGGGTACAGGAAGGACCCAACGCAGAGCCTCTCAAGAGCTATACAGAGAGAAGCCAATATCAAAAAGAGAGAGGAAAGCATCTGGCAAGGACAAGCCCTCACTCAAGAGAGGATTGTGAGAAAGATGGAAGAACAGCTGATTCTCCAGTTCAGCACCAACATTTATCTGCTGGGGAAAATTTGCTTTCTCCATGAACTGACGATCCTCCTGAGCAGAAGACCCACATCAGAGAGTCCTCCTAATCCAGCCAAGAAAGGCCAAAATACATCACTTGTTAGCCCTACCAACACATAGCCCACTGCCTGCCTGTCTGCTTCCTGCTGGGAAAAAAATGGACCAGAAAAAAAAACTACAGGTCAAAGAGCTTATTCTAACTTTCTCTCCTAAAAACGGATAGTCAATTTTAACAGGCAGTGGCAAAATCAACTCTTGTAGCATGGATTACCCAGAAACCAGATAAAAAGAACAGGTACAGCCTTAACTGAAATCTTAGATGATATCTTCATAATTCTTCATCAGTTACTATCGCAATGCATAAAATGTTTTTATATACATATATATATATATGTGTGTGTGCTTAAGAATACAGAACTATTAAGAGATGAAAAACATACATCACTGAAAAGAAAATTACCATCTGGAAGTATGCTTGGTTGCCAACTTCTAAGGATTTTATTTAATTCCTGGACAAACGTCTGGTAGATTGGATCAATAAATATGTTGTCTTTTCGATTGCTTCCATATAAATACTACAGAAAAGAGAGAGAGACACAGCATTTATGATTCCAGATTAGAACAACTCCTGTGGTACAGGGTTCTTTTTTTAATAAATGCGCAAGCATTGTACTGAAAAAGAGTATCTAACAATAAAGCTATGCCACTTTTCCAATATTTAACAGTTAAAAGTTACCTCCAATATAATATATGTTGTAAATTCCTAACTGGATATGAATCATAGTTTAATTACAACTCTAACATTTTTCTCTAAGATTTCTTGTGTGCAACATTGTATCAGTGAATGGGGAGTCATTAAAAAAAACCAAACCACAAACAACTTATTTATCTTTTCCTCCACCTAGGTCTTCAAAGAAGAAAACCCCATACCTAGCAAGAGTTGGGCATTTTAAATGTGAACTCCAGACAGTGACAAAAGCATCTTCAACACAAAAGTGGGAGCAAGAAACACCCCATAGTGACATGCAGCAGTGCAAGAAAAATGACAGGATGGTGCAAGGCACTTGCCTATTCTGCAATCTAATTATCTTAACCTTCTTGACTTTACAGACAGAAACACTTTTAAACCTTTACCAAGAATTACTGGCTGAGGGCTGTACCAGTATTTGACATTACCCTCTCTGGAGACATTTCTAAAATAGAGAGGATTGGCTTCTTAAATTTTCCACTTCAGAGTTATCTTTGCATGAACAAGCCTGTTAGTGAATACAATAAAAGTGACAGACAAAAAATGTACTCATTTCTGAAAATGGCATCTATTTCTGTACACATATTTGAAATAGCATTAAAGACAGCACTCATTAAACACTAGGTGGTCACAGTCCAGCATATCTTGGCTTCTTTATTTTTGCACTTAGATTTATAATACGGAAAAATGAATGAATACACTTCCTAGAAGTCTCCAACACAACTCCTTCATTTAGATAACTATTTTATACAATACATTTAACTAACTCTTCAAAGCACAATATTCCCCCAAATGTGCTTGTTTTTACATATACCAGTCCTAGTTTCATAAAGCAATTCTAAACCAGATAATATAGCTTACTAGAAGCTTCACAGAGTCTGCCCCTCCATGAATTTTTGTTTTTCTCTGGTTTGTATTAAACACACACACTGAATGCTGGCAGTGAAAATGAAATCAGACTGAAAATCAGAACAAAACCAATTCACACGAAAGCTTGTGAGAACTCATCTAAAAATATTTCTGTTTCCTGGTTCAGAATAAGTGCTTGGCTAAACCCTGACATCCCCAGTAGAAATCTGTGAAGCACTCTGGACCAGCAGCACTAGAGAGTCTAAAGAAGAACAGTGTGGTGTAGCAGGGGAGACTGCAACATAACACTCAACATGCATCTGCAAACCTTCATTCCCACACTGTAACACTGCTCTGCTACTCTACTAACTCAAAGGGGGGCAGCAAGATTAGCATAGGCTATTCCCACCTGGGATGAGCTCTACTGTAACTGCAGCAAAAAGGAAGGAACTGGCTGGATGGGCTTCCGAATCCCACAGAGGAGAACAGGTTGAATCAATGCCCAGAGCACCTTCAGACAAACATCTGCCAACTCCATCAGCCTGAATTTTGCCCAAACACCCCCATTACCAGACATACAAAGAAAACAAACCCCAAATCCCAATCTACACTGGGACAAAGAATGAAGGCCATGATGCAGCAGAGGAGCACCAGCATACTAACACCTTTTTCTAGATGAACCCTCTCTACTAGATGCCTGCCTGACCATGCGGCAACCTTTAAGCGTGATATTTTTCAGGATCAGTACTTCAGAGTTACAAGAACCATTATTGAACCACTTCTGTCTGAAAACAGAACAATTTCAGCTGCAAATGAACCTGAACTGAGAGACTGCACTATCTGACTCAGGGACCAGATTCCTGGAACAGATTTTACAATGCTTCCTTCAGGAAAAGTTATTTCACAAAATCAAAAACCACCAACTTAGGTCTTGAAGGCTCCTGGGCACTTCACCTATGCTCAAACCACATTACACCCACGAGGAAAAGCTCCAACCTGCATGTGCATTAAGCCACAGTGAGTGCAGTAATTCTGGTGGAGGGGAAAAGTACTTTTTTTACTAACCTATGGTTCCTACATTCTCTTCCTTTGAAGAGAAACTTACTCTAAATTAGCAAAGTATTGATTTTTGGCACAACTTCATCCTTAAATGGCATCATTTAATCTCCTCTGAGCCTCTCCTCAAAGCCTGTACATTTCATGCAGTAGTAGACAATTTATTCTCTTTCAGGGGTACCCACACAGATAGAAAAAAAGACTAGGAAAATTATAGAAGGCAATGGAGTTTTGTTGTACATTGTGACAACTACATTGCATTTAGTGTATCACTATCTTGTTTAAACGTGTTTCTTCAGAAGGGTAACACACACCCCAATATGTACAATTTGCCATTAGCACACAGAAGATGGCTGCAGCCCTTGACAGCTCACATGCTCACATGTTTCTGTACCTCACTTGCTGTCTGCCTTTGTGAAATGCAAACTCATCAGAACAGGGCATGTCTTCCTACCAGTCCAAACAGCAGTGGCACAATTTGGACAACTAATCAGGCCTGTTAACATCACCTGAATTAAACACTGGACACTAAGTATAAGCAATAATTAAGTGACCACACATTGTTCCACTAGTGTTCCAGCACTCTGTATGTGCCACACACAATAATTGTGTTGTGCCACACAAACTATGGTTCTGAAGAGCTGAAAAAAAAAGTTTCACACATAACTAGCTTTCATGACTGACAAAATAGACTATGTCAAAGGCACAAAGAGAAAGGTAAAAAAAAACAACAATAATTTGAGTTTCATTTTATAAACACATGCCTCACTCTGTGTATTGTTTATCAGCTTAACACAAGTATTTTCAATTCAACAGAAAGATACAGAGAGACAGTGTATCATGCAAGTGCAGAAGCAGAAAGCTAGCTGAATTTGAAACACGCCTTGCAGCAATATTGACTAAAAAGCCATTGACTAAAATGAATGATTGCTTGTCAAATTTCAACCATGATGTAAAAATATAAATAAACTCTTTAATTTTGCGTACTTGCAACACAGAAGAATTAGTGGAGATATTGGTTAAAAATATTTCAATTAAAAAATTTGTTACTTGATTCAAGTCCTCTGCCTCAAGTATGGAACAGTTTAAGTAAGATTGCAAGCCCGTGAACAGCTTGCTTTCCACATCATATGCATTTTTTATTGCCTTGAATGAAATCTTCTGTGCACTGAGCTCTGAACACTGCTTATTCCACCTGTGTTTTGCCTTATGTATCAAAAATTAAGATACCCCCCGCTTAAAAGCTAAGCTGTGGAATAGCTTTTCTAATTATCTAATGATATAAGTTACTGCCTTCACATACATTACATCTAACCTAAATTCCTTCTATCTTACTGTGTGTTAGACAGCTAATATAGCAGTTCCCTGCACTCTATCCTGACTGCCCACAGTCTGCAATATTCAGTAAATTAGACCCTCCCCAAAAGACACTTCAATTAGCTTGTTTCCACTATATGTTAAGTAACTGAATTAGTAAAACTTTTACAGATCATGCCTTGTTTCATTCTGTTTTTACATTAGACATCTTTAGCATACAAAATGAAGCACAGCATTTGGAAAAACTATGTAATTTTTGACTGCTAATTACTTGCTTTAAGCCAGTAAGAATATTAAAATTATTACAATATACCAATTTGTATTTGAGTTTTCAGGATGGGTCTGCAAACTTGCTTCCTATACAGACATCTTTCTACAATGTGATTTACAGAGCAGCCTGTGTTCCAGATCATAGCCATATATTAAGAATAGCTCCTAGCCAGTAAATCCATGTTATCACCATTCTTCCACTGAAATGGGTTACAGTCAAATCAGCAGCTTAATTTCCCATCTCTACAGCCTCTACTAACCTCCTGAATCCCAAGACACAGATAATAGATGCTGTCAGGTGCATAGTTCTCTCCATTTGGCCTTCGAATTTCATTGACAAAATGTGTCAACCCATAGTTTAACTCAGCTGAAGTATGTGATAATAGATCTTCCTTTAATTTCACAGACTTTACTGTAAAATAGAGAAAAAATGCTACATTATACAACAGAATTATCACACAGTGAGGGTGAGATGGGATATTTTTTGGCTGGAAAGTGAGAAACAGGCTTGATGTCCTCTCCACTAACCAGTGAACAAGACTAAAATGTACTAAGTAGTTAAAATGTTAGCTTTGTATTAAAATAAACAAGGCTATCAGAGTAAAGTCTAGTTAACCAAATGCAGTAACACTCGCTAACAAATGTACTGTCATGCACAGCTGAGGATGATACAGAAGCAGACCAAGATGCTGAAGACAATGGTGTAGAGAGGCACCTTCAGGGGAAACAGCAGTTTCCAAAGATCCAACAGCATAACATAAGGGTGCTAAGATGCTTGTAGGAGGTGAAGAACAGCAAGAGTAGCAGCAATTTCCCTCTTCTGTCACAGTATAAATGTACACAGAGAGGAATGTTGCAGAAAGAGCAGTAAGGCTCCACAGGATTGAAAGTCACCTTGTGCCAGAGTTCCACAGCCAGGTAATGCCAGCCTTAGATGAAGATCATTTTCCAGGAAAAAGAGTAGGATATCCCTCCCTTGCAATTTAGAAGTCCAGAAATTATGTGAATTCTGAGGTTAGAATATGAGGAAAAATAGGATGCAAACCAAAAAAATCAAAATGGTCACAGAAAGTCAGAAGATCCAGGACGGTGTTGTCCTAGATGGCATGAGAAGTGTGACACCCAGCATTTTGAACCAAACAGGGAAAACTAGAAAAAAAAAGAGTTTGGCTGCTCTGTGATAAAATAATCTCAGTCATGGTGGGAACATTAGGGACATGTGACAACTTCTATTAAAAACCCCAGCTGAGAATCATACGAGTAGAGCAATTTTCCCTACCAAATAAGAATCTGGATGCCAGACTTGTGGAAACACTTACTTGATTTCAGTTCCTCTAGTTCTGGAAGCTCTTCATCTAAATATCGAGACTTTACCCAGTGCTTCCATGCATTCACACCGTACGCATATTTGAATGGAAAACTACACTCAGAGTTTTCAGAGCTGTCATCGTGCGACTGGTACTCAGACACCGCTTTCCTCTTGACTCCCTGCCGTGGAAACACAGTGGTTAACACCACCAGCAGTCACCAACAGCAGTAACACAGAACCTGGGCAGAACAAGCTGCAGGCCAAAGTACAAACTGAACGTTCAAAGAAACACACACTTCATCCAGGTGATGGTTTCTTTGTTGATCATCCTTCTATGGACAGCATCTACTTAAGCTGAGAGACGTTTCTAATTCACCTTTGAAACTGGTTCCTAACAGAGACAGTAATTTTTGATAATGGAGTTGCTGTATTCGTTCTATTGTATTATGCAACAAACGTATGAGGTACCAAATAATTTGATGTATTTATAGGATTTCATTGTGTTAATGCACAAGAAGCTAAAGATGCTACAAATCTATGCCAAAAGCTCAACTTTTAGGCTCAACAGAACCCATCAATGGAAAAGCCAGCACTGGTCCCAAATTAAAGCATGTCCAGTAGTGCATATGTGGATAACATCCAGTGGATAATACTGAGAGCTTAGAATCCAATCTTAATACTAGAAAGACACATTTGCTCTTAGAAAGCTTTACTAGAAGTTGGTTGGTTTTTTTAAAGCTGCAGTATCTACTGCAATTATTGGAACAAAATCATTTCAGCTTTGTGTCAGGCACAGGAAATTATTTCCTGTTAGTGTCCTTCTAAATAAAAGAATATGGGTAATTTCTTTGCAATGTCTAAGCTAAGATTGACTGAAAATAAAATCTGGGAATATTACAAGGAAATAATTTTTTTTTTAAACTCTTTTATATAGAAGATGCTACAGCTCCCATTATAAGCCATGGCAATGCCAGCATTCTTCCATTTTACTACCAAATTAAACCAAGACAGCTTTGTTCAAAGTAGAAGGTAGAAAAGCATTACTAAGAGTACAGCAGGTACAGTACAAACTAGCACATTACATCAATAATTCTACCACTGTGAAGCAAAAATGGGATCAGAATTTACAAACCACACTCCTCTTAAATCCAACAGTTATCTGCAACAGACACAGGACTAAAATAATTTTATTATTTGAAATATATCAATTTACATCATAAATATAGGATATTAGATATTAATAGACAGTAACATGTTTTAGAACGGTATGATAATTAAACTTAAATTGTGCTTTTTTGGATATTTTTAATAGCATGACAAAATTACCTTCTTTTTGGACCGAGGCCTTGGCTGTTCCTCATATTCTTCACCAAAAACAGGAGGTAATAAAAACTCATTTTCTGTATCAAGCTCCTCAGTTGCTGAAAATACATTAACAGAAACTTATTTCTAAACATCCTCTGAATAATACTGCTTTGAAAAA
This sequence comes from Manacus candei, assembly GCF_025592945.1. Taxonomy (NCBI): domain Eukaryota; kingdom Metazoa; phylum Chordata; class Aves; order Passeriformes; family Pipridae; genus Manacus; species Manacus candei. The sequence goes on from NW_026138062.1 coordinate 36,944,692, forward strand.
AACAATGAGCTACATTAGTGTGCTTTAACATAAGGGGTCCACAAAGGCACAAATATAAACATTACCAAAGACTGGATTCTTATATTCAAAGACCTATTCTTATATTTGAAGTAAGACAAAGCTGTCAAAATGTTTATTTCTAAAAAAACTGTAGAGGACACAATGCTCAACACTTTCAAACATTATCTGAGGTCACCATGGCAGCATTTCTTACAGTGGGCTCTTACATAATTTTTTCTGCCCAGGTTGTCTTGGTATCAAGAAGTTTTACTTATGGTGAGAATGAACAGCTTTGACTGGAAAAAATACAAATTAGTACATGCACTTCTGTTCATGTATTTCTATCATTTCTACTCATGGTTTATATTTTATAAAGCACATTATATTTGATTAGAAATATTAAGAACCAGAAGGCAAACTCCCTTCAGAAAAACTGGCTTTAGTCTATATTTATACAAGTGGTGGAGGTCTATCTCATGATGGATATTACAGTGAGTTCATTAAACAGATATATGGTAATCTGTCAAAATACTATTTACCTAACGTTTCATGGGTAGGGTGATGGACTCTATTTCAAGCAGCACAGTGGAACGAAACAACATATGAATTTAATGTTGGAAGTTCCATCTTTATTTATTTTACTGAAGGTGGTTCATCCCTCGTTTGGCCATCAAACAATGTCTTCACTCAAAATTGAATGCCTTTCTGATAGTCTGATTTTATCACCTTACTTCTCAAGATACCTCTCAAACTGGTGCAGATGAAACAGCACTCACATCCAAAGATTTATGAACTCTGCCCTAGACTAAATAGCAGTCCTTCTCCTGCTACCACAAAGACTATTATCTCAGAAGCACTTCAGTGTAATCAATCTCTCTTACAGACTGCTGTTACTATTCCACTTTATTTCTTTTCTTCCCTGGTTTTCCTTTCTCATGTACCAAGCCTCACTTACAAAGACGGTTAAAAATCTAGCACACATCTGACTAGTAAACTTCCTAAAATTAAGGTCAGACTAACCCCCAGGCTTTCTCTTTAAAATAGACATACAGCAAAGTGAGAAACCCAGTCTGGGTATCTACTGTGGTTACCTATGGCAGAACACAAAAGGAGAGTGTAAACATTAGATACAGAAGCTACCCTGGTAAGGTATCAGTTGTATGTCCAAGAGAAGCTATGTCAAGAGGGACACTAACTAGAGCCAGAAAGAAGCATTCTTGGATCTTGGATTGATTAGGACATGGTGAAAGGAAACAGACACTGTTCCCTGCATTCTGTAGAGTGATAAAAAATGTACTATATAAAACGAAGAGCTTCTTTCAACAAAGGTCTCAAAGTAGTGATTTTGCTGCTTCAAATTCAAACAATGCTACCTTTTTAAATACAGGTATGGATATTAACAAGATATTAAAATGTAATACAAGTGGTGTGCAGCATGCCAATTGTCATTTCTGCTCTAAACCATGGAAATACCTGGCAACTAAAGAAGGCATCCATTATGTTTTCCAAGACATATGCCAGCTGACTCCTTGAGTCTTCAAAACAGCTTTCCTAAATCCATGTTCAAAACAAATGATGCAGCTAAGTTCTCTGTGAAAGGTAAATTCCCTTTTTTTTTGCATTGTTTCAAATATTGTATTTAGAAAGATAGGAGAACTAATTCAGAAGTCCCCAGTCTTACAACAACATGGCAAAGTTTTACCTAACAGTTGCTCATGTGGATCCTGCAATCACATTAAGTTTCTCTGAAAGGATGATTAAACAAGGTACAATGGATGCACACAATGTCACGGTATTTATTAAAATCACAGAAAAATTACCTCTTGGAAAGTCTATTTCAATATCAAGGTCTGGTTCATATGGAATATCAGGCAAGCTTATCCGTGACTCTGTTTCTGAGTTTAGTAGACTTGATTCAGCTATCACACTTGCTAAAAAAAAAAAGAAAAACTCTCATTATTTTAACCAACACAAGTGGTTCTAAAGCTGCTTGTCCTGCTTATCACCATCCTACATTTTGTTGTTATTGAGAACTCAGATTTACTTCTCCAATCTGACTTCCTTCAAACGTAAAAGATACTTACTAGCTCTTTGTCCTCTTCATTAAGATGAGTCAGCAAAGCACATGTATAGAAAATCAAATACTAATGAATCTGGATCATATCAACCAATCACAGAACTCAAACAAGCTTGACAAACCTAACTATCTATTTTTCAACCTGATTCTCCCATAACAGAACAGATTTTCAAGTTTCTTTTTGTAGTATCTGTTTAACAAACATGGCAAGCAGGCAGGGAGAAACAAAGTTTGACCTCTTTCCAACTTCTGGCAAAGACAGATTTCTCCAAATTCAGTCCTCTGCAAATGAGTAAGCTCTGATGCCATATATCTACTCATTTAGCTGTACTTCACAAAAGAGAGCAAGGAACTGCAAGTGACAACTTTGCAGCACCACCAGAAATGTGCAGTTGTAGTAGGGGAGTGGCAATAGTTTGGAAAGCAAGAAGCCTCCTGGGACTGCAGCTCCACTGACCTTTGTTCATTAATTTATCAACATTCTTTCAGACACCTGTTAAAAGAGCTTGAAAGAAACTCACAAAATTTCACCTGAGCGAAGGCAAATTTTCCTGGAAAGATACAAAAGAGACCTGAGGATTGTGGCAGGCAGAGCCAGGAAAGAGGAACAAAGAGACATGTGGACTGAGAAAATATAGTTACAGGATACATAAATTTTTATTATGAGAATAATATTGCTCAAGGACTTTTCAGTTTCACGTGTTCTGTCAGAGAGTAGGTGCGCAAGAAGCTGAGAGGGAGTAGATCTAACACAGTTGAGCTGAAGTGTCCAAAGTGACACCCCATACCACAGAATGTCATGTTCAGTATATGAAGGGGAGTTGGTTGGGGAATCACTGAACGTTGCTTGGGGGAGGATGGGCATCTCTCAGCAGTTGGTGATCAATTCTATCGTGCATCACTTAGTCTTCTTGTGTTTTATTCTCTCTCTCTCTCTCCCCTCTTCACTGTACTTATTCGTGTTAGTAGTACTATTATATTTCATTTTGTTTCAATTATTAAACTGTTCTTAACTCACAAAGTTTACTTCTTTCCCGATTCTCCTCCCCACCAGGTGTGGGGGAAGTGAGAGACTGTGTGGTACTTAGTTGCCCTCTGGGGTTAAACCACAGGGCAACTTAATATAAGATCTCAGCACAGTACAACAGCACTGTTGTACTCAAACTTCCTCCACGAACCCAATGCTTCACTTGATTCACACACATCCCCCAGCACTCCAATGAGCCAAAAACTCACAAGGAAACTCACTGGTCACATCAGAAGCTTCCGCTTTTCCAGCATGTTCAGGCACCATCCCTGACAAGTTCAGTAGATCAGTTTCCAGAGGATCTGAGGGCACTTTTCCCCTCAGTTCTTCTATTGCTGCATGGATTTTCTCACTGCTACCCAGAGTAGTGGGTAAAAAAACTGGAACTGGCACCTGTGCAGACAGGGAGGCAGAGATAATAGAGAAAAGAAAAATTGCTGCAACAAAGCATCAACAGTAGCCAAGACAGAAAAAAATTCTACACTCCTCTTCTAAAAGACAAAGTTAATACAGATTAGAAATAAATCACTCAAATGTGAGCTAGCAAAAAGTGTTGACAGGTTAAAAAAGCTCAATATAAATGATTGAGAAGAGAAGGAAAAGCAGAAAAGAACACAGAAGAAAAAAAATATGACAAAATATAGGTCGTCAGAGAAAGAACAGAAGGAACTTTGGAGCTTCAAACATGTCTGATTATAACTTCAGACTAACAGTTCAGACAAATCAGCATCCTGTTCTAATAGCTTGTTTGTGAAACACAGAATGTTAGGAAATCAGGGGGTTTTTTTCCACCATTTGGATGAAACGAGGTACATAAGTGATAACAAAATAAACTTAAGAGCTATTTTCTTTTGCTGGTACAAGTTCAGGTTTTGGTATTTTTTCCTTTACTTTTCTTCCTTCTATTTATCCCATGCTGCCATCCCTCCCCAACACAACTTTTTGGCTTCCTCGTTACTAGAACAAATCTTGCTGTTGAAGGTTCATTCAGCAAACTCAAAGTATCAGTCAGAACTGTTCCTTAAAAGTTCAGCAGCACAAGATTTTCACACTGAAAGCAGGCAGATAAGTACTAAAGAACAATCAGGAAATTAAGTGCCGCTGGCAGATTCTAATGCTTTTTCAATATATAGTGCTGCAGCATCCTGCAATGCTTTAGACAGACCAGAACAAGAACAGCCAACAATATGAAGTGGTCCCACACGTGCATGTGAATGGATGCAATTTTAAAATGAAGCTGAAGTCTCACTTACAGGAACAGGAACTGCTGTAGGAACAGGAACGTTTTGACTATACATATTCATAGGCACCGGAACATAGACGGGTACAGGAATAGGCACTGGGACATACTCTTTTTTCCAATCATCTTCTGTTAAAAGAAAAAAGAAAAAGGTGAACACTACCAGGTATTTAAATACATTTTACAACTGCTATTTAGGGAAAAAAACCCCAGAACATTTGCAATATGTTCAAAGAAAATAACAGTTAAGAAAAATCTGCAATAAAGAAATTTGTAGTTCCAGCACAGTTCAGGAGTTACCTGTCTGACAAGATTTTGTCTGCATATGAGGTTTACAGTACGTGGCTTTCGTCATTGTCAAAGGCTTGCAAAGAACTGCCTTGTTCTTCATTTCTCTGTTAGGTGTTGGAGAAGGTGGTGGTGCTGAGCCCTGCAGACAAGCAAATAAGAGAACGTGCTGTTGTTCCACACTGATTCCAACATGAAGTTCTTGACTTAATGTACCAGTTGATACTTTTCATAAACAAGATACTGAAGAGGAAGCTCACAAAAGCTTAACACAACAGGACCAATTCCTATTCCATAATTTCAAGCTATTCTATATTCCTAGTAATGAGGTGCCACTGCCAGGAATGTAACATTTAGTTGTATTTTACTCAGTCAGGGTTAGCACTATGAATAACAAATTCTGGTTAATTTTCTTTTTTTTTTCTCCCCCCCCCTTTTTTTTTGTTATTATTGTTTTTAAATTTAAGATAAATATTTTTTTTTTACATTCTTGTTCAAATGAAAGTGCAATTTAAGCACTTTCATAATGTAAAAGTAATTTTAGCTGTAAAAAGAATTCACTATAAGCAGTATAGCAAACTACGGCATTCTTGAATTATGCTACAATCCAAAGATCCCATTTTAAAAAAAAAAGAAGTACTTCTGAATAAAAATTCTCTAAACAATTTTTTAGTACCTGAAGTATGAACTTCGAGCTCCCCCTACTGGTTTTACAATAGCGACAACAAATACTTGGGAACATCCCATAATGCTCCAACTGCATCCTTACAGTCAAGAAGTAAAAAAATCCCCCTTGTTCCAGACATGGTTTTTGCACCCTATCACCTGTTTTGGAACCTGATTTAAGAAACAAACTCTCAGTTTAATTCAGTCATATATATGTAGGAAGACTATCCCCACATGTCCTTTTAAATATGGAAAGAAAGTGAAGTTCCAAGGGCAGCAGTACACTATAACAGTTGTACACTTTCTAAAATATATTTAAAAATACTGTATCACACATAGCTTTGACGTGGTCTTTAAAAATTTATGGACTGAATTAACATCATTAAACATAAAATACTAGAAATTTTAAACATGACAGTTTAGCTTGTCTGATGTCTCTAATTACCTAAGCAATTTTATTTTCTGTGTTTTTCATAAATATATTTCTAATGCCATCAAAAAACTTTCTCTTAAGTCTAAGATTTATCTTTAATGCCTATTTGCATTTAAAAGGTGAGTCAATTTTTTACTTGGTAAAAATAGGCAGTTCTGAGACCTTCCATGTGACAAATAAATCAAAACAAAACTAAGTTTCAAACAAAATACCCTAGGCTAACTGAAAACAATATTAATACTTTTGACAAGCTGACAAAAACCAAAACTGAAAATGAAGGCTGGTGCTTCACTGATGATCCCACTCTCCCAGACAGCAATCCCGCAAAAGGTTAGTTATGCTTCCCTACTCTGCCACCTGCAGCAAAGCCAATCAGACCTTGACCACCTAGAGCACTCTACTCTTGGGAATTATAAAATTTAAGATCTGAAGCCTTATTTTCAGCCTTTCAAAGCTGAGCTACAATCTTCATATTTTAATTGGCCAGTGAAATTCCCTTCCCTTTCTATACTCAATAAATACACCCAGTTGGTCTAAACATGTGAATAAGATACACAGTTTGTTGACTAACTTTTAAGCAACTCTTGAATGCATTATAGATGTAAAACAAATGGCCGATGATTTAGTTTCCCAGAAGACATTAAAAAGACAAAGTATGAATATTTTAACTACTGATGTGAAGAAGACTAAAAAACTCTGTAAATTATCATTCAAAGAGACCAATTTTTGTTTTTTAATAGCATCCCCTTAAGTCACCAGGATCTCAAGTTTAAAATATATCTAGTTATGTTTTTTATATATAGATATATATTTATGAGCGTGTGTGTGTTAAATATATGTACTTACCGTTATTTTTGTCCGGGGGGTTTGACAGCCCTGATCTAAAAGTATAAGGAAACATTTTTAGAATTGTTTTTCCCCTTCTTCAAAATCAAAGCAAATTTCAGTAAGCAACTCATGACAACATCTCTGATCAATATAACATTAAATTAACAGCACTGATGAGCACTATATTGCAGGTGAGAACTGCACCCAAGACTTTTCCTTCACAGGCACCTCTCTACTTTGGTACTGAGTCTTACACAAAGGCAAACACTAAATCAATGTTCTAGGCAGGTCTGAATACAAATATGAAAATAGTTATACAAAGAAGCTGTGTTGCCATAATTACATTAATTTAAAAGCTGATTTACATGAACTTTGCCTGACTTGCCCTAATATCATATAAATCTGCACTGAGTGTCCATCAGCAAATTTACATAGTACCTATTACCAACAGAAAGGAAAAAAAGCAGTGTGTTCCTCTTATCTAGATACTTTTATTCCATTCTCTTTTCATTTCCATTTCACTTACTTCCTTTTAATTCCTTTTAATTTATTTTTTTTCATTCCTAGTGCATTTATCTGCTCTCTGTGACCAAAAGGGATTTTGAGAAGTGTTTCCACAGAGCAAATAATGACAAACTGGAGCACAACGAAAAGAGGAAAACATTTTCTGTTCCCACAGTGATACAATACTAAAGTTACACTTAACCCAAAGCAGCTCAATGATGCCTCTCATGATAACATAAATACGATAATCCCTAATGCAGTTTATCACAACAAATAAATAATTCATGCAGCTTTCAATTTTTCATTTAAAGGAAGCATCTTGTTCGACATTTATCAGCCATAAAGCAGCACATACCATAGTGTAAGTTCTCAGGTCCTTTTTGGGTTGCCAGATTTGGTTCATTTTGTTGGCAGTAGAATCGGAGCAAACAGTGCTGATCGCAGAAGTGCTTCATTTCGCCGCGCCACTGCACCTTCTCTTTGAGAGTTCCTTGAGACTTACAACAGTCACACCGTACAGCCTTAAGGCAAAGGAAGATTTTGACATTTTTAAACAAACCTTGGAAAAAAAATTATTTCTACATTTTAAAAGTTCACATTTTTAAGAGTACTGAGGACTCATTACCACTACACAGTCAAGTCTCGCTCATCTACAATAGTTATGCTACCTTCTAACTTGTGAACACAGGAACATCTGTTACTTCATTCTTCATTGTTTGCTGGGGGTTAACACCCTGAATAAATCTACTTTGTTTTACTAATTCTTCATTAAGTCTTTAAAAATTGGTCACTTCTAAACAGTCAGCAAAAAAAATTAATTTTATGCATCAATTTTAATTAATTCCATTGAAGCATTCTGCAAAACAAGAGCAGAAAGTGATGGACTCCTTAATGATCCTATTGAACTGAGGACAAATAGTTGTTTTATCTTCCCCTCCAAAGTTTGATGGGTTTAAGTCACCAACAGAATCACTTCTCTAGGTATCAAATCAGCCCTTTAGTGTAAATAGGTTTTATATTTCCATTATTTTAGTAGTCTGGCAACAATTTTAGATTCCGGTTCTTTAGTTTGTCCAAATTTCTCTCTGATTTATAAACCACAATTGCTCTCAAACTAAAGAGGGCTCCCCAAAATCTAGTTGGCACGTTAACTTGAAACTTGAACATTATCTTTCACCAGTCTACATGGTATTTCACGAGGCATCACAAGACAGATACGGGTTTTCTCCAAAATAGATTCCACTGCATTTAATCTGCCATGCTATAAATTATTATTTGAACAGTGGTGACCCCAGTTTCACATCTTCAACTAAGCAAAGAACTGTTTGCACTACAGCTTGCCTCAATATTGTTTGCAACCTCCACCCTAAAGCAGACCTTAAAAAAATAAAAGCTTTATAGATGCTCAGGAATCCAAAGTAAGTCAACCTAATAACATAGCCAGAAGAGAAAGAGGGAAGTTATAATATGCAACATAAAACATTAATACATAAAACCATACACAACATTGCAGTTATCACAAGGCTCTGATGGCTAAAAAACGAAACAAACCAAAAAGAAGTCCAATTGCAGTTTTAGTGACTCCAAAAACGTATGAACAGGCCAATTAGTTCAAATTTAAAAAATAATTAAATGTTTCGTTCCTTCTCTGTACTTGAACAGTCTGGCACCATTCTCTGGCAATGTAAGAAACTAAGCTCTCAGTTGTAATTTTCAAGTATTTAAAGATGATATGTAGAGACTCTATTCTAACAGTATAACCAGCTTTAAATTGGGAGCAATTAAAGCTGCAGCTTCAGGATCACCTCACGCTTAGCACCAGGTGCCCCTGGAAGGGCAGGTATTTCTCCTCCCCCTCCTCTATGCAGGTGTCAGCAGTAGTGCTTGGTACCTGCAGGGCACACAAAGTCAGAGACCTTACAGCACTGCATTATCCCCATCCTCCCTCAAATTTGTTACATTTATCACTTGGACTTTCCACTGATGCTGATCCACAGTTCTTTTTGCAGCAGATATCTTCTCAGTGGGACAAAAGAGCAAGTAAATTGTATTCTTGGAAGGGAGTGGGGAAGAAGATGAAGTGTAGAGTGTTGCCAAAATAGTCTAGACTTATCAGTTCAGGGAAGCTGTGAATTCACACCTTTAATGTAAATGCATCTTCCAAAGCCACCAAAAGACTAAAATACCAGTAGAAAAAAAAATACGTATAATTCACTGTAATTTTAAATCTCAAGCCCACCTAACACTGATTGACAGCTGACCCACGTACAGAAAAGCTGATCTATTCTGACCTGTTGCAAGCTGCTTGACTATCAAAGCACCACTTTTTGCTCAATTTTTTCTCTCCTTCAAAGAAAGAAAAATGGGCCAAATCTTGTCAAATCCAGCAACTAAAGCCTTCCTACAGCAGGGCCTATTGTAATAGGACAAGAAGTAATGGTTTTAAATTGAAGGAGGGTCAATTTAGATTAGATATCAGAAAGAAGTTTTTTAGAATGAGGGCGGTGAAACACTGGAACAGGTTGCCCAGAGAGACTGTAGATAGCACATCCCTAGAAACTTTCAAGGTCAGGTTGGATGGGACTCTGGGCAACTTAATCTTATTGAAGATGCCTCTGCTCATTGCAGGGGTGTTGGACTAGAAGGCCTTTAAAAGTCCCCTAACCTCAAACTCTTCCGTGATTCTATGATTCCTGTAACTGTTTTCTCCCTTTCCTTGTTTGCTTTAGGCCTTTGTCTCTCCTGAGCTGTTACCAAGTTAATTTGGTAAAAAAAAAATTTTGGTTTGCTTCCCCATGGAAATTACTACTCCTTAGCAAGTTTGAGATTCCTTTATAGCAATGCCTCACTTCTCATCCCTACATTTGCTCCACCATAATTCTACCATTTCCATAATCATGCTTACAGTCAGTATTATACACCCTTCCACACAATGAAGTTTCCTGCTACCTTCTTGCTCACCCACTGCCCTGACCATGACATTTAATGAAAGTAAATTAATGGTTATCATGACATTCTATGATTTTATGACTTTCTGCTTTTTCCTTCCTTCCCCTTTCCGTTTGTTTTCATTTGGAATACTGTCACTATAACTGACTCTCCAAAATACCTGCCTTCAAGTCTGCTCTATCTCTGTTTCCAAAAAGCCCATCTCTACTTCCTATGCTTCAACTGCATATTAAGTCCTTTGCAACTCATAACTACTTTTTGGTATATTTCTTTTCCCGTTTCTTCAGCATGTTCAAATGGGCACGGTGATTAGTATAAAGCACTAATGTCTGCCCCAAATTTGGGTTAAAGAACAAACTTTTCATATGTGGGGCTTTTATTTACATTTTTAATCCTTCCATCACCTGTTCCTAAATGTTCTCAAATGGTATTAACTTGGCCTAATCTTAGCTGTCTATTACAACTTCAACTGCAATAAATAAGAAGCAAAAGATGTTTCCAGAGAGTGAATGATTATCAGAAAGGAGATCAACTGTTCTGAAAGAGTACTTACTGGAAATCGAGATGCCATCTACAGAACGGCTGAATTCAGATAAGAGAAATTCCACAAGGCTGCCTCGCTGCCTTTACTGTTTTGATTAACGCTGGCTCCAGTTTCAAATTCTACCACCGCTGACAATCACTGCTATCTGAGCTCACCAGCCACAATAATTTTTCTATGCCTCGGACTGTAGCTCCCCACCCCTACCTCTTTGCTGCAGACATCTGACCTCCACTGAATACACAGTCACCACTGTACATGCTGAGTCTAATCAATTCTCCACTGTAGCCTCGAATGACCTGTGTGCACTTCAGCTGTAGTACTTTCAGCAATGTTTCTCAATGTATGTTTAAAGAAACAGATTTCTGGGCTGTTCTCAGAACTGTATATTCTTTTTCAAGGTACTTTCAATGCTCTAGGATAACATCAAATGATTGAAATGGTCATCAAACATCAGGCTACTAAAGTCATTTATACTGAGATTCCCCTGGCATTTTTCAGATTAATATCTAAACCATTGCATGCAAGTTTACAGGAGAATGTCTAATAACTTGGGGAGCTAACCTCAAGATACCAACAATTTTACCTCTTGTCTTGGAGCTGCATGGACACCATAGAGCAGAAACTTCCTCAGAAATTGGCACCAACTGGTAACTGTAGCTGCTGCCCAACAGATGATTAGGGCTGAATTATTCTTTTATATTTCAATGCTTCATATTAGTTTGAAAGGACAATTCTAGATAAGTCTGATTAACTCCTAACACTTCTAGATAACAGTTGTTGTGCTTCTACCATTGCTAACTTCTTTTGGCTTTTTTAGAAGAGAATTTTGGCATTCAGGGAAGTTCTCCCATAATACTTGATTATTTCTAAACATTACAATATTTTCCAGATATTATTACATGAGAAAGATGTGTTCATAAAAAAAAGTAGACAAAGAAGATGGAGACAAACACTTGTTTAATGAACACAATGATGGTGTTAAAACATTACTAGGTTATTACTACTTATTTCTCTTTGTGTATACAGTCATTGAAACTCCAAAATAACACTGAACATTGCATAAATGAGACAAAGCTCATACATATGTAACTATTCTTTTAAGAAGCTAACAGACAGAACAGCTAATGAAGTACAAATTCGGGGAGTGGCCCTTATCTATTCAGTCCTCCTACATTTTGATCATCATCTATTTATGGCTAGGTAAGAATATGAGCTATTGAAGCACTACCAAATCTACGATATCTGGAGTGACTTTTATAAAAGTGATGGAAGTTACGAGCAAGGAGGTAGAAAAAAAAAAAAAAAAGACAATTTTAGCAAAAGACACAATTTCCCAAAAGTATTATATGTCTTCCCCATATAATAAATCTCAACCTTTTATAACCAAAACCCAACTATGTAAAGGCTTTAAGAAGCACTTGAAAAAAATGACCATCAACAATTCTTCATAATGAAACACTAGTTCCACTAGCAAGTGTAAGATTCAAAAAGTACAAATATTTAACACCTCAAAATCATCAAAAATATCAAAAGTCACTAGTTATCAGAAAATCTGTTTAAATTGCCTTTTCACAACAGCATATCTAACCTTCCCATAACACTGTACCATCAAGCATTTCTTAAGTAGACTTCATGGGCCAATTAGCCTTATCCCATGAATCAGGGTTATCCGAAGCCCAAGTTTTCAAGTGGTTCTCAAAGCTGAATCACAGTACGAGCTTCCATAGAAGCTTATGTACATAAAACTAGTTTGGTATGCACACTCCCAGACTATATTGTTTGCTGAATCACCAAAAGATTCTAAAGCACACCAAAGATTTATTAAGTTCTCCATCAGAAGGCACTTTTTATGCAGGGATAAATTTCACCCCATATCCCAAGTTTTAAGGCATATAGATTTAATCTTATTGTATGAAGTTAACATTTTAGTTAAGAACTTTGCAGCCAAGTTTTCTTCCCCTATTTTCACAGGAGACAAAAGAAACACATGGTCTTCAGTAGTTTTTTTTTAGGAATGTCTAACAGTACCCTACATACATTTTTCAAAATAAAGAATTTACAACATTTGGCTGAAACATTTCTGGAACCAGCCATTCCAAAATATCAGCTACGTCTTCATATTCAGTTCTTTTATGGTAGGTAGATCATCTTGAATTACAGGACTTGTATCTAGCCCTCTAACATTTCAAGCTTTTATTGCCTTCCAGGCTGTGTGCAGAGTTTTGGTACAGTGATGAATTTTGTACTGTCTTTTTGCAATTGCATCCACAACCGAAGTTCTTGTTTTGATATTATCAATGTAGCTTTCCAGGATGTTCACAACAGAGATCAAATATTTTATCCACGGTACTAATTGCAGGTTTTCATCTTTTTTCTTTCAAAAAATGTAAACAAAACCTCTTAATGTGAACTCTTTGCTGGTTGTGCTTCACAAGGTAGTTAAACTTCCAGAGATTTAGAAATAGATGCCATCTGTTTGATTTAAACTTTTATTAGAAATCCATTTGGTCTTGCTTTTCCCTTTGAATAAGCCTCTGTAGTTCAAACTGTGGAAGAGGGAAAAGGCAAAAAAGGAGGCAAAAACAGGAACAAGAAAAACTCCGCTAACCTAGTTTTTTGTCAGTCAACTCAACGTATCCACCTCCTACTAACAGTGTTTTCAACATTCTGAATATACATTTAAGAAGTTTTGACAAGAAAAATGTGGTATCAATTGAGAAAAAATTGGAGTTGTAAAGTAACAAATACAAACATAGTAATTTCTTGGTTTTCTGTAACTCAAGACTTCCTTGCCAAATGAATTAATAAAATCTGATGACAGAAATGCTGCTCCTATGTCTACAAAAAACTCAAATTAATACATTTGCTTATTGTATAGCAAATGGTTTGTTGAAGTAATCCATATTTGCTGCACAGTCCTTGAGATATCCTCACATGTGCATTTTTGGTTTTTTTAACTGTGGAGCTCTCGTCAAAAATTCTGAGTTACTTGCCTTGTAGTACCAGTCCTGAAATTTTTTACAGCACTCTTCACTGCAGAAATCTCTCACTACACCATCAAGTTCCTTAGTTGCTCCCTTTTTGCACAGCTGTGAGCAGTAATTACAAGAAACACATCTCAGTCCTAACCGTCTTGCAAAGTCTTGTTTATATAGCAGCTTGCAGCCTGGAAACAGATTTTAAACATTAGGAACAAAGTAATTTTTACAGAGAGATATCACAGTTAAGAGTTAAATATCGAAAATTAAATGAATACAACAACAGCTAACAATTGGGGCTTCAGACAAATTCAGGTTGCATAATAAAACTATATTTCAAGACATTTTTACCTGAATATCTTTCCTGCATAACTCTATGGTTTCCTATGATGCCTGCATCTTTTTTAACAAAACCCTGTGTTGAATCTTTGCTTATCTAATCCCTGAATAAACAGTCAGGAAAAAAATACATAATTTTCTTTTAATAAAGACCCATACAGAAGCGTTGACTTGGAATTAAATTGCTCAGTTGCACATCCTCAGAATACTAGATATCCAGATTACACTATCTACCAAAGAAACACCTATCATCATAGATCAACTTAATTTTATTACTACTTTTATTTATATTAATACCACAAATCACTTAATTTTTAAGAACACTAATATGTACAAGATGACCTAAGAACTGAGGAGTTTCTTTAAAAATATGACTAAAAAGTAAGTAATGACCAGTACTGAGAAAAATTATGCAATAATAGGAGATTACACATGAAATTAGTGAAGAATTTGTATGCAATTAATGTTTTAATTTTTCTTTTCATATTGGGGTGGGGTGGAGGTGCTGGTTGTGTTGGTTGGTTGTTGTTTTGTGTTTGGTTTTTTTTTCATTTGTTATGCAGTCATAATTTCAAGGTTGCCATAATGACAGCTATATTCTTCCATAATCTGATCCTCCCTCAAGCAAATTGGAAAAGACATTCTAACATATTAAATGTGTTAAAAGATGAATACTGTAGCTATTACTTAGGTTATTTTGAGAATATAATGTATTTAAACTACCTCAAATCTAGTGTCTATTCAGCTGATGCCTAAATCATATACCATATACCCCTGTAATTGTCCTAATTTTATAGAAGAGAACAGAATGAGAAGACAAAGTAACTCTCTATATTAAACACTGGAGGGACGAGATAACATTTACACAGACCTAATGTACTGCACCTGGTTTTATGATCTCACAAATATCACAGGACCACCAAAGACCAGAACTCAAGTCTTCCAAGTGTCCACTCTGCAAGGGCATATGTATAGTCTAACAGATGCAGACTTCTGTACTCCCAAGTACATTACAAAACTCAATATGCAACACACATACCTCACTTCCTCTGCCATACAGAATACAAAATTCAGTAATTTCAATTCAGTGACTTGTGCTGTTGTCTATTAGGGTTGAATTCATATGTGTGAAACTGAGATACTATTTTTAAATCACTAAAAGCACAAGAATGTAAATGGAAACTGCAACAGACAGCATCTTCCAAAAGGTAATTGAGGAACGTTAACTTGCAATGCAACAAGCTTTGCTAACAAATTAAATTTGCTAGTAATTTAAAAACAAGACAATTATAGAATATTACACAAATAAGACATGGTAGGTAATAATAGTTTTAAACTAATTTGGATTTTAAATATACTGCTTTGAAGGAAATAACAATCCTAAAGATAACAGTGTGTGCAAGCTATTAGTTAAAAGTACCCATTAAAAGCATGCAAAATTTCTTGCCAGTATTTTTTCCTGCTGCTGTATCTCTTTATTACTGCATGGTACATCAGACTTTTTCCACTTCTTTACAATTCCAGAGATAGTTTAGCACCACAATGTATCCTCCTCTTCAGCTATGTCTTAGAAAAGCCATTCAATGCTGCATAAACATTTCAAGGCTATAAATTAGTACTACTCCTCTACTACCAATCAGGCAACCTGTGTCCACCTGGCTAAATAGTTTACAAAAAGGATTGACAAAGTTGACATTTTTCTTGGCTGCTAAACTAAGGGAAGTAAAATTGAAGATGCTGCTGCTGTTATATTAAAAAAAGTTATCAGGTAAGAAATTTTCCATTCTACAGTCAAACATCTCCCACATTTCTGTGACTCATGGAAAAAAATGAGCAGTGAACATTAAGTAAGGGGAAACAAAAAGTCTAACATTCCAGCCATTAAGAGTAAATGCCTGAAAAACATTTTTTTTTCAATAGATCACTGATTGTAGGGGTTCTTGAAGGAGGCCTCTACAGATGATAGAAAATCCATCTTTATAAAACTTGACAGTAGATTGTTACAACCGTGAAGACTGTTAAAATGGAAGTACAAAGGTTTTCTTTTGCAACATCATAAGCAAAATTTCTTCAGATTTGTCTGAAACTTTTCCACATCTTTGTAATAGGTAACTTAATCTACCTGGCCAGGGAATATTTGGTTTAGCTTCAAGATCATGTCATTTCAGACAAAGAGAAAACAAAACGCCTCTCCCTAGGTCCTTGGTACTCTGTGCAACCTAGGATACACATTTTTATGATAATGCTATGGTTTTGACAGGAATAGTAAGACTTTCTTTGTATAGAAAAAGGTATTTGCCTTTGACGAAACAGGTTCTGAGCTCCAACAACTTGGTCTCCATGGTGCACAATGGAAATCTTGAATCAACACAGCAGTAGCATCCATGATGGCTTTGCGGATATGACTATGAAGTGGGCTTTAAATTACAGTACGTTTCTGATGAGTAATACAAAAAGCACTGGTTGTCTGATCTTTCCAACAATAATACTAAAATCCTGAGGATTTGGACAGCCTAACTCCCCTGGGGACTTGGGGTTCATGAGTATAAGCACTGCCTAAAACAAACAGCTGACAACCTCCAAGAGACTGAAATGGTTAATGGCTTAAACATTGTAAGATCACCAAAAGACTTCTGTCCACTGTAGCAAACTAAAAAAAAAGAGCTGCTCATCCAGCAAAGCCCACCCCTCCTTCAATATGCCCCCTAATTTGGACTGTGAAAGGACCCTGAGATAAGATAAGGGGATATTATTGTCCAACTATCCCAGGTGCAGAAGGGCCTGCATACCTGAAGCAACAAAATGGATTTCCAGATAAGGGAAGAGGCTGATAAGAGGCAAATCCTGCAAGGTGGAACAATCTTTCTTATCATGCCAATGTCCTCCCTTACATGATGACTCTGCTGTGAAAATCCTCCAGGGAGCATCGAAAGACATTTCACACCTAGCCTGGGCTATTCATCTCAGTTGATAGACCATAATGGACCATGACTGATGCTGACATAATAGGCAGCTGTAACTTCTTAGAAGGTGTCAGAGACTCATGACATGTCCCCTGACACTAACCACTGTAAAACTCTCCGCCTCAGGAGAGGTACTAGATGTTCCCACCTGAGCTTGCAGAGTATAATGACTCATGAAATCTTTGAGTTTAGGGGGCCTTCCCCCATCCCCAATGGATCAAGACCATCACTTCAACCAATAGACATTGAAGCTGCAATACCGAGTTTCATCACTGGATTCAGCAGGTGGTGACTCCTTCTACCACTTTTATCCTTTCTTTCTCTTCCTTTCCTTATACATTTCCTTAAGTTTTATTTGTATGCTTAAACATTGCTGTATTATTACAGATGGGAACAACCAAAATGGCTACATACCTGTTTTCCTTTGAAACAAAATTGTTCTAAAATAAACCCTACATATATATATTTACAAACACCGATCATTCAGTGTTGTTTCACTCTAATCCACCCCAAAGGATTTTTTAACAAGAAGCTGAGTTACCCTTCCCTTCTGGGGTGGGTATTAACACAACCCCAACATTTTGTACAAAAAGTTATGAGTAAAATCCCAAGTTCCCCAGGATTTCAGCTACAACACAAACACACAAGTTACAGTGTGACCAGATGGAAACCTCTAAGTGCTTTAAAGTGACTGAGAGAAAACAGCTCTTATTTTCAAAGAAAAGTGTAAGCACAGGTTATCTGCCTCAAGCTACATCACTTATGGTCTTTATCAAAGTTCTAACAGACCACTCTGTAAGTCAGCTGTCTTAGAAAGACCACTAAGGAGCATTTTCAGACAAAGTATCTCCAACTCAAAATCTGAAGCAGCAAAAACGAAGTAGCTGTTTATCTCCTAAATTAACATAACATCCCCTTAATTAGAATTCTGGCTTCCAAGCAAAGCCCAATACAAAATCCATCTCTTCCAACAGTCCAGAATTTTGGTTCCCCACATAAATGGTGGAGAGAAGATAGGGATCTGAACACATGCAACAGAAGATTACTAAAAAGACAACACCCAACCAGTTCATCCAAACCTTTACCTCAGGTTCTATGTTAAGAGGGCTTCCTTTCTCTTGGCAGATCCAAGAGCTGCCAGGCCCAGCTGTGCAGAGTTGCCAGCACTGCAGAGTTGCCCATTGTAGGAAACCTGCTTCACTTGACTGACTGCAGACTCAGTGCAAACAAGCTACTAAGCACCTGATTCTATTCCACCTAGCAGCACCTACCTGAATTAGAGGAAGTTCAGTACATTTCCACATCAAGCAGCTGTGAAAAAGGAATGCTGAACTAGAAATATTCCTGAGTCCTCAACACCAGTCTCTTTTTACCACAGAGAATAATATCTTTTATAGAGAGTAACTGTTCCATCCTAAAAGCAATTGGTTTTTTTACCTCTGAAAGGCTGTACTTACTAGACTATCTTTGTCCTTCAAGTAACATACAATACCTGCTGTTCTCTCATCTTGTAATAACTTCCACTGTTATCCATTAACAACTTCATCTAGAGAAGAATAACAACAGGCCTGTAGCATCACAAGTTAGGCCTTAAAGATTTCTGGAGTTACGTTCCACCCATGTTTTTCTGCTGTATCTCCCTCTGTATTGATTTGCATGCAATAGCAACCTCTTCCATACCCACATTCCCATCATCTGCTGTCTCTGGATTCATAAGAAACATCATTATCCTTAGGAAAACAATGCAATGCATCCAAATTTTGGGTCCTGCTTGGATTACTATTAAAGTAGACCCCATCCTCTTTATGTAACAGAGAAGCTGTGTACCACTTCCTTCCTTGCCTGTAGCTTAAGAATCTTTTATCATTATTCAATTCAACTTTTATACACTCTCAGTTTATCCTAATATTTTCTGATAATTAGATACTATCTCCTTCTGTTCTCCTCTCTCCTACTCCCACATAGTTACTCATGTTTTGCTTGTTCTTAAATCTTTCCAGGTTGATTATTCTTTCACGTTAATAAGAAGCATCTTTATCAGCTTTCTTCTTGTGCTCATAATCTCAGCACCTTAAGCTGCATCACCCCTTACCTGCAACAGCCAATTCTTCACTTAAAGAACTACCTCAAACCTCTTTAAAAGACACAACAGTGGAATTAACACCAAAGGATGATAATTTAACAAGGACTACTGGTGTCGAACAATGCACAGGATTTCACTTGATACTCTTTACCTTGTTAGAAATTAGCTCTACATGAATAAAAAAAATCTCAAAATTCAGCACAACATGTACTCAAAATTTAAATGACGTTACTTGAACAGTATCAGTGTTCTCCCTCTACAGACAGAAGGAAGATAAACATAATCTCTTCCACAGCATATTTTTCAACTACAAGAACACTACCAGAAATACCAAAATCCAGGTTAACAAGTTAAAAATTTCAAGTAATTTCAGAACATATGCATCCAACAAGCACTAACTGGAAACTACATCTACACAACAAGACTCTTCCACAAGTAGAATACCACAAGAACAAACTGTCCAGCTCTTCCATGTGTGTTTGCCTAGAAGGCATGGAACTACGTTTTCCTTTGGCATGCCAAAAGCCTTCACTTGGTGCTTCTGTTGCAAGGGAACCTGTTAAATATTTTGTAAGGGACTTGTCCGGTTTGAATATCCTGTCCCTTTTCCCTTACTCATTTTTATCAGCAGAAAAGAATATTTGAGCTTTTACAGTGACAAAATTTGTTTGAAATAGCCATTTGCAGCTCAAAGATTTAATACCAGACTACTAAATCAGATGATGTGGTCTGAACAACTGCACTGTGCCATCAGAGTTCCCTAACGAAAACTGTCATGGCTCCAGGGGATGTCAGGGATGTCCCATTGTACCTTCTGTCCACAGCAGTCAAAGGAGGTCATATTCTCTCAGAATAGCTCACGCACCTCAAAATCCCTCCATGTTTGACTTCCCCTTCTCTACTAACCTGACTTGTGGGAAAGGAATATATTCCCTTAGTAACAACATGACTCTTGCAATTGTCAAAGGGCATTTTTATGGATCATACATTTTATAGCATTTAAGATATGTTTTGCTTTTCATTTGTACCCTTTTGCCAGGATATTCCAACTCAGCACCAAATAACCTTCAAAGAGAGCCACCAGGAAGCTGATATTTTAGGTTAGAATTTGTCTCAAGAGAGACATGGCCAAAAGTGGTCATGAGCAAAGCCAAACTCTCTAACATGGTAGGCTACAACTGAAAAAGCACCACAGCAAGAACAAGTTATTTTAACATGGTAGGCCTCTGTCAAAAGCTGCAGAAAGGTGAGGCAATGGCTCTGTGAAGTACAAACCCAAGAGCTAGCAAAAGAAGATTTCATTATGCAAAACACTTAACTGAGATATTTACAAATCACATATGATTTACATATACTAAATATCTTTCCCCCCCTATAACCACATTCTATACTACTTACCAATGCTTGAATGCTATTGCAAAGCAGTATGCAGTTAGCAAGTTTCAATTATACCATAAAATTTTGCATAAAAAAGGATGCTTTTCTACAGTCTTCAAAAATTTCTGTATGCTAGCCCAAATACTGTCCATTTTATTTTTAAAAGCTGTATCAGTGCCTCTAAAATAGATAGTTGATAATGTAAACTATTACAAAGATATGTTTAAACAGTTTATGTAGCCCTCACTTTAAAAATAATGAGACCAAACATCAGGAACAAAGTGATTCAAGCAGGTTTGATGGCAACTCCCTTCATCTAGGGGAACACAGTAGCTTAGCACAGCTTCCTTGGTCCACTGACCAGAGAAACGCAGAAATTAAGTCTTAGCACACTTCATATCACATGTCAGTTTTTAAATCAGTTTTTTCAGTTTCTAATAACAACAAGAATTGCTATAAATTTCAGGTAGTATCTTAATTGGTTGTGAAACACTATTCTGTAAGCATCTGTATAAGATTTAACACACGTTTAGGCTAATCTCAATTATCTGTAATGTTTTCATGTAAATCTAAAAATTAATCAACTAATCGTTTAATAGTATACTTTACTGAACAATTCACAGTGCAGCAGTGGTCAGTAAAATCCCACTCTAAAATCTACAATGCTTTAAATGAAGGTTAAAGACATTCTAGACATTCTCAGTTCCACAATCACTTAATTTTCTAAATTTCTTTTTCTACTTGCCAGCTTGACAGTATTTCAAAAGATGTTATCTCTACTCAGATGAAACATCAGAATTGTCTACACTGGGTTTAATTTGCAGAATCCATAATTCCCAGAAAGTTATTAGCATGCTGTCAAGATGACAGTACAGTTGCTGGTTTCATAGCTGTCTTTTATCTGTATTATTCGTTTGAAAGGAATTCCCAAGCATCAGATAACTGAGTTACTCCATAGCTTATTGACCTTCTCCTTCCAAGAAACAGACTACTGGATATGAATCAGTGCTATTAAAATTTGCATTATAAAATTATTAAGCCTGTGTTATTTAAATCATAACACTTAGTTCTACTAAAAGATGAATTGAATGCAAAATAAGTCTACAAGTAAAATAAAAATTATGGTGATACTCATCATAAAATAGTTTTATTGCAGGATTGCAAAGGATTTTTTGGCCTAGACTCTCAGAAGGGATATATATTAACAAAAACAAACAAACAAACAAGAAAACCCACCCCCAAAAACCCCAAGCCCCAATAACTTGAAGATTTCCTCAGGACTCTAAACTTTCACAGCCTATCCTCAATTGTCACTCACGCAACTATACATACATAAAAATCCACAAGCAACTTTGATTTTCTTTAGTGTACGTAATATGCATCTTATTTAATTTAGATACTGGTAGTTTGGAATGCATCATTCTAGTGGTAAAACATCAGGACAGTTTAATTTCCAAAGCCTCAGCACCAGGGGAACAGATTAAACTCTTTCCACTAGTCCATTCAGGTTGTTCATTCTCCACAAAGCATCCAACTTTTGAACAAAAACAGAAAAAACATACTATACTCCATGAAAGAATTAATAACCATCTTTAGCACAAAATCTAGGTCACTTCTAATTATACCTTACTGTAATGGAAGTTTCAGCTACTCCCTGCACATATTTTTAAATATCTCAAAAGAAATATATAAAGAAACAGAGTTGGAATGAAAGTGCACAGAAATACTGATCCCAGAGACTTTAATGTGGTTGCTGGGCTTTGTGTGTAAATACGTATGTATATGTAGGTGTAAAAAAACCCTCAGGTATGAAGAATATGAGCAGAACAATGATGACACCTTTAGTGCTCCAGCTAGGCAGTTCTAAGCAGTCAAGAGATATTTGTCATTGATGTATGCCATTATGTATGCTTTCCCATCACTTTGCTTGAAGATGAACAAATAAGTACACTAGCAGAAATTTCAACACCTCTTTACTTCTGCTGATTTTATCTAGGACCCTTTATAAACACATCCCTGAAATTTCCCAGTATTTTCCCTTGAGAGTTCAATTTCTTCCACAAACGCCAGTAACTTCTGTGACTGAGTACTTTCAGCTATTCCTTCTCAAATAGTGATACATTGTCTTCTGGTGAAGAATAATTGCATGCTCAAAAAAATAATCTATATTGGTGAGGTTTCTTGAACACTTTGCAATATCAAAACCAGGATGGCCTCCATATCCAACAAGGATTTGGTACTTCTACTAGTTTTTCTACTTGACAAACAGTTGGACGTGTGTCTGGGAAAAGGCCATGATACCAAAGACAAATTGGTGGTGTGTAGGTGCCTGGAAAAGGGGGAAGCAGCATCTATCAACTCTGATGATGGAACTTCTATTTGTTGACCTCCACTCTGTCCACCAGAAGTCCTGGTGCTCTTCTTCCCATGTCAGATCTAAACACTGTTAACTCTTAGATTGCACTATTTCTGTAGCCATTGATGACAATCATTGGTTTTCCTTTAAAATACATGGTCTAGGTTGTTCCTATGGAATTTCTGTCCAGGTCAGCAGATTATTGGCATCAGGAACACATCAGCTCTTTGTCATATGCATCATCTCAGCTACAGCTTGCAGATATGTGCTATATTTATTCAAGTTATAATCTACTTAATGGTGCTTTTGACTACTCTCTCTATTACTCAGTGGTTCAGACCATCACAATAAGCTGATAAAATTTGGTTTTATGATAACATTTCACATATTCACCCTCAAAAAACCAGTATTTCCTCCTAAGCTGGCAGTCCAACACTTGCAAAATTCAAGACTAGCACTAAGACATCTGGCAATAGATTTCCCCCACTTAGTAACTATATTCACACAGCAGAGACTGTTTTTATTTCTTTCCTTTCTCAAATCTTCCAATAGGAAACACAAGTCCTCACTTATTTCAAGCCTCCTCATACAGAAGTAGTAATATGGTATAGCTGGCATTATGAATCTTACTAAGTTTGTTGTGACAGTCACCAGGCTTTAAAATGAGGGAGTTATTAATATTCACAGTAATACAAGCATATACTGTAATCTCCAGAAAAGTAGTTTGCTCTTGTTCAAATATATTCTGTGGAATTGTTTAATTCATAGAATCAATTTCTAGCTAGATGTTGCTGAGCACTGCAATGATACACTGTGAAGCTGGGCCTTGCTTCGTTCTTTTTTAACTCTCCAGCTATCACTTTGCAGTCCAGAACACAGCAAAAAAACCTAAGTCACCATACTCCATTGCTTAGAAACAAAAGATTGCAGAGTCCAGAGTTATAAGGGAATGGCATGGAAGGAAGGCTGCCTCCAATCCTGCACTCCACCCTTCTCCAGTTTAACAGGATCCTCCTACAAGTAAATGGGCACATCTACTGTTTAATCTGCTTGAAAGCAGAGTTCAGGGTTTATCAATTGACAGTGAAAGCAGTTTTATTATAACTAAAGAAAAACAATATTCACCATATTCTTGAGAGATAGGTCATCCAAACCCACAGTTTAATTTCTAAGGACTTCTACGATCATGATTAAATACCAGTATCAAAGGAGAGCTCACCAGAAGTGGAAAGGATTGGTCCTCATTAAGGCTCTATTTTGCTGTTTCTATTAAAACCATGCTTTAATGCAACTTTAAAGAATCCTATGCCCATATAGTTCCCTTTTAGTTTGTATTCTTTTTGAAAATTTGAGTAATTAGTCAAAAAAATTATAGTGACAGTAATCAATACACATCAACAGGCATCATTCAAGTTATTGCTTAAATAACCATTCTAAGCCAACACAGAACTTCCACAGTTGTATTAAATTTTGAAAATACTAATCAAAGAGAAAGTTTGGTATTCATCAGTGCAGTTACTGTTGGTATATACTCTGCTAAACAAATTTTAAAAATTGATTTTTTTGTGCACATGTAGATATGCATGTGCCTACATATGTGTATGTATTTATACACACACACACACTCAAGAGCGTTACTCGCTCTTCCTTAACCTGGAGCAAGTGGTGAAAGCTCTAAAGGCAGCTCAGATAAATTAACAAGTACGTGCACTTCATTAATAATAATGATGACGAAACTTCTGGTTTAGCCTCAAATACACTAGAATAAGTTGGTACCTTAAATTTTAACATTAAGTATTATCAAAGTAAGTCAACCACAGTAGAACTACAATGACCAATACCTTAAAAAAACCCAAATACATACATACCTTCACTACAAAAGGGTCTTTTGATACCAGAGAAATTCACCGTCTCGTGCAGCGTTTTCTCTTCTTGACAGTATTCACAGTATGTAACTATGCAGTGCAGTTTCTTATAATCATCAGAACATGCTCTGCTGCAGAACTGATACACTTTGTTCTAAATGCAAAGTTGCAAAGCATCATGAATAGGGTTAACGGATAAAATCTTAAGGTCTGGATAGTGTAACTTTAAATAATAGTTGCCATTAAGACACAACTTGCAAAGTAAACAGCAGTGCGAACACACAATGACTTCTAATGCTAAGAATTAACAAATTCCAATTAAGCTAATAGTGAGTGCTACAAATACTCTTTATTTCACATGAAAATACTGAACGGAAAGTATGCCAGTCAATCTTAGCATACCCTCTTCAGATACTTCTCTCAGTTCATAGAGAAGTGCAAAAACTGAAGATGAAAGCAGATTTCAGACTTACAGCTGACCTGAGAAATTACATTTTTCTTTAAATCCCACAGATACTATGTTCATATGAACAAAGACTTCTGCTTTTATCCATACTGAAGTTAAATGATATTCTACAGAACTAGGTAGATTTTAACTGAACTTATTAAGCTTCAATACCTTATAAAATATCTATCTAGAAAAATTGTACTGGAGCTCAAAGGCTAAACTTTTTAACACTTCATCATTGTCATAATAATACCAAAAAACCCCTTACCTCCCATTCCAGTACTTCTGGCTTTGAACAAAAAGAACTTTTGCAATAATTACATTTCAACTGAATATCACTGGGAGAGACAAACTGACCATTTGTTGAAGACTGCACACTGAGAGTCTGAAAAACATAAATATATATACACACATCACTAAAAAAGAAAGTTACTTCTAAAATGGTGGGTTTTCTCAATTAAGCTTATAGTGTTCAAGAATTGGGGAGTTTATAAATAAACTCAGGACCATTACGGCAAAAGCATAGCAGGTTAGTCTTTTACCTTAATTTCTTTTCTGTTATTATCTTAGGTTTTCCAATTTTGAATCTCTACCCTTGCTTCCACCATAATTACTTTAACTCATGTTTCTTTTACCTTACCTTTCTAATATCTATTATTTAAGGGTAAATAAATTTTTATAAAAATGAAAAAAAGTCTCCACAAACTGAACACTCGTTAATCACAAAACACATCTTTTCAGATAAATACACTTCACAGCTTGCATCATTTTGGTCACAGAAGCTCAGATAAAGATCCAAACCAAAATATTTTCAAATCCAAACGTCACCAAGGCAGATTATCAATATCTTACTTAAGCATACCACTTGAAAACACAAATATTAAAGTAAAAGGTTTTCAGTGAGAAACCACACATCTACTTAGATTAAGAGAAAACCACTTAACAGTCCTAGCTAGCCTCAATCACCATGGTAGGAAGATGTAATTATTAAATTTTTATACAGTTATTCAAACAATCCAGGCTTTTAAGATTGAGAAAAATACTACAGATTGCATGTACAGGTATGAGAATTTAATTCTGTAACTGAGCAATTTCTTTAATGCATTTCTGAAGCAATCGGTAGATAAGAGAACTCAATTATACAGTACCAGTATCTTCCAAGTAGGTCTTATGGGCATACAGAACAGTCTTTTTGCACATTCCCTGATCAAGCAAGAACTACTGGTGTATTACACATGCCGTGTTCAAGAGAAAAAATCTGAATCAGTAGCAATCACAGACAGTTGAAGAATCCAGAGGAAACATTTCTTACATCTGTCTTCTCAAGAAACTTTCCCACACTGTTTGCTACAAGACAAATATATTTAAAGGCAGTTCTCTTCAGACAGATTTCTTACTACCTCTCCACCCTGTAACAGTGAAAATTCAAAACATTTCTGCTACAGGATACTTTTCTTCAGACTCTCATGTTAGTAAGGGTTTACCTACACTAAAAAATAAAGAAAAAATTGCCATGAGACTTATTACTGATATAAACCCTGACATAGGTGGCACTGCTATGTGCTAGCTAGCAGTACCAGCAATATCATTTTATGCAGATGCATTAATTCTGTGTTAGGAGTTTGCAGACATGAAGTAGTCATGCACATTTCCTAATCACAGGCAGGACCTGAGAACCAAATGCCATACAGAAGAAAAGATGACACCTTTATCCCACTGGCCCACTGTCCCTTAACAGCTTTAACAGAGATGCACACACAGTATTGCCATACTTTTCCCATTATATCCAGCAAATGACCCTGTGGTTGAGTGAGGTTTGCTACACTTTGGCTGCTCTAAATAAGGTGCTGAAGACTTGCACTAGCATGGGAGCCACAAAGGTCCAACCTGTGCCCTTCTGCATTTGCAGGTTTCTTCACAGAGCAAACACCATGCTCAACACAGGCTGCCATATGGGTCATGTAAGCACCATAGAAATCCTAGGAGCTCTAGTTGAAAACTAAAAGCACGTATACCCACCACCTCCAGTTCAGGAATGAAGAAAATGTAAATAACTAGCAGATGTGGCAACTTGTACAGAAACACTGAAGATAGAGGGAGGAATGAAGATGAAATTCTGCTTATAACTAAGGACTGCTTCTATATAATATTTTAATGAGTCAAGATGACATGGCATACAGTATTTTCATCATCTTGCCTTTCCTTTAACTTACAAGATATTTACAGTATCTTTAGAAATTATTTGGGAGTATTATTACACACAGAGAATAACACAGAAAAAAGATCATAAATTCATTAAAAGCTTTCCCAGGTCACCCTGAACAGCAAGGTTTTACCTATGTTGTGCTTGAACAAAAATATCTTTGAAGTCATGTAGATACATTCACTCTTTTGAGAGCCCGTCCTGAACAACAAGAGCATGGGAAGTGCCAAGCAAAGCAAAAAATCATTGTAAAGCCCTTTTCAGCCTTCAACGCAACCAACTCAAACTGCTTTAAGTTGCCAAATTACTAATGAATAGTAGGCAGGCACAGCCCAGGACTCTTCTGAGAAGACCACCATAGCAGTACAGCTTCTGGCCTGCCCCTGCCACCACAGCATACATGGCAGAAGGGTTATCCTCGCTCACAGCAACACAAAATCAAATTGTGGAAACTTTTCTATACCTAAGTGTACATGTGGAAGAGCTAGTAGGTTGCCAGACTCTGGTTAGGTTTTTTTCTAGTTGAGAAAAAAAAAGAAGTCTTTGAAAAAATCAAGTTGTTCTTAACGTGAATGAGAGAAGCAAACAAGTATGAGGAATATTTGACATACTGCTATCCACCAGGACTGTTCCACATGCAAATTCAAGGGCATGAAATGAAACACGGAAGGAACTAAACACTCTCCTCATGCTCATGCACACACAGACCTTCCAGCCTGAGTATGGAAGCCTCAATTATTGTTATTATGATCAAACTCAGAAAAGTATTTTTGTGTGTGTGCACATGCACATGCGAGTCCAAGAAAGAGAGATGTAAAGTATATAATGAAGAACACTTCCAGACAACCATCACAATGCTGAAAGAGAACAATTAGCTAGAAACAAAAGGTTATTTGTAAGATAAAATTGTAATCAACCCTAAAGTACTGTGAACAAATTATGAATTTAAGTATTCCAACCCATTTGTAAATTAAAAGGACTAAAATTTTTGCATAAGGGAAGAGACACAGCCCTGTAATAGCAACTACTCTATTCTGAGAAGGATAACCCTTGAAGAAAAAATATCTAGGAAAAACAGGCACAATAAGAAAAAGGAATGAATACGATCACAGCAAATTAAAACAAGAGTTATCTCCATTAGTAAACAGTGACAAATATGGAACTGTATAGCAAATTGGACATTTTTTCAACTTAGGTTTAATGCCTTGCATGTCTCTTAGGTATAAAAGAAGCCTCAAGGGAACACCTTCAGTCCAATGCTCACATTGTGGTATACCATCCTTTCCACCTAAACACTACGTGAACAGAACAGAGAAGCTGTTCTCATACATTAAACTCTTACCTAATGGTGAATACATTTTATTCTTCTACATGAATATACAAAAACTATCAAAAGCTAAAACCCGACAGCGCTGTCTGAGCAAACCAACTGTAAGCAAGTGACCACCTACCTGTTCTTGGTCTTTACTGAGAAGTCACAGACTGTATGCCTGCTCAAATTAATACAATATTGAAGGGAGAGATCTATATGCAGCACTGAAACTGCAACAGAAGTGTCAGCAAGGTCTCAGTAAGACCAGAAACCCACAACCAGCATTAACTGATCTGGCAGTTATATTCAATAATGTCATTTAATGCTGACTTATATGCAAATTCAAAAAAGTTTAGGCTGTATTTGGCATTCACTCATTTTATTTGTTCCAAGAGCTTTTGAGGCCACAATTAATTGTAAGATCATGTACAATAAAACAGATGCTAAATGAGTTTGCAAGAAGTATTACAGATCTGTCGTGACATACTAACAATCTGCAGCTATTCTGTTGATCAGTTCCACTGACAGACATCTACCAAATTGGTTAGGATGGAAACACAGAACATGGCTACATGATGGATATCCTGGATAGGATATATTAAAGAAGCAACTAAAAGATTGATCTGCTGTCCAGTTGACAGAAAACAGAAAAGTTCAATGGCAAATGGGAAAATCGTGTGTGGGTGTAACTATTCAACATATGAGGAGGCAATTATCAATCATACAGAGCACATTTGGGAAAACTGTTTTCACAGACAAAAATTGAAACATTTTCTTTGCAAATATTCTTTGATCACCTAGAGATGAATCAGTACAACACACTTCCCATATGCTTTAACCTTAAGTCATATTAAAAATATGACATTTTCAATAAGTATTGCAGCATCTTCCAATGTGCCTATCACTGGCCTTGCAGTTTTTGGACATAACTTGAACAGCTAGTTTCATCCATCAACAAAATGGCTTAGGCTCTAACCTTTCATTTCAGAGACAGTCACTCTACCCAATGACAGACCTTTACTAGTACTATATTCAATATGAGAATTCTGTTACCACATTTAGTATAAAAGAGACTAAATTTGTTGATCTTCAATGTAAACTAGCAAGGCTCACCTCTGTGAAGAGGCTGAGGTGATAAAAATAAGTACTGACATTGCTTTGTGTTTTCTTATGATATCAAGGAGAAATTGGTTGTTATTATCTGATTTTATACATTTAAGACAGAAGCCAGTGTTACCATTATGAAACAGTATTTTAATCAAAGAAATTGTTAGGAGCCAGAATTATCTGCTATGTTAATTATAACTCATAAGCACGTATATACAAGCAAGTTAGTTTAATATGTAACTACTTAACACAGACATAGGCACACAAATATTTAGGGAGGAAAAGGTTTAACACAACAGCTAACCTGAAATTTAGCTACACAACTGGAACTGCAAAAGTTGTACAGTTTTCCATCAGGCATTGTGGCTTGATACTGAGGTAAAGAGTTTCGTTTACAAAAGTGGCAAATAATTTCCATACCTAAAAGAAAAACGTAGTTTACAAACAAAATAAACACAAAATAGTCGTGGAAAAAAAAAAAAGTATTACCCTTTCCACTATTTCAATGTAAAAAACTACGACTTGTCTGTTTTCCAGTCAGCTTCTAGAAGTCACACAAAACTAAAGATCAGCATTAAATATGAAACTGCACCTCCTTCCATAAAATTCACTAGAGCATTTTCAACTTCAGGTTGAGATCTATGACTGCTTTGCATATTGAAGAATATGTGTTTTGAGTTATCTACCAGTTCCTTTCACCTGGATTAAAAACTTTACCTAGACAATATCAATATGCATGATAACTACTTCCTTCCTTCTCCATCTCTTGGTTGAGGAAAAAAAAAATGGGGTGGGGTTAGATCACATAAAAGAGAATATGAATTCATGAGCATAAAAACTACACTATTATTCTGTGACACATCAGAGCACATTATGTACTAGCATTTTTTCACAGGAGGCCTTAAGACAGTTGAAAATCGTTTTCAACACCAAGAAAAAAGGTTGTTTGGGAAAATGACCCCTCATGGGTCCATTTGCTAGTGTTCAACATAAGATGGTCTTTTTCTCTTTTGTTTTTAAAGAAGTTAAAAAACCCTATGAAGTCACATCTGCATAGACTAAGCGTAAAATAAAACCACCCACCCCCAGTCTTCAAACTTCAAAAAAAAGTCTACTCTTAGCAGTGATGAAAATCCACCATCCTTTTCACTTACTTTGTGATTTTGCATATTTTGATTTGTGTGTGTTCATGCATACAGTTGAGCAGTATGGCTCCATATATCCATTAGGTCCTATGCATTGAGTCATGTCAAAAAACCTGCACTGAGCTCTGCAGCCAGTACAAGATGTTAATTTGCCACATTTCTAAAACACAAAACAAAGTAAAACAATGCATTAGTTAAAACTATGTTTGGCTTTTGACTTTAAATTATGGTCTTAAAAAAGAAAAAACAAACACAGAAAACTTATTTCTGCAACTTGCTCTTCCATCAAACCCTTCCTATAATCAACCACCTCTCATAATCACCCTCTTAAGAGCATTCGGCACTATGGTTGGGTCTCTTACTCCTAGGGAAAAGCCAGCTAAAACTATTCTGTGTAAAGACAAAACACACATACACACACACCCCCTTCAAAAAAATCAAACCAACCAAAATATCCCAACTCATTCCAAATCCCACCATCTGTGAACTGTGATAAGAGTATACAGCAAGTTGTGCTGAGTTGGAGAGTCTGAAAGAACTCTGTTCCTCTCTCCTTTCTGATAGGGCAATGGTTGTTAGGAAAGAAACAGGAATCTGGCATGGCAAATATGATTCACAGAATGGGTAAGGTTAGAAGTGACCTTTGGTCCAACCTCCCTGCTCAAGCAGGGTCTTCCTAAGGCACATTGCATAGGATTGCATCATGATGGTTCATGAATATTTCCAGTGAGGGAGACTCCACAACCTCTCTGGGCAATCTGTTCCATTGCATAGTCACTTGTATAGTAAAGAAGTTATGAAGAATAAATAATGGTCCTAAACTTTGGAAAGAAAGTATCTGTACTCTCCAGTCCTCCAGGCAGGAGGAACACATTGCAGAGTTTCTATGTTCCTTATTGAAGTCAATGAGGAACTGTGATCTAGTAACAGACTCAATTTTGACATCTCTCAACACAGCAGTCAGTCCATCAAGTTTTCCACAGAATGGAACAAATGTTCTATAAAAAGCACAGAAAAGCTGCACCAAGCAGAAATACTAATGAGGTAGTCAACATACAAAATCAATAGTTCTGATGTGCTACATGTATTACATGTCAGTGGTAGGTAAGTATCTCAAGCACCATAAATCAAGTTTCAGAAAAAAATACCTAGACACCTTCCCTGCCCATACAAATAGTATCATGTTTTTGATAGTGATCACAGAAAATTCCTCATTTCAATAGTGATGAGCCTCCTATCAGACAGGTTCGTGCCTTAATGAGCACTAGAAAAAACCCTATCATAACTCAGGCACTTTAGATTTCCTGCCTTCTGTTGAGAAATTTTGGCATTACCTCTTCTTTCCCTATTCTCAAGGACTGAAGGGGGAAGGAAAGGCAAAGTATGTTTTGCAGGTGCTTCACTTTGATCAGATAAGAGAAGCTTCAGAGGATATCTTTGCTCTTCCTATCTTTAACTACCTACGTTTGAGAACTAGCTAAATCCAGTCTTACAGACTGCCAGTTCTATAACATGTCATCTTCCCTATAGTAAGAGCATGCAGACAAAAACATACAAATACACATGCCTGCACCACAAACTGGATGTAGCACCTTGCAGAGAACAGCAAAATTTCCACATGCTGCTTTGGTGAAACCTTTGCTGTGGGTTTCCTCCAAAAAAGGGTATCTGTCAAGATATCAAGCTCCTGCCTAGAGCAGAGTATAAAGTACAACTCCATGATCCTTCCTTCCTATCTTATTTTTTTCTGTGTACCTTTAAACATGTTACCCAGCACCTAATTATCTTCCTAATGAGCCAAAATATTGACGAAATTCACACTAAGTATCAAAACCAAAATGCAGCAATTATACTGTTCTATGAGTCAGAGATAGTCTGACAATATACATTCATCTCCTCTGACAGGCTAATAGACAAAGAAGGGCATAAAGAAAACTCAACACAGTATCCCCAGTAACAATACAGGAGGCTACATTTATAAAGGACTTGACTTCTTGGAACATGCCTAATGGACAACCACTATAAAAAAAAAATCTGCTTGCACAAACATCCTTGGTGTCTCTAGAATAACCTCAAACATAAATCTAGAAGCACTGAAGCAGCAAACATGCTGGCAAATAACTTAACAGAGGGCATTCAGCAATATAATCAGAAAATAATGCACAGGTAAATGAAACTTGCACAAGTTCCATGTCTGAAAGAAAAATCAGAGGCCATGGTGACTTCAAGAAACAGCAAGATAAAAGTACAAGTTTAGTAAATTAATTTATACTAAGTAGATCAGAGCATAACTGGAAAAAAATCATTGTGTCAGCAAACTACACATTTTGACTAAAATTCCTTGAAAGTTGAAATACCTTTTGCTAACCAGCATCTCAATTAATGATGCGCAGAAAGAACAGTGCAACAGCATGTCAATCACTTCTACATTTCATACATTCTCAAAATTTGGGTTTTTACCGATTTTTACCGATTTCACCCTAGCTTTTTCAGACTTAAAGCAACAAGAAAAATCTTTATTAATAGCTAGTAATAATCTAGCAAATGCAGATCTAATTTGTCAAGATTAATAAGAGCACGAATTTCCAAAAAACCTGTTAAGGATGCAGAAGATCCTATCAGTGGGTAGAAACAAAACTGTAATAGCAAATCTCTCATTTTATTCTTGTCATAGCAACTAAGAAGAGTGTTCAAGCATTCCTGCATTATAGAAGTTTAAACATGCTGTTACACAAGTGAAGAAGATAGGACACTGGTGGAAAAAGAAAATTAGAAAGCCTAAAACCTCTTGAAATTTATTGCTTCTAAAATGTTGTAATTATCGTCTCCTTCAAGCTGAACAT
Source organism: Manacus candei (assembly GCF_025592945.1). NCBI lineage: Eukaryota > Metazoa > Chordata > Aves > Passeriformes > Pipridae > Manacus > Manacus candei. The sequence continues at coordinate 36,978,267 of NW_026138062.1, forward strand.
TTTTCTTGCATTTTTTATTACTCTTTTTCACAATTCCTAAACTTGCAAGCTTGAATATTAAAACCATTCTAAAGACAAAGAGTACAACACTCTTATTAAAAAAAGATTATAGCATACTTGAAAGTATTCAATCAGTATTACACAGGTATCTCAAACATTTATGCTTTTTAATAGTCTAACTCAAAGACTTCCTCCTGTCCCATGCTTTTGAATAGCCCTATCACAAACCAAGACTTTTGTCCTGTTCTTATGAAATTTCCAGATGAGACTCTCTCTTAAGGTTCTCAGGTAACTTATATTTTTACTCTCATATTCATTACTTGTTCTCTTTCATCTCTAAGAATCCGCAGTATTAATTCCTTTCTGTAGAAAAAGTAACATTTGAGAATCCTTTCCATAAAAGGACCCTTCTGGCTGGCATAAACAAATAGAAGACTCCCTAAACCAAAGAAAACTATAGTAATACACAGGGTCAAAGAACATCCTTATGAGGTAAGGATTTTTGGCCTGAAAACAAGATAACTCAGGAGGATAATGACAGAACCAAAAATGGTATGATGTAGAGCACTATGGATCAACTGTTCAGTGTCTTTTCTAATATTAACAACTATAAGAAATCACATTAATATCAACAGAAGTTTCAAAACAAACAACAGAAGGCAGCTCTTCGTGTAACAAACAGCAGGTCAGCAGAACCTCTTACCAAAGAGAGTCATGGATGTAAAAACTGTTTGTACGTGTTCACAAGGAGACTGGACAAGCACTAATTAAAGAGATTCTCCAAAAATAGCATACAGGAACATTGCATAAAGTTCAAGAGATTCCCTGACCTCTAGAGAGTCAGAAGCTGAGAATGCTCAGGGGAAAACATCCTAAGTACCTGCCCTGTTCTTACTCTTCCCTGCATGCCCATTTACACACCACAGGAGTCTCAATCCCTGACTGGCACCAGAACACCTTTCTCATATTCTTACTACAGTACATTTTTAATTTAGTATTTTAACCAAGGAAAAGTGGGTGTTCAGAAAAGAAATCAAGGAAAACGTAATGCTCTTTCAATGTTGTTGATTTTACATGGCAGGAGACAAAAAGAACTTCACTGGTAGAGAGGAAAAACAGAAGAAAATACCAAAATCTTCATTACTGATTAATTAAAGAGGGATCCAAAACTTCCGGACTATTTTAAAAATCTCTGCTTCCTTTTTTGTTTCAGGAGTACAAAGTCACAGGATTAAACAGACTGAAGGGGACCTCCTAGATGTCAAGTGCAACCTCTTGCTCAAGGCAGGATCAGAGGTGGTTGCTCGGGACCTTGTCCAGTCAAATCTGAGTATCTCCAAGGACGAGCATTCCAACCCTTACAGAAAAAGCTTTTTCTCTATCTAAAGAAGTTTCCCCTTGTTTTCAAGTTGTGTCTCTTGCTTCTCTTTCTTCTGCTCTGCAGCTCTAAGAAGAGTTCAACTTTGTCCTCTTCTATCTACTTCCATCAGATAACTAATCCTCCTTTATGCTTCCAAGGCTGAACAAACAGGTTCTCCCAAGGCTGTCTTCCTATGTCACGTGCTCCAGCTGTCTAAACATCTTGGTAGGTCTCCACTGAACTTGCATCAGTATGCCAATGCCCTTCATCCTGAGGAATCCAAAATTGGCCATGGTACTCCAGACACAGTCTCAAAAACTCAGAAGGATGGGAGTCATGGGTCAAAAAAATCACTTCCCTTGTCCTGTTGGCTACACTTTTGCTGATAAAGCAGTAGGTTGCCTACATGGGCTGTGGAGTATCCATCCTTGGAGATACTCAAAAGGATGTGGTCCTGGACAACCTGCTCCAGGTGTTTGACTGGCAGGGTTGAGAAGATGGCTTCAAGCATTGTGTGATACAATCCAGGACACAGTTGGCTATCTTTGCTGCAACCCTTTCGACTTCACCAGGACACCCACGTCTTTTTCTCTAAAGGTGCTTTCTTGGCAGTTATCTTCCATTTCAGATGAAGTATTGGCTTTATCTTGTGCTTAAACTGGTATATCAACAGTAAGCAAAAATGACTATAAACAAAACCTGCAGCCAAGCTAGATTCAGCTTCAAGTGTCCTTCAAAGATGGAATTAACTCAGAACCAAGCCACAAGAGACAGTATCAAGCATTTTCCTCTGGGTACCACTTGTGGTAAATTCACATCTACAGCATCCTATGAAAACATATACACGTCTGAGGACTGTAATTTCAAGTAAAATTTAAGTAAAAACACTACCAAATTAGTGCAGAAAATTGTATCCATTACTAATTACAAATAAATTAAGTTAAGCCAGAGGCAAAATTTCTAAAGAATAATGGCCAGTGCTCTTTGAGGGGAACCTTGATGCACAGTAGTCTGACTACATCTGTCCCTCAGTACTCCACCTATATTCTGCCTTGAGATGACCTAATTTTTGCTAGATTTGATTGCATGCTTGACCTCTTCCGAAGCACAGTCCATGGTAGATGCAGAAGTCTGAATATTATCCTCTTATTATATTTTATTCTAAACTCACTCATTGTTTTATGACTTCTTACATACCCTCTTAGAAGCTTAATTCTAGAAATAAGGTCTATTTCATGAAAGGTATCTCATGATAGACAAGACACATTATAAAACAATGTGATATGAAAACTCTTGCAAGTCACTAGATCTAGATACATTTCAAATATTCATTCCATCCACTAGGAGAGTGTCGAACTCAAATGGACAACTACAAAAGTGGCTATCAAGATGCAAGACAAGACATACCAGATGGATGGGATATATTCCAGAATTAAAAGAATTGTTTCAACAGAAATCCAAATTCCTTGAAATAAAGTTGACTTACAGGGGTTTTGAGGAATTTATATTCTTGCCATTATAACCAACTAAAATTTCAGGAATCTTGATCTTCCATTACATCTTACTGAAAGGAGCATGTAAGCTGTTGCATACATCCTACTAAGAAAAAAGATCAAATTCCAAAATAAATGTCAGATAGTCCAATAAATGGAAGTAAGGAGGAGTTTCCAGAAAACAGAAGCAAATAAACAGAAGAAAAGGTAGAACAGGATAGTTTCTAGAAGGATATGATCTGCATCAGAGATGCAAGAAACTTGGAGTCATAGATACCAAGAGGTCTCAAAAAAAATCCCCACATGACTAAGCAGGAAGAAAGGGGAAATAATTATTCCATGGTTGATAAAGATTTTGTCTTTTAACCATGGCAGAGGGTAAAAAGCATCTAACTATCTCCATTTGTAAAAGTGTACATAGTATTAGACAACAGTATTATCAGAGATTACTTAATACCAAACTAAGTATTACCTGAAGCAAACAAAAGTGGTTTACCATATGAGGAAGAGATTCCACTATTAAACCATAGTTTGTACTGGCTGAAACCACAGAATTTCTCTTTCAGAGTGACCAGAAATGGGGGGCGGTGGGAAATTGAAGTCCATATTTCTAATATTTCAATGTAAAGGGGCTGTTCAACTCTCATAATTACTGACTTTGTAAGAGTATTTACTCTTGAAACAGACACTTGGAAATGAGAGTTGATAAAACAGTAACAACAGCAAGAAGCAGTCGATTTTGTAGTTAATTATGAAAATAAAAGGAGGACAGGAAGGGCAGTTCTGTTTTAGTAGCAAAGAAGCACAGAAAAAGAACAGACACTGCACGGGACAAGACAAAGTTGAAAACCCCAGATGCTTCCATTAAAGTACTAAGTGACAAGACATTCTATCACTGCATTTGGTGGTATTTAAACCAGTAGATAACAATACACTGTACAAGACTAAGAACAAACTCTACATAAGCAATGAACTGTATGCTGCAGAAACGATACGCACATTGTTGTATACAGTGAAGGCTCTTAAACCCCTGCACAGAAATAAAACAGATAAAATGAGTTTTAAGAGAGTTTCACAAAAGCAGTTGCTTGGCAAGGAGCAGAATAAGGAAGCACAATTGCCTAGGGTGGGAGTTTTTTATTGCTTGTAAGCGAATAGCTTCAAGGGATGGCATAGCCTGGTTAGTCTCAAAGCACATTTAATAGCAAGTGTTCATGTAATCAAGAAAGTCAATCAAATGTACTTTCAGTCAGTATGGAAGAAAAATTTTTACTAGATAAAAAGATACTGCAAGCAGCCTTTCCAACTAGTAAAACACTCATTTGGCTTGCATTCATCTGGTACTCACTTCAGTCCATAGCTATTAAAAAACCTCTGAATAAATAGCTAGAGAGCTCCTTCCCCCCCTTTTTGACAGTAGATGAAGACCATCACTTCCAAAAAGCACCCAAAGAAAGCAAATCCCAGATAATATTCTAACAAGAATTCTAGTTATAGAAACAAAGCAGAAAAAGCAAAGAAACACCTAAAACTAGCAAGGCATTACATGCCTTTCATGGTAGAATCAAGAGCACTGTGGACTGATGAGGCCAGGAAGCAAAGTATATTTTAAAGTGACATAGACTCAGCTTTAGCTTAGTTGAACAGCTGAAATTTGAAAGGTATGGTTGGTTGCACAAACTGAGTCACAGAATTGCACTTGTTCCCTAGAACAAGGCTGTCAAGTCTGTATCCAAATCCAGCAAATCACAACACAACATGGAAACTTCCTTGAAAAGAAAGTTGACTAATTTTGGAGAGACAAAACAGAAACACTGAAACAACCTAAGTAGTTGTGGTTAATATGTACTTATGGCAGGCATATTTGAGGTCAGTTCTAATTTGTTGCATAGATACTAATTTTCAAATGAATCACTACAGTAATTTTTAAAATGGTTACATTTTCCTTTTTAATGAGATGGAATGCCTACGCAAAGAAATAAAATATTTCAGCATTTGCACAATTACATGGACAATTTTAGTCACCTCCTTTTCAGATGTAATCTCATTCTCGTCAAGTGTGGTTTTTTTTTTTTTTTGGTTGGTTGGTTGGATTTTTGTTTTGGTTTAGTGTCATTCTTTAAGTTCCTCTTGTCCCTCTACACTAAAGAGTTTTAACCTTAGTGCAACAGTTAAAGTTTACAACCTAGCAGTAGTGGTCATCCTCAGGTTTAAAAAAATATAACCACTTCCAAAAACAGTTCTGTTGTGACATTTTATTCAAATTGTTACAGTTACTTAACTTTTCAAGGAATGATTTTATCACTGTTTTCTCTTTTTAAAAAAAGCTTGACTTGCATTTCGCTGTCTTCACAAATGGCTGTTGTCATCAAGAAACTAATACGCTCTTGCATATAACTACAGTGAGCATTAATTAGGTTATGCTTAATAATTTTTTTTATTCTTACAGAGATTATTTATTTATGTTTCATAACTTTTTTATATGAAAGACACCTAAGCTCAGTAATCACTTTGAGTTTTAGGAAAGAAAGAACAGCTATCACCTCTCAGAAAAGCAAAACACACGATACAATATTAAAGATTATGTGTGTCTCAGTTTTAAAGCAAGTTCTGAAACTGGTACATAGGAAGTCAAGTACATCCATCAACTCCAAAGCAGACTTAAGACACTTTAGAAAAAAACTGCTCTCTGTCCCAGGAATAACACTGTTTCTTCCTCCCACCAACAGTATAAAGTAGAGGAAAGAAACCCTTTGTAGCAAACGTGTTACTTGATGTAATCCAACTACTTGTCATTCTGAGAGCCACAGTAATTTTTATCACCCATAATTTCAAATTTTTCATTCCAAGAAGAAAAAAATGTCCATGATAAATTATTGAAAATTAATTGTTCAAATCAGTGTAATATTTATTTAAAAAATTGTGATTAAGTAGATAGATAGGTACAATGAGTTTTCATTTATTACTACTACAAAGGTATAGCAATATTGATAGGTGTATGACATTTACAATATAAACTGCTTAATACAAAGCCCATACCAGTATGACCTATTTATTTTACAACTCTTTTTGTAAGAAAACATTTGCTAAAACTGTTAAGTGACAGACAATAATTACTTGTACAACACAACGCTGTAATCAAATGATAACACCAACTTTTTTTAAATTATTGATTTCATTAAGTTTATTTCAGTATGTAATGACTCTTCCAAACTCTCTCCTTCACCAGTTCTCCTTTAAAAGCAGAAGAAAATATTGTTACAATTGAATAAAACAACCTACAGTTTATCAACTGTGGCCCAATGGGTTGTCAGTGACATTTTCTGAAGTTGAAATTTCTTTTTAAAAACAGAATTCCTTGAACACATTCAATTCAAAAAACCTTAATGCAAATAAAAGTTCAAATCAAAATAAATCCTGCTAGACAACTAAATATTCCCAAATAATTGTGTCCTGAGTAACTTTGGACACCTACGGCATACACTAAAACTCCTAATTTTTGAGCAACATAGAATGGTTTGGGTTGGAAGGGGACCTTGAAGATCATGTGGTTCCAACACCCCTGTCATGGACAGGGACACATTTCACTAGACCAGGTTGATCAGAGCCCATCCAACCTAGCCTTGAACACCTGTGCCAGTGCCTCACCTCCCCCATAGTAAAGAATTTTTTCCCAATATCTAATCTAACCTACTCTCTTTCAGTTTAAACCTTTTGTACTGTCACTGCATGCTCTTGCAAATAGTCTTGCCCTATAGGGAAGGGCTACAGATGTAATTTATCTGGACTTCTGTAAAGCCGTTGACATGGTCCCCCACAACATCCTTCTCTCTAAATTGGCTAGTGATGGATTCTATGGGTGGACTGTTAAGTGGATTGGGAATTGGTTGGACAGTCACAGTCAATGGCTCAGAGTCCCACTGGACATCAGTGAAGAGTACTGTCCTCGGGGATCTGTACTGGGACCAGTGTTATTTAATATCTTCATTAATGACATAGACAAAGGGATTGAGTGCACCCTCACCAAGACTGCAGATGACACCAAGCTGAGTGGTCCAGTTGACAAACTTGAAGGACAGGACACCATCCAGAGGGACCTGGACAAGCTCAAGAAGTGGGCCATGGGAATCTCATCAGGTTTAACAAAACCAAGTACAAGGTGCTGCATCTGGGTATGGGTAACTCCCAGCATCAATACAGGCTGGAGGATGAACAGATGGAGAGCAGCCCTGGGGAGAAGGACTTGGGGGTGCTGGTGGATCAGAGGCTGGACACGAGTCAGCAGTGTGCACTTGCAGCCCAGAAAGCCAATTGTATCCTGGGCTGCATCAAAAGCAGTGTGGCCAGCAGGTCAAGGGAGGGGATTCTGCCCCTCTGCTCTGCTCTGATGAGACCCCACCCAGAGTTCTGTGTTCAGCTCTGGGGTCTCCAGCATAGGAAATACATCAACTTGTCGTAGTGACCCAAGAAGAGGGCCAACACGTTGATCAGAGGGTTGAAGCACTTCTCCTACAAGAAAAGGCTGAGAGAATTGTGATTGTTCAGCCTGAAAAAGAGAAGGCTTCGAGGTGATCTAACTGTGGCCTTCCAGTACCTGAAGGGAACTTACAGGAAAGATGGGGCACTCCATCATAAAAAGCCACTAGGTTGGTCAGACAGGATTTTCCCTTAAGAGTTTCTCTTTATATCAAAAATACTCCAAACCCTTAACACTCCAGAAATATCTGAAACCTAACAGTTAAGAATTACACTTAATCACCATTCCAAACCAGATGCACATGAGCACTCAAATAAAGCTTCTCACAGTCTATTACACTTGCACAGTACCAAATATTTCAACAAAGGAATTAAGAACCTGCTTGCATAAAATCTGCTTGTCAGAATACACCAAAATAACGTGTCTTGATTTTAAAGGTTCTCTTAAGGATCCTCACAATAATGCACAATACTCGACACTACTTGTGAAGGTTCTTGGTACTGCAAACTGCTCCTCCTCCCCAAATCAAACCAGAACATACAACTTGCTACCCATATCCTTCTCATTCTCTAATACATATGTAAACAGAAAAGACAACAATATATCCGAACAAATAGAGTACATTCTGTCTTTAAGAGTTAAGTATAAATTTATCATTCATCCTCTCAAAATTCCATGTTCACTTCATATTCCACGTGCAGTGCATGTTATATTGGTTGTGTGGGAATGTCTCAAGTTCACAGTTAATCTCAGGCCTTTTTGTTTCTTCAAGATACAGTATTCAATATTTCTTCAAGTCTTTCCATGGCTTCTGGGCATGGCTATGTTTTTAGTATCTTGGAAACCTATCCTGTCCCTTTTGGCATAGCTGTGACAAAAGAATAACGCTTATGTTATGTTTCCAGTTACACCATTTCCAGATTTGCTCTTTACACGTAGCATATACACAAGAACAGCCATCCCCAAAAGCATCAGAACTGAATGTCCAATGAGAAAATACAAATACACGAGGCAATATTAAGCACTGTGATGCCTCTTCTTCTCTTGGACCACTGGTTTCTTAAAAATGGAAAGAGATGAAGAAAGAACCCCATGCAATGTGCAGCACTGGGGCCACTCACATATTCAGGTTTGATTTTCAAAATCAGAAACAGAAATTTCTTGCAAGTAAAACAGTACTGTGATATTTGAGAACACTACCCCTATAAACTCAGAACAGAACATACCAAGCAAAAGAACCCAAACAAAAAAAACTAGAATACCCCAATGGCATATCCTCCCCAGAAATATTTAATATTTCAGAGCTATCCTATTATACTGTAAATGCTGTGGTTAACATTTAAACCTTCCAGCCAGCATTAGCAAGATGCTTCAGAACTAAGATGGCTCTGTAATATGTAAAAGACATCAGCATCTGTTGTCTTGATTTGGAATTATTTTTAACCACAACAATTATTACTATCTTAACAATCTAAAGAATAAATTAAAAACAAACCAAGTAAAGAAAATGAAGGCAGAAAATTTAACACATTGAAAGATGAGAGTAACAATATTTTTTTTTAATCCTATGCTGTACAGTGGAGATTAGACAGTACAAGTACAGAGCCAAAGTGTAACCAGTTAGAGTCTTTTTGCAGCAATGTCCAACCTGTACGCTCTGCATATTTTTGAATGTTTCAACTGCATACAAGTGAGCTTTTATATCTAAAAAAAGAACTTAAGGACCAGTAAGCCCCTGTGTTGTGCTTGCTATTAATACACTTCAGATACACCCATTAGAAAGAAATAAAAGTTATTAACAGAAACTTTAATTTCAGTTATATTTTCATTAATAACAAACAGGTATCGCTATTACAGTAACATTAAAAAAAACAGTAGTAAAAGTTGCATTGCAGCTACTTTGCCCTCATTGGCACTAATTTCATTTTTGGAAGTCTTTGTTACTTATGTTTTCTCATGAGAAGTAAAACTATGTTATTAGTAGCAGGATAAACTTAAGAAGTATTAATGTTTATCTAATTCTAATTTGTAGATAAAGAAATAATTACCTGCTTGTATTCACCAACGCAGTTCTGACAGCAGAATCTTTTTTGTTGACCATCAATAGTAAGAACATTGTTTCCAGCTCCTTTACTGGGCAAATACTCCCCACAGTGCTCACAGCAATTCATTATTAAACCATTTGCCATCCTGTATCTATTGAAGCAATGGTCACTGCACAGCTTATGAGTCATATTTTTAAAGCTAACTTCATGACGAATCTAAAAAATAAAAATAAAAATTATTCTATCACCACACAAGCACAAAGTTGCCTGAAACTAGTAGACTAGCCAGAAGTCTTACATTCTAGTACAATAACTAAAACCAGATTATACTAGCTCACTATTTAAGAACAGAGATGCTTGAAATGACCATGAAATCTAGAAATAGGAATGGGTGCCTCTGTTGTCTCCAAAGTTCTATGAAAAAAATCTTGGACCCATCTGCTCTTTAGCCTATAAGGAAAGACCACAGGGAAGGATGTAGTCACTGCATGTTACAGCAGGTCAATTTATGTGATTTTATAAAATGGTCAATTTGCAGGCTAACAACACAGCATATGAAGACTGGTCAGACACATATGCTGTGTAAAGCACTAGTCTAAACTATGGTGGGCTAGGTAACGGCACCAAGAGTAAATAAACACGTTCACAAGAATTCGAAAAGTACACATGTTCTACAGATTTCAACAACCATCTGCATTATCTTTCCAAAGATATAGTAAAAGAAGTAGGTAATACAGTAAAATCTTGACTTTTTTCCAACAGGATTCTTCTACTGGGAGATCTGGGTTATAATTACAAGATTCTATGTCTAGTAGAACACATTATCAGCAAAAGGCACTTCAAGTTTCTGAAACAAAAATCAAATATTAACCTCTTGGAATTCTTTCTTCTCTCAGTTGCTCTTCATGAATATTAAGCCTGCATATCTTAATATCTCATAGCATATGAAAATACTGAAAATAAGGAAATTTAAAATCTTCAGTTCTCTTATTTCAGAATATAAGTGAATACGTCATTATTGAGAAAGATAAGAGGAAAAAAACAGTCAATCAGACCTCAGTTAGTTTACCACAGATAGTGCATCTTGATTTATTCAAAGCTCCTTTTGAGGGATTCTGTTTATCTTCATAGAAGGATAAACATGATGTACTGCAAAACTCCTGAAAAGACTCACTTGAATCTACTTGAGCAACTATGGTACCTTTCATTGTTGTTATATCTCTGAAAGACAAAAAAAAGAATTCATGGCTTGTGTGTAAATACATACATATATTTAAACAAGAACACTTCATATGTTATAAGATTCATTCTTCCTTTCAATGCTTACATTTCAGAAGTTTATTTAGTGTACAGTTGTTAGTGATAGGATGAACACTAAATTTAACAATATTTTTACACTACTCTAAGTACTGCAAGTATGTCTTTACTGTGCAAAACCCTATTTTATTTTCTTTAGATTTGGGTTATTTTTTCCCCATTAAATTATTCTAGAACTAAGAACATTAATGCACCATTAGGTGCAGTTGTGTCAAACTGAATTTTATACAAAAAAATTAACATCAAATTTGAACAAGCCATTTTCTAACTTTACATAAAAGTTACATACTTAAGTTTCATATGAAAAACTCAAGATTCATAGTAAAAAAATAATAAATGGTCTTTACTTCTACATAGCTCCACCATTTCCAGTATTAATCTCAGGATAAGATGAGAAGGAGAGAGAGACTTGTTTTCTCATATTTCTGAAACTTATAAATACAACCAAAAAGCTTAAAACGCTACCACAAACTTGTCCTAAAGTTTTGCAATTTAAAATTTAAAAAAGTTAATTCCACCATTAAAGTTCCACAGCACCTCAACAGTTCATGCAGTTGCCCATGAAACTGTGTAAATTTAATGCATTAAACCATAAAACCAACCATCAATAAAACTAATTTGGAATTGAACAAACCTTCTAACCAAACTTACTTATACCATCCCAAACTATCACATACCATACATTAGAAGTAGCAAGGAGAAGAAATAAAGCTTCCCCTTTTGCCTTCTAAGAAAAAAAAACGCTATTATTGACATACAGGAAATGCCATTGGTAAAAATATATAAAAAAATTGACTGGGCACATCTGGATCACCAGCTGGAAAATACACGCCCAAGACACTCAACACCTATGAGCCCCATAATGAAGATGAGGGAAATAAACCTAGAAAAAGATACACTTGCCTAGACAGACTCCTTTGAAAATAAAATTGTACCGCCCCTGGATATTAACACTTGCAAGCCTGCCTTCTTCCATCAAGGTCAGCATATTTTGGTTTACTTTCTGGAAAGCAAGTAAGATCTGTACTAGGGAGTGCTATCTCTGCTGTTCTGCAAAACAAAGGCAGAGCTCCCACCTCCGAGGAGCTTATGGCTTCTGGCAGGATTCCACCAGGACTTACACATGCTATTAACTTGTATAAAAGCACATACTAACTTTCACCAAAGGAGACCAGTGCCAAGTCAAAGAGTGACACAAGACAGTAAAAACTATAAACACTAAGGAGAACACCAGGTAATTCCTATACCTTCCTTCTTATGTAGTTACAAAAGTTCAGAAAAGTGGACTACAATAAAATACCTAGGAATTTTGACTTTTCAAATGGAGCTATACAATTCTTTAAAAAATTTATTGTAGGCTTTACTTTCTCCACTTCAAAGAAATCTAAGTATTTAAAGATACATCTAAGCACAACCTCCAAAAGTCTGACATGATAACCAAAAGACCTGACAACTACTATCATCTATGCAACCTACATTCGAGATCTCCTGGATTTTCTGAAGTCCTCTTAGCCTTCACTGAACTGTAATCTGACATTACATTTTCTTTAGTAGGAAAAGAACACAGAAGCAAGCATGGGGGATGGTACCTGGAGTGCTACTGCCCAGTAGCAAAAAAAGGTGAATAAGACTGAGCTTCATAATGAAATCACACTACAGAGAACAATTTAATGCATATGCTACCTTCTGTTTAACAGTAATTAACTAAAAACAGCATAGTAGTGGAAAAGCAAACACCAACATCACCTCAGAAATTGCCAAAGGTCACTTCATAGAGGTTGTCTAGAAATTAAATACAGTAAAACTATTTCCAGCTTTTGGGGTTATTTAAAAATAAAGTATATTACTCATAATTTAAAATAAAACCTTTTCATTTGGGGCAGTTTTGTATGTAGTCTCTTACAATACACAGATTAAGTATAACTTTATCATAGTTAGTTGATCATGGTAGTCATCAAATTACTTCTAAAAAAATAATAGTGTATAAACACATAACATGCCAACAGAAAGAGTAGAGATTGCTTTTGACTAGCCCTGTAGAGGAAAGGGTTCAGAGAATTTGAGCTTTTACACATATTTTAAAAAATATACAATATGTTAAATCTTCTAGGTTTTTAGTGTACTAAGGTATGAATACACAGGATATCAACAATTTTCTATACTTTATTTTTAGTGAGTGTCACGAAGGAAAAAAAAACAAACCAGTAGTTTACATCTGATTACAAGCCATTAATCCACTGCACACCGAAGTAAAACCTTTACACTAGTTTAAATCTGTGATTGAGCAAAGACCACACTCCCCAAAGCACACATTAACAAAGGCAGTCTTTACTGCAAGCCTTCTTTAGTTCAGCAAGAATTTGTCCTTTAACCAGGGCCACCACAGCATGTACCAGACTGAGAACATGAGAAAGTGCAGTAATCAGTACAATGAAAGAAAAAGATAGTACAGCTATTTTGTACATTTAACACTACAAGAACACAGTTATAGAAGACTTCTCTTTGGCAATTTAGGTTTAGCAAATAGTGAAAAATTACTAGTCAAACCTAAGCCATAACTTAGAATAAGCCACTCCTAGGTATGCTTGCCACTCCCTCTGTGCTGCCCACTTAAGGTTTCTCCAGCTACAAAATTGCCATAATAGCCCCACTTATGGCAAAAACATAAGGCTTTTCCTCTCACCATACTGCCAAGACTGGAAGAGCTCCCAAGCTTCTTCCAGTTTCTTGCAATTATCAGTTTCTCCTCCCTTTAAAGCCTCTTGATTTTGTATCTTCATCTATCAAAATGAGTGCTTTCTACATAACACAGAGTCCACTTTTTCCATAAAGGACTTCAGATATGAAGTATATCTTGTCACAGGTTATACTATAATTGGACACCTTGTCTTAAAAAACCCCAACAGTTATTTTTAGTGTACTGGCTTTTAATGCAACAATTTCCCATGCTCTGAATTCAAAAGTTGGTACATTTTTTTTTTTTTGCTACAGCAGACACAGCGAATTCAACACTTCCAAACAACATTAAAGTGACACTATATAAACTACTTATATAATCAGATTTTATATTATCAATGGAGCAACTCTCACACATGCATGAGTATCTCAAGTATTACTGGATTTAGTTGCTAATGTAAAACAAAATAAAAAACTCACTTTCTGCACATAACACAAAGTTTCTTTGGAGTGGGTTTGTGTGAAAATGATGAGAGGCAGGTAGTAGAACAAAAAAGGTGAGCCGATCCTTTCCGCTGATATGCAGTCTGTCCCTTTTGTAAAGGCTTTTTACAGTTCGCACATGTGACTTTAACCTGTTTAGAAGGCTGTTGCTGGGCAGAAGGCTGGAAAATTTGCTTAGGAAGTGATGCTACAGGTGACAAGGAATCCACACCTGGTTGCTTCTGATTCCTAGGGAAGGAAGCTGACTGAGATATCCAAGAATCTTCAAGACAAAAAACCCAAACAAAAATAAAAGTAAGTGAAGAGAATGTACATACATATATATAGAATAACATTCACAGACGTATGATCATAAAAATCATTTTTCTGTTGGAACTAACAGAAGAAAGATATTTTCAATTCAGATTTAAAGTAAAATCCCATTTGATGGTACCATTCTCCGTTGTTATTTCTCCGTTCAGAACATTAGCAAATTTCAGGATGGTCCTATCTTACATCTAGTGACAAGTTTTGCAGACTTTGATTCACTTGGACTGGGTTTGCAAACTGGCAATTTTATCTTCAGAAAAACAACACTGCAGTTAGCAACTGCAATTAAAAGATAAAAAGAGACCAACAGAGAACATGGAATGTCTAAACCAATGTTTGAGACAAACTCTGCAAATTTGTAAGAACTTGAAGTCTTAAATTTTCATTAGCTACTTTGTTCTAAAGCTATAACTAGTGACAAACCCTCGAACTGGGGTTCCCCATACTGGTTTCCTAGTCCAGCCTACAGCCAGAGAACTATACTGCAGATAGAGTGAAACACAGTAGCTCCACATCTGAGACCTGCATCCATGCCACTGATTCCTGCAAAAGTTTGTGGTTTTCTCAGTAACCTTTTCAATGCAAGGAATACCAATTAATGTGCAAACTTGAAAGGTCATGAGAGTTTCAAGTCTTCCTCAGTAGAAATCAGTGAACCTAGAAAATAATATTTCCTTTAGTTCTGGCAATACATAAATCCAAGACTCCGTGTTCCAGACTGCACTAGTCTTCCATCTGTATTTTTGGAAAACAGGTTACCATGGAACAAAGTCATCTTTGCCCTAACTTCTCTAGCATAACCTGCTACATAAGTAACTTGCAGAAGGAGAATGTAAGCAAAACATTTTCTCTAAAAGAAATACATCTAGAAAGATCATATGTTAAGTTACATGCTCCATATCTTGGCTTGGAGCAGAATATACAGTTCTGGTGGAAAAAGAAATCCCCCAATAAAATTTCATTTCTAGACTTTTCTCTGGAATTTGAGCTTTCATTCAAAACAATTATCACCAGAATTTAGGAATGTTGAGCTTCTGAAGACTGCTAATAATATAACATTACTAAAACATGAATTAAAACTGAATAAAAACAATTTTGCATTACAAAAAACATTTACACAAATTCTCAACAGTATGTCTGTTATACCAAATAGTGTCACAGCACTTGGGACTTACAGCCTTGAATGTCTTACTGCAGTAATTCAGCGTATTCCTGCACTGTTATTACAACTGGTATTAATACCCAAACATAAGAAAGATGATTTTAAATTCTATGACTTGAGATAACAAAACCCTCAACCTACAGACGTCAGTGACTGACTATACCCCCTTCTTAAGGAACATTATCTTAGTCCATAATTGTTCATTAAGAAGAAGGTATCCTTTCCTCATATTATTTTCTGAAGTTCTTTCTTTCCCCAAAGGTTTTATTAACAACATACTCTGATGTGTTACTTTAAAATTCATTTTAGGGACAAAGTTCCAAGAACCCTTGTCAGTGAAACAAAAAACATACATTCATTAGCAGGTAAAAGATAATTTTCTGGTGTGACTTTGTAGCTGTCAAGGATGTCCTAATTCTCAGACATGTAAGACAAGTTAGGAATTCAGCCATTGTAATGCTTGAGGGTAAAGAGAAGAGCTGGAATAAAGAGGTGAGGGGAAGAGGAAAAGGTCACAAAACAAAACACATTTCTCTTTAAAGAGGCTTACTTTGGAAAGCATGAGTATCCTTACTGACAAACTAAGACAAGCTACCACAGTGCTTAAAGTTAAAATTCACTTGAGTGCCCTCTTCAAACTTTTCTATACATCTACTACTTCAGATATATTTATAGCACCTTAACACCTCAAAGTATTTTGAGATTCTCTACCTTTCTCACAGATTTCAAGTGAAAGCACATTGTCTCTCTTATCAGGAATGCACAGCATGTGCAGTAGAGTTATATCTGCTTGTAATTCCAGTAGTGCTCAACTGCAACTCATGAAAACTGGAGTTTGCTGGACTCATTTGGGTTTGAAGCTTTCACCATGACTTTCTAGTACCTCATTAAGACTACTTCAATTATTCCTTAGTTTCTTAAGGCTTCAAATGGTCATCCCTGACATT
Organism: Manacus candei; assembly: GCF_025592945.1. NCBI lineage: Eukaryota > Metazoa > Chordata > Aves > Passeriformes > Pipridae > Manacus > Manacus candei. Next base: position 36,994,557 of record NW_026138062.1, read on the forward strand.
TTGTTGCATTTCTTCTTCCACAAACACACCAAAAGAAAATATTCATTTTTATATTATGCCTTATTTTCACATCTCACTTCTCAACCATGTTACCTCCTCCGCTTTAGATTCTCTGCAAAGATCTGTAAAATCTGGTTTTCATGTCCTTGAACTGAGAAGGTGTATCACACTTCCTTTGCTGATTGCTGATGAGTTTCCATGCCTCACTGCCTTATGTCTTCATCCTTCATGTTCCTACCTGCAATACTTTATTGGCCAAGTTTATGAGGCTATACAGTTTCACGTTCAACTTCTTACCACAACGGCTTTTCAGGTTGTTCTCATTTTTTCTTATTCATTCCTGCTCTAAACTGCTATACAATTATTCCTTATTCTCATTTGTACCATTTATTTCCAGAGCCGTCTTGCAAAAATGACATCTTTTAAACGAGTTGAAAGAAATGTGTCATTACAACTTGGGGCAGAGGTGGAGAAGAACATAGTACTGAAGTTTTACAGAGGTACACAGCTCAAAACATTTGCGTTAATAACCTGGTTCAGATCAGGGCAATTCTGAAATGCATTCTCAATTTAGGTGTTGGCTCTGTTTCTGAAGCATTTTTGAAGCACAAAAACTAGACTCTATTGAGAGAAACAAAACCCAAGTTCCAGTCCAAAGCATGTGAAACTCATCTACATGGACTTCTGTTCATCTACCTGGACTTCTCCAAGATCTTTGACGTGGTCCCCCACAACATTCTTGCTGCTAAATTAGAGACATACAGATTTGACGGACAAGGAATTGGCCGGATAACTGCATCCAAAGAATCACAGTTAATGGCTCGATGTCCAAGTAGAAACCAGTGACAAGCTGTGTCCCTCTGGGCTCCGTACTGGGACTGATACTATTTAGTAACTTCAACAGCACAGACAGTGAGATTAAGCACACCCTCAGCAGATTTACTGCAGACACCAAGCTGAGTGGTGCAGCTGATAAACCAGAAGGATAGGATGCCATGCAGAGGGACCTCAACAGCCTTGAGGAATGAGCCCATGTGAACATCATAAAGCTCAACAAGACCGAGTGCAAGGTCTTTCCTCTCCATCAGGGTAAGCCTCAATATCAATACAAACTGGGGGCTGAATGGATTGAAGGCAGGCCTGCAGAGAAGGACCTGGGAACACTGGTAGATGAAAAACTGAACGTGAGCCACCAGGGTGCTTCCAGGTGATTCTGTCCCACTTCTCTGCTCTGGTGAGACCCCACCTAGAGTATTGCATCCAGCTCTGGGGTCCCCTGTACAAGACAGAAATGAGCCTGTTAAAGCAGGTAGAGGAGGAACATAAAAAGTGACAGAAGGCTGGAACACTGCTCCTGCGAAGAAAGGCAAAGAGTTTGGAGTTGCTCAGTCTGGAAAAGAGAAGACTGTGGAGACCCTATTGCAGCCTTTCAACATATAAAGGGGGCTTATAAAAAAAGATGGAGACTTTTTAACAAGCCCTGTAGTAACAGGGCAAGAGGCAATGCCTTTAAATTGAAAGAGGGTATGTTTACATTGGACATGTGGAATAAATTTTTTACATGAAGGTGGCAAGATGGCAAGACACTGGAATGGGTTACCCAGAGAAGCTGTGGATGGCCCATCCCTGAAAAGTGTTCAAGGTCAGGTTGGATGGGACTTTAAACAACCTCATCCAGTGAATGATGTCCCTGCCCATGGCAGGGTGGTTGGATTAGGTGATCTTTATATGTCCCTTCCAACCCAAACCACTCTATCAAATGTACTGCAATGCTTACTGAGGACATTAGGTTCTAAATTAATGCATTACACAGAAGTTTTGCTGTTACGCACCTGCTGCTTCATATACAGTGGAGGTACTTAGCCAAGAGGAACAGACTAACACTGAACCTGAAGAAATCTTCCAAACCACATATATAATCATAAAATTATTTAGGTTGGAAAACACACTTAAGATCATCAAGTCCAACCATAACCCAGCACTGCCAAGTCCACCACTAGACCATGTCGCAAGCATCAGATCTATACCTTTTTTAAATACCTCCAGGGCAGGAGACTCAACAAGCTTCCTTGGGCAGCCTGTTCAGTACTGGATAAAAGACTAAGCAGTGACACTGCTAAAATACTTTAATCAAATATTCTATAAATATTTCACAATTTATTTTCAGCTTTTAAGGAAACATTCAAAATTGCAACTTACCAGGATTATGATGAGTCACAGATTCCCCATTTTGAAATACATCTCCAGCCACATTCATTCTACCAGGATTGAAAGGTCCTACACCAGTCTTGGTCTGTGAAGTCAAAGATGGGGTGTATGTTTGCAAATTAACACCAAAATTACTTGACTGCAGTCCGTTAGATACATCTCCCAAGCTGGCATTCTGCAGTGACGTTACATGTGTAATCATTAAGTTCATGTCATGCCCTTCAGTATTTTCTAAATGACCGTCACTGACAGACCTCAAAGCACCTGTTTCTAATGTAGTAACATTAGCAATCTGAATTTCAGAGTCTGGTTCTGTGGTTATACCACTATTATCTATTCCTGAATTTACCTTACTTCTTGAAAAACTGGAAGCTGAGAATTCCATTTCGTTGGTTCTATTTTTACACTCTGGAAGTCTTCGTTCATTAAAACTGGAAGCATTCTTCTCTTGTCCTTGATTTGTTTCAATATCTTCTTCATCGTCTATAATAATAGTTTCACTTATACTCCCCTTTTGAGAATTTAAGTCTTTTGGAGGAGAAAGCATCTTGCAATCATTCCCTTGAAGTTCTTCATTTTTGGATGATGTAAATGCAGTGTTCCTTTGATCTGCCACCAGTGACGTAGAATTTTGCGGAGGTTGTATAGGTTCAATAAAAACTACATCATCATCATCTTCTATAGGCGAGTTTTGGAATTTATTAGGTCTAGAAACTAAAGAACTCTGTGGCCCTCCAAATGTATTTCCTACATTTGCAAGACCTGCTGCCATGGTGGTATTCCCTAGCAGACTAGGAGTATATTCAGACAGGTCTAATCCTCCCAGAGGACTTGTGTCCATTCCAGATCTGCTGTTTGAAGAAAAACAAAGCAAGAAAAACCACATCAAATTTCAGAGTAAGATACAACTTAACAACAACAGTTATTAAAAATAACTACAGAATTAATAGTTCCAACTTTTACTTTATTTTTCCTGAGATAATGTAAAGACAAAACCAAAGTTTTTCTATGCTTTTCTTTGAATGTCTTAACATTCACTTATTTTCTAATCCTATACTAGCAAAAAAATACTGCCATAACTAACATTTCACACACAATAGCTAAACATCGTTATGTTTAGCAATACATACATAGGAATAAAATTTTTGATGGAATTTATTACATTATCCTGATATCTCAGTCCCTTTCCCACACCACATGAGCACAAAATGAGCCTTTAACACTGCTTTTGCTAGACTGCAAAGCATGATCAAAAGTCAGACATGCAGAAAGAAAATCTGAATTCCTACTGAATTTCATTCCTATTAGAAATGTTACAGTTTCAATATAAATACAATGAGATGATAAAAGGCTGAAGTACATATCCAAGTGCCTAGCAAAAAAAAAAAAAAAAACAAGGCAACATCTTTCTTTATATTAACAACTTTGAAATTGAACTGATTTTCCTCCAACTACACACTGCCAAAGGTCCTTAGGTAGCCCCAAGACAAATGGAACAAGGAAGGGATATACGAAACCATTGCACATGACAGGAATAGACACATTATTGAGCAGCAGAAAGTGGATAGCAACCGTTCATTTGTAGCCACTACCACTGGTAGCTCATTTGAAGTCCACGACTCACTAAGTCATGTTCTACTGCAACTTTCAGTAACTTCCTCTCTTTTAACAGCAAGTGATGCTTATTCAGGTTCCTTCCTAACAGCTACTTTGCCTGGAGGGTTTTGTTTGCCTTTAGTAATTGCTCAGTTTGGGGAATCTGTTCTTCATAACTGTCAATTCTACCATGAATTAAAAAAAATTATAAAAGTCAAGATGGATATAATTGAAGCTAAAGGACCTGAGATCACTCTAAAAAACATCTGTATTAAAAATCAGTAAGTTAAATTGTACTTGATTTATATGACAAGAAAAATACAGACATACTTGTGTTATAATTTGGGTATGTCTTGGAGTATACACTGATGTGTGTCATCACTATGCTTTTGTGAAAGGCTAGAAGTAGCTTTCTGTGCTTTTTAATAAAATCTTTATGCAGGAAAGCAAATACAAGAAGAAGAAATGCCCTGCTCATCAATACTTACCCATCCAGAAATCCACTGCAATCTGTTTACCTTAATAAGTTGCTCCAAGTGCTTTTATTTCCTGTGGGGAAACTGCTCTTGCACCAATTTGCTGCCTTTCACAAAAGTAGTGTGTTCTGAAAAAGGGTTAAAACAAATATTAGCTATTCAAAATGGTTTCTTCATCTCAAGCCTCATCTACCAACTATGTTTCTTAAACTGACTTCCTTCTAAACTTATAGTTGAAGTTAAAACCCGACTTTCAGTACTATCATCCTACAAAGTTAAAGAGAACATGAGCCTCTTCAATTATTGCTGTGAGTCAAGCAGCAACAGGACTGTTAGAGATTTTCTACTCTCACATCACACTTTGAGAATCCTTTGTTTGATGCTTTATAGACAGAGAGAAAAACTACCATGTTTGGTAAAAGACAGACAGACATAACTGCAATTAAGTAATCAAACGCTAGAATTAAGAAGTATATCTCTAATACAGTATTAAGGAAATAAATGGTTCAAGTAAACTGAGAATAAAAAATCTGAGCAGTTACATTTCTTTCCTTTCTATTGGGTCAACCTCCTTGCTGCTTGCAGGACAATATACTATGCTAAAATTAAGATATAAAAGGAAAATTATAGAACATACATTATAAATCTGGCCTACAACGCAATATAAACCTTACATTGCTAATAATTTTCAGGTTGTATATATGCACTGCAGTGATGCTTAGCACAAATTCAGGCATCCATAGCTTATATTAACACATATGATTATTCACATGAGACTGAAAATGTTCAAAGTTCAAGCCACTATTTATTCTCCAGGTTTTATAATAGTCATTAGGCTTCCCAGAGTAGGCAGCATTTTTAAAAGAGAGAGTATCAACTTGTGTAGTAATCTACTGTTTGGACAGCCCTTAAAATCCCCGGACAGTAAAAATGCCCAGAGGAATAAAGCTCAAATACTCTTCTACACATTTACAACATTATACAAGCCCTCTTGTCCATTAGCTGAGCAGGAGCAGGGAGGGCAGGAAAGCTGTGAACCCGATTAATCCAAAAGAGAGGCGACCACCTTTTAATTCCTTCCTATGTTAGCCTTACAGCCAAATACCATTATGTAATAGCATTTGAACTGCAATAAAGGTAACATTGAATTGGAATGAAAGAGGTTTTCTTACAAAAAATTGCATTATCAATGCAGTTGGCTTGTACCTCCCTGGAAATCAGTCAGTTACACTGAAGATTAATTTAATCCAATATTCTCTTTCAGGTATCTTACTTTTTCCCTCTAGGGCTGAGTAATTTAAAGTTAGATTTTCCTGCATCTCAGCTTTTGTTGAAAAGAATTAATTCAATTCTTAGTTTCACAGGTTTATTTCATGTATTTTCTTTCTCTACAAGGACAAAAGCATCACAGGCACATAAAGCTTTTAATAAGGTTTTAAATACACCTGAACAGATAGGAGTGAAGAAAAAAATGAGACTATGCCAAGAGTATACTTCAGGCCTGACTCAAACATTTGCTATTCCTATTTTTACAAATCCTTAGCAGAAAGACAGACTTGGTCTGTATTACAGTACACACACATAATATGTAGCCAAGTTAAGATCCAAAACATGTATATTTTTGCCTAAACCTAATTCTTTTTCTGCAAAGCTCTTAGAAAGGTTTTAAATACCTGTATTGTTAGATATTACAAAAATAAAAAAAGTTTGTGTGCTTAAGTGTTACTGCATTTATCATAAGCCAAATCTGCATATATTTCCTTGCAAATAGTTCCTTCCTCTGCAACAAAATTACCCATAAAATCAGAATTATTTTTCAAAAAATGTGCAAAATCAGGTAGCTTACTTTCTAAATGTGCTAGTAGCAAGGAGAAACACAAAAACCACAAAGCCAATGCCACAGTCAGTATTTCTAAATTAAAAACTACCAAAAAAAAGAACGATTTAGAGAGTGAAAAAGAGGAGGTTTAGAATGGGAAACTAGGAAAAAACTCACACCTTACAACTGGCAACTGCAAAAGATGCTTAACAACAGAAATACAACTATTAGAACCTGTAAGATTGATTAGACTGATCACTGAATGAGCGGTGAGATTTTGGAAGAAAAACAAACAAAAACCAACAAAACCACCAAGTAGTGAGACCTGGTCTGCAGAAAATGCATGTTCAGTACTGCTGCAGAATAAGCACAAGGCTTTCTGCTGCTGCACAGGCAGCAAAATTTCATCTAGACAGAAACAGAGGCACTGCCAATATACAACAGCCCTTCCTGAACTATGCCTTGTACGTCCCTCTTAAATTAGGCTACATCACTCACCTGTACAAGTCTTTATGCTGAAATAATTTACAACCCCACTGCTATATTCAAGGTTTAATTTCTCAAATAAATAAAAGGCAAAATGCAGGCTCTTGTTTAGAAGGATGGCAACTGCTACAGCTCTTAAGACAGTCAGCCAGGTAACACTCAGGTCAAGTCTTAACTCCATTGCTGAATGATAACAATTAAATATATCATGAATTGCAGAAATTGAGGTGGGGTGTATGACTACCTAAAAAAAAAAAAAATCAACTCCACTTTAACAAAAGCAGAAACTGGAATTTAAATGCCTTTACCAAGTGCCATTAGTAACACCCAGAATGAAGGTGGCAGAAGAGCACAGTCATGGTTATGTACACTTGGAGCAAGGATACAAAAATCAAAAGGAATCACTGAAATCCATCTTAAACTACAGTTCCACCAATATAGAGCACTTGAAAAAGACATCCAAAGTAGGACCAGCATGTATAACTGCTTCCATAAAAAGGTTGTAAGCCTAAAAATAAAAAAAGAAAATCTTGAAGACTACTTTCAAGATAATACATAACTCAGACATCTTCAAATGTGAACAGATGAATAAAATTTAGGAGACAGTATTACACTAAGATACAAATACAGGAACAAGAAGAAAGGGACTCATTTGCCCCAGCAAAAGAACACTACTTTCTCCAAGGAAAGCACAGGATCGTAACCAAATTATTTACCTCAACAGGTACTGTGCTACATTTAAATTCCACATCCAAACTAGCAGAAACAGCATATCAATGGTGTACTATCAGTCGCTTCCATTCAGTGGTGACAGGACATGTGAGATAATGGGAACAGCAAAGCCAGAACTGAAGATTTCAGCTACCGTTGTACAGACCACGGGAAGAGGGCAAACGGCAGATCCAAAAAATGGGAAAAAAACCCACCCCCCCAAAACCCCAAACCAACTCATTATTGAACCACGGGGACAAATTTTTACAGCACAGCCAACTGCAACCAGTTAGAAGACAAAACAGAAGACAGAAGGAAAAACAACTCCCCGTCTAACTCTGAGCCATAGTTCACATATGTTCAACATGTAATTACCCAGACAGCACTCCTGAAAGCGTATTTAAATTCCCAGGGGAATAAAAAAAAAATTAAAAATAAAAAAAACTCATTACTTCAACATCTGACTTCAGAAAGGAGAACAACCTAAGCACAAGGAACAGAAATGGAGCAGCTAGAACAAAAAGCTCAAGAGCACAAAGGCGTTTTAAAAAACTCACTGTTTTAAGTATACAACCAGTCTAAAAAGACCCCAAAAACACTATAAAGACTGTTATCAGGAAGTCTCTGACCTGCAAAGATGCTGGAATTGTACTGGGGGAGTATATTTCATATACATTTGCCCTATTTATCTTTTGCTAGATGTGGTTAAAGACAGGCTACTGAGCTATGTCAGAGCAACAGTTTGTCTAAAATGCCAATTCTTGTCAATTTTACAAACAGTAAAATTTTCCTAAAGAATACTCAAGAAGCCTGAACCACTGCTGAAAACACAGAATAAACTCTTTGCATTGATGTTCAGTAAGGAAAAGATCAGGAAAGACTATATCTTAAACTCTCTTTCTAGGGGTCAGGCCAGAGAAAAAAATGTCACAAAGTGCTAACACCAGAGGATTTTAGAACAAATCACTAGGGCCACGTGGCAGTCACTTAAGATTTCTAAAGACAGGAAGCAATTTTTTATTTCAGTATCTGCAATCAATTACTTAAGCAGAACGTGAGAACAATTACCCAGACTACAATCCTATTTCTATCAGTAGATTAACTAATAGAAACTACAGCTGAATAAATTAAAAAAAGGAGAAGGGAACTAACATAGCTTTTGCAAAGCAAAGGTAACATCTCACAGGACTACTGCAGACATCTTTTGAAGGGTTCACATACCAACCCTGATTAAACCGGTATACACCACGTAAGTCTTCCAAAAGGCATTCAAACACTGTCCTCACTGGACTGCAGTGGAAACTATCTATAATAAAGATTTGAGAAAGGGTTCTCTGGGGGATTAGTAATTATTTAAAGAGAAAAATATCATGTCTTGTTTGCTGTTATCACAATAAAGCAAAGTTACCAGAAGGGTTCCAAAATAAAATTACATAGGTCAACATACATAAGTCAACCAAGAGACAGAGATTCCCAATGTGAGTGCTTCCTAATTACACAGACTTATTCACAGCAGCTGAAAACAGAAACTGATTGTAAAAAACTACAAAAGGATATCACAGTGCTGAATGCTTGGACAGTGTCACAGGCAAAATTACTAGTGATAAACACAAGGTAATGAACAGGGAGCAAAGGGCAACTACAGACATAACAATTTAAGATCCAAGTTGCAATTCTCTCACTCTTTCAAATCAAAGGTACTCAATCATCAACAACCAAAGAGGAAAAACAAAATAAAAGAACAATCATGAACAAAACAGAATATATTTGTCACTATATAAAAAACATAGTTCACCAGCATCTTGCTTATCATGAGATGTTCAGGTCAGTCCCTTTTCAGAGAAAGGGAAAAACAGACAAGTTCCACAAACAATTTATACTAAAGGAAAAGACTTATCATTGAAAGAAAAACAACTGAACACGCTAAATCTGCAAGAATAAAAAAAATACATAGAAGATAGAGTTGCCCAGTGTCCTATAAGAACAAAAAGGTGCCCTGTGAAATAATTTAGTAGCTTTAATAATCTATTATGAATGAAAATCTTTTCTTCTTAAGTATGAGAGTTACTGCTGTAGAAGGCTATAAATGCAACTAGTTTAGACAGGGATTGGGTAAACATGAAATAAATGCACTGATGACTTAAACAGAGTGGTCCAAAGGCAACTCTACAATTCTTAGCCAGCCAGCTCAAAACCAGAACACACCTACAGAAAATATTAGGCTATAACTGAAAAGCTTCAATTCCTAGACATCACTGTTGCAAACAAGCTACTGAATTGGCTATTAATTGAGTACAGCTATTACTATAACCTAGTAGAGGAATAATCTTCTTTTGCATAATGTATGCAAAAGAAATATCACTAGCCTCATGGAAGCTCTACCCACTTACCCAAAATCTGAATTTTGGACTATGGCTGTCAGGTTGACTTCAGTGGGAGAATGGGTGCCAACATTTTGGCAAAAATATTGAGGTTAGAGACTAATCTGGACATATCTTGATTTTTTGTGAGGCTCCACGGTTCTAATGATCAGCTCCTGACCCTGACACTTCTTTGACCATAGCATCATTTAATTCCTTAATTCACCTACTTCCAGAAGTTGCAATCCTTATTACAGGAAGTGACTTCTTACCACTTGACTTTTTGAAAGTCTGATGATTAAAAACTCAGTAAAGACTACCTGTAAAGCAGTCATCAAGAAGCTGTATAGCTTCATAGTATGTTGCATGTCTTGATACAACTCTGAACATTCATTCCCTAGCCAACCAGATGTAATCCACATATCACAGCTTTCTTGGGGTACGAAACACCAACCCAGTGGTTGACTGAATATATGTCACAGTTGACTCCAAACGCAAAGTAAACCACTCCAATTAAAAACACCTTGAAGTAGCACTTGTTCACTGCAACTGAGGCAAACTAGTAGCCCAACTATACCCACACATAAGAACTGAAAAGTGCTAGAAAAACATAACACAAGTAGTCCAACATTTTTAAAGGGTTGTAATTTAAGCCAGCTTTAAGTTAAATCTAAATCTACTGCAGTCCAGTCTCAATTTGGGTATAGTGAATGATATATACTGTGTATGGACAGACTCCTAGCTCTGCAAATATCAGAAAAAAAGCAGTTGCAGGGCCCTTTTGGGTCACCAGATATAAAACTCTTACCACAGGCAACCACACAATAAAACAATTTTTAAACATTCTTACTACAAACATGCAGCAATTTTAGCTGCTGGGGGGGGAGGAGGGGTGGTAGAGGTTGGGTGTTGTTTTCATTTGTGGTTTTTTCCTCCTTATATCCTTCCTGAGGGATATCTAGTCATCAGTCTTAGCATTTTATGCTCAGATAGGCCTTGGCTACATTGTGGCTCTGATTTACTGTTAACTTTTACATCTCTTAACAAAGGTTTTAACACTTCTGCTTACTTATGCTATCATATGGCACAGTTGTTTCTGCAACCACACACATAACCAGACAAAAGTTGATCCAGCTGACAGAGACTTTCCTGCTGGAATCCTTTCCAGCCAGGTCAGTTCCCCAAAACAAACATTTCTGTGCAAGAACACTACAGTTGTGCCTGAACATAACAAGGTTGGTGCCACTGAGGCCCCGAATTTCAGCACAGAAATGCTTTTAGCAGACAGCAAAGCCATGACAAGTCGACAGCCACAGACTGAACTGCACTACCCTGACAGCAACTACTGTGTAGAACACTGCAATGCACATGTGCCAACTGACAATGAAGCAAACAGTGACGGACTGAATATTAAACCACATCAGACTGAATTTTAAAACACATATATATCCACTTGTCACAATCAGTAGGGTATCTGAAATGTGCAAGACTTTAAGCAAACTGAAGATATTATGTTAATGCCACAATGACCCAACTATTTGATCAGTCTGCCAGCTTCACACACAAATCATGCGAGTTCAACACAAATACTTGCATACTTCGGGCTAAACTCAAGTGCAAGTATTCACAACACCAAAATAAAACAAGGGTCTTTCTTAAACTATTATACAAGTTAATTAAAGATTCTGAATAACATTTAACATAAATCTATCAGTGTATTTATATTGCTGGTTTTTCAGAACACAGTATCCTGTTCCTGAAAGCTCTTACCTAAGTTTAGGTTCACAAATCTAATTTATCTATTCTGAGTACCATCATTACAAAAGTCTGATACCTCATTACTTCAATCTTGAGACACTACTCCAGAATTTATTTTCCAGTAGGTTTGGACCTGCTTCAAATTTCATTCTTTCCTCAGATTTTCAAAGAAGTTATACGGATTGAAGAAATTCGCTTACTAAAAGTCATTATGTAACACCTAAAATGTGTTTGTCACACAGATTTCAGAGAATTCAATAGAAAAGCATATGCAAAGACCTGTAATCCAGCAGAGACAGCAAGGAAGAACAGTAAACGGGAAAGATCTACATAGTGAAAGAAATATTTTGAAGCAGTTGAGTGGGTAAATTTTGGTTTTATTCACAAGAGAAACTATTTACACGCAACTAAAGCTTACAAACTCAGGTATCTTCTGAGCATCTCAACTGCACTGCAGCCACCAGTGTTACATATGAACGCTGACAGCTGGTTTCCAGCTGATGCTTCCAGGAACATTTGAATAACTTTACTTAACACAGCCTCTTCCTTGAGTGTTCCTACTAAACAAGTGCTAAGAAATGCTCCCTTGTATGCACTAACAGAATTAAAGTTCAGGGTTAACCTCAAACTTGATTCTGTGCAAGGGTATCCAAACCAAGCACCCATCATTCTCAAGATTACTCATCAGAGAATAAGCAATACTTAGCATGGGAATTAAGGACCAATCAAAATCATAATATTGACTGACAGTGTATAAGTTTTAGGGCAACCTTACTGACTTGTATCTCCCCCTGTACACACACTTCCAATGTATTTCATGGTTGTTTAATCATGAAAAGATGCTGATCAGCAAGAACACAGCACCATTGCTAGCCTTAAAAACCATTATGTGTAATGCGGTAGAGAGTAAATTTTATCTCTCTAATACTCAAGCAGCAAGATGCTGCTTAAGGATATCCCTATTATAAATGGAATAGAAAGGTGAAACAAGACAAAGAAATAAAGGACCCACAGAGGAAGTTATATCCAAATGCTTATCTATTACCTATATCGAAAGGCATATCTATTTCCAGAAAAATAGGCAACACTAGACCATAGCAACAGACTTGAAAGATAACCTAAGTGGGAAGGGAGTACAGTAGCAGTAGAGCAACACCATGCTAAAGATATGAAAACAGGAAAGGGGCAAGTAAAATCCTGAAAAATAAATAGTAGAAAGTGGCATTAATATAGCATGCAAAGAAGTCAAATTCTCATTTGATGTATCTCAACTTTAAAAAATATAACATTTAATTGGAAAAACATAAATACTGAATGGCCAGATAAGAAACAGACCTCAGAACAGAAAATTATTTAGATGTCTGGCCTGGGCAATAGAATACAGACCCTGACAAATGTCAGTGGGTCACAGCACATATTTCAAAAACATGCCTTATTCTTGTTCCCCAGGGAGCAATGAAGATTAATTGAGAATTCAAATCTATGCTAGCTTTTGCTAGCATTTCAGGAGCACCTAATACACACAAATAGCACACAATCTTTCAAATTTGCCAAGTTACAAGACATTGGGGGTACAGTCAATCATATATAAACAAATAAAATCTGAAAAAACAGCCAGAGACAAGAATTTTCCAATATTTGATTATCATAGTTATTCAGGATCTCCTTTGTTGCTACTTATGCCCATTATGTGCCATTCTATCCATAGGCATCGCTGAGAAGAGCCTGGCTTTCTCTGCTCCATATTTTCCCACTAATTAGTTGAAGTAGAAGGCTGGTGATGGGAAATAAGATGAGAATGATTGTGAAGTACGTAGTTGAGGCAAGTTGTCCGATGATAATAAATGGCAGTAACCTGCCCCTCCAGCCTTCTCTTTAGACAATACACCCATCCCTCTCAGTTTTTCCTTCTCTGTAATGTGTTCCAGCCCTCTAAGCTGGTGGCCTTACACTGAGCTCACTTCACTATATCTGTATCTTCACTAGAGCAGGGTCTAACCAAAATTGGACTAAACACTGTAGATGGGTTTTCCCAAGTATCAAACAGTAGTGACAATCACTTCCCCTAAACTGCTGGCTAAAGTCTTGCTTAACTCAATAATCAATAATTGATCACATTCACCCTGCAAGGGTGTACTATTCATGTTCAACTTGCTGTCCAACAAGACTAGTCAAAGCTGCCTTCTATCTCATTTCCAAACATTTTGGAAATGAGGACGCTTTTCTAATTGTCAACGTGGACTTTTAATGCTATTCATTAGTGCTGCTTCTTACTTGGTTGGGGTTTTTTAATTTTTATTTTAAACTAGTATTCAGTCTACATTTATATATGTACAGCCCATGAAACAAGCAGATTTGCAGGATAATCGCCATGCCTAGAGGCACTTCACTTCTCAGTGCCTGTGGCACAAATCCTTTTTACTAATGCTTCTAAAATACTTTCTTTTTACTTTTCCTGTGCTTAGAAAGAGGAAAAACTGTCATGCCACAGAGTTCATAAATGTACAAGTTTGTAGGTAGACCATTTTTCTTGCCTTTTACAATAACTAACATCAACTAATAGTCTCAACAATATTTTTCAGCCCTGAGAAATAATCAAATATTGGCTAACAATCAATTTTGGGCCTGGTATGGACATTAATACAACTTACTTGCAGTGATTACTATTGAATGCATCTAGTGATTCAGAAAACTGAATTTAAAAGAGTAGGTGAATATTATGCTATATGCAAAAGGGAAACCCATGCAGACTACGGTCAAGCAAACAGCCAATGAAGCTACAGTGCAACAAAGGAAAGAAAAACTTATCACCACAAACTAAAAAAGGAAGGGGAAGAAAATAAAAACAGCCACAAAACAGTTCAAGTTCTATGCTGGGAAGTGGGATCCAAGGCAAGAATAGATACGGTCAGCAAGGCAAGTATGATAGGTTTTCACAGCTGCACTGGCTGGCTGCAAGTTACATTATGCAATCAAGACTCCAGGTTATCAAACTATTTTTAAAACGTAAAAAGGTAGTTTTATTTTTAAGTAAGATGCATATTGTACTTGCTAAGATTGCAAATCACATGCAGTCTAGGACAGGACTACTCTGGTTTTGAATTCCTACTCCTATCTCCCACTTTCTCCAACACAACTCTTTCTGCCTTTCTCCATAGCTGTTTATGGGTCATAACAGCAAGTCCATCATGGGAGCTAACACGGTGGAAAGCTGAAACACAAAAAACAGAGTAAATGCCCTACACCTACATAGCTCTTCACCTCCAAATTTCACTGTAATGATTCATGGAGTTAAATTCACTTCCAAAGTTTGAAAAAAAAAATTGTTTAAAAAGCCAGAAAGGGCCAGTGTTGGTACAAAGAGAAGACAACAATGACCAATGACAAACCTAAATTAGGCTGGTTTAAATGGCCAAGCAACCAAGGATATATACTTTAAATTTAAACTCATGAAAAATACACTATACAGAATTTCTTCTAAGCCAATATTTTGTCTTTTGAGTCCAAATCAGCAATCAGAAGTGTATTCCAAGCCTTTAAAAAAAATAATCTATTATAAACTTTTCTAGAGGGGAACTTTTCAAATCCTCTTTAAACTTTCACCTAAAAAGAAGAAAGTGACTCCTGAAGAAGTTACTCCAACTCCTAGTTATTGTACCCACTGAGAGGCTACCACACTGTTTGTTCCCTGTCGGATTTTGTACTGTTTAGGCAATAATCGATGCTCAGAAAGTAAGTCTTTAACACTGGGGAGTGATGGGGGAGTGGGAAAAGCTCACCCTATATGTTATTGGGTGCATAGTCTCGCCTAGACCAGGATTAAGTCACAGCCTAATCAATTATCTTTTAATTGAGGAATAGACTAAGTTTTTAAAGTCTATTAACAGAAATCATGGTTTCCACTCCTTCTTCAGTCATTCTTGTAGGTTCTGTCCAAAATTTACAGTTCTTCTCAATTATTAGAAAATGCTGGGCTTAGTTCACATCATATCTATGTACTATACATAATATTAGTCACACCATCTCAGTATTTCTATTTGTTAATTCTTTGGATAGAAGTATATATGTAATAATGGTCAAACACAGTGACAATGGCAATAGCACCAACATATATCCAACATTTGCATCCGATAAAAAACAAACAACCTTTGCTGTGCTCTCTATTTTCCGTCACTTCTAAATTGCAATTATTTTTTCATTATATGTATTACAAAGATCTTCTTACCTGGCCTCTAGATACTACTTGGCTTCTTTAATGAGGCACCACTGACCAGAACATCATGTCATTTTCTGAATGAACATTTTTTTCAAAAATAACTTAACTACCATCACAAGCAAAATTACAACTACTACTACTACTAAACAAAAACCCAACCATGCACACAGAAATACTAGTTATAAATTCAAAAGACATCTGGAAATTCTTCCAGCTTAATAAGAATTCTTAAACATATTCAGATTGGTATATTAATGACCAATTGTTGCTCAAACACCATGATGAAATTATTTCAGGTGTAAGAGAACAGTAGGTCTTCTTCCCCTATCCACAAACACATACATATAAAAAAAACCAACACAAAAAAATTATACCACACCCATAGATTACAACTCTTATCACAGACTCTCAGAAGCTAAAGCTATAGACTACATTATGCTAGCCACTGTGCAAACACATAGTAAGACTGTTCAAAGAGCAAACAACCTAAACATAAGGGGCAACAGATGGAGAGAGACAAAAATGAGAATACAAGGAAACAGCACCACCATAAACAATGGTTAGAATTAATTCTTGTTCTAAGGATGGTATGTTTAAGTCCCAGGGTGACAGGAAAGGTAGTGGTTTGGTTTTGTTTTAAAGCCAGCTTCTTTTGCATTAACAGGCTGCAACTGTTTGTAAGGGGGCACATAAAGAACTTCTCCAAGCACAAGGAGCACCACAGGAGAACGAACGAAATTGTTTAACTGCTCATGATGTCACTTCCTAACGTGTACTTATAATCTCATTAACAATGACAACAAAAGATAGATAGTATCCTTCATAGTTAATTCCAAGCTGTTTGTTTTACAGCCATAAAATACAAGATGCAAAAAGACTAGACAGTCAAAAAAGAAGATTGGGAAAGCATTCTGGTTTAGGATTTTGAATCTGTATCAACAGAGCAGGATCATTATTTTTACCACAACTATTAAGAAAAATTGTTACCATGCAATACAGAAATCAAAAGTATGGTATGTCATTTGATTTATTAACACAACTAACAAACACTTAATTGTCTATTAACAGTTAAGAGACCACTTACTATGTGGGAAAAATCTGCAGCCTGTTAGAAGAGTAGTGTGTGCTATGTTTAAAACAAGGGCTGGATTATGATCTTAAACCAAAGATCTCACGACAATGCTGTCTACAAGTGACAGAGAGCAGAGAGTTTTCCTTTTGGGAAGGAAGGATTGCCTTTGCAAAAACAGCCTTAGCTAAAGGTCAGACATCCACAAAGAGAAGTCAAAAGCACACACAGAGATCTAGCTAGTATAGAAGGCAACAAGTTTGGAAGAGAGAGAGACTTGAAGGTCATCCATAGAGGGATGACAGCTGAGTTTATGAATGAGATGAACAAAATAACTTCTAGAGAAATTTGATGTAGTACTAGGGGTAAACACCAAGTCGGAGGGATCTTACACAGATCTAAAGAAAAGGAACTCTGGAAAGAAGCAAGGTTTTCATCAAGGTTAAACTTTCAAGGAGGGAAGAAAACAAAATGCAAAAGAAAGAAAGGCACAGTTGCCTCACAAGTGGTCTTTTGTTTAAAGTTCTGTATGGTTATATTGCACAGAAGAGCCTTAAGGAATACAAGATGCCAATACAGTTCCAACAGAAGTCTGCAGGTGGAAAACAAACAGGTCCATGTTTCTAGGACTGACTATGAGCCGTAACAGCCCTCAGTTAGAAAATCATGCACATAGTAAAATCTGGCATAATCCACTGGCAAAATCTGGCAAAATCTTCCAATGCCATTTTTCACAACAAAAGATTAGAGGAAACTGCATGGAGAAACTAATACAAACTCTTCCATAATACCACTGACTTTTCCCAATGATCTGCTTTCTTTCCTGGCCCCCCAGAAGTTACATCAGTGAGCTATGGAGCAAGTATTCAAGCAGCTGCTGTCCTATCAGTGTGTGCCCATCACCACTTTGTACCATGTTACATAGGGAAAAAGGTGGAACTGAGAGGCCACTCTGCTTAGCATGTGTCAGTCTTGAAACTGAAGAGTAAGGACCATGCCTCAATAGACTTCTATACAGCATTAGGTACCTAAATTTAGGTACTACAGCTTTCGAAGTTACAGTGATGCTAACCAAAGGATACTGATAAGTCTCATAAGGGTCAAGGGAACTGTACATTAAGGTTCATAAACCTTTAAAGTACAGAGTGCCCAATTCATTTATTTTAGGTAAAGAAGTAACGTGTTACGTGTTCCTTTTCAGAGACCTAAACCCACCATTTCTGCACAACAGCAAGCATCATTAAGTAGTCTCATCTCAGACAAACTTAAACAAAGCAAACAAAAAACCCATCACAATCCTCTTGTGCTACTGACACTCAGTATGGTCGGCTAGAGCACTGGTAATGCCCGAGTATGCTTCAAACCAGTACTGCAGCTACTCTGTTCAGACCACTGAACACTTGCTTCTGAGGCCCTGCCTCTGTGATGAATCCCTGCCACCCCCATAAGGTTATTCTCCAATAGCTGATGGTGGAAGGGGCAGAAGTAAGTTATGGTGAATCTAGTTCCAAAAAAGTTTAAGAAACATGGACAAAAACAAAGCACTTAAGCATTAGGGCAAACTTACAAAGTGCAAATGCCCTCTGAACACAGAGCAATTTGAAAAACACTTTGGTGGCAATCATGTCACTGAAAACACTCAGCTGACCACAAAAATTATTAATCTCTGTAGATTATGTTGGACAAGTAAAATCTGAATTTGCCACCTGTATTACAATCATTGATTGAAATAATTCTGTTCTGACAGTAAACTGCAGTAAGAAAACAACTTTCATCATTGACATGTCCAATCCATGACATACCTCAGTGGACACCTATGATCTAACCTAAAGGACAGTCACTGATCTCATCTATGGCAATTGTTGATGTTTTCATCCATGAATATATAATCAAATTTGTTGTGTGTCTGTGTGCCCTATTGAACTCTAGTGGCATTGAGTTTCACAGAATAAATATGGTTATTGTCTTAAAATTGCTAATTTCTGGAAGTTCACAGAAGACAAAAACTCAAATTGTCAAAACAATTTAAGTATAAAAAAGTGGCATTGAAATCATAGAATCATTTAGGTTGGAAAAGACATTTAAGATCATTGCATCCAACCATTAACCCAGCACCATCATATTCACCACTAAACCACGTCCCCGAGTGCCACGTCTACACATCTTTTAATTACCTCCAGGGATGGTGACTCCACCATTTCTCTGGGTTGTCTGTTCTGATGCTTGACAACTCTTTACATGAAGAAACTTTTCCTAATATCCAACCTACACTTCCCCTGGTACAACTTGAGGCCATTTACTCTTGTCCTGTCACTTGTTACCTGGGAGAAGAGACCAACCCTCACCTGGATACAACCTCCTCTCAGGTAGTTGCAGAGAGCAATAATGTCCCCCCTGAGCCTCCTTTTCTCCAGGATAAACAACTCCAGCTCCCTCAGCCACTCCTCATAAGACTTGTGCTCCAGACCATTCACCAGCTTTGTTGCCCTTCTCTGGTCACACTCCAGCATCTCAATGTCTTCTTTGCACTGAGGATGAACACAGGATTCAAGGTGTGGCCTCACCAGTGCTGAGTACAAGGGGACAATCACTTCCTTAAGAGTCCTGCTGGTCACCCTATTGATGATAAAAGCCAGGATGCCACGGGCCTTCCTGGCCACCTGGGCACACTGCTGGCTCATGTTCAGTCAAGCCTACCAGAGTGGCAAAGAATGCTCCTTAGCCATCTCAGTGAGGGCAAGGGACGGAGATCCACATGAGAGCAAAGACACAAAGCTTGTCGATGCATTACAAACCATAGAAACACCCAAGAACGGTCCCACAGAAATTAAGGCCTCTCCCAAAACAGGTGGCAGGATGAATAGCGCAACTCAAGCGCATCTACACCAAAACACACAGCATTGGCAACAAACAGGAGGAGCTGGAAGCCACTGTGCAGCTGGAAAACTATGACACAAAATCAATATAGTCAAAGTGCTAACTGAAGAAGCCATAGCATTCAACTGCATTCCAGAAGTCTCACACTGCTCCCTTCTACCTAAAATTTCTCTTAGAAGTACAAAACACTATGTTAATACTAGCATTCAAATAGAGCAGATCGTTCATATATCAAGTTAGCATCTACTGCCAGCCATATCTGCCAGCAGCACGCAGGGTAGGTCACATGTATGGAAGAAAAGCTAAATTTCTTCTGAACCGTAATCTCTCAGAAACCCAGTTATTCACATAGAACAGTTACCTAGTAAGATTAAATCACTGAAACAAAGTTAAAAAGAAGTTGCAAAGAAAGTGCTTTTAACTATGGAGTTAAATGTAGCAATGTCAGCAGACACAGAATTCCTGCAGCATACCGGGATTTAAGAGCCTCATGAGGCAACTACTACCTCCAACTTCTCATAGGGAACACCTTCCTAGTCTTTCGAACTCTTCTGAACTTCAAATTTCAATCCTTTTCCACAGATAGGTTGAATTCATTGTTATTTGTAATAGAAAAGAGAAACAGTTCTCCACAAAAAGTGATTTTTTCCATTGGTAACAATTCTTGATATAAATTCTTCACAGAACTCCTCTTTCTGCTTTTGTTGCAGGGTGTATTAATTGGTTGCAAACTCAAACAATGTGACTGAACTTCAGTAATTCTGTATTTAGTCCTCAAAACCAAAAGCAAAACTTCTGTAACAACACAAGATTGTTCATTATGATTCTGGACCAAAAAAAAAACAAAACCCAAAACCAATCAAACAACCTCAGCAAAAATCTGAAAGAGTTTGTACCAGTTTTGGTCCCACATCCCTCTGCATATTTGAACAAGCTCTACTAAAGACAAAGAAACTTGCTTTCCCTTTTTCACTGGCACTTTTACATTCTTGCTGATGCAAATTCCTCTTTGCATGTAATTCCAGGATAAGCAACAGTAGAATGCAATCATATATTTGGGGTCAAAGAGGATTAATAACAATAATAAAAAGCAAATGTAGTAGAGAATAAAGCAAATTTATTGCTCTAATTAAGACAGTCTTTTATTAAAACAAGTTATTTAGTTTAACCACCTAATCATGTGGCTGAGGAGTTCGGTTCCTACAGCTGAATTTGCAACACTAAGCACCAAATGTGTTCCAACACACAACAGCATGGTCCTATGACATGCCATAAGAAGGCTGTACCACCATCATCACAGTTGGAGAAGGACAACGTGCCATCTACTAGGACACTTTCGCGCAAGAAGTTTACTGAGTCTTAGTAAGGTTTGTTGAATCTTAGCCGTACAGTTGTTCTTGGCAGTATTCTCATCTTTTCATAGGCAGCCACACAAAGCTTCAATAATTTTCAAACTAACTCCAGTACACAAAAGCCTTTTTCACTCCCAACACAACAGCCTCCCTACTTCCAAAGCATTATTAGCCTTGATCACTCTCAGAAGTAACTTTTTTTGACATGAAGAAGCATCAGAAAAAGCAGAATAGTTGTTAGACTGGAATGCATAATGAATCAGAAGTAAAATTAAATGGTAGCCTTACATCCAGGATATGGTAAGAGTTAAAACATTACCATTAAAATTTTTATATTGCAGTAGGAAGTCAAGGTTTAGAATACACCACTCTATTAATGATAACAGGCCATGTAAATTCTTTGGGAGTCTTTCATGTGGTTGGTAATTTTAGATGCTTAAAATAAATCCAGATCTAATACCTTCCTCCTAAGCAATGAGGTTTTGCATCAAACCACTCATTCTTTGTATGTGTAAGCCACCAAAAAGTGACAAAGAAAGTTGCAAGCTTAGCAAATCTGGGAAATCTACCACATACAATGGCGAAGAAATAAAGAAAAAAAAATAATTCAAGATACAAATGGTGGGAAAGACTGCAATACCTGAATCTGTGCCGTACCCAAGCAAGGGAGTCGGAGCGAAAGACAGGCGCTGCCTTTTTGTTTTGTTCTCGGGCTGCGAGGTCCCCACCGGAGCTGCAGGGCCGCTGCACCACCCACAGCCGCCTCTAGTGGCACAGCCCGCGCACCGCGTCCCCGTTCGGGCGCTCCCGAACCTCTCTATTCGTGCGCCCTCCACCTTACTTGCTCCTTCACTGCACTACTCTGCAATTTCAGAATCCCCCGTGCAGCAAAAAAATAACCCCATTATTAAAAAGGGCAGAAACTAGAGTCAAATTACATCCCAGTCCTGCTGATAGGGACTGGCAACCAGGCACTCCTTAGCCAACCCAACAGAGATCACAACCTGCTCTGAAAATCCCACACAGACAAAACACCAAAAATGCTCGCTTATTGAGAAACTGTGGGTTTCCCCAGCGTTCTCCAGCTTTTTGGGGAAGAGGCAAAGCAGATAGCTCAGAAGCCCTACCAAAGAGAACAAACTGTGACTGGCACCCAACAAAACCAACCAGGCAAATCTGGGGGTGTAGAGAACAAGTCTGAATGCACAAAAGAGACACGATGGAGTGCACTTCACAAATTGTGGGGTGATTTTATACCTCTCACGCCTCTTCTTAGCTTCAAGATGTTATGCAGGAATGGGATTGGAGAAACGGGGGAAAAAATTCAAGATGGCTGAAGGTGTCTTGTCCGGATTTTCATGCACGCTCTAGAACTCTAGAGGGCACTCGAAATATGCCCTCGTCCTCCTCCCTCCTGAGCCGGGTAACGTGAGCGGCGGCAGCAGCCCGTCGTCTGCTTGCCGGAGTTGGTATTGCAGGAGCGATGTCTGCAGCAGCAGCGCCAACCCCGTGGAGGCGCCGCCTCACAGCCATTACTGGGGCTTCGCCCCAGGGCAGCAGCTGCTGGACCCAAGAATTTCCCCACCCAATCCTGGAGGCACCTCCTTCCACCCCTGCCCCCGGGGGAATAAGGGGGATGTGGATCAAGCCCTCCCTAAGCAGGGCTAGCAAAGGCAGAAATAGATACACAAATAGCACTCACAATGGAGCTCCCTCTCCTTGTTGGTCTCTGCCAAGGCTGCACCAAACTGGGCTGGAGCCTAAGGGAAAGACACGGGGTTAACACAGGGCAGGGAAGATTAGGCAGCGCCCCCAAGCAGCGTTTCCTTCGCCTGGCCAGGGCAGGTACCGCCTGCATCACTCACCACTTCCCTTTAATCCCAACCCTTAAAATAAATAAATAAATAAATAAATAAATTCGTTGCCCTCCCCGGGGGCGGTGGGGTACTCCTCACGGCACACCCACGCCGCCTGCCCCCGCTCAAGGAAAGGCGGACACGGAGCCCCCTCCCCGGGCGCCACCGCACCGGGGCCTTCTCCGCGCGAGTGCTGGGGGCAGAGGCAGCGGCGGCACCCAAGGCGGGCAGCAGCGACAATTACCTGCGAACTTGCCGGAGCAGCCCCGAACCGGCGTCTCGGAGGCCGCGGGGCCCTCAGCGGCAGCGCCCCGGCGCTGGGCGAGCGCCCGCGCCCCCCGCCCGCTCCCGCAGCAGTTACCCCCGGTCTCGGGTTTGCCCCCCTGCAGTCGGCCAGCAGCACTGCCGCCTCCTGTCCGCCATTAGAGGGACCCAACCGAACAATACGGGAGGGGAGCAGCGGCGGCGGCAGGAGACGCGGAGCGCCGCGCCGGGCAGGAGAGTGGAGGGAGGGAGGCACCCGCAGGGGGGCGGCGAGGGCGGTGGGTGGAGGACGCACCGGGGCAGAACAACAGCCGAGGGCCCGGCGGGGAAGGGGAGGGAGAGAGTTAAAATAGGAGGCGCTAGAGCAGACCCGGCCCTTCCCCCAAATGCCCCTGCCCCCCCCCTCGGGGCTGCCCCCGGGCGCTCCCCATTTACCCCCGCCGCCCCGCTCCGTGCCGCGACGGGTACCGGCGGGGCTGCCCCCGGTGTCGCTCGCGCCCCCTCGGCCAGAGGTGGCGGCGCGGCGGCAACACGGGGTACTTCGCCCGGGTAGCCGGGAAGCACGGCGGCTGCTCTCCCATCCCCGCCCTGGGGGCAGCTGAGCGCCGCCAGCCCCCCGCCAGCCCGCCCTGGTGAGGCGCAGCGCCCCGCGCCCCCGCCTTACCCGGCTCCCCACCGCCTGCGGGCACAGACCCCCCCCGCCGGGGACGCACGCACTCTGCGCTACTCCTCCAGCGCCTCAACTCTAACTCGGTCCAGTCCCAGGCGAAGCGCAGCTGCTGGCGAAGGGGAGGAGGAACCGGGCCAAGCGAGCTCGGCGAGATCCGCCTTCCTGCCCCGGCATTGGCTTTCCCAGAGGGCGGGCTCTGGCGCTGGGCTAGCGGAGTGGGTGCACCGCCCATCCATCAGAGCCGCCCGCAGCCGGTTGACCCTATAAACTGCCAATCTTCCTCCTGGCCACGCTTTGGGTTCTTCCCACTTTGATCCATCAGGTTTGAGGAACCCGGATCGTTGCCCACAGATCGGCTCGTTACCCGCGCCAGGGGGCTGCGCTGGCGTTCCCCGCGCCGCTCTAGGGCAGCGGTAACTTGCCGAAGTTGTGGGTGTCGCTGAGCCGCCTGGCCCTATCGGCCGGCGGAGATAGTGCGCTGCCCGTCCCGGCCGTGCACTCGGTCCCTGCGGGCGCCACCGTTCCGCCCGTGGGGCGCGGGTTCGCCTCTCCCGCTCCGTGCCCTGCCGCCAAGCCATAGGGCTGGCAATGGTCCTACGAGAGGTTCCGCTCCGCTCCTTCCCTTCCCTCACTAGGCATTGAGCCTGGGGCCATATCCATGATGGACAGAGCATGGGTAATGGAACCGCTCCCAGAGGGAAAAGGGAGAGTTCACGACTCTCAGGGAGGGCGCCTGGCCCGCGCCCCGCAGCCTGCCCCACCGAGCAGCGCCTTCTCGCCCGAGGAGGCCCTGCTGCCCCCGCTCTCCGCGGGGGAGGGCGCCATGTTAGCCGCCGACATGGGTCCTGGAGGAGCTGGTGGTGGTGGTGGTGGTGGTGGTGGTGGTGGTGGTGGTGGTGGCAGTGGCAGTGGTGGCGTCCTCCATTTTGTCGGAAGCCGCTGCGGGGAGCTTGGGACCAATTCGAACCGAGGCGCAGCGGGGCGTCCATTTGAAGCGCCTCTGCCCGCCTTCTCCGCGGGAAGAGGAGCCGGGTGCCCCAGGCAGTGCTACGGGGTGGGGACGAGCGGTCCTGCCAGGCGCCGGGAGCCAACTCTCCGCCTGCCCTCCGCCAAAATGGAGGATGCGCACTTTCCCTGCGCGGCTCCTTCCCCCGCGCTGGCCATCGCACTCGCGCCCGCTCCTTCGAGGACCGGGAGAGCGCAGCCGCCCGTCTGGCGCGCTCGTCCCGCTCTGCCTATTTACCCGTCCTCTTCTGCCCAGAAGAGGGAGAGAGAGAGCGCGATACCCGCCCTGCCTCCTCTAGCCGGGATCAATCTGTGTCAACCACGCGGAGCAGAGTCCCTCGGAGATACAGAGCCTGTTGTATGCGCGAGGAGCCGGGTTTCAGCCGCTGGCGCCATTTCCAACCCGGAGCCTCCCGCGGGACAGCCTTCCTCTCGAGTTGCGCAGGAGTCACTCAAGGGCTGTCTCCTTTCTCCACCATCCTTGATGTGTTTGGCTAATAATTTTCATGCGTAGGAGAGACCAGAAATTTTTTATCTTCCATTGTCACAACAATATCTCTAATTTCTTCCTAATGATCCGACCCAGAGACACAGGCTCCAGTCAACAACTCAAGCCAAAATCATCTACTTTCTTACTATATATTGTTGATGGGAATCACTGTGGATTTGGTTTTGTTGTTCAGGGTTGGTTGGGTTTTGTTGGGGTTTTTTTCACGACATACTACTCAACAGATGAAGCTGGGAAGGGCTACTTGGTGTGAGGGGGGAGAGTTACCTCAGGGCTGGCAGCACCTTGCTCATGCCTTCTAAAAAGGATGTGAGCTGATAGCAAAACAGCTCTAACAATCCCTGCCAAGGAAGAAAGTGCCATGTAGATGTATCCCCACCCATTTTGAAGGTCTCCTCCAAGTTGCCCTATAAATTGATACTTTGTTCTACAGCATCACATTGTCTAGCTATGTGTGTGAGCAGGCAGCTGTTGAAATTTCAACATTGAATCCCATTCACATTAAGTTAAAATTCTGATGAAGTTCGGAAAGAAATTCAAGAGGGTTTATGCATCAGAGATGGATGGTGGAAAACAAGTGGTTTTCTAATTCATAACACATTAAAAGAAACCTGTCGCACTTTAAAAAAGTAACCAAAGGATTACCATTACCCTAGCAAGAGACATTACCTAATGGTGTTATCTAGGACTATTATGTAGCAATAGAAGATTTACATTAATGTCTTAGATTATACAGCTCAAAAAAAATTTAATGTTTTTTCTTGCAATTTTGGAACTGTATTGAAATGTATTTATATATAAACATTTCATAAGTCCAGAGAACCCTTGTACCCCTGTAGACATCTAACCCTATTTTTAAATTTGTATGTTCAAATATAACCAAAAATAATGAAAAAATTTTTCCTTTGTTTTTTTCAATTGACATCAGGAAAAAGAACAAAAACGTTCAGGCACCTATGTAAATTCCTCTTCATCTATAAAACCATGTATAATTCTGATTATTTTTAAGAATAATCCATATAGAGCGATTTCTTTTTATGGTTTGAAAGAGTTAGCATTAGCTCAAACACTAAGCAGCAAAATCTCTTCATGAACGCCAGAGACCTCAAACTTACGTATTTTTAGGCTCCACACCACTGCTTTCATGGACAGGCCTGATGTCAGCAACTTCACTAAAAAATGTCAAATGTATTGACTGGTGGTAGATAAATTCAACAAAGCTGAATCAACCATTTCTTCAACAAAGAGTGACATCCTTCTATCTGTCATGGAGTAAAATTGCCTCAAAAAGCAGTCAACTGTATTTGAACTGAGAAGGAGTAATCAAATATGTTTTGAAGAGTTTATGTTTGAGCAGAAAGCTTAAGAACATTACCAAGCCAACCTTTAAGTGATGCATAGTATGTTCTAAGAACAGGATGAACACAGTTTAAGGCTACCTGCTGCTATCAGCAGTATTTCTCTGTGATAAAGAATAGTGGCATTTGTTCCAGAGTTAGAAGGAAACATCTTCCTTTGACTGAAGGACTTCTTCTGCCTAAACACTGTTTTGGACTGCATCAACCTAATTGTTCAGGTGTCTAGAACAGAGTCTAAGGAATGAAGAGGAAATACTTGAACAAGATGTCTATCACTACTTCATACATGTAACACTTGGAAAGCAGAAGCTCACGAAACCCTTCAGAACACAGTTTATTATAACTGATTTGAAAATTAGCTTGGGAAAAATTGTGTTTGAAGTGTAGATAAAGCTTATGTTTATAGAAATGTCTGTGTGTTTTCACCACCTGTGAAAGTGAAAATGAAGTGCAATCTTTTGTAAAGTATGTGACCCCAAAAAACGTGTCATTGTTGGCTTCTATACTGTCCCGCCCCACAAAGTTTGTAATCTCTGCTTTGCACAGTCTGATTTATTTTATTCTTTTCTCAACTCTCTTCCCCTACAATTTCTGCCAATATTTCCTTTCTTTTTTGTCCTTAATCTCACTTCTTTGTCTATTTAGCCTCAATCCTGCTTGGCCATCACGAAGAAGAAAGATGTGGACAAACTGTATTCGTTGATGGAACATGTGTTCTCATAGTCATGGCTTAATGGAATTCTGGTCTACTAGTTGGTTGCTCAACACAACTTCAAGAAATAGTGGTGGATGGAAAAGAGATTAAAAGACAAAACCAACCAACCAACCAACCAAAGTAGAATCTTAAAACACCTATGATTGGTAACACCTTGATCATTTTGGTTTTATTATGTAATATTCCCCTCTATCAGTGTTCCAGATTGTGGGTTTCATTAGGCATAGCAGCTATTCTTTATAGACTAAAGCTCTTAATGAAAAGATACTAAGGAAAAATTTCTTTATATGGGGGTAGTGAGGCATCAGAACAGGTTGCCCAGGGAAGTTGTGGATGTCTCATCCCTGGTGGTGTTCAAGGCCAGGTCAGATGGAACTTTAAGCAAGCTGGTCTAGTTGAACGTGTCCCTGCCCGTGGCAGGGGGGTTGGAACTAGATGGTCTTCAAGGTCCCTTCCAACACAATCCACTCTGATTCTATGATACCATATATTTATGTATGTTTGTACTGTACATAACAGAACCCATACAATTTTAAAAAACAAAAAAATGGTTTGTGCAAAATATTATCTGTGGTCTTCATTATGGTTGTTGAACTACATATACATTTCACGATATTTATGAACAAATCAATATGTTATCTATAAGCAGATTGCATTCTGCTGTTTAATTTGCAGCTTATTTAACCAAAAGTGATCTTTCAAAAGATCAAATAATGAGACAATATACACTATCCTATAAGATTACTATTAATTTCATAATATAATATGCCTTCAAATGCTACATCCTATATTTCAGTTTGGTAAAAGTAAATAATAACTTATGTTCTAAACTGGGCAATTTCCAACAGAAGACATTGCAATACTGTAAAAACTAATAATGTAATACCCAAAAAATTATTCCTCTGAAATAATTTTCAGGGAGGTTAAATAAACAACATAATCTACATGCAAAATAATTTTTATTAATTTTTAAACATTTGAGGGTTTTAGTTGGATAAATCTCTTGTCTTTATGGAGACAAAATGACACTGCAAAACGAAGTATAGGATCTTAAAAGTAGAAGAGATTGCCTAGGTCACTGAGTCCACTTTCTTGCTATTACAGGAAACTGTGTCATCTAATCCCTTCCAGAAACTTTTCAAGCTCCATCTTAATGGTAGTTTGATATGTTTACCCCCTACTTTTGTTGCAAATCTGTTCCAGAACTTCATTGTTTTGGTGGTTAGAAACCTTCTTCTAATTTCCAGACTAAATTTATTCAAGAATCCATTTGGGTTTTGTGCCAATATTCATGCTTTGGCTTAAATAGCTCTTCTCCCTCCCTGGTGTTTAACCCTGATATATTTATAGACGGTAATCATATTCCCTCTCAGCCTTCCTTTTGCTTGACTAAACACTGATTTTTTAGTCTCTTCTTGCTCAACAGATCTTCATTCCACTGATCATTCTACTAGCTGCCCCAGTCTGAACACATCTGTCTGAATGTGGGTTCAAATTCCCATAACATCCCATTTTAGGCTGATTACTACCTTGTACTGTACATCAATATTTCCATATCTCCATGAAATATTGCAGTCTTGGGTATGCAGTTGCCTTTTTGCACAAGTACATTAGATAACCACCATCTCTTCTAGTAGTACCTATGTTCTTTTCTACACTACTCATTTACTGGGAAAGTTCTCCATTAACCGCAAAATTTAGCCTCCAAGTGCATGACCTTGCATTTTGTGTTATAGCAGTTTGTTTTGTTTCCACTAGTTCAATCACCAAGGTCATTCATTGTTTTTCCATATGACATCCCACTGCAGCTGTGTTGATGATGCTGCCTAGTTTTGTTAAACCAGCTGAACCAATAAGCTTATTTTCTCTTCTTTGCCAAAAAGTAAGATCAATCCCAAGAATAACTCCCAAAGAAATCTACTAGTAGACACTATTCAATTTGACACTCTCCTGTTTGGTACTACCTGCTGCCATTTCCCTCATTCTGCTCTGGAAAATATCATCTTGTCTATGTGCTTAGCAACGTGTAGCAAAGCTTTTCGGCTAGTCAGTCCCTCTTTCCCTGAAAGCTCTCTACTTCATTATCCATTTTATGAACTCTGTTAGCAGCTGCCCCTCAAAGAAAGAGCAAATGATTTTCATTTCAAACTTCTGACCTCTTCAGTTCTGTTGTCTTGGTTAACTAGGTGTCTTAATTTACCAAAATTTGCCTTATGAAATCAAGAGGTTTAGATACAGACCAACTTTTTTTATTTTCTTTCCATACAATTTACCCCAAATCAACTTTAGGATCATTTTCTACCACCAGTTTTTCTCTACTGTCCTCAAACTGTAAGTCCCAGTCTAAAATAGCATCATTTCATGTTGGTTTAGTGATGTTTTGCTGAGAAAAGCTGTCAGCTATGACATTCAGCTATATTTGGGGCCCTGCCACCATTAATAACATTTGTTCTCCAACCTACTAAACCAATTGAGTAAAAAGAAAAGGCGAATAGCTTTTTGCCACCTTAGTGAGTTGAAGTGACTTATGTGTCAGCCAGGTACCAAAGCCCCCACAAAGACAGCACAGAAGAGCATGCAGCCTGAAGGAGGAGAGAATGACTCCCTTTCAGCAGGAGGGAGTTATTGCATGAACCTAGCTTCTCATCTTACCATAACCTATCTTTGGAGTGGCATCTGTGTATGTATTCGTATATATAAAGAAAATTCCCTATTCTTTCTAAATCCAATTTCTTTGTAGATTTTCATTAGAAGATCTCAAAAACTGTTTGATAAGAAATCTTAATCAAGTACTGGATTTGTTGAATCAAAGCTTTTCTAGTTTCTTAAACAAAAACTTTCTACTTAAGAGGTTGAAGATCTCCTGTGGCGTTTGTAAGAACAGTGTTGAAAGAGCAAGCTTCAGTATACCTTCACCTTTGTTTCTTTCCAGTAAATCTGGCATGTGGTATTCCTTTATTATCCTGGTATTTCTCATACTGAGGAACTTGAATAAGAGCAGGCTCCACAAGGTTTAGTGTATGGTTTTATCACAGGCAAGTTGCTGCATGATAGAGCTGCAGTAGTCCTGTCCTCTCCTCATTGACTGGCTATAAATTTGTGTCACCTTTCTGTGCTGACATGAGCATTCATGCGGCTAAAAATTGGCCAATTTTCATTTGTACCAATACATTGATCTCACTGTATGTGCAATCAGATGAGTGATAGTGCCAGATAAGGGGGTGCAGTGGGAAGCACAGGGGAATAATGTATATCCCATTTTTGAAACATCACTGATAGCCTGCATAAATCAAAGTGATGCTACATATATGAAAAGGAATGAGTAGGTTTTGACTGGTGATCTGGCTTCTGCTTTATCTCAGTAAGATCCACAATGTAGTTTTTACTTAGTAACTAGAATTGTTTAAAGCTGTCTGAGAGAAAAAAACAAACTTGAAAAACATGAAATTGTGAAGTGAATTTTATTTCATAACACTTAAATTTCATCAGTTTTAAAAACATTTTTAATAAATTTCTTGTAGCAAATTTAATTTAAAATTCAAATTATTTAAGATCATAATAAGATTCTCTTACTGCAAATCACTGTGATGATAGTTTTGACAATATTTTGACATATACTTCTCAGGCAAAAATTAGAAAAAACAGTCTTTTTTTGTGAACCTTTTCATTTTCAAAGAAAAGCCATTTTTCTTCAGTTTCATTCAGTGTCTGAGGCTGTTCTAGCAATTAACAAAAATGCTTTTTTAGGCAACTTGTCCTTTCCTGTTGGATGAGGACTGTGCCATAGTCACCACTACCTTCAGATTGGATTATTGCACTGTGCTTTTACTTGCTAAAAGGCCATTTGGAAAAATGAGTTAGGGCAGGACACAGTCAGGACATTTACTAGAGGATCTTTCCATCAGGGTTTTGTTAGAGTATAAAGTAAATGAGAGAGTATCCTAAACAGCACTGTCCCTTCCTTGCTGTCCCTGACTCAAAATATGTGCCACAAGAGCCTTGCAAATGGGAAGGATCCAACCTGACTTTCCACAAAGACAAGATTGTGTGATAAGACTCCTTACTGACCTTACCATTTCTTCCTTTAGAAAGACTACAAAATGGAACCTTGACTTGTGACCAGAAAACTAAAATTCTTGTTCTTCAAACATCTGTCATCATACTGCAGTCTCTTTTCACATACCCCAAATTTTTCTTCTTTCTTTGTTGCATTAACCAGTCCTTGATCCTCAGTTTCAGAGTCCTCACTGGTGCACCACCACCTCTAATGATGAATCTGTTGTGGTCTTCTCTTTAGTTCAGTGGTCCTTCAAAGGTCTGCATCCTTCTAGCATCCCTTAAGGCACCTTCCCTTCAATCTCTTGCTCTTACTCTCAAACTGTAATTTTCTTTTACAAACTTTTCTTCATTTTGTTCTAAACCATTCTTGCTCATTATAAATAAATAAGTTATACATGAAAAAATAATCAAAGCAATAGTAAGTTTACAAAGTCAAATGCTTAGAGGTTAGGAAATGCAACATTTCCTACATGCCCATGCAACAGTTGGCTTTTTAATGACATATCTAACAGGTCAAAGAAAGTGATTATCCCACTCTGTACTGGTGTGGCTTCACCCCGAGTATTGTCTGCAGTATTGCGCTCCATAACACAAGAATGATATAAAAATATTGCAGTGTGTTCAAAGGAGGGCAACAAAGATGGTAAGGGGACTAGAGGGTTTGACTTACGAGGAGCAGTGAAGGGTTTGTTCAGCACAGGGGAGAGTGAGGGGTACTGACCTCATTGCTGTCCACAACTTCTTCATGAGTGGGAGCAGAGAGGGAGGTGCTGATCTCTCTGGTGTCTGGTGAGAGGACAGAAGGGAATGGCTTAAAGCTGTGTTGGGATAAGTTCAGATTGGATATTAAAAAGTTTTTCACTGAAAGGGTGGTCAAGCACTGGAACAAGCTCCCCAGGGAAGTGCTCATGGTCCCAAACATGTAGGTGTTCAAGAAGGGTTTGGACAATACCCTTATATATATGGTTTAACTTTTAGGTTGTCCTATGTGGAGTCAGGAGTTGGACTTGATAATCCTCCTGAGTCCCTTCAAACTCAGCATATTCTACTATTCTATGGTTCTTCTGACACCTATCACTAGCATGTGACAGCCTCACAAACCTTACTCCATTTACCCCTATTTTATACAAAGAGAACATACGATTATATTAATGTCAAAAATACGTGTTATTTTGGCTGCCTGTTTTGGGTGGCTATGTTTGTCAAGTTTATGGTGTTTAATTTAGCACTTCATTTGGCAATCACATGTGACATCAACTTTGCTTGCAGTTTAGAAGTCTCCAGAGCATGAGGCTGGGTACCCGGAAAGCGAAAAATACCTATTTCTCATTGCGTCTCCCAAAACTGCATTAAATGAGTTTCAGCCTCACACAGGATCCCTTGAAATAATACAAAGAGAGAATCCAGTTGCTCAGGAGATATTCTTCTGTCCAAAAAACATAACTAACTTTTTCTTCTTGAAATCATCTGCCTGAGTCACTGCACTGTGTAGCTTTTGTACTAAGTGAGGAAAGGGCATACAATCAACAGGCTACTTCATGTCTCCTATGTCTTCTTTTTACACTGAACACTAGGTATCCTGTGTAATGGAGTAAGGAATGGCCTGTGGTACAAATAGTATGGGATCTCACAGATAAAAGACTATCATAATACATATATTCCAGGAGTTTAAATTAAGTTTTCACAAGCAACCTGAGTTTGAGTGCTCTCTAATTTTTGCATGTTTTAGTCTCTGTATTCTTAAAACTTTCCAAATTACTTTTAGGAGGTAACTTTCTAAAAGGCAATCCAGAAAAACAACCATCAGAAATTCTGTCTTGTTGAAGTAAATTTATATATGGCCTAACTTCCAGTTTGAGAATGCACATCCTGGCACATTTGAGGCTTATATCCTAGTCCCCTGTCTCTTTGAAACCTTGTTCTAGCTCCCATCCTTTCCTTATCTCTGTAATCATTCAGTCCCCTCAAGCATATCTTCTCACATTTATGTACTCCAGCAGCTCTTCCCCACTGGGTGAAGAACCTTTTCCTAATATCCAACCCAAACCTCCCCTGACACAGCTTCATGCTGTTTCCTTCAGTTCTATGGCTGGTCACCAGAGAGAAGAGATCAGCACTGTGAGGAGGTCTCAATCTCAGGAAGAGGTAGAACTTTAATGTAGCACATGAGACAGGAAGCTTACAACCAGATAACCTAGAGGAGAAAGTTTCATCTGAACTTGAAGTATTGTTTATGATAAATCCCTTTACAACCATGCCCAATGCCATAAAGTCTAACTCTATGCAGTTTGTAGACCTTTAATTTAATGGAAAATTGTCAACAGGTACATGTTACTGGTTTAAAAAATGGAATATTTTATTCTAGTTATGTTACCATCTTTCAGGGGCTCTATCCTGGCCAGTGCTATTTGGATCACAGTGAAATATGATTCTTCAGCACTGTTTTTGTAAGCAAGAGAACCATTATAGTCCTTAGAACAAAATGTTAAAAGGTTCTAGGAAAGTTATATGACAATTGTACTTGGTGAAGTTATGGACCAGTACTGCGGTGACCATTGATTGTTTACAATAGTCTCTGTGCTTACTTATTCTCAATCTCCAGCTTTTGGATGTTTGAAGAAAGCAAAGCCAATCTGTAGTGAGAGACATCATTGTACTGAGAAGCTCATGTGACTTTTGTTTTGTACAAATCCTAATTTTATTTAACATTTCTCCCATGGGAAATTTATGCTTGGTAGTACTAGAGCTCCTAAATGTGGAGGTCAGACATAACAGAACAAAAGGCAGGCACAGGCTGCATTGGAACTACTTATCAAGCTTTGGTATGAATTCTTCATGACTACAAATGTTTTAATCACTTTTTTTTCCCTTAAAGTTATAATATAACTCGCATGGGAATTAATTCTGAGGAAGTCTGTCATTCTGTGTTGATTAGGCACCCGAAGGTCTATTCTAGATTCATTCAGTAGAGGAGACACAATAGCACTTTCTGGCTTTCTGTCAGTGAAACCATCCTGGGCACCCTTATTTCAATAATAGGGTCCAGGTAGTTTAACTAGAATAAAGAATTAAGAAGACAAATGGAAAAATATTCTGTGACACTTAAAGTAAATGTAGTCTAATCAGTTTGGCAGAGGAAGACAGATGATTTTCATGTTACTGTTTATTTAGATGTGATTATACATAAGTAGATGGCACATCAAGAAACCAGTGAGAAAGAAATTCAGAATGTGGAACTGCTAGAGAACAGTTATCATCCCTTTCTTGTTCTTCTGCTATAAAAGAAACATTAAATTGTTCTATATTCATCAGAATATGTATCTTTTTATTTCTTTGGAAAAAGTTGGGATTGTGTCAAGAAATAACTGACTTTATTATCAATTTTTCTTCTGGAGGAAACAAATCAACACCCAGAGTTATTGGGAAACCCACTGACTAAACAAAGGTATTGTATTTTCCACTAAGCAGCTTTGTGTTGTTGGTTTTGTTGTTTGTAGCCATTACATATTTCAGAGAGCTTTTCAAGCGTGATTAAATCCTATTATAAGCATAGCAGGAAAAACTTGTGTTTTATTTACAAAGAGCAGTTAATAGTAGTTGACCAGTTATTTCTCCTGAATCGGGTTGCATTTCTTAACTTGATTTTCCTCCAGCAACAAACAGCAAGCGGCTTAATTTTCTTCACATTTACCTAGATGCAAACTCAGATAGATATTTTACAATAACTATTTTACAATAGTTTTACTGGACTGATTCAGATATTTTTGTGTGGATTAATGGGTGCATTCAGAATTTGTTGCAGTTCTGTATCGTCTGTCACTGATGGGAATATCATAATCACAATAGATGTATAAATACAGTGTGATGCTTTCAGAATTAAAATGAAACTATTTTACTAGAGGTAGAAGCAGAGAGGTAAACAGGAATTTGGATGGTACAAATTAAATTAACATCAAACCTTTCACTTGTATATTGTAAGAGATGCACTTCTGTAATAAACTTTTCTCAGTATATGGAGTAAAAAAGTCAAAAGTGTTTTAATTTTTTTTTTTCATTGTCTCAGAGGAGGGTTCAGAAGCTTCACAGAATTCCTACCACTCCCAATTGCCTCAGTTCTAGAAATCCTAAAGCAGGTGTTTCTTGGGCATTGATGACTTTTAAATTTCAGACTAAATATGGATCATTTAAAGAAAAATGTAGGGAAATGGCAGCATTTTCCTGTTTTAGTGTTCTCACTTTCCAATTATTACTTAGAAGTTGATGTACTGAATATTCCCAGTTATGTCCCAGCTGAGGTACTGGTTTTCTTGTATGTTTGGCATTGGCCCAGGGAACCTTGATTACTCTGCTATAAAATGAAGGAATCATGTACCATTTGATAGTAAGTGATTGCAAAATATTCAAGTACGTTCATCATTTAAAAAAATACTCCAGAGAAAAAGAGAATTAGTTAACTTTTCAGAAAAAAAAATCACTATGAAGTTTTCTGCATAGCACAGGACTTTTAAACGTAGGAATGCAATATTACTTGAATAGGGAGCAGAACTAATCTGGTATATTTTGTATTATAGAGAAAGAAACATAAAAGTTAAATGCTTGGAGAATTCTCCATTTATATGCAAGTTTAATAATACTGTCTTGAGGTCAACCTTCTTTGCCTAAAATACTCTTGAGAAGCATTATTCTGAGTCTAGCAAAAGCCAATGGAAACTGAAAGCAGTTATAAGTACCATTTGAAATTAAAACACTTAAAACCATATATGAATCAATAACTGAAAATATTTGCACCTACTATTTCTCAACAAGCAATAGAACATGCAAATAGGCCACAGCAAAACCCACAGATTTTCATTGTAAGCAAAGAAGATGTTGAACTCAGGAGGACAGAACTGTAAAAGGATTTAGCACATTAAGTAGTAAGTCAAGTGTATGTCCACTGACAAAGATAAAAGGAAGCAAAGAAAATTCTAGTGTATGCAGAGAGCTGGGGTGATCTGGTCAAAAACAAGTGCCACTACTGGAGTGGGAGGGGAAACACTACAGGAGCAGAAAGCAGATCTCAAGAATACCAGTAAGAACTCAAGAGCAAAAGTCAGGATCATGATTACAAATGAAATGCAAAGAACAGCAAAGAATTCCAGTGCTCATGAAATGTATGAGGTAGATCTCTGTTAAATACAGAGGCAAGGTCTATGATCAGCTTCTAACTTGTCTGCTTGTCAAGACTTGCTGTGATCAGCTGCAGAGCTGTTAGCCCAGAAAGTGACTCTCAGAGCAATCTGACTGGAGGACACAACAGGATGTAAGCTTTAACACATTGATGCTACTTGGATTTCTCAGTGGCACAAGTGAACAACAGCAGCTCTCAGCTGCATGCAGCTGAGTGTGGTTTTACAGGGAATAGAGCAAAGTGTTTAAAACCAAACAAAGTAGAAGTTCTACTGTGAACATGTGGCAATATTTCCACCTGAATATGAGGAAGAACTTCTTTACTATGCAGGTGACTGAGCACTGGACCAGGTTGTCCAGCAAGGTTGTGGAGACTCCCACACTGGAGATATTCAAGAACCATCTGGATACAACCCTGTGCAATGTGCTCTAGGAAGACCCTGCTTGAGCAGGGAGGTTGGACCAGATAACCCACTGTGGTCCCTTCCAACCACACCTGTTCTATGATTCTGCGAATACCACTGAAAACATTAATTCCATCAATGAAAAGCTGTTTTTAGACATTTTGACTATATAGTACGATTTGCTAAAGTTTGTTTCTGGGAATTTTAGTCATTGAAGCAGCTCCATTACCTAACACAGGAGCAGAACAGCTAAATTCAAATGAAACGTTATACAGTAGAGAAAAAAATGAGTTGGTCTCAGCAGACTGAAGTTTCCAGTTGTCATTACGTTTTTTACTCTAAAATGATCATTTAATATCATAGTACATTTTTGAATATCATTTGTCATCTCCCTCTGGAGGCAAGAAAAGCAGTATTTTTAAATATCTTAGGATGATACTGAAGGCTTCTATATTTTTCAATCTAAACCTCTTAGCTGTGTAGAACCCAACCATATTTGCATTGACAAGAAGTTCTGAGAATTGGAAAAATAACACCTGTATGGATATGGAACACCAGTATGGATATGGAAAGCAACTTACATTATAGATGACATCTACAAATTTTAATTCTCAGGGTTGGAGATAGCACCTTTGTTGAGTGATAGCTGGATCCAGGTGGCCTCTTCTATCCACCACATGATAGAAAGAGTCCACCTCAGCAGGGATGCTAATGTGAGACTGGGAGGGAAGCTAGGAGCAGTGCAACATGGACCTTTCACCCTTATCTGTAATCAAAAAAAAAAGGAATATATGGAATGGCAGGTGTCTAATTAGATAAACAAATATTTTCAAACACTTGGTCATAAAGGTACAGAGATGAAAAGTAATGACCAACAGAATAATGGACTTCTCACACATTTGCCATTGGTGATGGCAGGTGAGATTATCAAGATTCACAACTAGAAGCAGCTCCTCTGTTGTGTATAGCACAAATGGAATTCTGTGGAAACAAAGAGATGCAATGTGAAATCAAAAGTGTGCTAGTGCTGGCTAATACAGATCTTATTATAGTGAGAAAAAGAACTTGCTCAAGTGAACAACTTACTCCATCTTTATTTGCTTAAAATTATAGTTTAGAGTATACCAAAGATAGTGTGAAGCACCAGAACAGTTATTCCCGGTAAATTTACCACTGTGAGTAGTAAAAATGACAATTATTACAGACATAGCCTAGTATCTATCTTCTGCAAATAGAAACTACAAAATCAAGGAGAATCACAACCACAATACATGTAAAAGAAACTGTCTTGCACCTCTGGGAATGGCTAATTACTCTGCAGCAGTCTGTGCACACTGAGTGATCAGAAGGGGTCAGCATGTGACAGTGTGCCATACCAGCTCTATTTAGAACATCAGACAAATATTCTGGGACTTTTCAGATACTGATCAGAGGATGAATAATTAATTCCATTTCAACTACTGTGCATTTCAACTACTGTAGTTTTAGGTGCAAAAGGTGCCTGAAATAGTCTTCAGTATTCTCTGCAAAGAAGTGTAAATAGTGAAAGTAATAAGGCCCACAAAGAAGAATTCCCTGAATAGACAATAGGTGTCAATGGCTCAGTTCACATATGAAGAGTTCCAGCTGCTTTTGGAGGAAATGGTATCAAAGTGACACATCAGCCTCTTACCCTTTTGCCATTAGTGGATTAGTGAAATGATTCATTCAGCCATTTGAGAAAATCTGTGCTCCCATTCCTGCATGGTATTAAGCTAGCTAGCTCAAGATAGTTACCCACATAATAATCTTCTGTCTGTAGAAACATACTCTATCAATACCGTTTGCAGGACTTAAATTAAGACCTCACCAGAATGTCCTAATCCTTAATGTACAGGATACTGAAAATAAATATTATGACTGAACAGTTACAGCTAAAAACATCAGAGCAAGCAGTTTTCATTAGGAAAAAAATGTATTTTGGAGGCAATTTAGAAAGGTGGAGTAATTGGGACAGAGACTGATCCTATCCTCTGCTTCACTAGGCTGAAACCTCATAGAACTAATTAGGCTGTGGAGAAGACATGGAATGATAAGGCTAAAAGAGTCTTGTAGCCCATTGCTTTAGCCCAATGCAAAATGAATTATATCTTTAACATTCCTGGACTGCTCTTTAAAACTTTAGCTTGTTTTTAAACAACTTCTACAACCTCATGAATTTTATTCCAAGACTTCAATACCTTCAACATTCAAAAGTTTTCTCTAACATCCAATTTGAATTTTTCTTCTTTTTCAGAACAAATGTAAACAGACTATATTTCTAATTTCTTTCAGTCTGTACTTTCTGCAGCTCTAGTAATTCTTTTGATTTTCTTTGGACTCTTGCCAATTGATGCATGACTTTTTTTTCAGTGCCATGAACACAGCATTGTATCAGAAGAGTCTTCAGAGCCATACAATGTATGCTTATTTCCTGTGTCTTGTAGACTATATTCCTGTTTATTCATCCCACTATTGCTAGGGGTTTTGTAACACCATTGTATTTTGGCAATACACCAGGAGTCTCACATCGTTCTTTGCATAACAGTCACCTGAGCACTTCATTGTTCTCCATCCTACATATGATTATTTTTGCCTGAAAGTAGCATCTTTTCCCTGTTGAGTTATAGTCTTTTTTTCCTCCAGATGATTTCTCTCATTTACTTTTTTGAATTCTAATCCTGACTAAACACAGCTAAAATCTCTCCCATTTTTGTGCAAGGTTGGATTATCTGTTTAACTACTCAGGTACTTTTTGAAATAATGAACAATATTGGACCCTGTCCCTGCAGGACACCAGTTAATATGCTGTCCACTCTCCCACTTGTACAGAGAACAGTCAATAACGACACTATTAGTATAGTTTTGCATTACAGTAGTTTCATCTTGGTCATGTATCTCCAGGTTATTTATCAGGCTTTCACATACAGGAATATCAAACTATTACTTCAGTCAGTATACAAAACATCAACCAGTTCTTCATCTGTAAGACCCATTAACCAGACACAGAAGACAGTTGAACTAGCTTGCTATGATTTGGTTTGTGTTGGTTGTAACTTTTTTTCTTTCTGATTCTTATAAGTAGTTTGTTCCAGCATTTTTACAGGAAAAGACTGTTCGGTTTATATTTCCCAGATTTATCTTTCCCCTATTTTAAATGCTTTCCTTTTTCTAATTACTTTTTAGGATTTGTCAAAGATAGCTGATAAGTACTTTACCCATATCCTAGACTGAGGTTTCTCAGGTTCAGGCAGTTTGAGAGTACACAACTCAAAGTATTTTCTTATCTATACTTTCCTATTCTTGGCTGAGTACTTACTCCTTTAACTATGGGCCTTTTGCTACCATCTGATTGCAACTGACCTTGGTGGTGGAAGCTGATGCGAAAAAAAGGCATTAAACTATTAGATGCCTTGATAACTTTCTTGTGTATTGATCAGTGGGCTAATTCTTTTCATGATATTCATGCTATTGCTAATGTATTTAAATACTTTTTGTGCACTTTGGCCTTTCTGATTTTTGTACCTTCATATTTATGCTATATATTTTTATTTCTTCCCTGGTAATTTGGCCTGCTTTGCAGTTTCTCTGTGTTTCCTTGTTATTTAAGAACTCATGGTTTAACCAGATTGGTCTCTTTGTACATTTACTGTCTTTCCTATACAATAAAAGAGTTCACATTTTTGTATGTACGTTATTAGGGAACTAGCAGTTTGTCCAATGTATGCTTGTTTTTACTTTCTCAAAGATCCTCAGTTCCTGTTTTCTAGTCTCTTCTTCCTAGGTGTTCTCCTAACTTGCCATTTTCAACCAGTTCCTCCGTTGGTTAAAAATGTATCTTGTAGAAGCTTCCTACAAGGTGCTTTCTCCTGCTTTATCAAAAAGTCTTCACAAACTGAACAGTCTGTGTCCCATTCTGTTCTTTTTCCAACTTAAGCTTAAGTAATAATCTACATTGCTATCAAATAATTTCTCCGGATCATTTGTCTACAATTAGATACAAATTTGGTTTACTGATCTATAATATGTTCTCATTCTCACAGTGGTGACACCCATTCATATTTCCTTTATTCTTTGTACAAAGATCTTCAGCATAAGATGTCCCTCTACTACCTGTAGTATTGCTTATTTCCTTATCTGTGTCCTTTTACAACAGGTTTTACCCCATTAGTATTCTAACTCCATGAGAAACAATACAATATGTTACTCCAATTTGATCATAACTTGAATCATGTACTAGGATTTAAGGGTCTATAAACACAGTCATTTAGAACAGCATTTAAGTAGAAAAGTGAGGAATGGGGGTGTTCATCTCCTAAGCATCAGGTGAAGACTGAAGATTCATGAATGCTTGTACTAACCATGAAAACTCAGGGGTTCTGTTTATTTGAAGTTATCCTCATCATCCTGTAAATTTTTATGCTGCAAGACTCAGAGTTTTCCTTACTCCTTCTTATGCTTCAGTGGGGATCAGCAATTTCTCAGCCTAAAAGACTTGTCTGGCGAATCCCAGTGCACTCTCCATACATTTTTGGGGCCCTTGAAGCAGTCAAAGTATATCAGGACAAGGGGTTCCAGTTAGCTTTGCTGTGGGTTCTCTGCTGGAGTAGTGGTGGCAGGTGTTGCCTTCCCCACTATTCTGGCAAGAACAGTATCATAGAGTCATGGAATATCCTGAAATGTAAGGAACCCACAAGGATCATTGAAGTCCAAACTCCTGGCCCTGCACAGGACAACCCCAAGAATCACACCAAGTGCCTAAGCACCAACCCTGTTACCTACTCCCAGACAGGCCTAATGGGGATCCCGCTGGGGGATGACTCCTCTCAGAAACAATGAAGTGATTACAAGAATACTTATCTCTTTCAGAGAAGCAGGAGGAGCAGGAACAGGTATGCATAGACAATACTCTGTAGCCAAGCTATGCAGGTGTCTTAGTCTGAAAGAAGTTATCTGTGTTCTTTTGTCTGTTCACAGAGTTCTTTCACTAAGTTGTAGTT
Source organism: Manacus candei (assembly GCF_025592945.1). Lineage (NCBI taxonomy): Eukaryota > Metazoa > Chordata > Aves > Passeriformes > Pipridae > Manacus > Manacus candei. The sequence goes on from NW_026138062.1 coordinate 37,036,511, forward strand.
TCTGGTCACTTTTCTTATTTAGGCTGGGAGATTACACACCCTCAGTCAGTCATACATAATTCATGACTGCAGTATTTCATTCTCTACCACATGACCAGAAATTTGCTTTTTAAATACAAGTCCGAGATTTTTTTTTAAACAATATTGTTCCAGGAGGTAGACAGCAGGCACTAGGATATAATATGTATTTTTTAATCCTACCCTAGATAAAGTTAAATCTCAATGTCCTAGAAAAACTCTAGAATGCATTATTCAGATCAGGTAGATTTTCTATCGTTATTTGTTAGGCTAAGAATGAGATACTAAGATAGACATTGAATAAGCAACTGATTTTCAAATGTGATACCTGACAGTTCCTAATGAACTTACTGGCAGCTGTAAATTACTGTTGCCCCAAATCAAACTATATATTTAGAAACTTAAATATGGATAGAAATAGTAATTCTAGATTTCCCTTAGAAAACTGACAATTTTGGGGGGATCTATAATGTGACTGTACAATTACCACACACCAAAAACTCCTTCGCCCTGAGATTAAACAATGGACTTTCCATGTGACACGTTCTATTGTGAGAAAGAAACTTTACTTGAAACTGTCCCTATTTAAGTAATTTTCACTGTGCTTTAGCTCAGAATCATTCTTGTTAATAATCCTTATACAGTGCAACTGAAATTGTTACTTGGGTGCTTTCATCAAAACTACAAACCAAACCAAAACATACAAATTAAATCCAGTTGTTGCTTTCTGAAGACACACTTCCTCTGCTTGATTGTCAATGAGCGGACAGAGCTGAGATCCACTTTTTGACCTTTGATGACATTATGCACACAAAGAGGTGCTAGGCAATAGTTCACAGAGGTAGCACCTCTCTTGGAGAGTTTGCAGGCTTTCAGATGAGTTACAACAGAGAGGAAGTTGCTCAAAACTTGCTCATTGGTCAGCTTGACCAATGTATTTCTGCACATGCCCCACTTGGTGACTAGTTTATTATTCAGAGGCCATCTGATATTAGCATGTCAGGTTCTCTCTCAGGGGTGTAATTTTTACCATGGTAATTAGTCCTAGGTAACCTTCGGGCAACCTTCCCCCCTTCTCCCCCGTATCCCTGGACATGTGGTGATTCATCTTTGACGTTAACACACCATTGTTGTTCTTGTGGTATCTTGTGATTCTCCAGTTTGAGGACCACAGTATTAGATCAAAACTGTTGAAGTCAGGTGATGCAGTCCTGAGCTCATACATCCCCCACCCCTCCACCCCCCGTAATATAGAAATAGATCCCTCTGAAGTAGTGGATGCTAAGATCTAGGTACTACAAGGTATTTGGCTGTCACACTGTAGTGGCTATAGTGCTATATAACTTGAATATTTTAGGTTGAAGCAGTTTTAAACCACATGCCAGTGCTGCACCAGGATTTTTTTCTCCATCATCTGGAATTCAAAAATTCAAAGTCTGTCCAACTTTTCAAGTCAAACAAATTTAATAAAAAAATACAGGACTAAAGATAGAATATAGATGAAAGCTTAATTGTGCTGCAACAGTTCTACAGCTGTAACGGTACACAGTTTCTATAGGTAAGAGTGAACCAATTGAATTGCATATTTACCTACAGTCAACAACAATGTATTCTAGTGAAGTAATCACAAAACTGGGAGACATGTACCAGCTCCATCTGAGTAATAAAGATGTAATATTCTGCCACTTAACAGTCAATTAAGTAACCACAGTTACTTTTTACTTTGCAGTTACTCCCAGTCAGTATCTGGACGGTGAGTAGAAGTGGTTTGGTAATTGTAACTAAGAAGAAATGTGTAACTTTGAAAGCCATGCTGTCTGGAACACTGGTATTTGGGATACTAGGTATGTACACCAGTGTGTCTTTCTAGTTGATGGATAGTTTCATGACCAGTTCCATATAGATCTTTAAATCTGTTGAATGGAGACAAATGGAAAGGCAGAACGCATGCTCCTATAAAAATGTCAACGTTGACAGCAGCATCTAGTCTCCAAGAAAAAGCAGGCTGATGAATGTTCTTCCTTCACCATTATTTCACTGTGTAGCACAACTAGCTGACGATGTAGTGGTGATCTCTAAACCACTTTTTACTGTAATTCTTGTCATTCTACATCAAATAACTTTGCATATCAAGAAGACCTCTGTAATTTCTGAAGGTATTTTTTCATCGAAACTTCATTCAAGCTTGATCTCTCTGTACCATTTATCCATTAATTTAAGTTACCTGGAGAGCAAGTTTTGCATTTATATGTCTTTCCACAAGTTTAGAAAAAGAATATTAGTTGCCTTTGATCGCCTTACTGCACTCCTCTGTATAAAGTGAGCTTTTCCCATACTTCTCCAATGTACTCAGTTTTCCTTTTTGTAGTGTTTGCTCCTCTGATCCTCAAACGTATCTGTTAGGAAAAGTAAAAGATTCATACCAGAATATGGAATATATATTTTTAATTCTTTAATTAACCAAAACTTTTATCACACTCTCAAAAGGATTTGCATCTGAGGATGCTGGGATAGGTTTCCCTGGAGTGATTTTGAAATCCACAAATAATGTTTTATAACAGGAAATACAGTGCTTCTCACAGGCAGCTCTTCTCTAGATTAAACATCCACACTGTCTGGATGGACTGCAATCTATGTTCACTGATTTATGTGTATTTTTCACCCATTTTGCACAGTATGGTCTTCTGAAAGTTCACTTGGCAAGAAACAGTTCTTACTAAGTATAAAGTGTGAAATCTGGCAATAAAGTTTTAAATTAAACCCAGCATTTTTCAGCCGACATTCTGGCAACTGCTGCCTTACTAAACACTATCAATTTATAGCCAATATTATGTGTAGTCTTACAGACATGTCCACCACCATTTTTTCAGAGCAACGCACTCCCAGCCACTGAGATACCAGGTATCACAAGGCAACAAAGGTTGGGCAGGGATGACTGCAACACCTCTGCTGAAGATATGGTGAATGTGGTCCATAAAAATGAATAAATTGAAAAAGAAATAGACAAATTACATTATTATCTTTCAAATGAATTGTCCATTGGATAAGTGTCCTGTAAGAGCAAATACACATTTGGGAATCCATCCAAGTCACCATCAAGGTAAGTGATGCTTAGTCCTGTTGGCAGAGGGGATCCTGCCTTGGGAGACAGCTCTTGGTCCTGACATGTCCAGGCATAAACAGATGGATCAGTGTAGAGTGAACATCTATTTACTATATACATAAGAAAGAGAATATACTTATTAATATTTAAATGCTCTCTTCTTGTGTACAAATCAGTTATAGGATTGTGTAAATCAATTACTTTGCCTACAAGTTAAACTGATTGCATTGAAGGTTATCTATGCCATGTGTAGGCTTATTCCTAAATTCTGTCCTAATATGGAGATGAGGATTGTTCAGACTCCTGCACTGTTGAAAACCACTGGGACCTCTATCACCGCATCCTTCCAGCATCACAGGCAGGGATGTGCTCTGTTGATGACCATTTCCCAGTACTCCCAGAGGCGAAGGCACACCCTGTGCAGAGGTTGAAGCTGCAGTGTTCAGCGCCCTCTTTAAAAATGGCATCCAGTTCCCATAGTTCTCAACGGGAATGAAGCCGCCGTCACCCCCAGGCCTCCATTTGGAGAGTGTGGTGGCTTTGTGGCTGGAGGGTGGGCTGGGCTTGCCAGTGTGGCAGGACTGTGAGCTTGATCCATTGGGAACAATGGCACGGGGCTGGAAAATGGCAGAACAAAACACATCAGCCTGAGACCTCAGGAAGAAGAGAAGGCATTGTGGAAGGGATCAATTATTCATGAGTTTCTCACAGGCGACTTTATGTGCCCGCCTCTGCTGATGGATAAACCTCCAGCTTTAGTGGAAAATAAAGTAATAATTAGACAAGGAGTTTGATCATGAGTGCTAAATAACTATTTTAAAAGGTAACCCATGGTAGCACATTTTCTAAAAAAATGATATGAGCTTAGAATAAAAAATGTGCAATGCTATGCAAGGCTATAGGGATGTAAAATAAAGTAGAGAATTGCACATGTTTTGTAACACACGCATGAAAATGCATGAAAGTAATTCCCACTTCAAAATCAACCTTGCCACTTACTGCAAGTGCAGCTAGATCTCTTGCTGTTTGTGTAGCCCAGCTCCTCCTCCCAGCTCACTCTGCTGTCCATTCCAATACTGCCAATTTTTGTGCTTATTGCAGCATTTTTTCTTTTAACACTGTTCATCCTTCTGTATTTTATGGGAACATTCACTGATTCCTGGAGTGGAGGGTACTCGTCTACAGCCCATGCCAGAGAAAATAGCTTCAGCCCTCAATGTATTTTGGTATTTTGGCCAGCCATCTCCCCATCATCCAGCACTCTGTCTTGGGCATCTCCCACTAGCAGCAGAAACTGGAAGCAGTGAGGGTGATGTTGCCATGCTGATAAATGAAGACTTTAATCCTTTCAGTGCACTTGCTCTGCAGGTTGACACATACTGGTTCCTCACACTGGTCGCTGTAAGAGTAGAAGACCCTTCCATAAGATTTATTATGAGGAGATCAAGGCTTATTTTGCTTAGGAAGACTTTCCTGCCTGGAAGAGGCAACTTTTCCAGAGACAGTTTTAGGTGTTTTCTCCTCCTGCGTTCCAGAAGAAAACTCTCCGTGGTATGAGAAAAAGACAAGTCTTTGCAGACATGTTTGAAGGTCCCCACAGAGGAGGGGCCAGGGACGTTAAAAACCCTAAGAAGAACAGGGGGCATGTCTTTCCCCAGGCCCAGTGTTTGAAATGCCATTAAGGTTAACGTTCTTCAAGTCTAGTGTTCTTGACTTTGGAAATAAATTTTCCTACAATCCTTCCACTACCTGGCATTTTGGGGGTACCATGATGTTTTCTTACTTCACAGTCATGCATCTTCTTTCTTATTCCTTCCACATAAGGGCAGATTATCTTGCATTTGGTTCTCTATCATCTGTGTTCTAGACTCAGCCTTATCTGTCTTGATAGGTGGGCTGGATGCCACTGTTCTCCAGTTATTTTCCTTTCTATCCCTATTATTGACCTGTATCTGTAGCTTTTTCCTGTAACTCATATGACAGTACAGCTTGGAAAGATGCCTTTTGCCATTTTTTAAGTGTAACAAAGTGACAGTTGGACTCACCAGATGCTTTGTTGTGTGTACCTAACATCAGGTCTGTTTCTCTGATTATAGCAGAGTCCTCTTTGCCTTATCTTAATTGAAATATAATCTTCATGATTCTTCTGCTATTCTTAACTGAAAATAGGGAAACTGTTCTCTAGTCAGTCTTACCAAGGCAAAGCTAATCAAAGCTAATCAGTTTAGTCCCTGAAAGAATGCACCTTGATGGATCAAAATTGCCTAACAGCACTCCAGGTCTCTACTTAGCATTTGATATTCAGTCTTGCAGCTGCCTTTATGACCAATTTTGCCTGTGCTCAAATTCTATCCAGTGCAAAACCATTTACATTCTGCTACAATGTATGGTACCCTGTCTAAGTGTGACCATCAGCCAGGTTTAGGTGACCTAGTCGTGGACCAATCATATAAAGATTCCACTTGGTCATGTGAGAAAGGAAGAGGAAAAATAAACACAAGGAGATGATTATTTCCTAATTTCTTTTGATCTATGAGAAATACTGAGAAAGGATGCATTATTTGACACAGAGAGCTCAGGTAAAAGTCATCAAGTTATTGAGTTACTATAAGCAATCTTCTCTCACCAGGTATAGCAGGCTCAGGGATAGCAGTATCCCTTCACAGCTGGACCCCAGCCAGTCTATTTTCTCTCTCCATTTTAGGGCTTCATTGATGCCTGACACGCCTTAGAAAGTGTGTGCACATATCTGAGGACACTCTCCTCACTGTGTTCTGCATCCATCACATTCAGCACAGTGTGTCAGGATTGGGCTAGTTTGAGAAAAAGTATCTCAAGGGCTCTGGCTGCAGTTCTCCGCTGAGTACCCACCAAATAAGTTCATCTGCAAAAAGCCGAATTAGCGACTGTGACCCTATAGTTTCAGGTTTAATTATGTTCAAAGGAATTGGACACAGGACTTTGGACATTCTAGGAACCTGGAATGCCACTGGGTTCCAGGTGCTTCTGCATCATCACATTATTTTCAAATTTCATGCTATTTCCCATATATACTAATAGAGGCACTCATCCCTAGCCAGTAGGCACACATCCTTGGCTAGGATCAGGCACGTGTGTGTCCCACTGTGCAAACACTCTGGGCTGATAGGTTTGCATGTAGTTTGCTTTGTACATTGTACATGGCAAAGTAGGTTGCGTGGACAATGCTTCTGGGAGGCATCAAGTGGTCATGTGAGCTGATTTGCAGAGTTGTGGCGGGGTATCTACATTTAATTTTTTTTTTTATTCTTTCCAGTCCTGTTCCTACGAAGCAGTATATTTGGTCCCTTGCTGGATAAAAAGAAATGACCACAGTGTCCCAATTTTTCTCAGAATTGGAACACCTAATGAACATCACTTGCTTTGGGGATTTGTCCTGCTCACATTCCTGCCATAGGATATCTGGGATTTTGTGTGCGATAATATGCTACTAATCTTGGGAATTTATATTTGAAGAGTTCCTTTCATTTGAGAATTCAGAGTGCTAAAAAGTTAATTCATATTACATTACATTACCCTTGTGAAGCAAATAAACATTTTTCCCAGTGAGGAAACGGAGATATTAAGAAGATCAAGATTTTGCAGTCTGTATGCCTTATAGACACCTATATAAAAAATGGCCTTATTTTTGCAGGTAGTAAGTACTTAAGGCTTCCACTGATTTTACTCTCTAGCTTTTGTCACGTGCTTTTGAAAATAGTCACTTAAATAAATGGCCCTGGGACACAAGATGATGTGTTAAATGTGTTCACATAAAGTATCTGCCTTTGTTTGGTCTGACATACAACCAGAAACCCTAGTTTAACTCCCTTTACAGTCCTTAATATCAGGAAAAAACATACCAAAGAAAAAAACAAACCACACCCCAAACCAAAAAGGAGCTTATATATCTGTCTCATCTAGAAGCTGGTAAAATGTGCTGTTTATATCTCAAATTTCTACATGGGAGAGCCCAATTCCTAACAGATTTCTTCATTGCTGTGCAATGAAGCAACCTTGCTACACTACAGATTTAACCAGTGACTTGCAGTAGCTGTCATCCAGTGTGAGTAGCACCGAGGACCTGTGGGAGCAGCTTATTCTGCCCTGTAACTAATCAGTCACTGGTGCAGGGAAGCACTCAGGGCAACAGTTCCTTGCTACTAGGCTTCAATGGGATTCCAACAGGAATAGAAGCTGGCTGGCTACAGGAGGGTTGTCTTTAAGTGCAAGAGGTTTTCTTTGAGACCCTGCTATCACTGCAAGGCTGCCTGACTTGCAGGCATGTAGAGCAGTTTATTGTATTTGCTGAATGAGCTAAACTGCCCTTTCATTTACTTTGAGATTAAAGCTTGCTTGAGAGAATAACCAGGGAGCCTGTGGACTTCTTTATTCTGGTCTGAAAAGAGATAAAATGGGCTATACCAGACTATTACCAGGCTATGACACTGGGGGAAAAAAGTGGGTCTACATTAAAGTTTTCACTGGGCTAAAAGATTGTTGTTAATTTTACTATCATGATTCAGTGTGTTACATTTCTCAGCTGCCTGCCTGGTAGCTGAGCTACCTTTCTTGACAAGATAATCTTACTTTAATCCTAAAATGAGCTGGGAGCAAGAAATATGTGCTCCTATCTCATTTGCTTGAGTTTAGCCTACTATTTTAGCTCAAGTCCACTTTGATGGGCAATGTACCAGAAAGCTGGCAAGATTTGCACAAAAGATGGCTGACAGAGGGATAGAAAAATTTTAAACTTCAGCAAAATCTCCTCAAATTCCTCAAGTGAGGGTGTCACAGGGACAGACTCTTTGTCATGCTCATGAAGATGGATACCTCCAAATTCCAAATAGGGACGGAGATAGTACTTTAAGGAGTATTCCTTCCCTCCCTTCAGGTGAAAGGAAGCCTCTAACAGATGCTGTTTGAGATGAGGATGGAATGGTAATACCACATTTATTAACTACCAATGCCTGCTAAATAACCTTTCACTTGCTGCTCTTCTTCTCCCTTTATTCTTTTAGCTGGATTAGTTCTCCCATTCTGTTCACATGTGGCTGTATAAGCAGCAGAGTAAGGTGTTAAAAAACCCCTGCAGTAAGAAATAAAACAGGGACAATAAGAAATGTCAGGGGAAAGAATGGAGCAGAGGTTCTACAGACCATTGGAAGTGCTGCTGCTGGGCATAGCCACACTCACACAACCTAGATTCTCAGAGTTTTACAAAAACGATAAATATCTAGCAAATGTTAAAATCTGATCTATGTATGGTATAATTTTAGACATACACCTGAACTAACAAATACCAAATAGCAATTATAGCAAGTTAAAAACAACTTAATGCCAGCATACATAATATGAGATTAAACTTAATTTTCTGATATCAATTTTAATTTATCAACATTGAGATAATTGAGATTTTTTTTTAACAGTAAAACTGTACATCTGCTATTTACATCTACTTCCTAGACAGGTCAACACTTTTCTCAAAAAAAATTTGGTATCCACTACCTGTCAAAGATAGTACAATGAATGAGACAGGCCTTGAGGCTTCTCTGTTATGCCAGTTCATGAATTCCTGTGTGTTATACTACAGACAAACCATATTCTACCTTAAAAAAAATAATTGAAGTTAAATATTAAAAAGTGTGTCAAAACAATGTTTCAATTCACCAAACTTGTTCATTATTTCATAATTTTTGATTAGGTAAAATTTTTAGGTTATTGAGTTTTCAAGATGGTAAAATATTTTGACCTGTAGAAAATGCTCAAAGATTATAAATACTATTTCTTTTCTAGCTGCAAGAATCATTGACAAATATGAGTGAAATCAAAGAGGTTTAGGTAAAAGTATTACATGAACTACTGAAAACTGAGTTCACACACTCCCAATTCAGTTTAAACTTCTTCCCTTGCCAAACACAAAACCCAATCCTAGAACTGGAAAGCAAAAATAAAGACCACAAAGAATGTTTCATACCTTTCTAGATCATAGTCACTCTTCAGATTACAGAACATTTTCAGCCCCAATGGTATTGTGGAAGAGTGAGTTGATTCACAGAGAAATAGCCTTATGTTCCAGTCTGAAAGGAAAATCAAAAGAAGAAATTACTGCAAAAAGAAGAATTGTGTAAGAAAACTTACAGAATATGTTAGCTAACTGAGAGGATACAAATAATCAAATGCAAGAAATGTATTTTGCTACAGATTGTAAGAGAGATGATTTGAAGTAAAAGACAACAAAAACCCCAGCCATTGGCCATCTACCACATCCTACTGAATCCCCAATTGAAGCTCTATTGCCTGATGTGCTGACAGCACATCAAATGATTGTTTAGAGATAAATTAAGGGCTGAATATATTTGGGGAATGCTTTAGGGCTTTAACTTCCTGCTTGCCCTAGTATTTAACTGTCACTCTTGCACAGAATAGGCAAAGACAATATGCTGAAAAATATTCAAAAAGGAATGCATTGTATGCTTTGGTTATATTAGTGGAGAAAGTAGCTTTGGAAAGGTCAGGTAACTTTTATCGAGCTTAGAAGTCCATCTGGCAAGTACAATTCCACAGACAAATCTGTTTTCATGTATTTTCAGTCCTTGTTTCCTTGAGAACAATGTTGTTTTAAAGAATAATACTGACTAGACATACACGGTTAATTCTGAAATACTGGTCTTAATTCACATTAAAAAAATCTATTAATATGGCATGCATTTAGGTGGCTACTAACCATATTAAGTTAGGATTTATAGATTTTATAAATGTGATTCATATACACTTCAATCCATGTAAAAACAATAAATCTATGTTGTTGAATTATACTATTAAGAAATGAGGACAGAGAGAGGAGGGTTTCTCATCAAGTTTAAAAATAGAAAATCCAAGCCGTGCTGTCCATCTGGGACCAATAAGATAATATTATTGTAGGGTTTTCATCTTCATTTTCGCTTGGATTATTCTATTAAAGTTCTAGTGATAATTCCAGTATTTGTCACCAGATGGCACTGACACGACACTCGTAACCACTCTTAATACTCGATTAGTAACATAATGAGGTCATCTTCAGATGATCACAAAGTATGCATCACTATTTCAGATTGCATTAAGCAATGTTCCTCCACACTGCTATGTTTATACCATCAGGCTCACTGGCACAGCTATGACAGCTAGTATTTTTAATATTCTTAGCCAACTGAACCTTGTAAGAAAAGCTCAGTAGTGGAGACCAATACCTACCTACCAAGCTAAATTTGTTCCGATCCTGCCATGAGCAAAACTGAAGGCAAATGCTGCCTTTAATGGCAAGAGATGAAGAGCAGCAGCAGCTCCCACCTATGTCAGGTCATGCACAGAGGTGTACCTCAGTTCCCTAGCCTTGCACTTCGAAATAGGATCCCAGTCTCAGGCCATCAACCACTACCTATCCCACTCCATTCTTTTTCAGCGCAGAATTTTGTGCTTTCCCTTGTTTCCCTTCTCCTCTCACATGGATCAACCTCTTCTATGCCCTAATTTACCTCTCAGTTCTAGTGCTCCCTGATACATTCTGTCATTATCTACCACTGTAGCTTGAATTACAAATACTGATCCTAACTGTGACTCATTGCAGATTTTAGGAAGCAAAAAGAAATAAGGCGGGATTGCAGAGATGTGTTGAGCAGTAAGCTACAATTGCCTTTTGAGAAGCCATCTTCACCACTAACATAGCTGTCAGGACTGCAGTGCTGGCATCCAGGCAATCACTTTGAAGTTGTTCAAGGGTAAATACAAATAGTTTGGGATTTTTATTCGCAGATCAAGATGTGTAGCATTTACAAGTTTGCAGCATAAATAGCTGTCATGGTTTTCTCTTAGAGGTCTGATGCCTCCCTGGTTTTCAGCAGGATGCTGATATTTGGTAGAAAAGTAATGCTATGATATAGAAAATTAAAAGCTAGGACAATTGCTTCTCTCTGTGTCTCATATGGCACATAGCTAGATGGTGTGTGTTTTGGCAAAACACTCAAATCTCTTGACAGCATGAACACTTTAGCATACACCGAACTGAACTTTTCTCTGTAGCAGACAAAATGAAAAATATTGGTGATTTTCAAAATTTTGCTCCTGTTTTCTGCTCAGATTACAGAGTGAAAACAAATGACCATGTGATCACAATTGTTACTCCCCCACTCTTCTGCAATTACTTTCATGTAGTTCAACTGCATTAAAAGTATTAAATATAACAATAGCAAACTTACAGAGAGTGGCTGGAACAGTCTAGCAGAACTCTTCCCATCATATGAATTGGAATTAGTAAAGTCATAAAAATGTCAGTGGATGTTTACAACAGAAGGAAAGCATTGGAACAAGAACTTCAAGAGTCCCATTTTGTTTACTTTCAAAATGTTTACTTATTAACTGGTGGAAGTGGCAAGGTGTGACAATCATCAAGCCACAAAGACTCTGGGCAGTAAGGGAGATGAACTGTCTGGGGCTGTTCTGATGAATAAGTAAAATGTAAAGTGATATGTAAACGAACATGAGGAAGTGACTGAGCATAGCAGATATCGAGTTCTTTTTGTACATTACCCTTAAATGTTTGACTGTGGGGCATGTGCAAATAGCTCCTCCACAAAAAAGTTTAAACAGGGCATGTAGGTGCATTATGATTATACTGTGAATCTGACTAATGAAGATAACGTATGAATCCACGAGCACACAACAACATAGACAAATTTTCAAAAACATTAATGATTTTCTTGTTTCTGGGGAATTTTATTGCTCTATTTTACTGCATTATCATTTTCAGCCAAGGAAAGGTAAGAATAGTGTGGAATTTATAAACACTCCTTGCTCCTCCTATTGACTTTTTTATAATACACATGAATTTATGGTTGTATATTTAGATGGTTACAGCTTTTATTACTAACCTGATTTGGAAATCAGTGTTTGAAAACCATGACAATTTTATTACATGGCACTGGCAAAAACTTATCAAGCAGATAACTTCACATCTCCCTTTTCTCATCTACTGATGAGTATACCTCTACAATGCATAGCCACATAATTTCTAACATATGTTTCACTCCCTTTACATGTTTACCCATTTTAGAAAGTTACTGGTTTGTTGTAACTTAGTTCTTTTCTGTCTTAACACTTGTTATTGAATCCTAAATATATCACAAACCATACCTCTTTGGACAGTCAAGATGATTAAGCTTTAGGGACTTTAATACCTCCCTCATGTTCCTACACTGCCTGACTTCCTGCCTTTGCTATGAGTAGATATCCTTCCTCTACTGATTTTCAGAGCTTTAAATCTAGGTTTAGCTTGATGCCCTACATCTGTGAGTCTGCTTCAGGAAGAGGTGGGCTGATAAAGCTGGGAACTTGTTTTTCTCAGGGTCCTGGTACAAGATCAGAGACAGAAGGAAAAGAACTGAGATCTTTTTTGTGCCTCAAATGGAAAAACAAGACAGAAGAACTGAAATATTCTCCAATAGACAAGGAAACCCCTGAGCAACATATTCATGCCTGTTGTAGAATTAACTTGTTCTTGAATATCATGCTTAATATTGGTTTCTCCAAAGAACAGTATATGCCATGCACTAGCTGAAGTAACTATTAACATCATGAGATGGTTTGGACTTTTTCAGTGCTATCATTGTACTAATGAAACAAATAATATGGTTATTTTCTCCTTAAGTCTTGCTCTACTGGCCAGGAGTTCCCCTATGTGATGCAGTGCTACATGGACACCCAAAGTGCTTATGCTACTGTGTTAGCAATTACTGAGCCAAGAATGGATTACCAGGCTTTCTATGAGGCAACTAGCAAACTAATGAGCTCTTTGTCTGATGAAACTATGCTCCCATTGAAATACTGTTTGAAACACACAGATCAAACCAGGCAGCTGGGCATCTCGCAGGTGAGCAGGAGAGCAAACTATAGTCTTGTGCTGCAAATGAGATATATATATAGTCTTTGCTACAAGAAGGGGTGCCCGAGGAAGGATACGTTTTACTTCACACCTCTCAGAAGAAAGTCATCCCCTTTATAATGAAAGCTGTTGCCCTGTAAGAAATTGTTCCAGAAGCAGCAGACATAACAAGGCCTCTCTTCACTGAGATTCGTCTCCTACATCTGCCTCAGTGTACATTTTTCCTGTCCTGTCCATCCTCAGGTCCTCCCATGCTCCACTGCAGTGCCCGGGTGGTCCTTCCTGCCCTGCATCAGAAATAGTGTGGCCAGCAGGACTAGGGAAGTGATTGTCCCCCTGTACTTGGCACTGGTGAGGCCACACCTTGAGTCTTGTGTCCAGTTTTGGGCTTCTCATTACAAGAAAGACATTGAGGTGCTGGAGCATGTCCAGAGGAGGGCAACAGAGCTGGTGAAGACTCTGGAGTGCATGTCCTATAAGGAGCAGCTGAGGGAGGTGGGGGTGTTTAGCCTGGAGAAAAAGGAGACTCAGGGGTGACATTATGGTTCTCTATGACTATCTGAAAGGAGTCTGTAGCCAGGTGAGAGTCAGTCTCTTCTCCCGTGCAGCTAATGACAGGATGAGAGGACACAGTCTTAAGCTGTGCCAGGGGGGGTTTAGTTTGGACATTAGGAGGAATTTCTTCACAGAAAGGATGATTAGACATTGGAATGGACTGCCCAGGGATGTGTTGGAGTCATCGTTCTTGGAGGTGCTTAAGAAAAGACTGGACATGCACTTAGTGCCATGACCTAGTTGGCATGTTGGTGTTGGGTAAGAGGTTGGACTCCACGATCTCAGAGGTGTTTTCCAACCTAAGTGATTCCGTAACTCTGTGATTCCCAGGGCTGTCCCTCCAGCCGCCTCAGCGTCTCTCGTGTCACGCCTGCCTCCCTCCCAGACACCCCACCAGGGCATCTCACCTCCCTGCCTTTCCCTCGGGACAGACCCCGTCGAGGGGCTCCTCTGCCTGGGGACCGGCTGAAGAGACCATCGCTCTAATATAACATGGCTGCGCCGGCGTCTGCTCTCCGTGCGGGCGAGTCACGCACCGAGGGAACCTCCGGGCGGGTTATCCCCCTCAGGCAGCGCAGCCGCTGCCACGCACTTGCCTCTGCGGAGCCGAAGACGGACCGCCGTGAGCCGTGGGCGGACCGCCGTGAGCCGCGGGCGGCAGCCGTAGGCGCAGCCACGGCCGTGAGCGGGAGCGCTGCCTCTGGGCGGGGCTTCTGCGGGGACGTTACAACTCGCCGGGGCTGGCGGCGGCGCCATTTTGAATCGGCCGAGGGTCGGAGGCGGCGGCCGTGGAGCTGGGATCCGCGTCACCCGAGCGAGAACCGGCGAGGAAGGAGCGGATATGGCCGCGAATAGGAACTTGAAGCAAGTGCGGATCGAGAATAGCTCCCCAGCGGCGCCGCTGGGCATGGTGGGGGGTGGCGGCGGCGGCGGCGGCAACCTGAAAGGATTGCGGGGCCTAGAAACGGAGAGTGAGGCGGCGGCGGCCATGGCGCTGGCGCCGAGCAAAGAAGGTGGCGGAGATGAGGAGCAGGAGGGTGGCTTCACCATCGATATCAAGAGCTTTCTCAAACCTGGAGAGAAGAGCTACACTCAGCGCTGCCGGCTGTTCGTGGGGAATCTGCCTACGGATATCACCGAGGAGGATTTCAAGCGCCTCTTCGAGCGCTACGGGGAGCCCAGCGAGGTCTTCATCAATCGGGACCGTGGCTTCGGCTTCATCCGCCTGGTGAGGAGCCGGGCGAGCCCCTGTGGCTGCCCCGTGACCCAGGGGCTGCTTCTGCAAGCGGGACGCTTCGGTCCATTGCCCCCCGCCCCCTTCCCTTCTTTTTCGACGGGTGTAAAAAATGGCAATGTCTGCCTCTCATTCTCTCCGCTCGCTGCTAGCGCTGGTCCCTCCCCCTCCTCTTCTTTCTCCCCCTTCCCCTGTTACATGCAAGCCAAAGCCTTTCGTTCTGAGTAGCCCTCCCGGCCCCTGGCGTTTCGGACCCCGCCTCACCCATCGGTGCTGGGCAGAATTATTTCGAAATACCGCTGCTCACACATCGTGAAAACAGAACATACAATCATGGAATTGCAAAGAACGGGGGACCTTGGTTTGTTTAAATCACTTGTGCCCAGATAAGACGGGATTTTTAGGGGTAATACAGTATTTGATCAAACATGCTCGAGTTGAGCATGCAAAAAAAGGAATCATCCGGAAAGTTTATGATATTATATTTAAATGTCAATTTAGTATGCAGTTTTGGTTTTCATGACTGCCGTGTCTAGAATGCTCCTATTTATATCATTCTCAGAATAGGTTTAGGGTTCCTTGGGTGTCTCTAAATATGATTTTTTCATATATTTTACTGGCTAGCAATTTTTTTCTTTTTGGTTGTCATCTTTAAATGCTTGTGGCATTCTGCCATACATCTTTTACCCTGAGAGTTCCCTAGCCTGAAATAGCAATTTTCTGGAGGAAGTGTGATGTATTTACATGCCATTATTCAGTTTTGTATGTAATGTAGATCAGATAGAGCTTTTATGTGAACTTCCCTTTTCCATTATGTTCAGGAAATGTTTATATATATATATCTATTAGCTTACCTAGTCAGTTGAACTGTGGAGAAAGATCTTAAGAATAATTTCTTTAAGGGATTGCAGGTATCAAACTCGGTGAAGTGAGGAAAAAAAGCAGTTGTTCATGCACACTCTCTCATGGATGTGGGTGCAGAAAGCCTGTAAATGTGAGAAGATATGAGCAGAGAAGGTGATTTCATCATTTGTTGATGAAATTTGAATTGGACATCCATTGAGGGCAAGTGTGGTATTTTCACTTATGAAAAAGCAAAACAAGAAGCCAAACCAAAACGTCTTAGGTGCTGTAGTGTAGTCTTTGAAAATACTGTTCCTGCTATGTGGAGCTAGGAATGCAGAATATAAACATCTGAGTAGGTAAATATGAAAAAGCATCAAGTTTTCAACTCTACTCAAAGCCTTTATGGGGCAGCACTGTCATAATGGAAATTTGTTAAGTCCTCAAATGTGCAACAAAGATTAGTGTGTGTGTAATTTTTTAGAATAAATCATAGGGGATGACAGATGCCTTTTTTTTTTTTTTCTTCAATCAAAGGACAGGAACTTCGGTGTTTTTTTTTTATAATTGGTGAGGGAAAAGGTTGAATGACCCTGATGCTAGTGTGGTCAAGTCAAAGAAAGCAACTTTGCTGCTTCTTGTGGGGGGACACATGAAAGTGGCATCTGTTGTCTTTGAAAATAAAATCTATGAAATATTTTATATCTTGATAAAGGAATCTAGGACCCTGGCTGAAATAGCGAAGGCAGAACTTGATGGTACTATTTTGAAGAGCAGACCACTTCGAATTCGATTTGCTACACACGGAGCTGCCTTAACTGTCAAGAATCTTTCACCTGTGGTTTCTAATGAGCTGCTGGAACAAGCATTCTCTCAATTCGGGCCAGTGGAAAGAGCGGTTGTTGTAGTAGATGATCGTGGCAGAGCTACAGGAAAAGGTTTCGTAGAGTTTGCAGCAAAACCTCCAGCACGAAAAGCTCTAGAAAGATGCAGTGATGGGGCATTCTTGCTAACAACGTAAGTTCCCCGGCTTTTGTTTGAATTTGTGTGAGTGTATCTTTCTGCTGTGAACAAAAGCTGTATTCGTGGGCATTTCCTAGTTCTTAAGAAGACTGAGATTCTGCCGAGGTTTATAACAATAATCTCTGGAAAACTTCTATTTCTAGGGCAAGCAAACTTACAAATTGCAGACCTTCTCCTACATCTCTTATTTCTGTAAGTGCTGAAGAGAGCTGTTCAGTGCTGTACTTGACCACATTCACAAGTGACATTTTCAAATGCTTTCTGAAAGACTATTCGAAATGATGAATAGTCATGTTTTTTTTAATTTTTATTTTTCTGATTCTCATCTGGGAAAATAAGACTGTGCTTTCACAGTCTGGAAACTTGCTGCCATTGAATTGGGGAAGGTGTAGTTCTTTTCTTACCTTGGCTGTGCTGTTGATCTTTTTGTCTGCTTGAGAACTTCATGATATTTCCGTAAGCCTCTTGTGCTTGCTAAAACAACAGAAAAGCATTCAGTTTTTCTTGGGCTCTTTTTGGTCTGTTTAAACACATGATGGTGCTTGCTAATGTCAGGTGCAGGAGAAAATGTTATCAGAAGGAGATTGCAGGTGGGTAAGGGGTCTGGAACTCCTATTTCTTGAGATAATCTCATAAATCTCGTGTGCCGCTGAGCTGATTTGGTTGCTACATAGTGAATTCATTCTGAATAGGTCTTTACTGTTATCAGGAGGTGCCAGCAATTTATTCTTATCCCCTGGGTTTTCTTGGCATTAGTATTTGAATGGAAGCGTGGTGAGCCAAACAAGGGAACTAATCTATTCCAGTGTTACATGAGTGTTATTTTTGGCGTGAGAGATGTGGCGGGGGGAAGAAGCCAGGATATGAGGGGTAGTAGTCTTGTTTTACCAGCTGGATAGATTAGTTGAATTGACCATCTAACTGTGGCCTCGGTGAATAAAAAGCACTTGATCTTTGTCTTGCTTAGGTGGCTGACATGTTCCCTAAAGCACAATTGCAAAGATAATTAACATGAATCTGGTGCCATGATATTTTTAAGTTTTGCTTCAGAGTCTAAATCACATTTATTAGCTGAAAACTCTTTGCCTGATGAGAAGAAAATCTTTAAATTCATGGGTTAAATGTATCAAACTAGACATGTGAAACAAGGATCTATAGATTTAAAATTGTTTTGAATCATAACTTGTTAGCACCAACAGTTCAGTTGCGTTTAAAAAGCAACTGTCATCAATTGCCACGCAGATACCATCAGAAGAAACAGTTGCTGGGTTGTGCCCTGTGATTCCAGACTTCATCTTTTTAATCTAGACTGGATGCACCAAGCGGTGGGTGATGATCTGCAAGGTGAAATAAAGGTGTGGAACATAATAAATGAGTGCTGGTGTTTCTAGCGGTTTAAAGTATGTTTCGTAGGCTCTGCTCCCAAGACTGATGCAGAGAGTTTTTTACACAGTTCAGGATTCTTATACTGCTATCTCTGGCAGTACTGGCTAGTACTTGCCTCTAGTTACTACATTTCAAGGATGTGATTTTCAAAGATAAATTAGGATTCTGATTTGTGAGTGTATGGTTGTTCAAAGAATGGGTTTTAAACAACTTAAGCAGAAATGTCTTTCTCATTATCACTGGAATATTAATGCCAAATTACCAAGGTGTTTTCAATTGTAGAAAAACTTTCAATAATAAGTTCTAAAAGTCTGTAGAAATATCAAATTAGGTTGTGTTATTCTGTTTTGAATTTGAGGCTTTCTCAGTATAATCATGGCCCCGGTGTTGCCTCACTGATAAAAACCAAAAAGTACAACATACTTAGTTCCTTCCTAAGTATGTTGTAATTGTTGGTAGATGGTTTTGATATTTTAAAAAATCTTTCTTTCATAGCAAACAGAACTATGTGAAGTAAGTTGTGGTTTCTGGGCTGAACAGCTGGTTTTGGGCATAGAAACAATTATTTTCAAAGGTAATTCTTAAAATCAGGATTCATTGACATTCTATGATTTAAGGCAAGATACAGGAATTATAGAGTACGTTTTAGCTTTCTGGAATGTTTCCTCAGAATGCTAAAATAACTGTAACTGCTTGATCTATGATTCAGTTATTAAATTGGAAATGTTTTCCAGAACACCTCGACCTGTTGTTGTAGAACCAATGGAGCAATTTGATGATGAAGATGGACTCCCAGAGAAGCTAATGCAAAAAACACAACAGTACCACAAGTAAGTTGTGGTTAGCTTTATTTTATAAAACATGATTTATGTACTTAGTTACCTTGATAAATATACACAGATTTATTTTTGGATTTGAGTAACAGGAAGTACTGTGTTGTATGTCATGCTGTTTTGTGTCAAAGGATTAAGCACAGCCTTCCCAGAATTTTTTAATCATAGTAAAATTCTGATTTGGCTTGTTGGTTTTACATTCTGTGTGTTTTTTAAAGTAGAGAGATTCTTGACCTACACTGCAGTCAGTGGGAGCCTGTTGCCAGACAAGCTGTAGTCTTTTATGGATTAGGGGTGTGGTCTAATCCTGCAGAGATTTGTGTACCCTCAGATTTTTATGTTCTCTGAACAGTCCCTTAACTGTTTGCAAACTCAGTGGATGGTACATCTTTGCAGCTTCCACTGTTCGGATAAAACTTTGAGCGTGACGTGAAAAAGTGAGTCTTGATCGTGAGGTAGAGAAGTCACCTAATCTGAAAATACTTATTTTTAGTATTGTAGTTTGCCATTAAAAATCATATTGCTTGAAACTAAAATGTGTATTCTGGTAAGGCTGTAGAATAGCACTTCCTAAAAATTGGTGACTGTTAGGTACAGTATTAGTGTTAGAACAGGAAATAAAATGTTGACACCTTTTAATGTGTACAGATTCTGGTTAATATTCTGAGCTGTCTAGTAAGCTTTGATAGTTATCTAAATAACTGGTTTTATGAATTGACTACTTGCTTTAGAAGGCTGAACACAGTTAATCTGGTGTTGTACCTTGGCATTTTGTACTGGTGTAAATATGAATTTTTATCTTAAATAAATTGGGCAGATCTTTATTGGACAGTTTTTGGAAAACTGTCTCTGTTACTTTGTTACTTGACTTAACAGCTGAATTAAGCTTTGTCTGGTTTGGAATATAGTCATCTGGCAGGTTGATGTAAGGTCAGATCTGCACTTGAAGTTATTGTTTATACATGCTCTGGCTGTTGCAGCTGTTGATCTAAACGTGTCCTTCTGTACATTTTAACTGCAAAATTTTTATTAGGGAAAGAGAACAACCTCCACGTTTTGCTCAGCCTGGAACGTTTGAGTTTGAGTATGCTTCACGGTGGAAGGCTCTTGATGAGATGGAAAAGCAACAGCGTGAGCAGGTCGACAGGAACATTAGAGAAGCCAAAGAGAAACTAGAGGCAGAAATGGAAGCAGCTAGGCATGAGCATCAGTTAATGCTGATGAGGCAAGGTAATACTGGATAATCTACTAGTATTAAATTTGTTTTGTCACAGATTTTTTTTTGTGTAGCATATCATGCTGTATGTTATACTTAAAGATTTTGCCAGCCACTATTCAATGAAATGCATTTAACTGAGAAAAAGGAGGTAATATTTCTCCTTACACATGTTTCTCAATGATTTGCAGAAATGAATTAAGAAACTGAGAAAGGGGCAATTGTCTAGGTCTGTTTTCTTCATTTAAATTTGTCTAGTTACATAGTTTGTGTAAAATAATTGAATAGTAGCTTCACACTCATCAGTAAAGATTATTTTCCACTTTTGATGTTCCTTATGGTACTAGATAGGACTGAGTACTATTTGCCGGTCATGTGCAGGGAAAAATAAAATGATAGCTTGTACTTGTAGCTGTTTTGCACACCTCTAGTATGATATTAAATGTTCCAGTAGCTAATGTTACATTTTTTCCTTTGAAACCCAGCTGAGAAGTCTGATATGTGCCTAGTATTATATGTGTGTAACAACTCAAAATAGCACACAGTTGCCGTGAATTTCTGTTGTTGTTCAAATTTTAAGATTATTTATCCCTTTTTTGTGATTATTTGAACATCTTGTCTTTCCTAATTGGGGCAAAAGATTCTTTAGCAATTGCTTTCAAACCTTATCTTTATGAATGGAGCAGGGTGAAGCTTGTGTTTCTTGGGCAGAGAGAACAGTAGCGGGGCAAGTACTAAAGGTTTTTGTTTTTTAAATCTAAAGGGAGATCATGGCTGCCTAAAAAAATTTTTATCCCTCAGAGTGTTAGATCATAAGACAGTACAACGAGTAGTTTGATAGACTGAATAAGAATGCCTTGTCATTTTGAAGTGATGTGAACTTGATGAGATTTTAAGTAGTGGATGCATTTCGAAACCTAAACCCAATTAACTGGCAGAAGTTGTTTGCTGCAGTTACTTGGCTTTACTTAAAGCTTACACTTACAAAGGGACATTTTTGTTAACAGTATGACCTCCCTGTGTGGGACTGGTCTAATTTTTTTCCTGCTTACTTGGAGGGAACGTTGAAAGTATATGGGGTAGATTAGGTTAGTCACTAGACTGGTGGAATTAGAGAACCTAAATGCTTGAATATATTGCATGTAAATGCAGAGTCTTCTAAAATAAGCTTTAAAACATTTTCGTAATTGGGAAGGAGTTTTAAAGGAACGTACTTCATTTTTTATATAGTATTTTTAAAACTACTGCAACTGAAAGTTGTCATTAGGAAAAAGTTTATTTAGCCTTTTTTTCCTGACTAGGCACAAATGCTTTCAGTGTGAAGCCATGCTGTTTTTATAAGGTCTTATATAGAGCATAATTACTAAAAACATAATTTATATATATAATAACATATAAAGCGTAAGATCTAATACAGAGCGCAGTAACATCATAAACTGTTTTGCAGCACCTGAAATGACAACTGTCATGTTGTTTCTTGGTTTACTTTCCAAGAAAAAATGTTAAAGTGTTTACTTTGTGTGTAAGCATAGCTGTATCTTACAGGTGAGGAATGTACATGTTAATGGGATATAACAGCAATGCCTATAATACACCATACAGCCCTCCCTTTTCAATTAGACATATATTTTTAATTCTGTGTGTATATGTGATAGATATTTCCTAAGATGGTTCCATGCTGAAGATACAGGTTGGATAAATTTACCATTGACTTACCTAATTGCTAATATTTAACAGTGTTAATGGTCCAGTTCTAGAACTCGTGCTCTTATATTTTCTCAGAATTCATTCACCTGTTGCCTGTATTTGAGGGCAAGATTAGGGATTACTTTTTCTTAAATTATCATACCTTAATTATGTTGAGTGAGACAATATGACAGTAGCCTATTTATTAAGATAGAAAAGCTCTGGATGGTAAAACATGGGAAAGCAGCTTAGATGTGTTTTGTAGATACTGAGGTTTCTTTTAAGTACAGTGTGAAGGAAAAGATATTCCTCTTTTGAAATAGCTGTTAAGCCCTGCTTTTATATGGAAAAGGAAGAGAATTACTGCTCCCATTAAAGGGTCACTAGAACATAAATGCATTTGGTGCTAATATTCCAGTGAGGAAATGTGTTTTCTGTTAGTGTGGGAGGAGGATTTGTTTTCCCCTCACAGTTCAGTTAGCAGAGTACTTTCTTGGTACCAGATAACTTGGAATTTTGTTCAGCTAATTAGATTTCTGCTGATTCACCCGCAGATGTTTTCCAAGATCTAGGGGTTAGTAAGTATTCCTTCTGTTTTAAACCCAATTCTCCAGCTTCAATATGTATAAAAATAAGGTTATGTTTTTGTTTTTGTTTTTTTCTTTTTAGAGATTAGCTGCCTCTAAATGTTATTGGTCTAAACAGTGTCTGTGGGTCTAAGTTTATACCATGCTGAGAATATTAGTTTTATTAATGAGATTGCATCACAGGGTTTTTAAGAAAGATGCAATGAAACTTCTAAGGCATCAGAACCTAGAATTAATATTTTTGTATACCTGATGCACTAAGTCAGATTTAAAGATGCATTAGTAATTATAAAATATGAAATGCAATATTTTAATTATGTAGGAGCTAAAAAGAAGATGAAATAATGAGCTTACTGGTCCCATATACTCCCGCAAGTGAAGGTTTTGTAGAAACTGCTTTGTGAGAGTTGGTAGGACTTGAACTCTAGAATGTGTTGGTTTAAGTACTCAGATTTTTGTGGTGTGGTATTAATACTGAAGGTAGATTTCATTCTTTTGATATGTGTAATTTTTCACTTTTAAGTGTCATGTTTTGACAGACTGAGTCAGAAGTAATTTGTAAAGCAGAATACGTGTTTCCATGTGTAAGTAAATTACATGATATTTCTGGTCTACATACTGTGGTATGTGTCAAGCTTTTATAAATATTCTCTCATAATGATGGTTAAATAGATTATGAAAATATTGGGAAGCGTGACTGAATTTAAGCAGAAGCTTAATTTTTATATCAATTAGTGGAAGCTTGGCATTTATTTTCCATTTTTAGAGCCTGAAAAATCAGCAGGTAAAACTGCTTAAAAGTCTTTGTGGAGTTGGTATTCCAACTTGTAGGATTAACTTCTGAGATAAGAGTACACTTTTACCTTCTTCCATCTGCTGTGTGGAAGGATGAGGATAAAATGAAGATGTTGTCCTTTTAGAAGCACAAGAAAGTGCAGAGGCTTTTTGGTTTTTTTTCCACAGTTGGTTTACTGCAGATTTTTTCAGTTCGGAGGAAGAGCCCGTGTCCAACATATGTCAGTAAAGAATTACCATAATTGCAGAGCTTTTAATACAAATGGCTCTTGTGCACAGCCCAAACCTGTATATCAGTATTTTCCCTTGGCTTGTAAGGCTTTGTGCCAAGATTCTGCTGTTGTCAAATGCTACTGAATCATGAATTGCTATGTTGAACTTTAAAATACTAACAATTTCAGCAAAGGCAATAATCACAGCTATACAATGGAAAAAAAATTAAGAGAACAGTGGGAAAAGTAGTGTGCTACACCTTAAGAGCAAAGGACAGTAGATGATAAATTTGTAGCAATTACTAATGGAGAGAAAGTAGGAAATCCTGTGCCGGTGTGCACGAGAAATAGGGAATGCTACATAAAATTGAAAGAACAAAGAACTGAAAAGGAAACATCTTGTCCCGCAGTGGACAGTGTTGAGTATAGAGTGGGTCAGTTCTTAATCTCTGATACCCTGAAGCAACCTAAAGGTTCATTTTAAAAGAAGAGTACACTTGCACTCTGAAATATTCTGAAGATTATTTAAAAGGAAAAATAGTGCGCTTGTGACATTCCTGAAGTATCAGGATAACAGTGGCCAGGCCTTTTATGGCAAGCACTGTTGGAAAGAAGTGGCTCTCAGACTTTGTGATTTGAGTGAATCTTTGATGTAGTCATATTCTGTTCAAGTGTGAAGTGTGTTAGTTTTGCAGAAGAGATTGGAAAAGCAATCCTGCAAAATGTGCTTGAGAAAAGACTTCTAATGTCAATAAGGATGTTGTGAGAGTAAAAATCTGATAATCTTTGTTAGAAATGAAAACAAATACATGATATTTGGACAAAATATACTGGTCATTGTAGTTTCGGGATATCAAAGTAAAATTTTAAGTTATGATAATTTATGTTGATGCAATTTTGAGGAAAGTGATTTGCATAGCTAAAAAGATTTTTTAATTAGTATAGTGAAGAAACACATAGAGAAACGTGCAGAATAGTTGAACTAAAACATAAAAGGCATATAATAGTTTGTATGGGTGGAATGTTCCTGGTGGTGTCTATAAATAATGTCTTGTGACCAATGTACTCTGAAGATAGAAAAGACAAAGAACTACTTCCTAACAAAAGGTGGAATTAGTATTCTTTGAAGAAAGGATAAATTTCCAGGCAGGAATCAATAATATGGCTGGTCAGCAAAAGTAATAACTATGAGTTGTGCCCTGCTATTTAAGAGCATTTTAAGTGCTTCTAAAGAGGCTATGGCTCTTCCTTTGTGGTGGGGTTAAAATACGAGTAATTTCTAAGTTACTATAGAGTCATGTGATAAATCTCCATGGAGGTTTGAATTTCATGCACAGAAATTAATATAATTTTTTTTTTCTGATGTATGCCATTATAGTGGTCTGCAATAGATAGTGGAGAGTATGAGTAAGTCCATATATATTGTACTAGTAGTGTACTAGGTGTAGTGTACTTCATAATTGGTAGTATGACTTTAGCAGTATACGGCATTGTGAGAACACTGATGCCCTGCCCCAGATGTAAAACCAGGATGTGATTTAAGGGATTGTGAGGTTTTTCTCCTTTTCTTTGAGGACTTCAGATTTCTGTTGTCATAACCTGCTGTGGAGACTTTGCCCATCCTGTACCTTTCTGCCTTTGTGAGCCATAGATCCAGTGTGTTTTTTCATAGCTTTATGGGAAGAAATGAGTTAAATGCATTGATGAATTTGTTTAAAATTAGAATATTATAACTGTAACCCTACAATAATAACAATTTTTATGTTGCCACACTATTAATTGACAGCTTTTATATTTAAATACACTTTTGATCCCGGTAGATCTTATGCGTCGTCAGGAAGAATTGAGGCGTTTGGAAGAACTTCGAAATCAAGAACTTCAAAAACGCAAGCAGATACAATTGAGGTATTTTGTCTTCTACTGTGCAAAAGTGTGGTGTGCAGCTGCTCTAGGCCTGTGTGAATTTAGATACTTCAGCTTGTCGAGCTTGCTATTTATACCAAATAGAAGTGTTTCTGCTGTTAAAAATTTGCTTTTCAAAAGCATAATATGTGCTGTTTCTGATAATGTTAATATAATGCTAAAGTAAAAGAATGGTTTCAAGTTTTCCTTGAATTTTTTCATTTGTATCAGCTCTACTAGTTCTGTTGTAAATTTCTGAGATTTCTAAATAGTGTAGAAATGTCTTAACATAGTTTTTTTATTTCATATTTATTTTAACCTTGTCACTGCAGCATAGCTGTGATAGATGTGAACATGCTTCTAAGATTTATGGGCAGGGGATCTGCATATAGAACTGTAGCATTGCAATTTTATAGTCTGACATGGGATTTTGGAGGGTGATTTCACTTTATGTTCTGGTATATTGCAAATACTGGTTTTCGTGTCTCTGCTAGAATTTAAGAAAATAGACATAGTATCATCATGCTGATTAAGTTTATACTTTTTGTGTTAAATATCACAATAAATGTTAAGAAAAAAGAACAACACAAACTCAGAGTTAAAAATGTGTTGGCAGTATTGAAATGTTTTAATCCATACTGACTTGTTAAAAAGTTTTAACCTGCTTACCAGTATGTACCTGAAAGACTACATAGTATATACTGGTATTGCAATTACCTGGATTCCAGTTTAAAAAAATTTAAAAATACTTCAATAATATTCCAACTCATCAAGTGGAGTAGATTAGTGCCTTACACTGTGTAAAAAAATAAGTAATGACCAGTTTTGTTCATACACTCGATCTTATGTCCCGAGACTGAGTAGCAGACTGAACAGGTGAAGATACTAAGTTGACATAATTTTTGAAAAATATTCTAGACATGAAGAAGAACACAGACGTCGTGAAGAAGAGATGCTACGTCAGAGGGAACAGGAGGAATTACGACGTCAGCAGGAAGGAGGATTTAAGCCAAATTTCATGGACAATGTAAGTCAAAATCTATGATGAAAGTCCAAATTGCAAAATAATTTTTTTATTGTATTATTTGTTGTATTAGCTATTGAATTGCCATCTTCATGTTTACTGTTTTTAATTTAGAATTCCGTCATTCTCCTGAGAGAAGTGGTGCATATTCAGTAGTGTAGTTATTCTCTTGTATGATGACATCACTGTTATTTTTCCTACGAGCTGGTGATGTAACACTTCAGTTACCTTAAGGTGTTTAGATAATTTGTCTTTTTTTATTTGGGAAAGGGGATGGGAATCAATGATGTTTCCATGAGGAGGTGCCTTAGTCTACTTGAAGGTTTAAATTTGAAACCAGTTTATGGTGTTAAGCTTGTTTGAATTGCTTGTTTTGGTTTATGCTTACCTTGAGAATAATATACTCCAGAAACAAAATGGGCAGTGTTAATTTCATATGGAGCCTGAAATCACTCTTCTTTTTGACTCTACTGTAAAACTAGATGAAGAAAATATAAAAATCTTTACTAAAGGAGACTGAAAGATTATAAAGGTGGGGAAAAATTGTCCTCTTCTATAATTTCTACATTATTTATATTAGTAATTTAAATATGCTCTGCCTCTGCAGGACTAGCAAAATGGTGGTATCAGAGGAGTCAGCTTCTAAATTTTCATGATGATCTGTTTTGGTAAAGGAATATGGCTCTCTCTACCAACCAATTCAGTTAAATGAATGCAACCTGTGTTGTAAATGCTTTAGTTTCATATGAGTAGGCTGTCTTTTACTGTTACAGCTATTCCTGGTGAGGAAGCAATGAATAAGCGATTCACACAATGCTCTTTTATGTTATTATAACAACTGTAGTCTGCAGGAGGGAAATTTGCTCCCCTTCACAGATACAACTTGATACATGAATCAGAAATGAACTGCTGATTTCTCAGCTACTTTCTGTTTTTGTGAAAGAAATACCTATTTTACATTCTATACCTTAAAATTTTCTGTGTGGTTGCAAAGAATTTATTACATATGTTCTGGGACATCCTAAGAGATGCTAGAAAATAAATGATTTCCTGCTCTTGGCAGGACATTTTTCCCATCCTCTGCCACTTAGTGTTTTTAGTAAAGATTGGGAGAAAGCAAAATAGTTCTTTTGGTTTTACTAACAGCTATCAGTTGATTTTTCACTCAGTGTTTTGAGGGACTTGGATCAGAAAGCAGTTAGTCTTTTATTTCTTTAAGTGCTCACACTGTAAAAGAAAATTGCTTTCAGCATGTCTTTTTTTTGGGCTGATGAAGACCAGGAGTTCAAAACTCATACTGTCCTTTAGTGTGTTCCAAATATTATTAAACAGACTTTGGTAAATCGCATATAACAGTTGCCTGACGTAATTTAGAAATAGTACTTACTGATTGTGACTTCTGTACTGCCAAATGTGAAATTTCATTTCACCTTAATATCTTAATGTAGCATCTTTTAGGGTCACCTGACTTTCTGACCCTGTAAGCTACCTGTCAGAATGCTCCTTTGCCTGTTGTGTGAGGCCCGTGCTTCTTGCTGCAGAGAACTGCACCGGCTGGAAACTGGGGAGCCAACCCACAGGCTTGGGGTAGCAGTAGCTCCCGCAGATTCCATTCCTGTTAGGAGGTTGTGGCCTATATTCTGCAGCTTGGAGTGCTGGGGAAAACCAGATAACGTTGGCCACCACAGCCATTAACTTGCTTTTCTTCTTACATCTGTCTTGAGAAAATGTTATTTAGTCTCTGTGCTTGAATTGCTTGCCACAGTTTGGCCATCCTCATTGCTTATCTACGTTTTAAAATTCCAAACTCTGTGTAAATAGAAACTATTCCAAGTTGCTGTGCTGGACTTGGCAAAAATGTCGGGTAAGAAGGGAAGAGGAGTGGTTCGAATGGAAAGCACTTCAATCACTATGCACAATTTTTGTGACTTTTATACGTTGAATTTTTTTGGAGGGGAAAGGCAAAGGTGGAAGAATGGTTTGGAAGAATGTAGCCTCCCCACTGTGTTGGGTTCATCTAGAACTAATTATGCACTACTAGAATATATATTTGTAGCTGTGCAGTAACAGCCCTACTGAAAGTGCAGAAAGTTATATGTAAAGGAATATGTAGTACAGGTGTATTTTTAAATGTCATATGAAGTGGCATATACAATAATATATGACAAAAATCTTTTATCTAGACTAGTCTTTAGTATTCTGGTCATGTTTTGACGTGTGTTTTACTTCTGATGTTCTTTGAGCCTTAAAAAAAGGGTAGAATGAAACAAAATTGAAAGTTACGTGTTTACTTACTTTCTTTAGCAGCAGTTTCTAATCAGGGCAGCTCTGTGACTAAGCTCGCCTGTCATTTTGTAGGTGTTTGTTACAACATTTTTTTAGATAACTGTACTTAGGTAGTGTGAATGGGAATTGAAAAAACCTTTGCATTTTGCAGCAGACAAAAATTGTGAACTATGTCTGGAGATTGCAAAATGATACATCAAATCTGTTTTCAACTTAGAATTTCTTATACAACTGATTTGTTTTTATTTGTTCTTACTAATACTTGTTTACTGGGAACAGATTCCTTCTGGTACTTACTTCTAGTCTCAGATTACCATTGTACATATACTGAAAAAGTTATTCTCTATTTTAAGAGTTTAAAAGTTGACTGTTTGTAAGAATTGCATTTTTTTATACTGGTGGATAGTTTTTTACCATATCAGGTCTTGATAAACTCTTTCGGCATAATCCTTATAACATATTAAATTCTCTTGCCAACCATTTAGAAGGACAATAATAATTGTTTCTAATCCTTGTTTTTGTTTCTTAAAAGCTTTGAAAAGTAAGCTTTCTTCGCTTATATCCTATCCCTTTTTACTGTTCAGTCTAAAAGAGGAAGATAAATGGTAAGTGCGACAACCAGAAATGGAATCTCTCATATAGGGCTGCAGCGTTACACTTTCCTGTTGAAAGTTTCTATCTCTATCTTTTCCCTAAGTCATTAAACTTTGATTCTTTTAAGTATAACTGCTTTTGAAAAGCATCTTGTAATCAAGTTTAATGCAGTGTCCAGTTACTTTGTTTAGTTACAGATGATAAAAATATTTTCTGTGGGGGGATTTCTTTTCCTGAAGCATTCTTGTTTCTGTTGATGTACACTAGAAATTTGATTGCATTGATTGTTAGTCTAATGGGCAGCCTAGTGATGCCTAAAGAATTTACTAATCTGGTTCTAGATAAGTTATTGATAAACACTTCCATATTGCTTAGAGATTTTCCCTTGCTTTCTAAAAGTCGGTTAGTTAAAATCTGTTGTTATATCTCAATATATATGCGTTCTAATTTCCTGGTATCTTAATTGGGAAATTTGTTTTCCTGTAGTATTTTGGTAATTTTTATTTTGTGTACATTCCTCTGTCTGAAAGAGGATCTTGCTGATGGTGATTGAAAACAATATTGTATTTTTCAACAGCACAAGTACTTTTTTAAAAAAAGTACTTCTGAGTGCTGGTTAATACATTAATTGTTCAAACATGCAGTGGTTACTATCCAGTTGCGAATCACTTGCTTAGATTTACACTGTTAAATCTCAGTTGGAACCTTTTTACCAAATAATTCCAGTGTCAGGAAATACTTTTATTCATGTCACCAGCTTAGAGTGATTTGGATTTAGTATATTAAAATAGTTTTCATGTATCTACGATATGTAGGAGTTGTAGTCTTAGTTTTATGGTGTACAGATTTAATTCTGTAGTAACAGTGTGAAATAGGTGATTATTGTAGTTGATGAAACAATAGTTGCAATAAAAACTTACAGGTCATCTTCCTGATAGTTTAAAGATTTTTGGATGTCCTTGCCCTCTTCCCTCCGTGGAAATTCCTCTTTTTCAAAGTGTAACTTGCATATGTAAGGAACTGATTCCTGTGAAATGAGTTTCAACTTCTGAATGCTTCGTGTTCTTTCATGTAAGACTTCGTATATTAAATACTTTTCTTTTTAATCTCATAGTCTTTTCAGGAATTATTTGTAGATGTTTTGCTTTTCTTCAGTTTTTCTTACAGGAGCACTGCTGCTCAAATATGTTGTGTAAGTATCGGCATAAAGTGGCAGCCACGAAAGCAGTGGAGATTGCTTCAGCAGTGGAGATTGTAGTGGACTTGTATCAAAAGCTGTAAGACAGATGAGAGGAAGGGAGCAAAAAAACACATTGCAAAACAAGAGTGAAGTTCATAGCTTCATATTCCCACCATATTTAGTTTTTCTTCTAAGAGTTTTGTCCTTCTTTGGAGCATTTATAAATGTAGCTTTCCATTTCTTACTGTTTGGAGCCTACTGAGGCGTGTCTTATCCCTCACCTCTACGTTAACTTGCAAGTTAAGCCATTAGACTTGTTTGAAACAAGACTGTCAGATTTCCTTGGACTTCTCTAATTCAGGAGTAGTTTTTTGCACTTTGTGCCTCTCAAGTGAATGGAATTGTATTTTTATCCCATCTTCTGATAGTATTATGCTCAAAAGCTCTAGTAGCGTAAGCAGTTTGAATTGTTCACAGAATCATTTCCTACCTTACTCTAGACTAAGGCAGATGCCCAGTGAAATTAATAAAAAATTTCCAAGGATCTTTTCAAATTTGATCTGTTTTCTAATAATGTTGGTTATTTTATCTTGACAGCTTAGTATACTTAGTGAGGCTGATGCTGGTGAAGTTTTGAGAGGTTGTATAAATAAAGTCTTTGTTTCTTGATGCTTTATAAAAGCTCTTTTTTATAGAGAGAGACATGAATTACCTCCTTACTGCAATCCAGCATACATACTTGTGGAAGCAGTAGCTCATGTTTGACACTTTAAAAGCCTTTTAAGGTAAAACAAGCTTGGAGAAAGGCAGATCATTAAACATGGAACTAAAAAACACCAACCTGACAAAACATTCCTGCTTTTCTTGGCAGTGGTTTTACTTCAGTGATCAAGTTTCTTCCTGTGCCTAAAGCAACTTGCTATAGGCCTTTGAGCAAGCAGTTTATAAATATGCAGTTTGTGGTTTCGTGGGTGGTTCTAGTTTTGGCAGTAGCATTAAATTATTTTTATTTTTGCAGGAGTGCAGTGATATACACCAGTGGAGCGATTCTTAAATCATGCGTTTCTTCTATTCCTTTGTGTTTTGGATACTAAATTTGTTCCTTTAGGCAAGAATAATACTTTCTTAACAGGCCTTAAAATATTCAACTCATATTATTTTCAGAAACTACATACATTATTTTCAGCCTTTAATTACATTGTCAGGTAGGAAAAATTATTTTAACTATCATCTGCTTTTAGTATGCAAAGACACTGCATGAAAACAATGCAGAACTTCAGCCATCTTTTTGTGGCATATTATGAGCTTATATACATAAACTGAAGCTATTTGTGGAATAAGATATCTTTGGGTTGTAAGTATTCTATGACCATTTTAGGATGGTTCATAATTGACTTTCTAGATTAAGTTTTTGTGTCTCAAGGATGCTGCTTAAAGTAATTTTTTCAGTAATTACTTGGAGCAAATTCGAGCAAATAATTGTTACAATGTTTAATTTATAATTTTGTATTTCTGTATGTATGAACTGTGAGTATTTAGGTGATATGATAAATTTTTTGTGCTATATTTAGACTAATCTTTTACTCTGTTGCAGTCGTTTTCTAGTGTTTGCACAAAGTGCTTTAGAAAATACTAATATGTACTTCATGTGAACTTGCAAACAGAACAAGTGACTATTCATAAGTAATTTTTGTACCTTCATGTGCTATCAAATGTGCATAAACCTCTAGCATGAAATTAGGCGTTGCAGTATGCTTTTAAGCATTTCCAGATTTGTTCTCTTCTACAGTAATTGATAAGGAATTTTTCTTCTGTGTTCTCTAGATTATCTAGTTTTGTTTATAATGTTATTTTCCCTGAGTAAGACTGATGATCAAGAAACTAAAGGCCTTTCAGATGTTTCAGATATTTCATATGTAATGGCAAAATGTCATCTGTCTTTGTCAGTCTTGGTGTTTAATGAGGCCTCAGCTTTAGCAGATGCCATTTTTGTTCAATTATTAATAGAAAGACCTCAAATGCATCTGGTATGCTTGTTTGTAAAATACTCTGTTTGCATACTTGGCTTTTCCCTGTTTCATAACAATTTTATCATAAAATGATAAAATCTCTTAAAGCGCAGATTTACTAAGTCTATATTCTATATTTTAATATTATTTCCAAAAATTATTACTGCTCACAATTTAAAAAAAATTGCCTATCCAACTTAAGTTCCTCAGATATGGAGTTCTTCAGTTTTTTATATTCTGACAAGTAAGAATGAGGCTTTTGTAATTTGTTTGATAAATGCCATAGATATTTTGAAGAAGCTAAAATTAATGTTTGCCTTAATAATTTTCATTTTTTCTTCCTCAGCTACTGCAGTTAAGTTTGACTTGGAGTTTGTACACGTATTTACCCAGACTAAGAAGAAACTAACTCTCAGTTTCAGTTGTCTACTTGGTACCTATTTTGGACTCACCCACCTGTCTGAATCCTGAGATCTTACTTGGTGGCATTGAGAATTGCAGCCAAAATAAGTTCCTCCAGTTAGAAAAGTCTGTCTTTATTCAAAGGGTCTATGTTTAAAGAAAGAGGAAAACACCCAAGAAGCAATAAGTGAAATAGTATTTTTTGGTGTGAGGAAACCTTTTAAAGGGTCTGTTGCGTAGTGTGAGGAAAGCTTGTTTATAGATCTGGTTTGTCTCTTACAGATAGTACCTTCTGAGTATTTTTTTTTGTGTGACCTTTTGCTTCACCTCTCACGTTTTGCTTCAGTAGCTCTCATAGAGCAGAAAATTTTAATAATGATAATGAAGTAAACTGAGACATAGAAATTAACTTGTCTTAGTGCAGTTGCTTGTCTATTGATACCAGCTAAAGGTTTTTTTAATTAAAATATTTATAATTTTTCTCCTGAATATTTCATAGGCCTTTTTGTGAGAGTAAGTTCATCTCATTACCAGAACTAGTGCTCTTCTTGTGTCTTCCCTGAAGAAAATGGATTTTAAATCTGATACTTCTGTCTTCCATCAAGTACACTTTAATTTTCCAGAGATTAGGTGTTAGATTTATTAGCATTTTTAATATGTAGTGATTTTTGGTAAAAAGATCGGTTTTGGTAGAGCTGTTTTGTAACTGTTCAGATGGGGAGTTCTATAGAAACTAACACTTAAAGAGTCAATTACATATATTTAAAGTTTGCCATTTAAAGATGAGTTTTCCTGAACGTTATCTTAGAAACATAGGTTTGGTTTGGAAGAGACCTTTAAAGGCCATCTAGTCCAACCCACTTGCAATGAGGAGCGACATCTTCAACTGCATCAGGTTGCTCAGAGCCATGTCCAACCTGATCTTTAATGTTTCCAGGGATGGAGCATCCACTGTCTGTCTGGGCAACCTGTTCCAGTGTTTCATCACCCTCATTGTAAAAAAAATTCTTCCTTACATCTCTAGTGTGAATATACTCACTTTTAGTTTAAAGCCATTACCCCTTGTCATGTCACAACAGGCCCTACTAAAAAAATTTGTCGCCATTATAATTTCCTAAAATGGCTACTGGCTCACTAATTTAGGCCTAGAATTGTGTAGGATGAAAAAGTGTTTGTGTTAGTTTTGTTTTATATGTGGCACAAAGCACACTGCTTTTAGTAGAGTTCCTGAATGCAGTTTTGTGTATCTTTTTTTTGGCACAATAGCTTCTAGTTGTCTCTTCTAAACATATTAACATAAAAGATCCAAAAAAGACATGGAATTAGATTCTTCAGGCTTTGTTTCTCTTCTGTACATGGTGCTGGTTTTTATAACTTTCTAAGTATTATTTACTTATCGAGTCTTCTCATTCATTTCCCCCACTCTTTCTGAATTATTAAACATTTGTTTAACTATAGGGGAACTTTTATGTTTAGGTAAGATCCAGCTGTTTTTGTTTGTCCCTAATGATTGTGATCCCCATTGTGTCCCTAACATGATTCTGACCTTTGGGTCTATACTACATAAATAAAATACTAGTCTTTGTTGGATATCTTTTGATGAAAGCAGACACTGTAGCTGAAGAGTTACTGTGTGTGGACTTGGGTTAGGGTATTTAACTAGAAAGCAATGTTTCTTAATCTTTTTGGATTTGTTTAGATTACCAATTCCTTAAACTTCGCAAATACTAGAATTGCCTGGTACAGTGTATTGTTTTCCTCAGTCAGATCTTCATTTATTCAAATGAATAAATGAATGAAGATCTATCTTTATTCAAGTCTACCTCATGTTGCTTCAGTTTTACAGTAACTGGCCTACAGGTTGTAAAAACTACTAGCTGGAAAATTATGGAGCCTGGTTTCATGCCAGAAAGTTTCATTTATGCTTCTCTGTTCATGTTTTTCTATGTTTTATGTGCTGTATTTGTGGACAGGCCAAAAGTTTATTGGAAAAATCTTAAACTGAACTATTCTGGTTGTAAGCAACGTATGTAACTATATAAAAGAGAGTGTTTGCTTGTTAGAAGTTTCTCCTACAGGACCTCTTTGTAGCATTGAAAAACTTCGGCTTTCAGCTTCCTTTTGGCAAATACTTGCATGTTCTCTTACTTGGGAACTCAGATGAGTTACAGGATAGCAACTACAAGTGGACTGGATTTTTTGTTATAATTTAGTCAGCGTATCTAGTATCTGCTTGGTGAGGAGAAATTGTTAATACAGAAGTCTGGCAAAGAGTCAGATTTAGTGCACTGTGACTATAAGTAGTGCTACTTTTAAAGTGTTTTAAGTTGATTTTGCTGTGTTATCACTGACACTTCAATTAAAAAGTAGGTAAGATTTTTACAGAAATACTTCATGATAAAGGATATTCTTAGGTGATTAATTTTTCTTCTAAGTAAACATTGAGGACTTTCACTACATCTCATCTTTGAATCATTTGGGGAAGGTGGTTGTTTTGAACCAATCCAGTGTTCACTCTTTTTTAATATTTGTATGGATTTGTTTTTTGTGCAAGGAAAACTTAACATTTGGGAAATCTAAAATGCAGCATTCTTTTATGACACCTGATTTTCATTTAAGTATTTTAGTGCATTTGTGCATGATGGTACAGTTAGCCCAGTCTTTGTTATCAGTTAAGCAGCCCTTCAAATCCACACCCACCAGGGGAAATTATGGAGTGCATCTTAAATCATTTGCAGTCTATTCTGTGAAAGTAAGAAATGCTCCCATGGAAGTCTGTTTTGATACTTACCTGTTCTCATGACATTTCTTTAGCTCAAATAAAACCAGAATAATTCTAAGATGCAGCATAAAATTCTCTAATATGCCCGTGAAGTTGTGAATATATTGTGAATGTAGCGTAAGTGTATTACATGTCTGAGTTGTGAACTTGGTGATATGATGGACATTTCTTCCAGAGAGTAGTTTTGTGGGTAAGTAAACAGTAAAATGCCTTTGAAAAAATACTTGTGTTATGTTCAGTTCTTGATCTGTATTTAATTTCTTTACTGTCATTGAAAAAAATAAAGCTAACAGAAATGGGAGAAATCGTTTTCATATGTTGGTTCCATGGATCTAAGGTGGCTCTTAGCTCCAGCAGAACCACATTAATTGACAGAATGTTGTAATGAGAAAGTTGCTATTAAGAGAATTAATATATTCTTCTCTCTTATTTTTCAAAGGATTTCCAGATCTGTTAAAAGTGGTTACCTTCTAAGCACGTTTGTCTTGTGAAAAATTATTTCTGAATTTTGCCTTAAAATATTTGACAAGAAGATTTTGACCTTTCTTGTGACTGTTAGCTGTTATATCAAGCGTAAAATTTGACAGAATATGTGTTTCTGTTTTTCTCTCAAATAATCAACAGCAAAGGCATTTGGAAAAAGCATCCTTCTTCGCAGTTACATCCTCTGAGAGTGCTTCATAAACAGTGAGGGGACATGGTAGGATTTTCCTTTACCTGGATGTAAATGATTTAGAGGTGATTAAATAGAGGCATGGAATTAAAATACTTGGATTTTTTTTCTTAGTTACTGAATATATGCAGTTTGTTTGGGGCCTGATTCTACCTTCTGTATACAGTCAATCTTTTTGTGTGGTGGATAACATTTTTCACAGGTTCTGAGAAAGTGAGATACTTTTTTAGTCAGCTTTATTTTGTAGACACTGTATATACAATATTTTACTGTATTACAGCAAATGGAAATGGGAGAGGTGGGAGAAAAGCTCAGAAATAATGATATATTAATGCAGTGGTTTAAATGCAGTATTAAAGTTCAGAGAAGGAGCAAGTAACTGCAAGACAAAATAATGAAGCAGGAAAGACACAAATTTCAATATGGGACCAAGTTCTATAATCAACAAACTAGGTTCTGTGGTAAATCTTGACTTATTTTAGACTATTTTCTTTTTATTAACAAGTTAGATTGTAATTTGAATTTTTGACCTGTAATACAGCATTCTGAAAGTATGAGTTCTGTAAAAACAAAGCTGCTGCAGCTTATGTTATAAAAAGTCTTTAAAAGGCACATAAGCTTTTGAATGAAAATAGAGTTATTTGTGCTTTTATTCTAGTTAATGGCTTTTGTCTATTTACTGTACAAGATTGCAATTCTAATGTTTAACAGTTTGAGAGTTGCAGATATTTTGGACTGTTTTCCCAATCTAGTTTACTTTCTTAAAGTAAACCTAACTTAAACTTAGAAAAAAACAACAAACAAACCTCACAGTTTTTGAACAGTTTTATGAAAGTGACTTTTTACTGCAGATGGATTTCACTCTAAGGTATTAACCACTTGCAGTTGACTGAAACTTTTGAGTTGTACTTGGCCCTAGTGAGGCCACTTTGGAGTGTTGTGCTCAATTCTGGTCTCAGAAAGACAAGATGCTACTGGACAGTTCAAGAAAGACAAGTTGCTACTGGAAAGGGTCCAGCAGAGGCCACAAGGGGTCTGGAGCACCTCTTACGAAGAGAGACTTGGCTGTCCTTCAGTTTAGATTTTGAGGAAAAGTTAAGAATTTTACAAATCACATTGAAACTAATCTTAAGAAAAAATATTTCTTGCAGTAACATATTTTGAGAATAATAGTAATGTAATGATTGTTCATTCTTTAACATTTTCAACACTTGTAATCAGATTGTGTTAATAGGACTTGGCACCTGCTATAGATGAGTGCCAATGTGTACAATGAGATTTACATTATACTGTTCAGTAAAAATGTGTTTCAGTTTCTGGAATCCTTCAGTCGCCTTGATGCTTACAAATTTGAGGGGCCTCTAGGTGGGCTTACCGCTTTAAAATATTAGCCTAGTGGCTAATATTGTATTAAATAGTATTTTATTAAATAGTATTGTATTAAATAGTATTTTCTTTCAGGAGATTGTTAAATGTTGCTATTAGTGAGGTATCCCCTAAAAGTCTTTGTAATGTGAGTAGTATTAGTGCAGTTAAACTGCTTCCTTTTCCAAAACTGTCAGTGTAGACCTGACTGAAACATCACGTGAGGATTAATGTATTGAAAAGAAGTCAGCTTTACTTCAGATTGGGTTTTACATCCAGCTGTAGGAGAATGGCAAAACCAAAGCTTACTGGGAAGTTCACAGTTGTTCAGCACCATACTGTCAAAAAAAAATAAAAACCCAGCAAGTTGTGTGTTTTGGGAAGTAGAAACTAGCTTTGCCTAAACAAAGATCCTGAACCGTCTTCCATTTTCTAAAGATCAGAAATGGCTGGTCTTAAGGTGAATGTGAGAGAAAATGTAACTTTTTGAAAATGATTTCTTCTAAATCTGTAAAATAGGAGTGTTGAGTGTGTGTGTGCTCTCTATCACACACAAAACTGCAATCCATTTCTGTCTTTTACAGTGTTAGTGTCAGGTGATATGCTGAGAGGCTTTTCAGTAGTTAATGAAGTTATATAATGGAGTACTCTCCTACCCAATTCTTTATTAATCTGTGTAAAATACACTAGTATATGTTACAGGGTATATTGACTGATGTTTTTAATATGTTGTGGTGGCTGTTTTGCACATTAATACGAATTTAGTATTAGTTTTTATTAAAATACACCTGTGATTTCAAAACATGGTTCAAGGTATAATATTTTTTTGTATTTTTAAAGAATAACTTCAGCTTAGAATAGTCAATATTTTGAGTAGTTTAATGACATTTGTTTGGTTAGGAGTTTTTTTTTCTGTGGGATTTAGATGCTGAGGACTATCCTCAGCAACTGATGCAGGAGGAAAATGAGGCCTCACAGAAGTAGAAGACTTTCTGTACTCAGAACTAAAAGCAGAAAGTGAAGATGTAATGCATGGAGGTTTTTCTCAAATACATTCCTATACTTTTGCTGTTAATTAGTTTTAAGAGAAATTTCCCTGTCTTAATAAAATTGATGCTTCCTTTGCAATCTTATTGAAATAATGGAAATAATTGATACACTGGACTAATATATTTTTTTTTTCTGTAAGGGAAAATCAGATTTTTTTTTTCTTATTGTCAACAACTCTAATTATAATTGTTACTACCATTAGGGATCTCTTTCCAATTTGCAGCATTTACTGGAATATATGTATCTGTGTGTATGTCATGTAGTGTGTATTCGTGGATTTATCAATGTGATAGATTTTTTTATGCTTATGTTGTAACTTAGTGAGTCGTCTCCATCAGTTCTTTTGATGACTTGAGTCACTAAGGAGTAAATTTCCTTTATCTCCTTAGCCCTCCTAGGATGTTTTTCTTGGAGGTTGAGTCCTGATTGAATAGTTGACAGCTATTAAACCTAGTGAAGATTCTTTTCATTAGGCTTCCTATTTCAAAACAGAGCTCTGTAGTTTACTGTATGCTATATGTTTTACAGCTACGTTTACTTTAGTTGTTACCTAGTTTAATATATTTGTTCTGCTTTCTGCGAGGTAAGAGAGCTTATGTTTTTCCAAACTCCTGGGTGGGAGCTATCACTCAGTTCATAGAGTTTTTGAGTCCTTAAGGCTGGAAGACATCTCTGGAATCATCTCATATGATGCCCAGCTCAGAGGAGGGATTAGCTCTGCGTATAGACTGCAGTGCTCAGGATTACACAGAAATCTTGGATTTTGAAAGATCAGTGGTTTTAATTTAAAATTACTGTTACTGTACGTGATGGAATAAACTGAACTGTTTGGGGATATTGTAACTTTTGGATCTTGCATACAAATCTTAATTGAAGGACAAGTTAAAGAGGGAAAGGTGACAAGAAGGGTGGATGGAAGAGGAGATGCCACTACTTTAACTTCTTGGTGGCAGCTTAGCTTCCAGTGAACTAGTCACTGGAGTGAAATAGACATTCTGAGGAAAAGACAAATAAGCACCATCAAAACTATCCTCCAAATTCTAGTTTTGATTGCCAACTAGCAATTCTAATAACTTTTATGATTTCTGTCATTAAAATATAGGTATCTTTCAGTAAATTACAATTTGTGTAAGGTTTATGGGCATTTTACCTCCTGAAGAGGTCTTCAGAAATAATTTTTCTTTTCTAGAAAGAACTTAATAAAATAAACCACACTAGAAGGGAGTAAGGAATTCTAGTAAGAGGTACAGAAATGTCATACCTGTTTCGACAGATATGAAGTCTGATAGAGACTCAAA
Organism: Manacus candei; assembly: GCF_025592945.1. Lineage (NCBI taxonomy): Eukaryota > Metazoa > Chordata > Aves > Passeriformes > Pipridae > Manacus > Manacus candei. Next base: position 37,076,501 of record NW_026138062.1, read on the forward strand.
TTTCGTTTCCATGTTAATGAAAACAAGTGAGAATCAGCAGCACTGTGAATTACATTTTGCTCTAAATACTCAACCTAGATAAAGTGCTAATTAAACTACTGCGTGCAAGTTTATAGGGTAAGTGGTTTTTTTTGCTAAGGCATTTTTTGAATGCCATGTCTTGGCAGTACCATGGTCACCATTCCTTAGCTGAAAGGTGAGTAAATAGTCCTGTATTAATTGAGAAGTGTATCTCATGGCTACAAACACTTGTAAACTGTGTGATCTGTTATCTTAATATTTCATTGGTATCTTGCTTTTTGCTGTTCTAAAATATTCCATACTATATTTATTTCATACCATAATTTTTGGATAGCTTTGTTACCATGACTGTTGCATCATTTGGAGACAAGATTTTTAATTTTCTCTGGGGTGCTGCAATTGCAAAGCCTGTTTCTCAGGAAAAAAAGTAGTATTGCTTTGTCTATTAAAAAAGGTCAGTTTTATGACTATTTGTATTTTTACTTTTGGTGTGAGAAGGGATTTGCATCTGATACATTCTCTTGTATCAATTCTTAGGTTTCTTTTCAAAACATTTGGTTTCATGGTTTTGTAGAATGAATTTAGCAAAAAACTAATACATTTAAAAAACTGAGAAGAATCATCTTGGCAGTTCTCTGTGTACTTACACTGCTGTATCAGTGGTGTTTAAGGTATAAGAGCATTGTGCATGATACACCTCAAATACTAGAGAGACCTGGTTTCTAATACTTGTAAAAGGGGGAGAATCCATACTGTATGAAATGTAAAATGTATAATTTGAAAACTGAATTCAGTATTTTTGTATAGATCTACTTTTTACAATTGACATTAAAATGAGTTGGAATTGTGAGGAAATACAATTTTTCATGCTTGTATCTAAAGCAATTAGCAAGTATAATTCTGTATTTGCCATCATAGCAATTTTTCTAAAAGCAAATTGCTCAGATAAATCGGAGGATTGTTTGCATTAATGAGTTCTGAAGTATTATATAAGAATCCTGCAACAGAAGTAATTTGGAAAGCTTTCTTCTGAGTTGTGTAAACAGTGCTTTTACTATAGGACATTTTTTGGTGTTTTTTTGTTTGGGTTTTTTTTTTGTTTGTTTGTTTGTTTGTTTGTTTTTTCCTGACCTTCTCAAAAATTACCACACACTTTCCTACATGTTCTTTGTCTTATGGCTTTCTTTTCCCCCTGTATTGCATATCATCCGTTTTTCTTGTTCTCTTCCAATTTAAGTTGTTTTCCCAGGTACCAGGTGACTTCAGAGGTTCTTAATCGCCACATATTTCTCTATTAAGAGTTTAAGCCCTGCTCTCTTGCTGCTCAGTTTTAACTCCCTCTTATGGGTAGTTATGGGTGGCTTTTGGGAAGGGACTGATACAGCTACTACTCAACTGAAGAAAGGGCAGTCATATAGTGAGGAAAAGAAGCTCTGAGAAGGTAACACTCTCATTGTTGAGTTCTGCAAAGGGCTTGATTATCCAAAAGTGAAGCTCTCAGGTGGGCTGTAATTACCAGCCAGTACTGGTTCAGCTATTCTGTCAAACTGCCTGTTGGTACTTCTTTCTCTGTCATCTTTTGGGCAAAACCCATGGACTAGTTGACCTAACTTACTTGCAATAACATGTTTATGCTCACATAGTAAAGAGTTGTCTAGGACATGATTTGTGTGTGATAGGACTAAATTTTTGTTATCATCTGGACTCCTGCAAATACAAGTTGCTAGTATGTCGAGCATTTAATGACATAATGATACATACTATCAGTTAACATTTGAAATTGGGTATTTTCTCTGACAGAAAATTTGTGAATTCTGTGTTTAACAGTACAGAAGAGTTTTCCTGTGCTGAAAATTCAAGGAACCATGATAAGTTATGAACATGCAACAGTAGGAATAATAATAATAATTCTTGCAGGCACATTGATAAGCTAATGGGCAGCAGAGATCATAAGGTACATTTATTTGATTCTGTTGCTGAAATACTTTTTATACTGTACTAATTCAACACCAAAGTTAAAGCTACAAAAATGACAAATAATTAATTCATGGGTTTTGTTACAAATGTTAGACTAGACAAAAAAAAAGTAAAAATTGCAAGTTCTACCTGTCTTGTTGTACTTGTGGTTAACTGAAGACTGGTAACATTTCAGGCTGAGAAAAAATGGTTTATTGCTGGGAGGTAATGTGCTTTTTAAGGAAAGTGTACATTAAAGCTTTACAGAGCAAGCTGATGCAGCTTTATAGCTCGGTACTTAACATCCTTAGCTAGCCAGTGTTGTACTTGGCCCTGCCTTATATGGCACTTGTCATATTAAAGAAAGACCAAACACTAAGCAACTTGCGGTTGAACCTGACGTGAATCAAGTAAATTATGTGCACTAATGCAAAATCTGATACTTTGCCTTGTAGCTAAAGAGTATCTCACAACTGTTTGTGGCATGTCCTGTCGCATGTGCACATATGCCTGTATGTGTGCACACACAATCTAACGAATATAAATTGATAGCCATGGTGGTTTTCTGTCAGTTTGGGCTAGGGATTGTCATTAGGGATGATATACCACTTTCCTTTTTGCTTCCTCATGTCAGGGCTGAGGTGTACAAGCAGACTAATATCAACAAAGTTGTATCTGATTTCATGACGTTGCTATCACTTTATGGTTTGATCGATCCTAGTGGGGGTGCTGATTTTACTTAAAATGCCAATGGATGTTACTGTGAAAGGTCTGTCCAAGTAGTTGCATGCTCTGTTACAAATTTTTAACATGGGTTCTAGGGTCAAAAGAAGAGATCCTCTTTAGTGTTCCATCAATGGCCTTTCGTAGCTGGACCTTAATATCTGCATCTATCTCTTAGTTACCAGGCCTTATTTTTCCTCTCCACACTAAGTCATATTCTTTTGAAAATAGTGTGTAATCTTCTTATGTTAAGTACATTTTCTAGGTTAATATGAGCTACTAGAAACAAAGTTGTTAACTTGAGAGCTTTTTGTCGTATATCTTATGGCAATTTCCCATAACAGGATATTTTTACAAAATTATTGATTCTGTTCTGTCAAACAATGATGTCTGCCACTTGAAGTGTGTGGAGATAGAAGACTCACGTTTGGTATCCCAAATATGATTGACCAAAGTGGAGTTTTGTGAACCTGTAAAAATCCTGTGAATGTATTTTGGTTTTATTAATATTTCCATGTAAAAGTTGATTATAAACTGATTAGTTGCCTAGTATATGGATTTGTTTTCAAAGTGCATCTGTACTTATGCTCTTAAATCGTAAGTGGAATGATGTTCAAAATGAGGTAAATTGTTTTGCATATGCTTATTCTTAGCACACGTGTGTTTGCTCAAGCAGAATACGTTACCATTCTTGTAAAAAATTAAGGAGAAAATTTTCAATTAAGGAGAAGATTTTTAATTAAGGAGAAGAGTTTCTTTAGCTTTTGTTTTGAACTGTGAATTTGTTTCTATTTAATCCTTTTGATGTAATGAGTAATACTGCAATCCTTGAAATTATCTCTGATAGTATAATTTGTTTTCCTTTAAGTGATCATTTTTTGCCACTCTGGGTACTATCCTTTGAGTATTGTTTCACAGCAGGCCGTGGTTCATGGTTAGCAGTGTCAGAACTCTTCTGCTGTTGGGTGACTGAGCGTCAATTGAATCTGGATCACTTTGACTTACTTGTCCGTTTAGTATAAATGCATGTTATAGTTTCTGCTAATATACTACAGTTTTATGCTGGTTTCAAAAGCATGGTCAGTATCTGAACTAGCATATCAATAGCATAGTATCATTTATCAGAACATGTTCTGCCACCAGGTTAAGTCAAAACTATTGGAAAAAAGATGATCTGGCAGATTGAGTTTATATGCCATAATATAACACATCAGAGCTTGGTTTCCAGTCAACACAAACATTTTTGAATCATGAAGCCAGATTGACTATTATTGAACCACGGCCTTTAGGCAATACTGTAATAAGACTTTTTTATTTACAGTTAAATTGTAAATATACTTATTAGTGAAAAACACTGCGTGAAGATGGATTATTTAAAGTTGATCGCATAACTATTTGGGAGCTTTAGACTGCTGCATATGATGAATTAAACTTGTGATATTTAATCTTTAACACACAAAAATGTACAGCATTGCTATATTGAACTTCCTAATCCATTTGATATTATAAAAACAAGAGAGTATAGTTAACTTCGTTCCTTGTACTATTTTTAATCGATGGAAACTTTTGAAAATTTTAACGTTTTTATTTTTATGGAGTAAATGGGAATGTTTTAAGTTCTAAGAATGATAGGTTGATCATGAAAACTATGTTTACTTTCAGAGAGAACAGGAAATGAGAATGGGTGATATGGGTCCTCGTGGAGCAATTAACATGGGAGGTAGGGATCTGAAGGAAAAAGGCTTCTGTAATGTAATTTTTTTTCTTTGGGACTGTACATGTTACTCAAGCACTATTAATCAGTGACAACTGCTGGTAAAAAGGAGTAAGCAATATTAGGAAGTAAAAAATCCCACATATTTTGCTTCCGAACAGCTTTCCCTGCCCCCCCGCCAAGGTGTATCTTTATTTTATTACTTTGTCTGTACATGGGAAAAAAAATAAGATGTACAAGTTAAGAAAAACAAAAATCAGGGAAAGATGATACTTTGGAAATTATCTGATACAAAAGAGGAATTTTATGTTCAAAAAATATTTGGCATTCTTTTGGAGGGACTGTCTATTCAGAGAAGTGATTACATGCAGTGAAATGATGGAGCGGTCAAAATTGGCAAGTTCTTGATGAGATTAATGAATAACGTGGTTGGTGTTCTACTAATTTACTGCAAATTTGTATTTGCACATATTCTCAGTTTGCTCTTGTGACTTTAAGTATTGTCACTGCTAAGAACTGTTCCTGTGAAATCTGGAGAAGTATGATAATTAGTGCTTGCTCCATATATGCAGACCAAAACAGTTTGAAATCTTACGTATCCAGTATATCTGCTTTTAAACAAGACTGAAACTTAGAGTATTTCTCCAAAAACACCAAATCTTTCTAAACTTTATTAACTGTCAATATATATCTATCAGAAACTTCCTAGTGTTAATTTAAAATAAATTAAGATGGTAATTTAAGGAAAAGTAGTAGAACTATTTTTCTGTATTTTAAACTTGAAATTACATATAAAACTTAGTAAACATTGTTGCTTGACCTTTTTGAGTAATGAGAGTTTATAGACTAATGAATAGACTAACAAATCTGCTTGGTTCAGCTTTTAAAATATATTATTCACTATTTCCTTGCATTTATTAATTGAGACACATTTATAACTGCAATATAGAAATAGGTTTTTTCTTTCGGGGATGATGAAAAGCTTTAAAAATAATTCTAAAGGAAGACATTGTGAAGTTATCTATAAGTAATGAAATGAAGCATAAATTGTGACTAAATTTTTTATTTTATAGTTGTACTTTTGCGTATCGTTGCCGTATACTTGAAAACTTCATTTAACTAAGAGACTTTGTTGTGCAGATCCACAAGATACACTTTTTACATCCAGATTTTAAGTGTGTATTTACTGCAATTCTTGCCAGGTTTTAATGCTTAACAGTGATGTTCATGGTCTTGTTTTCTAGCTTTTAAACCTAATACTTTTAGAAATAAATTGCATAGTTCCAAAAGAAGTTATAGTAGCACTGAACAGCTATTTTAAAATAGCCATAGCAAATAGTCTAGATTTTAGGTTAGCTGACTATAGAGATTTTGGTTTTTCTCCAGTATTTTAGCAACTCCACAAGTACAACCAAAATAATCTGACCCCGAAACCTTACAGTAGACCTTTACGTAGTAGATCTTTAGTTACTGACCTTTGCATCCATTCTCAACATTGCTGTCAGAATTGTAACTTTATTTTTAACTGACCTTTGCCTGTGCCATTTGCAACATTTCATCATGTGAGACAGTAGAGAGCTGGAGTATCTTCACTAATGGAAACATCTGTATTATATTAATAGAAGGCAGAGTACCTCTGTGACAGATTTAATAAGTGTTGGGCTGACTTGTGCAGAACTGCTCCTTTTTGTAGTTTTCAGTGAGAAGTTCTGGGAGAATCTGTATGCCTCATCATAGCACTTAGCTGAATCTGTAATGCTAAGTGCAGCTTATAAACTTCAATATGGAAAAAAGGAACTTTTTTTGGGAACTGTCTCTGCATTGATGAGGATTGTTGACTGGCATGTTGCCAACTGTGGCAGACTTTGGTATGTGCAGTTCAGACATTTATAGTGTACTTTTTCAGCCCTCCAGTTTGCAGAAAAAGACTTTTTTTTTAGTGTCTGTGCATTGTTGCATGAACACCTGTGATGGCTTTCCATCTGTTACTAAACCTGGTCCTGTAAATTAACTGCTAACATCAGTGTCCCACCAAAAAGAACGGGCAATCAAGTTGTTAGGTTTTAGCGTCTTTTGGGCGACCTCTGAATTAAAGCTAAAATACTGTAGTGGCCTCTTGCTGAAAGTGTGCAGGGCCCCACTCTCTCCTTGTATTGCACTGTGTAATTTTCCTCCTGTTAGAGCTGACTCTGCCTGAAACAGGATTAATATTACAAATGTCATAGTATAGGTTGCTATATGTCACCCTAGAAGCACTGTGGGTGCATTTGTATGATATGGAGCATGAGAACTTTGTTGTAGTTGACAGCAAAGTAATGCTACCTGTGTGTGGCCAGCTGGCTCAGTTTAATTAGCCTGAAAAGCCAATAACAAGTAATTTAGCATTTAGGTAATGGCGCTGCTGCCCGCACTGATCGCTGCCAACGTGATAGTCCTGCAGAGTAGGAAGAGCATCTGAAAAGAAAAGGTTCCTTCTTATATTGGCAGTTTAGGCTTCTCCTTTTCCTTCTCTACTTAGCCACAGAATAGATGATACTAAAAGACAATTTAGGGGTAATTCTGTTTAATTGTAGCATGATCTTCTACCCACTTCCTGAACTAATCGTGTGGGTAGGTAAGAAGCATCCAGCTTGAGCATATCTTTGCTTTCAGTTAGTGTCATAGGGAGAGGTCTGGGAATTTCTCATTACTATGCTCAAAAGAGTTCTGCTTTTCAAAATTACAGGATTTTTATCTCTTCTGGTAAACTTGTTTAGCACTTTACAGGTGCTGCTGTGTTGCATGGATTGTTTTTGCTAAACAGTTTGCAGTTGACATAATGATCAAACCCAGCTCTTCAGTTTCAGCAGCAATATCTTGGATACCATGGTTTCACTGACTGTTTTGATATGTGTAATCAAGGCAGGTAATACAGATGTAATTTTGCATACTTGCAGATAGTAATAGTACTCTGTCTGTACTGAATGGCCTGCTTACAATGATGTACATTTATATATTCGTTACTGAAGAAGTACAGTTGTGATGAGAAGTGAGAGGGTTTATTTTTAAAATAACAAGCTTATTGGTCTAGCAACATATCCGACTTCTTTGTATTCTTATAGTGTATACTTTTAAGTGTAGGCTAGGTTCTGAAGGTATTTTCATTGAAAAGAATGGATTATTTGGGGCTGGGGGAGGATCACCAGTCTTGATGATATTTCATAATGGCAGATGTGAGCTATATAATCAGACTTTTTTCTTTCTTACCACAACAGGAGAAAATGTTATGAAGGCATTTTTACCTACATGTTGAGTATGTTAATGAGTACTGGCAGAGTGGTGTGTCCTAGTGCAATATTATAGCTAAATGATCTCCTCAAAATATGTTTTCAAACTTTTTTCTACCTCTTACTTTGAATCAGAATTTTGGAGGAGACTGTTCTGTCACTTTGAGTTCTAGCAAAATTTCCCATAGTTTTCTGGTACTTTTCCCATAATAAATTACAGCTGTATTACAAATAATTTATTGTGAAGCTAAGTACCATCTCTGGTATTGCTTTTACTGTGCACTATATACAATTAACATAATATTGATAGAAGAGTACTTGTGAATGTACATTTCATGTGTTAGGATCCCCAAAGAGCCAAGTTGCCTTATAGCTGGCAATATCTGTAAAATGACCTGAGATTTTTTGCTAATTTGTGCTGTGTATACTGCATATATATGCTGTATGAATGCTTCAGTTCCTGCACAGAAACAGTATACCTGTAAAGCTATAAAGGTTGGGATTTTCAAACACATGAGGCAAATTATGTAATGCAAAATACTAGGGATTATTGAGAATCTGTTTAAAAGCAGATGATTGAGATAAATGTACAGTCTCAAAGAATATATATTTTTTTTTATTTCAAGTATTTGAAGTCTTGTACATTTGGCTTTTTAAATATTGTAAATTGTTTGTTTGTTCTTGTAAAATTAAGCTAGGACAGCTCTAAGTATAGATTGTTTTGCATAGATGCGTTTAGCCCAGCACCTGCTGGTAACCAAGGCCCTCCTCCAATGATGGGTATGAATATGAACAACAGAGGAACTTTACCTGGCCCTGCAATGGGTCCTGGTCCTTCCATGGGACCAGAAGGAGCTGCAAATATGGGAACACCAATGATGCCAGATAATGGAACTGTGGTAACGTATCACAAATTTAATTACTTTGAATAGCTGTCATGTCTCATGGCCCATTTTTGTTACCAAAGGTATTTTCACGCTGAATAAGAACGTTATAGATTTTGAATCTGTTAAAAGTAATTGATAAAACTTGTTCATACAAATAATGTACAGCACAGAAGGGCAGTGGTTTTTTGACATTACTATGAAAATCCTACTTCCCGTAGGAATGGTAATCTGTAAATTTAGACTTTTGCTGTTCTTTTCTTTTGTAAAACTAAATTCTATGAATTAGCTTGTCAGAGGTTTTGAAGAGCTAAATGTTGGAAGCTATGTAGTGTGAAGATATCTTTGTGTAAACTATTTAATTTTTTGAAGCAACTTTAGTGTTCTATTTCTTTTCTAACACTGTAAAATGCATGAGAATTGTGACAGTAATTACACCACTTAGAAAACCAGTATGCCAACAGCTGTTGAGCATAACTCTCATATCAATACAGGAAAACTAGTATTGCCGAATTGCCACGGGTGGTAGGGAGTATCTTGTATATATCTGGAATTTTTAATCAGAAGCGATAGGCCATTGGGATGCAGTTAAAGCACTAGCCATTTTTGGTTTGTTCTCATAGCCAGATGGTTACTTTTCCTAGCTGTAATGTCTTATGTAGAGAAACAACTATATCATTTTAAAATCTGATTTTTACATATTTTTTCAATCCTATTCTGCTAATAGATATTTGGGTTACTGGTGGTATGATATAAAGTGATTCTGTTATAGTTTTATTGGAACACGGAAGCATTTTGTAGCTGCACCTTTTTATATATGCCTTCTCAACAGTAGCTGTCTGTGACTGAGCAATCTGTATAATGAAGTTTGAACAAAAAATTTTGTTCCTTAGAGGAAAAATGAGATTTTGATTTTGCACTAAATATATGATGAGTCTGGTCTTTACAAATTAAAAAGGAGAGGATCTCACTTCATGTTGTAGGAGCCGGCTCATTTTATCAGTTGTATAATTTCTCATGAAGGAGGGAAGATGCTATTCACAAAATACTGGTTTGGGAGATGCTTTTGCTGTAGACCACTGTGTTATTGGTCACCTCTAGAACATTCTCTTGTGATTATACAGACATAGAAAAAGAGGGGTATGGAAAAGAACACGGTATCGTAAATCATGGTATTTAACTTAAACTGTTGTTTTTCTACAAAAAGTCATTCCAGGTATGAAAATGTAGGGAATGTACTGACACTTCAAAATGCATGTTTTAAAAAATGTTTCTTTACTTCCATTTTCTTCTGCATGCTTCTGAAGGACAAATTAGGTTTTATTTTTTGCTTCATTTTGGACTTTGAGTGTTTTCAGTTTGGAGGACAGGCCCCTACAGAAAGGCGTAGCCTTATTGTATTGTTGCTGTTGGAAAGACACTTTAAAGATCCTGTGAAAGGTCTCTACTAAAACACTGTAACAGTTAATTTCCAGTGAGGGATATGGAGACCATGTTTTATAGACCAGAAATAAAAATTTAATTTTTTTAATTTAATGTTTTTCTGAAGTCTTAAGAGGAAAGTTGTAGTAATCTTCTTTTTGTTCCGCTGCAGTCTTTTGAACGACAGATTGTCTTTGAACATAACATTTTCAAAGTAGCTTCCCCCATGTGCTTTATTGGAGGTTGTTAATTACTGAAGTTTTCTCATTAGCTGGAGAGAGGTTTCCTTATTGGAAAGAGGACTTTACTTTTTGGCCAAAAGTCAAATGGTAAAAATTATCAGGAGTACATGATAAATTATTTGTTGAAATTCAAATCCATTGCTGACAAGCTGGCGTGAGTTAAAGATAATTTTTAAACAGATTTATCCAGTGCTGCAGATTTAAAGGTTCTTTGGCTCAGTAATAGTTCTTTATGCAGCTCTTGAAGTAACATTTCTCTTATTCAATGTCAAACACATATATACAACCATGATCTAAGTTGCATATATTTTTATATTTATAGATTTAATGCTGTTTTTTAGCAAAATATATGTGAACCAGCAGACTTGAGAACTGCAGAGCTCTGCTGCCTTTTCTGGAGTTAGGCTTTCAGAAGAATTCTTTTCTGATTCAGGCATACAAGTGAAGTGCTGGTCTTGAATGTCCTTGTCGAACTCTGAATACCTGGGCAGTTAACGTAGATCTCTATGCAGAAGGAATTTCTTCTGAAAGCATAACTGTCCTCACCAGCTGAATAATGAGTTATTTCCAGATCTGATTGTACCATGTATCTGTGCTTTTAATGGTTTATGTTATGTTGAGTTTAAATTTCACCATGTGGGGTTCTATTTTTAAACACTTACATAAATACTGAACTGTAAGTGCTCAGATGCACGTTTTCTGTTTTAGGTCTTAATTGCTAAGCAAATAAATTTGTGTAAGGATATATAACATTAGGCACAGAGCTAAGGAAAATAAATGTGGAATATTAACTGGATTTTTATCCTAGATTGATATTTCAGAATAAGCTTTAGATACATATGAAGTTTTTTTAAACTAAGCATAGTCTAGTTATGCATTTTGTGACTAATGTAATTTTCTTTGGATAGGGTTTTAAAAGTCTTAACTAAAGATTTCTTAAGTGCGATGTAAAAGACTGACTCCAGGTAGCATGGACTTGAAGTATCCACAGATATATGGATATAGAAGTCTTCATGTTATATTACTATTAAAAGAATAAATGTGCTCTATCTGGAAATAAAAAAGCTGATCCTCCCCAGCCCCCAGTTTGACAATGTTTCTGTGTCTAATTTTTTTAAGGGAGGAGCATTGTAGTTGGTATTTAAGGCAGAATAGCGCTCAGGTATAAAACTGTTTGCTGTCTCCTCTGTTACATAGAGAATATATATTGCTATAGATGTGCTTGTAAAGATGAAGTTACTTTTAGCACCAGAGTTGATCTTAAGTATTGCTTTTAATTTTTAATTTACTTTACAAAGTTGGAGCATAACATTAGCACTCTTTAATTTCCAGCTCTTTTCCCATAATAACTAATTGAATTGCTCCTTTCTTCCTTCTATGTGTGATCCTGATTCTGCTGGACTATCTGCTGAACTCCATGACAACATCACTTGTGGTTTTTGTTGTAACTCATATTTGGCATGTTCCAAATGGACTTGTATTAGCATAATGAGAGATTCCCTCAAGGAGGTCCATCACAGATGGGTTCACCTCTGGTTAGTAGGACGGGCTCTGAAACTCCTCAGCCGCCAATGAGTGGTGTAGGTGCCGTCAGTGGTGGACCTGGTGGCTTTGGTAGAGGAAACCCGGGGGGCAACTTTGAAGGACCTAACAAGCGTCGCAGATACTAAATCTGAATTCATTCCTTACTGTTTTAGAAATTCCAGTAAAACTATACAGTATATGCCTTTATAATTTTAGCTGTTATCTGGAAACGGTTCTATTGTTATTGTAGTCTTTAAAACAGTTTCTTTTGTAAAACTTTTTTTTGTATTCAGTCATAGGCTTTGTAGTATAGAGCAGAAATGATGCGGATCATTATGTAAGGCAATGTGTTTGTGACTAGCAAAATACAATGTGTGACTATGCTGTAAAACGTGCAGTTATCTGATAACAATAAAAAAATCACTGGAAAGTATTTTGAGAATGTTATTACTAATACTGAGTGAGAATAATTTTATGCTTAATTATAAGTGGCATCATTTTCATTCTTACGTAGTTCCTACTATGTGTCAAAAAAGTTCCATTCTTAATAGTGAATCTGTTTAGCTAAACTGCGTGGTGCAGTACCTACTATGAAAAACTTATAACACAGCTGCTTTTGTTTTGACTTTGGAAGAGCATAAAATTTTATACTAAGTGTTCTCAAGGCTACTGTGTCCTTGCATCTCAGTGTACCATTGCAAACTTAGTCACAATAGGTTTATCAACAGAGTATATCTGTTAAACACATTTTTAGAAAATTTAACCTGGGAAAGAAAAAACTTTGGAAAGGAATCTGTATGTATGCTTTACTCATAACAAATGAATGAATTTGCCTAAACCATACTTATGCAGAAGAAAATTTGTTGTGACATCTGTGTTCTGGTGATGGTTAAAGTATCTTGCCATTGTGAGGAAGGAGACATTTCTGCAAGCTAGTTTGAAGCCTTGCACTGTGTAGTGCATCATTATTAAAAAGTATACATTTTCCCCAGAAGTTGTTTTGAATAGAAACACATCTGTTATCAATGTGTAACTATTTAATAAGGAAGCAAATATATGTTTTCTAGTGAAAATAAGTGTTTGTTTATAGTTGAGTAATATGCATTTAGAAGGATTGCACTAGTGTTCTTCATAAAGGTTTTACAGAATGACGAATTTGAAAAATACCCAACTCAGGATAGACTTGCTGATTGAGCTGTAAGATAAAACTGATGGTAAAGCTGTTAGGAAGCTTACTGTGATTCTGATTTTGTCAGTCATGGAAGATGATGGAAAAGACCTATTGGTTCTATTCCTGTAATGGCAAATAAGTAGGGATGTAAGAACTGTTTTTATCAGTTCGCTCACATTTTCAGAGATAGAAATGACTTAATTTTATCTGCATGAATACTGATACTAAATTGATTAAAAACTGATTTGAGATAACCTGGTGCCCTAGTTATATCAAAACGGTATATACACAGCTGAACATGGAATGCACATAGCAGAGAGGGCATGTATGTGTTACTTGTTAATGTAGCAGCAATAGTCTTGGTGGCTTTAATATTGAGCAAATGGGTAACAAGAAAATTGCAGCATTGCTGGAATTTTAGGAGTACCCTGTTACTTAAATTGCCAGTGTGATAGGACTTAAGATAGCTATCGTTTTCATAGAATGCAGGAGCTATATGTAGGTCCTTACTTGTGATATCTATAACTGATAAGTGTTTTGCTCTAGACTGTCTTTAGTGTTACCATTTTTTGCTTGATTTGAGATACATGCTACACTTCATAGTTTGTAATACAACAGCAAATTATGCTCAGAGTGTGAAATACTCTTTCCCCTACTTGATCTATGTATCACATTATGGCAGTCATTCTTAAAATAAACCACAACCAAAACTGCAACTGGTTTTGCTTAGCAAGCTAGTCCTAAAACTCAGCTTTTGGAAAATTTCTGTTTTTTCACTAGTGTAAACCAGTGTTTGCATGTAGCAACTACTTAAGCTCTCTGCTTTGGTATCCTGCATTCAGTTGAAAATGCAGTTTACATTGATGTCAAGTAAGGTTTCTAAATATGAGATTACTTTTTTCTCATCTTTCTGGCCATGTCCATGACATTTTTTAGGGGATTGAGAAAGCATCGGTGTGAATTGGTAGTTCTAAACTGTAAAGCTGTACAAGGAACATGTTTTAAATATAACTTGACTAGATTCAAGAGATTTGTTCTTTTTTTTTTTTTAATGCAAAAGAAACTGTGTCATTCAGGCCTTTTAGCTAACTTCTGTGTATTTGTTTATGATATATAACCTCCTCCTTGTAGTGTCTTGAGTATGTTTCAGAAATACATTAAACATACCAAATCTGCAAAAGTGGTTCATTCTTTCCTTGCAGCTTCATACTATTTTAAATGCATGTTTATTGCACTGCATTTTTGCTAGCAAGTGGAGGTATGTATGTGTTTGAAAGTTACTGTACATTTTAATTAATATTAATGGTTCCACAGTTGTGAGCTACCCTTCCTGTAAACCTCTGCATGGTAGCAGTGGATTTGTCATCTGTCCTTACTGCATGAAATCATCTAATCTCTTACGTATCCTTGAACCAAGTGCTAACAAATAAATACTGAAGTGTTGACTTTGGGCACACTAAAGATTTCATGAAGAATGCCTTTTGTAGCTGATGACACACTGCCAAATTCAGCTCTTAATAAAAGCTTTCTTAGGACTGCCTGGCTGTGTTGATTGCACACAGCTCAACTCTCAAGGGAGGGCTTCTTGTTTTGCTGAATGTGCTAGTAACTGATTCTAGCTATACAATAAACACCTAATTTCCTTAAAAAAGGAATGGTCTCAGTTTGTTTCCTAAGCAGTGTTGTTTCTTAAAGGTTCTACCTTTGCACTGAAGTGATTGATTTTTCTTGCTTCGCATCTGGCTGATGGGTTTATAATTTTTTCTGTGTACACATGTACTTAAGTTGAGTACCTTTGCTCTGTTTGAGTAGAAAGCACAGTGGAGTCCTGACTCTCTTTGCTGTGTGCTGTGCTAAAACAAATAGGTTTGGAATGGATATGAAATTGATAACTACAACACACTTGCTTTTGTAACGTACTTACTGAGCTTTTACATTATTCCTGAAATTTCCATCTAAACTGCTTAATTTTCATGTGGGATACAATTTTAATACTGAAAAATAACAAAGCTTTATGATTCCATTTAAGTTAAAGAAAACATGTCGCAACCAGACTCTGGCTTGTCTAACTGCATTTGCATTTGTCACTGCAGTCATTTGAAAGGGAGCTATTGGGCACTTAAGAAATAAAAAATTCATTTTGGTTTTGAGTTACTATCTTTGTAGTTCTGTCCAGTGTGCTCATTAGATAGAGCATGTTGATATCTTAGGAAACTTTGTGGTGATTCAAATATACTTTACTGTATTTATTTCCTAAGAAAAATACCAATTACTATGGATTACCTAGGAAGAAAATTCCTGTCCTTAAGTTGTTTCGTTTATTGTCCATTTATATTTTACCTAGTTGTACATAAAGGCACTTATAAACTGGAGATTCGTACTGAAAAGAAGTCAAGAAAACTATGAACTAAATATTGCATTAATTTAATTCTAACCATAATCCGTTAGGATTTTATAGCACACCACCTTTGAGGAGCATTCTGATCTAAAATATCTTGTCATATTTTAAAATGTTATACCAAAATAATTTTCTCCCTTTTCCACTTTTGATGTCAGGTGTAGAATAATCTTTAATTGCAAATCTTTGAAAACGCAGTGACATCAATGAACTACACACTGCTAAACGGTCACAATCTGCCTTGAGATAACTTTGCTCAAAAATGCTGAAATAACCCATCTAAAGGCAGATTCTCAAGTGAAAACTAAAACCCATTAGGCCTTTTAAAGAGAATAAAATGCGCTTGGAGGTGAGATGTTCAGCAGATGAGTGGTGTGCTCTGATGGCATGAAGTTCGTTTTACTTAAGCATGTTGCAGAAACTAATTTTTTTCATACTTCATATATATTTATAACAAGTTGGATCATAATTTTTCCCTTCGCAAGTCAAACTGTAATTGAACTATTTAAATGGCAAGGAAAGCTGGGTAGCGACTGGAGTCAGTTTACATTGAAGACAAATGTGAAGGGATTATTCTAAATCCCATTCCCAAGACTCGAAGTGGTGCATATCCGTAGGTGGTTTTAAAGTCTGCATCCAGCATCTTTTGTTAGCTTGTGCTTGTGCCCAAGGCTGGGGGACTTTAGGGAGCACATACTTCAAATGAAATTTGTCTTCTCAGGAGCCCTGAAATTATTAATATTGGCACTGTGCTGTCATTCAGATGTAAAATTATCTTGGGATTTGGTGCTTTCTTTGGACTGTTAGCTCGCTTCTGTAGCATGAGGGAATATCCGTCCAAACTTCCCTGATTCATGAACAGTAAGGAGGGAGTGAGTGTGATCTGTGGGAAATGGAGAGGCTGGACGTTACTACTCCAGATGATTCCATTCAGTGCTAATTTAGTGGAAAATGTTGGACTGTAGTAACCCAAAAGTATTTGCTTTCTTAAAAATTCACGTATTGAACTGTGAGGACTTAATAACAACAGGGGTCGACTAAAAAGTAGAAATACCCAATGTTAGGTATAATTTTCCCCATTGAATTGGGGTTTTATTGCCTTTTGGGATATACTGCGAAATAGTCTTAGTAGGTAGTCTCACTAGTTTGGTGTTTTGTTGATAGTTTTGTGGTTTTCCCCATAAAGTATTTTTTAAAAATCATAGTTGTAGGCATTTCAGGTGTGTTTTCACAGTACTCCATAGAATACTGAAGTTTATAAAAATTAAGTTATCTATGTCTAAAATGTTACTTGTAGAATAGATAAAACAGAACATTTTCATGAAAACAGTACTTTTGATGATTTTAAATGCATGGAAACAAACCCTTAATTGTTCACTTTTAGTGGGATAGATTTAATAGGTCTTTTCCATCTTTAACTTCCTTAAAATACTATGAAAATTTATATAAGATTGTAATTTGGAGGTATTCTTATTAATGACCTCAACCTGACTCTTAAAAGCAATGAGAGATGGGTTTCTTCAGAAAAGAGTTTGGAACAGCAACCATTTTTCCCTAATTAAAGGAACTACTCAAAAAAGTTTAAATTCAGAGATGAGCGTAGCGTACTTGCAGGTAAAACCATTAGAAGAACCCCTGCTTTCATATAACAATTATTATATACCCAAATCACATTAAAAGAAAAAACCCAATTTTGTAAATGCAAGTAAAAACTTAACTGATTTGTATGTGGTCCCTCGAGTAGAGAACAAAATGCTCATAATGAGAGGTATGGGATTCAAAAGGAACTTGACTGTGTTACTACATACATGTGTTGATAAGGTTTTTCCATTTGTTTTGGTAAATGGTTTGTCTAGCGTTTCCATTGTTCCTAGTTTTACTAGTGTGCTTTTTTATCTCAATTTCTGTAGAGTAAAGCATAGCTGTATAATTTGATTGAATTTACATGCTAATTGTATGTGGGACATTAAGTGCTTGACTTAAAAGAATTGCAGTGAGAATAAAGATACTGTTCTTGCCTTTAAGTGAAAAAACCTGTGTAGATCCTGGAACAGGAATAAGTGTGAAGGGTCCTGTATGTAAATTGAAAAAAAAAATGGGAGAGAGGGAATAAAGTAATGTAATAAAATGGGAGAAGTGTGGTTCAATTTTATATCTACAGCAGATTCACAAAAGTAACTTGAAATCTTGTTCTACATGAAAACCACAAACCAACTAATTTTTAATGTAAAAGATGGAAATACCAGGTACATTCATGCTTGGATTTTTTTAAACTGAGTTTAGTGTTGTGGAGATGGCCAAGGAATAGCAGAAAAACTGAAATTAATTATTATTCTAAAAATACTTAATATTTTTTGGGCGAGCAGTGGGGTCACTGCAGTTGGCTGTGTTTCTTCTATGTTGTTATGAAGTTGTTCTGTAGGGCTTGCTTTTGCGGCTGAATACAGCAACTGTATACAGCACACACACATGATGTTGTCGTAAGTATGAAACAGCTGATTTTAAGATTGATAGCCTCTCATCAAACCAGTGAAACTCCAGTCTTACATCTGTGTCAGACAGAGAAGCACCAAACAGAAGACCGTGGTAAAGAAAAATAAAATAGTACATATTTGTTAGTAATGATGGGATGGGATTAAGGTATTTTCATTGATTTTTTTTTGCCTTGCAATCAATTTTTTATTTGTGTGACAGGGAATGTAATTTTATTATCAGTGAATATTTGAAAGAAAAAAATCTTTTCCTAAACAAAACACCTCTCTCAAAAAAAACCCCAAACCCAAAAAATCTCGGTGCAAATCCCACCCATGAGCAAAACAGGTCTTCCCTCTTTAAATGCTTAAGCAGGGTGGAAGAGAAAATGTAATAAATGTAAAAATATGTAAAAACCACAAGGATTTGTTGTAATTCTCTTTGCATCTGTTTGCTCTTGATGTTCTGGGCATTTTAATGTGTTTCTTTTTTAAAAAAATGTTCTATTACTGTTCATTCTTAGCTCTAAAAGGATTTATTTTGCAGTGCTGTTACTAAGCATTAAGTATTTTATCTAGTGTAAAATTGCATGAAAAACCACTGCTGCATAAACCAGCTCCCACAGTACTGTAGAATGCAGTCTTTGAATTACCAGCTGGAATTAGTCTTTCAAACTGCTTCCAAATGTTTTAAATATTTGTTTGCTAATGGGAAATTGGAAATATTTTTGTGCATATTTAAAATAATTCAGTACATGCATTGCTGCAGATATGAATAAGCCCTTTGCCCTCCTTGCTGCTCGGTCCTGCTTCTTGCCTACCCTGAGTCCCCCTTGCATCCCTGTGCCCAGGCAGTGAGCAGGGTAAAGGAGACCCAGTGGGAGTTACAATTCTTCTCATTTCAGTGTGGAAGGAAAAAAGAGCAAGGAACGGGCAGTAGAGCAGGACTCTTCATAACTGTGCAGAAATAGCTTAGTTTGTGCTGTAGACACAGAATGTAATTTTATATATGTTCTCATTAAGTGACTTTGGTAGGATCTTCAGTACTTCTAAGAAATATATATCTTAGAACAAATAGATAAGAAGCATGTTGAGGACTTTAGATATATGAATAACATGGTTATGTTTTATATTCTGAGTGATAATTGGTCTAAGAAGGAAAGTATTTGAAGTAATGAAGAAAAAAATGTGCACTAAAATGTTGAGCCAAATTTTTTGTGTGAGCTTGA
Organism: Manacus candei; assembly: GCF_025592945.1. Classification (NCBI taxonomy): domain Eukaryota; kingdom Metazoa; phylum Chordata; class Aves; order Passeriformes; family Pipridae; genus Manacus; species Manacus candei. The sequence goes on from NW_026138062.1 coordinate 37,095,522, forward strand.
CCTGTCTGTTCACTTTCTGCAGTTACCAAGAAGGTTACATGCAAGCCAGTAAAATATGGAAAATAGTGTTCTCCGTGATTTCTCCAGAAAAGATGCTATACACAGTTGCTTTAAAGAAGCAAGACTATTCACATGTACTTTTTCTTGGAAGAAAATATGTAAACTGCAATTAAAAAGATGGAAATACTGTCTTTTAAAATGCTAACGGTCTTCATTCTTTGACACAATAGCACTGTGTTGTTCCATATATTATGTTTCGCTTTTAAGGGAAAGAGCATGTGAAAGGTAAGCCACAGCTCCAGTTCTAATCAACTTCAAATCAAAAGCCTTTTCCAGAAGGCACAGAAGGAGAACTGTAATAATGAAACAGTAGTTCATTTTCAGTTTTGTTCCAGTTTGGAACATTGTGCTTCTAGAACTTCCAGCATTGTATCAGTAGCAGTTCCACATTTTCAGAACCAGAGCCGTGCCAAATAATGTAAATAAAGTTTCTGCCTTAGTGTGTGAAGAGTGCAATTACTGCATTTCAAAAACTGAATGTTTATAGAGTTTTTAAAGAAAATGTATAAAAACATTGTTGTATATTGAATTGCTGGTTTAAAAGTGAAAATTATGTCAATTTGCCGGTTGGGATGGCTGTGCTTTTAGAACCATTTTTGGATATGTGTCGGGTTATCGTTGCCATGTTAGTCTTTGTGCAGTTTTTGTAATACCACTTCATGCGAGTTCACCATCATTCTTGCATCACAATTGTGTAGTTTCATATTTTAGTCGCATTGATGAATGCAAGTGACTGTAGAACGGGGGTTCTAGAGCATTTGTTTTGTAATATGTAAGTTGTTTAGGAGAATTTTTCATTGCTAAGCTTGCTTTCTGTTTGGTGTTCACTCTGCATGTTTTGAGCAAAATACATTTTTTCTATTGCATAGGGGGAAAAAGTAACAAGTAATGAAAAAGTATTTATTAGGACAGTAAATGGAAATCCTGTATGCCTCTTACAGCTTCTAAAATGGCAGCTGATTCAGGAGAATAAAATCACTTGGTATACTTCCTGCATCATTACTCTAGACTTTTTCCTGCTTAGGGCACACTTCAGTATTTATATTAAAGATAAAAAAATAAATCTGTTTAGTTTCCGTCTGCTTTTAATCCCAAGTATGTGTACAAGACAGTAAATTAAGTCCAAATGTCTTGATGTTTGCTCTGAATAGTACTCCAACACCCCAAGTTGCATAAAACATGAAAAAAAATCAGTTTGAGTTTCATAGTTTTTAAAACAAAACTTTTTAACTAATAAGTTAGAGTAAGCCAGTCCTCTGGGGCCCTGAGAAAGCACAAATCTATGGAGAAATCATGCTCTTGTTTTGAGTTGCATTATGTTACTGAGCATGCATTTTTTATTCTTTGGGACTATTGTGTGAAACTGTGTTACAAAGATTTAATAAGAAATATAATTTGTCTTATTTTATCCAGTTATAAGTATTAATTCATTACTAGCATCCTAAAAATAGAATTGGTAATTTAGCTACATATACTTTACTGCAGATGATGGCATGTAGTGTGAGTATCAGAAACAGGGTAATTCAAGTGTTGTTAGTTACTAGTAGTATGTTGTGCTTTTAGGCCTAGGTGGATAAAAGCTGATCTCGAGCATAGCAGTGTTTTGCCCAGAACCTTGAAACTATATTTATATTTCTGCTTTATTGCCGTGGTAGTCATGGAAGTACTCACAGGTTTGAAAGTGTATGTCTAGATATTTGAGGGAGAAGGAGATAAAGGATTGATTAATGTATGTTGCTTAATTCTTGAGGCATTGGTTGGGAGAACTGGTATTGTAGAATCTTCTTTGTATGATAATTTTTTTAAAAATCAAAATTTTTTAAACAGTCTTGTCTATTCAAAACTGCCAATGTGGAGGTGTATCATTAAAGAGGTGGAAAAACTGTATTTTACTAAAAGTCTTATTTGAGTTCTTGATCTTTCACTGATTAGACATTGAGGATATTGTGCCTCGACCCTAACCTTCTGTTACGATTATGGTGAAAATTCTGCAAACTTCTGCAAGGCTTTAAAAGGAGTGTGAGGATGTAAGGTGACATACTGACTACAGGATTGGGCCAAATCATTAGTCTTTGAAGCTTGTTACTGGCCTGCTCTGGTTATCCTAACCCATTCCATTTAAGACGCTGTTTTCTATTGTGTATTCCAGGTTTTCTTCTGTTGTAAAAGCATTAAATTTTCTTTATGATGTGGAAGATATGAGCTGTATGAAGTTTTATTTGAGGATTCTAACACTGAACTTGATGGAAATGGGTTAAAGAAAAGCATCAGATGTCAGATGCACAGTAAAAACAGTTCTTTATACAATTTGGCAGGTTGTTACGTATCTCTCCATGTGTGTTTTATAAGTATATGAATATCATTTATGTATTCATAATCTGTTGTGTCGTTAAAAAGAATTTGTCTCTTCCTAAGGGGGCAAAAAAAAAAAAGGACTTTGTTCTGGATTAATTAAATTTCAAAGTTTCTCTTTTGTGTAAATAAATACACAATAAGTAACAGAATACATGAGAACTTAATAGTTATCCTTTCTAAACTCACAGGTGTGTGGAAATACTAATATGGAAAAGTAAAAGTAGATAAGTGCTCTTCATAGATTTACAGATGGGGAGATAATATTGTGGAAAAACAGGAAGATGTGGTTTGACCTCATCTTTCACTTTACTGCATCTAAAAATTTAGAAACTCATAGAATTAAAAACCCCAAGTAATGACTCTTAGAAACTTCATCTAAAATTCTTAAATGTTGTTTCAAAATTCTGCTATAAATAAAACTAGTTCAGCGTAAACATAAATAAAACTAGTTCAGTGAGAACATTCAAATAAAATACATGTTTTAATGGACAAAGTAAGTCTGAAAGCCTGTGTTTCATTAAGATGTGGAGAAGAGTTAACGTTATTAGGGAGTTGGCTATATTTTCTTATATTTTTAGTTTTTATCTACATAACCTTAAAGGAAAAGAGGTGAAACTACATTAGTGACATGCAGGGAAAGGTCTAAATATACAAGACAAAACTGTGCTGGGAAAGGGCTGAAGTCCAAATATGTATAACTTATGTACCAATGCATCCAATAGAGGACTTCAAGTTCAGAGAGCTCCTGTGTAAAATCAGGTGCTACCCAAATCTGGTCCTGCTCTTACTGCAGGAAAATGTCATCTTTGCCTTGGTTGTGACAAAACAAGAATAGGGTTATCAGGATTCAGGTTTATGAAGAACATAATTATCTTGCCATAGTGATAAATCTGAATGGTTGAAGAGTTAGCATCTTAGGTAGCTTGTCTGATTAGTGGGTGTGTGTACAGCTGCATGATGGTCACAGCCTTCCCACTACTTGGAATATGGTAGTGCCTCTGGTTGTTTCAGCAGTTGCTTCATGTGCCTCAGTTAATGAAGCTCCTTTATGGCTACAAGGATGCTTTTCAAAGTCTTCATCTTTTCTGCTAAGCAAATATCAGTTACACAGTAACAGCCACCACAGATGGGGGTTTGGAGTGGTATAGTCAGGAGGTGCTTAAATCAGCATTTAGCTCTTGCCAGCTACAGTTGTCTTAGTTTACACCTTTTCAGTCATTGCAGTGCACTTCCAAATACTACTTTTCTTTAATTAGAAATGTGGTATTCTCAATTAGGCATTGATCTGAGCAAGCTTGAGTAGAGACTTAAGAAATATCATAGAAAATTTTCAAAAAATACAAACTGTTTATATTTTTACTGTCAGTGATACAAATTCCTTTAATAATTCAAGGTTTGGTACAGAAACTGAATCGTTGAATGACTCTGATTCCCTAATTTTGTAATAAAGATATGAAAACTTCATTCTCTCTCCATTTTCTAAGGATCGCCTTTAAACTGTGTGCATATCTGCTTTTATTTTAGCTTACATAGCTTGGTGTAAACTACAATCGCTCAAACTTTATGAATAAGCAAATCCTGTCAGAGCATACCAAGTAGTTAGATGCTGATCAGATGCGAGATTTTGCAGAGCTCAGAATGAAAGTAAGTTGACCAAAATAAGTTGTTAAATAAGATGGAAATAAAGTTACAAGAAGGCAAGAACAAAGTTGAGCAGAGTGTGGAAACAGAGTTCTGAAGGTGGTCTGTGAGAAGTAGTGTGAAAGAATCTGATAATGGGTAGCTATTCTGTTAACCTATCAAAGAAATGGATGCATCGGTATGCAGAACTTCAGTTTGAAATGTGGACTGCTTTGGAGAAGCTGCTTCTTGCTTACGTGGAGTTTCTTTTTCAAGACATTGCAAATAATGTTTGTTGTGTGTTGGAATGGATGTTTGTTCATTATGTACTTCAAAAGTCACAAACAGGTAACTGAAGTAAAAGCTTTTATGTTTTAGTCTATTTGTAACCGTTGTCTTATTAATGTTGATACTTACAAATTTGTCATTTGAAATAATTTTGATAATTTAGTTTTAAATTAATATTTTTAATGTAAGAATTATAGTATGAGCTTCCATCTTGAAATCTGAATGAGCCATTATGAAAAATAGTACCAAGAATCAATCTCTTTGATTAAAAATATTTAGTCTTGAATATGATGCCAACTGACTGCCTTTGCGTGTGAGATGATAACAGAAGGAAATTACCTGTTTTTTACCATGTGGTCTTGGCTTAGTCCTGTGCAAAGGGGTTTCATCACTGAGGCCTTTGTACTCTGCTCTGAAGTGAAAAAAATGGTACCCAACTGGAGTGTCTTTTAAGGGGGGTATATGGCAGAAGGGTTAATAGTATTCTTAACACTCACTGAAATGCCTGATCCATTATTCAAACTTGAAATTATTGCTAATACAGTCCTTTTCAGTCCTCTTTGTTACATGTTAGTAGGTGCTTCCTCTGCTCTGTGTATGAGACCTAAGGTTTAATGCTTTTTAAAAAATATTTGATGTTCACTTAGGAAGCTACTTCATTTTGGGTAGGAAGAATAACTTTATCTTGCAGGTGGTAGTGACTTCCACTAAAATAAGGAATGTGAAATGGTACTAGGAAGCTGGGATAAATCCTGCTTTAGTGCAGCATCAGCAGTATGTCCAGTTGTGCAAGGAAAGGACAAAAAACTAAGTTCAAGTCACAGCTTACCAGAAGATGGAGCTTGTACAGTAGTAGCAAGTAGAGAATCTTTGCTCTTCAGTTTTAAGCAGTTGAGTTCGCCACTTACCCTGTTTTGAAAATTTTCACAGGTTCCTTGTTGGCATTATGCTCAACTTTTAGCCCTGGTCTGAACTGTCATCTGCTAGACTAGGCAAGTGCAGGCTTGGTTTGTTGCAAGGTCTAGTTATGTCATGTTGAAACAGATCTGTAAATGCTTTCTTCTCCCCAAGACAAATTTTTGTGAGAAATGGTTCTCTATTCAACATTGCTGTGTGGTTTTGTTTGTAAACAGGTAAGTCAGTGGGCCAGTATGTGATAGAACATTTGCAGGATGCTCTGCAGTTTGTTATGGTTACTGCTGTTCCCTTGTCTTTGTCTTGAAATAAGATTCCATTTCCTGTATATTTCATATCTAATGTAACACTTTGTTTCCTACCAAATACAGCTTTATTGTGGTGGAAGCTAGAAATTGGTGTTCTGCTCTTGTTATGAAGTAATCTGAGTTAGAATTTGTCACCCGTTACAGTTAGCACAGGAAAGATGTTACTTAATTCCCACAATGAAGTACCAAATCTTTTAGGTACAAACAGAAACACAGGGGGTTCCTTCTGAGCATCAGAAAACACATCTTTACTGCAAGGGTGACGGAGCACTGGCACAGGCTGCCCAGAGAGGTTGTGGAGTCCCCACTCTTGGAGACATGGTTCTGGGCATTGGTTCTAGGTGGCCTTGCATGAGCCAAGATCAGAGGATCTCTAGAGGTCCCAGCTGTAACCCTTCTGTGATTCTGTCATCTAAATAAAATTTTGACTGTTAAACTTTATATGCTAAACCCTATTACATGCCTAGGTATTTGAATGCTTCCTTACTAGGTTTCATTTCAATACAGATGTACGTATTGAGTAGTGTTGTTAAATTTCACATTTTCAAATGAAGCACATCAAAGATGAAAGCTCTTTGAGTAAATCTTGAGTTGTTGATAATAAGGACTGTGTGACCACATCTTGCCCTACCCTTCCCCCAGCACAGTCTTATGGCTTCAGAGATTTTAGCCCCACAAAGTTAATCAGTTCTGCTGTCATTATTTTGGAAGAGGAGGTTAGGACACTGGCCTGACTTGGCACCTTCTGCAAAACTGACAGGTAAGGAACCCTACAGGAGGGAATGGGGAGCATTGTGTGAAATTGTGCCAAGCAGTATTGCTAACACTTCAGAGGCTGTGTATCAATATGTTTCACAATTCCTGAGGAATAGTGATCTTTTAAATTAGAGAAAATGGGATTATACACAGGCTAGGAAGTTTCCTGTGAAACTAGATTCCCCCTTAGTTTTTGGAAGATGCAAAATGTCCTCAAACTAGTGAGGTCATCACATCCCAACTATATCTAAGTATTTTTCTATAATACAAATATATGCTGGTTTTTTGTAGTCTTAAAACTGTAAAATCTGAGAAAACTATATCAGGCTTTGCCTATACTAATTTTTGATACTTTAAAACAAAAAACATTTTGAAATTAAATTGATATTAATAGAACCATGCATATTTAAATGTCTCTAAAATCTTAGTGGTTCTCTTATCTCAGATTGCATAATTGTAAACTTGTTTACTCAGTGTGTACCACAATGGTATCCTGACTTATGTTAAAGTAATAGACCTGTACTGATACTACTGAATTCTTTGCTAGCTGTGCTGGCTTAACTTGTTTACAAGCAGACTTTTCTAAATTTGTTTCAAATTCTATAAGTTTCTGTGATAGGTGACCTCAGAGTTTACAGAAGTTGGCAAAACAAGCTCATGAAATTTTAACTGTAGCTTCCAAAGCCGAGTGATGCAGCAGTTTCAGATGCTTTTGATCTGAGTTTCTTGAGTTTTCTTTGTTCGTGAAGTCGCATCTATACATCATTATTTTTAGGTGAAAGATGATGAGGGTTAAGGGTTAATCTCTTGCTTCCTTAACAATTTTGTACTTTTTAGCTGTTTGTGACAATGTAAAGCATCACAAAATGCTCAGAACTTCACATCCATGTAACAGGGCATGTGAGTACTGAATGGAGAAATTTATACCGTTCCTTGGAGGTTTTTCCAAACTGCTCAGCATGGACGCAGTCATTGAAAGTAGAAATCTGAACATTTGAAGATATTTCTGCTGTATTAATAACAACATAGGTAGAATGGATAATTATGAAAATCAGTGATTAGCCAGCTATTCTGGTGCTGAAGTTTCTTCAATATGGGAATGTCAGCAGTATAGGGGAGGGGGCCATTTTAAAAAATACAGGATTGAGTCGCTGTTTTATATAGGATTGTCTTAGTGACTTTGACTACAGCTTGGCAGTGCACAAGATTTTGCAAAAAATATAATTTATACATTTATATATATAATACTTAAATTATAGTGTGTGATAGGAGCCTGAGTGATGTTAAGAAGTTAAAGACTTCATTCCCTTCTGCTGATCAAACCCAAACTTCTTAGAAATCATGAGGAATCTTTTTTACAAAAAAAAAAGGGATCCTCCTTTTGTTTTAAATGCATGGCATCTAGGAACATAATGACTTGTAAATGAACAATTTTTATTAATTTTACGAAGTACTTACAAATGCCAGTATCTTTGAATTCAGACCTCACTTAAGCTGCTCAGTTGAAATCTTTGTCCTATATGTTTAAATACTTTCAGACATGGTCATCATTCCCTAAATACTGAAGTCCAGCTTCTGTATGGTGAAATATTGCAGTCCAGGCAAAACAAAAACAAATGTCCCTTAATTACAGTATTGCCACTGGCATGGGTTTATTGACTGGCTGCTAGAAAATGCCACTGTTCGTTCTTTTTTGAAATCTAATTCCAGAAGAGGAATATCACTACATTCACATTCCTCATTCTGTGTAACATGCTAACTTCAGGTACCCTACACCTTATAATTGAAAGTTGTGAAATAGATGTAAAATATTTTTAATAATCTTGTCAAGGGAATTGAATGCCTTGCTGGCTTGGTTGAAGTAGTCTTTGCCCTTTTGTTTCTAGGAACTTAATACTCCTTTTGGTAATGTTAATTTTTTTCCCTTAAATGCTTACTTGCTTCTCCTACTTTTCTGCAAATATATGCTCCTACAGGGAGAATTTGGCAAACATGAAATTGGGGAAAATTACATTGCAGTTTGTCTCCTATAATCCCTGGCAGCCATGCAGTGATGCCAGGTGATGACGTATTCTCTGATTGATCTATTGTCCTCAGCAGGGGCTACTCACAATTGAGGTGAGCAGGTTTGGCCAGACTTAAGTTAAAACTAGATGAATGGGGAGGATAAGATTGCTTGACCATTTAAGAATGTCTGTAGCAATGTATCTTTTGTTAGTATGTCAGCAGCAAAAATTGTTATCTGTTACCTTTTGATAGGTAAACCTGAACAAAAGGAAACACGAACACAGCTCTGCGGATCATCTCGGGTTCCCTTTGGAAACCCCAAATAAGTGGCCACAAGGGATTGTGTGTTTTCCTGAGAACAGCTCAGCATTGGAGTTCTTCCTTTCTGTGTCATGAATAGTGGTTCTGCTACTCTCAAAATGATACCTTATGCCCGCTGGTGCAAAATGCCATATGGTCACTTGAGGGGAAGTCAGAATTTACCCACGCTGCTGTTGTGTGTTGCTAGGTAATTTTTAAAGCAGACCTAAAATAAAGGGGGAAATGCAGGGTAATTTAGGGGGGAAGCCCTTTGTTATAGTGGCCACCAAAAATCCTGTTAATTAAAGAAACAATATCCAAAAAAACCCTAACCAAACAAATCTCAAAGCCTGTTGTGTCAGTCAAGCCAGTGAAGCTGCCCAACATGAACGTGCAAGGTAAATGTAAACTGTCCTTGGGTGTTGCACTGTCACAGCTGTTCCTGCTCAGTATGCAGCGCTGGCAGCTTGGAGCTCGTCCTGCACAGCTGTTCTCTATTGGAAAGACAGTAGTGCAGATACCCTGTTATGCTGAATATGTGTTATTACTTGAGATAGGAGAACTTAGGAGTGGGTTTTCAATTTTCCTTGATGATGGCACAGTATATGCACAGTATCACTCAGTTCATGTGTGATGCATCTGTTTTCTTCAGAATAGCCATGTGTATCATGCTGTTAGCCTTTTAGACTATTTCAGATTCATTTTGCTTGGCACCATATGCAGTTTGAGCTTTAATTTAAAGAAAAGCTTTATCACATGAATTAAAATTCAGAGTCTGTTACTTTGTAAATAACTTTTTGCTGTGTTCCTGCTCACTCTTAGAAATCCGCTTTTCATCACTGGCTGCGAAGATACGTTCAGGTCTAACAAAGTCATTGCTGTTAATCATAAACAGTAGGGTTTATATTGGTCAATACAGGGTAGAGAGTTTGGAATAATCTTAATTTTTTGTAGAGAGAGAATTCTGAAGAAACGGCATAGAGGCACAGACCCGGTAAAACCCACACATACTGTAGCACTACCAGCAGTCTTACTGGCTGGTTTCAGGGCCTGTCTTCAAAAACATACCAGATTTATGTGCCTACAACTTTTACTGATATCTACTAGTTGCCAAGAATATGGTTCACTGCTTTCTCTTCAGTAAATCTAGGTGGCCAAGAGCAGGTAGTATACACTGGCTGTTACAGAAACTGGAGAGACTGTGTTAGGCCTATGGTTGCCTGTTGTTAATAGGGGGGGAAAACTAATTATTGTGTTTTTTTCATATTAAAATAGAGACTGAAAGATGTGCAGTTTGTAATTATAGCTTCCCTTTAAGATGGGTACATAGCTATCAATAGCTGCATTAATTTCACCATGTGAAGGTAATGTCCCAGGACACTAAATGCTTGTCCAGATGGCAATTACAGCCTGGACCCTGTGACTGACAATTTATCACTGTGGCCATTATTGCATTTGACTTGCCAAGTGATTTTAATCCTGTTACTTGCAAAATTATAGCTGTAGTTAGAAAGGGTTAGTGAGCTATACTGTGTCATTTTTGCTTTAGGAATAAGGTAACAATCTTGATTAATGTACAGGACAGAATAGATAATGGAACTTTTGAAAAATGATAGATAGCAAGCTGCAGCATGGAAGCTGGAGGGTGCAGTAGATGAAAAGAATCAAATGGGAGAATTGATAAATTGACAGCACTTATATAGGACTCACAAGTTGTGCCAGCTTTGTATTTATTCTGAGCTGCAAGTCTCAGCCTGTTTTCAGCTGTGTCTGATAAGGTAAATGTTACTTTTATTGTAAATGTTTGTGGCTGTGTGCTGTAATTTACACGTATGTCACTTCTGAGTTGCTTTTTGGGGGCTGTTCTTGAAGCTAGCCTGAAAGGTGCTACCTGTGTGTGGCTTTCCAAAGGAATTCTTTCTGTAACAAATACTTTGCAGGGTGTGCTAAGTTTTATGATCAAACAGGACCTCAGGATGTTGGTAAATTAAGAAGTCTTTATCTGAGAACATACAAAGTTCTTCACTTCTTTGCGCTGCTGTAATTTGGATCTTTCCAGGCACCTTTCTGCAGGAATTTCATTAGGGCTCCTGGGCTCCACAACACATTCCTATGCTTGAGTAGTGGATTGTGTTAAGCCTGTCAAACATTGCAGTGGTCACATGTTCTTTTAAGTTGGAGGTATTTATGGAGAAGAGGTGATTTTAGCTGGGGGAGGAGGGAATGAATGTGTGTGTATAGGTGAGAGCTGTTTTGAAGCCTGGCTGGGGCATGGAGCTGTTGAATTTTAAACACTTTGGATAATTATTTGCACATGACTCTGTGAGGAGGCACACAGAGTTCAAGATGCATACCCTTATTAACACTTTTATTTTGGCATTTTTAATAGAATTACAGTAATTTTAATTATGATTTATTAAATGTAATAGGAATAAAATAATATTCTGACTAGCTGTTTGTTCTTCCAACTGTACTTACTGCAAATACAAGCAGATCTATTGCAGAAGTTGTAAATTTACAAAAGTCTTAAACTTTTGTATCAAATGCTTGTAGTATTAAAATGTATTTTAATGATACTTGTATGCAGTTCTCTTCTGAGATGTTATTATATAGTGGGACATTTCACTCCAGTTTAGTTTAGTTGTATTATTATTTTGATATACAGCTTTGCCCCTTATAAATGTCAGTAACTAAACCGACAGGAGGCTGTGGAACAAGGAGGCGGCTGCAATGAGAGCAGTTAGTTCTCAATGACTCTGTGTTGTGGGCAGGGATCCTGATTATTGTAGTGGCACTAATATGACAAAGATGGAATGTCACTTTGGCCAAGTGCATTGGCAGGCCTAGAAGACAACATGTGGTATGTCTTCTGTCACGTGAAGTATGTGTGGTTTAGAAAACTTCCAAAAAGAAAAGACTCGGGACTCTTTGGAGCAGAACTGCACTTAATCTACTCCAAGCAGAAGTATGAGAATCTAGGAACTTGTTAATACTCTTGGAACAGCTGTTGTTTAACTGCTAAGGCAGTAAAAATAAAATTGGGGGACAAATCTGTGTAGTAACAAGTGGTAAGAGTGGGTAGAGAATAAATGGATTTTTCTATAATTCTATAATTTACGGGTGTTTGAGAAGAGTATTTTCTAGTTTGTTTGAAGTGTCATAGTTATTTACTGTCTCCTTATTTTTTAGGTTACTATTAAAATCTTAAAATGCCAATGAAGACTGCCTTGTGCAGAATCCTCGTGTATCTTAAGCACACGAAAGAGAATCATAAACCAAGTTTTAGTACAAGGTATGTATTAGGATACATGGCTTTATTCAGCAGTTACTGAAATTAGGAGCCCACTTTTTGTTCAGATTGTGATTTGACATAGAGTAATTCTGCTTCCACACTTCAGCTAATACTTTATTTGAAATAATGTAGTTCCTTGCATAATTCCTGCCACGTGTTAACATGTTTTTAAAGGACTCGAAGTACATGTACACAGCCTCTAGCAGTCAACTCAAGCTCTGGCTAGCCATAATGTGTCTTACATCCAAAACTCATAGTGCCACATTAATAGGATGCCAAGTCTGAGCTACTGGATGTTACTGATACACTGCACTCAGAATCCAGTTTGCTTGTATGACCAATATAGTACTTGTGGATTTTGAACAGTCTTTGGCATGAGCCAGTAGGCTTGATCTGGAAGGCTGTATCCACGTGCTCTGTAAAACCTGGAGTAGAGTTCAGAGTGTGGTGCCATCTGCCCTGGCTGTTGGCAGCATCTCAGTGGGACTGACAGATAAGAAGGCTTTAAAGGGAGTTTTATGCAGCTTGGTTCAGTAGTTCTAAAATACCAGTTTTAAACACTGATGGGATTTGACCAAGATGTGCAAGTTCTACCGGTAAAGCAAGACAAATTTGGGTTAGTTCTCCTCTCTGTTTGTTTAGCCTAGTAAAAGGACTCAGATCTATTTTTTAATTATGTGTAAAATGTCCATGGCAGGGCAGTCAAACTATGTGATCATCTCTCTGTAAGCTGGCATCTGTCTCTGTAGTGCAGTGCAGGATGCCACTGACCACCTTTGTGGCCAGGTCATGTTCTTTGCTCTGGTGGTTCTTGGAGTTGGTGTTCATCAGGACCACCAAATCCTTACCTGCAAAGCTACCTTCCAGCTAGTTGGCCTTCAGCCTGTCCTGGTGCCTGAGATTATTCCTCCACAGGTGCAGGATTTTGCATTTCCCTCTGTTGAATTTCATGAGATCCTGAGGGCCCATTTCTCCAGCCTGTTGAGGTATCGCTGGATGACAGCGTGACACTCTGGCCTTAGCAGTCACTCCTCTTGGCTTTGTATAACCTGCAAGTCTGCTGAGGAAGTGCTCTGTCCCATCACCCAGGTCATAAGTGAAGATGTTGAAAACAACTGGCCCCAGTACGGGGATACTCTGCTACTCACTGGCCCCCAGCAGGATGTTGTGCCATTGACCACAACCTTCTGGGTCTGGCTGTTCAGCCAGTTTTCAGTCCACCTCACAGTCCACTTACTGAGCCTGTAGTTCTTATCTGTTTGTCAGTGGAGATATCAGGGCAGTGTCAAAAGCTTTCCTGAAGTCAAGGCAGACAATATCCACTGCTCTCCACATGTCCAAGGAACTGGTCACGTCATCACAGAGGCTAGCAGGTTAGGATCCTTAAGAGTTTACAAATTAACTCTTTGTAAGTCCATGCTGACTGCTGCCACCTTCTTGTCCTTCTTGGTCTGGAAATGGTTTTCTGGAATAGCTGGTCCATCACCTTCCCAGGGCCTGTAGTTTCCTGGGTCCCTTTTCCTGCCCTTCTCAAAGACAGGAGTGACACTTGCTTTCCCCTGGTCCTCGCACACCTCTCCCAGTTACCATGCCCGGTCAGCAATGGAGTGGCCTCACAATGCCAACAGCCAGGTCCCTTGGCATTTGTGGTTGTATCACATCAGGCCTAACACACGTGACTCATGTCTAGTCTTTGTTCCCTAATTAGGCTGGACTCCGTTACCTTTCTGATACTGGAAGGGGCACTGAGGAGGTAAGAAAACTGTTATGCACCTCAGTTTGTAGTTTACCTTGCCCTTTACTAAGGAGTCCCCTATTATTTTCTAGTTGTAGTAAAATCAGTATAAAAATAATCACACAATAATGTGTAATATAAGCCAGGCTATGGAAATAAGCAAGCTACAAGCATTTACTAACAAAATCTAAAAAAGATAAGCAGCTAAAACTCTTAATCAGAAAAGTAGTAGTAACAGGAAAAAACACTTATTTTTTTCAAAGTCTGACTCAAAAATTTTTTTTATTCAGGGGACATTTTGTTTTGGACATTTTGTCTTGACCATGTAGCCATTGGGAATTCAGTCTTGCTTATTCCTATGTATCAAGTGTTCCTGTGCAAGAGAAACATTTGGGAGCCTCTGTGTTTGGCAGGTTTCCCAGGCATCTCAGAATTTTTCTGTCCTCAACTTCCAGTTTCCTTCCTGTGAAGGGAAAAGCAGATGGCCAAGGTTCCTTGGAGATACAAGTGTTTCTTTGACTGGCTAAATAACAACTCCTTGTCTCAATGGAGTGATAAAATCCTTTCTTCCTCTTTCCCCATTATTCACTTGTGTGTGTGCACCTCAGACTTCAGTGTGAACCTGGCTGACAAAGCCTAATGGCCTCATGAAATTGTGTTAAAAATTGAAGGTAGATTAGATAAAAATGTGAGTGGATTACATTGTATTTGGGGCAGAGCATGCAAAGCAAACTGTGAAAAAGATGCACAAGACTGGAAGGGTGAGCCAAGTCAGTGACCTCAGTTGGATCTTCCTGAACTTGTAGAGACAGGAGCTGGCTTCCATGCATTACTGCAGTCTCTTCTTCAGCTCTGAAATAGATGTGTGCACAGTCCTGTTATACCAGGATATGCACCCCAGCCTGCTGCTGGGGTCCCTGAACAGAGAGAATTCCAAGTAACTTCTGGGGAGAGCTGTCTGGGAAAGTTATGGCATTTCTCAGCTCCTTATCCAATTGTATTTGTTAATGATTGCTCTATTATTTGCTGTCTCCTATGCTGTACTTTGATTACAAAAGTGCATTTTCAAGGAAGTTATCACTTAAGTTCTCTCATAACTCCTCAGCGTGAATCGTACTTAATTCCTGAAATGTTCCTCTCCATTGATTGCATTAGGTTTCAATGAAAGCTGCTGGTGGCTGCACACCCTGAGAAGTGAAGGTGGCTTTCTGCTATACAGTGATGATGTGGAAAATGCTGCTCTTCACCTTAGAGTTACAAGGACCGTCAGCGGTGAGAATTGTGGTGTTACCTGCTAGAGCACTTAACAGTGGCTGTGACTTTTGTGATGGTACCCATTTCCTTTGTGTTCGATTATTGGGCTCTTGGTATTATTTTTGTGCTTAACATGTAGTTTATTCTTCGTTGCTCTCTGTGCTCTTGGGCACACAAATAGTGCTGTTATCTAATAAAATAGTAATTAAATCTGTCACACATGCCTGAATGGTGGAGAGGGGTGAACTGATCACTCTCACTTAAAGCTGTTTTCCTTTTGCTTACAGACTGGGCTGTCCTGTGAGACCTGAGGAAAAAGGGCTGTTTGAAACGATAGGAAGGGACTCAGCCTGGAGGTGGTGCATCCTCACCGATGTCCCAGCTTGGAAAAGACACACTGGAAGAACGTGAATACAATGTCTGTTTGTGGGGGTCCAGAGACTTCTTCCTGTATGAGGATAGGAATTATGACTTGTGTGACATTACTGTCTTCAGCCTCTGGCAGAGACGGTGGTACCCAGGGAGAAGCCAAGTCCAGCATTTCATAGGAAAGCTGATGTTGGCCAAGTTTGATGTGTAACTGAGGTACCGACACCCTATCTAAACTGCACTGGAAGCACATTCTCTTTCTAGAAATAGTGCTAAGGAAACAGTGTTTGATAAAAGGATTAAAGGTTGTACATGCTACAGAAAGAATCAGAGTAAATGATATATTAAAAGACTGCTGCTTGGTTTCAGTTATTGCTTTTGGACTAAAAAAAGCCTTAAGAGTTAAATGAATAAGAAAATACTTTCAGGCCCTAAAATATATGACAAAAAATAGGAAAGGGGTGGGAGTTAAAAAAAAAAACGGTAGTGTGGATTGGATTTATGCTGCAGTAGTTTTGAAGAACACAGAAGTATTAATTACCAAGAGAAAAATGATCTGAGCCAGTGACAGCTGAAAAGAACTGGAAGGAAATAACATTGGGGTTATTAAGCATAGGGGAGACCACAGCTGCAGTAAGCTTTCCGTTGAGGTCTGTCCAGTTGAGGTGGAAGTTATGCTACAACTGCCTGCTGTCTTAATGTAGCCCAATAAAAAGATGAAAACCCATGAATGAATAATGAAAAATTAATTTTTATGTGATGCGATTAACATTGGCCTGTAATGTATCACCAGGGGTTTTTCAGTGTTCCTGTAGCTATTGTTAAAATTGTTTCAAATTAAATAACAGGATGTTTACTTTCTGTTTATTGAAATCAACAAGGCAGTGAACATGAATTGAAGGCTGGAGAGGAACCTCACCCAGTTCAAAAAGGCAAATGCAAAGTCTGCAGTGGGAACTGAATTAATGCAGTTTTTTATCCTGAGCACAGACTGTTTGCGAAGTAGCTTTGCAGAGGCTGATCTGGGGCCCTAAAGGACGAGTGAAGATGAAGGTGTCCAACCACATTCTAGCTCCCATTAGAAGAGCACAGCTGAGCAAGGGCCAGGAGAGCAGTCTGTCCTCTCTGTTCAGCAGGTCTGAGACTGCAGCTGGAACACTGTACACTGTGACCAGTTCTGGGCTCCTGAAGACAAGATATATTGGGAAAAAGTCCTGTGGAGGCCACTGGGATGACCAGAAGTTTGGAGCACAGGAGCTACGGGGCTGGACAGCAGGGTTTGTTCTGGCAGGAGAACAGGAGGTGGCAGGGCCTAGGAGATATTTTTAATCCAGCTGTGTAACAGAAGAGGGTAGGGACGACGGAGCCAGACTCATCTTAGTGGTGCACAGTAGTGTTTCAGTGCATGGAAGTGTTGCATCACACTGCTTATAGAAACAGTGCAGGTCAGTACTGTGTTGCTGTACTTACTTGGACTCCCTGCACTGTGGAACCATTGGGGGTTTTCTGGGAATCATTTTGTTTCAGGAAGGGTGCATGCAAGGGACCTGGTCTGTGAGGTTCTCTTGTGGTTTTAGGGATCTTGATTATGCTCTTCATAGAAAGAACTATTCCAATATTGACACAACAGATGTGACAGATGCAGGAAAGTAAGGGACCTTTCAAAGCTTTTAAATGTCCTGTGCAAGCTTTTCCAGAGGGATTGTCTCATCCAGCTTTGTAAAGCCTTTTTGAAAAAAAAACTCTGTATGTCAGCACAGCCTTCAGGCTGGGGCTCTGCTGTTACTGCTTGGGGCTGGGAGAGCAGCTTTTCTCCCATATGGATGATTGTGTTCAGTGTAAGACATGCAACTGCTGTAACAGACCTAACTGGGCTTTTCTTCCCCAAAATTAAAGATCCTTTTTAAACCTTAATTTTTCCTGCTGCCTCAGTCCTCCTCAAATTTGTAGTCTGTGGTGTCTTTTGGGTATTTTTAGGATTTTTTCCAAACTTTTATTTGTCCTTCACTTACTCAAACATTTAAGACATGCACAAGGTGAAAAATATCTTCCCCAGTGCATGCCCATGGCTGCACCAGTAGCCATGGGGCCTCTATAGTTCTCTTGCCTTGGAAAGGGCAAGACTTCATTACGGACTCCAGCAAAACTGAACAGCGCTATAGGAATGCACATGCAGGGTCATCACTGCTCCTGTGCTCTTGGGCTGCCACCACTCTGACACACTGACCTACGGAGAAAGACGTTACAACAGCTGTTTTCCAGTACTGTAAGGGAAGGCAAATGGCACTAATAGAATTAGAGCAAGTACAGACAGGCAGAACATTTTGGGACAGTCCTCATGCACTTGGAGCAATCCTAGCTGGCTAGGATGGCAGCTGCATTCTGTGCTGTCTCCTCCACATGCTGGAACAGCTTTCTTAAATTCAGAGTGATCAAAACCCATCTCATTTTTGAAAAATGGGTGCAGAAAGCACAGAAGACCTGTGATACAGTCAGCTGCATCACCCACCAATCCTCAGGACCTGAGAGAAGCCAGGAACACAAGTGCTGGTGATGAAGCAGGGGAATGATCCCGAGCATTCAGAACCATTTACTGCCATTGCAATTCATAGGAACTGCAGCTGCTGATGCAGAAAGAAGAAACTGAGCAAGTACTTAGAAGTATTTCTCCACATGGCCTAAAAAACTGGTTTTTATTGTAGCTACCTTTTCTTCAGCCTTTGTCCACTGAAACATTTTTTAGCCATTGGATTAAAAAAAAACCAGACAAAAACATGCTTCAAACAGCTTTTCATATGCCTTTTATGCATCTTCAGTAACGATTCTGGATTTATATTGCCAACTAAAAGAGAAAGCTGCAAAATATCCATCCTTTAAAAGCATCCCGAACCCAAATTTCATTCCCATGTCCTGTAGAACTCCCTCCCTTCCTCTCCTGTGCCTCAAGAGGAAGGACAAAGCAAACCCCCCAACTCTACAGCCTTTGAAAAACTGCTTGCTATATCAACTCTTGGAGCATTACTAGACATTTTTAGGTTACACTGTACAACAGTTTCTAAATAGCATCTATATCATATGGACATTTGTTCAGAAACCTCTTATCCCCGCCTTGAAGGGCTCCACCATTTCCCCAACAGAGGAGCACACACACACTGTGCTATTCTTTGTGGAGTGCCACAGTAACCGAGGGAGGGGAGCCACGACCACGAAAACTGTCACTCCAGCGTAAGGGAACACGAGTGTCCCCTTTCCTTATTCATCATCCAGAGTTATGCACAGTGACTAACATTACAGCTACACAAAGTCCCAAGTGCTGGCAGTGACACACCTGATTCTCAAACAGAGCTTTTCATGCATTTCAGGTGTTCACACTTGGCAAAGTGAGGTATCTAATGTATTTCACAGAGGTGGAGATACTAAGTCTGTACAGAACCCAAACTTGTTATCATCTCATCAATACTGTTTGCAAAAAGATACGCAACTATTCCAAATCAAAACAGAAATGAGTATTTCTATGTCATGTTGCTGTTCTAGTTTTATATAGCTTGATGTGAAATTCCACAAAATTGTAAGTGTCCTTTTTTCCTTACTCATTTGGCATCTCCTAAATAGGAAAGATTAAAACTTTCAAAACCAAAAATTAAAAACTCGTTAATTGAACCTTATATTAAAGAGTCACAGTTCTTTGAAGGATAATTCATACATCTGCATCATTGTGATGATGAGCACTCAAATACATTAAGAATTTATGCACAATAGTTTTGCTAATAATATAGGCACATAGTGGCATGTAAACTACACATGGCAACTAGAACAGCAAAGGCACGATCTGGTTTGGTTTCTTTTTTTTTTCTTTTTTTCCTACTTTTCAAGATGTTGGTTAATTAATTTACAAAGAAAAATATTCTATACTCCATGCAGAAGTATTACATTTGTATTTTACAGCACAAGACCATTACAAAACTGCTGTCATCTGATAAAATGAGTCATTTAAATAAAATAATAATAATTAAAAAAAATAGCAGCTCTTTGCACTGAGGAACTGAATTTCTGAATTAAAGGACAATACATGCTCTCATCTGTCAGGCTGAGAACATGTGAAATTCTCTATGTATCTTCTTGTCTACAAAAAGCACTGCCTCCACACTGAAGGCCGTTACACATTTTCTGGTTTGCTATTTTCAGTTTTGTTTTTCCAGATGTCACCTAAGACCTCAAAAGTTAAGATGTCTGTAAAACTACGAGCTGCTCCTCTAATACAAAAATAGCTTTAAACACTGATACAACCAGTAACCTGACTGCAACTCTCTCTGACTTGAGCCTATTCAGATGTCTTTGTTCACGCCTGCAGTTAACTGTGTTAGTTCAAAGGGAATCACTAAGCACAACTGCTGTCTAATTGGGAGGCAGGAACAGTTTTAAAACAGAACACAGCCCTCAGCAATTTGAAGTTAAATCTAATGCAGTCATTTTAAAGTGTAATTTCCAAGAATATGACAGTTCTGCATTTCACATAGAAACATTAGGGTAAGTAGAAAACTTTAGTTTACAAATGAAAAAGATCTTTCTATTAAAAAAGACATTTCATGTAGTTACCTTAAATAGTTCTTATATGCACCATTCCACATTGTGGAAAAGCTGAAATATGCAGTCTGGACTTCACAAGTAAAGAAAAACAAAATTATATGTATGGGCACAAATACTTACATCTACATCTGTACAAAGTACAAAAGCTGACAACCCTGTCCCACTACTGCAGCACATTCAGCTGCTCTCCAACACACTTTCCTACATGACTGCAGCGAGCAACAGTGAGCTGAGAACTAAGTCTCAAGAGAGTGGTGCTAAAAAGTTCCAAACTGCTTTGTCAGTCTCTGAACAGAAGAATCAGAAGTATATCCAAAAGTGTCAGTCCACTCAACACGCTCACAGCTGGGAAGTCATCACTGCAACTGCACTCTGTATGCTCCTATTAGCAGCTTCACCTGCAAAAGCAAACAAAGGTTTCATTTCAGCATTGTTCATGTCTAACTACTGTGTTAAGCACTTATAATGTAAGAACATCACAATTGCTAGTGACTGAGAAGGAAAAAAAATTTACTAAGTCTTTAATAAAATCAGTTTATAGTAGCCCTGCTGAGCTAACAATGGCTTGTAAATAGACTCCAGTAGAACAGAAGTGCATCAGGTGGTGTCTGAACAAGTCATCCCCAAATCTGAACTAGACAGAGACATATACTTCCATCTGAATACACCTTTTTCCCCTTAAGAAAAGAAAACCCAAAAAGCACAATAAAATTTAAGAGTGTAACTTTTAAATCTGAAAATGTGGAAAATTTACTGATGTATCTTCCAACGATGCATCTTGCAACATGTAGTAGGGAGTATTGCCCAAGCCACCTGTAAATGCAACAGACTGTACAGACTATTTAAAAGCAGAGTGCATACCCTGGTAAATACTTCCAACACACAAGCAAAAACATCTCCATGCAAAAAAAAAAAAAAAGGGACACTCCATGTATCCTTTAATTATTAAATTCACAATATAGATGGGGAAAATGTTTAGCTGTAACATTAGTTTATCCTGGTGCATGAATTATTCTGACTGCAGCATAAAACATTTAATTACAACAGAGCTAACCCTTGGCAATGTTCCTGAGTTCTGGCAATGTCCCAGGATGGAACTGTAACTGATGGGAACTGGGATGAGGAGGCAGTGGAAAATCCTTAGTTTTACATTTGCAACATACAACTATAAGGATTTAGACTATGGGAGAGTTACTGTACAACTAAGTAACATGCACATTTAATTTTGAGAACATTTTGTACCTTGGCAGTAGGAGCGTCTGCCAACCGTATGAAAAGCTTGTTAGGACCTACAGTAGGACTGAAGGAATAAATAAAGTGACTATCCTAAAAGGAAGAAGAAAATGGACAAAGTTAATGGCAGGATATGGTTAAAAGAACATTGCGAGAGGACTCATAGAACACAACATTTTCACCATGCATTTTTTTTGAAAGAACATTGTGTATACTGCAAAGAACCTTTGGTGCAACCACTGAGAAAACAAAGAGGACTTCAAATTGTGCATTTAATAGATTAAAAAAACCTCATAAATTAAGCATTAGAACTATGAGGTAGGTTGTTAAAAAAATATTTAAGAACTTATTTGGGTCAAAAGAACGAGAGACTTAGGTGAATTTGAGAGTGACACAGCTTTAAATTCAGAACTCTCACCAGCCTGTTCAAACCTGCAGTTCTGAAGTTCTGGAACACATGGGTTGAGGTTGGAGGAGACCTCTCAAGGGCATCTAATCCAACCCACTGCTCAAACCTAGAAGGAGGCTGTCCAGCCTTTTAAGTCATAAATTTTTACGGAATCTAGTATGAGCAAGGTTTGTAGTCCTCTCCACATACAAAGAAAATTAAGTTTTATTTAAAAAAAAAACATATGACCATAAAAAAATGCTTCATCCCAGTACTTGAAATCCAAATTACAGCACTGAGACTTCCCAGGCTGCTCCATGAAGAATTTATGAAGTAGTTTTACAGTCAGTTATACAAAAAGATTTACCAAAAATACAGGGAGCTGGAATTTGTCATTTAAAACCACAGCTTGCACACTGCATGGTCCACAAAGCCGAGCGCTGACTTCTTTACCACAGAAATTTGCATGGAAAACAAAGAGAAGAAGTCCAGATCCTGAAAGGGAAAAGCAATTCAGTCACACCAATTTGAAATGAGATCTATTATTTAGAACTGCCTACACTGAACCTTTCTAGACAGTCTGGTACAAATATATGTATATATTAAAAAATACTAGAAAAACCCTATTATATAGTATATACAAAACCCCAATGGATTTTCAAAGCAACATGCAAAAATCCCATTTCCCGAGCCAGTGGATCCAGAAAACAACTGACTTGGTCACCAAGTTAAGGTCTTTTGGCAGCAGAAATGATTTGATGTGGCTACTAGAAAGGAATGCAGAATTGAAACAGCAATCCTCAGCACAGTTCACCTCTGTGGCTTCAGGTTTTCCTACAGAGAGTTATGGAATTTAATGCAGTTTGGGTCTGGTCAAAGCGAACTGAGCCCAGTCAATTATAGATCCTTATGAACTGCACCAAAACTCAATAAGCAGCAACTTTAAATACCCGCAAATGCCTAATTTTAATACATAAAAATTCTATAAAATACGATACTTATAATCCAAAACTGGAAGACTTACACTACAGCTCTGAACTACCAGAAAACTGGGTCGACACTCCACTTTCAGTCTTCATTTAGGTGGAATCTAACAGTCACACTAATGTATTACTTTGTGAAAAATCGGTATCAGTATATATTTCCCTGATATACTCAATAAAAATGACTCAACTAAGCCAAGCAAGAGAGTATAGTATCTGAATTCCTGAAAGAATGAAGGTAAACCACTCCTTTCCTATAATGCCTGTCACTTAGCTAATGTAAGCCATGAACAGAAAGAAGCTGTGTATGGGGCAATTAAAAAAAAAACGCTTAAAAAAAAGATACACACAAACCCTACCCATGATACAAAGTATAATTGCTCTCCCTATGCTCCATGATCAGAGCATCTTTCCTGTAATTTACTGCAATGTCATACAAAAATAATTTTGCATAGTAGACTCTAAGACATACTTAGAATACATTGTTTTACCTTTTTTAAACAAACAAAAACCCCACCACAACAAGAAGTCTCCTACCTTCTGGTACATTTTGTGGGGGTCTATAGTGAAAATCCATGGAGAAGTCTGGCCCTTCACAGAGACGATGACAGGCAATTGGAAAGACTGGCTCCAGCAAAGCAAGGCGAGCTTCGAAGTACTTCCTGATGGTATCTTCTGCTACTTTTGAGAGCCTGGAAGACCAAACAAGTGAGGTCTCTACTTCACACAGTAAACTCTTTCACCAGGCATAGACATAGTGAGAGATTCTAGACCACCTTTTTAGATTCCTGATTTTCAGGAGTGAATTCCTTCATCATTAGCATTTATGCATGGACGAACCCCAGATTCCAATGCTTTGTTACTAAAATATCAGCAATCTGTTTGTGAAATGCATTTATTAGGTCCACAAAAATAAAATGGTAATACAAATGCATTGCAGCAGATTAAAAAAATTCCAACTAGCCACATATTTTGAAGGCTTTTTATGTAGAAAGATATCCCTTAAACATCAGTTTCTACCTGGTGGCTAAACAGAAACCAACCTGGCTGACTTATCAACCTGACTGTAAGTACGATGTAAAAATAAACAAGTCCTTGTATAATTTTACTGGCAATACTACTGGAAAAATGCAGTTCCCAGTTAAACTCTACGAATATCACAGTGAAAAAGTAGCAAGAAAATAGCCAAGTTAGGCTTTCTTGTTAGTTTTTTTTGGGAGGTTGGGGAGGTGGGGGCAGTGAGCAGCCTAGACTTCAGAGGAACCACATTAACCAACAGCATTTGGCACCTTTGCTCACAGGTTACTCAGTGATCCCCTTCAGAAAGCTGTTTGTCAGAAATGGGTTTTAAATCCTTGTGCACAGCAAAGGTCCCGACTATTGCAGCTTTATAGCTTTTATTCAGTTATTATTCAGAGCACAGTTTCCTGCCTTGCTAGCCAAGATTATCACCTGCAGAAACTAAAACTTAAGCGTTTACCTGGAAAGAAACCCCGGGAATTGCCATGCCAAAGCGAGCCTGGAAGTGCATGTAGCCTAGTTTCCAGTTGCTTGACAAAGTTGTATTAAACAGTCATCTTTTTTTTGGTACACTGTCCTATTTTCCAGCAACCTGATTTAGAGGTATCCAAAACTAGAGACTACAGCCAAATCACGTCTCCTTAGATCTACGTAAGCCATTCTAAAATCTCGTGCATTTGTGACCACAGCATTCTGCAACGAGATCCATAATTCAGTTTTTCTGTGCAAAAATATTCCTAAACTTCAAAGCTATCACTGAATCATTTACTAGGAGGGCCTGCAGAACCTGTCTCATGATTTTGGGTTATTGTCTGCTGTTGTTTTCAGATTTTAAGCTTTCAATCATTTTATTTTCAGCTCCACTACTACTGCATTATCCTCCTTTTTGACTGACAAAACCCACTGAACTGGTATTTTCAGGTAATGAGTCTAGAAGCTTCCTCAATTGGCAAGAGCTGCGTTACTCCTTGTATAGTTCACATTACCACAGTAACACCCCATGGACATCGCTTTGCAATTATCAATATTTAATTTCAACTGTCACTTCACCGGCAAAATTACACAGTCAAGGTCTTGCAAAACTCATTATTCAGATTAGATGAAATGGAAGGTGGCAGATGTTAAATGGGAAACAAACTGAAAAAAGCATCAAATAGCAAATGAGTGACAAAGTGTCAATGAAGTGAACAGCAGGTACCAGATCACTTCTCTGCATGCTTGCTGTTGCCTTCAAAACCTTAACTCACAAGTCACAATTTTCTTCCCTAGGGAAAAACCAGCATACTCTATTTATCCACTTCAGCTGCCCCTGCTCCCTTTAACAAGCTTTCTATGCTTGAAAAATTATTATTAGTTTTTATGCTTTTAGCACTTTTTTTCCATTTAGCCTCGTACAAGAAGAAAACATTTCCTATAGTGTTCACCTGCTCAGGACAAAAATTTGATGCAGTGATTTACAATACCTCAGACAACCTTTACATGGCATAAAAAACTTTCACAATGCTTTCCTCCCAGTATGAAACTGGATCAGAACACATTACTTCAGTAAAAATCATGAGCACAAAATCTAGCTGGAAACGAGTCACTACTGATGCACCCCTGAAGTCAATACTGGGTCCAGTCCCATTTAAAATCTTCATTAATGACCTGGATGAGGGGGCAGGGCACCTCAGCATGTCTGCAGATGAGACAGACCTGGCACTCCTGGGACCTTCAGTGTATCTCTGTCATCCACAGGAGACCTCAACAGGTTGGACAAATGGGCTGACAGGAACCTCATTATGTTCATCACGGAGCAGTGCAAAGTCCTGCCCCAGGTACCAGGACATGCTGGGAATCACCCAGCTGGAAAGCAGCCTGGCAATAAATGACCTGGTGGACACAAGGCTGAACTTGAGCCAGCAATCTGCTCTTGCTGTAAAGGCAGCCAACAGCATCCTGGGCTGCATTAGGCAGAGCACTGTCACAGGTCACAGGACGGGATCCTTTCCCCTAACTCGGCACCGGGGAGATCACACCTGGAGTACTGTGTCCAGTTCCAGGTTCCTCACCACATGAGAGATGTACTGGAGAGAGACCAACAAAAGGTCAAAGAGATGATGAAGGGACTGGAGCATCTCTCCTAACAGTAAAGACTGAGAAAGTTGGGACTGTTCAGCCTGAAGAAGAGAAGGCTCAAGGGATCTTAGGAACTCCTTTATGAAATTACAGAATCATAACAACACAGAATGGCTGAGGCTCGAAGGGACCTCTGGAAGTCATCTAGTCCACTATCTCTGGTCAATCAGGGCCACCTAGAGCTGATTGCCCAGGACCCTGCCTAGATGGCTTTTGAAAGTTTCCAAGCATGAAGACCTGATAACCCCTCTGGGCAGCCTGTGACAGTGCTCTATCACACTCAACAGTAAAAATGTGTTTCCTGATGCTCAGAGGAAGCCTCCTGTGTTTCAGTTTGTGCCCCTAGCCCCTTGTCCAGTCACTGGGCACTACTGATAAGTGCCCGACTCTGTCCCATTTGCCCTGTCACTTCAGGTGTTTTTTGATAGACACACATTGATCATTACAAGGCAGTTTCTGTCCAGATAGATTTAAGACATCAGCTGATGGGAAACACAAGAGATCAGAGCCAGAAAACAGCCAGGGCTCTCTAAACACTAAAAGAGAATGAGCTTGAACTACAAACTACTTGATACATTATTTCATACTATGTCGATGAATCACTAGGATTAAATCACTATGAAACAAGAGAAGAATCTTGCACTGAAATGGTGTTCTTCTAGCACTAACTATGCATTCATGGCAAAATCTCACCTGCTGCAGAAGTCCTGAGACCCTGCCTGAGTCTTCTCCAAGTTTGTAGATTGTTGGTTTTGATTTTCTGCCCTGATACAGTAACTATCAGTATTCCTCCAAACTGATATTTAAAGAGCATCCTCCTTCTCTTTGTCTCAGTTTAGCTCAGTATATTTTTACATGACCACACGACATCAACACTTCACGGATCACATACACTGCACTGCTCTTCAGTCATTCTGCTGCATGACAAAAGATTTTTATTTCCATCATCTACTGGCATGAAAGCTTTATCCCTGGCACTCTCAGTGCATAGCTGATTTTGAAAGGTCCAACATTACCCCAACTATCTGCACTGATTTTTCAGTGGTTTTGTTTGGTGTTTGTTTGATTTTTTCCTATGCTTTCTAGCAAGGTATTTTATTTGGCATGCCCTACTAAGAGTTTACATTCAACTGTCCAGTGCTTACACACTTTTTAGTTTCCATGATTGATGTATTTCTAGTTTAAGGAATCTTTTACTTCTAGTAATTACCTTTTCCTCCTTTCCATCTTTTTACTCAGTGTTTGAGCAAGTGTATGCTGATTCTGGTAGTTCACATAATTTTAATTTCATGTGATTTATTAGTTAGCTTTCTGCCCAAATCAGATCTGTTTTCTTTCCTGAAATTTTCCCCTCTTCCTCGTAACTTCAACCAAAACTATGACATGTCTAGTGTTACAAACTTCAAAGTAGTTTACTCACGTTTCCAAATGGCTCCTGAGCTGTTCATACACCAGTATGTTATTACACTGTTTAGCATAATGCATCGCATTGTTCTGATGCTTTGACAAAATGTTACAATCTGCTCCGCTTTCAATCATAAGCCGCACGATATCAGAATTCCCTCTTTTACAAGCCTGTGTAGAAAGGGAGAAGGTGGAAGGAGAGAAAACGACAAATCCCTGTCAGAACACAGCATAATGTGATGATAAGCAGAACCACAGAAATTAATTAAAATCCAAAATTAGTTACAATCCAGAAGACAAGTTTAGGTAGTTGGTCTCTGAATGGTAACAGAACTAGAAACTCAGGAACACACTCCATAATTATTTTATCTTTATCCAGACAATAGGACACACCTGATCCACAGAAGCAGCAATGATCAGGACTACCAGTGGACATAATTGGAAAAAAAAAAATAAATAGATAAAGCAAGCCCCAAAACTTCTGTGAAAACATGCAATCTGCTGGAGTTCAGCAACTGTTAATTTCGTTGCAATTGTTTACCTGAATAAATATGTTTCTGCAGAACTATTCAGAATGACTAAAGTAACATTTCCAAGTGCCTGTTTCTAGACACCTCAGTTCAAATGGTATTTTGGGTGTGCAGTAAATTAACAGAATTTGCCCCAGATCATTATTTAGCTACGTTAGACAGTCACTGTTATCCACTGCATTAGTGTCCAAGGCTGTTCACTGTGATTTACACCAAGAATTTCAGGGTATGTCAACCAAAGACTTAACAAAAGCACAAGGAAATCTAAAAAAGTGTTACTTAGAAGAATGCAAACACATGCTCTTGGTCTCTTGCTTTCAAACGCTTCACTCAGACAAATTAGGGAAAGTCACAAGTGATACAACTTTCTATCTCTGTAAGGCCTTTCAGAAGTTAACTTCTGAAATTTGTTTCCACTCTGAACTTTTATTTGTGCCTTCAATCCATAATCTTCCATTAATAAACCAACCCACTTACCTCCCTCAAACCAAAAAAACCACAAAAATCCCACACCACCTCACAGAAAGAAATTAAGTGCCAAGACTTCCCCCCTCCTCTTAAAAAGTATGATCCAACTCCTAACATTAGAGTGTAATAAACACATTGATATGTTTATCCACACAGGGCTAAACTTGTTCCATAAATTACTGGAAATGAAGATCCTATTCCTTGTGTAGCAAAACAAATATCCACAGTAAGCGGCTGCCAATTACAAAGTATGTACAGCTGTGCATCAAATCCTAACAAAACCTTTAAAAACAATGAAGGTCAAAACTGAGGTTCATGGAGGTAGCCAAATTATGAAGAGATTTTGGACTGAAGTGGCTGAGGAGACCACAAGTGTGATGTTGTTTTCTTTAGAGCAAATGTGAAATCCCCACAGTTCTTAAGCCTCGCAGAGAGTAGAAGAGAAACAATACCACATTGTCTGGACAGAAAAGCTTTTGTAACTCATCTGCAAACAAACTGCATAAATAACCTACATATAAATACAGCAAGTTTATCCAAAGGGGAACTTCGGTGAAATTATTTGATATAAGAAAAAATTATTAAGAGAACAGGCTGTTTTAAGAGTCTTAGAATTTTCCCATTACAACAAAACAAAAAAAAATTCCTTTGTGACCGGGGGAAGGAGACTGAAAACCAGCTATTTTATTTCTGGCTTGCAATGAAACGACAAATGTCAATCACAGCAACACCCAAGGGAAAGATTTTCCTTTCTGGAATTTTTCTCTTCCTGCTGACAATCTGATTATCTCAGTTTAAAGACCACATCTGCACTTCTTTGAGCCAAACAACAGAAGAAGAAGATGAGCCACAGCACTGCATGCTTGACAGCATCTACATTTATTGTTTAGATATTACACTACATGTAAAAAAAAAGGATTAAAAAAACACTGCTTGGAGTATTGTTATTTCAAATGTAGTATGTTCCCTAATTGAACTCTACAAATATGTTTTTATGTTTTATTAGTTTGCCAAAAGTATTTACAATTAAACTGTGTCAAGACAAACACTGACTTTACCTTCATTAAGGCAGTTTCACCACTGCTCTGCCGTGTGTTCACATACGCCCCAGCTTCCAGAAGAATAGCTACTGTTGTTAAAAAATTCTGAAAAGAAAACCAACCCAAAACCAAAAGACAAGTAAGTAAAAAATATTCTGGTTTTATTTCAGAGTATAAAATGACATTTACTTAAAATCCACCCCTAAAATTCAAAACATGAGTCATTATACAATTAACACTTTTCTCTCCCATGGCTAATAAAGAACAATTTAGAGTCAGGCAAGTAGGATAACTGTAAATATTCACAATTCTTACTTTTTTCTAAACCCTGCAGTAATGAACATTATAGGAAGAAAGCAGTGTGTTTGCATTAGTCACCAAACTGGAATCAAGCTTCCTTCTGGCCTTCTATATACTGTACGTGGGAAAGCACAGAAACCAACCTGAACAGAGGAGGACACCTGTGAACCTCTAACTTACTATGATTTTACTAGTTTAGCTGGTCTTAGTTTGAGAAGACCTTGCCACTGTGTCCATTGCCCAACTTTTAAACAGTAAACCCTACTTAATCAGAAATCTTCTCTCTAAGACTTCCCAGTTTGGATCCCGTGTAGCCAGAGAACATAACAAGCAATTCTAACACAAGGACTTCAACTCCCATGACAGACTAAAGTTCAAAGAGATCCTTTGCCTCCACTTTTCCTCCTGTGATATTCTCTACTCAGGGTAGGGTTTGTGATCAGAACTTATTTACACTACAGTAACCACAGCTGTTGAAATCATGCATTTAAGGTCACCCCGCTGTATCTTGCTAACTAGTTCTAGGCATCATCAAAAGGAAATAAATTGTGTCCCACCTTTAAACATAAGTAAAAGAGCTAAGAACCACAAATATGACAACAACCAGGCCAACCTTTTCAACTGCATGTATCAATGCTGTTGTTCCATTTTTCTGTCTGCCATTAACTTTAGCTCCTTTCCTGATTAGGATCCGCAGAAGGTCATCATGCCCACCAGCAGCAGCAAGCATTACTAGGGTCATTCCATTTGAGTCCTGTAACAAGAATCATTCCCATTAAAAAAAAAAATTATAAAAATCAAATACTTCAAGAAAAACCAAAGCTGCAAGACAAGAACTGCAAGCGTGCCAACAGGTTTCCCAAAGATTTCCCTCCCTGGCAGAAGAATTCACACATGCATGGCTGCCAGACACTGACAAACTATCACCTCTCACTTCTCTGGTCCAGAGGTCTCAGTCTGAGCTCCATCATCTGCAAAATTTATAACATTCTGGGGACCAGAACAAGAAGGAGGAAAACCAGAACGAACCAGGAAGTCAGGCAGTAAGGTATTTGAGGGTGGGCATGACAGACAGTGGGGAATAAAAATCAGCAGTCACTGGAAAAAAACCCCACTATGGCTCAAATCGGTTGCTACCACTACAGAGTTTCTTGATTTTATTAGAGTATAAGTATAAAGACACTTCTGTGAGTGGCCAGCCTCCTCACTCCTTCCTGCATTTTCCACCAGACACTGCAATTCAAAGAACACATGCTTGCCTCAGTAGTTCATTTGGCATCTTTTCTACTATACTACAGAAGCCTTAGCATAATGTAGAGCTCTCAAAACGCTACACAATACAACTACACGAGATCACCAGTGAAAATACTGCTATCAGAGATTTTAATACTAAAAAATGGAACTACAGTACTATTTCACAGGAAAATAGATCATTGAAAAGAAAATCCAGTAAGAACACAGATGATGCGATGGCAAACTGGAAGAAAATTAATTATGGAGTAAAGTGGTCCCAGTGTGCCAGACAGAACTTTCAGGTTTTCAGGGGGGTTTTTTTAGAATTTTTTTTCCTCCACATATAACGTTTCACATATTTTAGCCACTTGACCTAATGGTTATCATTCCTTATAGCATGCAAAGTTTCACATTTAATATTCAGTTAAACACAGTGGGCAAATTGGTCACAAATCCAGTTATTGTGACAGTTCTATCAAACTTGATTTTTTCCTTTGGAAGACATGGATAACAAATACTGAAGCCTCTAAGTCTGTACTCCCTTTTGTCAGCTTGTGCTTTTATCAAGGTGAGATACAACACCAAAGGGGAAAGCTTTTCAAACAAATCAAAATTTGTACTCTTCCCTCCCGCTCCAATACTTCTATTGCTGAAAAATTACCTCCTGATCCAGATTATATTCTTCATTTGAAGAAAGTGCCATTTTCACTGTCATGTAATCTCCACTTTTAACAGCATCCCTCAGGAGAGCTAGAAAATAAATTCAATGCACTTATAGGATATTTCCCTTTGAAATGTCAGCTAAGAAACACTCCTTTCTCCCGGCAAATACTCACTGCTTGATATTGGTTCCGTTAATACGTGATTCTCATCTTCTCCATCAAGATGCTTCTGGAATTCTTCTAGTGTCAGCCATTCTAACTGCATGTCCATACCCAAACTCAGGACTTGTTGCTTGCCATCTGTCATGTATTTGATTTTATGGATGAAAAAAAAAAGTAAAATAAGTAACATAACTTGTAAATTTCCAAACCATTGCTTGCCATTGCTTCAGTGATCAGCAGCTTAACCTGCTATTACTGCTTTTCATTCAATCATGATTATCAAAGGCGGAGTTACCTAGTTTTCCTCAGTTCATCCTCACCAGAGTAGTGAAGGAATTTATCCTGAATAAAGTAATCTAGTTTTTCTGAGATCAAGAGCAGTAACACTTATGTTCCATTATACTATTAAGAATACAAATACAATCTAGACATTTTTCTGTGTGTATCAAATAATTCAGTTCTGGAGAAAAGACTTTTGCTTCATAAAATAAAAGCAGAATTCCTTGTTTCTGGTGTGTGTGTTAGAAAACTATACAATATCCACCCTCATAGAAGTAAGAGGAGAATGTCCTGAAGTGTTGTTACTTTCTCTCTTTTAAAGCACTTACTTTTTAGGCTCTTCTGTTCTTTTCTGCTTTTTTCTTCTTTTTCAGACTCTTTTCTTTGAGATTTTTCTTTACTTTCCATTTTCTTTACTTCTTTCTCCTGATATTGAGAACAGACATCAAATTTCAGTGGTAGAAAAAAAATGGAAAATAAACTTTCACCACTCCAACAATAAAATATATTTACAATTAATACTACTGAAACCTGTATGCAACAGACTTGTGGACATTCCTAAGAAAATAATTAAATAGGTGAGTGAGGAATTAAGTCTGTGAAGGCTTCCTCCCTAAGAGAAGAGGTGTTATATCCAGCACAAAACAACTTCAATTAATATTTTTACAGAGCTGTGCAAGGTTGCTCTATGGCATGAGGTGCAGGTATGGCAAAAACAGCATTTTGAAGGAAATTCAAAATTATGAACTTTTCATTTGTTTCAAATACTGAACCTGAATACAATGTAATTATTTCAAACTATTTAACAATTTTGTATCACCCAATTCCAAAGCAATTATGACAACACTGACTTGAACCTCAACTGAGAAAACTTGAAATCTGGACACAAAAGGTGCTAAATTTTCCAATTTACACATACAGAATGTAATAGCAACAGTAATTTGTGAAAACGACACTCAGAAAAATCCACTCAAACTCATCCACACAGAAGTTCAAGCTTAGCAATACCTAATATCACAGAAAAAAAATTATTGTAGATACATAATCAAATTTGCCAAAATAGGGTTCAAGTGCCTCTACCAAAGTTTGCCTTTCTCCTCCTGTAATCATCTCTCTCCATTCAGACAGAAAATTCAACTGCAGAGTAGGCAGGACAAGTCTCCTTGGCATGGCTTTGTATCGGCCTCCAACCCTAACCTGGAATAACACTGGCATTCTGAAAAACTGCCCCAAAAGAAGTCCACACAAGAACTACAGACTGTATTCATCATTAAATGCTACCATTTCTCTGACATAGGAAAAAACCTTAATCAAAATACATTAGTTTCATGTATCATAATGTATTAGCAGAGCTGAGACATTTAATTGTCTTTCTTGCCACCTCCCTTTCCTCCACAAAACCTCAGCTTCTGATCCCTCACATGATTAACTAGTAACACAGAGAGCCGCTAATCCTGGCAAATGCTAAGTATTTAGGAGGAAACCTGTAACTTACTAAAGGG
Organism: Manacus candei; assembly: GCF_025592945.1. Classification (NCBI taxonomy): domain Eukaryota; kingdom Metazoa; phylum Chordata; class Aves; order Passeriformes; family Pipridae; genus Manacus; species Manacus candei. The sequence goes on from NW_026138062.1 coordinate 37,128,690, forward strand.
ACTACTGGATATTCACTACAGTGGGGTTGGTAAAATCAGTAATCCTGAATTGTAGTCCAAATTTCTAATAATGATCAGATGCACAACATACACATTTATTTTTGGAGGTAAATCAAATTAAAAGAAGGGTTCAGCACGCAAACTGATTCTAAACAGAGAATACTGTGCTATAAATTGACATGATGGTGGTTCTACAAGCAGAGTTACACAAGGAAAGGCAGGTAGCTGAAACATACACGATGCTTTTACTTGAAAAGAATAATCTGCTTGAACCAACAATGTAGTGAACAAAAAAACGTCCAGAACACTCCACCAAACCTACCCATATAAGTCCACAGCTGCCCCAGAGAGTAACTAACCAGTTACAAAAACAGTGTTTAAGCTTCCTAAACTCAAAAAAAGCAAAAGAGTAGAATGCCTTCCCTGCTTCCTTGGTACCTTGGAGCATGACCTTCCGTGGAGCGTGACCACGTGAAAAGCACACAGACAACCCACTGAGAGTGCTGGTTGAAGAGCCATAAGTAAACCCACTTTCATCTGCTGTTATGTTCAGGGTGACAGGATTTTTATACCACTGGTAAATAGAACAGAACAGAATTCTAAAGACTGATCTGATTATCTTCTCTGATACAAATGCTATAGCCTTGAACAATGAGTAAAATACTTGGGTAATAAAGGGCCATACCATTTCAGGTAATTAAATTACCTTCTGAAACTGGGCTATACCTCATAGTACTTGCTTGTTTTCAAGAGCTTTCACCACTAAGACCCTGCAAAAACACTCTTCTGTGTAGCTCTACTCTGAGATTATGCCATGGAATTCTCTATCCCCAAATGAACTTACTTAGGTTCAAGGTGGCCTACTCCATACACACAATCATAAGCAGAGGACTGCTGTTGAACCCACAGAAGAAACTTCCCACCACAGAATCATGGCCTCAGAAGAGGGATATAATCCATTACGTATCAAGAAGTTTTGGCTGCAATCCTCTTAAATCAGAACAAGTTTTCTCTGAGCTGCCAATGTTTTATGAACTGCAAACTGTATTAGAACAGTCTGAAGCAGCTGAAAGGAGTTATATTCCCTGTATTAAATAAGGAAAAACAAACAGTATGGTATTTGCTTACCTCATTTCTTACAACAGGTAAAGCATTTCTAATTCTTATGAAACTGTGTCATGAAACTAAGCATTTTCTACAAGCACTCCAGGAATTCTGACACAAGACTGCTGCACAATTATCTGGAGTCTTGGTTTTAGAAGCGATTTCAGCACTCCAGTTCTCAGCTAGGTACTGTTGCATAAGGTACAATGGAATGGCCAGTGTCTGAGAGAGATCAAATGTGTGTTTCAGCTCAAAAGTGCACTTTGTGCGGTGCTGAATGGACTGTTGCTCAAGACTGTATCTTTTACTACACAAGCAGAAAAAAGTGAAACTGAGGCAACTGTTGAAGGTGGGCAGGAACAAAGCTAAAAACAACAGCATGCTTTGGAAGAACACTAGATTTCATTCTAAGAATGCATAACAAACAGGAGAAATTTATCCCTTCCTATTTAAATACACCCTTCTTTCCTAAAGCATTCCCCTTTTATAGCATTCCAAATCCAGAAATTCTCTGGTCTCTCATGCATTGTGCAGTGGGCATTTCTTTAGCTTCATGCAGCTCAATACCCTTCCAATTTGTACTTCTGTCTTTGCCATCCTGAACAGTCACTGTTTGAGGTATCTGTACCTCAAAGTTGACTGATTTTATCCTCAACACCCACCCTAATACCTTAATATTGCTTACCTCCCCAGGTGAATCAATGGTCTTGCACACCCTTTCATCAGCACTTAATTTCACACCCTTCCGCACTGGTGAAGGAGCAGGTGACACTTTCTCCAACTCTCCCGGTACTTTTTCTTGACTTGTTTGTTTTTTGTGCATGCTTTTTTTCTCTGAATAAGTATCCTGAATTTCCACTTTTCCACCTTCCTCTCTAGAGTCTTCTTTCTGATTTTTTTTCTTCTTTGTTTTAACCTTAACATCAATACTATCATCTTCATTACTTGCTGATCCATCAAGCTGCCTATCAGCAATGGCATCTTTTTCATCACTTTCTTGTTCCAATCTCTCTTCCCTGCTTATCACCTTTTGCTTCTCATCTTTATTTTCAGAATTTAAGTCTGAGTTTTCATTATCAGTTCCTTGAGAAAATGTATCATCTAGAGTACCTGATTCTGAGTCAAACTGAACATCTCCATGCTTTTCCCTTGGTGATCTTTTATTTTCTTTATAATCTTCTTTAGCTTTTATTTTTAAATCTTTAACTTCACCTTTTTTTTTCTTGGTTTCTTTAGTATCTTCTTTCCTTTGCTTCTTTGGGTCCTTTGAGTCCTCCTTGGTTTCTAAAGTCCTTTTTTTTGGTTTTGAATCAAAAACCAAAGCATCTGAGGAATTTTCACATTCTGTTCTGGGTTTTTCTTTGAGTTTTGCTGACTTTGATTTTTTCTTCTTCAGGTCATCTGGACTTCTATCCTCTACATCTTTTGATTTCTTCTTTTTCTTCTTTGGTGAAACATCATCTTTTGTTTCACTTTGCCGGTCACTGTCAGATTCTGCTTCAAATATATCATCGTTTAGAGACAGTTTCTAAAAGGTAAAGAAAAAAATATTTCTTTTCCCAATAAAGTATCATTTTGGTGCAAAGTCTACAAAACTGGTAGCGGTCATGTTTGGGAAAAGTAAATTTTTAAGCACTTTAATCTTTCGGTCACTGCCACGATCATTCCTCATTGCCAAATTGCAAAGTTCATAAATACAATTCTAGCTTACTTAACCAAGTTACATTACTAACTGCTTGGATGAGAATGAACACATAAACAAGTCAAGTACAATCAATTATACATCCAATAACCAGATTCCAGAAGACAACTAAATCTGACCCATTTTACACCAAAAATATTTAATACGATCCTGTAAAATTTACCTCTAAGTTTCCCAGAAGCAGGGTATCATTTTTCAAAAAAGATCCTTACGCTTCTTTTTCAAGTCGACTGAGCAGTTAAAAATGAGAAAAGAAAAAAGCCATATATTGCTTTCTTGCAACTAATTTTTCTGTATTCCTTTCTTACCAAACTTAAATGATAAGATGTAAAAATTCATCTATCTGCTACAGAAAGCAGGAGGGTGACGGGAGCAGTGCACTCAGCTTCACTGACAAGACAATATCCTTGTGGGTAGGGAAAAGGGGTTATTCACAATGTCAAAAACAAACTAGAATTGCCACACATCCTTTATATAGTCCCATTAAAAACAGAAGTAAAGTTTGGATGGATTCAGAGTCTACAAGCAAACTTGTCAGCTAAGAAAAATCCCAACCAGAGAACAGCAATAACATTAAGTTTCACAAGAAACAAAATCGTTTCAGATGAAAGAGAATCCTTAAGTCTTCTTAATTCCACATTTCAAATGTCTTCCCTTTTCCATCCTCCCATTAGCAGAGCCTAGACAGTGAATACATCTTCAGTGTAAGATACTGAAAGGTGAAACACACCTGTATGTCTTTTTTAGCAGGTTTAGGCTTATTGTCCACAAATTTTTTTCTGAATTCAAGCAGCACTTCTTTGCAGTCTTCCAGATGAACCTCTGGTTCCCAAGTATCATCATCAGAGGTATAACCTTTCCACCGTACTTTATAGAGAACTTTACCCTGTAAGAAAAAACCACAACATTTAATACAATGCAGCATAGTATTGCATCAGCTACTTAATTCTTGGGGATCTTTGTGGATATATCATTTTGTGTATATGGAAAGCCATGTGATGGGAGTTCAACCCAATGCTGAGATAAGAATTCCCAGAATTATTTCCACCTGCACCACATACTGAACTAAGAAGGCTGTAAAGTGTTTCTGTAGTTGGAGCAGTTTTATCCAAAATACTTGTAATATCTAACATTTGTTTAGAACCATAGCTATAATGTACATCACAAATTCCCGGTCATTTTATCAAAATGGACTGTCTGACACTTACAAAACTATTCTTTTTAAAGTTTTAATATGTATTCTATTTATATTTCAAGCTTGAATTGCTCTTCTTTGCTGAAGAACTTGATATAAAACAATAAGATTTCTAATGAATTAACACCATTCACTTAGTTCTATATTGGAACTCATAATTTATACTTGTAATCAATTCCATTTTTTATAAACTGAAACACCAACAATTCGGAAAAAGAACAAACCACCAATAAGATCAAATTAAACATAGACAAAAATCTGAGTGTGTGCATCTCAGAGGAGTTAATTACAAAGATTTTGGTAAAAGATTACATACAAAAAGCCGAGACCAATTGTTTCAACAGTATTTAACTTCACTGAGGAATAAAATTGCACCTTTTAGTCTCTCTGTACTTTTTTCTCCTAGATTAGAAAGTATTTTACTGTTAAAAATAAATTTATTAGCAAATGTACTGAAAAAAGCGCTTTTGGAGAGGCAAAACAGTAGTACTGCTTTCTTTCAAACATGGAGTGATAATGCTCTGAAAGACCTTACACTGCTAACCAAGTCTGGAAAAAGAAAGACTCAAAAGAACTGCCATTTGGCACTTACTGTTAAATGTATATCCATATACCCATACATTTTTTGCCTGAGCATCAATAACCTTTGACCAAGTGTATATACAAGTCATTAAACTTCAGCAATCCACTTCCAATCTTCTGTATTTTGTTTCACAGACATATAAATAAATAGCCTATATTCAGACACATTAGTTAAATACTTGAAATTTAGCAAAATGCCCTCTCAAAGCAGGACTAACTAGATCAGGCTGCTCAGAAATCTGCCCAGTCAGCGTATCTATTCAGGTTTCCCCATATTCCAGCTTGTGTCCACCGTCTCTCTCATCCTTTCACTCTGTGCCTCTGACAAGGATCTGACTCTGTCCTCTCTACATCCTCCCATCAAATAGATACAGATACCCCATGATCTCCCTTGATTCTTCTCTTCTTATGGCAAAGCAAACCCAGCTTTTAGCTCCCTAACTGTTTTCATAATCCTCCTCTCGAGCATGCCCATGTCTCTTCTGTCCTGGGGTGCTCAGAACTTGACACAGTAAACCAGGTGCTTTGATTGGAGAGGAAGCATCATCTCCCTCAATCTTCTGGCTACATTCTTGGATGCTGCCGGCCTTCTTTGCTGCAAGAACTGCTGACTCATGTTCAGCTTACTTGTCTGTTGGTACTCCCAGCTCCTTTCCTTCAAATCTTCTTCCTAGCCAGCTGGACTCTCACCTCTAGCCCTGGGGCACAGGGTTATTCATTTCAGATGCAGGACTTCTGTTAGCTGCAGAGTTAATGTTACACCCTTGCAATTCAGGTACAAAATGAGGTAGAAGTTCCTTTTCAATTAATTGAGAAAGCTGGATAAAATGAAGTCTAATAGAAACATAACACTGTTTGGCTGCTTAATGACTCTACATTCCATACATGGAGAGTGATACAAAAATGCAGCTTAAATGAAGACAGGATATTAATTATCACACTAAAGATACATAGGCAGCCTTACACTCGCCTATCAACATTATTTTACTCAATATTGTTATTTTTACCCTCTATTTCACATAGAAATAATAGAACACTTCCAAGTATTTCTATACTGCTGTAGCTTCTGTGTGAACTAGTGATGGGCTAGAACCAACTCCTATGGAAAGGGGTACCACCATGCCATTAAACAGCAGAGTTAAGGTTACCCATTTCCACTGGAGAATATCACAATTTGCTCTGGAGCCTGTTGTTTTAGTGTAACTGTGGTGCAGTATGAAGAGTTTTCTAGATATACTAAGAAAATACATTTTCAAACTTTCATTGCTTGTTCTCTTAAGTGGGACATGTTAATGTTTCATTTACCCACAGGTCTAACTCCCCAGCCCAATCCCAACCCAGGAGTGCAGTCTCTCATCCTACCACTACCACAAGGTCCAGCAAAACCAGGACTGTGCCTGAAAAGTGTATCTCCATACAGTGCTCTGTATGGAGCTCCTGTCACTGTGACACAGGGAACACACTGATGCTGCACTGGACAATGGCCAACCCAGTCTACCTGCTTGGACTTCATGTCAGATTTGGGAATCTGCAAGCTGGGAACCACTACTCTAAAGCAGGTTATGTGATACATACTCCACCGAAGGGTAACACACAGCTTTCCCCAGCCATTTTGGAAGTTAGAACGGGCGTGAGTTACTGCCTTGTCCTGTACTTCTGATGCACAGTAACACAGGACCCACTGCAGAGCAATGGAGAGAGGACCTGATGCATTTGGAGCTCAAACCACAAAACCACAATCAACACATGCTGAGCGAACCTTGTTGCACTGAACCAGCTCGGAAACTTTCGCTTGGAAGAGCATGGAAGCAAGACACCCTTTCACCAGCAAATGCCAAAGACATCTTCAAGAGATGGCACTTGATGTATTCTGGTACTCTTTAAAAAGTCTGTGGAATCATATGCCTCACCACCACCTAAACCTACAGATTTTAGGTTCCATCGCTGGGAGGGGGGCAAAGGAAAAGAAAAAAGGAATCCTCTTATTTTCAAGCCTGACTTATGCTGACCAACACTTCATACAGGTAAAGCTATAAATATTGTATTACCCCAGAAGCATAACATTCTTAAGCCATCAACATATTTCAGCCAAGGTACATCACATAACTCATAATAACACCACAAACATCTCAGAAATTACTGATCCGAAGATTCTCCAACCTAAGGGTTTCAAAACTCTGATGTTTTAGACAAAATAGGCAGAATTTTATAGCATCGTGTACCTGACTGAACCCTAAAATAAAAATAATAAATTAGTTAAAATAAAAATTTTTCAGACACAAAATCTTAAAAAAACCCTCTATATTAATTATTTTTTCTATTTAAGGTTTAGGAAATTTTTTAAGAACTTCAACCAGTCTAGGTTGCTTTCAAAGAAAGAAATGAAGGTCTGGTATTTCTGTTTAAACAATGCAAAGATACTACAACCAGTTATTTTAATTGATAGAAGTCTCTCTTATTTTAGGAGGTCTTCACGCGTTTTGTAACCCAATGAACACGGTCTCACTGAACATCTTGAAACTATCTCTAAATTCTCCTTTATATTCAATCTTGTCCATGTCTGCTCTCAAACATTTCACATCAAAACACTACTGCAGTTCAGCCGTAAAAGCCAAGAGCAATTTAACAATGGAAACAAAAATAAAAAACAAAAATAGTACAGGTACAGCTTTGGCCGAGGAGACAATCTGGAGTAAGGGGCAAAGAGCTTCTTTGCAAAAGCTGTGCACAACGAGTTTTAGATTACAATTGTAACGGGTTACTTTTTTCGCCTGGTTTCCGCCCAGTGTCAGAGATCCGCGCACTCACCCCCTCGGTCTTCACGTCAAGGATCTTCTCCACCTCGAACACGTCCTCGTCCTCGACGTCCTCCTCCTCCTCCTCTTCGCTCACTCCGCCGCCAGCCTCCCCGCCGGCACCCGCCGCTTTGCCCACCCCGCTGCCGTCTTCCTCCCCGTCCTCCTCATCCTCGGCCGCCGCGGCCGCTGCCGTCTCCTCCTCTCCGTCCGCCCCCTCCATCCTGGCCGCCGCCTGGGCTCCGCTCCCGCCCGCCGCCGCCGCCGCCATTTTGGGCCGCGTTTCAAGCGACAACGACGCAGAGCAGCTGCGACATCCCCGGCCGCGCGGGGGGAGGGCGGGGCCTCGGCCGCCGCAGCCAATCGTCGCGCCGACAGCCCGTGACGCACGGGGGCGGGGCCCCGCGCCCAGAGGCCCTGGCGCCCCCTGCGCTGCGGCAGACGGGCGGGACGGGAACGGGAGAGCCTGAGGGGCGGGGCTGGGCGGGACCCGAGGGATCTTGCAGTTCCAACGGCTCCTGCTGTGGGAGAGGGGAGAACTTCCGGTACACCGGGTTGCTCAGAGCTCCATCCTGGCCTTGAATACTTCCAGGAGTGGGGCATCCACAGCTTTCCTGGGCAGCCTGTTCCAGTGCCTCACCACCTTCACAGCAAAGAATTTCTTCCTAATGTCTAATTTAAATCTCTCCTCTTTAGTTTAAAACCATTCCCCTTTGCCCTATCTACCCGTGTAAAAACGTCACTCTTCTCTTTTCTATGCTCCCCCTTTAGGTACTGGAAGGTGCTGTGAGCTCTGCCCGGAGCCCTCTTTTCTCCAGGCTGAACAGCCTCAGCTCTCTCAGCCTGTCTTCGTAGGGGAGGTGCTCCAGACCTCTGAGCATCTTTGTGACGGCCTCTGGCCTCACTCCAACAGGTCCATGTCCTTCCTGTGCTGAGGACCCGGAGCTGAACCCATCACTCCAGGTGGGGTCTCATTAAGGCAGAATCCCCTTCCTCAACCTGCTGGCCATGCTGCTTATGATGCAGCCCCAGAACACCGTTGGCCATGCAAAGACTAAACAGCAGATTTACAAGTTGTATCATTGTCTATATTAAGAAGTCTTTCTAATTCTTAAGAAGTGCATATCCTAGCTCTTCTCAAATAGAAAGTGTAGTACAAATATTTCCTTGGTATTTTTACTAAAAAGACCCAGTATCTTACACATATGAAAACAACAATTCAGAACACCTTGGAAACAGAAGGATGTCAGGATATCCCTCTTGGCAACTTCCTCTACAAGATCAAGTTTATCTACTCCACCCTTAGCGGATGTTTGCTTCAATTCTCATGAAGACATCTATGAAAGAAATTCCACAGTTTTCCCTAGTAACCTCTTAAAACACTTCTCTATTACTGCTAGGTGCATTCTCCATTTGCAAGGGCAGTATAATGCACTACCTATGGTACTGTGGAATCTCCTACTTCTGAGTATTTTCAAAGGACGGACAAACAAGTGTAGACTGTGTTCTGTACACATTGATCCTGCCTCAGTGCAAGCCATTGCGCTGTCTCCAACTACATTTCCTCAGATCACCAAGTACAAAGTTCTTTACCTTAATTTAGAAGACGTAATGTGTTCACTAAACACCTGTGAAAAGCCCATTAAATCAAAATAAATCATCCTTAGTCTGGTTTTGTTATTAGGCTTGAGTGTTTGGTCCAGTATAAAATAAAATAAACAAGTCAGTTTTTCATCAGCATAAAATGAGAATGCAGAGTAACAGCAGGAAAAAAAGAGAGAACTCATTCCTCCTAACAAAACTGACCTATGTATTCACAGATTGACCTATGATCAATAAGAAAAGCAGTGCAGGAGAAAAATAACTGTTCTGCTGTCTGCATTTCAAGGCATGCTGTAGGAACTACAAAACCATCTGATTGAAAACTGATATGTTATGAAGATGTTTATTACTTCTTTGTTAATTATACTCTTGTATCTGCCAAAACATCTGCCATATTTAACTGGATTGCTACATTACACTTTATTTACTGTGCCATTAAAGTACATAAGATTTTAGCAGAAATCAAAATGAAGATATCATAAAAGTGCTTTATAATGTGCAATGAACCTGAAATTAATGTAAAAAATGAAGTATTAAGGTATTTTAAACAGTTACAGGCAAAGAAAATACTACATATATGTAAAATCAAGACTTACTAACTGCAAGACCCTTTGTTTTCATACCTTAAATTCTGTGACTGTGAAAATTATTATTTAGTAATAATGTAAGATCAAATGTCCTCAATTTAAGCACTGTATGTAAAACTGCAAGGAAAGATAACTCTGCAATTATCCTAAAGAATTATAAGGTTAAATATTTTATGTAGAAAGGTAATTGATGTTAGATAAACTTGATACCTTGTATCTTCTTCGTAGCATACTCCCAGTCTTTCCCAAGTTCAAGTTGAGAGCAAATAGACGGAAACTGCCTTCTTATGGACTCTATTGCTTTATTTGTAATCACAAAAGCCCAGTGAACACCACTGTGTGTAGAAATGAAGTTTTATTATAATAAAATCTTGTAAATCCACCAAAGAAGCAGAAAGAAAATAATTTCTTCTAATGATAATTATTCTGCAAACGGCACTGGATTCTCTTCAAGTTAAAAAAGTAATCACAGATATAATCTTTTACAATCATCACTGCCACCATCAGTTTGTGAGAAGTATTAGAATTAAAAAAATATGTAAACCAGAAGTGCATACAAGTTTCCAACAGGGAAGGAAAGGTTCACACAAATAAGAATCTCTTTCTTTCTCCTTTCCTTGGGGGAATTGCTCTATTAATGCAGTCCTCAGAAAGAAATCCCTAAACTAATACATTTAAACTAAGCAACTCTGAAAAAAAGGAAGAATAAGAAAGGACATCATTGTCAGAAAGAAAATCTTACCTGTCATTTTATTTACTTTAATCAATTCCAACACTGGATGGACAGAATAGTAATGTGAAGACTCTGCATATAGCCTCTGCAGCATTTTATCTTCTTTAAGAGAGGAAAAAAAAAAGGAGCTGAAAATAACAGATTGCCAGGGATTTGACAAAATGTGGAAGAATAATAACCTGGAATCACATATTTTAATGTATTCTCTTGAGTTTTAAATGTATTTCTCGGTCAAAGAGTTCCTGTGAGTGAAAGCACATACTCCTTTCCTACCTAATGTTTTATTAATGTTTTCCAGTGGTGGTAATGACATAGCCACAGATGGATTCTGTTTGTGGGTGCTCCAGAGCATTAGAAGTGCCAGCTGAGTCTTTTTCACCTATTAGTGAAAAAAGATTCAAATACTTTTGAGAAAAATCACTGCAGCAGCAATAACTACAGCAGAATGCAAAATCATCTAAGAAGGCCAGATGCCTTAGAATAAAATACTGACAGATTCTATAAATATTTGTGTGTAAATTCTAAATACAGTCCTACAAATTTAATAGTTTAATAAATTGCTTATTTTTAATTAGTATAGCAATAGCATGCCTCTGTAACAATTTAGTTCCAGTCTCAGCCATGACTTGTTCGTTCAGGTCCACTGCTGCAAATGCAACATCTGTATCAAACACTGTAGTCACATTTCTAGGAAATACAAACAGCAGCACAATAGTTAGAAAACCCCCATGATTTAACAGAAATGACTGGACAATGTGTTGAAACATTTACTTGTATGAGGCAAAAGATAAAACAAACTCCTCAAGATTCGATGCAACTGAAAAGAAAATTAATTTCTGGAGAATACTCAGCTTAATGAAGCTGATTAAATTGTCCACAGCGTGAAATTGTTCTTTATTTTTTACTCATCAAAACTAAACTGTTCCTGTTTATTTTGTTTTAGCATATTCAATATTGCCTCATGAACAGCACAAGTTATGCATCATGTCAGTCATCTTGTTGGGATGCTTCTCTACCCACTTCTGAAGGAGGCAGACCTGAGAAATCTAGATATCTAGAACAAAGCCTTGTTTTGCAGTCTGTTTTCTAGAAGGGGGGAAAAAAAGGCACTTAAATATTTAATTAATAACAATACAGTGAATATTATTTATTTGGTGAGGACAGGGAATGACAACAGCAGATTTAATAGAGGTAGTCCTAAAGCTTATTCCCAAAAAGGTTCTAGGAAGTTTACAAGATACACTTTCTATTTACATATTACATTCTTCAAAATATCACTTTCCTGAATGCATTTTTAGATAAGACGATAGCAAAACCAGAAAGACTTCAAGCACAACAGAAATTTTCATCTGAGAGAAACAGAGAACCAAGCTGTTTGCAGAATGAATGGTGCATAAAGCTAAAGAGATGAGGCATAAGTATTTCCTAGGATAAATTTTTAGGATGTATTTTTAAATACATGGCATCTGTTCAGCAGACACTCAGCTTCTGTTTCACAAAGGAGATAATATAATGTCTCTGCAAGCCAAAGGAGAAACATCAGCACAGATACAGCAGATAACTCCAAATATGAGATCTAATGTGCCAACTCAAGACAACTTTCCAAGTCCTGCAGGAGCAAATACACCCTCAGAGATAGTTAGGAGGCTTTTTACCCTACCACAGCACGCCTGAGTTTGTGTTTAGGTTGCTTTATGACAAGAATGATTACAATTATCTTCTAACAAAAGACAAGAAATTAAAAGAAAAACAATCATAAACTTACTGAGTTTAACAATGTAACTCTAGTGTAACTCCATTCCTGTAGGCACAGAACTTTTGCTTCAAAATAAGATGTTATTTTATGACTATGTTTTAACAATGTGTCTTCATTTAGTTCGTTGTTCTATTGCCATGGCGACGCAGAAGCAGACCAATGAAAGGTGACACAGCCATTCTAAAAACTCAGTTCAGTGATGTAGGTGTTTTCGATCACAACTGTAGAATTTGAAGATTAGGTTCCAACACTTATTACAAAAATATCCTAAGAAAACCCCAAAACAAAACCACAAACTAGCTTTAATGACATCATTAAAGCCTATGTTGCACCTTAGAAATGAAGGTATAATATTCATCAGTGCTTGACAAATAGATATCTCCAGAATTATATAGGGAGACGTAGAACTTTTGCTACCTAAATAATTAATCAAATCTCTTCCAGAAGAAGAGTAAAAAATTACCTTCTAAAAGTTATTTGATATACTGGCAGAACTGGAGGTGTCAAGCTATTACCTACAAAAGAAGTCAGCATTGCAATATGTCTATAATAGTAAAATAATATTATTTGCTTTTATGAAGCTACTTTGACACTGAAATCCCTGAATACAGATTACTGTGCAGAGATACAAGTGACAGAAATTAGTAAAGCCATATCTTCAGCACGATTGAGTCTACTCCAGGTAGAATGCAGTTGAAAGGGGAGGAGACTGTGGAATTATGCCCTGTGATTGGGAAAGACTTGTGGCTTGACAGAAAGTGTTCTTAGAGCACATGTACTAAAAAACAAGCTGGGCCTTATTTTAGCCTGCTAGGGTAACTTTTATTAACTTACTTTCAGGTTAGAATAGCAAGTTCTTCTGTATTGATTGATATTTCACTTGTGACAACTAATTTAGGTTGTCTAACCAAAGTCAAAACCAAAAGGGACAGAATGAGTACACTACTGCAGGAAGTTTCTCTACAATAGTCACTTGCTTACACGTAGGCAGAAACAGACTTAAAAATAAAGCCAAACCCTTCGCTGACCAAAGAACTTTAGGCACTTCTTTGACTCTACATCTCTAAGAATAAAAAATGTTTCCACTCAGTTTCCAGACTTGCCTTCATTTAGAGATTGAATTGCCTTTTTTTTCCAATTAACTAAACACTAAATAGCATTTTGACTGAAAGACTATTTAACAAATGGATTATTTTTTCAGGGCTGAGTTATGAAAAAGGACAATAAATAGCATACTCCATCTGTGCTACAAAGCCTATTATCCTTGCCTTGAGATAAACACCTTCCAGAGGGACAGGGTTTCCCAATCTGTCCTGAAGACCAGTTTTTACAGGATTCAAAAGATCTGCATTTGGTAATGCATAGTCTAAACAAAGAGCTTATGAAAGATTTAGAAGAATTTTTTTGAAATACATATTTGGGAAGGATGATTGAAACTAGTCCTGTATCAATGACCCACATTTATTTATTCAATTCAAAAGACAAAAGTAACACTCAGTTGCTGTTATAAAAACCTGTGTAGTATTGCTGAGCTGTAGGCTGTTTGTCTAAGGGATCATGAGTTCATGATAGCTCTTTAAGCTCTTACAAGGTCTTTGTTTAGAACCTTGCATTTTAATTAAAGACCATCTGATGATTTATGCAAAAGTACTTTCTTCTCTTGAGACACACACTGTGACAGAAGGAGTTGCAACTGCTGTTGCTAATTATGCCTGTAGTAAATATGTTAAACAGATGCTACACAGATGCCAGATGGTAATCACTAATCTAGTAACATTCACAAACAAACTACAAATTATTTTTTATTACATCATCTTCATACAAGTACTCAAAAAAGGGTTCTGATAAGTACTTAGGATACTCGAGGAGCAAGTCAATATACAAACAGAAAAATCTCTTACTTTCATGCTGTAAATGACATTGTAACTGTCTCATTGCTCTCTTGATTTCCACTCCAATTGCAGGCTGAAATGGTTTTAGTTGATCTCCAGCAAGGCAAAACTTCTGGATATCCTTTGCAAAAAGAAAGAGGTATCTCTGGCAGAATCTATGGAATATACATTATAATTGCAGTAAAATAAGGAAATTTGAGTTTGCTCTATAGTTACAAGAATCACGTAGCTGTCAGAGCCCTGCCTGCCTCTCACTTCTCCAGAGGTGCTTGGGCTCAGTGCCTGCAGGTATTAAGAAGCCAGACTGTAGGTATACACTCAGATGGAAAAGTGGAAAATCAATTTCCAAGGCAAATGGTAAAGGTTAAAAAAAAAAAAAAGGCAGCATTGTAAATTCATACATGCAGAATACAGAAAATTAAGAAAGAATAATTTTATTATTTTATCTTCCACTACATAAATAAGATAATGAGAGTAATCTCCAGAAGTCACTGAAACAGACTGGGAAATGGGCTACTTTTTTTTTTTTTTTAATTTACAGAAATATTAACATAGATGTATCAAAATACATCTTTAATTTTTATTTTATTTTACCTAAGTCCCTACTTTGGACTCAGTTTTTTTCTCATTGCCTTCAATAACAATAATGTTGGAATTGCTGTTTTAATTTTTCTTTGTGGCATTTTTACTTTCTGAAGATGACAAGCCTTCCACATATGCAACCAAAACATTATTTACTCAGCATAATAACTGTTTTATCTAACTTATGAATAGGTAATAAAAACATTACCATCTCCCCAAGGTGGATTAGAGGTAAGTGCTCTAATGTTATATTTAAGAGCTTGCCACAATTGTTAGCTATGGGAAGGAGTAAATAAATGCCACTTTTGAGTGGCAGAAGTAACAAGGTGTTATGCCTCCACTGTTAAGTTAGATAATGTTAGATAACTCCCAGTCACTGGCATGTGAATGCTCATAGTGTTAAAGTATTAGCATGTTCCTCGTCATACTTCAAACTTCTGCCAATTCACATCCTCCCAGTTTCTGGGTATGGTTTGGGAGACAGAACATCATGATGACCATTCCCATTAGGCAGGTTGGATATAAACACTCAGGCCTGAGGATGAAGGGGGTTCACTTGTTCAGGTGTGGGCCAAGCCACACCAGCCAGCCACAGTCTCTACCAGCATTCCTAGACATGTAATGTGCCAGTGTTGATGCAACCCACTGATTGCTGTGTATATCGTGCAAACAGGCTTGTTGACCTACCCATGCTGCATTTTCAGTGTATATTCAAAATAAAAATCCATATTTAAATTAAAAAAACCCTGCAATATCACAGACTTCTGACTCTAGAAACATCTTTTCCTCACTCTGTAATCAAATGCTGGCATTAACAATAACAAAACCAAAATCCAAATCAGTGATGCATTTTCTTATTCAGAATTTCCCCTCTCCGATAATGAGAGAAGAAAAACAGCATGGCAATTTTAGCCAGGGAAAAAACCTCATGGGTTCTTTTGTGGAGGGAGAATATAGCTCTTCATTTTCTATATGACATTTCAGTGCTGCAGAGTCACATGCATTAAAAATGTAAATGGAATATGTAGATGTAATCTCTACAGTTCTTATTTCTCTACATGAAGACAAGATTAACAGTACAACACCTGCACCACCTGGTATTTTCCTACTGAGATCTCAGAAATAAATCTGGTCCTCACCTCGTGATTAAGCACAAAATGAACTACTGCACTCTTTTTTTCGTGGATGCTTTCAGCCTGCTCTTCTCCTAAATGTGTAAGGATTTCACTTTAATAATGAACACACATTTTTGTTCCCACTATCTACCTGACTAGTCTCTCGTATTCTTTGCAAATCTAGGAAGTTCCAAAACAAATTCCATTTTATCAGCATGCTAATCAAATCCACACAGAACATCTCTTAATCAGATCTATTAATTTTGTTTAATTATGTGGAAAATTTAGTGTGACCTACATTTTCAGTAAAATTATGGCTTGAACTAAGTGCAAACTCTTGTCTTGATCTTTTGCTGCTAATACCTGCTGTTAGTAATGTGGAATTACCTTAATTCTGACTGGAACAACCTCTCCTTCAGTCCCCCTTTCACACTGAACCATTATAAAATAATTCTCCTTTTCAAGAACGTAAACTGCTTTTCACGTTTCCACTCACTGACTGCAAATACTAAAAAAAAAAAACTGTTGCAGCACAACATTTAAAAACAATGGAAAAGTAATCCAGACTAAACCAATGCAGCAAACACACCCTACACCCTCAACAACAAAACCTCCAAAACTGAGAGGCTAGTATTAATCCAGATCTGTTTTCAGATAGAATTCACCCTCTAATCTACAGCAAAAATTTACACAAAGAAGTACTGTAGCAGTGGAAGTGATGGGGAGGCAGGGGGGAGATGAAAGCAGGTGGAATGCTGCTCTTCTCAGCAGAGTCAATCTAAATTGTCTGTAAAACAACTTGAATGAAAATCATCTTCATGTCATTTGTGACAAACTATGCTAAGATATGAGAAGCTGGGAAAGTTTCATTTAAACATGAGTAGAATTTGTGACAAGAAAATGACAGCATCTGGTTTAAGTGATTAAAATATATTATCAATATATTTGTTTTCCTGGATGCTTAGGAGTGTAAAGTTATTTTAAAAGCTGGTTAGAATGATAATCATTGGGTAAATGAGCACACTGCATAGAGCACTGACTTCTTAATATAGTATATGAGCTCCTCACCATGTCATGGGGCTTTCTTGGGTTTCGGAGCTCGGCAGCTGTAAATGAGTGTTAAATGCAAGCTGGCGGGTCTTGTGACTGGGTGGGTTCAGACAGAACAAAGCCAAAAACAATGCCCCCGTTAAACTTATTTGAAGCACAGTACCCAGTTTAGTTTTCTCTGAAAGGCAAACTTCAAAACCACTTTGAGAACTTAACATAAGGCAGCTCTTGATTTGGCTTAAAATTGCATCACTCCTCCAACCCAAACTGCTAATGCAGATGCACTGCTAGTAACTAGCGTGAAGAGAACATATGCTTGTAAATCAAAACATTCAGGTCATAAATTCTTTTTACTAATGAAAGTTTGGATCCCAGTACACCATGTCCATATCTCATCCAGAGGGTTTGTATCAGTGTCACTGGTAAAGACTTTTACTCTGTTTATATATCTGAAAAACCTACTTGATGATGTAAATTTTCCACAGTGACTTAAGGCCTAGTAATTTTATCTGTGAGATAACTGGACAGAGCTGACCCTCTAGAATACTTGACCTCTCCAAATTCATCCTGGACTCACAGGATGAGGCAGAACAAATCAGAAACTGCTTGTTCAAAGCTAATGTGAAAGGAAAGCACTTCTTGTGTTAGGCAAAAACATCTGATATGAAACTGCCCTCTCTCTTGGGGAGGCCTTTTGGAGCAAAAATGACCTTTCTCTAGCTTAATGAGAGTTCCACATAGACTGCAAATTCTGATTAAGCTTCTGTCCTCCTACTTCTATTAATAAACAACATCTACAATAAAGAGTGAAAAAAAAAAGGAAAGCAGATGCTGTTTGAAGTACTTGCGTTCATCTACTAATTCACATTTTTCTGCTGTATGTATGTACAGATGAGGAAACATTTATGAGAACGGCTTCTTTACTAGTTTCTTAGTACTAAACCCAAAGAACTTAATTACCCAGTAGGTCCTTCTGGCTTTAAAATTAGTATTGGTCAAATAGCATCAAAGCCTTTACAAGTCAACACAACCTTTGCATCAACCCTGCAGAGAGATTCCCCTGTAGTGTGGACATGGAATAAACCAAGAGACAGTAACAATGCAGAAGAAACGTTTAAACGGCACTGACATCAGCATTTCAAAATCTAAGATAAGATTATGGTTTGATTAATTTATCAAGGACCCAAGCTGAGAGGAGATTATTAGGATAAGGTTTCAGAAAAAAAACCCCTCCAACAAAACACAGTAGCCTAAAGTAATTTTAGGGTGAGATTTAGAGCATGTTACCTATACTTCATTTAAGGAATATGTTTATTTTCTTACTCTATGACCTATTTGATTTTCAATGTATGCACTGTTTCTTCAGTGCAGTAAAAAAGGAATCAGATGGCCAGCTACTGTGGAATAACATAAGTTACTAGCTAAAAAATAAGAAATAGTTGGTCAAGGAGAGAGAGCAACATAATCCATTTGAATTTGGTGTTTCAGTAAACCTGGAAAATCAACACTATCAGACACAATTTTATCTATGTCTGTATACACTATATACCTGATAGAACTGGCAACTCTATAACAGTAATAATATGTGCATTTAGGTCAGGTAGATAGTACATCAAAGGGCATTTGTTTTGGTTTGGGTTCTTTCTTTTTCATTAGTAGCACTTTTAGCATAAAGTACTCTCTGCTAACACAAAAGAAACCAGGACAATGCAGTCATCAGTCACAGCCAGTATGGGTTCCATAGGGGAAAGTCTTGCTTGACAAACTTCATTTCTTTTTACAACAAGGTAACCCACCTAGTTGATCAAAGGAAGCCAGTTGATGCACTCTTTTTGGGTTTCAGTAAAGCTTATGAAACTGTCTCTCGCAGTGTCCTCCAGTTGAGGGAGGGGGTTGTCCAGCTCTGCTCTGCACTGGTGTGGCCTCACCTTGAATATTGTGTGCAGTTTTGGGCACTGTAATGTAAGAAAGATATTAAGCTATTAGACAGCATCCAAAGGAGAGCCACGAGGATGGGGAAAGGTCTGGAGGTGAAGCCACAAGGAGCTGCTGGGTTAATTGGCTTGTTCAGCCCTGAGGAGACTGAGGTGGGACCTCACAGAGTCTACAACTTCCTCATGAGGGGAAGAGGAGGGGCAGGCATTGATGTCTTCTCTGTGGTGATCAGGGACAGGACCCAAGGGAATGGCCTAAAGCTGTGTCAGAGGAGGTTTAGGTTGGACACCTGGGAAATGTTCTTCACCCAGAGGGTGGCTGGGCACTGGAACAGGCTCCCCAAGGAAGTGGTCACAGCACCAAGCCTGACAGAGTTCAAGAAGTGTTTGAGTGATACTCTCAGATACATGGTGTGATTCTTGGCATTGTCCTGTGCAGCTGGACTTTGAGGATCCTTGTGGGTCTCTTCCAACTCAGAATACTCTGTGATTCTATGAACTGTGAAATACCTGACAGAGAGCAGGAATCTGAGTTAAAACCTGTTCAAAGCCTGTCCCCAGAAGCTCTTCTCTCCCTTTGGTAAGGGATTCTCCCATTCTCTTTTAGTGTTGATTAATGCCATTACTAGATAGTAGCCTCTCTTCTGTTTCCCTGGAGAACACTTCTTAAGAGAATATCCTAGAGAAACTTCTTAAGGAATTTTAGCAGTGTTTTGTTGACAGTGTTTTTGAGTGGCAAAATTTCCAAAATTCAAAATCAGAATAAAAACCTACTGTATTTAATCTATGTATTTAGAATTGATTAACTGCTAATAAACACTTTTATAATTGGAATACTGTGTTGTTGCAGCATCAAATAAGGAAGTTACGCAAATTGGAACTGCTGAAGATTATCACTGGTTTAATTCTTACAATTTTAATTTATGTTGGTGGAGATCCATGAGTAGCCTCAAAAGGATTTCACACAACCACACAAGCTTGTACTTCATGATCAAACCACAAACTCAACATCACTGTTAGCAATGGATTATATTTTTAGCACAGAGAGGGAGCCAAAAATAAATTTTTATCATCCAACAATAGACTATGAAAAATCTGTAGTCCTGAAAGGTAAATTGAAAAAAACCCCAAAAACCAAACCACCCCCTACTGTATTTTCCTACTAGAGATGTCAAAGAGACTGAATGTGATGCTGTGCTTTAGAAAGCCAGGAGTACAAATCCTTCTATAGTCTAGCACAGTAACTTATCACTCTTAATGCAGAAACCAGTCTGAGTACAATCATGTATGTGATAAACTGAGAAAATGATTCGAGCTAATTAAGAGGAAACAGTGTAAGTTCAATATGACCTGGAGAGAGAAAGGAAAAACAAATCGTAAAACTTAATTGGGCCCCTATAAAGAGATAAAACAAGTTACCTCCCTTTTACCTGGTGTAGGATTTATAGTGAGAGAATTTTGTTTAGTTAGCTAGATAATAGCACTTTCTTAAAATTTATAACTTTGTATAGATAACAAGCAAACATCTGCTGAATGTCTGATTTGGCAATATATTATGGATGCTTATAGATAACATTCTTGTTAAGAAAAACATCTGTTAAAAGTCTGACTTAACAATGTGTAATGTTTATGCTTATGTATAATGAATATTCACGAAGTAGCTAAAAATAAATGTAGAACAACTGTCTTACTTTGAGTTGGGCGTTGGGAGTTGTTGAACCCCCTCCCTGATCACCCAGCGCTGAATTTGCTTTCATTATATAATAAATTCTGATTGGAAATCACCCGATTGGGTTTCTATTTTTCACATGTAGACAGTATATTCCATAACTTGCCAAGCAAAAGTCCAGGAAAAATGATAGGAGGTATGGCAGAAAGAGCCGTATGGGACTGTTGAAAGAAACAGCAGAAATTAAAACTCGTAGTACGCACCTGAAAGGGCTGCTCTGGGCTTGTACAACCCAGAGGTCGGTTTTGTACCTGCCCACAACAGCTGCGGAACCAGGACACAGCCGGCGACACACCCCACGGTTTTGGAGCGTGATGCTCTATCCTTGTCTGGAGTTTAGAGGAAAACATTAATTTCGCTCAGTAAAAGCATGCCTAAAGCACAAAACGTTGGGGAGCCGGGGGTTGCTTTTTGCCCACTTATCTTTGCCTTCCTGCCGCTATTTCAAGTTTAAAATGTGTGAGTGGCCGCAGGAACAGCACGCTGGAAGTCTCACTCCGGCAGCTTCACCCCAGCAGCAGAGCGGCGCTGACCCAAGATACATTCCGCTCCGCCCCCCGAAGGGCTGTCATCGGGGAGGACCCGAGAGTCACCTGGACCCGCGGAACGCCTTCGGGAGCCAGGAGCAGTCCCAGCTCCGGAGCGAATCCCGCCGCCACTTCCCGCCCCGATATCTCCGGACAGGAGCCGGGCAGAGCTTTCGCTCCTGATGCCTATTAACGGCCTCTTCTCCGCGGGGCTCTCGGGAGCTGTAGTCCCAAACCCCTGCCTTCCCGGCCCGGCCGCCGGGCGGATCCACGGCCTTCGAACTACAGCTCCCAGCGTGCCGCGCGCCGGGGCGGTGCCCGCCTGTGGCGCCGGGAGGCTGTGCGATGGCGGCAGGTTTGTAATCGAAGGAGAGGGCTGGCTGCCGGGACGGCGCGGCGGCGGGACCACCGTGAGGAGCGGCGCCGGGGATGGGGCTGCCGCCCCGCTACCTGCGAGGGGCCGCGGGTCGGAGCTGTCGCGGTGCGGGTGCTTCGGGGCCGGGGGAGCAGCGGGCGCTGTGGGAGCACTTAAGGCGTCCTGTGTGAGGGCGGTATCCGTGTCCGTGAGGGAAGGAGGGCGCCGGGCCCGACCCCTCGGCTCGGCTGAGGAACGTGGCTGTGCTCGTCTCCCCACTGTCGACCTTTGCGGGGATTCCTTTGTCCCTCCTCTCCTTCCCGGTACGGGTCGGCCTGATCCCTGCCAGCTCCTGCGGTTGGCACCTCTGCCGTGAACTTCCTGGGAAGGTTCAGACCAGAGGGTGTCCGAAAGGTGACAGGTAAAACAGACCGTGGACCTTGAGGGCTTGAATTTGCCTCTGCAGGAATCTGCACCTCACTGGGAAACTTCCCGTAGCGTCACAAAACAGAAGGCAGTCGGAAAACATCTCAATAAGGGAATTGCGCTGTTTCTCCCAGTCGTGCTTTCAAACTCTGCTTGGAAGCATAAGCCTTTTTACAGTAGGAAATTTAAGTGAGAGCTGACATGAACTGATCCCTTGGGAACAAGGAAGCTTTATGAAGTTATTTCATGATCACCAGGACTGTTGAGCCTGGGCTGCTGTAGTTGCCTGTCCATTGTCCCCTGCCCCTTCTTTCCTCTGTGTTTCCCCTGACACACCATAGGCACAAGCAGAGGGTTACTTGCCCTGCGGCTAGTTTAAGATAGCAGGGCTGAGTGGCCCGGCTCCTGCTGCCACACTGTCATCGGCAGCAGTTCTGTCTCTTTTTCTTCCTAAGTGAGGAAGTCACTTTGGGTCTCCTCCCTACCTGAATTCGTTCATGGTTTATGGTACTTTTAGGATATGTTGCAGTCTTCAAAATTTCTTTTGGATGGATTACAAAAAAAAAAAAAAAGTAAGTTTTTGGGATAAAGAAGCTAACAGGCTTCTTTTGGGATAAAGAAGCTAAGAGGCTTGGTGGTAGAGTTTCCATAAGAAACAAAGGAATACAAAAAAAAGATAGAGTTGAATTGAAATATAGGTAGTAAAATGTTTGTATTTAGACGGGCATATTTGAAACTTTGCATTAATATGAATGTCCTGTGGGGGAAATCTTTCAACTCATCACCTGCCTTCTTTTGTTGCAAGTGTTTAAAGGAAATTCTGAATCCTTCTCTGTACTACTGAAGAGAATATTATACACAGCATTGTAGTATTTGAAATTATATCAACTGCACTCAAATAAAACGATTAAGAGTTGGATTATGTTTATATTCTGTACAGAAAGTGTTTGTTACTTCTTGTCCAAATGCTTTCTGTTGATTGTGATGTATTTTTATAAATACACCAGATTGGTTAAAAGAGGGTAGCTTACTGGGAATCTGTTATTGTAGATTTCTTATTTTGTTTATCTGCTTAATTTTCAGGTGCTAAAAGTAGATAACTGTCCATACCAAGTACCTGGAACTTTGAAATTTATATTGTCCTAACCCTACATAACGTAACATTGTTATGTTAATGCTAATCAGCAAAGAAAGTGGAGTACCATTTACAAGATGCCAACTGTTGAAAATCCGAGTGGTGAACAGAACTTCATTGCACATTGGATGTTCAATAGTTCCCGTGCTGGAGTCTTGTTAGATCCTAGTTTTACAGGTTTGAACTTCAAGAAAGAAAATTTGTTACCTGGACCTGAAAATATCACAGCTTTACCTGCCGAAGTGTTGCATCTTTCAGACGCCTGTTCTGTAAGTGATGACTCCCTGTGTGAAGAGTCTGGCAGCTCTCATACACTTCAGCAATACAGCACTGGAACATCTTTTCCAGCAGCAGCATGTAATGTGGAAAGCTCTAAACCAGACTTTGTCTGTGGTGAAGTGGATGGTCAGAAAAAATCCGGTTGCAGTGACCCACTCTTAAAAAGGCTTGAACAGGTAAAAGTCCTAGAATTCCTTGACGTACACCCATTAAGATTTAGTTTTTTCCTGCAGATGATTTGTCATGTCTGGAAGTAAGCAAACCCCTTGCAATGTATAGACCACAGCAAGCTTAAAGAGCAAGTCCTAAGTTACGGTTACGTGCACATAAAAGTTGTTGTCCTCCTCATGATGTGCAGTTACAGAGAGTCCAACTGCCATTGTTTCCAGGTGGAAACTGCGGGTTCCAGTTTAAAGCTAAATTGTTCTCAAAATCATTTTACCTTTAAAGGTGCACACAGTTTTACAATGTCCCATTGTTTCTTCACTTGAAGCTGTGGAAATGGGGTGCTGGTCATTACAGTGGTAGTATTTCACCACAAGTAGTGAAGTTGTATGTTCTTGTTGTATTTTCTTGTATCTATAGCAACATCTTTTGTTGGTTCTCAAAGTAGGTGTGAACACTGGTTCTGTTTAGATGAAGAGTTGTTAGTGTTGAATGTGCTAAAGTATCCAAGACATCAGGACAAAAAGATCTGGAATTATAATGCTGTGATGTTACTTACCTTTTTTTTTCTAATGCAAGAATGTCAGGTAATCCACTGTAAGTGTCTGTATGTCTGCTTATAGCTCTTCCCAATTACAGAGAGAGAGAGAGAGAGAGAGTGTCTCTAGAGTAGAATTCCACAACTTTCCTGGTGCTATAAAAGTTTTGTCCTGTATTTTACATGATAGGAAAATATTTATTCACTTTTTAAATATTGTCAGCAGTATCAGTCAGTGGCTAAATGACAAATATTAGCTGGTTAATTGGTATCTTAAGTTATTGTCAATCTCTAACAAAAAAATAATCTGATGCTTGTCACAGCATGAGTTTTTTTCAGTGGTTTTCTGAGGATATTATTATCAGAACAGGTATGATTAATTTAGTAAGTGAAGGGGTTGGAGATGAGACTCGGGTGATCTTTGGATCTTGATCACTAGCTCACAACTTCTACTTGCATAGTGCCTTCTGTTTATACTGGGACTACAAGGGAAATTCAAGGGAAATTTTTGTCTTACCTGTTGAATGACAGTTGTGGCCCAGTTGTTGATCTGTGGAAGGAATTCATCAGACCTTTCCTTTGGAGGAGCTGGAACTAGCACATATGTATGCGTGGGAGATGCAAAGATGGACACAGAGACTCACCACCCATTGCTGTGGTTTGGTAGCGTACAGAATGCCCTGCCTTCATATGACCCTCAAAGTTGGTATTGAGGCAGGGCCAGGGACTCCTGCTGCACAAGAAAACGAAGATTGGATTACTGAATTTAATCAGCATTTTAATTCTTTTTTTTTTCAAGTAGCTTCATGAGTCTTAATGTTGCTCAGTGCTCTTTCCCCTCTCTTGTTCCTTTGCATCAGTATTGTTCACTGTAACTGAGACCTTGGAGAGAGGAAAGAAAAAAATCCACTTTTTCTAAAGCTTTAATTATTATGAAGTATTTAATACTTTAATAAAAACACAGCATAGTAGAAGTTGACATTGAAAGAGCAGGATTGAAATGTTTTTCCCATGCAGTAGAAATGAATGTTCTGATTTCTATTTTTTGCAGATTGGTCAATTAAAGACTAGTGGAACTGTTAATCATGCAAAGTGGAAATAGCATGTGTATTCTTAGATAGAAAAATTCTTAATTTTCTCTATATTACACTGGCCTAATGGAGCATCTTTAAAACAATAAATACCTGCTGTCTTGATGCTGCTAATCCTGTGGCACATTCTAAATAAACCTAGCCTCTAATACATTTATTTTTTTGTTTGAAAAGCTGAAGGAATTGCAACGACAGAAACAGGAACAGCTAAAGAAACAACAGATGGAGCAACTTCAATGGCTAATGGAAGAGCAGCAGAAGCTACTTAGCATGGTGTCTGGCCAGACAGCAGCTCTTGGTAAGTTGAGAAAAAAAGCATGATGTACTTCGAATAAACTGAAAAATTTAATCTCATTTTCCAGTTAAAATCTTAAAGTGTATTCTGTGTTCTTCATCTTAAGATTTGATTAGTCTTCATCTTTGACTTGATTAGTCAAAGATAAATGTTGCATTGCTTCAGTGCCTGAAAAATTGAGTGCTGCTGTCGAAGGAATACTGTCCTGTTTTTATAAAGTGCCAACTGTAATTGTAACTTGATCAATATGCACTATGATGTGTAAAACAAAGTTACTTTCCTTTCTGATTAGCTGTTTCTCATAGTACTTTTGATTGCTTTAAACCTGCAGTGTAGCCAAATGAAGTTCCCCAGTGTTTGTGTTCATGCACATCGTGTTCAGGTAATGATCTGAACTAGACTAGAAAGCTGATCTGTATTTAAAAACAAACACTTGTAACTTGTATCAGTTTTCCAGTCTTGTTTGCTGTGTGCACAGAGAGGGGACAGTTCTTGGCTGGAAAAAGCTTTTAGAGTTGAGCAGTGGTATTTTCTTCTCTTGGCAGTATCAGTTCAACCTGATTTAAATGATTTTCTGTGACAATTCATTTAGGGCTTATCTTAGGACAACAAAAGCAAGATTGCCTAATCACTTATTCTTGATCAGTAATGTAAGATTGGAGGCTGGGTGATCAGTCTTGTTCCTCAGTGCCATTTCTTTTCTCCTGTGGAACAGTAGTGTTGTAATACAAATACAATGACACAGCCATTTTCTTCTTCTAATTTCAAGGCTATACTCTAACAGCTGAAAGTCAAAAGCTAAGACCTGGGCATTCTTCAGGCTTAACAACTTTACACCAATTGCCATCATCTGCATATCAGAATATCTTTGAAGACAGAACTCATGCTCCGATTGTTGCTTCATATACACAAGACAATGATTCTTTACCAACGTTAAACAACAAAGAATGCACCTCATCTTTGAAGAACAGTCTTTCAGAAGTTTCTGCCTGTGAAAAGCCAGGTCCATGTGTGCCTATGAAAAGGCCAAATTGTTTGAACAACACGGAAGACAAATACATTACTGGTTAGTCATTTATAGAAAGATAAATTGGTGGTGGGTTATTTTCCCCTTATAGTTACTGAGCATAATTTTATACTGCTTATTTTGAAGATCTTCTGATTTTTTTGGTTTACTTGATTTATTGGTTGGTTTACTGACAGCTTACAAACCTCAGAGTGTTCCTGTTGTTGTCCATGGAAGCTTTGTTAAACGCAGTATGAGACAAAAATCAAATTCTTCTCAATTTATACATACATATGTGGGAAACAGAAGCTTGATAAGAGAGCTCTTCAGTAGAGCAGACATCAAAATTTGTTCACTTATTTTTTTAAGCCATACATTAACAACAGCAAAGAAGATAAACAATCAGAATGGATTATTTAAAGTCTGTGGAATTTTTTTAATGCATAATTGGATGTTCCCGTAAAAAGAAAGTGCAAATTCAAATAAAAATTAATTTGGGGAAATCTTAGGACTATTTTGTGTAGGAATTAAGATGACGTTGCCATGAAGCTCCCTTCTGGTTTTAATCTGACCTGAATGCTGTTAAAGTATGTGCTGAAAACTGATTTGTTGTTGGGACAAAAAGAAAATTCTGTTACTTTCATAGGAAAAAACATGTGGTGTCCAGAAAAAAAGATGGAACTATTAATGGAGAGTGAAGATAATCCCATTGATTCTTTATGTGTGGGAATTGCAGATCTCTCTGAAAATTCCAGCGGAGGTGAACATTTGCGGACTAATACAGAGGAAAGGTAATTCAGACCATGCTTACCCAGTTCTTATCAAATAACACAAGTTTGGTTGGATTCTGAGTCCTGATTAGAAGAGTCTGATACTTGCAATTTATGTAGCTTTCTCAACCAAGGATTCAATTTTTCTGGATACTGTGGTGACCTGTAATAAGAAAGGCTCTTGCTTGAAATTGCTTGTGCTGTAAAAGATGTGATGTTGTGTATTGGAGGAAGAGGTGTGTGTGCAACCTGGGGTAATGCCAGCTTAGAAGCATGTTTTAGTATAGCTCAGTATATAAGCAGTTATCATTATTGTTCCCAGTTTATTACAACCTCCTATCCACGGTTAGGTGCTGAAAGTAGTAACATGA
Organism: Manacus candei; assembly: GCF_025592945.1. NCBI lineage: Eukaryota > Metazoa > Chordata > Aves > Passeriformes > Pipridae > Manacus > Manacus candei. The sequence continues at coordinate 37,156,006 of NW_026138062.1, forward strand.
AGGAGGAGTGTGACTGTGACTTTTTAGTCAGGAGTTAAGATTATTTAAAATGTTAAATGCCAGTTTGGATGGAGCCCTGAGCAACCTGGTGTAGTGAAAAGTGTCTCTGCCCGTGGCAGGGGGGTTGGAACTGAATGATCTCTAAGGTCCTTTCCAACTCAAACCATTTTGTGATTCTGTGAAATGTCTGTATATGGCTAAGAACTAATGACAGTGCTTGTGGCAGAAGCCTTCTCATGTACGTGGCCAGGTTTTGGTAGTGGGGGGCTAAGGGGTGGCTTCTGTGAGAAGCTGCTGGAAGCTTTCCCTATGTCTGGTAGAACCAATGCCAGCTGGCTCCAGGATGGACCTGCCACTGGCCAAGGCTGAGCCCATCAAGGATGACAGTGACACCTCTGTGATAACATACTTAGGAAGAAATAAAAACTTACTGTGCAAATGAAATTGCAGCCAGAGTGGAGAACATGTGAACAACAGTATAAACACCAGGGCCAGTGGAGAAGGAGGGGCAGGAGGTGCTCCAGGCACCAGAGCTGAGGTTCCCCTGCAGCCCGTGGTGCAGACCGTGGTGCAGCAGCCGTGCCCCTGCAGCCCATGGAGGTCTACAGGGGTGCAGAGATCCACCTGCAGCCTGTGGAGGAGACCCATGCCGGAGCAGGTGGATACCTGGAGGAGGCTGTGACCCCGTGGGAGGCCCGTGCTGGAGCAGGGTCCTGACAGGGACCTGCAGACCTGTAGAGAGAGGAAAAGTGAAAGAAACCCAAAACCTGCATACAATATATTTTATATATGTGTATTAACTGCTGCAGGGGTTTGATAAACTGTTTCTCAAAAGATAAACATGTAGTGTTAAAATGCATTTCTCAGATTAACCTAATGACTGAAACACCTCATGATTTGTCATCTTTTATACAATTACACCTTAAGTCTTTGAATAGCAGTGATGTTAAACATATTTATTTTATAGAGAATTATAAGAGTTGTTATAGGCTTATTTTATATATTTTTTTCTTTAATTACACTAGACCTATTAAAGCTGCAATACATGAGAAGAAACAGACCTTTGAAGAATTCTTGGAAGAACAGATACAACTAGAAGAGCAGCGTCTGGAGCAAAACCAGAAGTTGCAGGTTATTTATTAATATTTTTAAAAACTTTATTCTTCTTTCTGTTTTGTGTCAAGATGTGATAGGTGCTTAAAAATGTACAGGGTACATGCTGGTATTGAAAGCTAACATGTTGCATTCCTAAAAATAAAACAGTAAGTGTCAAATACTCCACTTGTTTAAGTCTTTAGAAATCCAGTAGAAATGTACCATCTAAATTCCTGCTCTAATGTGAGGTTTATTTGAAGAAATCTTCATACTGTGTGAGGAGCTTTTTAACATTTTGTGGTTTACTTTTCTTTACTCATTTTCAGGAGACAAATGGATCAGCTGTTCAAAGACCAGTGACCAAAAGACCCTTCCTGAAAAGAGGAGAAGGCTTAACAAGATTCACTAATGCCAAATCTAAAATTACAAAACTCGGAGAAAACACCTCAAAACTTCAACAAAGGGCTTCAGATGACAGAAATGTTATTAAAGTGGACAGATCACAAACACAGAAGAAAACTATGCCTCCTGGCAAAGAACTGGTTTCTGAAAATCCTTTTGCACCATGTAAAAAATACAACCACCCTAATAAAGCAAAACATTGCCCTATTCAGAAGACGGTGGTACTCAGGAATCACAGTGGAGAAAATATCTTGCCATTAGAAACAAAAATGCAATCAGGAAAAAATTATGATGGACAGATGAGAGATTATTACGCATCAGAAATTAATAACAAAACAGAAAATAAAGAGAACAGAGTAGAATTTGCTAAGTCTAATACTGGCAAAATCAAAGACAAATTGCCTGGCACAGAAAAGTCTCAGTTGTCTCAAGAGCTGGCCAGTGCCTTCTCTAATTCTAAACATACTATAGGTCACCCTGTAAAAGATTCAGAACTATCTTTTGAAATTTCATTTCAGAATAAGCTGGAGAACTGGGAAAAAGAAAAAGAAAAAGAGACTCTAGAATTAGATGAGTTTTTGTTTCTAGAACAAGCTGCAGATGAATTATCTTTCTCAAGTAATTCCTCATTTGTGCAAAGGGTCTTGGATCGAGATCTGCAAACTTTAAAAGGCCGTAGAATGTCTTCTACCCCTATAAAGGCAAAACAGCAGCAAGTAAAGGTGCTGGCTGTTGAACTCACAAATGAGAAAAATGAAAGGGCAGACTGCATAGCACAGGAAAATATACCTAATAGCCCAGTTATGCACTCAGTCTCAAATTCAGGAGCAGATTCTAGAATGAAGGATCCATTGAATAAAACAGACAATGTAATATTTTCAGCTTCTTCTGTGAAAACAGCTCCTGCTTTAAAAAGTAATCACTGGATTGTAAATGAAGATGAGGGCAGCGGTGATACTACTACAGATTCTGAGAGTAGATTTGAGGCCACACTGAAGCATGACAACAAGGATGCTAAGACATCCTTTGTGAGCCATAGGGAAAGTGATCCGGAATTTTTTGATTGTGGAAGTTCTGTTACAGACATCAGCAAAGAAAGCATAAATGGAGATGCTGACCTTGGCTTGTCAGACAAAGATTGCAGTGCACTGTCAAAGCAAAAGATTAGAAGAGCTACAGACGATCACAGAAGTGTGTCATGTTTAAGGAGGAGTAAGTTTGAATTTGATGATGAAAGAACATGGAGTGATCTTGATGAAAATTATGTTAGCAGTGATTTACCTGAAAAATACACTAGAATACCTTCGCAGATGGACTTTCCCAGACAAAATGATTCACCTGTCCCAGATAAAGCAATAAAGAGAAAAGTTGCCTCAAAGAAAGCAGATGAAATGTCCAAAGAGTCTGCAGTGGACAGTGATTCAAATGGACCTCCTGCATCAAACCTGATGATGAAACTGTTTCCTTCACTGAAACCGAAACAGAAGGCAGGCTGTCACTTGGAACGTGAAACCAAATCGAATGTGGAACAGGATCCAGGAGGTGAGAGAACAGCAACTGGTAGGAAATGTTGAAAAGGACATATATTACAAGTCTTTCCTTCTAGCTCTTAAGCTGCAACCTGACATTGCACCAAAGGGTGTAAGTACAGACTTCTGCCACAGGGAATGGCCCTATTCTCCCCTTACATCTCTGGTTGCGTGTCTGATGCCAGGTCTGATGATTATGCAGATTACAGAATGACTATAATTGGTGAAAACATTTTATTTTATTATTTAGTTTTTCTTTTTTTCCCCTCTGGAGGCTAGTTTTTGTCAGATCAGCTCATTGAAGTAGCTTGATCACTGTTTCTGAATCAAGGAAAGTATCAAAGGCAAGCCAAAAATGAAGTGGTACCTCCCTTTACACTACAGTAGGTTAATGCTATGCACTGCTAGGTTAGCTTGTTCCTCTTAAAAAATACAAGAAAGTGGCAGCCCTGTCCATATTATCAAAGTGTAGTATAGTATCTAGAGAATTCATGTGGAATGTGGGAAATGTGGATTCATTTCTTTGCTTTGCCCAAGTTGATTTCATCTATATGGTTACAGTCTGTGGAGGACTGCCTCTAAAACTTCCTGTTGAAGCTGTTGTGTTTCTGCTATCATAAAACATGGAGTTGTTCAGTGAAAGCATGAAGGCGCAGCCTCCCATTTAAATCTTCGGTCTGTAAGGTTGTGATCTTGGTTTCAAATGCTGCTCCAGTGAATGTTTAGGATTTTGTTTAGGTTTTTATGATAAGCCAGTTGATGTAATCTTTTTGGATTTCAGAAAAGCTTTTGATACCATCTCTCCCAGTATCCTTCTGGACAAAATGTCCAGCACACAGCTGGATAAACATGTCATGTGGTAGGTGAGCAATTGGCTCATGGGACAGGCACAAAGGGTAATAGTGAATGGGGTGACATCAGACTGGAGACCTCTCACCAATGGGGTTCTACAGGGCTCCATCTTAGGTGCTGTGCTCTTCAACATCTTCATAAATTACTTGGACATAGGACTTGCAGGTACACTGAGTAAATTTGCCAATGATACTAAATTGGCAGGAACTGTTGATTCCCTTGAAGGCAGGGAGGCCCTGAGGAGAGACCTCAACAAATTAGAGGACTGGGCAATCACCAACTGTATGAAGTTTAACAAGGGCAAGTGCCGGATTCTGTACCTGGGATGGGGCAACCCTGGACATTTGTACAGACTGGGGAGTGAGATGCTGGAAAGCAGTGCTGCAAAAAGGGACCTGGGGGTGCTGGTTGACAGCAAGCTGACTATGAGTGAGCAGTGCCCTGGCAGCCAGGAGGGCCAACCCTGTCCTGGGGGGCATCAGGCAAAGCATCGCCAGCTGATCGAGGGAGGGGATTGTCCCGCTCTGCTCTGCACTGGTGCAGCCTCACCTTGAATATTGTGTGCAGTTTTGGGTGCCACAACACAAGCTATTAGAGAGTGTCCAAAGGAGGGCAACAAAGATGGTGAAGGGCCTTGAGGGGAAGCCGTATGAGGAGTGGCTGAGGTCACTTGGTCTGTTCAGCCTGGAGGAGACTGGGGAGAGACCTCATTGTTGTCCACAGTGAGAGGCACTGATATCTTCTCTGTGGTGACCAGTGATAGAACCCAAGGGAATGGCCTTGAAGTTGTGTCAGGGGAGGTTTAGGTTGGATACTGGGAATAGGTTCTTCACCCAGAGGGTTGTGGGGCAGTGGAACAGGCTCCGCATGGAAATGGTCACAGCACCAAGCCTGACAAAGTTCAAGAAATGTTTGGACAGTGCTCTCAGGCACATGGTGTGATTTTTTGGATTGTCCTGTGCAGGGCCAGGAGTTGGACTCAGTGATCCTTGTGAGTCCCTTCCAACTCAGAATATTCTGTGATTCATAGGAAAGCTGCTACTTTTACTTATTGTTTTCTGGAGAATGGATTGTGTTGTTTAAAGGTTGTGTTGTTTAAAGGTACCTGCTAGATGTTTGCAGGAAGAGGGGTAGGGGTTTTTTTACAGAATTTGAGAGTATTTAAGGATGAATGAGGCAAGTATCTACACTGCAACATCAATATTTAGGCTCTTATGTTGCATACTCAGACTATTAAAACCCTGGGATTGTTAAGTAGGGACTGAACAGCAAACTGGGATGGCAAAAAAGCCCACAAAAAACCTTCCTATTATCAGCCTCTGCAAGAGATTTCACATCAGTGTTGAGTGTGAGCAGACACTGTTGTAAGTAAAACTTGAAAAAACTTATAACCGTAAACTTTCCTATTTGATATGCCTTCATACTGATGCATATATATAGTATGTACATGTACATACACATTTACCATGTACATTCATTATACCCTTATGCCTTCATTTTATCTCTGGTTTGATGTGAAGCCCTTCACATCCAGTTCCAAATATGTGTTAGTTCTATGAAGATGACCAATGTATTCAATACTTAAAAGTACTACAGGGGTGATAGATCTACTCAATATTTGAGGTACTTCAGTAAATAGTACAGAATGCTTTAAAACGTTAACTTCTGTGTTATTTGAATAGTAGAAGAGTTTACAATGTTACTACTGTCTCTAAAATATTTTTTTTTTTTTTTTTTTACAATTTTTAAGCTGGTATGTAATAATTGTTTTCTTCAGTCTTATGGATGCTGCTTAGATAACATGTATCTGGCTGTGCTTTGACAGGAAATACTGTTCCATCCCAGCTACTGAGAGAGAGACTCACTGAACTGGAAACTGAAATAGAGAGATTCCGAGCTGAAAACACAACTCTAAGTAAACTCCGTGAAGAAAGAGAGCAGGCCTTGGCAAATATCAGGTAATTCTTAAATGAAACATTTTGGTTGCATTCACTTACATAGTATGTTGCAGACTACCACGATGTCCAGTTAGTTACCAACAGCACAGGTAAACAATTCATGTGTATCAGTTACAGTGGAGATTGGTCAAGAGACTTAGACAGAAATTATAGTATTAAGAATCTCTGCTAGGTTAATATGTTACCATTAAAAGTTATACTTGAGAGAATTTGTGTACTTTTGTTCTGAGGGATAACACAGTCCTAAATTGGTCTTGCAGAACTGATCTTCACACTAACATGACTGATGCTTTTGCTTTGGATTGGATGTTTGTACAAACTGAGAATCTTTTAATTTGTACTGGGGCATTTATAAGCAACATACAGAGCAGAATAATTGCCTCTGATGACTTAAATGTGGCACACCTGTTCCTAACACAGCCACTTTTGTTTGGAAACAGTATTGTGTCTTTGGCTGATGTTTGATTTGTGACCTTCTGCTATTGGCAGATTCTTTTCCCTGGTACTTTTAGAGGAATGGAATATTTAGCCAAATCTTTTCTAAATTCAGGATAACTTTTGTGACTAGAAGATATAAAAATATAAATTGTTGGACTCCAAACGCTAACTGTGTGATAATTCTTACTCCTTAAATAAGTAATACCATTTATAGGTAAGTCTTCCTGGAGGTAATAGATGTTGGGTTGGAATCAATGACCACAAAATACTGAGTCTTCATTTTTTTTCTTAAAATCCAGATTTGAAGTAGATTTGGGCTAAAACAACAACTTTGTTTCATAATTATAGGAAAGAAATTGCAGACTTTGAGCAGCAGAAAGCCCAAGAACTGGCTGAAATAGAAGAATATAAAAAAAAGGAAATGAAAAAACTGCAAAAGGAGCGCAAAGTTTTTGAAAAATATACTGCAGAAGCTAGAGCAATTCCAGATAAAAAAGAACGTGATGAAATTCAGGTATAAGAACGTATTATTCTTCTAGTCCACACAGGAACATGGAAATTCAATTAAAGGCAGTCAACAACTATGTTATAACTTAGTTGAAAGTTTACAAGTGATTCCAAGATGGGAACTGGTAGCAGACATGGGTTAGTGGTGGACTTGGCAGTGCTGGGTTTACAGTTGGATTCCATGATCTTGAAGGTTTTTTCCAATCTAAATCATTCTAATTGAGGAAGAAAACTACAGTCTTCACAAGGTTGTTTGATGGTTTTTAAGGCAAAAACTCCTAACAAGCAAATCTTTTTGTCACATTTCCATAGTAAAAACTGCTCGTGACTGTGATAGAATGATCTTCAACTTTGAAACAAAATTACCAGAGTTAAAATATTAAGTTGTAAGTTTTTATTCATGGTAGTGGATCAAAATGCAAAGTAGAACTGCACAGTTTTATTCTAACTGTTGTACAGTCAATGTAGTAATCTTCTACAATTTTCAGAGTTACATTTTTTATCTTCTGGTATCAGAGATTGTTTGTTCCTTCCTTGTCAGGATGTATCGTGTATGAGATGTACAGACAAGTCACATTAAGCACCACACAGGGATTTCCCTCGTCCTTCCCTACACATTTTCCTTACTTCAAAAGACTGAGCTGGCTGTGCAGATTTATGTGTGTTTTGTGTGACTGTGTCCTCCCTTGTTTTTCCTGTGCCAAGATTTTTGAAGGGCCCTGTCAAGGGTAGCCTTAATGATTTAATGTTTGTCTCAAGTGTATTTGTACTGGCCAATCTATTAAGTGTAAAGGATGCCAAGAGAGCAATAAAAACAATTACTGTGATAGAAGTTGAGCTTATAAAGTTGGTAGTCTAAAGTAAATCTCTTTCAGGGAAGAAAACTTCTCCTGTCTTTCACCCTCTGCACTACTAAGTTAACCTTACTTTTTTGCCACTCTTGTGCCTTTTTTGTGTGCTTGTATTTCTATTAGAAATTAAAAAAATATTTTGATATATTAAAAAAATGAAAGCTCTTTAATTTTTAAATGTGCATTTTTCTAAGGCTTTAAAACAACAGATTGCAGAGTTACAGGAAGATTTAAAACGAAAAGAGGCAAAATGGTCAACTACCCATCGGCGCCTGAAAGATCAAATAGAAGCTTTAGTAAATGAGAATTTGGAGCTAAAAGAAGAAGTCAAAATTATGGAGAAGTTCCGTCTAGAAGCCTGGAAGAAAACAGAAGCTGCTGGAAGCAAGAGGAAAATAGAAAACTCTGCGATGGCTTTAAAAAGAGCAGAATCTGTACGTTATTAATTTTGGTGTTTTACATATATCTGTGTGAATACTCATGGATTTTGTGTCATATACTTGGATTCCAATAGCTACAACTTAGCTGTTTAATTTACTAATCTGGGGACTACAGTAGTGGTGACAGAGAATTTTGTTAATGTCACATTCTTTCCAGATGTGAATGTTCACAATGTGCAACATCCCTTTTGTTGAGGAACTCATCTTAGAAATTCAAAATGATGCAGTTATAAGAGAAAAATCATTGGTGGGGTCTAGCCTGTGACCTTCTGCCCCTTAAGGATCAACCACAAAAAGCAGGGAGTTCACAACTGTCTAAAGCAGTTATGTTAAGTTTTGAAACTGTAACTATTATTCTGGATTGCTTGCACCAAATTAACATTCCGTAGTTGTTGGTAGTGAGGGAGCAGATGGAGGAAGAGCTCTGAAGTGCAGCTTGGGCTACATGAGATAAGCCTTTCTGCTGACCAAGTCTCAAAAATGTATAGTTGGTGAAAAAAGCTTCCACTAACTTTCATGTCATATGGTCAATAAATTTTGTTGATGTTGTATGAACAGTTTTATGTCACATAAACCACAGATACTCCCTTTCTTTTAGTGTCTACCAAATAGAGGCTCCAAAAGTCAAACTGCATCTCTGCTTCTTCCAGTACAGAAGGGCAGCAAAATGAATGGCAAAAGTTATTCACAGGCAAAAGGTAAAAATGTTTTTCTGATCAGAGAATTCTGTTAAGTCTTTAAAACTAATGTGAATTTTTGCTTTGTGGAGTGCATCACCACCTCAAAAGTAGTAATGGGCTTGAGCATAGGGTAGGATTCTGGAGAAAGCTGTGATGAGACCAATCTCAGAGTGAGAATGCTTCTGGTCATATTTGGTAGTCTGGAGCATAGCAGAAAGTGTTTTCTGTAATCCAAAATTACAGAAAATTACATTCATCATTTGTGTTCTCCAAGCTGTTGATTAGATCACAGAATCATAGAACAGTTTGGGTTGGAAGGGACCTCAAAGATCATTTAGTTCCACTGTCTGGCCATGGGCAGGGACACCTTCCACTAGACCAGGTTGCTCAAAGCCCCATCCAACCTGGCCTTGAACACTTCCAGGGTAGGGCATCCACAGCTTCTCTGGGCAACCTGTTCCAGTGTCTCACCACCCTCCCAGTGAAGAATTTCTTCCTAACTTCTACATGACTGTGTTGAGAGCATCGGAACTGCTGTGTCTCTTCTGAATCTTCTGTTATCAGGATCTATAATCATATGGGCAATGCTGTAGCAGGTATTCCTTGTTCACATTTAGGAGTAAAGCCTGTTTGCCTTCCTAATGAATAATCAATGGAAAGTAACTGCAGGGTATTTTTTGACACTTCTGACAGCTCAACCAACCATCGTGTTACATGTTAGAGGAGTATGTTCCAGAATTGGGGGTGTTTTTATTTTGGTAATTTGACAGGAGAGACATGGGAAAAGTATGCTGATCAGTTCCTGTTAAAAAGGTTGTATTAATCTTATTTTATTCATTACAAGGCGTAACTAAAAATATTGTCTAAATTCCTGGGGAGAGGGGAGGGAATCCTTTGTAAATCTACAGAGATGAAATAGGAGAAGAAAGTGTGTTTATGCCTATTGCAATGATTCTTCAGTTGTAGATTCTTGCTGACACAAGAAGCAATGGTAGTGACTGATTCTTTTATTGGCACATGCTGATTCTTTTAATAAATATGCTGCTTTCAGTTACTACTGCACTTAAGAAATGTAGGTGTCCTGTACAACTTGACCTCATATATAACTGTAACACTTAAACCATACTTTAATTTCAGTGTCCAATTTAACTGTTACATGTATCTGAGTAGGAAAACTTTCTAGAACACCTGCATCCGGACCTGCTAAGGACAGAAGCAACTCTGAGACAGTAACAGCACTAGAAGATTCTTCTAAGACTTTTATGGTAGTAAGTCCTGATTTTTAAGGGGGAGGAAAAAGCCTAAAAGAAAATGTTATTTGTATTTAATTGAGTATATGGAGGGTGACGGATAAGGCTGTTGACTCACCTTCTTATGTTCAACTTTTACGGTCATACCAGAAAATGGCTAGTCAATGAAGAGTGTTTTACCCATATCTAGTAGATGCATTATTCTTTCGCTCAGGAAAGAAAATAAACTAATAATTTCTTGCTCTTTTGAATTTTGCAAAATGTTTTACCGTTTAAGAAAGTTAAAAAAGATGGGTGTTTATATGCTCCATGTAGGGTAACTGTGCAAGGATCTTGTAAGTAGTTGAATTAATTCTTACATTAATTGCTGTAGGTAACATTCAGGCTTTATGGAACTTCATCATTTCATACCTTAATGTGGATCTCTTAAGGAAACTGAGCACCATGCTACAACACACCATTGAATTCCACTTTAGTTCAGACTACAGCTGACCAGGGTCAACCAATTATTGTTGAGTCTGAGTCTGTTTTACCATTTGAATTATACTAGGAGTTGCTTAAACTCCAGGTTGTGGTTATGCCTTCCCACACTTGTCTTCCTCCCACAATGCTCCTTGTTTCCTAAAATACCTGTCAGCCTGGGAAAAAATGTATACAAAGCTTGATTTAGTTTTTTTGTCATCTTAGGACATCTCTCCTAACGAAGCTCATGTGTCACTACCATCTGGTCCTGCATATATGGGCAGTGAAGAGATAGAGAGAGAAACTACTTATCCTGATGGAAAGGTAAAATAAGAGCTTAGCACTCTGAAATTCAGGAAGACAGCTGTTATGAACGATGAATGGCAACATAAAGTATGACGGCTCAATACTAACCTCTCTGCAACGTTTTCATTAGGTTGAGCAAGTTTTGAAAAATGGCTGTCACCTCGTATTTTTTCCCAATGGAACATGGAAAAAAGTGGGTTCTGATGGAAAAACTGTAACTATAACCTTCTTCAATGGGGATGTGAAGCAGGTTATGCCTGATCAAACAGTGGTATGTATCATGCATCTTCAGGCTTTTTCAATAAATATTTATTAAACATATATAAAGAAACACTTATTAAATACATGTGCACACGTACTTAAAATTTCTTACTAGTTATGTTAAATCTGAACTGTTTTCTGCAGATTTATTATTATGCTGATGCTAAGACTACACATACTACATACTCTGATGGCTTAGAGGTCTTGCAGTTTTCAAATGGACAAATAGGTAAAGAAAACATCCAACCCACCTGTCAGAATTAGTGCCCATAGATATCTATGTATTTGTGTAATAAGCATCTTGTCTCAAAATACATTTCAGAGAAGCATTATCCTGATGGCAAGAAGGAAATTACCTTCCCTGATCAAACTATTAAGAACTTATTTACAGATGGACAAGAAGAAAGTATCCTTCCAGACGGTACCATTGTTCGTGTTCAGCCGTAAGCTTTCCCTTCTTGGGTCCCGTGGCCTGGGGATGGGAGAGGGGCACTATATGGTGACAGATCTAGTTCTACCAGTTTACATTTGAATGTACTGTATTGTGAACATGTATTTACTGCTTGAGTTTTGGGCTTTTCTTCTGGTAGCCTGGAGGAGACAAAGCCTGAATGCCTGAGCGTATTGTCCCGACCTGGGAGACTTTTCTAATTTGTATGTAATTCTAGAAAACACAGGAGAACAGGACTAGGAAGTGGGTCTGACTGACAGTGCCCAAAACATCCAGTTTTAATCTTTTCTTGGACTGTTGCAGCAATGGATTTAGTGCAGAGAAAGAGCATTAGAGGCTCACAAGAAGCCATGTCAGTTTTGCAGAAACAGGTTTTTGAATATGACCAGCTGCGACGATATTTAACAGATTTTTCCACAAATACTGTATTTCTTAAAATTCTTACTTCATTTAGGCTTGCACAGTTGCTGTTCTGAGATTCATCTTAAGCCTATGTATGATCTTACAAAGGATTGGTTGTTTTTTTTCCCCTTTAATGCAGAGACGGAAGCAAAACTATAGAGTTCAATAATGGCCAGAGGGAACTACACACATCACAGTTCAAGAGACGGGAATACCCAGATGGTTCTGTCAAGACTGTGTACATGAATGGACAGCAGGAGACGAAGTATGGCTCTGGAAGAGTCAGAGTAAAGGACAAGGATGGAAATATTATCATGGACACTAAGTTGTAGGCAGTGTCAAAACTGCTGAAGTGTTAAGACACCAGCAAAAATAATGTACATTTCTGTAAACAAGAAGCAAAAACCCTTTAAGCTTGTTGTGTATATATAGTGTTTATAGTTTTTACAAAATAAATTTATTTTTAAGTGAGTGCTACATCAGAGTTTTGCCAGTTTTTTTTTCCCCACTCCAACTTTTAAGGAGCAGTTTATTGATTCAGTATTCTGGCATGTGTGGTTTAAAGGCTGTTTTTTAAAATCAGCTGTCAGAGGAAATCTAACAGCTGTAGATTACCTTATTTTAGACATCTAAGAGAAGATTCCTCAATCCAAGTCATGCTGTTTTAACTCCTGCTGTGGTGAAATACAGCAGATGGCCAGAATTAAGAGCCTGGGTGTCAGTTTACTTACTGCTTGACTTAAAAGAGTAAATGAATGGCAGCACTCCTGTTCAGTCAGCCTTAGGCTATTCGTTTTCCTTCGTAATATTTTTTTTTCATCTCTCAGTTAGGAGGCAACAGCATTGACAGACCACAAAATCTGTTCTATAAACTGCTCATCTATATTCATAAGGCTAGGACAGGTTGAGACTGGGGGACAAGTTAATTCTCCAAGCTACTCAGAAACACCAGAAGATTAACAAAGGTCATCTCATCCAGTCCTCCCACCTCACAGATGTTTTTAAGGTGACTTGTCTTTTAAAATTCTGCAGTACTTACTCTAGAAAAGGGTTGCTACCAGGCTGGCTGCTCCAATTCCATTTCTGTGGATGGTGAAAACTTCATTTCATTCTCTTGCACAGTAGAAGGTATTCACTTTCTTCACCTTGTCCCTTCTGCTCCCTCCCCCCTTTTCTCCTCAGTGAAAGCAAGCTCTGTCCTTACTTTGTCTATGCCATTTTGTACTCATGGGGAAGCAGTGAGAACTGCTTGTCTAGCCCGGTAAGCTGCCTTCACAGCACACCTGGGCACCACTACTTAAGGTCAGCTTTGTACTCTTGCTTTCTTTCATAGGAGCTTGAGGATACAGATGTGTAAGGATATGTGTGTGTGAGCACAAACTGGAGCACAGGAGGCTCCCTCTGAACAGCAAGAGGCTTTTCTACTGTGAGGGTGACTGGGCACTGTAAGTGGTTGCCTGGAGAGGCTGTGGAGTCTTCATTGTGCATGTGTTTTCCTCCATGATCTAGACAAAACTTTCCACAGGGAGACTGAAAGGGGCTGAGCTTTGCATGTAGAAGATTTAGTACAATAGAGACATCCAAACAAACCTTACACACTGTAGCAGTAAAGGAAAACAAGCTTTCAGATGCATGCTGAACAAACTTTATTCCCTAAACTCTGAAGTGAAAGAGGTGTAACAACAGAAACAGGAAACAGCAACAATGCAAACATGGTTTGGAATAAAGACAGTAGTGCTCCCCCACCCAAACTGTTTGCTCCCTATACTAGACTGGTGCTGGAGATGTCTGTCATCAAATAAACCTGAAACACAAGGAGGTAACACAAGTTACGTCACAATAACAGAACTATCATCTTCCCTTCAAGTCTTCTAACAAGATACTAGAACAACTGTGCCTAGCATCAGCTTTTTATCTGTTTCTTTACCACTGTACATCTAGTTCTACCCACTCCTGTGAAAAGGGTATCACAGAACAGTACTTAGGACTCCATGGTCAAAAAAGATTGAGATGTGAATATAAAGTTTCACTATTTCAAGATCAAAGGATGTTTGGAACATTATCTGTAAACATCTATTAGAAGAGTGCTTATTAAATGGGAGGGAAAAAATACTAGATAAGAGAGTCAGCCAAGAAATCTGAAAATCCAAGTCTCCGCTGTTCTCTATGGATAACACAGTGTAAAGCTCTTAATTAAAAATATTCCATGTTTGACTAGATCTATGGACATCAACATGTCATTCATGGATGTTTGCCTGAGTAACCACTGGCACCTGCCATTGAGATCAAATGCCTAAAATAAAATTAATTTTTATCATATGGGCAGAGCGCTCTGCCACACATCTGCAAATTACCTTCTTCAGTTACTGGCAGCAAAAGCTCTTTATGTTGTATCACCTTAGGGCTCTTTGTTTCAGTACTTGCTAGTTCTTAAACCTGTAACTGTGGGTTTCAGTAATAGTATGTAAATAAAATAATTTTTTTAACAGCTTTTTGTTTTATATTAAATACTTCATTAACAGAGTGAAAGTGGACAGAAGGGATTTTTTAAAAATAAATTCTAGTTGTCAACATTACTGGCAGTTTATACTTTGCTTTAAACTTCTGAAATCATCCTTCCAGAATAGTATGAAGTTGTAGTTCATAGTCACTGTACTTACATGTCACTCATCCAACTCTGCAAGTCCCATTTCTATCAGTTTCAGATGAACTAGTTTTTTGTCATCTCCATACAAAGAAATGGTGACCTCTGGTGAAAGAGTCTGAAAGTTGACAGAGTTGACAGTAACAGATTTAAATCTCAAGCTAACCAATACTGAAAGTTATTTTACTGGCTATACTCACTGCTTAAATGGAACTGTGAATATACAGAGAGTACTTAGTTTTTAAGTAAATAAAACTAGTTTTAAAACAGCAAGAATGCTCAAAAACTTTTTGACTGCATGTTTAGAAAGAGCACCACATCACTTTCTCTCTTCATTAGCCTTCCTCCAAAGTAAATGGTTCTCAGTTTTAAATTATGAGGGTAAACAGTAAAATAAATACTTAAAAATTAGAGTGCTAGTAAGAATTTTAGGCTGAGCAAGAGCTAGGAGGGGAAAAAAAAAAAGAAAAAAAAGAAAAAAGAACAAAGTGATTCTCACAAGTATGGAAGCAGAGAGACGTCTTCCTTCCACACAGTCCACCATAGCCCACAATGCATTCAGGCTCCATTCTGGGGAATAAGGAATTCTTTTTGTGTTTTTGTCATCCGAAGCAGGTTTAAATCCAGCCAAGAGAACTCGTACTGCCTTAACAGGGTACTTCAGCAGACAGTAAGGTATGTGACGCAATCTACAACAAAAATGAGAAGTGTTTGTCCCCAACAATCCACCTGTCAAACTCAACTCTCAGTAAGGATGTAAGGACAGACTGATGAATGGTTCATGCAGTAGGTTTACAGTGTGGAAACTGGGATCCCTGCTCTGTGGTAACATGCCAGCATCAGACTGAACAATTCCTCTGGCAGGCAGGCCCAGGCCTTAGCACAGTAAGGACTTAGCACAGTAACTATCACAAAGCAGTCCAGCATCCTACAGACCTCTCAGCCCACCTGGCACAAACTGCCTCCCTACCACAGCGCTTGGGGAGGAGTCTCCAGTGCCTAACAAAGACCTGAGCACAGAAATCCAAGTGCAAATCATCACAGTGCAGGCTCCACAAACCTCCATGTCATGTACAAAGTACTTCATGCCTGAATGTGCTCTAGACACACTACTGGAAATAGGTACCTTGGGTCTGTATTATCATCTCCCCATTCTTCTATCTCTCTAACCCAGAAGCAAAAGAATGGGGAAGCAGAGCAGGGAATGCAACCCTGAAATAAAACACACTATCTCCCACAACCCCAACAGTATGCGAAGCAGGAAATTGTTCAAATCCCATTTTGTCTTCAGCAAGGATTTGTAGATTCCCCAATGAACTCAAGAGCAAGTCAGTGTGAATAAGCAGTACATATAAAAAATATGTACATATGTACTATATATATGTATTATATACAGGTGTATGACAGTACTATCTACACACATACATATATTCATTGTGAGTGTGTGTACATATATACGCGTATATGAGAAATTTAGACAAGTTTAGGGTACCCTAAAAGCCTGAGGTGTTTGATACACTCAGCTGACATCTGTGTGTCAGCACAGGAGCAGTTCTTAGTGTGGCTCAGTACCAGACAGAACAGGGATTTGAACTTCCATTTTCCACACAAGCAGGGCAGGGTGTGTCCCACTCAGATACTCCCCTATCCTTTTATCTTATTCCCCAGCTATCTTCTGTGCAGCCTGCAGTTCTCACAGGATCAGAGGATTTTTTTTGTGCACCTTGTTTCGAGTAAGCTTCTTGGGTGCAGAAGCCGATTATACTCCTGAGCCTACTCACAGGTTAAGCAGAGATAATGGAAAAATCTGATCTTATAATAATGGGTTTTTCAGAACAACCTGAGACGGAAGCAGGTGCACAACCCCACACTCTGCAGACAGAAGTTATTTAACCAGCCAACCCACCTTCTCTGCAACTGAAATCCAACGCTAAATTATAAAGAATATATATGCAGTTATATAAAAATAAATAATAACAGATGTAAAATATTTATTTGCAAGTACATATTTAATAATGTAAGTGTAAATATACATACACACAGACATTTTATATGCATTTTTTCTTATATATTTACCTGTTTGTTGGGGCAACTAAATAATTACCGTAGTCAACAAACTGAACCAGAATCTGAACAGGGATAAGCTGTATAATAGAGAGGAGCTTTGCCCTATACCATAAGCCATCCACATATTCTGCAAGGCAAGGCAGTTCTGTAAAAAGAAAAAAAGGAACACCACAAAACATCCCAGAATACTCAATGCAGTACAAACTGAACTTGAAAATCCACTTTACTCTGTGACAGAGACTAAGTTTCCTTTTCTTTCTTTAATTCGTGGTATGATTTTGTTCTATGCATCCTCCAATTCTCTCTGAACTCTAATTCACAATCACCAGTATGCAATTTAAGTCAAGCCTCTCTACCTCACATGGCAATGATGAAAAATAACAGCAAATTGCTTGGTAAAGATAGTGATCCAAACAGTTTAATGTTAAAACTTCTCAACTTGGACTCAGTTGCACATTTCAGTTAGTAAAAAGATCGATCTGTAAAAGAACAGACATAAGTCTGCAGGACACGAGGCAGACGCTGCTTAAAACCCGAACCAGAATTTCACTTGTTAGCAGAACCAAGTACTAGCAGTAACTGTTTTCTTCACCAAGGTTTAGACCCACATACTTTACGCTATTTTAGACTCAATGGTTGTGGACAAGAGAATTAAAGCCCATTTTTTTTGCCTAAATGGAGAAATCCAGAATTAAAGTCATGCTCCTTAGGGGTTCACGTTAACTTCTAAACCTTGGTTACATCCTTTTCCATACACAACTTTTGTCTTTGGAATATTTAATAGCAAGGTTTTCACAGTTACAGCTTCAGTGACAGGCTCCTTAAGGGAAAAGTTCCATTACTACCAAATGCCATCAAAACTCAATTCATAACTTTAACAGTCATCAGAATCGAGTTCTGTCCATCATTTTCCAGTGGATCAGAATTACACAAAAACCTCAATTTAATGACAAGTAAAAAAATTATTATAGTGTATCATATGACTACAGTGCAGTGTTATTCCTTACTCTCAGAGAGTTTTATTTAAAGATGCATAGAAATATAAAAATTCCTATTCTTCAAAAAGAAATTCAGGCTTTTGATACATCCACATGAAACAACAGGGAAAATAAACACATTAATGTACCTTTTTCAAAGTTTGTTAGAAGAGGAAGAGACTCCACAATTTTATTGCACCACTTCAGGGCCGCATCAAGGCTCTCTGAGTCACTGCTGGCAGCTCCCTCTGTGGCAGACTGCTTTGTATGGTTCTCAGAAGGATCAAGGCAAATATAAACCTACTCCAAGAAAAGGCCCTCATGTTACAATTTTTGCAAATGACTTAGAAACTTCAAATTCCATTGGTGATCAACAATTATCAAAAGATTACTTGTTCCCATGTTTGAAAGATTCAGCACATCCTTGCTCCCTTTTCTTCTCTATTTCATCACTCAACATTCAAAGTCCACATAGGAATCCTGTGTTTGATCAACGCACATCACATTCTGCCTTTTGTCTGGGAGACTACTAGAACTACAGAAAATTATGTGGGCTTACACAAAAATCACTATTGTTCTGCCAGATTAAAATCCAATGACCTAATTTTTTATTATACAGGGTAAGTACCAGACAGAAGCACAGTAACTCTTAAAGCTCCTTTTTAGAGAAATGATTAGTATTTCTCTGCCCCCACCCATGCAGGTATTTCAATTAAGAGTTCATTCAGATCCTGCCCTGCACAACCACCTGCATCAATAACTCAGGACCATTTTGGAACCTTTCTAATGCTCTAAAACTGTTAGCCATGTTCACCAGCTTGATGGGACTGCAATATATGCAAGATGTCTACAAGACTTACCTCCTTAGGAGACACCAAATGGGAAACTCTGACAGGAAAGGTATCTCCTGGAACAGGTAGTGGTGGCAACACGTATGAAGGGGAAACATGAGCGTCTCCTGCAAAGAGCACCTAGACCAAGACAGACTTCAGCTGAGCATCACATTTAGTAACAAAATGGAAACTAGCTTTGGTATGACTCTGGGTTCAAAGGAGTTACCTAAGAATGTGTATAATAATAAACAATGTGGCCTTGATGGAAAAAATATTACTCAACTTTTCCTTTCAACACTTATGAGGTATTTTTTAAAAAGCTTTAGCTAAAAGGTAAGAGAACTAGTTAATTAACAGTTTTAAAACAAAAAATATATATTTGAAATTATATGAACATACTGACATGGTAACTAGATTGCTGTTAATTTAAAAATGTATTCCATTTAAAGAAAAAAAATTATAAAGAAAAACTAAAATCATAGCAATTAATTAGCACAGATAATCAATCCTAAATGCCATGCCCCTGTGTTCCTGCAGTTTGCCAGAGCAAGTTATCCCTTAAGAGCAAGGCGAAGAATAAATGAACTCAGCTACCACAATTATCACTCTTTCAAAAAGGCAACAGATATTGTAGAGCACAGATACATATTTTCTCAGTAGCATAGAGTCCTCTTTTAGAACCATGCGTTTTACAGTCTGAAATTCTACGTGTCATTAATGCATTTGATTCACAACAAAATAAACCTCAGTGCATTAAAGTATGCACATGGCTCAGCTGGATCACAGGCCATGAATGCAGCTCCTATACAGCACAACAAAACGTACAATTTCTGCAGCGACAGCAGGGTACTCTACTGTAAAATTATCTTCTGAAGCAAAGATGTATGTTGGAAAGAAAAATACACTGGCAGGCTTAAACAGAACTAAGAGAAAAATGAAGTAACGGTCTTAGCAATTTAAATAAACCCGATTCTCAGATTCCAAGAAAAAAAATTTAAATAAAATACAGAGAAGTTACTTGTGTAGGATTTAGGACAATGACGACAGGTGAAAAATTCAATCCTTCCCTAAAGAACAAGAGACATTTGGAATAAAGAACCTAGGTAATTCCCTTAGAAATCACTGGGTTTATGCAGAAATACCTGATTCAATTTAGTTTGAATTATCTCCATCCTTGGATATATTTTTATGAATAACACAAATCCCTTCAAGTGATAAAAATATTAACCTATCCTAGCATTTTAGGTTTTAGAGGAACACAAAAACTAACTGGACTTTAAACAGAAATGCAAAAATTTGTTTTCATTATGGAGTCCAGGAACAAACCCTTGGCAACCCACTATTCCACACAATCTTATCCACATGTTGTATCTACACTTGTTATGCTGCAGACCTGTGTATTTGTCTCACTGCTGTTTACATCACAAAACAGTACAGATCAATCCTCAAAGGTCACAAGAAACTGAGTAAGCTTTTTAATGTTGGAATAACAACAGTGAAATAGATGCACACGCGCAAGTCTCACCAGCTTTTGTACATCCTGACAGTCTTCAGCAACACAGTACTTCTGGTGTGCCATGAAGGATGAAAGTGAAATCCCACCAAAATACAGCCTGATGGACAATTTGTCCCATGGGTTATCTGGTAATTTCTGTTTACACAAGACAAAATAGGTATATGATAGTAATAGTGTGACTGAGGTTTTAGAAATAGTGACCAGGAAATTCAAACCTCTCATGCTGACATGCACCATATTCATTCATCAAAGATACAAAACAAATAAGGATGGCTACTAACGTAAGTTATGACACAAATGAGAATATATCTAGCTCTGGAATGGCAGCATCAACTACTCATTTGAACACTGAAATACTATCCCATGTTTGCTCATTCAAACCCTTCTCTTTCACTATTTATTATTAGAAATTAAACTATTTGAAATTGCTTGTTTTCAGGCAATGAAGATGATGTTTCCCTACAAAGTTAAGATAAAAATTTAAGCATGTCCCTACTTAACTATGTCAAAATTTAATCACTTAAAACAGAATTTAAAAGAATTTATGCTGTTGCATAAACTTGTTGCTGTTGCAACACAGAATATAAACAGGATGAAAAAATGTGACTATCTCTAAGGGACACATTTAAGGCCTTAAAACTATAATAAAGGTCAAGTCACAGGAGAAACAAGTTTAGTTTTATTTTTGTCTAAGAAATACATTTACTACTACGTTCCTTCATATATTATTTTTAATACCAGTTAAAAGGGAAAAAAAGTCCTGAAAAACAAACTTCCACATCTATGAACAAAGCAAGCTACCTCAACGTGTATTTCAACCTCTTCATTTGTAAGTAGTTCTTGAAGGCAACCCACTGCATCCTGCTGCCAAAAATTTCCAATCTATTTGGAGAGAAGCAAGAAACCCACACATTAAGATGCTGACAAGTAATATTATTCCTTTTCCTAAACCAGGTGAAGATACATGACTATCATTAAACAAACTTATTTGAAAATACACATCCTTAGTCCGATTTGTCTACAACCATTTAAATATTATCTGCTATTTGGTGCATTAAAACTTACGTGACAACACCAACCCACAATTTTCAGACTGTGGAATGGCTTAGAAAGATGCAGCTTGCCAAGTCTAACCTTTACTATGTACATAATAACGTAAGTATACAAGATTGCCTGAAGCATAATCCAAAGACACAGAATTAATCTAAAATAAGAGACAGCAAAACAAAATACCTGAAATACTTCCTTTAGTTCCCACAGTATCTGTTTGCTTCCCAATCCCAAAGGCTTACAAGCCTGTCTTTCACAGAACCATACAACGGTTTTGGTTGGAAAGGACCTTAAAGATCATCTAGCTCCACCCCTCCTGCTGTGGGCAGGGACACCTTCCACTAGACCGGGTTGCTCCAAGCCCAATCCAACCTGGCCTTGAACACTTTGGGGACAGTGCATCTGCAACTTCTCCAGGCAACCTGTTTCAGCATCTCACCGCCCTCATAGTGAAGCTTTTCTTTCTGATATCAAATCTAAATCTGCCCTCTGTCAATTTGAAGCCATCCCCCCCTTGTCCTGTCACTGCATGTCCTTGTAAGGAATCTCTTCCCAGCTCTCTTGTAGTCCCCTTTAGATACTGGAAGGTATAAGGTCTCCCTGGTGCCTTCTCATCTCCAGACTGAAGAGCCGCACCTCTCTCAGTCTCTCTTTATAGGAGAGGTGCTCCAGCCCTCTGATCATCTTTGTTGCCTTCCTCTGGACTTGCTCCAACAGGTGGTGCTCTTCAGATGCTCTCCTGCTGATCTGCAATCCCTCTCCAGGGTTGACAAGCCTATGACCAAAGATGCTCTTGTCCCTCTCTGACAGATGGACCCCATAGGCCCCCAGCAGACCAGGTTTCTCAAAGCAGGTGCCATTGTGCAAGCAGTCAAACCCCTGGCTGTGGCATCAGTTCCATAACAATTTCTTAACTCACCAGACTGGACTGGCCCTTTCAAATCCCTTCCCTTTCACAGGCAGGACAGATGAAAAAGATGCCAGGGCTCCACAGACCTCACTACTGCTCTTGGGATCTGCAACCCTTCTCGATACTCCTCAGACTGCTCCCAGTTGTATCTCTGGGGCCAACATGAACAGCAGCAGGTTATAGCGAGTGAACGGTGTGAGGCCTGGCAGCCACCCCGTGACGCCCATGATACGAGTCCCCAGTAAGCAGCACACTTCTCTAGAGAGCACCCACTGCTGTCACCCATCACTCTTTGTTAGCTGCACTGGTGGTTGCACGGGGAGCAGATGGTGCTGCCTTACTCAGCTGATGTGACATGCCCGTCCTCGTCAGCCTGCAAGAGTGTCAAAGCAGTTCCACGAGTGCACCTTGAACTTTGGGGGAAGTCTCTGCTTCCTGCAGGTCCTTGCCATTGCAAGCTTCCATTCTTCTGCATTACTGCCCCCCCCCCCTTCTTTGTGTGGCACTGGGAGAGTTTCTGGCTGTTCAGTCACTGGCTGTAGGGCCACTGTAGACTGCACCTGAAATCAGCTATCTAACTCCTTCTCAGTTTTCCTGACATTACGCAGATCTCTCACCACCCCCTGCAGCTCAGCCACCTGTTGCAGGAGGTCCCCTACAAACCTTTTGCAGGCAGGTCTGCTGCCTGTCCTGGCCCCAGGAGGTAGGTCCAGGCATTTCCGGCAGTCTGAGGTCTGCACCAGCAGGATGGATATTGCAAACCCCCCTGGCCTTGCTGGAGTTGCAGTCTTTCTTCATCTCTTTAACTGCTTCCAGCAATAAAAAGGCTTTCTTTAAAAGTAATTTTAAAAGTAAGCTAGTAATTTCAGTAATTCAAATTTACTAAATGCACCATATAAATCAAACAAGGTGTGATGATATGTCAAGATGTTATTTACCTACCAATTACTTACTAACAAAAACCCCTGAAACAATTCACTGGTATCAGCTTAGATTGTTTCCTACACAGCAGAGTTCAGAATGACAGAAATACTTTTGCAGGACTTGAAGATCTATGATTTTCTGGCCATTCTCCATTAAGAAATCCAGGCCTTACTTTTTGTTGCTATTACAAAACAAATTGCCACTTCAGAGTATCACCCTGCCAACCACTGCAGTGTCCTGTCTCACAAAGGTTTTAACTCCAATGATAGCTGCTTTTGAAGCATGGTCCCTTCATAAAGCCATCTGTCTGTTCCTGATAAAAGGCTGTCTTGCTGAGATGATCCTCATCGGGTCTTCTCTGCATCCGTATAGGCAAGAAAAAATACCAGCAACTAGTCTAAACCTTTCTATGATTAAACAGTGCATTGATGTGAGTAGCTACCTACTAACCCAAATTTGCCATTACTCACCGGTAATGTCTTGTAGAGTTGACATGGGATGCAAAAGGGAGGAATATCAGTATAAAATGTAGTTGGATACAGATGACACTGAGGAATGCTCTCTATGTAACCACGGTCTATGTACTGTACCTATATGAAATGCAAAGCTTAACTTAAAAAAGCAGGAATAATTTCAGTAAAGTTTAATAGGAGGAAGTGTTCATTTACAGCATCCACTTTTTTAGAGAAAAAAATAACGGCGTGATGGTAAGTAGGTGATGTGACAAAGTGGAAATGAAGGAAAGCATTAAAAACTGGTATGGCAGATTACAAGTTCAGTTTCTAAACTTCTCTTGCAAGAATTTGTGAACTAGGATAGTGTCAAGACTTTGCAAATCTACACTCAAAAAATCATGAGCAGACTCAAGAGGCTAGGTAAGATTAACAACTAATGAGAAAAAGTAGCCCTATATCTGTGCAGCAGAAAGAACTCAAAATAAACAGAGAGCCACTACTTTCTGGGTGGGGACAGGGCAGGGGGATGCTAAACCTAATTGCTTTCAAAGCACTCTGCATATGGTATGAACAATAAAAGAACCAAAAACTCAAAAGGGATTACTTACAGGTGACCAAAGGTAGCTTTTTACTCAAGAAAGCTTACCATTACTTGGAAAACTGTGGGGAAAAATGGTGACAACTTGAAGAGGTAGACAGAATTCATCTTTAAAATAAATGTAAAATTCAGGAAAGTAATCACACTTTTAAGCAAAATGAGCATCTGCATTGTCAGGTCAGCTGAATGAAAAAGTGTGGGATCCTAAGTTTAGTTTAGGGGATTGGATTATTTGCCTTTTTTTCTTTTAAATACATATGCATACATTCATACACCCTCCTCCCCCATATAATCAAACTTACCTGGAGAGTACTACTGCAGACTTCTATAACTTTACCTCGATACCACATGGTATCTGATCCTCTTACAACACAAGCTTCTCCCTTTTTCCAGCAGTAGGGTATCAGAAGACCAAGGCCTTTGAAGGTATTTTGTATTTCAGTCATCAATCTGCTTAGTGCAATTTCTTGGGTGAGGGGGAAACAAAAAAAAAAATAAATTCAAAATAGTCTATAACATTTATACAAAATATTTTCATCACTAAAACCCAGCAGATTCAGCTGAGGACATATATAAACATAAAATACACACGCTGCTACAAAAAATATTTTCCAACACTGATACAATATGTATGTTCAACATCTAGTAAACATTAACAACTTGCTAGTTAAAATGAAAAGTAAACTGCATTTCTAATTCTGAAGCCCTTAATTCTGGATTCTAATCTCAGAGAAGAAGGGTCTATAAATTTTGTATCCAACACCTTGGCAGGACTAACACAAGAGCCATACAAAGCACAAACAAGACAACAGAGTCCCAAAGACAGTGGCAGGACACCATGAAACACCACAAAGCAGGTGTCCAGTAGAACCTCTTCTGCTGTGGGTACAGCCTACAGCACTAACTGCAGGAACAACTCAGTCCTGGGCAAGTGGGGTTCCTGTACTTTGAATCTCAAAGTTTTATGGTGTGATCTAGTAGTTAAATGCACTTGTGGAGCAAAAACCATAAATTAATGTTCTTGTATGTAAACATTTTTCTAAAGCATGATATATTATCATGCTACTGAAGACTGACACTGCATCTGTCAGATAAAAATTAATCCATTTCCAACAGAAAACATTATGAGGTACAGAATCTATCACAATACAAATAAAGAGCCCAAGGAACTTGGGTACTTAGCTCAAACTGCAGGAAAATGTCCAGTAATATATGAGAACCAGGCTAATTTGTAAGAATCTTTATGACTGTATCTTGGTTACTTTAAGTAAGTTACTTCATTTACTTTAATAGTAAAATGTATCACAATTTCAACATTATAAAATAAAGCACCTGCTGCCTTACCCAGTACTGCCTAGAGAAGAAAGGCAAGTAAACTGCCCATCCAAATGCTTGGGTTTTCTGGATTTCTTGGGATGGTGGGAGGACAGGAGAGCTGATTTAAAGGACAGAGCAACACCTCCTGGGGATTTGGGTTTCCTCTGCTGGGAAGCTGCAGGACACCTCTCCCCATGGGAGAGGGGCACCTGCCCCTCACACTCCATGCCCAAGGACACATCACCTCCCAGTAGCACCCCTCCCAACAGGAATCTTCTAGAACTGTGTTCAGATTCAGCACATGTATACTAGAACATGTATCTGGTATATTCTGATACACCAGACTGCTCAGATTCATAGATAAATGTATTTTCCTCTACGTAAACTTACCATATGATTTAGGTATTATATAAATAGTTCCATCACCTCCAATGCAACTCACTATGGCTTGAAAAATTTTTGCTTCAGGTACAACAGGAAATTTATATGTTTCATCCATTCCTGAATGAGGCAGTGTTTTGAATGGTTTTTGTTCACTCTCTGAAACAGTGATGTTCTCCTCTGGAACAGCTCTGTTTCTTGCACGTGCAGGTTTGGAATTATAACCATCCAGCTGCGTGTTCTCTTGCTCTACATATACTTTAACATGTTCCTTGGAGGCTGAGCATGCCACACCAGCTGTATCAGTTCTAGCAGATTCAATCAAATCATATTAATATATTAACTGACAAAGAACTTGAGAAGTGTCAAAGCATAAAATAATAGAAATAAAAAAAAAACAAACACAAAAAGGTGACAAATGCTTGTTAAAATACTGTCAAACATCTTGTCTACCAACCTAGAGAACTGAAATGTGCAATGGATACAACAAATAACATTATGTTCAAATAAGTTCACTGAAGATGGAGTTCTGTTGCTACATATGCTGCAGAGGACAATCCAAATTTTTAAATTATTTATTAGCTTATCCCAATGTGAATATCAGAGTCTGCAAGAATATAAAAGCATCCAAACCTTCTGCTTCTAAGCGCCAAACCCCGTTCAATAAGGTATTCAGAAGTATCGATCATTTTTCCTGTTTCATCTTTGTAAAGAATTTTCACAGGCAGTGCACATGCCCCATCACTTTCCTGGAAAAAATGAGAGAGCTGGACAACATATTACAATATGCATTTCCGCTAAACTACAGGCAGATTTTTCATTTTATTAGTACTGACTGCAAATCAGACATCCTTGAACAACTGACATCCCCATCAGAAGACAAAACTTATTTAATCCATGTGACAGTTCCCAACATTTTATCAACTATTCTGAACGTGGCATTAAAAAGAAAGTAACAGAATACAACCTTGCTTTTTCGCCTTGTTTTATTAGAATCAGCTGCCAGACACTTGCTTTCCTCCAGCAGGAGCCTTAAACCCACTCATAAGTAACTTCACTCATCACTGATTTTATTTCCTTACATAACGTAAAACCTCACTGGCAGCTCCAACAGACACTGAAGAAACCAAACCCTTAAATTAATACTTTTTTTTAATAGAAGGGAAAAAGAAATCAATTATAATGACGTTGATACACCACTGGATTAATTCTTTCCGTCTTTGATGCCTGAAAACTAATAGAGTAACTGCTGAAATCAATCTCACCAACAACTTGAGTATCTTGCTTACCTGTCCATAAAGGATGTCAGCACTCAGTGATTCCAAAAATACAGATATTATTCTCCAGTAACTAAATATATTTAAGACTAAGTTCTTTCCACAGTAAGTAGCCAAACTGCTCTAATGCTCTGGTGAATAACACAAATAGAGCAGAAAGAAGAAAATACCTTTTCCTATAAAGAATATAGCTTTTTCCCTACAGCAAACAGCTATCTAAGCAAGTTCCATTCAAGACTTTTAAGAGTAAAATATTCAGAGAAAAACTGAATTAACAGACAGCCTGGCAGAAATTTTACAAATACTACTGGTTTTGATTACAAACCTGTACGATTATTTTTACTTGTACTCCGGTTAGGAAACAGGATAAGAATTCACACACTGTTGCTGTCCACTGTGTGCTTCCACCTGTTGGTCTAACACAGAACAAATGATAGTCCCTAGTACAAGAGAAGTTGGTGTCTCCTGAGAGTAACCATAAACCCTCCCCCTTACTGAGAATTTGATTTGGTTGTTGTTTTTTTTCTTTTTCAAACTTCCTGAACTGTCAGGGAAAAAAAAACACAATCTCCATTAATCGACAGTAAAATGAAATGATTATTCATTTCTGGATCTTTATGACAGGAAGGATAAAAGAAGTATAACCCCAAAATTTTAAAGTGAGGAGGACAATGAGTTCCAGAAGTATGACACCTGTCTTAACAGTCTAGAAGAGACCTTGCAGTTTTGTAAGATTTGATTCAACTCAAATTTTGAGCTGAGGGAAAAACAATTCAGTGAAATAAATCTGTTCACTATTTCATAATTCATCCTATAAATACTATTTATTTCTACAGCACAGTTTCCGCTTTACTGCTATGTAGTGTAACCCTTAAAAAAAAAAAAACTAAACCTTTACAAAACAAAATCATAGCCACCACCCCATTTCTTCTTTATTCAAAAAGGAAACCACATCCAAATCTTAGATAATCAGTGCTTACACAGCAAAATAAATTATATCATCATTAGTTTCTAACGCTGCAACTCAGTATAAGGGAAAGCCTACCTTATATCTGTCAATGAACATTCTATTGCTAATGTCCTAATTATCTTCATATTTTCCTCAAGTTTTCTTAGACAGCTGATCTCCACTGTTTTTTCAGCTCCAGAATCGTAAAGTACTACCTATTACAGGCAAGAAACAAAATGAAACAGAAAAAAACCTCTCAGAGTTATCTGTAAGGAATGATAATTCAAAACATGCCTGAAGAGGTTAAAAAAATTTCAAGCATTGCAAAAGCCATTTGTTGAATCTTGGTAATGAAGTACTTCATCACACAATACAAATGACTACCACAGCATAACAAGGAGATAAACCACACAAATGTGCTCAAAGGGGGTTAAATGAATTTACAGACCTTTTGTAAAACCAAAACTTGCTGAAATCGCTCCCCTTCAACCCCTGTTTTTTATTCTGATGTGGTTAATAGCTTTTTGAGGGCTCTTAGGCTCAGAAAGCAGATGATGCAAATCAGAAGTATAGGAATTCTCACTTCTGCTTCCTACTAAGAAGACCTCTGGGCATAACCCAATGATGGTGTAGAGAACCAATGGTAACCCAGTCCTAGATTACCTGTATGATTACAAAGCCACTCTTATTTTTGAGGCAAGTAAGTATCTAGTCGCAAAATGCTTTTTCTGATGCTCGCTATTTTCAAATTGGTGCAACAAAATACGTTTAAAGCAGCACTGTGTGAGAGGTTACAAGATGTTATACCTACATGGCAAAGTGCATCACCACCAGTTTAGGGTTCAAGCAACAGTAGGACTACATATGTTTCTGTGGTGTTGCACGTCATTCAACTGGCACCGTCTTTTAACAAGGATCGTTAAGTTTGAATTACTGTGACCTTCAGTTTCACACACCTTCTGGAATCTATTCTAAATTATTAAGACTATAGCTTGGGAGTCTGAACCATGTTCCAAAATTTAGTGTAAACACACAGGAAGTCTACCTCCTGAGCCTTCTTCAACTACCAGGTTCCCTGCATTTGAGCTTTGATGAGACAGTCAACTTATTTGCAGCAACATACAACTTAACTCTCCAGAAAAGCAAGAGACTATACGAGAAAATATTAACACAGAAGTAAGAAGTAAAGATATGACCTTATTTTAATCAATGAATGCTTACAAGTTTAGAAATGAAAGCATGAAACCTGTTTACCTGCGCACTTGTTTCGGAGACAATCCTATTTATTTGACCTCTTTGCCACTGTCCCACATCATGTACGTAAACAGCACAGTGCATACTACTTTCCCACTTCACAGACTGTGGCTGGGATTCTTTGTAAATGGAAGCCATCTCCTCCTGTAAACTAACATTCAAAAGACACTTTTCTAGTGGTAAAATTTTACAGAATGAGTAAAGGGCTTATTGAGTCAATCACTGTTTAACTAGCATACAATAAAGTTTCAGCAGCTGTTTAACAGACACACAGTGTTGTAGTTTTTCTTCATGACACAGAAATACATGAAATGGGAGTTACAAAACACATGCACCCTGATTAAAATTCTGTAAACCCACCATGTTTTCTTAAACCATGGAATTAATCTGAGAGATCCTGACCACATTATATAGCACTATTTGAGAGATTCAGTGTTTTCTCTTGACAGTTTGAGAGCGTGGTGCTCATTTATTGTCATGTCTAATTAAATGGAACTCTAGGTAGTTACAACCAAGAAGGTAAAAAGATAAGTAAGAAAATAAGCAACTTACGGTAAGCCACAACATATCCACTTAACTGTCTTCAAACAGTAGGCACTACTACCTAAATGTTACCCAAACATCTACCAAAAGATGGCTGATACACTATGTCTAGAAATTTTCTTCAAACTTCCTAACAGTTTACTGGAATCATGATGAAAAAAATTACTACTACCATAGTAATTCTATGACTTAGGATACTGGTATTATTTAACCAGACTTCTAATGAAGGAATGGGAAAGGGAAAAGAAAGAACAAAAAGATTCAATCTTTCTGGACAGTGTTGCATTGGCCCCAATACTTACTACATTAAAACTGATTAGCGCCAACTTGTCTTTTGTTCCTATGCTTTCCTCAACAAAGCAACATAAGTCAGCAGCCTTCAAAAAGTACAGTGTCAAATGCAACTCTATTCAGAATTTGTTCTAACTATACCTCACCACTCTGTAGTAAGAACATCTTAACACAAGAGAGGTTCTTTGAATTTTAGTACCTTTTCAGTACACTTTCTGATGACAATAATTGTACAAAAATTTTACTAGGAGACACAATGTGACTAATTCTCCCATGTATCTCTTTGTTAGAAATCAATCTGAAATGTCCTTCATCCACAGGTTCCATGTCTATAGGATTTAAAACTTCCGAGCTTTTAGGATTTTCTTCCAGAGGATCATCCCATATTTCTTTGGGCCCTACTGCAGTACTTCTGGTGTACCTGTAAAGAGCACAAAATAATTAGAATGGAAAGTTTAAACACATTTTAAACAAAGTGAAAATCGCTCGATAATCCCATTTTGACATGACAAGAATCATAACTTTAAAAAGCAGAAAAAAATCCCAACAAAACACAAACATTTATAAATGCTATCTATGAAACTCTCATGATAGTAACGGGTTTTTTTCTCCTTTGGAAGGTTTCATTGCACGTTTTCGTGTCACATGGAAACACTATGCATTCCAGGCTGCCAGTGAAAGCTGAACCCTAATGTTTGTGTTTGGCTTAAAAGATATCAAATTACCAGGATCATGCTTCTCTAAAGCAATGTTGTCTCTGAGTAAAAGCTGCAACATGCAACTCCTACAATGTGTAAATATTCCTTTCAGAAGTAAGGAATATTAACATTAGCAAAACATTTACCTTTCTAGCATTCCCTAAGGATAAAAATACAACATTAACTGGTACTAGCACTTCCCTAAGTAGAGTGTTAGATGAAATACAGTCATGGCAATACTTTGACGAAAACTTGTTTAAATTATGTGGATTGGATAAAATAAAGCCCAGCAGCAATCAAGAGTTGCCTGCTGTGTATTTTGAACCACAGCCTACCTTAGTACAAGTCTGCATGGATTATGCCACCTAGAGACTGTAACAGACTGCAGTCTGAAGAAACATCGTTTAATGCAAAAGAACTGGTTTCTTGCAAATATCACTGACTGAAGGAGACAGCAAGCCTGAGTTTAACTGCTGGCCATTACTGGGCCTCTGAGAGGAAATTATTTTCTCTTTTCAGAGACCTAACTACCTGTCTTCTCCTTCAGGAGAAGAAAGCGAAGTGCTCTGTCAGAGAGCAAATTCCTTTGTATTTAAGTATTGAACCCTCCACTACATCGGTAGTTTACGCACATCTTCCTGATGCAGGTATTTGGAAACTGCTGGGTAAAACAGTTAACTTGCAGAACCAGGAAAGAAATGCACACCATAGCTCAGAAATATGCTTACCTTGTGAACAACTAGTCTGAACCATGAAATGCACAGAGACAATCTGCCACAGAGAGTTCTCCCAAGTGGAATACATGTTACATGCCTTACAACCCCCTTTCTAGTAACTCCACAACAGCATTATAATTGCAGATTCATCAGGAAAAAGACTATCAATTTGGAATGGATTTCAGACTCCAAGGTTTCATTCTGGAATTCTGTATGGTCTACCTCCTATCCCAACACAAGAGTAAGGTCAATGATGTTTGCCTATCAACAAGTCAGCTTTAAAAGAGAGCACTGTGTTCTCCTGCTTACATTATGCTAGTTTAGAGGAGACTTGGGTATCCCTCAACTGCATTAAACACAGAAGGTAGTCATACCACAAGTGTGACTCTAAATGACCTACAGTAGGTTTACATTATCCGGTCTTGCCTTTTTGTAGACATTCATCTTCACAAATGGGAAATTCAGTGAGAAAGAGTGACAAATGATCTCTGAACAGCTAGATACCCACACACACTGGAAAACAAAGCGAGCCAGAAGTCCCCACAAACCACCCCTTTGCCCCTGCTCCCCAACAGGAACATAATTCCAACCAAAAAACATGGTGCACTGGGTGTTATGTTGGTAGCTGGGAACAGGGGCTGAAGGGGTGACCTGTGACAGGAGAGGCCATGTGCTGCTCCATGGCAGACTCAGCTCTGCAACACCCCCTCCACAGGGCAGGGCTGAGCACTTTCTCCAGTGAAGTTGATGGCACTGCTAATTTAATGAAGAGCAGAAAACACCAAGGAGAGAGAGAGGAGGAACTGAAGAGACAACATAGGGAACCCCAAGATCCTAAGAACAGAAAGTATTTTGTGAGGCAAGAGGCCCACTCCTGAGGGACAGAGGCCTGTAGAGGGTCCATGCTGAAGCACAGGACAAAAAGAAGGAAGGAGCAACACTGATAAACTGCTGTGCCCTGAACCCAACCCCCTGCACTGCTCACTGCCTCCCTGAAGAGACTGAGTGTAGCCTGAGTGTAGGAGGGGGACAAGAGGTGTTTGGAGTAAATATGATCCAGGGGAAGGGGGAGGGTAGGTGCTATAGATGTTTGTCTTTTGTGTACCAATGCCTGAATCAGAAATCAAACAATTATGCTAATTAGTAATAACTAGTTAAATTAATGCTGTTATGCCTACAACAGTACTTGGTAAGCAATTTCTCTGCCTTCATTTTGACCCGTGAGTTTTCTTGCTCCCGCTTCTTTCATTTTCTCCCCAGTCAAATCAAAGGAGAAGTGCATAAGTGACAAAAAAAAAAAATCAACATCAGTCAAGTTACCAGTGTTACACAGCAACTTATGTTAAAATGATATACACTTGATTGAAGGCTGGAAGCAGCCACCTAAGTATAGATGCAACACAACAAAATACCTTAGAGACAGTGACAAAACAACTCGGTTGTTCAGGTTTAAATAAAGCTGCTTAACTCTACAAAAATCTTACTAAAAACTGTGGCTGTGACAAATACAAGAATTAAGTGTTACTACGATTCAGTTGTATTTCTGAGTTGAGAGATGAAAACCCACTTATATGCTTCCTCCTGAAAAAAGCAAATACAGGAATTTCCTTCTGGAATAAAAACTTCCTTTGAACAATCTATTTCCATCAGTATTCGAACATTTTTAATGGAAGAATAATCGTAGATTTTCATGATTACAGCCCAGGGATTATATCTATAAAAAGCCAGCAATTTAAATGCAGCAGTGTTATATCCTTATGAGCCTCATTATCCCCAACACACTTCCCAACTCTTCCTGTCACTACCATAGCTGAAGAAACACCTGAATGTTTTTTAGTAACAGACCTTCCAAAGAGATGACTTACCTTAGGTGCAGGTTACAAACACATTTCTTTTCTTACTACAGGGGAATGGGAACCTTAACAATGAACACTTTGGGAAGATCTGGCACTTAAGGACAGTACAAGTACGACAAAAACATTTAATCTCCAACTTTTCAATCAATTACAACTTCAACACATTATGTTAGTCAAGACTTAGTCTGAGAATTCAACTATCAAGCTGCAGACTTACACTCTAACTCACACCAGATAAATGGGATTTGTAAATTCAATTATCACAAATGTGGTAAATTCCAGGAACTGGAGGTGACATACAGAGGCCAGTAATTTTGATACACAAATTTGGTATTTCTAAATACTTTAAGTGTATTTACCCAGGTATGTAGGATGCTAGGTCTTCTTCAACTAGCTGGCAGTTAATACTAAACTTTCTCCCATTATTAGAAGAGGAATTGAAGAGTTCAACAGATAAGATGCTGTTATCTAAAATTTCTGTGAATTAATAATATAAACATAGTTAGTGCCAATTAGTGACAGTATAAAAACTACTTGTCGTTTTAGAGGTACAATAAATGGTACTAGAAGACAAAATTTTGTAAAATTACATTTGATATATAAAATAATTAATTCTGAACATCCACAATATGTAGAGGTACATATCTAAAATTCACTGAAAATACAACAATCACTACAAAATACTGTTGTACAAAGAAACCAACTGCTACATTTAATTCCATTTATGCTATGAGTTCCAAACCAACATTCCACAGGGGCTGAAAAGTAACAAGCTGCATGTGAACAATAAACAGTATTAAGAAAAATCCTACTAAGGCATGTATGTTATCTGAAATTCCTTTTTTTCTGGGGGCAATGTTTTAGAGGGGTAGCATTCACACTTCCAGCTACCAATGATGTTAGGAAGTGTCAAGAATAGCTAGTACTTATGGAAACAAGCCTATCTGAATGCACTAGAATACCCTTATCATAGCTAGTACTTATGGAAACAAGCCTATCTGAATGCACTAGAATACCCTTATCACCTAATGCTGGCGAGGTGTGTAAGAGAAGACAAACAGAGCTTTTGCCAGAAGTTGTATCTGTTACATCTCCCCCAGTTAGTTCACGTTTAGACATACTCACTCCAGGGTACCTCCAACATGTATGAACATAAGCATTTCAAATAAATACTATTTTAAATATTAAAGTGCATGTTTCTACATTTAAGTCAACTTAATAATATGTAAAGAAAGATTAATACTCTTGATAACTTACCAATTACCGAACACAGCATAAGTTTATCTTCAGTAATTTCTTCAAATCTTCTCTTGGCTTCTCTGTTCCACTCATTTGTCCCTTTAAAAGGCTCAATACAAGCCAGCCTACACCTGACTGCCTGAGGAATAACCCAAAATTATGCATCCAATATCACATATGTATCAGGACCATCTCATTACAACTGAATCACAGACTTTGCTTTGCACTCATACAAGACTGCATGACCTTGGCTTCTGGTTCCACGTTACCACTACATGCTTTAGTAGCAGTAACTCTTCCCAGTAGCTGAGCATGAACCTCAAATTCAGATACATGCTTGCTGAAATAGAAAGAGCTTACTTCTCCTTGCCTTATCAATGCTTACTTGCAACACGATAAAGCTGCAAAAGCAACCTCATTTCTGATACTCTTACCTTCTGAATGCTTGACTTTCCTATCCTGTGTTCATTCATGTTTCAAAGAATTCTAAATCCTTAGAAGTTATTTTATTTAAAAAGCAAAGATGTACACCCAAAACATATTAAGTCAGTCACATCATAAACCCCAGCAAAATTTTGAGTGCTTAATCCAGGCAAGCACTTATTTACCTTTTCTGGAAAGCTTAGGAACTCCTCTTTTACTCTGCGTATGTCTTTATGAGGTAAGTTAGCAGTGTTGCCGTAGTCAACATACTTTACTGTAACTTCTTGACAACTTGGCAGCCCTTCAAGAAAAATAACCCAAGTTACTAGAACAAAAAAATAGTTATCTGATGCAAGTTAAAGTACGAGAATTTCAGAGCAAAACTGAAATTTCCCACTATATTATCATTCACACAGTATAATAGTTGAATATAAAATTTTCTTTAAGGGCCAGCCATTTCAGGTTCCTGAAGTGACAGTGTTGGCATTTTGGTCCCCTAACACCTAACCTCTCTATGAGACACTGGCACACTAAACACACGCCCAGTAGACATGTAAGCATACAGACATGCCATGTTACCCATACAGGCAACACAGAGGTCAGCATAAGCACATCCCCCCCCCCATACCCTTTGGAATTACTATAGAGAATTACTAACCAACACTACATACACTCATGGGCTTGGCTATAATAGCCAAATCTGTAGTTCAAACTGTAATAGTTAAGTGAAATATTATTTGAAATAATTATATCGTAGAATTTCAACAGTCTCTAGAAAATAAAGTATACTGCTTCTTTTTATTTAAAAAAAAAAGCAGATGTATAACCAGTCTATTAATAGCAAAAGAATATGAATTAATACTGTTGACTTTATGAACCTGTTAGTACCAGAATCCTTAGGAAAAACAATGGCTATTTGTTACTGTTTACATCCAGTGTGTGACTCCGATTTAGCTGCACAACTGATTTTGCAACCCAGCATTAGAGTGAAAGATCAATACCTCACCTACAATCTGTGCTCTGTACCAATTCCCATCCTCTTGTTTTGCAATACAAGCTTGGCCTTCAACTGGGCAGAAAATTTCTGAGTCTTCTCCACAGTCATGTTTATGTAACTCCTGAATTTTCTCTGGAAAAGATTCCAGGTTCTCTCTCTAAAATAAAATAAAACCCCAAAACATATATACATACCTGATGTTCTTTTTTCATTTTTGCTCTTCAAAGGGATATTTTTTTTTCTAGTAGTGTACTTTCTCGTCTTCCTCACAAAATTAAAAAGTGGTTCTGAATACATGAAGTGAATTAAAGAGCCTAACAATTGCTGAGTATTGCCCTGTTCAATCACCATTCTAAACAGTAAAACACTACATACACACATAGGAATTAACCATGTAACATAATTGGCAAAAAATGTCAACTTTCTGGGATTCTAAGAACTTCTGGAATTAACCTAGGACCAAACTAGGATTGCAGGAATTAATATTATCTGTTAATTCTAGGAATCCTAACACTGAGTGACAGAACTTAATGGAAGTTACAGCTTATTTAGTGGGGACTACAAGTAGCTCAACATTAAAATGTCTGTTTGGTTTTATTTAAAAAGACTTTATTTCTAAACTTACCAACCGGAGGTAGAAATCACTTGGACTATTAATGTGACAAACTACTACAAAGACTTCTTCTCCTTCTTTTGGAATATTAGGTGGACTGTAGTGCAAGATGGTATTATTTTCTAATTGACTGGGAAGCTGTAGTCTAAACCTAAAGTAAACAAAATGAAATCTGGAATAAATTCAGTTAAAATTAACCGAGAAGAAACCCTTTTATATTCATAAAAAAAACCACAAAATGGTCTTATAAAAGTAACTTGATTCATGTTTATATCTATAGCTTAAACTTTCCTTCTTGAAGTTGGTACAGTCCATTATCTCTATCTTGTCCCATCACAAATGTAACATATAAAGAATGATATATGATATATGGCAGCTGGCTCCTAAAATGGGATGCAGTAGTGTACTATTTACATTGTAAAAGAAAATAAAGTAAAAGGTGAGATTCCATTACATATTGACAAACCATTTTCTTTCAGATTTCCTCAAAAGAAAAAGCAATTAAAACTGAGGAATACAAATGCAGTAAAAAATTATCTCCCACTGCTCCAGCCATCATAACTAGTTATGCTCAAAATAAACAATGACCTTTCCCTGTGTGCTTCACTTTGCAAGCATTATTCCATTATCAATTATGGCACAGAAGCATAAACTAAAGGAAAACACGTACCTTGCCAAATCTAAGAAAACTAATGCATCCTTCAGAGACACTGGTATGTTACTGCTTGTTTCACTGAATGGAGGTTTTCTCAAATCCACAATGAGAACACCATCCTCTTCTCTAAATACGATCATTGAAACAACTTTATTATTTACCAGTTCTAAAAATTTTTTCTTTGCTTCCTCTCCCCAACCTTCACCCTGTGTTACAAAGAAAAAGTTATGAAGATGTTAGAGAATGTTAAAACAAAAAATACAAATAGCAATTAAAAATAAAATACAAGTAAGAAGGCACAGATGAAATATTGAACACAGTTAGACTGTCTAGTCTGTAGTCAGGACAGCACTAAATAGAATTCTTTATGATGGATTAATAAGTGTATTTAACTGTATAAAACTGAGTCAGATCAAAAGGCTCCAGTTTCCAGCATGTTTCCTCCGAAGATTCAAGTTTTAATCCCCTCTGGTTGTTCTGATAGATCAACTAGAGTTGTCTTATGCTCTTTCATTTCACAACTTACATTTCTACTCTCCCAATTCATGTGAAAGGTTATTATCTTCTTATGTCTTTACATAAATGTACAATATACTTTAGGCAATTTACACATTCCTCCTCTCCACAACATCCTGGGTGATGTTTTGTCTACCTCAAAGCCTGTCAGAATTTATTTCTCTGGGATCAAGTTAATGCATTTCTCATTTGATACTGCAAGTCTGAGACTTTTAGGTGTGAAGAAAATGAAAATAATGCTGCAATATATATCCTTTTCTTTGTAATGGAATAAAGACTGACAGTACTTTACTTGTTATTATACTGAAAGAGAACAACCCCTTTTCAATAGGTGGCAAAAAATTTTAATTAAGAAAAGGACAATCAATCCCTGAAAAGATTCTCTTAAAAATTCTGAAGCCATTCCTTCTCTGGATGATTTTTGTAAGTTACTACTTGCATACCATTATCAGATAGACATGAAATAAAAGTATCAGTTCTGGAATTTGTTTTTAAGTTTGACAAAAGAACATGTCTAAATTAAGACTGGTGAGATTTAAGCCCAAAACATGTATTTGTAAACCCAGAGGCTTTTTAAGACAAGACTGCTATAAGCTCGTTTCCTTTCCAACAAAAGCAATGCAACCCATCTATTTACATCTGTACTCTTAAATTTAATTCTGTTTATAGTGGAATAAAGTAATTTTAAATTATATATTTAAGTTCTTTAGTATAAATCTTAAGGAAAAAAAGCTCCTGAAATACTTCAAGCGGCTTGTACTTACTGTATTTTTGGGAACAACATCCTTCAATGAACACCGTACTGCCAAAGGAGGAACAGCTGCAAGTTCTGCCTCAATACGCTGATCAGACTTCCTTACAAACAGACAAATGTCATCTGTTTCAATAGTTTGCAGAGCAGCAGGATCAGGCCTTTCAGTGGGATCATATCTAATGTTCAATGGGAATAAATGCAGTACGAACTTAAAAAAAAAAATCAAACCCGACACCTGAAAAGCCCCAAACCAAACCCCAGATTCACAACAGAGGTCATTATTGCAGCACTTGGCATAATGTTATGTCAATGAAACAGAACTAGAAAGTCTCAATGAAATAATTTTTTTCTTTAAGCATTGAGGACTCACATGCTCTCTTTTACAACACAAGCCTAAGTTAAATATTTCAATGTATGAAGGCTGGTACACTTGTGTAATTAAATACACTGTCACTTTTTCTGTGGGAAATATGTACATAAAGGATATTAGTGTCATTTGGGTATCTGGTTATCTGTGTGAAGCTGAGGAAGGACTTGTTTCTCAGTAGAGATCTTCCTGAGTAACAACAGCTAAGGACAACAACTGCAGACAAAAACCTCCCTCTGGAAACATACCCTGAGAAAGTTAAAACTATAGAGCTTCCAACATCAATCAGGAATACTTTCAGCAATGCAACATCACACACTTTGTATCTTATTGGACCACAAGACTTCCTCTGATTTTTACTTTCTAGGGGAATTAGTTCAGTGATAGTTCCGCGGCACCACATTCCAGTTTCCTTACTCTTAATAAAAGTTCTAGCACCTATATGGAAGCAAATAAAAAGGGCTAAATTAAGTATTTTTAAGTATTTCACACTAGAATTATTACTACAGTTATGCATAATATTCCATTGTTCCCATTCTCCACACACATAGTAAAAGTGCTATTGTTAAAATAAAGACAGACAGTAAAAACCTTGTCTCGAGAGCCACTAGAAATTCCCTCCACCTTCATTCATACAGTGTTCATAAGGCTAGGAAGTGTTTGGTTTGTATTAAAAAGTCATTTCTGGCAAACTTTCTTTACCTCTTAGTAAAGTGGCAAAAAACCATTGATATATGAAGTTATGATATACTTTTCATCAGTTTTCTAAAGACATTCTAGAAGTGGGCAACATTATCAACATGTGGATTAGAAAATAATTTTAGTGATTTAGCAACGTATTATTATCTTTCATTTTTACTCCTAGAATGGTTTCTATTCAGTGAATTTAAAAAAAAAAATCATATCCACTAGAAGGGAATGTTGCTTGCACGATAGAAAGCTGATTTACTGAGATAATTAAAGAATTAGGCTCATCATTACAAGCTGTATACTGACAAAGCTACCAGTTAACCATTGCCATCTAATGCTGGAAAACATGAAGTTCACAGCCAGGTGTTTCAACTGCTCTGGTTACTCAACACACTCAGTTTGTTGAGGTTGAGAAGAACTGTAGTTTTTTTTAATTCTACTGGTTTTGTTCATAGGTTTTAATAAAAGCCTACTTTACCAAATCACGTGTACAATGTTTCTCTAAAACAATTAATTGTAGATTCCAGAACATATAAGGACTGCTTTACTATGTAAAGGGGCAGAGGAGAGGAGAATAAAAAAAGGAGCATGATACTAAGGAATGCATACTGCAGGGTAGTATTTTAAGCCATGAAGACCTTTAAAAATTAACCATTTACCTAGTTCCAAAATGTCTGAAGGCCAGAGATACGAACTCCTATTACAACAGAAGTTTTCCAATTTCTTCTCCAAAGCCAAAGCTTCTTTCCTCTGTGAGTATCTCCGAACATAGAAATGGCTTGGATTTATAACATGGCTTACCAACACTAATTCTGTCAAACCTGAGTAAGACATAAAACAAGTTATCAAACACCCTCCAAGTGACTCCAACAGGTATCATGAGACATACAATTTGGGTGATGTTGCATTAATCACAACAACATTACCTCAAACAGATTTTAACCTGACAAGTCTGCTCACACTTGTTTCAAACTATTAGCATGTTTGCTTTCTGATGAAATTGCTCTTTTGAACTACCTCCCTCATACTACCCTGCAAAACAAAAGGCTTCTGTCACTGCACACAAAGTGGTAGCCTGAATTTAAGTAGGTAATTCAGAGTTTGTATTCCAACAGAGAAATAGAAAGTTTCTAGAAAGCAAATTAGAGATTAAGACTGTTACTTTTAAGAATAGGTATAGAGACTTTTGTACAGTTAATCAGTGTTAATGTATGAAGATCAGGGAATGGCCTAAAGCTAGCAAAGAGATGACCCTATGTAAGGCAGTACTCCTGACTAAGCATCCAAATCCTTTGTACTGCAGGTACCTCCATCTACTGGTGATACAAAAGGCAGATTTCTCTTCATGAAGCTACTCAGAGGTCAGAGGGTTAATGGGTCAGAGGGTTTTAGAAGCCAGCAACCTAATTCTTACAAGAGTATTTTACACCACAAAGCTTCCTGCAAAGGGTGGACATCATAATCTAAATTCAATGTCAGCTGCATGACTGATCAGGGCACACCAGACACATAGATCTGCAGCATCCTTGAGCACTGCCACCTCTGTGCCTATCTCTGAACTCTTAACAAATCATGGGCAAACGACTATAAAGAGTATGGCACCTGAAACCCTCTGAGCAGGTATGTAGGACTGTGCTTCCAAGTTTAGGAAATGCAGCCTCCAGAACAGGTGCAAGATCACTCCTGGGTTTTTCTACTGGATAAGATGGTATCTGAATAAAACATCTGAATGACTTCAAAGATTTCACCAATAGGTACACAAACTGTTCTGGATCACCTGTGGTCACCATCTCTGATGATGCAATGAGTCACTTATCTCGTCTTACATGTAAAATCATAAAATCATTATGGTTGGAAAAGACCTCTAACACCCTGAGCACATTCTGGACACCAGCCTGGTAGGTTCTGCTGGACTCACTCTAATAGGACAGTGATTTTTCAGTACTCCATTGTCCAATACTGGACACAATAATCCAGGTTCAGTCCCCCAAGAGCGTAAGGGAGGGGAAAGATCCCTCCATGGACCTGTTAGCTACACTCTAACTAGTACAGTCTAGGGAAAACCTGACAAGCTGAGGAACCTAATTGTTACTGAAAGCTAACGTAGGACAATGGCCTGGGAGAAGACTCAGTAAGCTGAGAGAACTGATGGAAAAGAATTCTCCAGGAGCCAATGTCAGAAACTCTGAGGGGGACTGCAACCACAAGTCAAAAAGAATCATCAAGGCACATACTGGAACTCATGAGCCCTCTGAGAGAAACTGTGAGCAAGTTTTCACTAAGCTAAACAGGAGGACAAAAACAAAAATAGGTCTTTGCTCAAAGGAACTGAAACAGACATCATTAAAGAATTTGTATGAGCCAAATGTAACTACAAACACACAACATAATACAAGACACAAAAATAACATCATGCTTGGCAATGGAACATTGAAAGCATCAGGTATTAAGAAACTTGCCTTCCAAGTCATCTTCAAGTATTTCTTCTATTATGACATCAGGCATTTCTTCTTGGTCATCAAGGATAAACGTGTCTCGCCCATTATCTTCGCTATATTTGGGAAAAATTTTATTTAAAGACAAATTAATATAATTCAGTCTGTTTCCAGAAAAGTACGAGTCAAAGCAGAGGTTTTATCAAGAACACATCGCTATGTTAAGAAAACACCTCAAAAGAGCTGCTAAGAATAAACTGCATTTAGTTTTTGAATACCAAGACAACAAAAACAGTGACATGATCTCTGAAACCTAAAAAGAACTGGCACAGACACAGCACATATTCTCAGGCACAGTTCAACTGCATGAGCTAGCCCTGTTTAGATGATCAGAAAGCACAAGTACAAATACAAACTATTTGATAAAATGTTAATAGTGTACAGATACTCTTCATCCTAATCTGTAAAACTTTCAAATATTAGAGTATGCAATAAGCCTTTCTTAACATAATCAGTTTTATCTACAA
Organism: Manacus candei; assembly: GCF_025592945.1. NCBI lineage: Eukaryota > Metazoa > Chordata > Aves > Passeriformes > Pipridae > Manacus > Manacus candei. The sequence goes on from NW_026138062.1 coordinate 37,198,362, forward strand.
CAGTCCTCACAGCAACTCTATTTTCAAGTTTTTGTCGAAGACAGAAAAAATAAAGGGGACTAATAAAATAAAAGGTCTTTTCCAACCTAAGTGATTCTATGACTGTATTATTACACGACAAGCAAATCTGAAAATCACTCAGCATAAAAAAAATGTGGACAACTTAAGTGATACAGCAAAACATACTTGGTTGAAACTCAAGAAAAAACAAAGTGGCAGAACTGAAACACAAATTGGACTAACTGGAACGCTGACCTAAGCATCTAAAGTTTCACTTTGATTCAGTATACTCTTAGAATTCCATAAGCATTTTTTTTAATTTAGTCTCCAATAAATACTTGGTCATTAGAAGAACAAGTAAGTTACTGTACCTATCCTCTTTTATAAGAAAAATACTTACTTCTCTGTCATTCCACATTTAATCTTGCCCAAATTTTCCAGTGAAGACATAATCTCGTAACTGTTCAGGAACAGGCTCAAGAGAAGAGAACAAGTATTACAGAAGGTGACATGAATACCTAAGTCACTCTGACAGTTTGAGATCTATGGTATTTTTCAGAACAGTAAGAGATTAATTACATACTCCATTTTATTTCTTCCACTCCTATGAACAACAGATTTGGCTGCTCATTTATCTTCACATTCATACTTCAAAATTCTCTTGCCTTTTGCATCCTCCCTCATGCACAAAGTACTGCAACATTCACTTACTGTTTTCACACTTATACTCAGTTTAGTTCAATAAATTATACTGCACAGAGAAAAAGAATTTTCTTTTCTTCCTGAATGAAACCATAACTAAAGTCCAAAATGTATGTTTCTGTTTATTGTTACACTAATAACTATTTTCTTGATCACTGAAAAGTGGCAAAGTCTTTACACTTAGGTTAAGAGAACTGTAAATATAATTTCAATTAAATCCTTAGCTTTGCTGTCCAGTTTTAAAAACTGACAGTTTATAAAAACTGAAGTGTAAACAGTATTGAACAGCCATCTGTGCTTCTCTCACACTGCCCCTTCAGGAATGCACTGCACCTACTCTTTGTTCTACAACGTTTTATGTCTACAGAATGCGCCTCAACTTCTGTGCACCTCCTAGTTGTGATTTTTAATGCCTCTGGTGTTATTTTGGAGTGGCACAAGGTATGCAAGACCTTTATATTCATCCTTCATCAGGTCCCCTGTTTGGCTGAAGTTCTTAAAAAGTTAACCAATGCAGAAAGATGGGATTTTGTAGTGTTTTAGTTTTCTTCTAAGTTGGGACAGTTTGCCATTGTGCATTTAAACAGGCTTCTGTGAAATTCTGATTCAATGACATTGTGTTCTAAGTAGTGACTTGGTAGATAAGGCCTAAGTTTGGTAAAAGACCATTTTCAAGACTGCTTTATCCATATTCTAACTGAAGAACTCAACTAATGTGACAGGAGTCATCTTAATTTTTGTCTAGCATTGGAAAAACCTTCCCAGGGAAGTGGATGAGTCACCATCCCTGGAGGCATTTGGCTGAGAGGAGAAGGCATTAGGGAAGACCTTATAGCACCTTCCCGAAGGAATCACACACAGATTTTCTGATAAGGGCTGTTGCACTCAGACAAGGGTAATCGTTTAAAACTAAGAGAACATAGATTCATACTAGACGTAAATTTTTTTTACAGCAAGAGTGGGTAAACACCGAACAGGTTGCCCAGAGAGGTGGTAGATGCCACATCCCTGGAAAGGTCCAAGGTCAGGAGGGATGGGGCTCTGAGCAACGTGATCTCATTCAGGATGTCCTTGCTTGCTGGAAGATGTTTGGACTACATGACCTTTAAAAGGCCTCTTCCAACCCAAACCATTGTGTGATTTAAAAGACATGCAGACCTTATACTTAGGAACACAGTAAAGGTGAACTTGGTAGTGGTTAGGTTAATGGTTGGACTCAGTGATCTTAGGTGTCTTTTCCAACCTAAATGATTCTAGGATTGTATAACTGCTCATGCATGCAAGTAATCAACTTTGAGCAACGTTTGCCTGCGCCAGTCAGAATCTGATGGCACACCCTCACTGTATTCCCCAGAGTGATTCCACATCCTGACTTATAACAGGATCCCAAAAATGTTCCAAACTAGCACCATCTTTATTCTTCACTGTTTGCAAATGTGGCCTTTACTGCAGCACTCTGACCAGCCTTATGATCAAAAGCTGCATAAGGTCAGGTGTACCACAGTTATGACCTATTTTCTTACTCACTTCTGGAATAGAAATATCTGTCACTTCCAATGAGGGCTGCATGGCAACTGGGATTTTCCACAAATTTCTTCAGACATCAGTACCCCAAAAAGCATATAAATGTTCCCTAAAGGTCAGAAACTGAGTACTTAAAAAAAAAATAATTAAGCCATTATTCCCCCAATTTATTTCTACTTATAATGGAAGGAGAAAGTTTTTTTAAAGTGGCAGAAGTCTGTCAAGAATTTTTAAAATGCATGTCTATTTGTTTACAGGGCAGCAAATCACATGTGCTTTCTCCCTGATGCTTCAGATGAAGGCTATTCCATATTGTTAGTTAGGAGTTTATACTGATGTCTGAAGTAGTAGCTTTTCAGTAAACTGCAACTGAAGAAGTGCAATTTCTGCTGTTTAACTGTTGCATGAACAGTTTTTGTAATTAAGATAACTGGTGCATCCTTTTGCCCCCCAATATATCTCCTGCTTCAGTCATTTACCTTGAAAATATTTTTTCCTTCAAACTCTTCACTCTTGAGAGCTCAGCCTCAACTGGCAACTTTAAGTCATAAATAACCTGAAATTATGAAATACAATCTTAGGTTCCACTACACAGAAAACAGATTACACAGATTCTCATGACCTACAACATGACAAAGTCAGAACATGACACCTTTAATTTTATGGAAAAAAATCCCAAGAGTTTAGCTGATAGCCAACTCTCCAATAGATCTTCTTACCTTGCCAAGAATTAATGGCTGGTATGCTGTAATGTTAGCATGTAAACAGAAGTAGAAATCAGACATTCCTTTTGTTTCAACAGGAAGAAAGTGATTTCTAAGTAAGAAGACAGGCCTATGGGAGGACAGTGGCAGGTGCCAGTTCAAAAAAAAAAATCACACTGGTTAAGATGGAAGAAATGACAGGAAAGGAAAAAAAAGGAAGGATTAGACTTCTGGGTTAGGTGAGAGACTCACTTTCTTCACATGGAAAATGATGAATGGATGCAGGGCATGTGACTTTGAAAAGCACACTTCTTCAAAGACTAATGAGACCAATTATTCATTCTTTCTCTCAATATAAGAGCTATAAAGGCTGCAAATTAAATAACTGTGTGGTACATTTTGAAAGAACAGAGGGAGTTATTTTATATATACCTCATTTTAAATAGTAAAATGTGAATCTCACTGCCATGACATATGAACACATACATATAATAAAACACATACATGAACACAGCCATGCACACTGCCACAAGCTTTACAAAGGCATTCAAGGAGGTATGGCACAAGCTTATGACAGAACGTGATGATGTTTATTCAGTGTAGTGACCCTGATGTATCCTAGTGATTCTAAGATTGTTAACCTTCAACTTCCCATACTCACTAAATGCTCGGTTTCTTAGATGCTTCCCCAAGCATCTTCTCCTCTCTGCTGTCAGAGACAGGAGACTTCACAGGATGGATCTTTGGTCTGATACAGTATGGCAGGTAGCATGGGCTTCTATGAACAGCAGATATGATGGGAAGGAAGAATGAAAGTAAAGGCCTGGGACCAAGAAGATCAAGAAAGTGTGGCTATTAATTCTGGAGTAGTTCTCTGAGAAGGTTTGAGAGCTCTGGAATGGAAAAGGTTTGAGAGACTTCTGAACATCACCCTTTCACTGATCAGTACTGTGTCACAGTTTGCCTGTCCTCCCCCTCCATCTACTGTTTTAGACAGCAAGCTCTTCAAGACAAGAACCACCTTTTTTGCATCACATCAGTCACCAGATGCGTAAAAGTGGAGTAAGAATACAATACTGCAAAAACATCAGTACTAAAGTCAGCAAATCGAGATCACAGACACTTTCAATCCAATTTTGAATGAATTCCTTGAAAATAAATTATTTCACAGTACAAGAATGTAAGTACCTGAGCGAGATCACAACAGTTTCTTAGAGAATGTGAGAGTTTTAACTCCTTCACAGTCCTAATGGCACCAATCAAGTGCTTTTTCTTCTCTTCAATGACCTCTTTAGCTTTTGCAATACTAGCACTGTAGTCGTTGATGTTCTCCATCAATTCTGCAAACAATTTCCTTTTCCTGTATTAAAAACATTACTTTTCAGAATTTAATATGCACTCAGTTGTACAGATTCAAACGAACTGTAACACACAACTACCAGTCATAACACAACACAAAGTGGATACATCTCACACATCCGGATCCTCTTCCCCAAATAGTGGAAAGCAGAAGCATGGCAAACACACTCCACAACTGGAGGAACAACAAAAGTTAAGAGTTCACACTGAAAAGTCACTTTTCTAGAGAAATATTTTTTTATCAAATGTCAGAAGCACTCTCCCATTTAAGGCTCCTGATATTTCCAAACACATTGAGTTGAAAACTAAACAACTGGATTTTACAATTCAGTCCATTAAGATACCAGATCCCCTGCTCGAAGGCTCTTCTTGTAACCTAAGCTTTGACATCTCTCTCTTCCTTAAATCTGAAGATACAAATATTTTTGAAAACAAACAAACGAAGTGTCCTTCGGCTTCTATCAGCTTGAAAATTTGCAGAAAGTGAATTGAAAAAACCAAAGTTATTCCTGCTGTTAAACTGATCCTCCACTAATGACAGTATTAAAAAACCTTCAAAATTGAGCTTTTTAAGAAAATTAACATTATGACTATTTTTTCTTAAAGAGTAGAGTCTGCATAAGTTAAGTGTTTTCCAACCATGCAAACCAGCTCCAAGATGCCACAACGAAAGGGCAAAAAATACTGCGCAAAAATTAAACCCAGGTATTATGAAATAATGGCACAAGAGACTAAAATTTTAAGAATTCTTCTACCTGAATTAGAAACAGGTTCTTGATAAAAGTAGCTCACCCATGCCAAACTACAAAACTAGATTACTACCTTGAGAGCAGAGTAATAAGTTCATCAAGAGTTCTATCTGCAGCTTCTGTAACTTTGTCTCTTTCGTGCTTCACTTTCAACTCCAAGCATTCCAGCATCTGTTTTGTTCAATATGATAAAACATGCATTTATTATTTCATTATTCATGATTTTACTCTCACATGACTTTTTTTAAAATTCAGGACAGAAGCAATGAATAGTAAGATGGTGATTAATACTCCACAGAAAGAGTGACACTTAACCTGCTTACAGTTCATTACAGCCCTTTGTTTTCTCTAATTTCAAGTCAGCTGGCACTGTTTGGAACCTCCTCAACTGAAGCCTTTAGGTCTATGAGGCAAGAAACAGGAAGGCCTTGGGCCCACTGCCTCACTGTCCTTATTTGACATTCAAGCATAGCACCATGCACAAATAACTAGCACGCTGAGATTTCTAGTTTTTTAAAACCCACTGTGAGCATAAAGTGAAAATAAAATAAAAAATTCCACCTCTGGTTAAACATCAGTTTTGTCCCTATAGCTACATTTAAAGAAAAGACTATGGAAAAAGATATGCAACACTGCTTTGGCAATTCCAATCTTTGTTGAAAAGCTGTTGCAAGACCACTGTTGTACCCATGAGTTATTATATTAGAGCTGCTGAAACAGTACATTTTTACAAGATACTATTAGTATATCAGTATGAATTCAATATAGCTTTGCTTAACAGACAGATTGGCCACTGCAATGAAGTAAGTTAGAAAGGGAATGGAGAACAAGCTTTAAAGCATGATTACTAGAACTAAGCTTTTGAATCATTAAATACTTATATACCCGTGTATCTTACAATACAAATAAAATGTAAATAAGTGGCAAACACAGAACTGCAAGTTTTGCTACAGTACATTTAAAAAGAGTTAAAGTTTAAATAATTATCATTGATGAAGCTCAAAAGTTACTCAAAATCTAGTAACAGCATTATCTGGTATTTTAGGATTCTTCCTATGTTTTATACTGTGCATAAAAATGTATTACTTGATTTACATGTTTTTGCATATTCTGTCCATTATCTTTTTTACTCCTGTTGCCCATATAATTTCTTTTCTGCCTTTAAATCCAGAAAAAAGCACAGCAGAAGCAGAAAGCTAGCATAGTTGCTAGAGCAAAAACAAATGCTGAATTTAACCCTGATCCAAGGAAATACAAACTTAGTATTTAAAGACTGGCTTCATATGGTTCTGCTAAATATTCATATTGACATATTAACTTTAAATTATCCTGTGTACTCCTTTACAGACTACTCCTCTAAGCTATGGCCTGGAGTTTAAGGCTGTATATTCACAGAAATAGCATGAACAGTTGAAGGACAAAAGAGATACCTAAACAAAAGCAGTAAAAGCACATTTAAATAGCATGTTGACGTGTGACTACTCGTAACAAAAACCTTCAATAAAGGATATGATTTAATATTTCATGATTTATTTACGTGATTTTCACCCACCTTCTCTGCTTCATGGAAGTGGCCAAGATTACAAACAGCTATGCACAAAGCTTCCTCAATATCTTGTCCAGTGTTGTTCTCCTGAGGAAAGATTTGCTAATGAACACAAAGTTGCTTGTATGACTAAAAGACAAGATGGTTTGTAACCATTTGCCATTCTGATAGAGGCAACTGTGGGTGACTGATGTGTGTTAGTACTCTGAGCAGGTCTATAGTGGCCAACAGGCACAAAATACTTAGCTCACCTCAATTTCACTGAGAACATTTACACTGTAGTATTTATGGAACACATTCTAGAATTGTGTTTTAAAATACACAGTTTACTTGCACACACACACACAAAATGACAAGTACATGAAGGAAAAGCAAAATAAAATTACTAATGCAGAGGAAAGAAAACGTGGAAGACTGAAGAATGGGAATACTGCAGCCTAGAAAAAAGTGTTTAGGAATATCATCTGGGGAAAAAAAAAACCCCAAAAACATAGTAAGCTCCCAGTATTAGGTTGATGCAAGACAACCATTTTCAAATTTTAATGGGCACTATAACAAAACCACCTAAGAAACCATGACAGACATTTGCACATTATGATTCTTTCAAGGTCAGCATACAGGACAACGTCCACAGAACAAAACGTGACTGGCATTGGATGTATCATTTGTTTCCAGTTTACCCTGTCATATTAAAATATCCACAACATTAGCTCCCCTGGCCTAAACCTTCACAAACCTCATTCAGAAAGATCAGTTTAGGAAATTTAATAGAATGTTTAAAGACAGATCCCTTTGTTCAACAACCTTTTTGCCCTGAATTCTTGCCCAAAGGAGGTAGGCGTGAGCCTTGCAGCACTAAAAAAGAAGTACCAAACCCAATACTGTAAAGCCTGGGATGTGTAAGAAAAGCTAAACTCAAAATACATATTTTCACAGCCAGATGAGTAGAACTAATACTCTTCAGCTAGGATCCCATTCAGAGATTTGAGCTGCACTCATTTTGTCAAGTTATTTTAACACTGTAGCCGCACATCAGTTTGATGATAAGATGGAATAATAGCACATAACTATTAAAGGCTGCAGGGGTTTGTGTTTTAAGAAGTACTGTATTAACCATGCATATACAAATACAACAAGTGAGAATATAAGGAAATTCTGTGTTAACACACCATGTCAGCTGATGGAGTTAGAGCTGGTTCATCCTTCAGCCCACCATTTGAAGAGAACAGGTGATGAACATTTTTCTCTTCAGTATTGTGACCGAAGGGCCTGCAAAACAAAATCTTTTAAGGAAAAAAACCATGCATTTTAAATAAAATATCAAACTTTCTACAGATACTTTATATATGTATTCCAAAATTTATCATTAAATGCATTCACACCTGTTTTAGAAACAGTTGAATTCACACTGATACGCAGCAGATACCTCACTTCTCAAAACATTTGCTTTCTACTAGAATCCTCTTAGAAGTAACTATTTTTCATTTTACAATTTTTGCAAGGCTTAACAAAACCTTAATAGTTAGCAGTGATTCTTATCCTGAGTAAATGCACGTCTATTAACATTCCAGGATTAATTTTTCATTTGTTGCCCAAACCTTTTCTTTTCAGACAGTGATTGTGCTGTTAAAATCTTTAGAATACACAACAGATGATATCAAACCCGCCTACTGGCAACCTGTTAGGAAGGCTATTAAATTCAGTTGTATGATCATCCATGCTTGCTCTTCTGCAACAGCTGACAAGACTTTCACAAAAACATAAGAGCAGCCTCATTCCAGGAAGGAAGCATTGTGTTGTTCTTCCTGTGTTCATTTTGTTCCTTTTGACAGACTAAGAAGATCTCGAGAGCACTGCTGCAGACATCAACAACCATATATGAAATATTGAGTTTCTATTCCACTTTGGGCAAGGTTAGCAATGCATGCTACATGTGCCAAATTCAGAAGATAAATTTCCTACATCTTCCTTCCAGAACAGGACCTTTATGTAACAGATCTGAAAGAATTATCTGGGACTATCCTCCATTGTACAAACATTAATGTCAACAGCAACAGCAATGGAGGAAAAGACATCCAGTTTAAGACTTCTTTCAGGTTCACCTCGACTAGACAAATAAGCAAGAGAATGTAATTAGATGTGACAACACCGTAGAACATTGATAGCATGGATCTTTATACAGTTGTGACTGGTTACCTAAGCAGAAGGTGCAGTGGGATCAGCAGGGGGAGGGGGAAGGACACGTTTTAATGGTACAGTCCTTACTACCACAGCCCGGCATTTCTCTCCCCTTGAACCCTTATCAATGATTTACCACAGTGTTTAAAGCTTTCACACCTTCTCAAGGCAAACCAATTTGTTTCTTGTTGCCTCTCAATAAAACCGTATTTGTACTCAATGTCCTCCCACAGCACTAGACAACCATGCTGAGAACACATTAGTAAAGTTTAAAGAACACGTGCACACACACAAAAAAATCAGCCCAACCAAAATGTCTGCAAATGCTTACTTGGTCAAGTCCTCTCCCGGTCTGACACATGAATAGAGTCTGACACATAAAAAGAGTTCAGTAAAAGTTTACCTTGCTGCTCTTTCTGAGTTGCCACCACACAGCCCAAATTTAAAGTAAGTTCTGGTCTAGATTCAGAGAGAAAAAGGCAGTAAGTTCAAATACAGGGTTACAGCTAAGTCCCAGGAAAAAAAGTGTTCTATAAACCTGTTTTCCCGTTCAGCACCCACCCCCGCCCCTCATTTCAGTTAGACCAAGTTTCAAAACAAGAGCTATTAAATAGTGAGATCTAAGAAGTTCTAAGGAAAAAGCTTCCAAGCAGAAGTTCTGTAGCCATAAGTGCACCTTTGTAATAAATAAAAAACACTCCTAGTAAATGGAATACCGATTTCCTGTTTGCGCTTAGTATTTTTCTCACTACTAAGCAAAATTTGTAATATTGCATTACTGAACCAGACTCTACAAATTACTTTTGCAATGAAGTTTAATTGCAGGGCTTAAATGCCAAAGATTTGACTCATCTGCAGTTTGCAATAAATACTAAATCTGAATTTCATAAGACAAAAAAGTCTGGCAACACTCTAGCTTTTGCATAAATTTAAAGAAAAAGCACCTAATGTTTGTCTAAAATACAAATTTATGTGAAACAAATAGCATTAGCATGTCATAACACAGACTCACATGCATTTTACTAAATGTAGAAACAGAATTATGTTCATAATTCATGTATTAGTGGGCAAAGTGAAATTGTACTTTTTTAAAAATCTTTTAAGTCTTTATGTGGGAGCTGACAAAGTGTTCATATGCATCAGTTGCTTTCTCGTACATTGTGTGCAGACGAGGGTGGAACACAGCTGGCAACATGGGGCACTAATCAGAATTGTAAAAAAACACCTTCCTAAAGCCAGGCTTTGGACATCTCATGTGCACTACACAACAACACTGCATAATGAGAAATGCTGGGCAAGCAGGTGATCATAAAGTGTAGACCCTTAGCTCAGAGGGCACCTGAGTTGACTTTAATCACACTCAAAATCCTGTAACATCAGTATTCCAACTACATTGACTAGTGAACAGAAAGCTTTACATCAACTTACTTCTGTAGAAGAGAAACAAAAAAAGTCAGTGTCTTCATTCTTCACGTCACCATGCAATGCTGTAAAAACAAGCACAGAAAACTTCTGTAGGGCATCCTAATCCATGAGACAAGAGGAATACATGATCACAGGAGTAGTCTTCTAGATAGCATTCATCAAGTCAACACGAATCAGAGCACTGACTTTTTTACTGACAGAATTTGAAAGCTAGGAATAAAAGCCCAGATAAATAGATAGAGAAGTTATCTGGTAATCACAAGGTTGAGTTGCATGTAATGATCAGGGTATTATCTGCATCATTCGCTGTATTATGTTGCTACTACATTCAGGACAAGATAAACACAAATGAGGCAAAAAGACAAAAGCAACCACATATTCAAAAAGTGTACCTAAAGTACAGGAAAAAAATTGTTTCATAAAGAACCCATAAATACTATGTATTCAACAAAATCTTGGAGAAAAGCTACTTATGCAGAAAATCCCACAAAAATGAGGGTTTTTTTGAGAACAAACTTGTCAATAGTTTTGTCAAGAAAAACAGCAGGAGAGGAAGCAAAAGGTATTGATTGTTCTCCCTAACTACTGGAAATACATCAAATAACCAATGTGTTATTCAAAGGTGGCAGTACATCTACTACCCTTAACAGACCATATAAAATGCAAAATAATAGTGAAGAGTGCATACAAAAAACCTGCTGGAAATAAAAGATCCAAAAGCCTCACCTTCCACATTCAGAGCCTTTGACATATGACACAAATCACTGTTTCTCTGATTTGGTTCTGTAAAATCCTCTTCTAATAGCTTAGGAGATTGCCTTCAGAGGTAAAAGTAAAGATTTAAGATCATCAGGGATATCAATAAAAAAATAAATTCTGACTTTCAGCTCTCTTAGAACTAAGCTTGCCCACTTTACCAAATGACATTATGAAGAAGGTGCAGTTAACCAAACACACACACACCCCACACAACAAAAAATCTGCTATCCTCTTAACTGGAGAGGTACTTTAGCTCTACGATACTGAATACATCATACATAAAAGTAGTACTACAGCTTCTCTGTATGCAGTATTTCAGGTCACTAGAACCAGCACTAATAAATTATTATATAATCAATTTTAATTACAATAATTCTAGTTATTTAACTAAAAACAAACTGAATAGATTAACAGTGATTTAATTACTTGTAAAAGTACATTCAAATCAGTATAATGTATAAATAGCCAAGTAAGTCGTTATTCAATAAGTTGCAACTAAAATGTCTTTTTCCGTGGACCTACTACAAATGCTAGAGCTTTTCACAAACTGCGTATTTTTACTCACATACATTAAAAAAACGGACTCACTTGCAATTTTGCAGAATACAACCATTATTTTCTACATTTTCTCAATTCTATTTACTGAAAAATACACTGTAAGAACTTTTAAAGCCACTAATCTCAAAGACTCACATACCTCACAGCTTTCATTTTTCTTCTGTTAAGTTCTTTATTACTGTCATCCAACAAGTAGAATTCTTTTTTTCTATTCATGGTGTCTGACTTTGGGGGAAAGAGAAATGACAAATTCTCTACAACATAACCCAGTTCATCACTTAAGACAACATTTCAAACAATCTTTCAAATGCAACAGTGCAACAGAAGAGTGGTCTGCTTTGCACTACCCAGCTCCTCCACCCCAACCTTACCACTCCTGGTGTTCAAGCCTCCTTCCCCAGCACGTATGCTCCAAAGGATAACTTCTTACTGCAGTAACTCCATGCTGTAGAATCACACCCTGCTCGCAATCCACCACGTCTGCTAACCCCGACTCCTTTCCTTACGGACTGCTATCTGGCCACCTGGGTTTCACTTCTAGATTTACTTATACCCGGCAACTTCACCGCCTTCACCTGCCCTGTTCTCTTGTCCTACCCTCTTTTCCTTCTTTCACACCCTTTTTTTTTTTTGTTGGGTTTTTTTTTGTTTGGGTTTGTTTTGTTTTTTTTTTTTTTTGCTGCTCCGCGAGAGGTGCTCCTTCCCGCTCCCGGTCCAGGCGCCCTGCGGAGCAGGACGTACCGCGCACGGACGCTCGGAGCCGGCCGGGCCGGGGCTGCGCTGCTCCCGGCTGAGCGCGGTCAGCGAACAGGCGACCCCGCCCCTCACGCTGCCTCACGGAACCCCCCGCGCGCCAAAGCAGCCGTCCAATCGGGAGCCTTTTCAGCGCCGCCGCAGCCAATCAGGGCCGGGCGAGAGGGGAAGCGCGGCGCTTAATGGAGGCGCTGCCCGGCCTGGTCGCTCGGTGTTGTGCTGTGGGAGGAGGGGGCTTCCCTTACAGGGAGTGTGGTTCTCGGGTGCAGTGGTGTAAGTGCAGCCAGCAACCAAGTGCCACGCAGCCGCTCGCTCACTCCACCGCCAGAGGGATCGGGTAGAGAATCGGGAGGGGGAAAACGAGAAAATTCGTGCGTTTATATGCAGTTTAACGGGGAAAGCAAAACACGTGCACACGAGCAAGGCAAGGAATTAATTCAGTGCTTCCCATGGGCAGGCAGGTGTTCAGCCATCTCCAGGAGAGCAGGGCCTCGTGACACGCAGCGTTTGCTTAGGAAGACAAATGCCAGCACTCCAAACGATCGTCTTCTTTTTTCCACTTTAAATACTGAGTGTAATGTCATACAGTGTGGAATATCCCTTTGGTCAGTTGGGGTCATCTGTTCTTGCCGTGTCTCCTCCCCAGTCTCCTTGCCAGCGTGGCAATACAAAAAGCACAAAAGGCCTCAACTCTGTCTAAGCACTGCTCAGCCATAACAAAAACATTTCTATATTATTAACGCTCAGTTCAGCACAAATCCAAAACAGCCCCATGCCAGCCATACTGGTGAAGGAAATCAACTCTACCTCAGCCAAAACCAGCACACTGGGCTAAAAGCCATTAAGTTCATGCTTTGGGCTTGCTTTATTCTACGTGCATTTCCATTACTTGCAGAATAAGTAAGAGATGTTTTTGGAGTGTTTTACCACTTGTGTTTTGGTTGTTGTAAATGTAGCATGATACTCTTTAGCTATCTGTTTAATCACTTAGTAAAAAACGGCTAAGTTTTAAAACTAGAAATGCGTGGATTTTCCCCTGTTGATATCCAGGTGTTATAAACATAAATTTCTTGTCGGTAGAATTGCCTTGTTAAGGCTGAGGGTTTGACACACTTAAAGGATCTCAGACCCAGGAGAAGGTTAACAAAGCTTGGGGAGAAGGATGTACCACTGACAAGTGGACACAGGGAATGCAGAATTCACAAGCCACAAGGACATTTGGCAGAACTCCCCAAAAAAAGAAGAAACTAATAAAGGCAACTCAGCAATTGTGCAGGAATCAGCTGCAACTGGGAAAAGCATAATTCCAGTAGGGGGAGATTTCAACCATGACTCAGTGCCCACCAACTCAGCAAACCCACCAACTCAAGAGAAGAGAGTGACTGAGCATGCGGACTAATGGGCATGAGAAGAGAGAGAATGATTTAACCAGTAGAAGGTAGAATGCTAATCAGTAACAATGATGTATGTAGCTTGAAGCCGATAAACCCTGATTTATTTCTTTGCTGAAATGTATAAATGATGTAAAGTTTTTATGATTGCCAGCCTTTTGTGGGCTACCACTCAGCGTCCTGCTTTGCGCAGACTAGAATAAAGAAATAGAAATACCTCATCTTGGTGTGTAAATTGTTGTGACACTTCAGGCAGCAAGCCTGTATTTAGACACACTGCAACTTTTAGACCCATGCCAAGTCATGAACTAGACCAGCTTTCCAAGAAACAAGTTTACTAACAAAACCCAGTTTATTCACGTTTTTGCACTTTTTACGCAGTAATACTAGGATCTACTTTGCATCTATAATTTTAAATGTACTGAGTGCTTATTACATGTTTATTGACTCAGATAACAAGGTAGAGTTTGACAGGTTACACAAACCCTGCTCAAGGTTTTCTTAATAGCAGGGAGTACTGTAGTTGGTGTGGCCAAGGCAAACAGTCACTGCGAAGAAAAGAGCCAAAAGAGGAGAGTCTTGTCTGCTGAAAAGGCAGGAGAAGAATTTCGGGTGTAACGGGTAAGAAAGCATGAAGAAAATAGGAGTAAAGTTTAAAAATTATGCAATTTTATGGAGCTAGGCCCTCATCTGCTTTTTGGTAAAACACCCAAATCAGACAAACTTGCGTTGGTTTTGTTTATCTACACTTGAATGTGCCTGCTTTGTGAGGGCTGGAACTTTCCAGACCTTATCCTCATACTGATTCAGCGTGTAAATAATGTACCTCAGAAAGGAACAAATGAACCATCTCTCTCTGTCCTATAAGAGCTAAACCTCCTTCTCCTTATTCTGTTAATATCAGTCATCTTTCTTCTCAGATTCTCCAACCAGTTTTTGCAATGAAGAGATTTTTTTCAAAATGTATTTAGCTTTGGAAATTGCTTCTTTTACTTCCAAGTTGAGGAAAGGCTTATGCATCCAAAATTTTATCTTAATCTTCCTTGTTCTGTGTTAATTCCCCCATAAAATTTAACTCATAAACAGTTTCTTAGGAACATAACGAGTACAGCTGAGGGGTAGAATGTGGGGTGGTTGATGGCAGACCTGTTGTGGACGTAGCAGGGAAAGGGAAATGATAGGAAGGTTTGTCTCGGTTAGAGTTCTGAATGTAATTTTAAACGTTACCGATGTTTCTTAATTTTATCTGGTGCTGTTCGAAGTGCGAGGCTCTGTGAGAGTCGGTGTGTCTCATGTGAGTCCCCACGAGGTGGCAGCATGGCCTTACCCTGGGTGGGCCTCAGCCGCGGCACCAGCTTTGGACGTGGTAAAGACGGCGTTTGAAAGATACCGCTGAATAGAGGGGTGTCTTTTGTGTGAGCGCTGCCGTTATGTTTTAAAATCGTGGTCAAATGCGGTTTGAAAACGTGTGTTGGATTACAACGACCCCACGCAGCGCTACAGGCTGGGGGAAGAGTGGCTGAAAAGCTGCTCGGAGGAAAATGACCTGGGGGTGCTGAACATGAGCCAGCAGTGCCCAGGTGGCCAAGAAAGACAATGACATCCTGGCCAGTATCAGCAATAGTGTGGCCAGCAGGACCAGGGCAGTGATTGTCCCTCTGTACTCGACCCCGGTGAGGCCACACCTTGAATCCTGTGTTCGATTGTGGGCCCCTCATGACAAGGAAGACATCGAGATGCTGGAGCGTATCCAGAGAAGGGCAGCAGAGCTGGGGAAGGGTCCGGAGCACAAGTTTTATGAGGAGTGGCTGAGGGAGCTGGGGGTGTTTATCCTGGAGAAAAGGAGGTTCAGGGGGCACCTCATTGCTCTCTGCAACTACCTGAAAGGAGGTTGTAGCCAGGTGCGGTTGATGATCTTAGAGGTCTTTTCCAATCTAAAAGGTTCTGTGATTCTAGTCTATGATTCCATATTTTCTTGATACTCTTTCCAGGCAACTCTTATTTCTTCAAATGCGTAATGCATCCTCATTTCTCATTGTCTGTATCTTGTCTTTTGTCAGCAAGAATTTCTGCTTTCAAAATTCAGTTACTAAATGCACTAAAACTGGCCAGGTATGGGTGTGGTTTTTGTTTGTTTTGGTTTTGGTTTTGTTTTTTTATTTAGATGATGGATTCTCCAAATGTGTATCTTGGTTATTTGATATGTCATCACTATTGGATTTTTTTTCCTGTAGTAGAGCTGTGCTAAGCAGAAAGAGGGTTTTCCCCGAAATGCTGCGTGAGGGCTTGGAAAAGGAAGGATACCTGTTATGTTACTGCAGGTGGGGCCAAATGCTACAATTCACAAGTTTGTAGGCAGGGGTTGTGCAGATGCATTGTAAGTATGATTCCGTTAATTACATGGCATTAACAACTGGAGGTTTACATGTTAGACAAGTAATTTCAAGACTGTGGTGGTCTAAAAGAGAGACACTGATACCTGAGGGAAATGTGCTTAATCTGCTCGCCCACAGTTTCTGGCTCATAATACTTATAATTATTTTCTGAAGTATCACAGATTTAGGTTACTTACACTATGAAAGAGATTAAACTTCAAGATGATCAGGTTTTTTGTTAGCCAGGATGTTCATGTTTGTGATTTCTAGAGTTACCAATGTGCAAAATTTCTGCTCTAACACTACAGCTGGTATTTTCTTCAGTGAAATTTCTATCATTATAAATAGTTAATTTTTACAGCTGTAGTAAATGGCAACACACTCAAAAATTGAAAGTTATTGCTTACTCATCTTCAATTAATACACTGCTTTTATCACTGTGGCTAAAATGACTTTTTATGACCAGTTAAAGTTGATCTAAACCAGTGCTGTTGCTGAAAGGATAGGTTTTGCTTTTTTCTCATCCCAGGTGTGTGTTCACCCTTTTCTTGTATTGCCACTAGTGTTTCTGGTGCCATACAGTGAGCTGGATGTATAGGTTGCTGTTGAGTAACCACTTAGTTCCTTCATAATTCATACTGAGAGCCTTCGACCCTTGCATTTAACAATGCAGTCAGTGGCTGTTCTTGCATGGGCTTAGTAGTACCAGTACCCAAAAACCATTTAGCAGTGGTTATTAGGTGCTTATATTTAGTAGCTGTTGTTTATCTAGTTTTCTATGAATGAAATTATTTGCAAAGTATGCCAGATACTTTCTTCTCATCCACCCTGTTGGTTAAAACAAACAAAAAAATCTGTAAATGTAATGGTGGACAGTTTTGGTCCTAGGTACTTCTGTGGCACTGGTACTGAACTCACTCTGATTCTTATCTCTAGAGAATCTTTTTTTTTCTCTCTTAAGCACAGTGTAGGAAATCTGCTGAGTCTGTTTTCAGATATGTTAATGGTAAAAATATGACATGAAAATTGATAGGGATAAGGGTGTTTAGTTGAAAGTACTATTGTGACTTTTGATAAGACACCTTTAATGCTTGAATCAAGCTTTCATCCTTTAAAATTCCCCCCCAAGTTTTTTACTGTAAGGATAACACAGTACTTTTTGATCTAAATTCCATCCCTATTTATCATGTAGGGAAGTAGCAGTCAGAGTTAGCCTTCTCCATTGTGCTCAGCTGCTGAATTTGGAAGCCTGACAGAAGTGAGACTGTAGAAGCACCATCTCTCCAGGTCCAGTAGTGAGGTGTGTGTATCCCCAATTTTAATTTACTCTTGAAAAGACTACAGTGCACCTTGGTTACATAGTATAAGTAGGGATCTCTGGAAATAAAAACTTATTAAACAAACAGAAAATTTTTTTCTGACCTTAGCTTTCAACCTCTGGAACTCAGTATGTCTGTAGCAAGGCACAGATTTGGGCTCCAGTGCAGGAATGAGTATCAGATAGAGAGATTGCTGTATCCTGTGGGATCTGACTGAAGCCTCTGTGTGGGCACTGAAGTTTGTTTGGGGGTCTTTCAATTACATTTATGTGTATGGAGAGCTATAAAAGATGTTGAAATTTTTTTGCAGATCAGCCACTGTTAAGTCTCACTGAAGATGAAATTCTGTCTCTAGGCAAACCAAGGTTTCTCTTTTGTTCTTTAGATCTTTAAGAGGCTTGGTTTCACAGCAAAAGTCCTATCTGAAATTACTGATGAATTATTCTTTCCTGTCTAAATTTTTGGAGCATAAATTATTGCTTAGTTGGTATAATGGGGGCGGGGGAAGTCTAGGTTTTTAGGGTCTAAACACGTAGCTAAGAGGAACATGCTGGTGAGCAGGCTTGTTATTTGTTTTTAGCCTATCATATAATGTAACTTTAGGGTCATCCTTTATTGCTTAAGCAATTCCAAAACACAGCTTCAAAAATATTAAAGGTTCATGGAGCCTTCAGGAGACTAGCAGTATTTGAATAACATGTGAACCCAACATTGACAAATGGTAAGCAATACTTTTTGGAAGGCAATATTTCAGCTGCATACATGCTTGTGTAGTCCAGAATTACTATAAACTTTCCAGGAAAAAACCAGAATGGCTCTCTGTGCCGCTGCTTTCAGAAACCGAATGAGATGATAGGCAAAAGTTTATATTGATTCCATAGTCTGTGGAATATAACATTGCAGAAAATAATGAAATACACTACGCTGCCAAGGCTGCATGTAGTTTTGACCACCGTATTTCTGCTCATGAATAGAAAGAACTGCTCCAGCTATGTTTATGGAGTTGGTTTGCAAGAGAGTGAACACATGGTAACCCGGGGAACCAGGCTCCTTGGTAAACTTTACAGTGCACACTGAGGCACTTCTCCTGTTAATGCTGTCAGAACTATTTGAATCCAAGGTAGTTATGTGCATATTGCATCTGCATCCTTCGTTGTAGTATGTTTATTATTGAGAGACAGAGATGAAAATTTGCCTGTCACAAGTGGAGGTGGTGGAAGCAAAGGCTTAGGAAGAGCATAACCACTCTGGAAAACAGGCATGACCTCTTGTATCCATAGAGAGTGCATATGGAAAACGTGCTGAAGGAATGTTTGGTTCATCACCTACATTGAGCCTTTGAATGCAAAGGTTATGGGTAGTCAGAATGTCTCACCTGAAATGGACATTTCTTCTCTCAGTTCTCCTGTGGGGTATTTCTAAGCCAACAGCTGTGCACTGTAGGCCCTGCTGGAAGGTGGGATAAATGCGGTGATCTTTTCCTATGATAAAGAGTACTCCCATCAAATTATGTTTTTGTTAAGAAACAAATTTATTAAAAGATTTTTTTTAATCACCTATGTGAGATGAAAGTGAAGAGATCAGCAGTATTCTTTCAGTGCCTGTACACAGTTTCAGCAGTTCAAGATGCAAATATGCAATGAGCTTCCCTTCACAGCAGAGTGTTGCAAATATGATTTCCCATGTGTGTCTGTATAAACCTCCCAGCATCCTCCTAAACTGCCCAGGTTTGATGTCCCTTACTGGACCACTGTGTAAGACACAACCACTAGCTTCTTCATTTTTTATAACCAATATGTAAGAAAATTGTTGATTTCTTAAGAAGGCATTTAGAGGACTTAGTAGTTAGAATTCATAATGCGTTGAAAATGGATATTGATGAAGGAAGAGTATGGATTATTTCTGCAGTTCATAAGGCTTTGTGTGATGGTTATGAGCTTGGATATTGAGACCACTGAAATGACAGTTTAGTAACATATTCCTCCACTAACTCCTTGTATGATCTTGAGCTAGTTAGTTATTTGATCATCAATTCCCCTTGTCTACTTTGGTTATTTTGTAATGTTTTCTCCAAAACTGAAGGCAAAGGAGTTGGAAAAGCTATTAGGATGAAAAATATCACATACTATTGGTTCTGAATTATGTTGCTTTACCGATAAAAGTGATGCTGTTTATAAAGAACAGGATTACCACCCTGTGGCACATCCATTCCAATACCTGTCATTGTAATTACTATCAAATTAATTCTGCCTATTCTGGGAAAAATAAAGTATTTTACTGGAAGGTACTCTGTGTCTTAAGGTTTTTGTGTTATTCATGCATAAAGAAAAAGGAATGAAATCAGTGACAAATGGAGAATCTAAATTTGAAGTGACTGCTAAGTGAATGGGGCACATTCTCAGGACTGTGAGTGTTCTAATTTTCAGTCTACACAAGGTATAATATTAAAAGTCCAAGAAACACTGTATTTGTGGTTTCATGGAGAGATATGATTGTATGCCTCTTCTACCTGCTGTTCCTAGAAATTATCTTTGTATTGTTCATTTTTTTTGGGGTGTACATCTGCTATTTGAGAGAGTGTGAAGCATTGCTGCTGTCTATATAGCACATGACCATTAATATACCCAGAGCTTTTGTGGAGTAAAAAAAAAAAACCACAAAAAACCCCCGCTGTATTTTAAGTCTCACTTCCTTTCAAAATACAAGAAAATGTAATGAACAGAAAGTCTTTTTGTTTACTTTGGCTGGTATAGCTGTCTGCTTCATGTTTCATGTACTTATCTGTTTTTCTGATTTTTTTTTTTCTGGGATACTAATGGGAATGTCTGTTTAAAAACTTTTATTGATGAAAAAGCTATTTTTTAGTACATTCATATAATACTGAGCATAAAATTGAAGTTGATAATCACAAGTAAGGAAAAATTGCTCCAAATCACTTCCAGGAGAATACACATTTGTCCTTTGTGTTTGAAGGTAAAAGTCACTGTGAATAATTAGAAATACACAGAGATTTCTGTAAGAAAAGGCTATAACTCTTAGAATGGGTGTCACTGATGGACAGAGTACAGGATAGAGTATTCTGTAAGAACATGAACAGGCACAATTGTTCATTCCTTCTAAGAAATATAAGAACCAGAAGGCACCTGATGAAATGATATAATGACAGACATATTAAGCAAGAAGCACTTTTGAAAACAATCCATAATTTAACACTAAAAACTACTTACTACAGGATTATAAATGTATTAAAATATGATCGGTCAATTTTATGGTCCATGAATTAGACCATAAATTAGTAGTTACATTAGTAGTTAAAAAGTGGTTAAAAAGGATGGTGCACACATGGTCTATTAGTCTAGACTCTGTTAGTCTTTCAGGACTCACAGCAAGAGACTTTACTAGGGAAACACCATTCCATACTGGCCTATTTTTATATGTTTGCTCTAAACACCCACTTATGGCCACATCTGGAATTGTCTCTTTGTATGGACCAATATATTTTTGCTTTTGTTTCCATGCTGGTGGATTCTGACCCCAAGAATCTAATAAAGGTTTAATACAGAGTTAATATTACATAGTAATACTGTGATTTTGGAGAATCAAATTCAGCCATGGCACAAGATGATTAAGTGTACAAACAATAAAATTTTAACATACATATACTTATTTCAGGTGTGTGGTTAGTTTTGAATACATAGCTTAAAGGCATTTGTGACTAGTGCATTTGTGCATTTGTGTTAGCAGTGACTAAGTAGTTATACATCATCTGTTTGATAGCATCACTAAAATACATTTTGAGCTTTGGTGTATTGCCTGGTTGGGTAAACATTCCAATGAACATATTGGCTAATACATTGACTTTAGCAAAGATGACGCTGTTTGAGTTGAGAATGGGAAAAATCTTCTTTCACATGAAGATGTAATCTTTCCAATACAGGCTGTTGGCTTGCTGATGGAATGCAGTGGGGAATCATGAAGACCAATATGGTAGTTGTTCTGGCACCTTATTTAATTCAGACAAGAACTTTTTTGTGAATACTTAAAATGTGCCTCAAGTTTGTAGCATTTTAGAGAACATATAATGAAAATTTATGACATATTCTTGATCAAGGGATAAAAAAACTTGAGCATTTTCCAGTGTCTGTCTTCTGTGAAGGAAAGGCTTTGCTGGATTTTCTCTCCATGTTATTTTCTCAGTTTTTTGAGTCA
The DNA here is from genome assembly GCF_025592945.1 of Manacus candei. Classification (NCBI taxonomy): domain Eukaryota; kingdom Metazoa; phylum Chordata; class Aves; order Passeriformes; family Pipridae; genus Manacus; species Manacus candei. Next base: position 37,219,913 of record NW_026138062.1, read on the forward strand.
CACTTGTCAGGCTGAAACAATGCGTGGAAGCTCTTCCCTGTAAGTTGCCTATATTCCAGGAATCCCTGGAGTTCTAAATGGAAAATGTGAAACCTGTTCTTCTAAACTGAACAACATAGACAGCCAGATTGGAGTGGTAGAGCAGTGACTGGAAAGTGGAGAAAAACAAATCCAAAGTTTTCAAGCAGACTTCAGTTAAAATAATGGAAAATTCTAGGATAGACTCAGAAATGCTAGAAATTCTTCAGGGTATATTTCCATGTATTTACGAAGTGGAGCTAAGTCACATTCCAGGCAAAGTTGATCAGTTCATCTGTGGTCAGTTGTTTGCAGTCTTTCCAAGCAGGTCATAGGTCTAAAAGTTCTGGACACATGTTTACAATCCCAAATCAAGTTGTTCTTTTCCTGGACTTGCTAATGAGTCCAGAAAAGAGCCTACACATTGGTTTGAAAGTGTAGTTGGTTGGGTTTGGTTTTTTGTGTGTGGTTTTTTGTTTCTTTGGGGTTTTGTTTGTTTGTTTTTGTCAGATGCTTTAAAAAAAAAAAATCTGTCTCAGGTGGGGTTTTGCATGGAGTTTGCAGTTGAGGAATATCATTAGGTAAGACAGGTTGGCTCAGCAGCTTCTGGATGAGGACTTGGAGGGAGATTACTTGAGAATGTACAAGATAAGATCTATGGTGTTTGTGATAGTGTAGGTGGGAAGAAAGGACTTAAGGAGAGAAAGCTTGATAAAAAGTGTATTCATCCCTGCCCAAAATAAGTCTACTGAAAATATTACCTAGTTTTATTTGCTTTGTTTTTTGTTTTCTGCTGATGTAGCAGTAGAAACTCTTCTTCGGAGTGATAAGAGCCTCTGCATTTTAATAATTTTTGAAGCTAATAAGAGTATTGTATTTTCCAGGCTTCCTATAGTATTATTTAAAGGTATAGCTTCAAAAGGAGTTCCAAAGCTTATACAGAATACTGTTAAGCTAGTGTTGCTTTCCATTATAATGGTTGTTTTGATAAGACTGGGAAGAAATGAAGATGGCAAAAGAGGAGCATGACTTCACTGGATTCTTTCTGGAAGATTCTTGAAGACATCGCAAGAAAAGGTTTGAAAGCATGTTGTGTCTGGCTTACTTTCTCCCCCTTGTCACCCAGCTGAGACCCTCTGAAGAAAACCAGGACCATAAGAATTCTGAGCAGAAATGACCATGCAGAATAATGTTTTCCAAATGGGGCTGGTTCCCTGCAAGCACTCCACGAGTGGAGTTTCAGCCCTTTTTGAGTCCTACTTATGTATAAACTGACTTGCCTAACCATTAGTTGTGAGTAAGCTGACAAGAATGACATGGGACCCAGAGAAGTGGAGAATACCAGCTCTCTGCTACTTGTGATGAAGAATTATTATGTCTGCAACTGTAATAGGCATTCTCTATGTCACCTCAAAGGTCAGTTTATAAGCATGTGGATTCCTAAATCTGTGCAACCTGGATGTGATTCATCTGACTACCCTCTTGTATTAGTTAAGAAGAGAAGACACTTTTAGAAAACAGGTCTTTGCGTTCTCAGGGAGATGTCTAAAGCAGGACCGATGAATCACGCTTAAAAGTTACTGCTTTTCTCTACTGACTATAAAGGTAACTTAGAGAGACAGCCGAGACACCTACCTTACAACCTTTCGCTGAGATGAATTCTGTCCAAATGGTTCTGCTATCTAATAATGTGTCTGGAAAAGTATTTTCTGCAGTCTGTACAAGTTCTTTTGCATTCTGTCCATGCACATTAGCCATGTCCTGGGTATGGGATTTATAAATGCTTTCAAGCGTGACTGAGAAAAGACCAAAGTGCTACTGGTTACTACAGACAAAATTTTGAAGCAGTGTGCAGAAGTGCCAAGGGTGCCTGAAATCTCAGTTGCTACAAAAAAAACGAAAGGTTTCATTTTATGCTCATCCAGCAGCTGACTTTTCAGAGTTGAATTAATTCAACCCGAATGGTAAAATAATCTGACCACAGGGAGCGTACTTACAGGGTATCTTTCTTTTAGCAGAGTAGCTAAAAGAGCATTTTTCAGTCTGCTGTATTAAAGAGACTATCTTCATGCTCCACAAATCATGTGTTTTTATCCAGTCTGATGGCAGGCTTCAGAATTATTGTTCTGGTATGGGAATTTAAAGAACATTATTTTAAAAAATATTCACCTTATAGCTTTTTTTTTTTTTTTTTCCAAAAAAATAAAAGGGATTGTGACACTATTATTGATTTCTCTCTTTTGAGTTTAAAAAATAGGACCTATACTGTAAATTTATTTGCAAGTTGTAGTTTGGATTAATATAACAGCAGTTCTAGAAGCATACAATTAAATTAATAACATTAACTGGAATTACGTGTCAGCTTTTTGCCAGGTTTTGCAAAAGATAGTAAAAATTAGTTCGGTCAGCTTAGCTTTTACTTATTTTCTTTGTTTCTTTGTTTCATTGTGTTTTCTATTTGTAATTATTACTGTAATTAGTTGATAAAGGTTTATGGCAAACAATTAATAAAAGGCCATGGACACGAAAAGCTTGTTTGTGTTTTTCTAATAAGATATAGCACTTGCTTTCAAAATGATTCAAGTGGCAGGTTATGTAAACATTTCTATTTCTGATCCTTCTAAGGCTTTTGTCTCTTGTCTGTTAAGTGTTTTGTGGGGGAAAACATGATCATGAAGTCGGCAATCTGCCTGGGATTTCAGAGTGGTATGAAAATAAATAATTACACATGATGAAAACATTTAGGATATTACATTGCGATCATTTCATGTCACTGGCAGACGCATTTCAGGAAGAAAAACAAAATTACATAAAGTCTAGTGGTACAGTAAACAAGGGGATTTAAAGACTGATGGATATCCCTGTTTGTTCTCTCCTTAGGATAAAGTATCCACTGTAATACTTTAAAATTAGCTTTTCTTTTTTTTTTTTGTCCACAACAGAGAAATCTGCAGGTGACTGATAAATAGCCAGAGTCTGACAGTCTGTAATAACTCTTCCTTGGAACAGAAGACCTAATTTCATAGAAGGATTTCCCTCCAAGATTACCTAAATTTGTAAACATCTTACCTTGGTCACCTACCTAATCATTAGGAGGAACAAAGCTGCTCAGTTCCAGGTTCCAGGCCTGACTAGTACAGTGTCTTTGTAATATTCATAATTCCCTTCAGAATCCAAATGTATCTGATATTTCCCTTTATTTATGTCTTTTATCCTTGCTCTGACTGCAGTGCTAATACTCATCGGAGCTTCTGCTCAGAAGGAAAGTTTGAGTTCTGTGCTGCATCAAAGGAGAAAGTGAAAATGCTCGTTAAAGGACAAGGTGACCTAATTTAATGTAATTATTCTACTGTGTTAAAAATAGCTTAGACGTGTCTGGTTTTGAGAAGTATTGCACTTCCAGAAGACTAGTAGAAGACAGTGGCATTAGCACTTTAATGAAATAATGCCTATGCCCATATGTGTATGGAAACAGAAGCTTTTGACAGTTCCTATGTAGTTAAATATGTTAACTTTTATTATTTATCTTTCCCTCTGACCTTATAAACTTGAAGACTTTTTTAAACAAAGTTCAAGAAATGTTGTTACCTCCTTGGTTTTGGTCAGCCTTTGTGCTTAGAAACCCTTGGAGTCAGGAGTGCTGCTTTCACTTGTCTTTTAGTGTGAACCTGCTTTAGTATCATTAGAGTCCCCTTGGTTTCTCCCATTTGGGAAACTGCATACTACTGAGTGAGAGATATAGGATCTCTGCTTCACATTGATCTTACCCTGAATTAGTCAGCTTTTGGCCAGAGAAAGTAGAGTGACTGAACACATTTTCTCTTTGAAAGAAGCAGAGGAGCTGCCCCATCAGTAAGGAGTCATGGAAAAAACCAGGTTATTCATAATGAGAAGTTGTTTGCACTAATTTGTGACAAACACGTGAGGACATACAGATTTCATTTACAGGGGTGGCTCTTCTGGGCTTTGTCTTCAACAATAACATGGAAGATAATGGGTATTGGACACTATGTTCATGCAAAGTGATGCAGTTAGATTCACTTCAGAGAAAGGCAGGAAGTCTTCAGGGTTGGGTGCTTAATGGTGCAATAGGTTTCTGGGAAAGACAAATAGTTTGCTGTATAGAAGTAACATTTCCTCTCCTGCCTGTGCCATATCTCCTCTGTGACCTACCTGTTCTCCAGGTAACAGCCTTTTTCAGATGTTGTCGTGTCCCAAGACCATTAGTGGATGTCCTCAACTAAGATGTAAACTGTGTCTGTAGATGTTCTGTGAAAGATTTTGAAATTATGCAGTTTAGAAATTACAAAGTAAATAGGAGTTCATAATAGTGCATTATTGTGAGCAAGGTAAGTATCATCTGAAAGATCCATAGTGTACTTTTTCTGTTTGGCAGATCTCACTGCTCTTTTATGCCAGTTTTGGGGAAGAACATGAAGAAAAAGATGGACTGGTTGGATGGTGTGCCAGGGAAAGCAGCCAGACTTGTCAGGGGACAGGAAATGACAGCCAATGAAAAGAAAATGAAAGGAACACAAATAACAGTGAAAATTTAGACTTTAGCTGAAACACAGACTAGTTAGGTTAAATACTGTGGAAAAGTTCAAATGTTAAGGAGAGATAAGCACTTAATGAGATAATTGATATTTGAAACTACTGCACACCTTAAGAATATATTAAAACCACATTTCCAGGAACAATATTTGACCCTAGTTTAGAGCAAGGTGTTGGACCATAACCTTTTAATATTTTTTTTCTACATACAACTACCTACAAGGCAAAAGGCAAAAACTCAGAGCACCACTTCATAACAGTAGCTGTACTGGTTTTGGCTGGGATAGAGTTAAATTGCTTCATAGTAGCTGATATGGACTGTGTTTTGGATTTATGCTGGAAATAGTGTTGATAACACAGGGATGTTTTTGTTATTGCTGAGCTAGCCTTACACAAAGCCAAGGCCTTTTCTGCCTCTCACCTCATCCCACTAGTGAGTGGTCGGGGGTACACAAGGAGCTGGGAAAGGATGCAGCCAGGATAGCTGACCCCAACTGACCAAAGGGAGGTTCCAGACCATGTGGTGTCATGGTCAGCAGTAAAACTAGAGGGGGAGGTTGGCCAGGGGGGTTGCTTCTCTGGGACTGGCAGGGTCAGTAGGTGGTGAGGAACTGTTTTCATTTGCATCACTTGTCTGTCTTGGGGTTTATTTTTTTTATTTTTTGTTTTTTCCTTACAGTTATGATTACTGTTGTTATTAATTTTCAGCTACTAAGCTGTCTTTATCTCAACCTACACATTTTCTCACTTTTACCCTTCTGATTCCCTCCCCTATTCCACCAGCAGGAGAGAGTGAGCGAGTGTTAAACCAAAAACTGCATCTTTACAGCATCAGACCAAAGATTGAACTAAGCTGCTAAATCAGCATGACCAAGTACCTCTCTGGAGTGCCTGTAGGTTAGTGCAAGCTCCGTGGGGAGCAAACAGGGGGAGTTATAGCACTGCTTCTACCTGCAGGGTTAAATCTCATTGTGACCACGGCAACATGGTGGGATAGCTGCAGTGGATTGGAAAAACAAGCTAGGAAGACCAGAAGGAAGAGTACAAGAATATGATGGACAAACTAGAACAAGTCCACAAAGGACCATGAAGATGATTAAGCACTTGAAGAATCTTCCATATGAGGAGAGGCTTAGAAAGTTACAACTTTTTATCCTGGAGAAGACTCAGGGGTCTTAATCAGTGTTTATATCTGATGGGAGGGAATAAGGATGATGGAGCTAGAGGCTTCTCAGTGGTTTACAGTGACAAGAGGTAATGTGCACAAGTGGAAAAATTGGGAATTCTGTTTGAACGTAACAAAAAGCTTTCTTACTGTAAAGTGGTCAAACATTAGAAAAGGTTGCTCAGAGATTGTAAAGTCACCCTCCTTGAAGATATTCAAAACCCAGATGTGCACAACCTGTTCTAGGTGACCTTGCTTTGAGCAGGTATGTTGGAGTAGATACCTCCAGAGGTCCCTTCCAACATATCCCAATCTGCGATTCTGTCAAGTAGTGGTAAATAGTGGGTGCATGGAGAAACATGAGAGGTACACACTGCACCTTTTCCTGGTTTGTCCTTTTAGCTTCTGGAATCAGTAGGTTAGACATTAATAATGTTTAATAGTCATTGATAGATCTTCTCTGCATAAACCTGTTTAATTATTTTAAACCCATTTATACATATAATGTCTCTGGCATGTAGTGATAATGAATGCCACAATCTGATTATGCAAAACATAATTCATGCAGCCAGAACTATTAAACCAGGCCAGTGAATTCCCCAAAGCACTAAGTTCTTAGCCATTGGTATTGGTAGGAAGGTTGCATGGGAATCAGATGGAGAATGTGACTTTCTGTACTAACTAAACACTTAGGTCCTTTTAATATTCAATGCCTTTTGTTTGCAGTTGCAAATCACTGAGAAAATCTGGTCTGCTGCTGTATTTTCTTCACTTTTATCTCTCTGCTCCTTCTTTCCCTTCACTGTCTTTTAAAGGCTTCTGTCTTGTTTTTGTAGCATTTCCCTCCGTGGTGTAACTGTGAACTGCTAATGGAGCTATTTTCACTCCAGTACATGCCCTTCCTGAACCACTAATATGACTGCTTTTGATGAGAGAGTTTTTATTCCAGATGACTTTCATGTACTTTAAAGATGATATTCCAGCAAAGGAGGAGTTAGGACTGTGGGAAAATAATGTTGGATGAACTGACCTCGTGTCTGTGAAGCTCTCTGCAACCATGTAAAATGCTAACACATAAAAAAAAAGGTTATAGGTGAATTTCTTGAGATCTTGATATTTATCTATGGCTACGTATATGTATTGTGCCATCTCACACATTTGAAAGCCTTTCTGTAAAGCCACGTGAATTTAAAAGAATACAGTGCAAAGACTAATATTTGAATGTGTTTATACTTTGACAACACCATCTAATTCATATATTGAGTTACAATCTTATACAACTGCTCTTAAAGCTTTCCTCAAACAATACAAAATGAATAACTAATGAATTTTCAATAATGTAAAAAATAAACTATGCTTCTAAAAATGCTTGAAATGCCATTTAAATTACTAAAGCTGTTTTTTTACTGCTACAGTTACTGCGATCACTACCAAAAATAACAAAGCTTTGTAACTGGTCCTGATCCAGTTGAAGTAAAGATTGTTTTTGCATGAAAGAACCTGGGTAAGGATTAACTTGAGTTATATTGGATGCAATCCATATTGTTTTTTAAAATGAGCTATCATTATGAACTTTAATTTCTTGCATTTCTTTTCACTAGTTTGGAACATTATTGTTTTGTTTAACTTAATGTATTAGGAAGTACTCCAGCTCTTTTTGTCCAATTTTTAAAATTACTTGAATTTTAGAAAAAAATTAGAAAAATAAGAAACAAATGTGTGAAATAGAGCAAGACAGAAATTGTATTAGAAAGGCTGGACTCTGTCAAAGTTCCATGCATTATGTAGGAGGTGCATGGCTGGCTGTGGAAGTTAAGTCTACTCATTTGGCCTTTAGCTTGGGCTCAGCTCTGTAGCCACGGCTCTCGTGGGCCTGTGTAATTCAAGCCATTATGTTCTGTATGAAATTGTAGGTTTCCCTGCCTGTCCCCACATGACTGTCTTAGTTAGCTGTTTATGGTGCCACAAGTTGGGCTGCAGGTGTGCTACCCAGTCTGATTCACTTCTGTCCTTGTTACACCCAGGTCTGCTAGTTCTGCTCACACTGAGGCCAATGGAAAGAAAGGCAGAAGGGCCCGTATGTGAGAATTTATGTGCGAGAGCCTGCGATGGGGCATTTGTTTCAAAGACTGCACTTCAACATTAGTGTAGTCCTTTCAGCAAAATTGAAGTGTCTATAGAGGCAGCTTTGGAGAAAGAGGCTTCACTAGGAAAAACTAAAAAAAATAGAGGGACTAGGATTAGGAATATTTCCTTTGAAAATCTTTCCCTTCATTACACTAACAAGGGGATGAGGTACATGCACAACAGCCAAAACCAGACACGGAGGTGGTAACCCAATGTCCTACAGAGCCACAAAGCATTAATAGCATTACCTTCACACGTTTCCTTTTCCTCTGGCCCTTCGTGAGTCTGCTGATTTGTAAATTTCAAGATGGCCAGTGTGCAGGGAGCACTGCTTTCCCAGAGCTGAAGCAGATGGATATTTTCAACCTAAGGGACAAGGGAGGGCTGGAGTAAGTATCCTGTGTTGTCCATATGGAGAAGGTCAGAAAGCATCTCTCAGCATTTCCACCATCAAAATCTTCCTGGTGGGAGCTCTGTTGCTTGGACAGAGCAAGAAAGCTGGCCTGCTGTGCTGGAGAGATGAGAAGAGCATGCACAAGTCCAGCAACATGCTAGTACTGGCTGTCAGAGCTGATCGGGCTTGCATAGAAGCCACTCAGTATGTTCTCATAGCTCAGGACAGTGCACTGCATACCCCAAGAATACTGCTGTACATAAGGCCCAGGAGAAGACCTTTGCGAAGAAACTGGGAGGTAGAATAGGTTAGGAGGGACAAGCATTGGGAATTAATCCACTTTTTTTTCTCTGAAAGCTTTATTTTAAAAAAACTACGAAAAGAAGGCAGTCCACTACATCTCTGTGGAGAAACAAAAGACACAATCTTTTTGAAACAATTGTCCCTTTGGCAGCATTTCCTCTCAGAGCTAGTTTAAGCACTGTTATGTTGCTGTACGCTGTGGCTTCCAGCACTCAGCTTGTTGCAGGAGAGAGAACCAACACGCAAGGGGATGGATTTTCATAAATGTATCCTACCACTTATAAATACACATAAGAAATTTAGCAGCTAGCAAAATCTAATCTAGTCTAATCTAATCTAATCTAATCTAATGTTTAGCATGGATTTTTCATTTAAAAAATAGGAAGAAGAAAATTACCTTTACTGTCACAATATCAGGCATCAAAGATTGGACTGGGTAAGGAGAAGATCACTGTTATTGCCCAAAAGTTTTGGATTAATTTTTCTTGTTCTACTAAGAGATTTACTATATTTTTATTCTCTGTGATATCTTTTTTCATCTTACATAACTCATGTGAAACTGTTTTATTCATGGTGAAAAATGAACACAGGGAGGAGAGAGAAGGTTCAGGAAGAAAAGTAAATAAACAGAAGATTCCATATAAACTCTTGTAATATCAGGCAGGCCATATTAAGTAGTAACTATAGAAGCATAAAGAAAATAATTACAGGTGGAGTAGCATACTTCTTATTGCATGAAGGTGAAAAAGTTCTCGAAATACTGAGTCTGCCAGAGTCTACCAACCACTCAGGAACTAACTGCCCTTTAGAAAAGTGAACAATGCACAAAGATGTACAAAATATTGTCAGATCAGTCCTGTAGCAGACAATCCATTGGGAGCAGGTTTTTGTCCTGTTAATGTAAAATTGCCTGTCTGTAAGGCAGCAGGGAGTTTTTCTCCAGCAGTTTAGGTATAGCTGTCTCCAGCAGGCTTGTGAAGAGCACGGGATTCATGTGCAGAGTTGAGGGATCTTATAGGAGCTTTCTCAGTGGGCTGCTGTCTGCGGTCTCACTACTCCTACAATCTTAATATGTAACATCTTGAAAGCATTCCCCAGATACTGGAGGATTTAGAACAAAACATTTGATCAAAATGATAAATTTGGTAATGAGCTGGTTGAGTGTCAGAATCAACAATGAAGACAGTCTAACAAGGGAGTTTTACTGAAAACATACACAGCTATATGCAGTCAAGTTTATTGTTAGCTGTGCAGTGATCAAACTGGTTTTGCAAACTAAACTGGATCTGCAGTTTTGCCATTCAGTATGAGCGACGGTTCCTCCCAGGGTGCTGAAATGGGTATCTTAAAAATTATGAGAGAAATGAAAAGTGTGAGAAATAGAAAGTGTGTGAGAAAAAAAACACCTTTATGCAGTTAAAGCTGATCTTTAAGCTTCAAGGCATTGTATGTTCCTGTCTCTTTTTTACTAAAAAGTGATGAAGAAGGGATTTCTGTAAAACTATACGAGGATACTTATTTGCTAGTGATCCAAACACTTCAAAATAATACCATTAAGATCTAAATGGCTGTTAGAAAATATTTATTAAAGCATTTTACTAAATATTGCACTTACCAGTTCTTTTTATTTCTGTATTTTTATTTCTGTGTCCATCACTGTATGTTGAATTGCAGATATGAGTAACATAATGTTTGTAAAGAAAAAAATTTGAAGGCCAAAAATTATGATATTTACAAGATAAAAACCAGGTAATGCTTTTATTTTGATACTAGGCTAAAAAAAGGCATCGTCTACCAGAACTACCATTTACTCCAAGCAGAACTAATTTAAACAGATCTGGTTTAGTGTACAAGAGCAATGCACATTATTTACGGAAGCAGGGAGAAGATACTGCTCACAGTTGTTACTTTTCTGGTGGTGAGATCTCAGTGTGCCTGAACCCTCATACCTGTGCATCCTGCTGAGGTGTGTCCAACTGTTGGATAGGTGAAGTGTTTTATCAGACCAGGATTAACTTGGTTGGAGTTTCTTCCTCTTCTTCTTTGCTCCATTTGTCCCATCTGAGAATGGAAATTTTCTTGTTACTTGTTCTCTGTAATAATGTGAGTAGTTAATTTCTATTGCTAGTGGTTATCATCAACAGAGAAAACACATTTGAGCAGTTGTGGAAATACGCTTGCAATGTGTGATTTTCTTGAACATGTGAGAAGCCAATGGCTTTGAGAGAGTGGTCAACTGGAAGTCAAACTGTCCCAAATATGTTCTATGTCAACACGTTTAGCCGTAAGACTGTAATTTTGAAATTCCTTGTTAATAGTTTCCACTTATTTTTAGGCCAGAGTCTCCAGTTTCCATATCTACATACTGAATCTCATGATGTCTTTGTGAACTTAAAGATCTGTCTACTTTCAGGAGTTTCTCTGCTGTATAGATACCTACAGACCGAGCAAGCTCTGTGTTTGCTTTCCATTAGAGAAATGGAACAGATCATGCTTTTGATTTTTTAACAACAAAGCTGTATCTGGATGTGCCACTGTCATTTGAACAGCTTTCTAAACGTTTGTCTGTATGACATGAATAACAGACAACATGCTATGTACTGAATTGTTACCACTTCACCACTTACAACTGTGTGGTGTCTCTTAATGCACTGTGAGGTTGCATTTTGCTCTCAGCTAAAATTAAGTTGCCCTCAACTAAAATGAAATCACTTTCAGCTCATATTCAGTTGGTTACTCCGTCACACCCTTGTCGTTTTCTCTGCTTTCTCATCTGCCAAATTACACGAATTTGATTTTTCACTCAAGTTTGCAGACACACAGGTTTGTCAAAGTTACATAGTTAGTTAGTTAGTTAGTTATACCTTTGAAAAGGTACTCAAGTAAAAAATATCATTATGAGAGTTATTGTTACGGCAGTATGGGGGTGATGGTGTGGGAACAAGCAGAAATCCAAAGTTTTAGTGTTCCTTTCTTATTTCTTGTTCTTGTACTGCAGGTTCTGAATCTAATAGTGTGATGTGCCAAAGATAAATAAAGGTAAGGAGCCAGAGACTGTGTTAACTTCACTAAGGGGTTTTGCATGTGCACCAAAAAGTGGTGTGAGAGATGGTCTTAGCAGTATAGTTCCTCTAACTGTCCATGTACCCATACTTGTCTGATATTTTTAAATAAGTATTCTGAGCTAAAAGGCTCAAGTTTCTGAATTGAGTGGGCTGAAGGGGGTTGAATCAATATTTTGGGGGTTGTTTCTTTTTTTTTGGTTTGCTCTTTCCATTTTCTGCTTACCAGTTTGTAACTGTCCTTCTGCAAGTCTGGTTCAAATTTTCAGGGTCATTTACAGAGGCACAAAGCATCAGGGAAAGTGTCAGTTTTGGTTTACATCTGAGAACAGCCCCAGACATTGTACTGTCTGAAATATTAGGGAATGGCTGAGTTGATTTCTTCCTCAAATATAATCGTCTTTACAACTGTCCAAGATATTTAACTTAGAGAAATGTTTCCCACGGAAATTCGGAAATCATTATTTGCTCCATCCCACTGCTGTATTCCTCTTTTAAACATTTTTTAAAATTTATTTCTTATTTTACAATTTTGTTAATGTAAAGGAAGACAAACTGGTAGGAAATGGCTGTGAGGGAATGGAAGAGCAGATCCTCTCTGAGTGCGCTGATATATTGTGACTGGAGTACTCTGTTCTGACATTTAGAGAAGATAATGTAACTGTGAAAATGTCATGTTCATTATCAAGATCTGAATGTCATCATCCTTTGACCTGAGTTCTATAAAGATTGTTAACTTTAAAAAAAGCTGTTGTGTTTTCCTTCCCATTTGTCTTCTGAGTAGAGTTTCTGCTGCTTTGGGAACAACACTGACATTTGTTTGAGAACTTAGTGGCAGGCACAAAATCACATCCTGAAAACAAACATATAGAAACTTGTTGAGACATGCTGACAGCTAGATAATTTCAACTGTGCTGCTTTTCAGATCTCCACAGGCAGATGTTTTGTAGAAAATGAGGATCGCAGAAAAGGTGTGAGCAATATAGCTAATACTGACTTCTGGATGCTCACGAAATACTTGACTTCTGATAGATTCTGCTCTGAGCCTGGGCAGGAGGGAATGTGAGAAAGATGATGGGTTCTTTGTATGGTAGCTTGTCTGGCAAGTGACTGACTTGCACAACCCCTAGGAAAAAACACTGTATTGTAAATGCTAATGCAGTCTGTGACCTTTGCATAATAACAACATTGATAACAGATTTTCCAATGGTGCACTCATTAAAAAAGTGGAGGAAATGGGACTACCTTGACAGGTGTGTGGCAGATAGAATTAGTCACTGTCTGTAATCATCTCATCTTGATGACTGAACTGCTTTACACGTATTTATCTTGGAGGCATGGGCTGGAATCACACATCAGATCTCTACAACCTCATTAATATCCAAGTAAAGATTAACATGCTTTTCAACGTGATGCTAGACACCTTTCTACCTGGCCTGATGTCTGAGAGGACAAAGGTGCTGAAGTCTAATACTAATAGGATATACTTAATAAGGTATCCAGTTTCCAGTGAGGAGGAAGGGTTATGCATTATGAATATTTTCTAGAGTGGTCCAGTCTTAGAAGTCACTGGCAACAATGTCCATTTAGAGTAGGACATGAATTAATTAATTTTCATTGAACTGCTCTGCCAATGATCTGCTAATTTGTACTGAATCTTCCTGACAAGAAGCAGACTATCTGTCTTCACCTGTCAAGGAAGTCACTCTGCTGCTGGGAGCCGTGCTGTCATGCTTTCCAGGAAGAAGGTAAAACATGCTCCTCAAGGAATATGGGAGATAGCATGTATTTAGGCAGGACTTAGAAGCATTAGCGGTATATTAGTACTGTATATACTGTGTACAACAAAATCCTTTCTTGGCTGAGTTAACCTGGAGGAGAGCATTGGACCATGCAAGGATTGAGCAAGATCCAAAACAGAAGGCAGTAAATGAAGGAAGCACATTCTGTGATCAGCATACAGAAGTATCCTTTGTTTAGATGAGAATGAGGCCATCGCTAGGGGCATTTCGAATCCCACTGGTATCACAGAAATAGCCCAAGAAAGTAAATATTAAAGCACTGAAGAGGAATTTATTCCAAATGTATTAATGCGTGAGAAGGCTGAATGCAGCCACACTGCTTTCGTTAAAAGTCATTTGATGCTGGTTTTGAAATAAGAATCTGAGATCCTTGGTGAAGTCTTCTGGTCTCATAGTCACTTAATTTCTTACTTCAGTACAGACTTATTTTTGTGACTCTTTAGTGCAACAATGCATTACAATACAAGACTTTACAGTCCCTTAGATGTTTCCTGCAAGAGGTTAGTTTTAGACCAAAATTAAGCACAGGAGTGGACCGAGTAATTAGCTAAGGCTGGGGATATTGATAGTGATCTCTTTGTTGACAATGTGGGAAGGTGTAATTATTATTTTTTGAAATTAGTTTAGACACTGTCAATTTGTTACCAGCATGGCATACACAGTATTCTAACAAAATAAATATTACCATGGACACATATTAAAAATAGGTATTACCTGTCAAACCTCTAAAGACTGAAATACAATCTGCAATTAGGAAAAGGGTCCAAAGTAAAGAATAAAGAACTGCACAAGGGATTTTAGATGGTGTGGTATCTGCTCTGAATTTCTCCAAGTAACACCTATTACCTCAGCTTCGTGTTTTGATTATCTCTAACAGAGAGAGAAGTAAGAGTACTGAAAAATCTGTATTTTTTTGAAATAAAGCTGTCAAAAAATAAAAAGAATAAAATGATGAACAAGAGGCCTGTTTTCTAAAACCCATGTCTGTTACGTGTTCCCATGGTCCCACTCCCCAAGCATCTGTCATGCCTTGACATCATTGTCAACTGTGAGTGACTGAAAACAGGAACAGATTGCCCAGAGCTTGTGGAGTCTCCCTCACTGGAGATATTCAAGAACTGCCTGGACACAATCCTGTGCAATGTGCTCTAGGAAGACACTGCTTGAGCAGGGAGGTTGGACCAGATGACTCACTGTGATCCCTTCCAACCTGGCCCACTCTGTGATTCTGTGTTCATGAGCTGTTTGAGCATCAGATCCAAAACACCCAGGCTTGCCCTTCAGCCCGTGTTTACGACCTTCATCCAATGGGTACGTATGTATGGCATATCCCCCTGCTCTGATACCACAGTGGGATATCTGAGGTGATATAGAGTTGCCACATGGGCCAAATGTGCCTAGTGACTAGCCAGATCAGAGCCCATAGTGGTCCCAGGATATTTAGATAGCCTTTTTCAGTACTGTGCATATTTACATGAAGTGGTTTGGTTTTTTGACTTCTATTGTATATAGTTGTACCAGGGTGTACTTAAATCTTTTGCCCCTTTCTTGTCGGATAGCAAAAGTTGTCCCAGGCAGCTACTGCCCTGCAAAGAGACACCAGCATCATCCTTACTCCGTATACATGTAACAAACATGCAGATAGCATGCCAGGAGGAGGAGCCAGAGTAGCTGTCTCCCTCTGGACACACAGTGTTGTCATGCTTCCCTATTGCTGCAGCCCTGCCTCTTCTTCTCCTACTTGAGCTACATTTCCAGACACTGCTGAAGGAAACAATAGTGCATGGCTCCATATCACTCACCCAGGCCAGTGTGAGGTCCTAGTGTTTAACCTGGCACAACCTGTTATGGTGTGTAAATACATCTACCCTTCATGGCCATGAGTTGTCCTTGGGAATTGACAGCACAGAGGTTAGTCCACCTCCTTTCATCATCAGTAAAAATGCTAAACCCTAAATGCCCTGTCCTGAGTTCATTTACATTCACACTTGGATTTCTCTGTTGAAGTGAGAGGAAAAGCCCAGTCTGGGTGTTCTTCATATCAAAATCTTAAAGAGATGGGAATGCACGTTACTCCTGCCACAGTGTTCTTGAGAAGAAGGAACTAATAAGGCTTTTGGGGGCATGTAGTCAGACTGAGGAAAAAAATTTACCAATTCCCTCTAAAACAAAGACTGTACCTCCAAAGCCAGCTTCCTATAAGTGCAGTTCTGAGAGGGTTTCGGGGCTTGCATCTTGCAGGTAGTGCTTGGGCAATGTGACTGCTGAGAAAAGACCCAGGCTTTGGGTGACTGAGGAAAGACCCAGACCTCCTCAAGGGAGATTTGGTGATGCTGTTTCATGTTGAAATGTTGAGTTTATAGGGTGCTGGCCTTCCTTTTTCTGTCTCAGTTAGCTGAGTTGCCAGGGTAGACACTCCCCTGTCCAGATTTTGACAAGCAGCTTTTTTGTCATTTCTGTTCTTCATGAAGTTTATCAGAGGATTCTGAAGGGTCTGAAGTGCAGAGTGGCAGCCTTCCCTCCATGAGGCAGCCTTTTGAAGGGGACCCACAGGTGTGTCTAAAAGCTGAAAGAGAAGATCATGACATCAAGAAAAACAGCTGGCCATTTAAATTTTTTATATCCTTGCCGCTGGCATGCACACTTTCCTTCTGTTGTTAAACTTACTTAAATTCTCCCTAGCATGACTGTCAGGGGATAAACCATTTCCACCCTTCATTGCAAATTTCAGGCAGCAACACCTCTCAAAGGTATCTTCTCGTACGTATGTAGCATCCCCTGGTTCTTCAGCACATCTCACCTGAAGACTTTCCTGAAGTGTTTAGGAAAATACAAGCTGGAGGGCCGTCTTCACCCTATCAGCAGATTCCCTTCTCCATGGAGAAAGTTAATTGCTGCTAATATCACCTGAAAGCACTGGCCTCTGCAGGAACTCTGTGGTGCTCTGGTGGTCCTTTCTGTCCCCATGCTTCTCTAAAACATCAAAATATGGTATTAAGAGCATCTTGTCTAGTCAAGGTTCTGGCAGCTTCTACAATTAATATATATGAATCAGATTTTTCTGTGCTTTTTTGGTAGTAAAGAGGAGATATATTTAGTCACCCCCTATTCTTACATATTTTCTTTAAGTTTTACTTATGACGTCCCAAAGTGTCCAATTAAGATACTGCTTTCCATTAGAGACACACAAGAGAAAACAATACAGTTCATTATTAAACATTCTAATTGTATTTAGGAGAAATTCAGACTATTAAGAATGATACTAACTGATTATTTGTGAAATAATAGGATATACTGTGTTTCAGAGAACTGAGTGGATACAGTGATCAGATTGCAACTCTGGTACATAGTATCCTGAAAAACACTTACTCTTACTTAATTTTTTTCCTAAAACAATTCAAGTTCTTCCTCCACTTGTATCTACAGGCCTCTGGCTTATTATCAAGAAGGGTCATTCCCTTCCAAAAGGTAATTTTGATTGACTCAAGATTCCCATTTCCGGGTGGGTGTTTATAATTTTCACAGATGTTTTTACCACACACAAGGGTTGGAAATTACTGTGACACAGCCCCTGGGATATGACATGAGCTATATTAACCATCAAAAAATGTCTCTCAGTTATGATTTTCCTCCTTTGTGTAATTTTAGATTTAATTGTACCAAACTTGATCTGTCATTTTCTTCCTCAATCACTTAGTGGTAACACCCTTCTGCATTTCTGCAGTCAGCTGGCAGCTGTATTACCTTGCACAGCTTGACATTGTTACCAAACATTGATGACCCTTACACATATTATCTGTCTCTTTAGAGACATGGCGACCAGTGTGGCCCTAAGCCACAGAGCCCAGAGCTTCATAGTGACTTGCCACATCATGAAAACTGAGTAAATATTCCTACCCTTTGTTTTCTGGTCATGTAGCCATTTGAGGAGCTTTCCTCTTGTCCATTTTACTTTGCTTTTATAGGAGTATCTCATAGTAAGCTGGGCCAAATGTGTTTTGGAAATGAAACTGGATTATATCAAATGTATCTTCTTTGTCCACACATTTACTAAAGTATAATCAGAAAATTCTGACAGATTTGTGATGCTTGACCTCTGTGAAGACTGTGTTGATCTTCTCCTCATTGTACCTGCTAATACTATTCCATAGAAGAGTTGCTACTAATTTCCTCAGTGTAATGTCGAGGTTATTTGCTTATAGTTCCTCAAATCTTTTTTGAAAACCTTTGTAAAAACTGTTGCTACTTTCTGGATGTGAGGCAGTTTTAAAGGATTTAGTGGTTTGGCTTTTTTATCCTTGAGAGTACCTTTAAAAATCGCAAGTTCCCATTGTCTTGTCCCATCCAGTTGTTACCCCTCTTTCTTTTTTCACTCCGGAACTACTGCTATTGACACCTTGGGTTGAGACAGATCTTCCATGTGATTAGCATGAAAAAGTTTTCTGATCCTCTCCTCAACCCCTGCCCTTTCCCCAGCAAATGCAGTTAAGAAATACATTTAGCTTTTCTGCTATGATTACTTTTTTTTTTCTGAGTCTTTCTGTTGTAGCTTCATCACCTATTGTCTCTGTAGGGTCTCTAATACGTTTTTTGTTCTTACTGTGTTTGAAAATTTGTGGTGTTTTTATTCCTTGCCTTGTTTTAGTTCCAGTTATTTCGCTTCTTCTCTCTGTGTACCTGAACTCTGACGAAGTATTGCAGCTATCATCACAAGAACTATTGTTTGTGTAAATTTCTGCTTTTCATTCTTTTCTTCTTTACAACAGGCCAAGCTGAGAACAACACTAAAATTGGTAGAGTTGATAGGTGATCTTTTTAAGGGAAAAAAGATTTATGAACCTCCAATTCGCAAAGCATTTCTGTTACCTTTAAATCCAAGAATCCCACATCTGTTGGTCTAGCAACCCCAGGATGTAGTCCTACCTCAGTCTCTAGTGAAGAAATAATGATACATAAAATTTCAGCCCAATTCTCCTTTTTGATCCCTTTCTTGATTCAAAACATAACAAATGCCTGACACATGTTCAAGGCCACAGTACAAGACTTGGCATCTCTAAGACTTTGTACCCAAATGCTTACTTGCCCCTCCTCCATGCCCCTGAAGCCAAGTGAGGGGACTGTGCACCCTTTGGCAAGGAAGCTGTGATCCAGATAGTCACTTGTACCAACTAGAGTCCAATCAGTTCTGTTGTTCTAGACACATCATTTTATGGAAAAAACCCACTCTTTAGCTTTTGAGTGTCTTGTTTTCTGCTAAGGTCATCCAGACGACTTCCAAAATATGGGGCACAAAATTACCAAAAGCATTTGAAATTTTAGGCTTGTACTCTTACTTTCATCTGGAGGAATACTGGAAAGCATAATAGTACTGAAAACAACAGGAACGTATCCAAATACATCACATGATGTACATAGTGAAGTGTCTTCGTATTCTTCAGGCAATACTGGCATTTCAGGCTTTTCCTTTTTAAGGCTCATCCATGAACATGTTATGAGCTGGCTAATCAAGTTTGAAAGGCTGCAGCACCCATTGTTTGCTTATAAGCTTTTACAGGAAGCCCATCAGTTGAACAGAGTATGTTAAATTTCAAACATCAAAACAAAGATTTGAGGAACCTTTTTGCTCCTTGTCTCACCTTTCTGACCTCTGGTACTATTCCATCTAGTCTGGATCACCTATGTAATCATTTAATGAGGAAAATGTGAGAATATAATATAAGCTGTGTGGATATAAACAATTCAGAAATACAGTTTATGAATCTTTTCAGACTCTATCGCTGTCAAAATTTACGATTAGTGAAGTAAAAAACAAAAGCAGGTTGCTATTGAGCAGACTGGTTTCCCAGATCGCTTCAGGTGAGTGACAGTGAGCTCTGATGTTTGAACTACAGTGAGGGAAATAAACTCTTCTCTCCCCTCAATTTTTTAAATTAGTTTGGGAAAATTTTCTGCTTCTGCACTATAGAAAGAAAGTGGGTGTAAGTAAGAGATAACCAGACGATACCTGATGTGCCTATATTAAAATGTAATACCATAATGTCAATTTTTAGGAATTAGAATTGCCATACCTAATTGTACTAATGAAATATCTGCTTATAAGATATATTGCCTTTGATTAAATTCTTCAGAATTACATGCCTATAAAAGATGCAGAAAATGATGTATTTAATCTTGGCCCTAAGGAGAAGCATCTTTGCTGCTTTACATGGATGTTTTGGAGATACATTATCTCAGCTGTATATTTAGGAGTCTGGTTTTGTTCCCACTTTCTCCCCTGACTCTTCTTCAACAAAACGCAATGGAGACTTTTCCAGTTTCCTTTATTTATCTGACAATTACAGGAATATCTCCTTCAGTGAAGGAATCTGATTGTAGCCTTGGGCTGTGTAGCTTGCTGGAGTCCTGTGACTCCTTCTCACTAACCAGAACTGTTAAATCAGCAGTACTCAGAACAGTTGGGATGCTGTTCATGGTGGGTGAGATGGTTCCCACTATGAAAAAGAAAGTTCTCATTACTAATGTAGCTCCACACTGGAGTCTTGTTTAGAAATGCTGGATAGGTAAATTCAGAGCCCAGTGTCTTATTAACTTTGGCAATGAGGGAAGGACTACAGCTTTCCTTCCTCTGAGAGTCAGCTATATAATACAGAATAGTCAAAACTTCTCTGAAGTAAGCAACAAATGAGATACGTATGTCAAAGGTCATCCTAAATGCTCACATGATATGAAGAAATGCTTTGTGGGAATGAGAACTGTTAGGTTACATAATCACTTCTGAAAGGAAGCAGGAGGAGCAAAGAGACTTGCAACACTGAAAACTGGCAGGCTGTAAAATGTACTTCAACTGTAAATAAGAAAATGTAAATGCAATCCTGTAGTTATGAGGAGACATATTTTGTTGCCCACTTAGTGTTCTTCCTCCCTGACTTCACAGAATCATTTAGTCCAACCATTAACCTAGCTCTGCCAAATCCAAATGTTGTTGCCTAAGTTATTACTCTCCCTGATATTCATGACCTCAGGATTCATTCAGAAACTGAAAACAGGTGATATCAAGTCAGAGGATGAGCATAAATTAATGGCAATATGAAGATAAGATTTTTTTTAAGAAATGGGTTAAGCTTGCTCCAGTCTCATTTGACTGTTAGCAGATGGCACTGCACTCCCTTTCTTGGCAAATTCTTTTAGCAGGCTCTCTGAGCAAATGCATGTGGGGGTGGAAGTTATGATGCCTTTCTAAAATAGAAAAATAACTTATAACTCAAGTTTTATATATTTTAAGCTATTATGAGCAGCTGTGAAAACACTTATTTATTTTGACTATTTGCCTTAGCTTCAAAATTTGTAATTGGAATGAGAAATCACAGGGTGTTCCCTTTCTATTTCCTTTTTTAAGGATTTGTGTGCAGGGCTTCTTTGCCCCTGTGGATTCCAGAGCTATAAGTAATGCAATAAAAGCCTGATCCAAATCTCACTGAAATTGGCAAGTGGCTTTCTGTGGGGCTTTATGGGGCTTTCTGATGGACCTCCTCTAGCTTTGGACCAAGCCAGATGCTTTACTGCTTTCAAATGTACATGAAAAGCTTTGCTTATTTAGAGGGTCCTACTAAGAAGCTGGGGCACGACTTACCTCAGTTTCAGGCTCTGACATGCCTGCAGAAGTTGCACATCTGCAACTTCGCACAGTTACAACTCTGTCTACCGGCGTTTAAATGGAAGTAGAAATGACAGCATGAGGGGCCTACTGTCTGGTCTGAAATGGGCTTAAGGCAGATACCAAGCTCTTGCCCTGTGCTACTCAGGGTATGAACGAAAACACAGTGTGCAAGAGAACTTGTGGTCCCACCCATCCAGCTGGGAAGTTTTGGCAATGATAAGGTAGAGCCTTCTGACTTGGATTTGGAGACATACACTTCCTCCACAATCCCAGTGTGAACACTTCTACATCTTGCTATTTTTGTGTTTTCCTCATATAGTCTACCATCTGTTTCACCCACTTCATTTAGCCACTGACTGAAAAAGTTGTTTTAAAATCCAAATAGGGACTGTAGAGTGACTCTTGACCAGGTATAATAGGAATAGTTCAAAGAAAAGTCATTTGAGGTTTTTTTTAAATTTTGAGACTGCCTTTCCAGAACGTACAGGAACTTGTAAATTCAGATGATCAGAAGAAATTCATTTCATAAAACCCAAGGAACCATAGATTGAAATGTAATAATGAGTGGTTCCATGTAATTGACTTCATTATCTACACATGAAAAATGGAAAGTTATTCTTCTCCCATGGAGCTACATAATGATGTACCTAAATGTGGCTGCTTTGAGAGTTACAGGTGTCACACTCATTTACTCTGTAAGACATTTACTTGTATTAAATGAGAACACCTTCTCAGAGAAATACATAGATTCAAAAACTTTCACATTACCAGTGGTAAAAATTTCACATACAAGAATTTCTAGGCTCTTAGGATTTAATTTTTGATGTTGCCACTTGGTGTTTCACAATTAAGAGTTTTTATTTGTTCTCCCATATCAATCTTATCAAATTGTTACCAGATGAATTCAACTAATACTTCATCTTCTCCACCTGTACATTTTTTTATAGCCAAGTGGACAAAATTCTGCATTTGTAATACTTTAAATTTGACTTTATCAGGATTCATGAGCTGGATCCTTCTGATTTTTTTTCTGATTTTTGTTTTTGTTTTGGTTTTTTTCCAAATAAAAATATGGTTAAACTTTTCATGACATAAATAAATTGAAAAAGTTGCTCCTCCATGTTCCATAATTACTGTCAGCACTCTTGTGAAAATTCTCTCCTATTATCAAAGTTTCTTCAGTAATAGGAAACATTTTAATTTTTCAAATGTAATCCTTGAAAATAGTTTCTGTTGAAGCTCAAGCATACTTTGCACATTTTTTTTATGATCTTGAAATAGATAGTTTAGTGTTTTGAGATCAAGATTAAAAATAGCAGAACATATGAAGCGCGTGGGTTACTGTGGATAACACAGTTATGGATAATTCTGCTCAGTGGAGGCTTGCCATAATGTTACCTTTTCCAAAATCTGAGTAAACACTTGCATGTGACTAAGTTGTCTCATACTTTTATTCATCAGCATCACTGAATACTATGAACTCCCTTTTCCAGAATTATCTCGAGCTAGTTATTTTCAGTGCTCTTCATATTTTTTTTACAATTTTCAGTCATTTGTTATTTTTTATAATTTTTGGTCTTAAATGTTTTGTTTAGTGTTCATGTGTGAATTGCCATATGAATGCCCAGTTACTTTTTCATTTGAGTAAGATTCCACAAGTATCTCAGATTTGGTTCACCATTTGTAAGGAAATATGTGAGCTTTGATGTAATAAAATAATTTTCAGACATTAAATTCACAAACATATTTGATTTTGTTGTTTGTGGAGCGTAGGTAGTCTTTTAATGCAGTGTGATAGGGATATTTAACTGCAATTGTCAATATTGCCTCAGAACTCTGTCATCTAAACGAAGTAAAGCTTAGTTCTCTTTGCCCAGACTATCTCTTAGTGGATTTGTTATGTCGTATCTCAATGGGCTCATTCTTTTTTAGCTGTATCCTGCTGCATATTTTGATGAATTCAATTCTTTTAGACCTATGTTTTCAAGAATGACATAGCAGAAGACAATATAGTTTCTTTTCTGCATTCCTTGTCAGATAGGAGCTTTTCATATTGAACAATAGAACATTCTATCTGATAATTTATTAAATAGTAAAGTCAGGTTTAGTCTTTGTTGATGTGCATCACATTAAAGTGGATTAGGAGCTTTGAAAAGAATTATAAGTTAATTAATAAAATGAACTCACCCTTCTTCTAAAATACTGTAATATCACATTACTTCAGTCAAACATGTTATTTCCTAGGCATGCTACTCAAGTAATAAGAATTCTTCCATTTTTGAAAACCAGTTTTTTTCCTGACACCTTTCAAAATGGCATATAACAATAAGCATTCTAAAAAATGTTTTCTTTTTAACAATGCTCTTTCATTCAATCACTATGTGCTTGAGTATTTATCATCTTTGAAAACATCTCCCGGCACTTGGTTTTCCTTTCTTACCTCTAGGCTTCACCACTATGAAGCCAAACAACTTAAGAATCATGGTGTATGTATATGTTATGCCATTCTAGCAGAGTCTTCATTCCTTCTCTTCAGAAAGGTTGCATGTGGGGAAGCCTTGTGTGGGTGTGTCATGAAATAAATCCTTTTATAATCAGAAGTGCTGCAGATACTGGCATGTAATACTGGTGCCTACCCAAATCTCTCTCTGGGCCCGTGGTGCTTGTGTTTCATTACTACCAGCTTCGATGGCATCTGCAGAGAGAGAGTGTCTTTGGGCTGTTTTAGCACTGAAGTGAGGTGTCTGAAAGAGATGTACAAAAGCTGCCCTGTCCTCTCAGGTTTATTTCAGTTCCATCTGCCTCATTTTCTTTATAGTGCATTTGGTTCTTGTTTTTCATTTAGTTTCTGGTGATGTTCTTTCCATTCTTTGAACACTTATCTCTACACCACCTTAAATGTCATCCTAGGTCTACAGTCCTCTTGCCCAACCATCTTTACTTCTCTCAAAATAAACTCTTCAGGTCATTTAAGTAAAACATTGCTAACAACCATTTTACTTTTATGTGTTCATCTTTACAAAACTTCAAGTAAGTATAAAGAGATGAATCAGAATGCAAATAAATACAGATTGAGCAAATGACAGTTCCTGGAATTAAATATATAGTATTGAGCTTGCAAATAATTAGCCTACAAGTTTTTGGGTTGTTATATTGGTGTAATTCTAGCTAAATTCCCCTACTTTAAATAGTGAATGATGTAAATCTAACTAACTAGCCTCAGGAATTCCTCAGAGCTGATGTCAGCAAGGGACTTTCAGTAATTTCAGAGGGGAGATATTTGTAAGCAGAAAAAATGTTTTTATTGTGTTTATTTTTAGGATTAAGATAAATATACCTGTTATCCCAAAACCTCTTTTAAAATGTAGTTGCACAGTATTAGGACAAAATTGAAGGGAACTTCTGTGAGGTAACGGAAACTCCAAATGTACGCTTTTCCAAAGACAAGTTTGACTCTAATACCTAAAGCACAACTCCCTTGGACTGTTTTCTATGATGGCAGAAGAAGATTTTTCATTCTTACACCTTGCAGTATACAGATGGCCTGTGTCAATGCAATCACCTTTCTTGCTTAGCAGACAAGAGAACAGATGATAGAAGTTAAATTAGAAACGTGAAAGTGCCAAGTAAGAAAGTGTGAGAGAGAGATCTGTTCCTTTCTCTCACCTCCAAGTCTGTGGCAGCCCCTGGGGACAAGAAGTGGAGGCCTGTGGTCCTCAGAATCACTGGGGGATGGCTGTTGGATGGAGGCTATGAAAAGGCAAGCTGGAAGCGACTGACTTCAAACGGTCCTCTATATGTCAAACAGGAAAAAGAGGATATTCTTCAAAAGTGCAGTAATAGAAAAGGGGAAAAAAGGGGCAATAATACGTAGCACATAACTGTGTAGCTAGGAAGTCATAGAAAAGTATCTTCTGCAGTAATGTAGGAATTCGTCACTAAGAAAGACCTGACTAAAAAAAAGAACTGTGTTATTAAGAGCTGGATGTAATTAGCAGCAACCATGTGACCAGTATGAACGATAATTGTGTTATAGCCTTGAAATACACAATTTCCTTCCCATGATGAACAAAGCAAGATGTTTCCATTGGATATAATCTCTCCAACAAGTGCTCCCCTGGAGTGTTACTCTCTGCTGTGAATGCTCAAGGAGTTAATTGCAGAGGAGCAGACACAGGGAAGAGTTGTTTGCACGATAGATGGAATAGGGGAGATGTTCCTGGAGAGAAATAAAAAGATCTTAGTTTCTTCTAGTGAACTGAAGTTAGAAAGTGGGCATTATTGCCTTCCATAATTTAACTGGAGGTGGCTGAAAGGAGAGGAGGACATGACCTCGTCTTGCCTTGAAAAATCACAGAGACAGAATTATGAGGGTCCTTTAGGCAATAATTCAGTTTTACAGTATTAGCAGAGTAGATGCCCCAGAAGATCAGGTAAAGATGGGCACCAGGAGACCTCAGGGGAGGTGCTGGGCTTCTGTAGTGGGTCAGGGGAGGTGGGGGGAGGGCTGGCCACTTCTTGTGGGGCTGTGGGAGGTAGGGCTAAAAAAGTTTTAGGGGAAACTTTCAGTCAGATAATAGGCCAGTGTCTCTCTAGGGTTTTAAGTTGTGTGACTGGGAGGGCTAGCCATAGCTTGATGGGGAATTTTAGATCTGGGTAAGGTGATGGAAGACATTGATTTCTATGTGCTGGGGAAGGCTCTGTATGTAGATGGGGAGTTTTTTGCTGTTTTCCTCCTGTGCTCTTCAGGAGAAAGGAAAGCCTTAGCCCACCTTACCAAGGTTTAACAGACCCTCTCCTACCTCTTCAGTTGCCAGTCTACTCCTTACCCTGCTACAGGAATATGGTTAAGTGGGAAATGAGAAGAATATTTTTTGCCATAATGGAAAGAAGGCTCTAGAACAAGAACAGTGGAGCCAAAAGACATAGCAAATTTAAAGGTGAAACTAATTCACTTCATGAAGGTCTTTACAGAACATTTACTGCAGAGCAAGGCAGACCCAGTGACCCTGGACATCCTTTCCAGTCATGCACTTCTATGGAAAAAATAATCTTTAAGTTTTGTCTTCTGTTGCTTTAAAGAAATGTTTTATGCTCAAAGAAACAAGACAATGAAAGCACTGCTAATGTCTATACACATCAGTGGTTTCTACAGAAAAATCACAAGACTTGGACAGCCAAAGGGGTGCCCTGGAAATTAAAGCACTTTTATGAGGATATCTGACTGACTCTGTGACTCTCTCTTCTCTCTTGCTTTACTACAGATCTGACTTATAGCATACTGGACCCTTTCTCTATAAGTTTAGGCAGGAATAGAGGAGCAAAACTGAATAAAGTGATGCTACCTTGAGCTCGGTTTTCTGTTCATACTGTAGCAAAGAATTGAAGGGCCAGCCTTCACCAAATCACTTCAAAATATCACAAGGATTTTATTCCCTTTAAGATGAAGAAATATGGGGAAAAAAAGCCTTTAAATTCAAATCTCTGTAATTTTCATTACACAGAAACTATGAAGTGCTGTGAATTCAGGACTATTTTGTAAAATGAAGGTAAATA
Source organism: Manacus candei (assembly GCF_025592945.1). Classification (NCBI taxonomy): domain Eukaryota; kingdom Metazoa; phylum Chordata; class Aves; order Passeriformes; family Pipridae; genus Manacus; species Manacus candei. Next base: position 37,246,551 of record NW_026138062.1, read on the forward strand.
TTAACAGCATGAAACTGAACAACAACTATCAGTCAAGTCTGTCATCTTTATCTGCATCATTAAAGAAAATGCTTTTTGTCAGAAAGAAGGTTTTGGCTGAGTGGTCATGATTAAAGCTTTTGACATCTATTCTAATGAATAGCTACCCCGAATTTTCAAGAGATGGCTCTTCTGTCAGACATAATTCTTCCAGAAACAACAAATATGCTTTGAGTTTATATTGTTGAGAGAGGTCAGCTGTGATGTGAACTAGCAAACTCTGCTAGTGCTGGACTTGACTTCCCTCTGTCATGCCAAAAATAGAGGTTTATCATTTGCAACCTTCGGAACAGGCTCTTACAGGCTTTGGGGGTTTTTTCTTAAGGAGATCTTCTCCCATTTCCTAGCAAGATCTCCTACTCCATTTAAAGTACCTGCCCAAGTGTAAATTAAATGTCTTTTAAGAAAGAAGAGGAAAAGCTGTGATGGGTGTTGAAGCATTCAGTGCTTCCTAAGCCAGAAAGCTTTCCACAAGGCAATTGGTCTTGGCAAGGAATGCAGCCTCCACCCCAAAGCTATTCCTTGCACAATTAAACAAGGTATTGGACTGTTTTCCAGGCAGCATATAAGATTTCACTTGGAAAGAGAATATCGAGGTCAATCCATCAATACCATTAGCAGTCAATCATAGATTTTGCAGAAGGGAGATGGGCTGGGTGGTTACAGTGCAGTACCCCAACCAACAAACCTTACAGTTTTGAGGTCAACAGAATTGTTTTATTTTGCCCTTTTTTTTTTTTTTTTTTTTTAAATGAAGAGGGAGGATAAAGGTCATGCAGAAACCCCAGCTCTTCCTTCTTGTTTATGAATGCAATCAGTAGATCTGCTTTAACTTAAGGAACCACTCCTGCCTTTCTGCTGTCAAGGATTAATGTCAGCATTAATGAGGCCAGCTTCTCTTTGGAAGAAAAGGTCTCTCCCAGATCAACCACTGAGATGTGGATCAAACCAGTGATACTTTGAACTCTGGTGACATTCTTTACCTTTTTTTTTTTTGAGCACTGGAAAAAACCAATCTAATTATTTGTTACACATCAAGGCACACATATTAAGATGCAAATAAAGATGTCGTATGGCCAGTATGGGACTGGTTTTCAAAAGGGTGAAGCATCCATAGCAGAGACTCAGGTCAATGTGAAACAGTGATGCTCAACACCTCTGAAGAAACCAAGGCCAAGTTATTTTCAACTAAGTGTCTCTCCACATGAATGAAATTCATGAAAAGCAATGTTTAGTTTGAAAATGTGTCAGTCACTGATTTTCCCACGAACACATTGAACCTAATAAAGTATTTGAAATGCCATAAGCAATTTAGTTTATCTAACATTGTAATGGTTCTTTCTCCCAGTCTTCTTTATTTTCTCTCTGTTTCTCATAGGTACAATTTTTAATCATTCCTCATGAGAAAAATTTAAGCACGAGGGCAGTGGCATAAAGGTATTTTTACTTCCAAGGTATCTTGGTAATATTAGCAGGAGATATATTGTGTAGTTGTTAAAGCATACAGGACAGCACAGCATGTGTATACACTCCCATGACCATTGCCACCTGTGCACAGGATTTTTCTGCTAAACAATCTGGATTAATTTATATTATATAGGTCAAAATTACAGTGTACAACACGAGTGACATCCAGCATCAAGAAGTGATACATGAAGATTAGCCTTTAAAAGAAAAAGCCAACCACTTTCTGTTTTCTTACACTGCAAGGGGCACAGCAAGGCAATGAAGGTGGGTGAACAGCTTGTGCTGTTATATGACAGGGCCCACTGTTGTCTGTGGGTAGACAGTAAGAGCAAAAAGATACTTGTTTGTTTGCATAGCTCCAGAAGTGCTGAAATACAGCCATGAAAACATTCTTTACTTTTCTGGATGACAAAGGCTTTGCAAAGATTTTCCTATTATGTGACACCAGATCTTCTCATAAACCTTTCTCTCAATCTGTGCTCTTTACTGTGGTCTGTATGACAGAAGCCACAGGTGCAGGTCAGGAATGTGTACTGAGTTTTCATACTTCGGTATGAAAAGTGTATGCAGGTGGTATGCTCACCTGCACCTGAAGTTGAGCCCCTGGAATGGCTATCTTGGAGCAAATCTTGGTGCAGACCCAACTTGCAGTACTGCTGAACAAGTCATTCAGTGCTGGCATGGACCCGCTCACCTGAGAGAATGGCATCAGCACAGGTGCACCAGTGGAAGTGTGCTCCTGAACAAGAAGTGGGTTACAGACGTGAATTACCTCCATTTGAGGAGTTGTAAGCTTTCAAAAGATGGGTTTTGTGCTGGCTGGGTCATCTGCAGCATGGGATTCCTGCACATTGCACATTAATACCCGATCAGAGAGCATTAGCCTCTTTCATCTTAACGACTGTAGGTATCTGTGGTTATCATGAAACAACTTCATGGCACAGTCTGTGTGAAGTGCGTCCCCTCCCGCTGCCCGCTGGTTCTGCCATCCCCACTGAACCCTACCCCTGTCTCGGCTGGCAGCCTCCCATGCACTGGGTGCCCTGCTTTCAGGGGCCACTGCTGCTCTCTCATAATTCTGTGTAGGCATCTTTATCTGGCACAGTGTGCTGTAAAGCTCATTATGCATTAACTTGCACCACACTCCCTCAATCAGCAGTGCTTGAGACAAAGAAACATATGGGCCTCTATCGCTGTCATTACTGTAATGATGATTACCCAGGGAAAAGGGAAGATAGTTGAGAGCAAAATCTAAATGACAAGATTCTTATATTAACATGCCATTCTAATCAAGTAATCTTGTTTAAGTAATTGCATTATGATTACTCAGAGGGTATTCATTTTAAGATCCAGAAATCTAAATGTATATAAGGCCAAAGACCTGTAGCATCTGTGTTATTACTGCAATGCATATATCGTTGTCTGGACTAGATATGGGAAAACTTTTCTAGAACATTTGCTTTGCAGTGAAAGTGGGTATCTTTACCATGTATAAATAACTTAAATCAATCCCTTCTTCTAAATTAAGAATTTTCTTTTCTTCTTTTAAGATTTTAAAGACAAGTGCATTTAAATGTCTGTGGTAAATTTCTCTAATTTCTTCTGTGTTAAGAGGAAGACAGGAACAACTTCCATATGAATGTGCAGCAGTTAATGATATCCAATATTTTGCCAAATATACTGATAGCTATGTAAATAATAAAAACTAGCTAAGGAATTTCCCTTTTATGCTTAAATTATATGTAACATTGCACAATAGCTGAATAAATCTAATTTAGTGTTGCTCTGCTGTTTTTGAAATACCTATTTACTAGCAGTTTGTCATGTATTTCTAATGACAGTCATAGTAAATTTAGACTGTTTTGTTCTGTTACTATCTCATCTAATTTGTTTAAGCATATGGCAAAGAATAGAACCCACAGATAGCAGTAGACTCAAGATACAGTTCTGGGTTCACAGCTGCTTAATTAACTTCACTTACTGCTGCAAAAATGCATGTATGGTTCACCTGCCTATATTAGTTTATGTTAGATGGATTATACGAAAAGTTATTTCTCTTTAATTTTTCTCTGCTTCATCAGGAACCTTGTTTCAAGGATGTCCTGACAGCTTGATCTGCTGAGAGCAGCCCTCATTCCCAGTGATATACCTTTCAAGAAGTGTTTGGTAATGATACAAGGTCAGACCATAGATTTGGGCTTCCTGCTAAGCTTAAATGATCCTTTTCCTTCACTTTTATGCAGGGGCTGTTCCCTAGCTGTTGTCTTTCTGTCTATGATTTTCTGTAGTGGCTGCCTTCAAGGCTGTATCTATTTCCTCTTTAGTGTCCAGTTCTTTGCCATTCTTTTTCATTTCTCTCAGACTCTGCTATTTTCCCCTGTAGCTGCATATTTACTTCTGTAAAGCCTTTTGGAAACAATTTACATATGAAATGTTAGAAAAAAAAAGACCATATTACATGAATTTTGGACTTATTCTACATACACAGCTGTTAGTAATAGAAAAACTGAAACATTATCAAGTTGATTGTGATACTGCTTGAATAAAGGGCTGTGATTTCATCTAGAGTCTCCATTTTTTTTCTTAATGGAAAGCTCTAACATGTCCTTCTCTGCAATTTCATTAAAAAAGCACATACTTCAGTTTTGTTTGGCAGGAAACAATGGGCACTAACAGCCCAATGACCAGCATTTGGCAAGTACGCTGTCCAGAACACGTATTTGCTGGGTCAACAAGTTATATGGAGTTGGGAAACTGCTGATTTGATGGTGCAAAGACTATGAATATCTTCTCATGTAGAAAGCATGCAGTCCCTTTCTCATAAACCCTACAGGTAGAGTATGTGTCATTCTCTAACGCTGCTATGGGGAAAATTGCAAAATGGAAAAAATACTAATAAGCTTTTCCAGACGGCAATATAAAAACATTATTGCTTCTGCTACCATGTCTGCTATTTATTATATCTCCTGTTGCCCAAGCATAGCTTAACTCTATCATAGGTTTCTCTCAGTTCAGTTCTGTTGGAAATACCTAGAACAGAAATATGGAGAACTTCTTCTGCTGAACGTAGCTTAATTTTTATAGTTTTTTTATTTTAAGTCAGTTTATCTGGTTCTGAGATTTGCAACTTTTTTTTTCATTTGATTCTGATTCCTGTATTTGCAATTCCTTTAGTTTTGACATCAATTAGGGAAGGCCACAAAACATCAATACATGGAAATACTTTTAAAGTCATGGTTTAGCTGAACTGTTGGGCTCAGGTCTTTGGTTGTTGTAACAAGAGGTGATGCTATTGCATGTATGCCATGAGCCAGCACACACAGTTTCTTAACAGGAGATACACACAGGACAGTTTCCTAATGCTCAGCAGTAAGCCAGGGACTCTAAGGGAAAAGGCACTTTCCCTGGGCAGTCACATTGAAAGCCATTCCAGAAGAAGGATTGATGCCCAGTGAAGGCTTTGAGAGAAGTAGAGGCCCCCAGGCAGTTTGCAGGCTCGATCCAGCCTGCAGGAGGGATTATCTGTATCTCCAGAAGTCTGCAACCTCCTGCCAGCTTTCCCGGCAGCCAGTCACATCTCTAATACCTGGAAGTATATTCACTACATGACATGCCCTGCTGCATGGTAGGGGCTCCATGTTAAGGACTACGTGAACATATTACAGCTGTCAATAGTGGCCTAACCAGGCTAATTGTTCCTCCCATAACAAGATGCTGACCTGGACCAGTATTATCCCGAGAAGGGGTGTTGGTTTGCTGGAAAATATATGAATCAAATGAATTGGAGAAGTCAGAGAAATCCTATAGAGACATTTTGGATTCACACCAAGGAATTAAGCTTGAATTGCTGTGTGTTTTTTTCTAGAGCCATGTTATCACTGGAGAAGGATTTACTTGCCAAATGTTGGAATGGAAACAGCTAAACAAGCGCTGAATATATGGTAACAGGGTACTGTTTCAGAAGTCAAGGTTAAAATCAGAGCCGCCATTTTGCCAAGCAAGAGACTTATAAGGTGAGCAGCCTAAGAGACTAGATACAATTTTCCATTGTGGACTCTTCCTCCAGAAGAAAGTGTTGGGAAGGCTGAGGAGTCAGAGACTAGTGCCATGTAGCTCCCAGGAGGGATAAAGTAGTTGCTCACACTGCACAGAATGAGCTAAAGCATGCTGGCTGAAATGAATAGGATCACTAAAGGAAGGATTTTGGGACATCAAAAAGGCATTTGCCTGTAGGTGTTAATGTCCTGTAATCTGCGAGGTCAGTTGTTGATCCACCTATTTTAGAAGATCTCTGTTACACCATAGTAGAAACAATATCTCGAGCAAGGTTTGTAAATTTTTCTCCCCTCTGGTATTAACGAATACATGTCATTAAAAAAAAACTACCCGGAATCCTTTTCACCCAGATTTATGGGGATTTGATTTTGTGCTGATGTTATATGCATCTGGCATAAATAATTTTGAATTGAGTCATTACTGAGTCTGAGAGCTGGCTCATCAGCATGTTGCTGGCTTGCATGCTCTTAAATGTAATGGATTGCTGGGTTGGATTTTGAGAGTTTCTGGGAGAACAGCTTCTAGGAAATCTAGTCCTTGGTCTGTCCCAGGGCAGATGGATGTCTGTAATTTCTAGTAACCCTCTTCCCTTAACGACCTGAAGTCTATGTGCTCCTAGGCCAGTCAATTGCCTCCTGTTGTCTCCTGCGTGCAGCAGTGCCATAATCCCTTGAGACAGCAATCAGATGGTGTAGTAATGACATGTCTAATAGCGAGGGGTTAGATACTGATATCTAGAAGTCTATTAATTAAAGAGTTAAGTGTGAAAAGAAAGATAGCTTTAATTTGATGAGGAAGAAGGAAATTAATCTGTGAACGGTGTGTGGCATTTGTGTCCGTGAGCATAAAGGAAGCTGGAATTAACTGGTGACCCACTGCTGAGCAGTCTGAGTTAGTCCTACTTCAGCTGAAATGGTAAAAAGCTTTAAATAGACATTGTTAATATTGAAGACAAAAATGACCCCCTTTATCCTACTTCTCAGCTGAAATACATGGGTTAGAGAAGGAGCTAAGTGAGGCTGTCTCTGTCTGTGAAGTCCAGACGAATTTCCTATGCACCCCTCAAAGATGCAGGTTACAAACTATTTTGGACTGGGACCTGATGATGTTGGGTGGACTCTACCATTTTCTTGGTTTGTTTATATAGAAAAAATAAGCCTGTTTAAATAGTTTTTCCTTCCCACACTATGCAACCTGTCTTGACTAGAATGCTGAAGGACTTTTTCTTAACCTGTATGTGGACTGTCTTATAAAACTCTGGCATTTTAAAGAAATCAAAAAATGACCTTGAGAGTCTATTTAGCTTATCTTTTGTCCCTCAGACAGGATTAATTTGTGTCTATATAATTTGTGATTCCTAATTATTCAACATTTTCTTGAAAGCTCTGATTGTAGAGATTCCACAGTCTTCTCAACTGTCCTCTTCCAGTGCCTCACTATGCCCTCAAATATAGAGTTTCTTCCAGTCTACTCTTTTCTAGTTTCTCAGTGATGACTATTTCTTCATGTACAGTGCCCAAACCTGGACATGGTGCTCCAATCAAAGTTGCACCAAAACTCTTGATATATCACAACTTACAGTCCATAGAATCACACAGAATCATTTAGGTTTGAAAAGATCTCCAAGATCATTGAGTCAAACCTTTGACCCCCTTGTCAACTAGACCATGGCACTACATGGCACATAGTGATGGTGACTGCAACACCTCCCTGGACAGCCAATGTCTACTGTTTGAAAAAAACTACATATTTATATGCTTTCTTTGTATTTCAGATTAAAAAGAACATTTCATCCTTCTGTGGGTTAATGATTTAATAATACTCAGTCAAACACTGGAGTTATATTTAGCTGATTCTGAGAATGTTCAGCACATTATACCTCCAACTGGCTGACCCCAAGGGATATTTTCAAAGCTGTGGAGTTCTGATAATGGCATCGTGGCAGGTAGGTTCAAAAATCATTCTTGAGTTGAAGATTAAGAAATCCTTGTGAGGGGAAGGATTCGAATCCAAATAACTCTTTTTGTCTGGCCTGGGTTCTAAAAGCCAACTCTTCCTCTGTGGAAGCAATCTGATGACATAATAGAAATAAGATCCCCATTCATTTGATTGCAAAGCCTATGGATAACACTAAAGAGAATATGGAAGAAACACACTGAACTGCCAGTCCAAACTGCTCTGTATTTTCATGTGATGCTTCTGTAAATGTCAGTGAAAGTGATGATCCCAAATTTCTATTGTTACAAAAGTTTCCTTCCTTCTTTATGATAATCAGAACTCCTGTGGTCCCTAAGCAGATTAACTACTTTGCAATAACATATATATCCAGAGCCTCATCTGTGTTCCTGATGGCATTGCAGAACACTGGGAGCTGGGACAGAATTTGCAATGAAGATGTGAAGGAGTCTGAGTTATGTTACATGGGTCTTTATGGGAAATTTACTTATTTGTGCTCTTCAAAAAATGTTACAGATGGGGAGAAACTTTCATATTGAGGCAGGTTAGAGACAAATGATCAGTTTCTGCTTCATTTTGCCATGTATAATTTCATTTAGCATCAAAGAAGAGGCATTGCCTGCAAAATAGAATGCATTTTGGCCCAATATTTGTAGTTAGGAAAATATTAAGAGGAGACACAAGAATGACAAATTAAAGGGCAGCAATGTTTGAACACCTATGCACTACAAAATTTCTGGCTGATGGAAGAGACTGGGCTGTGGTACACCCTACCCTGTGGTGTACAGGTGTACAAAGCTGTCCTACCACACATTCCCCAGCACGGAGGTGGGAGGTTAAAAAGTCCTGTTGCCCCTTGTCCCACTCTGAGAATGTGGGGTGCTCTATGGACGATTTAATGGCCTTTGGCTTTGCCAGCAATGCTTCATCACCCTGGAAGGCAGAGATTGGAGATGGTCTTCAGGTGGATCAGGCTGTTCTAGCTTCTGCACTTCTAAAACTGGAGACCATGTCTTGCCCAGCATGTTGGTTTTCTCAGACTGATCTACTTCACAGTGTTGTGACTCCTCATGACATACCAGTGTGATATTAAGAGCAGGAAAAGGTCAAAGACGAGGAGGAAGAAATACAAGCATACTCTTTTGTCTGGTCACTTGTAATGGGTGTGAACTAACACAATGCTGTGAACCTGACTGGGTTTGCCCTCTGTGCCTTCACAAGATATTGGGCAGTTGCTTGTGCTGTTTCTGCCAGTGAGCTGATGCATTAGTTCTGGCAAAAGCTTTTATAAAAAATTATAATTAGAATACATAAAACATCTCCATGTGTTATTCCCATAGGAATGAATTTAAAGACTACTCTGTTATTGTGTTAGAGTCGAGTACTTTGGTTGAAGCAGTATACTCAGTTCTTCAAACAGAGTCATTCTGAGTACAGCTTTGTTTGCAGGAAAGTTGGTGTTCTGCCATGGTCTTGAGTACAGGGAGGCTCAGTCACAAGCATAAAAAGATTTACCTGTTCATATAATAATAATTCTTTGTTTAGCTGGTAAGGTCATTGCAGATGGATGACTGTGCTGTGTCCCTCCATAGAAAGAAATACTTCTGAGATGGGGTAACAAGAAATAGACAAAAGGTGATAATAATAGGAAATAAAAGTAATTGTAAGGAGTAACTCATGATACAACTTTTTATCCAGGTGTTATTTCCCACTGACATTAAATCAGTTATGTATTTTGCTTTCTGCTGTATTTATGTCCTGAAGCAGGCAAAACTTTCAGAAAAATTGAAATTAAGAATTTTGGAAAGCTCAGAAGCTGGAAACAAGCTGCTTTTGACTTGCTTTTCCCCCATGGCCTTCAGAGTCACAAACACCAAGAGTGTTTGGGGTTTTTTTGATGAGTTTAATGGCTTATTCTTTCAATGTACTCCATGCACTGGTCAAGAATTGGCAAACGATAAAATGTTATTCGGTAGCTTATCAGAACCACTGCCAAAACATGTGATTGGCAGCCCTTGAGATAAGTAACTAAGTGGCTGTCCTTGCTGCTTGGGGAGGACTTCAGCATTTCTTCCTCATCAACTTTGACTTTTCAGAATAAGCTGCCGGCATGGTTCTTGCTGAGTCCTCGCTGTGCAGGATGATCTCTGCCTCTTTCCAGGCGCTTCATTAGAATTATCTGAGACAAGGAAACCGCCGGAGCACTGGCTGTCACTGCTACTGCCCTGCTGGCTTTACTAGATGCTGATCTGTACCATGGCAACAGTAATGTTGTCTCTATTGCTTTCAGCCTTTTCATATTCTTGCTATGCTTTCTTTTGATTTTCTGACACATACTGTCACTTAGTAATAATAAAGCTGTCAATGGTATCAACAACTGATCTTTTAATATGGGATCAAAAAGACTGACAAGAGCAAAGGGGATGCCAGATTTCTAGTGGCAGGTTAATTTATTCAAAGTACTCCCAAAATTATTTCGGTTCCTGTCATATGCAGACGATGCCCAGCAAGGCCAGGGCCTGCAAGATGGGGTGCAGGCTGCAGAAGGATTCAGTGTGCAGGAATTCTGTTGAATAAATAATTTAGCTACAAGCTGAGCTAATAACTAAAAGCTGTTTGCTAAATATCCTGAGGCAGAGCCTGTAGGAATAAGTTGGAATTGCTATTTATTTGAATAGGCTACGAATCACATTTTCAATTCCTCGTCCATATTCCTAGGTGGTCTCAGCAAACAGATAAGCTGTTTCAGAGGAACCCAGCACAGCAGGAGGCTTTCCTAGGAGGACTTATTTCCAGAGGATGCTGGGTGCTGTTTTGTGCTGAAGAACATGATTACTCGTTTTAAGGAGTACTTTTCCAATCTTCTATAAGCATATCTGTTGGTAAGCGACACCCAGGAAACAGTACAGTGGAGAGAAATAATTTGCTTCAGTACATTAGAAGTGTAACTGTAATCTTTGTTTTGGTTTTTTTTTTAATTGTATATTTATTTTAAAGTTCTTATCAATTTTGAGTCTGTCTTTTGTGTTCAGCAAACACGTACAGCATCTAGTTTATAGAGGGGAGAAGTCATTGCTTTCTGAAAAGGAGGCATCTTTAGATATCTTCAAAATGAGGCATTGAAGTCCACTAGCCACTTAAAATGTCTAAAAAGGCATGCTTATGGGATGCTACACAGTTTGAAAATACTTTATGTATCACTTCAAGGAGATTTTTCCTGGTACTGGATTGCAGTCACCAGAAAAATAAAGTAGTTATCTGTAATTTACAGAGGAAGACCTGAATAGCCCTCACTGGTATTTCAATATTCCTTTGCTCAGTTTTCTTTCTTGCCAAGGAGGACAAACAGAGTAGAGAGCAATGGTTTTCAAGTGAAAGGCAAAACATAGATTACATTTTGAAATATAGTAAATTTTGTTAATTTCTGTAAATTTTTTAGAGCCAAGAGGGTAGAAGAGATCAAGAATAATATGGAAGATTAAGCCATCCACAAACAAATTGGATGAGTTAAAAAAAAGTTAGTAATCTTTATGCTTCAATGCATAGGCCAATGACAGGTCATAGAAAGACTTTTTCATCATTCTGTTTACTCTGAAGCATCAAGTAGTAATTGAATTGGACTGATTTTTTCCACTGTGTCAATCTCTGTGTTCATGTGACAGATAAAGACTGTGCATAGCAAATCATGCATTTAAAAATCAACTTCATGATCTAAACCTAATGATTTTCACCCTTTAGTCTCTTCTACCCTCTCATGACTCTCCTAATACAGGCATTATTAACAATGTCAAGCACTTCCCAAGATTTTCTCCATGACCTGGTCCTTCCAAGATACGTTTCGGTGTCTCGGCTCAGGTCAGCTGCAGGCTGTGCCGTGTCTCAGGAATGGTTCTGGAGATCCAGTGCTGTGGCAGCACTGGTGAGTCTGGCTTCAGCTCTGCTCATCCTGACATCCTGACCTTTCTTTATGCTATATCTTACCAGGCAGAATGACTACTTGTTTCTGGTTCCTCCTAGTGCCTTTTAACATTCAGAGGGCCATGGGTAGGGTAGGCAGCAGCAGACCTCAGGCTGTGCTGTCTGACCCTGTACATTTCTGAGCATGCTTTTCCCATCTACCTACCAGACTGTTACATGTCCTAGCTCTTATCCTACCAAATCCCAGCTGACATTGGTTTACATGCCTGTTGGCATGGACAGGATTATTTTTGTTCTGTTTACGACAGTGAACAATTCTGCCTTTGATTACATTGATTTTTGAGGATATTCACAATTAACTTCTCTTTTCACTTCAGGCTGAAATCTGAGTTAAAACAGTAGTACAAGGAGAAGATGCAGATCCATACCCTGGTCTCCTTTTCTGCCAGAGGAAACACTCAAGTAGGTAATACACCTTCTCCCAGCAATCTGACATCAGTTTACTACTCTGAGCATATTTCTTAGAGGATCAGCATTCCCCCTGGTGTGAGAAGGCATTGATTTTGATAAATCCTGTAAATTCTGACTTGTCACAACATAGTATTGCAAGATGACAGCTTCTTCTTTGAACCCTTTCTTCTTCCATTGTCAAAAACTCATCATATGTAATCCACAGGACCATATAAATGATTTTTCCATGAAAAAGAATGTTACAGATTATTTAAAAGAAAACCCCAAACCCTCAAAGTTCAGTTTTTCAGAGGTGGTCCAGGACTGTGACATTTGACTGATACTTTTGAAAAGTGTGTGCATCACAACTAAGGGAACATGAACAGACAAGTGGTTTACTATTAGCAGTATTTTTTTGATTTTGTTTAGCTTTTTTTTTTGGTTTAAGAACTGACAGATGGCAGTACCTGAGGAAGAACAAGTCCTTTGAACAAACTTGAAGAAGATCACTGAAGTCCCATTGTCAAATAATCATGGAAGGCAATAATATTGGCTAGTTAAAGAAGGTGTTAAAGGGTTTAAACTGGTAGATATTTCCAAATTTACGTGAGTACTTGTGTTGTTCAAAGCACACATGTTAAAATCTACTGAATTCAGCAAGAATCCCCAAGGCTGTAATATGACAGACAGGAATTTATCATGAATTTTTGGTGACCTTTATGGTTTCTCCTGGTGACGTGCAGAGACGATGACAGAATGAATCTTTCAGAAGAGATGAAGAGTAGCACATGGAGGTGGGGCTTCTGGGAATTGATATTTGATTTATTTCTTCAAGATCAGACTTTCATGCCATATATAAGCAAAGTGCTATTGAAAAAGAGTAATCTATAATTACACTAAGTTATTAAACTTAAGTGAAAAATTATGCTCTATTTAAGTGCTTCTATGAGTTTATGCTGCATTCATTCAAGGTAATTTTCCTATCATCTCCTTTATCCAGGAAAAGATCTCTTCAAAATAGAAGGATAGTTAATCTGAAAGAGAAGTGATCAAAGCATTCCTTTTAATTGCTTTAAGTGGGTATGAGAAAACAATGAGGCCTCCTCTGCCTTATTCTTTTAACCTGTCATTTAAAGCATTTTTGCACACTGTTTTCTAGCTGATAATAGCCAGAAAGTTCAGTTCATAATTATAATAATATCTGGCAATCATGAGGAGACCTCTGTATTGTATACCTACTGTTGGGTTCATCTCTGTTATCGTCTAGCCACCTGAAAGGTGTGTTGTGGTTTAAGCTAGTCATCAAGGCTTTCTCATTCCCTGTTCTGGAGAGAGACAGGCACCTCCAAGGAGTGAACCATCCCACAGTAAGACAGGTCTTTGATTTTACTTGATCTCATTTTTCCTTTAATTTTCCACAAAAGATAATGGCCCTTCAGCAGATGTGTCAGGTTGGTTGGTTCAGGAGAGCTCCTACCTCAAAATGCAGGAGGCTGCATTAGGGTCACGAACCCAGGTTTCCTGGGATATCTGGGAATCAGAATCTGCCTTAGGAGCAAGACAGATGAACTGTGGCAAACGTAAACAGATTTCTAGCTTGTTTCCACTGGAACAGAACTGAAATCCAGCCCTCCTTGTGAGTGTTTTCAGTGCAACACAATGACAAAATCTGAAGAAAATTGTTCCACTGGGACTTTTTTAATGTGTAGCTTCAGAGACATGAATAGATTTGAATTCAGGAGATTTGGGTTCATCTTTCAGTTTTGTGGATGTGTGACTGGATGAGTAACATTGCCTCTGTGTCTTGTTGATCTTTCAGTTCCTTATCTGTTGTCCTCTCTCTGGTGACCTCTTCCGCTGTACTTGCATGAGGTACCTTCACAGTAAAAACATAATAATATGCATTTATTAAGTCTGCTTCCACATTGTATCATTTGTTATGCAGGCTGATAAATACTTCTCCATTTCACACTTAATGAGGCATTCATTTAAAATAAACTTCAGTGTAATTCAATACAATATTTCTTCATTGAAGGAAAGCTATCTGTTTTATCTGATCAGTGTTAATGATGTCTGAGTACTTAATCTAGACTTGCTTTTCCTACAGTAACATGTACATTTGCATGAGCAACATTAGAATACCTAGAGATCATTATACATCCTCTATAATTTGAAATTATAGCCAGACTCTAAAGCACAGTAGTTTCTGGTGAAGTAAGTGGAACTGTGTTTATCTATTAACAGCAGACAAAGAATTAACTTGGTGGCCTGCTGTCTGGAAAGCAACTTATCAGGCAACCTGACTGGACATATACCTGAGCAACCTACAGTAGGTGACCCTGCTCTGAACGTGGTAGACTAGGTGGCCTGCAGACATCCCTTCCAACCTCACTTATTCTGTGAGTCTGTGATTCTTAGGAACTCATCTGCTATAAATACAGCTGAAAAATGGTGTGAAAGCATTATTATATGGTTGTTATGTTCACCTCTGGATGAGAATCCTAAAGTATCTGTCCACATTGATTTTAATTCAGTAACAACCATAAGCAAATACTTTTCAGAAGTTTTTATTTTGGAGTTTTTCTCCAGGCTAAGGCTCAATAACAACCTAAAAGGTACATGCAGAAGAAATTAAACCTAATTATTTATTTGCAGTTAATATGACCCGCTCCCATTAAGCCCTTGAAACACATAAAAGCCCAAGTAGAGATGGAATTCCTCTGCTGCAGTAGAAACCAGGAAACATAGTCAGCTGTAAGAACTGATGCCATTGTTAGCACAGTACCTTGGAGATAATAATTGCTATTAATTCTTTTTCTCATATTTCACTTGCCTTGTACATGATTGCTTCACTAAAATATGCTAATTCTGTCTTCTCATGTGTGGGTCTCACTGTTTTCTCCCAAGACTTCACACTAGAATAATTCCACTGCTAATATGGATTCACACAGACAAAAGGAAATATAGGCCCCCTTTCTGAATGTCAGGCAATAGTCATGATACTGTTCTTTCCTTTAGCTTTAAGAGATATTTAGTTTTTCTTCAGGAGTCAAAAACCTGTGCTTTGTGTCATATGTGCAGCTCTCACTGCAATGACAGGGCTTTCAGCCACATAAAATGTAGTCCATGGTATGTTCTGACACCAGGAGATAACATCTTTTCATTTTCACAGTAACGTGCTACCTATTGCAAGGTGAAATACTTCTGAGAATTTCTTTGAATGAAGCAAGGATATATTTTGAATTCTATTTAGCAGTGGACTTAGCATTTCTTATATCCCACTTTGGGGTTCAAATAAAGAACAAATAAGTTTTGCATAGCTTTGGACGCAAGATTAAATTTCATGTGGTCTGATGGTCCATCAACTCATCTTTGTCCCTGGATTACTCCTGTATTGAAGCAGAAATGATTTCTCTTCATACCCTTGTGAGAATCCTCCCTGTTAATATCATTACCTGTCTCATAGGTGAGAATGTGCCCTTTTAGCACTGATTTTGTTCATGCTACTTTAATGCTCTACTTGTGTAAAAATGCATGTATTTATCTGCATATATATTTTATAACTTCAAAATTGCAAACCAGACCCATAGTTCTGTTGCAAATTAAAGAAAGGTAAGGATAATCATGGAATCATAGAATGATGGGATGATTTGTGTTGGAAGGAATCTTAAAGGTCATCTAGCTCCAACCCCCCTGCCATGGGCGGGGACACCTTCCATTAGACCAGGTTGCTCAGAGCTCCATCCAACCTGTCCTTGAACACTTCCAGGGATGGCATATCCACAGCTTCTCAGGGCAACCTGTTCTAGTAATTGCTGCTGTCTGATCCAGGCTATTTCTCTGTGAGACCTGCCCTCCTGGAGAGCCCAGGGGACATCAGGGACTATGTGCAGACGCATGAAGCTGTCTGATGAATCCACACCTTTTCTTGCTGGAACTCATGGCAATGCAACAAACCCGATGATCAGGGCAGATAGATTATCAGTTGCTTAATCTTGCCTTCACTGAAACCAGCACCAAAATTCATTTAGATAATTTTTCCCTTATCTGTGTTTCTGTTTAGGGATCCACATACACTGTTCAGGTTTACCCCAGCATGTGTTCTGACATCAATAATGTATAAATTAAGGCCAGATGGGGCCATCCTTTAGTCCAAGTTTTTCATACCACAAGATATAGGATTTTGCTGACTTAATGTATGCCTGATCTAGAGCAACATCTTTGGAAATTTTCAAATATGCATAGAGGAGGACTCCACTGTAAGTCCTGGGAAACCATTCCTATGGGTAATTGCTCATGCATTTAACTTCCACTTCCACCTATTGGATCCTTATTGCTTTTGTTTTTTCAGCATAATGAAGAAAAATAGAAGTAGCTGTCAAAGAATCCCATTATGACAATTTCTGAAATATTAAAAAATGATGATCAAATCTCTCTAAAATATTCTTGGAAAATTGAGAGATTTTGTTGGTTTGGCAGCCTTTAGTCCACGATACATGCCATGTTGATGTTGTGTGGTTATATTTTGTTTAAAATGTCATGCAGTCTTAAGTCAACTTGTTTACTTAAGTTTGCTGTTATTACATCAACACTAGTCTTTTTCTCATCCAAATATTTAAATCCATGAAAAAATTTCATTCAGCTGTTTCACCAAATCTGTTTTCTATAAATCCACACAGATATTCAAGGACTGCATTAATTTCTGTCATTCTATATTAACTGAGTGTATGTCACATGCATTCCTACTTTTCTGGGGATCAGCATCAAGCTAACAAGCTTGTTAGTGCACGGGTCACACTATTTCTCTGAATGTCAAGGCTTTTTAAAAGGCACTGGGTCTTTTAACATCCACATTTTTTAAGGACTAACTCAAAAATCTCAGCATGAATAAGCCAGAGAACTCCTGGGCTGGCTTCTTTAAACTCTCATGTGGAGTTTAGACAGATACGCTTAAATAAATATTTAACTTTATTAACTGCTGATTGACATTGTCACTTGTTGCTCTGTTGAAATAAAAATATTTTGTCATCCTTTGATATCAATGTATTTTTTTACCCAAAGAATGGAAACATTTATTGACCACTTCTGCCTACTTTTCATAATTGGCCAAGACTAACATTTATATACAGCACAAGAATTTAATTGTTTTAAAAGTTTGTATTGTATTGCTTAAAGCCCAGAATGTTGTTCATAAGTCTGAAGGCCATGGAGGTATATTTCTGGCTTCATTTTCCTTTCTAATTTTCTTAAATTTCTGGGATTTAATGTGGATGTGCTTATTTGCATTGCTATCGTGATCCCTGTTTTACTTTCTCTTTTCTTTTTCTTTCTTTTCCTCTAGCTGGTTTGCTAATTAGCCTTATTTTTTCACTGGGACATTCGCCATTTGGGCACCTCAGGAAGTGTTCTAAACTCCTGTCAATGGTCATTCATGTCTTTTTAATTCATTCTCAAAACTGATTTAGTGCATAACAGTCTTAGGCTTTGTGCCATGTTTAGTGGTCAAGACATTTGCTATATGAACTATAGTCAATGCACAGGCACTTCTTCTGGAACAGCCATTCCAATTGGAGTAATTTTTCTATAATCACCTTTATTTTCTGTGTCAAGATGAAGCCTAATATCGATTTTTTTTTTTTTGCATGAGTTAGGAAGGTGAGAGATATATTTTTAGAAATCTTAGGCAGCACTTACTACTGGCAGCATAAAAAATTGAGTACATGTCACTTAAATCAAAGTGACTATCAGAACACTTTTCTTCCTGCTGTATGAGTTACAATATTTTTTAAGGAGCTGCTTTGTAGCAGATATCAGCAATTGTTCTTGACAATAATAGTTGAATCCTCAACCTGTGCCCTTTTTTCTGGGAAATGGACTGTTTTTAAGTAGAATTAATTAACTAACTCTATCTGAGATTTCTGTGCGGAGAAGTCAATTTACAGTTTTTCTTTGCTAACCAACTTGAGACAGAGAGTTTGCCTCTTCTAATTGTCTTCCATGGTAAAATAATTGTTTCATTAGGAGGGGGTCCCTATGTGAAGCTAGCTGGTTTGCAGAACAGAGCTGGGTGGGATGTGTCTGCTTTCTCCACTAGAAAAAGGGACAAGGAGGTGTCACTGCCATCAGGAAAACCAACGCTGTGGATGTGAAGTGTCAGTATAACTGAGAGAGGATCCTTTCCAATTGGCAGATAGGTGATCACTCATTTCTGTGGGCTTTATAGTCAACATTTGAT
This sequence comes from Manacus candei, assembly GCF_025592945.1. Lineage (NCBI taxonomy): Eukaryota > Metazoa > Chordata > Aves > Passeriformes > Pipridae > Manacus > Manacus candei. The sequence continues at coordinate 37,264,672 of NW_026138062.1, forward strand.
AAGCATTTTAGGGTTTGAAAGGCCCCAAAATCTGTACCTTGACTTCGTTTGATTAAGAAGTTTTAAGTGAGTTTCTCTTCTCTGTAGCTGAGTAAATCTACTAAATGTACCCAGAGACACACAGTACTTTTTACACAATGCTCCATTTGGTGTGGTTAAAAACTGTGCTTGCTTTCATACCTGTTACTTTCCTTTTGCTGAATTGGCTATCCAATGGTACAAGGCTATGATTTTGCTTCTTGAGTCACTCCAGCCTTTCCATTGCTCAAAGGGCATTTTCTTTTCCTAATTCTTTTGTGTGTTGTGCTTTTCAATGCATTGCATGGTTATCTGCAGGGCTTGTGCTTCAAAGCACACAAGTCATACAAGTGAAAAAGTCCTGCTGTTAATTGTCAAAACCAAAGTTACAGTTAATCTTAATATTTCAGCTTCCCATAGCAGCTGTTACCGGACAATAAAATCCCTCTTGTTCCTCTCACCTACTCTGACAAAGCAGGCTTTCATGTCACACCCAGAGTGCTAAGTGGGTTAGACTTGCCTTCCAAAATCCGGAGCCCTGTAGGTGGATTCTTTCTAAAGACTTTGATCTTTGTGGAGCACCACTATGACATGGTACAGTCTGCTCCTTACAGACTATTAGAGATAATAAATAATTCAAGGAGAGCTCAGGGCCTACAGCTATACTAATTTTACATTGAAATTAGTGAGGCTACTGACTGGAGGAAAGTTTGCTTCCTTTGGCCAACCACGGTGACTTTGAATTCCTCCCCTGCCATATTCCTAGTCTCCATTTACAGCTGACTTCTGATCTGGATCCTTGTACTATGTTCCTCGTACCCTGTGCTGTTATTCCTGCCTTACTTATTTTCCCTTCATCTCATTCTTGCCCCATACTTTGAATTCTCCTTCTGGAATCTTGTGATGGTCAGTCCCATATCTGCTTCTCCTTGCCTTGTGCAAAAAGCCTAAGAGATAGGAGAGCCACATTATGTGACTATGATGAAGAAATGGAGTCAAAGGAGGACAAGAGGAACTTTAAACAAATGATACATCTAAGATGTGAGGGTGTAACTTATAAAATTCGACCCAGCAGGTAAATGTTTCACTCAGCAACTGTGTATGCTCTGAAGGAAGGCATGACACTGTGCAGTGCAGGAAGAGCCAAAGAGGGCAAAGCCTCCAACTCTGTGCTTGCTTGTATCTAAGTTGTACTGGTGGGGAATGACAGAGCTTGATGTGCAGGAATTAGTCAATAACGTGTTCCTCAGAACAGCGTTCCATGGCCAACATTTTGTTGATGAAGAAATGTTATTTTTTACCTGCTTTCATGGTCAGTTTGGCAGCAACTGCCAGTATAGTCTCAAGAAACCCATAAAAATTGAATGACAAATTTGCTGTGGATGAGTAATAACTTACTAATGTCTAGTTCTTACATAATTTTTTTTCTTACTAGGTTGAAAGTGCTTTACAGAAATGGTCACTTAAATCCATTTACAGGGAAGAGATCCAGGACACAGGGGAGTGAAGTGAATTTTTTTGAGCTAGCAAGCTGTCCTAGAGGAAAGCCACATCTGTAGGCTCTCAGCTCAGCATCCTGCTCACATTGCTTTCCCTTGCAGCTCATCTTTATTTCTCTGGCGATCTTAGCAGACCTTTTTATGTTTTGCTGTATGTTACTATAATACTGGGTGTTTTCTTACCTTTAATGTTGCCCATGCTGCTGCAGCCCATGAAGTCCAATTAAAACAGAGTTGAAAGCGACTTCTCATGGCTTTCCATATCATTGTCATCACTTCCCTACCTTCCCAAACAGGGAACTGAAGGAAATGGCTTTAGGTGTCCTATTCTTAGCAGCTATTAAAAAATGTTAGGGGCACCACTGAGCTGTCTATGATAACAGGCTTCTTACACCAGCCCACATACGGGGAACTTTTCAGTGCCGTGCTTTCTGTAAGAGTGTAGATCTTTAAGCAAATATCTCAGCAAAACTAACCTGACCTGTGCAAAATGACATTTTACAAAGGTAATAGCTTCAGTGATAACTGTACTAATATTTAATCTGAAAACTTTCATTTTCCTCAAATTCAAGGCTGATGCAGTTGAACAGATAAATAATAATCTTCCTTCACATAAACAAGGAATCTATTTTTAATGCAGGTGTATTTGTATTTTACCACTACTTGGATTTAAAAAATTTGTCAGTATTTCATAAATATAGCATTAAAACTCATGCCATTTTCACTGACATAGACAAGGCATAGTAAGAAGGGCAGTTTGTTTCCTTAATGAATTCACTTTTCGAGTAGTTTTGAAAGCTGAAATTATGAAATTCCAAAAGGCTCTGCAGCAGTTAGATCAAACTTAATCTTTCTGATAAAATACAGTGTCTAACTTTCACTGACAGAGACAGATAGTAGAGATGAAAATGTTTTGTTATGATGGCTTAATCTGTCAGATTGTCTTGTCTGTCGCAGAGCTTTCTAAGAGCTTTCATCCAAATGTATATTCAGTGCTACAAGAGAAAGATCTTCTGTAAGTTTTTCTGACATGCTGTTCCAGTGTAATGAACTTTCCAGTTAGTTAATAGTTGCTAGTATTCAGGCTCCTTTTTCTTTCAAATTCCATATGGTGACAATCCCAGCTTTATGACCTTCAGTCTAAGCTTACTTAGAACTTCAGAACTATTAATAGTGCTGGTCAAAATTCAGAATTCCCATCCATTGAGCTTTTTCTCACTGTGGTATTTGTTTTTGTTCTGCGCTTGGAATTGCAGAAATTTTGAACGTATCTTATTATACAGAACATAAAATATTAAAATAATTCTGCATGGTTCTGAAGCATTTTTCTCTGTAAATCATTTGGTTTTCCCCTTCATATTTTAATGAAATGTGCTATATTCTGGATGAGAAAAAAGGATAAGCACTGTGTAGTATCAAGAGGTGCAACTGTTTACAGTAATGATGTCTTGGAGTATTTTCATCTATATTGAAAACATTTGATCCTAGCACACAATATGGGGCTAAATAAATGAGATTGCAGAAACAAATTTGGTTTCTTCAAAACATTTTATTTTTTTCTGGGACAAGCCTGTTTTGACCAGAACTTGTGATGGCCAGAATTAGAATTCAGATCTCTCCACTAAGCAAATCAAATGTAAACTGTCAGGCTATACAAACATCATCAAGGTTTCTTCACCAGAAATTGTGAATTTGAAGACACTTCAGCAGCACTGTTTCTGCAGATATTTTTCCATCTATAGCTCTCAATTGGTATGTAATCATAGCAGAAAATTGAAGCTAGCTCTGATTCCTCTCTGACTTATGCTGCTGTTAATGACTAATAACTTAAGTCAATGCAGTTGTAAACAGAAGTGATTGGTAAGTTAAGGACCCATAGGTCTGATATCTAAGTCTGTGAAAGGCTGCTGGGGATGACGGAAGTTTAAGTGTCAATTTCAGCTGAAAGGAAAAGTCTGTTACATTGAAATTCTATATTTATATATTCTAGAGTGTGCATATAAATACGTACTATATTTTTTCTCAGATATCTTATGTTGAAAGCACATTGTTTATCCCGCTTAACTAAATTCCATAGGTTAAACAATCTTCTAACATTGTCTCTAGAGAGTCTGATTACAATAAAAACCTGTTTGGTCTATATGGGTGACCAAAGGGAAGATCATTTCCAGTTCAGCAGCTAGCATATTAGTCAGCATTTTAAAATCCATGATGATATATGGGATGAGCAGAATGAATACCACCTGTATCACATCTTTGCTTTCTGCTGTCTGAGAGCTGTCCACTGATTGATGGTTAGCATAGCAGCTCAGGAGCTGTATCATCTGTCTATGAAGTGAGAGAAACATCATCAGTGTTCAAGTAGTGATACACAATCTTTAAAGATTTTTAAAATAGCAAAGAAAATTATCTGTATCTAGAGACATACTCACCGGCCTAATAATATTCCTGTAGTTAAGCTCATATTAAAGGGAAAAGAGAATCCTCACAGTCATTCCTCTGAAGGGAGAACCAAATATTCCTCCCTCTGCATTCAGTGACATTTTCAGAATGGATGTTAGTAAGACCAGGATTGACACTCATAGTCATTTGTATGGAAAACATCTACCTGTGAGGCCAGGCTGATGTAGAGTGCAATGAATTCCCCAAGTCCCCTTTTAATTAATGAGTCCAACATTCATATGGAGATAATTGCATGTAACACGTTATTTGTGTTCCATTAAATTAGATGGAGTCATTTCCATCTGAGAACAGGTTCCAAACATCTGCTTCTAAAAAGCAGTATTATTGTTTGTTTGTACAGGACTAACCATGTGCCAGCTGCTTTACCAGCAGAGAGGAGCCAGGTCCTCACTTCAAAAAGTTTGCAAACTAAATAGACTGCTTGAGAACTAAGAGGGAGGAAGGTGAATGAAAGACAGCAGCACTGTTGAGACAAAGAGTTTCCCTTGATCCCTTGCAATGATAGTAAAAGACCTCATTCATTGAATATATACTCTTCCTACACAGGCTGAAGAATCCTCATCCACATCCAAATTTAGCCACTTGAAGGAGAATCTAAGCATGTTTGGTCTCCAATCACTGGAGAGAGACAGGCACTTCCAAGGGATGATCCATCCTGTCCTGAAACAGGGCAGGAAGGATACGTTCAGGTTCCTCCTCTGGTTTTCTCTCTCCATTAGCATAGCAGGATCCCAACAGGCAGCTTGAATTAAACTCCTAACTTTCATATGGCTGAAGTTGGAGGAAACAAACCCTACCTGCGAGCAGTCCTCTTGCTCAGTCCAGTCGCTGCTGTGTGTGCTTAAATGGCTCCACTATTCAAAATCAGAGGCTGGAAGAGATCCTGTTGGGAATGACCAGCAGAGCCCATGACCCAGCACATGGCACTTGTATCATTGAGACTCTATTCACTGGCTCCACACATGCTCCACATTGTGCTACCATGCTCAGCCTGGCCAGAGAGGGAGGTCCTGGAGAGGAGTTCAATTTGCATTCCACTTCCAGCAATATGGATCTCTGCAGCCTCCTATGTCTCCCTGAGCAGCTGTCTCTGACATATCTAGTGTGTGAGCTTCTCCTCGTGCATGAACATGTAATGGAAGTGTGCCTCTGGCATCCACTGGTACCCACACAGAGGAAGCACAGCTCTCACTTCACTGCAACACATGGCAAAAAATATCATGTGGCGAGAACATTATATTTAACACACTGGGGAGAAAACAGCAGCAAGTCCCATCAACAGCAATGGCTAATGGCAGCCTGGGCGGTATGAACAGGAACAGTGCCAGAGGTCGAGGAGTGTCATTATCCCCCTCCACTCGGTACTTATTAGGCTACATCTACACACCCGGTACAGGACAGACACCATTCAACCAGCTGCTGTTCAGGGGAGGCCCCTGAGCTGGTAGGTCTGGAGCATGGACCCTTTGAGGAGAGGAGAGGCTGAGGAGAGGAGAGGAAGTGGGACAGCTGGGCTTGTTCAGTCTGAGGCAGAGATGGCTTTGGGGAGACAGTGGACCATACAGTAGACCCCAGTGCCCCTGAGAAGGTGCATCACTGAAGAGATGGCACAGGGCAGAAGGATGTGTCCCCACAAGGACAATCAGAGAGGAGCACAGGTTGTCCAAAGAGGCTGTCCAGTCTCTGTACAGTCTTTCAAGACTCAACTGGTTGAAGCTCTCATCAGCCTGACCTGACCTCAGAGCTGACCAGCTGCAAACAGGAGGTTGGACCAGAGGCTGACCAGCCCAAGCTGTGATCATACTATGTCAGACTTGATGGCCTTGAGTGACTGCTGAGCACAGAGCCATGATCTGTCCCAATGCACATAGCACCCTGTGGCCACGTGTCTGCCTGAGACTCAGGAGGCTTGTTTGGGACAAATGTCAAACAGTTAACTGCAGGACAGGAGAAGTGGAGGACCAGTACATTGTTTTTTGAAGTCTTATTTTCTGCCAAGGACCAGTAATACTCCTGTCTGAAGTCTCTGTGATCATGGGGCTGATGGCAGAAGTAGCTGTACATAAGTGGCAAAAAACCATTTTTGAATTGGAGTTTAAAACCATTCTGCATTTCAGTGGAACATCCAGAGAGAGCCTGCAGAACTGTCTGGGTCCATTTTTCTCTAGGCAATACTGGGAGGTGGGAATTTTCCTGCCTCACGTGAAGAGCGGTCAGCAGTTGTACAGTGCCACTGTCACACAGCAAAACACATAAGCCAGGCCAAGCATTGCTAATGGAGGAAGGAAAAATTATACAATTTACAGAGAAGAAAATTATTTTTTTCTGAATGCTTTAATCTGAAAATTTATCATGCAATGGAAATCGATACCACTACTTTGGTACAGAAAGACGCAAACCCAGTGTGTTATGAAGAGTGGCTAAGACAACGGTTAGGGTGATGGTGAGTAAAGGCAATTCTTGAATAAGGCTGTCTAATTATTTTTTTTTGTGTACCCTTTCTCCATCAATTGTACTTTTTTCCCTACTAATAGATTCTAATATATTTGGCTAATTTGGGTCTTCGCTTTGTTTTGTCTTCTACAGAGTCCAGCCCAATATTTGTGCTCCAGTGTCCTAAACTGGTAATTATTATTTTTGCTGCTATAACTTAGAATAGCATCTCATATCTGTACATGTTACGTGCAGATTTGCACAGCAGCATCTACTGTCTCTGAGGGTTTTGGGGTTTGTTTTGTTTTTGTTTTTGTTTTTGTTTTTTTTTTCCTCAGGAACAGCTTCAGCATTTTGCTGGAAATGAAAGTTTGCCAAAATTTTATTCCAATAGTATCATTTGATTTATTTTGGTTTAGGACAGGAAGAAAAGGCTTCAAGTTGCACCAGGGGAAGTTTAGATTGGATATTAGGAAAAATTTCTTCACTGAAAGGTTGGTCAAGCTTTGGAACAGGCTGCCCAGGGAGGTGATAGAATCACATCTCTGGAAGTATTCAAAAGACATGTGGATGTGATGCTTAGGGACATGGCTTAGTGGTGGACCTGGAAGTGTTAGATTAATGGTTGAACTAAATGATCTTAGAGGTATTTTCCAACCTTAATGATTCTATGATCTATGGCAACTAAAGGCAAACTATGGTTTGCCTTTAATACTGCTTTCCAATATTAAACACAGTGCAGCTTATTTAATATCAAATTCTATGTTCTGTAGGACACTGATTTATTACAGAAAACAATCCAACTGAAATGCATCAAAACAGTTCACTAGGAAGAAAAAACACAGCGTGGTGTTTATCTTTGTCTAAACAAAACCTACAGGAATTTTTCTGTTGAAAGATCTCAGGGAATATTTCATTGAAATGCCCCACTTCCAGGTGCAGCTTTAAGCAGAAAACAATCTAAAAGCAATCCAAAATGTTTTGAGCAACTCCCTATGAAATATTAGAGGACCTTGCTTGTACAGTAGGAACCTGGGTTAAAAGCCCAAGCAATACCCACCAATGAAAAGGTCTGGCCTCATGCAGAACTGAAAGAGACCACATGCACTGTCCTAACCAGTGATAGGTTTGTCTAATTCTGTGATGGTAAATGGTCTTCCAAGTCAGGCAGTGAAATGCTGACAAAGTGCTGTGCACAGTGACAATGGCTTCATTTGTTCTGCTCTGTCCCAGAGGCAAACTTGAACCCTCCCTGGACTGGCACAGGAATTAAACGAGAAGAGATTCCAGATTTTAAGAGATTCCAGTCTAGACTTAAATAGAATATAAGGCATCAAGTAAAATAAAGAGTGCTGGAGGAATTGAACTGGACTCCTACTTGAAGGCAAAATGCATTTGCCAGCTCAGGCTGGGCTTGAGATTTTCTCCCTGTGACAGCTTTGCACAGCAGTCCAGGTGCATTATGAGGCATGTTTTTATGTGTCCTGATGCCAGAAGCAGGCAGTTGAACCAGATGAACCCCTGGTCTTTTTTGGTAGAGCAATTTACATGTAAGCATGTAATTTGAAAAACAATGTGTTGTCTGTTTAAGGCTCCCTAGTAAATAAAATAATTTACCGTTCATGATGTACTTCTATATTTTGTTGAAAGGGTAGTTTTTTTCCAGATTATAAGTGTAAAAATGCTAACAACTCTTTAAGTATCCCTGCTATAATAGATCTATGATTAAGAGGCTGCTAAATCATTTTAATGTTTATTTATGCTTTCTGTCAATTATCTCTGGTCTGTATTTTCAGTCCATTCTTTCCTATGTTCAGACTAATTCTAGATGCCATAATTTGCACACGCAGCTTCAGTTATTATCTCTGTTTTGATGACTCATGATATCTTTTCAATGGCCACATAAATTGAATTCTGTACCCTTGTAAATAATTGTTCCCAGTGGAAATTGTTTGGTGAAATTCTGAATCACTCTGGAGTGTAAATTTGTTTCTGACCTTAAAATCAATGAAGCACCTCTTATATAGCTGACATTTCATCAGGTATTGCTGACCTTCTGCCCTCTGTGCAGGTTCTCGTAGCTGCGCTCTGCTTTAGCTGTTCTGGATTTCTGCTGGTGCCCAAATGTAGGCTTAAAATAGAATTACTGTGGCTCTCTCTCAATACTCCTCACCCCCTCTGGTGGGGTACCAAGCCAGCCGAAGCATTGAAGTGAATTTGCATAGATATTTCCATAAGGTAAGCACTGCATAGGAACCAACTAGGACTTACCAACTCAAATGACTGACTGATATCACCTTACGCAGGTTTCTTTTAATTTTGTTCCACTTATGAATTGTTTGCAATGTTTCTTCCTTAACTCTGCAATTTTACCAGATGCCAAAAGCCTAGACCTCTCCTCCTGCCTACCTTCCACCTGTAGCTGGACTACAGCCAGGCTATCCACAGCTGCTCTTTTACTTCCCTGTGAAAAATGTATGGAGTCTCTGATTACCTACTGACCAACATGAAGATTTTCACAATATTATTGTGTGTCAAGCACAATAAAATCCTATGAAGTTGCAATAAAAAATTGCAATGACTTAATCATAGTGAGTTTAAATTCCTCAGCCTGACCTACCTATTAGTTTTGGTACATTTATTTTCTTGGGGCCAGTTCCAGAGATCTTTGAAAATAGCTGAAGCTTTTGATAGAATGTAGGCTATGGCTTAAGCATTGGCATTCCAAATGACATTCAGAAGGTGCTAACTGACAATCTTTTTCTTGTCTAAGTGGAACAGAAGAAACATGTCACTATCTTTGGCAGATCTACTACTTTCTAGTGTACTCCCTGAAAATGTTTCTATACCACCACTATGAAGCCTAGCGGCATTTACTAACAACTTGCATGATGAAAGGTAGAAATAGATTTTGTATTTTTTTTCTTTCCTTGGTCATTTTGGAACAAAAATCTTCAGCTTTCCTTCTGCACAACTTCTAGTTGCCATAAAATTTACGATAAAGCCAACTGTTGCTGACATCTTTTTCATTCATCTTTTACAAGTACAAAGGTTACATTTGCATAAAAGTACATTTGCATTTTCTTATTTAAGGAACAAATATAACTATATTTGAAGCAGAAATAAAAATGCCTTGTTAGTTATTAACCTCTTCCGTGTGTGATACTTTAATAAATATGGTGTTGTTTTTAATATGACTTACAGTTAAAGCTCTGTGGAATTCTTGAAAAACATGGAAGTAGGTATGCAGAAACATAGGCTGAAACATACATAATAGTGGAGCAGGAATAAGAAGACATTTGTTTTTCATGGTTTTTAAAACATTATTTACCTTTCTGTCTACAGGATTCTGGATCTGACCCTCATATCTCAGCAGTGGAGCTCTAGGATGGAATTCAGTTGATTAAATTTGTGTGCCTATTGATGATTTAGGTGCTCTGAGGTATCCCATAGAGTTGCATCAGCCTGGTAGAAATTACACAGGACCTGTGAAAGACACTTGTCTGCTGGGATAACTGCTGGAGGTGGGATAATTAAGAGCAGCTCAAGATGCTTTCCTATAGGGAAGAGTCAAGCCCTGGTCAGTACAGTCAATGGAGGTCAGATAGCCATGCAGGTCTATATCTATTTTATAGTGAGCTGAATATCTCTCTGGGTTCCGTGACCCATCTGATTATATCTCCACTGACAGCAAAGGGAACAGATAGCTAGTGCGCATGTACACTTCTAAATTTAGCCGTGTTAGTCTTTGAGCTGAATCCTACCTGAAGAGTTCAAAACATAGCTGTGCCAGAACTGGTATACCAAAATTTCTGTTGTCAGTTTTCATCAGCCAGCACTGGAATATCTTTCTTTGTTTTATGATTTTATCCAGAGCAGCAGATGAAAAATATACCATAGATGTCTACTTACTGCTGTCAATTCCTCATTTGTTCTCAGCAGGGATATGGCTGCTGCTGTTTACTCTTTATTCTGGGAATCCATAAATAATTGCTTTTCTTCTTTCTCTCTTCCTCCTGCCCCTATCTCCAAACACAGAATCATAGAATCATAAAAACATTTTGGTTAGAAATCGAGTCCAACTGTTAACCCAGCACTACCAAGTCCACCACTGTACCATGTCCCTGAGTGCCACATCTACATGTCTTTTAATTACCTCCAGGGATGGTGACTCCACCACTTCCCTGGGCAGCCTTTTCCAGTGCTTGTCAACCCTTTCAGTGAAGAAATTTTCCCTAATATTTAATCTAGACCTCCCCTGGTGCAACTTGAGGTCGTATCCTCTTGTTACCTGGGAGAAGAGGCCGACCCCCAATACCACCTTCTTACAGGTAGTCGTAGAGAGCGATAAGGTCCCCCCGAGCATCCTTTTCTCCAGGATAAACAACTCCAGCTCCCTCAGCTACTCCTCATAAAACTTGTGCTCCACACCTTTCCTCAGCTCAGTTGGCGTTCCCTGAACACATTCCAGCACCTCAATGGCTTTCCGGTAAAAACCCAAAACTGAACATAGGATTTGAGGTGTGGCCTCACCAGTGCCAAATACAGGGGAAGAATGACTACCCCAGTCCTGCTGGCCACACTATTGCTGATACAGGCCAGGATGCCATTGGCCTTTTTGGCCACCTGGGCACTGCTGGCTCATGTTCAGCTGCTGTCAACCAGCACCGTCAGGTCCTTTTCCTCCAGGCAGCTTTCCAGCCACTCTTCTCCAAGCCTGTAGTGCTGCATGAGGTTGGTGCGATCCAACTGTGGGACCCAGCACTTGATCTTGTTGGACATCATACAGTTAGTCTTGGCCAGATCCCTCCATAGAGCCTTCCTGCCCTCCAGCAGATAAACAGTCTCACTTGTCTTCACGTCACCTGCAAACTGACTGAGGGGGCACTCGATCCCCTCATCCAGATCATTGATGGACAAAACCAGAAACTCTTTATTCAGCATCTTGTTTCATAGAGCTTTTTGTTCTCAAGGCTCAAGGATGTTTTTGGTATCCTGAGCAGCATTTCAAGATAAACAGAACTGGCTCCAATAATGAGTCCCAGGGAACATCACTTGTGATACACCCTTCTCTTCTTTGACTCTATTATATGCTCCATCTGTCATGACATGACATGACATGACATGACATGACATGACATGACATGACATGACATTGTTTACCATCCATAGCAGAGTGGCATACAGTGTTTTAAAATATCATTGGGCTGTCAGGGGAAGATGCTTGCTAACAAAGAGAAAGTTTGATAAAGAAAAGTGCATTACAATGTCTGACAGAGACATTAATTCACATCAATTTTACTATAAGTTTATTTCAAAATATACACTGTTCAGATGAACACTAGGATAGATGGAGAAGAAAGGCTAGAAAAGCCTGGAGTATTTACTGTAGTGCTGTAGATACAGCCTCCTACCTGGTGATATTGCTGTTGCTCTAAATGTATTTTTCAGCTTAGTTTGTTAAACAAAAACAGAGGTTCTTTTATTTAGCAACTCATTCCATGGAGCTTTTTGATCTCAAGGTCTAAGGATGCTGTTGATGTCCTGGGCAGCATTTTCTCTGCCTCACAGGAAATTGCTCTAATGTGAAAAAGACTGAGTACAAGCCATTCCAAAAATTGTAATAGCTGTCATGCAGGCTCATACAGGCACAGCACTATCACTGTTGCAGTCTTGAAAACTTCTTAATTGGTGATGCCAACCAAACTCAAATGTGTTAGATCTCCCCGCATTATCATTACAGAACATTCTGGTATCAAAACATTGGTGAAACAAGTGAGAATGGAATCAAAATACTAACTTCCGTGCATTCATGCTCTGACAGATTTTTTTTTGCCTTTATGCAAAATAATTCCCTTTGAATGTCATCTAGGCACATAAATATTGTGAATTTCATGCAGATTCATGAAGGTTTGGTTCATTTCTATATAACTCAATTTCTTCCCAGCTACTAATGGGAGGAGTGAATTGTGGTTTTGTACATAGACTCTGCTCAACATATGGTCCATAGCTAGGAGCAAATAACACCACCCAGCTGTTGTATCCTCCAGGACTGCTCCTGCAGATTATTCAGACTCTTCAGAGTCGACTTCCCATACAGATCACCCATAAAGGGCTGAAAAACCTGTCCATTTGCAATGGACAGAGTAGTAGGTAGCAAGATTAAAAAAAAAAATAAATCTTAGTAACATAACATACAGTACTTGCCTGTCATTACTCTCTGTTTACACTGGTGTGAATGTGGAGAAAGTGTTGATTCAGTAGCATCTGTTTTAACATTACTCTTGATTAGGATTGGCAGAAGGAATTGTTTGTTTGGTGCTGAATTTGGAATTTGAAAAACAGGGTCCTTAGTCCACTGTGAGCAGCAGGAGTAGATTATCTTATTCCTTCCCTCCTTGTCCAGTGTAATTCAATTTTGACCTCTGTGAAAGGTGAAAGCACAGATTAGTTTTCCAGTGTCAACCTCTTATCCCAGTTCACGATAACAGCTACCAGTAACCAGAATGGCTGTTTCTCTTCTGCATGCCTGTAGCGGCTGAAAAACAAAGTGAAGACACGACACAGTCACTCATGTCTTACTGCCTGGTCATTGAATCACAGCAAGTTGCAGTCGCTGCAGATCAGATTCAAAGTGGTGACTTGCATTCATATTTTATTCCCCCGTATCTTCCTTCCAGGATCTAGCATATGATGTTATATGTCATTTATAGGTTCAGCAAAACAAGTTTACCCTTCTTATTTATAACATTTTTAATGGTCACCAGGGGTTGGGTAAATCTGCTGGCATCCTATGTTCTGCAGCTGCCTATTATGACTAACACAAGTTTGGTATGGCTCTTACTGGCTTCCTTTGTGCATTACTTTGTTTGAATTGGAGACTTATGTTACTTCTTATTGGCATATGTTTACATCTTCAGAACTCCATAAGCTGTCTGAGACTAATCCAATTTATTCCTTGCTGACAGGAATATGGGAGGGACTGTCACTTGCTAGTCTCAGTATGAAATGTGATTTCATGCTGACTCTCCCCCAGAAATGCAAAGCTAAGTAAGTATTACAGAATGGAGATATTTTAAAGATCATGACAGTTGGAAAGGTTTTGCATTTTGCTCAGCCTTTTCCAGACTTTGTTGGTTTTGTTGTCTTTATAGTCTTTGTACAGCCTTGTTGGCTTATCATTCTTGTTGGAATTAACTCTCTACTATCTGACATTTGCAAGCTTGGAGAGCCCATATGTTTCAGTAATTGTTTTAATTGAAGTAGATTCAGCATGTTGTGACACTGAAGTAGACTTTTTGTGGATCAAAAATTAGGTTAGGATGTAAGTGGAAGTTTAATTCTAAATTTTCATCCTTATCACCAGAGTATGTTTGTCTACCTCCTAGACACAGTGACAGCCTTCCTAAGAAAGGGACTTTCTAGATGAGCATCCCCTGCATGGTCCTTGCTGTCTTCTGGAATTCAAAGCTCTTCTGTGGGACAAACCTGCATGCAGAGCCTGAAAGCTGTGCTGGGAGCTGCTAAGGAGCTACTTATATGGAGAATGGCGTCTCAAATTATAGTCAGTACTGGTGAAGTTCATCTGCGTTGACACCTCCAATGTGGTCACCTCTGTCAGAGCTGGTTATTCTCTGCTCTCTGTCTAGTCAGGACAGAGACACAGACATTTCTGAGAATTTCCCAAGGAAGTGAACTGCTGTGTAGATCTGATGGAAGTAAGGTGTCTCTGCCTTGCATTTGATTTGCAGAGGAGCTTTGGTGGGAGATAGATGCTTTCCTACTACGTTGTACTTAAGCATAGAGGGAGTTCTGCTGTACAAAATAGAAAATCAAATGCTTTTAGGAGCCTTATACATTTATTTATTCTTAATTACTTTAGAGTCTAAGGTGCAGACATCAGTGTGCTGGGCTGTGTCTTGTCCATATTTTATATGGGTTTAAATTATGGTACATCTACACTATCAACAGACTTGCTTTGTGGTGTTGTCCAGAACTTTGCTCTTCTGTTTGTCCAAAATGCTTACGTGCTAACTTGTGCCTGAGAATATTGCCTGGAGTAATGGGGTCATACTCTCTGGGAGGAAATCAAGACACAAGTGAATCACAGGGTAGCTGAGCCTGGAAGGCATCTCAGGAGATTGCCCATTCCAAACTGTTGCCCAAAGCAGGTTTCCCAGGACCATGACCATTCCAGAGACTCCATAAGCTCCTTGGGCATCCTATGCCAGTGGTTGATCATTTTCATGGTAAAAAAATGCTTTCTTATATTTGAGCAGAATGTCCTGTATTTTGGTTTGTACCTATTGCCTCCTGTCCTCTCACTGGGCACTACTGAGAAAATGTGGCCCATCTTCTGGCCCATCTTCTTTACATCCTCCCATTGGATACACACTGATAAGTTTCCCCTAAGCATCCTTTTCTCCAGGATGAATGATCCATAGCTGTCCACAAAAAGGTGGTCCTTGTCCTTGTCCACCAAGATCTTAAGGTCCTTCTCTGTCAAGTTGCTTTCCAATCAGTACTGGTGCCTGGAGTTATTCCTCCACAGGTGTGAGACTTTTTCTCCCCTTCGCTTCTCCCTTTGTTGAATGTCACAAGATTCCCATGTGCCCATTTCTCCAGCCTGTCCAGGTCCCTCTGAATGGCAGAACAACCATCTTCTTCATCAACCACTCCTTCCAATTTCATATTTGCAAACTTACCAAGGGTGCGCTCTGTGCCATCATCCAAGTCATTAATGAAGCTGTTAAGCAATGTTTGCCCTAGTATCAGTCTCTGGGATACACAGATAGTTACTGGCCTCCAGCTGGACTTCACACTTCTGATCACAACCCTTAAAGTGCAGTAGTCCAGCTAGTTTTCAATCCACTTCACAGTCCACTTGTGTTGTCCATAACTCATCAGTTTGTCTACAAAGATGTTATGGGATACAGCAATGAATGCCTTGCTGAAGAAAAGAAAAAAATCCATCCCTCTCCCCTCTTTCACTGAACCAGTCATCTCCTTTTTGATGTATACACAGGGGCACTGCTGTGTATACTACATTATGTGTGTTTCATGTCTCCTAGCTTTTTATGTGGGTACCTCCTAGATATTAGATAGAAGAAATAAGTAGGAACAGGTCCAATTTATCTTAAAAAACCCAAAGGGAAACGGAGTTCTCATTGCAGGATGAGGGGGTGGGTTTTAATTACTAGGTTTCTCTTAATTTCTTCAATGTTGTTGGAATACATACAAGAAAACTCAAATGTTTTCTTCTGGCATATTACCAAGCCAGAGCTGACGTTCAGTTTTGTATAAGGAGTTTTAGTGGAGAGTTAGGAGAACAGATTTTTCCCCCCCTGCATCTTCAGTCTAAGAGCATAAATTACAAATAAAGCTCATGAAAAAAGCTGTTTGGTGGGGTTTCTGTGACAACAGTAAGAATGAATAAAATCAGAGGTTTTTAGGAGATTTGCAGATTTTGAAGATTTTCTTTCATATCTGAACTCAGCCTAAATTATCTTCCTGTTTTTTCCTAATACCAAAGTATAGGCAAGAGAGATTATTTTTCATTGGGAATTCCATGTTATGGTAGAAAAGGATGTAATGGTTCCTTTTGTTTTCTAACATCTTACAGGACTGTAAAATCACATCTAAATTGAGAAAATAATTCTCAAAGAGGAAACTGGTGCAACTGCCAATTTTTAATGCACCAGTGTGACAAGCCAACAAAAGCTTTGCATAAAAATTCTTTTCATATTTACATTTATTGAATTGAGTATATCCAGCCAGTGATATATCAGATCCTTTTCTAGAAGCCTGTATGAAAGGAAGTAAATTTCATTGTATTAGAACAAGGCTGGATTTGTAATCTGAAGAGTTTGGGTAGCTGGAGACTAATTTTTCTTGAAACAGTTAATTTCACAATAATTTCTGAGATTCCATTTTGCACATGGTTGGACAGAGTGTGCTAGAATGCTTTGAAGCTTAGAGAACAATTACTTTTGATGCACCACAGAATGAAAAGTGTACCCACTGGAATATAAAACCATTCTCTGTGTGGAAGCATACTTGATCCATGATTCATAAAAATACCAGTATGTTACTATGTGTTATGTGAAGTTTGAAAATTACTCCTATATTGCCCCTACCATTTAAGGAATGTTTCTTGCTTTTAAAGCACAAATAAGAATTACAGAGCTCTGAAATGATTGTACTATTATTGACAGTAGCCTAAGAAAGGCACAGAGACAAAAGTCGGAGTCCCTTGACCTTTATAAACATTTCAGAGCCAGTGTGGTTGGTTTTGTTTCAGAAGACCATAGGATACTCTCAGTTCACCAACTCCCCTCTGACTGCTAGTTACACTAGGTGTACAAGGAAATTGTGACCTTCCAGTGTCTTCAGGTTAAAGCTAGACCTTCTTGAAAGTCTCAGAATTACATTTCTGTGAAACACAGAACCTACTTCCATTTACTGATAATTTTTTCCTGAAATATTACCAAACGTCACTTAAAAATCGACCAAATCCTGAAATTTAGCCTTAATCTGAAGACACACCGTAGAAGAGTTTACTTCAATTAATTCAGAGGGTTTTTTTCCAGGTTTGAAAATTCGGTGTGAATTTGACCAACATCATGAAATACAGTGCATCCCTTCATGTGAAGGGCTCATGGATGAAATCAGATCTATATTTCAAAGAAATGGTGAAGTTAATATTTAAATAGTTTGATTTAGATACTTGGAAAAAACAATGGAAGAGGACTAAGCTGAAGGTACTATGTTTGTAAGCCCTGGTCTTTTCCTACCGTGTACTTGGAATTGATGGAGTACAAGACTGAAGAAAACAAATCTAAGTAGCTCAGGATCTGACGTATGGATTAGGAAAAACATAAGGCTAGATAAACTCACATTATAAAGAAATTTACAGCATTGGGAACAGTAGGGACAGTCTGAAATAAAGTAATGCGGCATTCAAAACTTGTCTCTTCTGAAGTCCTGGAATAAAGTTTGTCCGGGCATTGTCCCAGTTTGTGCTGCCAGAGAAGCTTGTCCCTGTGGTAGGCATTGTTGGAAGTCAGCAGGATTTTTTAACAATGTTTTTAGTAAGGAGACACCAAATCCTATTCAGCAGAAACTTACAGATTGTACATAGGACACTGACAGATTTAATCTGCTGCAGATAACTGCTCGCATTGCCATAATGCTGTTAACGATCCCTGGTTATCTGACTTTGCTCTTTTCACTCTTGGCATACTGATGCACATCCCAGTGAGTGGGAATGTCAAACAGATCCTCTTTCTGCTACAAGCCCCTAACCCAGGAGATAAAAGGGACGTGCCATTGCTTGTTGGATAGAGAAAGCCTATGAAACACAGCTGAGCAGCTCTGGCTTCATCCTGTGGACAGTGATGGCACACATCAGACCACTGCAAGACACACCAGATGATTGCAAGGCAGCTTAACTTTCCTGGGAGGATCTCAAAGAGGGAAGGTGGCTGTTACTGCTCTTGTGCCATTCAGGCCACAAAGCCATGCTGTGAAGGTGAACAAAATAATGAGCAGGTAGTCTGAAAGTGTGTCCCTCAGCTATTCACCTTCTCTGGAGACTTCAGGGGTTGGATTTGAGAAAATGTTGCTTAATTAGCTCATCAGACTCTCTGAACCTGGAAGCAAATGAGTTTTAATTCCCTTTTCATAATATGCTTTGTTTTTATGAACCTTGTGTGGAGCATTAACGGTGTAAATATATTATATTTTCACTTTTTCCTCTTCTCCACAGTGGGCTCATTTAATACTCACTTGGCTTGTATCTTAGAAGAAAACAATCACAAACCGGAAAGACCAGAGCTCTTTAATTTAAATAAAACCATTATTTTGGAGCTGAAAATTTAGTTTATTCTCAGCAAAATAGCAACCATATGCAGTCTTTGGAGTAATTTTTATTTTTATATTTAAAAGCTTATTGAACCATTACTGCCTGGCTGCCTTAGTGTCTAAAGGCTGCCTAAGGATTTAAGGTTAACTCAATAACAAAGCAGTTAGGTATCTACAGATGGACTTAAGTGGAATTTGAAGTACATCTCCAGGGAGCAGCAAAATACTGTGCAGAGCTACTTGAGCTAATGATGATTGAGATGGTTTGGTTATTGAAGGCAAGGCAGAAACACAAGCATGACCATTTCATTGTATGATGGAACTCTCTATTAGTAGTAGTAGTAATAATTGACAGGTTAGACTAGGTCCTGGTGAATGACTGTGCCCAACAGAGAACCTTGTGATGCTGAAATGCATTGACCAAACTGTCTGTTACTGTGAATATAACTCTCTCATGTCTTTAAGTCACTGCCCCTGTGGATTTAGCTTTGCACCTAAAGTTAGATGCTTCATACTCTCTACCCTGCTGTTTTGCTGGGGTTTCCAGACCCTCTGGTGGAAATGGTACTTAGTCCCTGTGTCCACTTCTCTGGCATGACAGCTCACAGGCTAACCTAACCCCTTCCATATCAGCATGCCAAGCTGAGAACAGCAGTGTCCCAGCTACAAACACAAGCTATGTCTTCCCTCCTTACTGCGAGCAGTAATGCCCCGGTGACTATGGAGAGTGTTGTACCTTCAGCCAGTCCGGGCCCATGCCTGGAGGCCAAAAGGCTTCATCGCAGCATACAAAACCTGTGGGGGCCTGAGACCTGCCCCCAAGGGCCTGCCTCTTGGGAAGTATCCAATACTCTGTTTATTTTGACTCCGAATGTAGCCTTTGTATCTCATTCACTCTGATGTTATTTCAATTTTAGGGATATAAGTCCATCCAGCCCTTTGCTGTCAGGAAGAGGGATTTAGAGCCTTTAGATGGTCTTACCCTACTCTGTAGTGGATGCCTAGGCAAGTGCTGCTAAATTCTCTCCAGGAGTAAGTTCAACTAATGCAGGTCTTGTAAGGACATCCAGTCTCCCTGTACAAACCACACAGGAGATACTGCTCATTAGCCTTTAGCTAGATGTGGACTGAAAGGTCCTTTGCTGCCCCTTTCGGTACTAGGGTTTCAACCAATGATTCCAGCATTGCAAAAAAGTATTTTAGTCCCTCAGGTAATGGACAAAGCTATGCTATTCTGAGAGTTTAGTCAATATTTTGCCAGACTATTAAATATTCTCTGTATGAGAGACAGTCTTATGTTCAGAGTCATGGCCAGGCTTCGCGAATGAAGATTTGGGGAGGGCTCTACCCACATTTGTTGCAAGCACGCTGGTGGCTAAAAAGGCCAGTACGAGATAGACATGTCCGATTGCAAAAGGCACAGCAGAAAGACTCCTTAGGTGGTATCTTCTGCAAGACACGATTCTTTCTGCGTTGTCTTTTCTCCTCAAGGGTGATCCTGCGTGCGTTCTCAAAAGCATCAGCAGCATTGAAGATGGTGTGTCTCCAGACCTCCTGATTGGAGGCCAGAGTAGACCAGTTATGTTGATCAAATTGGAGGCCAGAGTAGACCAGTTATGTTGATCAATATGTTCAGAGTACTTACCTGGCAAATCCAACAAATATTTTGAATATTTCATACATGAAGTGGAAGACTTTCAAAAGTAGAAAGAGAAAAACCCCTTGCTGAGTTTCTCAAGGTCCCTAGGGAAACTGGCAGGCAGTAAGTCAGACCTAGCTTGAAATGCAGCACTAGGGATGAGGTTTGAATTTGAGGCTAATGTTGCACTCCTGCCTCCATCTCCTCATTGCCCTAGGGGATCTGCATCTCTACATTCATTAAAAATGACCCAAACCAAAACGAAGCAACTTGTTTCAGATCAAACAAAATAAACCATTCGAATCAAAAGGATTTGTAGTGATTTTTTTAAAATGGCCTTGGAGTTTTTACAGGACTTTTTTACCCCCAGTTCATTTACTAAATCAAACCATCAGTTGCTCACACAGCCATACTTTTGCTTCAGTGCACTGTTTCCACTATTACTGCTGGGTGACAACCAAGGGGAAGCTGGTAGTAGGCTATGTGTTTATCCTTGTGATGCATAGAGAAAATGCTGAGGAATTTCTGCTATGAAATATATATGGGCCAGAGGGATGGAGAGACAAAACAGGATACTGCTCCCTTGCCTTCAGTTGGTTATGTGTCCAGTTTTCCCCTGGGCTCTCAGATATCTCAGCCTCTCAAATATCCTGGACTGTGGACTGGCCTCAAATGTTCCTTCTTCAATGACTGTGTGACAGATGGGGAGAGCCAGAAGAGTCTTACAGTAGATGTGCTCTCTGTTTTTATATGCTCCAATGCATGCAAAAAATGATAGCCCAGGATTAAAATGCTCCCACAGCTATGGACACTTTTACTGCTATCATGATCATGTCTCTTAAAGAACCATGTACTAGGAGCAATATTAAGAAGAAATTAAGAGCGCAGGGTTAAACACTGGAAAATTAGGAAACATCAGAATAGAAGTTATCTGAGCAATATGCACCCAGTTTCTCTGCTTGTACATTATGATGCAGTATTTAGTTACATTAAATAAAGAGAAGCTAAATAAAATAGAATTCTATATTCTATGGTTCTTTCTCACGCTTCAATTTGCGAATTTTCACAAAACCACAAGGAACAGAAATTCCCCCCTGTAGCACAGTGTCTAGCAGAGTTTACCAGCTGAGTGAAGCCACGTGGCTTAGAGGCTGGAGGTAGGAATCTGCTGCTGACTGCCCTGCAGGAGGAGTCTGGCCCTGGAAGGAGTGGAGCTCCGGGTTTCACTCCAGCTTTCACACCAGGACCCCAGTGTGGGGAGCTGGGTGGCTGGGTTATGCTCCAGCTGTGCTGGAAACTGTTTATTTCATTCATCCCTCCTTGTTTTGGAGTGGCAGCCATGGGAGATTGACCTGTGGTGGGTGCTGGGGTGACCATGGGGGTCTTGCTCAACCTCAGCAACATCACTTACTGTTACAGCAAATCTAGAGCTTTGGAGGAATTAAGCTGTTAAGTTCTGCCACTCTGGCAGAATGGTGGTTTTCAGAGGCCCCTGACTCCATCAGTTGTGGGAGTTTTTTTAGTCACAGCACAGGGCAACCTCCTTTCCAAACATCAGGTGTTTGCTGCAGCACAGGAGAGTGCTAAAGCTGATATGTGAAACATTTTAATATGTGGGGGAAGGGGGAAGTTCCTTAGCCCTTTTTAAACATTGCATTTTGACTGGAAGTTTCCAAAGGAAATCAACCAAGAATAGAGAGATTCAAGGGTGAAAAGAAGTTGGATACTTAGAAAAAGTCATCAGCAACTGAAAATAAGGCCTTGAAAAAGAAAATCTCAGGATATTTTTAACTGAATCTGTTGCTATCTATGCTACCTGTCAAAACAAGAGCCTGTTTCATCCCCCCTGTGTTTCTGACAAGTTCTGTATGAGGTGTTCTTGGACCAGTTTTGCAGCCAGTGGAAATGCAGCTGCCTCTGAGATGCTCGCAGCATGGGGGAACCCCAGTTCAGGGAAGGAAGATGGAAATCTACTCTGAAGACGTTGATTCTGTCTTCAGAGTAGATTTTAAGCAGACAGAAGTTAAATATTTGGCTGGAATGTATTCAGGATTCTAGCCCCCTGTGTAAAACAAATACAATCAACTTTAAACGGTGAAAGAGATTTGTGTTTCTCTTTTCAAATTTTATTCAAAACTATTAAAATATATTAGAGAAAATAATTCAGACTTGTAAAAATCTTTATTATACGAAAGTGAAATCTCACAGTAACTGTAGCTGAGACAATACTTTTGACTTATCACATTTCTGAGATAATTAAGCTAAATGATCAGACTGTATATATGTCTCCAGGCAAATACTTAATCATCTGGGTTTTTTTGTTGTTGCTGTAGGGGTAGTTCTTTATGGTAATTTGCCAGTGATGAGTGGAAAGCAATACTTCTAATGTTCATCTTCCTTCGCTGCTCTGCTGAGCATGCTGAACTGCAGAGAGCACTCTGTGGTGTATTAATCATGTGAAGGGATTTATGGTCACTGTTATCATTGTTGCTTGTGGAGATAATGTGCATTCATAAATCCTACAAGCTTCCAGATGCCAGTATGCTTACTAACTAGCAGATCTGCCCAGAAAATATTGAGAAATACACATTTATTGTCTTAATTTACTTCAGGCTTGAGGTTCCCTGGAAGAACTTGTTTCAGCTGAAAATGCTTTGATGAGTATAACCAAATTACGAAGTATGGATGGCAAGTGGTTTCTGGGCATGATTCAAACTCCACAATTTCAAGCCCTTTCCAAAGCAGAACTAAAATCCCGACCTGACACCCCATTCCAGATGTATTCTTTGTGAGACAGTCACTGGAAGAGCAATGAGGACAGTCAGATCTCCCTGGCAGCCAGGCCAGCAACTGTCAGAAGATTAAAGCAGATCCTTGACATGAGCTTGCCCATATGTAAAATCATACACACTTTTCCTACACTGCAAGGATGCTCACAGGAGGTAAGGATTGAATGCTAATCTCAATAGTGATTTGAGTGACTGCCCTTGCAAGCTGAAGAAGGTTAAAATAGGGGTGAAGACAAACTAGACAGCACCAGGTTCAAGCAGAGCACTGATGCCCTGGAGCCTTAACCCTGAGCCCCCAGGCTGAAAGAAGATCTATTGCATACAGGTTGTGCAATTAATTTCATAAGTTCATGGACATACTGGTGGGAAGGACCCAGCAGGTCTCCACTCCAGCCTCCCACTCAAAGTGGGGCTGTCAACAATGCTAGATCAAGTCACCTGTGGCTTTGTCTAGCAAAATCTGGTAAAACTCCAAAGATGGGGATTTCAAGTCTCCTGGTATCTGGTTCCAGTTTTGCACTACCTTCCAGGGGGATGAATTTTTCCTAATGCTCAGCCTGTACTTGCCCAGCTTCAGTCTGTAGCCTTACCCCTTTTAGACATCTGCCACTACCAAAAACCTTTTGTCCATCCTCCTTGCAACTACCCCTTCAAAGGGGGCTATTAGACCCCTCTTAGCCCTCTTAGCCTCTTAGACCTCATCTGGTCTTGCTTACCAGATGAAGCAAGACCAAAGTCCTCAACCTTTCCTTGTAGGTCATAAGCTCTAACTCTTTTGACCCTCTACAGTTTTGCAATATCCTTCTTTAACTGGGGGCCCAAAACTGGTCAAAAAGTACAACAAATCTAATCCACTGGTTTTACTGCAGAGGATTTACCCATACCCTGAAGTCCTGTATGAGTTCCCATGCATGACAAACACCACAAAATGTTGAGGTGTTTGTGATGTAAAAGCACTCTGTGCATGTACATATTGATTGTGCATTCAGGCAGATACTGCTTAGGGCCTTCTAGGTTAGGATGGTCCTGAAGCACAGTCTCAGTAGATGCCTGAGCCTCTAGAGCATCCTGGAGAATGGGAATGGAGCCTGATTAAACAAAAGTGCATTGAGCATAGATTACAACTGACATATATGAGCTGGCTGCATTACTGTGAAACCTACTGATGAGGAAAAGTTTTAAGATTGCCTTTTCTTCAAAAAGATAGGCAGACCAACAAATACTGTTCATTCAAACACTAAATAATGTTTTTATAGCAATGCTTTTAAAGGTCTGTAAGTTTCATACAACTAAGCCTGATTATCTTCTTAAATGTATAGTTTCTTTATGCTGTATGTTATAACAAAAAAACATATCCAGAGTTGTCTTTGGAAAGAATATAATTCTGCTGCCATTGCAAAGAGGGCTGAAAATAATTGTTTTAAATGTGTGTGTTAATTTGTATTTCTATATCACTCATCCTTGAACATCCAAACCTTTGGAGCCCTGAAATCATTTGCTAGAACTTGGATGTGGTAAGAAGAAGAGGGTATTTTCATCGTTTGGTCCCAAGGCCAAGTTTTTCAGTGCTGCTGAAAATGCAGTTTTCTTGGCACACATAAACACATTTTCTTTTAACAAAATTAGGATTTTTTTGGCATCTGTAGCTGGCAGCTCTGAGAAACTTTATAACATCTGAGGAAAAAACTGAAATGGGAAAGGAAAATTGAGGCATCTGACACCATATCTGGCCTTTGCTTATGGGTTTTATCTGGAGGATGCTGGACTTCTCCTACAGCTCTATTGCACACTTCGTAAGCTATTCATAGTGAACCCATTGGTTAAGGCCAGATGGGACGAGGGGCAGCTCTGCACTTTTCCAGCAGCCTACCTGCATATATTCATCTATCTGCCTGCCAAGACTCTACTGTGGGATACAACAAAATACTCATACTGTGTGATTTGTGGGGTTTGTATAGCTCTGTCATCTCTGTGGCATATGATTTTTTCCTCATGATGCAAACTGCGCCAGCACGTTCATGTGCACTGCAGATAACTTTTGGGTGGAATCCATTTCAAGTGAAGACAGAAGTCCAAGAGTTGACTGAATCTAAAGTTTGGTATATGAGCTCCCTTCATAGTTGTTGGACAGAAATGGGCACCTTTGGAGGGTGAATAACCCTCCCTGCTTCGTAGGCTCTTGTCTGTTCTTCCTGACTGATTCACGAGGGACCATCACTAGTTCTCTAAGGCTGACAGGTGAGCAACATGGCTCAAGTTACAGAATCACAGAATCCTCAAGGTTGGAAGAGACCTTGAAGATCATTTAGTCCAACCATCAACCCAGCACCACCATGATCATACCTAAGCCACATCCAGATGCCCCTTGAACACTTCCAGAGACAGTGAATCTATCATCTCCTTGAGCAGCTTATTCCAATGCCTAGTTACTCTTTCAGTGAAGATGTTTTTCTAATAGATAATCTTAAACCGAACCTGATTTTTTTTTTTATTTTCTAACGTCTAATCTGAAGTTAGATACACTGGACCTCACTCCTGAGGGTTAAATTGAAATAGCATTCTCTTACAGTTCTGTCAGAGTTAAAAAGTCATGGCTGTTCCTTTGCACAAGTTTTCACGAAGTGGTCTGGCTTATTCCTTTATTCTTCTCCCATCCAGGCATAGGCTTAGTTTTGACAGATTAGAGACCGGAGCCAAACAACTGTGGGTGACAATCAAAAGAGATCCTTGTTGAGGTCACAATCATAAAACTCCATCACTAGGAAATAAAAACAGAGGATGTAGACATTAAAATTAATGTTTATGAAATATTTGCCAAAAAATAATTTATTGGACAAGTAATGCTGGTCTCATTTTCCTGATAACTTGTTTATATTATGCAACATTCCTTCACTTACAGTTGTGATATATCACTTATTTCTTTAGGACTATTCCAGAAATAAGAAGACCATATTAAGTCCTAACAGGACCTCTGGGACACAAAACACTCTCTAAATACTTTGAATTCATTTAGCTTTAAGAGCATAAAATAAATCATGAACTAATCAGATTCTTCATTGTGTCTTGCCTGTAAACCATATGTATTTTTTTGAATTCAATTTCCTTGTTACACCAACCTTTTCTGGCAATTCTTTGCTAATTATACAGATGCAGCTGCAAATCAAGCACAGTGATTGTATTTTTAAAATGCAGTCAAAAAAACCCCTTAGAATGTCAAAACGATAAGCATACATTATCACACCTCTTTTATTACCTGTGTATATTTGCAATAGGAAAAGTTACACAGCTAAAGAATATTAATGAGAGAAAAAAATCCTCAGTATCATTCACGCGTATGGAGAATCAATTTTTCTGTCGACTGATGATGTCATCTTCCAAGTAAAAAGTGCCGAGGAGGGTCAAGGGATAATGCAATAACTCATCTTGTAGTCTTTCTAATTTTTCAGTGGTCTGGTTTATAAGATTTGTAATTGTTTTTACCATGCTTGTACCTGAAACAGACACAAAAGCACATTTTAGGAAAGAAAACCATCAAAAATTCTCAGAATTTCACAGGTTTCAGGTGGAATATTCAAGCAACTGTACCTGTCTCAGTTTTCTGGTCCACAACAGTTCCAGCTTCAGGTGTATGTTGCTCTGCACAGGGCCTGATGAGTCAGGGAGTAGGACTGAGAATGTGGAGGATATAGCACGATGATGTAGGAGGTTGGAGCATCTAGAAGGTAATGTGATTGTTAAAAAACAAATGGCCAGTCTATCCTGCACGAAGTCTGCACTCCTAAACCTACAAGCATACACCTTCTTGTAAAAAGATGATGAAACCATTCACTGAAAACTGTGTGGCTCAATTGGAATCAGAAAGAAAGCTATGAAAGGGAAAAGACTAGAAGAGATTACCCAAAAGAGAGAACAGAAATAAAATGTGGCTGTTCAAATGTAAACAGAAAAACAAGAGAGCTACACAAAAAATAAGTGTGCCTTGAAAAGGGGGATAACAAAAAGCTCTTCAGGTAGCTCAAAAGCAGAAATTTCAAAAGAAATGTTCAGAAGCTAGTCAGGAAACTTGTAGGAGCACTTGATGATCAACAAGTTAAAAGGACAATTACACATAATGAAGCCAGAGTAGCAAAGATGAGTGAATTCTCTACATCAGTCTTCACCATAGAAGAACTTGGGCAGATTCTTTGCAAACAGGTCAGAAGAGCTAGATCAGGTTGAGATGAAGATACAGAGTGTAGCAGTCTAAACAAGTAAGCTACATCCTATCAAGTCATGGGAATTGGATGGCATTGACTTGAGAGTGCTGAAGAGCTCCTGTGAAAAATTAGGTGACTGTGGGCCAAGATGTGTGAGTTTTCCTTACAAACAGTTGCTGTGCAAGAGATCTTGTGGATTTCCAGTGAAACTTCTATCCACAAAACTCTTCCAAAAAGGGCACTATCAATCAGTGACTCTGACTTCCAGTCCCGGTAAGGTGGAAAACACTAATGCAGGACAGGCTCATTGAATAAACAGGTCAACGTTTTCTCTTGGGAGAAGCTAAACAGAGCTTCTGTGAAGAATTGAACACCCAGTGGTATTCTAGAAGGGTGGTAGAGGAAGCATGTGAATGAAGGGTGCACTCATACTTGGGTATAGCAAGTGTGGATTTGCAAAAAGCTTCTGATAAAGTCCACACCGAAGGTTGTTGCTGTGGTCCTTTTCAGACTGGACGTTTGTTGAAGGATTGGAAGCAAACTCTAAGTCTTAATGGTAACTTTCCAGATTCTAAATATCAAGACTTGCAAAACAGAAAGTACTTCTTTACAAGTTAGGAATAATTTCTTCGTGGAAAGGGTTGGCAAGCACTGGAACACGCTGCCCAGAAAAGTGATGGAGTCACCATCCCTGGAGGGGATTTCTTTAAAAGACAGATAGATGTGGCACTTCAGGACATGGTTTAGTGATGGCCTTGGCAATGCTGGGTTAATGATTGGACTCAATGATCTTAAATGTCTTTTCCAACATAAATGATTTTATGACTCTAAATTTGAGTAGTCAAATTTTTTTGACTTTTTTTGCCCCAGGAGTTTGCAGAGCTGCTTAACCAGATCAAATTCAAATAGGAATGAGGCAGATTCATAGATAACAGGTTCAAGACAAATACTAAAGGGATCCTTTGACATCCCTCATGCAAATTAGGGATTGATAGCAGATGATGGGGAAGTAGGATGGGAAAGGACCATAGAAAGTAGCTAGGTTTCAGTTCTCTTGAAATAGCTTCTCCTATTGCCATTGTTGTGATCAAGTACTATTATTATTCATATCCCCATATAAAATACAGGTATTTTTATTTATTAAGGTTTATTCTCACTATAAACCTCATAGCAACCTTTATCATCCCTAGAAAATGTGAGAGTACTGAAAAAAGAAATACTGCTCGTTAAAAATATCAACATTTCTAATCACACCCAGGAACTGAGGGATATGAGGAAGGGAATTAATCTTTTAATGAAAGGAGGTATGCCAAGCACACTGAATTAGCACAAGTGGAAAAGGGGGAAACCTGGGGCAAATCTAACTACTCCTCAGGTACAAGTCTGACACCTGAAGCCCTTTATAAAAATGGCAATGTAGGCTGTATGCTGGCATTGTAAGACATCAACTGTGATTACAGGTGGCACACAGCCAGTAGAATAAAATACTCTTCAGTGTTTTCTGTTGAACAAAACTTTTCTATACCAGGACTTTGTCTTGACAAGAAAATGAAATCCAACCAAAGAAGACATTGGGCTCTATCCCACCGTGTCCCTTCCTTCCCTGTCTTGGCTTCATCTCTGCTGTGTCCTGTGGCGCGTGTGCTCTACTCCATCCTGATACTCCTCCATCCCAGGCACCCTGTGAACCAGGTTGCTTCCAGGCAGCTTGTGGGAGTACCTGTGGAGACCAGGCTTGTGACTGGGAACTGTATTGTCCAAGTGTAAGCCAAATAAATTGTTTTTGCCACCTGGACCTCTGCTGCTGGGAGCTGGCAGCTCCTGCCTTAACGACCTGTCTGACTCCCTCTCCCTCCCTCCATCCTATCTACCTGAATGGGAACTCTTCAAGGCATAATTTGTCTTCCTCTGTATAAATCCCAAAATACCTGTCACCTACCTCCCACAAACCTACCTCATGGGTGTTTTAAATTTCATGGTTGGTACTTGCTTCTGCCATTAGATACATTTGAAAATCTTACCTTAAAACACATTTTGAAGTTAAGCTTTTTTTCCCATTTGTTGTTCCCAAAGGATTTCTCCCATCCCAGGTGTGTTCTGATTTCTACTGGAAGAGGGATTAACACTTGGACTAATGGCTGGATGATGCCACTTGATGTAATGGTGTTGAGAACCAGATGTTATATGCACACAAATACTCAATTTCAATGCTGTATGTGTGGCATTAATATATGAAAGTTGTTCATAGAGACATTTCCCAGTCTTCCTGACTCAGCATGGACCATGTCATTAGCTCTGCTGGAAACCTCTAACTAGTGGTATTAAATGATTTTCCTGTAGAGAAAAATGCAGGCATTAGTGGCTTGATCTAAGCTCTTCCACTGTGTTTCTGTGTCTGTTTCTGTGTGTAAGGCTGTTAATTGCTACACATATATATTTGCTGGGCAAAGTAGGGTCAGATGGATTTACAGC
This sequence comes from Manacus candei, assembly GCF_025592945.1. Classification (NCBI taxonomy): domain Eukaryota; kingdom Metazoa; phylum Chordata; class Aves; order Passeriformes; family Pipridae; genus Manacus; species Manacus candei. Next base: position 37,294,043 of record NW_026138062.1, read on the forward strand.
AGATAAACATGTGCCTTTGAATATGCTGATTTTTATTATGTTATTGTTTGGGGTTTTTTGATCTGAGGTTTATTAAATTGATATTAGAAAACACTACATTACAAACATTGTCTTTATGGCTCTATGTCCAGGATGCCTTAATGATGGAGAAAAGGAAAGAAAGTGGAATGCAGGCCTTCTGTCAAAATTAGGTTCTTAGTTGCTATAAACCTCCATTACACTGTTGGGAGACCTGGTAAAAATCCCTAAAAAACCAGTAGGAACTCAGAATGTGTTTGTCCTCATAGGAGACACTCTTGTTGTCCAGAAGACTCAAAAAATCTTGACAGAACAGAAAACTGTATGACAGCTCCTATTTTGGAGGTTGAGAGAGCTGTAGGTGGTTTGCTGGATTAGAATGTGCAGCAACGGCATTAATGCAGAGCCTGGCTTATCTTCACAGCAACAGAGGCCATTTATAAAATCACACTATCAGCACCAGCATACAGACAGCTTAGAAGAGTTTCAAATATTCTGTGAAAAAAAAAATCATTAATTTATATTCAGAAGGAGTTGCTCCATTACTGATGTAAAGGATGGAATTTACTGCCTTTGGGGTGGAAACTGTGACGAAAGATCTTCTGGGACCATGTCTTCATCTCACAAGGGTTTTATGAGAGCCTGCTGATTCTTGTAGATGCTCCAGAAACACTAACTGATGAAGATCTCTGTACCCTACTTGTTAAGTCCCTGGTGGTTCAAACTCTCTTCTTAAATGTCTGGAGGCAGACTCTGGGTTGCTGACATACTTGTGACAAATGTGTAGAGCTGATCCTGCCAGACACTGAACACTCTGGATGGAGTCAGCAATGAATGGTTGTGGTTACTCCAGCAATGTGGAGTAAGCACAGAACTGGTTCCTTTGACAAAATTACTGAACTGCTTAAACTCATAATCAGATCCCTTTCTGGACTAAGATAGTGTACCTTACTTTGGGCATCCCCCACCCAAAGATCTTACAAGAAAGAGCTTACAAGTGCCCTTAAAAATAATTATGGTTTTGCTGGTCCAGCGTGTATGTGGGGAGATTTTTTAAGAGATATGTGGCAGGATCTGGGGAATCAGGACAGGGAGATGAAAGAGATGTGAATTCTAGGTCCTACTAAGCTCATGGGGAGAGTGAATTGAGAACTCTTCTCAAGAGAGATCAAGTAATCATCTTAGTGGGGCATTCTCCACAGCCAGGAGTACATGAGAAATTAGCTTGTCATTAGGGAACTTAGCAAGAGAGCAGGTCCCAGGGGCACAGGCCAGGTTTTTCTGATCACTCTTTACAGACTGTGCACCTTGCTCGAGGAGACAGTACTAAAGGGCTATCCTGTATCTCCTGTATCTCATCCTTTATCCACCTGTATGTGTAGGATGAGCAAGATAAGTATTTTGAATAGCTTTCATCTGGTCCTTTTCTGAGACCAGCAACAGCAGCAATTCTCGTGTACATTAAAGTCCTCTGCCTATCCATTGGGACATCCATTCATCATCAAAGTGCTAAATAATCCTAGCTGGGAGAATCGCCTCTCTGTGATCAGCACGTCCTCAGTGACAGGCAGGTGTGAAGCCATAGGAGGATCAGCATCCATCAGCTTCTCTTACATTTTCCAATGCTGTCCAAATGGGCCTTTCCCAACCCTTACTCCCCTCCTCTGCCAAGGAGGTGAATGCCCCATCTCCTTCAAGGGTTGTGTCAACCCCCCTCAAACTGCCACACACCTCACTTGAACTCCTTTCAATCTGCTGCTCTAGAAGTTTAATAAAGGTAATGAGAGTTGTCTGCCCCAGGCCATCCCTGTAAGTCAGTAAAGAGTGCTCTGATCTTGTAAATCACGCTGTAAATTGCCTACATATCTCTCAGATTTTGTTAGTTTATTCGTTTCAGTTTTCCTCTGCAGCTCTCAGCTGGTGCTGGACAGGGGAGACCAGATCAGACCAGTCTAACCATGGATTCAAGCCAGCATGGCAAATCTGGAATAATTTTTTTTTTTTTTCCTGAGTAGAGCAGCAGCAAGTTTGCTTTTGAGCCAGCATCTCACAGTCCCTTGTGACTATCAGAGATACAAAAATCATGTGATGTTGCTTGGTAACACTCAAATGTAAGTATTGCACATGTCCCAAGGACTGGACTGTATTTAATCAAAAGTTACAAACACTATATAAACACACCAAATTCAGGGGCATCTGCTATTAATTCAACAGAGCAAGGGCAATAGTGTTGCTCATAAATTTAAAACTCTCTACATATTAAACAGGAATTGCTGACAACATAGCACTTACTATACAATCTGTAAAAATGAGGAAAAATATGATTCTCTGGCCATTGATAAATCAAAGACATTAAACCTATGGAGTAAACCCAAGAAACAGTGAAGGCAGTCTGTCAGAATCAAACAAAACAGCATCCAAATTAACCCAGGCAAAATCCAGACTCAGGCTATAGGCACAGATCAAAACATTCCTCTGTATATAAACATCCTGCCATGGGGGCTGATCAACATCTCACATTAGTAATACTATATTCCCCGAGAAGGGCTTTCAAGGCACACATCAGCACAAAAGATGTGAAGTTCAAAGCCAACAATAAGAAAACAAGTAGAAGCAGAAATCTCCTACTCAAGGACTCCAACAAGAATGGCAAGCTTTTTTATTAGCACAATAATCCCTACAGTGGCATAAAAGAGCACTCAGAGAAGTCAGAGAAGATTCAAAATAGCCTGTAAAAATTAGAATAACAATATGCTAGTGTACTATATTTCAAATGTTCATAGTGAGAAACAAACTTCTACTTCAGGAGCTCCTTTTCTCTACCCAGGTTTCCTTCAGTTCCTAGATTTGTGCTGCAGCTGTTGGAGAAAATATCCCATAGTAACTCCAATCACGCTAATCACAAAGTGTTAAAGTAAACATTGCTTTTAACTTTAAAATAAAACTATGCAGTGGCTATGCTGCTGGATCATGGTTGTTCCTCTTTCTGTTTTCTGACAACTGCTTCAAGTAAATGGCTTTACCTACCCCATCCAAGAATTGCCACTGTTACTGCTGTTGCTGCAGTTACTTCAGGCTACTCTGGAATTAGCTTGTGCTTTCCAGTATTTACTGTTCCTGTGATTTTTTTTTGTTTCCTTGGAAAAGGTAATCTCGGTGAATTGACACTGAAGAACCACCAAAGACAGATATTTGCTCAGAGGTTTCCTGTGCAGTGATACTGTCCAGGGAGAGACACAAGGACACCAAAGGCAGTTTAACCACTGGTGAGACCTTCCTCCCCTGTGAGGCCCCCAGAGACTGGTTGCAGTGGGACCGGTTTGCCCTATCTAAGCAGCGACCCTGAAATCACCCCTCCTAGTACTTTTGTTGAAATGCAGCATCCACCGCACTTCTTTGAGTTAGGGAAGGCAATTACATTCGAAGATTTATTCAGGGATGATCAGTCATCCCCAAATGTTCCACGTCTTTCCTAACAGCACTTTGATGTACTGTGTCATAAAAATGTTGGAGAACTTTGGCTAAGATACGATAGCAGATTTTTACTGTTCAAAACTATTTCTTCAGAAATATTAAACAAGAGGAAACCAAGTTAGAGGAGGAGGTATCTATACCAGAGGACCAAATCCCTATGGTGAATTTCCCCTGGATGAACACTGTCCATCACTGATGGCCAGTGTACCTGTCGCTCTCCTCTCCTGTGCTCAAAAGCCTGAGAGGGAAGGAAAGAATGGGTGTAGGAGTACCACACTGCCCTTCATTTCACACTATTGGCTTTTTCTTAATTTCATTTGAGAAAATATAAATCTCCCTGGAGTGGGCTGTCAGTGTGAGTTTGTTTGGGGAGGGGTTTATAGAGAGTTTGCCTTGGGGCAAAATCAACTTCCCCCTCCTGATTTTCTCAAATCTTTGGCAGCCCCTAGGAGTATAAACCAAGTAATTTTCTAACTATGCCTTATTAAAAAGAAGTTAAAGAGAACAAAAAGAACAAGTTTAAGAAGTGGACAGGAGTGGTGATGTGTTCCAGACCTGGTCCTGAACAGCAGGTGGCTAACAGGAACCTTCCAAGAAGCTGTGCTCAGAAAGGTGCCCCAGGGATGGTCTCTGTGGCTGTATCTGTTAGCAATAATTTCTCCAGCAATTCTCTGAGGTTGTGAAATAAATATGGGCTCCAATAAAATAGATGGTGCTTGTATTTAATGATGACTGTGCTCAGAAAGAGCTTGCACTGTGTCAAGAGGGCCATAAGGTGAACAAAGAAAGTGATATGTAACCTGAAGAATATTATGCAGCTATGAATTTCAACGATTAAATGGATGAGGAGAGGAAAAAAATCAATGCAGATCTACCACTCTGGGATATGACTGTGAATACTTTACTCAAATCCTCCAAAGACATGTACCAAACAAATTCCCACGTGGGTGTTTTCATCTTTCACTGACTGCCCTCAAAACAAAGCCCGCTCAATGAACTCACAATGCAAGACTGGGAGCATCACAATGCAAGATTTTCCCAGGGACCTCAAACCCTAGAAAAGCAACCTGCTATAATTTCCAAGTACAAAACACAGATATCAGCTCTGGCTGTGGGTCCTGGCTTCACTCCCAGGGTGATGATGGTTGAGAAGCTGGTTTCTGAATAGAAGTTGGGTGCTTCACCCACTCTTCTGTGAAACAGTGACCTATGACAGGAACAGTGAATTTGGGCAGTTGTGAATGAAGTATGTTTAGATAAATAGTACTAACCAGCATGATCCCCCTTATGACACAAATGTTTAGACAAATTCTGGTCTGTTAAAGATTATTTCTCTTAAGAGGACAAAATGACTCTACCGTGAGGTTTAATGTTAAATCATTCTGTTTACTTATAGAAACTAATAAAGCTCTGTTTCTCTGAGCAGAGAGAAATCAAATAGCAACTAGCCATTTATTTGCTCTTAGTTCGAAGTGTCTGTCAGTCATCTCTCAGCCCTAGAGGTCTCCTTTTCAGCTTGTTCTAGGCCCTATAACCTTCCACCTTTTTTCACATTGACATAAACCTTTGGGAAAAACAGCCAGTGACATTTCTTCATTAGCATATAATTTTGGTTTAGAGAATCGTGCCACAGAAGCCACTGTTATTTCAGCTATTTGAGTTCATAATGGAGCAGAACTGTTCCTTGACGGTATTATGGGTGGATGTCAGCAGTTTTTAGCCCATCTATAAAGCTGATTCACTAGAAATGTCTGAACGACTATAATGAATTGGCTGAAAACTTTGTCATCAGCCAAGGTGGGTATGCAGGGATATTAATCCAGTAGAAGCACAGTAGCAATCACAGAAGCCAATAACTCCATCACAAGTGACAGCATTGCTTGAGTAAGTAAACCCAGTGAAATACTCGAGAAGTCTCCTCAGGATGATCCAAATTCCAAGCCCCACAACCCACAGGCTTCTGAACCATAGATTCCAACTGGGATGAAGAGTTGAGTGTTACAGATGGTACACTTTTTTTTTCATACCAATGCATAAACCAATTTTTAAAAATTTGGGCAGTGCTAGTTTTGTTGGTTTCTACCTTAGAACTTCATCCAAATGCAGTACATTTCATTTTTAAGTTATTTTCATTATCCTGTAATTATTTTACCACTGACATATGCTTCTCCTTGAATCTATAGACCTGCCCCTGAATGTTGGGATCATAGCAGACAATAAAATGGGAGTATTAGTCTTCTTTGACACTTGCCCTCTCTTTTTTAGCAAAAAGAAATTAAACTCTGTAAGGAACCATATTTTTCTCACAGCCATTTTTAGATACTGTGTCTTGTTCAATATTTTTGGTTGGAATAATAAATCATTTGGAGAAAGCCCAATCTGTTTGGATGTTGTAGGATTTTAATCAGACACCTTGAAGAAACTGCTATGAATCATAGTGCCTCAGCCATAGCAAGGGGGAGCGGCAGGCCTTCCAGCCAGGAGAGCACTGGTGTGAGACACAGTGTGTGGGCCTGACAACATAGTATGTGGCTCATGGACAGCCACTGCGGACTGCCTGGGGTTGTAACACTTTGTTCTGTCTGCAACAGACGAAATGTAAAATTCCCTTTTGCAAGGAAGCCCTTAAAAACTCAGGTCTGGTTTATTAATTTGATACTAAACTGCTCTGAAGGGTAGTGCCTTATTGCTATGTGGAGCAGAGAAGGTCAGCGTGAAGGTCATGCCTGGTTCGCAAGGCTGGGTGATGGGATTCTTTGGGACCCACCAGCGACACAGTCTCATACATGGGTCTCTGAAGCATCGGTATGACATGTCTACCGAGGGCATTGCCATTTCTGTGGGAGTGCTGACTGTTGGGCCAACTATGTTCACATCCAGTTGTAAATTTAAAAGCAGATAATGCCCAAGGCAAGGTTCATCCCCGCAACAGAGCATCGGAAAGAGCCTTGAATTTGCGATAAACGAAGATTGAGCTGTTGACCAGAAAAGCTTGCAGTGTGCAAGCCTTCTCCAAACCTTCAGAGCTTGCACCTTTTCCAGGTTCCCACCAAGCTGCTCACGAATGCTATCACCTGTGCCTATGTGTATGCCCGTGCAGCAGGTGAAAGTGCGTGCTAGTGACTATGCTTAGAGCACTGCTACAAATATTCATGAAAACATGTAAAATAGGAGTATAGTAGAGGCCTGGAAAAGGGAGACAGGAGAATATCACTTGGTAGATGTAGAATGGAAAGTAGGGTTGTTCACCTGGGAAAAAAATGCCTTTGAGACAAAAGCATGATGATGAGAGGGAGTTGGAAGATGAGAGAATGTACTTCTGCTATAGGAAGAAATGGTGAGCTGGGGAAGGATGTGGACAGGCTGAATATCTTTGTGATGAATAATAGTAAAGAAAGTCTGGCTATACCTCTCCTAGGAAATGAAAAGGGACAAGGAACATCCCTGAGAACAACAACTTGCCTGTCTGTATCAGCCCTAGCTATTTATTGAGAGTAGTTTGCAAATGGCTACAGTTTTGGTAGCTGTACCTTGCCTTGGTCAAACTGGCCTTGCCTTCATTGTCCAGTACAGATACAAGCCTTTCATATATTTTTTTTAGATCATGTGCCATTTCAAGAGGTCCTGGTCGTGACTGAAGTATCTGCAGAGGCATAAAGTGTTGCCCTGCTTCATTACACAGGCACTGTAGAGTCAAGTCATGCTGCTTATATGATGTGGGTTGGGTTGTCTTTGTAATGTGAAGCCAGGACTCAGGAAGCAGGGAATAAAGCCCTATTCAGAGCACACACAGCAGTTCTGGTCTTTGGTACCTTTGCAGAGTGTTGCCTGATGTGTGTACAATGGATGCTGCATCAAAATGATGCCACTGTGACTCAGGAATTTGTCCAAAGAAGTCCTGCTCCAAAGAACTTAGATCTTAATGTTTAGATTAGGCTGAATAAGTCAAGTTGGAAAACAGAAGGACAAAGGCTGCAAGATGACAGATGAGATAATCAAAGTTCAACATAAATCTTTGTACAGAGAGATGAGAGGAACCTCAGAAGAGCCAGAGCCATCAAAGCATGCATAGAGGAACCATCAAATATGCTGAAGGCTCATGGAGAACAAGAATGCAAATCTCGCTGGAGACTCTGGAGGTGGGCAGCCTTAACCATGAAACATTGACAAACAATAATTTAGGGTATCAGGAAAGAACTGGAAGAGGCGTTGGGTCTGTAAGAGCTTATAGATACAGGGAAAAATATATGAGAGGTCATTAAAGGGGTTTTCAGGAAGAATGAGAAGATGCAAGAAGACATTTATCTGATGACGTTGAAGAGGGAAGACTTTCTCTGTAACAGCACTTATCTGAAATAGCAGTGTGCTACTGCAGAAACTATTCTTTCCCTTCAGTAACACAGTCACTAGCCATTCCCTCCTTCCTCCCTTCCTCCCTTCCTCCCTCCCTGCAAATGTGTGCAAATCAGAACACTGCAGGTTTAAGGCAAGCAGATGGTCTGCAGGCAGAAAGAGATGCTCAAGCTGCTTGGTCCAGAGGCATCACCACACATTTATTCAGACCAGGGTCTATTTTGGGCTTGACCCCCTCCTTGGCACAGTCCCGAGCTCCTCCTGTGACTGCCAAACTGTGAACTGAGTCTCCTTTTTTTGACAGAACTGGCACATGTTGTTCTTCATTCACAATCTGTTTTTAGAGTCATTTTTTCAGCAAATAGCCAAAGGAAACAACATTTTATTACATAACAAGACAGCTAAGAAATAGTGAAATGGAGATGAGAAATGTGTTATCAGAAATTAAATTAATCATTAAAAAAAGAGGTTTGAGAGCAGGTTAGTTCATGCCTTTGTGCTATTTTTATGACTCCTACTATTGCATTGTCAGGTTCTGGCATAGCACTGTTTCTGGAGCTTCAACCTGTGATGCTGAGTGCAAAAGAAGCACTCACTTTGGAATGCTTTTCTCATTTTGTAAATTATCTTTCCCTAAAGAAAATCAATGAACAAGTGACCCAGACAGTTGGGTTCACTCACTCTAACAGTGCTGCAAAGCCTGGGATGCCAAGGGCTGGCTGTGCCTGATGCTTGCTGCTCCCAGCATGCATTTGAATGCTGAGTAAATGGAGCAGGAACAAACCCACCACCGCCAGCCTCAGAGTAAGGCGTGCGGGTGCAGGCTCCTCTCTTGGAAAGTCACCTGCTGTGCTGCCAGGTTTGAACGAGTCACAGCCACTCAGCTGCTGAGGCCTGTATTTCCAGCACAGAGCTCTCCAGTAACCCTGCCCGAAACACAAACATCACTTCCACGTTCTTCTCAAACATGTGCCATCAGCGTTCCCCAGAGTGGTTGCATATCTCCTGTCAGTCTGCATTGATCCCAAACCTCACAGATGCTCCCCTAGTGCCTCCTTGCAATGACAGCTTTTCCCACAAGAGTAGTCATGGAGCAGACAAGTTGTCCTCTGATCCCAGGGCCTATGTCTGTGCTGGCACATGGGACATGTCCAGTGCTGGCTCTGAGGACAGCAGTGCAGCAACAGGGTGCTTGCACTGACATAGCTTATTGTGAATCCTGCCTGAGCTGCGTCCAGCAACTGGTTGGGGTGGGTTAGCTGTTCTGCTCCAAAATGATGCTGGGATTGTGCTATCAGCTTAACAGGGTAGACAGCCTGGGCATGTTCCCAGGCACGCAGCACAAACCAGGTAATCTATCCAAGTGAAAGTGATGACTGTGCAATGTTCTCCTTGAGTTATGGGGTAATGGACCCCTCTGAAGGGCTGAGGTACTGTGTCTTTCAGTCCTAGGCTTTCTAGTCTTGGCCATTCTGAAATTTTGCCCATCAAGAAACCAAAGGTGTCTCAATGAAAGTAGGAACAGGCAGAACTAGAGAGAACATCTACACCTTGCAGCTCATTCCTACCTACAGTTTTGCAAAAGAGAAAAATGCTGGCATGAGGAAGAGAATCTTTTTTTGGGAGGCTGTGTGAATAGATGGATGGATAGATGGATGGATGGATGAATGAAGAGCGAGATGAAGACCAAGTGAAAAAGAACAGTTACAAAATATTTAAAGGCTGTGAATACAAACATAAAACAAAGATAAGGGTAAAGAAAAGACTCTTTGTAGGACCATCTTTTCATTTAGCCCCCACAAGACATACAGCAACACCCTCTGACTGTAGCGACCCCCACCCCAGTCTCAGCATGCCTATCTGGCCTGGCTCCTCCAGTGTCCAGCTGAGAAATGGCCACTTCCCACAGCTACCCTATGTGCAGCTTCCAGAACAAGCACATATCAGTTTCTTGTGTTGGCTAGTACAGACAGAAACGGCTTTGTGGAATTTTCTCTGTAAGGGCAGCATTTGGCTGGTGCCTGTGTAAAGCATGACCTGCATGAATCCAGCAAAAAACATCTGGGGTGGTGGAACACTCCTGGGCTTTCTAGTCTGGCTAAAGCTTGTCACACACAGCCAGGAATTTCCTCTCACCATTCTGTAGCAACCATCAGCGCACTTAGTTTGTGCGGTCTGTCTGTGGGAATCATCTTCCCACTCGATAACCCTCTACTTGGTAACTTCCATCTACGAACATGTAAACCAGGATTAAATAGAAGCCCTTAAAGTCACAGAAGACATTTTACAAATAACAACAATTATTTTTACCCTTCTTTTTCCTACCCTTATATGCCCTTAAATTTTTTTCTTCATAAATGCAGATGCAGACAAGTACTGTTGTATACAGGCCACTATAAACATACATGAAGAGAACTAAGATTAAGGGCACACTTTCACCTTCAAATGTTTTGTGGGAAAGGCTAACATAAAGTGAAGTGAGCACTTTGCACTGAACACTGCACAGGTCAAACATAACATGCTTTGTTACAACTGACCTTAGCTGGACTGTAATTTTTTAGAATTTTTCAAACTTCAATGAACTGAAGAACTGCAAAGACAGCTGGAACAATTTAAGCCTCTAATTTCTGCTAGATGTGTCCCTAGTAAAAATTCAAAGTTCACATTTTTACCTGTGGACAGGATGATGCATGTGAGAATTCGTGTGACATACGCTCTAGTTCATTAAGAGAGTAATAGAACTTAAATCTTTTTGCAGTCATAAAAAACTAATTCTCACCTGAATCACCACTATAGAAGATTATGAATATTTCCATCTGAGTTGTACTTGAAATATAAAATGTTATTAAATTGAAATAATTTTCAACTACATTTGACGTGTATACACCAAAATATCAGCCTTACTGTGTATGTCACAAATTTCATCCATATATTTCCTTTACATCTCTTTCTTTTCTTTTTGTTTCTATTATTAATTATTAAACCCCACAAAATCTAAGTAGAAACAAATGTTTCGATTTCTTAGGACATTGCTTGCTTACCTGCAGTTCTTCCACAGCAGAAGGAAGTCTTTTCTGTCTCATGGCTCACAGCTTTAAATGGTCAGGTTGGGTTACTCGTTGCAAGGAATCATGTCCCAGCCATCTCTCTTTTCTAGTAGTTGTGTGAATAATATAATTTGTAACATCAGAACTATTCCATCAGAAAAGTCACCCAGTTGATACAGAAGATATCAGCGTCCATGCTGGCACTGGAGCTGGATGCAGTAGTGGGCAATCAGCTGCTACTTCTGTGCCAGACATAGCTCTTTGCATAGCAGGAACACGTCAGGACGGAAGTATATCCACATACCTGCAAGTCAAGACCAGAGCATACGCTTTTTTTTATGTCAAACCCTGGATGTTTTTTCTCCTTCCTCTAGCATACATGACCACATCCATATCTTCCAGTGCATGCAAGTATGCTGCACTCCCACCTTGTATATTGCTCTACAGAGGTATCGGGACTGGCAGGCATTACTGACTGTATGTTCAGGGCAGAGCTACTGTGCCCTTGGTGTTGTGCTCCTCACTGTTTGGAAAAGACTGGAATGTGAGGGGGAAAAGGCTTTGGCTGAACAACCTTCTAATCATTCATAAGCCTGCCTGGCAAAAAAACATTACTGGCCTATAGTCTAATAAAACCAGAGATTACTCTACATCTGTCTATACGCACAAGAGATAGCAAGAAGATCCAAGATGCATTTTGTATTACAAAAGATTAAGATCTTACATTTCATCTTTTGTCCTGGGAGATGCTGATCCTGAAGTAGTAAAGGCTTAGCTGATGCTTTCAGGATCACTTAGGTCCTCTTTTAAACCCCAGGAGGGGGTTGCTGTTCTCACGCCTCTGCATCCTCTAATGAATTCCTTTGTTTTTATGAACATTTTTCACAAGTGCCATTGTGTTGGGTCTTAGCATGTGTCTGGGTATGCAGTGTAACAGCCACAGCAAAGCTGAACAAGCAGCTTGGCAGTGAAGCAAGAGCCTTAGGACTGTGTGCAACAGCCATCCCTGAGAGAATGGGAATGAACCTCACACTGGGTGAGTGGGAAAGTATTCAATTGCTGGGAAACAAGCTGAATTTAACAAGTGAAAATTACTCCTTCATTTGGATAACACAGACTGTCAGCTTTTCTCAGTATATGCCTGACAATCAAGTGCTGCACCCAGCATCTGGCAGGCCAACTGTTTTCCAGTTTCTTGACTTTCACCCCAGCTTTTCACTGTGCTTCTTGGAGCCACCACTGGTTTTTCTGGCTTCTGCCTGGTGTTCCTCTTTGTGGCAGTAGGTTTGGAAATCATATCCACCTCAAGTCAGACAGTTGATGAAAGCTGAGCCTCTCTCAGACAAGCATTGCTAATAACTTCCATTTCCTATAGGTGCTATAGTAAGAGGTCCTTACCTCTTGCATCAACTGCAGCATCTTCTCTCAAGTCATCTCAAACGTCTCAGCACTCCTGAACTGTGTTTGAGCTAAACCTTGCACTTAAGGGGTTCATGCAGACTGATGGTCTTCAAAAAACACATCAAAAGCATAAACCCATGACTTTTCCTACATATTTTCCATGCATTTCCCTTCAGTGTAGTGCATCTATCTCCTCATGCAATCTGCTATAGATTAACATTGGACTGGAAACTTGTGTAATATATTTCCTAACATAGAAAGTGTTTGTTTTTGAAAGTGTTGCTTTTACAAATTGCTTACACTGGTACTTGACATATCGATGTGTGTATCATCCATAGAAAATGTCAATAGTTGATACGAGCAATTTCATCACAGGGAATGAAATTAAAGTTAGTAAATGTAATTGTAGTTAATTTCCATTCTCTGGAAGAACATGTTATTGAAAGTTCTCATAGTGGAAAAAATAGCTTAAACTATGAACACTAACAGGCAGCAGATCATTGGGTATGTATGTGTGAGCATGTGACTGTCCAAAATTGAACTTTTGAATACTGAAGCAGAAACTTATTACTTTCTAGCTGTGATCAAGATGATCTGCTTGCAAACCTTGGTAATATAAGAACTAAAGAAAAGCAGCACAACCTGAATATTCCAATTAATAAGGAGTCATAAGACAGAGCCACCAGGTAGGAGGCTGATCATATGCTGGGCTTCTGCACATGGACATTTAGTTGGGAAAACTGTGGGCTTGGGGTTCTGGATAGAAGAGCCAACCCCGAAATAGAAGGGTCCCTTTTAAGATGTGATCTCAGAAAGAAGGACATTGAAGGGAAGATCCTGTAAGGGGGGGTGAAGATCCTGGAGACCAGGAAGATGTGTAGAGATGAGTGCCGGGGGTGTCCAGGGTCCTTGGCCACTGATACCCAAGGCCAGTAGAAGTCGCACAGCATGACATGATCTGAATTTCTGCTGAGCAACTCAGGGCAGCTGTGACCTGCCTGTGGGAGGGACATAGAGGCCTGGGAGGAAGAAGAGGAGTGCAGGAGATAATGACAGAGGGCAAGGGCTTGAAATATGTAGGCTCTAAAAAAACCTCAGTACCCAGATCCACTGTGTATTGTTATTTACTATGTCTCACTTCTGACAAAGTTGTAATTAAACCTTGGGCAGAGCAGAGAGGGCTCCACAGATAAGTAATGCAAGGAGGTTTTATTCAAACAGGCATCTGTGGAACAGAAAGGGAAGAATGTCTGACTGGACATTTTCTTTTATAAATAAATTTTGGTTTTTTTTCTTTGAAATGGGAAACAGTTGGCTCAACAGCTGTCAGTTATTTGACTGCACAAGATTTGCAAAGTGGGATGAGCATATTTGGAATAAGTTTTTGCTACACTATCAAAAATATGTTGGCAGGGGAAGAGACACTTAAAACTACTTTTTTAAAGTATACAGATTTTGTTTTCTGCATCTAAAAGCCTTCTTATCCTGAAAGAGTTCTGTCAGGATCTGAAGCAAGTTGTATAGCAAGAAAATAAAGGCAAGGCAAAACCTGATAGTTCTGTGTCAAACAAATATGTGTACGTGTGTGAAATGCAGTTTCTTTCTGGCAGGTGAGAGAAAGCGAGCTGCTCCCACAAAATGAGGCACTCCTCTTTTTTTCTGACCACACTTTTTCTGAAGTGTGTCTCTAGAGTTTGAAAAAGATAATTACTCATTGTTTTTGCATGGACAAGACTGGGGAAGACAACATAAGAAGATACGTAAGTCATGTAAGAAGATATCCTGTGCCTCAGAAAACTCAGAAATGTGGAAAAGTAGATGACTGGGCTAGCTAGTAACAGCAAGCAGGAAGGGTGCTGGCAATGACACAGTCGTGGCTGGCATGATAAATGGCACTTGCATTTCCCGGGTAAGCATATTTCTTAACTAAATATTCCAGAATATCATTCCCAAAGTGGATTAAAAGATCTGTAAATACACTAAAACAAAGGGCCCGGGGGAAAGGCCTGAGCACCCACACATATTTAGGGCACACCCTGAAATGGTACTAACCTGTGACCCTAAAGCTGTCCCCAGCAATGTTTGGTGGCTTCTGATGAGCACCTGGGATATGCTCATCCTGTGCTCCTTGAGGAGGATCTCAGCTAGAATCTGTGACTGAGGAGGTGGAGGGTTGTACACTCAAGTATGAGGCCACCAACCCACGCAGTGCATACTGGCTTTGCCGCCCGCAGCTGCCAGGAGCCTTTGGGAAAGGTTTCACTGCAGTTTGTGATAAATAAACATAAAGAAGTTCTCCGAGCTTCTGCCAATATTTGCGTTGTGCTGGATTACAGCATCTGTTTGCATGAACTCCTGCTGCCTCAGCAACAGTGAGCACAGCATCACTGAATTTTGGAAGGTGTCTGTAGAGGGATGTTGTCATGCACTGCTGTGCCATGCCACAGATGCTTTTGGTCTCTGAAGCTTACTGAGGGGTCTCAGAGGGACTTGCTGGGGCAGGTGTGCAAGGAGGTTTGTACAGCCTGGATCAAATCTGAGTAATACACAACTCCTATTTACAGCATCTGGTCCAAACCCTCCTTTTGCTGCAGTTGAGAAGGCAGTGAAATAGTTCCTTTAAAGTTATTAGCACCCTGGTAAACTATCTACTTTGATTTTTTTTTTTTATATTCTCCTTTTTAAGCCAAAGGTTTTGTGCTTGGAAGCGAGGAAAACAACATCTGAGCACCAGAAAACTCACTTAAGTTTTCCTAGATTTTGAGGTGGTTCAAACTGATGTTTTATTAATCACCCCAGAAATCTGAACTTTTCTGTTTTTGTTGTTGATCAGAGGGTTTAGAAAGAAGGATCACCCAAAATAAAGATCTTTTTACTGGCTTTATGTGTGACTTATTCTTGTCATTCCTGATTTTCAGCTGGTGAGGTTCATCCATTCTCTATATGCTGGAAGCCCTGAGATATCCCCAGGAAGCTCCAGTGTTCTGAGCTTAGGAATTTTTTACATTTTGGTCAACAATTTCTCCTCTCTCCTCCTCCATCATTTCCCATGGAGAGACTTATGCCAAATACGAACAGCTGCTTCTCAAGTAACTCACCCTCATAGAAGGAGGTGAGTTGTCATTTATTTTTTAATGTTGCTCAAATAACTCACAGAATCCAAATGACTAATTTACCCTGTGCTTGGGGAAGGACAGGAAATATCAGGGGAGTGCAAATAAGCAGACTTTGAAAAGTCAATTTTCATGTAGGCTAGCTTTTTCCATTTAAATTAATGTCCTAGCTCCCCTTTTCTCACTCCCTACATCCAGTGCACCCAGAGTTTCTCTCCAGCCTCAAATTGTTTTTGCACAGCTGTGTGCCAGAGCAAGCCCTATGTGTTGTGCTTCACGTTAAAACACCGTTTATATGCTACCAGGCTCTGTACCAGCCCTCTGGTTTCTGCAGTGCAGAGGAGCACTGGTGTGGCTGCCAAGCTCTTGGAGGCTTGGGAAATGCATATTGCTCACATTTCGTGGGGGGGAGGGAGATCCAGCAAATCTGCTGCTACTCAGTCACTTTAATAAGCTGGATAAATGGCTGATTAAAGCCTTGCCCAGCCCTGCTGGAGACTGGGTTTGTTACTCTGCTTCAATGGTGCTTTGGCTGAAACAAAGCACCTCCTGCAACTTCATGGGAAACCCCATTGTGATCCACCCTGTGAAGGTGTCATGTCCCAAAATGTCAGCAGGGAAACTAACAATGATTTTTCTGGCACTACAAAGATGGTTCTGCACGTACTGTCTCATATCACAGCAGGACTGGGCAGATGATAGACAGGGCTGGTGGGAAAAGCTATTTTCTCCTGAAGCTCACAGGACCAAAGAAAGCTCATGTCACTCCAGTCATCGAGGTTGTGCCAGCTACTCAGATAAAAATCAGCTCCTTGACTGTGGGCTTTGAATAGCCCTTAAAAGGCATCACAAGATGTAAGAAGATTAAGGTGCTTTATAGCTTTTACTTGCTTGGAAAGCTCTTGGAGTAGGAAATTTTCTCTCTCCCATAAGTTGTCCAGCTTATCCACTATGTTATAAATCTTCCCAGCAAGCAAATATATGGCGTATCCTTCTTGGCAGGGCTTCTCTCAGTCCCTTTGTTCCCCAGTCTGTATTGATACCAGGGGTTGCCCTGACCCAGGTGCAGCACCTTGAACTTGGCTTTATTAAATCTCATGAGGTTCTCATGGACCCACTTCTCGAGCTTGTTCAGGTCCTTTTGAATGGCATCCCACCCCTCAGGTGTGTCAACCACATCATTAAGCTTGGTGCTGTCTGTAAACTTGCTGAGGGTGCACTTGGTCCCACTGTCTATGCCACTGATGAAGACATTAAAATGTCTGGTCCAATATAGACACCTGAGGGACACCACTTGTCACTGATTCCCATCTGGAAATTGAGCGGTTGACCACTACCCTCTGGATGTGACCACAAAACCAATTTGTTATGTGGTAACAAAGAGAGGATTTTGCTGTGAATGAAGACTAGTTTTCTTGAGGCTGTTCCCATGTCCCACGGCTAGTGACTCGAGGCCATCCCAGAAGGTTCTCCACTGCCTCTGAGGATGCTGTGGGTGAAAGGTGATGGGACAGGATACCTGTTACAGGCACAGAGGTTCATCCTTTACATGCAGACTCTGGCTGTGGGAAATGCTTGCACACGTATGTTTGAATTACAGATGTTAATGTTTCCCACTGACAGGTGGCCAGCACAATGGGGACAGTCCCAGTGTAACACCTTCAGAGCAGTTTCTACCAGATCTACTTTAATAATCAAAAGGGTAAATTTGGGTTTTTTAATATTGAAACAAAATATGCCTCACATTTTCACATGTAGGTGCAGTTCTCTCAAGATTTAAAACCATACTAAAATAGGAGAGAAAGGTGGTGTCTGAAGTGACAGCTATGTCAGTGTGAAAACTGTGACTACAAAGACTGATGGAGGTGGACTGAGAGTTTGAGCATAGTCTACCTGCTCCTTAAGAATAGCAGTGGATGCTCCGTCCCAGAAAGACAGCAAGTTAATTCATGACAGCTGATTTCCCCCCATGACAGTTCTTCCCTTGGCAAAGCAAAATGAATTAGAAACAAAATCCCACCACAACATTCACCCTGCCCCTGTGCTGTGTAGCTGAATATATTGTAGCAGAGGTCTCTGATGCCCTCTAAGAGCACAAGGACACCATTATTTTCAGCAGAGCTGGGTCCTTAGTCAGAAAAACAGAGTGCAATGCTGTGGCTCTGGGCTTCACGAAATGGACAAAGCCAGAAACTGACTGGAAAAAGGCAAACATCACTCTTGTCGACAGGAAGGGCAGGGAGGAGGCTGCAGGTGGTCAGCCTCATCGCAGCTCCTGGGAAGATTATAGAGCGAATCCTCCTGGAAGCTTTATCCAGCATCTGAAGGAAAAAAAGGTGATGGGAATCCAGCCTCACTGCACTTACCAAGAGAAAATTGTGTCTGGCCAAACTGGTTACTTTCTACAGTAAAAACTCTGTGGTCAAGAGAGAGTTGTTGGAGATTTCAGAGATCTCAACAGCCCTGAGACATGGAGTGGAAGAGCCCTCGTAAAATTCAGTAAAGACAAATAGAAAGTCTGTGGCTGGAAGGGAATAACCCTCTATCACAGTGTGGACTGGGGGTCCACTGGCTGTAAAGCAGCTTTGCAGAGAAGGACATGGGGATCCTGGGGACAAAATATTGAACATAGGCCAGCAGTGTGCCCTCGCAGCAAAGAAATCCAATGGCATCTCGGGCTTCATTAGGCAAAGCCTTGACAGAAGGTTGGGGGAGGTGATCCTTCCCCTCTATTCATCCCTGGTGTGACACATCCGGTGTGCTGGATCCATTTTGGGGCTTCCCAGTGTAAGAGAGACATGGACACATATGAGTGAGTCCAGAAGGGGGCTTCCAAGCTGGTTGGAGACTGGAGCACATGACTGTGAAGAAAGGCTGAGGGAGTTGGGCTTGTTTGGCCATCAAAAGAGAAGCTTGAAGGGGACATAACTGCATTGTTAGTTACCTAATGGGAGTTGCAGAGAAAATGTAGCTGGTCTTGTCTTGAACATGAACAAAGAAAGGCAAGAACCAATGTAGACAAATAGCTAAACAGGTAATTTCACCTGCATAAGGAGAAAATCTTCTGAATGAAGATAAAAATGAGAACAGAGGCCCAGAAAGGTAGTGACATCTCAATCCTTGAGAGAGTTCAAACTCATCTGGGTAACCTGCTGCAACTTTGAAGTGGATCTTGCTTTGAGTGGGTTCCAGTGAACAAAGGCAAGAGTTCTTCCAGCAAAGAGGAAAACAAGTTTCAAGATTTTGCCAGGAAGATAGTATAGAAAACGGTCCCTATAGTTCATTAGCTGGAGTGCTAATGGTTTCACTGGTAACATTGTCTGTCTCCATCTTCTCAGCAATGCAGAAATTGTTAGGGATTTGTTGTGCTTCACTCAGCAAATGCTGCAAACAGAAAGCAGAATATAATACTGTGACTATGGTACAGAAGCTATCAGTCCTGCTTTATTTTTAAAGCAAATCCCATTTCTTGAAAAACATCCTTTATTTACTTTTCTTTCCCCACCTGATTGGGGTGACACAGGCTCCTATGGAGTTTTACATACTGTCTGTTGTCACTAATGGACAAAAACCAAGTAACACAATAGGAAGGGCCATTTCTGCTTTGTATTTGGCTCAACCTCTAGTTTCTTCAGCAGCTAGGATAACTAACTTGTGCAGGAAAGATACATGCACCCAGTCCAGTGACTTCGCACACATCTGACACAACTAGGTTGTCAGATTTGTCCTTGCATTCAGGGAGAGACTTTGAAAATACAGATCTAGCTCTGGTACAGCTTGAAAAATCCCATCTCTCAAGGACATTTTGTACTGATGTCAAGTTTGCTTAACATCAGCATGGGGGTGGTGTAAAACACAACCACAAAGCCTTTCGCTGCACACTGTGGGTGCCTCCCCAGAGCATGACAAAGAGCCAGGGAGCGACCCTCTTTCCCTGCCGCTGCACCAGGACTTCTGCACTGCTGGGGCTCGTGCCAGCATGCTCTCAGCTGTCACCACCCTGCCTCCCGCCCTCAGCTCCAAAATTAAATTGACAAATCACCAAAGCTACACATGTGCAGCCTGACTTGGAAAATGGAAATAATTAAGTGTCTGGATGAAGGAGTGCATTTAACTCTATGATGTTCAGGGATGTCTGTAAGTTGGTGTGCTGCAGATGAGGATTTCATGGGGACCTTTGTGCTGAGTGCAGGGGTGCTAGGTTCTAATCCATGAGGCTGAACAGCAGCTTGCATAGGGCTGGACTTTGGGCCATCAGTTAACCCAATAGATTCTTTTATTCAAGCAGATGTTACTCTTTAATAAATCTTGGCTCTAAGGCAGGTTCCAGCACACAACCAGAAGGATGAGGCCGTAGCTGTTTTTACAAGGGGGAGATAAACAACCAAAGTAAGACAGCTTTGCTAACACCTCATACCCCTTGCACAAAATGATGGAATACCCACCTCCTCCTTGTGGTCTCCAAGCACACAGTAAGGAATACAGAAATACCTGGGAAAATCACACAGGCAAAATAATTTCTGTCCAATATCATCAGCCTGTTAATCACCCAGGAGCTCTCCCCTTACTTAGCAAAACAAGGGTATAAGAAATGACTACAGTTTTGGGATTTGTAATGGATCCAAGGGGATTCATAACTATTTCAATCCTCTTCTTATGAGATGACACTTTAAGCATGGCCATCACACAATAACCTTAAAATAATCTTGATTTCACTTGTGTTTGTTAACATGCACTAGCCTGTGCTGGTTGTTCCATATTAGTTAAAGTGGCCAAGGTTCAGCATTTTGGGAAATGTTCTTTCCTGGATGACCCTAGTACTAACTTCTTTCCAAACACTTGTTGTATCAGTTGTTTTTCAACTGCTTTTTTGTGTACATGTGCATTTTCCATGCGTTTGTATATTTGGACCCCATGTAGTGCTTTTCATCCATTTTTAGAAAGTAATTATAACATTTAATCCAAACATTTCCACATTCTCAACAAAGACATTTTAATAGTGAATTGAACAATTTCCTCAAGAGAAAGAGCAGACTTGAGGCTGTTTTATGTTAAAGCTTTCAAACATAGTTGTTTAGTTTCTTTTAAGTGTCAGAAATTTATTCTTTAAATAAAGGAGAGCTACAAAACCCTAATGGGGACTAGAAAAATACTTAAGCGTACTGTTTGAATTTCACCTATTTCCATTACACATATTGTAAGGAATCTGTGCAGGCTCTGCAGTAGATGTGGTTTATGTCCTGCAGTGCCACGCACTGGTATGACACGGGCCTCAGATTGCAGAGGAGTTACCGTGATGTTCTCTAGAGAGAAGGACAACATATCTTGTAAACGGCATGTACCTAAAGACCACAACTGTGCATTTTGTATATCCTCAGCAGGAGGGCTGAGAGCAGGCTGCTAACAGAAGAAAAAGTAGAAGGTGCCTTTAAAGAACATGCATTTGGGTCTGGCAGACTTCTGTGCAGAAGTGGCTGTCACTCCCTGCCCTGTGCTCTCTCTCCCAGGGCTGCAGAGAGATGCTGCAGCCTTCTCATAGGTTAGGGTAACTCCTAGCTCTTGTTCAATGTCCTCCAGTTTGGAATGGGCCCTCAGATGTTGCTTCATGAACTGGGGTGGGTAAGAAACAGCTTTCGATGGTCTGGACCTTGCCAATATGCTGCTTGACATTACTTAGCCTCATGGTTGGGACCAGTTCACAAAATCACTCTCTGCACCATTCAGTCCTAGAAATTGTGAGACATAGGAGTGCTCCAGGGAGAGAGTTATACAGGATAGACCTTTCTAAACAACTGAAAAAGGTGTTCAGGCACCTGCTAGGACACCTTCAGAAATGGTTCTTGCACTAGCTGCTTCACCAATATCAAAGATGTGTGGGGAGGACTTCTATAGAGGAAGTCTACAGTGATTAACCACCTAATTTCAGGTGTCCAAATTAAGTGCTTAGATGTAGGTGAGATGACTCTGGGCAAGGGCAACCTCATTGCAAAATGCAGGAAGTTATCTATCTTTTTCTAGCAGATGTAAAGAATATTTCAATAATAAACCCCATAAGCGACAGGAAACAATACTTTCCTGTACTGCAGCTGAGGGCCACAGTACTGCTCTGGGCTGTCTGTAGGTTTTTGCTGGTCAGGGCTCCCATCTCTAGACTGAAAGGCTCTTTCATTGTCTTAATGACTTCCAGCTCATTTTTCATGACATGTTAACTTAGAAGTAGATTCTCATGCTTTTATTTTTGAGGAGAAATATCATTCTTCACATGCAGCCCCATGGAGTTACCTGAAATCGTTTTTGTTGACATCAGCCTCAGTAGGTATACTATTTCCCCATGAAATAAAAGGATGTTTTCATCTTCTGACTCTGAGACAGGTATCTGCCTTGGAAGCTTCACATACTGTTTGATTTTGCATCTCCATGTACCAGTGACTCTTCTTTGGCTTAGGAAAAAAGGTACCAATCCTGATTCCTGCGTCCTCTTTACTTCTGCTGGGGCCTGTGGGCTGGAGGCATGCAGGTCCTGGAGAAAGGACTGCTGATTGAGTGTTCACCAAACTATCATCTGCCTGACACAGACCAAAACCTCTTGACTTCTGTAGCATTTTACAAACTCATTCTCCCCGAGTCCTTCTGTTTGGGATGTCAAGAGTGGCAGAGCAATGACAGACCCTGATTTTTTTTTCTTTTTTTTTTTTTCTGTTTTTTTTTTTTTTCTTTAAATCTGTCAGCATTGTGATGATAGGTTATTTTAAAAACACAGTTCTGGGAAACAGTAAGTTTGACAGAAAGCTCCCCCATGTCATCCTGTAATTAAGCATAAAGTTAATTCACTAGAGGATTCCAGTTGGAAAAATATTTTTCTGGTTAAGACTTCTGTAATCAGAAAGCAAGATGCCACCATGCCTCCTGCATCCCAAGACTTATTTAATTCCTCCAAAATATGCAAAGTCTAAATTTAGTGACCCCCTGCAACCTGAGAGATTTGAACCCTGCCTATAGGCAGCTGACTGAGAAGTGTAAGGTAGGGAGCACTCAGGGGCGACACAGGTTGATGTCTTCTCTCTTGGTGTGGACAATACTTGACCAGTGCAAGCACAAGCAGAGAGAAGGAGGAGGAGGAACAGCAGAAGGAGGAACACAAGCAGGAGGAACAGCACTGGTGGCCTTCAAATCAGACAAGTGGTGGGCAGTGAGAACCTCATTGCTGGTCTTGGCCTTAAAGAGCTTTTCTCCTACTTATGCATGGGTCAGGGCTGCTTTATTTAATTCTTGATGGCAGCTTGGGCTCAGACAGCAGCTCTGGCTCAGGGTGGTCTCCTGTTTGGTACCTCCTGTACCTTGTTCCTCTGCTTCCTCAGCACTGCCCCATGCAGCTGAGCTGCCTGCAGAAAGCTGCACCAGGGACACACAGCAGCCTCTGAGCAGTCGCTGCAGGATGCTCTGCTCACCTGGGGAGCGTGGGGAAAGCTGGCAGAGCTGTGCTTCATTAGCACCCTTCTCAGAGAAAAACTTCGCTCCATTCATCCGGCAAGGTTTAATGGGCAAAGCAATGAGACCCGCATGAAAAATAGCTGCTGGGGTTACAGCAAGTTAAGCATGGCTTGCTGCAGTGAGTCACTTCTCATACCTGTATGACACTGCTGACTTTAATGGAGAGCCTTCAGATTTATAGCCGTGTTGGTGGAACAGGAATCAGAGCTAGTATGTCTTTATTTCTTCCCTGTGTATAATCAGTGCTAGCTGCTGATGTCTGTGCAGCGAAACCTCCGGCTGACATGAACCACAGCTTGGTGCTGGTGATGACCAGCAGTGTCAGCTGATGTAACTTTTTCTATGGAAACTAATTGTACCTCAAGTCCCTAATCTGTTCAAAAAATACTCAAGAAAATAAAAATCCTAAACTGTTTGAATGGCAGAAAAAGAAAAAAAATCCAACAAAACACCCCCGCCCCCGCAAACCAACCAACCAAAACCAACCCAAAATCCCCCCCAGTTCTTCCAAGATCTTTGGCATACCCATAGCTGCCACCACTGAAAAAGTAGGCTTTGAACCAAACACCTTAGGCAAGACCCTCACACAGAACTGATCTAAGCAAGTGGCACAAAGCCCTAAGGAATCTGCCCAAAAGAAACAAGTCTCCAGCTCTAATAACCACATAAACTTTACATAAGCTATTTTAAAGATCTTCCCTTTCCTTGTTTCAGGAACACGGTTAGTTAAAAAAACTCACTGATACAGTAGTTACTGAAAGATGGCCTTATCATATTTTTGTCTGGTATAAACTGACACACAGAAACAGGCTGGTGGTGATGAAGTCACCCACAGCTGGACAGAAACACATCCCCCATGTGGAACAAAGGACAACTTGGGCATCCAGCAAAATCCTTCACCCAGAGTCCACAGGTTGCCAAAATGCCAAACAGTAAAAAGAGGTAGTTTCTCCCATTCTACAACATGAACAGGAGCATACAGTGCTCTAGGAGCAGAGAAATCGTCCCAGACCACATAGTTTTTGTGTGCTGCATAAGCATAAGCTCCTTTGAGCGAAAACAAATATCATAGTAGGTGTGTTCTCACCAGAAAACAACCAAGGAAGAAGCTAAGGAATGGCCCCATTTTGGTTATGATTTTTAGGTTTACGAAATCAAACAGGGTCCTACTACAGCCTTGCTTGTTACCAGAGTGACCTCATCATGTGTATATAATTAAAACTTACTAAGCAAAGATAAAGCCTAATGGAGAGGAACCTTTATAGAATGTGTTTCATGTAACTATATCCCTGGGAATGCCTTTTGGTTTAGATCAAAGTCCTGCCTTGGCCTGGTGAGGTGAATAATAAGGGGCAGGGAAGTATTTTTAACTCAGCAGCTGGCGCTGTGGGTGTATCCCAGAAGAGAGATGTGGGGTAGCAGTGGCACCAGTCTACAAAAGGGGTGGGAGAAACAGCCTGGCCTTCACTCATGGGGCTGGGGGCAGTGACCTGGCTCTGCAGGATCTCCGCAGTGCACTCCCCAGACAGGGACACTGCTGCAGGGAACGGGAGTGGGAAGGGGATTTTCATTTTTAGATGGGAGCTGAATAAAGGAACAAAGTCAGAGGGCACTGAGGAGGTGACTGTGTACCCTGGCAGAAGTGGTGACGTGGCATCCCAGCTCCATTGCTGGTCAGGAACCAACTACCCGTGCAGCTGGTAGCTTGCCAGAGACCCACTCCTGACATGGCAGAAACAGGTACCTAAAACTAAACTTCCAATTTAAGATTTAAACATCTGAATATGTGACCCAGAAAAGCTCCTTTGGAGCATCCCAGAAAACCAATTTAAGTACTGTTAGTATGAATTACAAAATTAGGGTGAATTTAAAGGTCTACTTGTTGGCACTCAAGTTATGAAAATCTAAGTTTTCTGGTCTGATTCATCATGGAGAATTCTATTTTTCCGTCTTTGCCAGATTTCTTTCCTGATGTGGCTACATCTGAGCAGTGTTACGTATTTCATTTTAATTTGTGAGACAATTTGGGGCAGGAGGCTAAATGTTACTTCCTAATAATATGAAACTGAAATGCTAGGAGCATATTAGGAATAGGAAAAGGTAAAACGGAATAGGGGAGAGAGTGGAGACATGGCATCTTTAGGAAAGTAAAATTGAAAACATATATATTGTACTGTACTTATTATTAATTGGACAAATCAAATGAAATGCAGACTCCCTTTCCAAGGAGCCCACTATGTGAGTAGGAGTGCTCACAAGTACATGCGTTTCTCATCCCCTGACATCCCAGAGATTTGGGGATTGATTGATTTACGGCCACTGACTCAAGCTGCAATTCTCTTTCATGGGTTTTATTTCAGTTATATGGGTAGCACTAAATTCAGCCTAGTCATAAATCGTGTGCTGGTGACTCAGTTACAAGTAGCGATGCTTTGTCAGCAGTCTGCATCCCCTCCCCATCAGGGTCAGTACAGTGCATACACACCCCTGCACCTCCAGCCCTTCCTGCACTCTCCACTCTTGCTTGTAGAGAAAAGCAAGGGTCCTGGGGAGGGACCCCGGGGCCCTCTGGAGCAGGAAGGACACAGCTGTGCTCACAACAGAGCTATTTTTTCATGAAGAAATATTTAATTACAATATCATTCTCACTTACCAGGAGAAATGAAGATCCCTAGATATGAGAGATATCCTGAGCATGATTCTCCAGCTGCCCCAGATAGAGCAGGAGACAGCAATTTTGTTCCCAAGGATCTGTCTATGACATACACTTTAAAAGGAGATTATATGAATTAAAAGCTATTCTGCCTTTAGCGAAAAGCTGGAACACTTTCCTTACTGTACAAACATCACTCATCTACCTCCACACCCAATTCTCCCAGTGTTCTGTCAGAACAATCCCTTTCTAAAATAATGACAGAACAGATGACTATGGCCAAAAAAGGGATCCCAGTCAGTGAGCATATCCTGGAGATATGTCAAGGGCTCCACGAGGTCTGCCCACCTTTCATGTTTTATTTCACATGAAAGACACTCAGCTGTGACAGCAGTTGTAGGCAGGGGGAGGTGGTGATATGTTCAAGCAGCTTTGCAT
This sequence comes from Manacus candei, assembly GCF_025592945.1. Taxonomy (NCBI): domain Eukaryota; kingdom Metazoa; phylum Chordata; class Aves; order Passeriformes; family Pipridae; genus Manacus; species Manacus candei. Next base: position 37,320,031 of record NW_026138062.1, read on the forward strand.
GAAATAGTGATGTAAAATGGGCCTAAGCATCAGGGACTTCTTCAGATGCCCAGTCTCCAATAAAGGAGATTTTAGGAATCCAAAATACACATCACATGCTTCTTGCCCCGCTGTGATGGGTGAGGTGCTGCAGGTCCCCATACCTCCCACCTGCCTGAGGCAGAGAGGACTTTGCTTTCGGGAGATGCCTTGATCCCTATGGCACTAGATGGTTAGCTTGGAAATTTACATTCAAATTATTATCTTAATATTAATTGATTAATTGTCTCAAAGTTGCCTTTACTAAAGAGACAGCTAACTTTTTGTCAGTTCACAAATCTCCCTTGCCGTGTTTAGCTCAGATATGGATACTGCAAGCCCTGGAGAGTTAATATTTACAGTAAGCAGAGGATGAGGGGTTCCAAGGCAGCAATCACTGCAAGTTTTCAGCATGGTCACACAAAGGTACTGAGCCAAAGTCAGACTTTTCCACTTAAGGCTAGTTTGGGCTAGGAAGATTTAAAGGGATAATCTTTCTTTTTGTCTTTAAAAAAAAAAAAAAGGGAAAAACTAAAGGAAAAACCAACACACAACAAATTTCTTCTATTTGATGAGTTGTGAGATTACATTCCTTTTAACTTCACATTTTATGATATGCTGTCGTGATGATGAATCTTCTGAGTATAAACTATTTCCAGCTGCTGATAAAACCATGTTGACCAGCAACCTGCCCTGGCCGAATGCTGTAGCCAGATTTAGAGGAAAGGAGCTGCTGCTTTTGTCCAGCTCAGGAGGCCTGTTTTACTGATGGGCTTTGCCTGGGGCACATGGACAACTAACCGAATTTGACCTAAACTGCCAGTTTTCTGGACATGAGTTGAGGCTCGCCTAATTTTTAAGTCTTAATAGTTCACATATTTCTTTGAACATTCTTCCTTCACATTTTTCTTTGAAGTTCCATGAGCACATCCAAAATTACACCCTGCACCCCTCGCTCCTGATGGCTACTGTTTCACAGGGTCACAGTGGAGACTGTTTTTGCAGCCACACGTTTGATGCAAGTAATGGAGAAGAAGGAGCCCAGTGACCTTTTCACTGCACTCCCCTATTGCACTGGGCTTTGTGAAGGAGATGTGATGAGCAAGACAGTGCAGTGATACCACTGTGGAAAATGGACTGTGCTGACTGGCTGGTTTTCCATGCACTGGAATGGAGAGAAACAGTGTATTGCTGTTATATACCAAAACCTGCACCTCTGTTTACTCTCAGAAAGGGCAGTGCTGGGAAATACCATGATCGTTTTGCTTGGAAGAAGCTTCTCAGGCAGAAAGTGTATTCATGTCCACAGGAGACGGGACAAGAAGTCCTGATGCCTTGAAAGTCATTGGGGGCAGTTTGGGCTAGATGTGCAGAGCCAGTTTCTAATGGCACAGGCAGTGAGCAGTGGAGTAGTTACCTGGGGTGGCACTGGCTTGTACATTGCTGGAAATATTTAACTAAACAGGTTAGAAGAATATATTGGGAGCAATGGTGTTTCTTCTAAGGCAAGTGGGATGAACTAGCAGGAGACTGAGCCCACAGATACCTAGAAAATATATCTCTAAAAAAATACTTTATGTGGTCCAGAAAGCAATGTTTCTAGGATCAATAAAGCATCTTTCTTCTTCACTGGGGCCATTGTAGTTGTGGGTAATAATTATGTATACCTAAGTAAATAAGTATGTTTGATTTTATTAAAAATTACAGAACTGGAAAGATGATATGGGATGTAAGGTGCTGTAGTGTCTTCAGTATAAATATTTTCCTAAATTGCACCAGAACACATGTATGCTCTTAACAGAAAAAAAAAAGCCAAATTATTTATTGTTCTTTGAGTCTCCCTGCCAACAGTGACACCGTGTTTCTTTCCAACCCTTTTGGAATGATAACTCTGTTTACTTCTTGTTCTGAAGTTCTACTGGTCACAGCTGTTTTTCCAGGCTGTGTAGGATTCACAGATATCTACAAGCAGATCACATGCATTTCAATGACTCAAGGCTCATGTCCAAAGGAATAACTGAATTCACAAAGGAGACATTTAATTTAAAGTAATAGGAGGCTGAAATTCTGCAAAATATATCAGGAGCTTGAGCAAGATTGACACATAGTAGAGTTATAAGACAATTCCTCCCATTGCTTGGAAATTAAGCAGGCTGTACGCTGAAATCTCTACACTAATTCTTTAAGTGTTTTTGAACAGCAATCATATTTGCAAAACACCTTTTTCTTGCAGTTCATTAATGTGTGTGCATATGTGTTGCTTGTGTCCTGGCCTCTTTGTGGTGGACTTGGCATGTCTAGTGTTGGATGATGGAGATCTTTCACTTCTCTGCTTTGATAAATGCTTTCTGACAGGGGAAATCTGAAGTCAGTGTATTGCAAATGCATTCCCTTGGGACTCTTCTAAGGAGCAGTGGCGGAGTGAGGAGTCCAAAGTGCACCTAAGTGATTGCTGCCTACTGAAATTTATTTAGAGTTCTCTGGTCTAGAGAAGAGGTTCAATATATCATGAGAACAAGATGTTCAGCTCTTACTGAGCTTTTGGCCAGGTCAGTAATAATGTTAAATAATGTTAAAACTCTGTCTTATCTAGTCAACCTGCCAAGGCATGTGTGCTGTGCTTGTTACACTGTATTATCAGAGTCCTTCGGCTGAGAAAATAATTACCAGAAGAGCCTCAGAGTGCAGGGCAGAATATGTTGGAAGAGAATATTTTTTTTTTTTTAGATTTACAGACAGAAAGGATGAAAAGAAATGTGGACATACCATCTCAAAGCTGAAAAGGGGCTGGGGTCTTGCCATCTCATCTCTGCTCTCCCAGATACCTTTTTTTAATGGTCTGGCAGATCAATATTGTCATACTGCATCTAGAACAGTTACTCTGGACCTGTGTTGTTTTCTTTTGCTGTGCCACTCCTAAAAGAAATCTCTGGTTTCCTCAAGGCTTTTTTTTCTTTAATTATGTCCATCCATTTAAAGATGGTAGGAGCTTTCCCTTCATTTGTCTCAGCAGGGAAAGCCACTTCAGGCCAGAGAGCAAACAAGGGCACAGAGAGGAATGGGAAATTGAAGTCAGAACATGCAGCAATATGCAGCAATAAGTACTGGCTTGACTTGATATACTGTGATTTTGCTCCATGCCTCTACTTGCAGAGCTCTTGAGCCTGCAGTTAGCAGCAGGCAGCTCTTTGCAGCCTGGCAGAGGCCAACCTCATCGGCAAGTAAATTTGGGGTTTATGGAAGCACTTGATGCAGCCCATGCAGGGTCTCACTGGGTTCATCCGCCCATGATACAGAATTGGTTCCAAAGTGTACATAAGTCTGGGGTCCAACCCTGCCATGCAACCACATGCTCCCAGGTGGGGAGTGGCCCAATGTGGGCTTTGGGATGGCTGTCCTATTCTGCCTGTCCCTGGGGAAGCTGGGTCCTGTCTGCAGGCAGCAGTGACAGCTGTGTGTCTCCAAGAGACATCCCATGAAGCACCCAGATCCATGGGAGCTTGCACTGGGAGCAATAGATGGTTTTATTTCAGAAATCGAGTTGTGGAAATAATTCCCCTAAGAATTCCTCTTCTCTTGTCAGTTTTCAGGGTGATTAATTTTTGTCTCTAAGGTTTTCCTTAGAATTTAACTGAGTCAGACTTGGATGCTAGGACAAGTTTTAGGACATCAGTAGGAACTTTAATTTTGATACAGCTGCATTCATGTAAATGTAATAAAAAAACACAGCAGTATAGTGCAGTGTAGTGTAGTGCACTTACAATACTATGCTGAGTAGATGCCACTAAATAGCAGATGCCACCTTCAGCCACAGCTAGTCTCTGCCAGAATAGTTATGTAGGAAAGTCTTACCAGAGACTTTCTGGAGCTGAGCTAGTAATGACAATTCATACACAGCCTGTGCAGGCAGGATGGGTTTTCATGAGGGTAGATTATTTTATCTGAGCAGAACAGATAGCAAAGACAGGAGAGAGTCTAGACTAGGTCCAGTATGTATACTGCTAACAGTGCACTAGTAGGGTGCTCTTTACACTGTTATGGCCACAAAGTGATGCCCCTTTGAATGAATTTTCTTACAGCACTCTGAAGGTACAGTTCTTTCAGAAATACCTCACATGCCTCTGGTGCAATGATGTGGGACTGTGCTACCATCCATCTCCTGGCAGGCAGCATTCATCCCAGTGTTTGAGAAGATCCAGCAGGGCACAGATGCCTCTGTGAGCAGCAGAAATTACTGGAAGGACTTTGTTTCCTATGTAAATGCACATGAAATTTCATACATATGTGTATCTGATGGCAATACCTTTATTTACTACCATGGGTATTGTGTGCCTTGCTGGTTCCTGTTATTATTCCCTTAGAGGTGTAAGTTCTGCTGATCAGTGTTTTAGGCCAGAAAAAATTGTTTATTTTCTATTTCTTTATCCAGCTTGTCTCTTTTTTCAAACGTCTGTTTCCCAAATGTACCCCTCTCATTCTGTACTGGAAACTAGCTCAAAACCAGATAGGAAGTTTGATAGATTCCACTGAGGACTCTAATATCAGAAAAAAAAATTGAATAGAGGCTTGAAGGTGTGGGTTGCCTCTACCCAGAAGAGTGTTTAGAGGAGATATGGCCAAAATCTGATGATGTCTGTATCTGGGAGAGGAAGGATGGTTCTACTGGAGCTATGGGAGTTGTGCAAGTTCACTCTTGCATGTGGGTTTTGTAACCTTAGTAGGATGCTTTGCCTCACTTTCCCATCTTTACATCAACCTTGCTGGGTGGGTCTTAACATCAAACATGCTTTGCCCAGATACTGCCAGATTTGTTCATCATTGCTGGCAAAGTACTTGGAGCAGCAAATGTTCCAGGCATGCATAGATGTATCTTGATGTCAGATGATGTTTTTGGCAGGGAACATAAACTGCACCACTCTTGGTACAACCCCTAGTGCACATTAACTCCTCCTACTTCCCCTTCCTCGTTGTTGCAGCCAGGCATGCCAAGACTCAGTGCAATTCTTTATGGACTGCCAAAGAAACAAATTATTATGCACTACAAAATGAAACTGGCATTTAAAATCTAAAACACATGACATCAGCATTACATGTGGAACCAGTACCATCAAATCACATGCCACCTCATAAATAGTCAGGCTGGTGGGGCAAGAGAAATGAATGGTGGATTGCTGGCCAACAGTGCTCCCCAGGGTCTGCTGCTTCATAAAAGCTTTTAAGCAATACAGGGAGTGTACATACAGTCCATTTTGGATAACCCATGAGGACCTGACTCTACAGTGCTTGCAGATTTGCTTGGGAGGCTGCAAGAGGGGGCCTTTTTGCATCAGAGCACTGGGATATAGGTGTGTGCATCCAGCACAAGGGCCATCGGAGGGGACAAAGGCCAAGTAGCCAGTAGCAGGAACAAGAGTAATATAAAGAGCAAAGTCATTTGGCTCAAAATCCCATAGGTGAGCATTGTTCCTCAGCATCACACTGCTGACCTGATGGTGCATGTGAAAGTGTGTGAAAGTGCTTGTCTGCTACCATTCCCCTATGGAATCCTTCAGAGCATGAAGGACTTGTCCCAAAAAGAAACTCTTGTGGCACTTGCTGGAAGACAACAGGGCTTCATGTTTGCCTTGCCAAGAGCCCTGAAAACTGATGCACAAATTGAAAGCTGTGCTTTGGTTTCCTGGAATCAGCCCCCAGTGGAACCTCCCTCCAAAGCAACTTATAGATATTTGAAAACTAACCTGAGTAAACCTAGCATTTGATTAAAATAAGGTTCACTTTTTTTTTTCTTTTGGTAGCACTGGGGGAAAAAAATTAATTTTCAGAGAAAGAACACTTCCAGATTCCAAAATAGCTTGGTACATTAGACATGTAATCCTACCATTATCTCTCTGCACAACCTCTGTGAGAAACTCTATTTAAATCTCATTTACATAATTCTAAGAATAGACTATTCTGCTCTTAGTATCCATCCATCCTGAATTTATTATGGGTTCACCAAATATTTGTCTTTTTTTTTTCTGAATGTAATGTTAATTTGAATTCAGACAAGTCTTATAGCATAACTGGAAGCTAAGCTTACAGAAGATTTGGAAAGCATACTTATTGTAAGGCACTTTAGAATTGCTCCTAAGGGCCATGAAAGGGGCTCTTCCAGCATTTCTGTTGTAACCTGGATGCTGGAAGCAATATGCTGCAGTAATGACTGTTTCCTGATTTTTATACTTCGCTTCTGAAGGACTGTTCCCCAAACTCAAGAGAAGTCAAATAGAAATAGCAGAGTGCTCAGGGGAGAGAGGATAAATTAGGGTTTTCTTTGCTCCTGCAAGATCTCTATTGATATGCTGCTGCAGGCTGTGGAAGGGAAGGACTCCCCTCTGGCACTCCTAGTAACGAAGGAGAGGTATGGAAATGTGTGTGCCCACTGTAAGATGGCAAAAGAGGCAAGGTACTCCAGCTGGGGACCTCACTCCAGAGAGGGGCAAAGGGTCAAACACCAGAAGGCAGGGAACAAGAACCTGTTGTTCATAACTTTTATGACACTTAGAGGCAGCCCGTGGCTGGGCAGTAGATCCATGTGTTTGGACAGCTGGGTCTGGGAGCAGGGCACAGGGCAGCCTGCACCACCGGGCCACACAGCCACCCCTGGCCATGGGGGCACTGCTGCCTCACCACCACAACCACTTCTTCTCCCTCTCCCTTTCTGTAAGTGCATGGCCATTAGTAATTAACAAAAATAAGGTGATTAAGGTGCACAGCAACCAATGGCAAGCAATGAACTCACTAGAAATCATAGCAAAAAAATTAAGCTCTTTTCATTGTTTCACCTTTCAATTTACATTCAGTTGGCTTAAAGGTGTGGGAGGGGTATCTGTCTTTTTCCTACCTCCTGATACCTCTTTTTTAAAAAAAAAAAGAAAATGTTTTCCTCTCTGCTGCAACTGTACAACAAACCTCTGAAGACGGAGAGTAATTGTAAATACAAAGAGGCAAGAGATGGCTGCCAAGAGATAGAGAAGACTGTATGAATGTACAAACTGGGATGGGGGAAACAAAGGTAAAAATAACAGAGAATTCTACTTCTGCTTTGCTTTCATTTATACCGAGCTACAGCTCTATTTGGAGTAAGGGACAGTAAGTACTTTCAGGGCAGAGATGCAGTAATTTTTAAATTGACAGTGCCCTTGTGAGTACTCACTTGTATTTCTAATAAATCTATTTAGTACTGATCAAGAGAAAGGAGGTGACTTTTTTATAAATATGGCTTTCTGTTATTCCCACAGACCTCTGGCTTCTATTCTTTTCCTTACAAAGTGAAGGACAGAACTGCTGTCTTATTTTCCCCTCTCTGCTAGTAGAACAGACAGAAACTGAAATCGAAATGACATGTAAAAAAATATTAAATAGAACAGAATAATACATATTAATTTGCCATCACTTTTAACAGGTACAGAGAGGATTACAGAGGTTAATAAGGACATATTTTAGAGTGTCTGCTTATCCTGAGCTCTACTCACAGTAAGTGCAAATGCTGATTAATTCAAGTGGGAAAAGCATGCCCTATTATGATTGCACATGATGAGAAAAAGCAACAGGAGAAACATATGAAATGCTGTGCCACAGTGGTTCTGTTTACCAACTTTTTCATTACTTCCTCTCCCCAGCACTTTCCAGTATTTATTTCTTAGGCCACATCTTGCTTAAGAATATAAGGCCATACAAACAAACGTGCTTAACTGCAGTTTAGATGATGACTTTCTCCTCTTCCCTGCTCATGGGCACCTGGAGGTACTCAGATTAGGTGGGCTGTGAGTGTGTGGTTTATGAGGGCTTCCCAAGTTGTCGCCTCCTTGCTAAGGTACTGAAGCTGATGAGCCACAGCGAGTCAGCCCTGGCTGCACCAGTGTTAAATTGCTGTAACCAAGCATTAAGCACTTCTCAGCCTGTGTCTGCCCAGGGGAAGGAGGACATTTGATGAGAGGACCAGTGCCCCAGAAGTGCTGTTCCAATGTGGTAGCTTTGGGTGAATTTCCTGCAAGATCTTACGGAGGCATATAGCTCACTGGGGAGGGGAAACATATACCTGAGTGTGGGTGATATCCATGGGTGTCACTTTGCTGATGAGGCTGCTGGCAGCTCACGCCAGGACCTGACTAACTCTGTCCTCAGCTGGCCCAAGGGTGGAGTGAGGGATAGGGATGGTAACCTGGACAAAATTCACATTTGCAACAAGGGCAGCAAAGCTTGCACAGTGCTGGAGAAACATCTCTACGTTACTGCTGGTGCTAAGTGAACACATGACTGAAGGATGGTGCCTGCACACTGTCACTGAGGAAGCTGGCAATTCCTTATCCTGAGTATAAACATCACTAGTATGCAAAGGGATACCATCAGTCTACCCCTCTGTACAGAGGCACAGACGCACATGGTCTCTGTTCGGCGAGGCTGTTTATTTTCAGTGACTTCTGAAACAGAGAATGTTGCTGTGAAAATCAAGGTACAGGGTGAGTCTGTGGCTTCATGCTATGGCTGAGCCAGTGCAATCTGTGACAAGAGGGGCACACTGGCCCCCTGGCCCCATCCCAGTCTCTCCCTTGCTGTGAGAGTGGGGAGCGAGGAGGAGCAGAGAAAGAAGGACTGTTGGGCTATTAACAGCTGCCAGGTTTCTGTTTAAGCTTATACACAGCTTAGTAACACAGCACAATGGGTGTTAGTAGAAATAAAGTCCACTTCTGTCTGTGGTAAAATTTACTACAATACTTGTAATATTTCCATGTTGCAGTGGTGACATCACACATACTTAGTGTGAGAAATGTGGGGTTTTTTCCCTAATTATTCCATTACACACTGGTCCACAGACTGCCTGACCAATTAACACCAGTGGGAAAAGGCTGCAAGTTTCACTTAGAAACTTCTTATTTTTTTCAGCTGCTACTAGGTTCTTTAAAAAAATACATAAGTCTCTATCAGTATGTGTGATGTTGAACTGTCACTGCTTGAAGGGACGCACTTACCACTATCAAAGATTTAATTCATACCTCCTTCAGGACTTGTTTTTAATCATAGAATAATTTGGGTTGGAAGGAACCTTTAAAAGGTCAGCTAGTCCAACCCACCTGCTATGATCAGGCACATCTTCAAGTGGATCACGTTGCTCAGGGCCCCATTCAACCTCACCTTCAATGTTTCCAGGGATGGGGCATCTACAACCACTCTGGTCTGGTTTTCACACAAGATTTTCTCGCAGAGGATGACACAAGCACAGGGTGAGCCCTTCTTTGGACAACCCTGCCTGAAGTACAGGGAACTTGCCTTTTTGTTTTCAGATAAAACAATTTAAACACCCATTAGTTGGAGGTAAGTGTTCCTAATAAAATGTTGATCTTGGGGATGGGTCACATCTGTTGCTTCTCCTGTTCCTGAAGATTAATATACCAATAGGCACAATTCTTCCAAATGTTTATTATCTGGCTTTGCCTGTTTCCTTTAATAAAAAGGGGTTTAAAAGTATAAGATATCGGTTTAGTGGTGCATTGCCACTGATTCCAGTGGGGAAACTGCAGTACCCGGGGTTTAGTAGCTTCAACGGGTGTTTTCCAGGTGTAAAGTCTTCTTAAAAGTGATGATGCCAACTACCAGACTTCCAAGATTTCCACTCTTTCTTCATCAAGTGATATAGCTTCTTGTCACCTCCATGTCTCAGTCTACCAGACTCATTTTTCATGGTAGAACTGGATGTTTCACACTGGGATGCATACAAGACAAACCTCAAAATGAACTCTAGCAATGCATGATTTGTCCCAAAAGATCTCATCAGTGAAATGAATGATGAGGAACTCATGGTACAAAAGAGTTCTTAGTGATGACACATTGCCTAGAAAGAACACAATTTCCAAAACAGTTGTGAACCTTAAAACTCCAGAGTATTGATGTTCCTCACAGATATTAAATTAATTACAAATATGACAGTCCTTGCTTCTTCTCTTGATTGGTTTCAACATTGACCTTCACTTAAGAATAGGGGACAAGCTGTACTAAGAGGTGAATGTTTTAATTCAGAATGAACTACTCAGGGAAGAACCACGATTTTGAAATCCTGCTATTTAGTTAATGTTGCAGAAAATTATGAATAATATCTTCTATTAAAGATGAACTAATCACCAAGAAAAATTAATCAAAAATAATTTAAACTTTTATGCTAATTTTTAAATCTCCCTTGGGTTGTGCTATTCCAAAATCAGTATGTTGCTTAGCTCCAGAGCTGGATGAAGACTCTTGGGGAATGGCATGAGCTTCTTGGAGCCAGCTGTTGTGAGTGTTTTAAAACTTTCAGATTCAATTCTCTTTTGGTAGCCAAGAAGCAGTCACTCTTCAAACTGTGATTACTTGTCTGAATCTGAAAGCACAACAAGCATCCTAGATAAACCAATTCCCCAAAATCATCATATTTTTTGTCACAAAAGCCTTAGCAATGAGCATATCTGTTACTAAGTCACAATTCTCAGCTCCAGAAATTAGTTCAAAGCATCATTATTTAGCCCTGTTTTTATAAGAATGATTCAGATTTTTGTAGTGGAACATTGTACCTTGTCAGTCCAATTATCCAGAGACTGATGGTGGCTGAACAAGTGGCAGTCCATGACAGATGGGTTTCTCTCCTTGCAGCTTCCTAACTTGTGTCTAATAGCTGTTTCTGCAAATTACATCCCCTCATATTTCCATTCATCTCATGTCTCATTCCAGTCCACCAAAGGGTTCCTCAGTTTCTGTGGCTTCTATTTTCTTCAGTATCTTCTCAATGCCCGTGTCGAGTAACCGCAGTGGTAGTGAATCAAGGGCTGGACTTGATGATCTCAGACGTCTTTTCCAACCTGGCTGATTCTATGATTCTATGATTCTATGATGAAGGTTTGTGAAGTAACTCGTCAAGGCTCCAGAAGACACCTCCAAACATGCTCTGTGGTTGCTAATAATCTGCTTTCATAATCTATGAAAGACAGGCCTTGAGCCTGAGATTCTATGGGGACAAACTGGACTGTTGTTTTCTAGGATAATTTTAACAAATCAAGCCACAATCTTTAAATTAGGACTGCCAAAGTGTCAACTATATACTTTATACATTTGCTGACATTCAAAGGCATAATTTCCCTAGCAAACAAGACCACCTCCAGAACACTGAATGGGCATGAACCTGTCAAACCAACTTCGGACATAAAATATCTTGAAGGAGACTGGTATACCTGGTCAATGGGCAGGGATGTGGAAGAACAAAAAGATCCTAATGACTCGGCCAAATCAGCTGTGTCCTCAGTAAACACATAGCCTCTTCCCCCAGGTTGTGTCCAATGGCTGCTTTCAGATAAGTGGCATTATTCCATGCCTGGTTGGACAGCATATTGGGTGGAGCAGGAAAGAGAGGAGCTCACGAGGCCAGGATGGAGCCATCAGAAGAGAGACTAGTGTCTCTTTCTTGCCCAATTTTGGCTTTCTGGGGAAGAAGTCCAGAGGCTTCTTTTGCCTTGGGCCACTAGGGTGTTGTAGGGGCTGCTTAGGGATGCACAGTCATACCAGTGTAGGTGTGGTTGGGTTATCTTGTTCTGATTACACTGGTTTTGGCCACTGGGTATTTGGGACTGCTGCAAAAAGTGAGTGTTATGATCCATTTTTATTTGAAGGGGCTTGCAGTCTCTTTGCTTATCTTGTCAGCTGGCACACTGTCATGGGCTGAATATTCAGAGCTGAGTGGTCTTTGCTCAGGCCAATGGTTGCTCTACCCATCCAAGGTCAGAAGTCAATTACAAAGGATCATTTTTAATATGTTCTATGACATTTTCTTACATTCTGTGACTCTCATTCCTTTTGCTTCTGCATGGGGCTGCTTAGCAGACCTCTTGGCCTGCACTTTGCTCTAAATTTGCCTAAGAAAGGTGTGCAGGCAAGTAACCTGGCTATCAGAAAAGACAGATCACTGCTAAGTTGATGGATAGACAATGTGAGTCAGACCAATTGATTTGATTTATCCTGCTTATCACAGTGGCTGCTGCTTCGAGGCTGATTTCAGATGTGACTCATGTTGTGCTTGCAAAAAAGCTGCCTTGACCATATTTTGATATGGTATCTCAAGTAATTGGCAGAATTTCTGTTAATGCTATATCCTGTGAGTGCCAGCTAACCTTTGCAAAGACAGTTCAGAGGAGGTAAAGAGGAAAAAGAGAATTTGGACTAATTTTTTCAAAGTTGAAATACCTGACAGCAGCTGACACAAAACTACTGCTCTGACCAGCTCCATGTTGTGTTTCTCCTTGTGAGGACATCTCACACTAGAGAAACAGAGTCTTTTAGGAGGTGGGGACATTTTGACAGTTAACAAATTGCTGATTAACATACATAATTAATCATGAGCCTCAAATTAAATGACTGGGGAACTGATTCAGGTCAGGGGCTGTGAAGCTAAATTAAGGTTATTGGGGTTACAGGCACTGATCTGCAGTGGAAACTGTTCAGCACAGGGGGCTGGAAATCAGCCTGGTGTGTGAGATCCAAGCATAGCACTTCGCCAGTTAGAACAGTTTCAGGCAAACATTAATAAAATCTCAAAATGTGACAATGAGGATGATCTGCAAGTAGCTATCACTGGTGTCCAGTGAACTGAGCTGCTGTGTTGGTGTCCCTGGAGCAATGCTGACTGGTGTTGCATCAAGATCTGATGTTCTGACCTTCAGTAATTTTCATCATTCTATTTTACAATCTCAGCTGGCGCTTTGCAGTTCCTTGAGCTAATGAGACAATTGTAAGCTGTGAAGGGCTGACTGCAGGCAGCACACCCAAGGGACACTGTGCCATGTCAGAGTGCAGGACACAGCCACCCCTTGTACTCTTCCTGGGCAGGCTCTTCTTTTGCTGGTGTCTGAATTTAATAAGGGCAAGCAGGAAAATAAAATATCTGGTCTGATATTTGGTAATCTGTTGGCCATCCAGAAAATGATGAGGAGTTGAAAACATGTCAATAAGCAGATCTAACCACCGTGTGTCTGTATGGCTGGAAAACTATTTCTATTTTCCATAATAATTTCCCTCCAGTGTCCTCAGCCTTCCAACATCTCAGTTGTTTAGGAATCATAACATGTGAGTTGCTTGGGTAACCAAAATCTGCCTGAACCCCTATATCCAGCTGCCTGGGAGATTCCATGTTTCAGAACATGGATCAGTCCTGGAAAGAAACCTTGGCCAAATGTAACATGGCTTCACTGTCACAGGCTCCTGTCACTGTCAAGGTGCTCACAGTGAGCTGAGAGTCATGTACACAGATCGTCTCTGCAGGAGGAGGGGACTCACATTGTTCTTTCTGGCCAGGATGAATCTACAGGACAGCAGTATTTAATATTTGCACACCTGCACACCACAAAAGGCATGGTAGCTATTTCCACATGCTCACAAATCAGCAGCATGAAGGTCTCACTCTCCTGTCATGTTGTTCTTTGCTTAGGTTGATGGCTGGGGAGCTCCTTCACAGACCTACCTGACTTTCTGAAAAACTTCCTGGGGAACAGCTGATGTGAGCATCTATCAGCTCAATCCACTGTGACTTCCACAGGGTGCTGGTTTTGATCAGTTTCTTATTACTCATGTTTTTTATTTTGTTCATGTTTTTCTTTGTTTCTGAAGCCATACAGGTGATTTTCAGTCTGGACTCTGGATGCTGTGCTAAGGTTATGCATGCTCAGGATTGAATTGAACTTTGCAGCACGTGTTGGTTGGAGGGTTTGATACTCTTGACAATATTTGGTATCATTCCACTGTTTAAAATGACATAGGTCTCTGCTACAGGCATTAGGAAATGTGTCCTTGGAGACTGAAGACTAAACCAGGTATACCAGCAAGCTGTGTACTACAGAAGTAATCGTGTTCTGGAAGGGGACAGGAGACAACCTAGCAAAGTTCCTCCCATGATGTCACTGCATCTTTCCTCTGGGAGTTTCATTACAGCTCAGATGATTCTGCAAGAAAGGACCCTCTCTGCTGCCCAGTCCCTCTGCTTGTGGTGGTTTCATTGCATGTGGGATTTTGCCCATTCTCTTTGAGCTACTCCGGACTTAGCCTGGACCTAAAATTCTTTCCCTTGCCTCCATTGTGATTCTGACCTCTTTGCTGTCCTCCACAGACTTGCCTGTTTCAGTGAGGAAGCATTAGCCTCATTTGAGAGATGGGGACACAGATCCTGAATCATTTTCACATGACACTGAAAAATCTCTCACAGGGGAGGGAACTGAGTGCAGGGAACTACTCAAGACTCAAGTACAACCTAATTCACTGGACCTTTCTTCTCTCAGCTTGTGGTCTGCACTCAGAAATGAGACTTCTGTGAACTCAGTAGGAAAAATTAGCTTCACTGAAGCCTCTTGGAGCTTTATTCAAGATTTCATTGGAACCATGGACTTATACAGTAAAATCAGTAATAAATGGTACCTCTGCATAAAATGGATCCTAAAGCATAGTTAGATGTACCATATACAGTAATTGCATAACTTTCTTAATTTATGTTGGATTTTTAAAGCACAGCTGGATTTTTGAAAAGAAAATCCTACAGTGTCTACATAGAATGGTAAAATGCCAGGTGGCACTGCTGACCCAGCACCACATTCATGTAAACCAGTTAACCTTATAATATATATCTCCAGTTGCATCACACACGCTGTCAAACACTTGTCTTATTATTCTGTCTCAAAATCACTGTTATTTCATTTCTGGTAGGTTGAATGATCAAATAAATTTGGCAGACAGCGGATGGCATTTTTTCCTGACAGATGCAAAACTAGTTGCACATATCCTCTCCTCATAAAGTGTGGGCTGTCTTACAAATAAAAAAGCAAGTAGATGAACTTTTTCCCAGGAACATGTTTGTTTTAAATTTTTGCAATCTTTCCTACCATGAGCTGTTAGACTATAAGGGACAATGAATAGAATGTCTAGTCTTGGGAGGAGGGCATGAGCATCTCCCCTGGTGCTGTACTGGACCCCGGCGGTTCTCAGGACCCCTTTCCCTGGTGTTTCATGGTTTTGAGCTGTAAATTCTGATTCAGTGATTTTATGCTGGAAAGTTTCAACTTGTCCCCTGAAGATATTGCACCAAAACTCTTCTCCCCTCTCTGATTTTCAGAATTGATGTCATTCTGCTCCTTCTTAATTAGTCTGATCGCTTGTGCTGTGCTACTGCTTTTGCAATTAGGGCTATAACCCTATTAGAAGTGTGATGAATCATTTATCTTTTCCTGTAAATGTACTTGAATCTTCCACAGAATTGTCCTCAGCCCATCTCCTCCCTTCCTGTCCAAAAACCTGCATATGTTTCTGCTATGCTCTTCGTCTGGAGAGTGTTACTGAGTTCAAGACTGACCTGCTCTGAGCAGTTATAACTGCTTATAATGCTGAGCTGTTATAACACAATGTTCTTTTGAAAAATAATCGTTTTCCCTGCTTTCTCCAAAAAGACATGCAGTGATAGCAGGAAAAGTGTGAGCTCCTTGTTCCGGGTGTTTGTCCTGTAGGACCGTTTCAGCCAGGCAGGCTGAGGGGCCCATTGCAGCAGGTACTGTACGAGCATGGCACAGATGGTCCTAATCCAAAGCGCTTACAAGCTAATTGCCATGTCTCTGTACTCATTAGTGTGTGGGCACTTTTCCCAGCCCGTGGTGCAGGGCTGTATGTATGCCTGGACAGCTGATCCAGCTAATCACATCAGTACTTCCCTGCTTTCCCATCGCAGCCGCCCGCAACGGTGGCCTCAAGCCACCAACCTCCTGAGCTGTGTTCACAGCTCCTCCATCGTTCCAGGGTCACCTCCGGAACAGGAACCTGTGAACTTCTCCATCCCTGACTTCTGCCCGCTGCTCCTCCTGGGACCAGGGAGGCAGGCAGCCACAAAAATGAACTCTGCTGCATTTGTTTGACCCTGTTATCAACAACAAGAGACACTTGAGGACCTACCTAATGGCATGCAGATTAGCCAGGGAAATGTTCTCTCCGGTTACTGCCCAAAAAAGCACACACGTTACTGTAAGTGGTGCTAGCATTAGATAAAAAGTGAACATGTACTTACCTAAAAGGCCAGTTCTTTGCCTATTTGAGGAGAATTGTTTCCCAAGGCTCACTTGCCCTCCTTTTGTGGCTTTCTCCCACTGAGATGACTGCCCTGCTTATCTCTCGTTCTTTCATACTTTTAATTTGCTTTCTCTGAAAAATATCTGCAAGTAGTTAAATGGTGCTAATATATATCTACCAAGGGATGCTGTAAAATTTTTATATGGTGATTAAGTGTTTGGCAGGCAGAAGGTGAATTGCTCTGTCTTTCCATGATCTCACACATCACATAAGGGTGAACAAGGAATTTTCTAAGCTGCAAAGTCCCAGTGCTGCTGTCATTCAGCAAATGTTTGAGCCACACATTGAACAGCTCCTATTATTACTGGAAATATTTCACTACAGCAAAAGGGAGTTGAAAACCAGAATACCATCCAGTTTCTCAGCCCCAGAGGGGTATTGTCCAGGTCAGGGTTGAGCAGTTCTGGAGGATGCTGTGGTTGGGGAAGTTTGCACTGCTGTGCTGGGTGGATGAAATTCATCCCTAAATACAGGATTATGTTTTCCCTTTTTACTGATCTGTGTTCCACTCTGCAGGAACAGAAGTTGTCATTCTGCGGTGCCCTCATTCTGAAAAATCAGATTAATAACATATAGAAATATATAGAAATAAATATGCTCCGTGCGTGTGTAGGACCAGAAGATATCACCAGACAGACTGTTGTGCCCTTGCTGTCACCTGTGCTACTGCATATCATAAGCACTCTAGCCCCCTCGGGACAATAAACAGGAAAATGTGATACATAGCAAACTTTCACACTCTCTCCAGTTTTAGCTGCTTCCATGCAGAGTGATTTAGCTTCTTTTTTAACCTAGCAAGGAATTAGGACAGAGCGGCTGTATTTCAGTGGTTGTGGCTGGAACAGCTTTATGTTGATGCTGAGCATATGTTTATGTTAATAATAATAATGAAGACACATAAGACTCATTCCTACAGACAATCGCATCCAAATTAGTCCCATGCATACAAAGCCAAGGGAATTACTCACCATGCATAGGCCACCAAGATGATTAGAGGGATGGAGCACCTCTCCTATGAGGAAAGGCTGAGAGAATTGAGGTTGTTCAGCCTTTAGAAGAGAAGGCTTTGGGGTGACCTCAGTGCAGCCTTCCAGGGAGGCTACAATCTGACAGGAGCCTACAAGAAAGATGCAGACAGACTTTTTACAAGAGTATGTAGTGATAGGACAAGGGGGAATTGCTTCAAACTGAGAGACAGTAGGTTTAGATTAGATGTTAGGAAGAAGTTCTTTCCTGTGAGTTTGGTGAGGCACTGGAACAGGTTTCCCAGAGAAGCTGTGGATGCCCCATCCTTGGAAGTGTTCAAGGCCAGGTTGGATAGGGCTCTGAGCAACCTGGTTTAGTGAAAGGTGTCCCTGCCCATGGCAAGGGGGGTGGGACTAGAAGATCTTTGAGATTCCTTCCAACCCAAAGCATTCTATGATTCTATTACAGGATTAAAGACATACGTATCTGTGCAAAAGCAGGACCTTGGATGGTAGACTGCAGGACATGTTGCAATTGCAAGCTGCATGGTGATGCTGAACCACTGTATCCCACCCTTACTCTGTGCAGGCCCTGCTGGAGCTCCTCAGGTGTGCTTTTGCTGCACAGAAAGTAACATACTCCAAGAGCCTCAGTGCAGAGTTTGCATCCAGCATCGCATGAATGACAGCCCAGCCCAGCTTATCTCCCACTGGGGAGGGCTACATCTCAGGGAGTGGGGCTTTCCCCCACCAAAGGAGAGCTTTCTACTGCTTCCAAAAAGCCCAGTCTTGGGATCACACCCAGGAGCCAATTTGCTACACCTCTACTATCCATGTGGATCTACACCTGCTTGACCAGTTTCTGAGCTGAAGCTATACAGAGCAGCAGACTGGACTGGGGAAGCTTTCTGAGAAATCTTTGCTTGTTGCAGTGGGGAGAGGATCATAAGAGGGAACATGAGATCACAGGTTAATTCCCAAGGCTTGCCTGAAAGTGATTTCTCAGAAGGAAGGGAAAAAAAGAACTTGTTTTGCCTCTTTTTTTTTTTTTAATGTAATCTGGTACGTAACGTTCCAAGTCACCAGCATCTCATATTGAGTGTTCCTTCATACACTCTAAATATCACCTCTTTTTGCAGTCTGGCTTGACATATTCATCTTAGATTATCTCATTTTGCTGTGTACAAATGCATTTGTGGCTTTGTCCAACCTTAAAAAGGAAATATGATAAAAATGGGTTATTCATGCCAAAGCAACCAGAAAGTAAAGATTTTCTTTAGTGTCTAAACACAAATTTCCCCGTAAGTATCTTTGGTATTGGAAAGCCAGTTTATTCAAGTTAAATATTAAATGTGGGTCATGATTTATCAAAAGACATCCTTAGCTTCCAGTGCATGACTGTCCCTATTGATGTCTAGTGAAATATATCGGGATGTGCAGAAACCCTTTGAAAACATCCATAATTTGAGACTAAGTGCATTTTGTGTCTTGGCTGCTTGAGTCTAAAAATAACAGAAACATAGATCACAGTTTTTAGCTTTACAACTCTGTCACTGCATAGATAACCTCCAACAGGCAGGGTACCGAAAGCCCTGAAAGACTTTCAGTGCACAGTTGCAGTGACCAGCAGCTATAGTAGTCCCACACTATACAATCTGTAGTATCACCAACACATACTGTCAATCCCCCACACTGCAGTGTTTCCAAGGAGATATTACATCATTTTAGTGTCTCGTAGGAGTTTGAAACCTGCTCCATCTGACATATTATTTAATATTTCCATTAACAGAGCTTTGTGAAACTACCAATTTCTGGTCAAACTTCTCCTGGATCAGAGGCCAATAATTACTCTTGCATATGGATGGGAGTTTTGGTGTTCACATCTCAAAAAAACTGACAGAAAATGGAGAAGAGAACTCCAGGATGCTTCGAGGTTAGAGAGGGAACTTATTCAAAGTCCTGAGCCAGCTCCTAGGCTTGCCAGGGGCATGAATGAGAGCAGGGACTGTCAGAAAGATCAAGGAAATAAATTTTTCTCCAAGAATTTGTGTAATCAATAATGGAAACGTTTTGTGAAAGCAACACTTTGCTCATCATGTGTTTTGGAGGAAAAATGGATAAACCCCTGAATGTTGCTGTTTGAAATTCACATTTTTTCTTTCTCAGCAATGACATCATATTGAATAGTGATGAACACAGAATATACAAGGGACATGCCCAGGGCAGGCTAGAAAAGCAAACTCCTCTCCTGGGCTAATGGGGAGAGATCAGTGGAACAGCAGTTCTCACGTTCATGCTCTGACATGCTCATTTGTTTTCCCATCTCTTTTCATCCTCCAAAAAAATGTGACTGTATCAACAACAGTTCCACTAGTAAGGCAGCAAGGAAATCCTTACTTCGGCCTGGATTTTGACCCTGAACCCCTATAAAATACCAATGAGCACGCAGAGCTCCTCTTATCCATTGTTACATTACCTCCCTGGGGACCAGACTGGCACACAAGAGGTAATCAGCTAAATTTGCAGCCTGAGACATTTAATTTTACAACTTTCTAATTATAAGGATAATTAAAATTTTTTTAAGACAAGGTCAGTGAAACATCTGTCAGGGACAGTCTGGATGTCTTGCAGCCTGTCTTAGTGTGAGGTTTGGACTGTGTGATCTCCAAGGCACTTTCCAGCCCTCTGCTTTCACACCTTCTGGTTCGAACGGTTGGACGGCTGCAGCCGACTCAGCTCCAGATGTAGCACCCTGCCTCACCAACTGTGCTGTGTGAGGCTTTTTCTGACGAGGAAGGTGGGAGGCTATCCAGGTGTGAGAATGTTAAAAGCAAATATAATCTTGCATTTTAAATGGCAGAGCCAAATCTCTTCCCATCTATGCCAGAACCACTCATGTATCACCTCAATGACACCAATTTTACTCTTGCTTCATGCTGGAGAGCAGGACTGGGTCACAGATGATGACTGAAGAATTTGACTGTCTTTAGTAAAGCATGTGGGTTGCAGGCTTCTGTTTTTCAGCCTTGTGAGAGGCTCTCATGGGAGTTACTGTCGGTCCCCAACGAGTGATGCGGTCATACCTGATGAATTCGCTTACTGGATTAGTGGACAAGGGGGAAACAGTAGGCACAGTTCATCCAGCTCTAAGGAGTGCATTTCATACTGCACTGCATGACAGACTGATTTGCAAGGTCAGAAAGCATGGCATAGAATAGGCAGGAAAACGCTGAAAGGGATTAATTGGCTTAAGGCCAGAGAAAAGGCAAAGTCATTAATGAGGAAAATATTAAGCAAGTTATTTTTATTATTAGACTCCTTTTTTTTGCTACCAGTCCTCTTGAGGAAGATACTTGGAAAACAGTGAAAAGGAAAGATGGTCTAGCCTGGGAGGATGGCAAAGGATGCAAATCCAGAGCTGAAGTGCCTTCCAGCCTGCTCCTCTCTGTCCTAAGGAGCTGGGTACCAGATGCAGATTGAACTCAGAAAGCAGAAGCTGATGAGCAGAGGAGTCACTTTGCTGCTGTGGGAACCCTGCTTGCACACACAGAAGAACTAAGTTTTCTCCCTTTGCTCTCACATCTTCTCCCTGGACTTCTCCTTTGGGAAGACCCTGCAGAATGACCCTACACAGCTCCAACTCCTCTACTATCTAAGAGTCCTTGAAAAATTGGTTATAATGCATCACTTTGAACATCCCTGAGCTCTAGCCCTCTTTGAGGAGTTCTGGAGATCTTCTTGGCTTGAGGCAAAAAGGTGAAAGTGTAGGTTCTTGACACTACTTTCATATAAATTTGTGCATGAAATGATTAGGAGGCCTAATGTGGCTGTGATGGCATTACATTCAGAAACTTAGGTCTTTTTTTTTTCTGCTTCCTCCTGATTTTAGATTTAACACATTTTCTTTTTTCAGCTATATGCTAATTAACATCAAACTGTAATGAGAGGGAATAATTTAAAATAACTTTAACCAGCCAAGAGTTATAAAATTAACAAATCGTGTGGGTAGCATCCAAAAGACTTTCTATCATGCTGACTGATTAAAAGACTCATTTCATTGTCTGTATGGAAATTTTGTGTCACCAATTCCTGGCATTCAGAAATCCTGAGATTTTAAAATTAAGAGGTTCATATGACTTTTATTTGCTTTTTGACTGATTTTGGAACCTCAACACTACAGGTTCCTTTGTTTCAAAATAGGGATTTTTTTTTTCCTGAAAAGTCAAGGAAAAGGAGCTTTTTTTAATTCTTAAAAGCAAGCTGAGATTCCCTGATATTCACTGGGTTTCAAGAACTGTGGTCTTAAAATCTTGCAGACGTTGGGCATGCCACAAAACTATAAGGAACTGTAGGAGTCATTTGTTTTCCAAATAAGAAAATGTACGTATTTCAGTTTCAAAAACTCCTCTTTTCAGTGTTACATATTTCCACCAGGAATTGGACTGACTGGGTGCTGTTGGGCTTTCACTTGGCCAGTGATACAAAGCAGAGAGTGCCTGGTATGAGAAACAGCTTATACAACATGATTTTTTGAGGGCTGCATCCTGGAGGATTTAAAATCTGTTTTAGCAGACTTCTGAAATGACTGGAAAAGGTCTCATTGCCCTTCTCTGATTCAAGTACACCTGTCACTGCTAGGCACACATACCGGGAAGGTGCCCTGTTTCTTTACAATGAACTTCTAGGTACTCAAGGGACGTTGCCACCTCCATTCCTATCCACGTCTCCTTTGAACACTTCCTGCAAACCCAGGTTGAACTCCCTCATTGGCTATCCAGATAGGGCCAGGAAACGGACTCCAGGGATTGCTGGGGTCCCTAGGGAAGATGATGCCCTATGGTGCTGGCAGAGCTACATGGTGAGAGCTGGACCCCCATTGCAGCACTGATTCTCAGGGCAGAGGACTGAAGCTCTGCATGGTAGATGCCTTTGGGGAAAGGGATTTCAGGAGCACTGATGCTGCAGCACACATTTCTGGAGACTAGGTCTGCCCAAGGTCCTGCTAACTGTAACCAATACTTTGGGTATTAAGCGGAACTGGGAGATGACCAGTCTGCCTTCCAGCTTTCTCCCTGTGACTGAAGACACATGTTATAGCCCTTGGTGAAAAGTGCTTTACAGAAGCAGTCCTGGTAGCAGTTAAATTTGCCACAGGTAAGCTTTCTTTAAAAGTTCATCATCCCCATTTCGGAGAGTTTACTAAAGGCAAGGTCCCACTTTACCAGACAGGCAGTGTCTGAAAGCTCAATAGACATGTAAAAGTGATGCAGGAGGGACAGAGCTGGGTCACCAGCCCTGGTACCAAACATGGTTGTGGCCATAGCTGAGTATTTTGTATATCAGTGTTGTTTAAAAACTGTGCTCGGGCCAGGCTCTCCTTGATTAAGCGGAGCCAGATGGACACCATAAATCAGCTGGAAAACTCTGGGCCAAACTCCATGCTCTCACTGATTCAAACAGTTCCATTTAATGTCACAAATGGGATTTGTGCAAATGGAGGCCAGAGCAGAATTTGGCCTTTCATGTTTGTTTAGATTAAGAAATTTGGAAAGTAAAAGTCCACTTATATTCTGGCTAGCTAGCAGACTGGGTATTAGAGCACTCGAATAGTGGGAAGCCCAAACAGATGGTTACATGAATCACAGCAAGGCAGGTCTGATTATCTTGATATTTGCCATGAGATAAAGCAGAGGGATGTGGTACCATATGGTATAATATGGTTGAGGGACCCTCAGCATCTGGGCAGAATGTGAGCACTTTCCAAGGCAAGTGGAAGAGTGATGAGAGGGTTGGACAAGGAAGGGGCAGCTTTCTGAAACAGCCAGAGATGCTGAGCCACTGGAGCAGCAGTGTCCTGAGGGAAGGATGAGTGAATAAAAACAGACATGTTGGTCAGTGCAAAAGCACCACAGCCAGGAGGGAAACAGAGTGGGGAAAGGTAAATACGTGAGAGTGAAGAAAGAAGGAGGAAAGAAGTTTTGCATGGAAGAGGAGGAAAGAAGCCAGTGGTTTCTGTGGGGCTGAGTGCCCACAGAAAGGGCAAAGGGAACAGGAGAGCAGTACTGTTGATGTTCTCTGTCTCCAAAGGCTGCTGTTGTTTTGCTGAACCTAACAGTTATTTCTTACAGGCTACCCTAGAATAGAAACAGCCTATGGTTTGCCACTCCATCTTATCCTGAGGGCTGTAGCAAAAAGGAAATTGCATAAAAGGAGTGGATTGCCACAGAAATCTAAGACTTGTTTTAAAAACGAACTCGTGCACAATCCTTTAGAGTCGCTTCACTTTTTAAGTGGTTTGTTGGAGTTTCTTGTCAGAGTCTTTCCATTTTGTGAGTAGCAAAACTATTTGCAGAAAATCACATTTAAAAAAAATATGCTACCTAAAAGCAAGTGAATTTACTCTTCTAAGGTAATCAAAGGATGCACTGGGTTTACTCTTTTGAACCCAAATGACAAGAACTCTCTGGCAGAAGGTGCCTGGGGCCTGTGCAAGTGCACTGGAGCAGTGGGTGCTGATCACACGGAGAGCATCAAGAAGATGCCACAGTGCCATAGGACCAACCAGAAAGAGCTCTGCGCTCACATCAGTAGTTAATCCAGAGCACAGTGCTAAAAACATATTCAACAGGTCAAAAAGATTGTAGCAGCAACTCCTTGGATAACCAAGGTAGCAAGGGGTTGATCTCCAGCGTCTGGGTGCCCAAGATGGATGACGGAGGCACAAGATGCAGATGTGCAGTGCTGCATCTCAGCTTGACTACCATGTCCCAGAGAGGATGATTTGGGTAGGTTTTTTTGCAGTGTCTGGCAAGAAAATCTCACATGTTTAAATTGAGGAAGTGTTGTAGATGTTGTTTGGGTCTGGCCAGGGAAATGAGGAATGAGTTTTCTTTTGTTTGGGTTCTGTGGTTTGCTTGCTGAAGCCTATGGCTGGCTTTATATTTAGCAAACCTCAGAAATAAGGATAGATACGTCAGTGAGCAAGTGGAAAAGTACCGTGGAGAAAGTGTGTGAGGGCTGTCTGAGAGATACCACATGGGCTGGCTGACCACGGGTTGGGAACACTGAATCTCATGCTCTGTGGTGCTGGATCTGGCTGTGGACATGAAACCCATGGGACAGAGAGTGCGAGCCCTGGTGATCCTGCATCAGAGGCTCTCCATCTCTAAGCCCTCCATCCCAGCCTGGCAGGACAAACTTGAAAGGCAGCACTGGAAGCTACTTTAAGGAGCAAAGTATCAATAACTTGAGCTATAAGGAAACAGTAGAGTAGATGACTCTTGCTGGAAGTTAACTGGAACAAACAGTTTCAAACCAGGTGCCTAACTTTACACATTACTCATGTAATCCAGCATGCAGGTAGTTGCTCTGTTTTATTATCATTAACTGACGTCCAGCAGTACAATTCCAGAGTGAAGCTATAATTCTCACCTTTTTTTTATAACTGTAGGCCTCTTGAAAGGCTACAGGGAGTACATGTGCAGACAATGCAGTGACAATTTTTAATATTTTCAGAGTGGAGTTACATGCTACTGCTTTATTCTAAGAATAAGGAAGGACTGTACCTTATTTCTGTCAAGTCATTACCCCATATAAGAGCTGGTTGCCTCTTGCATGCTGAGGAAATAGCAAGTGTCTCCTTTTTGCTGTCAGAAGGTCAAATGGACAGATTGCACAACAGAGGAACTGGACCCTTTGCATGGAGAAGTAACTGCATGCAGTAAGTGATAGCCTTTTGAGTCAGCAGATGGCTTTATCAAGAAATATGTGGTAATTTGCAGGAATGTAAAAGTGCCAGTACTTGGGTAGCGTCTTACCAGAGGTAGGTAATAAGAGAGGCTCAAGGGTATTGAAATGGTGACAGGCAAGCTCATTATCCTCCCATGGTAGGACTCGTGCCACGACACATGGTGTGAAGGGTAGGAATGATTAACTGTGGATATAAAAAAAGCAGGATGTAGGGTGAGAAAAGAGAATTGATATCAGATTTACAATCTGAGGCACTTACAGAATGGCTCTGGCAATTTGTTAGCCAGATCAACATATGATTTCTTACTTAGGAAATGTTCATCTCTGCTTGACACACCGACGCAGGGATGGATTTTAGTGGAGACAAGAAAAAGGACTGGTTTGCCTTATCTGGCCTCTTTTGTGTCTTCACTTTCAGTAGTTTATAGCTTCAATCTTCTCCAGAGGCCAAGCCACAAAATCCCATGCCAGTAGTGAACTTGTATGCAGCAGTCGGGAAACAGTGGCAGGTCCTCTGCTGTTGCCGTAGCCAGCAAAGGCACAGTGAGAGAAGGAGGTCTCCTCCCAGTTATCCTCCAAGCTCAAGGACAGGCATCCGAGGGATTTCAAAACACCACCAGTTGATGGGGTCTTCATGCAAACCAGCTGCCTGGACAGGCTGTGCAAAGCCAAACTCTGGGCAATAGGACTGAAATGATTTCTTGGAAAGCAATGTGGACTTGCTGCTTCCCTGGAGCTGCTATGACTGCAGTACAGTGCCATGGATGCTGTAAGCAAATGGCAATTACCCTCAGTTTCAAAGCAGAGGTCATGGTCATTACTGCTAGGGATCATTTCTGGCCATGAACAATGCAGTAAATAATGTCCACCCAGCCCTCAAGTCCAGCACGAAAAGCACAGTGTCCGAGGCTTGATTTTCAAGATGCTCAGCCTTACCTGGGGACTGTAGTAGCTGTTTCCCGGTGGGGTTGCTCTCCTGCTTGTGCCAGAGAGCACTCATCTGTCCTGTGGAGACAGAGTTGCGTGGGTTTATGAAGATCACACAGTTTGGATTTTATGGCTGCAAACATCTCCCGTCTCTGCAGCTGCAGGAGAGTGGGATGTATGCTCTCTTTCCATCTGGAAGGAGAGACTACCTGCTTGGCTCCTGTTGCAGCTGCCTGTGGAGAGGTTGGGCAGGGGGAACGTGTGAGGGCTTGCTGAGAGACTGGGTTAGCGGCTTGTACACTGGGGCCAAGCTGCCCCATGAGTGGCCAGAGCCTTTGGCTGAAAACTGAGGAGGAAACTGGAGCAGATGGTGGGCAGGAAAATAATGAATCCATCCAGGCAGGTGTCTGTGCACATGATTGTGTGTACATGTGAGGGGCTGAGGAACGTGTAAAGCCAGAAATGCATAGAAGCAAGCCCTCCAGGACATGCAGAACAGATTACAGTGCCTTTGATTTACTCTAAAGGAGATTTCCCAGTTATGTCATGGGGGAAAAGAAACGTTGCTACTGTTATATGGTGACCAAGGTAAAAATGTGTTGATTCGCCACTGTTTTGGTCCAGAAAGCCTGAGTTGGTATAGTGTGATACTGAGTTTTGACCAATGGAGAGAAGATGATAAATGCATGAACACATCATGCCACGGAGCAGTAACAGCTAGAAAGGACAAGGGAAGCGTTCCTGTCTTTTCTGATGGTGGGAAGTGGGAAGCTCACTACAGACACACACAGTCAGAGATGTCATTTGTAATCGTCTTGCCCGTGGATGACAGTAATCATAAACAACCAGAGAATATGTATTTCTTTAGTCTTACACACAAATATTGTCTATTTTCTTTTCCGCATTTACATATCCATTCCTTATCCTTTCATTCACAATTTCAACAGATAGGAGGGAAATTCTCACTCAAAATTCTTTGGTTTAACATAAAAAGCTAGACAGTCAATAATAATCACCTTCTTCAAAGCCAGTTTTATCAGCAGAAAGCTTGTGGAAGGAGGCAAAATTTACTTCTTTTTTTTTGTTTGAGTCTTATCTAATAAAAGCAAATTTCCTGACTATCAGATTTGTAGAAATATGTTTTGATTGTTTCTTTGTGAGATTATTTCTCCCAATAGCCATCCTTAAGGTGGGAAGGAGCTGACCCACAGCATTCCTCATTCAGACTGTTCCTACAGGTCTCCGGGAGTGGTGACCACTGTGTTGCTGGGAAGGTGCAAAGGACAGCTGAGGCTCTGGTCCATTGCAGTGCTTGTGAGATACTTTATCAGAATATTTGGTGTTTTGGTTCTTTCTGAATACCAGCCAAGACAAGGCATCAGAAAGCACATGGATTTTTACAGCTTCTACCTATGCAGCTGAATTTTATTAATTAAACAATATTTTAGTAAGTTTTTAAACTAAAATATGTTCAAAATCCAAAATACTTTAAACCTTGACTTTCTTGAGCTGGTTTTTTTTATATTTTCAATAATTTTATTAAGATAGATTTCTGTCAGACTTGAGCCTGTTTCTGCCCAATTACTTACCTCCCCTAATCATTGTCCCTTCATTTTCATCTGGGTACCACTGGTTCCCATTCTGCTGCTTCTGATGTACCACTGTGAGCTGAACTACTTTATATGAGTGCTATGATTTCAGAACAGAAAACAGTTTTGAGTTAATTCAGAGGCTGACTCAGCAGCTTCCCAGAGGATTACTTAATTTAGAGACAGGGTCTGAATTCCCCATTCCCGAGATATTGAAAAGTCACAACCCTCTCACAGGTGATTCACTGCACCTCTCAGCCAAACCCAAAGGCTGCCTTTCCAAGCACTTGGGATGTTGATCAGTGTGACATTTGGCTTCTTTAAAAGTGCAGCAGACTCAGTTGAAAATATTTCTGGGCCAAGCCTACAAAAATGCTGAATTGCAGATAGCTACTGACCTTGCCCTCAGGACAACTGATGTAAAATACTAGTTTGGGACTTGTCTGTAGTGAAAATCCCACAATGAGGAAAAGAAAGAAACTGCTTCTGTCCCAACATTTGGTGGGATTATTGATGCAGTGCTCTACAATGTGGCTCTCACCTCTCCTTGTCAAGTGGATGCCACAGACTCTAAATCAAGTAACATTACCCCTGACATCTTGGTTATTGTAGTACCAGACCAAAAGATTTATATTTTGCTCAGCATAAAGTAGTTACAGCTTATCTGTGCTGAGGAGAAAGTCACAAGTGGAACTTGATGTCATTAAAAAAATTTCTTTCTCCTTAAATCAAACTCTGTTCATTATGGTGATTTAATTCAACCTATCTCTTGTCCTTACCACCTGCTGCTCAGAGATGCCTACTCAGCTTTCAGCTAGCAAAATAAATCTCTCTAGCAAGTCCCAACAGCATTTTCATGCTATCAAGGCAAAAATAGAGACTCTATTTGAAGAAATTCAACTTCACATATATCAGAAATATGAGGCCACCTCCTTCCAAACAACCAGCTAATTTTTACATTATATACTGAATATATATATTTAATCTCCTAATGGAAACACATTTGTAAGATTTGCAATGGCAAAACATATATACATATATACATCTCCCAGCTCATAGATGTATGAAACTGTAACGTATTTACTTGTCCCTTGTCAGTTCTATATAATGTATATATGAGTTTATCTTGAAGCCTGATCTACCTGCAGTCAGTAGTAACCTATGCAGAAGTATCTGAGTACACCCACAGTAATTAAAAATTCTGCAGAAAGAAAATTTTTGAGTAGAGATAACATATTTAAACCCCAGGAACATCCATGCTTATGCACTCTGCATAAGTACATCTTCCTAAGAAAGGATCAGAGAGGTATAAAGATTAAGGTTGAAAATTGACAAATTTGGACTAATTTTTTACAATTTGTCAACATCCAAATGTTTCCTGATTATCACCCTTTTTCTCCTTGTTGGGAATATGTGATAATAATTTAAAAAATGGAAGTAAATTGAAAAACTGAAAGAAGCCAGTGCATCAAATCTCTCCCAAATCCACACACACACACACACACACACACACACACACACACATTCCTGCTTCTCGCCACCCATGCATTGTGTTTTCAAATTGGCCAAGACTTGGTTTACTAATCAAAAGATATGGTTCTCTGCTAAACTGTGATAAGACATGGTGTGGTGGTAAACCATATCTCTGTGTGTAGAAAGTTCTTGAAACCATTACTGTGTTGGCATGGCTCATGCATTTTACAAGTATTAGGTCTGCAATGCAAGTTATGAGAGAAATCTCTTTTGGTTTGGAAAGTAATAAACATCTGGAGGAAAGGATGACCTTCTCTCTGAGAATTAATGACAAAATAAACAAACAGCCTAAACCACATGGAAAAATAACATATCTCTCTTGCATATGTGCTCTCCACTATAGGATATGTGTAAATGCGTAAAAAATGATTGACCAGGTATGAAACAAATGTGGGTGTGTATCCCCCTTCCCTCCACTTTAATACAACATTAAGATTGAAAATATAATGATGAAACATCAAGAGGGTAATGGAATTATGTGCAATAAGCCACATGTGTTTCTAAATAAAAGATCTTGCCAGACAGTCTTGATTACATTTTATGATGGAGTTTTACCATTACTGGACAAAAGCAATGACGCAAAGGAAATATTCTGGGATTTTAGCAAAGTAAATGATAGGGTATCTCACACCAAAGAAAAATAATCAAAACTGGCCTGGAAATGAACATTGTCACATGGATTGAAAACTGGCTGGAGAGCTACAAACACAGAGCTATGAAGCATAACAAAACATCTAGTGGAGCAATCTCATGGGTGACTGGCCTTCAATTCATTCTTACAGAAAAGGGGGGTCTAACAGCCAGGAGCAGTGGTAGCCAACCTGCAGATTGGGGCAATATACTGCCCAGAATGAAGTATCTGGCCTACAGCCTGGTTTCTGCTGCCAGCTATCCTCAAAGTCCTCACAGCACAGGCAGGACATGAGCACCATGGAGAACAAATGACTAATGCTAGCAGTTATTCAGAAAGATGAACAAACAACAAACAGGGTTGAAATAAGGGAAAACAATTTTTTTTTATGCCTGGGAAAATATTCCTTGCTGTAGGTAAGAGTAGAAAGCAAAGAGGGAGAAGTGATTACAAGGTAAGAAAATTTTAACTTTGAGATCAAGCAAAAGCAAAATCCTTGGAGGTTTTCGAACCCCACCATCCTTTTCATCCCTCTTTCAGGGCAGCTAAGACACCAGTGACTTCGTATCAACCACAAATAATTCTACTGAGATGCACTTCATTTGTCGTTTTACATTTATCACCATCCTATGAAATTTTCTACAGTGTTGTGGGAGTATTTTACTCCAGTAGCTCTCTGGTCCCACTCATAAATGAACATTACTGATCAATATGAAAATGCTCACTGCAGTTGATAAAATGCTCTGGGATGTGTAAAATTACAGTGCTTTATGCAGAGAGCTGAGTGGCATGAGAGCCACGAAAGCTCCTGATTGGGATCATTTCCACTTGATAACAGCAACAACTAGTAGACAAAATGATACCCAATCCACATTGATCAATATATAGGCTAGAAAGAAAATAATTTTTATAATGGAAATCTTTCCACAATGCCATTTAGATATTAATTTAGCAGCAGGGTACTATCAATCCCTAACGTGGTATTTATTTTACTGTCGGACTTTATACTATTCAAAGCCCTGAGTAAAAGAAGGAGCTTTCAGTAATGACTGTTAGCTTTCTGGTGTGACTCTCTGGAAGAGCAAATCATTTGTTATCCCAAAATATTGGGGTGAAACATCATCAGCAACTCTCTGTTTTCAGAGGGTTTGAAAGGGGAAGAGACAGGTGGGGCCTGCAATATTGTGGCATATCTTGGTTATTTAGCAAGTTAGCAAGTTTGCAAATTACCTCAATCTACTGGACAACATGAGGAGCTGGGGTTTAAGAGATGGGCTTTTACGATACGATTTAAAGACCTGACATTAATCCTTCAGGTCCAGACCTAGGAGGCACAGGAGCAGCTCCTACGCTCTGCAAGCCACCACATTGCTTAGCAAAGCACCCACTGCATTTCCCCATGAAGTCCTGCAAGGCTGTAGCACAGCTTTGCATCTGCGCCCTGGTCTCCTCCCACTCACACAACTCTGGAAAGGGGTCTTACAGGAAAGGTGTCTTTCATGTGGGGTATGGAGCCTTTCACACTGCTGGAGTGGTCTGAAGGGGCTACGAGCAGATGAGAAGCAGCATGGCTGTGGTGCTTTGGGACCCATGCGGTAGAGCAGCCAGGGCTCTGGAATTTGCAGTGTAAACTATTCATGAGATGCAGTGGGGGATTTTTATTAGTCTGCCAATAGAAACTTTTGAACTAAAGAGAATGTGAGAGCTCTTGTACCGATGTAATTCCAAGGGCTTCCACTGATAATACTGGATGTTTGTAATGATTCATCAACCTCCTTTCTGGCACCAGCTCCTTCTCAGACACAGTGCTACCCCAGAGGTTTCATTAACATCAGATTATAAACCTCTGCTAAAGAAATATGATTTATGAGCATCTTGCATGTGAATGCAAAGGTGGAGGTTTCCTGGACCATTTTTAATGGATTTGCATTCAGGTGGAGAAGAAGGAAAGGTAAGCTAGGAAAGGCCTGGGCTGCTGAAACTCTGTGTGTGAAATAACCTTCCTCTAGCAGCTTTTTACTTTTCCTCATGGATCCAGTGAGGTAACTGTAAAATTATAACATCCAAAGAAAATTGCAAAGCATTAAGTAAAGTGCAAAGCCAGAATATATTGTAGAATAAATGGATCATATGACATCAGTGTCAGCTCAACCTTTTGAAACCAGCAGAATTGTCCTGAGGACATAAAAACATGTGTCATTATGTCATACTGCAGAACACTGAAAATCCTGTAAAACCTAGACTGTACGTTTTTACACATTTTAATTTCACTTCATTGAAATGGATTTTTTGCTGCCTTGGTTACTGAAATTGGCCTGGTAAGCACATGACTTGGCCATACCCCATAATTCACTCATTTTTCTTGACAGGCCTCTCAGGATCAACAGTTTCCACTGACCTGTAAGAGCAAATCTCTTTAGTGCAGAATTAATCTGTGAACCTTGAATGGCAGCAGAATCAACATCATAGTCCTGTGATAACAATTTCAGGTTTCTTTTTAATAAATACCAGTGCTCTTCTTGACATTAATTTTAGGTTGTTTTGTGGTGGGGGGTGTTTCTGTTGTTGTTGTTTTGTGTTTTTCATGACCAAGTACATATCCTCACAGCCAACTATGTTTTGATAACTGCAAATACATAAAATGTGAAGCTGCTAGGCTTGCATACCGTCTCATGTCCCAAGAAGATAGTCCAGTAGCATCTAACAGTGATTATCTATGCCATATGTTTTATCTTCTCCTCAGGCTTGCCATTAGCTTATATCACAATTACTTTAAAATAATTATAAGGTGTTCTTATATTCAGGTTGTGTGCAAAATATGTAACGTATGGCACTTCTACATTCTGACCCCATGCCTGAGAGTTCGCTTGAGAGGAAACCCCCCATGAGAAGTAGATCATCTAAGCACAACATTTAAAAGCACCTTGGGGAAAAAGTCATGCTCCTTTAAGAAAAATAATGGTTTTCAGTGAAGGAATTTGAACATGCTTCACACTAATCAGTTCTTCCCCCCCCCCCCCCCCAGTCTATCCTATTAGCAGTTATAATTAATGCATACACAATATTTATGTTGCTATTTTTAGGCTGAGGGAAGATCCAGTTACTCCTTTGCCAATGTGATGCTGCTCCCTGCCCTGCTCACCAGGGGTTGGTGGCCCGGTAAAGTGGCCCTTAGGTGTCCTGTCCTCTCTGTGCAGGTGTCTGATGAGCTGTGAACATGTGATGATGTCCCTGACACCAACCCAGCAAAGCTGGTGCTGCTGCTGATCAGACACAAAGGCTATGCCCACAAAGGGATGTGCCTCTGTTGTCTCCTTGTCCCCTTTTGCTCCATGTGGCATTTCTTGACTCAGCAGCTCTGCAGTTGCCAGGTCTACACCTCTTCCAACCCTTCCAGTCCTCTCTGCTAGTCCTCTGCCCCAAATCCTCTGCATTCATGCTAATGAACTTTTTCAATCTTCCAGTAACTTGATGGAATTTTTTTTCCCAAATCCTTTAACCTTTTTTTCTCCCCGATTATTTTGTTTCCTTCTTTGTGATCTAAGAATTTAATTTTTAACAAAGTTTATGAAACAGTTTTTTGTTTTGAAGGATCTGGGATTTATGCAGAGATGTTGAAACTAGATGACCTTTAAAGTCCCTTCCAACCCAAACCACTCTATCATTCTATGATTACAGTAACAACCCCTTTTTTTTCTCCTCAGGTTCAAATCCTAAAAAAATTCAACCCAGGATTGTCCTACAGCTTAGCTTCTCACCCAAATGTATGCACCCCAGTAGCAATAACCTTTCTGTAAATATAAACTATTTTTGTAAAACATTAAGGTTGTGCTGCCAACCTCTTCATACCTCTCCCCACAGTTACATCTTTCTTTAGTTAATAAAAAAGTGGAGAAACATTTGGGTTGGAAGTGGGATGTGAACGGAAGAGAAACTTGTGCACATCATCCTTACAAACAAAACATATCCTGCTTTAGAAATTATGATAGAAAAGAAATGTACCAAATAGAAAGAATTCAGAAAACAAGACGAGGCAGTGGACTAGGAATCACTGAGTGCAAGGAAGGCTGAAGAATTTGGCATTGTTTAGTCTGGAAACAAAGTGGGGACATAGTGTCCAAATATGTAGAAGGTAGCTCTAAGGAGGAAAGAATAAACTCTGTTTATATCCCCTGGACTTAGGACAAGTTGCCATAAGCTTAACTGAGGAGGAGACGGTTTCAGCCAGCTCTCAGGGAAAATAGTTTCCAGTTGGGGGGACAATGCAAAGGCAGGCTCAAAAGGGAGTCCACATATCCCCATCACCCCTCATTTCTAAGAACAAGTTATCCAAAAGGCCTTGAGGAAAGACCCAGATAAAGCTGCTTGATGATGAGGTCAGATAGTCTTCTAAGGTCCTTCCTAAATCTGCTTCTTACAGTTACCATGCTGGAGTCAGGAACACTCCAAAACCGTTGCTTTTTTCCCTAAGATGTTAGGATGTTGGAAGTAGCACTTGAGAGGCAGAGTGCTTGTAATAGGAGCCTGGCAGAGACCTCGAGCACTGCTCTGCCTTGCTCCTGCTGGCTGCTCCTTTCCAGAAATTACACCCCCTTACATTGCAGTGAAAGTTAAACTACATTTGGAGGTCGACAGTCCTCATTGTCCATATCAGACAGAAGATCCAGGAATTTCAGCCCTCATTGTGCTGGGTTTCTATGTCAAGGGGGTTTTTTTGGAGGGGATGGGAAGGTGCTACAGGGGTGTCTTCTGTGAGAAGCTGCCAGAAGCTTCCCCCATGTCTGACAGAGCCAATGCCAGCTGGCTCCAAGACAGACCTGCCACTGGCCAGGGATGAGCCCATCAGCGATAGAGGAGAGTAATGGAGTGGCTTTGGTGGGCACTTGGCATCCCACCAGGGTCAATCCATCACACTCATATAACAGACCATTTAATCCGTAAATTGCTAGTGGTGCTGTTATGGCTGAGACAAGCAGGAGGACCAAGTCTACAACTACCTGAAAGGAGGTTGTAGCCAGGTGAGGGTCTCTTCTCCCAGGCAGCTATCAGTAAGACAAGAGGGTATGGTCTTAAGCTCTGCCAGGGGAGGTTTAGTTGGACATTAGGAGGAAATTTTTTACAGAGAGGGTAATCAGGCATTGGAATGGGCTGCCCAGGGAAGTGGTGGATTCTCTGTCCCTGGAGGTTTTTAAGATGAGATTGGATGTGGTACTGTCCTAGTTAGGACAGCTGAGACCAGTTCATCACTGGATGGGTGTAACCCAAAACCGTGTATTCTATAGCCTTCCATGCCATTTCCCAGAAACTGTTATCAATGAACCATTTACAGCATCTGCACATAGAGCCTGACTCCTCAGGCTATAAACTAGGTGCTAAGAGACCTGCGAGATAGGAGTTGCTCTTTTGTCCTCACACCCATTAAGGAACCCCCCGCCCTGAGGGAGGGACTGAGCATTCCTGCCTGAACTGGAGGATATATAATCTTGGAGTCTTGGGACCTTTGGAACCACTTGTGGGATCCAGAGGAAGACTGCAGATCACCGCTCTCAGACTGCATATCACCACTCTTGACTGGACTGCAACCACCACTTTTCAACCAGACTGCAGCCATCACTCTCGACCAGACTGCAACAGCACTCTCACCAACAGGTTTTCCCCTCTCCTTTCCTTTGGACTCAGGGGGCCCAATGAACATCACTCTGTTCATGCCCCAGGGTGCTGGGTTATATATTTGGGTTTTGTGGGTTAAAACCAATTGTTTCTCTGTATAATCGTACTTATTGTATTATTTTATTAAATTGTTATTCTGATTTATAATCTCTCTTTTGAGTTGAGTTCATTTCCCCTGCTGGTTTACCTTTAAACCAGCACAGGCACTTAGTGCCATGGTCTAGTAACCATGGTGGTAGTGGATCAAGGTTTGGACTTGATGATCTCAGAGGTCTTTTCCAACCTGTCTGATTCTATGATTCTATGATTCCTTGCTCCATGGAATGCAGTGAAATTTGGGCTCCTACCTTGGATTACAGAAGCTGAATATATGTATATCAGTTTATATGGAGTAATTCAATGCTGTACAAGAAAAATAGAGCTGTTTCCTCTTGGATCCCCAGTCAGTGGGAGGATGTCTAGCTCATTTTTTATTCATCTGAGTCACTTTTGAAAACATCCTAGTCTTTTGGTGAAAAATTTTGCAGTGTTATGAAAGGACAACTAAAAATCTTGCCCATCTTTTTTCTAATGTCTGTCATTCACAGCTTGACAGACCCACAAGCTATTAGGAAAAGGGAGTTCTCTATGGTGAATGGAAAATAGCAAATCTAGGGTGGGATCAGAAGTACAATCCAATCCATCATTATGTTAAAAACACAAACTGACAAAAAATACAGCACTCAGGGTTCTTAAACACACTAACAGTAAAAACTGTCTAGGTTATGAATTAGAGAGACAGATAAAGTGATGCCTGAACTGAATCCAGAGCAAAGATGATAATGTGATAACTTTTATGGATGAGTGTATGTTACACTCAAAAGGGTCCCCTGTTCATGGGAGTTTCCTTCGCGTTTCCTAAAGAGCCAATATCAACAGTCCACTTTCTGCTTCCCATAAATTTAAGTCCCATCAGCCATAAAACAAAGATGCTCTATTCTTAGTACAACCTCCGTAACTTCCCATTCTAGTTACTATAAACGTTCCTGTTATGAATGTATAATTCTCACTGGTCACTTATATGCCAACCTGACTCATGTTACCTAATTTATCACTGTGCCTCAAACCACTGAAGTGAAAACTTGGCTGTGAATACGGCCAATGCTTTGTGGAGCTCCAGGGAGTCTGTTGGCAACACCTGGCTCTAACAAAAAAACCAGTGCAGGTTATTTATGATCTATGCTGATAACCACGTTTCTCAACCCTAATTTTGGGACAAACATCTGAAAACACCCCCTCATCAAATTTTAGGTGATAGAATGTCTTTTCTCAAGAATATGTCAAATATGAATAGAAACCAACCCTGATGCTGAAACCAACCCTGTGAGTGCTGTGGACCGTGGGTTTTCCAGGGGTCAAGAAGTGTGATGGGTACAGTGAGATCCTATAAGGCTCAAGCTTATACTGAAGAGATGTGTGTTCTGCACATATTTGAACACTTAGTAGAGGTTTCCTAAAGTCCACCTCCCTTCTCTTAAAGGTACCTGCCTTTTGTACTCAGGATTATGATGCAGTTTCAGTACTGTGTATTCCCACCACGACCCACCTAACTGAGAGCAAAGTTAAACCACTCCAGGCAGAAGTGCTCAGATTAAGTTCAGAAATGTTGCTCACAAAGGGAAGAGATTAGGCCTTATCTTAAATGAAATGCTATGCTTTCATGTCTAATACTTAGCTCCTATGTGAGGTCCCTTATGGAAGAATATCCAGTTACTGACTTTCAACTTTGCCTTGCAATTTGCAATTGAAAGACTGAATGCTGGACAAGGACCGTAAGAAAATCTTCAGTGCAGAGAAACCAAAAATAAACAATCTTATGAGAGGATTAATGTAAACAAAAGAAATAATGCATAAAAATAAGAAGCAAGATATAGGAAAAACAGGGAAAATATGAATGGTAGGAAAATTCAATGTCACTTGCTTATGGGAGGTGTTGATATTGGGCCATATAGACATTGAGATGCTTACACCAGCCATATTTGCTTGCAAGCATCGTAATGGTTTAACTACACCGATTATAAAATCAAAACTAATTAAATCAGAGCAATGTTTGCATGCAGGAAGCATGCTGCCCTTCAAAGGCAAACTTCCCTTTGATGCACTGGACTGAATTTCACAGAGCATATGTTATAAGGCTGAAGGGGATGTTAAGAATTGGTAGGATCATTGGTAGGCTGGGACATGAAAGTCTTCCCTCGTATTTTGGCAGCAGGTGTAGTCATGGGAGGATGGCTCTAAGTGGCCACAGTGGTGATTCCATGTGGAGCACCCAGCATTGTGGAGCACCCAGTGCTGACTCTTCCAGTACTTGCACTCTATTTCTACAGCAGAGTTGTCAGCTGGGGTCCTTGTTCAATGTGCACACTTGTCCCTGCCATTGGAAACACGTCACCTGCTGCAAACTTGGACTCCACATTCACAAGGGACCACCTGTATTTCTGGGATAGAGTGGGTAGATCTTTGTTCATTTGATGAACTTTGACAGAACTGCCCAAGTGAGGTGTTGCTCAGCGCTTATGAAGCCTCTGAGGCAGAGCATCTGGCTCCAAAGGCCTTGCAAACTTTATAGCCTGGGAAGGGACTGAAGGGGGCAATTCCTATTAATGTGAACCTATCTGCACAAGCATTAATAACTGCTGTAGCCTGAATCCCAGGACATTCATGAATTCCACTTAGCAGCTACTCACACAGCATTAAACAGTTTTATTAGCAGGTTGCTATCAAAACAGAGGGGTAGGACTTGGTAGCTGGGCCACCTTCTGCCCAGACTCTCTGGAATCAGAGAGCACGGAGGATGCTCTCAGCTTAATACAACTTTTTTTGGAAAGGAGCAGCAGTAAACACTGTGAAGATGAGCAATGAAGGATTCACACTGTAGGGTAAAACCTGCCATTAAGAGCTCCTGTGCTGAGTTCCAGTTCCATTCCATCCGTCTTGTTCTCCTTCTCCAAGCTTTCCTTTCAGCTCAGCTTTTTTCCATCTGAGTAGCTCCAATCTGTCCAGGATATGGTCCTATTTTTAGCTGTCATGCATGAGAAGCATGAGATTCTAGGTACTGGGATATTAGAGATTTGTT
This sequence comes from Manacus candei, assembly GCF_025592945.1. Classification (NCBI taxonomy): domain Eukaryota; kingdom Metazoa; phylum Chordata; class Aves; order Passeriformes; family Pipridae; genus Manacus; species Manacus candei. The sequence continues at coordinate 37,358,383 of NW_026138062.1, forward strand.
GTATCAGATCTCATTGAAATACAACTGCCTCTGGAGTTTCTAATTCAGATCAACTTCATGTCTTTAATTGCATGGGGCACCTGTGAAGTTCATAAAATCAGTGTTCAGGTAAATGTACCCTTATGGGGCAGATTTGGTAGAATCACGTTTTTTAGTTCAAGTTAAGTACTGTTCACTCATTTATAGCCTCACATATTTCCTTGGATATCATAATTTTCTTGGAAGGGAATGTCTGCTAGTGCTAACGTGCTTGGAAAGCTCATAAAAACTGGAGGTAGAGGCAGCCTGTGTATCTTGCATTTGCTAACAGTTCACTCTGGGTTTCCCTAATGTGGCCAATTTACAGGGGTCACATTTCCACCTGGATGGGTTTGTCCATGAGTAATTCTCCTCTGTCTTGTGTACAAGCATGGTTTTCCTACAACACTTATATATTTCTCTGCCTCAATTTCCCCCCTGTCTCTCTGGTATTTTTCTTCACACAACACTGTGGCCAAGGCAACAGAAAGAAAACCTTTTAATGAACATGTATGTTATTTCCTGAGCTTTGTATGTCTTTTCTTGGGGGCAGGGCTCAAGCAGGATTTTAGCTAGTGGTGATGATGGTGCAGTTCAAGATTGCTTTGGTGCAATTATACACCTCATCTTTTCATTGTTCAGACCAAAGGTGGGTTGGAACTGCCCAAGCAGATGTCAAAACCCTGACAGCATTGGTGTTATGAGAGGCAGCACCCAGTAGGTGCCCTATAGCCTGGTCAATGTCACAGTGTACCTGCTGTGTGCTGTGGGGTGGCAGGACCTGGGGTGGCTCGGGCAGCAGCAGCAGCTGCAGTCACATGGCTGGCCTGGCCCCACACCAGCCCATGGGGGAAATTCTGCATCCCTGGACAAGCAGTGAGGGAGACCTGGTGGTTATCCCATTGGGATTCTCTGCACAGAGGCAGGTTAAGCGTCAGGCAGAGGCAGTCCTGGGGATTCTGCACAGGCTGCAATGACATCCTGTCCCCAGCCTTGATCACTTCCCCAGTTTTCAAGGATCTCTCAAAATCCAGACAGAAATCAATTAACAAAGTCCTGGTCTGCCAGAAAGAAACTGTCGGTTAAGCTCTAAACAGTCTTTTGGGAAAACCTATTTTTCCTGTTTCCCATTTGGGTCTACTTGTTTTTACCCTTTGAGATTAATCACCCTAAGACACTCACTGCCTGTGTCACACCAGAGGTCTCTTTACAGGCAAGGTGCCTCAGGCTGCCTGTACATTGCTACTGTACTCTGCATGCTCCCTCCTTGTCATTTGTGCTACAGCAAGAGGACGCAAGGCTTGTAAAACCCTGCTCTCTCCCAGTCACTCCTGCCAGTTCACATCTCCAGTGCTAAAATTCCCATCCATTTTTCTGGCAGAGCAGGTTAAGGAAAGGTATGGAAACATTGGCACCAGGGAAGAACTGAAGCTAACAAAAACATGCTGGCTGTATGTTTGCATATATGAACATATTTTTGCTTCAAAGAGAAGCAGCTTCTCCAGTCTTGGTCACCAAATAGCCAGACTTTAATCTATTTGCCCCTTCGAGTAGGTAAAAGAGTCAGTATTTAATGAAGAATGTAGCAAATGTGCTCAAGGTAGTAGATAAAAGAACACCCCTAAGCACGTGCGAGTATTTCGGAAAGCTTATGTAACATTTCCTTTGCAAAATAAACATATACATACAGCCCTGTTTCCAAAACGTCACTGAGAATATCATCACTTGCAAATGTTTTTGGAAAAGAGGCTGCCAAATCGCTAAATATATTCTGGGCTTTGAATAGACATTTCATACTGTTTCTTTTCTACCCTAATGAATCTTTTCTTAGCCCTCTCACAGAAGTTTGAAGACCTGTCTGGGGATAGCATCCCACTGGTTTGGGTGCTTGCAGCAGAAATTGGACTTGCCTCCCCATTTTATAGAGCTGGGTGCTGTACCAGGGGGTACCTATGATGCTGCTTGCTCTCCACTTGCTGCAAACCCCTCGAGGGACTTGGACTGTGGTGGAAGGAGGGGAAGGAAGAGAAACAGGGACGAAACTAAGGGGATGGGAGGAGCTGTGAGAGCACCGGGACAAGGTCTGCACCACATCTAGGGGTGGATGCCTGGACCTGGCCTGACGCCCGGCCTGTGCCAAGGCCCAGAGGTGCAAAAATCAGCTGACATAGTGGTTTTTCAGTCATGCTTTAAAAATTCAGAAGGCTTTTTTATACGCTGTTTTGCCTCAGTGATGAATGCCCATCTGTCTATAAATAAGGGCAGATACTAAGAATGTATCATTTCAAGGTTTTATACTTCAGCTGAAAGACTTTACAAATGCAACAAAGAAGAAATAGTGAAATTCATGACATGTTAACATACACAGTGCATGTAAACCTCTACCCTAACCATCCACTGCTTGCTCTTTCCCAAGGATATCAGGGGTAGACTACTGGGTTTTCTGAAATCAGACACACAGGAGATATCTCCTGGTGGTCAGAGATATCTATGACTTTTTAATTGGTCAGCCAGAGTAAGAAGGAAAAGCCGAATCAGATCCACAAAACCCCTCTGAGGAAGCAGAATTACTCACACTGCATCCCCGCCTTTAATATTTCATCTTTCCTTTACTTACATGATTTCATTGATTTGCAGAAATGAGGGTGCAAGCAGAGGGCAGATGCCCACATCAATCTCAACAAAGAGATCACTGAAGCACTATCACACGGACATGCTGAGCCTAAATAACCTGTCCAGGGTGGCTACATAAAGTGGAACCAAGTTAATTGTTTACTGCTGTTTCAGTACTATGTAGCAAGAGCCAACGCCACCAAGTTATGGAAGCAGCACATCAGTTTCTGCCTCCAGGAGGAGAACCAGCCTGGATTCTCCAGATGAAAAGTAACCTTGTTAAAGCTGAAACAATTCCCACTCCAATTCACCACAGAGATGTAAAAACTCTTCTCGCAGAAGAAAAATGGTAGTTATGAAAAGCTGCACATGAGATGGCAGGATCTCTTTTTTCTGCTTTTTTTTTGTGATCAACGTGGGAGAAAATGCATGTAGAGTCTGTAACAGCTGGAAAGGCTGGAGATAAAACTTTCCCTCACAAAGTGTAGAAAGACAGGGTGAGAAAGAACCTCCTGGGTGACCAGGAGTAGCCCTTGCTGTTGAAGACACCATACTTAATGGGGATATACGAACACGACAGCTGCATCAAACCACCACCATTCACACACTTACACCTTCTGCTCCTGCCTGGCAGTGATACTCCACAACCTCCTCCTCTTAGGATCAGTACCATCAGGATGCTTTCTCCCCTTCTCCAGCTCAGATTTATTTATAGCCTACTTGCACCCATTTGTTCTTGAGCCGTCCATTAGTGTAATTAGTGGTTCCTCCTTGTTGTTCATGGCTTTCTGGAGCACGGCGGCATCCCCTGTGCTGCCACGGGACACCCACACGCACACCCGCACCAACCCGCTGCCTGCCCTCAGGTGGGGACCCTCCCGCGGGAGGGCTCTGGGGAGAGTGATGTCTCGTGGTGAACTGCGGGGAGGGACGATAGCTTCGGGACAGTGCAACACCCTCCTTAGCCCGGGACCCTTCAAGAGCTCCCCAGTGCCCTGACCCCGCACCACCCCATTCCCGGGATGCCCTCGCGCCTGCCGCCTCAGTAGCGAGCACGCGCAGGCGCGGCATAAGCGCGCGCCCACCACCCCAGCGCCGCCTGCTCGCGCCCCCCAGCCCACCGGTCGCGCATGCGTATTACCCCCCCACCCGCCGCCTCCAGGCCCCGCCTTGTGCAGAGCGGGGCCCGAGACGGAGGCGTGGCCTGTGAGGGCGTGTCGCAGGGGGCGTGTCCCACTAGCGGGGGCGTGTCCCACCGCGGCGCGCCCTGTCCATGGTGCGGGTGTCCCCGCGGCGGGAGCGCGGCGGCGCGGGGCTGCATGGACGTGATGTCCCCGCAACAGGAGCACCTCGGCCCGGGCCGCTCGTCCTCGGTGAGCGGCGAGGGCAGGGGCTTCGCTGCCGCCGCCGACAGCAAGAAGGTGAGGCCGTCCCTGGAGACCACACGGGAAAGCGCTGCCCGGCCCTCGCCACGGCCCGCGAGCCCCCCGCGGGGGGCACCGCGGGGCAGCGCGGCCCCATCGGGCGCTCCATCGCCGCACCATCGCCCCCGGGTCCTGCACGCCGCCGGCGGGACCGGGACTGCCGGGGGAGCAGCCGGGGAAGCGGGGGCTGCCGGCGGGAAGGGCTTGTGCATGGGTGCCCCGGGGAACTGGAGGTGCGGCGCTGCCCAGTGGGGCTCGCGGGCTCTCCCGGGTCGATAACCTCCAGGACATCAGCGGGGTTGCTGCATGCATATCCCGGCGGCAAGGGGAGGCTGGTGCCTGGATGTCCGCGGTAGGTGAGGAACGCCGCTTCACAGCTGTCCCGGGGAGCTCGGGAAGGGTTTGCTGGATGGTGTTCGGTGGAGCCAGGGAGCTTTGCTGCATGAATTTCCCGGTGATCGGGCGCGGGGGATGTTGCTGCATGGATGTGCTGGGGCGACAAGAGTGTTTGCTGCATGGATGTCCTGGGGAGACCTAAAGGGAGCTTTGCTGTGTGGATGTCTGGAGGTTTTGCTGGGGAAAGGTTTGCAGAATGGTTATCCAGGGGATCTAAGAGGTATCTGCTGCGTGTGTGCCTGGGGAGAGCGAGGGGAGGGTTTGCTAGAGATAAGGATGTTTGCTGGCTGCTCTCACACGTGCTTTGTGCAAGAGACATATAGGAGGCTTCCTGAAGAAGCGCCTTGCGCTAAATATATCACAATTGATGGCAGAAGAGCTTCATCCCATCTTCAAAACTGCTTGTAAAATCTGTTTGATGTCTCAAATCGCTTTTCAGCATCTGACACGATCGAGTGCAGAATGCTCCCTTCTGCGTACAGCCAAGCACTTGTTTCTGCCTTATACTTAAATGAAATGAGCAAGCTGTAATAACCACATTCTTCTCAATGTATAAAACATGAATTCTTTTTTTCTCCTTGGTTTAGCAAGTGCTGTAGTGTTTTTCTATCCAAAGAAGAGCTGGTGCTTTCCTGCCTTACCAATTTTGCCTCACAATGGTATTTAAATCTATGCACTGCCTTGTCTTTAGAGGTGCACTTCAGAGGACTGCCAAATAGGCTGGCAGGATTAGAATGACTGGCCAGGCTACGGTGTCCTTTACTAAATCTGTCCACCTGGTGAATTTAGGATGCATGGTATTAGAGGCTGAGATTGTGTTCAATCCTGTGGCTAAGCAGTCATTGGGACTTTGCTGGCTATGGCACAGTGGTGCAGAAAGGAATCCTGATCCCTCTCCTGCTGATGTGTCTCTTAGGGCTGGGAAGTGATGCTCTATTTCCATGGGTTGTGTCCATGTGTGCTGTGTCCCACCAAGCCACATAGCTCTACAACCTGACTGCAGCCCTGGGGACCTCTTCTTATGACTGCTGCTGCCAGTGGTGAGATGGTTGCCTGGAGAGAGTTTGGCCAAGACTTCTACTACACCGCAGTTAATACCTGATTGCTTTCTGAAGTGGGTGTGTGATACACCTACACAGAGTGGTGGAGTACCTTGTGCTGCCCAGCTGGGCAAAATGATGCAGTAGATACTCACCCTCTCTGAGTACTGTGGTCTAATTTGAGATGGCTAAATGTGTGGCTTTGATTTTTATCAACCATTTCTTTCATTTTTACTGAAGACAGAGTACCATGTACCTTCCAACCTGGCAGAGCCCTGGTGCCAGGCACCCACCTGAAATGAGAAGTTATGTTCAAGTACTGTGAAGATGAACACTTTTTTCTTACAAGTTCTACTTCATAATTCAGCATTCTGAGGACAAATATTAATGGTAGCACTTGTGTATCCCATTCCTGCTCCAAAGAGCCCACAGTCAAAGGAATGCAGACCTTGTTTTTGCCAGCGCTGACAAGAGAGCGGGGATATTACTTTTTACGGATCTTGGCAGCCCTTTTGGAATTCCTCAGCTTGGAGGCACATGCAACAGGGGGACAGATGGAGATCCTCCTATGGAGAAGCAGCTTGAGACCCTGGCTGGGCCATGCAGCATATGGCAGCTTTGCACATCATGCACAACCGACACAGGCAGCCACCAACATCCAGCCAACTGCTCAGCTGCTTGTCCACGGCTGTGGTGCTCCCTTGAGACTACTAGCACACCACCTCTTTGTGCCTCTCTGTGGAAGAAGACTCCTACCTTTATGCATGTACAGCAGTGGGCTATTCCTAATTTTGCCTGAAGCTGGATCTCAGTGACAGTTCAAATATTTCTTTTACTACTTGGGTCCCATGGACTCTATGTATCCCTCTGTTTTGTCTTCCACTCAGTGCCAAAGCATCAAGTTTTTTTTACAATACAGAAAGTCTTTCTTGCTACCAGGGAGCTTACATTGTTTGTATTGGTTGCATACAGTTAAATGGAAGAATGTGATGGCAAGAAATCAGTTTTGATACTTGTGGCACAGCAATTTGTTTGCAAATATGTATTTAATATCAATTATTTTACTTTCTGGCAAAAAATATCTCCAAATATGTGACACTAAGTGACCACTGAACCTTTCTGCCTTTTTATTCTCCTGACTATACCTTTCTCAAATTAGCTGAGATTTGCTACATTGTTCTGTGGTTTTTGAACTCCTACTTCATCTGCTGCTTGGCTGTCAAAACGAAGCTGAAAGATCACATGCTTGATCACACCATAGAACCAGAAGAGAGACAGAAAATATCTAGGGTTTTTCTCATGTATTTTGTATGACTATTTAAACTAATTTCCTGGAACCATTTCTTTTCCTTTTCTTGGCATGCAAAATGGTTTGCACTGCTAACCTACCTCACAGGCAGTGGGAGGTTCTCTCTATTAAATGCTTACAATGCACTCAAGGCACCCTGCTAAAAGGTGACATTGAAGTGCAGCGTTTTAGTTAATGCTTTTGGAAAATTCTGGACTAGATTCCCTCCTTTACTGGACTTACTGGAGTCACTGGACTATGTGTGGTTGACCTGCAGAGAAGTTTTGTATTGACTGTTTACCTTACTAACCATCATCATCATCATCATGGGTGGGCTTCGCGAACGAAGATTTGGGAAGGCTCTATCCACATTTGTTACAAGCACGCTGGTGGCTAATAAGGCCAGTACGAGATAGACATGTCCTATTACAAAGGGCACAGCAGAAAGACTCCTTAGGTGGTATATTCTGCAAGACACGATTCTTTCTGCGTTGTCTTTTCTCCTCAAGAGTGATCCTGCGTGTGTTCCCTAAGGAAGCAGCAGCGTTATAGATGGTGTGTCTCCAGGCCTACCAATTTGAGACCAGAGTAGACCAGTTATGATGATCAATATGGCCAAGGCTGAGATGCTGCTTCAGAGAGCCCTTGTATCTTTTCTTCGGGGCTCCTCTCTTGCAGCAGCCAGTGGCAAGTTCACCACAGAGCAAGATCTTAGGGAGGCAGTGGTCCTTCATTCCTTCATTCTTTCATTCCTTCATTCTTGAGACGTGTCCTGCCCAACGCAGCTGTGTTCTCAGCACCTTAGTAACCAATACCAATAAATTGATGCAACTCTGAAGTGGACTTAAGTAACATGAGTAAGAGTGATTATACAGATAGAGCTTATTTCTACAAATTTATCAAAACAAACTATGCAGCAGAGATGTCTTTTATATTGAGGTAACCATGTCAGCAGTAGCAGCTGTGGTCATTTAACCATATTTATAAGTTCCTGGTGTTTCACTTCTCTCTTTTTAGAGGGGCTAGATTCCAACCAACCCTGAATATTTTACACAAAACAGTATCTGGCAACAGAAGGAGTCATTCTTAGGATTTTTACTGCCTCCTTGAAGTTTTCAAGTAACCGCTTAAGATGTTTTGGGGGTCAGCAATTTTTAATATTTACTCCTACAATGTGTGCAAAAAAATAACCATTTTGCACACTTAGCAAATTAGTATTTATGGTTTGAGACTTGAAATAAGGTATTCCATCACCATAAAAATATGTTTTTTTGTGATTCTGATCACAAATACAGCAACAGTTTACTGGCAGGGAAAGGAGAGTTATAGTGTCCCCCAACAGTGTACTAAATGGATAAAATTCAGGCAAATTATTGGCATTGGAAGGGTAATGCTAGTCATACATAATCTTCATCCCTTTACTTGTCTCACTGTGCAAAAAAAGTATGTATTTCCCATTGTATTTGATGATACCTTGATCTCATGTTAGCTGCTCTCATGCCCCTATGTGTACATTTTTTAACATAAAGCTTCGTAAGCAGAGATTTCTTCTTCCTGCAATACTCTATCCTGCTTACTATGATCCTGGCTAAGGATCTGGTGGGTTGCTTCCAAAATCACACCTGGTAGTGCTGGAAATCTCAGATGTCCAGGACCACTTCTGACACTCTTTAGTGAAGTGATGGACAATTCCTGTCATCCTGCAGATATATCCTGCAGCAATTTTATCTCTGATAAGGACCAAAAGAGACCTAATTTAATGAAATCATCCACCTAATTGGTCTTTAGGTTAAAATCACCTTGGTGACCTGTGCTGGATTATGGTAACTTACTGTTGTGATGTGCCTCCTGATACTACTTTAATTATGAGCACTCCTTCTCCTGTCTGTCCATGAGAGAAATGAAAATTATGCATAAAACAATGTGTTCTAATTCTTGATTTTTTCAGCCTTGGGGTTTTTTTGTCCCTCATGGTGGCAGTAGGAAAGAGAGGCGCTTGACAGGTCATGTAGGATCTAATACTCAAGAACTGCAGATGTCAAATTATTGCCTGTTTACTTAATTTTGCTTGAATCTCCTCTCTCTGTTGTCTGTAAACTGCTCCTGAGAAAGCCTTACTGTACAGAAACCGGGGCAGAATTGTGTCCATGTGTTAACCTTCCTGCTTTTTGTCAGGCTTGAAAGGAAACTTTGGGCTTCATCAAAAAATACCATGGAGTCAGTGGTCTGAGCACTATGAATCCGGTGAGCTGACTGTAGGACCCACAAGCAAAATATTCAGTGCTTCCCTCGTCTACATTTTTACTGGTCTTCGACATCTCCATCTTGTGATGTAGGTGGATGAGATCTTTTGAAGACATCCATATCAGTGCTTCCAAAGATGTGCATCTGTTGGGAAGTAGTTGCAGAACATATCTTGCTCTTAGTTTCTTTTATCCATTTTTCTTTCTGCTCTGAGATGACCTTCCATCTTCATCTTTGCTTTGCTCTCTAGCAGCTGCTGTTCCACAACGATGTGCTTTTGCTTCCACTGTGTTGATAGCTCTTTCCTCTTGTGAACCTGCAAATTTTTCCTCAATCATCCATCCAAAAATGGCTTTCTTTTTAGGAAAGTCCTTGTATAGTAAAACTATTCTGCCAGCATAAACAAAGGCACATAGTTTTGTCACCTGCTCTGCCTTTATGGTAAATGGTCTCTCTGTGGGACCTACGTCTCAGCTGCCTGAGCCAGCAGTTCAAATGCAGTCATCTTCTCACCCTGCTTATGAGGGCCTGAGAATGTTATAGGTCAGTATAGGTCTATTTCTTGCTTTACGAAACTATAAGACATTCTTATTATTTTTGGTAATTTTAGACGACCCTACTCGGTGAGTCTAACAAATACTTGAATTATAGTATGTAGGAAAAAATTATATATTGCCTCTCATAAGTGACCCCGTGATACAGGGGAAAGAGTGATGCCCAGTTGTCCTGGAATGCATGCTGAAGGTTGTTTTGATTTTTTGATTGAGGCTGTTAGCTGAACTTTGCCTCACAGTTTTTAGTAAGGATTTGTGTTCTGTGCTTTGGTTCATGTCTAGCTAAACCAGGAATGCATGCCACAGATATGGTTGGTTGTCAGACAACAGGACCAGAGTTTGCATGGATGAAATTGTTCAGTTATTAACTCAGATACTTTTTTTAAAGAGTAGGCTTTGTTAAAATCAGACTTCCTTTCATTAGAAAAATAAATCAGTGAAAGGGAGAGCTTAGCCATTTGAGCCTCAGCTCAAGGCATTGGCACATCTGAGGGTTGTCCCTGTCAACCAGTTAAATGACCCAGGAGATGTCCCAGCCTTGACCCACTTCTGGAGTGAGCCTGTAAATCAGGGGCCTGAAATCCTTTAGTGTCTGACGAGGCTTTAACAAGGTTATCTGCACGTTGCTGAGGAGGCATTTCTGCAATGTTTACCTGTCAGTCAGGAACTAAATAATTTTTTCAACTATTTTGTATGAGTCTCTTAAATAGATATCAGGTAACATCATTTTCTCATCGTAAGCTCAAAACAATACAAGAAGACAATTGTTCCTGGTGTTACTGAGCTCACAGATTTGCTCGTTCCCTGTCCTTTGCTCAGGCAGCTAGAATAGGATTGAGATGATTAACTCAATTTTCTTGGTCACCTTAGTTTTCTTTTAAAGTCAGTGAAGGAAAAGTTCTCAGATAAGATGAACTGTGCCCTAAATGTGTCCTTTTCTCTCTCTTGTCTCAAAAAGGAGCACAGGGCAAATAGCTCAGGTGTGTGAGTCAGAGGCTGAGTGAGAGGAATCCTCCTGCACATGTCTGACCATTGCGTGGGTCAGGCATCTAAACCTGCCAGCGTGGGCAGTGTGCTCCTGGGGAACCAGAGCACACAATCCCTGCCTTAGCCTGCCTGCTCCTGTCTCCTGTATGGTTGCGGTAGCTGCTGCAGGGTGTCTGCTTATTGCATAGATTTTAACTCCTCTAAATACTTGAAAATATTACGTACACTATATATGTGTTACTTCAGTTATTTGCCCTCACAAAAAAAATAGCAAGTACCAATATTTTTTTTTAATGCGTTCTTTAATTCACGCTCTGCAATTCTCTTTATAAGCGTGATATAGTTAAGTGATACATGTAATGTGCAAGACAGTTCCAGTTCTTTTGATCTCCTCATGAAGATGCTGCTCTATGATACCATTTTCACAGAATGGAAATCAATATCATAACTTGACAATATATTATTTTATGTAAATTCCATATAGTACCATTATTCACTGCAAGGCAGAATACTGGCAGTCAGGAATAGATTTTTCCTCCATCTGATGACTTGTGAGATACTTATGCAAGTTTTGCTGTAATCCCTAGAGTGTTCTGATTCTTGAGGAGGGATAGCATATTTTCAGCGATGGTTTGCAAGCTTATTGTCCTCAGCATGGTGGGCTGATCTGCTCATCACAGTTTATGAAACAGTGTTTCAGAGTGTAGGTGTGATCAATATCTGGTGTAAATTCATTCTTTTGAAATCTATAGGCCTGTGTCTGTTTATACCAGAAAGTGGCCAAATACTACTACCAGTCCAACAACTAATAATGCAAAACTTTTTTGTTTCTGTTAAAAAGCAGTCAAGACAACCACCACCAGAAATGCAGAAAATATGAAGTTAAACCTGAATCAGAAGGGAGAGGGCAGGAACTCAAGCTTTTGAATGTGAGGAAGACAAAAATAACTCTAGTTTGTCCTGTCTGATACAAGATTATCATCTTTGTGTTTAGCACACTGTAAACATTCATTATGGATACTGATTTTATGATACATTTCACATGGATGTGACTCAGCCAGCAAGTATGAGGATTTCTCTTGGTGTTGACCTTTCTAATATTTACATGAAAAAATGGGAGGTAATGGTGTGGGACGTATGTTGAGAAATGCTTCTGGGTCCTATACTTAGATAATTGGTCATTGCATCTCCTTTTGTTTCTAAACATCTGCTCTTACTACAGATGTTCAGGATGTATCTCCTCTTCTCCACATTGCCATCCTTGCATGTAAAGGCAGTGAAATTGAGGAGAGCAGGCATCTTGGTTCAACTTAACCAAAAACGAATTTATCCTCTTCCTTCTCAAAGTAAATGAATTTAAGTTGTCATGATGGTCACTTATTTTCTCTTCCCAAACTCTGTACATAGCAAAATAAAAACAAATCACCCCTTTCTGTCTGTAGTCAATGTCTCTGTGTAATGTTTTTATATGCATACAGCTGACCTGACTCACTTCAGTTTTGCAGTGATCCTTTTATGTTTTGAGGTGCTTTTTTTTTTCTCCTAAGATTTGCTTAATAGCTGTACTAAGATTTTGTCCAGAGAGGCTGTGGAATCTCATCCTTGGAGGTAATACAGACCTGGACTAGCGGTGGCTCAGAGCAGCCTGCTCAAATGGGTCTTGCTCTCAGCAAGTTCAGAGAGGCTGGATCACAGACTGCCTGGAATGTCTTCCAACAGATTTATCTGTGCCAGTTATTTGAGCTCTTATTAAATGTGCTGTAGTTCTAGACTTCACCTTTGTCTTCAGACATTTAAGTCAAGACTAGAATCTCACTGCCACAGGCACTATTCAGCACTGCTAACCCAAGCATGAAAAGAATTGCCATAATTGCCATAGATTTTAAAATGCTGCTTTCTTTTCAGACCTGAGAAGTCAAAGGAATTAAGATCTCTTTGAAAGTATACAAACTTTCACTGCATTTGCAGGACCTGAGATGTTCCAGTTTTTATCCCCCCAAAAACCACCTGCCCAATAATGAGTAAATTACAATACATTTCCCACTGGGAGTCGATGCTTTATATAAACTCCTAAAATCTGCTGGTTGTGTGAAATATGTGGCTGATCTTCTGTAGGATGTTCGACTGCATTGTTAAACAGGTTTCTTTTTGCCTTCATATTTGCAGCTATGCTTCTTTTAAAACTGCTAACAGCTTTTCAGATTTACTAGCAGTAAGACAAACTGATTTCATTCACTAGAAAAAATTAGCATATTTATTTGTTTGTTTATTTCAAATCTATCAAAAATGGGCATCCCTTTTGTTAGTAATCTGCTGTTACCCAGTTATAGTCTGATCTGAGACAGCTAAATATTCCCAGACTTAATTTATCAGTCTTGAGAAGGTTAATTTTTGATCAAATAGGGAGAAGGGGATAATTTTTAAAGGTGAATTGAAATTACATGGTTGAATTTATAACAATTGCTGCACAATAGCTATAACTGAGTATCTGACAAAACAAAGAAGCGTGCTTTACATAAATAAAGGGAGAACCAAAAAAAAATGACACAATAACAGATGCATTGCAGTGAATAAAAGAAATGTCCTTGTCAAAAGCAAGTAAAATAGTACTGTAGAGTTCAATTTCTCCAAGGGGAGCACGCTGTGCACCTGCCCAAACAAAATGTGTGCCACATCCAGCACATACATTGGCAGAAGAATCAGTTGTTCTGACTGTTCTGACATATTTTTCCTGATAGTCAGTGGTTATTTTTAGGATGAAGGAAGAAAGTCATGCTTTGCGATTAGCTGAGAACAGAGACTTCGTGACTGTTAAAGGTTCACCTGGTTTGCGGGTGGTGGCCAGGGTAGTGTAAGGGACCACTGCAGCATCGAATACTACCCTCTTGGCATCTCAGGAGGAGTTTGACCCCAGTTCTTTTGTTCACCAGTTTATTCTGAAAAGTATTTAAGCTAAATAAGGTAACAATGACCCTTCTGGTGGAGGGTCAGTGAGAGGAGAGGTCAGGCACCTCGGCAGCAGGCTGCACAACCCGTTGAAGAGAGCAGCTCCAGGGTCAGGGCCAGGACTACTCAGTCCTGCTTCTGGCTGCAGGAGGGAGAGTGAATATGATGTGGTGAATACATTTGTGTTCAGGGAAATGTGTGGTTTTGTCTCCTGTGGGTGCTTTTGAAATTTTTTACCTCTGGGGAAAGCAGTATTGTTTGTTTGCTCAGTATTTTTATTGCAGTGTTCAACTTCACTGAACAGAAATCCATGCTCCCTTGTTAGCTACTGATATTTGCATCTCTTCCTTGTGCTTTGTCTTTTTTTTTCATGCTGCGTTCTCTGCCTTTGAGTGTCTCCTTTTTCTCAGTCTCTTCCTAGTTCTGTGCTAACAACTGTCCTGCCTCCCACTATCTTATTTTTCCCATACATAATCAGGAATGAAAAAACTGTCAGGATTGGCTACTGATAGGCAAGATATAATGTTCCAGCTAGATTAGCAGAGAAGGAAAATGCACTCATCTCTGAAGATTTGGAAAAGAAAAAGGTAACCCAATATAGCACGTAAAGTTAGGTGCATAGATTCCAAACCTTAATTTATGGTAGATGTCAGATCTGACATAGAAATGTATGAAGCACTTGAAATTTAAGCCACTCTCTGAAAAACTGATAAATTTAAAGTACAATAAATTATTAAGGGACAAAAAGTGGTTGAGGACCATCTTTAGGTGTTTATTTCATGTGTGCAGTGTACCACAGATATCTGTGTATAGACACTAATAATCAGCCTTTCTTTATCACCGGCTTTCTGGTCATGCTCCTGTTTTTCTCAAAGGTGATATTTTACAACCATTTTCCCCCTCGAGGGTTTCTGATGGCAGTAACTCAGCCTTTTTCCCATAGTCTGAAATGGAAGTCTGGCTGCAACCATTCTGTATGCATGCAATTACTGTTCCAAATCTCACCTGTGGTTTCATTTTGTTTCTCTTTCCAATCAGAAAATGAAGAGTTTGGCCCAGAGACGCCAGTCTGCACCATCTTTGATCTTTGTCAAAGCACTTAGCAGATCTAGATCGGCCTCAAGGTGAGTCAGTGAGTTTTGCTTGCTGTACTGTTTTGTACTTTCTCAGCCTCATTCTCGAAACTTGAAATGTTTTTGAGTTATTGTCCACGCCGGGCTGTTGAACACAATTCATGCTGCTTGGTAGCTGTACAACTATAAAGCCTTCTGAAAGATGTGACAGAACTCTCATGGGTTTCCCCAGTGCTGCCACACTAAGCTGTTTGTACCCAAGTGGGTGGGCAAAGCTGCTCTGCAATTTGCAACTGGGCATGTGACATTTGGGCTGTTCAGTTGTAAATAGTTTGTGACTGGCTGTGAGTGCCTCCTGGGGAGGTGGCATGGGCAGAAGAAGATGTTCCCTGCTTTTTGCCTTGTATGCTTATGCAGTGCCAGGCATAACTCAGGATTGTTTATTGTGGAACTGTGCAATTTAATTTGAGCTAAGTTTCTTCTGTCATTGCCTGCTGAATGGTACAGGCTCTCCAGGGATCTGGAAGCACCTGCTGACTCAGGACAATGCTGTGGACCAGGATCTGGTGATCAAGCCTTCTCCTGTCCAGTATTAGCACTTGTGGGGCTGAGTATGTGGGTGTTAAGCATTCAGCATTTTTTGTCCTTGTCCTCTGCCAGAATCAGCCATTCCTCCTCCCTCCGCCAATGTAAAGCTACCATAGAAATGGGAATTTCTATGGAGCTAGTCCCCTGTCCAGCCCCAGCCCTGACCTGCCATTTGAACCACTCTGCATGCGTAACTTTTGTCTCCCTGCACTACAGTTCATTAGACTTTAAACTTACAAAATGTGTTTATCGAGAAGTGAACCATCTGGCAGGCTGTTAATGCTTCCAGCTGTGTATTGCTCTTTATGAAGAAATGTTATTGAGGGAAATTAGAGTATGGCTTTGTAAGGAATATTTTTCCTACTCTGTGGTGTGTTAAGTAGTCAGTATATAAGAAGTCAGAGCTCTGGAAAGTTGTTTGTGTTTGATCTAACTAGTACCTGCTTTGATATCATGTAGAACTCCACAGTATTTCATAAACCTGTGAAAGTACTCTGTGAAAAAAAATGAGAGTTGCAAAATAGGAGAGGCAAATTTCATTTGCCTGCTGGGGTTCAGACATTAACATTTTTCTTTAGTTCTGCTTTTTAATTTGTTTTATTGCCTGCTCCATAAGTATCAGAAATTGGAGATAGCTGGAGAGGTACCGAGTGTGATACACACTCAGTATGTGTGTTTTCACCTAAGAATTTTACGCTTTCTGAAGCGTAAATATGTCTTGCTTGTATAGCCCAGATCAGAATTATTTCTGGTTTGTGAAAGGACTTTTTTTTTAAGGCCAGTTGGCAGAAACTTTGTGGTGAAGAGGACTGTCGCCTTGTTCTGCAGTAAGAGCAATGCTTTGCCTACCTGACCGACCCTGCTGCTTTAATAACTGATGGATGCTGCCTCAATCATGTCTGTCCTCTGTCTGTGGCATGCAACAATTTAGCTGCTCCTGTTGAACTGAAGTCTGTGGCCTTTGTGAGAGGTATTGGGTGAAGTCTGAGGACCCTGAAGTCAGAGCAGGTGGTTTTGTAGCTTCAGAGTCTTTGAATTAGAGGGTGACACTTTGGATGGTGTTTATTATTGTTCACAGGAGCAGCAATTCTCACCTGTGCCTGACTTCCCTGTTTGGCTGTACAAAGCACATGCCTCTTCATCACTGAACTGATGGATGAGTTTGATCTTTCCACTCAGTTTGTTGTGTAAATGCTTAACTCTTGTGAAGTGCTTTCTCTGAAGGAGAACTGAGAGCAACAAAATGACTTCTCATGTTTTCTAATCTCCTCCAAATGTTTTACCTCAGACCTGTCTCAGCTCTTAGTTCTCCTTCTTGTAGACACAGCCAGTCTGCAAAATCCATTATTCTTCTCTGGCAGTGAACCTTAATACTGGGACTCCATAACACTTACTTGTTAATGGTTGATTAATGACTTGTAGATAATAAAGCTCCTATCTGAAGTTAACAAACATCTGTGAGGGATTTATTTAAATGCTCTCACCTCAGCAGCTGGCTCACCTCAATATTTGTTGAAATTAATGAACAAGTGCAAAGTTTAAAAGGGCAGGAAATACTTAGAAGCCAAGTCGGTTTGTATTTTTATACCACTTTATATGTCAGGTGTCCCTGGTTTATATACAGAGCATTTTCATAAAATGCATTGGCATCTGCTTTGGACAGACTTACTTTGGGGCATTTTAAAGTTTATTAATGCTATTTATTTAAAGAAACCATTGTGACATCTGGAGATGTCTATTTAGCATTCAGAAGATTAAGGATTTTGAGTAGTGATGTTGTTGTAGCTGTCATAAGGATGTGACCAAGGCAAGATGATCTAGCTGGAAATAGCAGAGGCTTGTTTTGTGCCATTGTCCTCTTATCAAGTCCTGAAAGAGAAGTAGATCTGAAAATCTTGTGTGCTTAAAAGCTTGTCTTTGTTTTCTCCAGCTATAGCGTTTGGTTTAATGAAAGTTCAGCCTTCCTTACAAATCTTACCTTAGCACATCAACCATATAAAGATAGATACAAGATATTTGGCCTGCGGAAGAATTATGGAATGGCTGTGTGGCACATTGATGCATGGATGTCCAGTTGTGCTGTAATCCCTGCCTCACTTGACTTGTACCTGCAGGCAGCAGAGGAACATAGTAAACAGTACAGCTATTATAGTGGAATTTGGGCCCTTACACCCAAGAGGTGAAAATATGGAGACTATTCCATTGCTTCCTGTTCTTGTTTCTCTTTCTTTTTTTCTGCACAGCTTCTTTTTCATCACAAAATTGTGATGAATAGGCATGTAAGGACTGTTCCACATCATCGGATGTCCTCTTTGGAAGCACTTTAAGCAAAGTTATAGTAGAAATACACTGGAAAAGTAAGCTTTTGGTATTTTTCTCAGATACAGGAAAAGTTAATTTTATTGTTTACTCCATTAGTGTGTATGAAATCAGCAAAAGATTTGGGTTAGTTATATTTGGCCCTGGACCTGTTCTGCAGTTGTAATTTTCCTCTTAGTTTTTCTTGGTGTCCTTTAATGAAACCTGCACAGCTTAATGATATAGTTCAGTGCAACACAAATGACAGGCTTGAAACAGAAATGTCTGAGGCCTGGATTTAAAGCATCAGGTATTGTCATCTCAAAGTTAATATAGAATAATAAAGATTTGTTTCAAGTCAGATTTTCAGCCTTTGTTCTGCTGTCCCTCAAAACAATTTTCACTTGTGACAAAACCCAGGTTTTTGGTCTGTGTAGTCAGACTTCTGCTTCCATCTCAGATATTTCACTGGGACAGCCAAACTATGTGCTGCAGTCACTGGCAGCTTCCCCTATTCTATTGCACACCTGACCAGATCACTGAAAGTGATATTTTTACATGCTGAAATTTATTAATATAATTTCACAATTTCTGAGTCTGCACGACCATTTAGAGATCTGTGTCTCTACACAGTAAAGGTGTTAAAATACTAAAAATGAAACAACTCTTCTTTTACACCATGAAGCATATTTATGATGTTATTTTGGTGTAAGCTGGAAGCAGAGGCTGTTCAGAAAAACCCTGAAGTATATTTTTAAAAGGTTTTCTGAACAAATTTCTAAAGAACCCCAAAAGGAAGGTCCTAAAATGTCATCCCTACCCAATTTTATTATGTGGCTTTTATGGTTGAAAAAGTGGAAGGTAAAAACTGAGGATTTCACAAGTTTCCAAGGTGTTTTCTCCCCTTTGCTACGTAGAAGTAGTGTTATGCCATTCACAGAGAGGCTGCTCTTCCTTCTCCCAGTGCACAGTAAGTGATTCTGGCATGTTATCTTCCAGGGGTCCTGTGCCAAAGGCTAAATATCCTAGATAACGAAGATCATATGTGTAATCTAGTAATACATTCCACTTGGCGCTAGTCAAATACAGAGTGTTCCCAGAGTCTTGGACATTGTGTTTTCAGGGTTTTAGTCAGAAGACATGTGGATGATCCAAGCTATGTGACTAGAAGAAGACAAAAATAGAGACTTTTAATAAATGTAAATTGCCAGAGGGCTTTTTTATAGGGAAGATGAGTATTTGGTGTTTCAGGCAAAACTGATTGCAGGGAGGGAGGGAATGAAAGCTCATTGCAAGCAACTAGCTTGTTAAGTAGACATTTCGGTTGCAATAATTTTGCTCATTCTTCAGTCACGTCCATGATAGTGAATAATTTTGCCTCACAGTGTGATTTCCTGAGGTGTGTTTGTTTGGTGAAGCTCAGCACTGGTGCACTATGGCACGGAGGGGTGGAGAAGGAGCACCTGCCCCTGCGCCTCACGCCGCAGCCGTTTTTACCGGCTGATACAGGACGAGGCCTTCATGAGGAAGAGGCTCCCCGCCCTGCTCCCTTGTCTGTCAATGCTGAGGTGGGTGTTGCTCTCACACAGCCCCACAGGCACCATGACAGAGTTTGTCAGAGTGAGATCAGAATCAGCGTGAATGGCACCCCCTGCCACGGTCACCACCTGTCAGGCAGAAGAGCGGCACCTTTGGCCAGGGCCGCCACAGCCGGGCTAGTCGATGGTGCCACTGCTGGTGGCTCATAGGGCATGGCTTAGGGTCACCCTGCTGCAGGGCACAGCCCTGGCATGGTGTGAGACAGGTGACACCTCGTGGCTGATTTTGAGGGGCTCTGAGGGGCGAAGGCTGTCATGCTGTGTGTGTGTGCCAGTTTCCATGTGTGTCGGTCTCTGTGTGTGCCGTACAGGTGTGGGGGTTTGCCTCCAGAGCAGCCAGCAGCAGGAAAGAGTGGACTCAGAACCAAGAGTGGGAGTTAGCATGGACAGGTACTATTCCAGCCTGCTCCCATTCCAAATGCTGATGCCACAGTTTGGGTGGGAGGGGGTTCCCTTGAAGCTGCGAAGAGCAGGGAGGGGAGAAGCCAGTGGGGCAAACATTCACTTTACACTGGTGCCTTCGGCAGCAGAGGCAGATTCCCACTGTTTGGGGCAGTCAAGGCCATGCCCTGCCTTGGGGCTATTCCCTGGTGTGGACCACATCTGCCACACCAGTGATGGTGAGAGGGTGACTGGGATAGCAAGGGATGGGCAGGTAATGCTGGGCACTCACCTACACGACTGAAACGGCATCTCTAAAGCCTCCTCCTGTGCCCCCAGCCACCCAAAAGGTGTGGTCACAAGGGATGAGGCCTCTACGGCACCTTCATTGACCCTTAGAAGAGGCATGCCATGGAAGGAAGTCCTTGCAAGACAAGTCTTCCTGAAGCCACAGGGCTTGAGGTTTTTTGGGAAGCACAAGGGCTGTCACTGTTGTCAGAGTGGTCCTCCAAGGTGAAAATCAAAGTGGCAGCACCTCCAGCCCTGTGTCCTCCACCCCTCATCTTACAGTATTTTGTCGGAGAGACTCAATACACTCAAAAATACAGAAGAGCTGTTTTATGAATCAAAGTAAGAAAAAGGACAAAATCCCACAAAATAGTTTCCCAGTGTGAGGGATTGAATACAGTCACCACTCATTTTATCTTGATTTATGATACTTTTTCCACAAAGCTCCAGCTAGTCATCAAAAGAGGGGAAATCCTATTCCTAAAGACTCAGTCAACAAAGCAAATGAAAAGCTCTTTGCTTCTGGGTCTAATTTTTAGATTTAATTCACCTTTGAAACAGTTGATCAGAATTTTTAATAAATTTTTTTCATTTCATGAAAGGTTTTGATGTTTTAACATTTTATGCTTAGTCAGAATAGGCAGAAATTTCTTCATGAGAAATTTCCTGGATTTCTCCCCTCAGTATGTCATAAGGTAAGGATATATGAATTTGTAGAAAAATAGTGTTGGGGGGTTTCTTAATTGTTATTTTGTATCAAATTTCTATTCCTTTTTAATGGAACTGCACATAATTAAAAAAACTTGTGATGATATTGTACAAGTTGTCATTTTTATAGTATTTCTAATTCATGCTTGATTTAATCTAATTATGACACTGGAGTATTATTTCCTTAAACCATGTGCTTGAACACAAAACTTATTTTTACCTAATAGTAGCTGGGATAAAATTTTATTAACTGTTAACAAGGAACAAAACGAACTTTCTGAGGCCTCAAATGGCCTTTTAACTTAGAGATTCCTGTCCCTCTGCTGCGTTTTTTCTGTTTTGTTTTGAGTGTGTGTATGTGTACATATGTTGGTTTTTGACAAAACCTCTCAGTTCTTCATTTATGATGTAGAAACTGGCTTATAGTGATCTGGAGATTGAAATGAGCTGCAAATCCTAGAGATATGTTGCTTTTTTTTATTAAATGGAAAGGACTAGAAGTAACCAGAAGGAAGCCTTGGAAGCAAGGTATTGAAGTTTAAATGAGGGACTAATTTTTCTGTGTGACTAATAGTTTAACACTAGTGCTTTAAACTGATTCCCTTTGAATAGAGTTTGTGACAGTTTTAAGATCAAGACAGTGAGAGGCACTGCTCATCATGATGAGTGCAGGGCTGTGCTTG
Source organism: Manacus candei (assembly GCF_025592945.1). NCBI lineage: Eukaryota > Metazoa > Chordata > Aves > Passeriformes > Pipridae > Manacus > Manacus candei. The sequence goes on from NW_026138062.1 coordinate 37,379,510, forward strand.
TCCAGATGTCTCGGTGTCCACATGTGCTTTTGGCTGCAGACTGTTTTAAGGACTTTCTGGATTAGGCCTTGAGGTCTGGCAGAATGCAGCTGTTGTCCAACCATTGTGTATCCCTGATTTTAGACAACAAAATCTCCGCCAAATGACAGTCTGGCCAAGCAGTTTGGGCAGCAGCATACCTGAGGAAATCACAGACCAACTGCTTCAGACTGCTCTGTGATCATTTATCTTGTGTAAACAAGCAGAAAGGCTCTAATGATGTGAAGGCTGATATGCAGCCTCTGGTGCTCTCACCTCTGACAAGGGTCAGCATTAAATAGACATTGAACACTCTCCCCAGGCTGATACATATTGCTTCTCTTGGTCCAGCTGCTTCCTCGTGTACAAAGCTGCTGGTGAGGCATTGTAATCATATCATGGGAATAACAGTCTGTCTTTAGATCTCTTTTGTGCCAATGTCTTAAGTGCTTGAGTATCAGGGGCTAGATCCAATAAAGGATAATAAGCCTCAAGGGCAAGACATGGTAGTAATTTCAGAACCTGAATCTAAAACCATGATTGAAAAAACATCGTCTTGGAGGCTTCCTGACCTCTCAAGTGCCTCTGTTCTTTAGATGCTCTCCTGCTGACCAGAGAGCTCCCAAACACCTGGAATTGTGCTTTTACGCATCCCAGTACAGCATGATTGCATATACCCAAGGACAGTGCTGGTAGCACTGAACAGGTAACTACCATCATAAGGTGTAGGGATATTGGAAATCCTTTAATAGCTTTTTTCCACAGCTCAGATCACTGGCAGCACAGGAACCTCTGACTAACATACCTGACTAGCTATGTAAAAAACTTGTTGAATAGGTAGGCAGATAGTTCAGAGTGTGAAACAGGTGCGTGTGGCTGCACAGCTATTCATAAGGAATCTGGGTCATTATGCTTGCAATAGCTGGCAACAGCAGGTATATCAAGTAATCTCTTCTCTGTAATAGGATAATTCCTGTGTTGTAGTATTAGTATTAAAACATAGTTTAAAGCCCTTGAGGCAAACCAAAGCCAGATTTGTTCCTGTTACAGCTGGGACAGGTGAAGTGACAGTCCTGTCTTCCATATGGCACCCATATTGGTCATCCCTCTTAAAGAAGTGATCCTTAAAAACTTAAGCCACTACAAGGGCTGGGCAGATTCTCTCTTCCCGTCTGTGGTGGGGCTTTGTGAAGTTCATCCCACAGTGTCCCACAGTTCATAGAAACACAGAATCATAGGATGGCTTGTGTCGGAAGGGCCCTTGATGATCATCTAGTTCTAACCTTCCTGCTGTGGACAGGGACACCTTCCACTAGACCAGCCCCAATCCAACCCAGCCTTGAGTGCTTCTAGGGATGGGGCATCCACAAGTTCTCTGGGCAACCTGTTCCAGTGCCTAGGAAATAATTTCAACTAATTATTCAACTAATAATTTCAACTAATTGAAACCTACCCTCTTCCAGTTGGAAGCCATTCCCCTTTGTCCTGTCACTACATGACCTTGTAAATAGTCTCTCTTCATCTTTCTTGTAGGCTCCCTTCAGGTACTGGAAGGCTGCAATTAGGTCACCCCACAGCCTTCTCTTTTCTAGGATGAACGATTCCAATTCTCTTTTGTAGGATAGGTGCTCCATCCCTCTAATCATCTTGGTATCCCTCCTATGGACTTGCTCCAACTGGTCCATGTCCTTCCTGTGCAGAGGACCTCAGAGCTGGATGCAGTACTCCAAATGGGGTCTCATAAGAGCAGAGTAGAGGGGCAGAATCCCCTCCCTTGCCCTGCTGGCCATGCTGCTTTTGATGCAGCCCAGGATACAATTGGCTTTCTGAGCTGAGTGCACATTGCTGGCTCGTGTCAGTCTTTCATCCATGAGATCCCCCAAGTTCTTCTCCCCAGGGCTGCTCTCAGTGCTTCATCCCTCAGCCTGTATTGATATACTGTGGGTTGCCCTGACCCACATGCAGCACCTTGCACTTGGCCTTGTTAAATCCCATGAGATTCCCGTGGGCCCACTTCTCAACCTTGTCCAGGTCCCTCTGGATGGCATCCCCTCCTTCAGGTTTGTCAACTGAACCACTCAGCTTGGTGTCATCTGCAAATTTGCTGAGGGTGCACTTGATCCCTTTGTCTATGTCATTAATGAAGATATTAAATAACACTGGTTCCAATACAGACCCCTGAGGGACACCACTTGTCGCTGATGTCCGTTGTGACTGAGCCATTGACCACTACCTTCTGGATGCGACCATCCAATTTCTAATCCATCTGACAGTCCACCCATCAAATCCATCACTGCAATTTACAGAGAAGGATGTTGTGGAGGACCATGTCAAAGGCTTTACAGAAGTTCACTGACCCTGAGATTAGCTCAGTTGGTTAGAGCATGGTGCCAATAACAGCGAGGTTGTGGGTTTGATCCCCATATGGGCCATTCACTTAAGAGTTGGACTTGATGATCCTTGTGGGTTCCTTCCAACTCAGAATATTCTGTGATCTGTCCTTTCAGTTAGATTATATCCTTAGCTCTTCCCTTGTCTGCTGCTGTAATCACTCCATCGTAGAAGGCCACTACGTTGGTCAGGCAGGACTTGCTCTTGGTGAAGTCATGTTGCCTGTCTCAAATCACCACCATGTTCTCAATGTGCCTTAGAATAGCTTCTAGGAGGATCTGTTCCCTGATCTTCCCAGGCACAGAGGTCAGTTTGACAAGTTCTTAGTTCCAGAGTCCTCTTTTCTACCCTTTTTAAAGATGGGTGCAATATTTCCCTTCTTCCACTCACCTGGGACTTCACCTGACTGCCATGACTTTTTGAATGTCATGGTGAGTGGCTTGGAAACTACATCAGCCAATTCCCTTAGGACTCTCGAATGCATCTCATCGGGTTTCATAGATTTATGTACATCCAGATTCCTCAGGTGGTCATAAGCCTGATCTTCTCTTAGAGTGAGAATCTCTTCTCCCTCAGTTCCCATCTTGCTGTCCATCCACTTGAGAGGTGTGGGAAGAGAACCACTGAAGACTGCCATTGAAGACTGAGGCAAAAGGCAGATGAGCCTTCTCCTCATCTGCTGTTACCAGTTTATCAGCATTGTTTATCAGGGGTGTGCTGGTTTAAAGGTAAACCAGCAGGGGAAATGAACTCAACTCAAAAGAGAGATTATAAGTCAGAATAACAGTTTAATAAAATAATACAATAAGTACAATTATACAGACAAACAATTGGTTTTAACCCACAAAACCCAAATATATAACCCAGCACCCTGGGGCATGAACAGAGTGGTGTTCTTTGGGTCCCCCGAGTCCAAAGGAAAAAGTGAGGGGAAAACCTGTTGGTGAGAGTGCTGTTGCAGTCTGGTCAAGAGTGGTGACTGCAGTCTGGTCAAAAGTGGTGATTGCAGTCTGGTTGAGGATGGTGGTCTCAGTCTGGTTGAGAGCGGTGATCTGCAGTCTTCCTCTGGATCCCACAAGTGGTAAAAAGGTTCCAAAACTCCAAGTTTATATATTCTCCAGTTCAGGCAGGAATGCTCAGTCCTTCCCTCAGAGCGGGGAATTGCATAAAAGGGTATGAGGATGCTCAGTCCTTCCCTCAGAGTGGGGAATTCCATAAAAGGGTATGAGGACAGGAACATCTTCCTATCTCGCAGGCCTCTATTGCTAACGATTTCTGGGAAATGGCATGGAAGGCTATAGAATACACAGTTTTGGCTTACACCCATACCATGATGAACTGGTCTCAGCTGTTCTAACTAGGACAGGGGGGAACCCCTTCTTTGGTTCCTTTCCTGGCTGACATACCTGTACAAGCCCTTCTTGTTATTCTTTGTGTCCCTTGCCAGGTCCAGTTCCAGCTTCGCCTTGGCCTTCCTCACACCATTCCTACACAAGTGAACTTCCTCTCTATACTCTTCCCAAGTTGCTGTTATGTTTTGGGGATACAGGCAGTGCTGGTCAGCAGTGGCTCCAATGACAGCTGTACTTTGTGGAAGGATAAAGCATGGTGAAGACAGGTAGCTGCAGACAATAGGACAGGCAGATACATGCAGGCTCATTAACAGCCATACACGATGGTCCCAAGGGATTTCTAAAGATGCTCACACCAATCTTTTCAGTTCATGTGCACATCAGCTTGAAATAACTTGTTTCTGTAGAGATCTGCAGCATGTCCTAGCTATTTTTGGTAGCCCAGAATTCCTGGCTTATTATATGACCTATGCTGAACTCTTGTAATACAGTTTGCAAGAAGATATATGTAAACCCCTTTTGACTAAAAGGTTAGCTTCATCCTTGAGGTAAGTCAAAAACAATGGAGTTGAGCTCGGCTTTTAAATGTCCCGATTGTAATTAAGTGGGATTAAATGTCCCAGTTGTAATTACTGCTTCTCAAAAAAATTAAGGTAGAACAGAAACCTTATCCCTTCAGCCTACTAAAATAATACTTGATCCTTCTAATGGGACATGAGTGAACCTGAGATCCCAGAGTGCTTCCCTGTATCCCTCCTCAGAATGGGTAGGAAGAAGCTGTGTTGAAAGTAGCAAAAGTAGCCTGTGCCTCCAGACTTCTTGTAGGCCATGAGAAGCTCAAAAAAGTCCAGACAACAAGAGTGAGGAACTGCAGGGCTGGGGTGTTAAGTTTGGGGCTTTTCTTTGTCCTTTGTTTATCCTACCTTTTTCCTTTTTTTTTTTTTTTTTTTTTTAAATTATTTTGCTTTTTTTCCCCCCAAAGGTCACTTTTTTGGTTAATCATTTTTTTTGAGTTTTTCTGTTTGCCTGAACAATGAAATCTCTGTTTGGATAGACAGTGCCTGGATTGCATTTCCCTGGTGCAACTGGGAAACTGAGTAACTCAAGGTGTTGCTACTATGTCAGTCAGTAAAAATGAGGGGGGGCTGCAGTGGTGAACAGGGGAACAATTATTCCAAAGGCCAAAAAACTTTTATTGACTTCTGCATGTGCATATGTCATCTCCTAAACTTCCCCCCTGCTCAAGGGGACTTGAACCAAAACCCCTTGAACTTGTTGATTGCTGTAAGAGCTATATAGCAGAACTGGAGGACACCCACACTGCAAGAGCTTTTCAATAGGATTTAAATAACTTGCACTAATTTATTTTCTGGTGGGAACAGGCAAAATATGACCAAAATGTGTGGTGCTAATTTATACCAATAGAGAATTTTGCCCTCATGCTAAATTTTCAGAGTAAACACCTTGCAGCTCTTTGTTAAAATAAAACAAAAAGCCTTGGAAGCAAACCAAACCACAAGCGTGTTTCCTGTCTCCAGCCTCCACACTGTAGTGCATATTTGCTCTGCGGAGAATATTGTCCTTTTAAAATTATTTAAGTGGAGCTTGTTTTCAGTTAAGCTGCCAAGCTTCCATCCTGAAATGTGCAAGGATTTTGTTTTAACGATGCATTTTACCCTACAGCTATGTGGTATTTTACTGCCAGACTACAGAAAAGTAATACAGTTACATGCCTCAACACCTGGAACATTTAATCATGTTATTCATCATAATAATTTTTATTATGTTTAATAAGATTTTGATATCATGCAGAGATTATACAAAACAATTTTTAGAATCCTATTATAATCTGCGTTGGAATATTTTTTTCAATGTGTATTGTATTAAAATGAGTACATCGGGTTTTAGGAGCAGAGGAGTGGTATTCAATTTCTGAAATGTGATACATAAAATATAGATAAACTGATTTCTGCCCTAAAATGTAAATTTGTCTATTTATCTGAGTAAAACTTGCTCCTAATTAATATTCATCTTCCTTCCATTGTCCAGGCTTCTGCTTGCCTTGCTAGTGCTGTAGAGAGGGTTGCAGCACATTTTGGTCTGCAGTCTCTGTGACCCTACTGGGACTCACTGCTTGGTCTTGGGTGCAGTATTTTCCGCTGTATCTTTCTGAGGTCCAGCTACTTGCACAGAGAAAGTGAGGACAGCCCTGCACTAGAGGCTGTGAACTGAAGCCAACGCATGCTCCAGGGCAGAGGGGTCTCTGTGAGATACACTAACCACAAGTTAAAATGTAGGGGTAAGGGGTGACTGCCTTGGATTTGTTCAAATACATTGCTTGGAAAAAAGAAGTTGCAACCGGTAAAGAACACTTATAAAGTAGAAGCAGGCATTTTAAAAGTTAGTAACTAATGCTCTTTGAAAAACCAAGCATTATCTCACTTACCTCATGGTACAAAAGCTACTGTACCCACAACAGTGATGGCCTAGGGGACTTTAACAGAGTGCTGCAGAAAATAGACTTGCTATTTCTGGAATGCTGCACTGTTTTCACAAAGTGCTGCTTCAACTGCATAAGATTTACCATAGATAACAGCAAGCAAACATGCCCAGCATCCTCAGAACGAAGCTCCCTTGGCATAGCAGGGATCAATTGACAGCAGATTTTCAGAAACAGGTTGGCAGCCCATGTGATTAAGACAGTTTTATGCTTGTCTATTCAAGTCTCCTCTATAAATAGTCAGTATAAGTTTACAATTGCATACTAACTTTGTGTTGGCCCATATCTTACCTACCACCTTCCTGGAACATGCTCCTATACTCCAAGCTTATACTTTTTTTGCTTACTTCCACCCTCTAGGTATAATTATTATTTATTACAATAAAGTGCCATATAAACTTAGATTAAATGCATATTCTGGATGATGAGGACTTGAAATGGGCAGATCCTGAGCATGTGGGTGACTCACTGAGGGCACTCACTGGCCATGTTTGGGAGGCAGTGACAGAAAGGAGTAGTTAGCACCTTTAAAAATGCACAAGATCTTTATATATATGTATATATATAAATATCTGCCAGTCTAAGTAGGGCTCTGAGCTGCAGATTGCTCTGTGTGGGTGAGCCTTGTCTGCGTGTTGTCTAGTTTATGGTGAAAGGAGCTGTGAATGCCTGTCCATGAAGCCTATGGGGCTTTGCATGGTCATGCTGAACAGGTAGTGGGAATGGAGCAGGCTGGACTGAGCAAGTCATGGGAAATGGGCATGACTGTTGGCATCCCTGTTTTCAGCTCCTTACTCCGTCTATAGATGGTTTGTGAGTTTGTGCCAAGCCAGAAGCCATGTCACAAGAACATCTCGAGCTAGATAGCATTAATGTGCAGAAACATGTAGTATCTCTGTTTCTACCCTTTTCCATCTACAACTTGTTTGAGCAAATGATTAAGAACCTACACGGGGCTTTGCTTGTTCCTCAGCTGTTTTTCAAAGATGAAGTCCCTTGCTGATAAACTTTGGAGGTAGGTCTGCTGTGTGTAATGCAGTTGTAGCCTCCTTTCTCTTCACAGCCCTTCTAGCATGGGGACTGAATCTTCAAGCCATATGCTTTAGTAAGCTGGCAACATGATAGAGGCTAAATTAATTGGGAGCTTGAAGAGGACCATCTCCATTGTCTTGTGTTCAGTCCCAAGCACGGACAGTTCTTTTCAGTGTACAAGAAAAGCTCTTTCATTTTGTTTTTCACTCTTCTTTTTGCATACAGAACATGATGTTCTATGTGATGATTTTGTCAAAATCTGTGGTGATTTAGTCAAGTTGGCTAGAATATAGTGCAAGTCACATCCAAGTTATCATTTATAATGAAGTTTGATATATGTCAAAGTCCTGACAATCTTAACATTGCACTGTGGTGCACTATAAGTAGCTCTTCAAGGCAGATCAGTACTCACTGCTGTGTTAGAGGTTTGGGGTTTTTTTCCATCTTATCTCATCTTATTTGGTGAACTCTTGCACACCACATTGGAGCTCTTTGCTTTTGGTTAGTTGAAGAATTGTTCTCAGTACTTTATTTAGTTAAGTATCTTGAATGCAAAACACCCTCTAGCTGTGCAATATGGGTAATATGTGTTAAAGGATTTCCAACTGTAAACCATCTTGGCTTCCAAGCTCCAGTTAGCAGGACCTGCCCCATTAGCAAATATATGAAGCAAGCATCTATTAAGCTGTTATTGAAGTTCCTTCTCACAGGACTTTTAGGAGCTTAAGGATCTGAGTAGGAGGCACAGGAAAAAAGTGCAAATATTGTTACCCGATTTCCAATATAAGCTCTATTAAGAAAATGGAGGAACTTACCTTCTAGATCTGGCTTGCTTTTGGGGATGTCTCTAATGGTCACAAATCACACGTTGTCCCTGACTGATAATCCATTTTGGCAAAAATCCATAACGTGGGCTTAACTGTAGACGTTTCTTACTGTGCAGATAGCTGCTGTTTCACTAGCCTTGAAAGGATGTGAGTAGCTCCTGCTTCTCTCAGTGGGTTGCTCTAGCCCAAAGCTGCGACTCAGTGATGGTAAAGTAAATGCTTTACTGAGAGACACTGAGGTTGAATATTCATTGACTTTATTATTTCTAAAAGATACATTGCACATTTTTTAGAGCCATTCAAAACTGGCCTTTGAGATATAGAAAATAAGTTCTGTTGTCTCTGAACACGGTGAGGAGGGTTGGCAGAGGTTCTGCTTGGTGGCTTTTCTAGCCTTTAGCCAAGAAAAGGTTAGATTTATGCTGCAAGCTCTATGTGTGTAGGCACATTCGCTTCAACATCATCACAAATGAGTTGGATGCAGGACTTGAAGGTACACTGTTTGCCAATGACACTAAATTAGGAGAAGCTGTTGACTCCCTTGAAGGCAGGGAGGCCTGCAAGGACTGGGCAATCACCAACCACATAAAGTTCAATGAGGGAAAGTGCTGGATTCTGCACCTGGGATGGGGCAACCCCAGATGTATGTACAGACTGGGGAATGAGGGGCTGGAGAGCAACACTGTGGAAAGGGACTTGGGGGTCCTGGTTGATGGCAGGATATGTTGAATATGAGTCAGCAGTGCCCTGGGACCAACTGTGTCCTGTGGGACATCAAAAGTAGTGTGGCCAGCATGTCGAGGGAGGTGATTCTGCCCCTCTGCTCTCCTCTGGTGAGATTCCACATGAAGTTCTGTGTCCAGCTCTGGGGTCCTCTGTACGGAAAGGACATAAACCTGTTGGACTGGGTCCAGAGGAGAGCCATGAAGATGATTAGACTGAAACACCTCTCCTGTGAGGAAAGGCTGAGAGAATTGGAACTGTTCAGCATGGAGAAGAGAAAGCTCCAGGAAGACCTTAGAGCAGTACCTAAAGGTGGCCTGTAAGAAAGGTTGCCTTGAGAGGTGTTAAGAGCCCCATGCCTGGAAAGATTCAAGGTCAGGTTGGTCAGTGTTCTGAGCAATCTGATGTGCTTGAAGATGTCCCTGCTCATTGTAGGGGCATGGGACTAGATGGCCTTTAAAGGTCAATTCCAACCCAAACTATTCTATGACTCTATGATTTGATTATCCTCCTGAGTCCCTTTCAACTCAGGATATTCTATGATTCTATGATTGATTCTATGAAAATTGGAAAGAGCTTCTGCCCTTACTCAGGCTTCAGCACTGCTGGAGGCACGCAGTAGTTTTGCTTACAGAACACGTGTGAAATTAATAAAGGCTTTGTTGTTCACTGTAAGAGGAATTTGGAAAGGTATTACGTATGTGCGTTTGACAGACCAAGTGCAGCCTCTCACGTGGCTGGGCTGACTCAGGTTTCAGCCTTTTGAATAGCTGCCATTTTACTATTCTGCTACTGAAAAGGTGGATTTCTCACCTACCTCTTGTGAAGGACTTCAGAGGTTAAAAAGGAAAATGGCATTTTATTTCAATAGGTATCAGTCATGTGGAGAGTGTTGGTGCTGCATCATAAGAGGAAATCGACTTCTGCGACTGCAACGATATCATCAGCGGAGAGAAGTTCTGGTAGAGAACAATAAATAAACCAAGGGAGTGAGGTTTAGGATGGAGCATGAGCAGTCTCTGAGAGGGATGTCTTACAGCCGAGATACCTGCAATAGCTCATTCCAGCTGAGCCACCTCGGAACAGATTGTTCCCTTGAGGCATCTTATAGCTTAATCTAAATCATAGATAGGCTGAAGTAATCATCAACTGAAATCAGGGGAAAGCTTCCCATTGGCATAAATGACATTTGGATCATGGATTTAGTAACCGCTTAATGTGGGCTGTTAAACTCTCCTTAGGAAAGTATGATTTCTTTCATTGTCTTCACTACAAACAGAAAATAAAGCTGACATCTCCATTAACACCAAGAATAAACATTTTGTAGGTCATGCTGTTTAGGTATCAGTTTTATTGGAAACCTCAAGGAAGCTCTGCAGGGGAAAAAAGAAGCAATTTTTGTGCTTTATGGCTTTTGGTAAATACAGGATCAATGAAGTGAGCATTGATGTGTTTGCTTTCACACTGAATGCAGCTGGAATGTGTTTTTCAGTGTTTGGCTGACTAGTGTGGAATTCAATTTCATATATTTCACCTACAAAACTGAAGAGTTCTTTTAAATCATAGTGTCTTTTGAATAGGCACAAAATGCCTATTTTGATTAATTTGAAAAATAACAGGTGCAAAAATTTACCTTCTGGAAAAGCCAGGAGAGAAATCTTCAATTATCTTTACACTAATTTTAGCCAGTACAGTGATTTGAGTTTTTTTCTGAATAAGTCAAGAATATTTTGTGGATATCGTCAAACTACAAGAGTTTCTCCTTAGTTAAAATCCCACATAGCAATGTCAGTCTTCCGAAATAGTATTTTAGGAAAAACTGTCCACTTAAGACTAGCATTTTACAATGGCAATGCCATCAAAACATCAGTGTCAGCCTTGCTTCTACACAAAATGGAACATGACTGATTGCTGGCTGTGCAGGATCCCCGTCTATCCCCATTATTCAGGAATCAGTTCACAGTTCCTTCTTAACAAACCTGAGTGATGGCTTTTTTTCCTGCCAAACTGGAAAGATGTTGCTTTGTGGGATTTTTACATGTGTTAATCATAAAGTGACTTTTAGGGAAATATAGTGAAGGCAGAGAGAGCCCTATATTGCTGACTTATTTTTAAATTATATCAGAAATCACATTGAGTTAAGTACAGAGTTTTGCCTAACTCTGTTAAAAGGAATTTTCAGAGAATCAGTATTTGTGTACTTAGCACTTTTTCAAAACTAGACTCGTTTAGTGGCCAGAAAAATCATTGAGCCAGTAAAAACTGAACTGCAGAAATTCCTCTCTCACATGAATCCCTATGCCCAAGGATATTGCTGATCTGCATTTTGTTCAATGTAACAACACTTGGTTTCATTCATGTCTTGTAACAATGGAACATTAATTGAGAGGATCAAAAGCATGCTTTCCAAACAACATTTTTGGCACTGCTGACATGAATTTCCTCCATGTTTCTTGTTCCTGAGGCCTTAAAAGATTCTGGATGAATTAATGACTTTGATTTTTTTTTCCCCTTTGTTTCTAAGGAAGAAAATATTTTTCTTTTTTTTTTTTTTTTTAATAAGGCTTATCAGGTAAACCCTAATATTAGAGTATGTAAGAGTGCTTTAGAGTTCAGATGACAGATGTGCTTGAAAGGCACTGGGTCAAAACACAGTTCAATTTGCTTGACCCTACTGGCATTACTAAACCTACTACACCTTCATTTGCATACCTATATGAAAAAGATTTTGCTTAGTTTAATTTGAGGGGTTCCTGGGCTTACAAATCAGGATGTAGAAAATACACAAACAGGAATAATGAAACAGAGTAGCCTATATGGAGACAGCAAAGCCTGACCCTATGATTTTAAGAATGCTTCTGCTAACTTAGTTACAGCAGTGTAACATGGAGAGGGCTTTCCTGGCTGTTGTTGGTACTGGGTTCAAATACAAGTGACTATATCACTGACTTAATCTTTGAGGTAAGGACCATGGATGGCTTTCACGCAGGTCAATTCATCATCATTCCTGATTTCTGCTTAAGTTTCTGTGCCGAGCACTGCTAAGGAGTTAATGAAATGGAGTCCCGGTTGCCTAACACTCACCATTGAACTGGTGAATTGGTGAATTCCCATCCCATTGAAGTGGAAGGGTAGAAGAGGTGCTCGTTGTTCCCCTAATTCCTGTTACTGGCCACACAGCATGTATCACTGTTGTACAGTGATACATGATCCTTTCCAAAACTCCTTTCTCTGCTTTAACCTCCACACTCCTAAACACCCCTTCTGCTTCTTTCTCTCTCCCCTGAAGGGGTATGTAATGAAAGACATGATTAAGACATAGTTTAAGACAAAATAAGTTGAGGAATTCTTTCAAAAATTCAGATTCCCATCCAGAAAGGGGAATGCAAGGCCAAACAAGGCTCTCCCCAGCAGGCAGAGATCCTCACCGGCTCCTTACACATCAATGAAAATGTGTCCTGCTAATGTAGGCCAATCTCAGAGCTTATCCTTTCTCTCCCAGCTGTCAGGATTTCCTAAATAATTTCCTTCATAATCCAGCCACAAGTATCAAGGAGAGGAGGGTTGTGGGTCATCTAGGCTCTAAGAGAGGCACAAGAAGGTTTATGACCTTCTTTGAAGGTTTTCTCTGCTCACTCTTGTTTTCTTTCATTTCCTTCCTAATTCGTTTTGTGACTTTCACTGTATGAGTTCCATTTCTTCTCCCAACAAAGTCATTAGGTGTTTGTCATTCATTCCAGTGGGGCCAGGAATAAACTAGAATTGCAAAGCAGTTCACTTCAGCCTGTCCTTGCCAAGCTGATCCCGCCAAGTGTTAGCTTAATTTTTTTTTTTAAGAAGAAAAAATAATACATTTTAATAAAAATTGAACTGACCCATTTTACCAAAGGGAAATGGTTCACTTGGAGGCATCTCTAGGGAAAGCAAATAACTAGAAAGCTGTATTTTAAAATCATGAGTAAAGATACTGATGGGTCCTGGTTTTAATCCAGAAATTCATTATTTAAGGTCCACCAGAGTGTAAGAGACCCAGGTTCAGTTCTCACACTTTCCTGTAAGAATTGGAAGCCATGTCTCTGGCTTTCAAAGGGAGAGCCTGACCTGCAACAAGCATCTAGTGAGCCCTAGAGAAGGAGTGTCATCCTCTCAGACCCTCACAGTCATTCGGTTCGGCTCCATATAAATAGTCATTTGTTAGAGCAAGACTCAGAAATGAAGGATATCCTGTTTAAGTGAGTGAGCTGACCATCATGCTAGGGAAACTCTATTTCTGCTTCAGTAACTATTCCACTACTTTATGGAGAACAGGAGGGGTTGAGAGAATCATGTCACCACCTTGGGCTATAAACTCTGCAATACCTCCTTAGAAAAGATCAGTGTCTTCCAGGAGACAGTCTGATTTTTTTCCCTATAGACCTGGGTTTGGATTACCCAGCAGCCTTAGACAAGCATAGCTCTGGTCACACAACCAAAACGTGGAACAGGAGCTTACTTCAATGTTTGTGGATTGTATGCTGGGAGAGAGAAAGGCCGAGCAGCCTTGTCTCACGTTGCATCTAGTACATGGTCTGTCTCTAGCAAGGTTCGGTTACACCTTATGTTTGTCCTTGCTTGGAACACTTTCTATAAATCACTTTTAACCCTGAATATGAGTCCTATTCTGAGCAAGGTGTTTGTGCAGTTATCTGTTCATCATGCATATGTCTCCTCTCTTTTTGGAGAGCCTACAGAAGGTGAAGTATTTTGTCTAAGACTTAAATACAAAGGGAAGCGAATAAAAAAAGATAAAATGTCTAAATTATTGTCCTTTGCTAAATGCTAGATGTGGTTAGGCTGTAAAAGATTCAGTGAAGACAGTCCCTAATAGATTTTCTGTCAGAATCTGACTGCTGAATTATCCTCTTAGTCCCTTTCACCTTTCACTGAAATGTGGTCAAATAAATTGCTTTTTGACAGCAGATATGGGAATTCACTGCCTGGTTCTCAGTTTACAGGCAACTGGCTGATTTGATTTTCTTTATCCCATTTATTTTATTTCCTTTTTCAGGGAAGGCTGCTTGTCCCCCATCAGCCCAGAGGCATGGCCTCTTGTGCAGTCTTTCATATGCCACAACCGAACGTTCATCCTGGATGGCCATGTGCAGCTGAAGACGAGTCTGCAAACCCAGGAGCGACACCTTTTTCTCTTCACAGACATTCTGGTTGTTGCCAAGTCCAAGTGAGTATGGCCCGTAGCCATAGAGGAATTCCAGGATGCAACATTTTAAGGAAGTATCAGATGTTCTTTGATGTATTGCTTGCATTGTGTAGTCTTCTCTGCTCTGGGAGTGCAGTGTCACAGAAGAGACTCACTGGTGCTCGGCTATGTCTGTTGTGCTACCTTCAACTTGTCATGTTTTAGATAGGGCATCTTCAGTCCCATGGGATGTGCATAACACCACTTGTGGGGTTAGAGGTCTTAACCCTTACCTGGAAGCTGCTTTGGATACACATCAGTGATGAGCAGCTGTATGAAAATAGAGATTGCAGATGGCATTACGGTGTATGTCTCTGCAGTTTGTCCTGTGCATGGGGAAGGGGAAGCGATGCTGGGCAGTCTGGGTAGTGTTCATGTGTAATCAGGCTTGCTGCTGAGCTCTGATTATTCACTCTACCATTCACAATTAAATCACATTTACAAGCTGTGTCTAGCATGCCAGCTTCATGCAGCATTTGTGGTTTAAGGCAGTTTTAGAGGGTGCTTTCACTTGTTGTTATGGGTTATGGGGAAATAATAAAAAATCCTGATGTAGCTTCACTCTCTGTAAGGCACTGTGTTGTGGTTTCACAGGGTGGGCAATCTCAGTATGAATCCTGGGCTTTTGCAATGTGTCATTTCGCTTAAGCAATTGTTTCAGGGGCTTCTGGGAAAAGCCAGAAGAAATCTGTGTTTTCTGTAGAAATCTGAGCCGTGTCTGTTTGAATCACACATGGTAAACATAACCCTCCCAGCTGAACTCCCTCACTTGATGTGGTGTGACAACACAGAGGATGTTTTACACAAAACATGTTCCACTATGGGTGGGTGGTGAACGTAAGGATATTTAGGGGAAATCTTGCTATTCTACCAGCAGTAGCAATAACAACATTGTTACTGTATTGACTTATGTTTGTTGCTTGTTTAGAGTGGAATTCACCTCACCTGATTTCAGCTTTAAAACGTGAACTATTTGCAACTTACCCAGGTTTCTAGGCCCCTCTTACAGTCACTGAGGCAAAACCAGCACCTTAATGCAGCAAACTCACCTGGAGCTGAAAGAGTGTCGATAGTGGGTGAGGAGAGTCAGGTTCTTGGGGGTCTCTCACTCCATACACTGGCTATCCAGCATAGCGTAGCTCCTAAATTGTAGACGACTGAAGTCAGAAGGGGTAAATCCCTCCCACCCTGGTCAGCATGCTGAGCAGAAGCTATGTTACAGCCCCAAGCTGAGCTGCACATTACTGCAGGTTTGACTGGGTCCCAATGGGACTATTTGCATAGGAAAGCACTACTCAGTGTAACTGCACAAAACCCTGGTCCCCAGGGAGTAATAACAGCTCTTACAGCATGTGATTTAATGTGGAGCAGGGACTGCAATGTTTGAGAAAGGTGGAAGAGAACAAATTGTGCTTTTGCATGTGAAAAAGGAAGGGGGGCAAGTCTTTGCTAGAAATGGTAAAAATAGTATTTTAAGTGATATTACTTCATGTATTTTGAAGATCTAATTGGGATGTTCTCTTTACAGCTGCTCTGTCAGCAATTAATGCATCAGAGCTGTCACTAATGAATACTACTTACAGCATTTTTAAAGCTGTCTTACCAGTGTTGGTTCCTAGAAGGAAGACCTGAGCGTGTGTATTGCTATGTGGCCGTGACTGTTGATTGCTATTGACTTTTTAATAGCCTGGTGCAGAGTCAAAGCAGTCAGACCAGGACAGAGTTAATGATGCAGTTGAATCTGACTTAACTACAGAATTATTCCTTGTGAAAGTGCTAAAAATTTGTAATACTCTTTTTGTCTTAAGTAGTTTTTTGGCTTGAGGCATATGAACCCCTACATTATCTTCAGTACAGCTCAGTGCTATGCTCGTGTCAGCTCAGCTGCAGGTAGCCAGTAACTGTACAAAGGGAGCTCATGTATAATTAGTCTTCGTATGATCAGCAAACAAGTTTTTCCTAAAGAGAGCAACAAGTATCTTGTGTCCTCTGAGCTTGATGAGTAAAGTACTGTATAGCACTGAGCTCCTGCTTAAAGGCAGCCAATTGGCATTGCTCCCATGAAAATTCGTGAGGAATAAATCCTCTCCACAACTGGTCCATGTATGACTTTGGACAAGGGGCCTCTAGGTTCATTTTTTGCTACTTTCTAATAATTTCTGAAATGTAGACTGTTATGTTTTCTGATCGTGCATTATACCAGCTTATAAAAAATAAGAATAATACTCACATGTTGTGCTCCTCTGCTGCCCTGTCCTTTGCTGCCTTCATATGGGGATTAAGTCACAAATGAATTGATTGAAAGAGTTTTTCTCACTAAATCAAAGTTATGTATGTAAAATATTATATACTCTTTTCTATATATTGATTAGATTTCTTACAGAGAGCATGTGTTTTTATTTGGCAGAGTAAATACTTCAAGGATGTCAATTCAATTATGAAGGTTTTTTATGTAAATTTTTGTGTGGAAGGCACAGAGAAATGATTTCCTCTTTCTCCTTTGTAATATGCACCTGTGTATATACACATGCCTTTTAAGGTTATTTTCCCAACATGTCTGGACATAGAAATTAATGGTTGAGTGCATACATGGAATTATGGTAGCAGTCTCACAGTAGATCCATTAATGCTTTTGTCAGAGGGTCCTATTAAGGAGATTAGCAAATCCAGTGAGAAGTTAATCTTCCATCTGTTATTGGTTGCAAAGTGTCCAGTTGCAAGCAAAAGGAACTGCAAGTGCCCTGCATGGAGTGCATCAATACCAACACCATTGATGTTCATGATTTTTCTGTTGATTTCAGTGGACTTGAGATCTGCCTGATGTTTACAGTAATGTTTGCTAGGGGACTTCCTTAAAAATATATACAATATTAATTAGATTTTAGTCTGGCCATTTTTAAAACATTCAGTCATGCTACTTCCTTAGTCAGTAATGATATATTAATTTTTAGAGGTAATGCTCTGGCACTTAAGTAGAAAGCCCACTTTTCACAAATACTGAGAACCCATGGATTGCATAAAGGACATGGCAGATAGGGATAAAAATATACTTCAGGCTCTTTAGATGTTAATGAAGGCTATTGCTTCAGTGCCTCTGGAAACCAGGCCACTTGAATACTGATAATAGCTGAAAGCTGTGACTAGGCATGGCAAAAAGGGGAAGAACATACATCAAGCATGATTGGAGAACATCCTTGTGCTTCTGCCAACACCCTGCTGACACCTGCTACTGGCACTGTAGGGATCTGGCTTTACGAACTGTAAATGTTCAAAAAGTGAAACAGCATGTAGAGTGTTCACTGTACTGGGTAATGGGAAAAAAAAGTTAAGGAGAAAGGGAGGGTCAACAGATTGATTCGGTGGCGTAAGACCAGACATCCATTTATTAACATCTACATTAGAATTCACAGCTGTATTTTTTGTAAATCTACGTTTTCACAGTTCATTCTGTGGTCAGTCAGAATACAGTTAGTTTTGTATTCTTGACAGACCTTACTTGTTGCATCATAAACTAATTTTTAACAAGCATGCTGAAACATTCTCCTGTACTTTAAGTTTGTCTTTGATTGGGTAGCAGAACATAATATAGTGAAGAGAGGTGAAATGTTCAGCTGATCTGGAAACACTATGATCTTAGTTTAGCTGAACATGGTGTTTAGCTTTTAGTTTAAAAAATACAGGAACTTCAGATGGTATTTTACAGTATTTTATGACAATCAAATTGAAATGTATCTTTTTACCAGATTTGATATACACTGACAGTCCTTTCTTGCCCAACACTGCGAGCATTGCTGCACACCATCTCGCCGCACATGTTAGTGCAATGTCAGCTGGAAACCTCAGACAGTCAGGGTTCAGCTGACTGCAAGTTCACCTGTGTCCTCTTGAAAGCCACAAGGTTCAAGTACTTTTGTGTTTCCGAGTGTATTAGTTCAGTCTGTTCTAAGTCAAATACCTTGTAAATGAGACTAATCTCAGAGAAGGTAGCCCATGTGTATCAAAGCTCTAGGAAACTGCTTACGTGGCATATTTATTTATAGAGCCCTAATCACCACGGTGCCTGGCACTGTCCCCATCATGTTTGCAACACAGTGGTGAGCTGATATGCTCTTGCTTGCATGTCCCCTCAGTTTCAGGTAGGGAACACTTCCTCCAGCCTTTCCCTGCTGGCCCAGGAGAACCATAGCTCAGGTAATTCCGACTGCAAGGCTTGTAGTGAGCAGCTTTTGCAGTGCTACAGAGCTGCATTGACTTTGAGTTTTTACTTGTTTCTCAAATAGCACTAGTGCTCACCAATCCTACAAAGGAAGGAGACTTATAATGAGAAATTAGGTGGAAGAAAGAGTTGAAATTAAAATATGAAATTGTGTAAATTTGACCTTTATTGTTTAGTAGGATAAAACACAGGAAGGGGCAAATTTTTAAAAAATTGGGGAAATTTTGTATCTTCCTTATAGATGAGTGAATAGTTTGAGAATGCACAAAGTTCTGGCTCGTTCTCCAAGTGATGTGGACCTAAAGCTACTATGCAGCTAGTTCGTGGAGGCTGTATGGTGACCTGTGCTGTAGTTAACACAGATGACAGTTTTCTGCTTGTTCTTTCTTCAGGATTGCTTCATTTGCCCTGACCTAGTTGTCACTACTTAAACTCATCATAGTTTTTGACCCTAGGGCTAAGCAATAGAACTGTATTATAAACTCCTCAATAGCATTAGTCACTGAAAGGAGACTCAAGTGCAAGTGGCAATCTTTGCCTCATGGTGAGATTTGGAGAAGAACTCTAGATATGAATGGAAGTTTTCCCCCAAGAAGGGTGATTCCCAGGGATGCCACAAGCAATCTGTTTATTCCACAAATAAGAGGTCTGTTGATCCCATTCAAATAAGAAATTGATATGTTTTTACATGTAACCCAATAAAACATTGTTTTCTTTAACTGAAGCAGAAGAGTTTCTTCTATCAGCTCCAATGCAAGCTTTACATGTGCCCGAAGGAAGAAAAATCTCTAGTTGTTTAATCTGTCGTGCTATGTTTTCATGTGTGTGACTTACCTATGATTTTCTGCCTGCAGGTCACACTCTCATTTCAAACTAAAGTGCCAAGCACGTCTCTGTGAGATGTGGACAGCATTTTGTACAGAAGAAGTCTGTGAAGGCAGCACAGACCCAGAGAGATCCTTTGTTTTGGGCTGGCCCACCACAAACTGTGTGGCAAATTTCAGGTAAGAATTGAGATATGTTTTTATTTACCAAGTTACTTAAATGTTTTTAGGCTGGCAGGTAATGAGACTATCACAGATTCATTTCAACACCAGTGAATGTGGGGCGCAGCAACTTGCTGATTGTTAAACCAATTCCTTCTACTACTGTGAGCAAGTCACCCTCCACTTCCACCTCATCTTCTGTCTCCCTGCAAATGGGACAATGGTACTTTCTTATAATTTTAAAAATTGAGAAAATATGTAACTTGGCAAAGCACTGTCTGTGCTGCAAACTTGCTTAGTGGAAATTATCTTTTTTTTTTTGGTATAACTTGATGAACACCTTGGCTAATTAATAAGATGAACTACAAATATTAGACAAGCTAATGAAAGGATCAAAGAGACTCTCATAAGACAGTTTTAAACAGGAGAGCATGTATCAGAAATAGCAGGAAACATACAGTGAAATACTGACCTTGTCCTATTTATCTGTTCAATTTAATTGTGCCAGAGAAAATGTCAAAATTACTCTTAAGGCAGAATCTCTGAATTTTAATAGAAAGATTTTTCATCTGTCTTTGCAGCATTGACTGTAGTACACATAAGGGCTGTAGAGGTAATTTCAGTGATTAGGCTAATTTTAGTCTCAGCAGGAGGGCTCTGTCGTCACTTTGGAGGAGGGAGGGCACATCCCCCTGAAATCCCAGCTGCTTAGCCACGGTAATTTGCCTGAGTCTTGGAAAATGCATTTTCTTCTTTATTAACAGAGAGCAAAAGCTGAAGTATCCAGCTTAATTTCTATGTCACATTGTCCTTAGCCAAAGAGAATGCTGTGTACAAACTGCACTCTATTGAGATGGTTGTGCTGTTTATGTTTTTTACACTTAATAGCCCTGAAACAAAGATGAAATTTTCTATTGATTTTCAGTTGAACTCTTGCCAATAAACATGAGCTTTGATCTAGAGACAGTATGTGATCCTTTATAGATATCAGAAAGTAGTTGAATAGGAAAGCAATAGCCTCAATCAAGAAAGAGTCAGAGATTTTATAGCAGTAAAATTATTTCATGTCTGGAGGTACACCAAAAAATCTAAAATGCCATGGGTGAGTCCATAGATGCCTGTCCAACATAACTGAAACAGCCAAAGCAGAGTCATATTTGTAGCATTTACATTTGTAGCATTCCCCTCACAGCATCATTCAGAAGGTTTGTAGTTCCCTAAATGCCTTCTCTGAAAATTTGAAGAACTTGATTTACAAAAGCAGCAGTGGGAATAGCAGTTACTCCATCTGGGACAGGATTTAAATCAAGAAAGTTGAAGCAAAATTAGGTTAGATTCCTTGAACAGTCCTATTATTAGCTACATTTAACTGGACAGCTTTATATCCTTGAAAGGGTATAAATGAGATAAAGATAAATGAGATAAGCCTTAAAATGTCCAAAGTTAAACCCTACTAAGCACAATGGGCTTATGTGTACTTTGTGATGTGCTGACAAAACAACTAATAAATAAGAAGATAATTAGAATAGTGAAAGTGGAAAGAAGTTTGTGTACTTGAGGAAATACCTTTAAACTTTTGAATTAACCTCTTATTTTAAAGTGCCTTCCTCTTCTCTTTGGACACTAGTTTAAGAAGTCAATGCTTTTCCTGCTGAATTCATTGGTAAAGCTTTGAATTCTGTGACAAAAACTGGTAACTGGGGCTTTTGGTCTCCGTGGGCAGGCTTTTCAGTTGACTTTGCAGAGAAGCAGACTTTTCATTCAAATCTGGATAAATCTTTTAGGTTTTGTAGGTATTTATAAAATTCCAGCCAAGAAACAGTCCATTCCACTGTGGTTTGTATGAGGACTATTTTGGTATTAGAATGATGGTTGATTTGTCCCTGCTTTGTTTTAATTTTCAGGTCTGCAGAACAAAAGGAAACATGGCTCTCTTTTTTGCAAAGGTACTTTTTTTGTATGTTCTTTAAAGACATTGAAAAGAGTCCCAGTCTAGACCAGTGGTTCCCAAGCTGTGGTGCCTATGCCATCATGATAGATGAGCTCTTTCCAAGTGCTATTAAGGAAAAATCTTGTCTTCTCCCTGCAGAAGATGGTGCATGCCTTTTATGCATCCATCACTGTGCAAGGAGGGAATTGCTTTCCTTGCTCAGCAGAAAACCAGAGCAATTCCTAATACACATTGCTCCTTCCCAATGCCACTGTTGCTCTAGTTGAGCCTGGAGCTCTTTCCATGGTGATGGCAGCTAAGCAAGCCCAGCTCAGGACCTCTACTCTAACCTGTCTGCTGCTCATGGCCAGCTATATTTTGGTCTTACAGAACATACCCCAAGCTAGAGAGTGTGGTGGGAGGGTTTGTCTAAATAGAGCTGTCTTACGTCATTCGGTGTCTGGACAGAAAGCTATTAGTGATAGTTCTGTTTTCTGGTCACCACTTCTTCTGATTGAGGTTTCTGTCTTGATCTGATTCTTCAGAGTTCCTGGATTGTTTAAATCATTCTTACTGGGATGATTTCCAGTTCACTCTTCTCCTGTTCAGTCCTTTGAACTAGTCTATACTGAGGTAACTGATTCCAGTAGGAGCTTTTAGTGTGGACTGAGGCATCACAATGATGGGTAGTTTTAGCTTGATTTTTTTCTGTTCACTTTCTCTGCTGACTACTCTGATTTCTACAATGAACTTCGATACAGCAGGGCATTACTGGGGATGACAACTGGCATCCCTTCCAGATGCTGCTGCTGGATGCTTTCTTTTCTTTAGAGATCTTTCTACTGCAGTACATCTGCAAACAGCCTGCTTTTTATCCAGTTACTGCTTGATTGCTATTTAAATATGTCTTGCTATTTATATTTGCAATATTAAAAATTTACTTGTTTTGTACTTGTTTTGTCAGTCGAATAAGAGAAGAGAAGGAAAAAGACAATCCTAAAAGGATTCCTGTGACGATAATTGCAAAAGACGTGGGAACTTGTGTATATGTAAGTGCTCTTGAGTTAAATAGGGGTCTAAATCCAAATCACCTATGAGTGCTAGTGACCTGCAAATCCTTTGGATATTGAAAGGGTTCCTTTGGTTTGCAATCTCCTTTAAGGATTCAGTCCCTTGAAAAGACTTGGCATACGCAGCCCTGAAATGTTTGTGCCCTGTGTTTAATACATGACTTCCGTTTTAAAGACAGTGTGGTTGGTAAGAAATAATGGTCCTGGCATACAAACTAAAGACTGTACAGTGTGAAGTCCCAAGAAACACCTCTAGTGGAACTTACGAGTAAGCATCTTCAGAAATACCAGCACAATATACCCTTTTTTTGCTTGTAAATCTTATCTAAACCCACAACTGCCTTCATTCAATTCTGCGAAGCTGCAGCGTCTGTTATTGTTCATAGCGATCTTAAATCAGGAAAGCAGTGTGTAAGAACACCCTGAGATTGCCTTAAGCATGTTTTTCATCAACTAATTGATGCTGGTAAATTTATAGGCAAAGTATAAATAGTAAAAAAGGTCATTCACAGGGTGATTTGCACCTTTTTGGCTAAGTAATTATTAACCAAATTAAAATAAATTCTTGCATGTAGCCAGTTCGATAGGGATACCCTAGCATTCAGTGATAATCCATCCATTCCTTTGCTTCTTCTACATTTTTCTTTTCTTTCTTGTAACATCTGTATTTCAAGCTCAGAACTCCGAGGAGCATGTGCAAGGGAATGAGAAATTTTGACAGAAGTTAGATTTCATTGGAGGTCTTTGCCCAACGGTCAATCTCCACTTAGAATTCTGTATTTGCATAGATGAAAGCATAAAGGAGTCTGCCTTTTTATCAGAAAATAATAATTAAACAATAATATAATTGCGAGGTGGCTAAGATAAAAATTAATAAACAATACCAAAAATTGTGAAGTTCAAATGCAAGACTGCAGATCAAGGTCTGCTCAGGTGTAAAAGTCTATAAATCATACATGCTCTCGGATTGCAGTCTTGTACCAGAGTTTGTTGGGTTTTTTTTAAATGCCTTTTCTCCTTAGCTGTAATTAGCTCATATGCCAGATATGGTCCCCTGATCCTGACAGTCCTAGAAACGACACACTATAGTCTGGATATTATCAGTAATAAAACAGAGGAGGAACAGAGAGAAATTCTGTGATGCAAACAGTTCTTATTGCACTGTGGTTCCTGCTATAGCGGCTGGAGATGCCTAAGAATTATTTTGGTTTTGGACAGTAAGGAAGGCTGAACACAAGGCACAAACCATTTTATTATATTCTAGCCAAGAGCAAAACTTATGCAAATGTGCTGACCTACTCCTGAGAGCCAGATGTCATTGCTTCAGGCAAATGTTAAATTTTTTATGGTATGAGCATTCAGATATGTCCTGAAGCAAGATATACAGTATTCTCACTACTTTCCTTTCATTGCCATGGCAGCTTGTAACCGTCAGGAACCTACACAAATGTACAGCTCAGATCTTTTCTAAATGCAAAATGTCAGGGGGTTGTTTCACCTGAACACCTTATGGCCAGCATAAAATTGATATACTACAGAAGGTATCAGTGTATTGCAAACTATCTTGGGACTGGCAGTGAACATCTACATCGCAGCTCTGCCACCTTCCCTTGTTTGGGCCATCAGATATGCCTAGTAGTTTGTTGCAGTGGGCATACCTTTGTTCTGCCAAGACTTTAGTCTGGCCAGGAACCAGCTGCAATCCAAAAGCTGTGTAGTGCTGTTGGTGGAGCCAAGCCTCTGAAGAGGGCTTAGTAACTTGTGCTTGGTGTGTGGGAGTTGCCTGTTAGCTTGGAAGTGAGACCAGCATGGGTATGATGCTGCAAGCAAAAACCACTCTGGACACATGTTCACCATTTGTTTTTGCCTCTGCAATGTGAAGGCAGTGGTGCTGCCACATTCCAGCAGGGCTGAGGATAGAGTCATTAATCCTGGTGTGTTCGATGCATAAGCGCAATCCATGGAGCTGAGGTACAGAGCATTGCACAGCAGTACTGGAGGAATACTGGTTCCAGGCAGCAGATGCTGAAATCTCACTCTGGAAAGACTGCCCTGTGGAAAGCAGCACTTTCACCAACCAAAGTTTGGCACTCCATGCTGGTCACCATAACTATTTTGAAAATGGTATCTCTGCTGCTCCATGTGTTTCCATACTGCCCATCAGCAGATTCTGGAGGCTGCTGGAGAGGTACCATTTTAATTGGATGAAAGATTACCAAGAGGAAGTGCTTCTGGTACTGAGCCAGATCTAGCTCTGAGAAATCTATATAGAATGTAGCAAAGGTACTAGAGATGAATGGCCTGTTTACAATATTTTCTTGCCAGGGAGAACTTCAGTTGAAAAGGACAGAAATTATTGACAGTTGATATTTCACTGAAAAAACTCACTGAAATGCTTAATTTTTTTCAAAGGAAACTTGTGTGCTTTTAAATTAATCAAACCATTGTGTTCCCCTTATGCAGTGTCTAAAGTGCAGTTAGTAGTCTTGTCTTTTTGCATATTTTAATGTGGAAGTCATGTCCCCAGTAATCATGGCACTCTCTCTTCTGATGGAGCTGCTAGGGAAGCAGGGAGCAAATACAGAAAGTATGTGACAAAGCAGAGGAAATCAAACCTTGATCTCAAACAGCTGGACCTTTATCTATGTAGTATAATTTATTTAATAAGTAAAATTTTAACAGGATATTCTCAATTTTTCCAACAATGAATTATGCAGAGCTACTGCACCTCAGATACTCTTTGCAAATCCAAATTTTTAATGACACTTTCCCCTTCTCCTTTTTTCTGTTCACAGTCAAAAACCCTAAGTGTAACCAATGTTGATACAGCAAACGATGTAATTCTGATGGCCCTGCAGCAACTGGGAATTAATGTAAGTCCTTGCACCAGTTTTAATGAGTCTTTTTTTGCAGTCTCTTATAACAGTCAGATCTTGCCTTGCACTATTTCCAAGTTTTAGAATATGAACATTAATTAAAGCCTTTAAGATAGCAATTCAGAGTTATTGAAGTGCAGCAGAAGAGCCTTCTTAATATATAGACCTCCAGAGATTAACAAGTGCTTTAAAAGTTTTGAGTAGGTCTCTCATCCCTGTAAGGGATCAGTCATGTTTCAAGTTACTTTTAAATCTGTTTTGCTGAAGCCTAAGAGGAGACATCTAGACACAAGAACTGAGAGTTTGGTAGAGCTCCTTTTGCATGCTTCAGTGTGAACAGGAAACCTACTGACTTGTCTGTTAGTTGGTTTCAAAATGTGCAAACATGCATCATCAGCTGTGTCCCCAGATAGCAAGTACAAGCACTGCTCTCAAGTGTCTGAATCAGGTACTTTAAATACCCATGGACCTTTAGAGTTATGTAAGACAAGAATGTAACTAAGCGATTGCACGAAATCTGAATGCACCCAATTTAAGCAATGTCCTGAAACTGTTTTGGAAAAAGGCTTTTACAGGATTTACAGTGATGCAGGGAATCTGAATGCACAGAGTCTGAATGCACCCACTCTGAATCTGAATGCATAAGATCTGAATGCACCCAATTCAAGCAATGTCCTGAAACTGTTTTGGAAGAAGGCTTTTACAGGACTTATGGTAATGCAGGGTAGTACCAAATAAATGCAGCGATCCCTACGATATGAAGTACTGCCTCAGCTGGCTTCCTTTGCTCTAAATCAGACCAGGTAGTGCCTCAGGTGTAACAGTGAATCAATGCCAAGGGCAGAATTCTGGCTCCCTTATTCTGTTTCACAATGTGGCTCCAACCAACACCAGTGATCACATAGAAGATCCTGGATGACAGCTTTTTAACTGGCCTGCCAGTCTGCTGTTTGGGTAATAAGAGTTTTTTAAATGTCTTACTCCTGATGAACGTGTTGATCTCATTGCATAGAATCTGTCAAGTCTTTCCTTACCACAGCCTTGGGTGTGAAGAGTTAAATATGAGCAAAGTGCCACTCTTGTGCTTCCCTGCGGCTTCTGGACATTCACAGCAAAAGTTGGAGTAACCTCAGAATTAGTATTCACTAACATCCATTATCCCTAATTTATACAGGCTTTTAATACAGGGATCTATTCTGCTAGCTTGGCATTTCTCAGGCACAGCAATTTCTGTCTACCCACCTTGTTATTTCTCAGACATCCCATTTCCACCAGGGCTGGGGCTCTGGCCTGAGCTTAGAATCCAGTAGTCTATTCAATTAAGGAAGCTGGAGTTCATGGAGGGGGTTGCAAGGTGAAAAGGATAAGATGTGAGTTAAAATTAGGATTTTAATTGCAGATTGCAAGAAAAATCAGGAGACTATGCTATATTACAACTGCAAGTCTTTATTGTGATGTGCTTCATTTTTACCCATTTTATGGGTGTCATTTGCACTTCCTCATTTTGTGTACAGAAAAAACAGGAAAATGGTAGTATTCAAAGACAATACTTTGAGATGAGCAGGAGGAGGAGCTGGTTAGGTTTCAGCATTGTGTTCTTTTGTATGTATTACAATCAATCCTTTCCTTCTCTTTACATTTTTATTTCAAGTGGAAAAAGAAGGAAAACCATCTGAAAGATGTAAAATCTTGCCTGCAGAATTATTTGCCCAAGTAATGTACTACATTTTTTCACTGCTTCTTTAGAGCATTAGGCCTTTTTTCATTATAGGCATATCATAAGATTAGCAATAAAATCAAACAAGCTAAATAAATTAAGCTGTAGCCTGGATATCAATCAAACACCCAAACCCCTCGTAGGATTGTTCTGACTGGGAGGAAGCTTTGCCTTATGTGAGGTTTTTTATTTATGTCCAGAGAGGACCACTTGAAAGAAGCTTTATGACTTTTCAATGGCAATTATAAAAACTACATTTCACATATTATGTGATTAATGAGGCTATTACTTTGGCTGAGTTCACTCTGGTTTAACACATCAGGGTTTTTTCGTCTGTGGTTTCTCTGGTAAAATGACAACTAGCTCATGCAAAATGGCATTGATCATCTGTTCCAAATTATCAAGTGGGGCAGAAAGAAGGGCCTTGGGTTTCCCAGCTCTGTAATTACACTTTGACTTTTCTGGGACAGTCATATTTATACTGACAAATGGCCTCATAAAGCCCATAAAGGACAGGATTTGCAATCGGGATATGAACAGTTTGCCTCCTGAAAGCCATATTTATTAGCTCTTTCCCTTCCCCTGCTTCCCCTTGATGGCAACAATCCCTTTCACATATATGTGTAAAAGGAAAAGCAAATACCCTTTCCTGTCCTCCTCAGCTGTATTTATTTGCTCCTGGCTGCTTGCCCTGAGGCATCAGAGATGTCTCCAAAGCCTATTTATTTTCCTTCTGCCCCCTGCTAGCTGACTTAACAGCAGTGCTAATATGGGCCAAAAAGCTCTGTCAGTCAGAGAGCAAACTGCAAAGGCTTTATTGGATGTATCAGCATTACACCAGGTACGTGCAGCAAGTAGGAAGAGTCTCAAGAGACTTGGGGACACTGGGTGAAGGTCCAGACAATGCAGGATAGTAGGCAAATTGTTTAAAAGGAGGTAAATAGAGCTAAATAGATACTGTCATGAGGTATTTACCACCTTTGTAGCCAGAAAACTTTTAGATTTTAATTATTCTGATTTAGCAGTATCACTGAAAAGTAATTTAAGGTAAAATAGATCACTTTTAATGCAGTGCATTTATCCACTTGCTATTTCCTTTTGTCCTGAGTGTGGTTTATATTAAATGTCATTCTTTTACTTCTGTTGTCTCACCATCATATCTGAAATAGGTATTATTCTCTTTCTTCAATTAAACTGCAACACTGACTTCTATATTTATGCTAAAGGCAATATTTTGAATTTGCTTTCAAATCAGAGGTTTTACACAGCTTTTCACAAAGATGATCACATTCTTCAGTCTTTTGAAAATTGTCTCCTTTGATGTAAATTTATTCTCTCCACTGTACATTTTAAAGAGGGCTTGGCAGTCTGAAAACACCTTCCAGTGCTCCCAAGCCCTTCCACAGAAAAGGGCTGCTCAAAAGGGCTGACAGCAGCCCTACAGGGAGATTTTGGGGCAACGTTGAATGCCAGGGGCCCCATGGGTGCCATCCTTGCCTTGGCATCATCAGAGTGGGCTCAGGACTTGGGTGAAGGTTCTCCTACCCTGCCTTTAAGCATGGGTCACAGGCTCACAAACCTGAGCTCCTCCTGCTTGAGGGGGATGTAGAAAAGCTGGGGAGATGGTGGAGCAGAATTCTCAGATGTGAGGCTTGGGGGTCCCTGTGTGGCAGAGCACATCCCAGAGAGTGTGATTTCCCTGGTACTCAGGACGGAGCTGAAGGGTGACCTCAGCTCACAGGAACTGCCTGCTGTCTGCCCCATGCCCTGCAGCAGGGCCTCCTCCTCCTCCTCCTTGTGCTGCTTAGCTGTAATCCTTCTGGGGAATCAGACCTGTCTCTCCTCAGCACTGGATGCTGCTAAGTGCTGCAGGGCAGAGTGGGCTGAGACATCCATCCCTCTGCTTCCAGGAGCACTGAAAGAATTGGGGAAAACCTCCCCCTTTACCCTCAGAAATGATGGGCTCCAGCACCTCTCAATGCTCAGAGCTGAGTCCTGGTCACATAACCAGATTGCTCAGGACAGACACAATTCAGAAACTTTGCTGGTTGGTGGCCAACTTAGGCACTGCAAAGTAAATGCTGCTGACAAGGTGCAGATTATCCTTATATTGTGAGAAACCTTACATGAACCTGTCCTTAATGGCTGGCAAACTTATTCTTAATTTTGGTTTTAAAGGGCTCTGAAAAAGATTACAAGCTGTGGGTGATTTCAGGAAGAGAACATGCTCCTTACCCTCTTATTGGTAAGTTCTTGACGTTGTTTTGTTTTTCAATATTCACTCAGCTTTTAGTGCTGAAGGAAGCAAGAAATACAGAGAAGACTGAAATGCAGTTTCCTCTTTTGTTTTTCCTGTTTTTTCTCTTACTTCCCTGTCACACAAGTTTGCCTATTTGGGGAGCTAGTCAGATGCTGATCCTTTGTTTTGAAGAGCTTGTGTCGCTAAGAGGTTGGAAAAGGTCATTTATTTCTGCCCCAGTTTTGCTGCATGAGCCCCAGTCTTTCTGCAGAGTTGGCCTCTCCACTCACCCCCTCCTGGGGGCATCATCCTCCAGGCTGTCCAGCTTTACCATACTTCTTCCTACACCTCCATAGCATTGTTTACTTCCCTCCTCAGTAAAACTCAGCAGAGTTTTGAGAAATGTTCTGTTGTTAACTCAAATTAACTGATTCAAGAAGTCCTTTTCAATCCTCTGTTTTTTGTACTGGCTGACAGCTCCCCTCTGATTAGGAGTGAATCAGTGCTTATTCTCTTTCTAAAATGGTTTTCAAAACATTTTGTCTTCAGGAACCAACCCAAAGCTCAAAAGTGTTTGGATGGAGTGATTTGATTTTGGCCATTGATTCACTAAGAAAAAATCCCTTCCCATTATTAAGAACTTTCCCTGTAGAAGCCCAGCTTTACTTGTGCTATATGAGTTTGCAGATGATTCTAACAAGAAAAACTTATGAATTTTCTGGTTTTACCTCTTGCAGATCTAACCCCAGTAAATCTTAGCATTCCTTCTCAAAGCAGCCTTAGTTACAAATGCTTCGCTGGAGTCAGACAACATGAATATTTATAAAAGGTCTACCTGATGTACCTTATAGGTAGTGCAAACTGTTTAGCCTTTGAAACATACCAGACTTTGGCTTTCTGACCATTATTGTGAATCTTCTTCAGAACAAATCACAGCCACAGCTCTAAACATAGAGCCAGAGAATTCAGAAATGGTAAAGCCTTTCTAATCGACTGACTTTCACTGCAAATTCAAATTACAATTACAAAAGAAGAATCCTTGGAGTATGAAAGTGATGCTGTTCTTGATATTTGTGCAAAGGTTTACTAGATAAGGCCAGCTTTTATCATAGGTAGGCATCAGAAGCAGAGTTTTGACTGTGCCAAAGCTTCATCCTACCTGTAATCTCAAATAACGTCTCTTCCAATCTCAGTGCTCAAGTCTAACTGCTAACTAAAACATCTTAGCACTGCGTCCATATTTAATATATTTCATCTGCCTGGTCTTTAGAGAAGTCCGAAAAACATCTTTCCAGTGGCATTTTTGAAAGCTCCTCCAGAAATGAATTGTGTCTGTGTAGTCCCCAAAGATGCTGGTTAAAGCCAAGCGTAGCTCATTTGCATTAGCCTTGTGATTAACGTTTCCTTCCTGTTTCAGCCTCAGATGAGAACCATAATTGTATCTCGTTTGACTGACTTGGTGGCTGTTTCACTTAACACGGAGAAGGAAGGAAGATCACTTTCACACTGGATTTTTTTTTTGCGTTTTGCATGCTTAGCAAAAATGACTGCTCCCAAAGTCTCATTTCTCTCCAGAATGATACAAGCAATCAATACCTAAACTTTCAGTACTACAAGGAAAGCAGTAGAAATAGTAAACATCTGTATTTTCTGATGGGCTTTTATGTGATACAGCTGCAATAGGTCTGATTTTACTTTTACACCTGCTTAACTACACCAAACACGGTAACTCCCTATCTACCAGTGTATGACTTGTATCTGTGTAAATATAGAGAAAAGTGTCAATTCTTAGATTATGGAGAGAGAAAGTGCTGCAGGCCAGCAAGCAAAATCTGCTCCATCCAGGGCAGATGGAGTTTTGCAAGTCTCCAGTCAATCCAACACAGATTATTATGATTTCTCTTTGAACAGGACATGAATATCCCTTTGGAATTAAAATGAGCCACATTCGCGACGCTATGCCCCATGGATCAAAGCACTGTGCCTGCCCCAGGCAGCTTCAGGAGTCTTTCCTGATGGAGCAGCTGCCCCAGGAGCTGCAGTGCCAGTTTGTGCTGAAGCCAAGCCAAGTGGCCGTGTGCCAGCAGCTGAACGGTAGGTTGCCCCGCTCACCCCAACAACATTCACTCATAGCCTGGCTTCCTCCCTGGCTCTGCTACAGAAAGCAAATGTACCAGCACTGGGGGTAGTGAAAAGTGAAGAGGAGTGTGCAGTTGTACCTTCCAGCTGCACAAAGGATTCTGCAATGTAGCTCTCCCTGATTTCAGTGTGCTGTTGTATATGTGTCATCCTTGTAAGTTACATTTTGACAAGCTGCCTGTCAAATGATTCTTCTAAAACAAGCAAAAGAAAGACAAAATCTCTTACCTGCAATTTTTTGTAAGTCTCTTCTCTCTGCAGCCCTTGCTGTGCTCTGTAGCAAGGCTGAGTGGTTTTACGATTCCAGTGTCAGGGCTTGACTTCGACACAGAATTCCCGTGCAACATTTGGCAGCATCCTTTATCTCAATACGGTACTTAGGGCTGTACACCTACTTCACTGGGACCCTCAAGTGGCAAAGTCTAGACATGTCCTTGAGTACTTAGATGAGGTGAGCAAATAGAACTTCTTTATTTCAGTACTCTGAACAAATTGAAGAAAGTAGTATTTCCTTCTGCCTTTGGCCTTGATGCTGCAAAAATATGAGCACCTGCTCTCTGTTTTGCACTCTGTTGTCAACGACACAATGACTGAGCACTGCTCATGATAAAAGAAATAAGGAGATCTTTACAGGATTGAGACATTACGTCTCGGGCAGGGATACATCCCATGGTGTGTTTTAATTGTGCTTAACACACTGGCATACACAGCTCAATTAGGAACTCTGCCCTACTTCACCACTGATGACTGTATCATAAAAAAATAACATGTACACTGTTACCCTGTGCACTCCCCAGTAGCTAAGATCTCCCACAATATATGAATAGAATCCATTTGTAATGTTTTTAGAAATTAAATATAGTAAACTATACTAGTGTCTATTATAAATTATTCTGAAAATTGATTACATTTTATATATATTAATTTCCTTTCTGCATGCCTTCATCCCCCCCTTCACAGTAATTTGTATCACATATTACTTCATGGCATGTTTCAAGAATGAGGCAATCTAGCAAAGGGGTGTAATTAGGTTTACAGACCCTGCTTTGGCAGCTGATGTTGACTGGCAAGAGAAAATAGAAATGCAAATCAGGCCTGTAGTGTTCTAATGCAGATGTGTTGTCATCGGTGCTGTGCAAGGTGCAGAGGGGCGGTGAGGCTAGCTTGGGGCAGCAGAAGCCGGGGGCAGCCTGCATGTCATGCACAGGGATTGGTCTAAATGGGAGGAAGGCTTTTAGTCCCTTCACCTTTCCTTCTTTCATCAGACAGAACCTCTTAAAGCGGTGTGTAGTCTGACTGCTTGCAAAGCAGGCTGTCTCACATACAGCGCTGTTTGTTGTGCTCCTCCTAACTCCTTCTCACCTATTTCGGTTTTGGAAAATGGCAAAAGGTACCTGTATGCAAGCCAAGGCTATGATCTGACTTTGGGCTCGTCTTCAGATCAGCAAGCCAAAATCTGTGTGTTTGTTTTTGATTAACCACTAGACACACTGCCACATACAGGGCAAGTTTACAGAGAACGGCATCTGTAATCCCACATTTCTCTGCCACATGCTGTGCTATCCTCCCTCCCATCACTTCCCTGCATCGATACCACTATGCTGGACATGCTATGCCTTCTGGAGGCAGCAAGGAGCAGCTGACCAGCTGCACCAGTATGCACCAGGGTTAGGCAGCAGTGTTGGTGTTGACAGGCAGACATGACTGACACTAGGCCGTCATGTCAAATAAGTAGCTGTGTGGTGGTGTAGTTACATCAGCTGTCCTGGCAGGATGGTTAAAAAAAGTACAGAGAATTTAATGTGTGGAAGAACTGGAGTGTTTCTGTCACCTCTCCTGTGTGGCCTTTCAGCATGTAACAGGAATGGTCACCTACCAGTTAAACATAGCAATTAAGTAATGCTCATGAGCACATGTCTAAAGTATTGAAAGAACTGACTGCTGCCAGTGGCTACTCTGTAATCCAAATTATTATTTAATTGTTTGTTAGAGAGCAAAGATTCAACCAATTAGTCTCAGTACAGAAAGGAGGTCTTTGAAAACTGTTGACAGTTAGGGGTTTGATCAGAAAGGATGCTACGCTGTTAGACAGATCTTAAGTTTTGTTTAGAAGTTTCTGAAGAAGTTTTGTTTAGAAGTTTCTTAGTTTCAAGAAGAGGAAATGCCACTTCCATGACTGGGACACTACCTATGAATGGAAATTCCCTTCATGTAAAATATGAGCAGAAGAGATGGCTGCTGTGAGCTCTGAGCAAAGTTTTCCATCAAAGTAGTGTTGATTTTTTTCTGATTCTGGCCTGGAATAATCCACCAGAGCAGTGTTCTGAGGTTTTTGTATGGAAGTACTTCTGCAGAGCAATAATTGGTGACTGTCTCGGCTGAGAGGAGCCTGGGCTTCTCCTTGTATTGCAGCTTTGCACAGGTTCAAGGAAAGGAAGTGTACATCCACGCCTTCTCATCTGCTCTGTAGCTTAAGACTTCTCAAGCCTTTTAAAAAGGGAATATTAAAAGGATGAGTTTTCCTGTTGTTCAGTGAATGTTAGTTTTTTAAGTGACATGGCATTTCATTGCTGTACATCAGTTTTTGGTTTCTGCCCTGGTATGTTGAAGAGCACTGGTTAAGATTTCCTTCCTGTCCCTGGAGAGAGCTGCAGTTAGTTACAATTACCCCTTGCTCACACTGTCAGTTTGAGACTTGGCTTTTAAGAGGGGAGCAAACAGTAAGAGACTAAAAAGAGTTCCTAATTTTAAGACTCCTTTTTTATTCACTTCTACTTTTCCTTGTTATCCAAAATAGCATCTTTTCTTAATTTTTACTTCCACTGAGACCTACAGGACTGACAGAAAAAAACACCAGTATGTATTTGCTGTGTGACTAGAACTCCAAGTGAAGAAAACCTTATTTGTGTGCTAATATCCAGCTCATCTGAAAGAAAAAAAAGTAATTTTGAAAGTTACAGGTTAGTTATGTTCTCCAGAACATGATGTGTCAAGTAAAGCCTTAGATACTGCCAGACTTACATTTCTTGAAGCTTTGGGCTGCTTAAAATGTATATCCTTGTTATTTTTTATGAAAAGAATTTTTCATCAGGCTTTCACATTCATATGTTCACATTTTGAATTAAACTGTAACTTTTCATCCTATAGTGTCTAATGAAAAGATTTCCACCCATTCCCAAAAGGAGCATGATCTGGAATGGAATGATGTATAATGAAAATTACTCTTTGAGCTCAAAAAACAGTTGAAGTAAAGTGTAGGAGAGAATAAAGTATTGGAGAGAAAAACCTGGTATTATGCCACAATCCTTAATTCTGCAAGCCTTGTTTCTGCCCTCCACAACAGCAGAAAGTAAAATGTTTGACCAGGTGGAAGAACCAGCTAATAGAAAAGTGTGTAGGGTAGGCAAGCAACTAAATCAATGCTGATTGGCTTTGAAAACATCTTGAAAAGGAAAAATAATATCAGAATAAGTCTTTCCCAGTTAGCATTTCTATCATAAACAGTCCCCACCTCCTCCCCACTTAGCAGTAGCCCATGCTGTTAAGAAGAGTTTACACTGTCTGTTGTTGAGAAAGGTCATATGAAAAAACCCTTTTTGTATCCCAATACCAGTTTTTCCTTCTCTATATGCAGCAAATAAGAGAATAAGAGCTTCAATTAGTGGTGGTCTTTCGATATCTCATGAAATATGCTAAAATTAGGACAAACAGAGCCCATCAGTGTGTGGGCAGCATGCTGAAATGCCATCTGGAAGGCGTTGATTAAAGGGCAGGCACTGTCCTTGGGCCATGGTCAGCAAATGCTTGGAGTGAGAAGACTAATGATACTCTTGCATTGCAGATAAGAGAGCAAAGGCAGTGGCTTTTCATGGTCTGAAAACATCTCACCACATCAGCTGATTCTCTTGTGTTACTTGTGGGGGGAGTGGGTGCTCTCCTGCATTGCCAGGGACACTAGGATGCCTCTGGTCAGCAAGCCAGGATGGAAACCTTCTTTTCTGAAGAAGGTCTTTGGTTTTGCTCGTGTGGGTGGAAAATGAGTTATTTAGCAGAGTCCAGCTCTATGTGATGTCAGCAAACTGAGGTTTGCCCTCCTGCACTTAGTGGTAAGTGCTGATGTTGTGGTCCAGCAGTGCAGTGCAGATCTTGTATCCTCTTCAGGACATGAGTAAGGCAACACATTCTCCACACACACACACGCATGCACAGATATATTCATGGTGGATTAGGCTTAGCTGGATGCCAAGGAATTGGTTGAGTTCATGACATTTTTTCCTTTGAAACCATAGCAACCACCAAAAACCAAATACTGGAACTAGAACTGAAATGCATTTCTTCTAATAAACACCTTTCTCTTTCCCCAGACTTAAGCCAAAAGTCATTTAAAAGGAAAAGATCTATCATAAATTGGGCTTTTTGGCGTGGCCCAGGCACTCATTTGGACAATGCACCCCTCTCCACAACATCTGCTGCTCCTGGGAAGCTCTTTGGCCTTTTGCTAACAACCATCTGTGAGGATGACAACCTGCCCAAACCCCTGTTGGTGAGTCCCAGGCTCAGAATTGGGTATTAGAGTGGTGGAATTTCTTTGTGTAGTAAATGAGAACATGATTGTTTATGGGACAGTACCCAAGCAAAGAAACCAGAAAGGTTTCCAGAAGGAAACCTCATTTGTGGTTCTCAGCAAGAGCTTCAGTTTTTAACATGTGCTGTGGTCAGGCTTAGTTAATAACAGCTTGAGAAACGTATGTGATCAGCCTGCTGCTCTGGGCTATTTCTTCTTTATAACCCATGCTGTAAGGCTGGTTCCCTAATCCTCACTTACGCAGTGTAAATAAATGCCACGTTCACATACTTTTTAAACCACTCCCAAGAGCTCTATAAAATTCCCAAATCCATAAATATGTCATCTACTGTCCCATATAGACAGCCCACGCATGCATAAAAATGCCACCTGCCCGTAACTAGACAGTTTCAGAGCCTTTCTTGAAGGCATTCCAGGACAGGCAAGCACTCTGAATCCTCGTTTTTGATCCAATAACACCACTGCAAAAACAGGTGGGAATTTGGAGGCTGCAGAAGCATCTTTTCCTTCTGTCTTGAGAGAGCTCTAGTGCTGTGGGTGCTCTCAAAACCATCCTAACAACATGAAAAAGGGTTTCCTAGAGCCCATTCCTAGGCATAATTAAGGCAGATATGTGGCATTTTTGGCCAGGACTGAGGGCTGCCCTGTTGTCGATGCAGCAGTTTAAGTATTTACAGAGTAGGAGTGAGCCCCCTTCATCCTAATAGCCTGACTTTTGGCTGGAAGAATTTGCCAGAACCCCACTGAAATCAGTGGGGTTACACCAGTTTACAGGAAGAGATGTTTTGTCTCCTAAGCTTGTGCTTGATGGGCTGCTTTATCATTGCCTGAATAGTGAATCATACTAGGACTTTTCAGGTCTTTTAATAGTGTGGGTTTGTTATTTTCTTTAGAAGGAGAAGTGTGTATTTTCATAATTTAGATTATTTAAATAAGCCCTCCAGAGACAGACTCTGTAAGAATATGATCACCTGACCCCTCATGCTCTCTGTTTAAGAGATGAGCCAATGCTGCATATCAGAAATTTCTCCAAAACATAAATATTAGTAAACTTTTATCTGAAAAAATCCCCAGAGTTACTAAGAATAGAATCATAGCTTGGTAAACTTCATGCTTTGAATCTTAAACATTGTGTTTATGCCACAAAATATAACTTACTTCTGAATTCATACAGCATCTCTGGAGAATGGAATACTGGGGAACTGTGTGGGATTTACCTACAAGAGAAGGAAAATACCAGGGATGAATTCAGCAGGCGTGTTTAATATCTTCTTCAGAGCTTGCTTTCACAGCTGAAGGGCTCTCTTTTAGCCATGGCCACGCTGAATTGTCTTACACCATTAGCTTCATTCATGTAATTTTGTCTGGGTTTGCTAGTTTAACAGGGGCTTCCGATTTTTATCTTGTGGATATTTTGTTCAAAATATATTTTCAAAGCATTTGTTCATGTGCTAATATCCTGTGGTGTGGAACTCAGCCTGTTTTGTTGGCAGAGTTCTAAATTCCTGCAAAGAAAATGAAAATGCTGACATGAGTCCTGCTGACATGAAGGTGCTTCTCCAAAGCATCTGCACTTAAATGAATTCTCGGCCTTCGATATCTGCAAGAGTGAGAAAGAAACATTAAAGAGGAAAAGTAAAAATAATAGTTTCCATGAGACTTATTTGCACTGCTGTGTGTCAGGAAGACCTACCTTACAGCCCAGACTAGGAAAGTCCCCAAACCCCACTTCTTAGCCATTACTGTTCTATAATTCAGTTTTATGATGATGGGCTCTCCCCAGTGTCCCTTTGCTTGCTGTCTCTTTTGATAACTTGATCCTCAGACCACTGTGTGTATACACATAATCCCAGAGGCTGTCTGCATGTGTTTCTCCTTTGGAAGAAAGAAACATGACAAATTCTGTATCACTTGGAGCAGGCCTGCAAGAGGTGAGCAGCATGTCAGGGAGATGACCTACAGGAGACCGCAGAGAACTAAGCATCTGGCAAATATCATGAACATATTACCTCAGAAGAAGTTTCAGCATTTCCTTTTCTTCTTGTTTTCCTCTCTTATTTAGCAGAAGAAATCAGTCCCTCCTGTTATTTTAAAAGCTAGGCAGGAATCTGCTTGTTTTCCCTTTCCTTTTAAGTATCTCATGTAGTAAGCTGCCCACTTGTTTAATCCTTTGCAGCCTCATTGGCTTTAGGACAGCTGTGAGGCTGAGCTTTAGCCCTCTCTGGGTGACCTCCCAGGAGGGAACACCTTGCCCCAGAGGTGATCTCTCTGACAGCCCTGAGCTGCTTGCAAAGTATGATACCACTCACAAGCAGCAAAGAGAGTAAAAACCTGACTCTGATCTGCTGAAGAAGTGCAGATAGATATTAACAAAGTACTTTTCAGCTTAGATAAAAATCTAATTCCTTTCAGACATCAGTAATGGAACAGAAGTCTATCTCTGGTCAGTGATAATATTGACTACAATGATGAGCAGTGAGGGTCTGATATCTTCATGCAAAGTGGTGTCTGTCTGAGGCCACCATCAGATGCAGAGCTTTGAATTAGGTAGACCCCTCTCCTTTTCCCATACCACAATGTTTATATATTTAAATGACTTGGCTGAAACTTGCACGGGTCCTGGAAGATCATGCAGGAAGCTAGAGCTCAGCAGTGGCAGCACAGTATTTATAAGATTTTCTAAAATGAGAACCCCAGATCACAGCTTTGCTGTGCAGTTTGGCATGGTTTGGAGGGTTAGCCTTGACTTGTGTTTTATTTCTGAGCTTTTTTAGGACTCAGAGGTTTTCAGCTGGGGCAGAAGTGGCAAAACTACATTTTCATGGCACTGGACAATATTTATAAGAAATCCTGTCTGCCTTTTAATTTTTTTTAGGACATGCTTTCTCTCCTTTACCAAGAAGGCCCTTCCACCAAGGGTATTTTCAGACGCTCTGGAAGTGCAAAAACCTTCAAAGAGCTCAAGGAGAAGCTTGATTCAGGCTCTGAAGTGGACCTAGCCTGTGAATCCATATTTGTGACAGCATCTTTGTTTAAGGTATGTGAAGAATGTTCCTTTCTCCCTTTTTGGGTGAGAGCAGCACAGATCCCATGCACAAGCAAGTAGGACTTTTCTCCAGGGATAGGCGTAGAGAGGAATTGGTGGACGGAATTAAGAAGAATGGGCTGGCACAATAATGTTGTGAGAATCTCCAAATGCATTTACCACTGAATTAGGGTGAGGAAAAGGACTAGCCAGCTTGTTTTCCTGCCAGTTTTTCTGAGGTCTCTGTTACAACTTGGTTCTGCTACTCTCTTTATCTCTGCATATGAAATACTAAAAAGGCATGTTTGCAGACCTGTTTCCTTACATGTCAGTAATACCCTACACTACAAACCCTGGTGAGTTTATAGCGTTGCCATAAATATTTGGATTTTTTTTTATGCACTATCTTTTCTCACAATCTTTTATGTAAAAACCAATATTCCGTGTGCAAAAAAGCATCATAGCTTCCCTTACCCTAGCTTGTTTGGAAAGCTATGATTTGGACTTCTTCCTAAGCTGCAACAGTTTCGCTGCCAGTGGTTGAGGTATTAGGAAAGAGGAGTAGTATGACTATTCATGACTAGTTTAAGTACTCCATTATCAAAAGGAATTGATTAGGGGAGAGAAAGCAGAGATGTCTTGCAGTGCTTATAATCTGGACGTATTTGAGCTTGTCAGCTAAGGAGAAGAAACAGGGTCTATGAATGAAGTTAAGGGATAAGTGAAGACAGACATTATACAACATCAAAATAACTGGTCTCACTGCAGATTTTTTAGTTCAGCAATATCAGATGAAGCTTCCAAATACCTCTATTTTGACAGGAAAGGGTAAGGAAAGGGCAAGAAAATATTCACTTTAAGCATAATCTAAAGTACTTCCATATCTCAGATGATTTTCTTCTGGTTTAGTTACTGTGTGTAACAATATGCTTGTCAGCGAGCACTGTTGCACAGATACATCCTCTTCTATCTGCATGTCTTACTCCTACTCCCTCACATGCTCCAGAACAGCTGTTCACGTGTTTTGTTATTCTTTTCTCTTGATAAGGATTTTCTTCGCAACATCCCAGGCAGCATTTTGTCATCCCAGCTGTGTGATAAGTGGGTCTCTGTGCTGGATCAAGGAAATACTGAAGAGAAGATAAAAAGCATACAAAGGTATGCTTATATTATATACTATATAATACTCTTATAATATATACTTACATTCTCTGCATTCTTTTCCTATAAATTTATATCCCAG
Organism: Manacus candei; assembly: GCF_025592945.1. Lineage (NCBI taxonomy): Eukaryota > Metazoa > Chordata > Aves > Passeriformes > Pipridae > Manacus > Manacus candei. Next base: position 37,419,615 of record NW_026138062.1, read on the forward strand.
AATGCGGAATCGCAAATATTCAACTTACAATTAATTTTTTAAAAATAGATGCTAAAAGTCTCCGTGTATATGACAGAACATTCAAACTTATATACTTATATATACTTAAATGATTGTCTGTATGAGACACTTTTATGACTCTTTTGTCCCACTTTTTTGCCTTTTGTGGATACCAGTAAATAAATTAATCGTTTCATGAAGAAAACAAACTTATATGATTTGGAAATATGCTGTCCAGGACCTGAATTTCTTCCTGATATCAAATCCAAAACCACCTGCAGGGAACTTTGGAGTCCTGGATGAAAGGGAAGCTGAAATCAGTTCCTCATATATTTCCCCTGATTCATCTCAAATTTTAGTGACCATTCTGAAGCCAAGATGGAACTGTGTGTAAATGCTGGAGTAGAGTGACAAGGGAAGCCTCTACTCTTGCAGGTGGTATAAAACAGAAAGTAGGCAAAGTTTATGTCACGGGAAGCAGAGCTTGGTACGCTAGCTGACCTCACACATACTTACACACATATATACTCAAGGCAACTAGATGGCATGGAGAGACAGCTGAACTTTTTGGTTAAGTGAATAGTGAATTATCAGGGAGCTCAGGTGAAGTACAGTTTCATGACATACGTTGTACTGGTTCATTAGTTTGACAGAGCATTATTTTAATTATGTGTTATGATGTTTTCTGTTGTTCCAGAAAACTGTTCAGAGACACAGTGAGGGAAAGCAGCTGAGCAACAACATCTCTTTGACACGCTCCTGGCTTTAATTAGTGGACCATGTTACCCTGTTTCTGTAATTCCATTACCTTGACTTGTGTGTATCTATGGAAAATGGTCATTAACTTGAAGAATTACATTTGTGTATTTTTTCAGGTTATTAGAGCAGCTCCCCAGAGCTAATGTTGTTCTCCTACGTTACATCTTTGGAGTGCTGCATGGTATAGAAATGAGATCTGAAGAGAACCAGATGAATGCATTTAATCTGGCTATCTGCATTGCACCTAGCTTGCTCTGGCCTCCTGTTTCCTCCACTCCTGATATAGAAAGTGAATTTATAAAAAAGGTAAGAGACACTTAAGTGTAGTTAAAAAACAAACCAACCTTCTTCCTGTTCAACCACGCTGTTGGTTACAAACATGAAAACAGTCAATACCTCTTCAGATCAGGACTTGTCCTCTTGTCAGGGCTCTAGAAACATTCATCTATCCATTCTCATAATCTGGAAGAGGGGGAGGGAGATCATAAAGCAATACGCAGTGTATTAGTGAAGTGCTTCTCTCATCAAGAAGCTCTGTGTTGTGGTGACCTCTGAACAGGACAGAGTAGAAATGGAGAAGATGCATACAAGGATGTATACCAGGATATTTTATCTGGGCCCAGCAGATTGAGAGAGTAGTTCCTGGCTGCCATCATGGAATACAGTTTGCTCCTGTTCCTCATATGTATGGTGAGCTTGCCCTGAGTGCAATAATAGAAGATCTGACAAGACATCTCTCTCCCGTTGCTTTGTTGCAGATTTCCAGTCTGGTACAGTTCCTCATTGAGAATTGCTGCCGGATTTTTGGAGATGAAATTACCTCCCTCTTTGGAGAAATACTGATGACATGCAGTAGAGAGAACAGCTCAGGTAATACAGATTGATGTTTTGATCTCCTTAAGACAGCTAAACTTATCCACACAAAAGATCAGTCTATTCCAAGAAAAAATGCTGTTCCCTTTTCATGCAGTGTTTCCAGATACTGCTGTTCTCTTTCCTCTGCCCAAAGTATTGGTCGTAAAAACTGATTCAACTTACCAAAGACCTGAGCCATATCACAGAATGCTCTTGCAAAGAATCTCTTGCTCCTACACCAGTCATTTGAGCCACTGTGGTAAAAAAGAGGAAGGGGAAACAAAGAAAAAAAAAAAAAAAAGAGGAAAAAATCTGGAGAAAGCTTCATCTTAAGTCTAGAATTTTTGCCTCAGCCTCCAGAATGTCATGAAGTCAGTGATCAACGATGGTTATAATGCAGCTGTCATTATATTAGGATTGAAAGTGTCTATTCTTCACTATCAAAAGAGAGAGATCTCCATAATTTCAATGGGACATCCAGATTTTGCTTCTAGCACAGAAAAATGATGGAACTGGTGACTGAAATTGTCTGACAGACTAGTTGACAGAACTCTCCAGATTATTCTTAGTGCTCTTTTTCTCTCCAACTTTGTGATAGCATTAAATTTGACTGGAGTTTTGTGTCTCTCCTTAAAGTGTTTCTAAAGCAGCATTTTTTGTAAAATAGATTTTGTCCCAGCTGGCCTATACTCAAAGTGGTAATGGCACTTGCATTGCTATGCCAGACTGACTCAGTGTGCCTGTTCTGAACTCCTCATGCTCCAGGTGAGATTTGATGAAATCCAGTGAAATTTGGCCTACCCCCTCCGCAGGAGTGAAGCACATGGGAACTGCGTCTGCTGCAAATGTGAGATAAGTCAGCTTAGAGTGGCCCGGAGCAAAAGAGATTTAATGTAATTCCAATTATCGCAAATACAGATTAGGACCCAGGTGTGCACTGCTGAGTGGAAATGAGGTGCCTGTTTAAACTGAGACTAAAACTCACTATGTTGCTCTTAAAAATATATTTTCTGGAAGGAAAATTATTTTCTGGAAGACCATGGAAATATGAAGTATGCCCTGTTTTCTTCATTTGTCTAAAAGAAGGAAAGAAAGGTTAAATGTTATTTTCAATATTCAATAATGAAAAGAAAAATTCAATAATTACCCGTTAAATACATGTATGTATGTAAATAATTGTTTACACCTAGATTATCTACTACTAAAGTTCACCACTTAAAAAAACCAAACCAAAACAAACCAAGGAAACCACAACAAAAAAAAAACCCTAACCTTTAATTGTGCCATTATCCTGTATTTCTTGACTGAACTGCAGCTTAGCACTCACTTGATCTTTTCCATTTCAAAGTCAGATAGTAATTTTTTCTGAAATTATTGGTATTTCTGCTTGAAGAATCTTTAAAGGGCAAATACTCCTGAAAGTAAAGGATACTTGCCAAAAAAAATAAAAAAAAGGAAGCTGCTTGTCAATAGGGTGGTTCAGTCACTGATGTGTTAACTCTAGATTTTGTCCTTGCAGATGTTGCTTCTCTCCATCAGAATGATTCTTCCTATGACAGCCTGGAAAATGAGGCGAATGATGAAGCTGACTCTTCTTCTAGTGACTGGATTAAAACCCGCGATCAAGATAACCGGAGCAGGGAGTCTGTCTTCACTCTGAGTGATGGTGATTCGGAGCAGACAGAGGTGGATGAAATCCAAAGCGAGACCCGATCAAAGCAGTTGGCAATTTCTGTTGGCATGCACCTGAAGTTTTCATCACAAGAAAACTCACAGAATGAATCTCTGTGCTCCGGCGCACTGGGTTTCTCCTCAGCCGCTACCTCAGGTGCTCTCAAAACTTCCAGGAGACACAGACGCTCCTCCGAGCCTGCAGTTGCCCTCCTCGCCTCCAGTTTTGTCCACACTGATGATGGTCATGAGAAGGCAACACGCAAAGCCAGCTGTGATGTTGTCCTATCTCATGAAGATGAAGACTATCTCTGTCAGCTTCGGTCGTTGCAGATGGAAAGGCAAAAGCTTAGCAATCGGAGCTTGATTATGGGGATTAATGTTGGTAAAAGTGACAACACAAATCAAAATGTTGAAAGGAAAGACCTGTCCCATTGTCTCCTGCCTCCAACACCAGAGGGATTAAATATTTGCTCAGGATTTAGCTGTTCTAGCCAGTCTTCTTCTGGGACATCTCCATCTGTGTCATCAATTTGCTCTCTGGACAGTGCTTTCTCACAGTTTTCAGACCAGACTCTGTTTACCCTAAGTGAAACCTCCTGCCCTTTCGACAGCACTTTTCAATTGCTAAAGAAACACGAAGACGCTACTGCTGCTGCTGCTGTGGCTGGTGACTATTTGGTTACACCCACCAAGGTGCCACCATCTCCACAACCTACTGACGCTGTGGCTGAAAGGGGCTTGGTAGAGCCCAACAGCAGGCCAGCCCCCCTGAAACCTACTGATGGAGTTGATGGCTATTTGATTAAGCCTAAAATTCAGGCGTTGCCTCTGAAAGTCACAGGAAGAGACAGTCTTCACGATCAAAGAGGAAGTCTAGAAAAACATTACAGCAATCCAAAGTTTAAAGAGACTGACCAAAGCTTTTTTGCAGAGGAATATTGATGCTTAAAATAAACACCATAAAGAAAATGCCTTTGGTGTTAATGTGTGTTCATTTTAAGTTTAACATCCAGGTTGTTCAAATTTAATTGAGCAGTCCCCAGACTCACAAGTTTTCTTTTTTTTAGGAAACTGTTTGAGTAATGTTCCGACATAAAGCTTTGCAAGAACATTGTAAGAATAATAAAAATTGCTAAAAAGCAAGCAAACAGAAGTCTCCTGAAAATCCGGAAGGGACCCAGGAGGTAACCAAGGCCAGTGCCCTGTTCTCTGACCCTGCCAGGGCAGCAGGGTGCCTGCTGGGCCTCTCCCCTTGACCACTCGAGTGTTGAGCCTTGAAGATGTGAGTCCCAGTCCTTTGTGCTTTTGATGTAGTGTGCAAAGTCAGCATAGATTCCATAACTGTGGTATTATACTACTGTTCTGAAACTGATAAATATTCCCTTCATTGTCCTCCCAGGAGTAAGTGTATTGTTTTCTGTATGTTTATGTGGTATGTTTGATAGGTGTAGTTATTCCTTTCACACTGCAAAAGAAAGACAAAAGTAAGCTCAAAAATATGTAAAGGGAAATGCAGAAGCTTGTAACTAACACGCTGCAACTCTGTGTGTTTCATTTATTGTGCTTTGTTGGCTGTTCTGTTCATGTTTAAGTTGTGGATATTTTCTTAACATTGCTGTAAATGGCATTATGTATTATTGCAAGCAGAACACACGTAATTTTATTATGCAGCATCTAAAACATAGAATCATAGAATGGTTTGGGTTGGAAGAGACCCTAAAGATCATCTAGTTCCAACCCTGCTGCCATGGGCAGGAACACCTTCCACTGGATCAGGTTTCTCAAAGCCCCATCCAACCTGGCCTTTAATACTTCCAGGGATGGGGCATCCACAGCTTCTTGGGACAACCTGTTCCAGTGCTTCCCCACCCTCATAGGAAAGAATTTTTTCCTAAGATCTAATCTAAACCTGCCCTCTTTCAATTTAAAACCATTGCCCCGTGTCCTGTCACTGTCTTCCCATATAAAAAAAATAATCTCCCTCTTTTTTATAAGCCCCCTTAAGGTGCTGGAAGGCTGAAGTGAGGTCTTCTGAAGCCGCCTGTTCTTCAGGCTTAACAACCCCAACTCTCTCAGCATTTCCTCATAGAAGAGGTGTTCCTTTCCTCTGAGGTTCTTTGTGGCCCTCTTGTGGACACCTCTAACTGGTCCATGTCTTTCCCGTGCTGGGGACCCCAGAGTTGGATGCAGCACTCCAGCTGGAGTCTCACCAGAGCAAAGTAGAGGCAGAATCCCCTCCCTTGCCCTGCTGGCCACACTGCTTTTGATGCAGCCCAGGATATAACTGGCTTTCTGGGCTGAGAGTGCACATCGTCACCTCATGTCCAGCCTTTCATCCACCAGCACCCCCAGGGTCTTCTCCACAGGACTGCTCTCAGGAGTTCTTCTCCCAGTCTGTGCCCATATCTGGGATTGTCCCAACCCAGGGCAAGGTGCAGCACCTTGCACTTAGACTTGTTGAACCTGATGAGATTCCAATGGATCCACTTCTTGAGCTTGTGTGTAGGTCCCTCTGGGTGGCATCCCCGTCCTTCTGTTGTGTCAACTGCACCTCTCAGCATCATGTCATCTGCAATATTGCTGAGGTTGCACTTGATGATCTCACTGTCTGTGTCATACATCATATAATATATTAAAGTGATGCATTATCTAAATGCTTTGAGTTTGTATAATATATCCTGTTAAATTTTGCTATTATATATGTTCTGAATAAAATGTGTATTTTTGTACTTGCAAAAAACTGCTGCTAATTTTACAAGTTCTGTTTTGTTGTTACAGCACTGGTATTGATATGTATATGCATTCAATGCTATCTATTAAATATTATTTGTTATGTCATAAATTCAATTTATATTCTGTGTAATTTTTTTTTTCTGCCAGTTCTACAAGCTATTGCTGAAGCAAAAGTCCCAGTGATGCCACTGCAAATCTTGCGTGAGGAGAGACTGAAGCATTTTTCTTCTGCTTTGGGTGGCATAATGGATACTGCATGCCATCAGCCTGTGGACTTTTGTAAATTATAGTAACAGTCAAGCAAGAATTCCTATCCTTTTTTCTTCATCTAGAGGTAGGAGGGTGCTTTCAGCTTTAACTAAGGGATGCAGTTAACAGTATGGAGGTGAAGAGAGATTTTTTTGGATAATAGATATTACAGTCGGGAGCAAGGAAAGGAGGGGAGCAAGTCACTGGATGAAATCAAGATTTATTCTTTAAATTTAGCAGCGTTATAGAGAAAGCAAGAATGGCAGGGATAAACTAAACACATCTGAATGTGTGTGCATGCATACAGCGCTTCTAAAATTGCATTGATTGTTTCCTTAGCTTTCTGTTTTCAAAAGCCCTCCTCAGCTAAAATTAATACTGGCCGGTACTGGAGTTTCAGATCCTGTTCTGCTTAACTGTGCTGTCCTAAAGGTGCTGATGTTCCTAAGTCACTCACATGTCTGAAAAATGTAAACACTGTCCAGTGCACTAAGCTGCTTCCAAGTATTATCAACATAACAGGCTTTTAGCTCTATATGAAACAGAATGGATACTCTCCAGCTGATGCAGAAGAGGGAGGAAAGTCTGTTAACAAGGTTAGAAATACCTTTGCTTGAAAATACAGAATCAGAAGGCTATTATTTTGGGCTCTAGTCCTGCAAATGTTGTAAGCAGAGCTGCATTAGTGGAGACCCCTGTAATGCAATAAGCCATCATGCGCTTAGAACAATACCAGCACGTATAATTGTGTGCAGGCTCAAAGACTTGACTGCAATTTGTTCTTCTTTTTCACATTCAGCTATTTTAATGAAAACACTACTATGCAGAATCTGATCTGTAATAGTCACCTTCTGAAGGTAAAATACTTCGTATGCATTTTGAGACCTGTCATCTAGTAGCCCTACATATGCACCTCCTTCAAAACAAACAAAAAAGATGCTATTTTGAAATAAAACAACTACTCTGCATTTCTTTTTGAAACCGTAAAAAGCATATTGCTGAGCTGCCAAGATTACATCAAGTAGCAAATACTGATTCATTGCAACAATAATAAAGCTTTAGAAAATCTCCAGTCTCTGCAAAATAAATGTTCTGTCCTACAAATTGTATCTTCCAGCAAGTCATTTATCTCTGCTAGTCTGAGGTAAGAGTATATCCAAGTGTGCTTCGATGTGAAACGAATTATGTGTCTGCTTTTGAGCTGTAGCTAATGCTAGAGTGCTTTCAGCTTTAAATATATGGCAAACAAGTTGGATGTAGACCCAGTACAATTTAAAATGCACTTCTTCTTACAAGACATACACCCTGCTGCTGCATGAGGCATGTTCTGTGATGAGCACAAAAAAGAGCACTAATGGAGAAGATCACTGTCTGCAATGCCTCAGTGAAGGAATTAAATGCTGTTAAGATCCAAAATGAATTGTAGTGAATGTTTTCAGAGTGTCAGATGCGACTCTCAACACTGCAGTAAGCAGCAGCTTTAGGTATGTTATCGTTGGGAAGCCAACAATTTAGTGTACAGGGGTCCCAGCTGCTCTCCTCCCCTGGGCAGCCTGGTGGGCTGGAATGGAATCTTGGGTCCAAGTAATATTAAAAATAAAGTTTTGTAACTTTTTTATGTCTTTGCTGATGGCCTCTGTGGTGGGTTACCCTTTCTGGATGCCCACCAAAGCTGTTCTAGCACTCCCCTCCTCAACTGGGCAGGGGAGAGAAATTACAACAAAAGGCTCGTGGGTTGAGATAACACCAGGGAGAGATCACTCAGCAAGTACTGCCATGGGCAAAACAGACTCAGCTTGGGGAAATTAGTTTACTACCAAACAAATCAGAGTAGGGTAATGATCAATGAAAACCCAGTTCTTAAAACACCTTCCTCCCATCCCTCCCTTTTTGCTGGGCTCAACTTCAAATTTTCTCTGCCTCCTTCCTGCCAGTGGCACATGGGGACAGGGAATGGGAGCTGTGGTCAGTTCATCACATGTTTTCTGTGCTGCTCCTTCCGCCTCAGAAGGAGGCTCCTCACACTCTTCCCCTGCTTCTGCCTGTGGTCCCTCTCATGGGAGACAGTTCTCCACAGACTTCTCCAATGTGAGTCCTTCCCACAGGCTCCAGTTCTTCATTAACTGCTCCAGAGTGGGTCCCTTCCATGGGTTGCAATCCTTCAGGAACAGGCTGGGTAGGTCCCTTGCAGGGTCACAAGTCCTGTCAGCAAATGGGCCCAGTTTATGTCTGCCTCCATGAACTGCAGTGGCTGCTTTGGAGGAAGTGCCCAAGTTTTAGTGACAAATGGTAGGTGAGATGTTTCCCAAATATTTTCTTCTTTCATGAAGTAGCAAAACCTTGCAGAAAACAATAGAATAAAAAGATGACTGAGTTAAGGAAGAAACATGGCAGTGACTCCTCATCCACTGCTGTCAAGGACACAAAATGAAGCAAACTGAAAAATTACCTTGCTCGTTCAGACATTCTGTCCCACAGGTGTTCATGTCTGCATTGCTAATGATCATCCTGCCTCTGTTTCACAAGTACTAACCATCATTCCTTTCAGATAACTTCAGAGATAATTATAATATAAATTTAGAGCAATTTATTCTCAACCTGCATTGAAAGTCTTTGTCTTTTTTTAGCCCTGGTAAAAGACTTCTGTGCCTGAAATATCACTGTTTGTGTTTGTCAGGGGGTTTTTTGTGTGCTTTTCCAATCTTCTTCATCGAGCTCATAAATGCTATTTCTTCATCCCCGTAAATTTTCTCTCTCCAGAACAGCCCAATCCAGGAAGTGGAAAGACATGTACCATCTAATTCTTGTTTAAGCTAGTTTGTAGAGTTCAAGTGAAATAGATTATAGGTCTGGGTAATGAAGCATGACTTTTAAACTGAAAGTGTCTCTCTACCTATGACTCTAAATCACTGGATTTCTGTTAAGACCTAATGTTCCAGCTCCTTTTTTGTTCTAGGGACATATGTGGTCCCAGGACCTGGTGGTCTACATCTCATTTCCAGCTCTGTTTCTGATCTGCTGTATGACATTTGGCAAAGTTATTTGTCTCCTCTGTTCCTTGTTTTGCATCACTGGTCTTTTCTCTAAATATCTTGGTTTGCTGGGACAGGCTAGTGGTTGCTGGTGTTTGCGCAGCACCCAACAAAGGGTTGGGTACTGGAGGGGGGGGAAATGGACAACTGTGCCGATACAATCCAGGATACCTTCTTGGACACCTGGGCATCCTGCTGGCTCATGTTCAGACACTGTCCACCAGCATTCCCCAGGTCCATTTCCGCTGGGCAGCTTTCCAGCTACATTCCTCTGTGGTGCATCACTTGTAACTGGCCACCAGTTGGATTTAACTCTATTCCCCTCCACTATCTTGGCTCAGACATCCAGCCAGTTTTTCATTCTGTGAAGAATTCACCTGTCCAAGCCATGAGAAGCCACTTTGCTCCAGGAGAATGCTTCAGGAGACAGTGTCAAAGGCTTCTGTCAAAGGCATGTAGCTCATGTCCAGAGGAGAGATAGCAATGTTCATCAAAGCCAGAAAGTTTTGCTAAAAGTAGCTAAGTCAGACAAATAAATAAAATGTTTTGGGACAGATTATAATGATAACCCTGACAACGTCTGAGAAACCAGAAAAGCTATAGTCTTACCCCCAATCTTCAGGTTATCCAATAAGCTTATATATTAGGAACAGAGGCTATGATACATGTTTTTTCTCATTATTTAACATCTCCCCATCTCCCGTGTCCAGAAAACCTGAGTATGCATAAGGAACTAGGCTCAGTGACACCACTGGACATCCTCATGCACTCACAGTGTTTCGAGGAATCATCTAGAGGGAGACTCAAGGCATCACCTACACTAGGTGCTTCTCCTTCATCAAGGGCTAATATGGCAAGAACCTGAGCAAGCAGCTGCAGCTGCATTGAGCCTCCTCCTTGGCATTTGTGCAAGCCCACTTCCCCATGGAAGAGTCCTTTGCTCCTACCAAGTGTAAGAGGCAGTGGAGCCTGATGTCTGCCAGCTAAGCAGAGCCCTACATAAACATCACGGGAAGGGAGCCAGCTTTCTCATTCACAGATGTGCTTTCATGATTTCACTTACTCTCAAGATTAGTTACCAATGTCTCTGTATTGAGGCCACTGTCAAGCTAAACTAATTGACCCACTGGTGTCCAAAGGGGGAGACCCTTTGGTTAAAGGTGTTGAATATTTCTGTTAGGACATGGTTGCCACACAGGACCTAAAGGTTTTGGACATCATTTATGTCTTATAAATATGTACAATGCAGTCTGCAATGATTTTTCCTCGACACTGGGTTTGCTCCAGGCCCTATTTTGTCGGTTTCATTGTGGCTTCACTGCAAATGTCAGCAGTTCCTTGAGGACAAGTACTTGGTAGCTGCTGCCAGTTGCATTAAGTTAAATATTTCAGAATTTAGCCATTCTGTGACCCTACATTGGAGAGGTGTTTTCAGTACAGAAATTGTTTCTCTGCACTTGATTCTCCTATCACAAACTATTTCCATCAACATGCTACAAGCCTACTCTCAGGCGCAGAAGTAATTCTGATGTGACCATTGAAGGCAAGTTCCTCCTTCTCCTCCTCCTGGGTTTGGAGAACATCCATAGGATTCCCTGCTGCCCTGAGGACTGGGATGAGCAGAGGGGGCTGGGTGGTCTACCAGTCCCGATGTCAACCAGGAAGGGAAGGGACAGGACTGTGCTGCCAACGTGCACAGCTGAGGCTACACAATCCCGGCTGAGAGTTTAGACAATGAGCCCTGACAGTAAGGGCTGATGAAGGAAGAGTGACCTGTGACCTGCTGGTGGTTAAAGCTTGATCCCCAGGGATCAGAGTGTGATGCTGCCTGTGAGATCCCAGTCACCCCACCTGCTCCAGGGAGCCCCAGCTCATTCCCTTGGACTGCCAGAGAAATGAGGTCAGCTAGGGGTTCCCCCACCAAGGCACTAGTGGGGCTGCCCCTCCCCAGAAGACCCTGCAGAATGGCAGGGATCAGTGCTTACAGGGGCACAAGACTCAGGGGGCTGGGGGGGAAGTATTTGAGGGCATTGGACAACCTCTTAGAAGGTGTTTTAAGGGGGCTGTAGGAATGTACAGGACTTGTTATGGGATGTTTAGGGTAAGGATCAAAGGCAGGGAAAAGGAGGGATCAAGGTGGACTGGGGAGGAACCCACATGAGAAAACAGGAAAAAGGGGATAAAAAGGGACTGGTCTGGGTGACAAGTGACAGCTGGTCAGTACACACTTCTCTAACTGAGCCCTGTACCACATCACCACAGCCTGCCCTACAGTCTTACTAAATATTTGTATGTAATAACACAATTAATTACTTATTACTACTAATAATTACTCTTACATTCTCTCAGTTAACCTTCTGTGTGGGCACACACTCTATTCTGAGCACCTGTGAGAGACCACCAGCAACCTTCAAGCTGGATGAGTGGACAGCAGCACTTGAGCCCAGTGCTGGCAACTGGAATGGAATCCCAAACCTCAGAGGCTGGAGGGTGCCACTGCCAGCACCTGGGGAAACTGGGGCCTTAGGGAGGCCAGTTCTGGGGCCGACTGAGTAGCTAATGCCAGGTAGCAGAGCCCCATTTTCCATGTGTCAGTACAGATTTCACTAGCAGACACCAATCCTGCAGAGCTGGAGAGGAGCAGTGTCTGTCACCTGTGTTTGTTCACTGTGCAAGCACTGTGTGCAAGGGACTGCTTTACAACAGAGTCAGTGAACAGTTTTGATCAAGAAGGGTGTTTTTAAAAGTCAAATGCCCCATGGATAGCTTGCACAGGGGATGTAGTATAAAATGCTTTGAAAGGACTTAGTGCAGGAGGGGGATGATCTCCACAGATCCAGTCAAAGTCGCCAAGGGATCAGTCACTACCGGCAGCAGGTCAGATGGACCCTGACCTCACAGTAAGCAATAGCAGCTTTGTTAATGCTACTACTTAAATATTTTTATCTGAACAAAATGTTTTATCTAAAGCACCACTGAAAGCACCACTGAAAGTTCCCCTAGCAGAGCTGGGGGCCTGACTTGGTGGGGGTGGCAGGAAGGAGGCGGGGCTGTGCTTAGATGCTTTATTGGCACATCTGATTGGGAAAGGCATGTCTGACACCATGCCCACAAGTGCCTTTGACTTGAGGAACCTGAGGTGCCCAGGCAGCCAAGGAAGTTCATGCTCCAAAGTCACCTTTCCAAGCAGGACTTGATTTCCACAGATGGTTGTCATTGAAATATGCTCTTCATTGCTCAGGCCCATCTGAATACTTCTGTGGCATTGCTATTCCTCTACTAAATATCTAAATACTTGCAGAAATGTGCAGCATCTAAATGATATCATACTTTTCATACAGAGATAGAATGAGGAGTCTGGCAGGTCACCTTCAGCAGAGTGTGTGGGCTTGGTTTTAGCTTAAATGTGTAAATAGTCCCAGAGGAGTGAAATAAGAGTGCTTCTGCACTTAAATTCCTTACTGGACTGGAGCCCATGTGCCTATTTTCTAAATAAATTAAAAACTATACTAGGTGTTCCTGCATTGCTGAAAAAAAAAAGATTCCTATGAAGTTTCCATTTACAATTTAACTTACATTACAGAGATCTATCTATTATTTTATAAAGTAGAGACTTCAAAAGTACTCTTTCATTGTGTAAGAAATAATAAAAAGTATTCAATATTTATGCATTTTGCCTAGTTTTAATTTAAAAAAATAATAAAAAAAGAAGAATTTGTCCAATAAAATGTTTGGCAAAGCCAAAGTCTGAATTTCTTGCATTTTTTTTATCTTGGGATATGAGTTTACAGTCCACTTGTCTGAAGTGTGTAAATTCAACAGCATAGTAATTGGTTTATTACACAGAAACTGGAGGTTCCAACTTTACCAAGAATTTTTACTATGTAAATTCTTCACTTTTCTCACATTCATAAAGCTCATAAAAGCCATAATTCTGAAAACACATCTCTGTGAATAAAATTTCATCCCTGCCTCGGGGTGAGGAGACCCACACAATGCAGGTGCAGAGTGGGTCCCATTGTAAAACAGGTTGTTAGTCCAGGCTCATCACTCCAAGGTATTTACAGCCTTAATACAGTCCCCATACTTAGCTTTCTCTTGGGAATGCTTAGGCTCTCATGAAACGACGGGTGCTGTCAAATCTGATTTTCTTCTGTGACTGATGCAGAATCAGGCCCTGAGACCTATTTATTCTAAAAAAAAATTATTTTATTGGAGTATTTTGCAATGAATGGGAGAAGGCGGGAATGGCTGCCAGACTTTCAAATGCAGGGGACAACACCTCTCTGCTCTTCAGGTCTGTATCATCAGCTGGGATATCAAATACCTCCTGAGGAGGGACAGGGAAAGGACAGTCCTCTAGAGTAGGATTGGGACAGAGGTGGTCAGGGACACTTGGAACCTGGATTCGGGTCAGGTTCTCCATCCCACCACAGAAGTTCATTCCTGGGATGGAGAAATCTTGCTATTGTCATCTCTTGAGTATCACATCCTCACTGAACCGAGCCAAGGTGTCTGTGTGCTTTTCTAGGTCCTTGGAGGGCAGATAACACATCAGGTTTGATGCAGGAGGCTGGTTTGCTTTCATTTATTTTCTTCTTGACAAATGTTATTACAAAATATCAGCCCAACTGTTATGAATTCAGCCTGTTTCCTTACTGATTTTGGCTTTTTTTACAGGGGTGTTATTGATGAAAAGGAACTGACAAAAACATGCACCTAAGATTTCTTTTTCTGTCAGTTTAGCTATTTCCAAAGGTAAAAAAATTGCAGAGAATGATCTTTTTAAACAAAATACCAAGCCCTTCTTACAAAGGTGAGTTTACTGTTTAAAAGTAATAAACAGACAAAACAACAACAAAAAACAACAAGTAAAAATTTTTATGCTAAAAAGATAATTTTTAGTCATGCACTCATTTACCATGAGACTTAACCTAGGGCTTTAGTGACACCTTGCCATGTGTGCAGCATTTCAGCTCTTTATTGGGGAATATCCGTTTCCAGTCCAGCTCCTAACATTCCCCGCTGAGAGCTGTCCTTGAGAGGCTCCCCGGTGGTTCTCAGATCTGAATGGTTCATTGCTCAAGAACACAGACAGCACCAAATACTCAAGTAACCAATACTCTTGACAAAATTGCCCAGACCAGCAACTCTTTCTGGAGGTGAGAAGGTGAGGACAGGGCTGTCCCATGCATCTGTTCGGTGATGGGACCATTCATATGGGAAGAACTTCCCTGCAGCTTTGACTCTGCCTCCCTTTTCCCTCCTTGAGGGCAGTTAGTGGGTACATGGGAGAGGAGGGCCATCTCTGCCTCCTTGCACAGTGATGCCTGCACTTTTCTGTGTAAATGAATTAGGTAAAAAGCTTTTTAGGCACACGTCAGCTTTTGGCATCTCAAACCTGCTGGTAGCAGCGAGTTCATGGCTGAGCTCTGCCTGCATAAAAAAGGCATCCTGGGGCTTTGTGTCAGATCTGCCACCTGCAACAAAGTGTTGATGAAGGACCGGCTAAAATCACAACCAAAGTGTCCCCAGGCCCAGGGCATCAAAAAAGCCCTGGGATCAAGATGCTGATAGGCCTGAGCCTATGTACTGCAGGACCTTGTCCTCCTCAAGCAGCTGAGTCACATCCCATCTATTGCTTTCCTGAAGCAATGGAGTTCACACTCACTTTGAGTGACCACATCTCTCCACTTTTCAGTACAGAGCTTTTTGCTAGTTGAGAGTATTGGGGACAGGTTTTAATTTGTCTAAATATCAGGAAGTGGATGTGTTCTATATGTAACATTGAGCCTCATACCAAAATGAGTTCAGAAGGATGTAATCTCAGTTCCTTATTTGTGGATTTACTATATGCAATTGGTCCTAACTGAGGTCTGGGCACTGTGTGAACCACCAGCATGGTGCGTATGAAAAGCTCTATATGCATATGCATGTGTGTGTATTCATCTATGTGGGCAGATGAGGAACATGCTCAGCATTGCTTATTGCTTTCTTTCCCATTCAAAGGTTTACTCAGACCACTAGCAGGACCTGGAGGCTGTCTCCCTCCTCCTGCTGCCTCCCTGACATGTGCACACACACTCTGACAATTAGCAGACAGCACGACGAGCTGTGCACTGTGGGTCGGTTGCCCAAATTGTTGTAAAGACACTGCTGGCTATGGAAAAGGGCATCAAAGAAAGCAGGCTGGGCTCACAGGCTCACAGTGAAAAAAGGACTGTGTTCTTCAGATAATTTATTTGCAATGAATAATTCAGCTAGCTTTTGCTGTGAAGCTGGATTAAATACAGAGCATTAAGCACACTGAGATCCCCACATAAAGAGCGCTATTCACTCCTAGCACAAAGGAATATTATTTACTACCATTAATTAACTTCTACACAAAACCACAGCCATTTCTTTAGGTTCTGAGAAAGAATGGGAGCACAGAGCTGCTATAATGTCCCTTTGGTTTTCTCTCTCTTTGCAGACGCCCATTGGCTGCAGGCTGATCTTGGCTCACTACGACATTTTTGGCAGCATCGTCCTGTGTTGGAGCACAGGCAGGTCGCTTATTACAGCAGGGAGGGATGAACTGAACCCACTGCCCCCTTGCCCTCGTGGCCAGGCTGTGCTGGGGGTCCTGCCCCACGGTGCTGCAGCACTGGGTTAGTGCTGCCTCACAGCCCCATGATGACCCTGGGGCAGCACCCAGGCCTCCCAGTGCTGAGGCAAAAAGCTGGTATATGGTATAAACTGCTTAAGGGATTCAGATTGCTCTTGGTAAAGCCTTGGGAGGCAGAAAGGCATTTGCCTTTGGGAAATGGGTTAAGGGTCTGGATGCTCCATCTATCTAGTGAGAGTGTTTTTTAGATTTAATGAACCTCTGTGCTAATTAGTTCTCTGAAGTCTCTGCTTTGAAATATAAAGCTTTAGGATAAGCAGAAATGCAAATTCTTGGCAATTATCATTACTGCTGCAGCAGTGACTAGAGAGATGCCCTTTGCAAGCAGAAAGGGAGATAGGGGGCTTGTGCTGGGTGGTTACGGAGTTTGTCTTCAGCTGTTACAGTATGCCCTTTGTGGGTGATGCTGTAGGTCAAAAAAAAAAGGCTGGGTGGAGATTTAGATTTTTGGTCCAAACATTTTTCTGTTGGAAGACAAGGACTTTGGTTATATTGAAACATTTCATAAATACACATCCATTTTTTTCATTTTTTCTCTTCAAGAAGTGCTGAAGCCCTGTTCCCTTTATCCATGAAAATCCGCATTTTCTTCTGACATTTTAGATGAAAAAAGGAAAAATTAAATTCTACATCATATCTTGCTTCAATTTATGACATACTTTTTTACAAATGTCAAGAAAAAAGTTAGAAAATCAATATCATAAGTGGAATTAAAGATTCCATTTGATTCCATGTGATTTCCTTCAATTTCTCTTTTTGTTGAGAAGCCTCTAAGGCTTTGCAGCCCTAGCAACCTGCTGGGAAGAGGATGTGGGGTGGCTAAGCAAGGGAGAGAGCTGTCAGCAATCACACAATGCTACACCAACCAGCTCAGTCTGAATCTGGAGATGGGGCCCTGACAAGGGGCAGGACATGGGATGTAAAGTGCCATATTTGACTGAAAAAATATCTGGTTAGGATATATTTGGAGAAAAAGACCTAGCTCCCTGCCCTGAGTCCAAGGTGGTCAGATAGTCCTCCTGTGCTATGATCCAGACAGCTATCCTGCCCTGGATGTCCTACAGCCCCTCATGGCTGAACATGAGCTTCCTGATGTCTTGGAAGCTTCCTGATGTTATAACTCCAGTGTTATCAGGTCCTTATGAATTTAGATTTTCCTATCAGTGTGTAGAGGGGTTTGGCAGGTGAGATACCTTGCCCAAGCATCATTTATTTGAAATGTCCTAGGATGGTAGATGAATCTGCACAGGGATGGAAGATGCCACAGAGGACGTGCAGGGCCCCTGAGCCCCTGGGACAGCACCTGGAGACCAAATAGGGTCAACAGTCTCCAGTATGGCACTAGGCATCTATGGTTTGGCAGCCAGATGCTTACCTGGTGCTTGCTTTAGAGGAGTGGATTCATTCTCTGGACTCCTCTGACCACAGTGACTATATCCCCAGGAGCTACCATGGGAAATCTGCACTTAGCTCACACACACCTGTGTGTACACCCCTAATCCTTGGTGGACACCTGAAGAGCCCCCACCCAGCCTGAATCCCAGACTCACATCCCTTTTATCCTACCATTGTCTGTAAAAGCATTTTCTCAGTTCAAATCTCTAAATGGTCTTGAGGTTCAGAGGCAAGCAGGGAAGGAAAGAACCTTGTGGAGCCCCTTCCCATGCAGACAGCCATGGGCCCTTCCATCTGCTGGTGACAATTCTCCAGCAAAACTAAAAGGTGGTTGTTTGTCCATGCCGTATTTCCACTATTCCCTGTAAGTATGTCATGCTGCTTGGCATCAAACCCAAGATAGAGAGTATCTACTGCCTCCTTCATCTCCTTTTATTGAGGTAATTCTCAGAGTAAGAAAATAACGAGGAGGCAGAATAGACAGACAAGAAGTACTTTTTACAATAGATTTTTCTGAATGAAGTGTTTTGGTTTTTTTCCAGATTTCTATTGCTGTTTGAATTGGGAAAAGTTTGAGCAGGAGAGAGTATCGGTCCTGGCCAGCCCATGTGTGCTTGCAGAGCAGGAGAGCTCCACTGGGCTCAGCCAGGGAGACCTGCTCTGCACCCAGAACCATCATTACTCTCCCTCTCATGGATATTATGGAGACCTTTTCGCCAGAACAGTGGCTCAGGCTTTATTTATTATTTCTCTCTAGTCAAATGAACTCTTCCTCCTTAGTTAGGCCACTGAGAAAATGCTTTTACAATGACCATTAGTGTGCACCCTCAGGAGCCAGTGACATGCTGAACAGCATAATGGAGCAAGAAGAGTGAGAATCTCTCTGTGTCAGAGAAATTAGCTCAGACAAGGAGAGCAAAGCACGCTGATCTCATAATGCTCTGAAACACAAAGGTCAGAGCTCTACATTCAGCATCTTGCTCCAGGAATAATTATTGGAGGAGTCTTTTCTCATTAACCATGAGGGACAAGTGACCACAGCCCAGCTTGGGAGGAGGGGTAGCTCATCTCACACTGAGCACACATGTGCACTGCACCCATGGTTGTCTCCTGGGGTGTTTTCAAGCCCCTCTGTTGTTCCTGCGACCCTGCAAGCTCCCAATAACTTCCTGCTCCAGAGCAAGTGATGTGAGAGGTCCCAGCTCAACTCAGAGTGATGGTCTGGGAGCATAAGGCACCCATCCCAGCGATCACACATATCCCACAGAGTCATAGGGGCTCTCAGGAATAGTGTCCCTTGCCTTAATCTGTGAGCTGGCTCAAGGCAAAGCTGCCTTGCAGCTGAAGGATCTGCAGGACTGGATCCAGCCTGCATTTTTCTTTGAAACTGTACTTACTTTAAAGCAGTTTATTACATAGTTTTGGACTCCAGTGTGACATGACAAAAATGAACACTTCCTCATGCTGTGAGGCTGTGCTCGGACATCAGTGAGGGGGAACTTATGCTAACATGTCTCAGAAATAGGGATGCTGCTTCTTAATAATTCCTTCTTGAGATGGTGCACTATTCCATTTCAAAGCTCCTTTGCTTAGATGTTGTTGAATGGTGTCAAGAAAGACATTTCCGCTGCAAGCTGTACTCAATAGCTTTCCACTCAGGATTATGTACTTTTTAGAGAAGGGAAGGGAGGAAGAACTGGTACTTTACCCAATGTGGTATGGCTGTGTCAGAGGAAACAGCCAGCAGTGGAGGTACAACCACTTACTCCTTTGCCTGCCAGTCCTTGCAACTGCCAAAAGTTTCCTACAGAAAATCTGCACTAGTTTTTGTCTGGAGAGTTCACTGAGGGAATCTCTCTCATAAGCTAAAGAAAAATTGAGCTGCTATTCTTTTAGACCAAGAGCATGTTTCACCCTCAAGGGCTGTCTGTGGGACTCTCTGGAGACCAAATTGTTTCTGTGCTTATTAAATTCTTGGGAAGCAGCTCAGGGGTGCAGGGCCAGCAAGCAGGGAGCTTGGGTGCCCCTATCCTAGCTCTGCTGATTTTGTGGCTGCCAGAATGTCTTAAACCCCTTTTTAAATTAAACCTGGGCAGACACCAGTCAGCTGCCATGTGTAGGACAGAGTTGATGTTCCCCCATGTAGCAGAGAGGTTTTTTCTAACATAGTCCATGGTGACTAGTCATTCACTAAAGGGAAAAGACTTCAGTGATGATGCTTGCATGTAAGACAAGGAGCCATGACTGATGATGGGAGAATCTGGGACTCAGATGTGTGCAGTGACTGAGGGATACAAAGGAGCCAAAGCTGCTGAACGTGCCATGCATTGGAGACCTAAGGAGGACTGTGGGATAACATTTGCATATGTTATTTCCACAGTTTTCAGACCTTCTGGTCATGGTCACCTAAGATTTTCTTCTGAGCCATACTGCACATTTTTTAATGAAAATCCTGCCTAGGGAAGTGCTGTAAACCAGGGGGCTGCCATACATGACAGTCCAAGGGACCATGGTG
Source organism: Manacus candei (assembly GCF_025592945.1). Taxonomy (NCBI): domain Eukaryota; kingdom Metazoa; phylum Chordata; class Aves; order Passeriformes; family Pipridae; genus Manacus; species Manacus candei. Next base: position 37,439,494 of record NW_026138062.1, read on the forward strand.
AGGATATAGGACATGCATGACTTACCCAGGAACAGACTTTAATCAGACTCCCAGTCCTCAGTAGCTGCTTACAACTCCATAATGCTTACTTATTTTGTTCAGGACCAACAAAGAGATAGTTGTGGCCTTAATGTTTAATAAGTAAGCAAGCAAAAAATGCATTTTCTTTAGCTGTGCCTTCATCTGAGAAAAAAATAGGCTCATTGCTGGGAGTTTCCAAACACAGCTGCTGCTTTCTTCTCACTGCTGAACCAGGTCATTTACACACAGATTGAGTGTCAACCTTATGTCTATTTGGGCCTGAATTTGATACTGCTAACTGAAGGAGATGACCCACTCTCCTAAGGCCTGGGTGAGGTTTTATCTATCCAAGAATTAGTGTTGGGTTGGTGCTGAGTTTCCTCTACAGTTGAAGGATTGTCCAGAGGTGTCTTCTCCCACTCTGAGCTGTTCTTCATGATGAATGAGTGCCTTCTTCAACCCCCCCAAAAAGTGCCTTGACCTGCCTGCCAGGTAGATGGAGATACTTCCAAGTTCAGCCAAGTGGTGCTAGGACACTGAGGCTCCCTTGGGGGGACTAAAGTTTCCAAAGCCTAATCCAGAGCAAATTTAAGCCTCTTCTGCTCTCTGTTCACCGTACACTAAGATCAGGTGCCTGCAGAGAGCAACTTAGGGGGTCTGTGCATTGCACATCCCAGAGGCTGCCTGAAGCCAGAGGTGCCTTTAGCAAAAGCACTGCAGCTGTCGCCCACCACATAACCCCTGCCTTGGACTACTGAGGGGGCTCCTGTGTGTGCAGGTGCCCTTTGAACCCCTCAAGCTGCCTAGGGGTGGCCTACTCTTGGTCTTGTAGAGGTAAGAGCAAAATATGGAAGGGTGGAGTGAAATTCACAGGTAGAAACCTGGCACAAAGTAAGGGTCAAGTTTTATCATATTTGTCCTTTCTGTTCCCCCACAAGAGCTCCATTGTCCCACTGAGCTTCTGACACAGGGAACAAGCTGTGATTTTTAAAAGTAATTGCCTGTGGGAGATATTCTATTTTTATCCTTCCCTGTAACAAAAGCTTTCCAATAATGTCCTCACTACTCATCAGCATTACCAACTAAATTCATTTAAATAACACAGTTGCTGTCTTATCCTTTTAACTCCCTGCTTACTTCTTGATATTTGGCCCAATAAGTAAATGCCACATTTCTATTTCCAACACTGTTGTATTTATACACTCAGGGCACCTTCCAAATTTCCTAAGATAGAAAGATTCTCTGTTGTGAAGGGGACTGTCCTAACCCAGAAAACAAGAAAACAGCACACACACAACTCACAAATTGATTGAAAATGCACACTGTAAAAAAGAAGAGATTATGAGTGAATTTGAGCTTCAAATTCCATTTGAACTACGAGGATTAAGCAGAGAGTATGCATTAAGGCACTTGGTTTTATAGTCCCTGATAAAACTGGGATTAGTAAATATTTTGAGCATAGAGTTCCATCAAATATAAGATATAAAACCACCTTAAAACAAACAGAGGCATAGTAAACACCCAGTGAGCAGAAAGATCTGTTGTGAGGTACTTGGCTAGACCTAAGATGACTGTCACCCTTCATCAATACCCCCCCAAAAACAAAAAAACCAACAAGGCACCTGCCCCCAGAAACTACAGGGAAAGAAGTGAACCATAAAGCTCCTCTGATCACCCCTCATCCTTTGTCATATTCACTTTGTCAGAAGGTTTTGGAGAGACTTATATACTTATCTTATGTAGGTACCTTGGTGGTCACAGTTCTGTCAGTGTGTCTGTCCTTGCACTGTCCCTGAGCTGCAGCCTCCCACGAGGGGCTGGGCAAGGCAGGGCAGTGCAGGCAGGGAGGGGGCACACGGCCCGGGGGGGCAGAGGTGCACCATATCAAGCTCCCTACATGCAGACAACTAAAACAGCCCCAGATCCACAAATGGAGAGATTAGAAGTCAACCCTTCAGCAGTGGCAAATGGACCTGAGGGTTTGCACACTCTGAGGTACAGCATAGAAGTTCCTTGCCCATGATGAAGCTGAATCACAAAAAAAATGCTTGGATGAAGGGCCAGGGCCAATTAAAAATGTCTCTAATCCTCCCACTCCAATTTCCCTAATTTCCCAAGACAAATGATAGCATCTGAGTTTTTACATACTTCGTGCAGACTGACAGGGAAACAATAAGACCATCTACCCCCCAGGATCATATGTTTTCTCCTCTTTCTGGGTATATCTTGAAAAATGTTGAATAACTACAACCTAGTTGATGGGTCATACCTTAAAATAACTTTTCTTAGAACCACCTTTTTTCTCCACAACCTCTCTCGCCCTCCAGACACCTCCCAGCCATTCCAATCTCATCAGCAGAAGCAAGACACCTAGTGCTCCACAAACACCTAACGGAGACAGATCTTGCCAAAGAACATGCAAAAAAGGTTGATACAGTTCTACAATGTGTCCTCGTGATAGAAACACCAAAAAACATGGGTGATAGTTGTGTTCAATCAAAATGCCTTTGTGGAAATTATTTGAGTAAAAACTAAATGACCATTAGTGACTAAAACTGACTAACTGGGAGAGCTGATAAAGACCCAGAAGTATCCAGTTACCCACAAAAGATGGTAATTCACAGCACTCCATTTCTGGTTCTCAGCTTCTGATTCTCAAAGGATACAGCCACCTTCCAAAAGTAAAACTTAGAAGAGATATTCATGATTACTTCAGACACTAAATATCATGGACTCTATGAACCTGGTTATTTTTCCAACTGGGTGGTGTCTAACAATTATTATTTCCCCTTCTCAGCCCTGATATCTGAAGAGCTTTTTTCAGACTTTTTTTCATTTGCTAGGAGAACAGTTCTGCCTCCTAAAGCAACATATTCCTGCGGTGGCTACTCCGCTCATGTCAGGGAAGGACACATTGGGTTCACATATATCACACCAGAAGCTCTACACTTAAAATAACCTTTAAACTAACTCTTCAACTGAATCCTTGTTCCTGGGATTTTATTTATAAAAAAGAGAAACAAACCCACTTTTATATCCCAGGATCCTCCAGAGATCTGGTGACAGCGCAACTGGCTGTAGTATAGGTTAACTTTTAGATTTATTGGTACTTGACTCTTTATGAGCAAACACAACTGAGAAGCAGCAATTTGATCTGCACTCAGTTTTCATTGGACTTTTCTCTACAAATTGCCAATGCTGACTGACTTTTCCTGGTAGGTTTCTGACTGACAGCTCCTTTCTTTAAATCCATTCTTAATGTTTTCATCTGTAGTACTTTTTACTGCTCAGCTGCTGAAGCCATCTTGTATCCGGACTCTTCCTGTGAGTACCAAGTCCCCACGGTGGCTCATTCCCTCAGAGGTGCTGGTACTTAGTTGCTGGCTGGGGTTAAACCATAACAAGACGATGTCCAATATGACACTAATTCTCCCTGTTACCCTTCAAACATGTTAAGCATTGTCTAGTGGCCAGCCACCTACCATGGACTCGTAATCACAATAAGCTCTTGGCCAGGAAGATGGGATCCACGCCTCCAGTTCTTTTTGGTTTACTTGTTTACTTCTTAGTTTTTTTAATTGGAAAAAAATTTAATTTTTTTCCCCCTATAGATCATATTGAGAAATTGTCACATGTGCGCAATACTCCTGGTATCATACTCCAGTAAAAAAAGATGTTAATGACAACTGGATACATGTTAATGACAACATGTATCATGAATTATTTAGCATATTAAACCAATGAAGTCTTTGAAAACACACCAACTTTCAATACAATCCATTTCCTCAAAAAATCTGGACAAATTTGGCAATAAACTTACCAGATACACTAGAAATTTTATGCAATAATCTTATCAGATGCACAAAGTTTATGCAGTCGCCTAATCAAGTACACAAGGGGCTCAAGTGGGTGCTCTCTGAAGGCGCCTTTCAACCCAAACCATTCTGAGATTGTCTGACTCCCCAGCCAAATATCTGGGGTTTATAGCCCTCTGTCTGTCATTTTGGAAAACATTACAATGTTAGAAAAGATATTTTAGAGCTTGTGCTATAGTGAGATAATTTCAGTATTCAGATTTGGAAAACATTATGAACAAGCTTACCAGAATTAAATGGTATCATGTGTAAACAAGCAGAATTGATTTTCTGCACATGCCTTTTAAATGAACAGATTTCACTGTAGGAAGAGCAATACAAAAAGAAAAATATTCAAATTTCACACTTTTTTCCAAGAAAAAAAGAATTATTTTATTCAGCATTTATTCAGTTTATTTCACATTTTCAATGAGAAAATAAAAGTGGTAATTGTGAAAATAATGTAGCTTGAAATTCAGTTTGGAAATCAAAAACTTCCGGCCAGGACCTTGAAAAGTTGTCAGCAATGGAGATTTTTGCCAAAAGCCCTAATACCAAGGCTATGAAGTTAGAAAAAGAGCGCTTTGACATTACAGATGGCATCAGAGCCATGAATACACCTGGGAGAAAATGGAGAAGCATGCCCCAGATTTCTGCTGCTTTATCTCTTCAGAAGCAAGTATGATAACGTTTTTAAGGAGCACATCAAAGTGACTAGCACTGGAAGAGAGCCATGCCTGGCAGAGGCAGTGTACAGAGGATGCAGCCCTGGGTGAAGCTGTTCGGACCTGTATTGAGTTTTGTATGTAGTGTTGCTTTGGAGTTTTTGATTTTTTAATTTTTATAGGTTTTAGAAGTAGTTATGTAGTGAATGTAAGTTTTAGAAGTAGTTGTATTACATCCCTTACCCTTTAGCATAGTAGTTACACATATACCCAACCCTATTACCCCAATTCCATATCAATTCCCCTAAATTCCAGTAGCATATTTAGTCTTCTTTTCAAGGTAGGCCTTCATTCTGGTTAAGAACATCTGCCCCCTGGCCTAGACAACAAGATATCACCCAGGACTTTGGAAAGCCTCTAAGGACTTTATGTGCTGTGAAGAAGAAGAAGATGAGGAAGAGAGGGTCCCCAAACGCCCCCAGACTCAATTCCTGAGGGGCGGGGCGGGGGTGGGAGGGGGCAAAGGCCGGGAGATGGACGAATGGGGATTGGTTGGACATCATTATAAAATTATAACGCCTGGGTCAGGGGGTGTGCGCGTGGTTTGTATCTTCATTAAAACCTTCCGTTATCTTACCTCCTCCTTAAATTGCCCCAGAGTTTTTTCTCCCTAAATTTTTTAGGTAACAGTAGTCACTAATTAAATTATCCCTTGCTTTGTGCTCAGCCGTCCAACACAGCTCCAGCACTTTGCAGCAGGAGCTTTGGTGAAAGCCATGCAGCAGAAACGTGAGGTTTTCAGGTGTTGCAGGGCTCTCAGAACATGCCTGATCCACAAATTCATTTTGGTTGTTCCTCTATGGCCTTGTATACCAAGCAAAGTTATGGCAGGGTCAAGCCCTGGGTTCCCCCTACAGCTCCTGGGGAATGGAAGAGGGGCCAGAGGCAGTGCTGAAGCACAAGGATGCAGCGCTGGAGCCAGGAGCTGCTCCTTCACCCCTTCCCTGTTTCCTTTGGTAGGTTCTGGAGGGCTTGTATTCTACCAGAAGGTTACCCTACCAGGATTCCAGGCATCATAGTTACTCAAAAAGTAAGAGAAACCTGAAGAATTTCATTATTACTGAAATGAGCAGAGTTTGCTTTCAATGCAATATTGACTTGTGTGGTATATTTTTGCAGGACACCTGATTTCTGTCTGACAAAGAAACACCATAAAAAGGACATAAACTGAGCCAAAAAAACCCTGAACAGACGTACCCACGGAGTGAGTGGAAGTCATGAGAAGCTGCAGGCAATGGAGTGGGAGGGAAACAGTCAATAAATCAGGAGGTCTCTGGGAGAAGCAGCATAGGAAGTAACAGCAGAGAGGGCTGGAAGCTCAGTGCATGCACCAGTGAGGCCTGGCCAAGTGGTTTATTTTTATTTCTAAATATTCAGCATGCCCTGGAAGGAATATTGTGGTTTTCACTTCTGAAATAGTACTGTGGCTTGTATTAAATATAATTTGTTTCAACATTTTTGCTAAACCAAAACATACCAATCTGTTTGCTTTGGAGAGGTGAGGAGCAAGTGGCAATGATTGGCTAAAGGGTCTTTTTCTTCCCTCAGTGGATTCAGGCCAATTGTTTACAGATTCAGACCTGCTGTCAGAGCAGCATCCACCCAAATTTGCTGCCAGGATTGAACTCCTTAAATAACACAGGTCTCCTTCCAAGCTTGAAGTTTACAGCAAAAGGACCTTCCTTATGATTGCACTCCAGATTTGAAGGGGCAAAAAAATAACATGGTTTGGGAAATAACATCTCATTGCAGAAACCATGAACTACTGCATTGGGCAGTATGTTAGGTGCTGGGGCAGCTGCACTTGCACTGGTTACACTGCAGCTCAAGCTCACCTCAGGCTTGGACCTGATTTTTCACTCACTAAGATTTGGGGAAATTATTTTCCTGGGGAGTAAGAATTTCTGGCACATGACCCTCAGAGGAAGGTTAATGTTACAAAATTCCCATGATCTAGAGCCATTATGGAGGCTGTTCAGCTGGAAGGAAGTGGACATGGATTAAATGTATTATACATGGTGGCTTTATGGTAAACCAGGAGCAGCCCAGTGCTGGGCAGTTGGCAGTACTGATTAAAGCAGTGAAATACCATAGCAAATATCTGGCAGTTACTCTGTACTTTTATTCGAAGAATTAACTCCTGCTCCCCAGTAATTGGTTTTCCCACTTTATTTCTGTGTGCTGCTGTAAAGAAAGGTCTGTGATGCCTTGTGCCTCCTTTAAGCATTTTTACCTCCAAAAGTAAGTACTATGATGGGCAACTCAGAAGCTAGACCTTTCCCATCCTTCTTAGCCAAAGGCAAATACTTGATAAAATGCAAACCAGTAGGGAATAAAGACCAGTGATGAGATATTTAATAAGGTAATTTTTAATGTGAAGCTTGCATTCAGTGCTCAGACACAGGCTGTTAGAGTTGGAAATACATTTTCTGTATACATCACTCAACAGAGGGAGATCTCAGTCTCCTGAACTTCCCTACCAGGACAACATTCACCCTTGGAGCAGCTCTATTCTGCTTCCTCAGACCTCTGCCTCAGAGACTCCTGTGCTGCCCTTCTCCTTGAAGGGCAGGAAACTTTAAGGCAAGAGACATTGTTTTTTCTTCCCCATGCCAGGACAGAATGTGTTTTTCCTAGTTTTCTGACAAAAATCCAATGGCTGCAATGATCATAACAATTATGTTGGAAGAAAAAAAAAAAGCTGATATTTGAAGCAGAGACTCTCCTCCAACCATCCCCTGCTGTGCTTCCTCCTGAGAGTCATCAGTCCCTGGAACTGAACGAGCTTCCCCATCACTCTGAGCTACCATATGCCTTGTCTCTGTGACACCATTTGTTTTCTTTTACAGTTATTTTCATCCATTGTTAAACATTCCTCTGAGATGACACCTTCTACCTTTATCTGCAGCCAAAACCCACTGCTTGCTCTCTGGGTGGTATATGTCTGCCTCTCTCCTGGATCCAAGAAACTGCAGCTGCATCACTGTGATCTTGTGTCAGCTTTCCCTCTCTCTCTTTCTCCCCTCCAGTCAGAGTTTTCTAGGAAGGCAATGCCCTGGTTCTTCCAAACCATTACCAGTAAAGCCTGTGAGCACTCACCAGATCAAAAGCTAATGCTGGCTTACCTATGCAAAGCAGGGCTGTTAGTTGAGGAAGGGTAAAATGAAAACAGGCTGCTAACCCGCCTCTGAACCTGCTCAGATGCGCTTGGATGGAGTAAGTACACCCGACTTATCTGGGTGTTTCTTTGATCCAAAACTGGATCCTTGAGGAGAGCCATTTTTGATCAAACACAGCCTGAAAGAGGAACGCCATCTATGGCCTGGCATTTTCTTCAGTGATAATGGCACACACTTCTCCAAACCCAGAGATTTCAGCCTACCAGCTGCCAGTGGCAGTTTGCCGACAGTGGGAAGAAAATCGATTCAGCCACAGCTGCAACCCAGGTACAGCTGCCACAGGTGCCCGCAGACTTCCCTGGAGTACCTGGAAGAGTTTCCTTACATGGCACCAGCATCCCATGTTGTTATGACTTCTCATGTGTAATGCATCCTCTCTTGCCTGCTGCCATGCTGAAGAAACCAGGAGCACAAATGTCCCATACTGAACAGTGTTAGGTTACATGATTGACAGCTCATTGCCACGAACAGAGGAACCATGACAGGCAGAGGAAACCCCATAACCTCACCAGAGCTGGCTGAGCCTCTGACAGGGCTGTTCCCAGGACTGTCATGGGGATCCAGTAGTCCCACGGCCAATGACAGAGGCTCCCTGTCAGCTCCCAGATGGAGGGTGTTGCCTGCAGGGCTGGGAACTCACGGGACAGATGGCTGGAGCCCTGCTTTCTGTCTGCATTTCACCGATGCCTGTGTGCCTGTGCATCTGTCCGTCTGCAGGACCACATGCTCAGCCTTGCCGCGGGCTGGGCACGGGTACCCGGAGCCGTGGCAGCCCGGCCTGACGCAGCAATAGCTCTTTTTCGCTGTAACACCGAAGCCGAGTTTCTTTCACAGCAATAGGCATCCAAGCCGGCTCCGCAGCAAGCAGCTGCGTCGAGAGTGGTACCTGAGCTGGGCTCACACACACGGCTGCTTTAACATGCTGCGCTGCTCCCGTACGCGAATTTTAATTCCCGCGAGCGCTGTGCTGCAGGGATTTACCACCTGGGATCAGCACCAGCCCAGAGAATTTCTCGCACAGACGTGCTCTTTCCCAGAAATGGGAAAGCTCCGCCGTACCTGAGCAGACCTAAAGAAGGTCGTACCAAGCCTGTTCAAACCCCTTTTTATCCTTTCTCATCTCCAGAAGCTGCGAGGGATGCGCTCTAGTGGCTGCTCAGGGGAGAAGGCCTCGCGCTATGGAAGGGGGGAGGCACAGAGGGGATCACGCTGCCCGGACTAAAGTAGAATGGCACACGGGAGCACACGGGGCGTGTAAATGCTCAGAGTAACGTTTTTACGGCTGGGCTGAGGCCACAGGAGCTTCCAGAACCGTGGAGGGCGGTCCCAAAGATGCTTCGCCAAGCACAGTGAGGCAACAGCTTCAGATGAAGAGTTTGCCCCACTTGCAAATGCTAAATCACTGCTGGCTAGAAATGACTTTTAAAACATTTTTAAATTTGGATTAGTTCACATCAAAAAAACATTTAACTTCATAAAAAAGCAAGTGGGTTAGAAAGTAAACCTCAGGGTTCCTTTTAATGCCTGTTCTTTTATGGACAGACGATGCTTCTTGTTGCTCTCCCGGCAACTCAACAGGGAGAGAAAGAGCACCAAGGCACTGCAGCCCGCAGCAGGACATGGATCTACATGGCCACCCACAGAGACAACAGCCCCTACCACGATGCAGGAAATTCCCATTCCCTTTGTGCATCTTTTCAGATCATTTGAGGAGAAATCATCTAGAGCAGCTGCAGACTCTTCCCAATGTTTTCTACTGTTTGGTATCTCAGTGACAGTTTGAGCACCTCTTCTCCTCCTTTTTTCTCCCGAGCAATGAGGATTTTTCTTTTGTCTCCCCTATCTTTGTATACCACATCCTCCCCCGTGAGGGCAAAACACAGGCTATAGAGAATCCCTCCCTGCCCTAGCCCAGGCCTGTGAGCAGGGCAAGCACTGCCACTTTCACTGCATCTTTTTTGGACACAGTGTTTTCAGCTTGCCTCTAACTGGGATGTAATTTGAGTTTGAACACAGATGCCTTGTATCTCTTGGTGCCTGTAGCCAAAAATGGTGAACTTTTAAGATTTAGTTTTTCTGTCTGAGAAGTCAGAAACTGCCTGGAGAACTTGCCTTTCTCTCTCATGACAGCTTGCAGTCCAGATGATGGGAACTTCCGACATATCGAGATGTAGTGATGCGGCAATGCAAGGCACACCCTTCTTTCCCCTTCAGACATCACACAAACACCAAATGTCACAGAGGTGGGGACTGCTGGCTTGTGCCTGACTGTGGTTTAAGGGGGTGGAGGGAAGGGACATGACCTAGAGCCACAGACAAGCTCCACGCCACTCTTGGGAAGGCAGAAAGATGGTTTTGGCCTGGCTTCCTCACAAACCCAACCAAATCCAAAGGATCTTTTTAACCCCAAGCAACAGAAGACAGTGCAGCCCACTGGTCCCCTAATTCACTGCTTCTGAATTAAAGGTGTTTCAGCCCCAGACTTCAAGCATGTGTTGTAAACTAACAGAAGCAAAGACAACAAAGTAGGTTTTGATGTGCTCATCATTTTTGACGGAGGAGAGACAGAAGAGACCCACTGACTTGATGTTTTAACAGAGAAATGGTTTTAGAAAGCAAGTTACCTGTAATCTTTATTTGGATAAGGAAATAAATATGTATCCAACTAGTTTTGATGGTATAATTGTGTGTCATTGCACAAGAATTCATACTTACACTGGAATGTGCACTATTAACTGTTAAGTTCCACTTTTCACCCAGAAATACATTCAATGGCTTGGAGAAGAAGGAAAAAAATCCATACAAACAAGGTGTGTCAGAAAGAGGTCAAAAATAAGATTTATTTGCAAATCATTTTGACAATAAACTAGTATCTCTGAGCTGTGCATTTTGGGGACTACAAGTCAGTTCCTTTGCCCTCTGAGATTTCCATTTGCATGCAATATGGGATTTCAAAACGAAACTTCAAAGCGTCCTTTTTTGCCTTGCTGTGCTGAGTAATTCCTTCCACAGGCACACTACAGGAGACTCAAAGTCTTTGTAATGAGAAGCTATCACAAGCAACCTTGTCTTAGAAAGAAAACCGTCACATGAGATCTGTTTCACATTTGTTTTACACAGTGTTAAGCACTTCAAGATTCCCACAAGAAGTGCCTGGTGCTGTATGAAAAACACCTCAAACAAGCCAATAAAAAATTCCACCACAAATCCAAAACAAAACCTAAGGCAACCCTAAAACTCACCAAATAGTAATATCTACCCCTAAAACTCACAACTATACTGAAACCTCAAATTTCTTTCTGATGTTAAGAACGCACAGTGCGTCTTGTTACGACCCAAGTCCCCTCTCTTGGAATGTAATGAGCTGTGTCTCATGTAAAAAGAAAGAAAAAAAAGTTGAGATTTAATAATGATGACTACTGTATACAAGTGAGCTCAGTACAAAGGCAATATAAAGTAAGATTTACCTTAGTGCCTGACTGTGTGAATGCAACCTCTAAATTATGGTTAGAGTCACAGCAGCTGAAGAGGAAGACATCTTCAGCATCTTCAGAACATTTCTTCCATTTATGCCCGTGCTTCTCCCTGACCTTGATCTGCCTTTCAAAAAGCCTGGAAATTTCATCTCTGAAGTCACAGTTTGATTTAGATGAGATCACAAGTGTATTCTGAAAACCCTACATGATTAAGTTCTGAACAGACAAGTTACTGCATCTTGCATTAGGGCAAAGCCCAAAGGTAACATATGGAAACAAGGTAACTCAGAGAGGAAATCAAAGAATCTGACCCACATATATTTTCAATACAGTTCTAGAAAATATTAATTTTTTTTAAAAAAGAGGGACCTTTTTTCCTGTTTATGAAGCTCAAAACAATCCCAATATTCCGCACTGTAAAAATAATTTCCCCCCCTCTCCCATATATATGTAATAATACAAGAAAAATGTTCAGATATCATTGTTATCAGTTCAAATAAAGCAATAATGACTGCATTAGATCATTCAAATGTAAATAAACATTGTTTACATAAAAATGTATACAAATATGCCCCAAATATCAAAATTACCTTATAAGGGTAACAACTCTTGGTTGTTCTTTTAAATATTTACGCAAAGTTGGAGAGAATAATAGTCTTAGAGACATTATTTTATTTTGGGCTAGTTTAGAAAGAGTAAAACAATATTCAACTGAAAGTTCTTCATCATCAGTCCACATGTCATCTCACCATGGGTTCTCCCTATACCTTCTGGGGAACCAAGTCCATTTTTCTGGAATAAATATACTTGGTAATTTCATATCAGCCATTACTGAAATGATCCTGAGAGCAAGGCCCAGAAACTAGAAATCTCTTCAAGCTGAGCACCCTAGCTAATATCAGACTGCCTCCTGCATAAGCTCAAAACTGAGAAAGGGATAATGATTTCAGAATAAATCTTACATTGACAAACATTGCCCCCTCCAACATCTTCAGAGAACAGCAAGAATTTATCATGGGTAAATTTGCAAATCCAGTGGTTATGTTCTCCCATTAGACACCTCCAAGACTTCACTCTTCTAAGCCCTGTGTATCCTTCTGTTTCTGGTGTAGTCAAATGTAAAAACTGTTGAGGTTTACTGACATCTGATTTGGGCAACAGTTAAGCTGCAGGTGCCAGCATTCCGCATCAGCCTGCAGAATAATTTCTTCCCAGTAGCTGGTACAGTGCTGTGTTTTGGATTTATTATGAAAATAATGTTGATAACACACTGATGTTTTAGTGTAAACATGGCTTAGCAACAACTAAATCAGGGACTTTTCAGCTCCTCACCCCTCCCCAACAGTGAGTGAGCTGGGGTGCATAAGGAGTGGGGAGGGGACAGAGACAGGACAACTGACCCCAGCTGATCAGAGTGTTGTCCCAGACCAGATGGTGCCATGCTCAAAATATTAAACTGGGGGGAAACAGGGGTCACTGCTCAGGAACTGGTTGGGCATCAGTCAGCAGGTGGTAAGCAACTGCACTGTCCATCACTTGTTTTGTATATTGTAACTCTTTTATCATTATTGTTGTTGTTTTCCCTTCTGTTTCTGTCTTATTAAACTGTCTTTGTATCAACACATGAATTTTACTTTTTTTTTTCCCCCCAACTCTATCCCCCACCCTGCTTTGGGTGGCGGGCAGGCAGTGGTGGGGTGCAAGCAAACAACTGAGTGGTGTTTAGGTGCTTGCTGTGTTAGAGCCATAACATGGTCCCTAGAATTCATGGGTTTAGCAGTATTTTGCAAGACAAAATTTGACACATCTCATTAAGATTCCAAAGTTTGGAAAACTCCTACCCTGAAAGTCCACTATTTGCTGAGGAAGTATCATGTTTACTGAGAACGTGAATTAACTCTGAGCATACCATCTTAAATGACAACACTTCAAAAAGACCCCATGTAGTCTCACAAGTTTTGTTCTCTTACACATCCAGGTCTGAAACCAAGAAATACTAAGAGGTTTTTTTAGGAGAAGTCTTGTAGAAGTGATCCAGTTTCCAAATGTCATTAAATGTTTTGGCAGAATAATTTTATATGAAATCTGTAATACACTTGATAATGTTTATAATCCAATGGTTACTTACAGGAAGTATTATTGCATTTTAAGCGTAAAAATATAAGAGGTTCTATAAAGAAAATTAAAATAGCATTAATCTAATATTGATAGTCATATAAAATAACTCACAATTATGTAAGTTTCCATATTTAATTACACATTTAAAAATAAGTTATAAAAATAATTAAGCTTCTTTAGAAACCCCCAAGGTATTTTCTTTTAGGAGTTTTTACTCATATCTACTGATTGTCTAGCATCAGCAACAGCTTCTGGTACTCGAACAGTCATATCATTCATTGATTTCTTCAAGCAGATTTGGCAGCCTAAACGTGATCTGTAGGGAAATATGACACTGCAGTTAGTTCTAGCCCACCAGACATCTAACAGCATTTACCCCCTTATGCCTCCAACATTCAGCCACCCCAAACACATCATGAACTACAAACAGCCACTCTTGTGCATGGTCTTAATCAAGCCCAGTAGCAAACCACATGCGTCAACACAAGGGTCTGTGTGGCAATAATAATGATTTATGTTCAGTATCAGGGCTCAGCACACTGGAAAGTCACACACCAAGTACTTCCTGCTTACTGAGACAATATGTAATAAGGGTGACCCTTCCATTTTCAGTGGGACACTAACAGGTCAGCCAGGTGCATTTGGCATCTCTGAAGAGAAGAAGGCAAAAAATCTGAATGAAAGCCTCAGAAAAAGCACAGCTTAACCTCCCTAACCAGGGTCCAATGTTTTCAAACTAAAAAGCTCAAGATTGGGTCATTAAACCAGAAAAGTAGGAGTCATTAAACCAGAAAAGACAAGAAACACAGGAAGGAGAAGGATAAAAGGATAAAACACTCAAGGCACTCGAGGAGATGCCATCCTTTTTTTTTCTACCTACCATTCATTCTGAACAAAAAAAAGATGTTGCAAGCAAGCAATTAAAATCAAAGTATTTAATACAATAACAAAATTCTGCAGACATCGGAAGCCGCTTTTATTGCTAGGATATCTTTATTTCAATGTTCATGTCTTTGTACTTAAGTGTAGAATATTGAAAACATCAGCAAGGATGGGCAGTGTTCTGTAGCACCAGTTCCCAGAAAGACACTAGCTAGCTGACAGCCTATTTCAAAAATCTAAAAGTTACCACTCTCCTGTCCACCTCTCCATATGCATTTATCTGCACCTTTTAAGTCCAAACATCACTTCCTATTGCTCAGTAGCACAAGATTCTCATACGTCTTCACCAACAGTTTTTGATACTACCACAGAGCAACACACACTATACACAAACCTTACTCTTCACTGTTTTCCCACATCTTCCACAAACATGCTAATTAAAACCTAGTACTTATCACTTTTAGATCACACTGTTGATCACCTATTATTACCAGACAGTCTAATGCTTCTACCTTATTAAAAGATGATTTTTCTTAATGAATTACTTATCCTTTACAGGGCCTTTGTTCTTATCCTGTTGCAACTCAAGACTTAGTAAAGTTTTTTTAGACCTAAATAAATTTCATGAACTGCAAGATCTTTCTTCGCACTCAGTGAGTTATCTGAAGAACTCCCATACCTGCTTCATTCCTCTACAAAAGCTCTGTTGAATTCTTTCCTTACCCATGGTAGACAGTATAGACTATCTATAGACATCTGACTGAAGTGTCCAGTATGGAACTTCGGTGTATTCTTCAGTTTCGATGATCTTTTAAAAGTTGGGTTGCTGCCTTCCCATACCTTTGCAGGAGAAGTAGTTTTAAACCAACCAATTAAGCCTTGCAGACAGTTCAGAAATGCCAGACTGACTTCCTGTAGAACTCCTGAGTGAATGCTACCTAGCCATTACCATTTGTTACTTATTTATCTGCTGTAATACTTCCATGGACACGTCAGTTTGAGACAAGATCACAGAATACTCCAGGAAGCCTTTTGCAAAGAAACCTTTCAGTGCACGGACATCCCGTAACATCTCTAGAGACAACAATACAAAAGAAACTTTCCTTTTATGTTATCTTTTTCTAAGTGCACCTTCTACATTACCCATCAGCTCTTCATGTAGACAAAGCTTCCTGCTTCTGATAGCTTTGAAACAAAAATATTTTTTCTACTTTTTACAAGCTGTTTCTCAGCTTATTTTTTGCTTCAGCATTCTTCTTACACATTTAACTTGCCAGGGTTTGCATTCCCCTTATCTTACTACTTTTAACCATCTCTACTGTTCTGCAGTTAATCAAAACTATTTAATTTTAACCATTCTAATTAATTCCTCATTTAAAAAAACATGACTTTTATGGCAGTTGCTAGCTGAAACTTTCCCAAATACAGAGTCACTGATAAAAATAAGCTTTTATCCTTGTACCTATGACAGAGCATACAAGTGCATCTCCATTACACAAATCTGTATCAGCACAGGAGCCCAGGTAACCTGCAGTAAATATCAGTCACTTAAAGCTCCACGTTCCAGAAGAGTCATCCTCTCACACATTTGAAAGGTCCCTGGTCAAAGGAAGAACACATGATGCTAGGAACACCTAATAGAAGTACCAAACGTGTTCAGAAAGTCTAAAACTTAATTTGGTATGAAGAACTTAGAGAGAAAATAGAAACATTTAAACAAAGAGCTCTGGCTTTCTACTGTTTTTCAGTTCTTCAGTAAAATCTCCTTGCTTTAAACCTTTAAAAGATGGCCAAAGAAAAAAGATTTTTATTAGACCATTTGCCTTCAGAGCTATTTAGGAATTATTTTGGTCCTGAACCTAAAAATTCAGGAAAATTATGGTAGATGGTAAGGGTGAAGTAAATTCACACTTAATAGGCTTATGATCTTTTCAAAACCAAAAATGGGTTTTTGTGAACAGGAAGAAGAATAAAACAAAAGAAGCTGCAACAAGTATCTCGTAGCTTAACTTCTTTGCCTTTACAACCTCCCATAGAAGTTCAGATTTGTCTGAAGTGAGAATGTGTATTGTTATATAGAAATGATGAGTATGGGATTCCCATTACTGATATAAGGAGATAGATGAATTAATTCAGAGTGCTTCTTTGCAGAGACATAAAAAAACTCTATGCTATACAGGTCAGGTATAAAGCCTCATCATCACTGGAAAGATTCTCAAAAACTTCATTAAGTTGTTCCATTGAAGGATGAAGAAAAGCGCTTAAGAAACCTGGTAAGGCACAGCTGCCTACTGTTCATGGGGGCATGGTTTATGATAAAGGCTACTTGTACACCAGCAGGTAGAACAGCCCACTAGGAATGGGTCTGTGATGAGGATGTGACACCCTAATTACAAGATGTGTGATGGTGGGGGTGATGCAGAACCAAGGGTTACTTTAGACTACCACTAGTCTAATCCTAATGCCTATCAGCAGTAAGAGCACAGTTTAGGATCAGTTTCTCCCAAAAGGGAATCTGGCTTGTGTGCACCAAGAGTACTCTGAGTCAAAGCATGACAAGTAGGTACACGGATATATGGAACACTGTTTGTGCTAGAGAAGGCTTGGAGGAAGGATCTTAACAATGTACATAAATACCAGAGAGGTTGTAGAGTCTCCATCCTTGGAGATATTCAAAAGCCGTCTGGACATGGTCCTGGGCATCGGATCTAGGTGGCCCTGCTTGAGCAGGGGGTTGGGTCAGATGACCTCAAGAGGCCCCCTCCAACCTCAACCCTTCTGTGATTCTGTGAAAAGAAGATCTGACCAAAACCTAAAACACTAATGTTAACACATTCACTAGCTACAGACTAACAGAGACAGTAAACAGAAGGAAAGAGAAACAAGTACAAGAAAATTCACACACAGGACAGCAGCAGCAGAGCTTTTGTCGAAGGAATGGGGTTTTCACTTATACTTTAGTATATAACATTTCTGCACCAGACACCTCTGAAGACAAGTACTGGTAACTGACACTTTTCAGTTACAAAAGCAATACTGACATCTTTTTAGTATGAATTAAGATAGACAATATCTAAACTTAGCAGTCCCCTTTTGTGTAACAGAATCCAGCTACTCATCAAAAGCTGATTAAGGTGCTCCAAGAATATAAGACTGCCCCATCTGCAAACCCTTCTCTCCATTCTTTGATGTAGCGAAGTGCTATGTTGCCTTACGTTTCTGTGAGGCCATATGCCAGGTCCAGCATGTCCATCTCTTCATCAGTAATTGCATCTAGTTTCTCAAATATGTGGTCTTCAAATATTAAATGACAAGTTGAACAGGCTAGTGTTCCTTCACATGCACCTAAGCAACAGAACAAATCAAGGTAACAGAAAATCCAAGTTTCAAACTGCAGCAGAATTTCAGAAGAAATCCTACATATATAAGTGTTTGGCTCATACAAGAAGTCTCCGTTGATTAGTAAAATTAATGTTTTATATATTCTCACATTCATATACCTACTCTGCATTCAACTGTCAATAGTATTTCTACAGTTCCTATAGCATTAAGATTTACTTAAATATTTTAACTAATTTATAGCATTTAACTAATTCCCTTTCCACTTTTTAAAGAAAGATTTTCTACTATAAGAATGTAAAAGCAGACAACACTGTCAATCAACACTACTTGATTTATTTCCAAGGTTGATCCTTATCTCTCTTTTTCCCATGGTTTTGAGAAGGTTTCCTCCAGAAGTTTAACAGAAGATACCTGCTACACCAAAAAAAAAATCCTCAGAAGTACAGGAAGGAGGGAATTTATACTTGGTGCTTCTTCTCACTTAATAGAACACTAATTCACAGCGACAAAAGTAGTCAGGCCAGAGAGATGGTTTTATCTGTGCTAAAGGGGCCTACATGTATTATTATGAGGCAATCCAGTACAAGTCAAGGATCTAATAATTTGCTAGGGTTGAGCAGAACAAGCATCAACAACACCTACATGCTACAGCAATGAGGTCACCACAGGACAGTAAAAGTTTGAAACTAACAAATTTGTCACTGTGTTGGGCTAACACTAAGTTCTTCACATTGCTGAAAAAGAAACATGCAAGTTTAACAGGGCAGGAAAGGCTGAATACTGTGGAGAGTGGGATTGGGGCATACAAACCCCAGGCTCCAATTTAAATTGATAGGAGAGAAGCAGGTAACACATTAGCCAATTATCATCTATTTACTCATTTGCAGGGAAGGCAGAACCGAGAACACAGTGACCCCATCACCTTTGTACTCGTAAGGAAATAAGGGAAGCAAGATTGTAAGCATAACCACTGCTATAGAAAGAAACAGAGGAATTTATCATCAGACAAGAATTACACACAAAAGCACCATGCTGTTACATGCAGTAACAGTATCAACAGCATATATTCAAAGTGAGCACGACACTGTACTAGAATATCTGATTTTTAAAATATATCACATCTTCAAAGACACGTTAAAAAGTAGAGTTCAAATAAAGTGCCAAATACAAAATTTGTCTTGTCAGCAGTCTAAGGATCTTGAACGTTGGGAGGGTGAGGGAAGGAGCGAGAGGGGAAGGAAAGAACTGATCAGTCTCTTTGGACAGTGCAAGGTCTTTCCACAGCTGTAAAGCTAGCAGTCATAAACAAATTGAGTGCAGCCAAATCATTCAAGAGTTTTATCAGCCTTTACACAAAGATATTTTTATTATTATTACTCCACATGGGATGCCCCCTAGTGATAAAAACAAACAGGTAAGATTTATGTTTCACTTTTCCCTCAATTTTTCTCTAAACACAGAACATACATTTTTCCTGCATTATTTCTCTGCCCTAGTATGATGTTTCATTAGCAAGTGGTTATTGAAATGGGACCAGCATATGTTGTAATTAAAGATTGCTACAGTATTCCACATTTTTTTTTCCAGTTTGGCTTCTGATTATCGACAGCATTATTTTTTCCCACTTCACCATAATGTCTTAACATGGTTGATATTTACACAGAGAACATTTACTGTAGGATACAGGCAGACCAGCCATAAGCCTATGAGTCATTTAGTAAGTGATAGATACAGCTAATTAAACCAGTGCATTAGATGTTTTTAAAAATGTCTCTCTTAAGAGACAATTCTTCTTCCCCAGATGTATGCAGCTCTAGATATAAGAGTTGTCTCAGATATTAAGTGTAAGATTTTAAATCATATCACAGATTTCATTACTAGCAGTAAAACTTATTTGCACTTAACACACCTCAGATTTCAAACTGTGCTATAAGTCTGCTTTTTTTTCCTCCAGTTGCTTCCTATTACACATTCAGTCCTGAAAATTGTACTTCCACTTCCTACTGTAGTTCTATTAATTCTCCAGCTCATATTCATATAAATACCTCTCCAGAGGTATTTAATTGTCATTTCCTAATACCACTGCTTTGTATGGGCAGAATCCTACAACTTAAATGGAACTATCTTTGAGCAATGTGGTCTAGTGGAGGGTGTCTATTGGAGGGGGATTGGAACTAAACAAACTTCAAGGTCCCTTCCAACCAAAACCATTTTATGATGCTAACTAAGGAAAGTACAAAAGTTTGAAGAAATAGGGAGAAGTTATAGCTTCCTCCTATTTTGATTTTAAACAGAACTCATACCAAGTTAGAATTTCATGAGGGCTTTGGTGTCTTTTACTCTAATTCTTTAATAAGAATTAAACTTCTTGCTCTTCCCTGCTAACTGACATGGATTTGGTTGTTTATTTGTCTTTGCACTCAAATACTACAACAAACTGTGTTACAAAAAGTCTGATAATAAATGGAGACATTATGGCACTACAGAAGTAACCAGACACTTTTAGAAATACACCAGTTTTGTGCTGCCTCCAGAACCTTTCAGCTCAGAAGAGTCTGCAGATGGCATCTTTCAGATTCCACCTTGACAGCACTCTGTTCACATTCCCCTCCTTTAATATGCAAGCCAAGATCACCTCAAATATTTTTTTTTAAAACTTGAATCAAAATATTCTATGCACCTGCAGGAGAAAAAAAAGAGGAGAAAATCCAAGTAAAGTACAGGTAGGTTTTATATATAAATTCATATTCATTTACGGTTGGACTTGATCTTAATGGTCTTTTCCAACCTAAATGATACTATAGACACTTAGGCATAAACTGGAAAGTAATTTCTAGACACTGAATACAGTTTTCAGTGCATCTACTTACCAAAACCATCTATGTCTAGATTATTATCAACCACAACATCCAGCAGTGAATCCCCAGGTTTTCCCTTGGCTGTCAGTTTGTCACCATCGCGATTTATGAAATGAACAGTTATTTTATCTTCTGAGCTGAAAAAGAAAATTACATACTAGAATTAAAGGATTCTAGACCTTTTTAGAGCTTTAGCATTGATTGAATACTACTAAACTAATAATCACAATCAACTCTAAGAGCTGAGAAATCTAAGTTATTGGCTTTTAAAAGCTGTTACAGGTACAGGCATTTACTGGTGTCGATTGAACAAAGACCATGAAAAATAAAAAAAAAAAAAAAACAAACCTTGGTTTGTGTTTTGTCACTAAAAGCTATAAGGGATCCTGATGTTTTGCCTTTCACCAAAGAGGATCAGAGTTATTTTATTTTAAGCACAATTTTTAACAAATAAAAGAGTTCATTTTAAATGTTTCTCTCCCCACCTTTCTGTGGACTCTTGCTTTGGATTTATGACATTTTTATTGTTCTCATCATTATCATTTAGGATAAATTGTAACTTTCCCCATTTCTGCATAGAGTTTTAGATATTTTACTTTATTAGTTACAAAATTTACTTCTCCTCTCCTGCCAAAACAGGAAATACTCAAAAAACATTCTGCTGTCTTCAAGTACAGATTCTCTTAGGAGTTCGACTTGTAAATATTAATTCTAGTGAAATTCAAAGTTTTTACATGTTTTCAAAGAAAGAAGGTTTTGTATTTTTCTGCTTTGCTTTTCAGACAATTATTTAAGAAAAAACTCTCTTGCAGTGTGCATAAAAATGTCTTAACCTAAAGCTTTTAATATGAAAAAATTGATTTTTTTGCATTCTGTATTATATTATTTCACATGCAAATTAAATGAAGGCTTTAAATATACTAATGAAATACAGTTTGTTCCATTTTAAGCAGACTATTTTTTTTCCCATAGTAAGTGAGCAAAACAAGAAAAACTTATTGGATGGACAGTAAGAAATCTGCCAAGAGATGAGAGATAAAAATAGAACCAAAAGGTAATGCAAAAATTTATGTTTCCATGTGAAATCCATACTTAAGAACCACTTATTATTCTTATGCTTCTTATTACCTGTACTCATTTTTAGTAACTGTGGGCCTTGAGTGATCTAACATATGCAAAATACACAAGCTTGAAAATCAAGTCATCCTCTGTAAAACTAACCTGTAGAGCTGAATATTAAAGCAAAAATCTGAAAGTGGCCATGCTGAAACATCAGTGAACAAATTACTTTTGTAACTAACTGGCTGTAAAAGAAAATGTGTTTTTAGTAACATGAGCCCTAGGTTGTTATGAGAAACAACAAATGTTTGTTGCTGTAGACTTTATATATTTGCCACAACTGTAAGATCAGTTGGCAGCAGTGTGTGCCATGATGATTCATTATGATGTCATGCTCACTTCTTTTCCTATCAGACCTCAGTCCATTCTCCAGAAGGCAGCCACAAGCTATTATTAACAATAAATTAATTCCAAAACTATAATTGATAATGAAGGATTGACCTTGTTGATCTGCAATGCAATTGAAGCACGCACTATAATAAAATTCAGACATCTTAAATATACATCTTTACAAAATGTAATTAATGTTGCACAGTCACCTGTGATATCCACGGACCACCTCCAGCAAACCGTTCTGTGGGGGTTTAAGTTACCACTCTGCTTTTTGTTGTGCTCCTCTGCTATGCTAACACCTCCCACAGCAGAACCAAGGAAACAAGCACCCACTTAGATAAACTAGTACAAAATTCACCACCTCCAGTGGGAGTTTAACACTGGTGGGTTTCGACTGCATCTGGAAAGGGTCACATTCTGAGAGCCAAAGTAAGCCACTGACACTGTAATTTAAAATGGCTTCAAAAAGCCCTTCCAGAGGTCAAAGTACACTCTCCTTTGATGAAATATTTCTGTTAAGATGACAAACACAACCCTGACAAGAGATACAATGAGAGATGTACTTGCATTTCTGGGCATCCTCAGTAAATGGCAAATACTAAATATTTATTCCAATATCCTAAATATACCCTTTACTCTATTATAGGATGAGGTGATCACAAATAACACGGACCAAACAGCAGGATGTGTGTCTGTCCATTAGATCACTGGAACTTTTGTACATGACAAGTTGACTCCCTCCCAGTTTTCAGAACACATTTGAAACTGTCTTCACTCGTGATTACGCTTTAATCTGGTACAACACCACAGTGTCACAAGAACAGTCCTGCCCCCGCTCCTTTGTTCCTTCTCTCTCCAGCACTCACACTGTCATGTGGTAAGCTGGGCCTGGAAAGAAAACTGGCCAAAAGTCGACCCTCATAGGTCAATGGCTACATGGATGTCAGAACTGGCACAGTCAGATCTGACCCTCAGACAAATTTAACACCGGTTTAGAACAGTCGTGTTACTGCAACTTTATGATGCAATGACACAATCCAAGCTTCCCGATCAGATTAAACCAATCTCCTTCTGGTGTAAAAATGTGGGTTTGGCTGATCCCCATTTCAGTCAACTCATTTTGCTAATCTGGACGAAAATTAACCATAAAAACAAAGTAGTCCCCGCTGGACTAGACAGCAAAACTGACAAAAGCGCCACTGCCCACAGCAAAAATGAGGAAACAGCAGTGGAGCAATCTTACATTTGCTTCAGCCAGTTGTGGATCTGCACCATGGCTGTGCTTGCCTGACGGGTGTGGCATGCAGCAAGGGGACAAACAGAAATATCAGTTCTTCACAACTCAGTGGCATTTGTTGAAGACTGATACAGTAATTAATCTTTCCACAGGACCTAAATCCACCCTGATTGATAACTGAAGCTAAATTTCATTTATTTGTGTAACGTTAGATACAGCCTTCTACAGTCTTGCAGGACTGTAGATCTGGTTTTCTGCTATTACCACCTTTACCACTCCTCACATAGCCAAAACGTTTAATTTAGAAAAATCAGTGAGGCTTTATTGAGTGGTGAAAATACTTTCAGAAGAGTGGTGTATGCAATAATCAGACTAGTCAGACATTCAAAACACACTGAGCAAATCTTTTCAATGACTGGGGGATACCATTAAAAAAAATAAAATTCACACCTGCATGAAACAATACTTAGGCTTTATAAATTTCAAGTAACATAGCTTTTGTCTACCCAGACATTGTTTGCATGAAGAAAAACAACCAAGCAAATACCAACATGATGTGAACTAGTCACAGGCAGTTAATGTGAAACATGTGTCAGGCCTATGCAAGTATGAGCAGTCTCAGGATTATCAGGAAGAACAAAACATAGTTTGTGTTATCTGCATGAAGCATAAATATTCCAATTCATTCCCAGATAAACCAGATGAAAAACACAATTAATTTCTTCATATGGTTCCCACAGCACTATCAGCTTTTTTATCAAGCTTCACTGTGATACTCTATATTGAGCATGCTGCAAACACACAGAAGAGCACAAGAGAACTGTAAATGCTGTTCATTGTCTCTCCCGTAAATAAAAAGAGTAAATACTGCAAGAATCCTGACAGCTACCTCTTCCTCCTTAAAAGAAGTATTCTTTTGAATCTCAGATATTACTTCCAAGTTAGGAATCACCTCTTACATTCTTCCAAACAAAACATAAATGTAACAACTGTAGCCTAGTGTTGCACGTGGCAAGACCAACTCTGTTATTTCCAGATCTTTTAATAAACAGCAAATCCAACAGCCCTAAACACCTAAAGAGCTTCACGAATGAAACTATTAAACAGGTCTCAATTAAAACACGAAGTTATAAACCTGAACTAATCTTTAAAGCATGCAATAATTATGCTGTGCACCAAAAACATTGTACAGCTATCCAAACTGGTATAAAAGAATTCTAAAATAGCTCCTGTTCACCCTGAAAAGAAAAGGAAGGGTAACAGATAAAAATGGAACAAAAGAAAAGAGAAAATGGAAATCAAAACATAATGCCTGATGCTTCACTGAAACCCTTAGGAACCTCTGCTCACAAGAATCACTTCAGGTAATGTTTTGTATGATGTTTTCACCCTCTAGACACAAATACAGCTTATTTTACATATACAAACAATGACGTATCTTTTTACTGGAATAACACTGGCTGATTATATAAAGGTCAGGAACTGGGGCTCAAATAATACAATGCCCAGAAAAGGTAGGACTAGAGAAAATAACTCTCACATATATTGAGAAAACAATAATATCCGAAGATTTTCCTTTTCTTCTGATTCACTCAGCCAAGTTATGATATGGAATACATAAACAACACATTTGAAATACTTGCTTGCATAATCTTTTTTGCTGGTGTGCTTGCACAATGAGTGTGAAAAAATTCCATTTGTATTCAGCCTGTTTGTGAAAGACCTGAGAGATTACAGGTCTACATTACTACAGTTACTACTATTACCGCTACATTACTATTAAGTAAGGAAATCTTTTCCCTTCTAAGTATTCTTTTTCCCCCATTTTTACCCTTTTCAATAATTTGAATACCTTTTTAAAAACTGACAGTATTTTACAAAGGCGCTTTTTTTTTATTAAAAATTGCAAATCGGGGACTTCAAAATCAACTGATCATCAGCAGGGTCACTCAGAGAAGAGATGTGACTAGCAACTTACCCATCTCATATGGGAGTCCTAGACTAAAATGTTAAGTTTGTCTCTCCATATGAAAAGTATCTGCTGGAACAAAGTCAAAAAGCACCTACAGGAGAGTTTAAAAGCAAACTATTGAAACAGCTTTGATGGTGAGGGCACTATCCCAACCCTCTTGAAACAGAGCAGGGTACACCCCTGATGCTGGGCAAGTGATTGCAGGTCCTGTTCAGAGTCAAGGAAACTTTTCTGACAACCAATTAAACCAGGTTTTTAAAATTTCTGCATTTTAAATACTGAAAATTTGCTATAGACTATGATCTGTCTTCAAATATAAAAACCACAAGCCAGAAGGCTGTGCACAAACAGTTTTTTACTACATGTCACAAAACTACAGTTAAGGACTGTGGAATATTAAAGCCATACAGATGAAATGCACTTTGAAACACCTATTACATACTGGTGAGGACAGGAGGGGTTCTGCATACTCAGATCACAGAATCAAGTAAAGACGTCTGAGATCATTGAGTCCAACCCGTGACTGAATACCACCATGTCAACTAGATCGTGGCACTGAGTGCCACATCCAGTCTTTCCTTAGAGAAAGATGCAAAAGTGCTCTTCAGCAGTGGAAAACTATACCAAAGGCTGAAGAGACCTTCAGTATTGGGCTCTCTGATATGCGCTGTATTTTTACCACAAGCCTAGTCAGGCTTCCAAAAATGGTGGGGAAAAAAGCAAGCACTGCACTGCACGAATAAGCAATTTTGCTAAGGTCACAACCTTTTAGAGAAGTAGCCTGAGCACCAGGAAGCCTGGTTTACCGTCCCATAACACCACAAGCCATTCCAACGGGGTTCCAGGTCACACCGACCCCGTGCCTCACCCGGGCCGACCCGCAGCCCCAGCACAGTCCTGCGGGGCACAGGAAGGATCTCCGAGAGCGCTCCGGAGTCACCGCTCCGCAGCCGCCGGCGGACGGCGAGGGCAGGAGCGGCCGTGAGGGGCGGCGGGGCCGGGGCCCATCCCGGGTCACCGCGGGAAGGTCACCCCGCGCCAGCCCGGCTCGGGCGGCCCGTGCCACGGGCAGCCGCTGGCCCCGGGTGCCCTCAGCGCCGAGGCCTGGCCCGGCACAGCTCCTCGGGGGAGCTCGCCCGGTGCCTCATGGCCGCGACCCCCTTACCTGAGCACCGCCCGGGCAGAGAGGCTGAGCGGCCGCGCTGCCCTCACAGCAGCGGCGGCGCTGCCGCAGCCCGGCCTCATCCCGCCTGCCGGTGAGCTAGAGGAGAAGAGCCAGCGGCGGGAGGAGGCGGCGGCGGTCCGGAGGAGCCGCGCCGGCCCCGGGGCGGCCATGGCGGCGGGCGGGGAGCGCGGGCCCTCGGCGGCAGCGGGGCGGGGGCAAAGTCCCCCCGCTCGGGCGCGCGGCGGCCCTGCGGCGGCTCTCAGCCGGTTACGGAGCGCGCGGCCCGCCCCGCCCGCGTGACCGCGGGGTTACGCAGGGAGCGCGCAGGGGCGGGGCGGGCCCTTCGCACACGGCGCAGGGTGCGGGCGGCGCCGGCCCGCTGGGAGCTCTCACGGGTTGTGGTGGTTCCCGGTTCCAGACCTTAACCCTGGTCTGCACGGGAAGGTGGCGTCATGGTGCCATGGGCGTGTGCTGGCCCCCTGCCCAGCTGTGTCCATGAGGGGTTTCTCGTCATGTCAAGGACAGGGCACTGCGCGGTCGGTGGCACACGCGGTGGAGGTGTCACCCAAAGAGCCTTCACCGCATCTCCAATGCCCCTGTGGGGGGCCCGACCTGCAGGGGACCAGGCTCCAGCTCCAGGCTGGGCAAGTGGTCGGTGAGACCTGGAACCCCATTGAAACATATGGAACTCCCAGGGCAGTGGAGCTGGCAGCTGGGAAGTCTGAGCTGTCCGACAGGGCTGTCCAGACAGGGCCACAGAGAAATTCCCAGTTCCTCATTACTATTTCTTATGACAACAGATCCAACTCCTAAAACCAGGATGTCAGCAAAGGGACAGCAGCACTATCAGAGAATCTAACAGGAGATGAGCATTCATGGTGAATAGCTCAAAGATGAGTGTGTGCAATAGGAAATTTTGAGATGTCCTGAGTAATTACAGACTGCACATGTAGGCTTAATTTGTCTCTCTACCAGTTTTGATAAGATGGTTATGTAGAAACCCTTCACTCTACCACACCCAGACTGGGGAGTTCTGGGTGAATGAGTAGAAATGGAGCCTGTACTTTGAAATAATTAATTCAAACGGGAGTGGAAATAAATGGGGGGAAAAAGGGAATGTTGTTTACCTCTGATGCTCTTGAGGTTGCTAAGATCGTTCCTGATGCCTTATGATTTCCTTGCATTAGGGTAAGATCAAAGAGGGAGATATTGTACTAACTTGAACCAGTACATTTTCTTTAAGGAGAGGAGAAGGTCCCAGTGGAAATGTCGAGAACCTACAAACTGCCTGGCCAATTGACTTGAATGTGTAAGTTTTCTCTGCTTCAGGTATATAGCTGCTAGCCTCGAAGCTAGACTCAATGTTGCTAGAGGGATTCCCTTTACCCATTACAGATAGAGCCAATGTGAGGTTTTAGATAGTCTGCATCTTGTCTTTTACACTTTATTTCAGTTATTGCTATGTCAAAGTAGCTTTTACAACACCTATGCTGTAAAACCGAATTTGTTTCATGTCATTATCCTTTACATTACAGTATTCTTTCCACAAAAGCAAATATATGACTCTCCCCATCTAGATTTAGCATTGGATTTTAAAAGCTTTACAATTACCTACATACACGGTATATCTCTACATTTCAGCTGACATGAGGCTGACCACATTTTCTACGTAATTTCCTTAGAAATTTTACCTGTCACAGAGGCTGCAGTAACTTTACTCTGGTTGCCACTGTGTACAATACAGGAAGAATAGCTTTCAGTTATTCTTTGATTACTAGCAAAATAATTGCATTTGTTCAATATACCACTCATAGAATAATATTTTAAAAATATAAGTGAAATCAGTGCACTCAATATGTTTATTAAATCATATGTTATTATATGTGAATATATCATAGAGAAGTCACCAAAATAAATACTCTGAGTGTTTGATTCTCAGCTACTTTACTGGTATCCCCTCACAATGAGCTCTTTTTCATTGGTTTCTTTTCCAACACAAGAGAATGTGGCCATAAATAATACAGTTTATTTCAATGCTCTTACTACAGCATGGAGTCATATATACATAATCCTATAGCTAAATACATACAGCTCTAGCTGGACTTCTAATATTGTAAAGCCCAAAGAGCACATCAGATAATCTAGTTTGACTTCAACCAGAAGGCTGCTTGTTACAAATTAATGGTTAATGCAGGAAATAAGTCTAAAAGGGACCCTCTGTACCTTCTAATGTTGCATGTGACGTCTTTGCTGTCACATGCAACTCAAGTAAATAAATAATTTTTTAACTAAATATTTATCTTTTTCCTAAGTTTTCTTGCTGCTATTAATTGCACTGAAAAACAGTCACAAAATTTCATTCCTTGGAAGTGGAGAATGCCAAATTATTTATCAATTTTCAAGCAATTTCTTTTATTAGTTTAGTTCTTAGTATAGGATTATTTATGCTGATTTTTTCCTGGCCAGGGCTGCTTATGAATTTAGTTTTTCTTCTTTCTGAAGTTAACTGATAATTTGTACATTCAATTCAGGTCTTGTACAGTGTCTCTAATAGAAGCGTATGGCCCTGATACATCCCAAGATTGTATTTGATCTTTTTTCATGTACAAATTAAATTAGTAGCCTCAAATCAGTGAGCTTTAAATCAGTGTGATCAGTTAATAATTTAGATGTCCTTTGATGCTTCTCATTAATGAAGCCATCATTAACAGCAAGAGTTCTTGATTTGCCCAAACTGAACAACGTGAGCTCTTTGAACTTCTCTTCGATCCGCTTTCAAGTGGGATTTTCATCCATATACTGTTTTAATGAAGGCCATCAACTTGCTTTACCCCTGTGTTGGATATGTTCCATAGCTCTGTTCCAGCCCTCTGACTGCCATGGCCCTGAGCACATTACCCCTTTGCAAAAGTTTACTTGGCAGAATCCAAGGTCAGCTCCTCCACTGATAAGAGCAGTTGTGACAAAAGCCATAGCGAGGGCCTGCCTCTCCTTTCTCTTCAGAGCCACTTTTAAACTGAGGCTTTGTGCTGGCCCGTGCCTGTGCCAGCAGCTCTGTTTGCACCATCCCGCATCTCCACGAGTCTGGCCGTGATCCAGACTTGCTGACTTGGCATCCTATCTTGGTCTCGGACCTGCCTTGCCACTGCAGCCCTGCTGGGTGACCACTGGGCTGTATCTGACCCTGACCACTGTCTCTCAACCCAGTCTTGGCCGGGGGTTGCTGTTCTGCACCCTGGCTCCTTGTTGGTGAAGTGACTGCTTTTACTCACCTCAGTATTGTGCTTAGCTCCTGGCACACCTTCTGTTGCAGAGCAGCCATCGCATGCTGCTCCCTGGAACCTCCCACCGCCAAACACAGGGCTCTTCTTATTCCCTCATAGTTTGTATATAATGTACGTTTTTGGGTGGGCAAGCTTGAAAAAAATGGTGGAGCAAACTAGATCGGGACATCTTGACACAATAAGAGGAATAGAGTGAAATAAAGGAGAGAAAAATTACCAACGGGGTGTACCTAACCTCTCTCTGAATCTCACCTTGGTTGTGTGCAGGTTTTTGTTGCTTGTCTCCATGGGATGTTCATCCTAATGGTAGAGCACTTTGCAGGAGGCACTTCATCTTTTTTCATATTTTTTTATAGGTTCTTGCACACTGGGGAACAGATGTAATACAAACATTCCCCCCCCCCGAAATTATACCCACCAATTCTTTACTATTTTTAAGTTTGTACTTGTAGGAGGCCAACAAACCACTAGATGGCGAACAGTTTCAGCAAGATAATGCGTGGGTATTCATATGACCTTCTGTCCTCAGCTTCATCATTCTGTTTCTGTCGAGCTTCATGAGCTGGACCTGTTGGAATGAGTCCAGAGGAAGGCCATGAAGATCACAGAATCATAGAATCAGTTGGGTTGGAAGGGACCTCTGAGATCATCAAGTCCAACCCTTGATCCACTACCACTGCTGTTGGTAGACCATGGCACTGAGTGCCACATCCAGTCTCATCTTAAAAATCTCCAGGGACGGAGAATCCACTACTTCCCTGGGCAGCCCATTCCAATTTCTGATTACCCTCTCTGTAAAGAAATTCTTTCTAATATCTAACCTAAACCTCCCCTGGCACAACTTAAGACCATGCCCTCTTGTCTTGCTGATAGTTGCCTGGTGATCAGAAGGCTGGAGCACCTCTCCTATGAAGAGAGACTGAGTGTTGGGGTTGTTCACCCTGGAGAAGGCTCCAGGGAGACCTCATTGCAGCCTTCCAGTACCTGAAGGGGGCTACAAGAGAGCTGGAGAATGACTTTTGACAAGGGAATGTAGTGATAGGGCATGGCGGAATGGCTTCAAACTGAGAGATTAAGATTGGATGTCAGGAAGAAAGTTCTTTAGTCAGAGGGTGGTGAGACACTGGAACAGGTTTCCCAGAGAAGCTGTGGATGCCCCAACTCTGGGAATGTTCAAGGCCAGGTTGGATGGGGCCCTGGGAAATCAGGTTTAGTAGAAGGTGTCCCTGCCCAGGGCAGGCAGGCTGGCACTTCATGAACTTTAAGGTGCCTTCCAACCCAAACCATTCCATGATTCTGCGATCGTCGAGGCCATAGCGTGTAGTACCATGACAATTTATAGAAATCTGAGGTGAAGCTGACACAGTCCTTCTCTTCCCTGCCTCTCCCTCCCTTTTGCTTTTCTAGTGTTTATGAGTCAGGTGTGGTGTAGATTCATAGAGGTGATTTTTGCAAAAACTAACAGGAAAAAAAAAGGAAAGAAAAAAGAACACCAGTAATTAGAGTCTCCAATGAAAGAAAAAAGCATTTCCAACTGCACAAGATTGGTGCTACCAATGAATTACAGCCTGATATCCATTCCTCTTGTCTACTGATGCCCAATTTTCTTCTCTGAATAATGCTGTTATTAACTACCAGTAACACATTTTTGCTCTCTTCCCAGAAGCCCATACAGTTGTTTTGTAAGAACATATGCAATGAAGTGTAAAAAAATCTCTCCATTGAGCAAAGATGTTGATTGCTGTAGATGCTGCAAGACATGCTGTGCTGTCAGTAGTGAGTGGACGAGTGATGTATGAGGTCCTGCATGCTGGTCTTTACTACCTTTGAAAAATACATTTTGTATAGATGTCTACAAAGGAATGCGTTTACTCTTACTGGTAGACTATTGGTTTGTAATGGGAAGCAGCTCAATTACACATGAGAAAGGCTTTAGTATAAGATTCTTGGAGAAGGCGTGATACACAAAGGTACTGAGGCAGGAAGTTTGTATGCCCACCAGGAGGCATAGCAAGCACGGCTTCCGTCTTGCTCACAGCCCTGAACATGCTGCACATACCAGCAGTGAAGGGAAGAAAAAACGTTCATCAGATTTTTACATCCAGAAGTAGGAAATGGAGAGATATTTAGAATAAAAAATTAAAATGTGGATAACTGGCAAGAGGCTGGATAAAATGCATATAAGTCAAAATGTTCTCTGGTCAAAGGCTATAATTTCAAATAAATTTCGTTGCTGTTGTCCACAGTCATTGGAAGTCATAACTGATATGACTGAAAGATAAAAAACACTAATCAGTGTATAAAGCAATACTGGGGCTCAGCTTCTTAAGGTATACACTTATGTGTAAGAGACCAAATGAGATACTTCTGTGTACATGTGGAGAAGGACAAAGTTAGAATCATAGAACCATAGAATATCCTGAGTTGGAAGGGACCCACAAGGATCATCAAAGTCCAGCTTCTGGCCCTGCACAGGACCGCCCCAAGAATCATACTGTGTGATGCTGCAAACATTTATGCATGTGAGGGATCATTTCTGTTATATCTTAACAATATAAAAGAGATTACAAAACCAGCTAGAAGCTTACAAGTAAGTACTTGCATATTTGAGACTTCGTGGGAATCCAGGCTGTAGTAAGCTTATCAGTTATGCTGCTCTCCAGCATAACTGGAGTTAGAAATGAGGATCCTTCTCTCTGACACCCCAGGAGCACGTATAGCACACCAGGAATGTGAACAGTAGTTTTTAAAGTTGATACATTTTGTAATTTTTAAAATATTGTGCTTAAATCCTTCTTTTATGTAATTTCAAAATCTGGCAATCAGCTAGCAATTGAAAATCTAAACCTAAGCAAGGAAGAAGTTCTTTTCTCAGGCTTGAAGAGAAACCTGAATACAAGAACAAGGAAAGGAAATAAAGACAACACCAAACTATTATTAAGTCCTCATGAATTTTGTTTTTTAATGCTTGTCTCATGACTTTCTGGGAAGCGATTTGTTGAAAACCTTGGTTTGACAATTCTGTGCTTGGCTAGCTTGGGCTTGACCCAAGTCCCCTTTTTTCTTGGCAGCACTTGAAACAGTTGAGATGTAGCCTACGCTCCTTTGTAATCCAAGATTGCTTTGTGCAGTCAAGAACCTTTAAGCACGGGAAATGAATAAAGTGACCCAAAGCTGTGGGGCCCAGCTCACAGTGTGGGCCAGCAGGGCTGGGGTGAGGAGCCAATGGCCTCCTGCTCTGCTTCCCTGGGACCAGCTTCCATGTGGGTTTAGTGCAGCTGACACACTTCTGCTGGTGTAGAAATTCTGGTTTACTTTTAAATTGTGCTAGTTTAGCTGGCAATAGTCCAACTGCTGTAAACTCAGTTGCATAGAGAGAACTCATCTGATATTTCCAGTTCTTCAGCATTTTCATGAGCTGCTGCTGCACACCATAGAGATGCAGCGTGCGGCCATCTCCCACAGCAGGTCATGTCCTGCTGGAACAGTGCAGCAGCAGCGCCAGGCATTTTCGTGACCGTTCAGCAATCTCAGCAGTAAAGCAGCAATAAAACAATGCTCCCAATGTATTCCACTGGCTTTGCCTGTCGGCTCTCATTTCAAGGCAGAGCACTCTGCTGGCGTACATGTATCACATAGTAGGTTTCTCTTGCTCTGCTCTGAGGACTCTCAGCCAAGCTGTGGGCACAAGGTTTGAGTTAGTAATCCATAGCGGTTCCACTGTCGTTCCAAATTGCTGAGGTAGTGCTCTACCCTATTGCTCTTTTATATACTCCTGTTTTTTACATAGAAACAAGGGTAACAGAATCACGCAGCTCTCAAGTCTTAAAACAGGCCAAATTCTGTGATTTAAACCAGCACAGCTGTGAAGTTAGCTGAGTCCTGCTGTGTTACACCGGCTCAGAGCTGGGCTTACCGTCGCGATGCAGAGACCTGTCAAAGGCAAGTAAATGAAAGTCCATCTCCAGCTTTTATGCCCTCTGTGATTAATCACGATACTTCTTTTAGTAGCCTTAAAAGCAAATGTCTTTTAAAGTTGCCTTGTAAAATCTTGATCTCACTGACTTGCTTGCAGTTGGGATTTCAGGACTGGCGTTTGTTGCACTTGACAGCTTTTATCTGTAGACTGCTATCTTGCTCTGGGGGGAGAAATTTGAACTCTTCAGTTATATAACAGAGAAGCAAATACTTTACCAGAAGTTACTATTTGTTTGTTAAGGGAGGGCAGGGGTGTGTGGGCTGTTCCCTGGGCCACCACTGTTGCAGTCATTGCAGGCCTCCTTGTGTCTTTGTCATTTGTTAGCTGGGCCATCCAATTAATTAGACCAAACTTGTTTCCTTTTGTGGCTACCCATCCTGGGTTAATAGTTTAGAGGGCGTGTATGAAAGATGTTCCTGGCACAGCGAACATATGAATATTTGTATTCAAAAGAGTAGTTTTACTGCATGAAAGACCAAGATGTCACACAACAGCTAAAGGAAAAATACTTGGATTTTTACATCTGTATTATTACACAACATGCAAATTTTACTGAAACAAAAATACGTCAACTTAAACACAAGGTCACAGAGTTCCATGCTTTTATTTAAGCGCATCATATTTTAATAGAAGTACAACAGAAGTTAGCAGTTAGAGCAGCACCCACCCTCCAGCACCACATTGGAAGTTTGTTTGACCCTCACACGGGTGTCAGCCCACGTGACACCTGCAGAAATGCTCACGGGCAGCCCATGGGCATCCTGTCTCTATACCGATACAGAGTGGTGCCCAAGGCTGAGCCGACTTACTGCAAACCAGCCTCTGAGGTTCTTTGAAGATCTCAGATCCCCATGCTGTAGGAGGTGGCTTGACGCTGCACAGCTGGGTTTATGCCTGACAGGGTGCATCTATTCTACAGGAAAAGTGTGGAGCATCCCTCAAAAGACAACTGACATACGCCCACTCAGACCGAATATGGAACCAGAATTACCCACATCCTTCTTTGCAGTATCAATGTCTCAAGTGCCTCTGCCTCTGCTTCACAAGCAAAAAAAATCTGGGGAAAATCCTGTATTCTCTTCCCAGATTTTTGCTAGAGCTCTGACATCTTGTGTAAAGAAATATAACGGTCACAACTTAATTTAGGGTAAAAAGTATCTCGTAATCCATCTTTGCTTGATTTGCTGAATTATCTTTCTTGTCCCACAGATTTCTTTGTGGCTTTGCTACTGCATAGGAAAAATGCCAGTCCAGTGGTTTAGGTTTCCCTGAATCTGGAAAAACTTAGATCACCAGTTCTGCAAACCAAAATGCATAGCAGTGCTTTGACTAAATGATCAGTACTACTAATAAGGCTCATAGGCCTTGTGAGATTAACTTTACTCTGTATTTTAACTTACTGCAATAGAATGTAGTAAGCTTTTGAGTAATAGATTACTTTAGGTGCTACACAAATATTTTTGTAACCAATTTCTGAATATATTAAGATACAGATTATCAGGTTGAGAATCTTAAACTGATGAAGAAAAAAGGTTAGCAATGAAAAATCTCTTCTGGGGATTTTGAAAATGTAATGAGAAGCAAATGACATCTGGTTATCCTAACATCTTGAAGGCGGTCTGAAACGTCTATAAAGCATTGCTCTGAAGGCTTTAGTCTTGATGAAGAAATTTCAGCAGTTGTTCTCATGTGACAAAGTGAAGAAGTGGGCACGGAATGCACCTACACATCAGTGCAGGTGACAGTGCTGCTGCTGGTTTTATTCACAATATCTGGATTAAAAGCCCTTAAGCAGACTTCGGGTGTATCTTCATTTTGCTTGTAAAACCACCTTAATAATACAGCCTCCCTTGCTATATTTTCCAGGATGTGGTGTTTCAGTGGTATCATAGAACTGCTAATGAAAAAGACACGTAAGCAAAAATGTGTTCTGCTCTGCTACTATTGGCAATACTATTGTGACTATGCTACTCTTTGAAAGATAAGCAGGTTACAATGAGAGCTGGACTCTCCTCTTCCATTCATTTGTATAGCAGGACTATTGCCATCCAATTTTGGATATATGGGAGATTGAATATCAAAATGAGCCTTCGCAAATACAGTGAACTATAGAGAATTTTGGGAGGAACCGTGACAGACCCTTCCACAGGGAATGTCAGCACTTTCGAAGATATCTTAATAGTTGGTGATTGCATTTTTAAGTTAGAGATTTTAATTGCTAAGCAGGACCATAAACAGGAATCCAATTCATCATTTTCATGGTGAATTTCATGAATTTCCCAAAAGCCTAAGTTGCCTAAAAGAACAGACTTCCTGTGGTAATTAAGGATTTTCTGAACAGAACAGTTGTGTAACATGTATTTCTTTCATTCTCCTAAAGGATACATTCTCCTAAAGGAAGCTAAAAATTGACCTTTCAGAAGAAGGTAGTTTGGAGCAATTACTTGCTTTTCAGCAGTCTCTTTGAAAGTTTGCTTTACAAAATTAAACCTTAGAGATTCCTTTTTCTGTTTTTCCTCAAGGCATGTATAGTTTGATCACTGACATGCTCTCTCTGTAGGCTAAACCTAGTTTTATTTCTAAGAAAATGTTGATCTCACTGAAGCATATTACTTGCCATACAGCATTAGGTTCATTTAGCCCAGTTATGTATCTGTAACTGTTGTCAATTCCCATAGCTTCTGAGAAGATGCAAAACCCAAACAAACCCAAACATATTTTTGACAGAATTGGGGTGATGGAGGTTTCATCCTAATTACTAACTTGCTTAAACTTTATGTTTCAAGCTGGTTTTTTTTTTTTTAAATCTTCTTGTATGAATAATAAGAGCATCCAGAAATACAGTAATTCGGGACGAGAGAATATTTTTCTTCCTCTTAGACTCCTGCCGTGCATTTTGACATTAATAACATCCTACAACAGTGAGTTTCACAGTCTATTTTGTTCTTTGATAAAAAGACAACACTTGGTTTCAAATATATGAGTTGTCAGCTACAGAGTCTGCTTCCTCTTGTACTACAAGATTAAGAAAATTAAAGCTCACAAATCACATTCTCTATGCTATTTTTATGTTCACAATCCTTTTGCTAGAACTTGATGCAGAATTTACAGGGAATATTTACAAAAAAGTGGCCTAAATAATACTGTACCTCCCATCTACAAACAGCTTAATAAAACAGAACTTAGAAAGGAGGAAAGTAAAAGAAGGGAAATAGGATAACAATTACACTTTCCCTAAAAGACAGTAGTCATAACTTAAGAGTTGTCCCCTGATTTCTTAGGGCAGGTGACAGTTACTTACCTCCTTAGGTAGTATGTTGTTCATTGGCACTTAATGTCAAGTCCAGTGGATTGACCATCTGCCTCAGTTTAGGCTGTTGTATGTTGAAGCTTTACCGTGTAATTCGGGTTAGTTGATCCCAGTCCTATGCTGTCCTTTCTACTGACCATCCTTCTGGCTGCTGATTTTTGTTAGTCGCTTGTTAGTGATTTTGTGCTTTTTCATAGGAGATCACATGTAAAGACACAAATAATACTTGTTGCCCCAGGAAGATTGTCTTTTACGGAGCTTTCCCTGCTAGGAGCTGCTGCAACCCCAGGCTTAAAGAGAGGCTTTAGATTTGGTTGACAGCTAGCCTTGAGCACGCACATTTACACTGAGTTAGTTTGCCCAGGCTTTTCGCACATTAATGCAATTACATCACATTTTCAACTTTATACCATGTTTTTTCTCGGTGTCTTATTAACAAAGCATAACCTTTCAGAAGAAGGTTTCCAGCCTGCTCATTTCTGTTCAGCTCCTGTTCTATGCACAGCATGCCAATGGAGCACTCACACCCCTCTTGGTTTTCCAGTCTTCTACAGTGCTTCAGAGAAGGGCTGGTTTTGGTTTGGTTTGGTTTGGTTTGGTTTGTTCAGTGGTTTGTTTTTTTTCCTCTCCTAAGCCTCAGGCCTGCATATTTGAATCTCTTCTAATTTGTTTAATTTCTAAGGCAAAAAGTTCTAATTCAGTTAGAGGCCCTTTTTCCATGCCCCTTTAGTTTCTCCAAATATCTCCTAACTCAGTATCCAAATGTCTCCTAATCCTGTAGGCTTCTAGACTGCAAGAACCAGAGCTTTTTTCTTAAACATTCTGTTGATCATAGCCATGTACTGTACTGTCTAATTGATAGCTCTGTCTTTTCCTGGAAACAGTACTGTGAACATATAATGTGCACGATTAATTTTTTTATCTTCTCTACCTTGTGTAAACTTACTTTGCCATTGTGCTCCCTGTACACAAACACTGATGAAATTTCCCCAGTCTTTTGTAGATTGACAACAGAAGTTTTCTGGGCACAGCTAAAGCAATGAGGGAAAAAAAAAATCTCATCTGTACTTAAATGATAAGAAATTGTGTACAGAAGCAAGAAAAGGCAGATCTTCAAGCCACCAAACTTTCATTGTCATGCAAAGCCACAACGGTTTTGACTGGCTCCATGTAGAAGAAATTCCATATAGCAATCAAGAGGGCAACCAGAGTAACTCTCCTCTTGATCTGTTAAGTGGGCATAAGGAACATATTTTGTTTAAAAGAAGCAAAGAGTGAGAAAATCAGAGGTTTTTGCAGGAGGGATGCTTCATCTCATGTAATTAAACTCAAAAGATGAGCACCTGAGCTATAGAGATGCATGTAGCAGACAGATGTTCAACCTACTGCCAGAATTCAAGTTTGAGATGTAATAAAATTTTGAACTCTCAGATGAAAAAGGTAGTAAACAAACCTGCTGGTTTCAATATAGGCTGTGAGTAGCGTTTAATGCCAAATATCCTAATTAATAATGTGTTATCAAC
The DNA here is from genome assembly GCF_025592945.1 of Manacus candei. NCBI lineage: Eukaryota > Metazoa > Chordata > Aves > Passeriformes > Pipridae > Manacus > Manacus candei. Next base: position 37,477,871 of record NW_026138062.1, read on the forward strand.
AGTCTAATCTGAACAGTAGTTCAGGATAGAAGAAAAAACTTGTTCATTGTTCAACAAGATAAATGACTGGGATTGGTATTTCTTCTGCCTTCATAGCGGATCTCAGTTTTATAACTACTTTGTCATCAAACTAGGTTCCTCTGCAAGTTTACTTGATAACTTTTAAAATCTGTTAGCCAACTTCAACCAAATACAACAAAGGTAGGAGCCTTGGAAGAAATTAATGTCCTAGAAATTTCACGTAAATAGCCATGTGGAAGAAGAAAAAGACAACGGAGAAGGAAGCTGGGAAGGATTGACTGAGCAATCTCGTAACTTCTTGGTCCATGGGGAATCCACACCAGGCAGAGCTCTCAAGTTTGCCTCAGCCACAGGAAAGAATAACAGCTACACCAAGTTGGTCAGTCACAGAGCTCTGTTTCCAAGCACGCACAACCTCAGCCAATTTAGTTTCATGGAGCAACTTAACTATTTTGGAATTTCAACTTCAGCAGCATCTGAAGTATCATATCTGCCCTTATGTACCATCCTCTCAGTCTCTGTTCACCAGGTAATAGAAAACCATTAGCAGAATTTAGATCCTTAAGGGGACTAATTTCCCATTTCAATTTAATCATATGTCATTGTTTTGGTACTTGTAATATTGTAGCCCACCTGGTTCTTCAACTGCCTTTGAGGTATCCTTAAGGATAGCCAAAGACCGTGTCTTTTAATGTTTTTTCTAAAGCAAATAAATACTCTTAAGTCTTTCAGGCTTCCTTCATACACAATGAAAATGAAAAAGAAGCAGCTTTTAAAAATATACTTGGAGACACAGCACACTGAAGATCTTAGCATCCTAGAATTATCTTGCCTTTCTCCTTTTCCTACCTTGTTTCTCTTTGATGAACTTCAATTAAGGGTGATTTATTCTGATAAGGTTTGATTGCAACATAGCTGCTGCAAGAGTATGTGCCCTCTTAGGGCTAAATTACCTTTAAGACTCCAAATTACATCTCTGTAGGTGTGCTGATGATAAAGCTTTGATATTATTCTAGTTCAGCAAATGAAGTGCCTTGATACATTTCTCACTTGCTATGCTTGTGAGGTGAGAAAAAAAATCAGCTTGTGGGGGTATCCACTTCAGCAATAGAGCTGTATCTGGGTTTTATGACACATGCTTTCGCTAATATCAGCTCAGTCTTTTTGTTCCTGAATTCCTTCAGAAGTTTAGAATGTCTGTGGACTTAAGAACTTGTACTCAGTACTAACAGATTAACTCTGAAATAAGTCAGTGATTTCATTAAAAAAAAAGAGAGGAATTGTATTTAGTCTCTATCTCTTTACGTAAGGTTCATGATGAGACATTTTGGAGTTTTTGCTGTTTTTTTAAAGCAGAGCTTCCTGATTAAGGTTTAGCTGAAAACAACTTTGGCAAAAATTGCCATCCGTTTTCTTCTAACTAAAACATTTTCTTCATAAAAATGGGTTGGGCAGACTGTTTTTGGAATATCCCCTTAAAGAGGTGATGAGGTGTTTCCTTTAGTTCTGCAGGCATTTTTTCATCTTTTGTGATGCTACTGGCATACCATCAAAAATTTCCCATATCCAGAAAACACAGTTCTGAACGGTCTACATCAATTTCACTCTTTTTTTTCTTCCCCTCCATATATATAAATATTCCAGGAAATTCACATCTTAAAAAAAGGCTAGAATTGTGGGGAAATACATACTTCTATTTTGACATGTCCATTTTGGTAAAACTAGGAGATGACAAAGTCTTAAGAATATAGTTGAAAAGTTCTAGACACTCCTACAGTTTTGCTTATTTCTGCTTGTTGATAAAGAAGCAAGTAAATGCAATAAAATTAGAAGGGTTCAGGACCTAAAAATACTTCAGCGATGGATTCCTAGTAAAAAGCTTTACTTTTTATTATTATTTTACTTATTCACAAAGTTGTATGGCTGTATTGCAGAACAGTGTACATGCACCTTAGGAGAAACAAAAAACCCCCCAGAACACAAAACCAACAACAAAACCACTGAAAAGCATTTGCTTTGGTTCTAACAGTTGTATATGCTTTTCAGGTTTTCAAACACTTGTATCCAATTCCTTGGTAACCATATTCCTTTTTTTCCCCCCAGAAATAGTTTAATTAAAAAAGTTGTTGTCTCGATTGGTGCCTTTTACTGTGCTTAGTATCTTACATACTATTGAATTTTGTTGTAAATACTTTATATTGCTGAAGGGAATACCTCCATCATTGCTTTGATTTCCAATGCTATGGGCAGGACTAAGCTACCACATTATAACCAAAATAGACGCTGTCACTAAAAAAGCAATGTTGTCACTGTGGAACAACTTGTACTTGTCATTATAATTATAACTATGATAAGATAAAAACATTAAGTGGACAGAAGCAGGAACTGCAGCTAAATGTCAGCTGTTAGATGATAACCTTATGTATCAGAAGAGGCATGTTTGGATGACATGACACAAGAGCGGTGACATGAGCTGATTTGTCTCATCTCGGATACAGGTGATCAGACAGCCTGCCCCAATCTTAATTGCAAGCAGCTTTATTTGTTAACCTGCCTCTTGTGCAATTACCAAGTTACAGAAACAAATCATAAAATTATAATGGTCATTGAGATTAGCTCAGTTGGTTAAAACTTGGGGCTCATAATGCCAGGGTCACATGTTCAATCCCCTGTATGGGCCATTCATTTAAGATTTAGACTTGATGATCCTTGTGAATCCCTTCCAACTCTGAATATTCTGTGAGAAATAATAGATGGAAGATAAGGGCTGTGTAACACACACTTTGCATATAAAAATTAAATTAGCAAATTATTACCACAGAGATGCAAATACTGATTCACTTAGAATGAACTGCTGAGATCCATATTTGGCACTTAAAAAACCACACTCTTCTACAAGTGATTCTGTTACTTCCTGTCTTGAGCAGAAAAGGTATTAAAATTTGGCCCTGAGTGAGGCTGACACCACTGTGGTATCTTTGCTGTAGTACCAGAGACTAAATACCCAAGAGAAAAACAAAAATGTGTCACTGGAAGAAGTCATCCTGTGTGAGAGTTGATCAGTGGTAAAGCCTTTGGGCTTCTCACTCAGCCCAACGCTGGGCTTCTGGTGGGCACAGTCATCAAGATAAACAATGTTCCCCTTTAATCTTCCACCTGCAGGAACTGATTGGGCAGCAGGAAAAGACTTTTGCAAACAACGGTTCAGATTTTCAAGCGTAAAGGTGTCTGCTGGCCAGCCAGGTTACAGTGTCGATGTTAGAGGCTAAGCCTCTCCAGCCGGGTTATTAAATGAGCAGGTAGAATGGCCTGACACTGAGCCAGCTGCCAGCACTGCGCTTCCGTAGATTCTCCTGCCCCCTGTTTGCCAGGTGTTTTGGTCAGGCTTTCAGGTGCTTTCTGTTTCCTGCATGTTTCCACTGAGGAGGCAGAATCCCCCTTCTTTTTGCACACTAGGTCTGTTCTTCTCCATCAAAACACTCATGCTATAAAATTATCCAACCAACGAGTGCTAGACTTGGACTCCCTGACTTCTTCACTGGAGCTGAGGCTTGTTGAGGTGCTGCCAAAGTGCAGGACCATGGCCCTGGAGGACACGTAGGTAAGCTTCCCACACCTATGGTCTTTCAGAAAGGAAAAAGACAACTCCCCCATGGTCATACCATATTTTGCCTTTTGAACTTGATCAAAGCTGAGACTGTATATACACATGCAATAAAGGCAATTTGGAATGCTCAGTGTTGCTACTGATTTTTATTGAAATCTGGTCTTTTAATACCATGCATGAAAAATAATTTTTGGAATTAGATACATTAAATTTTAAATGACAGACGAATTTAACAACAGACATAAAACTATGACTTCAGACATTTGTTTTAACTTCACCAAATATTTAAAATATCTGTGAATTGGATTCATCTAATGACCGCAAAATTCTTTAAATTCCCTTTGTTGCTACTGCAGACTTTAAAAGGAAACGTAACATACTTGTTGGAAAAATAAATACAGTTAATGTCCATTAAGGCAACATATCCTTTTATTGTTATTCAAATATTAACAAACGAAAATACAATTTGGTTTTACACCATACAATTAGTAATAGTAAAATTACCCTGCAATAATTTTAGACAACGTAAGGTCTGTTTCTGTAAACATATTAATAGCTGAATACATGTGTGTTGAGTCATACACATAAATATTCCCAGAGTGGCTAGCTTCCAGGCTGGTAGACTAAGTCCACATATAGCTTTCCACGTTAGGGGCAGAACTATACTTCTATCCTAGCTGATGGCATAAATCTTAACTGAATTAGCAGATAAAGTAAAGGTGTTTTGCATACCATTTAAAGTTAAAAAAAAAATCAGAAATTCCTGATGGTGATTTTTCTTCTTAGTTCTCCTTTCCAAAATGCCTTGTCTAGTAAATGCCCCTTGAACTCTACATTTAGCTTTATTGAAAGTAGATTCTAACACACAGTGAAGACTAGGTCTTTATTGACTGCTTTATGCTTTTGCAGATGCACTGGAGAAGCATTTGCCCAGAAATCTTTACTTTCAAAAGAGATTCTAGGATTGATTTCTCAGATTGGGCAATGAAAGTTTAAAATTTGGTTTTTAATGAAGAGCTGTGTTTTGGCATTACTGCTGGAAGATAAACTTTTATGTCTTGCAGTTAAGGCATTCTTATCGTTACCTTTATCTTTATAACCTGCCTCTTAAAGAACTGTGTAATTTAAGTTGATATGGGTATCTGAAAGCTCTTTTTATTGCCTGTAGCTCTTTCTTTAGTTTCATTTTCATGGCTACAAAGAACACGATCTCTAACTACACTTTTGTTTTTACTGCCCTGTTTTATCACACAAACTGCAATTTTACACCTTGTTAAGGAAGCAAGGTGAGAAGGAAATCACATTATACTGTTGACAAGGAAGATAAGGCCATTATTTATCTTGACATTTTTGAGCAATAATATTCTTCATGTAATAGGATAAGAGATAAAGCATATCCTGCGGTGATAATGCAGGAACTGAAAGGAACTTTATTCCTCATGCTATCAACACTAGTAAAGAAACTGGGCCCTAGTGGAATAGTCCTATAGCTGAGCCAGTTTTGAACAGACTGTTTTGGAAGAAAAGCAAGCCTTTAGTTCGGTCAGCTAAAGCAAACACATTTTACCTGTGCACTGCAGTGAATCATAGTTAATTTATTTAGGTGGCTGAGTGAAACAGGGTTTGTTTTCCTGGGGGTTTGTTTGTTTTTTTCGTTTCCCTTATTCTGACCTGCAGAAAAGGCCGTCTGAACTGTAGGTTGCATACTAATAGTGGCTGGTCAGTGAAACTGTGTAACTGCAGAGGCTGCAAGTTACACTTAAGTTACACTTAGAAGAGTAACATACTGCAAAATATTCTATTTCATGCCAGGATGTTCTTCACAATGAAGAACAGAAAGAAGGAGGAATTAGTCATTGTCACGTCTTCCTTGGAGCAAAATGACACAAACAAAGTTAGAAATGAAATTTTAGTCCATGGCAGGAAATTGAACATACCTTTAATAGACTGAGATGTTCAAGTTCTGTGATGACTGTGAGAGAAATGCCTGTTTCAAATATACAATATAATGCACAAAATCATCATAGATTAAACTCATTAAATGTCTCTAGAAGTGATTAAATTCAAGGTTATATAACTCAATTTCATTTCACCATAGTTTGTATTATGTAGTCATCTACTTTATTGGAATGTTCTTTAAGTTTTGTCCAAATAATTAAAAAAAATTTGTCAATGAGGCTCCCACAGATTCTCTGGGAGATTATTCCTTGTTTGCCAGGCTGATCCCCTCTTCTTCCCCTTCCCCCCACCGCAAATTCATCTTAGAATGTTCTTTTTTATTCGGAAGCAGTCTTTAATTGAAAATTCCTCATAGTTCTTCCCCCAACCTTTCTTTATCAGACAGCCAGAGGGCAAGGTGTATTAATAGCAGCTGCATGACTCAGAGTTGGTAGCTCAAGTGGATCCCTTTGCACTGAGCTTTGCTGTTTGGCCTCCCTGGTTGGGTTGCCACTGAGCTCAAGCAGCACCTTCACTTTCTTGAAAACAAAAATAAACTGAAAAAGCACAGTGAGGGCCGGGATTGCCTCAACCTCTCTGTCCTTCAGAAGGATTTTCCTTACTACTATTTTCTTCTCCATCCCCATTGGGACTGCATACAAAAAACTGAATATATGTGCATGACAAAAAAAAGTGTGATCCCATCCCCCAGTACAACTGTTTCACACAAGGGAGTGATGGAAAGAGGAGAGAGGGTCCCATCACTGCGATGAGATGGAGGAGGGGAAGAGGGTCAGCGCTCTCCACTCAAACTGTATTGCATGCTCTTACCCTGAAGGTATCCCTCTCGAGTCATCGCAGCTCGACCCCTCCCAGGCCCTGGCTCAGCACACGCCGAGCCCCGCTCCTGCCCGCTGCACCCCGGGACTGGTGGCATCGCCAGCTCCGTGCCTTCTCATCTGGCCAAACACCCCGCCTCCCACCGCGCCCCCTGAGCGAACGCTGCCAAAAAGGCGGCACTATTTCTGGCGGGCTTCGGGCGGGAAACACCCACGCTGCCGACTGCCTCCTCCCTGACTCGGCTTCACCGGCGTTTCCTTTCCCGCCGCCCGGCTGCGTTAACGGGAGAGCCCCTTCTTCTCACCCCTTCCTCACTCAGGCGAGCAGGGAGTTTCCAGAGGGCAGCTGTGCCGCTGGAGCAGCGGGCACAGGGACACACATCACACGGCCAGGGCCGCGATCGGGCGGGTTCTGCGGGGTCCCCGAGCACCGGCTCCCACCGAGCGCCGCAGTTCCGGTGCGGAGGGACCGCCGCCTCACATGGTGGGCTCTCGCTGACGTCTCCTCGCGGGAGCTCCCTGTCCCGCCCTCACCGTGCCCGGCACAGAAGGCGCGGCCCGCGCCCCTCCCCGTCCCGCACGGCAGCCCCTCCCCGTCCCGCACGGCAGCCCCTCACGGCCGCCACCCCCGCGCCCCTCCGGGCAGCCGGCTTCGTGCCGCCCGCCGCGCATGCCCGGCCGCGCCACGCGTGCGCAGTGCGGGCGCAGGAGCCACATCTGATAGGGGGGAAAATCCGAACGGCGGCGGTCGCCGCCATATTGCGGAGCTGTCACAGTGCCCGCCGCGCTCCGCGCCCCGGCCCCGCCGAACAGCGCGGGGCGGCCCCGCAGCGCCTCCTGCCCCGCTGTGAGGGGGCGGCGGGGGGGACACACTGCCCCGCCGTGTGCGGGGAGCGCCGCGCCCCACGCACCCTGCCCGGGGGGCTCGTCCACCCGCTCCGCCCGGCGCCGCGGAGGGAGCGGAGCCCCAGGTGAGGTGGGGAGCGAGGGGCGCGGGCGGCTGCCGGCGGGGCCGCGGGCGGGCAGCGCGGGGGCGGGAGCGGGGGCCCGCCCGCAGGAGCTCTTGGTGGGCGGAGGGGCACCGGGCGACTTGTTGCAGCGGCAGGTTCGCGGCTTCGCACCGTCCGTGTGCAGAGTGCCCGCCGCCTCCGCCCGAGAGCGGGGCGCGGGCGGCGACCCCCGGCTCGCTTGGCTGTGCCGGGAGCGCGCCCCGCGTGCCCGCGCAGCCCCCGTGCATTATTGATGTCCCCGGGCGGCGCGGCGCGGCGCGGAGGTTACACCGGAGGAGACATGTGGCAGCCGGGTCGGGCCGGCTGACTGCGGCGGTGCGGGGGAATAATAAGGAATTACTTCATAAACAAGTGCTGTGGAGCATCTGTTGCTGTCTATTGTTTTCGACAAATGCGCGTTTTTAAGAGTCCTTAAGTACTGACCGACGTAATGGGTGCAGCGGCCCTGAATGAGCCTTTGTGCATTGTTTTTTGAATGGATTAATGTGTTGTACGAGTCGTAGGCATTTGTAATTAACTTTGTCTCTTAAAGTTTAGCGCAGATAAGAGGTTTTAGTTTCAACTTGGTGGAATTTGCTTCTCTTTTGTCAGTTTTCTTAATTTGAACGTGGAAAAAGAAAACCTCTTTGGACTCTATGCCAACACAACTAATCACTTCAGTTATAAGGTGCTATTAAGCTGTCTTTTCCAGTCTATGTAACACCCTAGACAAGTATTTCATGTTCCTCTTTTTGGTACAGGCTTTTAGAAAGATTCAGTTTTTTAAACTGAGTCATGGGAGTGGCGGCTCTGAGTTTTAATTAATTCTGCCTTTGTGACTGGTTTCTGTCAGGCTTCAGACGTGCATCTCACTCTCGTTTCGCTTTCATCAGAGATGCCTGCCGTTGTGTTTGTGCCACAGGAGTGCTTTGGGGATGCATCTGCCTGCACGGCCCCTGACGCGTTCGGAAGATTGTGGAGCTGCCGTTGCTGCTGTCAGCTCCGAGATAGCGCGTTGGCACCGCGCTGCCGGGCAACGTGTGCCACGAGGGAGGACGTGGGGATGGAGCGCAGCAGCGTTATGGCTGCTGCGATCGAGTAGTTTTTTTAATCATTAAAGATGGGACAAGTAGTAACTGTTTATTGGACTGTAAGACTTACCTCTATTGATCTATTGATTTAGCGTGAGAGGGACCGTGAGAAAAATAAACTGCAAGTCAGTGCAATGTTCCCAGATAAGCAACATCCCAGCAAATGGCAATTGCAAGGCAGTGGCATATTTCCAAGCTTTGTCCTGAAGCGGCACGGCTCTTCTATTAGGTTGGGAGACTGGAGAGCAAAAGTATAACGAACAGCTTTAGAAAATGCATGGAAAATGACGTGGTGTGACAGGTCAGGAGCTGTCCAGAGAGTTTTCCTTGAGTGCTGACTGAAAAAAAAAAAGTATAAAAGTGTTTGTAGAGTTGATAGAAAGAGTTCTGGTCTGACTATTTCTGCCGTTGCAGTAGAGAGCGTTGCAGCGCTTGATGGTGGTAGAACTGCCAGAAAAAAACTTTCACAGAACATTGGGTGAAGCTGTAAAGAGGGTGAGGATATGGATCCACCTACAAGGAACAAAATTGGGGGGGGGGGTAAAAAGTGTAGAGGTTATGACACTAGAAGGCAGTTCCTTGTAAAGAAAGTTCCTTTAACTTTTGCTAGGATAGGTATATGGCCTTTCTTCTCCAACAGTCTCGCTCTGCTTTTTGAGAAGGGGCACTTCTGTTGACCGAGGTGAAGAGGAAAGTTGTTTAAGGCATTATGTCTTTCTGTTGGATGTGCTAAGTACATCAAAGCTGTCCTATCACTTTGCATTGCATTAGGAGTCTGTGGGAGTAGAGGAAAGGGAGGATTTTCAAGTTTGTATATGTAAACAAAGCTTTATACAAACTTCTGAAGAAAGTACTGATTGTTGAAAGATACTGACCCATTAAAGCAGCACTCAGTGTATCTTGCATGCTCAGCGAGTTTACTCCAGAGCTGAGGGGGGGCCTAGGTGAACTCTTTCCTTTCAACAACTAAGAGCTGCATTAGTGGGCTAGCTGTAGCAGTAGGCTAATTTTTGGGTGTAGTTTGAATTAAATTTTTTTCTTTCTGCTTTAGACATTTATAAATCGCTCTGTGAAATGAAACATTCAAGTCATGTAGTACAAGGAAGAAGAAATATTACATTGGCCCAAAAAGGGAGTTAATAATCTTTATACTAGACCATTTCAGTTTAATAACTCTAGTTACTGTATATGAAGAATGATGTGAGTGGTCAGTTCACATTGATAAGTTTCCTTTATATTATGGAACTAAGAGACTCAACAGTGTCATTCAGAAAATATGGCTTGAGATGGCATTATGCCCTGCATTTCAGTTATGTTGTATTTCTTTGCTAACAGTATTTTTAGAGAAAGGCTTATTTTGCTTAGAAACAACAGTACTTCCATCAGTTTCCATTCTTAATTTCCATTTTTGTTGGTGCATGATGGGATATACGTGGTAAGATTGACCATCTTGTCATTGTAGGACTCTTCAGAATCTTACGGTTGTTTCAAATAGTGCAGTTGCGGGTACTTGAAGTGAAGATTAATACTTAATAAATAGGTTAAATGAACGAAATAATATAATATTATGATAAAATAATACATATATATTAAAATATATAATACATTAAATACTTAATAAATAAGATTAAACTTAATAAATATTAACTGTATGTAAACTGTATGGCATGTCTAAAATGTACCAGTTTACTAACTGGCAAAACTGCAAGAATTGCATGAATATTCTTTGACTGGTCTGTGTTGCTTTTAGTTGAACTGCTGTGTTGGCAACTGCCAAGTGTGCTTCTGAGGTTCTCAGGAACTCCAGTTTAGAAGAAATACCTCACTCTTCAAAATGTGTTTTCCTATAAATACGCTGAATGTGTAACAGTTGTACTAGTTATACTGCAGTTATTTTTCAGGTGCAGCAAGCCTATCTTGGGTATTTCAGGGAAGGGAGGATTGGGGAAAATAGTGGTTTTAGGAAGGGAAAGATAAAGTACTCAAAAAAAAAAAGTTGATATGTAAAACTCTGCATGTGATATCTGGCACTCGTCAAATCTCAATTATTACATATTAGGTATAGAATTCAGCTTTTTCTTTTTCTTTTTTTTTTTCTCTGTGAGATAAATGTCTTGTTTTAGTTCCCCCATGGTTTGCTTATATTGCAGACAACTGTGTGGGCGATCTCTGTGTCCGTCTGAAAAAGATGTATGCAGAAGTAAAGTCTGTGGCAAATGAACTGCTTTATGGGACTGCAGCAAGTGTGTGATTAGGGAGCTGTTAGTGTGAAAGATGATTGCCTTGCAGGCATTCACAGACTCCTATGGAGTGGAGAGGTGTTTCTGTAGAAATCTGAGACCAGTTAGTCAGGTACAGTGGCCTCTAAGTTACCTATTGCTGCCTCCCCAAAGATCTAAAACCTTTAGGTACCGCAAAAAATGGAATGGTAGAAGACTTTGCAAAGTGAAAGTATATTAATTTTAAATAAGTTCCTGTAAATAAATGAGTTATATTGCTGTGGCTAAAGTTCTGTGGTCTCTGCCATCTCTATTCAGGAAAACAGTTGAACCTTTTGCTTGAGTTTAGGAGAGATGCTGCTGGGAGAACTGCTTCTGAGAGAAGGCCCTAAGCTGTCAAATAGGGACTCTGCTTTTAAGTGCTGGTTCTCCACCAGCCAAGCATCCTGCTCAAGCCTTCTATCCCATCCTCACCTGACCTCAGACCCATAGCTGTGTGTATGAATGTTTCTTTTGAAAACAGCTGCTGCATAAATTATTTGACAGAATTTTGGCATCAAGCATTTTATGCACCATCATTTTCTGAAGAAAGCTTTCTTTGTCATCTTTAACAATTGCTTTTTTTGTTGGCTTCTGTGGCATCACTGGAAACATGGATGATACTGATTTAAAAATCCTAACTCTCTTGTAGTGAAATGAATTGACATCATAGTTCTTTATTTCAAGAGAATTCTTGATGTTCTGGATGATTTTTTTTTTTGTCTGTTTGTGATGTGGAGCCTGCTGATACTTTGGGTTTTTTTTTGGTCCAGAGTCCAGATTAGTGCATACGTTGTTGGAGGTCTTCAGTGTTGTAGCGGTAGGAAGTCTGTGAAGTCACAACCTTGCTAATCCTGACTTGGAAGAGGCACTTTTAGGAATTGAAATGCCAAAGTGAGATGAGCCTTGATGTGTAGTAGGTCACAAGCTGGTTTTGGAATCCTGCAGGTGAAAGGAATATAATTTCTCATCCCAATTGACTGGGTTTTTTTTCCCCCTCTATTTGCAATGCCATTTAACATGAGCGTTACAGGTAATTAGTTGCTTCAAAGTTAAAAATTAAGTAAAACTGATATGGTTGCATCTGCTAAATATATAGTTATCTGAAATGCATTAGTAGCAAAAGTGATCTCCCACTCCAGTAATAACAGTGGAGATGCACAATATTTTGCCTGGCTGTGATTTTTGGTTTCTTTTGGCCAAATGTTTTCCTTATATGTGTTTTGTTTTTAATGTTAGCTGGTGCCAATAACGGGGATAAATAGGGTGCTTTTTGTTTTATTCAGTGCTTATTTGATTTTGATTTTTGCACAGTTTTCAGATCTGCAAACTTCTTGATTTTTATATACATATAACAGTTACAATGTGTTTGTGTGATTGGAATGTTTTGAAATTGCACAACATTGAGTATGAAAGCATATAGACACAGGCTGTTTTTTGCATTATATATAAAATGGAAACAAGTTCTGCATAGTTGGCTATAAATTTATTAATTTTCTTTTGTTTGTTTGTTTTTTTTAAAGAAATGATAGGGATTTTTTTTCTTTACTGTACTGAAAGATGCTGCAGCAAGCATTTCAACAAAAATACCTGGGCTGCTATCTGTTTTGCACAGATTTTTTTTTTCCCTGTTGCTCATATACTGTGATAATTTCTCAGGCCCATAAGATCTGTGAATCTGTGGGGCTCACAGTGAGACTTTATTTGTATTGAGTTTTGCACAAGAGGATTCTTGCTTTTTACTGATAGCTTTGTTGTCTTGCATGCAAACGTGTCTACCAGTTGTGGTTTGATGACATAGAATTAACCTATAAAACTTTGTAGTTGTGTTTCTGATTTTAAAAATTACCCTAAGGTTTTAAAATATGTTTTCAAATAAGTAATTTATGGTTTGTTGCTAGTATTATAACAACAGCTTTGGGTAAAACCCAAAGCAAAAATTTGGGACATATTCATGGAAGAATTTGTAATGAAAAAAATGTATGAGGGTATGACAGCCATTGGAGAAAGTGATAGACATGTTCTTGAGATCTCAGTCTTGTGCCATATGCTGTCATTCCTCTCCTGGAGACTGGACTTCCTTATCAGTCATCTTACCATACCCCTTCTTTTCAATGCTAGTGTAACTAAAGACGCATACAAATAGTGTGCTACTTTCTATTCCTTTTGGTACTGTTGAGTTGGCACGCTTACAAAATGGTGGATGAGAATCTAATTTAGCTTTTGCATAGTTAATTAACTGAGTATAACTCTAGGGCTTCAATCTGCCTTCAGTTTTTCAAGCAATGAACCTCTGCTGTCAAAAAGGTGAAGGATTCCAAGCGAACTTTAGCAGATACAAGAGCTAGGCTTGTTTTGCTTTTTATTACTCCCTTGAATTTTTCCAAGGAGTACATTAGGGAAAGGGGGGAGAAGAGGAAGCAATCTATTCTGTGAAATGGAAACGTGCTGTTGAATTTTTATCAAAAGCCAGAGTTGTAAGCACCTGATTTTTTTTTTTTTTACCCTCCCTGAAAGCTTTTGTGGTTTAAAAAAAAAAAAAGAGCAAGGAATTGAGGAAAATGCGTATTCATATTTTTCAAGGATATATTTAAAAGTATCTTGGAATATTAGTCTTACTGCTGATGTCTCGGTGTTAGAAAGATAAATTACTTGGTAGAATTGCCTTGTTAAGGTTGAGGGCTTGACACGCTTCAATGGTCTCAGATCCAGGGGAAGGTTAACAAAGCTTGGGGAGAAGGATGTACCACTGATAGTGGGCACAGGGAATGCAGAATTCACAAGCCACAAGGACATTTGGCAGAACTCCCAAGATAAGGAAGAAACTAACAAAACCAACTCAGCAATTGTGCAGGAATCAGCTCCAACTGGGAAAAAGGTAATTCTGGCAGGACGGAGATTGCGACCAGGACTCGGGGCCCACCAAGTCACAAACTCAACAGAAGAGGGTGACTGAGCATGTGGACTAATGGGCATGAGAAGAGAGAATCATTTAACCAGTAGAAGGTAGAATGCTAATCAGTAAGAGCTATGTAGCTTGAAGCCAATAAACCCTGATTCCTTTGTCTGCTGCAATGTATAAATGTTGTAAAGTTTTGATGATTGTGGTGCCAGCCTTTTGTGGGTTAGCATCCAGCTCCCTGCTTTGCACAGACTAGAATAAAGAAGTGGAGATACCTCATCTCGGCGTGTAAACTGGTGCTGCACGTTGGGCAGAGAGCCTGCGTTTGGGACATTACTGACACTGTCCAGTTCTTTAGAATATCTTCTGGAATTAAACAAAAGAAAAAGCTACTGGAATGTAATTGTGTTTATTGTAAACAAATGTAGTATTATACCTTTATAGTTAGGCTGCATTAGTTATATCATAATTAATATAACTTAAAGATACTGTTTTAATTTTTTCAAACTGATTTCTTGTTAAACAAAATTTTGCTCTGTAGCTGCATTATGCCATTAGATTTCTTTTTCTGTAATCCTTAATCTTAACATTCATTTTCTTTTATCAGCCAACAGCATTGATGCTTCTTAAATTCTCTTTCTATCCTTTATCTCTCTTTTCAGTCCCTTTTTTCAAACATATCTCTACAGATTAGAAAAAGAAATAAAAAATGAAGTGCTGAGGCACCTTACTTTGCTGTGCAAATGTTTCTAATATTTACTGTAATCCTGTAATTTTTTTATTGCCAAGAAACAAGGAAAATTAACTTTTTTGGTAATTTATATATAAAAATACTTCCTATTTTAATTTTTATTTATGAATGAAAGATCATTTATACAAAAGTTTGGTTTTGATAACTGGATTACTCTTAAATGTTCTGGTTTTATCCTTTTTTTTTTTCTTTTAGCAATTCTGAAAATTTTATTCATCTGTTGCAGCCATGGAGTTATAATAATGAAATCTCAGATATATTCTGAGTAATATGTCTCACTCATTTTTCTTAATATAAGTTTAATTCCAGTTTATATTATTTTTGAAGGCACTGTGCCGCCTTTGATACTCTTTGCAAACCAGCAACAGGTGTGATTCATGGAAGTCATTACTGTAAATATGTGCAAGAAGGTGTTATTACTTAAATTTATGCAAGGAGGTGACTAGCTGCTTGTTCTTTGAGTTAGAATGGACTGAAAGGGAGGCAGAATGCTGTCTACCAATAGTATTGCAAGCATATTTTTCAAGGCATAGAAGCTTTTTGGAACAGAACACAATAGTGAATACTTTCATTACTACGTGGACATAACTTACAGCCTTTCTGCTTAAAAAAAAGAAAGAAAAAGGCTCTATTTCAAGCTGAGCAGATTTTTTTCCTTTTTTTACTGTGTTGGTGTACTTGCATTTCTTTTCATTTCGGGAAAAATGACTGTATCATTCCTTCGCTTAGAAAAATGGGTGATTTATGAGATACAGTTTTGATGCTTTAAAATTGTTAGGTTTTTTCTTTTTCTTCAAGATGTTTCAAACTTTTTACTTCCTTGTAAATAGTGTTAGAGGTTTTTAATAGTAGATGATGTCTGATTAAAAAAAGTTTTAAAAAGAATTTCTAGCCCTTGAGGAACTGTTGCACATTGCTGCATTAATGCTCTACAGAAAATAAAAAGGATGTTACTGCTCGGAGACCTGTAGATTCTGGTACTGGCCAATTTAGTAGCTTTTTATTTGTCATCTTCTGAAAAGTGTATTTTGTACATCTAGAGCACTTTTTTAACTTGTTTTGGAATGTGTACTATTTGGAATGTGATATATATGAACTCAGTTTTGATTAATTTAAAAACGTACCCCTTATTTTGTTTTTGGCAGAAGGGGACAAAGAGTTTGTAGAAGATTTAAGTGGACAGGAGACTACAGAAAACAAGAAAAATGCCGAAACCAGTAAGTAGCTGTTTTTTACCCATCTAAAATCTAAGAGGGTTTTCACATTTCAGAGTGGTGATCTTATAAGTTTTTTTTCTGTTTTGACTCTGCTCTTTCTAGATTTCATAAGATCTGATAATGCACAATTGAAGTTGAGATAGTTTAGTACCAACATGTGGAAAAAAGGTGAAGAGAGCTTTGTGGTGCAAGTTTGCAGGGAACACACCTGGAAATGGGAGCAGTACTTGGAACCCATTTGGCTGGCAGGAGGAATGATTTTTCAGGAATTGTTGACTTTGAGATGAGCTAACATACAGTGGTTAATGGAGGCATAATTTAAACCTGACTCAGTGTCTGTGAGAATCAGTGAAAGGGTTTGCTGCAGGATTTGGTAAGGGAAGACAGAACGTGTGAAGTGTCTGCACTAAGTTAGATTGTAGTTTTACCATGTTAGAGGGGATCACATAGAAAGTAAGCAATGTTTGTGGTCCCCTATTCCTCTCAGTTCAGCTGAGATAAGGGTTCATCAGCTTTTTATCCAGGGGGAAAAAAATCTCCAACCTGTGTTTTCGTAATAATTCTAGAAGTCTTTGAAGAGATAATTATTGAGCAGTTTGATTCTTTTTCTGTCAGTGTAATACTGGTTGCTTAGGATTTCATCTACCATGTGTTAAATGAGTTTTGGTTGTCTCTTCCTCTTCTGTGCAGTGAGCAAAATGTTGAGGAAGGGAACCGAATTGTCAGATTGTTTTCTACTCAACTCAGTTAGTTTATGTAATAGCCTTCAGGCTTTCTTTGTTTACTGATGTTCCATTCTGGTAGTAGATTGGGAGCAGGCAGATCTTTTACTAGAATAAATGTGTCTATGTGCACGTGTTTACCACATACATATTTATACATAGATGTATAAAAGATTTTTGCTATTAATCAGAAATTACCTATGTTAATAGTCTGTATTGCATTATTTGCCATTATTTGGAGCTGGTCCAGCTTGATGGATAACGTGAACATGAGACTGTCCAAGGGCTAGAAGTTCTGTTCTGAGCTTTGTGGTTGGTCTGCTGACCAGCTGGCCATACTTTGTTGTTTCCGTAATTTCTTCCTTTCCCCACAATGGCTGAGGGACAATATCATAGCACTTGCTGAAGTTGCCTACTTCATACAGAAGGCCGCACTATAAAGGGCAGGAAAATGAATTAGCAGCGTACTGTTTTCTGATCTGTTTGAGTGCTGGCTATGAGAATTGAGTAGTGCCTTTGATGGAGATTCTCAGCTAGAAAACTGTGTTTTAAGAATGAGACAAAAAGTCACTGTGAGCTCATGTGATTTCTGAGGCCTTCAGCTCCGTGCAGCTATGGAGCCATGAAGTCACAGAAGTGATGACTAGAAAAAAAAACACCTGAATGAGGTAACTTCTTTTAAAATTCTGGGACTAGAACCGTGAAATTTGGGCAGGCGGGGTTCTCTCTATTTTAAGGACCAGAGAAAATTGAAGGAAATAGAGTTTTAGGGTTGTTCACAAGGAAAGCAGTATCCTTAGAACTGAGATTGCAGGGGTGTTGAAAGAGCACACAATCCACCCTAATAATGGAAATTACCAGATCTTGGGAAAGAAGCCGGACTCATGCCAAAGATAATTTTTTTCTTTTATGAGGGACTTTTTATGAAGAATTCTCATATATCTTTTGACCATGTAGGTGCATGTGAGATCTTAGAAGGAAGCCAAGTGAAAGGAGCCATTAAAAATGAAAATAAATTGATGACATTTCTTAGTGTCTTTCTGTAAACTGCAGGTTGCTGTACTTATAATTGGTAATCAGTGAATGAAGAGGTAGCACACATACAAAGGTTAAGTGATTTTACCTCAGATTTTGGTCTCAGTGCATCTTAAATGGTAGATGCTTTAGAGCTCTCTCCCCTTTTTTTTAATTGGTTTTTTTTGCCTTCTTTGGAGACTGTAAGAGCCTAGTCATGGGTTATGTTTAAGGAATCTGACGTTGTTCTTTGCAGAGTTCTTGCTGTTCTACTTGGATTAGATAGTACTGGACTGTAGAAGGTCTCCTGCTGTGGATATTTTACTGTAGCTCTTGGGAGTTGTCTTTACAGACAATCCACAATAACCAAATGTACTTCTAGTCAGGAAACTATTTTTGCTTTAACTCCTCGTTGTTTATTTTTGAGAGCTGTTGCAAGAAGACTGTCAGTGTTCTGTAGGTTTATTGTTGGAAATCTTTTAACCTGAAAACTAATGAAATAATCATGTATGAGAACTAAGAAAACCCAGTTAACATGACTGGTGAGATTTTTGACAGTGTTATTTTATCTCTTTTTCTGTATTACTGTGACCTATTTAGATTTTCTTTTTTCAGATTCTGTTCTGATGATCCAATTGATAGTTTTCAGACAAGTCCAGTAGTCTTGTAACCTGTGTGTAAATTCTCCCTGTGTTTTTGGAATGATTTTTTTTTTGTTATGCAAATAACAAATAATTAAGCCATAGATCAGTTTAAATGAAATCAGTGCACACCAATAAAATAGATGTTGGTTTCACTTTTTTTGCTTTCATGTTGAAAAGTTATGTAGTATTCCAAACAAAATTAGGTAAATGAAGACCAATAAAAGGTCTCGATGCATTTGAATTTTATAGCAAAAATCTTTAATTTTTCCTAGAAGTCTCAGTCTGAAGTAAGTTTCATGCCACTGTGAATGACACTATACATGGTAGTATAAGGTCATTGTTCTTATGTGTCTGGGATTTTCTCTCTGAGGCTAGTAGGTTAAATAGCTTGAGTGAAAAGGCTGTTTTGCAAGGGTAAAAGTGACTTTAATATATTGTCCTGAGTTATTAGGTAATGTGTCTGAAAAATATACATTATTGAAACATTTTCTCGTTTGACTGCTTCATAGAAAAGTCTGTTTGTTCGCTTTGGCTGTGTTTGTAACAAAGTGACTTTCCAGCTTTTCAAGCTGTTTAACTCAGCATATCCTCTGCTTTTAAGACCAAATAGTTCTGAGACTTAATATTCTCAGTTCTACCTTGCAGTGTGAAATTGTTTCGTTTAGCATCTGTTGTGATCCATTTAAAAAAATTGGTGACTTCTTTGTTTAATTAGGTCTTTACAGCTGTAATCAAAATTTGAGCTGTTATAGGCCTGTTCTCTGTGTGCTTAGTTCTCTGCATGCTGAAGAACAGAATATTTGTTGACTGTTGTTTTCAGTGCTTTCTTCCTAAAAGAAGAGATAGAAAATGTTTTTCGGCTGTATGCCATTCTCACAGATCTTCACCGAAAATAGAAACATAGAAGCTAAAATTAGACATCATGGGTTACATAACTGTTAATCATTTCATAGGCTGAGAAGATTATGTTTAATTGACTGAAATATTAGTTGCATTTATATGGTGTAAGAGGAGTTAAATTATTGTGTTTTTGGTGGCAGTTTGCAACACTTTTGTACAAGAATGCAAGGCATGAAAGAGAAAGCATTACACTGAGGAGTAACAGAGGCAGATGTCAAAGTTACTAAGATTAAAAAGGATTCCTTTTTAGACTTATTCAACATTCTACAGTATTGTGTGTTCAGAAGGCATAAATATCAGAATCTGGAATAAGATAGGGGTTTAAAATTTGAATTAATAATTACAAGATCAAGTTGATTTTTGTAAAATGGTTGAAATAGTATATAAATTATTTTTTTTACAACAGTGGTGTTTTACAGGAAAATCTTTGAGACCGTGTAGTGCAGTATTTGAATTATGGCTTGAATATACGATTTATTTCTGTAGCATAAATAGACGACTGATGTCAGCTTGGAGGACTGCTTGCTTTTGATTTGTCTGTTAGTAAAATCTGTTTGTCATTATTCTGTAGCCTTCTGTTCCTAATGTTGTTTAATCCTTACCTTATCTTCATAAAGTTTTTCTTTCATCTCCTCCTATGTCTGCTTTGAGGTTGGTATGGAGAGCATGCTGTGTATATTTGTGCAGTGTGTAAAGCAGTGGGACTAATATACTGCTACTCCTTAACACAAATAATTTAATATGCAAACTGGAAATAGTAATTGGCTGAACTAGTGAGAGGAAACTCTTTGAACAAATTTTTTTTGCTATATGTGGTTTTCTTATGAATATGAATTGGACTGGTTTCTGTGGCTTTTACATATGACTAATTTATATTGCATTTATTAAACCAAAGCAAAAGCCTTGGAAACATTTTTTATGTTATTTTAAGTGGCTTTCTTACTGAATATTGGTACCCACTCAGTTTTGGGCTTCCTGATAAAAGCTGAAGTGCCATGACTACTATCTGCGATCTAGGGCTGAAGTACAGTAATAGAAAGTATTAGATTATTGAGCTAATAGTCAGTTTTTGTGCATGTTCCACGGACTGGGTCTGTGTTTGAGGAGAGGTTTAAAGGTTAGTGTGGTGATGGTATAAAATCCCATTGTAGAGGGTTAGTACAAGGAAGAGTAATAATATTTTTTCAAGTCCTTAAAAGTGAAAGAATATAACAAAACCATAATTCCCGTATGAAATGCATGCTTTTATCAAGTGTACATGGATGTTTGTTGTTCCAGATATGTTCATTGACTATACTCTTTATTGGTTTTGATAAATTACTTAATAGATAATTTGCTGTAGATTGGGTTTTTTTATGAATACTATTTTATGAGCTATAGCAAATGTCCTTCTAACCCATTAGGAACATTTGTTGTCAGAACATCAGTTGTTCCCTTCCCAAAGAATCATCTGTACATAGTTATGTGTATGTTCTTCCTTTCCTTTAGCAGTGTTTAATCATTCTGAAGCAAGTCTGGTAAAATACAGATAAACTCAGACTGGTAGTTCTGATGCCAAGGACCTGAACAAGCTTGGGAAGTGGGCCAGTGTGAACTGCGAGGTTCAACAAGACCAAGTGCAGAGTGCTGTACCTGGGTTGGGGCAACCCCTGGTATGAATACAGGCTGGAGGATGAAGGGATTGAGGGCAGCCCTGGCGAGAAGCACTTGGGGGTGCTGGTGGATCAGAGACTGGACATGACCCAGCAATGTGCGGTTGCAACCCAGAAAGCCAATTGTATCCTGGGCTGCATCAAAAGCGGCGTGGCCAGAAGGTCAAGGGAGGGGATTTTGCTCCTCTGCTCTGGTGAGACCCCATCTGGAGTGCTGTGTGCAGCTCTGGGGTTCCCAGTACAAGAAAGACATGGTGCTGTTGAAGTAGGTCTAGAGGAGGATCACAAAAATGGTTGTTGTAATGGAGCATCTCTCCTATGAGGAAAGGCTGAGAGTTAGGGTTGTTCAACCTGGAGAAAAGAAGCCCAGGGAGACCTTATTGTGGCCTTTCAGTACTTAAAGAGGGCTTATAAGAAAGGTGGGGACAAACTTTTTAGCAGGGCCTGTTGGAATAGGACAAGGGTGGTAGTGGTTTTAAACTTAAAGGATGTATATTCAGACTAGATATAAGGGAGAAATTTTTCATGATGGGGGAGGTGAAACACTGGAACAGTTGCCCAGAGAGGTGGCAGATGCCCCATCCTTGGAAACATTAAAGATCAGGTTGGATGGGGCTCTGAGCAAGCTGATGCAGTTGAAGATGTTGCTGCTCATTGCAGAGGGTTTGAACTAGATGGCCTTTAAAGGTCCCTTCCAACCCAAGCTATTCTGTGATTCTGTCGGGTAAAGAAGAGAACTGTCACAATCTGTTAAAAAGATGTGCGATCCTGGTGAGAGCAAGTTTGAAAAGCAGGAGTTGAGTGGATCTTGTGGTATGAGTAGTGGTAGCCTCCCAATGCTTGCTACAGGAAACCTTTACACATATCCCTTGTCACCATTACAAGAGCTCCTTCCTGTTCCTGTGTTTGTGGTAAAGTTGGTTCAGATTAGTGCCTGTCTTCGTAATTTGTGGTTCAGATAATTTCCCCCTGACACCAATGTCACATAAAGAGAATTGCTTCCAAGTAGCTGCGTACCAACAGCAGGTTATATGAGTGACAATCCATTGCTTCCTAGGTCTTCTTACCTGTGTTTTCTCAATTCCCTGCCTTATTTCTAATGTGGAAACTCCTCCCATGAGTCCTGTTAATGCAGTTCATTAACTTCATTTTACAGACATGCAGCTGACCAGAGATCTGATTTTTGTTGAGAGGGTGCTGTGTGATCAAGGTTTGAATTAGATAAGTAAACCCTTGGGGCTCAGTCACAGGTTTTGACAAAAGTAACAACCTTCTTATTTTCCATGCCCAGAAATAACTGAGAGCGTGAAACAATGTTACAAGGTTGTAAAACCGTGGTATTTGTATGCCAGAAATCTAAGTCGGTCCAAATGCCTTCAGAAGGAAAACAATCAAGTGTAGTGTTAAATTCCTCTCTTCTTAAATAATTCATATCACATTTTAATGTTGCCATCGTTTAATTTGTGTCTTTCTTATTAGAACTGAAAGTGTAAATATTAATTATTAAATTAATTGTTAATTATTGTTAATTATCAAATTATTAAATATTAATTAGGTGATCTGTTAATTGGAAGTTCAAAGAAAAACAGAATTGCTAAAGACTTAAGCAGTTACTGTAATGTGTGTAAGTGGCCAGGTAATCCTAATGTATATTTGTAACTATTGCAGGTGCAGAAGCTGTGTACTCTTAGAGCACTCAGATTTTTTGAGGCAGTAACATCCAGAAGCAAACAGAATCTACAGAGTTTGCCTCTGTATTACATCTAGTATTTTATTGTTTGAGTATTTTAGTTCTTGTGAAGGATAAACTCTCAGGTAGTAATTCCTGCATTTGTAGATGACACTTGTTATAAGGATATTTATATAAGAAGTTTCTGCTGCCTGCTGCTGCAATTAGTTGAACTTGCTGTGCTTTGTAGATCTCCTGTGATGCTTGTTATTTTGGCAATGGTGCTGTTATATAACAGGGCTCTTTGGCATTTAGTAAAGTTACTTTTTGGCCTTATTCTTTGTAACTTGCTTACTTGTAGCTGCCCTGAAACAGGCTTAATTTTTTAAATTGAAAAACTGATTTAGAAAAATTAAGTTCTTGTAATTAAGGGGCAGTCCCTCACACTGAAAATAGTGCAACTGGCAGGGAGTTAGACTTGCCACTTAAAATGAGTTATTCTGTTCTGTAAGGATTTTTTTTTTCTGCTCTTGAAATGGACAGAGTGAGGCAATCTACAAAAAACATCTCTTTTTCCCTCTTCCTGACATACACCCTCTAATTTTTTTTGGCAATAAAACTTTACTATCAGTTACTCCAAAGCCTTCAACTCTTACTCCTTATCCGTGTTTGCACACACAAAAAAGTTTGCTGAGCCCCTTTTATCGTCTTTGTTTGCAGGTCTATAACCTAGAGGTCCCCAGACTCCTGCTACTCTTGTCTTGTGTATCCCCCTCATGCCCAAAGTTGTTTACCGTGACAGTAAAAGGAAGGAGTTAACAAGCTTAATCCTTTCATGAATACAAACTGTTATCCAGTTTTCTTTTTCACACCTTTCATGTTCTGTTTTGTCTTCTTTTCCCCACACTCACTTCTCAAAGTATTCCACCTGGTGGCAAAATTAGGGAAATAGTTAATGGAAATGGTTCACATATGCATAGATCAAGTACTGTAAGAACTGGTAATACAAGTCCTAATTTATTCCAGTTCCCTTTTTTACAGTAGTGAGAAATGAGAATATATCTGTGTGCCTTAAATAAGTTTCTCAAGTTTGGTTTTTTTGCATTTATAGCGAAGTATATTTGACCTCTGACACTTTATATTGCTATGCACTAAAGATAAATAAAATGTGATACCCTGACAGTAGGCACAGAGGACCATTCCAACACTGATAAGACAGTACTGTGTATTTAGTACTTTGTTCTATTTCATGAAAATTCTCACTTCTGTGTATGCCAGTTGCAGAGAAATTGAAACAGACTGTTGTACTTCCAAGTAAGGTAGGCTTCCAGATATCTCCTGCAATATTTGACTTCTTGCTTCATAGCAAATAAAAACAGTGGTTGTCAGGAGTCATCTGGAAAACGTTCCATTCAGGAGAAGGAGGCAGTTCATTAAATGGTGGCATTTCTTCAGTCTTGTATTAAGGGAAAGGAAGGGGATCAATATTAAGAGGAGTTAGCTTCTGTAGTTTGACTACAGGTGAAAACTTTGCTATTACTCTGTCATGAGGTGTGAAAGCTCTACTCCTATATACTTTAACACTGCCAAACTGCTTGATTCTAGAAATGGCAAGCAGGAAGCTGCTTGTCTTTTTATGTTGCCAAGAATACATACCTTAAAATGATAGGTGTATTACTAGAAACTGTTGCACACATTTGGGAAGCCCTCTGAACGGTAATGCCCAGTAGCTGAATGTCCCAACATTCTTCAAGTGTTCAGTAATGTCAGCTGTCCCATTAAATTAATTTTGAACTTTGTTCTCTCGTTTGACCTTCAAACCTAGTGGTAAATACTATCCTGAGTATGCTTTTATAGTAAATAAAAGATGAGATTTTTTCAGATTCAAATTTTCTGTTTTTCTAACTGCTGTGTTCTGTGTGTTCACAAGACCATTAAAATTGTTGAATTTACTTACCATATGCTGTTTCTTACAGGCTTATCACAGGATATAGAAGCATTACACTGTGACAGTATTATTTGAATGTTTCCTTATTTTCTGTAGGTCAATGTCAGAGTAACCACAATGGATGCAGAGTTGGAATTTGCCATCCAACCTAATACAACAGGCAAACAGCTCTTTGATCAGGTAACTTGTCTGTGTGTATATATGAGTACAAACACATAGAAGTATTGTGTGTGTTAAGGCATAGTTTGAAAAAGCGAAAGTGTTCCCATGTGCTGATTATGTTTTTCTTATGTTATCTAGGCTATGCTCTGAGTTAGTGTGAATTTCCTCATTACTTCTTGTGAAATGTATTGAATTCAAAGACAACTCTGTAAATAGGTTACCAGTGAGGCTTCAGCTGAATCATGTATAGAACTGTTTTGAAATTAATAGTATTTCTCATGTTTAATATTATAGTTGCGACTGCAATATAGTTGCTAGAATTACATATATTAGAAATTTGAATGTAACAGTAAGTTCATTAATGAAAGCTAACTTTTTTTCCCCAGCAATGGAAATTGTAGATTGTTTTTCACTTCCCAAATGATAGAACTAAATAATGCTGTCCTATGAACCAGTCTGAAATTTAAGTTAAAAAAAAAAGGGAAAAAACCCAATAAGGCAAAATAATGACATTAATTTGCTTATAGATTACAGACCTATCAGAACTACACATTCTCACTTGATAGTGTCTCTGTACATCAGTCAGAATGAATGATTTCTTAAAACAGAATTGTTCTTGCGCTCATGTGACACTAGCCATCAGAATCTTGAAACAATTTTTTGATCTAGGTTGTGAAGTGTTATAGAAAACATTAAGAATAGAAGCTTGTCAGTGTGTTGTTTTGTTTCCCCAATATACCAATAAATATGTTTTGTTTAAAAAATGCAGAAATATCTGAAATTACTCTTCAAAAACAGTTCAACTAGATGAATAGTTATGTCTCTTAGAACTGTTGTTTGTCTACTCCACTTTTGATGCTTGAAGTATGTACTGATGAGTACTAAGAGAAAGTAGCACATTGCAAGAGTTCTTTAAGAACATTTAAACTTTTAGTTGACCTTTTAGAGTCGATAGAATGTCCAAGTATATAACTTAAAAACAGGAGAATGTTTATTATATGTAACACTGAACTTTTTCTTTTAGATGAATGAAATTTCATTTGCAATTTTCATTTGAAATGACTGTCTGACTCTTATATTGTCTGTCCCTTTCTCTAACGTCAGTGGTAGTATGTCTTCAGCCTCTACATAGGAATAGACTTCATGATTCTTACAAGAATTCTTGGAAAAAAAGGAGTTGTCTTGCTTTTTGTCTAACCAACATCACCATCAAATAAAAGTATGGTATTCTGTGATGTAGAAGGCTCAAGCTGTTCCTTGTCTTCTGCCAACCTTTGCTATCTTCTGCCATGCAGTATCGGGTGGGGTGACATTCTGCTGTTTAAAATCTTGTGTCCAGGTAATCAGGTTCATCCAAATTGGGGCATTGGGAACAAAGATACAGCTCTGAATTTGTTTTCATGCTCTCTTCTTTGTTCCTCAGTTCATTATGTGGTGTTTGACGTCTCACCAACTCTTACCTATGGAAGTTTAAATTGAAAAAATGTCAGGTCAAGAAAGAACAACCACCACAGTTGTGTGTAAAGAGAGAAGCATTTTCAGCTTGATCTTAAATTCATGTATGAATTCTACAGAGTAACATCAAGAGCTGAACTGTATTGCAAAACTGTCATGAAATTTTCAGACAAAAGTTATCCTGTTTCTCTGGAGAAAGAGAATTTAATAGCACTGTTATTGAAAGGATTGGCTTATGCAGAAGTGGTGAACATGACGGCAGACTTGTTGATTATTGATTGCAGAAAATAACCTCTCCATGAATTTAGCTGTTATTTAGTGCTCCTCTACGTTTTTGGTGAACAATTTGTCCTTTTTTCAGTCAGTGTTCTTTTAAGCTTTTAATTGGTATTTTCTGGAGTTGTTGATTTGTTTCCCATTCCATGTGCATGCATCATCTGCTAGCAGACAAGAATGCAGCGTTTAACATCTGTGGCTTTCTCTTTTCCATTTGCAAACTCAGCATACTTTTTATTTATTGCACAAACTTTTTTATTATTATTATTACTTGCATTTCAGAAGGTGTTTTAACATATTTATCAATGGTCTTTCTGTCTGTCCTGTCAGCAGTCAGAATAGGCAAGAGAGGATCTGTCCTCCTATAGTCAACCAGTTAAGCATCTGTAGCTTTCCTAGGAGAGGAAGAACCCTGTGGTGGGTATGTTTCCAGACACTGGTGGTATTACTGGGGTTGTTGTGTTGTGTTAGCACTGGGCTTTAGTAACTCTGGTTTACTGTAGTTGCCATTCAGAAAGAATGGGAGGGTTTTCTCTTTTATTTTGAATTATACCTTGCTGTCCTTTCCAGATGTCTCAGAAGCCTTCCTTACAGCCTTTTGGAAGGTGACTGAATTAAATCCTTGTTAGGTTGTTTTTGTGTATATTTTGATTTGCCAAAATGTATATTATTCTGGTTGCTTTTCTTCAGTAAGTTTTTTTGCCTATTAATAGTCAGGTTGTAGGATGTGATGGTAGATATCTGTTTTACAGATGTGATGAAGACTTGCATCTTCAGCTACTTAATGAAATGTTTGAGCGAGAATCAAACTGCTAAGTTGCTCATTCTGTACTTATTGTATCATGCTACTGCAGTGCATAAGTGCATATATTAGCTTGGTACAAAGTTTCAGAAAGTTTTTCTTTTTTCTTTGGCCTGAGAGGCAGTGTAGGCAATGCTTTTTCCCTTATTTGTGGAGTCTGAAGTAAAACAGGCTAATATGTAAGCTGTTTTTAGTGTTGATTTGCAAGCACATGTAACTCTGCACTGTTGTATCCAGGTTGCCTCTATATAAATAATAAGCAGAGTGCATCTCAGTGAAGGGCTGTAGTTAGTGGGTGAGAGCAAAATGTTTTGACGTGAGCATAAGCACGTCTCCTTATGCCCTATGGGCAGAGCTGTTGAGCATCTGCAGCTCTTTGCAGCTCAGAGAGCTGATAAGGTACAGAGGCTCAACTTGGACAGCTGCAAAGTAAAGAGCATTCTCTGTCAGCTGATAAAGCCATAAGTAGTTTGATCAACATTACGTAGGAGATCTGTGTCGAAAGAAGCAGCAGGTCTGAAATTTTGGTGTTGGGACACCAAATTTAACCTATGTTACTAGGACCCATAGTTACTATGTTACTAGTAACATACACTTATTCTTAATGTTTATGTTCTGAAGTAAATGATGTAAAGGAAATAACTGTTCTCACTAAAGACATCAGTCAGGTTGGATCCGTGAACATTGTCCACTTTGTGCTTTGGAGCTTGACGGTGAAAGGGTAGAGGAGGAAAAAAGGTGCACAGTTGAATGATTGTTAAGTGATAATGCAAATATGCAAGGCAGCTGAAGTAAGTTTGCACAACTATCTTATGACATTTTCTAATTTTCAAAATCTTAATTTTGCAACCCGATAGTACTACTTTAAAATGGAGGAGGATCTATGTGTAAAATTCTATTTACTTCACATGCAACTGAATGCTTCCATAAAACAGCCTTCAGTAAAGCAGCTGGCCAGCATGGTCCAACCTGAGAACATACGTAAGTACTGCCATACGGGATCTTTTGGAGCCAGAGTTTGCAGTCATTTAATAATCTTTGCTGGACCTTTCTGATTAATTGCTTATTGAATCCATATGTGCTTTTGCTATGCAAGACTTGTAAAATAGTTCCACGGTTTTATTGCACTGTAGTAAAAGTACTTCTTTTTGTTTACTTTGAGCCCGCAATGTCATGATTTCTGTTGATTCTATTAATTCTTATATTATGAGAAATAATGAATAATCATTCTCTATTTGCCTTCTACATGCCATGCAAGATCTGTATCATATTTTTCCTTTCCTCGTTTCTCTGTCAGTAGCCCTAGTTCTCATCTTAGCTATGCAGAAAATGTTCCAAGTCACTGATCATTCTTTTCAACACTTCTGAAACATTTCCAGTGCTGCAGCATCCTTTTTTTAAGTTGATGTGACCATCAACTTATGTAGCATTAGAGAATTGGGAATACCATACACATGTATAGTCATGTAACAGCCTTATTGCCTTTTTACTTTACAACTAGAGCTTTATTCACATAATTTAAATTGTTGTCTTTTATGTACAGTATATTGCTTTTATGAAATACCATCTTTTATTGAGGCTTGTGTTTTTACGGTTCATTCACAGGAAGGTTTTCTACAGCAGATTTTGTCACATCAGTTTCATCCTTTTTAGAAGTCCTGTGGGACTTCAGTAGTGGTTACAGTACAAGTCTGTTATGAAAACAGAGGGTTTTTTCTTTCTTTTTAACTATTGTATCCATAACACAATCTTCCCTCTATTCAAGGACAATTTTGTTTCTTTAGTAGCTTTTGGTGATAAATGTGATCAGAAATCTTATAGGAAAGTCATGTATGGTTTATTAGCTGAATCATCCTTTATCAGTAACTCTCTTAGAAGGTTGTAAAAATATTTGAAGGAACCGATTCGTCTTTGTACCTCATACTTGTCCACAAATGTTATTCTTAATTGTCAATTTTCCAGTTATCTTCTGTAAGTGGACTTACTTTTCCATAGGTCTGCAGATCACTTCCCAGACGTGCTTTCCAATCTCAGGGTCCTGTTTACTAACTTCTGTTCCTCAGGTGCTGATGGAAGCAGTAAGCTGCATGTTCCACTTGATAGTTTTGAAACACAGTGTTTGCATTTATGTAGAGCTCTGGGGTACCATCAACCTGATGTTTTGCTACTATTTTATCTTTTTTTTTCTTCTTGTAAGGTTTGATTACATTTCAGTTTGAGATTTGTTTATGTAGGTTAATTACCATTTAAAAATTCGTAATGGTTACTGATGATTATGACTCATTTATCTTTAGGTGGTGAAAACTGTTGGTCTTCGGGAAGTCTGGTTTTTTGGGCTACAGTATGTGGACAGCAAAGGCTACTCAACTTGGCTGAAACTAAATAAAAAGGTAATAATACCCTAATATTGAGCCACGTGTACAGTTTGAAATATGCTTTACAAGGTTTGCTGCTTTAATGCTGTAGGTGAGATATAGCTGACTTCAAATTTAGTCGAAAAATTGATTTTCATTTGCTTTAAATGACAAAATACAGTGTTGAATTTGATTAGTTATAAAAGAATATGCAAAACTGCATCAGTATTTAATTTGAGAAGGAGATAGTTTTCAGTTTTTACAGTACTGTGGTGATGCATGCATTAGGAAAACTGATTCATATGGTTGTCTTGTTCTCATTTAGCAAAACATAATAGAATAAATGTTTTACAGTTTGGGCATGTGTACCAGAACAATTTAGGCTCCAGGAATTTGTATGTGTATGGATCTTTTAAACAAAGCACGAACAGTAGGCTTCTAAACTTCAGGTATCTAATAGGTAGATTGTAGGATAACGTTTTGTTTTGTTTTTTTTTTTCCTAACAGCATTGAGCACGTTGTATCTCTTAGCTATTGGGAACCAGATCATTTTACTTTAAGCTGTATTTGTGAATCTTTGAAAGACCACATCTCATCTCTTCACAAAAATCACATTTATAAAGCTTATCAATTCTAGAAAAATAACGTGATTAAAGAAATCATGTTTTTTCCACAGGAACAAAGCACGTGTATTTAGTTTGATAGTTCAAAGACTTTTAAAAGAATGCCACTTTACACTGACATCGATGAAATGTGCTGTAGTTCTTCCTAAAGAAATGTTGTTAGACCCTAATTTGTTACTTCCCGAAAATCGTCCATGGATATAGTTTTTATTTTTTTAATGTCTTTTACAGCTTCTTTTTTTCCAGATCTTTATTATGATAAATACAGCTTTCACACAAGCCTACAAAAAAAAAAATCTGTTAAACAGCCTTTAAGTAGTATTTCAAGATTGTCTAGTTTATCCAAATTGGTGTACTTGATTGTTCCATGTGAACCTTTAGTGAGTTCCACAGTGGGCTTGCTAGGAAGCACTGTGTTTCAGTTTAGAGTAGCTGAAGAGTTCAGTACTACATAATAATATTTAATATACCTTTTAGAGCTCTTTTTATTTTTTTATGTGTTCCTCTCCCTCAGGTAACTCAGCAAGATGTACGAAAAGAAAATCCTTTGCAGTTCAAGTTCAGGGCCAAGTTTTTTCCAGAGGATGTATCTGAAGAATTAATTCAGGAAATAACTCAGAGACTTTTCTTCCTGCAAGTCAAAGAATCGATCTTAAATGATGAAATATACTGCCCACCAGAAACTGCAGTTCTTCTGGCTTCTTATGCTGTCCAGTCCAAGTATGCAGATTACAGTAAGGAGATTCATAAACTAGGCTACCTAGCCAGTGACAGACTTCTCCCCCAGCGGTGAGTGAGACTGATTTTGCACCACCTGCTGCATATAAACTTAATTATTGCACATTTTTTAGAAATAAAATATTAAGTGATAACGTGCATTTAATGATGGCTTTCTTAGGAGTTCATGTTTTGCTAGTAAAATTTGGAGATCCTAATTTAGTCTTTAAATAACAAGGAAGTGTCACAGCCACAGATTTCTTGAGACGTATTTCCTGTCCTGTCCACAAACACCTGCAGAGATTTAGTTGAACACACTCCCAAAATACTCCAGAATGGGTTACTGTTATTGGAGACCTGCTTCTAAACTAAAATCAAAATACTCCAATATAGAAGCAACTAAGATTCATTTGATACTCTCTCCTTTTGTTCATTTTAATGTTTTTGTACATGTAAACGGTAATTATTTCCTGAAAGTTATTGTAAAGTGTACTGCAAATAAAATACATTGCAGGAAAATGCTAGCCTGAACAGAAAATTTAGAAACTAAATTGTTGCTGTTGAATATAAACTCTTTTGTATCAATCATCTTATCTAACTGGTTTGGGAAAGTAAGCACCAAGATTACAGTCCTATTTCTTTATGCAACTGAAACCATGCTCTTGGTGTGTTTGGCATGAAGAGAAGCATTGCAGCACAAATGTACCAAGTTAGACAGTTTTGTTAGTGTAGATGGATACATAGTGATATATTGTGGGCAAATGTGTAGTTACTAAATATGTAACATAAATCGTCAAAGAAATGAGTGACATGGAGTAATTTGAGGTTTCTTTAAGTCATATGCTTTCTAAACTAAAAACTCACTTATTAGCATAACTAAGCTCGAGAATTTTCTAGCAAACCAGTAGGCATTTCAAAGATTGTGGTGAAGTATTGAGAGAAATATTTCTGAAAATGTTTTTTAAAAATGCTGATGAAAAACTTGGGTTTGGCTGTTTGCTTCCAGCTTATGACAGTGAAGTCTATACCTTTTCCTAGAAAAATACCTTTTGCTATGAAGGCAGGGAGATGTAGAACCAGTAAAACTGTCATTGCTGAGTATGTTCACAAATCTTGGTTTTTGCTCAGTTATGATGATAGTCTGTGAACACGAGAGTGCTTGGATACAATGGAAATTCAAATACTTAAGATTCTTTTCAGTAGACAAATGTTCAGGTGATTTTTTTAATTGTCCTTTAAAATAGTTTCTCCAGGAATGCTTGAAATGCTGAGTGCGTGGAATAAAAACATAATAAAGTTATCATATGCATTAGATATTTTACCACAGTACTACATTGAAAGTTTTGGTATATAATTGGTAATGTAATTCCATATTATGGAAGAGTTGTATTACAAGAGTTATGTCTACATAAGTCTTGTAGACAAATCTCAAATAGCTTTCTGAGGCTGCTTCGCTATTGATTTTTTTTTTTTTTTAAATAAAAGAAACCAACACACAAAACCCCCAGAAAGCTCGTCTGCTAACTTGTCTGCTAGTTTGTTACACTCAGGCTTCCATTCTGTTGTACTTTGAAAGAAAAAGTGTCTTTGCATACCTGGAAATTAATTTGCAGCATTGTTGTGTGAGGATTCTATAGGTCTGCATTTTCAAGTGTTCCAGATGTTACATTTTACAACTTTACTGCTAGCTGAGATATGCCATGGTGTGACTTTTATATTGCAAAGAATACAGAATACCAGGAAAAAACTGACTTTCACACTATTTTAAAAGTGTATTTGTTCAAATACAAAGTTTGTGTCTTGTTTGTGTCAAAAAGATGAGCAGTGTATAGGAAGTCATCTTTAAGTTTATTCAATTAAAGCATGTTATGCTTTGTAACTAAACTTATTTTTGTAGCTTTAAAAGGTTAAATTGTTTGTCAGCGTCATTTAATAACAACAACGTGTATTCACAGGGTGTTAGAACAGCACAAACTGACAAAAGAACAGTGGGAAGAAAGAATACAGAACTGGCATGAAGAGCACAGGGGAATGTTAAGGTAATAATGTAAAAAAATGTTCCCAAGACCTTTTATTATTATTAGGATGTATTTTAGGAGGTGGTATATTTGTTTGGAAAACTACTTTCTTTTATTCTGACCAGGGTAGGTGGCTATGAAAAACTTGCATAGAAAGTTCAATAAGACCTGAATTTCCAGTTAAGGTATTGGTTTACTTGCATAATTACTGGTAAGGCTGTCAACTGCCTTTGTCCACAGTTGCCTGCCTCTAAAATACATTTAGGGTTTCCTTAGCTCATGGGGTGGAAAGACAAAGTGCAGTGATTGGACTCTACATGGATACTAGGGTGTAGAGCTCTTAATGAGTATCTGAGTCAAACGACATGTGAACTTCAAAGAGATATTTAATTCATAAGTAAATTTTACACTAACTGGTTATTCTGCAGTTCCCTTATTCATACAATGTACTCGTGATTTGTTGTCTACACTATACCAATTTTTCTTCTTTCATCAGAGAAGATTCTATGATGGAATACCTTAAGATAGCACAAGACTTGGAAATGTATGGAGTCAACTATTTTGAAATAAAGAATAAAAAAGGAACTGAATTGTGGCTGGGAGTTGATGCTTTGGGTCTGAATATTTATGAGCATGATGATAAGTAAGTGCCTAATACTCATTTTCTAGTTCTGTTCTAGGAGATGGTATCTGAGATTATACAACCCCCACCTTACTGTGTGTTCAATAAGATCTGGCAAAACAGGCTCTCAAAGACCTTCTAATCTATGTAAAAAATAAAAAAAGAGAGATGTTAACTGCCAGAATATTTGAATTTTAAAGAATAAATAGGGATGCAAAAGAAGGGAAAGGAAGAGCAGTTCTGTGGAAACTTAAATTTACATTGCTTAATATGGATTTATGACAACTAGACCGTATTTGTATGGTTTCTTTCCATACTTTTCACTCAAAACTTCCCCTTCAGTCTGGATGAAAAGTACATTTTGAAGCTGAGCAAGATATTTAATGAGAAACATTTGTTAGAGCCCTGACTACAATTATAGATGTTAGAGCATGAAAAACTTTGGTATCTAAAAGTAAAACCTTTTGGACATTAAAGAAAATAGGTCAATCTCGTGTCCCGATAAGGAGATCAAATAATCCGTCCTACCCGAAGAGGTATAAAACTGAAATGTACAAGATTTGAAGAATTTGGGAATAGAACAACAGACTTAATTCTTTTCTTTTTTTTACAAAGTAAAAAGTTGTTAGTAGTATCTGGTGTCAACAGTCCATTCACAGTGATTCGAAGTGAAATGTGATGTGTCAAACTCCAGATAGCAGCTGTCAATTTTTGATGTATATACTCTGTAACAAAATTCTGTAAACCTTAATTACCATTAGATGGCAATGTAACTCCTGAAGGAAGGAAATGCTCAGAAAATGTTCTGATCAGATTGAATGATGAGGCAGTTTTCGGTATTCTTTAGCTCCTGATAGTTAGCAATCAAATACTTAAATATTTTCTCTTGCTTGTAATTAAGATAACATGAATTGAAAAATCTTTCTGTGCAGATAGGAGAAAAATATATACAGGTATTGAAGTCAATGCATAACATTGTAACAGTTTCTGAACATGATTTATTTTGCTTAAGATGTGAAGGAAATAAATATAACTTTAAATTTTGGAAACAAAAGAACATATCTTAAATCTGAGCTAAATTGAAGTACAGCACTGCTGAAAGCTACTTTAATTTCACTATTTAAAATGTCAATTTCTGAAATTTAAGTAGGTACTCTCTTTGCTGAAAATAAAACCATCAATAGCTTATGCAGAATCAGTACATGATTGTGATGCTTAGCATCTACCTGATAGAAGTAGAAGTCACAAATTAAAATTCCTTTTGTTACAGTGCCATGTAGTTTATTCATTATGAAATTAATCTGATGGAATAATGTGTTTACAAAAAAAAGTCTACCAAAATATATTTGAACTGTCATTAATGTTTTAATGTAAACATAATGTTGTAAATGTAACATTCTAAACATAACTAAGCGTAATAGTGAAAATGATATGGGAATAAACCTTATTGGATATATATATATAAAGTGCACAGCCTTGCTACTTCTAATGAGAGCTTCTTCTCTTTGAAGGCTGACACCCAAGATTGGTTTTCCTTGGAGCGAAATAAGAAACATCTCTTTTAACGACAAAAAATTTGTCATAAAGCCAATTGACAAAAAGGCCCCTGTAAGTAGTGTGTAGAATAGTATCCCTTTGTATATGGATACAACGACATTTAAGCCTGCAGGGATTTGGTCTGGCATTATGGCATGAGTAAATATTTTGTGACAATTATTATTCTTACTGGTGGAATAGTCAGTAATCACAAGGAAATTTTGATTTTGAAATACAGTGTGTTTATTTTATGTCTTTTCTGTTTGATACTGTGGTGTGTTTATTTTCTCTCTTTTCTTGTTGATACTCAAGTTTTTGGTCTTTTGTTAAGTCAACTTACACTTCATAATGTGTTGAAAAGACACAGTGTAAGATGCTAAATTCTCTGCCCCCCTCCCTCCTTTGTTTTTCTTTTTTTTGTGTGTGTGTGTTACAGCAGCATGTTTCAGGAGTCTCTAGGTCAAATCTCTTCAGAATAGAATAGAGAATAGTTTAATGTTTTTAGAATTTTAAATAAATTATATAAACCAGCTAATTTCTACTTAGAGTATTCCAGATGTAATCTTGAATTTATCTTACAAGTAGCTAGATTTATAGATTTCACTTGCTCAAAATGTCAAAATACTAGTTTTTACTTAGCCAGTGCAAGCATGCAGTAATGCATGTATTTATTTAGATTAATGGATATACTGGAATTTTTTTGGTAGGATTTTGTTTTTTATGCACCCCGTCTGAGAATTAACAAGCGAATTTTGGCACTTTGTATGGGAAATCATGAATTGTACATGAGGAGGAGGAAACCTGATACAATTGAAGTGCAACAGATGAAGGCCCAAGCTAGAGAAGAGAAACATCAGAAACAATTGGAAAGGTAATTAAAAAACTTCCATGAAACAGAAAAAATTCTCCTACCCTTTTAAGGAGTTACAGAAGTATCAGGCATCTTAGAATTCTAGAAAAGAGAGAGCGGCTTTTCTTTACCGCTGTGTAAGCGGGTGTGTGGATTGGCATGGCTCACCTGTCCTAATAGAAAGCCGTATCTTTTTTTAACTTTCAGCACAGTAATAGTAGCTGTACCGTTGTTTCTCATTATGTTTTTTGTGAAACAGTGTTACGTCTCTTTTGCTTGATCCCTAGGGACTTTTATACTCTACAGGTGAGCCTTTAAAGCAAGTTCAGTGAAGAATGGCATGGCTTACCTTTTGTGTAGTTAAAAAATACTGTTGCCATTTCTAACCAGATTAAACATCATACCTAAAATGCAGATATAATTGTGGATTTATGTGCTTGAACCATAACCAAAGTTGCTGGTCAGTTCTGTTAGTAAATTGTTTTTCTGTATGGTAGTTTGAAACAGAAACTGAATTTGAAACATTTAAAGTCATATGCTTCTCTTCCAGCCGAGTAAACTGCAAAGTAGGCTACCAGCATCCGAAGAGTAGAATTTAATATCCTTGAGAGCAAAAAACCCTTTTTACTATTTTTTTCAGGGCACAATTAGAAAATGAGAAGAAGAAAAGGGAGATAGCAGAAAAGGAGAAGGAAAGAATAGAGCGTGAAAAGGAAGAACTAATGGAACGCTTAAGACAAATTGAGGAACAAACAATGAAAGCTCAGAAAGGTGAGCTCTTGGTGGTCATGGATTTCTTAAATCTAATGACAATGTTTAGTTTAGTTGGGTAGCTCAGTTCCACAATTCTCTTTGTCTGTTGGAGGGTTGTTA
The DNA here is from genome assembly GCF_025592945.1 of Manacus candei. Classification (NCBI taxonomy): domain Eukaryota; kingdom Metazoa; phylum Chordata; class Aves; order Passeriformes; family Pipridae; genus Manacus; species Manacus candei. The sequence continues at coordinate 37,514,321 of NW_026138062.1, forward strand.
TTTTATGGGTTTTTTTTAAAGTTTATTTTTCTAATAATAGCAATATTTGATGTAAAAAATATTCTTTTTTAGTGTTCAGATGACGGTGTGCACACGTTTGTGTGTATCTTTTTAACATAAAATCAATTTCTAATATAACAAAAATTCCAGTTTAGTAAAAAGGAAATTAATGCATACACACTTCAACTCAGGATTATGTAAGGCTTAAAGTGCTGAAAACCTAGAGTTGGAGGGAGCAGGGAAATTAGAGATGAAGATTCAAAGTACTTCCTCTAGGGTTTTGCTGAATTTAGCTTCTAACTTGGAAATTCCTTTTTCCTTCGTTTTTCTATTCCCTTGTAAGATCTGAGAAATTGAAAATTAAAATCTTGTCAGACTTTAGTGACAAAACACGTTTCACCGGTGACAATTTTTGTGTTTAATCACCCTGTAGAGTCCCTGCCTTCATGACTTCCAAGTCCCTCCTCTCCATGTTGTTTTGGGTTTTTTGCTTCAGGTTTGGCTCACATTCATAAAAGTTTTGTTGCTCCTTTCTTTTCCTAACTGTTGGCTTCACGCACGATAGAGAGAATCACTAACTAAATCTATACAAATAAGTTACATATGCCTGCCACTACTCTCTAGCTCTTCTGCTGCATTTTTCAGTCTTTCAGTGCAACATAGGTTAGACACATCCAGACAGGTAACACACTAACTGTGCCCTGGAATTGTTTTAAGGGAGAGCTGTTTGGCCCAGGACAAGAGTGTCAGGGTGATTCTGGAGGTTTGACAGTATATGTTTTCTCATAACTTTTGTAAGTGATATAGCCTAATTTCTGATGCAATACATAATGTTCACATATTGCTGGTCTTTGTGACCTTCTATTCACGTATGGAAAAGTCTTTATATGAATGGTGTCTGTTCTGTAGTTAACATGGTAGTTTAGTGTTCTCCATCTTCATGGAAAGGTTTGTTTGAGCAGTGTTTTCAAATAGTAACAGGTTTTATTTAATTTTCTAAGTACTGCATTTGTAGAACCCCACATACTTGTTATGCTGTTCATTTTAATTTTATAACTGAAGTAGTAGGAAGACTGGGAAAACAACGGACGAATAATGGTTACGTGAGACCTACTTAAAACTACAAGTGCAAAGATGAAGCATGTGTCAGCATACCTGGGAAGATGCTTTTCTAGTATTAAACCATATGGTGAAGGGCAAATGGATTGTTCCAAAAAACGAGTCATTGTTACGGTTTTCTGGTGAAGGAGTCTATGGCAGCTATGGCTAGCCAAAAACATAGTGGAAAATTTATCATTAAAATCAGCAAAGAGCTTTAGAAAGACTTTTTTTGTAGTCACTTAATTTTTCACATCAGAGTAGGAGCGTAATTTGTCTGTTTAAATCTTACGTTGCAGTACTCATAGATTATTACTTCCTCCTGTTTCATGAATGGTTCTGCCCTTTAGATTTCAATACTTTGCTAACCAGGCAGCTACACAACTATTACCCTTCCCTTGATTTAAAACTGTCGTCCTCTTTTGTATAGAGAATTTTTCTGACCCTTGCAATTGGTCTTGGGTCATTTTGCTGAAGGCACATGCCTAAATATTCAGCTGCAATTAAGGAATCTGTCAGGCAATTCAATACAGTGGAAGAGTTTTTTATTTTTGTTACTACAAGAGAGTGTGATTTAATGTACATAAAATCTCCTCACTAGTAAGAGTGAGAGTGTATGTTCATGTATATGTACATATATTTTGGTGTTTAGTTTTATCAGTGAGGTGACAATTTTCCGAAACACTGGGCTGTCAGAAATGTCAGGTGAGATGAAGTATATATCCAAAATATGTTGGGGGGGGGGAATCAGACATGTAACAAAGCTCCAGGTAATGTGCTCAACAGCTTTTCTTAGCTTGAGGCAGCTTTGTAAATCTTTGTTAGTGTTGTAGGTTACTTTATTTTGAGCGTGTTACAGCTGTTATCTGTGTTACATATGAGGAAGAGCTTGGTAGTGATACTTTGTCTGCAAACTTTCCTCTTGACAGAGCTAGAGGAACAGACTAGAAGAGCTCTAGAACTGGATCAAGAACGGAAGCGTGCAAAAGAGGAAGCAGAGCGCCTGGAAAAAGAGCGTCGAGCAGCTGAAGTAGCTAAAGCTGCTCTAGCCAAGCAGGCAGCTGATCAAATGAAGAACCAAGAGCAGCTAGTAAGAGACTTTAACCCTATTTTTAAAAAAAAAAATTGTAAAAAGTAGTTGAAAATTTAGCTTTTATTCTTGCTTATGTCAAATGAAGAAGTGCATTGAAACAGGTATGTGAGATAGCATTACAGATTGTTGTTGGGAACTGCTTTAGAAAACTGCATTAGATTTGCCACTACTTTGCAAGACAAAAATAAAACTCTGGAGCTGCAGGAGATTAAATGAAGAAGACCTTTCAGACTGACAGCACTCGTTACATTCTCTTTCTAATAGTGTCAGGCTTATCCAGCTGAGAACAAGAGTAGTTCCTTCTGCAGTCCACTGGGAAGCCTGTTCTCTAAGACAGGTCTGTTCTGAAGCTTGGTGGTGGTGGAGAGTTGGTGACCTGTGTTTTGTTGTGGTTGGGGTGTTTGTTGTTGTTGTTGTTTTTTCTGTCCCATTTCCAGCATTTGTAGAATATTCTCACATTCTTTGCTAGACTACTTGTAATTTGTGCATAATAATCGAGAAAGTCATGCAAATAGTAGAAGAAATGATTTCTCAACTATAAACCAGCTTTTTGTCTTCTGCAAATTTAGCACACAATTCTGATGGGAAGATTTAGTTTAGTAGTACTGAGATTATGATCCAGAATCATAATCTTAATGGTGGGACCATTAAGTTGTATTAGACTGAAACAGCCTGAAATGCTAATTTGTAACTGCAGCCTGGTGTTTCCTGGAAAGCTTTGGAAGTGCAGAAGATAAATATTTTTTTCTCGACTTATTTCCATCAGGCAAGAGTACTCTTGATTCATTCCCTCTCTCATGTATGCCTAAAATTTCTATTTTTAGCAGAGAAGTGATGGATGGTAACTAACTCTCTTCAAGCCAGATCACAGCAAAGACTCTGCTTTCTTCCACTGCAAAGCCAAAACGATACCAAATGTGAACTTCTACTTTGTTTTTTTTGTTTGTTTCAGGCAGCAGAAATTGCTGAATTCACAGCCAAGATTGCACTTCTGGAGGAGGCCAAGAAAAAGAAAGAAGAGGAAGCTTCAGAATGGCAGCACAAAGTAATGAGCCCATGCTGTGTGAAGTCAGAACTTCAAAGAAACTAAGGGAGAGATGAGTGCGGAAGTCCCACTGGAAGTTCATGTGGTTGAATCTCTCTCTTTCCCTTAGGCTTCAGAGAAGTCTTTCTTAAAGGTTTTTGTTCTCCAGTCTGCTGAAGACAGCCTATGCTTCTATTTAACTCATGTCTTGATATTGCATAGTTGTGAAGGGAGGGGGAATTCCCATCACAAAGGCATGGTCAAAGATCAGAAATGGTTTTCTTTCGTATGGTGATGAAATAGATTGGAGTTTTGTATTAGAGAAGAAAACACCTCAGGAGGAAGGTGTATAAAATCATGAGTTGTGGTGAAAGGATGAACCAAAACAATAATAAAGACACGTGAAATGCAACTGGACAATAATTTAAAGTAAAATTGTATTTCTTCACAAAATCTGCAGTTAGTTATGGAATGGGAATATTTACTGTGTGCACAGGTTCAAAAAGTGATTGAAAAAAATTTTCCTAAGTTCTGGTTGAGTATGAAATTTGGAGACATCATCTTTGATTTAGGAAATTTCTGAGCCTTAAATTTCAGGACGCTAAGAAAGTTAGAAAACAATCAGTATGACTACTCTATTCTTTCACTCTTTTCTTGTCTACTGCTGGAAATAGCTTGACTTTGGAAATAGCTTGATTTTGAGTCATGTTTTTTTTTAACATGTATCTCTATTTGACAATTTCCAGTGTGTAAGCTAGTCATCTTAGTTATAAAGAATAATTTCCATGTGTCTGAGAACATCTCAAGTATTTATTTTTCTATTGACAAATAATTTTAAAAGATACTCAGTACTGTTTACTGTATTTAGGCTTTTGCAGCCCAAGAGGACTTGGAAAAGACCAAAGAAGAATTGAAATCTGTGATGTCTGCTCCTCCTCCGCCCCCTCCCCCTCCAGTTATTCCTCCAACAGAGAATGAACATGATGAACATGATGAGAACAATGCTGAAGCCAGTGCTGAACTGTCTTCTGATGGTGTTATGAATCACAGGAGTGAAGAAGAACGGGTAACAGAAACACAGAAAAACGAACGTGTTAAGAAACAGCTCCAGGTAATGAAGATTCATAGTTGTATCAGCATAATTCAGGCATTGGGTTTTCATTCTTTTTTTGTCAAAAGTCTCGTTGAAGTTATGGTGTGCCAAGGAAACAGGCTTTTTAAGATTTACTAGGTTTATTACTAATATACCAACAAATATAATTCATAGTGTTCTAGAAGTGGAATAGATAGGTTGTATGTAAGGTTGTGCTTTATAGCTTAAAAGTGTTGGTATGTTGTTGCATTGGCCAGTAAACGTATCTAATAATTATATAATGTCCAGGACATTGAATGTTATAATGCTTTCCTTTCTCACTACCAAAACTCATTAAATGGTATGAACAGAAGCTTGCTTAATATTATTTGTGTGTGTATTTGCAGTCATTCACAGATGTTACAAATGCCAAAACTCAATTATACCCATTTTGGATTAATCTTATTTCCCTGAAACGGAGTGTTTCCTCCTAAAAAGTCTTACACACCCCTCGAAGCATAATGTTTTATGTTAGTGGTAACCCTTTTCCTGGTTATGAAATGTCTATTTGGGAAGAAAACAGAGGAAATGGAAAGCTGCTACTTTTTCTGGTATCAGTATCTTAGTAGTGTGTATGTGTAATGTTCTTCCTGCTTGGTTGTCACTGAATAGGATCAGGGAGAAATAGAAGAGCTGTCTTTAGTCAAGCAAAAATTTAAAAATAAGGTGATTTCCCTGCTTTATCCTGCTGGTCCCTTTCTTCTTGGATGTTATGGTGTATGAGGCTTTGGTGGTTTTTTATTTATTTTTTTTTTAGTTTGATACTCACACTTAAGTAAGGAAAGAATCCCATGCTCTCCTTATCTTTCCTTCTGCATTCTTTCTGATAGAGCTCACAGCTTGAGTTACTGAACAGCACAAGCATTTCATAGGTTGACATTCAAGAAATTCTTATCCAAATTGCAGAGTAGTTATTACCAGAAACTCCAGAATCATTAAAAGATTAGTCAGAGCACTTAAATGTAAATATTTTATTCAACAGGCTTTAAGTTCTGAGTTGGCTCAAGCCAGAGATGAAACCAAGAAAACACAAAATGATGTCCTTCATGCTGAGAATGTTAAAGCAGGCCGCGATAAGTACAAGACTCTCCGACAAATCCGACAAGGCAATACAAAGCAGCGTATTGATGAGTTTGAAGCAATGTGAGAGCTGTTATTTTGCGTATATGTTCCTCGTAAAGCTGAACCACCAACTGAGAAAAAAAAGCAGGCCTTTGCAGATTTGATGGATTGCACCCCACTTTGCCAAAGCACTTAATACCAGGTTGACTACAATGACTAGAAGACAAATTTTTAGGGAAGCTATTCCGCAGTAAGGCAGTCTATCAACCCTAGGTTTTGGGGGGGAGGGTGCGGAGGTTAATAGCACTTTTTTCTTCTTTGTGTTTTCAGTTTCTTTGCTTGTTTTTTGGTTTTTTTCCCCTTTGAAAACAGATGTGAAGCATATAATGACTGACAAGTGTGTATATTGCTTAACTTTAAGAAATAGAAAGAAGAATGGAACTGAACCTAAACTGGATAGGTACTATTTCAGTATGAAGTTTTGAAATTAGTTTTCAATGTTAACTACACCATTAAGAGTTTGATATTTGCTGACTTTCAGTTTTGGTTGTTTTTTCCTTGTTTTGGTTTTTGTTTTGTTTTGTTTTTGTGTTTTGTTTTTTTTGTTTTTTTTTTCCCAAGTGAAATTCTTTGGTGTTTCATATCCTGTCATCATTGATGGTTTTCTTTGCCTACCTGTTCACAAAGGTCTGGATGGCAGGTGGTAGTTCCAGGAAATATTTTTAAATGGAACACTACCTGTGGGCAGCACATGGCTGCTGATAGACTTGAGTAAGTATTGATTTCCTAGGTAATTCTTTTAGATGTGTAAAGTGTTCTAATGCAGCAAAGAGGGAAAAAAATAAACAAAACTTAATGTGCAATTTGCTTGTAATTATTTTATTTGCAGTAGGGAGACCTGGACCTTTCTGGCAAGGGAGCATATGAAAACATCAGTCCCAGGGAGGGGACAGTATCCTACCTCACTACTATGTACATGATGACCGGTCCTTCAAACACCATGAAAAAACTGTTTAAATTGACTATCGCTACACAGTGAATAGTCAATTGCTAGGAGCCTTTACTCCTAGGATTTTATTTTACTTTAGGATGGATTTATAGTGCTAAATACTGTCTAACTGCCTTCTGTTGAGTTTAAATTGTGAAAACATCTGATGTATTTTAAAGCTGTAACCTGTCACTGGTATACTATCTTCTGGGAGGGGTGTAGAATGTGCATGTCAGTCAGCTTGGGTTTCCAAATACAAAATGAAAGTTCCCAGAATTGGAGTAGAAGTGTTGTAGCTTCAGTTTTCAGTGAAGCTAGTATTGTAATTGTCATATCTGATGTCAGATCATTAAGTCCTTTCCCTCTTGAAAAGGAGACCTGCTTTTTTGAGAAATTTGCTTATAAATTGAACTTTAATAACAACTTTACAGTTAATGTGGACTGCAGTTATCCCTTATGTTAGAGAACTCTACTAAATACCTACAGTGGAAGAACCTAACTTTCTCTGAGGATGGTTCAGCTTTTATTCCTGTTTGATATTATGCACTCATAAATTTACACTTATCTATTAAATTTTGCCATTTTATTAAACTTTTTTTTCATGCACAATAGGTTTAAATTTCTTACAAACAGTCCAACTAAGTTTTTTTTATTTTGTGGAGTAAAAGTTTGGCTATGTGGGGTGACATCATGAAAATTAAATAAAGATACATTAATATATTTTTGGTTTGTGGGGCTAAACATATCTGCTTCACCTTGAAGACTGATGTGCAGATGCTGTGCACATGCTTCAAAATGCTGCTTGGTGGAAGTTGGTGTTTCAACTTGCAGTGCATTGTAAGAACAGTTTTTGTTTCATAGGCTTCATACACCGAAGCTTAAGCAAATTTCTGAAGTATTCAAACAGTTTGCCATAGCAGGTGAAATACTGTGCTTCCAGTGAGTTTTCATTTTTCCCTGGAAAGTGTGCACTAACACTGATACATCAGTTTCAGTGTTGGGAAGAAACACCAGTAAAGTTTATTGTTCATAAATCTACAACATATAGGGTAGGGCTAAATGAATTAGATCCATTTATAAAACTGTGTGATTCTTTTTGGTTTTTTTTTTTTTTTGTTTGTTTTGTTTTTTAAAATCTAAACAACCAGGAACAACCATTTGTAATACAGACTTTCACAATGAACAAAGTGGTAATAGCTGCTGTCACCAGCAGTTGGGAACACTTACTGGTGCAGAAATACTAAGAATACATTTAATGATTACTTGGTGAAGTAATTTTCCACATGCTTTTTCCTTTAGCATCATGTTTTTGTGTTGTACAATTAAGCTACAATTACATCTACTATTTTGGATAACATTCATTGGTTAACAATAAAGAGATAAAGTTAATTTCTCTGAGGTCCATTGTTGTTATTTAATGCCCTTTATTTCTGACAGCTTTACACACTCCAGTGGTGTTTTCTAGAGAAGTGTACAAATTTTGATTATCTTTTGTTTGTCACTCTGGTCAGAATGGAAAAAAAATCATATTGTATCCCTAGAGAATGGTGTTTTGCTTAAGAAATTATCACATACAGTTGGGAGGAAGCACTGGTGTTTGTCGATTCAAAATAGGATGTGAATCATCAGAGCAAATTTACTCTCTTGAGAACAGAGGGTAATTTGGCCATATAAGAGCTCTGTGGGAAATGTAAGAACTTTCAATCACTGCCTATGTAATGCTTAGCCCAGGATAAGTGAAATTTAGTTTAATGGGTCAATATCTTCAGCATTGAGAAACCTTGAAGTGTTTTTTTGATAACTGCACATTACAGTGGACAGTGCTGTCAAATACATGTATGGCCGTATGTTTCAGATAAGAGCAAGTTAATGGGCTTTCTCATCTCTCTAATGCACATGGAAGAGTCCCATGTAAGTAGGTGTACAAATTATCTGCTAAGCAGTTCTTGCATAAATTAGATCTCCTCTCAGGTGACATTCTATTCTCTCTTATATTTGTTTGGCCTTGTACTCAGTACAAGCACATGACCTTTTTTGTTACTCCATAGGGCAGAATTGCTATGAGGAATTAAAATGTTTACTTCATACTTTTAAATGTGCGTGTTTCTAGTTTGATATTTCTCTCTTCTTGGAGCCCCTCTTGCTGAAGCATTAGATTTGAGGTTTGTGACTTTAGTTAGAGAGCTTCTGCATAGGTATGTAGCTTCAGAATATTATGCTTGAAAGGGGAGGTAAGTGCTTTAAGGGATTATATTTTTAAAAATATGCTCTTGAGGTGGAGAGAAAAGGATGCAAAATAGTGCCCCTGTTTACAGGCCAGACTAATACAACTGAGCAGAGCACCTCATTGTGAAAGAAGATATTCTGTCTTCTTGAAGTAGTCCCCTCTTCACATCAAAACCTGTATTTTCTGTTGCCTGTACCAGTTTGAAAAGTATTATTGTGCTTTTGCTTCTGCAAACATGTTCTCTAGGGCTGTTCGTGTTAACTGCCTTAAGCACCACTGGGGATAAAGGAGGTTTGTTCTAAATGAAATATTTCAAACCTCTGAGAGCAAAGTACCTCAAATATGTTTTCTAAGTTTTTAAAGGAAATATAGAGATTAAAATGATTAGTTAAAACCTTTTGCTCTTGAAAAGGAACTTTTATGCAAGCATTTACCATGTCTGTTCACATGTGGATAATCTAAAAAGTTGTTCTGCCCAAGACATCAGGTTAGTTTCAAAAATCAGGGATTTTAACCAAAGTGAGGTATCCCAGTGGTGTAGTTGATCCTAAAGTTCGTAAATGTACTTTCTGAGTAAAAATATCACCATAAGAAAATTGAAAACTTCCTTACAAAACAGCAAAGTTCCCTTATTAATAGAAGTTTTCTCATACACATAATTTGTCTTGGCTAGGTGATAGGATTTTCCTGGAAAATGTAGTAAGTGTCAATGGATCAGCATGCAAACTGTGGTGATTTCTTTGACCCCCTCAGAGCACATTCTGCTGTTTGTGCTTGGAGATGGAGAGCACCGGCCTCCCAGCCGAGATGCTGTGCTGGCTGCCAACTGGGCAGGTGGCTCAGGAGGTGGTTCTGGCTGGCTGTCGTGGACACCTACCAGTCAGTGTGTCCCTCTGCTCCATTCCCAAGCAGCATGGAGCAGTGTCTTTCCTCCCCAGCCAGTTGGTCTGCAGGCATGTGAGTTCTATATGACTGGTCCTTTTCCCAGTTTGAGGACCCAGTCAGCAGCAAGGAGCGACTTAGGTCTGGAAGGGGCAGCATTAATGGTAGAGAGCTCTAAGAGGGAAACAAACACAAATGTTATGTGCTATAATCCCTTACTGGCCCACTTATTCACTTGTGTTAAAGACTCATTTTCAGTGTACTACTGCAGTATCTGTGTGACCAATAATTTGTTTAGCAAATTCAGCAGCCAATTTGCTGGAGTGAGTTTCACTTTTCACTTCACTGGGCTGAGTTTAGATCTAAAGACATAGGCCAGTTTTTTGGTTTTGTTTTGATTAGTGGTGTTTGTCACTTGTGTTCATTTTACTGTTTGAGTTGATAAACTGCTGCTTCGGAGTGCATTTAGAGAAACTTTGGCTTTTTTTGCTTTTTCTTCCTTCCATGCAAGATTGCCGCCATGCCAAATGTGTGTGTTTCGTTCAGTGTGAATGAAGTGGGCTCACCAACCCCAAAATGGTTTCCCACCAAACCATCACATTTTTTCACAAGAAGGGACCACAATATCTGCAGCAGTGCCTGCAATATTCAGATATTCAGATATTCAGGAAGAGACAGCTTATGCCCACATAGCTCATAGCTCAGGAAAGACAAAATTAGCAAAAGGAAATGGAGCATTTTGAATTGCTGCTATTCTATGAGGTGTTTATATTGGCTTTTGTAAATAATGTGTCAGAGTGTTTCTCTTCACAGCAGTAGGCTTTAGGCAGCAGAAGAAACGAGGGCAGATGGAAATGCACATCAAAGGAGAAGGCCTGCTTGGTGTAAATATTCCTAATGCACGTGTGCATAACAGTTAATGTTTCCTGTGCTCTGGATAAGTGGATCAGGTGAAAAGAGATCAAGCTCAGAGGTAGGACAATTGCATTGCTTTTTCTGCTTGTTTGGGGTTTTTTTGTCTGTTTGTTTACTTTTAAGCTACTGTATTTACAGAGGAGGAGGTGCCATTATCTGAAGGCTGTTAGAAAGCCTGCTGCCCAGAACCAAAAGGTCTTGGAGTTCTTCAGGCCATGTGCTCCCAGACTGGCTTCTGTATTATAACTTGCTAAATTTCAGCAGAAGACATTCTCTGCAGTCTGGTAATTTTACCTTAGCACGTTTGTGCATTGACAAGAGCTGTCTGTGTCCATGCAGTGTTCTGGCTGTCCCACTGCTTGTTCCAGCAACACAAAACCCCTGTGTACCCATGTGAAACAGTAATCACCCGACAGGCTCCGTGACCGCATACGCTGAACTCTGCGGGATCTTGTATCCAATCTACAGCTCCCTATGGCCTCAGCTTTCACACTTCTTATTCACCCTTGATTTCTTCATTAAACTTGATACAGTATTTAACTTCTTAATCTCTAGCTTCAATAAGGTTCTACTAAACTGCACTTCCAGTGAATTGTTGACTACTGTGTCAAATGTTTTCTTAAAATACATTATACTGAGGAGCTGAAGTTGCCACACTTTAGTTTTATTTAAATAGCACTTTGATTAATTAATAATCCCTGTGAATATGGTAATTCCAGTTGTATTCCCATAAAGAGATTAATTTGCATTGTGACTGAGGCTCAAAACTTTTCTGCCAAGCGTATGTTGATCTCCAACAAAATAAATTGAGAAATAACATCCAGAATACACAGACCAGCTGATCCTGCCACCACCTTTATTTTGGGAACAAATTCATTTAGGTGTAGGGATTTGGGACAGGACCCTTGTTCACACATCAGAAAAATTTCTAAAAATGGTAAGAAATTTTTGTACTATTAATTGGCACTTCTGCTGTTTGTTTCCTGTCTTTAATAGTTTCTCTTCAGTTAAATTCACTTTTTGAATTCTCGGATCTCTTCTCTTGTGAACAGTAGTTCGGGCATCCATCTTGCTGCTCTGTGCTAATTGTTGTATTCCATAGCATTTGGAAACACAGCTCTTACTCTTCTTTTGCATTTAGGATCTTGGCTTTGTTTTCAACAAAGCCAGTGAACTCATCTTTAAATTTAGAGCAATTACTGCTGCTCCTTGGAATAATCTTTGGATCGATTTTGGCTACATGTCTTCTTGTCAGTTCACACATGGCATATGCCACCCTATAGAATAAATAACTGTATTGACTAGGTAGCTTTGACTGTATTGACTGTATTTCTGGTAGCTTTCTGGAAAACAGAATGTCAGAAAACAACTATGTTAACGCAGAATCTGAATTACAGTGTTTATACCTACGAGGTTCAACTTGGAGCCCAGCCCTACTCAAACACACAAGGGAGCACGTGGAAGAGAAATTCTGTGCTGTCGCTGTGTAGCTCATCTGTCTGCCTGGACTAGGCAAGAGAAAGCACTGGAGCAGGATGGTAATGCCTGCCCAAACAGCAGAGTTATCAGGCACAACTGCGTGGTGCTGTGGCTTTGCTTTTCCACACAACAGGTGTGCTGGATGTAAAAATACTGGGGAAAAAAACCAACAAAAAACCTCCATGAAATAGTTGTTTTTTCCTGTGGAGCCTTATTTAAGAGAGTTCTGCTTATATTCCTGCCTGGCTTTGCAGGTCACCCTGGTAAAAACTCAACTCTATAGCATAAGCGCAGATACCTGAGAGGAGGAGTCGGGTATCCCATGGCTCTTCAGCCCATCTTGTCTTTAAGAAGCTGTTGCAGGTGTGTGTGGGAAAGGTCTTATACCTGTCTCTGTTCATTTTAACACGGGGCCCTGAAAATAAAATCTAGAGAACCTTCTTTCTACCAGTGACTTCTGTATCCTTTGGGGTGGCCCTTTCGTATGTGTTTCTCCCACTCTCTGAACTGGTTCTTCTCACCTCTCTTTTCTGCTTTACTGCTGGGTTTGGCCTTGTCTTTGGTGTTTTGTTTGGTTTTTTGCTTGTTTTTTCGCTTGCTTTTTTTTCTTGTTAATGTGTCATGCCATGTATTTCATCCAAAGAATAGGTTTCAGTTTAGATCACTGAGATCTTTAATGCAATTAAATAACTTTGTTTCAGTAGGAGAATGCAAATTAAGACAAGGAAGGGCAATGTTAGGTAATTGTTAGTTTAAAAACATTGTGGGGGGAGGTTTAAGCCTTAAGTCTTAGCAAAAAAATACGTTACATTAGCTGACTACTTAAACTACAAGGTGAAAACTAGAGGCAGACAGCTACATATGGCATGGTGGACTTCTCAAACTAAATTCATGATAGAAAAGTAATTTGGTAAAATTCACCAGGCTTTTTATTTATTTGCATTTACTGGATTATTTAGAGAGCACTAAAGAAGAAAATATTGTGTACTTCATTCTTCAGTCATATTTCCTTTAATTGCTTCTGTTGTGGCTTATTCTACCAATTGAAAAGTAAAAATGCTTTTTTTCCTCCCTGGTGATTTTGTAAAATTGTGTTTTGCCTATGACACTGTAACTAGCTTTGCAATCTGAAGCTTAATGGATGAAACTGTTTTGTGAGGGAAAGGTGTTATGATTTGCTTTGTGTTTAACTGAGCTTGATAATTTGCGTGTGCATGTGTGTGTATATATATATATATATATGTATACACATACATACTAAAAAATGCATATATAGCATGGTTAAACTGGAGATTTCTAATACAGCATGTGGCATCAGTCCTTGTAATGGCTGTATTAAAGTGAAATACACAAGTTGCTACTTATATAAACTTTGATCTTGAATAGTTTTAGAAATGATACTTTTTAAAACTGTGTTTAAAATATGATTTAATAGAATATTACAGCAGGCAGAGAGTGAGTGTAGTTCGGTTTTGTCCTTGATCTCAAAATCAGGTCTACTTACCTGCACGTTTGATTTTAGCTTCCTGTGAAAGCCAGTTGTTTCTGGTGTTCTCTTAGTACCAGGACACACTTCATTGGTTTCAGTGGTGCCTTCACAGCCTACAGTTTCACTCACTGGCAGAAACCGATTTCTTCTCCCCACCCCTGTCCAGGAATTGCTGTCAGACTTTTAAAACACCAGAGACTTAACCACACGTCTTATTTGCTTATGCTCAAGCTCTGGAAGTTCTCAGTGACTTTCTGTGCCAGAAAATGATTTGTGTGGGAAACAGGCCGTGGTGTAAATTTGATGTAATGTTCCTACACGTTACATGTTCTAGCTGCATTTGTAAATGTAAAAAAGAGTGCTACTGAAGGCTTCTTACTTTTAAATAGCTATTCCCCCTGCTTACTAATGACAAAGAGAATCTGGTAATTAAGTATTTTTTCCTGACTCCTTTTAAATAAAATTCTGGTATATTAATACTTAGAGCTGAAGTGTTTCATTCTCTAAAACAATTAGAATGAGAGGTTCACACTGTAAGAAGGCTGAATGTAAAATACTAGTTATTATTATATTTAAGGAAGTCATTCTCCAAAAGGAATGCAATTTTCAAGCCACTTCAGCAATGAATTGTAAAAATTAACAATGAATTGTAGCAATTCAACAATGAATTGTAAAAATCAACATGGAAAATACACAGTTTTGAAATGTATCTTCACTGAAGTAAGTTTTGACTCATTGTAAAGATTTCCACCACAGAACTTTAAACTTTAGGAGAGAAATCAATTTGAGAGGTTCTTTATGCTGTCATCACCTTTTCTCCAAAAGGCTCATGCAAGGCAACAAACTGAATAAACTAAGCACTAGAGTTTACACTGCAAATGGCACATCTACTGTGCTAAAAGGAAAAGATGTCTGAAATCATACTGGCTGTGATTGAATGTTCTACAAATATGTCCTATATTGGGTGTATTTGGGCACAAGGCATCTTACTTAAGCCACCTTTGGGAGTAGTTTTAACACAGTCTTTTACCTATGTTGCACTCAGCTGTGGTTTGTGTTACCTGCAACAGCAAATTGGTCCTTTAGAACTACTCTCTGGGTGGATTTTCAGTTGGATTCTTTATACTGCTAAAATTTTATATCAAAACTGAACTGGTATGTGCAGAAATTTGGCATAGAAGAGTCCTTAAAGAGAGTTGGACCTGCTCGTCAAGCTGAAAGTCAACAAAGATGGGTTCTGGGTGTCCCCGGGGCCTTGGCCACAAGAATCATGTGTTTCTTAAATCACTCTGTTTCTAATGCTCCCTCATTCTGCTGACATCTTAAGAAAGAAAGTTCAGTCAGAAATTAAATACGGAATAAGTAGAGGGAGTGAGGTATGGTTGGTGTGACATTGCTGCATATTTCTATCTATTGTTTTTGTTTAGTATTATTTTGCTAAATCTGTTTGATCTCTCTGTGTCTTTCTATGCAGGTTACAAAAGTACGATCTCTTGCAGCCCTTAGGATAGGAGCAAGGTAAAGATCAGCAGAAGACCTGGGGTCTGCCAAGGCCTGCTATTGCACTTCTGTAAATCTGGACAATATACAGCGCTTTAAATTAGGTGCTGCCTGGTCCGTGAAGAGTTTTTGGAAGGACCAGGAAGTGCTGTTACAACATTTCATTAGTGTTTTGTTCTCTCTGGTCTTTAAATCCTTCCTTGTGGTCTTTTCCCAGGAGAAAATTAGCTTTTTGAAGTATTTAAGCTGTTGTTCTTCCCAGGAAAACAGGAAGTAATACTAATATGTTAATCTTTAACATGTAATGGGATGTGCTAGAGTGAACAGTAATGTGACCTTTCGAAGTGCTTGAGGGATCCTGTAGGCTTTGCTTACGAGTGTTGTTGTATGGGAAGCCTGACTCTATATCCAGCCTGGGTAAAGTGTAATAATAGTAGATACTTTCCAAGTTTTATTGGTTTTCTACACAATTTCTAATAGCCTTGATGATACATGAATAGTGTCAGGTAATTTTCTAATGTAAACCTCCCAGTTTACTATGTCTGTACGTACACGTGCAGTGTAAGCACCCGTTGCTCCTTGCCCTTTTGTACGCTGTCAGGATGTGCATACTGTGTATACGTAACTGCCTCGAACTGTGCGCCCTGCACAACAGCCTGAATAAATGGGTTTTAACATTAATCCAGAGAATCACTATTCTTTTGACAATCGGTGGTGCTACTGAATTTTCTTTTGCTTCTCTCGGAAGTTTAATTAATTTTGTTGCACCAATCCAAAGGGGAGTTTTCAAGCCTTGTGCTATGACCACGTAAGCCAATGGGAGGCTTTATTTGCAAAGAATGGGTTGCTCTTGAAGGAAAAGATATCTCGTAATTAAGGAAGCTCGTAATTGAGTAGATGGGCATCCAAATTATTCCTAAATTCAGCTAGCACCCCCTGGGAATGTAGAAAACCTCAGTATATTCCTCACAATGTGCCTTGTGTTCCTCACAGTGCCTTCTGGCACAACGGCCTCCTGCACTGGGAACTGTGCGGGTAGATCCATGGGAGGACTTGGATCTGAAACAGCAGTGCCAAAGCCTTACAACATGTGCCCAAAATCATTAGCTGATAACTACCCAAGGAGGGAGCTGCCTCAGTGCTGTGCAAGCATCTGGGAAGCTGGGTGTTGCTGGGAACAGCCCTCCGGCTTGGCCAATGGAGGGGAGGCTGTGTGGGTTGGGAGCCCCGTCCCCTATTCCTCAGGACTGTGGGTGGGTAGGATAGGCTGTGGGTCATTGCCAGCCTCCTGCTGAAACCCCTGCAGAGCCAGGGGCTGTCCAGAAGGAAGCTTCCTCTGCCTCTGACTGGTACACCAGGACACCACCAGTTGAAGCAAGACCCTGGCTCAGCCCTTGGAAGACAAGGTACGGGTTTAGGATGCCAAGAGGACCATAAAATCCAGAGCTGTGGAATTTCAGGGGCTACTTTGCATATGTAGGGACAGCACTGGGGTCTCAAGACCAGCTTGCTCAGCACTTGAATGATTCTTGTAACATTGTTTCTGCAGCCTCCCTCTCGGTGTGTGACTCATGTTGGCGGTAAGAGATGTTCCTGGTGCTTAGGGGATCAAGGCACAGTGGCCTCCATGAGTTTTATGTCTAGCAAGATTTTGAAGTGTTTCTGCAATAGCTACCACTTGGAGCAGCCTTCTTTAGGACTGTGTTTGCTTCAGGTACCAACAGTGAAAGGTAATAAGACCCTTCCATGCAAACGCATCTTCAGTACAACCACAAAATGTCCCTGAGGATTTTATCTATTCTTGTGCTGCCCTTGCTGATGTCTGCCTACAATGCTTTTTTGGCTTCTCTTGTCAGTGTTGAAGTTCTCTGAAGAGGGGGAATTGGGCAAGATGAAGTGTAATCATGTACCTTAGCAGCCAGATTTAAAAACAGAAACATGAAAACAGTGATTTTGATGTAATGAAAGCTTTGGGCTCACTCTCACTGCTGATTGTAGCATTTGTAGCACTGCTGATTTCTTCAAGCTGCTCTGGTCTAGCTGTGAGTGGCAGCTTGTTAGCTGGAATGTGCAAGTTCACACCTGCTGCTGGGAGCTGGTGGGAGCTGGTCCAGGAAGGGGTGGCAGCTCTCCACTGGCAGCTGCTGGAGGACCCAGCCTGGGGACAGCATCTCCTCTGCTGCACCAGCCACTTGATATGAGCCTTAATGGCTGGAAGTGGTCACGGTCTTCCCTGTGGGGTGGCAGTTGTGCCTGTGGTCAGATACAGGAGGTTTCTCAGTCACCTCTGTGCTGGTCTGGATTTTGCCTGGATGAGGATGTTGTTGGAATAGCAGAGTGGTATTTACCTGTAGGCAAAGATCTGTCTGAACTGAAGTGTTGTAGCTGTGTTGTATGATGGAAAGTGCTGTCCTGTAGGGAAGGAAAGCATGAATTCAATCATGCCTATGAATACCTGAAATCAAAGAGCGGTGCCTGGTCTGTAAGGCAGGAAGCAACTTGATTGCCACTTGAAAGTGGTGGTGTCCTTCCCTGTCCCTCTCTTCTCCATGCCATTTCCACACTCAATGTCTGGCCAGCAGTTTTGCTTGTCCTTGTGGAAGTTCGTCATGGGTCTTTCCTCTGATTTTACAAGTGGTCTTTGCATTTGTGATGGCAGCAGGGTCTGGATTGGAAAGCAGCCAGGCTGCAGCTGGCCTGGGCCAGGCAGGCACACAGTCCCTGTAGTGCAGACACCCTGGGTCTCTGGGCTTGGTCACCTCACTGCCCTGATTGCAGAGGGCAGTGTAAATTTACAGCCATTTGGGTTTTTTTCCAGTTTTTGTGATGGCGTGACTGAAGTTCTGTTGCTGCTTTGCTTTCCATAGTTGATGTGAACTGACAAGTTAGTGAATGAAAGCCTACACACCTTCCCAACCCAGCAGCATCCTATGGCAGCACTTGCTGACCCTCAGCTGCGGGGTGGTATCCCATTAAATTAGTTTTGAATGTCAAAAGGGTGGAGTGAGCAAGTTCACTCTCATTTCAAGTCTGATCCAGACTTAGAATAGGGTAGCAGCCCCATTTCCTGGCAGCACGTGGCACGCTAGCACTTTCCATTTTTATCATGCTGACATTTTCCTTTTTCTGAAATAATTCTATAGATGTAGCACATGCCAACCACAAACAGCTTTGTTGCGTCCTGTGTGCGCAGAGTTTCAGCATTAATTAAATCACTTTGTTGCAGAAGGAGCCAAGGGAAGCTCATTTAATCTGGTATTAAAGAAACAAAAAAGCAAACATATCATGGCTCTCTGCAGTTCCTGGAGCATTTGCCTCTCTTCAACCATGGTGACCACGACGAGAGCAGGGCAGCCTGAGAACACTGTGGGCAGGTTGGTGCTGAGGGTCACCGTGGTCTGCACCCTACAAAAATCCCAGAGAGTTTAATGGTGTTTAAGCCCCAGCAGATCTGTGGTTGTAGTCAATCTGCAAACATGTGGCTCATGCCAGTCACCAACAGTTGCTGGAGCACAAGGTGCTGCTCTGGTTTATGAGGTGGCTGCAGTGGGAGGTCAGGTAGGAAAACTCACTGTCTGAGGTGGGGAGTTCTGCTACTTAATTCAGTTCATTTTTTTTTCCCTAGAAAAATAGAAATTCTGTTTCAGAAAGTGGTAAAATATACATTAAAATCCAGGACTGTGAATGCCCGAAAGCTTTATATAGGTGGATGAAAATCAAATTCCTTCTCCCTCCTCACAGCCACCCTGGCCAGACCTCAGTGTAATTTCCCCCTTTTCCGGCTGCTTCCAAAGGGCTGGAATGTTTGGTCACCCAAACCCCCGCTGTCAGGTCTGGTTCCAGGGTGCAGTCAGGGATCTGTGTAAGGTGAGCCCAGCCAACGTGAACATTGCCAGCTCCTTATCCCTACACTCCCCTTGCTTACACTTCACCCAGCTCATGTAAATTAATAGCAGCGTTGGATTTCCGTCATATCTACCTGCTGCTCTTGGCAAGTTCAACCCTGAGCTGGGGAAAAAAAAAGCTTGGCTGTTGCTATGGAGACCATTAGATAGAGTGATACCAGGAACATCTTCCACACTGGTACCACAGGGTGCTCACATGTAGGTCCCAGCACGCAGCTGCTTGCTGTGGAGGGATTGGGGCACTCCCCTTCTCCTCAACCTACTCCTGTAATGCTCTGTGGGACTCCAATGAGGACTGATCTCCTGGGTCTCCTACAAGCTGGATTTAGGCAGGTCTTCCTCAGCTTGGAGCTTCTCTCAAGCTCTCTTTGAACAGGCTTGTGGGTTGGACATGTCCCCAGGAACGGGCAGAGAAATGCAAGGCAGCAACTCCTTCCTGGTGCTGGCTCTAGGACTCTGGGAGCCTACTGTGTGATTGGAAAGGCTCAATGAAATGGGGTGTGCGACAAAACTGGTTGGTGGAGGAAGTTTCAATCATTTTCAACACTTCTGCTGCTCGTTCTGCCATGGCAGGTGTGTTGGGAGTGGGTCCTGAGGTTACTTAACACAGGTCCTCTGTTGAAGAGCAGGATGATGGTGACATTTAATGCATGTGCTCATAATGTCCCCAGTTCCTTGCCAGCTTTTTCACTACAGTCAAAGCAAAGGGAGTAGTTCATGCACTGTGGCACAAAGTTTCTAAATGTCCCTTCTGTTTCTTCAGCAGAGAGTGAGCTCAAAGATTCTGTGAGGCTGGAGGATGCTGACCAGAGCAGCCGAAGTGACAGTTTGTCCTGCTTGGAAATGATCTTGCAAGGAGCATCCCTGTGTGCTTGTACAACAGCCTCTCCTGTAGCTCCTCTAGACAAAGTCATGCAAGTTGTCAAAGTTCAGGTTTCAGCTCCAGGATGACTGACAGAGCCCTTTCATCTCCAGTGTCACAACACTTCAGCCTGCATCAGAGGCTACTCTGAGGCCTGTCAGGCTGACATGAATTTTGTTAAAGCTACCACAAGAGAAATTTGTAACCTGCTGCCAGACTCTCCAGGCCCGCCTTGCGTGATGCAGGCAGATCCTTGTGGTTCTCAGACACTTGACTGACCTGGGGAAACTCGGTGTCCTTGATCAACCCAAGAGAGAAATTACAACTATGGAGGAGAAGCCTTGGGCAGCGGTATGACCACTACCCAGAGAGACCAAACCAGATTACACAAACACCAGCAGCTCAGTGTTTTGAGTAAAAAAGGGCTGGATTTGGCATTTGTGAAGCAATCTCCTAAAATGAAATCCAACCTATGCCAGCAAACCACCTATGAAGAAACCAGCCTGTCTAGGGACATGCCAAATCACACATGTGGCTTTGCAGCTCTTCTGAATTATCCAGTTTACCAGTTTGCACAAAAACAAGGAATAAGTGTAACTGGTAGTGTTTATAAGGTCTCCCTGAAGAAAAGAGTTACAGCTGGGAAAACTGATACTTAAAGCAGTTCATCAGTCAAGATCACTTCTACTGCCCTTCCCTGAGTGTTTAACAATGCCACTGATGAACATCCTGTATGGAACAGAGTGGGTGGATCTTTACAACCACTTGCATCTGGAAGCTGGGCTCTGGGCATCCTTGGCCCTCTTCCAGGAGAGAAGAGCGTGATGGTCACCCAACATCTCACAGCTCAAGAGCTGGAGCATCCTACAGTTGACAGTGAAACAGGGAAGGGAGCAGTGCAACCACAGAAGTGGCAAATATTTGTTAGAAAATAAGTAACTTCAGTGTACTAAATAACTAAGTAACAGAGAAGGTTATAACTGTTCATTAGATCTTGTACTGGGTTTATGATCCAAGCTCTGGATGTGCTCCAGGCCCTGTTACCTCTCACTCTTTACAACGGCAATGAGCTGATGGTTGTGGTTGAGCATCCATCCAACCCCACTGACTGCTCCTCAGCTCTCAGGAGTTACAGCTCTTAGCTTTGGAACAGCACAGTGTCAGTGTATCTTCTGCCTGCAGTTTGCTTCTGCGTCCAGAATGGGTGATGTGGGTTTTTATCTTCCTTTGCCCTAAGCAATGCCTCCAAGTGACCAGTGACTTACAGGAAAAGCAAAACCCATCTTCTCCTTAACTCTTTTGAGTGGAGGCTACAGAGCAAGTGGAGCAGAATAGGGCCCTCAGAGAAATGCATGTGGTGTCTTGGGACAGCTCTGCTCAGCCTGATAAATGCAGCGGAAGTGATTTGGAGCTCTGACCCCCTTTACTTGTCCTTTGGGAGATCAAACCTCTGCCCTCCAAAATTGCATTTTCTTGCCAGGTGGATAATATGACTGTTTTAAAAAGCATAAAGGAAAGCAGCAGGAGATGCTATTTAATTTCCTCATCTCCTGCAAATAGACGATTTCTGGATCCATCATGTGGAGACATAACAAAAATACTTTAGAGAGAGACTTCAAGCACCTGGCCAAAGGAACCAACAGCACTGCCATGCAGATCAGCAGCCAAGGAAATCTCACCTTAACAATCCCTCTCTTCCCACCGGAGATGTGATCATCCACCCAGATCCCTCTGTCTGTTTGCACACACTCTCTTTGTTCAAGCTCCAAGCATTGATTTACTGAAGAGTAGCTACAACAATTCAAATAGCATTCCAGAAAAAATGATGTATTTCCAGGTGGAGAGTGTGAGGACTCAGCTGAGCTGAAGGCAATGCAAGCACCTGGGCCAGCCATGCCCCAGCCTGACTTCTGTCAAGGCAACAGAAGTGCTTAGTGTCCAGCAGCAGATCAGAACAATGCAATGCAAACAGGGACTGGTGTGTTAGAGGCCAAGCAGCCTCACACCAGAACTCGCAGAAGAGCCATGACTTCAATCCAAGCAGCATACCAGTGATATTTCCTGGGATGAGGCCACCTCATCCTGTGAGCCGGGAAGCACCATCTGCCTCTCGCATTACATGCACGCGCTTCCCATCGCTTCTCCACTCTGCTGCTCTTGTGATCAGTCTGGTTCGTGCACACCAGGATGAGTCTGGAGATTGGCATCCCCAGAAGTCCATCACTGCAGTGTTTCCACCAAGCTGCTGGGGAGGGACCTTTATGTCTCACTCCAGTGCCTCTGCTTGCCCTGAGAGGAGGCACAGCCATATAATACGCTCGGGCTGGATGCAGTGGAACAGCACATTTTCACAGCTGTGCAAAACATTTGCATTAAGCAAACTACTAGTGGTCACATCTAATGAAGGGCAATACTTTGTTGGTTTTTCTTTTTTTCAGGAGAACTGCTCATTTTATCTGCATTCATACCAACCCACTTCATTCTGCACTGCAGGGCTGCCAGGATGCTCTTATGCCCACACATAGGGCTGGAGAGGGAATGAAAAGGGTCCCAGTTTGGACTGCTAGCCCTAGCCAGGCACTGCAATTTGGAAAAATTGCAATTCAACAGCTTTGTGTGTTTTGAGTAGTCATTTTATCAAGCTTATAGCACCTTCTGCTGCATCTTTGCCTTCATCAGATAGCTTCTATTTTAGATTTTATTCCCTTCTATTTATCCCACAGTATTGAGAGTTGGGCCACAGTAACAATTACTCAATTGAAGACAAATAAATATGTAGCACTAGTGGAAAGGAAACCAGGTCCACTGGCACAATGTCTAAATCCAAAACTTGTTACTATAAATGACTGATGTGTCTACTTAACCCCAGAGTTTTAGTTTTCTTGGTAAGCAAAATGAAGAGAAAGATTCTATTAAATATGAATTACCACATTAAAAATGAACTGATAAACATATAACCATATGTTTATATATGGTCCCATATAACATCCTTATCTCCAAATTAGAGAGACATAGATTTGATGGATGGACTATTCAGTGGTTAAGGAATTAGCTGGATGGATGCAGCCAGAGGGTTGCAGTCACTGCCTTAATGTCTAGGTGGAGGCTGGTGAGGAGTAGTGTCCCTCATGGCTCTCTCTTGGAACTGGTGCTCTTCCATATATTCATAATTGACACAGATGAAGGGATTGAGTGCACCCTCAGCAAGTTTGCAGATGACACGAAGTTGGGTGGTGCAGGTGACATACCTGAAGGACGGGATGCCATCCACAGGGTAGTTCAACAAGTCCAAGTGCAAGGTGCTGCACCTGGGTCAGGGCAATCCTAGACATAACTACAGACTGGGAGAACTCACTGAGAGCAGCCCTGTGGGGAAGACTTGGGGTTTCTTGTGGATGAAAAGCTGGACATGAGTCAACAATGCTGACTGTTCACAGCCCAGAAAGCCAGTCGTATTCTGGGCTGCATCAAAAGTGTGGCCAGCTGGTCCAGGGAGGCGATTCTGCCCTTCAGCTCTTGGAAGACCCCACCTGGAGCACTGCATCCAGCTCTGGGGCTGCCAACACAAGAAGGACATTGACCTGTATGAGCAGGTCCAGAGGGTGACAAAGATGATCAGCGGGCAGGAGCACCTCTCCTATAAAGTCAGGCTAAGAGAGTTGTTCAGCCTGGAGATGAGAGGCTCTGGGGAGAGCTCATCACACCTTCCAGTACCTCAAGGGGGCTTATAAAAGGGAGAGAGAGGACTTTTTATAGGGTCAGATAGTGACAGGGCAAAAGGCAATGGTTTTAAACTAAAAGAGTATAGGTTTAGATTAGACATTAGGAAGAAATTCTTTACTCAGAGGGTGGTGAAGCACTGGAACAGGTTACCCAGAGCAGTTGTGGATATCCCATCCCTGTAAGAGTTCAAGCCCAGGCTGGATGGGACCCTGAACAACCTCATCTAGTGAAAGGTGCCCCTGCCCATGGCAGGGGGGTTGGAACTTGATGACCTTTAAGGTCCCTTCCAACCCGCAAATTTCTATGATTCTATGTTTGAAACCATTCTAATTTACTCAAAGTGAGCAGTTTTGTTGTGCAGGTACGAACACAAAGCTAGCTATAACTCACTGCTAACTGCTTTAGAGATTTTTTTTTTTAATTAAACAAAAACAGCCCATCAATGAGGAAAATGAATCTTTATTTTTTTTTTTCTCTAAAAGCAGAATCCATGTACATGGTTTTTCGTATGGTTTAAAGGTGGTATGAAGATGTGAAGAGTCACATCACAGAAATAATACAGAACAACCAGTGAAGGAATGAAGAGCCAGTTTGACAATTGCTTTATCAAGTAGTCCAAACGTTATTTTTAACTAATGGTTTTGCCAGAGTGGACTTCAGGACAGTATTAAAATCTCACCTACTCAACACAAGTCCAGAGGAAATGAGTGGGAAAAGAACTACAAAACACAATTATTGCTGCTCTATCTGCATTTGTTTCCTTGCAGGATATTCTAGTATGCTGGGAAAACAGTTTTAAAATATCAGTTTCATTAAGAATGTCATTCAGATAAATAGAAATTAACCAACCAGCCAAACTAACATGGTAAATTAGACTTCATCTGAGACCAAAAGAAAATGGGCTGTTCTACAAAAAGCAAAGAGATTTTGTTTTATAAGGCAAAGAGTTGATCGTTATACTTTGAAACACTGAGAACAGATGTACTTAAACAGCTCAGGAAATTTGGTTTGTAGTTGTTCCCAACAACTGCAAAGGGCAATCCTGGCCTAGTGACCTGTTAGCACCAGGGAGATCTCACCTCTCTTTGGGAGGAGGTGGCTCCCCAGCTGTGCTCCTCAAGGCCCCAGCCCTCCTGCACTTACACACACGCCAGTTTTACCCAGGTCTTCTCTAGCAGCAGTAGAATTGGCCCATGCAAGTACTTCTGTTGAAGTCAGGGGTATGTGTTTGTGTTCAGGAGACTGGGCCCTCCGAAGGCTATTGGGTACAAGAGGGAATGAGAACTATTGCAATCATTTAGGTTAAAGGGTAGACAGAGTAATAAACACTTCAAGTGCAAGTTATGACAACTCCTTAAGACCTGAAAATGGAAGCTGATAAATTATTTAAAGCACACTCTTAACTATGAACCACACACTGTATTCGGTAGTGCCTTTATAAACACCTACTTCATAAGTCCATGTGTATCAGTGTATTACCTTATACTGCACAACAAGAAAAACCCAGCACACAGTAGGATGTTTCACACCAAAGGAACATTTCCCATGGGATTAGGTGCCTAAATCATGAGTTTCTGATGAAACCTTAAGATATGTGAAATGTATTCTAGAACATCTGAAGATGAAGTCTGAACATCTCTCATGTTACTGAGCAAAAGGTTATCTGGAGCAACCATTTTATTACAGATGATTCTAGGTTTAGTTACATGATTAATCTAAACAATGTGCCCATACATATTTAAATTGAAGAAAATTCTTAAACTATGCCTCTCTAAAATTTATGAAGTATATAAAACACATGATTTTACATTTATAAAACCTCAGCCCTTTTATAAAAAAGAAAACAAGGCCATAGTTTTAATTTTAAATCTATTGGTTTTTCTTCTCAGCAGTTTTAGTTCCTATGATAAAAAAACACAACAAACAGCACTCCACCATGGCCTTATAATGCCAGGAATAAATTATCAAGTCACACTGTAAATAAAAATAAATAATTCCTAAGTTATTTTTATTAAAAAAAAATGGTCTCTTTAATTGCACAGTATTTTAAATTTTCAGTAGCAATGAAAAGTCATTTGGGTATTTTTTCTAAATGCTCCAGAGAGTAGGAAAGCATCGTGTCTCACTTTTCAAGCTTTACACATCGAAAATACCTCAGTCAAACGCATCAACTGATAAAACTGAAATATTTTGGTAGTCTCTTACTGTGGCAAGATGCTGTAGTATCTCTCACCCAAGGCATTTAGTCCTCTGGTGCTCTCCTTGCTGGGCAAATGCCCCCAGCTTCCTGTTCCAAGTGAGGTACTCTGGTTTACAGCGACAGCTTTGATATTTTTGGAAAGGTGTTCTCCATGAGCTACAACATTCCCAGCAGAAGTTCATCAACAGCTCAACAACAGTCCACATACTCCAAGGCTGCAAAAGTCTCCTTTGAGGGCTTCACCAGAATGGCACACCTTCTTTTTGGAGTGTCACATGAACACATCAGGCTTTTGGCTCTCCCCAGACCTATTCTGCAGTGGAGGACTAAGCTACAACTCAAACATACCAAATCAAACAGGACACCTGAAAAGATATGATCTTCAGACCATTAGCAGTATCTTAAACCCACTTGCCAAATATACATGTGTGTATATACAAATATATATATGTGAGTCCACAAACATATTTTAAAAAATAAAAGACAACAAAGTGATTAATACTGCCATAGCCTGGGCATGTTTAGCTCAAAGATAATTATCTACAGGACATATTTAAAAACTAAATATTGGCAACAAGTTGTTGTATAGAAAACAGTTGTGGGCAGATGCCTAATGTATGTATATTCAAAATACCTTGTATCTATATACTATTACTGATGTAGCTACAACAGCTTGGGATTTTATCTAAAAATACATAGTTTCTGCTGTGTATCAAAACAACTCTCAAGTACTGAAGACAAGGGAACGTGTTGCCCTCTTCTTAGCAGAGGGACAGCCTTAACTTGAAGGTACTTAATCCTTCACTGCACCTCTACAACTCAGCTGGGGTAAAGACAGTATCACTGAACTACCTTTACAATTTAAGTATCATGGGACATTACAGGTCAGTTATTTGCATCAATGCAATGACATAAACAAAGGTTGTATTTGACCAGTATAATTGTGTCCATGTTTGTTACTAGTGTCCTCTTTAAAAGAGGACTGATCTCCTCATCACGGAGGAATTCACACGCAACTCCTCAATCTGTTATCTCAGCAAAACAAAAGGAAGTATATTTTGTCCACAGTAAATTTGCTTTATCCAACATAAGAGAGTCTAAGGAGAACTAGCACAACACTAAAACCCACCAAATCACTCCTGCTCTTACATTTTTAATGCATTTTCAGTGCTTGAGCACAAAGCACAGAATCTATTACAAGAATTCTCTAGCAATCAACACACTTTTGGGGATTCAATACTGCATTGAGCATATGCAGAGGCAATCAGTACTGACAGCTCAGGTCCAGGCACAGCACACACGGTCCCACGCACCTCCTTGCACCATTATCACCACATGGCTAAGCCTGCTGGTCCAGTGCTCTAGGCCAGACTGCCACATGTACATGGTAGGAAGCATTCTGATGCTCACATGATAAAGACAAATCACTTCTATCATATGCACGTCTTTCTGTTCATGCTTAAAGGAATTGAACTTTTGGCAGAAGTAAATCCCTACATAGAAAACAAAGGTAGAAACCCATTAAAAACACAAATATAATAATTTCATTATTAAAATAGCTGTATCTACACTATGGTGTAGTACTCAGTTTAATTCAATGTAAAAAATCTTAGTGTAAAACTAAGATGAGACCCATTTCCCAGTCCAAACCTCAGCATCAGCGCTGCATCGATCTCTGCTTTAAAACATGCTCTACAGATGATGACCAACCAAATCCAGGGAAAAACTGTTGCCACAGGTGAAGAGGTCTTCTCCCTAAACAGACAATGCAGGACAGATGGTGGAGAGCCCCTCCGGTATTGCCGCAGGGACGGGCAATGGCAGAACCTGCAGAACACCAGCAGTGGGAGCTGCGGGAGCACTACGTCCTGAATTGGTTTGCTGAACATGGTTCAGATTATTGGATATTTCTATAGCACAATGCTCTTTAGAAGCATTTACCGTATACCCAAACTCTACTTGCTGCAACACATGGTGTCGCACAAGTAGTGAAAACATCTTCATATTCAAAGGTGCTTGGACATAATTTTCAGGCAGCATTTTACCTTTATTTTAGTGGGTTCCCACTACAAAGATTTTAGAAGGAAGATGCCAATAGCTTACTTTTTCTTTTTTATATGTGAAATTGAGACAGACACCTAAACAAATATCTACTGTTACTTGCCTAAGTCTATTCTATGTCTGAAATCTCTAATTTTTAAATAAGGGATAAAATGTTGCCCAAAAGACTAGTTATAATTATACATTTGTGTTTCTACTAAATCTAAAAATCAAAATAGTTCTCAGTTAAAAAGATACAATTTGTATCAACAGTAAAAGGTACTTTCTGGTTCTTCAGGGCCTTACTTAAAATTCCAGCAAGTGTATCAAAATTATCAGCTGTAATAGTGTAAACTGGTGACTTTTTTTAAATACTGAACATTGTTATAGTGGATGAAAACCTAAAACTGTCAGCAACTGATTACGTCATGTAAGTACATCTGACATCAATTGCAATATCTATTTCTTTTATTTATATATATATATGTAAGGTTATGATGAGGTGCTAATAAAACCCATGATTTAAAACCAGAAATATCCCTTACTAATGCTAAAACAGACTTGGTTTGTCTGTTTCTAAAACTACACTATTTGTGGCAAGAATCAGGCCTACATGATGCAAAAGGCGAAAAAGTAACTTCAGGAATGCATATGGTATCTTCTCTCCCCACAACCCTCCCCTCCCCAGCCGAAACAGAAACGAAAAAAAAAGTTAAAATTATTATTTTGAGCTACAATATCATTACCATAGTGCAGTTAATAAATGTTGCATATCCTGAACACACAAAACCTTTTCAGGCCAGCCTTGATAAATAGCAAGAAAAATCAAACAGTATCTTAAATACAAAATTTGCATTGAGATAATTAAATTCATTTAAAAACAGGTAAATATTTTATGAAAAACCATATTTTATCCAGTACAGTTATGCAGCAATACAAAGAAAAAACACATAAAACAACTAAACATGACCCTATGATTTCAGGTCCTCTTCTACTGACCAGAAATACACAGAGCTGGGTAACAACACAAGGGAACTGATACAGGGTGGCCTGATTTGATGCGGTTCTGAGCATTTGCAGCTTCTCTTGCCTTCAAAGGGGGATGCAAAATCTCAGTACCTTTGAAAATCAGGCATTAAGGCTTTTACCATATCCATAAATTAGTAAAAAAAAAATTTTTTTCCTCCTCTGTTTGCATCTGATCTTACTAATTGACTGCATCAACAAAATATGTAACTATTTAAAATAAACAAAAAAAATAATGAAAAGTGCCATACTATAAATTACCAATATATTGTTATCCATTTCACTGTTAACTGGTAACTTAATTATTTGTTTAAAAAAATGAAGTCAGTGCTGTAGTAAATCTTTGTTTTCTATAAACAGATGATTACAGCACAAAAAAAGCTCACAAACCCAAACAAACATACATCAGACATACTTCTGGTGTTGTAAAAAGTTCACAAACTTGGCTTGAAAACTGCTTGCCAGAAGTAGCAAAATCCTCTTTCTGTAGGTTGTTTTAATACCTCACAGCCCAAGGACAAGCATCCAGCAAGTTAAAAAACTAAACCAAAAAATCCCAACAACATGTAACAAGGATAGAAAGTGCTGCATATAAACCCCTGATGCACCAAAGATTATAACCAGAGACCACAGATTATTTATATATATATATATATATTAATTTAAACTGGAACATCCTCCAGCTGTGAAAATAGCCATTTAAAAATTTTCAAACTAGAACACAAAACATATCTGGTACTTCCAATGCATGGGGCTATACACACAGACTCCATGATACAGTATTTCACATAAACGGATTACTATATAACCTCCTTGCTGAGAAGGAGATCACAAATGCTATTGTAGCAAACCTCCCTCAGCGTTAGAGCTGAGCTGAAAACTACTAGACACCACAAAGATGCATCATCTCTCAATAACCTAGCTGAGATTTTTCCACTAAGATGGCTGCAGCGAGCTGCTGAGCGTCCGTCACATGAGGGTTCTTCTTCATGACGATCCTGACAAGATCAGGGGGGAAGATGTTGCAGAGGTTAATGTAAACCTTCTCGCGGGTGTCTTGGTGCCTTGGAGGGTCTTGAGGGATTCCACAGTAAGGTACACGCCAAGTCTGGTCCTGCTGTTCAGGGAGGCTTTGGAAGGCAAACTGCTCATAACATGGCTGTGTGGGGTTACTTGGCAAGGAGTAGGTTTGGCGGTAGCCATATGCATCCATCCCATAACTCTGCCTATCCCAACCTCCGAGCCCATCTTGGCCAGAATAAGGCTTTCTGTGTCTTAAAGGAGAATTATCATACAAGCGTGAGTCTGAAATGCTGTCTATTCTCGTGGATACAAGGGCTCTCCCCAGGTGCATGGTTTTTGAATGTGGCGAGCTCTGAGATGTGGAGTAGTCGTTCGGACAACTAGACCGAGCACCGACTATTGGATGCTGCAGATGCACAGCCATGTATGGAATAGGAGATTTGTGGTGATGCTTTGGTTCTTCATGACTATAGCTTTGCACTCGTGCGAGAGGCTCGTGGTAGCTCTGTAGGAAGGGCGGAGTGTTAAGGCGGCCATGCGGGTGCATATGTTGGCACTTCAAGTTCTCCTCCAGCTGTGGGTCAGGCGAACTCATGTAAGAGCGATCGCTGTAACCCACGTAGGAATCACTACTGCCACAGCTAATGCTCCCTTCACTGCTGCAGTCGGAAGCTACAGAGCTAATCCTATAATCTGTGTCCAAGGAGAAGCGCCTTTCGGGACTACGTGGACCAGATATACTCAGATTTGAATATGCACTCAGCATAGAGTAATACCCTACATCCACCGGAGATTCACATTTTGGATACTGGTCATAAGGCATTGGCGTTCCATGATTTTTGGTTGCCATCATCACTGTAGGATACTGGCCCTGTGGTCTTTGATCCTGAGGTGGGAAGTGAACTCCGGATGGAAGGCCGTTAGTTAAAGGTGCAGTACTTTGGGCTTTTCCAGCAGAGGAACTTGGTATACTAACTAAAGAAGGTACAGACCTGGTTTCCAATTTGTTTTTGGTGGGAAGCTTTTCCTCCAAGTCTTGATAGACTTGAGTCCTTATACTAGGATCCGATTGCCTCTTTGGAGCAGCACGCTTCAGCTCAGAAGTGCTATCATTTTTAGTGCTACAGGGAACACTATTGCTTTTTACCAGTCCTCCTTCACTTGTAGTTTTGGCAGTTGTGCTTCTAGACATGGCACGAAGTTCATCAGCTACAGATCGCTGAGGCTGATTTCCTCTTTCTGGATGATAGTATTTGCATTTGTGTCCATAGGTACATTTCTTCCCTATTAGTACAAACATAATCAGATAAAAAAACCCCTTCAAATAAAATCTGTTTGAATTTAATATAATAGAAATAATAATAAATATCAACATCATATAAACATCAAATAATAGAAATGCCTCTCATTTAAAGTTTTACTGTTGATTCGAAAAGTCTTGCAAATGGTTTTGTGTGACATGGGGCATGATCAAAGGTCTCTCTTGTATTGCAGAGAAAAAATAGGCAGTGGTAGTGTGTTGCAGCTAGTGCTCTAGGAATGCAGACCAACACTACCAGCCACATTTTGAGCTGAATGTGACACTGTCAGTGTGCCTGTACACACCTGCTGTATTGGGCCAGGATGATACACGGGTAGAAAACTTAACAGGAAAGTCCCCCAGAGTCATAAGATCAGCAGGTTTCAGCTCAGTCAAGATGCCTGTAGGGTTGCTCAGTAGCTAAACTTCAGATAGTTCACTAAATTTTCTGGAAGAAAACCTCATCGTCTTATCACATTAGAAAAGGGCTTCTGGAGCCTGTAGGATTTAGTTGTTGTTTGTTAATCATTCATAGGAATAGATCCAAAAGTTAATCCATAGATAGAAATGTTCTCTAACTAGCACATGAAAAAAATCACTTCAGTTTCCACCATCAGCTCAGCATTTGAACGGCTATTAGGTTAAGACAACAATGTTAAAACCAATGTTAGAGTTTTTATTTTTGGCAGTGTTAAAATAAAGCAGGAGCTTGGTCCCCAGTCCCAGCAGTACAACAAATTGATGGGTTAAATCAAATTACCATAGGGACATGGTTGCTTCTTATGTTCTGGCACAATAGGCTTCTTCCTAAGAAAATTGTCCAGACTTGGACCATGGCGGCCAAGAGGATCATCAGGAGGCATAAATCTATAAAAAAGGAAAGAAGTATTACTGAAGCAAACAAGCCTTTCCATACTCCTTATGCAATGACCAAGAACCTCATGACTGTGTCCTACACCATAATCTGCCATCTTGTAATTTTTAAGCCTAGGTACACCTTGAGAGCAGTTTTGGCAGGCCATCTTTCTGCTGCAGGTACTGCCTGAGAGGTGAGTCATAGAAATAGTCTGCTTCAGTCTACGCTCTGTGGCAAAGCAGGGCTGCACACAACCCGTCCCTAAATCAAAAGTAAGGGCAGCAATATAGGCAGCGTTTTCTTAAAACACCACAACTAACTTCACAAAACTGTGCTGACTGCCCAGGATTCTTGCATCAGTGTTCAGGCACTCATATACAAGTGTCTGCTCAGCAGAGTGCGTAGTCCCTCCCATCACAAGAAGCTACCTGTTGTAACTGCAGTTGATCTGTACGCCAGGGCACGAAGTGACTATAGATGGATCTAATCAGACAGTTGAACTACGGACCTCCTGAGGTTCATTCCAACATGGTTTTTTCTATGACCCTAGAACTTAGGAGTGTAACCACAGGCACTCAGAAACACTGGCTCAGTATATCAAGAGATTTGAAATATTATCCCATAGCATACATCAAATATACATCAGCATACATCAAAAGAGAAAAAAAACAGCATAAAAAGACATAAAGATATCACTATAAAACCAGAGTTTTGAGTACTTTTAATTAGAAGAACAAATCTAAGATTGACTATTCCTCCTGTTTTTCTACAGGCACCTAATGATTTGGGTGTAAGATAAAAAAATCATACAAATCTTCAAACAGTCCTTTCCTCCATTATTTTAGTGGCACATGTAAAGACAGAATGACTTACTTGTCATTAACAAATGAATACATCAACAAGCGCTCATCTATGAACTTCTTCCATTCTGGCTTTTCATTAGCTAGATCCCTGTAATTATCATTAGAAACAATGATGCCATCTGATTCAAAGGCCAACTTCACTATAAATCGGTCATCGTAGCACACCACCCTTCTCCCTTGCACTCGCCGGGATGGTGTGAACACAAGAATCTTCTCCTTCTCTAATTTACGCAAGATTTCTTGATCTACAAGGAATAACAGTCAAAAGTTAAACAAGGAAGAAAAGAAATATGTTTGTCTAATCTCTAAAGACATTAGATTTGAGGAAGAAAATCCAGACATTTAGACTAAAAATGTCTTTAAATGATTATAGTCCAGCAGAAGGTGTCCGATATATGATATCTGAAGTTAGAGTCAGCAGTCAGCTGGCAACACTTCCAATAAAAACCCACAAACAAATCAAAACCTCCTGCTCCACACTAGTTCTCGAATTCTAACACAAGGAGATTTCGTTCACATTCCTCTGGTTCAAAAGAGGAATCAAAACACCCGTGAAAAACTCCTCTGGTTGAAGGAGTGGTTTTAAACATCACTGAATGTTTCAGTGAGTAGGAGGAATATAGCCAAGCCATGGGTTTCCCGTAACTGAGCTCCTAGGTAAAGACAGACCTTTTTCATCTATTTGTGGTACCCAGCAAGAAACACGTTTTGAAAGAATTCCAGTAGCTCACATTAATGGGACTGTCTCATAAAAGTCTCTGCCCATCAAAAGAAAGGGTTGCTACCCATAAGTACTAGAAAACCCACATTCAGTACAAGCACTCAGGTTCTTCACAAATATTAACAGCATCCCCAAAAAGACCTCTGATGTCATTTTGTAACCAACAGCAAAAGTGGTGGTGGTTTGGTTTTGGTTTTTTTTGTTAACATCAGCAATAGTTCAGATTGTACCTCTCCTTGAATGGTTTACATGTTGTTTATACATAAATTCTTAACAAAGCCAAACAGATTTCCCTTTAATCCTGCTAAATAAGCATATTTAGCATTTTATGTAATTCCTTCTTGTCCTACACAATCTGTCAGTCACATATCCAAAAGCATTTTCTCTTTGTCTGTATGGAAGCTGGAGATCCCAAGGAGCTTTGAAAGATGGACCTCAGGCTACTAAGGAGGTTGTACCTAGCACTGGGGCACCTACCCCTTATGTTAATTCTCCTGCCTATCACCCTCCTCAGAGCAGACAAGCTATGAAAGAAAAATATGAAAAAAACTAGGCAACATCTAAACCAGCAGAAGAGTATGACTCATGGCTCTTAATAATGGTTAAGATCTCAAATAACTCAACTGTTTTGTAGCATAAGAAACTTGACAGGGAACATGTTCCATCTGAAAATAAAAGACTCCAACAGAAAGAAATACAGCATTAATATTACATATAGGCAATATATTTGATACAAGCATTTATCTGCTTAGGAGAAAAAGCACAAGATTTTAAATCAAATATAACCTTTTTGTATTCACCCCTCCACAATATGGTAAATGATGAATGACAGTGTGATGGAAGTTGATTTTTTTCCCTAGTAAGAAAGAATAAAAAAATCTGCCATGTGATGACTGGCAGGTACTCATAACAAAGATGTGGCTGTTGTTTAGTCCAAGAGGCTTCTCATGAATACTGACAGTCTAGAGCCATCCTCACATTAGTCATCTAGGGCTTTTTCAAAATTCCAGGTGGTCACATGTTCCAGGTGCGTATCTCTGGAAACGGAGTATCAGCACAATGTATTTCACAAGACTGGTAGCACACAGGCTCCCTGCATCCTGACAAGAAAACTGAAGAACCTCTGTTTTACAGAAAATACAATAACCTGCTTTGATCTTCCTCCCATTTTCAGGGTCCACGATGACACATGGAAAACTTATTTCTCATTATTAGACAACTGGTCAATTCTGTGCATTGCTACTTTCTTGAAACTCCTTTTGGGGCTTCCAGCCCTATGCACACTTCTAGCTGATGTCACAGTTTATTTCTAAGTAGCCAAATTTTTATTTCTTAGCCAATGTTCTTCCCATACCTTAAACACTAGTACAGTTAAAGAGAATGGCTTCAAAAGAAAGGCTCTGCACTGCTTGTGAGGATGGGAGAACATCAACTTTCCAAATATTTTCTTGCATTAACATGATATATTCTAGTAGCAATCAAGCAAAGAGAATGAAAATCTTTCCAGATATCTGAAAATGCACATGGCAATCAAAACATGTTTCCCTTTAGAAGCTAGATCTACTACTCTCAAAAGCTTTCCCCCCTTTAAAGGTAGCCACATTGGGCCTCCCTCCGAAAAAAAACACCTTTCCCTCCTTAAATTCTAGGGGTTTTTTAAACCCCAAATTCCCCTCTGTTTCATCTTTAGGGCAGATGGAGCATGCCTCTCCAGCCTTCACACAGAACCTGTTAAATGCATCAAGAAATAAATACCTCTACAGCAATTTTTTTTCTAGATAAACACATTCAAAATTAAAATATTCAAAATTTCTCTCTTGTTAATAGTAACAATGAAAAGAAAACCATTCCCTTTCTGTCAGGATAATTCCCATAACCCGAAGCACAGGCAGTGACTCACTGCAGGTGACTAGCAGACAGGCCAGCCTGGCAGAATCTGCTCACCACAATAAAGATCACCCAGCAAATGACTCACTTCAAACCTCTTCACTACTAATGATGCATGTGTATAGCAGATTTAAAAAATGGCAGTTACATTCTTTCAAGAAGTAAGTAGCAACGTTAATGGAAACTTGATCAGATGAGCAGAAAAGGAGGACTTGGGAAGATCACAAGGAAGTTACTACCCCAAAGATATTCTATTAGAACCTTTTATGTCTAAGCATTTGTTCATTTGAGCAGTAGCACTCAAGATGTGCAAAGCATCAAACAAGCCACTGAAGATGGAACGGAGCTTACCTGTTATAAGAGCATCAGGTCTTGACTGTTCTTTCCTCCATGCTGGCACAAACACAGTAACATCCTTGTGGCCTCTTTCCAAAAACCAGTCTACTGCCAATTTGATTCCTCGACAAGAAAATACTTCTTTGTTCCCGTGGCTGAAACACACATTCAAATTCTTTATTAGATGACTTTATTTTTCTATGACCATAAATGGAGCTCAACGAAATGCAGATCTCAAAGCCATGCTCTTCACTTGCTCCATGGTTCCTAAAGGCAGCTGGGTGTCAGTCTGAGCCTTGCTGAAACATGGCCATCACTTGCTCCATGGTGTGGGAGAGGGTTACTAAATCTGCCAAACATTTTCATGATCTGTACACAGATTCGACAAGTAAGGAAAAATATAAGTAGGGCTTGTTAAAAATCCTCATAGCCCAATGAAAAGTATGAGGTGTAACAGGCAGCTTGGAGACTTGATGAGGGAAACCAAAAGGCCTGAAATACCAACATGGGAGCGCAATGTGTTTAGGAAATGCTAGCAGATGAGTACTGAACACTGGTACACATGGCAGCAGGGGAAGAGACAGCAGATCCCTGCTGGAAGAGCTCTGTGAGCTCCCATGTGAACAGGGAAAGAGAGAGGAGAAGGTCTCCAAGCCCAAGGGGATGGCAGGCACTCTGCAGACAAATTAGGCAATCTGGAGAGACTGTCCAAAATCAACATGACAAAACTAAGAATTTGCTTCATACTGCACTTCAGAAGAAGAAATTAACATGTATTTAAAAAGCTGTGGAGAGACAGTTAAACAGAAACCAATCAGACACAAGCAAAACAAAATATATTCATCTGTTGTGCAATAACTGTCTGAAGTAAGGCAAGAGATGCAATTATGTCATATTCTAAAGGCAGACAAGTCCTTGCCCATCTTTTACATCCAGTTTTGGGCAGGACATATTATAAAAGACACAGATGAAATGATAAGAATCCAAAAGAAAGTGAAATGAGACCTATGGGGAAAGGCTGAAGGAAGTACATTTAGTTAATCTGGAGGAAAAAAAGCAGCTTGTGGGGGAACAAAACAATCTTCAATATATAGGAGTTAATTAAAATAGAGGAGAGCAATCAATGACTGGGTGTCCACAGAAAAGTTCTGGGAGCAAGGGGCTGCAAGGTGGTTGCCGGGAGAAGAAGCTGGGTCTGTCCCACACTGGGCATGGCCAGCTCTAGCAGGCTCCACAATGAAGGAGAAGGGAATGAAGGAACACTTAGGCTCAGGGAGGAGAAGGTGCTTCACGAGGAGCAGGTACACCCCCAGAGGGATTTGCAGACTGTGGAGAACAGGAAAAGTGCAAGAAGGAAGGAGCAGCAGAGAAAAAGGGACTCCAATTCCCTGCACTGCTCAAGGCTGCTCTGAAGGGACTGATTGTCACCTGCAGCTGTGAGAGGTGTCTGAGTGAGGCTGTGATGAGGTAGCATGGAGGACACATATTTGGAGTTAAGAGAACCTGGGAGAAGGAGAGACATTCTTCCCCCCTGAATATTTTTCATCTTTGCCTCTTTTGTTTCATAATACCTGATAAAGAATTAAATATTTATGTTAACTGGCTATAAATTAAGTTAAATTCCACAAGATGAGTCTGTCTGACATAAAAAATTACTCAGTGAGTGATATCCCTGTCATTATTTTGACCCAGGGGTTTTCTTCCTTCTCTTCCTCTTGTTTTCTCTCCCCCATTCTGCTAGGAAGGGGGGAGCCACAGTCAACTCACCATAGTCCTGCTGGATAAGGACAGAGAAGTCCTTAACTAGCATAAGGCACTGTTAAGCACTATGCTAGTAAAAGTTTTCAACCTGATCTGTGAGACAGTCTGGGCACAGATTTTGGGATCTCCTCACTGGACACTCTGCAGAACAAGTTATACAGCTCCTCTGGGGCCATCCTGGGTTCTCCATGCACAGGAGGAGACAAGCAACTTGTCTTTTGTGAGGTCTCTCCCAACCCCACAGCTCTGTGTAGCAGAAGAAACATGGGGGCACGGAAATAAGCTATCACCTTTCACTTGGCTGGCTTGTCGTGTATAGCAGGTATGCCACGACCTGCTTTCCAGAAGGGTAAAAGACAATTCTTTCTCCATGATTTGTGAAGGGGACAATATTATGATGGATAGCCACAGGAATTTTAAAAGCTGCTTCTACTCGCATGTCTTGAGGTAAATGCAACCACCAGAAAGTTACTGAAAAATACTTTTTCCCCCCTCAGTAGGGAAATTTTAAGTACCTATTATTTCCAGCTTTCTAAAACATAGCACTGCTGTATGTTTCTTGATAATGAGGGAGCTTGAGTAATAGTGCAATGGATCAAGTGCCAAAGTAAAAGTGAGAAAAACTTTGAAACAATGTTCAGACTCCAGAAGTCTGTGAAAGAGGTGGTGTACACATTCACCTGTGTCGAGAGAGAATGAGTCATGGCTAACACCTCTCACAAAGAAGCATCCTCAGCAGAGGCTGTGTTGAAGGTCACAGATCCCGAATAAAAGAAAAAAATAAGTTAAAAAAAAGGAAAAAGGAAAAAAAAATAGCCCACTACCTTTAACTGGATTTAAGCGAGGAACTGTATTGTTTCCTCCTCTAATGACACTGGAGAGAGTACCTGGAAAGCTAATTATATAAGATATTGCAATTGTTGCCAGCCATAATAATCAAAGTTTTTCGATTTTAGCTGGCATGGGGTACTCCAAGGATAGTTTCAAATCCATCTTCTGTGCCTACACTAGGAAGGCTGTCAGGAACGATACAACTATGTACCTCAATATCCTGTTTAGCTATAGTTACAGGCCTCATATAGGGTATGGTTATAGGCATTCCCTGTTTTGTATGATAATATCATGCAATACAGTAATGTAATTACCATTACACAGTAATGACACTGTAATAATAAAACACAGACCAATATTTTTTCTAGGCACTGTTTTATACTACACAACTATTCTCGTGCTTGTTTGTCTGAAAGAGTAGTATATTTGTGTATTTCAGGACTCACTGGGAGTCACAGACAGATGTGTCATGCTTAAAATGCACATGCACATATGCACAGCAAAAATGGTCAACAGTATTTCAGCCACAGAAGGTCTAATTACATCTCCCCGCAACAACACAAAATCAGAACACCTGGTGTGCATTCGGTGCCCACTGGGCAGCCATAAGGCCTCCTCTGCAAAGCCTGATACAGGACATTACTGCTCGTGCTATCAGCAGGTGGTGTGCAACCACAAACATATTGTGAACCATTTTAAAACAGCCAGGAAGGGCTTGTTCCAGCTACTAAATTCCATTGGAATCACTGTGCTGTTATTACTCTAAACGATCTCCATGGTTTCGAATGGATAAAACCACTTTTCACTCCTAACACTGAACAAAAGGTGAGTTAGGCTACATTTTAGTAACACTATGCTTCTTCCCATAAGTCTGAAAAATCATTTCTGGAATGAAATCCTGGACACTCTGAAAGAAATGGATGTTATTGCCTATTGCTTTCCATCTTCTTGTAATTCAGGCCACATTTTTAAAGGCAGAGGGAATAGCCTAATACAGACTATTAAAATTCTTTCATCCAGAACATAAATTTTAAATATACTTAAACTCTATGAAACAGAAATGGGGAATGCATTACCATGCATACTAGCTATTCTGCACTGCTGAGCAAGTGAATTTAAAACTTGTATAAATCTTCACTTTTTTTCGGCTCCTTTTCAGATGCATGCCTAAGCTGATAGCTGAGCGGATACAAATTCCAAGAAATTGAAATGATTAGTGAAAAAGTCTGTGAAAGAGATGTGCAATTAAAATTTGTTCTTTTGGTTTCTTGTCATGCAGATTTGATGCTCTTCATTTTGAGATTTTTGTGCTTCATCAGCTTTATGATACACCATGTGGTGAAAAGACTGGAATCATGCTGCTGCTTCTGACTTCTTTTCCTTCCGCTTAGTTGTAAAAAAGAGGAGAAATGTTTGTACTTCTTTGTTAAGAAAAATTCTTTTAAAAATATCTTCCCAATTATTAGGAGTATTTGAAAACTCAGACCACTCAGGTTGACAGCTGTAGTCCTGGGTGAGATATTGGTGTATACTATAGTTCTGCTTGCTGATTATGTTTAATCTACAACTCCTAGTTGGAAGATACAGTATATTCCTTCAGAAATGCCTATTTCTCTTTCATAGTACGCACGAATGATTATTTTAAACATCACTTTTATATTTGGCCTGTTGATAGTTGTAGTTTCATTTTTAAATGGAAAAACCCCATCTCCTGGGTAAAAATCAATCATTTTCTAGGCTAGGAGAGTTAGTAGAAAGTGGTGAAATATCTGATGAGAACACTTTCATTTTCTCTGTTACCTTCCCAGACCCTAGATCTTCTACTAGATTTTCTAGTGGCTGTCTTGAAAAGACTTGTGGTACGCACTCCAAAAAGTCTGACTGCTTAGAATACCTGCAAGACTTCTGGTGTGCTCTAATGCAACATTCAAACCAACACAGAGCTCACATTTTGAAAACTGCAGCAAACATACACATTGATGACAAGAGCTGAGGTCTACAATAGTGCCTTGTTGCAATATGCATACAACTGAAATCTGCACACATCAAGGCACTTCCCATGTAAAAGCATATTGACTAAAAGCAAGAACAAAACTCAAGCATATACCTGCCCAGTATGAGATATTACAGAGTTACAAACTAGTTTTCTTCTATCATATCATAGGAGGAAAACAGTGTTCAGTCCATAGCACAAACAGAGAAGAATTTCCACCCTGTATCATATCAGTGACTCATAACCCTGGCAGCCTGGCTTTGTAACTAGCCTCATCCCTTTTTAAATTTTTTTAAGCTCTACTAATTTCCTAATCACAGAAATCATTTGTCCCAGAGCACCTCTCAGTAACCTGGGCCTTCTATCAGCCCTGCATTTGTTCCTTATAGATACATATATTGGTGCTGACAGGAAGAGTTCCCAAATGTTTTTGTTGTTTTTTTTTTTTTTTTTAGCCCATGGCAAATTACTTCAATGCTTTGAGGTCTTTGAAGGAAAAAGAGCCTTGGAAGCTGTAGGGCTTCTAATGCCAGGGCACTCTATGGGTACAGTAAGCACTGTCCCCGGTCAGACCCGCATGTGGGTGTCTGACCGAGCCAGTCACGCACTCAGCAGTCAGAGGTCAAAACAGGCAAACAGGAGCTATACTCAAAGCTGCCAGTGACAAGCTCCTATCCACATGATTGTTACTTGTTGGAAAAATGTTTTTTTATCTATTCCTTACAGTGACATCTCAAAATAACCTAAAAAAAAAGACAGACGGTGCTACCGAAAGATGTCTGAATCAACGAACCAAGATACAACCATGTCTACCAAACTCAGCAACACACAATCTGAGGAGGAGATAATGCAGCTAAACTGTAAGTTTTTTGAAATACATAAGCAATTAAATTTCCATATGAAAACTCCATGTGGCATAGACAATTAAGCCATCCTTTGGTTGACACAATTTGCAGTTGTGGAAAAACTTCTATGTAGGCAGGGTATCAGTGAACCTTTTACTACAGCCAAATGACCTGCCTCATGGTTAATACAAGGGGACATGACTCAGTTGCCTGAACAGAGATATCTAATGCTGGTTAGGCACCCTAGTAACACCTCCTTCAGCTGACTCTCATTCCTGAATGGCACTGGGGTCTGAGCCATGACTTTCAGGCCTGGGTATACGTTTCTGATGCCACCAAGCACGTAGAACATCCACAGGTGGACGGATGGCTGGGCATGAAAGCTGTAAGAAAATTGTAAAATACCTAAAGGGGGAATGTATTTAACCAAAAAAAAACCCTTCCCAAATCAGCATCTTCCTCTCACAAATAAAAATTACGTATACTAGTTATCTAGTGGTGCATTTCCCTTGTGTGATGATGTACAATCAAGGACTATTTAAATATACAGGCCAAGGTTTTCTAAAGAGGGAAACTGAAGTGCATCACCTTCCTGGCCTGGGAATCCTAAGGGCAAAGTTTTGAGAAGATGTAATTGCTCAAAACAAGATTAATTGATTTTGATCTGCAAATCAAGACAGCACATGATTAAAATACTTTGATTCTTTTGCCTATAAAATTCTGAAAGTGGTTGGTTAAAAATAATAATACAGCAAGTAAAATATCCAATTATTTGCTTATCAGTGTTATCTTCACATTGCACTCTTTGTAAGCACAGCAGACTTCTTTTTTGCCTATATGTTTTCAATATAAAGTTTTATATATATTTGAAACACTCTTCTCACTTTTAGCAAAGAAAGTCTGAAGGCACTCAGGGTAGCCATATGGAACAAAAGTGAATTATTTAAATAGTTGTCGTTTCCCCGCAGTATTTGTATCTAACAACTCTGTTTCTTAAACCTTACTTCTTGGTGGCAAAAGCCTGACTTTGATTCCAGCAAAGAGAAGTATCATAGCAATAACCAATTTTAGGCCATTTTCAGCATCCCAATCTTATGCTTGAAAAGGACAAGCAAAGGCAAACGGCTGTGCAAATATGCTGCAGATTGTTTCTCTCTTCAGAAGCAACTCCTTCGCTCTCAACCGAGTAGTAAAGGGAAGTCTTAAAACAAAGGGACAAAAGAGAACCTCAAAACCTTGTCTCTGCTGCCTCATGGAGAAACAGGACCTACCTCCATCACAAACTGTGGAGGCTCAGCTGAGGAAGGTGGGGATGCATAAAGAGCAGGTCCAAGAATGTACTGGAGAACAGACAGAGGTAGAGGTGACAATGACGATGAAGAGCTTGCAATGTACTGTTAGATGGACAAAGATTGCCTTCTTTTGCTTACCTCAGTTACGTAAAGGGTAAATTTAGGGTAGCTAAAATCTCATCACACAGGGATACAGAACTACTATTGACTGAAATGTGTCCCCTGTTTATTATCTATGCTGTGCAGCCTACACTAAATACAGTCCTGAGTGCATTTTTATGGAGGATAAATGCCTCTCTGACTCACATGGATTAAGGCTCTAAATGAAGATTTTGCATTACAACATCATCATCTACATGCAAAAAACCAACCCACCTTATGAAGCAGGGTTAGTGCTACACAGTTCTCTGGAAAGCTGACATAGGTCAGTGCTCAGGTATGGCACGACTGAATCCTGGGTCCTATTCCTTAGTACAGCCTCACTTTTTGCTGTGGGAAGGGTCTATCAGAAGTTCCACAGCAGCTCTAGGGGATTATTTAATTTGCTGTTCAGATCTGATTTTAAGTTTACGCACACACACATGGAAAAATCAGTCTCATCTGTAAGAGTGTTTTTAAAAAAGACTTTGTGTGTGTGAGACTCAAACATGTAGGCATCTTTCCTCTTCTGGAAAAGGATTAAGTCAAGACTAGGAAAGTTAGAATAATGAAAGAACAAGACCAGATTTTAAGTATCCTACAGAAACTAAACAGCAATTCTTCAAGTCATAGCTGGCAAAAGCCACCTTTCTGCTATTCCACTGAAAGAGGGGGTTTGCTTTGTTTTTAAAACTTTAACATATTCATATTTTTAGAGCATATTGGAGCTTTAAACTTGAAATACACAAGTTGCATCTGATCACCCATTTTCAGTTCAAGTCACGAATGACAAGCAGTGCCATCTCAAAGTACAAGAAAAGCTTTCCAAGCATTAGCAAAAGGCAGAAAAATTGTGAGTGCTGGCTTTTGCTTAACCTACAGTTTGCTAAAGCAGCTTGTCTGGAACAGGAGTAGTCACCAGACTAGACCAGCACGCATGCTGGCAGCGGCTGGCCAGAGGAAGTTATTCTGCCCAAAGCCTCATTCTGTGCTGCTCTCAGGGAATTCAAAAATCCACCCAGTATCAATTGACCAGATGCAACCAGTTACACAAATATGAATATCCAATCACAAATCAGATATATCCTTCCTCCACACAGGCCAGCACAGTGTTTGATCCTTCCAGAAGAGGACAGCTGTCTCATCCTGCTTGTATTATTGGAATCAGTCACCTCAACCTTCTCTACAAAACTTCCCCTCCCCATCAAATATATCCTTTAAATGAAAATTAGTAGTTCTTAGAATAATCAAGTATGTGTATTACAACAGTATGGGAGTAAGAATATAGATCACACTCTAACCATTCCTGTGAGAACAAATGAGAAAGCTTCCAACAACATCTCTCGAAAGACTATCTACAGTCTTGCTTAGGGCACAGGCCCATTTCTCTTTAGCAATTCCAAAGAGAACTCATCAGCCATAGCTTGGAAGAGCAAAGAGGAAAGAAAAGACTGTGACAACTTATAGTTACTCATAACAGGACCCTGGACATTCAGACACAGAAATCTGAACAAGATTGAATTGCAAGCAAATCTCCCTCACTTCTTTGAACATTACTCTTCTATATGTAAAAGCTGAAATCTTTCCAGTATTTAAAATGCTTATTTACTATTAGCTCTTTTCTTGAAAGGGAAAGGACAACTGGTTGCACAGCTGGTGTCAGCAACTGGGACTCATCTTTTACACACATGGGACTGGTTTCCATAATCAAGGACTGATTTCTAGGAAAAGGTGGGGTGTACTTGACCAAGCAGCTAGTTGGCAAAGGTGCTTTTGTTCTGACCAACACAGCAAGACATGAGCAATCCAGGAAGCTTCTGGAGTGCATTGACAGTAACTTCTTAACATGGGTGACTGAGGATCCAACAAGGCAACCTCCTCGACCCTCACACTTAGAAATAAGGAAGAACGAGTCCAAGATGTGAAGGTCAGGGGCAGCCTTGGCTGCAGTGACCCTGCAAAACAAGGGAACAGAGAGATGGACTGAAATCTGACTCCACTGCTGCACTCAAAGGGTTATGATTAGTGGCATAAAGTCCACTTGAAGGTCAATCAGTATTGGTGTACTCTAGGGACTGACACTGGAGAAAGCATTGCTTAGGATCTTCCTTAATGACTTAGATACAGGACAGAGTTCACCATCAGCAAGTGTGTAAGTAGGGGAGTACACCAGATGGACATAGTCCCATTCAGAGGGACCCTGGCCAGGGTATAGAAATGGGCCAACAGGTAGCTCTGCAAGTTCAACAGAGGGAAATGCCAATCCTGCACATGGGGAGGACTAAGACTAGTCATCAATACAGGTTGGTAGCCAACCAACTGGAAAGCAATGCTGAAGTGAAGAACACTGTGGTTCTGGTGAACACCAAGCTGATCATGAGCCAGCAAGGTGCATTTGCAGCACAGAAGACCAATAGTCT
The DNA here is from genome assembly GCF_025592945.1 of Manacus candei. Taxonomy (NCBI): domain Eukaryota; kingdom Metazoa; phylum Chordata; class Aves; order Passeriformes; family Pipridae; genus Manacus; species Manacus candei. The sequence goes on from NW_026138062.1 coordinate 37,559,232, forward strand.
CCTGGGCTGCATTCGGAAAAGTGTTGCCAGCAGGTCAAAGGACACGATCCTCCTCTCAGCCTTGGTAAGAGACATCTGGAGTGCTGGGTTCAGTTCTGGGCTCCCCAGTATAAGAGACATAGACAATACTGGAGGAAGGCCAATGAAGGACAACAAAGTTAATCAAGGAACTGCAAAACCTGTCATACAAGGAGAAGCTGGGGGATCTGGAGAAGCTGTGCAGCCTGGAGAAGAGAAGGCTTGGGGAGATTTTATCCATATCTATAAATACCCGATGGGAAGGAATAAAGAGGACAGAAATTGACTTCTCACTGGTGTCCAGTGATGGGACAAGAGACAATGGACAAAAAATGGAATAGAAGAAATGTTGCTTAAACATAAATAAAGAAAACTTTCTTACATGAGGGCATTCAAACACTGACCCAGAGAATATGTCAAATCTCCATCCTTGGAGACATTTGAAACTCAACTTGACATGGCCTTGAACTGACACTGCTCTGTGTAGGGGATCTCCAGAGATCCCTTCCAAACTGAATGGTTCTGTGATTGCATTTGGTAGAAAATAAGTAAAGACCTGTTAAATTCGATTCTTGGATACAGAAATGTTCTATTAATAGATTTAATCTCTTTTAGGGCTCTGTATACATTCGTCTTTGGCTCATTTGATGTAGGTGGTCAAGAAAGTAAATTAAGCATAGTAAGGCAGGTCCTAAATATTTATGCCAATAGCTGAATGAACATTAAGGAAAACTGACAGATATGGAGCTAATTCTGGAATGTGTTCAATGTAGTTTGTAGGAGAAGTTGAACCTAAGTCCACCCACCAAGACTAAGCTGCACTAACTAGCTAACACTTGTGCAACTGTTTTGGATTTATGTGAAATACAATACAAACCCATTTTAGAAGTCCGAGTATCTTCTCGGTTGAGTACCAGAATAGTGTTTGTTCAACTGGACTTACTTCCTTTACAGCTTAACTTGAACAAAAAGATAAGGAATGACACATCCAGTAGAAAGAACTCACAGAAATACCCCCTATTAAAAAAGTAATATCCTAGCTTTATGGGCTAACTCATCTGCTTAAATAAACAAAACCCATTATATTGGTGTAAATAAGAGGTATATTTAAATTTAATTTTTAAAAGCCTCATTTAAAGGGAATTGACTCGATTAGAAGCCTTAAAAAAAAAAAAAAACCAAACTGGAATGGCCAGGGTTTTTTTAACTCAGAAATGTCTTGCATTAAGAAATGTCTTTTATTCCTAAACTAATAAAAACCACATCGAGTCATCAGAAGATTAATATTGACCTTCTAAACCATGGTGCTAGTAATCAGATAATCCTTATGAGTTACTCAAACAGTTACTGATCAATTCATCGTTTAATTATTTATATTGCCATAACCCCTAATCTCTCAGCTCTGCCATTTCCTTCTCTCTTTTATCACGGATGAAGTAGGAACCTCTCATCTTCACAGGCAAGGTTTTTGATATGCACCTAAATGACTGGGATCAAGATTAGTAATGCTGTAGGCAAATGTGCCATCTGGGGGCACATAAGTGAAAGCCTAAAGCATGCTAATCTCAACAATTAATGGCAATAAAACCTAACTCCAACATTGATAATCAAGACCAATTTTATGGACAGATCAGTTCTCATACATTAGCCTACCAAGAAGTACCCCTTAAGCTGCTTAATTTTACATCACTATTTTATAATCTCAAGGAATCTTACATCTGCTTTAGCTTTCTGTACTTAACTGGATACAGCAATTGCCCACAGCAATTGTGCCTGTAGCAATGGTGCCTACCAAAAATTAATTAAGGACTAGACTGGTGGGAAGAAGAGATTTGATAGCTGCCTACAAAAGGAGACTGACACTAACATAAGGTTGTTGTAACAGTGAGTATAAACCAAGGTAGTCCTACAGATCTCTAGCCTGATTAAGAGATTGGCACACCGTGTGGTTGATAAAGATGCTTGCAAGAGAGCCTGCATACAGTTTTAGGCAGTTATACCAAACATCAGCGCTTGAATGGGGCAAGGCCATTCTGTTTCCATTTAAATAGAAAAGCAAAACCTTCATGGTCACATACCTCATTGCAACATTGCTGCCATCAATAACTATTGGCCTCAGGTTGTCACCATCCTCTGTCACATCCTCCTGCAGTGGAGACTCTGACCTCTGAGACTCTAGGGAAGACGCTTCACGCATTACACTAGTGTTAGCATTAGTTACAGTCTGATCAGTCTCAGTTTTATTCCCAAGTTTGACAAGTTCTCCCAAAATATCATTTATTAAAGCATCAGTACCAAGTTTATTGAGTACAAGTTGAACCTGCTCTTCAGAGTAACCCAACTTAAGTGCAAACTCCAGTTTGGTTTGATATTCTTTCACCACATCAGGGGGCTTTTTGACTTCCTTAGGTACTATCTGAGCCTCTTCTATTCTAAGGTCTTGCAAGATTTCATTTCTTTTTAGTATATGAGGCTCTAAGCAAGGAGATCGGCACAGCTCTCGGTGAGTCTTAGGCAATAAATGTGACTCCGATGCAGAATTATTCAGTCTCTCTGAATCATTATCAGAATTTGTGCTTTCTTCAGAGTCACAGCTGGAGCTTCCGGAAGTCTCTTCAGATGCCTCCTTTTCTACATCTTCTTTCCTAGAATTAACCTTATCCATTGTTGGCTTCTCCACCACTGACCAAGGTACAATTGCATTTATTTGTGTGCCAGTGCTCCCCACATAAAGGTGGCCTAAGTCATGCCCCAGATGATCCTTCAAGCCCATGAAGCTGCTGCATGTACTTGACTCCACCTTGTTGTTTTTCTTGTATTCCTGAATATAAAGTGTTCCGTATTCCTAAAGAGAAAACAAAAATGTTGCAACTGGTTACATGCATTACTTATTTTGTATTTCCTTGCTGCGTCCTCAGAACTGCATTTATTCTCTCCCAGCAGAGAAACAGGACATTTTTCTTTCTTTAAACATGGGAAACTTTCTGTGGGAAAAACTTTTCCTAAGGAACATCTCCATAGCTAAGTGGACAAATAACTAACCATTCTGAGTTTATCAAATGTTTTTTTCTTACACAATTCTAGAAATGGATTTATGAAAGAATACGAAACCAAACACTGCAAGTTTACCTACTGTAGCATAGAGACAGGAGACTCGTCATGATTTAAAGACAATGAGATATTACTTCTAGTTTAAGTCTATATTATAACAATGAAAAAAATATGTATGACTAAAATACAAGTACTAGAAAAGCTTTTTAAACTAAATATCTCAAACTATGTTGAATAGAAAGACATTAGCATAACACTAGATTATCTAGCTTATTAGTAACAGAAAACATGATTAAACAAAAACTTAATCGGCCCTGAACGACACTATCTGTTCAAGTGCATACGATCAAACTATTTATAAATTCCCTTATAAAGTTGTAATTAAGCCAAGAAAGACTAATTGCTCTCAACAGAGTGCTGTATTACTAGCACATACAGTATTTAGGGACATGGATAGATCTAATGGCCAATAAAGCCAACGGAAGTCTTTGCACTGATTGCAACAGATCATTCATCAAGCCAACAAGTCGACAAAACTAAAAGCTGATTTCAACTCTTGGACTAGACATGGACAAGCCTTTTGCTGAATCAAAACTATACATATATAGACAGGAGTCATTTAGGAAGAATGGAAGAAGACAAGTTGCACTTTTGGGGACTTCATACACTTGCCATATCAGTCTTTCTGGAGGAATTTTGCATAACAGTAATTATTCAGAAGGTAGCCACCCAGTTCATCACAAAGATTACTTCCACAGCCTACACTTAAAGGCAGATTGCTACCTCTTTCCCTTACTTTGTTCTTTCAAGCAGGAATATTTGCTAACTGCTCCAATAAAGAAAGTAAAAGATAAACTATTTCTCATAAATAAAAATGGACCATATGGACCAATTGTACTGCAGGGTTACCATGAAAAAGAAGAATTTAAATTAAGGAAAGACTATGAAACAAAGAGTTCTTTCACACTTCCATCTTGCAAGGCAGAATATAAAACAAGATACAGAGGCAAAGGACTTCATTTGAACTTGATAGATACACTACAGACACAAATTTCATCAAGGAGGACATACTGAGAAAAAACAGGTCCAACAGAATCTCTTGACCTATACTAATACAAATTATAGGTATATCTCATGCACAGCCAAAATACATTAATTCTCCCATCCCCTTGCAGGAGCATTTAAGAATCACCCAGTATTTTTAAAATAGTCTACTCCGCTCTTCTTGGGATAAAGATTTGCTAGTGTGCACCAGAGAAATTCATCCAGGATTAAGATTAGAGAAAATCAAAAAACCACTCAAATCCATGGTTCAGTAAAAGCAGACTCTATAGGCAATGACTGCCAAGACATTACCACTCTGGTGGAGCTTTTTGGTTATGAGGCACAAAAACTTACTTTACCTAGTTAAAATAACTAAATCTATCTATCAATGTTTTGATCTCCAACACCTTAATCCAGGTAAGACTGATAGAAAACAAAATTTTACTTAGATATTATCTTGTTAAAAGGCAGTAGGACTGTAATTCTCAGGCAGTGTATTAATGAATATTGCATTGTCTTATCTCAAAGCTTTAGGATTTCAAACAACACCACAGATTAAATTCAACAAGAATTTAGGAAATTAACCTTTTCACATGGTGATTTATTAACTAAGATAATACACTCGATAGCACAGAGATAGTAACAAATCACAATATCCCAATAAAAGGATACAGTTAAAAAAACAACACTGTGGCCTTCACAGAACTGACACCACAAAAAAAAAATAATTAAAACAAATCGCAAACAAGCAGCCCCTATTGGAAGCCAGGCTGCTTAGCAACTGGCCTCCAGTTGCTAGGATGCGCTCCTTTAACATACCATCATGAATACTAGCACAGCGAAAGAATAATTTGGTATGAACAAAAGCCCATGAAAGAGAGCGGGACTTAAGTGCGTCTGGTTTCCCCTCCGAGAACAATGCAGCTGCCAAACCAATCTGGAAGCCCCGACATCATTGTTCCACCAACCCCACAATCTGCTCTGACTCGAGGAAGTCTAGTTAATGGGCAACACTTTTAAGCTGGACTGAAAAGTTGAGCTGGCTCATGTACCGCTGCTGCAGAATACAGGGAGATAATGGGTCACTGCCTAAATCCATGTACTGTGAAATGTCATTTTAGTATTGAACTAAAAGTGGAGGGAGGGGTTTTTTTGGAAGGGGGGGAAGAGGAGGTTGCATATTAACAGCATCAAATAATGAAAGTCTGAAGTACATAGATTAGAAAGAGGATTTTTTTTTTTACTGTTGGTTAAAATAATACTTAAGTCATTCTCCAATCGCTTCTTTCTTGAAGTTTAAGTGCTTTACAGCAACTACAAGCATAACACCCTCCAATGGGATTCAAAGAAGTCACTAGCATATGAATGTGTCTGAAGATCAGGCATTATATGAAACGTACTTTAGATGATTTGCACATCAAGTGCGTATGAAAAATGACCGCAGACTGAGCTTGGTCCATTGTTAGAAAATATACATAATCAACCTCACATCTATCTGCTTTAAGTCTCCTGTCAATCTCCATCATGCTCCAATATACAATTGTTTATTTTGCACAGAACTCTACTGTTTTTCAGAAACTATTTAAAGAATAGAATAATAAAAGCAGCAGCTTTAACATCTCCCACATATAGAATATTGTCACTATCCTATTGCTTTAAAGGGGTAGTTAAAATTATGTTTTTACTGTAAACCCAAAGCTAAAGATTTTTTAAATAGTTTTGCACAAGCAGTACACTATTCCTGGCATTTGGCCTAAACCCTGCATGCAAACTGCAATTATTTTCAGGCAATTTTTTACAATGCCTGTGAACTTTGTACATCATATCTGTGGTCAGTAGCATCTCTTAGAAACAGTACACGTTGGAGCTCCCATCATGATGTCCTTTATGAGATTCATTGACTACAACCATGAAAATCAGATGTCACTGTTGAATACTGCCAATTATTTTATCTTGATTTGGTTAGTGAAGAGCAACGTGCCAGCCAGTCCATTTGAATGAATTTGTATTCTAAATAAACACTAGTGTACCTCTATACAGGACAATGAAGCTTGTGAAAACTAGAAAAGGTCACATTTATCCAAGGAGTAACATCAGCTAAGAACTCCTTTATTTAGAATGAACCCTCATTACACACATATGGTTTTAAAGTATGCTTTCTGATCAATGCAATGGAGCTAAAAAAAGTATCTGCTATGAATTCTAACTCAAATGAAAGCCAAGCAAACAAACAAAAATAATAAAAAAAAATTCCTGTCAAGGAAGTCTTCAACTTTTGGTTATGCTCATCACAGCTTAGTAAAAGAATTTTACGAAATTTTATTTATTAAAAAGTCAATAAAATGGGCAACTCCCAATTTAGACATAGCTATGACAACACAAGCTTTAAACTGTAGCCTGTTTTAAAGTACAGTATCTCACATTAGGTTCACTGTTAAAGGCCTAAAATACTGTGTCAAAGACATTTATTGAGTATAAATGTAATAATCCAGATGAGCACTGGGCTATTACATTGTAGAAGTGTAATCTTTTCCCATTTCTTAGAAGTCACCACTATTTTCCACTAGCCATCAACAAGCAGCCTATTGATTCACCTTCACACAAACCAGAAATATTTCTCAAAGGAATGTGATTTCTCAAAGGCAAGTAGATATCTAATCTTTTACTATGTATTCAGAATTTTTTCCACTTACAATTGAGCATAAGAGAAGCAATTTAATGCAAATTTAGTTCACAAAGGAAAATAACAAAGAGTAATATAGTGTGTCATGTGGCACAGTATAAGAGAAATTGTGTATTCTCAAAAGACCATCAAAAAGTTTCTAACGATACATTCTACAAGGAAATAGTTCACCATATTTTCACATAGGCAGACTTTTTCTAAGTCTTCTCTACATGAAATGGAAAATATTGAAATCAGTTTGTCGAAACACTCATTACTTGCATAAACAGAAGTGCAGAGTTGATCGGAAAAGAAAAAGAAGAATGTATCCAAAAGATACTGCAACAATGCAAATAAAATAATGAATATGTAATAAATACCTACTGCTGTAGTTTCTATGTATTTAATTACCATTGTATTTCAGCGAGTGCTGTTGTCTGCATCATTCTATCCAACAAAGGAGGGATGTCCCATTGAACAGATTGGTTAATGCTCTGGGGCAACAGATGTCTACTGGAACTGCAGGAGACCAGCAACTGGTGGCCTGCCCATCTTCTGAAAACTTTCAATAGACTCATGCATATGTTCAAACAATAGGGCATGTGGTAGAAATGCAAACCTCTTTTTAACCCTTTTATATGCTCTCTTTCCCTCCCAACTGATATATGAAGGTCTTTGTTTTGGTTTGGTTTTTTTTTTCCTTTTCTTTACAGGATCCTTGGAACACAGGCTCATGGAGTATACTGTGTTTGTTCTTCAGCCTAACATCCGAACTCAAAACATAAACCAAAACAGATTAGAAACTTTATAAAAACAGCCAGGTTAGATCTGACACACTGATAACTAGCTTTCAAAGCACAAAACCTTTGACTGGAACATCTGAGAGCATCCTAATGCTCTATCTTACACTGTAGTATCTTCAGATAGCCCGCAATGGAGCTCTTCCTATTTTCGCAAACACAGGAAATTTCATCCATTGTATGGTATAATGGAAAACATCTTTAATTTTTTTTTCTTAAAAGCTTTTTCTACTAGTTACAATGTAAGCAATAGCTTATTTGCAAAAAAAGGGTAAATACCTATAAAGTTGAAACCTCTTCATCTCCCCACTGGGCTAGAGAGAATTTGTTCTGTTGATGGCTACTGCCTACCATTTTCAAATTCTGGGAAACGCACCATTACGGATGCTTTTGAAAGTTCCTTAGTAAAACACACTGGGCAAGATCATTGCTTTTTAATATACTTAGTCTTAAGACATAACTGTTTTTCTTTCCCTCTTTTTCCAAGAGACACCCAAAGTGTGCAAATCTCAGCTGACACACACGCTAGCTCATTGTCCAAATGCAAACTGGTAACACTGAAACACCTGAAAGGTGAAACATCCCATTTGTGCAGAGAGAAGCCCGTATACTTACGTTCGCTGGAAAACACACAGACATTAGTTTCTCGTAGCTGTTCCAGAGGCAACTCCTTAACACGATTTCAGCTGCAGACTTCAGGCAAGCAAGCAGAACAATGAATGGACGAACAGATGGACCCGCGATGTCTTTGCTTAACTTATTACTGAGCAGCCGCGGAGCCAATCACGACCCAGAGAGCTCACAATTAGTTGGCTGGGCAGATGCAAGGCAACCTCCCCACCCTGCATCAGGTTCGGAGGTTTCTAAGATAAGCAAGTTGATGTCATTCTCAGGGTCTGCCCCGGGCAGCATGTGTATTAACGAGGGGTGTGCAGCAACAATAGGCCATACAAAAGAGACTAGCAGGCAGCTGCTGTATGAGAGCCAGAGTCATTAGGGAGCAGGCTGCCAACAAGAAACACCTGGCTTGGGCAGACTTCAGCTTCTCCTCATTGTTTCTAATTCATGAAACAAAGAAAAGAATTATTTTTTAAGTAGTAAAAATTGTGAGTTTCTATTAAAATATATCAGTCTCAAGGAATATAATCCCCTCTATTGTGGAAACAAAAAGTTCTTTGTCAGGAAAAATATTAAAGAGAAATAAATCTATCAGTATCTATTGTAGTCCCCTTTTCTTGTTAGTAAACTTAATCATAGGGGTATAAAGCACAAGGAGGTATGAAAGGAGCCCACACTAAGTACTGAAATGTATTCAGAAACAGCTTTCTGAATTTTCTGGCACTTTTGTACATTAGTCAATAATTGAAACAAATTTGCACTTACACACAACTCTTAGAGGATCTGTGCATAATTTCAATGGAAGGTGAAAGTGATTAAACTAAAACCACATAATATTAATATGTGGAATAATAGATATTTTTAAGCAGTAGAAACATTAGAGCACTTGATAGAAAGGAACTATGAACCACTCTTTTGTTCTCTAGTCACTCATATTTGTTTGCAAGAGAATTTCTTTCCTTTTTTTCCCCCCATAGATCTGTTCTAGATGCCAAGATCTTTCCATCTCTTCACAATGACAGAATATTTGAACAAAAGTCTGGAGCTAGGCTATAGCCAACTTTTTATTGTCTTTATTTTTAATTGAAGTAAGCCACATCGAAACACAAACTCCAGTCCACATCTCCCCTCACTGCCCAACATTTTCATTACCCAACACAGACATTTAGCAATGTAAAACTAGCAAGGTTTGATGCTAGAAAAAAAAAAGTGGAGCACTGTGGACTTTCAAGTAAGAAGTTGACACTGCTGATATCCTCAGTGAAGACAGGACAACACACAGAAGGAAGGAATTCTACATTTGCAAGTGTTCATCTGAATGATTACTAGAAAAGCGTATTTACTGAACTTCAGCATCATTACATGACTAAAAGCAATACTGAGAACCAGAGGCAGCTGTCCTTCTCTGTGTGTGAGGACAGGCAAACTGCTGGGAAACATCTACTGTGATTTAAAAGAAGAAAACAATGATAACAGGTTTGTTAGAACTGTTTTGAGTAACTTCTCAAGCTTTATGTGGATATTAAAGCAATTCAACATAGTAAATGAATTACATACCATCATGCTATTACGCTGATGCATTTATCACGTGCCCAGATATTAAGCTTCAAAGAAGAAACTCCAACTATAGTTTCTCTGCACTATTCATTAAACATTCCTAAAAACAACTACTAACACCCCAATTTTGGGGCTTTTAAGTCAGAGGAAGGAGGAGACTCCTCACTAATTTCTGCCACTGTGAACACAAAGAGTGAGAGAAAGCTACCCACGAGCACAGTGGGATGCCTGATCTCCAGCACTGGATTAAGCCTCTTTGCAAACAGTGAATAAAAGCAGTGATCTGAAAAAGCTAATCAGTCCCTGCTGTGGTATTTAGACTACCTCAGTTGCCAGTATTGGATAACGTTAAGCATATTAAAACTTCTGTAAGCAAAATAGGAAACCAGTCCAGTTCACCTATGTCCAAGAACTACCAATAAATGCAATGAGGATCACTTGGCTAATCATTCAATGAGTATCTCCCTGATTAGAGCTACGTATTTCTTTTACAATACCAGTGATCCTTGCTTTGCAGAGGACACATGATACCCTTTACAGACATCTATAACAAACAGAACTCTGTAGCAGAGAATTGGTGTACTTAGGGCTCTACAAGCACATCTAGGGCAAGTGTATGATCTGGCTTAGAAATCTGCCTTAAAAATAATGTTGTAAGACGTTCACTTGCAAAGATCTGCCCCGTCTATGTCCTCTACAGTAACAATAAGAATACTATCCTGTCCCATGTCCCTCCTCAACCCCCCATACTGCAACTCCCCATCTTCAAGGAACCAGGGCTAAACTTTAGTTGCAGATTAATGTTCATGAAAACACCATGCTGCAGCACTATGACCGAAGTAAGAACAGATACAATCTGAAGACCTAACGTTATATTGTTTAATTTACTGAAAATATTCTAGCAAGCTGTAGTTGCATGAATTAAGAAGACATTCTCTAATTCTACCTTATGCACAGCATCAGTTGCTTAAACCAGTTTCCTGTTCTGGAAGCATCTTCTCAGCTCTTCCCTAAAAGATGTTGGGCTGTCCAAGGTATACAAAGTGTCAGACAGTCCTATTATATCACACTTGTGATAATAGAAAAGTGTTCATATTAAGGTTGAACCAGTACACGAGGCTTCCTTCTGGGAATGATGAACTCACCAAAGACACCTTAGTACAAAGCAGTGTAGCTCTCCTATCAAATCTGTGAAAAGCTGTAAGAGTATCACTAGAAGGTATACATTGCAAAAGGACACAGCAAGTTCTACTTCTTGTGCTAAAACCTCCAAATCCAATAACTAGTTAAACAATTTCCTATCACCATACCCAAAATACAAAGAGCATTTAACTGGTGACCAGTTAAATCTGGTCACCAAAATACAAAGCAAATACAACAGCTCCTTCAAATTTCTGGTCTTGCAAGATGAGTAAGCTATAAAATCCTATTTTTGTGGCTGCCAGGTATTGGACATTTTGTACAGTGCTTGTCAGGTCCCTAATGCCACTTGATTAAACAGCAGGGCAGCACAAAATCCTGAATTGCCTGGAGGTGATGAGCCTGGGGACTCTGTGGCAGAAGGAGATTTCCGAACGGCACACAGCAAGGTGACAGGATGCTGTAGAGAGACACGGACCAGGGTGAACCCCTCGGTTTGGGTGAGGGGTGGGAAAGAGATCATCCGCCCCATACACTGCCCAGTTTGGTATGAAAAGCATGCATGGAAGGATCAGAAAGACCTGAGGAAGAGCTGGAGCATCTGTGAAATTCAGCCAACATAGGCTGAAGATACAATGGAAGCACTATTAAAAAGGGGAAAAAAGTGCCCTCCCCCAAAAGCTCCTAGTTCCAGCCACCTCTTGTTGTTTCAAACACATTGAAAACAAAGCCTTATTTAAAAATAAATTATTTTATGCCAGCATACAAAATGGTCATTCTGTAACTCAAGTAGTATTATTGCAGCAACTAGAAAGACAACTTGTCCCATTAAAGTATTTAATTATCTTTTATTGTAGAACTTTATGCTAAGCCTGCAGTAATAAATGATGCATTTGCAAGAATACATTGCACAAGTTAAAACAATCATGTACCATAGCATTTATAAAATAGAAATGAAGGTTGTATGCTACAGCATACAACTCACCACTGCACCATTGCAAAATATCCTGCATTTACTGCTGGACTTGAGAGCTGCAAGGGAGATGCTTATCTTTAAAATTACAAGGTGGAAACACAACAGAAATTCTTTTCCAGTTAGTATGTGAAGAGATGCAAACTATCCTAAGTAGAACACTTGAAAGAAGTTTACCTAGTTTTAAGGAATGGTAAGTGGTGCTCTAGACTGTACCTACACACAGTCACAAAAACAAAGAACCACCACCACTCTACAACTATATAGAAGAGTGAATTAAATGACCATTAAAAAGTGGTCATTAATTCAGAAAAAGGACTGATATTATGATAAAGATGAGTAATGTTTTGCCTAGAGAATAACTACCCTTTAAAAAAGCCATAATTTAGAATAAGGGTCAACTGTATTTTCAAATGCAGTGTAAATGTTTGTAGAAAAATATGCACTTTCAAATGTATTAAAACGAAGTGGTGGAGAGTTTTTTCACTCTTTGAAACAAGACTGATCTCTCTCTAGTTATCCTTAAAATTTAAAAAAGCAGAGACGCATATTCCAGAAGAGTATCACCTTAAAAGAAGGTCAGAATGTCCACAATTTCTAGTGTAATCCCACTAGATCAGCAGTATTGACTGCATGCAAAACTTGTGCAAAACCTGCAACATTTATCATGACGTCCTCGAATGTTTTGAAGAGAAGATTAAACCTCTAAGTTTTATCATAAGTAGTGATTACTTTTTTGCTAACCATGGGTAAAAACAGAGCCAGTGTTTCCTTGTCTGTCGGTAGACAAAGGCAGTGACCATGAGCTGTTCATCATGAGATGACAAGGTGCCCGCCTGCAGCTGCACAATTTGCCTGCATTAGGAGCCCAACAGGCTTGAGCCACACCAGCCAACTACACAAAAAGCATAAAGCAGCATTCTGCAACAGCAAAAACACTGGCGTCACCCTTCAGTACCACCCTGAGAAGTAGCTCCTGAAATGAAATACATTTTCTGAAGCAGACTTTCATTTTGAAAGTAAACAGTTTTGATCTTTTTTTTTTTTAACCTAAGAGGATAGTGAAAAAGTCATTGTCTCAGCACCATAACTTCAGATATTCATTGTAGGCATGGATCCCTATGCTATGCTCCTTCTACAGTATCACAGAATCACTGAGGTTGGAATAGATCTCTGAAGGTCATCTAGTCCAAATCCTCTGCTTCAGCAGGACCACCAAGAGCCAGTTGCCCAGACCCTGTCCAGACAGCATCTGAACATCTCCAAGGATGGAGACTTCACAACCTCTCTGGGCAGCCTGTGCCAGTGCTTGGTCATCCTCACAGTAAAAATGCATTTCCCGATGTTCAGAGGGAACAGTCTATGCCCATTGCTTCTGGTCCTGTCCATGGGCACCACTGAAAAGATCTTGGCTCTATCTGCTTTGCACACACTCTTTGGGTATTTATATACATTGATAAGAAACACATGAGCCTTCCCATCTCCAGGTGGAACAGTCCCAGTTCTCTCAGCCTTTCCTCCTAGGAGAGATGCTCCAGTCTCTTTATCATCTTCCTAGTCCTTTATTAAACTCACTCCAATTTGTCCATGTTTTCTCGTACTGGGGAGCCCAGCACTGGAACACAGCACTCCAGGTTGTCTCACCAGTGCTGAGTAGAGGGGAAGGATCCCTCCCTTGACCTGCTGCACCACTCCTTCTAACATAGCCCGGGACACTGCTGGCCACCTCTGCCACAATGAGACATCAGAGCCTCAAGGATTTTCCCATTTTTAAGTGGATGCTCCAACTCAAGTGTGGTTAAAACCCAGCACAAACATACAAGCCACTATAACCACACCTGAACACATATACCGGGGCACACACTCAGACATCATGATCATATAAGTCTGTTTCCAAGGGCAGTAAGTCATGTGCCCAGAAATTCTTGGGTTTTGGGGGGAACAGACACACAAGAATATTGCACCAGATGTGCCAGGGAAATGTTTGCCTTTGCTAGGCACATAAGCAATATGACCATTTCCACAGTTTGTCTGGTTAAGGTTCAGTTTTGCAACTCTGCCTGTATTCATAATGGTAGATCCCTTCACCCCCTATTCTGATACAGCCACATGTAAGACCCACTCCATTTGGTGAAGTCTTTCTTTAGGACCGAGCCCTCAGCTACCATTTTCTGTGCAAAACTCCCCACCTTTTTATCATATTTAAAAATGCAAATATAAGGGAAAAATACAATAGCTGCCACTAGCACCATGAGGTAGGTCTAACAGGGGTTTTTTTTGCTTTCTTTAAAACTCTGCTTCATATCTTGTGTTTATTTCTGTCCTTTTTAGGGATGCAAGAGTACAAAACATCTTTAGTTATCAAGAAAATTACCGAAACTAAAAATCCTTAAAAAAAAAACCCAACAAGAAACATCCTCCAGTTTTTCAAATTCCAGTCTATAGACACCAAAGGGCTTATCCTGTTTTACACAAACTGCCAAAGTAACCCAAGGAAATTCAACCTGCAGTTTGGATACTTTGATGCTGGGCCTTCCAGCTCTACCAGGAAGTATTCACAGGTTTGTAAGCCAGGAAGCACTGAAACCCCCTTTCATGCACTAAGATGGAACACCAGGGGAGGGAGGAATGCGCTGCCCATTTCCGTATCAAATGGGGGAGCAGTGCTTATTTTAAGATTATAACTAGACCCACTCCGTTTAACTTATTTTTTAATTTTATTCTTTATTAATTGAAGCAGACACTGAGACGCAAAGCATAACGGGGGGAAAAAAAAAAAGAAAAAAAGAATTTCCAGCAATACGTACGTGTTAGATTTGATCTTCTCCCACTTCCAGAAAGAGTCACGCTGTCTGGATGCTTTCTGAGCATGAAAATTTGAACTGTCTAATTAACTTTCCCTGTGACAATACTGGGCAGCCAAACAATGCCTACAACTGCACATAGCGTACACCATCATGCTTAGCAAAGTACTTTTATTCAAATTTGTTCTGTCAGAAGAAAATCCTCTAACAAAACTAACATGTTTATGTGAAAAAAAAAGTATTCTCTTCATTTAAATACAAGTTTAAGAGACTTAGCTAGTCAACCTAACATCTTTTATCTGTGCCACAGACTATTATTAAGAGTCTGAAAAGCTCGTCAGAGGAAAATAGGCCTCTCAAACTGTCTAGAGACATGGCCAGGTTGTGTTTCAGGTCATGCTGCTGGCAATAGAGCTCCATAATCTCCAGGGTTCCTGGACAGAGTTCAAGGTGTTAGTTGGACTCTGTGTTGCCCTAAATGGCTTCACAGTGTTATGCTTATTTGAGAGACAATTCCTGTGCCTGTACCACACGGCTGCAGTTGTCCTTTTGGACTGGAGCCTTCTGCGAGATAGCTGCCAGCAGTGGATTTTCTGCAAGACTTTCAACCTTGCCATTTACTCTCTACCGGGATGAAAGACTCAGAGAACATGTTAAGATTCAATTTTTACCCGCATTTAGTAAGTTAAGAATCTGGGGAGACAGATCATGCAGTTTGTCAAGACCTACTTAGTACATAATTGTTTCTTACTTTCTGGGGAAGCTTTTAATAGACCTGACAAGTAGCAACAATAGCCAGATCTTATACAAAGTGAGTTACTGTAGCTGCAAATACAAGTTCAAAAAGAAATAGAAAGCAAACACCTACACAGAAGTCTATGTTACTTCCTGTCATTTAAGTGTAGCTTTTCTTCAGATTTACTGTATCCCTGAACTCAGGAGAGACCACCAGAAAGTCCCCTAAGCAAAATACACCAGGCTTTGAAATCCTAAATTTTTACACATTAATAAAATGGATTCCTCACTTCTGTTTAATAACCTAATACATCAGAAAGAGATGAACCATATTAGTGATTTCACATGATTTTTCTAGGTCTTCACAGTTTCAGAGTCATTCTGAGCTCAGAAGTCTGCAACTTCTAAAGTAGAAATTAATATTGCAGACCAAATTTTCTTCCATTTAGTTGGAAAGCCAGCTAGATTTTAGACCTGTGAACTCATGCACCGACTTCTTCATTAAGGCTAATACTTTGAGCCCTTTTGGGCCCCCAGAACTTACACTTTGCTTTTCAGAGTCTCATCTTGTCATGAAGTTAGATCTGATAACAACAGATGCAAATGGGAATACTTAATTCAGAACTGATGATGCTATGAACATTCAGTATTAAATAATGTAGTTTGGAAGGGATCTCTGGAGGCCAGCTAGTCCAACAAGCCCCCACTTAACACAGGGTCAACTACAGTAGGTTCCTCCAAGTCAACTTCTGAGTATCTCCTAGACTGGAGACTCCACAGTCTCCCCAAGCACCTGCCCCAATATTTAATATTTATTTAATATTTATCCTCATAGTGACATTTTTCTTAATTTCCAGCCAGAATTTTTTTGCTCTAACCTGCAACTGCTGTCTCTCTCCCTTTTGCTACACGTCTCCAGAGTACTTTGTCTTCTCCATACCCTGGAGACAGCTGAAGACAGCAATAGGATCCCCCTTAGTCTTCTCTTAAATAAGGCTGAACAAATTCAGCTCTCCCAGTGCCTCTCCTTATACACAGTGTACTTCAGCACCTTAATCATCCTGGTAGCCATCCAGTAGACTTGCCCAGTAAATCAGTGTCTTCTCCTGTCCTTCAGAGACCAAAACTGGACACAGTGCTCCAAATGCTAACTCATCAGGGCCACAAAGAGATAAATGATCACTCTGCTTGACACGATGCTAATACAGCCTATTTGGCCTTATTTCCTATTTCTGCAACATCATCTTGCACTTATCAAGGGATGAGGCTTTACTTTCCACAAAAGGATTCCATGTCAGCAGATGAACTAAACCCTATTTACAATGCCCACTGGAGGCATCTGTTTTCAGTCTGCCTGCTACAAACATTTTCTCATCAGAGCTCCCACAGGCTCTGATGAGTATATCCAAGCTGCAGATGAACAAATCAAACTGCTCACAGAAGTAGGCAGCAAGAAAGATCAGCCTTTAAGATGATGATGCTTGTTTCACACTAATGAGTTCACTTATCTGAGGTCTCTCTTGCAACAGCTGTATATATCAAAAGGGAGCTGATTTGTAACATACTAGCATCCAAAATTTAGCAAGGTGTCCCGTGTGAACTACAGATTGCTACCACAGCCTCACAAAACTTTGGAGCTGCCAGTTTTATGAGACAAATCAGATGGAAGACCATCACCAAATAGTGAACAAAACCTTATGGAGAGGCCATGCACGGTACCAACACAATTATACTCATCAAAGCCAAAGGACAATTATTCTCAGTCTTGAAAAAGATTGGCTGCATAATTCCACAATGCAAATGCACGCTAAATCTTTGTGAGATCTGTAGTTTAGTTTCTCCTAATTTATTAGGGAAGGGTGGTTTTCACTTATAAGTGACAGCCAATTCAGTGAACAGAGTAAAGAGCTCATAAGAAAGAAAGTCACGATTTTGAATGAGTTCCTGGTAGTAAAGTCAAACTCCAGCAAGTAGGCACTACCTAAATAAACACATTTATGAGCCATGCTGTCTTTTGCTGGAATCAGATGAAAGTCATATCAATGTACACATGATACCAGATGTTATTTTCTTCCACACAACAGCTACAGTAAAAAGTTACTAAAAGACAAGTGAACAAGTGGCTGGGGAAACAGCAGTTGACTCAGAAAACTGACTTTAATCTTTCATCAGTAAGCATGGGCTATAGCTCAACAACAACTTCAAGAAAGCCAGACTGTAATCCCAACAGTGACAGTTCCAGAAACTCTAATGAGTCCAATTCACAGCTTGGCAAGAGCAGCAAAAGTCCAGTTGGCAGCCCAGCAAGAATGGCAGCACAAATCCCAGAAGCAGCTGCTACAGAGACTTGTGAACCCAGGTGCACAGCCCTGGGCATTTGTACATCACAGCCCTTCTCTAGCCAGAACAAACCATTTCCAGAGGTGTATCTGGCATTACAAATAGCTTGTATTGGAATTACTGCTGAAGAAAAATCATCTGAGGTTTTCAAATTAGTTGAAAGTTTTAAGGTGGAGAGGCCTCAGGGGATGTTGCTGCAAACTATGATGCTCCAGGACTCTCCACTAAGATAAAGTGCATATCTCCATGAAAGTGTTTATGGCACTTTTTATAAGAGAACCGTTTCTCATCAAGAATGAGGCCATGCATTGAATCTAGAAAGATTAGATAAATCAGCGACTCAAAGATTAGCTATACAGATGACAAAGGATTGAAGAGGCCTGTTCAGAGTCAGGGCACCAACTATAATGGCAACTGGTAAAGCACAGAGATGAAGAATTACATACCAACTACTTACATTAACAGTTTAAAGAACAAAAGGAGACTAGGGAAGTAGCTTCTGTTAAAGGAAAGTAGCTTCTGCTTAAGGAAATGCAATCTGTCCCTTTTCCAGGCAATCTCTGCCAAACCACCAAATTTCATTAATCCTAAAATGAAAGGTCTAAGTCATAGCAAAAGAGAAATTTTCAGTTCATCACAAAACTTCAAAGTTTGATGGGACTGATTCATTGATTTCACAACTTAACACATTAGTTTTTACAGCTCATAAGGGAGTATGGCTCACACAAACAGCCATTTAGGAATTATCCTGTGAGTTTTTACCTATTAGCAAAAGGCTCAAGGATTTTACTCTTTAAGATGCTTCCCAGCCTCTGAGCTTTACCTACCTGTAGCAAGCAGAGTGCTTTTCAGGTATTTGCAATAACCTATGTCACATTTACTGAACAACTCCAGCTTCACTGATTCTCCAGTCCCTGGCACTCCTCTGCAACTTTCAACCACCTCCCAAGACATTCCTTTCATACCAAAAGAAATTACTGTATTTCTTTCATTGGGAGGATTAATAACGTCCATTAAACGTTCCTGCACTCCAAACCACTGAACGTCTTGCTTTGCCTCTCCCTCCTCTCTCCCCACTCTTTTCTCAAAATATCAGTTTCCTATAAAGTAAAATCCTCCCTCCTGAATAAAACTTACGTTTCTTCACTATCCACCCACAAAAAACCTATAATTTTAAGATGGAATACATTTTAAATAGTCTGTATAATCCTGCAGAAATTTTATGCAAAGGACATCTTTATCCTGAAAGAATTTAGAACCAAATCATTTTGGTCTAAAACAGAAATATTGGGAGCTACATTTGTTAGCACATACGAAGTTGCTACATTCAAAGGACAGCAGATCCTGGGATGGTCTAGCATTCTATTTTTTATTTATCTACCCATTCACACACAAACATATAAATATATAAACAGACATCTACCCTCCCAGGGAGGAAGATGATGTATGTCCAATTTTAAAGTGTTACACTGGTATCATAAATCAAGCAAATACAACCTTAAAATGGCCAAGCCGACAGAAGAGGTAGTCTGGCACATGCTGTGAGGTAAGCCTGGAAGAATGATGAATCTCACAGTTGCAGAGGATGAGCTTCGTTACTCCCCAGGGCAAACTTTGAAAACGCCTTGTCTGGACCTTTCCAGTCAGGACAGCTGAAGTACAAGTCTTAAAATTAAGGTACGCTTTCAAAACACTCTCACTCTGCAGCTATGACTCAAGAATGAATAGAACTTGAGTTTACCAAAAAGCTAAAATAATTCCTTAACTGGGTAATATATCCTTGCAGAATGCAAAAGTCAGTGTCAAATGTCAACCCCAGCACTTTGTGCTAAGCAAAACACAATTTGGATTTTTGGTAGCACAAGCTCAGCCTTTTACACAAGAAATGTGATCTAACCTGAAGTAATCAGTCCTGATAGGTAAAAGAGAAATGCTTAGTTCATCTAAGCAGAAAGCCCCAAGGTTACGAAATCCTCCGTCACTTTCTGCTCATCACTAAACAACTTGGTAATGGACATGCCTTTTGACAGAGCCTCAAGCTGTTACACAAAAACATTTAAAGATGCTTTACAGTGAAAAATCTCCTCTAACTCTGGAGATCTGCCTATTCTACAAGGCATATAGAGGAAAAAATACAGATAGTGAGAAAAAAATAATGAATTAAAAAAGAAGAAAAAAGGGAGACAGGGAGGGCATGGAGAAGAGATAAGAGCAGGTGAAATGCCTCATAACTCTACCAGGAAGGCAATTATGAGCAGATTACAATTGATTTTCTATCTATTTGCTAACTGAAATAACTGTAGTTTGAGACCATGAGGTAAAAATAATGACTGCTGCTTGTTACACCATCTCACCTCTGTTCTTATTATATTCTACATTTAACATATAATTTAGTAATTAAGATGAAGTGTCAATTCTTTCAAGCATAAAAATATGGGCTTGTACAATTAAAGGGTTTCTTGCTTCAAACATATGGCAGAAGTAGTATATTTATTGTAAATATTTAGCGAGCTTGGAGACATGAGGCATTTTAAACATAACTATATATAATAAGATATAAAGAACCACTACACAACAACTTCAGTCTGAGGACAGAAACATTTCAGTCTCTTCAAAGAAACAACTCACTGCAGTCTCGGTACAACATCTGTTTCTCACAGTACCTCAGATACAGTTTTCAGTACCACAAGTCAAAAAAACAGAGTGTAATCACCTTGATCACTAATAAGGCCGCCATCTAGATGCCATAGCAACAAACACTATGGAAATGAGTGAACGATGAAATATCTCTCAAATAAATTAAAAAAACTCTTATCCATGACTACCTACCCATATGTGGGACGCTGCTTCATAGAACAGCAAAAGCAGCAGAATAATATTTACAGAAGAGGAAAAGGAGAAGTTCTACATCACACATTTTCTATCCTTCCTCTTAGTTACTATAACCCTCGCTCCCACTTTCTTACTACTGTTACTCTCTATGAAGCACTTCACTTTTTAAGAATTATTTAAAATACAGACTATGAAGAGATTGATGATTGCAAGCTAAGGCTAGAAAATCCAGATTATGATCTGTTTTAATTAAAAAATAAAGTGCAACCAAGGAAAAAACTATGCAGACAGAAAGTTTTTAAGGCAGACTTTTTTTTTTTTTGATTATTGGTTCTAAATAGAAGTTGTGGATCTGATGCAGAAAATACCAAACAAGATTTCATGACTTCTGTAATGCAAGAAGTCGAACTAAGTCACAAATCTCCTTTCTACTGAATGGAGATGCTTAGCCTTAGCCATTTCTGAGTACAAAAAAAACTGACCTGAGCCAAACAAGTTCCTCATTTCACTTCACACTGAATTGCATTTTTTCCAGCTTTTTTAAAGAGTATTTTCAACTGCATGTCGGATGTATAAGATCTCACAAAATAAAACCTCATAAGGTTTTCAATTTACCTATGTAAAATTGAACAGTAAAGAGGTTTCATCAAATATCAAACTGAATCTCCAATCTTTCCAAGTCTTACTGACTGCAAGACTAGTTTTCTTCAAAAATATGAACAGCTCTGGAACACCAATAATGCTTTTAAAAGTTCATACAACCCAGAGAAGCAGGCAGTGAAATCACTCCAGAGGAGCGTTGCTCAACTCAGCAGTCAGATTGAAATGCACAATCTACACAGATGAGTCAAGTCTGGATAATCCCTTTACGCTCTGTCAGGTCGGGAGTATGGGGCTGTTTTTAAATGGCATACTTTCAATAAATTCCACTTCTCTGCATTTACATTATTACACGACATTTTTTAAAATGTGTTGTGATTTGCAGATATGTAAAATATTGCTAGTGGAGTTCTGTCTATCAGGACCTCATAAATAATGACTGCATTTTTAAAAAGATTGCAAATGGTAATGTTAATTATAACACCACTGAGTGACTGCTGCCCTATGGAAGTCCAGTGTAGTAATAAAGGTGTAATAACCATGGCAAGGTTTGTAGACAGATGAAATACCTAGATATGTTTCAACTACCCCCATCTGGAAAAGATAAAAAGAAAGGAACTTTCTGAATTCTCAAGACTAAACAGTCTAATTAATAAAAAAGAAGGGGGAGCAGGGAGAGAGAAAACAGAAAAATTTCCCCCTACTTCCTTAAAATTGTTGCAAATGTTTTAAACTGACATAACAAATTCTCTTTAAAATAAAAACATGCTTGAATTCATATCCATTCATGACAGATTACACTTTGGAGCATCACGAGATAGAAAATTTATTTCACTAAAATATATCTAATACAGACTTGGAAGAAGTCTTATTTTCAGCTAGCAGGCATGCTATATGGGCAAATGGTTCGTGGTAAGGAGACAGTGGAAGAGGAAATACCCTGCCAGTTTGAAAACCCAGACATACTTGAATGGTTTATTTTCCTTCCAGATCAAAAGACTATACTACTGCTATCTTAAGTATGTCGTTAATTGCATAACCCTAAGAGCCGCAATTATGAACTATGACTCTGCTTTGCAAACACAGATCAAGAGGACAAGACACAGTAAACAAGACATTTCAATACATCTGTTGTTCAAGAAGCGTGGTTTACTGTTCAGCAGGATGGGTTTACTTAACCCAACTTTCGGCAACACCATCGCCTAAAGGCTATTTGGCCCTGTCAGAGCTACCAAACCAGAACCTGGCACGGGAGTGTCAGACAGGGCCAGGTCCGACTGCAGAAGGTGCTGCAAAGCACAGCCCAGCGGAGTTTCCTCCCCCGGGGGCATTATAAAATAACGTCACCGCTCCACAAATACAACCCTACATGCCCGGCGTTACTCAGACATGCCTGCAGGATTACGTCCAAAACACACAGGTGACTGAAAATTAATTTTTAAGAGAAATTAAAACTTAAAAGCCACAGCCAGATCTGAGAATGGTGAAGCCAACACTTATTACGGTTCTATTAGATAGAGCAAGCCAACTTATGCAGCCGGTTCTCTCACTCAAAGCGCAGGGAATAAACCTACACTTTCTCACAGAGTTATTAAAAGAAAACCCAGAAAACCAACGCCAAAAGTTAGAAGCAGGGGGACGGCAGGGAAGGTAAGAGTACCTGAAATAACTTTTAATTTCTTCTCAGGCTCCCGGTGCCCGCGGGTCCCCGGGACGGCGCAGCCCGGCGGGCGGGCCGGGCCGGGCCGGCGCTGGGGAAGGGGCACGGCCGCCCTGCCGGCTCGGCCCGCGGCTCCGCCGGGGTCGGCAGCGACCAGGTCGGGGAGAACTTCCCGGAGGGACGGGGCCTGCCGAGGCGCGGGGCGATCCCGCCGGCCCCCCGGGGCACAGGGCTGGGGCTGTCTCCTCCCTCCCCGGGAAGCACCGCCGCGCCGCGGCCTCCGCCGCCGGGGCGACCTCCGCCGGGCGACCTCAGGGAGGCGCCGGGGGCAGGGCCGGAGCCGCGGCCCCGTGCGGACACACGCGCCGGCCCGGCCCCAGCGGTGGGCGGCGCCGGGGCGGGGGCGCGGAGCGGGGCGGCCGCGGCCCGGCGCTCCCCCCGCCGCCATCGCCGGGGCCCGCCCGCGGCCGCCGAGCTCTCGAGCCCCCGCGGGCTGCCACCCACCTGCGGCCCGCTGGCAGCCGCCACCGCGGGCGGGAGGAGCGGCCGCAAGGTCGCCTTCACCTCGCCCGCCGCCGCCGCCCGCATCCCCGCCGTACCGGGGGAGGCGCTGCACGGGGCCCCGCTGGCCGCCGCCGGGCCGCCCCTCCCTGCTGCCCGCCGGGCAGAGCCGGGGCGGGCGGGAGCACCTGCTACCGGGGCACCGCGAAACCCCGCTGGGGAACTGCCCGGCCCGGCCCGGCCCGGCCCGGCCCGGCCTCCGCAGCGGCCGCGGGGGGTGAGCAGCCGAGGGACACGGCTCCCTCGCAGCGCCGTGGATTCCTTCCGGGAATTCCCGAAGGCCGCCGTGGTGACCCCGTCCCAGAACACCGCAACGTTACCGGCTCGGGCCAGCGGGGAGGGCCGGGGCGGCGTGGCCTGGGCAGCTGGTCCTCCAGCCCGGCAAAGGTCCTGCCGCCATCGGAGAACACCTCCGGGTGCTCAGGGACGCTCACTGTGCGGGTACCCCTGTGCCCCACTGCCCCGGCTTTGCAGCTGGAGAAAGGGCTGTCGGAGAGCTTTTTGGCAGGGATACTCAACTTCGTCTATGGCAGAGTTGGTAGAGACCTTAATTTCCGTCCCATGTTCTAATTACGAGATGTTTCCTCCCACCCCGCAGTTACTTTTATGCAGATGAAGCAATCTACCTCTCACCATCCCACCCTGCCTTCTGTGCTCCTGCCGAGGCGGCTTAGCGCCAGGAGCTGAAGATATGAATGAAAGTCTGGTGTGATTACGGCTTGTAGCTGACGGAGCGTATCTTATACAAGATAAGACATACAGCTATTGCTACTCACAGGCTACAAATGTGAATATATATTTAACTATTACCCACTCCTGTTCTACTATTGGAGTTTATAAAAATTTCTTCTGGTACCCAGTGGAAAATGGGCTAGATTTTTAAAATTCTGCATCCCATTTACACAAATCCTACACAGAGGGGCCACTTAGCAGTGGTTATTTTTCCAATAAAATGGGATAGATTTACCTGGACAAAATACTGTGGAGCCACAGGGCTACGTTGCTTTCCTATATATGTTTCCATAAACCCTCCCTCTTAGAGCTGATACAGTCTGTAGAGTGATGGTGTGATTTTGTTCATTTGACTCATTCATTACAAAGCGTGTTGAATTTTTCCGTGTATCTCATCCCCATCCTAGGTATGAGTTTGGAGGGTTCAGTTCTCAGTGGAAGAGGCCACTTCTCTCCCCTGTTTAGTTATGTAAGTGTGCAGAAGGAATTTGAGGCCTCTACTTAACAAAAAAAAAAAAATAAAATGCTTGTTCCCTCAGTCCCACATGCTGATGCTGTTTCAAGCCAGAGTGGTGTCCAAATGTGATTATGAATATTAATTTAATAGAGGAAATTGGTGAAAGCAAGACTGAAGAATTTGACACTTGCAGTGCTGCTTTGCTGCTTATTATGGAAGCCTTTGTCAGTGACTGAGGAACATATGAGTCAGTTAAAAGCACTGCAGTGCTGGAGAAAATTATTCTCAATTATCAGAATAAGAAAGAACAGAATAATATGGAATTGATTTTGAAACTGCTTAAAGTCACAAGAGTTTCACATTATCTTTTTTCTTGTTATACTATGGTTCCTGATAAGTTTGTGTAAAACATCTTTTTGACCTTATTTGTTTTGAAAAGATTGTGATTCTGTAATCCTACAGTATCTTAAAACATACCACCCATAAACATGAGTTACGTCTGCTCAAATGTGAGGTTTACTCAAAATGAAGTGAGATGCTTGATGTCTTTGCACTGCTCATTGGTAAGACCTTATTTCTTCCCCATTGCCTTAGGAAGCAACATACTTCGCAATTAGACACTTGTGAGTCAGAATCCAGAATTTTTCTGTTCCGTGACCACAAAACAGAAATACACCAGTGGTACCTTGGAAGGAGGGGTTGTAAGTGTTAAAAGACTTTCTCAGGGTAGGACAGGAGAGGCTGGGGATTCATATTCCTCCAGAACTTCCCACATCTCTCTCTTCCTTCCCCATAGTATGTCCCCAGTCACTCCCACATCACTGTTCTTCAGGTTTTGATGAAACTCAGAATTTCCATAGCTTCTTTGGGACTTTCACAAGTTTCATAACACTTTCCTAGTCATCTAATGGAAGAAAAAGTTGTTGTTAGTGAATGAGAACACACTGGAGGATAACCAGTACTTAAAAGCAAGAAAAGGAAAAATGGGACCTGCTGCCCTCTTTGGAAACCAGAACCTCCTTTGTTTCCAGAATCTGTATTGGTATAATTACAACATGACAATGCAGAATAGCAAAAGTATATAAACAATACTTTTTCTGTATAACTGGTCCTATACATATGAACTTTGATTTCCCTTCAGTCTTCTTTATGAATCTCTGTCAACTCAAACTTTCTTTTGCAGCTTTGCATCAGTTATCTTTTTTTAGTATAAAAAAAATGCACATCTTTTCAGAATTTCTTTATCTTCTCAGTTATGCTGTGCATTTAATCTGCCATATCCTCTCTTCCCTTATGAGCAGCAGCTGTTTTTCAGGACTTGAATATTTTCTGCTTCTGACATAGAGAATACACCTTGTATTCCTGCAGATGTCCAGAGAGCTGTCCAGCCTCTATAACTGAACCTACTCCTCACCCTCTCAGTCTGGGAAACCTGCATTTTGTACCTCTATCCACAACAACCCGCTTCTTAGGTAAACCCTGCCCAAACTCTCTTGATCCAACTTGTGCTTGAGATTATCAAATATGCCAGAGCAGATAACAGATTTCAGCAGAATGTCATAGTATTAGTGCCTGCTGCTTTTGTCTTCTTGAATAACTGCTGCTTTACTTGAAGGTCTTGAACATAAAGCCTATTTCTCACTGGCTTTCTGCTTCAGTCATTTGAGTATCTTTTACAGGTAGATGCTTATCCTTTTCTTCCATTTAACTACAGTAATGGTCCTTGGTTCTAAACTGACATTCTTGATATGTCTAGATGATTTGTCAGCTCTTTGTCTTAGCCTCCACCTGGCATTATTTTACCTTTTCAGCCATCACATTTTGTGTGGATACTTTTTCATCTGAGAATCTTGTGCAGCTTCTGCCGTTATTTGTGTAGAAAAGCTTACATGCTTATATGACAAAACTGCTACAACAATGTACATCTAGTTAATTTGTGTTACCACAGCAACTGAATCATACAGAAATGTAGTGTTCCATTGTCTTGTATTGCACCTTAGTATTCTAATAAAAAGCTAGGGAAATGTAGTCTGTGTGGAGCTGGTGTGGAGCTGGAGCTTAACTAGGTAGATAACTGTGCCTACCGAGTAGCTATCAACAGCTGGTGTCAAAATGAGTTTACCAGCTAGGATCCTCTAGGAATCTAAGTCCTGTTCTGTTCAGTTCTGTGAGGAATTGTAGGCATCCTGGAGGAGGGGTTTAGGATCTTGCCGTTTAGAAAACTGGTCTAGAAAACATAAGGCACAGGTTGGGGGCATGAACGCAAGCTGCTGAGCCTGGGCAGGTATAACAAATTGCACAAATTCAGGAAAGGAACAATTGGTGAAAAAGTAATCTATCAGAAAGGAATATGAAGTCTACTACAAGTCACTAGCTGAACATGAGTCAACAATGTGTTTTCATGGCAAAAATGGTAAACATTCCAGGAAGATGTACATGTGGGAAGCAATCTGTGAGCTCTATGCAGTACTGGTAGCACATTAGTGGAATGACTATTTTTGTACACTATAGCTCAAGAAGAATGTGAACCATCAGGAGTCAGGGCAGGTGGCAACAAGGATGAACATAGAACTGGGAAGACTGAAGGAGCTGGAGTTGTTCAGGCTAGAGGAAAGAAGGCAGAAGGCAGACATACTAAGAGTCTTTATATACTTAAATGGCCATTGCAAAGAGAAGGGGCATAATCTCTTCGTGGTAGGTAGGGTAAGATGTAATGGACTTAAATTGCATCAAGGAGGAAAAGCTTTTCTGATGGTAACATTAGTGAGGCACAGCTTTATATCACAGAGGGTGTAATAGCGTCTCCGTTACTGGATGTCTTTTAGTAGGTACTGGACAAATAGTAAGTACTATTGATCTGGCATTGAAATTGGAGGATGGACTAGGTGACTGATCAAGGTCTGTTACAGACCTATTTTTCTGTGATTACATGTAATCTGAAGCTTCTCATTAATCATCATTTCTTTATCCAGTCCCATTGTACATTCTCTTTTCAAATCGGATCCCTTGCCATTCCTGGGTTCTTTGGAGGACAAAAAAATGCCTTGTCCCATTTTTCTCTCTGTATAGTCAAGGACCAAAGCCTTTCTCATTTTTCTGGCAGCCCACAACAGACACAGACCGAGTTGTACTGCATTTTACTGCTAACTATTATAATTACACAAGTCAAACATGGAATAAAAATTATTTGGATGACAGTTGTCAGTCTATTCAGACATGTTCTACATAAACTATACATAATGTTAACATAAATCTGAGACTCTTTAGTAATATACTAGACAAAATTACTCAATTCATAAAATGTTACTGTATTCCAGACCTACCTAATGCATATAATCCTAAATTCTCTGATCTTCACTGCCAGGAACATTAAAGATTTTAATGTGAATTGTATTATGTTACTTACTCTTTAGACATGATTTGGTTTTGCAAAGTCTTGTATATTTAAAAAAGCTACCCACTTTTACATTTCAATTTAAGATAAATAGCTTATACCAAGAACAACTGGCATTTATTTACTTGGCAGATGTGACCAACAGGCAGCATTTTTTTTTAACCAATTAGATATTACTTCTTTCTACAAATCTTTGCTGTTATAGCCTTAAATCAGTACGTCTGTGAGAGCAGACCCATACACATTTTGGGCACCCTTGAATAAAAGAAGCAATAATTGCCAATGCTGAATACATTATTTGCTGAGCTTTTAAAGAGAATGTCCATCAGGAGTTTAGACCTACTCTTTTTCCTCTTGAGGACAATTTTGGCAAACTGTACAGTCATTTTATTCTTTCTGAAAATGAGGATTTTCTTTCTGTAGTAATTTTTTGTTGAAGATTAATAATGTATTTTTCAACACAGAATATGCATTGCCCATGTACCTGTGCTGATCAACATATTCATACGTGATGGGAAGAAGATGTGGGGAACAAAGTGGCAAGATTTCACTATGATGTTGGATTTCTCAGGGTCATAAAAACTAAAATCCAACAATGAAGAACCATTGATTTTGTGTAGGGTGAAGGATATTGGAATGGTAATGAAAATGTCAGTGTTCAGCTGTGGCTGAAAGAAATACATACTAAGACAAAAATAGGAAACATAAAGCATCATTATGCCACTGTTTATGGTGCTCCAGTTTTTTAATACCCCAAGTACCTCTTGTCTTCATATTTCAAAAGAGATACAGTAGGATTAGAAAAGAGAATTATGGATGATCAGGGATAGGGGACAGCTTTTCCATGAGGTGTGGCTGAATAGACAGATTCTTTAGCCTGAATAGGACACAACCAAGAAAGGATATGAGAGGGATCTGTAAATCATGAATAGCACAAACCCTATGAATAGAGTACCCATACTTTCTTAATAGAGGAGTTGGGCAGCATCAGATAAAATTGTCAGATGTCAGCTTTCAGAGAGACAAAAACGAGTAATTCCCTAAAGCTATCCATGTTTTCAGAAAGAAAGTGGATATGTTCATGGAATAAAAATCCATCTAGGGCTGTTAAAAACATAGAAATGTAGAAATCTCTATTTCAGCAAGTCCCTAAGACAGCCCCAAGTTCCAGCCCTGCTGGAGCCTTTATACATTTGTTTAATTCTTATGTTTGGCAGAAAATGTCTTCAGCTGACCACTGTCAGGGTGAGATTCTGGGCTGGACTGAGACACATGTCTCAGTGTGAGCATTCTTACTTTGTTGTTTATTTGCCTGCTGACTGAGAAGGCTCTGACACCCTTTGACTTGTACGGGTCTGTGCTTCTGCAACCTTACAGCACTGTGGGAGACACAGCCTGGGAAGCGATCAAAAGAATAAGCAGGAGACAGAAATCTGCCTTTGATAAGTCACTTTTTTTTAAGTTAAAAAAAAAAAAAAGATTTCCTCCCACATCCTAGGACACAGTCAAGCATGGACAGATGCCTGATTCCATTATCACCTTCTCCTGCATCATGATAAAGCCGAGCAAACTCCTAAGGCACTTTAAAGCCACAAAAGGAGTCAGTAATGGTGGGGGTGGGGGAAGCAGTGAAGAAATTCCCTTGCTGTGCCTGCCAGAGAGTGAATCAAGTGGATGGAAACCTACTTTCTGCAGCTGGGAAACATCACTTGGGGCATCCCTGAAGTGGGTCAGTGCAGGGGTCACGCTTGCTGTTCTCAAAATTTCCAGAGCATCAGCAAGAAGGAGAATTATCCATTGTCAACATATCCAGAGGTATGATTGAAAACTAGCATGGGAATCTTATTTGCTGCAGAACACAAGGAAGCACTAATTTGATGTTTGAAAAAGTATGACTGACAAGAATATTAAATAGCCTTTCAGTTAGCAGGATGCTTACATGTTGGCTTCTGAGGACTGGGAAGGATAGGAGTCACCTCAAGCAACAGCCTATTGGAAAACAGACAGAGGAAGAAGGTCAATGCTGAAGGATTCTTCACACATATGATCCCCTTTAGGCTGTAGAGAACACTGGCAGAGGGCGAAACCCAATAGTAGCTGAAGAAAAACAATTTTGTCCCCATTTTAGGAATGTCTTTATTTACCCCATATATTCCTCTGTTTGACTGTTGCTGTGGTTTGGGGAATAAAGAGAGAAGGATATGGGAGTGTAAAATGCCTTCATCCCATGTATTTACTATTGTGTATTTGTATTTTGAAGCAATGAAAATTCAAACAAAAGTAGTGCTACAGCGTTTCAAATTTTGAATCAAAACCTCTAAAACATTGAGAACTTTTGGATTCATACATTTTACAGAATCTTCATTAAGTAAAATAATTTGTGTTTCCATCTTTAGTTGGGTTTTTGATTCCTTGATTTGGATGAAATTTTCACTCTGAAATTTTCTTTGTCTGAAAATATTTTAAATGTTAAAAATTCAAATGAAAGACCACTTGGGCGATAATTTTCAGATACTCAAATGTTTTATTTTCTTCACAGCTGGCAAAAATTGGCAGGGCATTACAGAGGAATAAGCTCTTTTCTGTTCTTCTGCAGCCAGTATGACGCTTAGTCATATTCTGCTGTTTCACTTGATGGTATCTTTTATTATGAGTTTTATAGCTCTGTACTGTGGGTAGTCAGTGCTTTTGTAAGGTGAAGTGATACCATTTTGATTTCCTTCATTTGGAGAAGTTTGATCCTACTGATGCAAAAAACCCAAAAAATCAATGCTGGTGTGTTTTTTTTTTTCCTGGAGGGGGAGTGGTGTTATTCTGTATGTAGTTCTGCTTCATGATGGCTCGGAAGTGAATGCAACAGTTACCACAAATGAACAAAACGCCTATTGGTTGCAGTAAGAATTCACTGTGCGATTTGCCCAAAAGCTGTTAACAACGTTAACAACAAGCTACCATTTTTTTAGTGGGTTTGCATATCATTAATAAGATAGTAGTAATATCTTTTCCCTTAGTGATTGCTGTTCTTTATACCTCATCTCCTTGGAGATGAGACTCTACTTTCTTTATTCCTTCTATTTATACAATTTTTTCTGCCCTCTTTTTTTTTGAACAAAGTCCTGAAAGCAATCAAGCATTGAATCATCTCAGTATTTATTTATTCGTTGTATTTGAGATAGAAATGCTATGATAGTTGGGACTGAGCATCCATGTTCTTAGACTTTGTTTCACTTTGATTTCTCTACCGATTTTTGAACCAACAGAACAGTTTCCAGTTTCCAGTCTGTAGTTTACTTGCAAGGCAATGACTACTTTAAACACTCACCTTTACTCTGCTCCAATCTTTGAGTCCCTTGGAGCCTATTTCCCCCATTCCTGACCACATTTCTATGTCCTCTGCTGAGATGCTCGTGAGACACTGGAACACGTTGTCTAGAGAAGTTGTGGATGCCCCAGCCCTAAAAGTGTTTGAGGCCAGGTTTGATGCAGCTCTGAACAAACTTGTCAAGTGAAACATGTCCCTGCCCATTGCAGGGCAGTTGGAACTAGATGATCTTTAAGGTCCCTTCCAGCCCAAACCATTCTATGATTTTATGATTATAAGCAGAATCATAGAAATAATAGAAAATAGTATGAGAAGAAACATTAGTTGACCCGTCATTATACTCCACAGCAAGATCATCTCCATGTAAATTAATCCTGAATGTGTTTGTTCTACTTCTTGAGAATGCCTGTTGATGGAGACACCACATACTTTGTAGGCAAAATTCTCCAGTACCGACTGGTCTGTACTGTTTATTTACTGAATAATTTCTCTGGGAAATGGCTTTCAAATAGTCATCATGGGATTAAATCTCTAATTGTACGTGTCTACAGGCATATATATCTACTAAAACTATAGGGTTCAAATTTTCTGCTAGAAGAAGTCAAGATGTGGATCTTCCTTCAGTTGTCTACAGATAGGTGTTCAGGACTGCCTGAGCTGGAAAGAACACCCCTAATATCTAGCCTATATTGAAAGCCATTTTGCTCTGTCTCATCCTTAGGACAAGGATGGAGTGCAATTTATTCCTTTCCTTTTTGTTGTACCCACCCTTATTTTTCTTGTTGCTTCTTGTTGTCTAAAGGCTAAACCAGTTGCTATTTCTTTAAATACTGTTTATTTTTAAGTCATCCTCTTTGTTCCTCTTTTGACTCCTTTCAGCTGGTTCATGTAGTTCTCATAATAAGGAACTTGAAACTAAGCACGTGGTGGAAGAGAGACTGCATGGCATTAAACATACTCTGCATGACCCCCAGCTTATCTTTTAAGACTGTGGGTGGGAAACTTAATCAGAGGAAAAGCTCTCTTCCATTACATCACCGTTGAAGCAAAAGCAGTACATGCAGCTCTGAATTCCTCGCTTCAGGCTATACTTACTGTAAAGCTGAGCCTGGATACCAGTGAGCCACAAAGCTTGTAGGAGAGTATCAAACTCAGCAGGCCTCACGTCAGCAAAACAGTGCTGGCTGTTTCTTCATATCTACCATGCTTTAAAAAAGACACTTTCAAAAACAAGAGGCCAGAAGTGTTCTTTTATTATTTCTGTTGTAGATTTGAGAAGGTATTGCCTTCATTCTTGAAGTTGTGGAGTAAATTTTCAAGTTAACATGTGAGGGAGAAATACTGAGAGGATTTTTTGCATATATCTAAAAAGCAAGTTGATCTAAAAATATGCTCCATTGTCATTCAGTGATCAGAAATATTACTCTTTTCAGCTCTATTTTTATAAACAGCTTAAATAATAGTTCCTTAAAATAATTCCATATTACTATAGTACATCTTATGATGGAGGATAATTGTTTCTGAATCTTCTAATTGTTCATCTGTCAATCATTCCATAAGAAATTCAGAACAGTTGTGTGAGAATAACAGAACGAACTTCAAGTAGAGCGAATTATCTGAGGTCAGAGAAAATAAAAAGAAAATACAAATGACCAGACTGATATTAGGGCTGTGGGAGAATGCATGAGTATCTGCAAAGAGTGTTTGTGGTAAATCCATACTACTTTGATCATACCTTGATTTCAATAGCATTATGATACTAATAATGACTATAATGCACATGTAATTGTGGATTATGAATTTTACATTACTATCATTGGTTTAGAGAAATCATCACAGTTTCAAATATAGAAACCAAGACTGAAGATAGAAAATTTACTTCATGTGCTGTTGCCACTGTTTGCTCCTCTAGAAACATAGTATTTCTCTCCTGCTACTTTGATGTTATGGGTTCAAAATCTTCTGAGAGGAAAGATAGGATATTCTCTTCTCTGTGAAGACAGAGCTGAATTAGATCTTCAGGTATGAACTGTCCTTGCACCTCCAGATCCCCAAGTGAGAGCCCACTGGAGTGAGCTTTTTGATCCGTTGTTTTGATGCAGACCCTGGGTGGGTCCCAGTGATGGCATGTGACCTGACATATGGATTAAAAACATAATGAGAATTCTTTGGGTTTGTGATTCTGAAATTGAAGATGAATCAACATCTTGATTGGATACCTTCTGCTTTATGACATTGTCTAAGAATATGTAAGATTTTCCACTTGCACTATAGTGCTTTGAATTCATATTGTTATTCTCTACTATGCAGTATTCTCTACTATGGTTACTGCTACTTGATATAGTTTTAGAATTAAGTTATTGGCAAATTAGAATCAGTTTATTCACAGAATCACAAAATATGGGGAGTTGGAAGGGACCCACAAGGATCGTCAAGTCCAACTCTTAGCCCTGCTCAGGATGTCTCCAAGTCACACCATGTGCCTGAGAGCACTGTCCAAACACTTCTTGAACTCTATCAGACTTGGTGCTGTGACCGCTTTCCTGAGGAGCCTGTTCCAGTGCCCAACCACCCTCTGGGTGAAGAACCTTTTTCTAATATCCAACCTAAACCTCCTCTGCTACAACTTCAGGCCATTCCATCAGGTCCTGTCCCTGATCACCACAGAGAAGAGATCAGTGCCTGCCCCACCTCTTCCCCTCCTATGGAAGTTGTAGACAACGAGGTCTCTGCTCAGCATCCTCTTCTCCAGGCTGAACAGAACAAGTGACCTCAATCACTCCTTATACAGCTTCCCCTCGAGGCCCTTCACCATCTTTGTTGCCCTCCTTTGGACACTCTCTAAGAGCTTAACATCCTTCTTATATTGTGTCACGCAAAACTGCACATAATATTCAAGGTGAGGCTGTACCAGTGCAGAGCAGAGCAGGACAATCCCCTCCCTCGACCAGCTGGTGATGCTTTGCCTGAAGTTCCCCCAGACACAATTGGCCCTCCTGGCTGCCAGGGCACTGGTGACTCATTGTGATGTATTAACTCCTTTTAAGTTTCTCCCTGGCCTTTTGGGTACAGTTTTGCTTTATAAGGCTTTACATTGTTCAGGACTTACTGCCATAAAGAACAACCTGTTTCTTCCAGTTATTCAATTATTACTTATTGTTTGTATTATTGTTACACTTAGTAGTAGTAGTAGATAGAGGACATGTTCTAGATATTGTACAGGGAATGAAAAGAGGGCCTCTGTCCCCTCCCCAGAACCAAACTTAGAACAAGAGAAAATAGATGATGCCACAGTCAGAGGCATGTGATCTGAACAACCATTGGTTTTCAGGATATGAAATGAGAGACTTCAAGATTTACATGTAGAAATTCCTCTTTGCTCATCTGAAAGTGACTTTTCTGCTGAAACTGTATGACGAAAAAAACCCCAATCATAAAAAATGAACTGAAATATCTTTTTTTTCAGTTCTTGAAAATTTTCTCCAGGTGGAAAAATCGTTTGTATCTGCTTCTTCCCCAGAGGACAGTGGGATGAGAGAAGGCTGTTTGGGTCTTTTGACATAGACGGCAAAAACACAAGGATGCATACTGTAAACTGTACAACTTTGGATCAATATTGAGCAATTTTATAGTCAGTATCCCTGATTTTGGCTTCTTCCAAGTAATACCTAATAGCAATTACTAAGCACGTCATCAGTGCTTCTCAAAATTTAGAGTTGACCTTGTTGTAGGTGACCAGTGTTAAAGGACAGCTTCCCTCTAGAAGCACTGTGAGAAGCTATGTTATAAACAAACTGAAACCATGGCTCCCTGCTTAGCATTTGAGAGGTAGGATGTGGAAAATGCCCTGACATTAGTTCTCTTTTCTGCTTGTCAGATGTCAGGTTACTGCTATTGCTTTTACTTGGTGTTTGCTCTATCTGCAGTTGGTCTGAATTTGTTTGAGCACTGCAAACTATTAGGCAGTGTGAACTTAAGGCAGAGTGACACTAAGTAGGGTTGATTCTGTGTTATTAGAAGATTTTTTATTGTTTGGGCACACTGTTGTGGAGTGAAATCTCACCATCTATTTAAAAGTAGAGATGCGAAAAGTTTAACAGTTTAGAGAGGCATAATTTTCTCTGATTTGATGTTTCAGTATGTCCTATTGCAGAATTTGATACTTGTTTGGCATGATTTCTCTGTGTGCAATTTGTCAAAATTACTTAAGCAAAACATGATTTGAAAGGGTGGCATCTTAAGCAGAGGTGAAAAGGCAGCTCAGAAATTCTTTCCTAACCCAAATATAGTTGCCCCACGGTAGACCTGCCCTAAAACTGGATGATTAATCTTCTAAATGTCTTGAAGTCCCCAAAAGTATTCCTGCATTTCACTGTGTATAGAACGTATTAACTGAAATATGCTTTGATAGCCTCCCTGGTTCAAGTAAAAATAATACTGCAATTGTTTATTACAATCCAGAATTAGATTCACACAGGTCTAGAGGAATGTACATTATGCCATATGGAAAGCTGCTCTTCTGAAAACCCCCTGCATGTGGGTTTTCAGTAAATGAGGACATTTGGTGAAGTTTCAGCTTTCATAGATGAAAGGTAAGAAAGATTTACATTTATACATAAACATGCACAGCATGAGGGAGGCTCGTCTGCCTCACAGCTTGCAGTAAGTGTTCAAATGAAAATGAACACTTCTTAGGATTACTATTCTGGGAAGCACTAAGAGTCCATGCTGCTCACTGCGCCAGCAGCCCCCAAAGCAATACACCTCAGATGTATGCCACAGCATGCTCTGGCTAACAAGCGTATCCTCAGCTTCAAAGGGTTATGGACTTCAACAAATTTTTTATTGATCATACATGAAAGAGCTCAGCAGCTAGTGGTGGAGGTTCTACCATATTCCAGAAACATCCAGGCCTAGGGAGAGACACATGTTGGTAATGAAACAAAATTAGCACAATTACTAACCCAACAAGAGGTGAGGAGGTGGGAAGAGTCTGGGCCATAGATCTGCCTTGTTCCTGGGATAGATGGGAGAAATGGTGTTACAGATTCATGTGATACTGTAGGATCCTCTTACTGGGAATGGCAAGGAATTTCTTGATGGCAATCAACACCTTTGATTTTAGCTCATGTCCATTGGTGAGTTTTGCCCCTGCTAACAATTCTGCTTCAAGGGTGTGTTCAGGGTTCTGGCACCTAAGCATTCTCTATGCGGTTTATGTTCAGTTTGAATACTTGGGTAATTTTTGGTTGGCACAGAACCAAACTGTGCCTGTTTGTTGAGCAGAAGAATGAATCCCTACCAGGGAGAAAACAAATCCCGAAAACAAATCCCCAGGATGCTTCTTAGAGCCATAAGCTGTTAGAGACAGAGTTAGGTGTTCTTGGGACAATCTAATGCCCTGTTAGAGGGAATCAAGAGAGTACTAAAAAGAAATCACAAGGCTACTGTCTTTGCCCCCTCTAGGTCTTACTTAAAAGGGAATCACTTGGTCTCATATTTGCTGCTTTTTAGTAGGTAGCAGTGGGACTTAAGAGACCTGACATCAGTGAGGCCTTGAATTTAGTCTTACCTCCTTCTGCAAGGGGCATTGCTAACCAGAGATTGGAATCTTGCAGCTTGGGCTTGGCTTTGCCATCTTTATAACAATTTATAGGCATTTTGCCAAAAAATTAGCATAACGTACCAAGACTGCCTCTAGGCCTACTGCTGCATGAGCAAAGCCTCTTTATCTGCTTCTCCAAGTTTGTTGCTGAAGGCTACAGTTGCAGGAGGTAATGGTTTGCATGAGGTTGTTTGTATCCTGTTGTTTGAATAGAGCTTGCAGTGAGCCTGAACGAAACTTGCTGTTCTTGCCTCGTTTTCTGTTAAAACATTTTCAGATCATCTTCTAGTATTACTGCAAGTATATTTGCATCACACTTAATCAGTATGATTAATCTACCATTTTTCACAGGTGACAATCTTCTGTATTAGGAAAATGCCAGGTCCTTGTTTAGATGTCACAACATTTCTTCCCATATCAGTTCTTATTTTGAGGATTAATTAAATTTGATTTAAATATTGTCATACCCTGGGATTAACATTCTTTTTATTTGAGAGTAGATAAATATTTCCTTCTTTAAAGTGATTTATTGTTGGGCTGAGCAAGAGTTATGTGCCTGGAAGAAGGTTAAAGTTTAAAACAAGTAAATATGCAGCCTTCTGCTCAATTGCTTCTCGTCCATATAGGGCAGAAATTTGTAAAATACCCAATTTATCTTACTGGGTAAGATAAATTTAACTGGATTAAGACCATGTCTTTGCTGTAGCTAATAGTAGAGTATCTGAGCAGGTTTAAAACTAGATTGCTCAAGTACCACTGGCAGCTTCAATGTGCCAGCATGGTACTCCATCTGAGCTGTGAAACCTGGTGGCATGACTTTGGGGAAGCTCTAATGACTCACAGGGTTTCCCCACTGCTCTGTTGCATGCCACCAACACCCAGTGCCAGTCAGACTGCTCATGCATGTACCTGAACTATCTACTAGGCCTTCAAGGAGTCTGAGAGAGAATTTGTTGTCTTTGGGATCACCCCTCATTTTGGTGTATTTTAGTCTCTACTTTTCCAACTCCCCTCAAATCACACAGAGATATACTAGGTTCTTTCTTTTTTGTTTACCTACAAAGCTTTCACGTTGCTCACTGAGTCAAGTTCTTCAGTGAGTCTCACACTCACATTTGCTTGTCTTGAAATGGATTCTGGTTTGGGTTCAAACTTATTGTCACAGTTTTTCTCCACAAGCCTGCAAGGAAAAGTTTAAGGAAGCTCACAAGTGACACTCTGTAAAGCTCTTTATGGACTTTTCGAGTACAGTTTATAACTGTAAAATGTAGCATCTGAAAATGAAATTTTATGTGAACGTATTATATGAGTATCCCATCTGAGTCAGAATGTTTATTTTATTTATGTTTATATTTATAAAAAGTTGAAAAATGTGAATGGTGCTTTATAGGTAGTACCTATGAAGATACCAAAATAAATCTAGGAGCAATAACATATTGGTGGCAAATGACTCCTCTCTTTTCCTGTGGTCCCCCAGCAAAGGCTTTCTGACAGTGGGATACCATGATGTGTGCTAGAAAGCTGATAAAACCTCTGACAATTAGGGCTGTGCTGTTGGCAACACCACTGATCTTTGCACATCAAACAGCATTTTACACTGAGCAGGTATTGTCACAAAATCTTTACTTTGAAGGTGCCCAGTTCAGCTGAAAGAGTGGCTTCATGGTGCAACTTCTCACTGTTTATTCCTGGCCCAATGGCACTCATACTTCACTACTCTGTTTTGGCGGATCTGGAGGAAACTGAGCCTTTTGTGAATTTTGACCTTTTTTTCTTTTTTATTCCATTATTGTAAACTGCAATAACTCCAGCTGGTGGTGAAGTAAAGATACCTTACATGTGCTCATGTATTTTTAAGAGCTCCAGCTATTGCTTGCAGGAGGTTTTATACACACACATATGTATATATCTATAAATATAAAATTAAATACTTTCTGCATATTAATCTGTGAACTCCTAATATTATTCATTGAGTAGGAATCAAATGAGGTATATTTTAAAATGTCTTTTTTTTGTTTCACTGCGCCCTGACATCCATGTAATATCAGGGAGGGTGGCATTACTAACCCATAGTGTTTGATGTTCTGCACCTGTTGCTTGTGCTATTTTTTACTTTTGATTCCCAAGAAGTGCAGTACTTAATAGATATATTGAAAAATTGTTTTACTTTGTCAGATTTTTCTTCATATTTGATGAATATGGTCTCACCAGGAAAGATTTTGATAGAGGGTTATTTTTCCCCTCTGCTCAGCGATTTTGTGCAAGGCTTTAGGAAGTGCTGATCTGTTTTCTGTCCAGAGAAAGCACTGAATGATGGTATTTATATATATATATATATATATACATATTATATAAGGGGAAAATGATCGCAGAGGATACATACTAGTGGCTACAGGAAGAGCTCTGTTCACTTCTAATGCAACTGCTAATGGGTTTTGCACAAAACTAATACAAAGTTGTCACAGGCTTATTGCAGTAACTTGCAAACCAGCCAAGGTCATGTTTCTGTTAATTCTGCACATGCACTCTTTGCAGAAAACTGTTGCTATAACCTATCAGATGGTGTTGATCACAGGAGCTCTGATGTGTGTCATTTTTGATAAAGTGTCCTCAACTGCTGTCACTTTTCATGGCATTGCTATCTGCAGCTGACAACTCCAAACAGTCACTGTGCAGAGTTGCTGCTACCTGGCTTCATCCACAGCCCTGGCTAGGAAGCAGGTGCTCCCAAATGGCAGCTTGGGGTGCTGAGAGAGACCATCACCTCAATTTGTGCCAAGTTCATAGAACACTTCCCACATTGTTTTGACCTGGGCTAGCTGTTGATGTGTCAGACAAACTATGATTTAGTACAGTCTAGGACTATTAGGGACATGGTTTAGTGGTGTACTTGACAGTGCTTAGTTAACAGTCTGACTCGATGGTCTTAATGGTCTTTTCCAACCTAAATGATTCTACGATTCTATAATTCTGCTCCCTGTAGGCAGTTTGGATGAGGCAACTCTGTTTTAGTACATGGATGGAGGAGCATATCTGCATGGATATAGACTGTGCTGAGCCGGTTGGTCAGATAAGAGTTCCTCAGCTGTTTTATTTCCTTGTACAGATGTGCCGTAATGGTTAAGCAAATGAGACTCACTATCTGTATTTTAATTATTTCTCTGTTATGTGAGTTTAGAAAATATTACAGAAATGCTTTGAGATGAAGTATACATTGAGAAAAGACTGTGAGATCCTCAGAAAATGTGGCTA
This sequence comes from Manacus candei, assembly GCF_025592945.1. Lineage (NCBI taxonomy): Eukaryota > Metazoa > Chordata > Aves > Passeriformes > Pipridae > Manacus > Manacus candei. The sequence goes on from NW_026138062.1 coordinate 37,599,389, forward strand.
CCGGGACTACTTAATCACTGTTGATTATGTGGAGCACTGTATTTAATGAGTCTCTGCCATTTCTTCTCCTACTCTTCTCCAACTCAGCATAAATGACACTCAAAAATCATGGAGAAGGAATAATATAATATATAGTAATGCAGAGGATGCATATAAGCCATCCTCCCCAAAGTAAATGATAGGAGAAAAATAACCATGTCATCAAGGGCATGTATTACGCTATTGCAAGGCATGTGAATTTTTCAGTTGCTGTAGGAGTGAGTAAGCCTCTTGTTCCTACCCATTGTTACTCTTTGTTACTTTATTTGACACAAGGAAAAGCATTTATAAGGCCCTCTGAAAAAATTAGACAGTGTACTACCATCCAAAAAGCATCTCTTTCTGCATACAAGGAGTCCTTTTACTCTCTTCTGCAGTACTTTTAGCACAAAGCCTGACTAGAAGAATACAGTGGGCTGTCCACCCCTGCTATCCCAAAGGCTGTCCCTGACCATGTAGCCACAGCCTGTGGTGTGCCATATGCTGTAGCTCATACATAGATCTCATTCACCTTAAAAACCACAACACTTGATTGTGCCAAGTGACAACATGTTTGCTCTGGGACTGTGCTCTGCTCTGTATTGTCTGCCCTTCCAGTACAGTGCCTGGTCCATGGACAATGCCCCCTGAAAGACCTTTACGACCCTGGCATGAGCCTCCTGGGCCCCCGCTGCTGCTGATGTAGTGTGTGATGGAAGATGCTGTCCTCTTCTGAAGGACATTCTGGGCTTGTCCCATAGCCAGGCATACTCCAGCTCCATCAAGGTCAAAGGCAATGCCATGCTCTGAGACAGGAATATTTAAAGCCCTGAGTGTCCTGGAGCTTGTTTAGTGTCAGAGGAACTCACACATACTAGCAGCTAAATAAATACCAAGCTAACTGCAGAATCACAAACATGGAAAGTCCTTCCCAGCTGAGCTTTTAGTTAGGAATCACCGTTCCCAAAATATCCATCTAGTTTGTCCCATGGGTCACCTCAGCTATCTACTGTATTAATGAGACCACTCCATTCCAAGTAAAAATATGTGACAGGCGTCAGCATCCTTTCCAAGGTAGAAGGCCAGGCTGAATGTTTCCTTTCCAAATTAAAGGTCAGATGTGCCAGCAGAGAATTGCAGGAGCCAGAGCAAGATGCTGCTAACCAGATATTTGAAGCATCTTGGCTCAGGGTGAAGCACGGGATGGAGGAATAGGGATCCAAAGTCCTTATCTCTCCTGTCCCTCAACATGTCACAGCCCTGAGCTCCAGCTCTCTGTGTGCCATGTGTGCTCTGCCTGTCAGCTTCCATGGTCACTGTGCAGCAGTGACTCACTGTCCCTCATACTTGGCAGGGACTTTCTGCTAGTAGCCCTTTTAAAGTGATTGTTTTGAAGGGCAGCAGCTCAAGGGAGTGGGGTAGGGTTAAGAATTTTAAAGATGTTCACAAAATTACCAGAATCAGTTGTTGAAAAGCTGTGACTCAGATTCCTACACCCCACAGCCCCACTCCTCTACCCCAAGTTACTGCTTTTTTCCTTTAAAACAGCAATTTATTTTTTCATCTGGCCCTCCCTCCCCACTGCCTTCTCATGTCTCCATACTTTATTCCTCCACGACAAGAGTTAGAAACGGAATCAATTTGCACTAAAGGCCAAACTCCTCACATGACTGCTGGAACTGTGCTTTGAGCTGGAAATGGGCAGGAGTTCAGATAACAGCCAGGAGTCAAAACCAGGGACATCAGCCAGGACTGAGAGTGAAGAGCCCACTCTCACACCTCAGGCAAATTCAGAGGGCAGAGGGAAAAGGCAAAACAGGAAATAAAATGTATTTTAGCAAGGTCAGAGGAGAAGGGCTGAGGATGAGGGACTCAAGGAACAATTTTGTAGTTCTGTACAAATCTGAGGAGGCATTAAGGAGCAGCATCAAGATGTTTGCCTTCCTGAGTCACTAGTGGGATTGCCTATGGTAAGTGCTCACCTTACCTTAAAAATGGTCCAGGATTGGGATTTTCTTTCCTGAGAGTAATTAAGATGCCCAGAAAAATATGTTTTTCCTTATGTTTTTGCTGATGACTGTTGTCAGCCTATTGCAGACATTTTGGCTTGCATATGTCAGAATTAAACCTGCTGTTAGTTGGGGTCCTGCATGGGCTTGCTCCGAGTCTGTTTTATACTGCATCCTACTTCCTCGACCTGAAAGACCATTCCAATAAACTCCAAATGAATTTAGGAGAGTTCAGTGCCTTGAAGGGGACACTGGTGGTTGGGGCTAAGATGTCAGGATGTTTCTTTTCCACTAACTATTAGTGCATAAAACCAGTGCTTATCACTCATCTGCAAAATATGCCCCTTAAAGATGTCAAAAATTGGTACATACAATAACATTTTTAAAAATTGTACTACCATTTATTATGCATTTAGGTTTTTTTGGCTAACAGGATTATGAAAAAGAAATGCAAAATGGGTGAGCTCTAAAAATGGAATACAAATATTTTTTTCCCCCATTATGAAACATAGCTGTTCCACTGGCTGAACTCCTCTCCTGGTGGGTCAATTCCAACAGCAGGGCTAAACTCTTCTTGCATTTAACACCTCTGAATGCTCCTGTGGTCCTTACTTGCGGTGATACCCAGAACTAATTTGTAAGAACAATAGGCAAGAGAGGGGAAATTCACTCTGACCATTTTGTCCTTGAAATTACGGGCACAAAGTTAATAACATAGCTAAAACCCTAATTAATGTTATTTTTAATCTTCTTTCTGAACCAGAATTGCTGACATCTCGGGTATAATCTTCTGAATGCAATCCCATAAAAGCCTTTGCCCACATAGCCCGTTGTGGGAACCAGAGCACCTGAACACATCCTTGTTTGTTGTCCTGTTCAATCAACTTTATGAACTAGCAGCTTTGCCTGAGTAGCCATGCCTTGGGCATGTTTCCTCATGGTCTGTGCACTGACTCAGTAGCCTGCACTTTGCTATCAATCTAACCTTCCCTTTTCTTTTTTCAAAGCCCTTGAAGGCAAAAAACAATTTTCTGGTAATAGTTCTGCTTTTTTATGGATGGAGAAAATATTCTATTTATTTGTGGATATTTACATTTACCTTTCATGTCCTTTTCCTTTTCTTGTTAGCTAAAAACCTATTGCAAGCATTTCTTTTTCCCTTGCTGGATTTTTCCACATAATTAGTGAGAAATGGCAATTGCAGTGTTCACCATGTACTTGTGCTGTGGACAAATCACATTCAAACACTGTGAAAAATGTAGTGTCATTTCCCAGCAAACTTAATGAACAATATTGTGTCACCTACTGAGTTGCAATCTGTAAAGCACTGGCTGCTCAGGAGTTGATGCAGAATGGTAATCTAGTGGCTGATGTTCTCTGTTTACTTACAAAGCCTAAGTAACATAAATTTGTAGTCCACAAGATTATGTATAAGATATAATTTTTATTTCAAAGAGTTCATTCTGGAGGGACTGTCATGGTTTTGGTCTGTCTGAAAAACTGTCTATCAAACAGCCTCAGAAGTAAGGGTCATGCAGGGCAAATATGCAGGCTAGCTATAGCCAGCTATCTCAGGTACTGGTAGCAGGATAGCCATGATGCTCATCTTGTGCTGCCCATTTGCCCTTTGTCCCAGCCTGCTGATTGAATCTGGCAGCTTTTGGAGTGTGGATAAATTCCCACTAATAGTGGAACTAGGATCAGAAATCTAGTCATTCTATAATTACTTCAGCTTGAGAGGACTGAAATAAATGGGCATCTTGATGTCTCCCCAAACCAACTAGGTAAAGCTGAGAACTCAAAAGAAAGGAAGGTCATTAAGTACCCTGCAAAATCCTAGTCCCTTCGCTGAGTATAGAGCCCCTTAAACAAAACAACACGTTACTGCTGCTACACCATGCAACAGATCCTCATGTAGTTGGTATGCAAGGGCACATGCTGCATAGCTGGAACAAAACAGGATGTAAAGGTGAAAAAAATAATTCTCAGTCATTTACTGAGAATTTGTCTGTTTGACAACCCTAATAACAGTAATTTAATAAATGATTCAATATCTTATTTTACAGGGGACAGTAAAAGGTCAGTTCTTCACTGTTAAGAGAATGAGACTTGTATTCCAGGTGTCCTGGGTGCTGTATATGTACTATGTGCAACACTCTGAGGATAAAATCTGAGTTTAACTCTCCTGGCCTGTTTCTGACTCAGGAATTCCTGAGTAAAAAGGCCTGATCCCATGGTCCTTCAAAACCAAGGAAATTACTCCAGTGGACTTCCATCTAATACAAGTAACACTCTGTCTTCAACCTCTGTTGAAGTCAATGAAACTGCTCAATATTTACCTGGGTATAGCAGAATAGGAAATTGTCCTAGTTAGAACAGCTGGGACCAGTTCATCACTGTGTGGGTGTAACCCAAACTGTGTATTCTACACCCTCCATGCCATTTCCTAGAAACTGTTAACAATAGACCATTTGCAGCAGCTGCCCAGAGCACACTTGGCCCTGCAAGCTATAAGCTGGCTGTTAAGAGGCCTGTGAGATAGGAGGATGCTCCTGTCCTCATACCCATGACTTACAAACACCCATTGTGGTGGGTGATTGCCCTGGGGGAGGCACTGGGCATTCCTGCCTGAACCTGAGTGTATATAATCTTGGGGTCTTGGGACTTCTGGTACCACTTGTGGGATCCAGAGGAGGACTAGAACCTCAACCAGACTGTGACCACCACTCGCAACCAGACTGCGACCACCACTTGCACCAACAGGTTTTTCCTCTCCTTTTACTTTTGGATTCAGGGGACCACGTGGGGCTCAGCACAGGGGCCAATGAACAACATTTTGTTCGTGCCCCAGGGTGCCAGGTTATACAGCTGAGTTTTGTGGGTTAAACCAATTGTTTGTCCATGTAATTGTATTTATGGTATTATTTTTATTAAATTGTAACTCTGACTTATAATCTCTTTGGAGTTGGATTCATTTCTCCTGCCAGTTTAACTTTAAACCAGCACAGAAACCCAGCAGATTATTTCTGCAACAAACCTCAGTTTGGAAGTCTGCAAACTCTCATCCTGGCCGTAGGAGATGACCAGTGCCATGTGCTTAGAAATCAGTACAACAGAGCTTGCTTTCTACTCATGCCTTTCATTGTAAGTCAACTATAATATTTAACAGTTTTCAGCCAAAGAAATCTTTCACGCCTTTATTGAAGAGGCCATCTCAACAATGCCTTGTTAGGTTACATGGAAGAGCATAGGAAACCAACTGCTATTTGTTTTAAATGAAATCAGAATCAGTACCCTTTTAAACAAATGTTTTTCCTGGCAGTGTCAAAGTTTGTGGATGTCATGGGACATGCTATACTTCTAAGTATGGGGTGGGAACCCACGTGCGATATTGGAAATACTGGCCCCTTTTCTTGTTCCAGTTTCCTATGTAACTGAGAATTATAGTTGGGAAAAACAGGGCTGGATGGCTCCTTACAGGTCACCTACTAATCCTTTTATGCAAGGAAAAACTAACTGTAACTATGCCATCCCTGAAACATGTTTATCCAATATGTTCTTAAGGACAATGGGGATGAGCAGGTCTCAGCTGACGCCTCACCTGCTCTGAGCCGGTTCTGAGTATCTTCCACAGGATTCCTGCTGGCCCACCTTCAGTTTATTCACTCATAAGATGATTTTTGTATTTTTGAATGAATTTGATTTCTCTTTATCCCATGCTTCTCTCTAGCTTTATCCTTTCCTAAGCAGTGCTTCATCTTCCTGTTTGTATGTTGTGTCTGTAAATGGGAATTATGGATGTATAGAAGTATAAATATTATGCTAAGGAAAAACGGAAATATTTTTCTGATTCTGAGTTGTTGTGGGTTTTTTGGTTTGGGGGGGTTTTGTTTGGTTTTGTTTGGTTTTGTTTGGTTTTGTGTTTGGTTTTTTTTTCTTTTTTTATCTTTCTTCTTGTTGTTTGTTGAAATGTGTTTCAACACGGGAGGTTGGGAAAAAAGAGCAGCACTTTTCATCTTGGTTTGGCTAACTCACAGCAAGTTCCCAGTTGTACTAATTCAAAGCCATTATCATGCTTTTTGGGTTGCCTGGATAATACAAGTTAGCTGGGTGCATTGTGACTGGATACATCAACTATCATGGCCTCCCATGGTAGGAGAAACACAGAAAGTTACTTACCTTTTTACTCAGATATAAACCTGGTCCAGCCACTTCAATTTTGAAATAAGAAGAGAAAGTGTCACTTGGGGTGGGTTTGATGGATTAATAAAGGATTTTATCATTTGTAGCTAAAATTGAACATGGTCAACTTGCACCAGATTTATGAAGACATGGAAATCCAGAGGAAGAAGTATTATTTATAGGAGAGTATGTGACGTGAATACCTCCGAAGTCTGAAATCTGTAGGAACATTTGCAACAGCTCTGGAGCTTTTTGACCTGTACTTAGAAAATTGCTGCATCTGCTGTGATTTTGAGTAAAGGCCTACTGTCATTTAAATTGAGGCTTCAGTAATAGGACTGATGTTTAAAATTGTCTTAATGAATTGAAAGAGCTGGAAAGACATTTAAAGTTCTATGTCCTTCTATCTGTGCAGTGAGTGGTTTGGTTACTAATTTCTACATAGTGTAGCAGGTTACTCAGCCTATTATCCTACTCATTTCATCTAGAGCAGAATTCAAGACTGACAAGTACCACTGTGCATAATAGTAGCAATCACTGCCACTCTTTCTGCAGTTGTCTTAACTTTGCTTCGTTGCTTGTAACAATATCTTGTATTCAAGGACTTTAAATGAAATTATCATAGTTCTAAAAGTGCTAGTGGAGAGGTTGTTTGGACTTCAGCACCTCTGGAGACTGTTTAACAGTGAAAACAGTGACAAAATGAAGAAAACCTGCAATTTTTTCTTATATCTCAGCTCTCCTCTGAGCATGATTCCAACATTTATTTTCCATTTCAATGGTGCAATGGATTGTATTTTGATCATCGTCTCTGATATTAGAGTATGGTTTGAATCTCCTAAAAGGACCTTGATTTTCAGTTGTATGAGCCTACAGCTTCTCTTTGATGGCACCAAGAACCTTGATTTTCCACTTTGGGTTCCATTTTACAAATCCAGAGTTATTGTTTTAAATTATAAAAACTACATAACAAAACTACTAATAAATGGACAATTGTTACCAACTGTGCCCTACATTTCATTATGGTTACAAAGAATTTGAGGAGCCATTGGAATAATCAAATACTCAAATGCAGATCTTGGCCAGTGTCCTTCAAAGCTGACAAATCACTTGACACATCTTATTTCCTAAGTACACACCTTGAGTCCTTGACAAAAATTGTTGGATTTAACAAACGTGCCAACTCCCAACCCCTAAAAATCAATTCCTTTCATTCAGTTGAACTAAAACTCCAGAAACATTGACCATTAAATGTACTGATCTTATGTTTAGGAAGAAAAAAGCATGCTCCTTCTTTCCCAAGCTATTTTTTCAATCAATCAGATTAATGAGAAATCTTGACTTAGATAGAGATTTTTTATACACGTTTTCTTTTGACCTTGAATATTAAACTTGGCTCTCATAAACAACACCAGTAAGAATTTAAATATACATACTTGGGATTTCAAGGTTTGTTTTTATATTTGTCCCCTTTATCTGATGCGAAGAAGCCGGTAATTGCAGAATCATTTCTCAGCTTCTTTTCAATAAGTATGTAAAATTCTACCCATGGCAGAGAATGATTTCCCTTTTGATTGGTATGTTTGCAGTATTTTTTGCCCACTTTCCTCTCACATCTCAATTCTAGTGACAAAACCCACAGTTATGATCAACAACAAAAGTAATTCAGTTTTCCAAACGTCTAAAAGAAGTCTGATTATCTCAAAACAGAGGCAACAGGATGATTGTGTTTACAAACTGTGTGTTATTAAGATCAGAGAATAGAGTTGTGATAAGAAGTTGATTAAGGCTGCTTGTGATACAATCTCATATCCAAAGCTTTTCTTTAATGAGATGAGGAAGAAACCCACCACCTATGACTCCAAAAACTATCTCTTACACAGAAGGGCATATAGCTTATTATTTAGCCTTGTTATTTTGATGTGCAAGTCTGAGAGCTCCATCAGACACTGCTTCTTTTCAAGGCCTCTTTTTCTTTCCCTATTGCTTCTAGTAGCTGATGGGAACTTCACCTTTCCAACGGCAGGCTCAGTTTTGGTGAGAGAGCTTTTTTCTCCTTTGATTATAGGCCAGCCCCAGACAGTTCAGGACTTGGCCAGCTTGCTGCATATCTCAAAGCCTGTAGATAGGCACTTCTCCTATAACACTGAAAGCTTCAGCATTCCCATTATATGCCATTCCCTTGCATACCTGAGGTAATGGCTGATGGGCCTATTTGGTGCAGAACAGCTTGCAGGAGAGAGCAGGTGCGGCAATGTTCTTGCCCTCAGGTATGAACAGACTCTGCTGTCTCCCGAGTGAACAGAAATTGAAAGGGTTGATCAGATTTGGAAGATTTTGAGATACTTTATGGGCCAGTAGGCAAAAGCAGGCCACTATCTGTACTTGAGCTTTCCTGCTTTATCCCACTGCCCTATAACCCATCCTGGAATAAAAGTGACAATGCAGGAACAGTCAGTCGCAAACAACTACTCACAGATTAGACTTCCATCAGAGAAGTCAAGAAGAATTTGTCTGATATTTGGAGTAGGAAGCTCTGTGCCATCTGCAAATGAGATCCTGTATCCAGTTTCAGGTCAAGTTTCTCAAGCTGGCCCTGAGATACTGAGGTCACCAGAACTAGCTTTTTAAAATGTGAACATTAATCCCAAATGCTTCACATTGAGATCAGAGTATGCACAATTGAGATTCAATGGAAGAGACATAAATATTAAGAGATTAGGAGATGACTTAGTGGATTTGTCTGCTGTTACTCAGAGTGCATCACTTAAGTGGACCTAAAGTTTCAGCTTACTTATGGAATTTGCATCGTGATGTGAATGAAGAGGTCACAGAAACTGTTTGTCAGACTTTTCAATGAGCACATCCCTTGGAAGCACATGCTCAGGAATTGATTCATTGACTCACTGGATTAAATCATGTTTTAAGCATTAAACTGGCAGCTGCTAAGCAATTAAAGGATATGCCTAAGTGCTGATATAAAGAATATAGTCAACATTTTTTAAAAAGTGTACCATTACAGCATACTTTGTGACAGGTTTCAGTCTCTTACACATCATGAATTACTAGCAACTTTGACAGCATAGCAGGGCTTTGATCAAGTCAGTCCAGGGCTTCAATGTTTCCCCAAAATAGCAGACAGGAATTCCTGGAGAAAAATTGGGCCTCCCTGCTTTGGGCCAAAGTCAGGAGGAGTGTAGTTGCCATTCCCACATAATTTTCAACAATTTTCTATTTGTAAATAGAACTTTTCTTTTTTTTTTTTTTTTAATTCCAAGGAGTCAGTACCACAAAGAGAGAATAAGTTGTTTACAGAGATACCTTTTGTGCAGGCTGATTGGGAGCCAGACACCAGCTGCCAAATTGAGTGCAAAGACTCCCACTGAGCCTGATGTCCTGCACTGGCGCACAACTACAAGCCCTAGCACTGTGTGGGGCGATGACAGCTTTGCTATCAGGCACCCACCAGAGACACTGCTGCAGCTTTTTTGTTATCAGAGACTCTGGTTGTGGGGATGAACTTCCCCAGCTCAACACATCCTGACAGCATCTTGACAAGATACTGGGTCTGTCTGCATGTTAGGTTCAAAATATGTTTTTTCTACTAATTCTCACCATTTTTGTCAGTAATTGTGCCTCTTCCCTTCTCTCCCCTGGTATTTCTTTGGTGAAATAAATGGTTCTGTAGCTGTCTGTTTGAAGAAAACACCCTCCCTGCTTCTGAAGACAAGCAGACAGTACTTTTGGTATAAGTTTCCGGTGTTAAACCTTAGTTTGAAGAAGCTTATGATTCACATATTCATAGTATAAATGCTATCTACCCACTGTTCACCACCTCTCGCTGTTATACAATCTCTCAAATCTGATAAACACTTCTAGGGCTTTGTCATATTCTCTTTGTTCAGGTACAAGAAGAGTCTTCTGCAGGATAACACATAATTGATATAGTTTGACTTTCATTGTACTGCAGGTTTAAGTCCCCGTGGATTTAAATCCTAGTTTATAAGAGGAGAGAAGTCTGCCATTTGGGAAAAAAGGGCTCAGTTCAGTACAAACTGCTCTCTAGTGACACTGAGAGGAAAATAAAGAAAACTATTTTAGTGAAAAACTAAAACTGGGAATTAGGAAAAAGGTTCATCATCAAGACTTTGAGGTAAATAATAGAAAAATCTCACCTCTAGGCCAGCTACACAGATTGTTGCAGGAGAAAACCTTTTAATGGCAGAAAGGCAGAAAGCTGTCAGAAAGGGAAATTATCCTGTTAGTAGATCCCTTCTGCCAAGTGAGGACTCTGCACTGGAGATAATCCTTTAGGAAGTCCTATAGGAAATTTCTCCCTGTGGATAGGAAGAGGCAAGTTAAAATGAAAGATACTTTGGTTGCCAAGTGTTTAGATAACTGGGTTTGTGATGCCAGCTGGACACAACAGTGGGAGATCTTGTAGATCTCTACACAAACTTTTAGGGAGTATCTGCAGGGTGGTCTCCCTTTTCCTATGGCAGTCTTTGCTCCCAGTGCCCCGTGGCAGCATAGAAAGACTGAAAATCAGTCTCAGGTTTGGATTTAAGAAATGAGGAAAAGAAATCATGCAGATTTCACACCAGTGAAAAGCTTTTGAAAATGTGGGTTCTACATTAGAAATTCTAGAAATGAAAAGTGGCATTCAAATTGAAAAAAGCTGTATGGGAGATTGTAATAAAGTGATAAAGCCAAGAGCTATAGCGTCTGAAAGGCATGTCCTCTGGCATGAACAGAACAAAAAATAAGAGCTTCAGATGAGTGCAGTGTAGAGACTGATAACCCAGGAAAGAAACAGTGAAGAATAGTCTGGAAGAAAAAAATTTCTATTTAAACAAGCTGCATGAGCATGTGACTATGCACACACACACAAAAGGCAGGCGCACACACACACACACACACACACACACACAGAGGTAACTGTATCAAAGGGTGTGTGCTTCCATTGAAATATGAGAAGTCTAAAAGCTGAAATAGGGAACAAGTATGTTTGATTTTAAATTTGAAAGTTACCATGGTAGACACATCTGAACCAGAAAGGAAAACCATAATAATTGCAATATTGTAATAACTAGGAAAAAAATATTACCAAAAAAAAATATTACCAAAAAAAAAAAAAAAAAAAGAGTGGCTGCCCAACTCTGATAGTGCTACTGTATGTTAAAGAAGACATGCAGTCTAATCAGATAAATACTTTAAGTGGTTTACTCAAAACACAAAGTCACCACTCATAAAAACTCCAGCTCTCAATAGCAAAAATGCAGTGTTAAGACTATGCTATAGCCCAGGATGGATGGATAGAATGACTACAGTGATGCAGAAAACCCAATAAGAATGAGATGTGCAAGTTGCTTTATATATATTTAGTACCTGCAGTATGATTGCAAGGCAATGCCTGGAATACATTTGTAGACTGCACCATATAGGAGCTATTCACAGAAAAGGCAGGTGGAGCAGCATCTCTCCACTGAATCTGGAGCTGAGCTCAGGCCTTGGTTTAAAATCTTACTGTCAAAGCCACAGTATTCAAATAAAAAAAAACCCAAAACAACCAAAATCAACAAACAACAATATAAATATGTATTTGAAAGGAAACAGACGAAAGGGTGGAGTGTTCACAGGTGACATAAGAATTGCCTGAAAATACTGCAGATTTGAAAAAATGCATGATTCATCTCAACAGCATCTTTAGGAAGACCAACAAAAAACCCACCATCAAACTGCTGTGGTTCAAGATTGAAGTAAGGCCATCCTTACCAAATTAGCATTGGAGTTAAGGCAATCTGGTTCATGTACTTGGGTTTTCAGAAGGCTTTCAGGAAGATCCAACACTAAAGACTTTTCAAAGGTAAGAAGGATTAAAGAACACACTTGCTCATGGATTAATAACTCATTTAAAAATAGGTAAAAATGAAGACATGGATACAGAGATATTCAAAGACTTTTGAATCTTTGTGGGAGCTATTAAATCTCTTGCTGGAAGTGAGAAAGTATCAGATAAGTATTTTGAGGAAGGTCATAGCTGTACTTTCATGTAATAGCATTTCCTTCTAGAGTGACATGTGATAAATAAATATCTCTCAGTTACATAAAAGCAGTAGTACATAAGGACCTCACAGGATTTCATTCAAATTCTTCTTTTCCAGTTTTGGTCCTATTCAAGTCTTTCAGTGAAAGTGATTCTGCACTGTGAAGACCAGTATTTATTTTATTTATCTTTTTTTTAATGTATTTGGCTAAAAAAGAAACTTTCCATAGAATCCATAGACTCATTTAGGTTGCAAAAGACCTTTAAGATCATGAAGTCCAATCATAAAACTAACACTGCAGAGTACAGCACCTGGTGCTGAGGTCTCACTGAACATATCCTGATGCCACAGGGCCCACTGCATGCATGGACAAGCACTCATGCATGGACCTAGGCTGTTCTCCAGCTGCAGGAGGAGTGGCAGGAAGCCACTGATTTAGATATTTGAGACCCATTGGGCTCAGTGGTGCGATGCAGAAATACTGTTTGGGTCTCTTCCACAATTTGCAACAGGGGTTTCAAACTCTGCTTTGGGTCCAGAAAAGATGAGGGCAGGGACCAAATTTATCTCCACAGTGCTGAGAAGAATGCAGTGGGAGGCAGAAAAGCTGAAGCTTCATTGACTTCCTCAGTGTGAGCTACAATGAATGCATACCAGTCATCTGCCAATGAAAATGTTAAGAATTATTTAAAAAATCCCAGATACATGTTTTGTTATTAAAATAAACCCATGAAAAAATAAAGTAGGTTGTGATGAGAACTTTTAAAATGTGTTCTCTTATTTTGTGCAGCCTACATCACAGAGCTAAAAATTATACTTACGTTTCAGTGTTGCCGTGGTTACTGATACTATTCTTCTGAGTCTTCAGAGGAAATGAATTGATCATGTTAAGAAGGAGGCTGTATACAGGAGGTGACCTTGGACCTTCACAATGGTTTAATTTATATTGGTCTAATTTCAAACTTCCATGGCCTAAGCTACTCGTAGCTGAAGTAGCTGTAGTTTAATTTTTCTGGTTTTGTACAGACAAGTTAAAACTCTAACACTAAAGGTTAAAAGTCTTGGCCTGAAATCACAGAAGACAGAATTTGTTGTTCATTTACTATTGCTTCCCAAAGCACTCCATGAGGTAAACACTTTGTTGAATGTCCGGATAGACTTTCCCATTTAATTTGATGAGTTCTATGTATTTAAGAATAGAAAGATATGTTTTCCTTTTGTAATAAGGATGATCTGGCAACCAAAAAATTTGTTCTTTGAAGCCTTTTCTATCCCCTTTCTCCCAAACCAACACTGACTCCATATGCTATTTGCTGTGAATCACAGCACCATGGGATAGGTCAGGTTGGGAGGGATCTTGGGAGGTCTATGCTCCAATCTCCTGCTCACAGCAGGTTGGCTCTGAGGTCAGACCTGGCTGCTCAGGGCTTCATCCAGCTTAGGCTTGAAAACCTCTTAGGATGAAGTGTTGGTTCTTTCCTCAAAACATCTGTGACTTCCACATACGGGAGAGACAAAGGCAGAAGAAAAACCAAGTCACAGGAGGGGATTAGGACGATACCATTAGGCTGGTGACAGAGCCAGGAGCAAAGGCCTGATCTCCAGTACTCAGGTTAAGTCAACAAAAGTCAACAAACTATTCCACAGACACAGATGTTACGTAGTTCCCAATTTCTCCAGAAGCAGCACAGCTATGCAGCCCTTCACTAGGCAGGCCTCTCCGTGGGGCATGCAGTCATGTGACGGTTAAGACAATCTCAGAGCTTTGGTGCCAAAACCCCTCAGGATCATTTAGTTTGTGGCTGTGCTGTGAGAAGCTGAGTACATTAAAGCAGACATGGTTCTGTATTAATCTTCCTACCTGGTTGTGCTGGATGAGGTGGCTTATGGCTGTTAATGTGTGATGATGAAGTGATGCCCCAGGGGAGGAAAGATAAGAGCTGCTGCTGCTTGACGATAAAGCCTTTCAGCAATGAACTGCAAGTGGTTTGAGTACATGGATTATTTAAAATCAGGAGACATGCAGAACTGGCCTGGTTCTCAGTATGCTTGTGCTGTAAACACATTACACTGATGACACTCCTCTTAAGCTAACGCATTAGCTGTGTTCAGAGCCTACTCATGGCAGCTCAGAGCTAACGCACATCTTGTTCTGCAGTCTTACTTGCTAATGAGACCATTTGTTTCTTGGCTGGAGAAGGTGAAAGCATATGCAGTGATTTACGACTAACACAATATTGTAGGGACAGCTTAACTTTGTCTAAACCTAGTTTAGCTTAAATCAATTGGGTAGTTGTTTGACTTCACACACACAGTGCTTGTATTGTTTTCATTAGCTGTGTTTGGAAATCACTCTAGCTAAATCAGAGCATCCCCTGGTGTGATATAATGAGGTCTCTCCTCAGATGAGTTGCATTGCTATAAAGAAGCTATACAGGAATGGTCAATGCAGCACAAAACTGTCTGTAAATAAGCCTTAAGGCACAACAGCTTTAGATGGCCTGCTCAGGCATTTGCACTAGTTTAATTAATTTGGTTTGTTAATTGAATTCCACTAAATTACAGAAAGTTTTGATTTTAGACAAAGCCTCAGGCCCTGATCTTCCGTTTGGACCTGGCAGTAGCACTGGCTGAACTGCTTTTGGTGAACGCTTCATTTGCAATAGCGCAGTGTTGGTCATCACCAGACTATTAGGGAGTATGACCCAATTTGCAAAATGGTTTCCCTGAAAAGCAGATGATGATGAGGTGGTCTCCTATTTATGGTCTCTGAGCTCACTGCTATGGCAGAACTTGGGGTAAAATCCAAGTTCACTTTCAATTTTCTTTCCAAGTGGATGTGAACTGATAGCTCCTTGACTAAGCAAAAAGGTTTTCTTCCTCCTCTACCTTGAGAGCCACGTGCCCTGTAATGCCATTACTTGTAGAGCTGCTTTGCACAGCATCTTGGAATATCCTGGTTTGGCTGCTCCAAGGCCAAGGAAAATTAGAGGGAAAGAATGGGAAAGCAAGAGGAACACATTGGCTGAAGTCAGAAAGAGCCTTGTCAGTGCCTCATCTGGGAACTGTGTTAGTTAGGTTGCTGTGCCTTCTCTGAGCAAAAGCTCTGGGCTGTGCTGGCTCCTCCTCAGACATGGGGTGACACTTTAATCTGGACTGGAAAATACTTAAAAGAGGTTTTCTCTTGAAAGTACTGTGAAGATTTGATATGGAGATTGAACCCCACGATCTAACTCATTGGGTCATTGTGTTTCCACCTCTGTTTTCTTGTGGCATGTTAAAAATAAACAATCAAACGAAAAAGCAACCAAATACCTAGGAGTTTAGGATAAGACAGTAAGTCACTGTAACTGGGATGGGCATGCGGTATAGAGCATAATAGTTATTTCTGGGAATTGCATACTTTTAAAATGCAAGAAAGTACCTTCACTCCATGTAAAAGCATACAAATATAATGTAACTTGATTAAGCTTTCTGTGAACAATACATATTTCCTTAGAGTGCAAAATAAGAGCAAAAAGAGATGATCCAATGAGTAAACTGCAGCATTTCCTTGGAAATGACTCCCTAATTCCTGCTCTGGGAGATTTCACTGGCAGCAATGATAGTGCATCTTCCGAGGGTCTAGAAATTACCTGTGCCTCGTGGAAGTACCAATTTGGGTTACTAACCCTTTCATTTTCCTCCTCAGGTGTGCTGTCTGGCTATGTGAGGCCTTCCTAGGGCAGCACATCTCTTGGTATGCCTCGTGGTGCTGGCACAGCCACTTGCCATGGAAAAAGAAATGGGATACATCCCGGGAAACACAGTCCCTCCAAACAGCCTGGTTCAGAGAGAATGGAGCAGAGGGCCTTAATTTGGGCAGGGTTGTGTTTTGTCTTACCATGCCTGTTTGGTGCGAAGTGGGAAATACCTGACATGAAGTGGCTGATAAGAATGTTTCATGTGCTTGCAGCTCTGAGATGCTGTCAGGATGATGTGAAACCCTTTACTCACACTGGAGCAAAACCCTATATGAGGGGGGAGAGCCCTTCATTTCACTTATCAAGGGAGAGATGGAATAAGATGCCAGGAGGTACGTAGCAAATGGACAAGTTGGTTATTTCCTGGAGCTGCAGGTACTGGCTTCCCCTGGGTCAAGGGCTGGACTGTACAAAGGGCTGAGCTCTGCACTCTCTAAGGGATTTTTGGTCTGCCAGCTTTGGGACTGATTGTGCTGGACTGATTCTTGGGTGAGGAAATACATCAGCACTTTCTTGGAAATTTTGCTCATCTGGTTGGGTTTTTTGTGTGATTTTCCTCTCTGCAAGGATGCATGCACCTGGCTGCATCCGTACGCTGTTGCATGGGACTGGTGTTGCTGCTGGGGCACCCCTGGGCCTGCAATGACATTTCTGCAGTGGTCCCTGTGACTGGAGAGGTCTCATAGGTGGGTGGCCAGCTAGGGATCTCCAGGCAGAGGGCTGGCAAGGTGGATCCACGGGCGGATCTGGGCGCTGCTCCCGCAGCACAGCGGCGGCTCCCCTGCGCACGTGCAGGGCATTTTCCAGGAAAAAAAAAACCCAGAGCTGGAGACTAACAAGGAGTTTTAGGCCTTTAGGAAGGCACCGTCTAGCGGGCTGTGTGAGTACTGCTGACAGCCGGAGGAGCTCCTGTCCCGGTGTATCCTTTCATATAGGCTGCCTTTTTTTTTTTCTTTTTTTTTCTTTTTTTTTTCCGGTCCTTTTTTTTTTTTTCCCCCTTGTTGCTCTCTAGTGCTACTCCCTACTCACCTCAGCCTCAGCCAGTGTTTTTCTCAGGTTTTTAAGCTCTCTTTATTCCCCAGAAAGCATGGAGAAGAGAGAAGATGGAGAGGGAGAAAGGGAGGGAACGGGAAAGGAGATGAAATTGTTGAGATGTGCCAATGCAGATGCTGCAGATGGAGGGGAGGGAGAGTGCTGAAGTCCATAGACCTATGCAGTGCTTCTGTGCCTGCAGAGACATCAGGCAAGATGTGGAATAGTAATTTCAGGGTCAGAGGACAGAAGAGACAGGAATTATTCACTGAAAAATCAGACTTGGAAAGCCCTGAGCCACCTAATGCTATTTTCAAGTTGTCTCTGCTTTGAGCAGACACTAGACTACATGACTAGCAGAGATGCACTGCAGTCTAAATTATTTTGTGATTCTAGTTTTGCTCTATGTCTGCATTTTAAAACAACAAAATTCTCCCTTGATGATGTATGGTTTCTGGGAATCATATTACTGGCATTAGCATCAAAAACTGACCAGCTGCTTCTCTGAAGTACTGACACATCTGTCTGCAGCATGGGCACATTTCAATTGTTACATCTCCCTTCCTTAGAATTACAGGACATTTTCTGACAGCTTTGGAAAAGGAAGACTACACTGCAGGGTCCAGCTGTCAAATTATGGTTTTGAACACTGACTGCATTCCTGAAACCATATTTTAAGAAGCAGAAAAACATATTTGCTGATCATAAAATGACCCCATCTAGGGTAGAAATGAAACAGTTTAAATTAAATTGATATTTCCTGGCTCTGCAGAGTTCACAGCAGTAGTGCTATTCCATATAAGCAAGATTTCTAGAAAGACAGCAAATGCATGTTGCAGGGACATTTAAAGTGAGTAACAGTGGAATTTCTGAAGAAAAGACGCAAGGTCGGTTAATGCTTCTGTTAACACAAGCAGTAGGTAGAGGAAAGTCTTAGTTAATTTTTGAGATCAGTTGGACTTGAGAGCACGAAGTGCTCCCTACTGGAGAAGTAATACTGCCAGTGATTTTGCCCCCTCGCAGGAGTTCAGGGTTACAAATAGTTCTTTGAGAGTGCAGTGACTGAACAGTGATCAGTGCAAGCAAATGAGAGCGAATTGCAACAGAACTGGGCCATGTTGTGCAGAGCAGGGTGCCCTACTCAGTCCCACTCTCCTCCCCTGTGCCCACAGAGGGGCTGGGATTTACCTCTTCCCTCACATTTCACAGAATGATTTGGAATAGCTGCATATGCTTAAGTTTATAGAGGTATGAGAAACAGAAACGGTTGTGATTATTCTGCATAACAAAGATACATGAGGCAGGGAGAGGGAAAAGAAACCCAGAGAGAAAGACCACATCTGTAGCTGTCTGCAGCCTTACACAGCCATGGCACTCCCTATTCACTGAAAGCACATATGCCCTTCAGTAGTTTCCACATTATTAATGCTGAGGAAGAAAAAGGTGAGCTCTGCAGAGATCTATGAGATGTCAGGCATGGCAGATGTCTGGTTCTGAAGCCTACACTTTTTTCTTTTAAGAAAGAAATCCCCTCAGAAGCAATATAAAGAAAAGGATTTGTTTTACCCTGTGCCTTCTAATATAACCATGAGGCAGAGAAATTTTATGTATTTATGCTCTTATTCTACAGGCACTTGCTGAATATTTATTATAGTAACATCTCTCATGCCTTACTGTCTTCATAAACAGCTCAATACCAGTGATTTGAGCATTCATTGCTTTAAACTGAAGCCAGTAGTTGCTGAAAGAAAGTGCTTATTCCACACGAGTTCCCCACATCTTCTGCAGAAAAGATGATTAAGGGAAAACTGTAACTCTAGAATATGATAATGATGACCTGCCTTTGGGAATGAGCCGCAATTAATTACCTGCCTTGGAGTGATTTGAGTCTTGATGACAGGTTTCAGGCAAGCCAGCTCCCAGGTGCAGATCTCCTTTACCTTGTAAGAGGGGAAGCACCCGTGTAGTTAAGTCAACATTTCACAGCTGTGGGTCCTGGATCTCTGATGGTCTGTGTGGTGTCAGCAAGTGCTCTGTGAGTTAAGAACCAGAACTTACAATGTTTGCTTGTAGGCAAGGAATGAAACCAAATGAGTGGTGGCGAGTCACAACAATCCCATACAGCGCTAAAGGCTGCAGGAAGAGTGGCTGGAATGCTGCCAAGAGGAAATGGACCTGGGGGTGCTGGTCGACAGCTGCTGAACATCAACCAGCAGTGTGCCCAGGTGGCCAAGAAGGCCCATGACATCCTGACCTGTATCAGCAATAGTGTGGCCAGCAGGACCAGGACAATGACCGCCCTCCTGTACTCAGCACTGGTGAGGCCACTCCTTGAATCCCTTGTTCAGTTTTGGGCCCCTCACTACAAGAAAGATGTTGAGGTGCTGGAGTGTGTCCAAAGAAGGGCAACAGAGCTGGGGAAGGGTTTAGAGATTTAGTCATATGGGGAGCAGCTGAGGGAGCTGGGGTTGTGTAACCTGGAGGAAAAGAGGCCCAGGGGGCACCTTATCACTCTCTGCAACTACCTGAAAGGAGGTTGTAGGCAGGTGGGGGTCAGCCTCTTCTCCCGGGCAACTAGTGATAGGAACAAGAGGAA
The DNA here is from genome assembly GCF_025592945.1 of Manacus candei. Lineage (NCBI taxonomy): Eukaryota > Metazoa > Chordata > Aves > Passeriformes > Pipridae > Manacus > Manacus candei. The sequence continues at coordinate 37,619,016 of NW_026138062.1, forward strand.
ATGGCCTCACATTGTGCCAAGGGAGGTTCAGGCTGGATATTAGGAAAAATTTCTTCATTCAAAGAGTGGTTAAGCATTGGAACAGGCTTCCCAGTGAAGTGGTTGTGTCTCCACTGCTGGAAATGTTCAAAAAGCTAGTGGATGTGGCACTTCGTGATATGGTTTGGTGGGCATGGTGGTATTTGGTCAAAGGTTAGCCTTGATCATCCTGGCGGTCTTTTCCAACCTTAATGATTCTGTGATTCCATAAACATTAGTAAATAAACAGTCAAAGCAGAAGATTTATTTTTCTAAATTTTTTACTGAAAGTGAGAACTACACAAGAAGGTCCATTATTTCTTTCCCAAAAGTGGCAGTTGGCCTTGGTGGAAAAAATAACTTCATGCTCACTCCTTTTCTTGGGCATTACAGTTTTGTGAACAAGCTTCGTTAAGTCATTCTCAGTCAGATCTGCAGGATGGGGGATGCCAGTGAAGACACCCAGACCAGGGAGCATGTGCTTAGAGCTGAAACCTAGCTGAATACTTGCCCTGAGTTCCTGCTGATTGCTGGGGAGGCAGCGCCTGAATTTTGGAGCTGAGCACACCCTGCTCTGGTTCCTGCTGGCAGTTCTCTCAGGATGCTCATCCTGATTATTCCATCAGAGCTGTGACCTGCATTAGTATGGGATCTACAGTGAAAAAAATTCATCATCTATCTTGGCCAAATTTCTGTATTTTCAGAATGCATTTGGCTTTTGGCGGGGGGGGGGGGTTGGGTCATTTTACTGGTTTTGCTTGTGTTTTCTTTTCAACACAGGATGGGGAGAGGAGGTGTAGGAGATGAGGTCAATGAATCCACACCAAGACTATGACTGGTTTTGACTGTCTATTCAGACAGACTATTCACTGTTTCTTGGCTTTATTTTCTCAAGAAGTGAGGTTTATGAGATTGACATTGCGGTCTCCCTCTATTCTTCTCCCACTGGTTTCAACCACACTGGACAGGAAAGTAGATATATCAAATAATCAAATAATCTGAAATGTCAGAATATTTATTGTGGAAATAGCTGGAGAAGCTTGGTTTCTCATGGAGGGAAAAAACAAGGAGGTCCTGTCTAATCAGACACCAAAGAACCCAGCTTGGGTGGCTGGGATTGAGAGGGAAATACTGGATGCTGGGACATGCTGGTTCTGCTGCTCACACAGCAGTGAGAGTCAGTGTGAGTCAATTCAGCAGTGGGGAAACACAACCCAGACAATCTCCAGTCACTTGCCAGTGGGGCACTGTTCTGAGCACCAAGTTCTGGTCTCTGCTGCCATTTGTGGATGGGTGCTTTGGGCAGTAGGCGTTTAGAGGAAGGTCTGGCCCCACTGCTTGAACAGAGATGGTCAATGACTGGACCAACAATGCTGTCAGCATCTAGTGGAAGAGACTGCTGGACCCTCACAAGGTGGCTGGATGGTGCAGACTTGATCCAGACACCTCCCTGTGAATGTGGTCCATGGTGGTGACATGGCACAAATGTTGGCTGTACTCATTTATTTTAGAAGGGGGATGGAGGCAACAGGGGGCAAAGTGTCTTTCCGTGCTCCAGAGGGGATCATTGTCCAGTGAGACTCAGAATGTGCCACTGCAGAAAGGGAAATAGTGCACCAAGCTGTTAATCCTATCACCCTGTACAGAAAAAGTGGATAGGGTTTAAACATGATGCTCACCTTCTTTTTCCCCAAGACGGGTGCAGAACTGAGACAGATGGGTGCAGTCTGTATTGACAGGGGCCCTTGCTTTCTAAGAAGGAGTTTTGTTCATCTATCCATCTGCTTTGTATCCATGCAACAGTGAAATGGAGCAGCTTTTGCATATTTATACCCTTGTTCAGCCTGCGGCATTATGAGAGCCAAATGACACGATCACAGGGACATTTGCCCACTTAGAAACACTCCAGCAACCGTAGCAGAATAAATACGAACTCAATGTTATAATTTAATTTTTGTTAATCAATAGTAGAGCTTGGCAAATTCTGCTAAGAGTTATTCATTGGTGCTAGCTCAAACAAAAATTGTTCTTTTGCTTTGGTATTCACTCCCCTTTTTAGTGGCCATTTAGAATGTGAATACAAATTATTTGTGCTCAGCTGGATATAAGTGGTGCAGAGAGGCCGTTCCCCATAAGGGAGGGTAGCCTTGTGGTCTAAGTGCCATGACCCAGGAGTAGGGGACAGCTACCTACTGCTGTTGCAAACTTTCTTTGTAACCTTTAGCAAGTAATTTCAGGGAAGCATTTTGGAGCACGTATTGGATCAGGCACTTGACCATCAGAATATGGATGCTAGATCTTTTGAGAACTTTTGCCCTACATGTATCCAAGCAGCTTCAATTCCCTATTTGCAAAATTTGGATAATCACATTTCCTTGTCGTCTGTAATTTGTCTTGTCTCCTTACACCATAGACTGTTGCAGGCAGGGGCTGTCCCTACCTGTGTGCTACCAGGGCTCACAGAGCAACTCTGAGATCTCTGGAGCCACTGTTACAGAAATAAATGAGCAGAATGAAAAACCTTTCCAAGGTTCCTGAATTGGCCATCTTCAAATTCCTTTGTTTTCCTTCTAGCCACATGTCATTCGGGGCAGGGAGCATGGGAGCATGCGGGGGCCAAATCTGTGTGAACCCCCTTGGCTCCTCCTGGGCTGCAGCATCTCTGGCATTACCTCCAGGCTATGCATTCACAATGGGTATAAGGTCTGAGAAGTCTAGAAAGATTGAAGCACCTGGCACAGAAGTTTTTTTGCCCCACTTTGATACAAGAAGTGATTCAAACACCATATTGAAGAAGAAAGTACAAGACCAGGCCTAAGACAGGACAGCCTTTGACAGGGTGAGAGCAGCTGTGAGCAGCTTACTGACAGTGCAGTGACAAGTAGGGATAATATCAGGGCTTTTGAAAGCCTCCCATGAAAAGACAAATTAAAATTACTTCTGTGGATAGTTCCCAGACACACAAAAGTATGAATCTGCTAACATATTGGCCACTATTGTGTAAATGAACACCATGGCTCACTGGATAGTGTCCTTTCTTCATGTTACAGCAGGATGTGTATAACACACCTTTGTATATGCCCAAATATGTACCCATATACATGCTTAAAGAGATTATGCTGGATAGAGGCAAAGCAAACACCATGTGTAGAGGCAGAAATGGCACATTTTTTGGAAACTTCTCCAAAAAAATTCCAGAATTATCTCCTAATTCAAACAATATATGTAACTCCTCCTTTTCTGTGTAGGTTCAAAGACCAGTGCAAGTCAAGGCCGAATCGCGGTGTAAGGGTTTCCCCCAGCAATGCACTCTCAGACCAGTTCTAGAGTGCTGTGAAGGGCAGGGGAGCCAGGTTTCAATGAGAATGACCTCAGCCTGTTTGTCACTTCTGCTGGCTGCTGTTACTAGCCCCCTGGCTCACCCTGTTTGGGCAGCACTTGGCGCATGCAAAGACAGACTGTGAGCAGGACATACACAACTCTGCACCATTTCATGTTGGGGTAGCCCCAAACCTTGTAGCTGGTAGTGATGCCATGTCAACACCCTGCCTCTGCCCACCGTGTCACCTTTGTAATGGGTTTGTGTGGCAAGGTTTTGCAGTGGGGAGCCTACAGGGTTGGCTTCTGTGAGAAGCTGCCAGAAGCTTCCCTCATATCAAACAGAGCCGATGTGAGACATACCCAAGGGTGAGCCCATCAGCAGTAGTAGTAGTGCCTCTGGGATAATGTATCTAAGAAGGGAGGAAAAAACTGTGCAACTGCAGCTGAAGAGACGAGTGAGAAAATATGAGAGAAACATCCCTGCAGATACCAAGGTCTATGAAGAAGAAGGGGGAGGAGGTGCTCCAGGTGCCAGAGCAGACATTCGCCTGCAGCCTGTGATGCAGACCATGTTGAGTCAGCTGTGCCTCTGAAGTCCTTGGAGGTCCATGGTGGAGCAGATATTTACCTGCAGCCTACAGAGGATCCCACGTTGGAGCAGATGGATGCCTGAAGGATGCTGTGACTCCATGGGAAATCCACACTTGAGCAGGCTGCTGGCAGCACCTGTGGTCCTGTGGATAGAGGAGCCCATGCTGGAGCAGGTTTGCTTGATATCCATCAGTTCCATTTTTTCCACTCATAAAAAAGCCTTAGTGGCAGTGTTGGTGCAGTACTGTGCTCCTTCTGACATGCCTCTTCCAGCCCCAGTGTCCCCAGAGCTGGAAGCTTTGTAGTTCTCTGAACTCTAAACCTAATGCTAACTGTAACCTTAGTGGCATCTTGGATTTTGGAGGTGAGGTTCCCAGCATCATGACTGGCCCAGATTAGAAAGGTGTGGAGACAGCGATGTTGGTGCAGTGACATGTTCCATTTGAAATGCCTTTTCCAGCCCCAGTGAATGCATTTTCCCAAAGCTTGAACTAAGATTGGTGAGATTGATGACATATCTTCTTTGGGACTATTCAATTTGTTGTGATCAGCACTTCAATTGTTGGTTGCCCCAATAAAGTATGGATGGGTCTGGGTAGGAGTAGCTGGAGGATTTGAGCTGGTGGGCATCCCTACAGGCAGAATCAGGTATTTTTTTTGGGTCAGGCTTTACAGCTTGTTCCTTTTCCAGCTCTTGTGGTTTACTTAATTCAAGTTGTTCTTAAAAGGCAATAAAGGCTGCTTCTCTACCAGCATTTATGTTTTTTCCTTCAGTCCTCCGCTCCATGATCTGCTGGAATTCCCTCTTCTATCTTCATCTCCAATACTCTAGCAAAATTTCTGGCCTTTGCCTCACTGGTTTTCTCCATTAACCTTCTTTTCTATGGAGCAAACCATTAGTGGCATTGCTACTGCTTGGACTGTTTCACAGAGCCTTTTCTTTCTCTTTACATTTTCTATCTATCTATCTATCTATGTTTGGTAAAATTTTTCTGCCTGAATGACTTTTCTCTCAAGCTAGAGCTGAGTCAAACACTGTTGATTTACAGGTTCAGTAATTGCCCTAGCAGTTGGTACCAATCCATCCATCCTTGCAGGTTTAATTTTGAATCTCAGCATTAGGTTGCTGTATTGGTCCCTTCTGTATGAAATCTGCATTCAGTATTGTATTCAGTACCTGCTTTCTTGATTAAAAAAACCCCCCTCTGGTCCTTCCTCAGCTTTTTCTTCTTCCAAACTGAACAAGTACACCATGATTAGGGAGAGCAGCAGTTCCTCTGCAGTTCTCTGTAGCAGACCCTGGTGTTCTCCCACAGCTTCTTCCCCCAGTGCTGCTGACACTGGGATGAGATTTGACAGCACTGTGGTGGGGTTATGATCACTCACAGCTGTTTCTGGGGCTCCTGCGAGTCCCACCACCCCTGTACAGCAGTATCCACACAGGGTACTCACAGCCATCACACAGCTCTGGCTTGCTCCAGGCCCTGACTCAGATCTGGGTCAAACTGCTGCTGCATCTCTTCATCAGTGGCTCTGTGCCAGCGGTGACTGCGGACATGCGGAGGGCAGGGGTACAGCCCTTTGCCAAGGAGAGATCAGAGAGGAAGGAAGAACTTGGTGGCTGCATATGAACCAGCCTGGGATCAGACCACCTAACTCCCTCCCCTGCCCAGGGATCAATATCCCCCTGGAATCCATCTTGGAGAACTGCAGCCACAGCCTACGCAGCTCTTCCAAAGACTTAGTCATCCTCTGGCAAACCAAAGCTTCAGCTCCATGCTGCTGAGTCTCTCTTGCTATTGTCCTCAGAGCTGTTGCCAAACTGGATCCAGATCTCAAGTTTCTGCTGTATATTAGCTCTTGTAAGCCATCTATCGCATCCTGCCTGGGCTTGCTCCCCCATTGGTGGGGATGAGGACCTCTGCTGCAGAGGTATGTGTGTTTCTGCTTCAATTCCTTCAGCAATTCAATCTCTTAAAAATCTATCTTTCCCTTTTCTAGACGATTTTCTGTCCAAGCTTTCCCTTTACCGCTTTTAGTAGTCAATTTAGCTGCAACTTTCTTTCCACAAAGCCCACTGCCAACAACCTTAATAAGTCCTGACTTTAGTGCTCTCCTGGCAAACTGTAAATACTTTTTCTGCTTCCCCTGGAGCACTTTCACCCATACAGTTCACCAGCTGCTGTGGTTAGGCTCCTACTGCATGACTCGGATACTAAACTTCGCTGTGGATGGAGAGTCTGTCTTTCCCCCTGTGATCAGCCTTGTTTGTATCTGGTTTGTGGTGCTTAGTACAGAAGTCCCAGTGAGATCTGAGCCTCGCCCTGGTGTCACTCTGTTTGGGCACCCTTCAGCATTTGCAAGGAGGTGCTCCAGGTGGGACACACGCAACTCTGAAGCACAAAGATTCTATTTACTAGCGAACGCAGACAGGATAGCTGGGGCTAAACGAGCTACCCATTTGAGCACAGGGAGCTTCTAACTCCCATACAGCATCCAATACCTTTGCTGCTGCACAGGCACCACTTCAGGGGGAAAGTTGATCTCTGCAGACCCAGGGCACATCCTTGATGGAGCTGAGTTTCCTTATTTTACCACCCTGCTTGCTTCTTGAGTGTTTTATACCTTTCCATAATGGGACTTTTCTCTCAAAGCCTTGAGCTGGTAGTGATGTCACCTCAACAACCCTATGTGCCTGTAGCGTCACCTTTGTGGCCTTTCTTGGCTCTGTTCTGCAGATGTCCCAAGGTTTCCTGATAACTATAGCACCCACTGCAGCCTAAGCCACAGCCATGAGGGTTGTACCAGAGCTGGGCTCTGGGGCTTTGGGTGTAGACGGTCAGCCTCGAGTTAAGAAGATGATGACTGGGTTTGTAGACAGAGGTTTATATTCCTAGCTGCTGCTGGAGATGGTGCAGCAGCTGCAAGGAAGGGAACTCTGGTGACCACTATGATTAGCTCATGCAAACAAATGGGTGCTGCTGGTATCAGGTCTCCAGGACCACATCATCTCCATCCTGACTTCAGCAACAAGACTTTTGGGATAGGTGCTGTGTTCACCATGCAACCTGTCACACACTGAGCAGAGACCTACACTAGTGAGCACTAGGAATGTCATTAAGATTTTTCTCTCCTCCACAGAACAGAAATGTTTCTTCTCAGCAAAAAACTGGCAGAAACTGGTGTGCATCAGCAGGATGTTTGAGCAGCAGTGATTATAGGAGTGTAGTAAATAACAGGACTGAGCTGCAATGGTGCAGAGAGAACTGGAAGTTGTGTGTTTTGTCTCTGTATGTAGGCTGGCACATCGCTTTTGGAGCTCATCTGTATGATTTACCTTCTCCTCCTACCGTCTCCCTTTATTAAGTTAAATCAATCATCCCAGTGCTCTGTGATTTATGGCTTTATGTTTTGCTGGGAACACATCACAAAGCAAAAAGTGGAAGTTTTGATGTATTAGTAAAACTAAACTTTTCTGTCTAGGGTGAGATTTGAGGAATTTAGTTTCCTCTTGGGTGAATTCTGACAGATTATATAAATTTCCATCCTCCCTTCTTCTTCCTCCTCCTCAATCCACACCTAGTCACAAAGAAAGGCCTGGAAATAAGTGGTGGGCAAGGTTCAGCCATTTGCCAGTCTGTCAGCCTGTCCTGGCACACCTTGACCTACATCCTGCAATACCTGTGATACTTTAGCACTCTGTGGCAGCTCTGCCTTAAGCCATGGATGAATAAAGCTGAAGAGCTCAATCTCGCCCAAGACTACCTTGATGGCTTCCAACATCTGAGTGTGACTGGCATCAGCCATGGCCAACTGAGTGTTCAGTGACTCCAAGGATGGAGGTGTCATCAGCTAGCCGTCTGAGCAACAGTATGTGGCATGGTCAGTCTTTGTCTTCACCAGGTTCATTTAAAAGAAAAAAAAGTTCATCCAAAGAAAATCTGACTGATGCAGGGGACTTTGTGCTGAGAGGGTATGGAAAAGGAATTTCCCATTGAAGTGGAGGGGGAAATGGCTGGTCAAATACCAAGGTCACAGTCTGTGGAGCACTGCAAACATATTGGCTTACCCACCATCCCATGTGCTCTCCACTCCACACCTGGACATAGAGTTTTATTATTCTGTGTTGGAGAAAAAGGCAGAAGAGCAGGTATGACCCTACCACGGCACTGTTCCCTCTTTCAGAACTGGAGACATTGTCTGTCCCTATCACATCCCTTTAACTGTGCTGAGCAGCTCCTATCACCTCTGTTCTCTCTATGTTGTGGGGTATGTGTGGCCACAGGCCCTAAGAAACCACATAGTGAACATGTGAAGGTTTTACAGCTCCCTAAACCTACTAAAAGCCCTTTTTGTTTTCGCAGAGGGAATGTCTACTGTGTGTCTAAATCATGTTTCCTTGCCTCCTGTCCTTCCCAAGGCTGAAAACAGCTACTTCCCAAGTCCAACGTTTCTCCTTTTGACTGGAGGCTTGAGAGCTAGTGGACTGAGATAGTAATGATGTTTATCAGTTAAGCAAAATATGCATCTAAAAAGCTTCTAATACCTTAACCACCTTATGAATACATAATTTTAGAGGCATAATTCCCAATTATGTTACTGCAAGTAATACAAAGTGACATTTCTGCTTCTTATTAATATTAGCACTGATACATAATTGTATTACCATAAAGAAATCTTATAAATCAAGCACTTACTAAGTTGCAATTCTATTGCCTTTCTTCCTGCACTTAGTATTAAGGTACCAAGTCTATTTTCAAGGGTCACATGTGACTTAAGTGAGTATTTCTTGATTCTTGCTGAATAAAATAATAAAATCATAAAATTTTCCTTCAATCTCCTTCTGACAAGGGTTCCTTGTCCTCTCCCTGGCCCAATGGATGCTGTAGATCCCAGCTGTGACCTTGTGTCCTTGCACACGGGGCCAAAAGCCAGAGCTCCATGCCCCACTGCCCAGTATGGTGGAACGGTGCCAACTGATGTGCAAGGCTGTCATCAGAAGGACAGTAAGCTCAGGTCTGCTCAGAGGGTATTCAGAGGCTGCTGCAGGGAGCCCTGGTCTGTGGCCTCCTCTGCACATCCCTCAAAATCCTGACTGACAACCCTGGAGAGAGTCATCAGCTAACCCAGCTCGTCCTCACCTGCAGCGGGTGACAAAGTACCTGGGGTGCTCCACAGGGGACCCAGTGCCCACTGAAGTTAGCATTGCATTTGGTCAGACCAAGCTCCAACACTGTGACTGGAGAAAACTCAACTTTGCCTCCCATTAAAAAGACAGAAGACAAAATGTTTGTTCAGGCCTTGCCTCCTCACCCATAGTTCATGCCTCAGCCATTGCAGCACAAAGTTTTACTTCATTTCTTCTTATGCAACTTAGAAAGAAATAAAATAAATTATGTCCCTACATCAGAGAGAATACCAGATGAATTAAACCTGAGGCATTTGTATATTCAGCAGAGCATAACGGCAGCTGGACCTTATCTGCCCAGGAGGAGCACCCTACCCATGGAAACCATGTTCAGAGCAAGAGGAAGAGCAGTGGGACAAAGGCTCAGCATAGCAATGAGACTGCTGTCTTAGATGACTGGGCAGAGGCACACCAGTGAGGCAAGGAGATGTGTAAGCAGGGTCAAAAGGACTGCAATCCCTGGGCAAGCACAGGCTGCCAACACTTTCCCCCTCACACAGTAACACATGTTGAGCTGTTGAACAGCAAGTGTTTTCCTTGTTGCAGCCTTATCCAGCCCCACTGAACAGGCAAACTCCCACAACCCCCAGCTCAGCTCATGCTTCACTCCAGAGTGCCAACAGCTCGGGCTGGATTGTTGGTCTCCTGTGCTCCTCAGGCTTTGCCCCCAGCCTGGAGTTCTCCACTGCACCTTCAAGTTTCATACCCATGTGTGGGGTGGCTAGTGCCTGTAGGCAGTGGAAGGCACATGCAGACCTGGCTGCCAAGACCCACTCCGGGTCCCAGGAGTCATAGGTGCCTTCTAGTAGAACAACCACTGCTTCTGATACCTTCTGCCAGAATGGGATCTGCTGTGCCTGCCAGCCAAACTCAGAGAAAAGGCATCTCTAGGCTCCTTTGGAAGAGCATAGAGGAGCTGCCAGTGTGTAACTGAAAGCACTTTATAAGAAACAGAGTTGAAAAGCTGCCTATGTTGACATTTTTTCCATATTTGCTACTTTATACAACTGCAAGTGTGAGAAAGGAAGAATGCTGAGCTTGAAGCAAAACCAGAGCATTATCACGTTCTCTTTGAACATATGTCTATATTACTCTATTGAAGCACTTGTTTGATTTATCTTTTAGAGTTTAAAATTTTCTAAACCTTATATTTAACCCTCTTTTTTTTTTTTTTCTTTAAGAAGCCAACCAACCAGCTCATCAAAAGAAGACACTGGAGAAGTAAAATACCTCTGTGGAGTTTTCAGTGTTTGAAGCCCTAAATCCTGCTGAGAACCACAGATATCAGAGTTACAATACATCATTTTAAATAAGCTCTTTGCATCAAGGGATTCTGCAAACAGAGCAGCAGATATTACTATGTATATTTTGCCTGTTTCTTTATCAAAAAACAAATATAAAGCCTGGTTCTGTAACATAAACTACACTATCTAGAAGACTATTTTCTCTGTTAACATTAAACTGACATTTGCCTTATCACATGAATGTTATTTCATCACTGTACCAAATTTTAAGACTAGGGCATGAGCATTTAATCTGAATGACCTGTCAGTTTTATGTAACTTACATTTACTTAAATCATTCTTGCCTAAATAATCTTTTTGTGCATGTGTATGTGGCAAGGGTCAAGTACAAAGAACTCTTCTGCTGAGGTTTTCAAGTAGCAAAGTTATTTAGTCCTAGTAATGGACTAAAGTAAGCACTTTGCAAAAAGTCTCAGCCCCCTGAGCTGAAAGAGATTATGTAGTTTGATATCTTTTCTCCTGATCTTGTTAGAAACTGCCACTTTATCTTAGCATGAGAGCAATACTGTGGGGAATGATTTGTGTGGCAATGTGTTATGGTTTAACCTCAGACAGCAACTAAGTCCTGCAAAACTACTCACTCACTCCCCCCACATTGGATTGGACAGAGAATTGGAAAAGTGAGAAAGCTTGTGGGTTGAGATAAAGTCTGTTGAATAAGTAAAGCAAACCCCATGCATGTGAGCAAAGCAAAGCAAGGAATTAATCTACTACTTCCTATAGCCGGCAGGTGTGCAGCCATCTCCAAAAAAGCAAGACTCCACCATGCATAATGGTGACTTGGGGAGGCAAATGCCATTACTCCAAACATGCCCCCCTTCCTCCATCTTCTCCTGGCTTTATATGCTGAGCACAATGCCATATGAGATTGGTCAGTTGGAGTCAGCTGTCCTGGCCGTGTGTCCTCCCAACTCATTGTGCACTCCCAGACTCCTTACTGTTGGGGTGGGGTGAGAGGCAAAACATACCCTGACTTTAATGTAAGCCCTGCTCAACAGTGACTGAAACATCCCAGTATTATCAACACTGTTTTCAGCACAAATCCAAAACATAGCCCTGTATTCTACCCCAGCCAAAATCAGCTCATTCTCTACCACTTATTCCATACCATTTATATCATGGTCAGGTCCCACACTACGCAACACATCCTCCGTAACAATCCTACTGTCTTCCCATCCTTTGATACACAGATATCATTCCCATAGCCTGTGGACCACCCCTGCATGTAAATGCATGTAAAATGTCTACAAACGTCCACTGAGTTAATTTAGTCCATGACTTCAGGCTCCATCTGTTATGGTGGTAGCTCAGGATAAGTGAGGTGGTGTGTTGCATGGAGTTACTGGGCACCAAAGGCAGCTTGGGCTGGTCGCTGCTGCACTTGCACTGCTCCTTGCAAGGCTTGTCCTGCACTAATTCGGGTGGTTCCTGCTGATAGCAAGAAGCACAGTACTACAGTGAGCAGTGAAAGTAAAAATCAGCCACTAATGAGCACTGGGCTCATTACAATCATACAGTCAGTCAAGCAAGCCCCATGGGAAGCACAGGAGCCTGTCAATTAATAGCTAAACAGTAAATTCAGTCTAGCACATTTCAATCTGCCATTATCTGGAACCCTTCGAGCCCCACACTGGGAATCAAAAAGGATTTTATGGGTTTAATCCCAGTTGGCAAGTAAGCACCACCCAGGATGGGGGAGAGAACTGGAAGAGTATAAGTGAAGAAAACTCCTGGATTCAGATAAGCACAGTTTGAAAAATTAACTCTATCCCAGTCAAAACCACCACACAATGAATATAGATAACCTAACTGAAATAACAGAGTTTCTCGAAATGAGGTCATTGTAGGTGTCAGCCCTTAAAAGGTTTTCAGCTCTGCAGAAGTACAAGTAGAAGAAACCAGCTGTTTGCAAGGCTCATATCATTCAACGTAAGTGAATGAACAGCGAATATGCAGAGCTAGCTCTTTACCAAGAAAATATTAAAGTGATTTTACTTGTTAGAAAAATATCCATCTTGAATTCATGGCATTTTTGTAAGGTTACAGTGCTTGGGCTTACCCAGGAAGATTGCTTTGAGTAGCAACCAAGTGTAAGCTTTACGCTGTAAAGTAATACCAATATAATGTCAAAAAGTGCTGAGGTTGGTATGATGTATGTGAGAGACATACATGTGAGATTAGCCTGTAAAATTCAGATGCTGTAGTGTGTAAAGAAAAACTAGATCAAAGAAGGCTTGGGAATAAAAAAGAATCGGTGAGGGTGAAAGTTTATGCATAGAAAGTATATATATGTTTTGATACGTATCTAAATCTTCCCCTTAGCTTGCCACTGTAGTTAACATCTTACTTTGGTATGCCATGTTAGAAACTTAAAGAGTATCAGCATGCCATGACAGGTCATGAGCTAAAGTTGGTCTCATGGCTATGTTTTATTCCTTGATGGAGAGCAACTGCTTTGGCTTAGTGATGAAGAGGTATTAACTCATACCAGTGTTTACTTTCTGTTGAGTGAACACTGAACCTCTCAAAGGAAAATCTGAGAGTTTGACAGGACAGAAATATGTTTACCCTCTGTTCTTTTGAATAACCCAGCTCTTGCTCCATGCACCACAGACATCTTAATAATCCCTGTCTTCACCAGTCAGGAGTTGGGTCTAGAAAACACTATTCTTAGGACCTAATCCTCGTATGCCTCTTGAAAATGAATGTTCAAATTCACAGAATCAGAATGTTCAAAACACTGAAACATGCAGCAGGATAACACTTCATTTTCCTCATTAAAAAAAGCAAACCCTTCTTGATTTGATGTAAGTATAGACTTCAAAATCACTTTGCTTTAAATCATGAGTTTGCACTTCTGGAAAATCTGATGTTCCTTTTTTTTCTCTATAAGGTGGAAGATTTTCTTCCTCTTCTACCCTTCTTTTATTTTCCTACTTTGCATCTTCTTAATCAGTGAGCCTTAGTCCTGTTGCGTTTTCTGAGGAGTGAATGTTCTAGTGTAGCAATGCTGCTTAATATCTGTACCAAAGCTTAAGCCAACCCAAACATTTGCATCTAAGATGCATGAGGTTCCTGATCTAGGTACTATTTTAATCATGGCGCTGCTTTCACAATCATTTTACTAAACTATTAAGAGAGAAAGAGAATCATTAGAAATGACTCTCAGGAATCTGATAAAAAACCCACTCTAAAACATTGTGTAAGGCACAACATTTGTTTTAAATAAAGGGAAATCCTACCATGAAAATATTGTGATTAAAATGCCAAGGAAATGGTTTAATAAACATCAGAGACATCATGAGTAACTCTTGCTTTAATGATCACTGATTAATTATCATATGGTGCTTATGCTTAATGTTTTTTGGACAAATTAGAAATTCTGCCTCAGGCCACCAGACACTGCACTTCCAGTACTGCACAAAATGGATGTGTGCTAAAGAATGACAGGATTTGGTTCAAAATGCTGAAAGCAAGCCAACAACTGCAGATGCTTGCTCTGTAAATTGTCCCAGGGGCATCATCTGCAGGAGGAAATTAAAGGTTTTCAATTGCCCCACAGCACAGCTGTACCAGTAGTTTGTGTGAGAGTCACATGGTAGGCACAGAAGACACATTTTAATTCTACAGTCTCTCGCCTTCTTTGGGTAAGGTTAGAGGCTGGAGCTAAACATCCCTGCATTTCATTTGTGGCACCTTCCTTTTGAGAGATTGCCAGCACATGCAGCTAATGCAGTAGTACATACATTTGTGTGCACTAAGGCACTTCTTGAGTAGTAGAAGAGCTCAAACAGAGCAACTTAGGTGCTGTTCCTGATAGATCTTGTGCAGTCTGTGCTACTAACTCTTCATAGCTTGTTCTGAAGCTTATTAAGTTGTCAGTATTTTCTCTCCTGATTTTTCACTGGTATTGTGCTTTACAGCACTACCTAACGTTTTGCAAAATATTCAGAATGAAATCAGCAAAATGCATATGCCAAATTGAGATATTAATCTGATAAACTGAGGGTGCAACTTATTTACACATCTGGAGACCAAAAACCTATGCTTAGTCTATAGCCATATAGATTTTTCCTCACTCCCATAAAACTTAGTCTCAAATTCTAATTCTGCAAGCCATTTTTAACCCTGTGAATATCAACACTAGTTCTTCTGTTTTCTAACCATGTACTTATAATGCGTAATAACCTTTAACGGGCAATAAACCTTTAGCCTTTAATTTTCAATGGGTGGAGTTCAAACTGTAGTTCTGTTCTCTCAAATATTTTAGCAAAGATTACTGTCTTAGTGTGGCAAGCTTCCCTGGCTGCATCTCCTCAGTAATCTTTCTTTCTTAAGAAAGAGAAATAAGGTCTTAAGTACTTCATGTAACTAAAGCCTCTGTTAAATCATTTTGGCATATTAAGAATAGATCAGGAGAAAAGTGAAACTCTTTTTCACCTCTGTTATAATCTGAATTATTCTATCTCTACACTTACCATTGACCAATGATCCTTTTCCTTCCCTTAGGGTGTTTTCAGTGATGATCTTTTTCTGATGAGAAAAAACAATACCTTCTCAAAGAGCAGGTCACTTTGAGGGCACACAGGCTATGTTTATGTTATTTTACTTGGACACATATTCCTTTTGTCATTGGGATTTACAGCACAGTTAATATTTCTCCGTGTTTAGTCTTAAGTGACTGCACACCAGTTTTCCCTCAAGGAAAGAATAAATGATTACTGCTGGAGCTGCCCAGCTCTGGTCCTTCCAGATGGTGTTAACCAGAGATACACAGCTCGGGTAGCTTGGGACATGCTGAGCTACCCAGTGGTTTCAAACTGAGCAAGTGCAATATTTTTTGAGCCTAAAAGCTGTGAGTTTTTCTGCAGGGCGACATTATCCAGCACAGACGTAGATAGTACTGTCTACCTCCTGCAGGTTGCCAGAAGCAAGCATGCACTTACTGGCAAAGGACAGTAAGCAACTTATCAGTTACTCAATAAGGACCACAACTTTCCTCAAATGAAAACTTCAGAGGTTTCATACAAGCATCTTATTCAAATGTCATCAGTGCTTCAGCTGAAAACCCCTCTTCTGTCTGCACCTCAGTCTGAGGTACAGTTACAGGACAACAGGATAAGAACCTCTTTGTCACAAGCAAGGGTTGCAGTCCAGCACATCCTTCTTTTATGTCTGAGTTACTCAATCACCTCAATTGATTTAATGTGTCTCTGTGAAGGTTATTTGTCACTTAGAGCAATTTATCCTCAGGTGCTTTGCAGATCTACTCCAGTAATTTGCTGTTAATTAATTGTTTAATTATATAATGTTGTAAATAAAGGGAAAGTAAGGGAATCCCATTTAGGTTCCTAAATAAAAGCCAGCTGTTAGGCCATATTTACTCTCACTAACTCCTGTTTTCATAGCTATAGCGCTGTGAAAGACTTTGGCTATTGCTATTATATTTTTTATTAAAATCCAGATGTTTAACAAGGTAACAATAAGATCTACTGAGTATTTCTGGTGTGCTGGTTTTAGCTCATAAATCATGTAATGATTTGGATTGGAAGGGATCTTTAAGGATCATCTAGTTCCAACATTCCTGCTGTGGAACAGGGACACATTCCACTAGATCAGGTTGCTCAAAGCCCCATCCAACCTGGCCTTGAACACTTCCAGAGATGGGGCATCCACAAGTTCTCTGGGCAACCTGTTCTAGTGCCTTACCACCTAGACAGTGAATAATTTCATTCTAATGTGTAATCTAAACCTACACTGTTTCAGGTTAGAGCCATTGCCCCTTGTCCTATCACTTCATGTCTTTGCAAAAAGTACCTCTCCAGCTCTCTAGTACCTTTAGGTACTAGAAGGTTGCTAGAAGGTCTCCCTGAAGCCCTTTCTTCTCCAGGCTGAACAGCATCAACTCTCTCAGCCTTTCCTCATAGGAGAGGAGTTCTGTTCATTCTGATCATTTTTGTGTCCATCATCTGGTCTCACTCCAGAAGGTCCACGTTCTTCTTATGCTGGGGGTCCCGGAGCTGGGCACGGTACTCCAGGTGGGGTCTCATAAGGGGGAGAATCAGCTTCTTCAATCTGCTGGTCACACTCCTTCTGATGCAGCCCAGGCTTTCTGGGCTGCAAGTGTACATTGCTTGGTCATGTTGAGCTTCTGGTCAACCAACAACCCCAAATCCTTCTCCTCAGGACTGTTTAAAATGCATTTAAAGCTATTACTTTACAAGTGCATCCATCAGGTTAGATCAGTATGTGTTTTCCTCCAAAACTCCTTTCTATGTGTCAAAAAAGAATAGAGACCTCTGTAGCTGTAAGAAACTGGGAACAAAGATCAATGCTTTGAATAGCCTCCTTTTCTACGATATTTCTTTAGTCTGTAATGTTAATGCTTAAATATTTGTATCTTTGTAATCTTGAATTTATTCCATTAAAGATCATACCTTTCTCTTCTCAGAGGGAGCCACTGCTGTTTGTCTGTTGTTCTTTGATGAGATTTATTAAGGCTGAAATGGCTTAGCCTGACAAAGGGGAAAATAACTACAGTGTTTTAGGGTGTCTAGGACTTGTTTATTTACCTGGTTGTGCAAGGTACTTACAGAATGACTGGCTGATTGATTTAATGCTGCTTTGTACTGCTGCTGGCATCCTTCTGGGAAACAGGACTGGAAAAGGCCTTTCTGCAGCTAAGAGTTTATGCCAGTGTCCATGCGTTAACAAACTGCATGTAAGGCATTTCAGTCAAAACCATCCCTTGGAACCCATGGCTGTTCATTTGACCAGGGTTTGGGATGGCCAATCTAGGCTTATACATGCTGTTAGACTGCCTGGTGGCAGTGCAGCAAGTTACTGTTGGGACAGACTTGTGTCAAAATCTGTTTAAATGAAAAAGGGAAAAAAGTATCATAAAACATAGCAAAAGAGACACTCTAACTTCTGTCACCACTATGTAACAGAGCAGAGCAGACACAGGACAAAACAATGTCTTCCTTCGGCAATTCCAATTCTGGATTTATTCTGTGAAGGCCTAGGAAGGAGATCTTGGATAACTGGCAGAGTGGGGATCTGTGGCCAAATTGTGACTGCAAAGTGTGAATGGATCGGGGAGACCTTATTTTACCCTGTCAAACCAAGATGGTTTGTCAAACCAACGATGGTCCAGAAGCCACAACATGGATTTTCACTTCTGCAGCTAACTTGGGAGAACTGATCCATGTGTTCCAGGTGTGTCAGGAAAAGGTTTTTCACCCAAAGGGTGACTGGGCACTGGAACAGGCTTCCCAGGGAAGTGGTCACAGCACCAAGACTGCCAGAGCTCAAGAAGCATTTGGACAATATTCTCAGGCACACAGTGTGTGTTCCTTCCAAATTAGGATATTCTATGATCCTATGACTCTATATGAGCAGCAGCAATCCTTTGACAAATGGTGAGTGAAGGTGAGGTCTGTCCTGTCACAGGGCAATAGGCCAGTCAAACACTGTGGAACAGCATGTCTGCCACAGTTCCTGGTATCTGGGAGCAGATGATGGCCACTGGAAGAGCTAAGACCCATATGGAACAAAGGAAAAGGAAGGTGGAGAATAGTTAGATTTGGGATCTGGGGATGGGCAGTACTAAGCTTAGAGATGCTCATGATGCTCTCTTAGGTCAGATGTGTTTTCTCATACTACTTGATAGCAGCAAGCTATCAACTGACCACTCAAGAAAGAATAAACTGCTTGCTAGTGACTAAATCACCGCAATACTCTGAAACATGACAGCACTGACTCACATCTCTTATCTGTCTCACATCAATAAACACTAATGATGCAAAGCTCTGGATGATGTGCATGGAGGCACCTTGCTACTTCTCTTGGCTGAAACTGTATATGAGGGTAATTAATCACAGTGGGGTAACAGTGCATCCGGGATGATCGATTCCCAAAATCATTCCTAAAGAGATAAATGATACTACCCCCTTAAAGGCTAGGACCAAGAGCCTTGAAACACTCAAGGGAAAAGTTTCCTTTGCCTTTTAGTACTAACTAGGAAGAGAAAAGAACACCTCAGAGGAAGAACTATATACTTCTGGAAGTGCCCAGTTCCATCAGAGAAAGTCGAAGCTAGTTTAGGATTTTAGTCTTCGGACAGGCATGGTCACAACAGGTGGCAGTGAGGTCCTGGCTGCAGGACATGCCCTAAAGGCATCGGCCGCCTGTGACTTGCGAAGTGTGTGCTTTTGCGGTGCCACTTCCAGTCTTTCAACACTTGGTGGCACCAGCAATATAAAGAATCAGGGCCACGTCTACAACCTTCTCTTGAGCAAAGGGAGCTGTAATCCTGGGAGAGTGAGATGCTACCCATTTATACGTTTAGAGCCTTGACGCAGTGAATGACAGAAAAACATTATTCTAGGAACAGACCTCAGGTAATAGTAGGATTAGGAGCAGATGAGGATATAAGATAGGAGAATTGTCTGTGTAGTTTGATTACTTCCACTGTGAAATTATTGCAGCTAAAAAAATCCCACCTGTGATTAAAGGTGGTTTTTTGGTTGTTTTTTTTTTTTTTTTTTTTTTATCCTGTTGTCATAGATAAACCTTCTCCTCAGACTCAGAAAAAAAAGACAGAAAAGCGGTGGAGAGGTATGGCCAGTCCCAGGTCCTGTGACAGTGTTGTCCATGTCTCAGAGAGTGCTGGAGCCAGGATTGGCCCTTGTGGCTCCCCATTTCTCTGGCCACATTGCCCTGTGCACCAGGCAGCACAGCAGGATCTGAGTGAGAGGCAGAGACACGCCCTGCCTAACATGGGATGCTAATGGCATCCCTTTGGCAGATAAAGCCAAGATCTTTGGAAAAAATACTCTGCATGCCTTTTTTTTTTTTTTTTTTTTTTTTTTTTTTTTTTTTGTGGGAGCTTAAAGGCAGAAGTTTCTAGATGCCAAACTGGAGGAAATCATGTGCTTGTTGTTGATAAATTCCAGGAGTGTAGTAACAGAGAGAAGAAAGTTGTGGAGTTACCGCCTTACAGAGTACTTTGTATGCCTTCCTTAACATCTGTCATTTGTAACCAATGCCACTGAATGCAGTTATCCAATAAGATGCCAAACTGTCAGCATTTCATTAAAATATGATGCAGAGAATAGTTCAGTAAACTACTTAGCATGCCAAATGCATAGTATGTACCAATATATTTATCGTATAATGTTCTTAAGAACTGCAAGCCTCTGTTCATTGAGAGTAATCAATTCTATTTTCCTATGCAGTGGACCTTGAACCTTGCACTCACATTGCAACAATTTAATTTTTCCAAGGGACAATCGGGATAAGTAGATGCAGTACTTCTACCAGGAACATTGGCAATAAACTCTATTGATATGCTGGGCTAAAAAAGCCCCACAGACCTCTGCACACTGTGGGGACAATCTAAAAATACATAATAAAAGCTTGATTAGTATAGCATGCAACACGGTGAGGAGTGCGTGCTGCTGAACAGATATAAAGTCTTGACAACGTAAAAGCAACAAAACCAAAGAAAGTGATTCAGCGGAGTATTCAGCTCAGCCTTACTGCCATTTGAAATAAAGGACAGTTATGTTTTTAGTGGAGCTGAGAGAATCTACCCCACTGACAGGTAATTAACAGTTTGAGGACAGCTTCAGTCCCCTACTCAGCCTTTGGGTTGCCTCATGAAACACTGCCAGTTTCTGGGACATATAAATCCCACGTGTCAAAAAGCATGGTTTTCATAACACTCAGTGACCTTTCTCGTCTCTTGTATCCCTTCTTTCCCTTTTGTCTGAATACCCCAAAGTGCTCACAGAGACTGTTCCCAGAGAATTACTTGGTGTGCAGCTCTCTCACAGCTGAAATAGGGTCTCTCCTCTGATATTGAAAACTAGGCAGCACTTCATCAAGGCAGGACTTGTATACGTGTTCAGCAACCCTCCACCACCTCTCTCGATGAGAAGCCTGTCTCCTGAAACCTCGTTGTGCGTATCTCTTTCTAAGGCAGAAAGGAAATATCTATGATACCACATATCTCCTTAAATCCTAAAATGGTTCAGTATTGCTGGTTCTACAGCAATACTAATAGATATCATCTGTTTTTTCTATAGCTGGGAGGTTCACAGAGGCCCTACCGCAGTGTTCTGCTGCTTCAGTTAAACAATACAAACCTAGAAATAAATTTGAGGTAAAATCTCATCTCTTCCACCTCCATTGAGCATCCTGGCCTGTATCAGCAATAGTGTGGCCAGCAGGAACAGGGCAGTGATTGCCCCTCTATACTCAGCATTGGTGAGGCCACACCTCGAATCCTGTGTTCAGTTTTGGGCCCCTCACTACCAGAAAGACATTGAGGTGCTGGAGTGTGTCCAGAGAAGGGCAACAGAGCTGGGGAAGCATCTGGAGCACAAGTCTTAAGAGTGGTTGAGGGGAGCTGGGGTTGCTTAGCCTGGAGGAAAGGAGACAGGGGGGACCTTATCACTCTCTGCAACTACCTGAAAGGAGATTGTAGCCAGGTGGGGGTTGGCCTCTTCTCCCATGTAACAAATGACAGGACAAGGGGAAACAGCCTCAAGTTGTACCAGGGGAGGTTTAGATTGGATATTAGGGAAAATTTCTTCAAAGGGGTTTGTCAAGCATTGGAAAAAGGCTGCCCAGAGAAAGGTTGGGTCCCTATCACAGGAGGTATTTAAAAGACATGTAGATGTGGCACTCAGGGACATGGTTTAGTGGGACTTGGCAGTGCTGGTTGGCAGTGCTGGGTTAATGGTTGGACTTGATGATCCTAAAGGTATTTTCCAACCCAAAGGATTCTGTTCTAGTCTAGTCTAGTCTAGTCTAGTCAATTCTCCCTGACCATGCTTCTAGGGGCTTTATTTCAGATCTCAGTAAGATCTATAAAGATTTGCAAGATTTACAACCTCGAAATTCAGATTACATATTAGAATTCCAAAAGAGGATGTGGAATCCCAGTTCTAAGCTTCAAAAACCAATAAAATAGTACATAGACACACTCATACTTGTATAGACTGTGCTTACATTAGAAACATCTTCATAAGGTCAGATAAGGATTTTTCCCCAAAATGTATGTCTCCTCAAGACAAGCTTGCTGGAGGGGAAGATGTGGGGAAGAGTAGAAGGAAAGAAGGGAAGAAGCAGAGGAATAAATTCAATTTAAGCATGCACGGAAGGACTAAGGAAACCTGTAAACCTATCCAGGGTTATAAATGATAACTGAAGCAAAGGGCTTTTAAAGATGTGAAATCCACCTGCTCTAGCAAGGAGAGATGAAGACAAATAAAGACTTATGATCTGTGTCAGACAGTTTGCTGCATGTTTGTCCTTCCCAGCACTACTGTGTATTCCCCTGAGGAAAATGGACTTGTTTGCTGCTGTGGAAAAGATAATGGCCCGGAGTGCTGCCTGGAAAGCGACTCCTGTGCTGCCGCATAGCCCTGATACATACAGAGTAAAAAGGTACTCTTAATTACAGACAAGGCTCAGACTGCATACATCAAGCCAGATGCTCAGAGCGTTTACTACTTTGCCTATGTTTACAACATCCAAGCCCAAATCACAGCTATTTATTGTGGCCTTTCTCCTTCTCTGATCCTCCATTTTGGATGTGCTGGCCTGGCCCTGCAACCGGAGGATACAAGACAGTGGTACCTGTGGGACAGCAGGCAGCATGGCCCCTTTCCTGACCTTAGAGTGCAGGTTCAGACCTCGATTATTTGGAGGATAATACTTGAGTGGTCAGCTCCTGTTACAGTCTTAATCACAGCAGAAATATAATTAATAAATTCTTCTGCATTATGCAAACATTTTTGTGGGCTGTGTCAGCTCTTCTGTGAGTGAAAGCTTGTTTTAATCACTCAAGAGAGGATCTGACTGACATAGATGCAGATCTGCTGAATACAGGAGTGAGTAGTCTGGTAGAGTTGCTTTTCAGAGCAAAGTTTTCAGACTTTTCATTTATTTCCAGCTGCTCTTTTGTTTCATACCTTCAATACAGACGACATGACAAAGCGTCAGTGCCTGAAGCAAAGGCTGCATCAGACCAAGAATTAATTTGAAGGGATGTGTTTACTTCACACTTAATAGAGGACTATGGTCATGCACTTCCTGGGCAGTTTTTAATAGAGGAATTTACACTTAACTGGTAAAATTTTGCTGTTAATCATAAAGCCTATTAGAACAATAGGTTGCTTATAATCATGCTGTTTACTGCTTTATCTATGACACTGTATAACACACAATTCCCATGTCTTTAGTACAGTAATTCCTTCCTTCCTTCCTACCTTCCTCCTTTTCTCCCTCCTTTCTCCTTCCCTTCCTCCCTCCCCCTTTCCCTTCCCTGTTCCCTCTCTTCATCTGCCCCTGTAATGTGCTGACATAGGTGCCAACTAAAGGAGGTGATCAGACCAACTCATTTTAAGTGTTGCTATTCGAATGGCATCCAAACACTGCTAATACACTCTCCTCTCCTGCTCTCCCCATTATCAATGGCTACAATGGTTAACAGGCTACGGTGCAGTCAGAAGGCAGTCATGGTGCAGTTGGGTATGTCAGCATTTCTTCACACTTGCAGAAACATTGGTCCCAGGTCTAGCAGCTTATCTGAATTTCTCCACTACAGCATCGGCTGGGTAGGATTTGAAAACGTGTACAAATTCTGGTAAAAATAGAAGGAGCGGGCATACTTTTTGCAGTGAGATTTTGTGTCACACCCCTTCTCCTGCTGCTTTTTTAATTAGTTTTGCATCTATCCAGCAAAGAGGGTAATGAGAGGCTCTGTCTCTTTGTTTTGTTGTTGTTGGGTTGGGGTTTTTTGGTTTGGTTTGGGTTTTTTTTTTTCAGATTATGCCTATCATCAGAATAGGAAAAATCCTTGCTATGCTTTTTTTTTCCTTCTCTTTTTTTTTTGTAGCTCTTACCAGTTTCACAGGCTCTGACTTTTTTTCCAATGGGTCAGCTACATTTTTCATGGCCTGGGGAAGAGAGACATGAGAGAAGAACACAACTGGCCCCAGCAGGGCTGCTAAGGGTATGTGGTGAGAGGGGGCACTCTCTGAAACTCTGTGGCTGCTCTATTCCAGTCAGCCAGCCCTGTATGACATTTGTTCACCACCTAGCAATGTTTCAATAGCTTGCACCAAATTTACTTATTGATGGGTGTCCCAGGGAGGCAGATGTGGCATTTATCAGGTGCCAGTTAGCAAACTCTGCTACCTTAGCCAGTAAATTGAAGAGCCACTGCTGTATCAGGAAAAAGATATTATATACAAAGCACCTATTAAGAGTCTTATCTCTTATCTGTAGTGAATCAGTGTGAAATACTCAGGCTGCTACCTGAACTGCAAATTCAAAATATTGTTTGGGTTGAGCAGACTACAGGGCAGAAAAGCAGTTTCGTGCAAGCTCCTAATCCAATATAACTGCAACTATCCACACTGAGGTTCCAGGTGATAAAGATTGCTCCTGAACACATCCATCAGGCTCTGTGCAGCCTGACATGGCTGTCCTTGTGCAAGCATCGACTGTTCCCTTTTCATTGGTTTTCTCCCTCCTATCAGAGGTTGGAGAATATGGCTGTTCTCCAGGAGGTGGGTTTTGCCCTCCTACTGCCAGATGCTGCCTGTGCCCTTCTCTGACCGAAACCTCCTTCCTACCTGTTTTGTATGCCAGTTCAATCACTAGTGTTCATGGCACTAACTTCTGTCTAGCCATCCATCACAAGACATTCAGGGCATCCGTTATGATATAATTCATTTGAACAATCTATGTTCATTATTAATGTTCACTTACTGCAGACTAAAGTAACCCTGGCTTGTAAGGTCTCTCCTCTTCTCAAAGCTGTCTTTACTATAATATTATAATTGCATTTTCTGCTGTATCTGCTTGCTTGCTTGCTTCTTAGTGCTTTTCAGGATGTTGTCCTTCTTCACAACTTCTGAACTGTGCCATTTGACCTGGAAAATATTTATTGGGGATTAATATGCACACAATCAGTGCTGTGACTGCAGCTTCTGAAAGCTGCTTTGGAATATAGCTCATCCTTCACCAGGCCAAAGGGGTTAAATACACAAATCTTGATCTTCTTTCCTAAGCTGTGGCTCTTCTGCCACCGAAAAGAGAGGAAATTGGAACCTTAGCAGAACAGGGACAAGCTGTGTTTTTTTCAATAGCAGAACAGGGACAAGCTGTGTTTTTTTCAATCTTGTGGTTTTCAGTGTTAATCTGAACAAATTCCACCTGGTTTCCTCACTGACCATCCAGACACCACTTGGTGCACAACGCTCTTGAATGTGTTCTTGTACCCTTGCAGGTTGCCCATTCTTCAGGGTTAGTTCCTTTTTTTCCCCTCAGAAACAGCAGAATCTTTCATGAGGTTAATTCACATCTGTGCACTGGGAGGGACAAGGTGCAGGAAACCTCAATTGCTCTGTTGCAAACCCAGATATTGTTACTAAGGAGGGGACAATATAAACAGGTGATAGGACTCCTAAAATGCTATAAGAAGATGAGCTGACCTTAAGACAGCACATGGGACTCCTTTGAGTTGGGGACACCAAATCCTGGCCATTGATTAGGATCCTCAATTGCACCCTAGGAGTAACAGAGAATAAATATGCAGCCAAACTGTTCTGGATCTGCTACCAAGCCCTGCTTGCTATTACAGTAACTGTATGACTTATTTTGGTTATTGAGAGCTGGATTGTCCCTTCCCTGCCATGCAGAATCAGTATAAAATGCTGTAGCATTTTTATCCTCCTAGGAGCAGAAGGAGCATCAGCTCCCTTTGCCTTCATTGCACTGAGACTGCATTTTACATTTTAGAGAAGAGGTGTAAGCTGCAACAACAGGACTGAAAGCAACAGAACTGAGAACAAAAGGCAAGTACCTCTCAGTAGAAAAGGCAGAGGGAATACACAGGAGACCTCAGCTTGGCTGATCTGATGCTCCTCTCCCCAGCAGTGCCCTTTCTAATCACAGCACATTGTGCATGCTTGCACTGCTTTCCTCACCAACAATTTCATTCAGGCTGTCGATTTAGCCAGGAGAGGCAGAGTGGGTAAATGAACAGCAACCAGATTGCTTGGTAAGTCTCTGCTCTCCCATAAATTCACTACTCATCTCCTATTCCCTTCCTTTCCCATCTTTGTAATTTTTATTTCTGGGGTACTGCCTAGGGTCCAGATGCTTGTTTAGGCATCTGTAATTCACATTCTTGAGAGTACAGAATAGCCATGTGTTTGGGCACTCTGTCATTCAGATCAGCACTATCCCCAGCCATGACTCTTGCACATCGAGTCTTCACAGGGAATTTGGGAGATCATCTAGTCCATCCTCCCACCCCAGCCAAATTGTTCTTCAGTGTCTTGGACTATGTATGTGCAGAACGTAACTCAGGGGAAAGCTGGTCTGGATTAGACATGGGGGGATGTTATCCCCTGAAAGTGGTTAACAATAGTAATGAGAGCATAGTCTGCATGCCAGGGTCAAATAAAGAGAAGAGAATATTTGGTTTCTGTTACTGTTGTGAGTTAAGTTGTAGATTTAGGTATATCAGCCTGAGGACTCTTTAAAAATGTTGTAGTTGTGAAAGCCAAGAATGAGCATAGCAACTGCAGCTTTTCAGATACAGCAACTTCAATCTCTTAAAAAGGAAAAAAATTGTACCTTGAATGTGACTCAGCATTTAGCAGTTTCCTTTCCCTTTTCAGTTGATTAAATGTCCTCCTCTATTAAAAACCTCTTGATAAGACAATTAGACCTATTAGCAGCTCATAAGAATCTATGGTTGGTGTTATGACCCACCCCTGAAAGTAAGAGTAACTCAAGTTCTTGTTAATAGATCCCTTGGGGCAGATTAGACTGAAACAACACTGAATGACCACCGTTTAGAAATAAAAATATATATATGTAGATGTTTATTTTAGAACAATTTGGTTGCAATGGAAGGGAGGTATGTAGCTGTTTTGGTTATTATCTGTAGTAATGTAGCAATATAAAAGTATACAGGTATAGCTTAAGAAGATATGTAACAGAAAGAAAAGAAGAAAAAGAAAGGATAAGAGTAGAAAGATACCACCACCGGTAGATGCAGCGATGAGTCTTGATTGTTGCAATTTAGATGTCCATTGATTGAAGTGATGGTTGCAGTCTTGATGCATCAGGGGTGTGGGAAGCCCATGGAACGCAAAGTCCAATGCTTAAGTTTGCATGGGAACACCCAGGTACCTCCCTAGGGCAGGGATTTTTACACTGTCTGTTGCAACACTGTGCAATCCTCTGGTGGAAGGCCCC
Source organism: Manacus candei (assembly GCF_025592945.1). Classification (NCBI taxonomy): domain Eukaryota; kingdom Metazoa; phylum Chordata; class Aves; order Passeriformes; family Pipridae; genus Manacus; species Manacus candei. The sequence continues at coordinate 37,645,728 of NW_026138062.1, forward strand.
AGAAATTAGTCTAGGGGCACTTCAGGGGTCTTTGATGATTTATAACACCTTCCAAGATATGGCAGCTGCCTCTCATGTCAGTGTAGTTGAGCCAGTTATGCCCTATCAGAAAGGATGAGTACCTTTAGGCCTGTGTGTAAATGTCCTAATACCTCCCCTGGCAGGGAGAGGGGAGTTTTACTACTGAGGCAGTTGCATAAGGGAGTACATTGGAATGATAAAAAACACTATCCTGCCTCCACAAGGAGGCTCAAAATCCGGTTTGTAGCCTCCGGTGTTCATTCCGTCTGTCTTGTGCGAATCAGAGGTTTCACCACCACACACAAAAATTTCCCCTTCAGTTGGTGGGGAGGGGTGTGGGGGTGATGGTGGTGTGCAAACCTGGCCTCAGCAAAGCACCCTGCTGCTTTTGCAAATGGATGATTGAGTCATTAACTATTAACACTTCAGCTGATCACGGTTGGTAAATAGAATTACTACTCTGAGAAGAAATACTGCAGATAGCATACAGCAAGTAGCATGGCAATATAAGTACATTAAAATACTGTGTTACATTAGCAGGTGAATTCCTAGAAGATGATCAGGGAAGCTGTCACAACCTGGTTGAGGTCATCATTGAGTGATAGCTGCAGAAAGAAATATATTGTCTATACAGCTGCAAAATCTGTAAGCAACTATCTTTCATTTAACCTGCTCTGACCTGAGTTCCAGCAATACCCTATTTAGGGTGGGCAGACCGTGTCCTCTGTGTGTGACTGCAGACCCAGCTTGGAAAGGTTCCCCTTGTCTTCCATGGATGACAACTTTCATTCAAAAGGTACTAAGATCACATTAATCTCCCTTTATTCTAGTGCCTGCTTCCTCGCATATTAAAATCCTCTTCTGGCTGGTTCATTTGGCGATGAAAGCATGTCTTCCAGATGACAGTATCTTTAGCAGATACCCAGCCCCCTCTGCCTCGAGAATGCTGAAATCAACCCAAGTGCCAGAGCTGCTCTTTAAAATATTAAATACACAAATATTTTACAAATAGTATTTTAGCTGTGAATAATAACTTGGTGTTGCCTGGAAGAGGCAGACAATTTACATCCTCCCTTTCCATATGAGCTGTTTTGCTGTGACTTCCAGATGCCAAATAAATTATTAATCAAGTCTGGAAAATACACTGAAGCGTACCTTCCTGAGAGGAAGGGTGATGCTAATCACCAGATGAATTTGGCATGTAAGTCACATTGCCCTAACTAGCTGATCAACATCTTTCACCACCATTTTGTTGTGTTCAGGGTTTACCTGTCTAACTCAGAATATGTTGCAGGTGTGCACTAATTCCTCCTTTTCAGTGCCACCACTGATGATGTACATTTGCCCTATGATTGGCACATATGTAGACACAATCTACAGTGCAGACAGCAGAACTGCACAGGATTTTGGTGAGGCTTTAGAAATCACAGGAGAAAACCCCTGCAGATCCATGTGGTTTGGGTTGTTTTTTGTTTCTTTTTTTTTAATTTTTTTTTCATTTGAGCTATGATTAATGGCTGCATTAGACGTCACAAACGGAAGGATGCAGTTTGTGAACACCTTCCCATTGATTTGAGGCCAAGGTGGTAGCGAAAAGGAGGAATGTCTCCTATTTTCATTACTTTTTCCCAGCTTATTTTTACGGTGTCACAGGCATTTGATCAATCTTAGCATAGAACAGAGAACACAGAACAGGAGACAAGAAAGAACACACACTTCAGTTGGACTGTTAATGTATGCCCTGAGTTAGCTGAGGACTCTTTCTAAAGAAGTGGACTCCAAGATCCTCATCAGATAAGCAAATCCACCAGGAGAAGCTGAAGACAGTGGTCAACCACTGTCCCCCGCCCACACTGTTATCATTGACAACTAACCACTGGTCAACCAAGTGATCTTGTAAAAGTCTCTCCTTGAGTCCTGATATTTCTATTCAAAGCCTGATGGAGCCATAGCTGTGCAGTTGGGTTCTCACATCTCCATGGTCCTGGTCTCTATGCAGAAAGCCTAGGCCTTCAAAGTATGGCTGATAGGACTGGTGATAAGTACTACTAAACAAAAACTGGCCTTTAGTGGCCTCCAGAAACACGACCCTGGAGTTCCCCTGCTGCTAGTCTGGCATCAGAGGGAGAAAAGGTATGACAGCTGTGCACAGATCACTCTTCTTTTATGCAGAGAAGGAGAGAGGAAGAAGTCAAATGCTTTCCCTGATGATTCTCTGCTACTTTCTTTTAAAACACATTTAGACTCACCTTTTAAGTGTCCGATTCTACCCTGAATATTTTATACCTATAGAAATACCTTACTGCAACCGGAATGCACAAAGACAACCCAAAAATACATTCACACACAACATACCTTGAGATGCATAACACTCTTTCTTCACCCCTCTGTATGCCCCCAGTATTTCAGAATCATCTCTTGGCATCTTGCTTAGTGATAATAAATCAGGCTTAGCTGCTATGATCCACAGCCAGTAAGCATCCTTGGTGCATACCTAGCTGCTAACCCACCCTGTAGTAATCCAAAGGTTCACCTGAGTGTATGTATTCATAGTGTCTCATTTCATAATGAAGTTATTAATTGGAAAGTCAGACAGATGAAATGCCAGCAAAACAGTATGACTTAATTTTCTTGCCCCTTTTCCCAATCACAGCAAGGTGTAGTGCTTCTTTCTTCAGTGAGACCATCACCTCATCGTGTTAGGTACTGTATAAAAACAAATACCAAAAGCGTCTGTCTCAAACAAATAACCTATGTATAAATTAGGAGGCAACACATGGAAGAGCAAAATGGCAATATCAGGCTGTCAGGAAGGATCTTGGTGCACAGCTACCTACTCACTGTCAAGATTTCTGTGACAAAAGATACATTTTACGATTTGTTCTTTACAACATGAATATAATTTTTTGGTGATGATGAAGGAACCCCAGACACCCTGTAAATTAAATCACATTGAATAAGACCCTGGATGAAGACCATAAGCTGGCGAAAGCTTATGACATATTTCTGATGCCTTTCTTTAAAAAGAAAAATACATTGCTAATTAATGACTGATGGTATTAATATAATGAAATACTTTTACGTGTTCAAACTCAATTCCACCTAGAAGGCTTTATGCATAAGAATATATATCCAGACCAACACAGTTGTTTACAATGAGTGAAGACACCAAATCTGTCTCTTGTACAAATGTGTCTGCTGGTTTGATCATTACTCCCAGGAAATAACGTAGCAGTTAGAGCCAGTTCCTAGCAATGGAAGAAATATTAGAAACAAGGAACATAAATCAGCAGAACACAAACAAAAATTGAAAGTTTGGGCTTCTCTTTATCTTTTTCCTCCTTTTTCCTTTCACACACTTGATTTCGGGGAAATATGAAACAGAAGATTTCATCTGCCAAACAGAACACATCTCTGATGCTTGCAAAGGCATTGTGGATCACAGCAGCTGGTGGGACATCCCCTTCAGAAAGTGCAAGGGGAGCTGAACACAGGGAAGGCTCTTCATCCTGTATTGATGTCTGCTGTACTGTTAACCATGGGCATATAATCATGTCCTGTAAGTCCTCAACGATTTTTCAAGAGATACTGTCCTTTATCATAGAAGGACACCCATTTTTCATGTTATCAAAAGCACAAAACCATCATTCAAAATGGATCATGAGACACCTATTTGTGAAATTAATGTTAGCATGTCATTCAAATTTTTGTTTTGTTTAGGTGATTAATTTGTCTGTTACACAGTATACAGGTATGATAAGCAATGGGGTCTCTCTCTTGCAATGTTATTTTCTGTTACTGATGTTTTCTAAGAGATCAGTAGGTTGGTACATATAACCTATAAATGTGCTTCCAAGATAGACAGAGGTAGACACTTCCTGAACAGAAACTTCTTAGCTGTTTCAATTTCATGGAATATGATACTCCAAAAAATTGATCCTTGAACCTGACTGAGAGCTAAAGAAATAAAAAGGGCCAAGTTTAACTTTTTAGGCATCTCAAAGGCCATGGAGTTGAGTCTCAAGATCTGATGTGAAACTTGAGGAGGCTCTAGTTATGTAGTGACCTTGTTGACAAACAAGCAAGGTAAAAGTTGAAAGGCGTAAGATTGGCATTTTGTTATGATGACTTTTATTTCATATAGTATAAAACAGTTCTGGTAAATATTCTTATAAAAAGCAGCATAATAGTGAGAGAAATACTTCTTGTAAGTCCACACACAAACAAAGAATAGCAGTCTTATAGAAGCTACAAAGAAACTATATGGTAGCATTTTTCAGAACAGCTGGTTTTGGAAGAATTTAACTACAAATGCAGTACACAGGGATGAATTTAGTTGGATGACTTAGGGACTCAAACATTATCTACTACCTTCCCCTCTCCACTGGCACTGCTTGTATGCATGAGCTTGCTCTGGACAGGGTGCATTGGCAACCCTTCTCCCTTTCAGTGGCTCTTGGTGTGCATGATAAATGTATTTTGGCCCATTGAAGCAAATGGAAAAACCTCTCATTTCAAGGTAATTTTGCAGTAGAATTCTCCTTGAAAAGGCTCACAATTAAATGGCATCTGTGGGTGCCTTTCTGCTCTGGTCGTCCTGTTGAACCAAATTTCAACAATGCACAAACATGCACCCTTGGAAGTCTCCATATGCAAGCTCTACAAGGAAATGTGGTCCTGTGTGCTCCACAGCCTTCACTACTTGCCTACGGATTTTAAGCAGAATTGATTCAGATCTAAGCTGAAGGCTCTTCCTGTGCCTATTAATCACCTTTCCTCATGCAGTGTTTTTGCAGCTGCCACTACATACGCTCCTTGGGCACTGGTCCACTGTTTCGCATCTCCCAAAGTCATGCCATAATCACTAGCACTGATTTTTCATCCTAGGTGGTAGGACAAATCTTCTAGGGTAGCTATAAATGATAACTAACTTCCATAATTATCCTGACACTTCACTGCACTCTCAGTCAGTTGGTTAGTGATTTAATTTATAATGATACTTTAGTAATAAATATTCAGATCAATCAACTTTCTGCCTGAGATATTTTATTTATATCTTGTCTCAGAAAATAAAACCAGAAGGACCCACTGTGATCATCTATTCTGATCCCTGAAGAAGGCTCAGGGTTAAGACCTGAGCCCAAAAAGAACTACGTGTTCAGACCTGTCCTGTGTTTGCCGAGATGGAAAAATTAACTGCAAGCCTTGAGAAGCTGCTCCAATGTTACACAGGAGAGTGGCTAAGACCAAATCATTTTGTGTGGAAAAAAATTCTTTTGAATTTGTAATTACTATGTAATTTGAAACTTCTTTAAAAATAAGATAAAAGGGAAGCATTCGCATGCATGGGGAGTAGCGTATAAAGAATGCAGGTTTTCTTTTATATCCCTATTACTCTATTTGATGCCATTCAGTTTCTGTAATTGCCTTCATGAGATTATCTCCAGCACAATACGTTTTGAAGTCAGTGAAGACTAAAATTGTATTGTAATACAGGGGCTGCTTTGTCTCCGGTAGATCTTTAATAAATTTGTGGTCAGCAGCAGTGTTATTTGGTAAATAATATAAAACCACAGCAGGTTTACTCAAAGCAGGAAAAGCCTCAGGATGACTGAGGTGCAAGAAACAGTTCTGAATAAGCAATTCAAATGGAGGAGGCATTTAAATAATTAACTTCCTTTTGATAGAATTTTCCTGCTGCAGTGGAAGAAAGGGAAAACAATTAACAACCGAAACACTCTTTCTTGCCTGAGCTGTCCCTGACTGTGTGAAATAAAGGGCTTGACTTCAGGAGAGGAATTGCAGTCAGACTACCCTCATAGCTGAGGAAATCCTTTATAAAGGAAGAGGAGAAGGAGGTAAAGGGACCATAGGCTCTGTGCAAAGATAGGTGTGGGGTGAGTTCTTCTTAATACCTGTATTGATGATCTGGACAAGAATATCAAGTGCGTACTCAGTAAACTTGCAAATGACACCAGGTTGGGCAGGACACGATCTGCTGGAGGGATCTGGATGGGTTCGATTTATGGGCTGAAGCCAGTTATATAAAGTTCAACACAGGCAAGTGCTGGATCCTGCACCTAGGTCACAACAACCCCGGGAAGCACTACAGGCTTAGGGCAGAGTGACTTGGAAGCTGCCTGGTGGAAAAGAAGCTAGAGGTATTGGTTGACAGCAGCTGAACATGAGCCAGCAGTGTGCCCAGGTGGATAAGAAAGCCAAGGACATCTTGGCCTGTATCAGCAATAGTGTGGCCAGCAGAACCAGGGCAGTGATCATCCCCCTGTACTCAGCACTGATGAGGCCACACCTCGAATCCTGTGTGCAGTTCTGAGTCCCTCACTACAAGAAAGACAGTGAGGTGCTGGAATGTGTCCAGAGAAGGGCAATGGAATTGGTTAGCTTGGAGAAAAGAATGCTCAGAGGTGACCTTCTTGCTCTCTGCAACTACCAGAAAGGAGGTTGTAGTGAGGTGGACATCAGTCTCTTCTCCGAGCTAACAAGAAATAGGACAAGAGGAAATGGCCTCAAGTTGCACCAGGGAAGGTTCGGATCAGATACTAGGGAAAATTTCTTCATGGAAAAGGTTGTCAAGCATTTAAACAGGCTACCCAGACAAACAGTTGATTCACCATTGCTGGAGTTATTTAGCAGATGTGTAGATGTGGCACTTGGGAACATCGTGTACTGGTGGACCTGGCGGTGCTGGGTTAACAGTTTGACTCCATAGTTTTAAAGGTCTTTTCCAACCTAAACTATCCTATGACTCTATGACACCACAGCACCTTCACCACCTCTGAGCCACCCATGCCAACTATGCTTCTCAGCATCTGCTGTGCTGCTTCCAGACCATCCATGGACAATTAATGTCTTCTAGGAGCGGGGCTGGGGTTACGGCTGGAGGTCTTTCAGAGAGAACAATAGAATACATGGAAATAAAAAGGGAGGGAGAGGTAGGTGGATGCCTCAGCTTCAGTGTGAACACGTTTCTCAAAACTTACCCAGTACAACCAATAATAACAGGCAGAAGCAGGCAGTGCCACCTGCCTTACCTAGCTGGTTACAATGCACATGGGATTGAGTCACACATCTGCTGCAGAAAGCCATGTACACTTCACAGTGTTCAATTACATGAATAGGAGATATCCATCCCCTTTTAAATACAAATTGTGTCAAACTGTACGATATCATCCAAAAATAGGATAAGCTCAAAAACTGTCTTTTGAATTGTATTCTGCTTGATTTGAAACTGGGGGAGGAGCAGTAGACTGTGAAGCAAGCACCTTTTTCTGCAGAGACCTACAGAAAAACCATTCCATGACCCATTTATACAAATCAAGCCACAAAGCCACTCAGCATTTTCTCCTAACACTGTTAATTGAGAATTGACCAGTTTACTGTTGCTACCTAATTCAATTTAATCCCAATCATTTGCATTTGGGAATTTGCTTAAAAATAATCTTGAAAAGAACTAAATATATTAAGGCGAGTGGTTGGGAATAAGACTAAGAAAACATAACAGAAAGCACTGATGAGAAATGCAGATCATGTATGTTTGCAGTCAAATGCCTAGCATTATATGTCTGAATGGTATTCCTGGTTCTTTAATATTATGTTTACAGCAGTCATTACAGAAAAGCAAACACGTTCACACATACAAAACACACACACATGCACACTATAAAAATACCCTGTGAAAATCAGCCCAGTCTGAAAGAATGGGGGCTAAAGGGAGGGGGAGAGTTCAAGATAATAGAAGACGCAGGAACTGACTGAGCTTGCCAAATCTTGATGATGCTTTTCTGGCCATATGTCTCTGGTCCCTGACTATGACAGAATACTTTTTCAACAGCATTTCCAATTTCTTCCACAACTTCAAAGAGGATATTCCGGGCAAAACCGGACAGAATTCTACCTTATTTTCTGTGAAATCTGGAAGACTGTAAATCTGGAAAGGAAAAGTATTTTTTGACATCTTCCAGGAGTGCGAAATACTTAGCTCAATCCTGCCCAGGAGACTTTTATATGCTTATGACTGAATCCTTCCCCAAAGAGGGAAAGAAGGAATGGAACCGGGGTCTAAGGACATAGAAAGAATAGCACAACATGGCTGTAGGAAAAAAGGGCTTGGTCAGGTCTGGGTATGAGGAAGAAGGCAGGGAGACAAGGTAGGTCTCCATACCAGGGAGGACAGATTTAAGAAAAGGAGAAGACGGAGAAATCTAGTGGATGAAGGGAAGGCGATGGATGTAGCTTTTCTGGAGTTTAGTACAGCTTTTGATACTGTCCCCCACAACATTTTTTTGGACAAGTTGTCCAACTGTGGGATGAATGGTTTCATGGTGCACTGGGTGAAGAACTGGCTCAAAGGGTTGTAGTGATCAAGGCTACATCCGACTGGTGACCAGCCACCAGTGGGATCAATTCCAGATGGGCCATTCACTGAAGAGTTGAACTCAATGATCCTTGTGGGTCCCTTCCAACTCAGAATATTCTGTGATTCTGTGATTTTGTGAGAGCCAGTTTTGTTCAATATTATTTATCAATAATCTGGATGCAGGAACTGAATGCAGCATTAGCAAGTTTGCTGATGATTCTCTTCAGGGACAGGAGGCCTTGCAGAGGGATCTAGTTAGATTGGAGCATTGGATTATAATTGATTTAAAAAGTCCAAATGCCGGATCCTGCACCTAGGATGGAGTAATGCTGGACACAAGTATAAACTGGGAGACAGGTGGTTGGAGAGCAGCCCTACAGAGGGAGATCTGGGGGTACTGGTCAGCAGCAGCTCAGTGTGAGTCAGCAGTGAGTCCTGGAAGTCAGGAGGGCAGACTCCACCCTGGAGTGCATCAGGCGCAACACCACCAGCCAGGCAAAAGACAGGATCGTCCCGTTGTATTCGGCATTGGTGCAGCCTCACCTCACCTTAGTCTGTCACAGCTTGAAAGATAAAGTCTCTGCTTTGGTTTGCAACTCATGGGGGGTTGTTTTCACTTTTCCCTTGGGACAAATCTCCTGTCAGGGCAGAACAGGTAGGCTACTCCATGTTACAGAGGAGCTGGGGTGCTGCATCATCTCCACAGCCTCCTAACTCACACTTCACCTTGCTTTTGTCCTACAATTCTATTTCTGCAAAGCACTTACATGCAGATTGCAGCTGACACTTATAAGGCTACAAGTTAGACACGTGCCTATGTATCTGTGAATGTGCACACTGCTTCCCCCCACCTCCACTGACCTGAACTAATGCTCAGCATTAGAAATGACAGGAGTTTCTGAAGCATCCTGTGCAAACCAAGAATTGAGGAAGGGAGAGACAGATGACCCAAAGCCTAAGACCAGCCATAGGCAGAAGGGCATAGTAGAAATGTTTGTGACAGTTGGATAATGTATAACTAAGCCTTTGGAAAAAAACATTTTTCAAGTTGGATGGCGAAAATGGCCTTGGCGATATTTTCCTCTCAGATAAATCACTCAGTGCCTTGGGGTGAGTAACAGTTGTGCTCACTTCTCACCATGCCAAGGGAAATGGCATGAGGAGCATGCCTTGCTCATAGGCAAGGGGCAGGGGAACAGAGCAGGCTACAGAGAGCTAAGGCAAAGTGATTATCACTTGTTATAGACAGACTTTGAAAAGTAAATTGTAAATGATCAAGTGGAGCAATAAAGGCAACACATAACTCCTACAGGTTGGTGCTCCTGTCTACAAGTGTGGCTTAGCTTCTGCAAGCCTGATGCCTGCGGTGTTCAACAGACACTTGTACCTAGTGATGATTACATGGAGACAGAGAAGGCTCCTGGGCAGCTGTCATCTGTCATACACTTCAGACAGAGTGTGGAAAACAGGGACGCTGAGCTGAGCACTAAGGACTTTTTCTGCTAAAACAGTTCCATCTCAGTGGTAATGACTGCGGCAAATATATAAAAAAGGTTCATTTGCAAGCAGCAAAGTCTTCAGGGCAGATCACCAGTGACCTTGACTAAATGGAGTTAGTCCCTCAAGAGAGATGCTTTGAGTCACCTTGCCCTGGTCCCCTGCAGTGTGGGCATACTCTGATGGACACATATGGCTCAGACCAACACTGGGGTCACTGAGGCCATACACTCATGGGTTTTTATGGGATCGACATTTCATATCCACAGAGCAGGAGTGGGTGAGAGTTTCCGATCTGGTCTCCATGCAGCCAACAGAGAGAAACAGGTGCCACGGTGATGCAATTTTCCTGTCTGTACCTTTTGGACAGGGTAAAAGGAGACCCCATGCTCTCCAATTTCTCTCATCAGGTAAGAGCCCACTGAGCTCCAAAGGGAGCCCGGGTTGCAAGCACTTGCCCTGTAGACATACAGGCTTAGGGAAAATTCGGGAAAATTCCTTTTGATCTGTGAGAGGGAGCAGAACTTGGTGCAACTGTCAGTATGTCACCATATATAAGGTGCTATGAAGAAGCATCTACACAAAGCTCCTGACACCTAGACAGTCAAGATGAAGAGGAAGAGCAGTGCTGGGACCTGACCATAGAGTTGCCCTGTGGTAGATGGTACTGGCAGTTTCAGGTCATACTCCATACTCCATACTCCATACTTCATACCCCATACTCTATCCCATAAGGTACACGTGGTTCTCAGGTCTTTTCCCACACTTCAGCAGGTATGGACAGGTTACTGTCCATACAGTACCTTACACAGTACCTTCGTGGTTGCAAACATGTGAAACCCATAGCTCCAAAATACTTCCACATGGAACTGCAGAGTGTAGTCCTGTCCTAAATCTTCCCTCATTGGAGGGGATGAAGAATTCAGCTTTAATACCAATAACTGCAAAAAGTCTAAATTTTAAGCCTTGATCTTATAAAATTATCTTAATAGATGCCATTTATAAGAGAGCACAGCTTCCAGTACTGCCACAACAAATTTGGAAAAGCACTGACCCTCTCCTGCACAATGCCTTCACAGAAGCAGCAAGAGCACAGCTCAGCTGCAGACACCAAGTAGAAACTGCTGCTACCACAACCATCTCTGGAGAGTGACAAGCAGGGGCACTTCAGACACGATCTGCCTCTGAAGAAAGTGTATTTATTTAAATATTGTTCAGGATGTGATCTGGTGTCATTTTTGGCTTTTGAACAGAAATATCTTTTGGGATCCCATACTCAAAATGAAATGAAGGAGCCACGCATGCTGTGCCTTGAATGTTCATGTCCGTCCACCTGGGGCATACAGGCCACCTGCAGCATCTCCACCTGCAGGCCAACACCTGCATCTGTGCCTGTTCCTCCTTATGGGTAGTCATCTGAAAATCACTGGGGAAAGGGAGGAGGAGTGAGGGGGAAGAGGGAGATAATAATAGTTGAATAATTTATTCAATGAGTTTCATGGAATTTGGGGACTAATACATTCTATGAATAATATTTTCATTATTTTCCCAACTCCAGTGCTAATAGAAGTTATGAATAATGATTGAAGCAAATACTTGAATTATATGACAATCCTATTGAACTTTGGAAGCATATATTACATGAAGTGAAGGGACTCTAATTCTGCCCATCATCAGTTTGATGCAGATGTTCTCAAAAATGGTGAAATGCGTATTTGACACTTTGGCCTTTCCTTACAGAAAGTTTGTGCTCAGATTACCTGACAGTAAGAATCAATCAATAACTCGTGTGCTATTTCTCTTCCAGAAAATTGTTAGCAATTGTTTTCTTTCAGCACTTCAGAAATTACGTTGCTGGAAGTGGCAGACTTCTCATCTCCACAGTCCCCTCTCACCCAGGGCAGCATGTCCTTGTCTCCAGAGGGGAAACTTCTTCCTCAGGGGAACTGTAACCTGCCACTGCTCTGCAGTAGCATATGCTGACAGCCCCTGATGTTGTGGCATCTCTCTCTGCAGCAATTGGAGATGGATCATAGGGGAATGCTGGCAAGGCTCTTCCCATATCTCTTCTTTCCCAGTATCTCCTCATCACTGGGGGTGACTGCTGAATGTGGTCTCGAGACAAAAGGGCAAAAGGAGGGTTAAGAGGTCCCTGTGAAGTTTGGCCAGGAAATGCAAGCTACTGTGAGATGCAGTAGTCAGAACCTTTCAACTTCTACAGTGCTTCTGCTCCCGTTCTCCAATCCTTGGTGGGCAAGAACCACTGACTTCAGCATGCAGTAGCTAAGGAACTGTTTCCAGCCTATGTGTAGAAGTACTTCCTAATAAAATCAGAACAATCTAAGACTTTAATACTTGGGTAGATTTTAACCCTGAATTAATTATAATGTCCTCTTACCTCTGTTTTAACAGAAGAGCTGGAGAGTCAATGGATGTTTCCTACTCAGCCTAAGAAGTTGTGGTTAAACAGTAATATGTATGTTATATCACCAGCCCAAGCAGATTTAATGATTCCAAACAACATGGAATCTCCTGCTATACCGTGAATAAGGTTCATTACTGAAGCTAAAAGATAATATGAGTTGCTGGTATCCATTCAGTGACATCAGATGCACAACTCCCTTTGACATCAGTGATGAAAGATCAGAATAAAGAAAAACAGCCAATAATTTCCACCCTCTAAAATTCATAATCTAACTGATAAGTGAGCTTGCTGCAAGGGACTGGCTGTCATTCATCAGCTAAATGTCGAATTCTTCAGTTCCTGGAGGGCCTCTACTCAGTCAGAAATGAACATGGTTCATACACATATTTAATTCTAACTTCGAATGTAGAGAGGAATTTAACAGAACATTAAAGATTGATGAATAAATTATAATGGCATTAATGAGGCTGATGCTTATATCTAAAGGAAAAAGTCCCAGGGGGTTCTGAGAACTCCAAAATTAATAAGTTATTAGTAATTTTGGAGTTGATAGTAGATAACAAATTAAACATGCTAAGTATGAGTATGCACTGTGATTTCTGCAGCAGAAGACAAAGTCTTTCAGCTTATTATACTATGGGGTATCATTTTTAAAGGCAGAGAAGTAATGACTCTTTTTTATATGTCTCTAGGAAAGTTTACAGTTGGATGGCTGTGTGCACTCCTAAGCACTTGATTACAGGAGGACATTGATAAACCAGAAGAAATTTAAGAGATTCTGGCTGTGAGCAATGGAAATGAAAAAAAGTCTCTGATAAAAAAAGTAAGGCACAAATTCTCTTCAGAAAGATGGAAAGAACTAGATATGAACAGAAAAGAAAGCTGGTGAAAAATTATATGACAGAAGAAAAAATATTGGAGCAAACAAGATAAATAAAAGTCATGAGGAAAAAAGAGTTCTTTACCTAATAAATATGCAGAATGGCCAAAACTTCTTACATGAAGTACAAAACACAAGGTGATGAATCAGAACTAAGCTACCAAAGAGACAGGACATTTCCAGAATCTGTAGGTCCTAAATTCTCTGAGTTGTGTCCAGAGGCTTCCTGCCTTTGCTTCCTGATTTAAGACCATAGTTGGCAAATGTTTAGACAAGCAAGTCTCTTAATGTTAGTGAGGTTTTCAATTCAGTTCAACAGATTTTGTGCATATTAATGACCTGATTGATCCTCTCAGGGGTGGCAGAACCACTTTGCACTTCACTGCCAGTATGCTGGTAAAATCAGCCCTGTTTCAGCACAACCATACCAGTGTCAATGTGACCACACAGAGCAGCAGTACTGGGGTAAATTCACACATATCACATATTTTCTAAGAGGGTGTTGCTGCAGAGAGGCGCATGTATAGAAAAGAGAGAATGGTGAAGGAAAAGGAGCATAGATGGTCACCAATCTCCTGCTTCATTGGAATAAGATGGTAGTAACTTAAGTTAGAGGAAGCAGAGGCCAGATAGGCAACACACTGTGAACTGCCTTGCACAGCACACTGCCACTATATGTGGGGTCAAAAAGACCCCAGCCCTGTAATCTGCCTTTATCCTTCTAAGTCCCTGAATATGCTGTGAACACTTTGACTTTAGTGAAGGTTTGAGTCCACGCAACAAAAAAGGTCCTGGAATATGGAATATGTGGTATTTAACACCAAGAATGAAAAAATTAAATAACAGCTGAGAAACAGGTATTGCTCCTTATAGGTCTCTCCATGCAGTACTGGAGACTCTGTCCTCCACTGATGAAGGCGATGGGATCTTTTTCAGTTAATAACTAATGGATTTACAGGGAAAGAAAGGAAAGCCCCAAAATAAATGAGATTAAATTCTGAGAAGGTCTCTAATACTTACTTGAAGGTAGGATTTTCTATCACCTGAATGTGTCAGTATAACTTGAAAGAAAGTATTAGCAGGGATTGTGACAGCCTCATAGTGACCTGTCTCTAAAGCATGTTCTCAAGAACATTTCCCATGAAAATCCAGCTCCCAAGTGGGGATGGAGGGAACCTGGCTTTAGGTAACTTGGCTCATAAATGGGGGGGAGGGGCACCAATTTATATATAAATGAAGGACATCGAGAGTAAAAAAGAGAGAGATTACAAAGACTGTGGGTCTTGTGCAAGGACAGAACAGGACCTCTTCCGCCTTGCTGATTGCAGCAACAGGGGTCATCTGACTCTCCCCTCAACCTGAAACACAGTCATTTTATCATAGATGGAAATCAGGTTGGCCAGGTATGACTGACCTTTGGTAAATCCATGCTGACTGCTACCAACCACTTTCTTCTCCTTCCTGAACTCAGAAATGTGCTCCAGCAAGAGGACTTGCTGCATGACCTTTCCAGGGGCCAAAGAGAATCTGACTGGCTTGGTTGTCCTCTTGCCTTATATGAAGGTGTTGTTTTGAAGATGTTTCAGAACAAATGAGGAGGAAGACCTTATTTAGGCCTCTAAATCTAGACATGGTGTTAAAAAATATTTCCCAAATTATCCTTATTAATCATTATAGTCAGATATGTCTCATACCAATTTAACAGTTCTTGACAGTTTGCTCAGTTTTGACCACAATTTTATGTGAAAAAGCATCTGCATCGGGTGTTGTGAGAGAAGATGAGGGTGTTTCTGTGTAACACCATGTAAATTTCCCTACATATAATCTGATAATCTGGGAAATTATATCAAACACATGTTTGTCTCTTTGATGTAAGCCCATATTTTTAGAGAGATGATAAGGTTGTTCTTAAGAAGCTATCAGCTTCAGCTTTTTAACATCTTCTTTGTGGGTAGATTTATTATAGTCTTTTAATCACAGGCAGAGAACATCAAAAGGTTTACAGAAGTTCATGAGTCTCCGTGCCCAAGCTGCAAGGCATCTGGGACTAATTTACAGCTTCACACTGAAAAAACAAAATGCAAATGTCAAGTGTAAGCTCCTCATACACATCTAGGGAGAAAATAAAACACCAATAAAATGCAATTTCTTCTGGAGCAAACTGTCTTGGAACTCCTGGAGAGCATATTGAAATATGTGTGGCTCCATGCACAAACCCTCAGAAAACCAAGTAAAAGAACTTTGTTCTTACAGGACTGGTCAGGACGTTATAAACACTGTAAGTGCAATACCATCCCTTTTACAGATCAATCAGCCATATAAAGGAACATCTATATATGTCCTGTGGAAGCCAAAGGGAAATGAAGGCCTTCACTACATCTCAGGGTGCAGACTTTAACCAGTACCCAGTAGCTGCAAGTTAATACTTTATTAAATAGCTACTATTAGATGTAAAATGTGCGTTTCTCAATTGAGACCCACTGGTGGGTGAGGATAAAAGATAGGAATTAAGATGATTAAACTGAGAGAAGGTACTACATTTGTGTCACTGTAAAAATTAGAATAGCAGTTAACTTACCTGAAGCTACCAATAACTTATTAACATCCCAAGAAAAAAAAAGTCTAAGCTATAGGTTAATACTACAGTATGTTTCTTGCAATCATTTTTTATATTAATTAGTTCCAACCTCCAAATTTCTTGGGAAAAAATTACTATCTATTTCTTCTGCTCCCATCTAACTGAACATGAGTTTGGATAGTTGACTTTATAGTCTATTTTAGTTATTTTAGGTAAGATATGAGTAATAAAAATAAAGGCTATACCTACATCTTTACCAAAGAGCAACAAGACTTGTACCCAAAAGCCTGTGTGATTAATTTAAGAAATAGCTTTTCAGAAATGATCAAATATTGCTTCTAGTCATGCTATAAGCTATTCTATGGCTCCACTATGGTGCTACTTATTCATATTTATCTCTAGTCTATCCCATACTTTTATACGTATTACTTTTCAGTGAAATGCTTAAAAATCAGTTTGAGATGATTTTACTTTTTTTTAGGTGAGTAGATAGTTCTGAGTTAAAATTGAAAAAGCATTATGACCCTACCCCCATCCAGTCAGTTTTCTCCTGTGCCGAGAGAACCAAAGAAAGGCTCGTGTAAAATGAAAAAAAAAAAATCTACTGAAGAGCTAGTTTGTCCTGTAAAAATGAACCAAACTCTCTACAGTGTTATTATTTTGTCTTGTGCAGCAGGCTGTTATTTTCTGAAATAATATTCATTTGTGAGACAGGAGGGAATTCCTTCTGCTAGCTTTCATTCTCAGTATGCTAACTGCCTAGACTAAACCATATAGCCATTTCCTGAAGGAGGTTTTGCTCCAAGACCCAGAATCGTTTGGTGTTTAGACAGGCATCTCTCTGTTCTCTGCCTACTGGAAGCCCTAGTCAACTCACTTGACCGGGGTGCTTTGCTTTTAGATATCTTGAACTGCATTTGTAGGATGTAGGAATTCTACTTATACACAGGAATCTTAGTTCATGAGAAAAGTGAAGTGTCATTAATAAAATGTTAAAATGACACAGTAGTGAATATCTATGGCTGAGAACTTACAAATGCTTCTGAAGGTGCATAACTTAACCCCTGGGAGCAGTTCTACTCACGTCAGGAGTACTAATCGTGTGAACAGAGGTAAAAGTGGAAGTGTATGCAGGGTTTTTTGGGGCATACGTAGCCAACAGCTGGAAAATTTTTTTGCATTTGCCTTTTCCGTCAGAGAGACCATGGTCTCTCTGAGGAAATTGTTTAAAACTCTAAAATTTAATTTTATTGTATCGAGACCAGGCAATTCAAGTTGGAAAAGAAATGATGAATGCAAAGTTGAGCTTTATACACGAGGTGTTTTATTCCAGTTAACCAAATGGAAAAGAGAATGTCACTATGTGATTAATAGCTAAATATAATATGGTGCTGCATAAACAATCACTGTAAATCTAGTTATCTTCACAGCAGGGGAAGCCTTAGCACATAACAGCAGGCTAGCTGACAGCTGGAGAGATTACACTATTTCATTTTCAGGCACAAGTCTCAGTCAGAGGGGCTGTGGTCAGCAAGAAACTGTTTCTAATGTGTTTGGCTGGACCTTGAAGTTAATCTGTTGACTGCTGCCAGACTTACCAGGCAGGCTTTAGTGGTCCACTGATTTTAATGGACTCTTAGTGAACATGGCAAGTTATAAGGGCACCAGGAACAGAGAAGCAGGGGAGTAGAGGCAGCAATAGTTTGATGTAGACAAGCAGTGGTGGAAAAGAAGTATCTTAGTTACATGTAAAATATTACTATTCTCTTTCCATACCATCTGAGCATACAGTAAGTATAAAACCAAAATATCTTATAGCTGCCTGCAGTGTCAATATTTAGCCACCTTGCCTACATCAGAAATAAAACTTCCTCCATGGATTTAGGTTGGTCAAAAAATTATACACTAAAAAACTGAGTTACATAACACTGTCTTAAAAATATAAAGGTAGACCACAGAATAGAGCAAATTCAAGCTTGTCAGCTCAGACTGCCATTTCCCATCCCCACAATACAGGTGGCAAGCTCCTCCAGAGTTAAGCACATTATTTACACCACTCTCCAGGCTTTGTTCTGAGCTAATTCCTTTCTCAGAAGAAATCATACTGCATATCTTCAACACCTCTTCTTCAGGTAAATGTACTTTTGCCTGAGGGCCTGGTAGGTAAGACTCGCCCAGATGCTTGAACCCCTTTGGCTTTTAAATAGAATCACAGAGTTGTTTAGGTTGGAAAAGACCTTTAAGATCATCAAGTCCAACCCTTAACCCCACTCTGCCCAGCCCACCACTAAACCATGTCCCCAAGTGCCACATCTACATGTCTTTTAAATACCTTTGAAGAGGAATTAGAAAACTTTGACATGTGAACCTAGTGCGAAGTCTCTCCACAGCAAGGAGACTCTGACAGCAAGGAAATAAAGGTAAAACCAGGCAGGTGGTTGTTTTAGACTCCTCATCATGTACACAAATGCGTTGGTGTAACAGATGTTATTCCTGTAGAAGAAGATCAACTTTGTAGTGCTAAAATGTTGTGCAGAGGGGCAATATAGTATAATTGGAAATGACAAATAGTTTCAGCATTGTAGAAGCCATATGCACTTCGTTTCCTATATGCATATTGGTTTTCATGTTCCAGAAAGATAAATTTAGCCTAGCACAATTCTGGGTTATACACCTAGGAGAAGTGGGGAATGTAGAGATGCTCGTACAAGAGATGTCAGGAAGAATTTGGCTTGTTTAATCAGGAAAGTAAAGACTGAGAAGAGAAACAGTTTGGATTTATGTGTAACATCAGGGGGTAGATGTCTACCAGGAGATAAGCTGCAGGGCAGTGCTAGCAAAAGAACAAATGAATACAGTCATGAATAGATTTCAGAAAAAAATTAAACTGTTTACACCCAGAAGAATTCTGTCTTGGTAGCAGTTTTTCAATGGAACAATGTGAGCAAAAACTGAAGTTACTTTTAAGGTGCCATTCAGAAGAGCATTATATAATGTGGTGGCATGTGATATCAGGGGATGAAGCCTGATAAATCTGGAAATCCTTTCCCATCTCACATTTCCTGTAGCCAGCACATTGTGATGCTGGTTTGACAGTGCAGAAAGGTTACAGGCTGTACGTTTCGTAATCCTTAGACAGAGCCTGATTACATGATGCAAAGAACAGGGAAGATGAGTCCTCCCAGAAGCAAGATGTCCTTGGGAAAGTTGGAGAAACTACTAAGTTATTTTTGTTCTTAATTAGAGACAGGTATCCCAAGTGTCTATGTTTTTGAAAACTGATATATGCTGTGATTAAATACAGCAGTTCTGAATTCCTGTGCATAGTGTTCAGCTGGAGATGGAAGCAAAGACAGAGTCATTTTGGCAAGCTGGTGTATCAAACACAATGCAGACTTAGGCCAAGAAGGCTGTTTTTAAAGATGCCAATGGATAAAAAATCCCAGGCTTCACAATGTTTGAAAGCTTGTGGGAACAATCTCTCATTTAGATCCTACCTCCCATGGACTGTTGGATGGGTGGAAGGAGTAGACAAAAATGCTACTGCTATGGTTTTTTGGCACTTCATTTTCTAATGGTGACCAGAACTCAAAAACCTGGATAAAACTGGAAAAGGTTTTGGAAACAGTGAAAATGTTCTCATTGGCAAAACTAAGAGGATCCCTATATTTTCTGAAAGGCTTTACACCTTCCTCGGGCAATACTCTTTTTCCATAGGAATTTGAAGGAAGTCTGCAAGTACAGAACCAGTGATTGAAATGAATGAATGAGTAATGAATAAATGATAAAATGTTGAGAATGGATAGTAGCTCCTCAGACAGACAGACATCAGGTTTACTTGTGTAGAGCGCCACATGTCCTGTGGCAGGTGCGTGGCAGCCTCCCGTGCTGCCTGCTGTCACCCTGGGAGGGAGGTTTGACATGACACCTCCGACAGCAGCTCTGATAGAAAAAATGGCCCTTGGGGCTTTCACAGCTGAACCAACTTGCTTTTGAAGTTCTCAGTTTACGAAACAAATTTGTGTAAATGTTTAATTACTCCAAAATCACAGTGGGTTATGGCTGCTTTACAATCCTAAGAGACCCTGGAGCAGCCCTTCCGGCAGCTCTGCAGCCAGGCACCTGCTAGCCATCAGCCTGTCTTCTGTGGCATCTAAGTGAAAGTGACAGTCTGTCATGGGCTAGAGGACAGCCAGCCACCCTCCCAGTCACAGAGGAAAAGAAGAGCATCCTTCCTGAAGACAAGGGCTTCAGAAATGCAAAAGCCCTTGAGACTCAGGGTGTTATTTATAAGACTCCAGTGAATCAGAGGCCCAGAGGCTTCAGCTGGAGCTGGGAATCAGGGGTGAGATGGGAACTCTACTCCTCTACGAACAACGTCTGCTAACCTCACAGTGGCCCAAGGGCAGGGTCAGTATGGGGCTGCAGACCTTGCAAGCTGTTTCAGACTGGGGTTAGGGTGACCAACTGGCACAGCCAGGGGAAATCCCTGTGTTCTCTGGGGCAGATGTAGTCCTGTTTGGTTGGATCCCATACGTAATGCTTTGCCTAATACTTTCCAGGTGTTCCAGTTCCTTTGCAGCTGCACCATGGGGCCAGTCTGGGCTGATGAGGCAGCCTGGGGGCCTTACAAGAGGGTCTCAGGACTATGAAATTCAATGGCAAAAGGTATGCCACAGGTTTGGCACATACCAAATTTCAGGGCCCTCCTATGCAGAAGGCAGAGCATAAACATAATGTGTTTGTGCATAAATAGCCTCTTTCAGTCTTATAGCTACACTTTATTTAACATGTAGCTGACTTCTACCATACCTCATCTGAGAGATCAGATCTCTTTAGTACATCTCTGTAATCCCTGGGATTGTTGGTGGTGTTTTTTATTATTATAAATCTTCATCCTCAGTGGAGGAAGTGGTTTTTAAGAACATATTTGTATGTTTCCTCCCTCAGATGCTTTACACATTGCAGGCATCTACAGTAACCTATTGTCTCCATGGTTTGCAGGACCTACACCCTCAGAAACAGGTTGTGTAAAATGGTAGGAGGTTAGGGTCTAGGAAGAGAGGTACAAGTGGCAAAAATAAGGCCAAGAACCAGGAAATAGATGATGAGATGTGCAAATCCCATGATGGGATTTGTCTGAGGGACATGCCGGGCAGCCTCGTGTTTACTGATGGCAGCTGGAGCAGGACAGCTGCCCAAAGCTGCTGTCCTGACCATGTTTTGAGGATGATGTTGTGTCCACAGTCAGGGGGCTAGGATGGGAGCAGTTGGGTCCTTTTCCTAACCAGCAAGGGGACAGAGAGGCATGCACAGACAGATTCTGGTATCACCATGTCAGTGCTCATTTCAGACCTGCTGACACTAGCAACTTCCCACAGTTTCACAATTAAAACTGCTATGTGGTTAAAATAAGCATCTTTTATTAGACAGATCAATATAGCTTTTCCAAGCCTAGTAGCTCATTTAATAAAAGGATACAACCTCTAGCTTCAAGCCTCATAATACTTTTGATGGAATTTATAAACATTTAATGCAGTATACAGGTGGAATTTGTTTGTGGGTTTTTTACCTTTGGCAACTTGGAACGTGAGTTTAACCACAACTATTTCTCCACTGCAGAATGGTCCTAGAAAATTGAACAAAGCTTCAAAAAAATTTATTCTGTCTTCACAAGGTAGTAAAATACATAGATAAAAGGATATTATAGCAATAAAAGTAATGAAAACTGTGACCAGGTGTAAAGGATGACAGACACCAATAACAGACAGCATATTATAGGCCATCAGTCAAATTATGTATGACTTGTATGTAATGGGTCCATCCCTAAAAAACCAGTCATTCAAAGATCACCAGTAACATAATTTCCTAGAATCATAACGTAATCTTAAGGAAGGTTCAATTTTCACTTTAAATTCAATGCAAGGTACCTGATAGAGCAATTCCCGCATTTATCCAGGGTCTATTCCCCACCAATAAGAAACTCAGATAATTTTTCCTGTAAAGTGCAGCTCTCTTAAGAAACATGCGAGAGACATAGCTGAAGCTCTGATTCTTGTCTGCAACTCTGCATGACATTTATCTGAAAGAACAGCTCTGATCAGGTACTGTATTCATTCGGGGTCTCTAATTTTGAGTCCTGGTAGAGACCACAAATAAATAGATTTTCCAGTTTGTTTACTTCGAATCTTTGGTGGCATAGTTTTTAATGACTGTCACTGTCCCACAGTAGTTTGTTTTCCTTTTGCAACTTTTGTAGATGAGGAGGAAAAAACATTTTGTAAATAGCAGTACATAATTGCAAAGTCATAATTGGCAGAAGGGCAAGAGCAACGGCTTCTGATTTTTTTTAAGGCTTGGATTTTAAGTTGACAGCATCTCTTCAAACTAATGAGATGAAGTAAGAGGCAGAAAACATGCAAATGCACTAGTAGAAAGGATGGCACTGTTGACAATTAACTAACAATTATTAATTCCCCTGATACTCATTTTAATAATGATAATTATGATTTACTCATTTTGTTTCACTGTGGAGGCTGTTAACATTTGATTTCCTGGGCTTTTCCTTGCAATTTCCATTAATTACTGTCCACCTCCTCTCTAGTTTTTCTTCTGAAACTACAAAAATTAACAGTCTTTAAAGCCTGATCCACAACTCTTTTCCAATTGACTTTCAATCTAATTGGCATTGAGGTATTTCCACTGCCTGTCTGCCTTATCATCATACCTCTCAAAATATGAGTTTTGTTGAAAGAAACTTATTCTTCCTTTTCCTTCCTTGACTTGCAGACATGCTTCTTCCATTTGCTAACTCCAGTGGCTGACTTATTTTCCAGTCCAGATCCTTACCATTGCACATGGCTCTACTCCCTCTCATATTATAACCTCAGCTCCGGACATGAGGAGAGCAGACTTCAGGCTGCTCAGGGAATTAGTAAGTAAGGTCCCCTGGGATGTTGTTTTTGCAGGTGCTGGGGTCCATCAGTGCCGGTAACTTTTTAAACACCACCTCCTAAGGGCACAGGAGCAGATAGTTCCCAAATATCAGAAGTCAAGCGGGTGAGGAAGAAGGCCACCTTGGATGAGCAGGGATCTTTTCTTGGAAATAAGGCAAAAAAGGAAGGTGTATGCCCAGTGGAAGGAAGGTCAAGTGACATGGGAAGAATTCAGAGATGCTGCCTGCCTCTGTAGGAAGAAAATTCATGTGGCCAAAGCTCAGCTGGAGTTGAAGCTGGTCAGAAATGTGGGGGACAGTAAAAAGAGTTTTTTCAAATATATTAATGGCAATAGGCAGTATAGAAATATCATTGGCCTGTTACAGGAGGGGGATGGTCACCTCACAAACAAGGACAGAGACAAAGCAGAAATGTTTAATGCTTTCTTTGCCTCTGTCTTCAGCACAGATGATGGATCAAGGGGATCTCAGTGCCCTGAGCTGGAGGACCATGACTGTGAGAATGATCGGCTCCAATTTGACCCTGAAATTGTGCAGGATCTGCTGCTGCAGCTGGATCCCTAGAAGTCTGTGGGGTTTGGTGGGATTCATCACAGAATCCTCAAAGGCTGATGTAATTGTAAAAGCTCTCTCGATGACTTTTGAGTGGTCTTGGGAATACGGAGAAGTCCCAGCTGACTGGGAGCTGGTAAACGTTGTCCTGATTTTCAAGGAGGGCAAGAAGGAGGACCCCAGAAACTGTAGGCCTGTCAGTCTCACTGCAGTGCCTGGTAAGGTTATGGAGAAGGTTATTCTGGGAAGTACTGAAACACACCTAAAGACAACACAGTCATTGGTCACAGACACCACAGCTTCGTGAGTGGAAAGTCCTGCTTATCAAATCTGATTTCCTTTTATGACAAGGTAACCCATCTAGCTGATCAGGGGAAACAAGTTGATGTAATCTTTTTGGATTTCAGTAAAGCTTTTGATATTGTCTCTGACAGTATCCTTCTGGACAAAATGTCCAGCACACAGCTGGATAAACACATTATGTGGTGGGTGAGCAATTGGCTTATGGGTCGAGCAGAGAGGGCAATAGTGAATGGGGTGACATCAGACTGGTGATCTGTCACTGATGGGGTTCCGCAGGGCTCCATGTTGGGCCCAGTGCTCTTCAACATCTTCATAAATGACTTGGACACAGAACTGGAAAAGATACTAAGCAAGTTCGCAGATGATACAAAACTGGGAGGAGCTTCTGACTCCCTTTAGGGCAGGGAGGCCCTGCAGAGAGACCTCAACAAATCACAGGACTGGGCAATCACCACCCATATGAAGTTCAACAAAGGAAAGTGCTGGATTCTGCACCTGGAATGGGGCAACCCTGGATATTTGTACAGATTGGGGAAAGAGATGCTGGAAAGCAGCACTGTGGAAAGGCTGACTTGACCTGATCGCCTTCCATCTCCAGTCATGGCTTGAGAACCTGTGGAGAGTGGTGAGGTAGCAGAGCAGACAGTGGCTAAGCTGCAACCTGCATTGCCTCTGCCAACTTTGGGAGTCGCAGGGCCTCAAGTTTGCAGAGCAGAAGAGATCAGAGCTCTGGGTCAAGTATGACACACCCTTTAGGCTCCACTGCTGAACAGTCAAACAAAGGTAGCCCAGAGGCAGGCCAGAGGGCTCTGCAGAGCAAATGTGTCAACAGAGCTCCTTTGCAGACACAATGCATTTATTTTACTTGCTTAATCGGAGCTTCCTTGTTCTCCACTGGTAGATCAGCTGCCCGCATCTTCAGTGTCCTTCTACAAAGAGACCCAAGGATTAAACC
This sequence comes from Manacus candei, assembly GCF_025592945.1. Taxonomy (NCBI): domain Eukaryota; kingdom Metazoa; phylum Chordata; class Aves; order Passeriformes; family Pipridae; genus Manacus; species Manacus candei. The sequence goes on from NW_026138062.1 coordinate 37,670,271, forward strand.
TGTGATAATACAAGCACTTAAATATATTTTCATACCACATGGTGATTTTAGCAGAAAACAAGTTTTTACAAGCCTCATGCAGATTAGAAGAGCAATTATTGATGCAATAGTGCTGCAGCAGTGTTTGCAGAAGATAGCATCCCGCTGATACTTCACCATTGAAAATAAATCCACAAACAACAGTTTGCACCTACTTGCAATCAGAGAGTCCCTTTCATCTGTTTGTAACTTAAAGAAAAAAAGAAGGAATAAAAAAAGCTTTTTGCCAGTATCATATCTCTGAGGCTTCAGGCTTCCCCCTTTCACAGTGTCCCTGAAGTGCTTTGGGGTGGTGTAGCATTCTGCAGGGTGTAGCATAGGCAGGGGCACTGCCTTCCCCTGCCTAACAGCAGACAGAGAGGGAGAGGTAGGGCCACAGCAGAGAGAGGCAGGAATCTGAAGCATATTCCTGGATTTGGCTGCTCTAGCCACTCAAACCACACTCCCAAAATGTAGCTGTAGAGCTGTGCTGTCAGAGAGGGATTTGGGAGCTGGAATAGCTGAGAATAAGATGGAGTTCAACACAATCGTATTGAGTATATGCCTGTTCTGGTACAGGATGGAACACCACGGGAATTCATGTCTGATACAAAAAAGGGCATTTCTTCTGTGCCTTCTAGATTTTCCATGACATAGTTCCAGTTTCAGGAAACTGGTATGATCAGGAAGCACAACTTTTAGAGGAAACTTATCAAGACTGATGGTAAATTCTCATCCGTAAACAGAGGGATTTTATCAGAAAAAACATCACCTTTTTTGAAGACTTTCAGCCCACTGAGACAACCTAAGTGCTGATTTTGCCTTCAAAGCTCAAGAAAACAGCAGGCATATCAGATGCCCATTCTTCAGTGCCCCAGGTACATTATGCAGAGAAGCACCTGGATGCTCAGATGCTGCTGAAGGAGTTGGTTCTGGGAGGCAGCCCAACCTTTTTCAAAACAATTAAGAGACTGAGCAATGTTCCATTTAGATAGGAGGATAATAACTGCCCCATGGCATGCCAGAAGGGACTGAAAGTATAAGTCAGGTGGATGTTGCAAATGTGACAATAGGTAGAGTGGCATCCTCATGGTGCAACATGATATAAACATGCCATAAATAGCAGCAAGACAATGTCTGAAAGTCATTAAGGACTACTGGATATCACCCAGTCAGTACATATAAGATGATCTGAAATAGGCTAGTTCTGCTCCCACAGATATGAATAAGTGTCTAATTAAGTTCCCAGGAAAGCTCATCTGAATTTGCTTCTGAATGGAGTAGCATAACCTCTTGCATGCAGGATTATAGTTGCCTTTGATGACACAATTTAGTTCACCACCAAAGGAGCAATGGATCCAAAGCTCTCACAGAGGACAGGTTGTCAGCTCCATTTAAGGTTAACATGAATCTTCATTTCCTGCTCCTGGAGCTGTGGCACTTGGGGTGGCTGGACAGAAAGTGGCCTGTCCCATCCTCTGATTTTTGTTTCTTATGGTCTCTGGGTGAAAAGACTGATCTTGGATTTGGACAGTTTTGTTGATATACTGTGCCTGTTGTAGGGTGGCTTGAGTTGCACAAAGAATAGGTTTTGGAGAAACTCAAATGTGTACTCTGGTGGTCACATGTCCAGAGTTTGCTTTGATATGGGCAAGGACAGGATGCCACCCCAACTCGGGCATCTGGAACAACTAAATATTAGACATTTAGTGCTGAACAGCTGCTGTGGGGCTGTTCTACCTGTCACTGTCAAGGGTGAAAAATCCCAAGCACAAGATGAGGCTGGAATGGGTGAGATCAGTGTGAAAAGTGAAGGTTTCCCAGAATTTTGCAGTTATTCTTCTTAACATAAATGTAATTGTTTAGCTGCCTATACAACTGAGGCACTGATGTTTGTTGGAGTACTCATTCATTCATACTGCATTAATTTTAGAACTTATTTATTTATTTTTTGTAAGTAGGTGTTTTATTTGCAAGAAATTATGACAGGCACTGAATCGATCTGACCTTCACCAGTGGGAATATGTTTCTGCAGCTGTTCACACTGGGAGGAGCTCCTGCAATGCCTTTGATTTTGCTCTGACTGAAACAACACCCCACTTGCTCTCTTAGACCAAACACCTGCCCCACTAATGTGGAATCACTTGTGTCTCAGCTGCTTCATTAATCACATGGATGTTTGAATATTTTGCATTTCTAATCAAACCACTGCCTGACATATCAATACCCAATTGATTCATTGTGTTTACAGACCCAGTGAATGCCTTGCAAGAATACTGATAAACTTTTCACTTAAAAAGTAAAACTACTGCATCTATAATTAAGAAAAAGATAAAATCCTGAGCCTCGGTACTAGAAATAACCAGAACACCAATCACTTAATTTCCCTCAGTTATCTCTGTTCTGAGTCTCACAATTTGTGTTTGACATCAGCAAACTTCAGAAAAGCATTTGGAAACATCAGGAGATACAGAACTAACCATTTTGTTCTGTAGTTTTCTTCAGTAGTTTATAATTTCCCTAAATATATTTACACCTTATTTCTCATGTAAATTTGTCTAGCCTTGCTTTGAATCATTATTTCTTGTTATACCATTGTCTATAATTATAAAATGAGTTAAAGAACACTTCTATTCCCAGTTAATAATCCTCTTGAGGTCACCTTAAACTCTTCTTTTCTGAGCTAAAATGGTGGTGGTCTTTACATCTCCCATGGAATTATATTTCTTTCAATCTTCACAAATTTTTAGGGTATTTTGACACTCTCAGCAACATTTCATGACTCTTGTAATATAAGTATGCCATAAATTCACCTTATCCTAGACCTATTGTAGCCTATTGTACATAAATGTAAAAGCTGCCATTCCACCCTTAATCATTATTTCCCTTTCTGCTCTGCCAAGAATGTTATTCACTCTTTCTATCAGAAAATGCTGTGCAGTTTATGGATTCTGATGTCCCTGAATGCTTTCCAGAATTATTTTTCAGAATCTCCAATCCCAACCTGGGTGATAAAACCAATACTCTTTTGGCCACAGCAAATACGAAAGGCTATGCTCAGACACACGACACAAAAGCCATCTGCATACATGTCAGGTCTTCAAAATGCTCCAGGTAAATATAAATTTAGGCATGTCAGCCCACAGCCAGCATAGGAATGGACAGATACGATCATTGCAATGAGTATCTTGTTCACAGGTAGAAAACCGGTCCTCTTGGTTTCTAAAAAACCCAAGGAACTTGTACGGACTCTACCCTCTGGAAACCTAAGTCCCTTGTAAGGTTTGCTGTATTCCTGCAGAAAACATACCTGGATACATTCAGGTTTTCACACTGGTGTGTGAAAAGAGCGATCACTGATGCATAAAAAAAACCCTTATGTGAAAAACTCTGCAACTTTCCCCATCCATGGCATAGAGAGCACCCAAGTCCCTTCAGATCTGACTAGCCAGTGGGAAGTGACCCTACAGTCCTTCAGTTAAACTTAGTCTGTGCTTCATAGAAGAATAAGGGAATTGTTAATCCAATATCTAACGTTTTAGCTGAGGATTTGGTACTTGCTTGTACAGGAAAAGAGAGCAGTACGCGCATTAGACTGGAAAGGTTTTGTTACAGTGCTAGATTATTTCAGGAACAGGAATCTTAACAAGCAAAGACCTTACCCCAGACTGATCCCTGGACAGTGCTTAGATTAATTTATGACAACAAAGTTTCTACTCTGTGCAGTAATCACTTAATTTAAATGAGCAGCAATAAAAATTTTTTGAAATGTAGCTTTATCTAGGGTGGAATTATTTATAATAAACTTTGATTAAATTTTCATAAGATTCTACTTGATTTTGGAGCATAGATTTCATTGCCTGTTGACAGGACTCTGTCTAGGAAGCTATTATATGAGCTATAGAACAATTTTTTCTAGTAATATTTTGGTTACACGCCATATCACTTTTTGCCACTTTTCCCAAATGTCCTATCTCCATGGCAGCCTCACAGACCTTTTTGCTGTGCACTGGGTGGTAGTTAATTACAACCTCTAACAAGAGCCTACTGAATTACACCAGTCAAGTAGTACATTTGCTGGGGCTTTCCACTGATGCAGCTATATTGGTGTACTTAATATATACCCTCAAAAAAACCCACAGGCTTCCTAACTGCTCTGTGCTAGTGAGTAGACAAGATTAACATTTCGTGGGAACTGTGTCAGCACGAATGTGAATGTGGAAAAATTGAGCACATTGATGATACTTTGTGGTGAACAAGTTTTCAATCAACAATTCAGAATTATAGCATGTTGTCTTGCCTCAGCTAAAATTGCAGAGGCTGCAGATAAAATGTTGACTTTATTTTCCATATTTGACTTGAAATCATATATTTTCCTGTGTAGACAGCTCAGAATTATCATTAAAGATTAGCCTTATTCACATCACTTTCATGGCACACACTGAAAACTGTAAAAAAAGTATATTCCAAGTAAATATTTTTAATCTCCAGCCATGGGTATGGGCTTTCCAATTTGCCCATTGCTACTGTTTTGGGGTGGTGATAGGGATGAGCAGTGCAGAGGAGTGGTCTTGGTTATCAGCGGACAACACATCCACCCATGTCTCGTTGCGGAAAGGATCGTAGAGTCACATCCCAGCCTTTCTCTCCATAAACCAATCATGTTCATCTCTCTTCCCTCAAATCTTGGTCTCAAGGCCATCATGTCCCTAAACTTTTCTAACTTTTGTGATCCTCTCTCCAAACAAAAAGGCCCTTGGGTGCTGTGAAGCAGAGGACACCAGACAGATGAGGATACCTCATTCACAGGGAAGATGATATGTGGGCAGGCATGAGGCCCTGCAATCCTGCCCTGTATCCCAGGGATCCCTGCCAGGCAGCAAGGGGAAGATGTGGGCCATGGAAAACAGGGGTACTCTAATTATTTTCTAAGACAAAAGAACAAACTTTTTGGCAAAGTTTGTTGAAATTCTAGTACTGAGCAGTGGCTTGTTGCAAGCCTCTGGGGAGTGGTGGGGATGTCCCCAACCTTTGGAATGATCTGATAAGTCCTTTCCTGTGTCAGGGCAAAGGTTGTCATTTTGTTGCAAATAGGCACTCCATAAAATAAGGTAATGAACTTCCATTAATGACAGCTACACTCACAGACATTGGAATCACAACTAGCAGCATGGTGTCTACACTCCCCAAAGCGCAGCAAACAGGATCAACCAACAGTGACAAGAATTTTTACAGCTGCTTCTGGGCTTTATTTCTAGATCCTCCAAGTCTTATGGGCTCTTTGAAGACTTGTGGGAACTCTGAGTGAATGTGCTGTGTCCTGGCTGCTGGTGTTGGGTAAGAGTGGCCAGGCAGAGTTTTTTACCAGAAAACTCCAGCTATTCCTCGTCTTAAGATGCTATTGTCTCCAGCTGACAGCTCATGAGGGAGTATCAGCAACACATTTAACAAGTTTTAAGACTCCTAGACAGCTGGAGGCCCAGTGCACACTGAAGTGAAATAACAACAAAGCAGTCATTGCAGAAAGGTACATGGGAAGAGGCTGGGAGATCTGCTGAAGGCAGAATACACATGTTCAGTAGCAGTGGTGACACACCACAACACACAGTCCCCAATACCAACTGGAGCAACACAGCAGGACCTTTGTCTCAGGCTGAGCTCAGGAGCACTACATGGGTCTGTTCTGGGACTAGTCCATTACCAATCCTCTGGAGAAAGTGACAGAAGGCTTATTCATCAATTTTCTAGCTGCTGTGAGCAGGAGATTGATCCAGAGACCCATGAGGTCCCTCCTGGTCTGAGTTATTCTGCAATTTTCTTAGCATTCCATCCCCACCACTGGATAACATTGGCCTACTCTTACTAGATATGGCCAGCAGTGATGGCAAATTAACTAATCAGTAAAAGTAGATAAAAGGGAATAAGAAGAAAGGTGAAGCAAATGAGACTCCTGTATAAAGGCAACCTTTCATCCCTACATTGAACCTGTACATGTGAGAGGGGCAACAAAAAGCCTGATCTACATATTGATTTATGATAGTGTAACACCAATAACAATGGATATTAAGTGTAAAAATTCTCAAGCAGGCTGATCAAACACTGGACCAGACTACCCAGAGAAGTTGTGAAGTCTTTACTGTTGAAGATACTCACAACTTGGCTGTATATGCTCTGATAGAGCTTTTAAGGTGCATCTAATTTCAAAACTGGCCTTGTTCAGATGGAGTGTTAGAGAAAATGGTCTCCTGAAACCCTGGACAACATAAAATACAAGAAGAGAAACCTCTAAAGAGAGCTGAGATCCAAGATATCTAATGAGGTGGTGCCAGGAGATCACTGGGGAGATGCAGCTGAAGGCTGATAAGAATGGAAAGTTATTGCAAAACCCCTGACTGTCTCTTGCCCCTTCTCTATTGGTTCTTCTCCCCTAGGGAGAGCACTGCTCACCTTCTCAGGAGAAGAGATGGAGCCGGGACTGAGAACATTAACAACCTTTTCAATCACAAGTCCAGCATGTGAGAATGAGATCTTAGTATGAGAAGATGAGGTCTTTGAACATATCATATGGGGTGAAAACTTGAAGTTTCTTCCTTGAGAACCACTCTTTCTGGAGACATTTGATACTATTTGTTTTGTCTCTGGTGAAAAAGCATCAGCTGAAGACATGATTTTTATGACACATATCAGACAGGAGAACCTCATCTAAATCAGATGTGGCTCAGTTTTCTAGCTGATGTGACTGAACGTAACCCACAGAAGTTCAGCAGTACTTCCATCTTCCATCTGCCTGCAAAAAGGCCCAATAGGCATGAGATTTCCTGCATGCTTTTGCTGGAGACACCTTGCTCAAATGATTTTAGAGCACCATGAGAAAGTGCATCTGAAAAATGCTTGGTGCTCGTTTTGTGTGAATAGAGATGTCTGAAATGTTATCAAGAGTAGCAGAGACTGCTCTTTCTGAAGCTGAGAACTGAGGATAGTTCAGGTCATCTAAGGGAAGTGATGGAGCTGGAAGATATGAAGATGGAGCTGTCACACACCCCCACCTCCCCCTTTGCAAGCAGTGATTGCTGCCACTCACAGCTGCAACTGCTCTGCCTGCTGAGAAGGCTGGAAGCAGCTACAAAATCTTAAGGCCCTTTCACAATGGGACTTCATGGGAAACATCCCCTGGTGCTGATCTCAACCAGCTCCAGCTGACACCAAGCAAAGCAAGGCACCGCTTGCCAGCTTTGTGTGCAGGGAAGGGAAACTGCCTTCCTCAGCCTCTCCACCACTATCAGATACATTTTTAACCAGACAGGTTAAGGAAGCAGCCATTATCATAACCTGGAGCCTTTCTGTACCTTCACTAATGTCACAAAGGCTTTTGATACAGCCATAAGGTATAAAAAAAATGCATAAACAAACAACCTGTGACAGAAATGAAGTATTTTGACTGATATGTTGGGATCTAACTTTTGTTTCTTATGATTATCTGCCTTTGAACATTTGCTACAGTTCCATGTTTTGTCCCACTTGGGCAGGAATATTTACAATAATTGAAAAATACCTTACTTTCATTTTTGGAAGCTAGCCATCATAAGCTCAATAAAACACCCCTGCTATAGGACACAGTGCCCTGTGTCCTGGCAGAGGATTGCTATGAAAGAGTAAAGTGAAACATAGCATTCTGATAACGCAATGCATTGGATCTGGGAGTTGACAGGATTGCTACTAGAGATAAATGAAGATTTTGCCACATAATCAAGGCTGAGTTCTTGTCTCTGAGGCTCAGGATGTTTCCTCCTTTTTGGGACAGACCCCATTTCTCTGTGATGCTTGTACTGCAGTATGCTGATTACAGTGACCTTCTTTAGGATTTATTATAGCTCTAAATTGCACAAGGAAAGCTAAATAATAATGACAGATTCATGCCCCCAGGGAGCATCCAGTGTAAGAAAAGCATACTAAAAGAGATGGCAAGACACAAAAGATGTAGGAAGAACGAGATATGCAGAGAAGAAGATGCTTCTGTACAGGTTTATACTTGCTGTCTGCCCCTTGTTGCTGTCAGAATCAGGGACAGCATCTCTGATGATGAATGGGTAGAAGCCAAAGTGACGCAGCCCTAAGCCAGAGTTCTGAGCTCCTGCTACCAGGGCACATGGCAACATGCAGACCTGTCAGTGTTCCTGATGGAGAAGCAGGCAGAGCAGTGTCACAGATGGACGAGTGTCTGTTGCTACAGCACTTTGGTATGACAGATGAGCAATGGATCTAATTATATAACTGGAAGAAGAGAGCCATCTTGCACTCTCCTGTGATCTACGCTAGTCATTGCAAAGCTGCTGTGTAGTACAAGGAGCAGCAGAACATTAGCTGCTCTACAGCACTGCAATACATCACGCACGTACCCTTTTTGTGGCCACCCTAATATATGGCACTGCCTTTTCTTGCCAGTCCATCACTTGAAAAAGGGATAGGAGGTGTAAAAAGCCTCAGTCACATAACTGCATTGAGAGTGTAAGTTTCACACAACTCATGCAGAGAGCAATGAACTGTATCAAGGGCTTATATTCCCTTTTCCCTGACCGCTCAGCAGCTATTCATAAAAGAGCATGAAAAAACAATTCCAACTGACTGCATGTCCTAATTCATTTATGTTCCTGTAAGCATTCTGTTTTATTTTGATTGTAACCAGAACATGTGGAGCAACAAGAGAGGGAGAAAGGCAGCAGGAAGAAGAGGTATAGCTATACAGTAGTTACCTATATTATGTATACTGAGGCACATGGAAAATGAGGTGATTGGTGACAGCCAGCATGGTTTCACTAAAGGCAGACTGTGGCTGACAAATTTGGTGGCCTTCTATATTGGCGTTACAGCATTGGTAGATGAGGGAAGAGCAACTGATGTGATCTAGTGCAAGGCATTTGACACTGTTCCACATGTCATCCTTTTCTCTCATCTGGAAAGACATGGATTTGACAGATGAACCGCAGATGGATAAGGAATTGGCTGGATGGTCGCACTGAAATATTTGCAGTCAGCAGCTAAATGTCCAAATGGTGAGCAGTGTGAATGGCATTCGTCAGGGCTTGGTGTTGGGACCGGTGGTGTTTAACAACTTTGTCAGCAACATAGACAGTGGGATCAAGTGCACTCTCAGCAAGTTTGCTGATGACCAAGCTGTGTGGTGCACTTGATGTGCTGAAGGGAAGGGGTGCTACCCAGAGGGTTCTTGACAGCCTTGAAAGGTGGTCTTGTGTGAACCTCATGAAGTTCAACAAGGCCAAGTGCAAGGTTCTGCACGTGTGTCAAGGCAATCTCAAGCACAAATTCAGACTGTGTGGGAAATTGATTGAGAGCAGCCCTGAGGAGAAGGACTTGGGGGTGTTGGTGGATGAAGAGCTCAGCATGACCTGTGAATGAGCCCTCACAGCCCAGAAGGCCAGTCACATCCTAGGCTCCATCAAAAGAAGTGGGACCACCAGGTCAAGGGATGTGATTCTGCCCCTCTTCTCTGCTCTCATGAGATCCCACCTGAAGTGCTGCATTCAGCTGTGGGGTCCCCAGCACAGGAGAGACATCGACCTGTTAAAGCATGTCCAGAGGAGGGCCATGAAGAAGATAAGAGGGCTGGAGCACCTCTCCTATAAAGACAGGCAGAGAGAATTGGAATCATTTAGCCTGGAGAAGTCTCCAGGGACACCTCCTAGCAGCCTTCCAGTACCTAAAGGCAGCCTACAAGAGAGCTGGAGAAGGACTTCTGACAAGAGCATCTAGTGATAGGACAAGGGGAAATGGTTTCAAACTGAAAGAGTTTAGATTTAGGAGTTAGGTATTAGGAAGAAAATTTTTCACTGTGAGGGGTATGAGGCACTGGAACAACTTTACAGAGAAGTTGTGGATTCCCCATCCATAGAAGCGTTCAAGGTCAGGTTGGATGGGGCTTTGAGCAACCTGGTCTAGTGGAAAGTATTCCTGCCTGTGGCAGAGGGGCTGGAACCAGATGATCTCTAAGGGCCCTTCCAAGCCAAACCCTTCTACGATTCTATGTCCCTGTGTGTCAGGGACATTGATACTTTTGGTCTGTGTTTGGCCCAGCCACCTGTGAGAGTGTATCTTTTCCCTGCCAAGTTATGAGTAAACAAGCACTTATAAAATGGGAACTTCGTTCTTGAAGAGAGTCCTTGTATAAACTATATTTAATTGCTATTTTATGATTGGCTAATCGTCTTCCAAGGGCACTTGAAGGAGAAATTGAGGAGGAGGAGGATGAAGTAAACCCACCGACTCAATTAAGAAAGACCCCTGAGGCATACTGCGCATGCTGGACAGAAATTCCAAAGTACCCACGCATGCGCAGAAGTAATGCCACTTGCATAACAAAGGGGTGGGACTGACACCCTCTAGCTGGGTGATGCTGACCACACCTGTCTGGATAGACATAATCAGTTAATTTTATAGAAAGCAGATAGCTCATTTTTGGGGGGGAGAGCTTGCGTCACACAAAGGACCACGATGTATTTAGCAGGGACGCCTGCTATGTGTCAACCCTCTGAAAACGCAGCTGCTGCAGAGGATTTTATGGCATTCAGAGTTGGTAAGATAACCTCATAAGTGACACCTGAGTGAGCAGGGTGTCGTATTCCCTCATTGTTTTCTCTTTTTCTCAGGTTCCTGTTTGCATTGGCCACTTCTTTGTAATAAATATTGATTTTTGTTGGGCTTTCAACGGTGTCATGGTTTCAGCTTCAGTGTGCTCTGAACTCTCACTATTACACCCTGATATTATAACATGTAAGTGCCTGAGCTGAAAGGGTTACTTTAGACTATCTCCCTGACCCCTGGGGGGGATACATGACACATGCTGTTGTGTATGTCCAAGAGGTGCTTCCATGTTTCCTCTCTACAGTAGCTATGGGGAAATTGTCTATTTTTAGACTTCCCAATAAAAGTGAGATAAGGGATAAAAGGGGGCCCTTCTGAAGCTTTAAGTGCTTGCAAGAACTAAAGACGTTGCAACTACAATATATCAGTCAATAAATTTCAACTCCTATGGCAGTATTCTGCCACCACTGCCATATTATCCCTCAGATCAGTCCTCTTTCAGAGGCTAAATTGCTACCACAGTCTAACATATTAATACATGAGAGGCTGAAAGAGATTCACAGAATCACAGAATGGTTGGGGTTGGAAGGAACTTCTGCAGATCATCTAGTACAATCCCCCTACCAAAGGAGATTCACCCAGAGCAGGTTGCACAAGGTCATGTTCAGGTGGGTTTTGAACACCTCCAGAGGAGGACACTCCATAGCCTCTCTGAACAACCTGTTCCAGAGCTTTGTCACTCTTGAAATAAATAAGGTTTTCCTCATCTTCAGGTGGAACTTCCTGTGTTTCATTTTGTACCAGTTGCCCCTTCTCCTGTTGCTGGGCACCACCAGAAAGAGTCTGGCTCCATCCTCTTGAAATCTGCCTTTCAGTTATTTGTATGCATAACCTAAGAATCTAGAACTTTTATTTTGTTTATATAAACCTGACACTGGTAATTCACAAAACACAAGTGGAGTGATGGGCATGCAGAAGAATGCAGTCTCCTGATTTTCATTTTTCATCCTGGTGGATGAAAAATCCACAAATGAAATTGAATTATCCAATAGAGTCAGCTAACTATGCCACCCTTGGGCTGCAGAGGCGTTTGAGTTTTTGCAAGTCTACAGTCTTTTCTTTTTAAAGAATGACTATATGGAATAGGCAGAAAACCAAATTATATTGATAATTCTAATTATAAGTGGTTTTAAGCAATGTGTTTTAAAGAAACTATCCAAAAAAATTAAAAGGGAATTTTTACTAACGCCTTTTCTAGCTTAGCTAACAGCCTCCCTTCAACTTCAGTAGGGGATCTGCATGCTCTAGGACCTATGGCACTGCATTGTTAGTCAATGTATAATGACATTCTGACCTGAAGGAGTTTTTTTTTTTCCATCTGAATTCCCCAAAAGTAACTCTGCCATTTGGTGCTGGGTATAAACAGATCATACCAGAGGTGTGTGAAGGAGGAACTGTGTAAAGATCTGGATGTGTCTGCAAAGATCGTATGGATGTGGCTTCTGGTATGGAGGGGTGTCTGGGGTGCTGGGAATTTGCCTGGCATCCCTAGCTGTGGTAGGCAGGCTAGGGATGTACAGCCCTTAAAGCAAATCAACATGGTCACCCATTATCACATTGCTGTGCCCATAAAAACGAGAAACTCATCACTGCAGACTTTTTGAGGCTAATTACTGTTCTATTGTTTGGACTGTCTGTACAGGTGCATTTTCCTACACCAGATGTCTCTGGGCAGAACAAAGATGTAAACACAGCCTACTTGTAGAGTGGATATCTGTCATTTTCTTTATTCCTTATTTCATACTACTTGCTTTCTCTTCAGCTGCTTATACAATTTTCAAAGGCTGAAGCCCTTAGGCTGATGGTGTAATCAGGAAGGAATGATGTCTCACTAGTGAGTTTTATTTGTGTAGTTGATAATTACTACCTGCAGCACCTCCTGAAGTCTGCTGGCTTTTTGTGCCTTGCAGAAGTTCTGAGAAAATGGTTTGGTAAAAGGTTTGGAAATGGGACTCTAGGCAAAGTTAAATGTACAAATAGGCTTCTAGAGTCTTCATCTATATTTTATGTATTGCGACAATTCTCAAATTCTTAATCTTAGGCTAGTACAGCTCCTATGTACTGGGTGCCTCACAAATGCAGAACAAACCAAGATGCTCTTTCTTGATGTATTTACCACCCAGGAAGACAGATTTTGCTTCTTCATTTTTCTATCACTTTAGTTAAGAATTTTAAAGAATAAGTAAAGGATACACCTTTAAAATTGGTGCACAGATTGGAATCATGCTCAAGCAACCTGTGCAAATTCAGTGGTATATAAATACCCCAGTGGACAACTACCTTGGTTTAAAGCTATTCATTTCTAATAGACTTTCTCTGACTTATAACTGCTACAGATTTTGCCCTTGGAATGAATCTAGTTTGTGCTAATGGCTGAGATTTAAAAGGAGCCTACACATATTATTTTCCAAAATCGCATTACATTTTAATAAGATTTCTACTTCTAATGTACTGTGGTCTCTCGAAAAGCTCAGCTTGAATTCCCAGTTTCCACACTGCTACCACTAAATCAGCTCTGTGGCAATTCCTTCCAGAAAGCTCAGTGTTAATTTTTATTTTTGTTAGCAGCTCCTCTCCTGCATTTCAGTGGTTTAGGACTTTCTTCTTTGTTGACTTGTTTTTGTGCTTCGTGTTTTTTTTATCATCCCTGCTGAGGATATCTCCAAATATAGAGTGACACTCATACCTGACACCATGAACATGAAAACTGATGAGTCACAGCAGCTCCAATTTCTCACCTGCATCAGCGATGGAGAAATATCTTGCTAGGAATAATCATGTTCTTTATAGTCAGTTTTCCCCACTCCTATCACCCTGAGTTACAGACGTTTTCTAAACTGAACATTTACAAATGCAAAAAAAAAAAGGCTTCAAGATTTAAATAATAAAGAGACAATCAAGGCACACTGTCCATCAGCCATCACCAGAGCTGTCCGTCTACTTGGCCTTTTTCAATCAATTGGAATCCTATTTCCCTTTGATCACCAGCCATAGGTGGGATGCAGCCATGAGATGGAGGAGGATGCTGCAAAGTCTGATAAGACTATTGCATCTCACAGGCACTACATGCAGTAATATTACCAGGGGTAAAAATTCTTATACTTCCTTTATGTTCCCCTTATATCCCTACCAATTTGCCAGGGAAGTTGTTTCCAACTGTTTTGAGGCAACAGGCTGTGGTCAACCTGTAATGTATTTCTCACAGGATCTCCAGCACTTCATAACCAGACTTAGAGTGTGGGAGTTGGGGGAGCTGGGGAAGATGCTGTGCCTGGGAGCACCAAGGTTTATGGTGGCCTCTTGCTATTATGTTCACTGACACTCTTCAGGAGCTAATGACTGGAAGATAGAGGGGGGAATTTTCAGTTGAAGTGGTTCCTCTTGCAGTAGGGGAGTGAGGGTAGAGTTCACAGCACATAGGACAGCAGATCTGTCCATCTCTTTGGAAGCAAATTGTACCTGTGAGAATTTAACTGGTGTAAAAATCCTCCCTAACTATATGGTCAACAACAGCCTCTTCCAGGGAATCTATTTTCTCACTAAAAGTTAGTTGTCTTTAGCAGTTATTCCTGTCTAACTGCCAGAGAACCTTTGCATGCATCCCTTGTTTTGAATAATATGATAAAATGTATGGGCAGCTCAGGTTCTGTTGTGCTTGCAGCATCTTTGATGAATACACATACAGATAGATGCTTCTTGTATTCATTCTGAAATATTTCAGAAACCTTATCTCAGCGGGAGACACTGGTTTCCTCAGAAACACTCAGCTGAGCACTTCTCGGTGGGATGTTGTCAATGCTTCAAGTTATGATGCTTGGCTCAGGGCTCTGCTCAGCATTGTGTGGCCTGCAATTGACAACAGATCTGTTCATGTTTCACCAAGATTTCTTTTGCACTAAGCGCCTTGTAAGGTGAGGGGAACAGTTCAGAGCCCTTGCCCTCTCATAGGCAGAAAGGGACAGCTTTGGAAGCATGTGCAACCTTGTCCCAGGGAGTGCCCTCTTGGCCATTAGCTTTCACTGCCTATGCTGGGGCTGGATGCTATTACACCTGCACACGGGGCCACCTCAGTGAGGGTGAGCTTCTCTGCCAGAGGGACATGATTTGTGTCATTTCAGAAGTAAGTATACTGACAAGTTTGAATCTACAGTGTTATGGAATGCTCCATGTGTCCAGATTACTTTCTAGGCTTGAGGACTGCCGCTGACCCCTGCTAAAGCCTAAGGGCTGGCACGGCAATGGTGTCCTTCTCTTTCTGCTGCTTAAGCCCACCTGGACAGGGTATGAAGGCACTGGTCCAGGCTGGTGCTATCCGATGGGATTGACACTGGCTCCCTGCCACAGTCCATCCGACCGCTGAACCAATTTTTAAAATATAACTCTATGCTATCAGATTAAATTAGTGTCTTTCCAATCTAGGAAATCACACTCTTGGAGGTGGGGAGGTAGATTAGTGACTCCCTCACAAGGATCCATCCATCCTTTCCCATTGTCCCACCTCCCACCTTCTCCCTCTGGGGCTGAGGGAAAGCTCATAGTGCCAAGTTGGGAGGCTAAGGACAATCACCTCCAGGGGAGCCAACAACCATCTCCTAATGACACAAGAATGGATCAGGCTGTCTATCTTCCAATTAAGGACATAAGTAGGGCCTTACATTTCCAGCCCACTACTTCTTAACTCTTTTTAGCCTGATTCTCACAGCTGAGAGGAGACTAGGGATGACAAATTCTGCTTGAACCCATCTTCAGTGTGTACAAAAGAGAGTCAAAATGGTGAAGAGTGACCAGACTCACATTTGCAGCAAGGAGAGCTAGCAGTGTCACTTCAGTGCAGAGTTGTTAGAAACCACAAGAGTTTCTGCCTTGTGCAGTGAGCTGTGTGGTGTGTTCTCAGTATACAGTGAGCTGTGTTGGCTTGTCAGTGATATTCCTGCTCTTCTGCCCTTACTATGATGTCTTCGTCCAGCAAGAAAATAAGAGAAGACTTTCCAGGTAGGTGTTTTAAAGTGTTCTTTGCATTTCTGCACACATGTTCAGTCCTACTGTGGGGATAATAAAATGTGAATAGAAAATTAACATGATTGTATATGTTTCATTAAAAAAAAGAGCAAGATGTAAAGATCACCTCTCACAAACAGATTTTATTCAGATCCTATAGCAAGTAAAATCTACTACATTATATTTGATTTTTCTTTCTAATTGTACAAGCTTCTGAAAATTGCTTCACTAAAACTCAAAAGTCTCATATGCTTCTTCTTTCTGGAAAATGATCTCTGCATTCATTGGGCTAATCATACTAGAATTATTTATAAATTATACAAATATACCTAATACTCTGCATAAAACTTAGTGAAAAATATGAATTATGTTTTTAATATGAAATTTAAGGGGCCAGAAGAGGAAAAATAATTTAATTATGAAAAAAGATATATGTTGGCTTCTAAAAAAATGTTAAAGTACAATATTTAGGAGAAATTGTGAGTGTTTTTTCCCCTGCAGATAATACCTCTGAGGTAGAAGCCATTGATCAGCTCCTGCAAGCTTTTGTGGCTGTGGTGATGAGAGAACTGTATAACAACCAGGCTCTTTTGAGCATGATCTGTAACACTGTCATCATCTCTAGCTCTCTGCTTTCCTCTTTGTGGTTTTCCTGCCGCCTTGCTTTAAAGCACAAGGTCAAGACTGGAGTTGTTTGGTTACTGTCAGATATTGTGCCAAAAGAAAAATGTGTTACTTTTTTAACTTTTATTTCAAACAACTGTATTCTTTAAAGTTCATCCTTTTTGCCATCAGCCGTGGTTGCAGACAGCCAGCTGATTGTCAACAGTTTCCTATGGCATTGATTCATCTCTCAGTGTCTTTTCATTTTTCCATCAAAAGTATTTGTAAGCAAAAAATGTTGACCAGTTCTATTGCACTCTCTGAAACATTAAAAGAACAGTGGGTATGAGCTGTCATGTCCTCTTTTTTTCAGCTTTTGACCATAGCTGAGCTCACTGATTAGAATGCAGGTTTTGTACTATCAGATGAATATAGGAAAAAAATTGGAATGCCTGATGTCACAAGCAATTACTCTGAGAAAAAGAGTGAGAAAAATATTAAGGATATTAAATGTAGCTGTCTTTGGAAGAAATCACTCAAAATCATAACAATACTTTCTTTGAGCTATAAGAGAATTGTGATGCTGTTGCACTGGCAGTGGCATTTTAGATCAAATCAGGAGTGCTATTTAAACCTGAGTCAATAGTTCCCCTTCACTGTACTTGGGTCACCTTATGGAAAGGTTTTTGAGTGCACATACAGGAGTCTTTCTGGATGGCACAGGACCAGGAAATATTTCCTCTGAATTCACCAGTATCTCTGATGGATGTTCAACCTTGGGGCCAACTGGATCTAGTCTGAGGAAAATGAAATTTCCTTGAAATGTGAGCAACATGAGTGCCCCACTGCTCAGCACTACAGCACCAGTGCTTCTTCTGCGCAGGCCCATTCCAAGGCATTGTAGACAGAGCCTGTGACTGAAGAAAGGTGACAGGAAATCAGCCAACATTGTAATGTTTATAACTCAGACACCTACAGTGAGCTATTCTATTCTATTCTATTCTATTCTATTCTATTCTATTCTATTCTATTCTATTCTACAGTGGCTCATCACATTCCCTATAAAACCTCAGTGTCTTCCAGTAGCACATTAGGTAATATGAGTAACATTTGTCAACATTTACGCAGAGGATAATCAAGACCTCATTGTTTCCAGGCTCTCCAAAACTGAACAAGAAGCTGTAATAATGAAATTCTCTTATTGATTCAACTGATCAAATTGTATTTGCATTAGTAGCACAGAATAATGGGAGCACATTATAACCAAACAACTGATTGGTAGTGTAATGCTGTTCAGAATATGAATACATTATCCTTTCATGCATTTAATATTTCCATTAATCACTAACTTTGTGCCATCTTCAGTTTTGCTAAACAGCCTTCAAGCTGGGAAACTTGAAACTCTTTAAATCTACTCTTATATTCAGAAATCCACTTAGACTACCTGATAATATGAACTTTTGCTTTTGAATCAGACTGAAAATCAACATGAGATAATGCTTACATTGGTATTCTTCTTCCCTATCTTCTCTTGGGACATTGCTTATTATTTGTTCCCTTAGCAGAGAAACAGGACTTGGCAAATGGAGAATTTCAGCCTTTTCACTCTACAGTGTACTAATGTGTTCTCATTTCCAGACTTAGTTCTGTTGCATCATGAATATTCCTGATGCAGGGAGCCCCATACTTCTCCAGGCATCAAACAAAAGATGAAAACAGCTGCTTCTCTGTCCCAAACTTCCCAGACCTCAGCTGCTACCAACTACTGAAAGGAAACTATTTTCTTTTTGCACTATCCAATCTCCAGGACATACCTCTAAGAAACAAGACAAAAATATATGAGGCAATGAGATACTCCTAGTGTAATATTTTGTAATTAGGCACACTTGCACTTTTGGAAGAACAGATGCTGACATCACGTCAGACAGACACATGCAGCACATAAAATGTGGTGTGTGATCAACAGGTATCAGCAAGGTTAATAGAATTGAAAATGCAAATACAAAGCCCTCCAAAGACCAGCATAGTTCTCCTGAGTGTTACAAGTGCTTAAATCTTGCTGAAGGTAATTGGAGTTGAAGTACCTCTGCATTTTTCAGAAGATCTAAAACATTTATCTTCGGATCAGATTCCTTTTGCTAAGGGAAACTGTCCCTCTTTTCTGTTCTTGGTAACTTTGGTTTTGTCCCAGATTTCCTCCCTCTTCACCTTAATGTCTTGAAGACAGGTTTGCACATTTTGCTAAATCAGTGGGCAAGATCAGAACAAATGACAGATCAGACCATATGCCAAAAAGTCTGTCCAATAGTCACTACTATAAAAATACATCTATAGCTTTTTGGTTGATGCTTCGCAATAATTTTTTTCAAGGTTACAATTTAGTTTTTTTGACAGCAGCAGTCATATATATCTTAAAATCCCACTCATGTATTCACAGATATAGTGAGATTCCAAATTATATCAGTCCATTGAGTTAAGAGCTAACATAAGTGTCTGCTGACATTGTTGGAATGCATTGTAATTTCCTTCAATATCAGAAAGATCATGAAGAAACACAGCTCTAACCCTACGAAATTGCTTGTGAAACACATTGATTTTGTCTCTGTTCTGGAATGTGTATGCCAGTGCACCCATTAGAGCAGAAGCAAGCCTTGCCAAATAAGCACTAAATACCTGAAAGAGCCATCCACGATGTCCAGTCCAGCTTCCTCTGGTACTGGTTGGCACAGCAATTATGATCAACCTGCAAATTTAACTCAAATTATACACAGTATGGAATATTTATAGAGATTTACTTGTTTGTAGAAGTGTTCCTGAGTTGAATAGAGAAATTTCCATTAGGAAGTCAGAGAACACTGTGTTAAGAAATTCTGTTTCTCTGATATGAGAAGTTTTATTTTTACCTCCTGCACAGATCACTGAGCTCCTGAGAGTCTTCTTGCATCTGTGCTCAAAATTCTTACTTGTTCTTGCTACCCTCAGGTAGAATTTGCTACCAATTGTCAAATCACAAAGTGTATGTGGACGTCAAGGGGACCCCACATATTATTTTTTCTTTTTGAGGGAAGCACCACAGCTTTTACCCATGAGAAAGTCAACACACATCTCCTCTCTCAGTATGTGACAATACTGCAAATTTAGACACTACTCATAAACAGAGAAGAAAACTCTTTAGTTGTTGTAGAGAGTTCATTTGTGTCACCTACAAATAGGCAAGAATGTGTCATCTGTGCTCCCTTATGTTGTTCAGACGAGACGTAGAGTCTCTTTTTTTCTCCTGTTGCTTGTTTTTACCTTAGTAATATGAAAACCGTAAAGCTGAGGCTGCCCTTGGTTGTTTGAAAACTTCTAAGTTCTCAGGAGTGAACCAGTACTTGTCTGTCTTGCAATTCCCCTAACTTGTCTTTTTCATGTTTAGTCAGACTATTGTCCCAGTCCCACAGTGAGCTGCCTGTGAGCAGATGACTGCTTCTGAATGTAATTCAGGTGGGGAAAGAGCCTGAGAATTGCCTGCTTTCTACCATGTCCCAGAAGATTTGGGGTGTTCCTGTTTCCTTGTCTAGAAGAAAGCAATAACATGGTGACTGGCAATACATTTGGTGGATCCTATTTATCAGTTCTGTAACAGAAAGCATTAAACCCAGCAGCTTTTCCAGGATTCAAGCCCAGAGCAATGTAACTGCTTCCAGGACTGGCTCTGGTAAGAGCAAGTAAAAGCTTCATGGCTACATCCATGGTAAAGAAAAGGCCTCCAAGAGTGTAATATTGGCATATGTTGATGCTTATCTTGATAATAAATATGTAATTTTGCATTTTCTGACAGAAAAGGTATTGAAGGTGCAACAACTAAGCATGCATTCAAAAATGAAACAAATTATTTTGTGATACCAAGCATCATCACCTGGCATTTCAAACTTGAGTGAAACAAAGGAAATGCTGAGTTGTTAACGCAGAGTTTTCGCTCAATAGAGTTCATAATTCCAGTTAAATGGAAATTACAAAGATAAAAAAAAAGACTGTTTCAAATAGAAATAAGAAACATTTAATTCTTTCTGAATCTGGTTTAATTTCATGGAGCATTGTTTGTGATAAATTCTGTTTTGTTTCCAGCCATCTACAGAATCATTCATGAAGCACAGGGCAAACAAATTTCAATTTGTTACCTGAGAAGAAAACAAAAAAAAAGAGTAAACATAGAAAAAAATCTCTGTAGTTTTTCACTCATTGAAGATAAACAAAATAGGGTGCAATATCTCCTTTGACTTCTAAAACCTCTTCAGCTATGTCAGTACTGATGGGCACAAGCTTCCAGGTCCTGGACTCCCCCGAGCTTCAGGTTAGCCAAATGCAGACCCATATTGCAGTTGGATGGGTGGGCAGCTGGACCAACAGGGTCCCAATATCAGTCAACTGTTCTGTTGGTATTTCCAGGTAAGCTGTTATGAAGCTGTGTTACACAACTGGTAATAATGACTTTTCACTCTGCATCAGATGCTTACTAACTGGCCTCTTGCCTTTGTCAGGTCTGTAACTCAGAAAAGTAAAAACAGCTTTGTGAAGGAGGGAACTGTGGCCAAAATTCAGTGAAACATTTCTGAGCATGTCTAAGTTGAAGTGCACAACTTAACCCAGTATGCTTCAGGAAAGCATGAGCTTACTCCCTTCACTGCATTGCACTTTTGTGTTTAGCAGACAAAATTTAAGCATGTTGTGCTCCAGGAGGTTATGGTGAAGAAGGATGATGATGTATCTTAACAAAAGATAATTATGCTTACAATGAAGAGAAATGGGAAGACAGTTCTTGCTCCAACATGTGTACTTCAATCTGTTAAAATGTAGTAAAAATAGACCACCTGTTTCCAGGCTGAAGTTCTAGTGAAATTCTCCTCCAATATTTTGACACCTTGTAATTTGCATTTCTCTTTTCCTTTAAAAAACTCACAACTCTGGATATTGAAGCAAGCTAGCAGCAAACTTCTTATGGCTTTTGGCAGCTTGTATTCCAGATGGCCTGGACAAAACCATAAGATATTATATAAAAGATCCAATTCTAGAAGTTAATGCATGGAGAATATTTCAGGTCATGATATTAAGTTGTTTACCAGGGCATGTGTAGTGTCTCCCTAGGCTGATATCATCAAATGCTAAACTCTTGGTAGGTTTAATCCACATTCATCAACTTTACTGCTTTACTTAGAGCAGCTGTCTTGCTCTCTTAATACATGCTGCTAACCAGATGGTCTCAGAAAACACAACCATATGAAGTTTGATCCCACTTAATTCTTAAACTCTTCGTGGCTTGCACCTTTTTAGTTTTGCATCAAAAAGAGGCATAATTGAGTAGCAGTTGATTCAGTCCACAATTCTGCCCTTGATATCTGTGATTGAGACAAGACAATGGTGTCTCTAATACAGCTTTAAAAACCTGTTTGAAAGAGAGTTCAGCTGTGCCAAATAATGAAGTATTACAATGTTTTATGTGTTGTTATAGCATAAGAATCCAATGGAGGCTTCTGAGGATCAAAGGACATAAAAGTATTGTTGAGCTTTTCATATAAATGACTGCAATATGATCCTTTTAAAAAAGGGACTTCTATGTCACCTAAATTATTACTTTTCTGAGGGATCTTCCATATCTGGGTAAGGAGGAGTTATGAAAATAAGTGTATAGCTTTTCTCCCTTCAGTGCCCATGGGCTTCTTTATACTAAGAACTAATTTAAAAAGACACAATTCTGTTCAATACACAAATCAAATGTCAGGCCAGGGTACTCCTTGGTCTCGGGACTGAGAGCATCCTTTCATTGGGATGAATCATATTTGCTATTCTGAAGCTGATAGGATAGGCCACACGTTTGCCTGTAATTTGTCAAAAAGCTGTGATAGACAAATGGATAGTTAGAGGTGAAGGCAAGCAGTAACCAGAAATTCTGCCCTACCTTCCTCTATCACTGCATAGCATCTAATTCCAGGAGACAGCTTCTGGTGGTTTGCAGGTGAATGTCACCTACAGACATGAAACTAATCAAGTTTAGGAAATTCTTCTAGAGTTTGGTTTTGGTTGTTGTTTTTTTTTTCCCCCCCGCACCTTGGAGATCCTGAGAAGTATTTAAAAGTAAAAATGTGAATTGTCAATTTTCAGAGGAAAATATTTGAAGGGAATATTTGGGTTTTTTCTCCTTTTGATCTGTGATGTGTGCAGTGATTCATGCACAGGTTTGGAAGTGTCAAGAGCTCTTCCACAGATGTCTTTGTTTCTGCAGAAACAAACTTGTAATACAATTGGCACCCAGGATACCATCTTCCTATACTACTTAAAAAAATAATGGAATCAGGGGCAACATTAGTCATATCCCTGCAGGATTTCTTGTGGAGTAACCTCATTTGCATCAGTGAAGATACTCCTGATTTATGCCAGCAAATGTGATTATAGAATGAGGTCTTTTTGCATTAGTTGAGCATCCTTTCTGCCAGGGCACCAGTTCTGCAAGTGATGTTTTACCTATCCTGGGTTAGATGTACAGTCATCAACTGTCCTACTGGTGCTGCAGCAAGAAGTTTGGGTGGAAATTCAATCTCTCCTACAAGAGCTGTGCTGAGGACTGCTGAAATGAGCCTGAACTCTTGGAGTTCAATTCACCAGCTGTTTGTGAGGGGATACTGTGGTGCAGGATCATATAATGTAGCCTCTGGAAAGGGCTGTGTCCAAGGTACCTGGGGTTTATCTTTAGAGCATGGCATTTAGGAGGAGCATCTCACATATATTTCCTTCAGTCTCATGTGTTTATTCAGTCATTCTTTAGGACTTCTTTCTTTGTGATGAGGACTGTGTCTGTCCTGTGAAACCACGTTCACTCTTGGACACGCTGTAATCGTGGAGCATCTTTGCCTCACAGCCATTTTGTTGAACATCTTTCTGCTTTTATAGCAAAAACATCAGAAAGCCTCAGCTACCTGCTTCCACAGTGGGTAATGTGAGGACACATGTGCATTTGACATTTCAGTCTAATCCAATCTATGTAGGTATGCCTCATCCCCTGTCACAGGGTAGTGAATTCACTAGAACTGCTTCTGCAGGAGTAAAAGGCTGTGCCTTGTGTGGTTGGAACAGCATGTGGGCAGCCTTGGGGGATAAACATCCACTACAAGTCTCAAGTGCAGATCTGAGGGTTGGTCTTTTGTGTGGGTTGCACCTATAAGAAGTTATGAAAGACAACTGCAAAGGGGGTCTATCATTTTTACCTTATTTCCATCCACTAGAATGACTGAGCCATATGTACAAAGGCCACCGAAAGGACAAACACAGCCCTTAACAACGTTTTACCCTGCCCTTTCCCTATCTTACCAGCTCTGATCTGCCCATGACTTTATCAAATGTGTCTGACCTTGGGCAGCTCCCCTTTGACAACCTAGATGTCTCAGGGACCAAGCTCTGGACTGGAGACCAGCTGGTGCAGCATGGCTCATGTCCATGCATATGACCTCTAACACCACCACCCGTGGTGGCCACATCTAAACTCTGTACCCAGAGCCCTCCCTAGTCCATGCTAACCCTTGGCTGTGTCTATGGTCAAACCACCCTGGGGAGTATGGGACAGCTCTGCAATATGGGTGGCCATGAGCTGGGGCTGAAGTCCATCTCCCGGCCCTGTTAGCCTGCAAGAAACACAGGAGGAAGAAAGAAATGGAGCCCTAGGAATGGGACTGTCCTACTCCTGCTCCACTGGGTCCTGTTCCAGCTGCTTGGGAAGAGTTTAGGGTGAGCACCGAAGACATGGAAAAATGGGAGTAGTAGAGAGCCCTCACTGCTTCCCCAACCAGCCAGTGGGGTAGTGGCAGAGGGCTGCCTGAGGGTAGTCTGTACACAAAGGGACACATGTTCTGCCTCTACCCCAAGCCAGGCTGGCTGGTGCCAGGGGTGCAGGAGCAGGGTGCGCACACAATGGGGGAAGAAAGGGAGCGGGAAGTGGTGAGGGAGACCAGAGAGCATCATGCTCTGATGACACTGAGGCAGGGGCAGAGCAGGTGTAGAAGACACTCTGAGACATGTACCTTCCTTAATCTGTGCTGCTAACCCTCTCAGTCCCAGCTTCTTCCTGGGGTGTCCTTACTAATGGCTCAAGGGAAGTGCTTCATAGCACAGGACCACAGACCAGCCAGGCCATTACACATAAAACATCTTCCCTCCTGTAGTGCAGTCCCAACTCTTACCTAACAGCCAGCAAGAACCTGGATGTACCTAGTCAAAATATACCATGGTTCCCATCCATGTCACCATTTCTGACATGCTTTTTGTGATGGAAGCAGTTGACCCACCACCAGTCTGCTGTTTATTAATTGCCCATGGACAAGGAAGACTGAGCTATTGCAGTTGTCTTTGGAAATAGTGATTTCACTATCTGGTTGGTTTTTCCAACAGAGCAAGAAAAATTGTAGGTCACAAAGACACTGGTTACCTGAGATCAGTGACCATAGCCAACAGTGAACTGTGTGGGAACTTCCACTGCCTAGATGAATGCAAAAACACAGTGTACAGAGAAATACTTTAGATTCCAGGTGTTTTTTATTCTCTGTGGTTTTGTAAAGATGAATGATGTTCAATACTGAATAAAAATGGATTTTCAACCAGTTTAGAGAAAATGGAAATTCTCTGTTAACACTGCCAACCTACGTTTATTCAGCTAACACTGTTCTTGAAAAAACTGTCAGACATGATTGTCATTGGAATCAAAGTAAATAAAGAGGATGCCAAATTTGCCTTGAAAATCCCAGCAATTGCCTATGTATCTTTTATTTGATGGGCAAGGCAGGGAAAATGAGAAACAGGGTATTAAAAGACAACAACAGAGAGACACTAAGATAGATAAGAAAAACTAATTAATGTCACTGCTGAATAATAGGAGATTTGAAGGAAAATACATATTTTACTTTACAGGATGATTTGATCTCAGTACCATTACAAAGAAACTCTCATCTGCTACTAATGTTCTTCTACATTTCAAAGATTATTAATTATATGAAAGTGTAAAAGAAAACGTATGAATCAGGTTAGTCAAAGTTGTGGTTTAACCCCAGCTGTTAACAAAGCACCACACAGCCACTTGCTCACTGCCTGCCTAGCAGGATGGTGGGAGGAGAATTGGAAGGGTAGAAGTGAGAAAACTCATGGGGTGAGATAAGAACAGTATATTAATTGAAATAAAATAGTCACAGTAATATTAACAATAACAACAACAACAATAACAATAAATGTTCTGAAAAAGAAAAAAATGAAGAGAAATAAACCCCAAGAAAGACAAGTGATGCAAATGAAAACAGTTGCTCACCACCAACTGACCGATGCCCTGCCAGTCCTGCAGCAGCTGGCCCCACTGATCAACCTCCCTCCCAAGTTTTATTGCTGAGCATGATGCCGTCTGGTCTGGGACATCCTTTTGGTCGGTTGGGCTCAGCTGTCCTGCCTGTGTCCCCTACCAACTCCTTGTGCACCCCCAGCCCAGTCTCTGGTGGGGTGAGGTAAGAGGCAGAAAATGCCTTGGCTCTGTGTATAAGCCTTGCTCAGCAGTAACTGAAATATCCCTGGGTAATCAACACTGTTTCCAGCATAAAACTGAAACACAACCCCATACCAGGTACTGTGAAGAAATTTAACTCTATCCCAGCCAAAATTAGCACACTTCAACACAAGTTGCACAGAAAATAGGAGGGTACACAGGGATTTCAGTGTGCAGTTGAGCTTTGATCAGTGTGTAGTGATGATTTCTAAAACACAGCAGCATGTCTACCAACACTGGATGCAGGATGCCAAAAGCAAATGCCAGACATCCTCAGTCTTCAGCTTTACTTTTAGGGAATTTATTTTTCTCAGAACATTATTTCTTACACATCGTTGCCCAGGTACACATTCTCAAAGTCAAGCCCAGACTATTTCTCACAGGACAATACAAAAAACAGAGATGGATTGCAGGGTAACAACAACATATGCATGGGACTTCGGACTTTGCTACACCTTTTAGTAACAACTGTAATGCTCTTTGGGCCTGGGAGAGTATGACTTGTAAGAGGCAACTTTTTGTTTCTGCCCTGACTGTCCCGGCTGCAGGGAGGTGGAGTCCTGAAGAGTTACAGAGTCACAGAATATTCTGAGTTGGAAGGGACACAGAAGGATCATCAAGTCCAACTCTTAAGTGAGTGGCCCATACAAGAATAAAACCCACAACACTGGTGCTATTAGCATCATGCTCTAGCCAACTGAGCTAATGTCAACATGAGTTAGCAGAGATGGGCATGTGAAGCTGGTAACCTGCTCAGCTAATACTGTCAACTCCAGGAAAAGAATACATATAGAAAATGAATAGATGATAAATCAGCAAATCACTTCCACTGGTGGACTCTAGAAAATGAGCATTTTTTGGCAGATACCACATAGTTATTGTTGTACTAATGGTATTAGTCGTGGTGTCTCAAGTAGCACAGAGTAGCCCCAAGCATTGGCTTTCTGGTACAACCTATTTACTGCTTACTTCGTTTACTCCAAACTGAGTACAGCAGAGCACAGTTTGTTTTCACCTACCTGTGTCTGATTATTTTTTTATTAATCAAATATCTGCCTGATAATTCTGCCCTGGTGTCTTGGGCTAGAAAACTAAACAGTCGGTCTTCACTAGGTGTGGAAAGTGGGAACCACTGGCAGACAGATCTGAGCAGGCTCTGGGAGCACTCCTTCAGCTCTCTGCACCTGCAGCAGTCACTGCTGTGAGGATCTGCTCTCAGAGTCACTTGAGTGACTCGGGTCTAGGGTTCCTAAGGCTTCTCTAATAATGAGAAATACTATATTTGCCACTTATACATAATAACTTAAAAAAATATTTTAAAAGCCCATGGTTCTAAAAGGAGGGAAATTCTTGTTCTTCAACCACCTTCAGCCAGGGGATAGGTCAATGTATGCATGCTTTACTTTTCTTATGATGACTTACTGTCAGCTCCTCAAAATATTTATCTAGATTAATAGTTTAACGTTCTCCTTTTTTTTCCGGATTACTCCATGTTTCTCTTTGTGAAGAGAAATAGTAGCACTGAAGTGGAAGAGTTTCTTGTGAAGCACTGGGATGCCTGAATCAACAGAAGATTGGAGACAAGTACCTGAAGGACTGCAGGAAGGAAATATTGTAGTATATAATTTATTACCCAGAGGCTGAGGAGCTAACAGCTTTGAAGAACCAAGCAGTGTCTGAGTCTGAGAAAATGCTGCACAAACTGAGTTCAGGAAGATTTTCTTTGCTGAAGTCCAAGCACATTGTGCTATTCATAGATGTTCATGTTAGCTGTTTCTTGCCTTCTCTAATGTTTTGGAGATGTTGTTCTTTATAGGAATGCCCTCACTGACAGAGGAGCAGGATATTTGCTGTTCTCTTCACATAGGGGTTGGTCCTATTACGGTTTAAAGAAGTGTCTTCAATGCAAGAACAGAATCCTGCTGAGTAAGTGTTCCTGGCCACCAGCTGCCCATCAGGGCTGTCAAAAGGCACTGTCTCAACTAACAGTTCTGCAGATACTTACTGAGAGGAAAAGGGATCATCCAAGCTGCTCTGCTGATGGCACAAACCCTTCACAGCATCAAACCACAAACTAAAACAGACTACTTCTATTACACAGTGTTTTGAATTTAGTCTGTGCTAGTAAACTCTTTAATATGCAGGACTTACCCTCTAGGAGTGCCCAGCTTTCTCCGCTGACTGCAGAAGAGTTCAGCAAGACTAGCTTTGACTTAGCATGTAGATAGCTGAAGTTCAGCAAAATTAATTTCCACCCTCAATGATTGTTGGGTAATTCCAGTCAAAAATTTCCTGTCATACTTCCCAAAAGCATTTCCTTTGGAAGACATTCACCAGATAAAAATCTGGTATTACTTGTTCAGATTGTGCTGATGGACAATAGTCTATTGCTTTTTTTCAATATTTCAGTCACCATCTTCCCACTTTAAGTTTACCTCTATCATCACATGAATGACAAAGGTAGATTTCAGTGGGGCTCTCTAGACAATTATCAGGCAAAAGTCTGTGATAGACTACCAATATGCCACTGCCAACAGTATAATTTTCTCTACTGTACCAATACGAAATGCTCCATTATTAAACATTTATAATGTATGTTCTCAGATATTCCACTGCCTTGTTACTTGTTCCTTTTGGTGTTTAATGATGTCTGTTTCATGCCATAGACACTTTCTGTAAAATACAATAATCCAGACATTCATTCAGACTCTCACAGTTTTTGGTAGGCTATTCTCACACCATGCATTCTTGGCCACCTGGGCACACTGCTGGCTCATGTTCAGCCACTGTCAACCAACACACCCAGGTCCTTTTCTACTGTGCAGCTTTCCAGACTTTCTTCCCCCAGTCTGTAGTGCTTCATGGAGTTGTTGTGACCCAAGTGAAAGACCTGGCATTTTGCCTTGTTGAACCTCATACAATTGGCCTTGACCCATCAATCCAGGCTTTCCAATAGAGCCTTCCTACCCTTCAGCAGATCAGCTCAGTGTCCCTGCAAGCTGACTGAGAGTGCACTCGATCCCCTCATCCAGATCATTGATAAAGATATTAATCAGGGCTGGCCCAAATACCTCAGAGGCCTGGGTAACAACACTAGTGACTGGCTGCCAGCTGGATGTAACTCCACTCACCACCACTCTCGGGGCCTGGCCATCCAGACAGTTTTACACACAATGAAGAGTACATCCATCTAAACCCCGAGCAGCAAGTTTCTCCTGAAGAATGCTGTGGGAAATGGTGTCAAAGGCTTTACTAAAGTCCAGGTAGACAACATCCGTGTCCATTCCTCATCCAAGGTCTAGTAATTCTAAGACTTCTCCCAGCTGCTTACAGAATACTTTGTCTGCTTCTTCATCCTGGTTAGGTTGGTCTGTAACAGACTCCCACCAGGATATCTACCCTCTTGTCCTTACCCCTGATTCTTACTCATAAATGAAGAATTGTTCAGTTTTTGGAAAACAGTAGTGTCAGTCTCTTCCAGAATGTATTTTAAAATGAAGATTGCAATGTATGCATTCAACTTAACAGACTGAATAGATAACCTAGCACATCAACAGATGATTGCTAAATTCTCATCACAGTAACATACTCTCAGGACTGGAAACCAAAAATTCAAGCACCTGTCCCTACCTGGATGACTGGAACATCATGGGACCATGGATTTGTGCAGCAAGCAGTGGTTTAAGAAGTTAGTAACTTCCAGATACCTATTATTCCCTCCCTCATTGCCTTCTTTCTCCCCCACATATGGACACAACTGCCTTCACACATCAAGTGCGTGCCCTTCTAATCCGTTTTAGTAGAGCTACTTTTTGATGCTTAAACTACTCAAGAGTCATCTCAAAACCATCTCACAGATGGGAGGGGGGAAGAGATGAGACAAATTTTAGTATGATTACACCTACAAAAGCCTGTCAGACTGCAGCCTTGTATGTCAGCATCACCGAGTACAGTGCCACTGAATTTTTAGACAGCAAGATAAATTTGTACCTCCAGTGACCATCAAGCAAGCTCATTTAAATACTTCTCACTATCCTTACCCAAAAGCATTTCCTTGGAATGGAAATAATTGACCAAAGACACTTCGTTCTGTCTATCCAAATTATCCTTATGCACAGAATACAAGTTTCCATCGATTGAGAGGTGACACTTTAACTAATAACCTTTACCTCACTCCCAGAAATTAAGTGTGTGCTTTGAAACTGCAGTAATTTTCTCACTCTCCTGGAAAGTTCTCCCTTGGAAATGTGGTACTATAGAAATAATGTGATGCGCATCAAACAATTTCTTCTGCTTTTTGAGTATTTCAGTATGTCTGGAAATTTAATATAATCAGGGTAGATGTGGTTAACACTGTACCTTCTACCTAACAAATGTTACTTTGGCTGGAGTCTGAGCTGGAAACTTAGGTTTGCACAAACCCCAGATTTGTCTGAATATAAGCAGGTGCTTAATGATACCTGGACCTCCATGTGAGTTTTCTTGGCACTCTATACTTTTATGTCTGCTGTTAAACTCAGAGCCAGGGCCCAACCCTGAACCTGGAGGCCAAGTGACATGCATCCTGCACCCAGCTGGTGGCCTGTCTACAGCTGATTTCTCTTAGGGAGAGCTGGTGAGAGCACGGAGGACATAGCCAGGGAATGTATTACCACCTAAACAGTGCAGTTGGTGCCCAGGGCTCAGGCTGAGCTCCTGGAGCCCCTTTGCTTGCCAATTCAGCCTTAGCAGGACTGATCTGAAGTCAGGATGGGCTGTGAAGGTTTGAGTCCCCCAGTCCATCTGCACAAGACTGGTGGCCTCAACTGGAAGCTGTTCCTCACGCTCTCCCCCTCAAGCCCACAATGTTCTTGTCCTCTGCCAACAGTGTCAGTAACTCATTTGAGAACCCAGCACAGTAAAGCAGAACCATTACAGCCAACACAAGTGACAGTCCCACGTGAGCTGGCATAGAACCATGAGAGGAAGGAGGCACCTCTCTGGAGAGTAAGACAGAAAACCGCTGCTGTTACAATAATGCTCTGTGAATTAGTTACTGTTGACTTATTTATTGATCTAATTAATTTCTTGTCTTTAATAAAACTGTTGCTTATTAGCCATTTAATTCATGTGTGTGAGTGGAAAGAGCAACTCCTTCTGTGCAATAGCGCTTAGCATCACTGTCCCAGGTTTCTGGCTTGGGTTCTGAGAGCAGTTTTTGTGATAATCTCCTTATATTTGAACCTAATCTTTGCCTCTTGAAATCAGAGAGGACGCAGGACTTCTCAGTGAGTAGTTATCCTTTCTCCATCCATCTTTATCCTAGGAGCAAAATCTTCTTACAGGCAAGAGCCACAGGGCTAATGTCACACACCCTAGAGTGAGAAACTGTCCCACTTGGTCCCATCTTACCTACCAACATCTTCCTCAGGCATCTAAGGAGCACGATGGAGCTGGCAGGTGGCAGCAGTTTTTGATGGTGTCCCACTGCTCTGTGTCACAGTAAGTATGCGAAGGAGGATGATGGAAAGATCATTCCCAGGAAGTGAACTGATATCTTCTCTCCCTTGTCAGAGAACTGCTCTGCTCAGAGAAATCTCTCGTGGCTCAGTCACCCAGGGCTCTTCTTACCTCCTCAGCTTCTTCACTTCTTCTGTCAATGCCACAACCCTATACTTTCACTCAATCTCTCCAACTCTTCCCATGTGCCCTGCCATACTAGTCACTGCCATAGTTGGGAACTTATGGTTTAGCTTTGGCTCAGCAAGGGGATATCAACTGGTCCTTCACTTTGAACCAAAGCAAGGGGGAAGTTTAGCCCATTAGCTCTTCAAAAAGACCTTCAAATAACTATTGCCAGTGTCTGGCAATCCAGTTTCATGAGAAATTTGGAAGTGTGCCAGTACTCCAAGTCCAATTAAAATCTCTCAGGTATATGATCAGAATGTCCTACTCATGTAATCAAACTGATAACTGCATGTGGGATTTAAGAGGGATATACCTCCAGAGACCTGAAAGTTTAGTGGTGAATTCAGCCTCTTCATCTCTGCTGTAACACACTGGGGTGGGTCCTGCGTCCAGAGCACAGAGATGCTGGATGGCAACCTATGCACTGCACTTCTATGCCTTGACCTAGCTCATCACCAGGTCCCTACTGGGGCTTCCAGCCCTTCCCAGAGCTCCCAGCACTCCTTCATGTGCAGTCACTGCATGTTTATATTTTTTCCCCCAAAACAACTCAGGAAAAGCTAGACTGACATTTTTATAGTCACATATGAGAGGTGATTTTGTCAAAGCTCCCAGCTTCCCACTGATTTTCTTCCAGCGCGGTTCATTTTAAATGTGGAAGAGAAAAAACCTGGCATGCCCTCCTGCAAATGTTACCAGCCCCTCTCTGCTCTGCACTGCCTAGCTAAGGACTGCAAAGGGCTTCACTGACCAGTTGAGGATCTGCCCCTATTGTAGTAGGTCTCTGCCTGTGTTTCTGCTATTCACAACATATCTCCATGCTGCTTTGTTCCAGCGCTGTTCAGCAGTCCATATCTTGATTTTTTTCTCTCACTCTACAGATGTTTTGCAGCATTGCATGCTGCTTTGCTGAGGGTAAATTGTGTTTTCAGGTCATTGTTGTTTCAAGCACCAAAAGGTTTTTTGCACATAATGCATAAATTAAACATTATTGATGCTATTACTAGGTTTGCATGTTCCAGTTCCCAGGCTTATTTTAATTATGTACATTATGAAAAAAACAGGTTGGCATAACAATGAAAAATATGCTCTCCATGACATTTTATTTTATAGATAAACATGAAAAGTCTATGATGATGACTAATTTAATGATAAGATCACGTCACTTGTTGTCTGTCATAAATGAAATGTCATACACAGTCACCTATCCTACATTCTTGAATTCATTCTAATTACTGTCCTTAAGCAAATGATTGTGACTGAGATACACTGTAGCCAACTGTCTTTGCCTTTGTCCTTTAATACATGTCAAATCTGTGCAGCACAGGCTAAGACTTGACCTTAAATGAATATAAATTCTGGTTTGGCTGTCAAATACAACCATTCTTTTAATGTATGTAACTGTATGTATCAGGAAACTTTGTGTATACAGCCTATTCTCTCCTATCTGATTCTTTTCATAATGCCTAGTAGTGGCAGAGCTCTCAATGTAATCTAGAATTTTTTTCCAGTTGATTTACTATGGTTTCAATTCTACACACAGATGATTGAATAAAGTAACATAAATCTCCCAATGATTAGAAAATGTGATCATTTATTACATGGACAATCAGTTTATTAAAAAACATAATTAGTTTGTACCTCAGGAAACCTTTCCCCAGTTGTGATAAACTATAAATAATTACTGCTTCTCCTTCTGTGAAATTAAAAGCCACACAATGCTGCTTCTAGGAATGTCTGATTTGTTGGAGAAAAGGGGTTCTGTTTTCCTTCTCTATTTTCAGTAGATTGATTTTTCTTTCTTCTCATCCCTTAAGAGAAAGAGAAATAGAATAGACAGATAAGTTAGCATAATATAAGCAGAATAACCAGTGATTGTGGGTATCTGCTCCATAGTCCTCCTGCTAATCAAATAGAAGACAAAATCTTCAGTGAAGATAGTAGGTGTTATGTTAGTGCTCTGCCAGAAGCAGATGGGCCACCCTTCCAGATCCTACAAGCTGCATCCCAAAATCTTCCCTAGTTGAGAGCCACAAGGCATGTTACACACTTTGAAGAGCTGAGATAGGAGGAATAGTTCATAGCTGAGAGCTGACAATGTGCCCTTTAGAAGGAGGAGAGGGTTTTTTGTGTTGATGGATGTGTGCTGCTGGGTTGCAGGGGGACTCATTGTCATTGGACTCAGGACTCTCTGATGGCTTACATCTCCCAGGATATTCCAAAAGCCAGGGAACTCCATAGAACCATAGAATCATATAATAGGTTGTCTTGAAAGGGACCTTTAAAGGTCATCTTGTCCAACATCCCTGCAATGAGCAGGGACATCTTCAACTGGATTAGATTGCTCAGAGCCTTGTTCAACCTGACTTTGAATGTGTCAAGGGATGAGGCATTTACAACCTCCCTGGACAGTCTGATGTTTTTAGAGATGCATGGCAGCATTTTATAGACAAACATCTCTGCTTATCAGCTGTGTGATGCAGCTCTGGCACACAAGTGACACTTCAACAACATGATGACCAAACACAGCTCAAGAACGTAGACTGGTAACTGAGTTGCAAGGGTTACTGCTTGAGCTGGTTATCATTGTCCCTTTTCTCACAGGTTTGCATGGTTAATAGAGATGTATGGATGAATTTGGGTTTGATCTCAGATGGGATAAATTCAATACCATTTAGCTGGAATAACAGTTCAAGATTCTGATTCTGTCACCCGCCTTGTCCTCATCCTTCCCTACCTGAGAACTTGCTTCTCTGGAAGGCTGTTCTCAGTCCTGTCACAAAGATGCCACCTCCTTGGCTTTTTTATCATGGTTCACTCAGTTGTAAAATGGGTAAAACTATTACTTACTTGACAAAGATGTTGGAGGCATTCACACACTCATGCCTCTAAAACCTTCCAGGATCCTTCCCAAACAGTAATGCCAGGCATCATTATTCACACAAATCATTGTGAGCTAGATATCTAATTCTGGGCGATTTTGTGCTTTGTCTTGCTACAGTAACAATGACAATGAAATTCACTTTCCATTCACATAATAAACCTGGAGGTTCTGAATTTGCCAACCAATATATCTATGTGCAGATAATAAGCTTCTCTTGATGGTCACCCATTTGTTGGAAGATACTGTCAGAGCTTGACTGTATGTTGCATATGAACATCACAGGTAATGTATTTACACTGATAAAGACATAATTAGTTTGTATTTGTTTCTGACATCTCCTTTCAGTTTTTAAATATTATGGATTCTGTTACCAGCAGAGCCATTTACTTATCAAAAATAATCAGTCATTCACTGCAATCTGCTCTCACCCTTAGCATTTATTCTCTTCTTAATTACCATTCTGTCAGTTCCGTCACTGTAGGATAAATTGCATTGTCCCTCAATATACTTATAAAACAGCGAAATATTAAACTCCTGACAAAATAGCCATGTGTACAAGAATAAGAAACTGAGAAGTAGGAGAGGGGAGGTGAGAGCCCAGACTCTCGAGCCTTTCAGCTGTCTCTAGGAGTTAATGTTTAGTGCTTGCCCTTTAGAAAGTCAGGAGGAAGGCAGAAATGCAAGATGAGGCACAGCAAAGAAGGCTTGTTCAGTCAATGTGAAGTATTTAAGACCTGAGCCCAGATCTACCTGAATCAACTAAAAGGCTTCCCTGGAAAGCCATAAGTAAGGATTAAGCTCTTGGTTTCATAGAAAATCAGCTTTTTACCAGCTCTTACAGTTGGTCTGATTCAGGAACAAGAAGGTCAACTGACTTTCCAGAGATGACACGGTGATGGAGTGTCTCATTTCAGGTTAAACCCAGAACTGCTCTGGTTGTCATATCTATCTACCTACCTGGGCATTTAAAAAACATCCATCCATTGTGATATCTCAGAACTTACACAGTCACTTAAGCAGACAACCATCTAAAAAACTACTCTCCACCACAGCCTCATACTTGCTGACTGGAGAGGGAGCTATTCTTTTTCATTCTCCTCCTGTCTCCAAGGTACTGAAAGCAAACTTTTTTTTCCCATTGCTGTGTAGAAGAGAAACACACTATCCAGGTTTGTTAATTACTAGCTCCCTCACTGTGCAAGACAAACATTGCTAATAAAAATATGTCTTATTTTAAAATAAATTGCTTTCCTAAATAGAAATAGTAAACAGCAGCAGAACAACTCCCTCTTTTTGCTAATAGATTTGATCTCTTATATCTTAGTTGCTTCTGTCCCTAGTTGAAGTCAGTAAAATTAAGGAACACAATGTTAGCTTACCCAAATATGTTCTTTATTTGCAGCCACCTCAAATAACATTTCATATGTCTCCTACTACCAGATATTATGTCTCAAATCCATATCATCAGCTTTGGCAAGGAAAGGATATCCTGTCTAGTCTTTGAAAATATCTAGTTTTGTAACCTGACATAACCTTGCACATGCTTATTCTGTGGAAGGGCAATTTCTACCTTGAAAATCTTATTAGAAATCAGCATGCCAAAAGGGTTATGGAAAACACAAAATAAATAAAATAAATAAGATTTTGTGTGAAACTCAAATAGCTCAGTGCAGAACCAGCCTGAGAAGAAAATTTTGTGGTGGAGGTGGAATTCAGAAGGAATTTTTCTTCTAAAATAGGACAACCCACCTACAATTATTCACCAACCTATTATTAAAAGAGATAATAGAGATAATGCACAGAATACATGCTCCATAGTCATTTGATTGCAGTCAGATCAAAATCCAAAAATAGATTATTGCCCTTTAGGTCTGTTGTATGTTTTAGTAAGCTACATACTCTCAATGTGACTAAGTGGGTTGTCTTTCAATTTATTCCAACTCTTTCTGTATTTTTTCACATCTCTTCTTCTGCTTGAATATCCTGAATTTGTCCTGGATATACCTAAGGGATCTAATTTATGCAAACTATCCAATTATCTTTCAACTCTTGTCTATCTTAGTTGCAATTTATAAATTAATATGAATCCAGGGTGTGTAATTATTTGAATAATCACAAAATGAAATTGAAGAAAACCCAGAATATTTCTTTGATTATTACCATATCACAGAATCATATCCTAGAATGGTTTGGGTTGGAAGGGATCCTAAAGATCACCTAGTTCCAACCTCCCTGCCATGGGCAGGGACACCTTCCACTAGACCAGGTTGCTCAGAGCCTCATCCAGCCTATCCTTGAACACTCTCAGGGATTAGACATCCACAGCTTCTCTGGAAAACCTGTTCCAGTTCCATCGCCTTTACAAGTTAACTTTGCTACAAGCAAAACCTTCCAAAACTACAATCTATCCTTGTTTGTCCCACCTCAGTCACACATTGATTTCAAAGGCACCCTCCATGGATTTAGGGGCACAATTAGCCTTTTCAAGCTTATGTCTGATAATGTTCATAAACACTGTCCTTCAACAAATGGGGCATCACACCATACAGCTCTAGAATGGAGAGAAGTGAAAAGGCAGGCATCATAGTTGGAATGATAGGCTATCTATATTGCTAATGTCAGAAAAAGGAATATTAGAAAGCAAGGAGATTTGTATATCATCAAAGGCTTAAAACTTTAGATTAGGCTGTCTTGGGACATTTTTAGATGACCCAGTCACAGCTGATGAGAAACAAAATAAGCTCCTCATGTTTATCCCGGAAAAGACACTACTCTTGTGACTCATGCTCCAGTGCTGCTAGACAGTCCTAATCCTCTCATGTCCTCAACATTCGATGCAAATAACACTTGAATAATTAGTGTCTCAGAAGGCTGTGGCCAGGCAACTGCTGTGCAAAAGAGAGGCTGCCTTGTAAAGTTGAACCTGAGGTCTGTGCATTGTACTCTATCTCTGACAGACAAGAGGTATTACAGTCAGACATTATGATATTGCAGCAGTCATGTATCAGGTAATCTCTTTCTCCTCCCTATTCTCTTCTCATTTGAGGTGTACCAGAGTTGATAATCAGCTCTGAAGCATGTGGTTAAATGTTCCCTCCAGAATGCATGTAATTAATTACAGTAATTCTGACACCCACAGAAACATCCTGGTTAGTTCTTGCTCTCAACTTCCTTTGATGAGAAGTTCCACAATTGACCTATTGGTTCTGTGAAGTATTTCCTTTAAGTGGTTTTGAGACTCCTACCTTTTAATTTTATTGAAAGTTCCATTTTTTGCAACTTATTCTTTCTATAACATTAATTCTCCTATTGTCCTTTTTTATGTTTGTCCTCTTAATCACCTCCTCATAAGGACTTTAATAATGTCCTTATAAATTGTTCAAATTACTTATTTTCGGGCTATTGACTGCCTGTGAAATGTTCACCTCTACTCATAGGTTCTCACCTTTCTACGGTTTTCAAAGTTTATTGGAAAATGTTTAGTTTGCACTTGTTCTCAGGTGTCGTTAATGATGCATCTATCTCAAGAGTTAGCACCTGGACTATTTTGGTGGCCATCTACAATGGAACAACTTCATCAATGAGCAAGGAAAGAGCTACAGGTGCCATCTGTCTGACCTTTTGTAAGGCCTTTGATGCAGGCCACCACAACATTCTTATCTTTAAATTAGCAAGGTGTGGTTTTGATGGATGGACTGTTAGGTGGATAAGGAATTGGTTGGATGGCCATGACTAAAATGTTATAGTCCATGGATCAGTGTCCAAGTGACACCAGTAACAAGTGGTGACCCTCGAGGATCCAGTACTCTTTAATACAACATAGATATGTGGGATTGAGTGCACTCTGAGAAAGTCTGCAGATGACGCCAAGTTGAGTGGTGCAGTTGATACACTGAAGGAAAGGGATGCCATCTGGAGGGACCTTGATAGACGTGTGGAGTGGGCCCATGCAGACCTCATGAAATACCAAAAAGCCAAGTGCAAGGTCCTACACATGGTTCAGGGCAGTCCCCAATATCAATACAGACTGGAGGATGAATGGATTGAGAGCAGCCTTGCCAAAAAGGATTTGAGGGTGCTGGTGGATGAAAAGCTGGACATGAGCCAGCAATATGCACTTGCAGCCCGGAAAGCCAGTTGTATCAAAAGCAGCGTGGCAAGAAGGGCAAGAGAGGTGATTCTGTCCCTCTATTCTGCTCTCACGAGACCCTATCTGGAGCACTGCATCCAACTCTGGAGTTCTCAGCACAGGAAAGACATGGACCTGTTGGAGCAGGTCCAGAGGAGAGGCGTAAAAATGATCAGAGAGATGGAACACCTTTCCTACGAAGAAAGGCTGAGAGAGTTGGGATTGTTCAGCCTTGGAAAGGGAAGGCTCCATGGAGATCTTATGGAGGCTGTCCAAATTATAAGAAGGGCTCATAAGAAGGAGAAAACCTTTTTACCAAGGACTATAGTGACAGGAGAAGGGATGATAGTTTTAAGCTGAAAGAAGATAGATTTAGATTGCACATGAGGAAGAAAATTTTTTACAGTGAGAGTGATGAGACACTGGAACAGGTTACCCAGATGAGTTATGGACGGCCCATCCATTTGAAGTGTCACAGTTAGGTTGTATGTAGTCTGATCAACTTAATCTAGTCGAAGGTGTCTCTGCCCATGGCAAGGGGTTAGACTAGATGATCTTTGAAGAGCCCTTTCAGTGAAAACCATTCTATGATTCTGTTATCTTCCCTGTTCTACATACAGCCCAACACTTTTCTGCATGTTTTATCTCTTAACTCGTCATACTGGACTGGTGCTCTCCCTCCCCTCTGGTCCCACAAAGATTTCTGGGATAAGCATCTAAAATCCTATAGTTCTCTCAGTTCATCAGATCTTACTTCAGTGTGTGATGCAACACTGGATGCAACATCTCTGAAGAGACTGGCTGCAGCATAAGCCAAATCCTATCACCTGTAAGACTGGTGTCCAAAAGGATTTGTAAAGGGCCATGCTGCAAACCTGTTGTAGAGGCATAGAAAAAATTCAGCTAAACAAATCAAAGGAGCTCAGCAGCTTCAGTCTGATACTACAAGGACCACCATCATTACAGATTGGTAGATGAGATGACACAGATGGGCTGCTGAACATTGCATGATCTTCAGCCATGTGATAAACGACTGGATGGCTGCATCTTCTGATAGCTAAAAGCCACAATGGTGATTGGCTTCCCAAAATATTTTTAGGTTATCAGAAATGATGTGCCAAAATCCATGAAACTATGCAAACTCACAAAAAGGTTTCCAGATATATGATGGAAATATAGGGTGGGTTAAAAAAAAAAGGAATACATGCCAGACTAAACTGAACCTTTTTCCATGAGTATATTCAGGGATTGAGGAAAGCCTCATTGTATCTGAGGATTTATTTTCAGTCTTTGGATGTTGGTGGGTTTTTTACGATTCTATATGGTAGGTTCATCAATATAAACAATATTTTTACTTCTCTCTGATTATTATTATGGCAGGCATTGCACTAGACTTCTGACAACACTAAGGAGCATTTCAGGAGTCTCTTGTTGCAGCATTCCCTGTGCCCCATTAAAATGGTTCCCTTGCCATTGGGTACCTCTGAGACAAATAAGAAGGGCACTGCTCAGTCCATGCTCAAGTCTTGTTTGCTTTTTAAACATCCAGACTGAAAATGTGGCTTCAGCTGTGCTCAGGAAGGCCTTCCAGAATCAATGAGACATACCATGCTGCAGCACATCCAGCAGGATAGTTCAGGGTTAGATTTGCTAGAATAAGCCGCTGTCCAGCATGCAGTGAGGAAGCTGGCTGTTGGGAAAAGGCAGAGAAGTGGACAGGAGGAGCAGCATGCTGTTCTCAGAGGAACCACACTAGAGCTGGGTGCATCTGGCCGTGGAGCTCCTTTAACTGAGCTTTGTGAGGAGGCAGCAGAGGCTTGTGAGGAGGTTACCAGAGGTAGACAATTGTAATTCTGGCAATGTCAGATAGCACTGTTTGGATTTACAAAGGTTGTCCTGGCTTTTACTCTCAACCTATTCCTTGTAGTTTGGGGATTTTTCTAGGTTGCTGTGTATTTCATGAGTATATACATTAATGAATATACTGATGAATATGCTGATGACTCATATTTATAAACATTCAGTGCTACACACACTGTATAGATGCATAATTGGAAGACATGACACCCAACACAGCCTTTATGTGTTCTGCTGCTTGTTTTCCTGTTCACAGAAGTTTATTTTCTCTCTCGTAAGTTCAAAGTATGCTACTGGAATAGCCCAGAAAAGAACAGACATGTCAGTGAATACATACTTTGTTCAGCTTTGTGAGTATCTGATTTCTCTCTGTCACAATTCATGTTAGTTAAGCCAAACAAACACCACTGTAGCTTGACAATGGGACTATCTGGGTTTCATTCTTGTAATTATTTTCAAACACAGACAGTCCTTTGGCAAATAGGTATTTTAAGGCATCACAGGACTTATTTGTTAGTTTATTGTGAAACAAATGTTGAGTTTTATATCATTCTGGAAATAATATTTTCGTCATCATGAATAACCAGTCCTGATATAGAAACTCTGTGTGTGTGTGTTTGTGTGTGTGTGTGTGTGTGTGTGTGTGTGTGATATGGATATATAATTACATAGTGGCCCACCTGCGAGTTGGGAATTAGAGATGATGGTCAGGGCAGATTGATTTTTTTCATCCTAATAATTTTGGAGAGTGTCCTTTTAATTGCAACTGTTTTGTCAATCCTTTGCAGGAATTGCATCTGGTATGGGGAATTAAAGACAATCAGACTTTGAAAGGAACTGCAGTGCAAATGCATTACCATCAAGACTTATTTGCATCTAGATACA
This sequence comes from Manacus candei, assembly GCF_025592945.1. Lineage (NCBI taxonomy): Eukaryota > Metazoa > Chordata > Aves > Passeriformes > Pipridae > Manacus > Manacus candei. The sequence goes on from NW_026138062.1 coordinate 37,711,521, forward strand.
TATTCTGATTGCATCTTTTACAGGTGAATAGAGAACACAATGTTTGTGGGTTTATGGGGGTTTTATCACAGTGAGCTGATATTGCCCTGGTAGAATTGGGAAATGGATGTACCAAATATAATCACATGCATTCTGTGCAATGCTCTTGAAATGGAGGCTCACTGGGTCTGATTTCCAAAAGTAACTAAGCAACTTAGAAGTCCATGATCAAAAGAGCATTGAAAAACAGATTTGCAAAGGAACTGAATTAGATAGTGAGATTTACAAAGCCTGGAGATGAGTTAGGAACCCAGATCACTACTGCTTTTCAATACCTTGCCAAATTGTCCATTTGTGATTTGTAGCAGGTGTCTATCCACATATTTAGATGTTTGAATATCTTTGAAAATCTGTCCCTACACATAGAAAACAACATCAAGACTTCAGCATACTGGAATGATAAAATATCTATTTTCTCCCGAGGAGCTTTTGATAATTACCTGTCTGCTGTTGTCTTTATTTACTGGTTAATGAATTACTGCTCCTAGGGTCTGAACAGGTGGGATTCATTTTATTCAGTGTTACACATTTCCACTGTAGGTTTCATCAGCAGGGTTAGTCCCCATTCTGATGGAAAGTAAAAAGCACTACCAGTGTATGATTTATTTGACTTGTGTTAGATATCTACATAAATATGAGGTGAATCATGCTTAGAGATGCTTCTTTCTCTCCAGTTCTCTATCAACAAAATGAAGAGAAACAGCTCAGATGTATATATCTAGATTAAAGATACAATATGAGGAGAAGCACAACCAGCAGATCCAGGGAAATTATTATTTCCAACTACTTGGCAATGGAATACTGAGTCCTGTTCAAGTGGAGAAAGCGGAAAGGGTCCAGAAAGGTGCTACCAAAGTGGTCAATGGCCAAGAACTTAGAGTGAATGAATTCCAAGGAGATGCTGCGGAAGATGACCTTAGTTAGCCTGGAGAAGAGAAGGCTAAAGAAAGATACCATGTCACCTGACGATTCAAAATGCAGTTATAAAGACAACAGTACTAATTTCTTCTCTGTAGTGGCTGATGAGGTAACAAAGGACAAAAGCCACAAACTGCAGTGTGGGAGGTTCAGACTGGATTTTAGCACAATAATTCTCAGTGGAGGGATTGTTTAACAGAGGAAAAAGGCGTCCAGAGGTGTGACGAACATCTCCATTCTTGGAGGTGTTCAAGACTTGGTTAGATAGAGTCGTGGCTGACCTGGCCTGGTGATGAGTCCCACATTGTCAGAAGGTTGGCTTAGACACCTCCAGGTCATGTCATCAACATGTCTTTAGTAGATATCCTTCTTAGAAGACTTAGGGAACAAAATCCCACCATCTGTCAATCTGTGAAACAGTCTGAATTTGGTGGTATTTGCAACTTTTCTCAAATGCCTATAACACTTTTGTCTCTGGGTCTTTTCTCACTCCTGATAAGCACATGTGGTCATTTACATTTTCAAATTCCCTTGCACCCAGAGGAATATTCTTTCAACCACCAACAATTTTGGAATGATGTGAAGAAACTAATTCGATATTCCAACAAGAAATTGATATTTAGTTTTGCTTTTTGCAATGACCAAAACTGCAGGGGTGATTCTTATCTTAAGGACAGTTTGGCCCATCCCCCCCCCCCGAACTTTATAATCCTCACTGGCATTTTTCTTTATTCTTCTATTCTAACCATGGTGTGCAGGGGCAGCATAATGCAATGGGAACCCTTTTTGTGCTCAGCTGGAATCACAGAATCACAAAATATGGGGATTTGGAAGGGACCCACAAGGATCATCAAGTCCAACTCCTGACCTCGTACAGGACCATCCACAGGAGTCACACGATGTGACAAGCATATTGTCCAAACACCTCTTGAACACTGTCAGCTCACAGATGCTGTGACCACTTTCCTGGGGAGCCTGTTCCAGTGCCCCACAACCCTCTGGGTGAAGAACATTTTTCCAAATATCCAACCTAATCCTCCCCTGACACAGCTTTATGCCATTCCCTCAGGTCCTGTCCCTGGTCACCACAGAGAAAAGATCAGTGCCTGATCCACCTCTTCCCCTCATGAGGAAGTGAGGTCTGTGATGAGATCTCCCCTCAATCTCCACCAGACTGAACAGACCAAGTGACCTCAGCTGCTCCTCATGTGGCTTCCGCTCAAGGCCCTTCACCATCTTTGTTGCCCTTCTTTGGACACCTTCTAATGGCTTAATATCTTTCTTGTGTTGTGGTGCCCAAAACTGCACACAGTATTCAAGGTCAGGCCACCCCAGTGCAGAACAGAGCGGGACAATCCCTACCCTCAATCGGCTGGCGATGCTTTACCTGATGCCCCCAGGATGCAGTTGGTCCTCCTGGCTGCCAGGGCACTGCTGACTCATATTTAACCTGCTGTCAAACAGGATTCCCAGGTCCTTTTCCACAGCACTACTTTCCACAGTCTCATTCCCCAGTCTGTACGTACATCATGGGTTGCAGAATCTGGCACTTTCCCTTGTTGAACTTCATATGGTTGGTGATTGCCCAGTCCTCTTATTTGTCGAGGTCCCCTGCAGGGCCTCCCTGCCTTTGAGGGAGTCACCAGCTCCTCCAAGTTTTGTGTCATCTGCAAACTTGCTTCGTGTCCCTTCCAGTCCTGTGTCCAAGTAATTTATGAAGTCGTTGGAGCTGCCATATGGAAACTTGTGAAAACATCTAACAACTTTCTATAGCGTTTTTGGTTTTGCTGTTTGTTCGGTTTTTTTTTTTAAACTAACACTGAGAGGTGGGAAAGTAATTTTTATCTATTCACTCACCTGTATTGTAGATCTCTAGGGATTTTACCATCTGTCCCCAAGCTTGCAGAGATGGTCATGTGTCAACTTGCACTGAGAGTGGTAAGTAATATGTAGGAAAAGCTCAAAAGCTCATTTACAAGGTAATGGAAATTTCTCCACTTTCTGAAATATAATAACTAAATATTTTAGTCCTGTTAATATTGACTTGGCAATGTTCTTCTTATGTATAACAGTGTTTTCTTAAAACTCCTTTGTATTATACACATGCATGCACACATAAAAGCCTACCATGAAATTTTATGTTGAGAGTCCCACTAGTCAAAATGCATTAGAGATACATCAGGAAATTGTGAAAAACAGATTCCTTTTTCAACTGATTGAAATCCAGAAATAAAATGTTTTCAAACAATGGGGATATATTTGCAAAGATTGAGCTTGTAAGCTTTGTTACATATGTTCAGAGAAATATAAAACTCTGAAACCTTTCACCTCACTACTGTGAACAGTTATGCTAAGTCTGACTTCTTTTAAGTCTGTAATTGAAATGAGGTATGTGTGTGGAAGCTGGGTAGAAATGTCACACTGAAAAGAAGATGAACAGCTAAAATGGAAGTTTCCTCAGATGCTAAATATTTCATTTCTACTCATGAGGATAGCTTTAGTGTGCATCATTTAAAGTTATTCCATCTCTGAGGTCATGGTAATTTTGGAAGCACAAGAGCTCAGAAGCTTTCTGCTCATGTTTTGAAATAAAGTGTATTTATGAAAAAGGATTAAGCCAAAACGAGCCCTACAGCAAAGGCAGGGTAGAGAATACAGGGTGGGGCGAAATCACACTAGAGGGGAAAGACTAAGCACAAAAGTTTATACCACTGTTTTACCACAATTTTACTAACACACTTGAACAAAAAAAAAAAAAATAGGATGCTCAGAAATTGATTGACTGGGTTTGTTGCTTTGTGGACATACGAAAGGCTATAATGTCTTGCAAAGTGGTAAAAAATAAGAACCTTTGAATATGGTTCACAAACCACGGCAGAATAATATAGCTTCAGGGATGACTTCATAACCCAAATACCTTGAGACTGCAAACACAAGTGGAAAGAGAAACAGGTTTCCAAAAGGCCATTTGCAGCTTGTTTCAACTAAAATACAGAGAGTGGAGTAAATCTTTCCAACGCTACCATTCTGTTCCTCTGGTGAAAAGATGTACTGAGTCTCAGTGCAGTTAATTTGTCATCCAACATCCCTGTCTACTTTAATTTTTTATGGGCTGAATTGTGACCAGCAGAGACACAGTTTTGGAACATCATGCTCACAAAGAAAAGTGCTGTTTTCCATGCTCAAGATTGCAATGCCAGTTTTTGCAGAAAACCAGAGCCACACAACATTATGGCTGGAAATATTTTCTGGGTTTGTTTTGTTGCTGTGTTATGACAGCACAGTACCATGAATGAGACAGAGACTCCAGTATGGCTGGGAGAACACATTCTAAGAGTCAGGACTCCCACCTGGTGTTTGGGTAAATATCCAGGCATATGTGGCATGATAAAATACTGTGGCAGCAGAAGAAGTCTTGCTTCTCTACTGTTGGAGCATGGGTCTGTTCTCTGGAGAGAACGGACGCAGCCCCCAGCCGTGCTGCTTCCCACCCCAGCATGGTCCTGCAGAGCCTGTGTGAATGACGCACTCTCATCATGCAGCTGGGGAGCAATCCAACCATAAATCCTGACTCCACTGAAATCACTGGCAGGTTGAAGGGGGTGATTTATAATTGGCACGAGTTTCTCCAGAATTTCACACCACCTAATTTTCAAACACTTGGTTTTTATATGGGTAGAACTCAGCCTTGCTATAAATAGGAACAAGACACACAGGCAAAATAGAAATCAGGGAAGTTGTGCTCATCTGCATCAGTTCTGAATTTTGCTTTTGCATTTTCCTAGTTCCAAAAACATAATAACTAGAGAGTTTGTGCATTTTAACTTCCACAAGCAGACATTATACACTTCCATGATGCAGAATGTAGCATGAATTAATCCATTAAAAAAATTATACCTTTGCTTATTTAAAATACCATATGCAGGTGCGTGTATGTGAGAGAATGTATAAGCAGCTAGATACTTATATTTAGTAGCCTGGCAGCCAGAAAAATCAATTTGTATGCAACGATCACCCTATATCTCCTAATTCCATGAAAGGTCTGGGACTGAGGATTCATATTGATTTCTTTATACTATTTTAGGTTTTATTCCTAGGAATTGATTCCAGCAGTCATTTAGTACTATATATCATAAAATTGAGTAAAATCTACCCAAGCAGCTCTTCTTTAACACAAATTAGCCCTAATATCTCTCATCGATAAGTATGACAGATATGCAGTTTTGCTGTTTGCCACCATGCCAGGAAGAAATGTATTACGGCTTTTATGAATTACAAGAAATGAGAAAGTGCCATCAAATCTTGGACTCCTGGGTGATTAATACGTTAAGGTTGCACAGAATTAAATGAAATTATGAAAAGTTGTGTTTCATACAAGTTTGGTCGTGGTGTTATGGTTGAAAAATGCACACTGCACATGCTGTGTTAGGCTGCAGTACCTATGTTGAGCACAATGGTCAGCAATGAGTGCATCTGCCCTGTATCAAGGACACCTCCTGAAACTGTACTCCTAAACTGCAGGATCTCACATAGGACACTAAAACTGAAGGAATGGCAGGTATTCTGAATGAACGAGAAGAGGAACATAAGCAAATGTGAACAATATGCTTTCTGATAAAGAGTACTGCAACCCAGTGGCAGTATTTACCCTAGCTCATCAAGATGATCCCTCTGAATTTCCAAAAGGGAATTAGAATTCAGTATTAGAATCTGGAGTCTAATAACTGAACCTCTGATATGAAACCAAAAATTCGATTTTTTTTTTAATGTCTCTAAGGAGACCAAATGGGACCTGCTAGGGGATGCTTGTGAGTTTCTTAAAATGAGGTGATTTTAAGGTGTTTCAAGCTACATTAGCCAAAAGTAAGCAACATTGGTTTAAGTGTGTAGGAGTATATGAACAGCCAAGGAGAATCTAACTGCATTTCTCTACTTAAAATAAATTTTAAAAAAATTAAAGCCCACTTAGTTGGTGTTTCATTCTGGAGACAAAAAGGATGAGATTAATCTGTAGACAGCTGTAGAACGGTGTAGAAATCTCCACTTCAGATAGTCAAACGGAACCCTTTCTGTAGTCGTTGAAGGAGCAATTCTTCATGGAGAAATGTAAGCATGAGTTGCTCTAGGCAGTCCTATTTGATAGTCCTCCATTGACTACAAAGTAGACATCAGATAGCTAGTTCAGTTGGAGACACCTGAAGTCCAGTGAGATAGATCATTCCTGTTAGATCTGCAAGTGCATTATATAGTATTACTGAATTTCTTTAATGCCCTGAAAGTCTGCCATACCTGGGAATTCCTCAGTTCTCTTAGTGCTTGACATTGAGTATTCCTAATCCTGAACTGAATTAATGCAAGGAATGCAGTTCAATAGAGAAACAGTCAAATTTATATAACTGCATGTGCACCGTAACTGACAACAGATGTCTTAGACAACAGAAGAGCCTAGAGAAAGAAAGAAGAGGCATAAAGGTTGTCCTCACATAGCTATCGAGCATCTTCTTAAGTACTGGGGAGTACCCATCTGACATCCAGCTGCTGTTCCTGAAAGATAAGACCTCCCTGATGTCCTGTATCTTACCTGCCAGCCCTATGCTGACATCTTGGATACCCTAGGGCATCAGTGGTGGCATTAACCACTATGGTTTAAGTAAATGAATCCCACACTCAGATGCCTAGGGTGAACTGAACTATACGGTGTACAGGATGATAACTAATCTGTGAGAATAATCTCAGACATTTAACTCTCTCTTGCTCTTTTGAGGTCTTAAGTTTAAATATTGTCACAAAAGTGGAGCATCATCCACTATGTAGGTTTCATTCACTCCTCTGGTTTCATGCTGCCTTTGTGCACACTTAAGTCTTCCCAGGCTGGAGTAAACCAGGAACAATATTTAATAAGTTCGGTAAGGATGGACCAAATCATTAGTAATTAGTTGACCACTTCTGAGTAAGCATAGTAAGAAGCTGCTGCCCTACCAGTTAGGACTCATGCCTGTGTTCAGCAGAGATGTCACTAAACATTTGAACAGCTTCCTAAGAGATGCAGGGATCCACTGTTGTTTCAATGTGTCATGCAGGAGGTCAGACTAGATAATCATAATGACTCCATCTGACCTTAGCAGTCTCCAAAGTCTATGAGCAGCTCATGGAGAAGAAGCAGGTTAAAATACACAGATGGCTGTGAGCAGAAGTTTCTCTCTGACCTTCGGCCCTGTGTGAGCCATGCATCAGAGTTATGGCAAAATTCATCACAGTACAATACAAGACTATCAGATTTGTGTGGGACAAGAGAGTGGGTCTTGATTAAAACTGCAGAAAAACCATAAATTACCTGCTTCCCTCTAGAACAGAAACTGGTTGCTTTTTTTTTTTTTTTTTTTTTTTTTTTTTTTTTTTTTTTTGTGCCAGGTCTGTTAGTAAATATATTGCAGCAAATGCAAAAACTATTTCCTTCTTTCTTAGTCCCTGTTTCATTACTGGGAGCACTGGAAACCAATACCATCTGCCCAGAGGCAACATTTTACTCAGCTACTGAGTGAAATGTCACCTCACATCAGCTCACACATCAACCTCAGCTGAAAGAAAAATCTCTCACTGAGAAACTGTTCATACATTTCCCCAAGTGTTCATGTTTTATCTTTCCGAGAAAGTTATTAGTGGTGCAAAATGCATTGTATTCATCAGTCAGTCTATGAAATTATGCCGGTATGCCAAACTGGTTTCCACATAACCCAGTCCTCCTCCTCATGATTATTCCAGTTAATCTTTTTATATTCCCAAAGAGCCTAGCAATGAATCAAGAGCTCATATTGCCGGATAGTATACAGATAGAGAACGTAAAGGTATTTCCAAGGCACTCAGAACCAGCAAAGAGAGTCAATGAAGGATGCAAAAAAGTATTGGTAAATAGAAAGAAGAATTGGTTGCATCTGTGGCCAGGTGGTTGGAGCACACCAGTAGTCAATGTGAAGTTATTGTGGGTCTAAAGGGAAAGAAGAGGTTATGAAGGCATAAGAGAGACGTGCTGGAGGCTACTTTAATGCACCATGACTGCCTGCAAAGCAAAGGATAGCAGGGATAAATGTATAAAAAGACGTACTTAAAGGTATCAGTGACGAAAGGATGTTTACATTGGGAGAGTGTCTGGTGGTAACTGAGATGGGATGCAGAAATGACCTCTCAACACAAGTATGAAGGTAGTCCATTAATGAAGTCAGAAAAGAAGGTAAGTAGGCTGGGTTGCTGTAGTACCAGAAAGGTGACTGTCAAGGATATCAAAAAGAGAATGACGTAGTCAATTATAGAAATATTGCCTCTTTTTTAACTCCATGGTGACTGGGTGCTGGCAGGGCAAGACAGTATTTGGCTGAGCACAGAAAAAGGAAGGTCGATGATGGAGAAAAGAAGATGGCAATTGCCCAAAGGGGTTTCAGTTACCTGGAAAACTGCTCGCAACTAACAAAATGTTGCTGCACCTAAAAATTGATTACTTTCCATTGATTTGTTCTGGTGTTTCTGTTCTTTCGACTTGTAACTATGCTGGGAGCACAAAACAGGCACACAAAATATCTTGAACAGCGTTGTGTCACAGGCACAGCCTGAGCCCTCACCTGTTATCCTACCCCGTAAGTTTTACAAGAGGGAGGAATTCTGCCTGAAACACCCTTGTTCTGGGCCCCTCTCCTGCCAAGAAGCATCCTGTCCCTTCCAAGAGTGCTGAATCACAGCAAACAGTGTATTTGTGAGCAAAAATGTACTAAGTGTTGGGCTAATATTTTGCCATGGATGAGAGGGTTTCCAAAGATAGGTCTTGCCTCTGTCTCTGAAAGCTGTCCCAGAGCAGCTGAAAATCTGACTTGTTCTCCTTGTGTGATTTCATACAGTTCTCTTGGAATTAAATCTTTTGTATTCAGCATAGCTTCTTAGTGTCTTCTCTTTTGTTCCCTGATTTGCTCCTCACTTTATTTTAGATTCATTTTACCAATGAATTTTGACTTTCTGAGGTTCATTTTGTTATAGCATAATGTCTTCTTTCTCCAGGGCTGCTTTCCAAACATCTCTTGTTGAAATTGGCTCCTAAATTTTAATTAAAGGAACCTTTTGTTTGGTCCATAAATGAAAATGTTCTGAATTCTTTTTTTTCCTGTCCATTTCAAGGCATCAAGCCAAACAAGAAACACTGAAAAGTGTCCAGACATATCTTTTTCTCTTTCCTCTTTCCTCTCTGTTTGAGTTCCTCCTCCAAGAGACAAAAACACTGCTAGTAGTGTCCCTGCCACAGTTCCGTGACGTCCCGTTGGAAGTACTCTCTACAGACTAAGTGACCTCATGGTAGGGCAGTGACATCAATGAGAGCACATCACCACATTAACTGAGAGACAGCCTGGGCTTTGCTGTCCTGCTCCTGAACTGGACAGAAAGACAGAAGCAGGCATGCACTGTCATACACTTTTTGGTGGCTGAGTTGAAGTTGTGTTAAACATTTGGTCCCTCTTACAGGAGATTAGATACTAGGATAAACCAGTTTCCTGATTTTTAAAATATTTGTAAGCACATTTATCTGAAAAATAAAGGAAGAAACAGCTACAAAATCACCTCTCATCTTCTTTCCATCTCTCTTTGTTGGACATCTTTAACTGTGTGAGAGAGATTCTGCAAGGAGTATGCAAACAGCTGAAAGATCAAAGTACATCCACACGCAGGATAACTGGGGCTAAACAAGCTACCCAGTACAGCTCTCAACCCCCATACAGCACCCAGCACCTTTGCTGCTGCACAGGCACCACCTCAAGGGAAAAGAGCCAGTCTCTTTAGCTCCAGGTTGGATCCTCAAAGGTGTTGACCTCCCTCTTTCCCCTTCCTTTTTTCTTCTTGAAGATTTTATACCTTTCCACAATACTTTTTTCCTCATGACCCTTGAGCTGTTAGTGATACCATCCTAACTGCTCTGTCTCTGTTTGTAGAGCAGACTCTGTTTGTACTTCTGCCTTTTTGTCCTTTCTTGTCTCAGTTTTGGAGATGTCCCATGGCTCCTCCTGACGATTGTGTAATGCCCACAGCATCCTGAGCTGTGACTGCACCACCATGAGCTGGGCTCTGGGGCCTTGGATGCAGGTTGTTGGTCCTGGGGTTGGGTACGAAGGTGGTAGCCAGGGTTGTAAACAGAGGTTTACATCCCCAGTCTGTGGGATGTAAACCTCTACCTATTGTGTGTGGTTGAGTTAAAGCCTGGATCTTCCATATGAAAGAGCAATACCATGTATTTATTTTAGCAAATAAGAGTTCATATCCTGACATAAGGAGGGCAATGGGATCTGCTAACAAAATAAGTTTCAAACATCCTCAATCCAAGTTTCATCACACCCAAGCCATTATTCCTCCTCCTTGCTCTCTTTTCTCTGTTTCTAAAGTTTTGTTATTTAACGCAGAATGTCAGACTCCCTACTAGCACTCTAAACTTCAGTGATGTGTAATGGAAAGCAGTTTGGCCCAGTTTGTAGGGTATGAACACAGTTTAGTAGTCAGTGCCAACTGAGAAAATATTAATATTTTTAGGGATGAGCCACAACACAAACCAGGGAAGGACCTGAAGAGGAGGAGCAGGATGGTTACATTGCAGGTGTCATAGCGATTGACTGTGTGTGGTCCCACCAGATTTGTCTGTGTGACAAAGCATTTCTGGTTCTCAAAGGTATGGCTGAAACAAGAGTGTCTCTGGAGCTTGACTTCCAAGCCATGAAGGCTGGGGTGTCACCTGAGATGCTACCAAAACTGCATCTTCTCCCAGCTCCATGAAAACAGGCCCAGATTGGACAGGTTTTAAAAACTTTGGAAATCTTCAATGGATTTCAATACTGAACTTTTTGGAGTGACAAGCTGAAGGTACCTACTGAGGCCAAGACAGTGTGGCACAGTGTGATTTTAATATTTGAGGAGTTTCAGAAAACACAACATAAAAATTTACATACATAGTTTGTATCTACTGAATGAGGCCAGATACCTGCAGAAAAATCGTGTGATCAGATGCAGTATCACAATGCCTGTACAGAACAGAAGTGAAATAAAGCTGCACACTTTAAGTTTGGGAATTTCCATGCTTTGCAACCTCCTGCTTTTTCCATATCTTCCTAATGTCCCTACTGGCTTTGTGCAGCACCAAGGAGTCTGCTGTCTGCTCTACCATTCATGCTGGTTCTGCCCAGCACAGATACTTGTGTGACAGGGGCAGAGTCTTCAGATCTGTGAGGAATAGTGATTTCTCAGAGCTCAGGCATCAGAGTCCTCTTTCTGACTGCTCCAGTCTAAGAATGGGAAGAGTTGAAGGTGCCTTTCTTTCATTGTATAACTTGTCTCCACACCCAGGTGTAGGTACTGAAGACCTGAGGAGGAGGGAGCCCATTATCCTCTCTTGGAGAAGCAAGTGTGCCAGGATATACCAATGGGAGTGCTATGGCTATTCCAAAGTTTCACTGAAGTCCATGAGCAGGGATGAGTCACATCTAACCACCTAACCTCATCAGACCTTGCAATTGATTCAGTCCTTATCAGTCTTAGTGTGACATTATAACTCTGCATGCTGGAAATGCTACCTTGTAAGAAAGTTTTGAGCCTATCAGTAGCTGCTCTGCCTGAAGTCAGCAGATGTTAACTGAATTGTGCCCAGCATTCCCCTTCTCCATGCAGTATTTATCCTAGGCCACAAACCTCAACGGCAGATATTTACTATAGAGTTCACAAGAATTGGACAGTTTGTCAATCTACTGCTCTGTCCTCATCCATTGTGGAAGTCATGTCCCTGTAGAAGGCTATCAAGTCAGTCAAGCCTGATTTCCCCATTGTAAATCCATGCTGTCGACCCTTAATTACCTTGTTGTCATTGATACATATAAATACACACACACACACATGCATATATATATATACATATATTCATATATGTATGCACATATATATTAAACATGGCAATTCAAATTATTCAACACATATACATGGTCCAAATAATCTGAAAGTGCCTTGGCCTTAGGCATCATTGCATAAAATTCTTTAAGAACATTTTCTTACCCTAAAATGTAAGGTAAAAAACCCCTAAACAAATAAACCAAAAAACCCCAAAACAACAGCAACAAAACAAACCAGCTAACAAGGGTTTAGCATGAGGGGAAAAAATGGGCAAGCCAATGAATCTGGATAGATTTAAAGTATGACAGCATCCACAATAGCATATTCTAACTGTCCCATCTAAAGGAGACATCATATATGAACCATGAGCTGCATTCAAAGGTTAGTGTCAGTAGGAGGATCCAGAGCCAGGAGAGGCTAGTTCTGCAGGACAGGTTTTATTCTGACATCACTGGCAACAGCTTTGCACAAGCAGCAGGCTTGCAGTGTGAGCTGCTATGTACAATGTTATTACTCTTTTCTTGAAGTGTATTGGCCTTGGTTACAGGCCAATTCGCTAGACGGTACCAGAAGTTGATAGCACTGTGTCTCTGCTCTGGTACAAATGTATGTACTGATTAATGTTTGTGCATCTCTTTCAAAATTGGAAGGGTTGTACAACTGCAAAATTCACCCACATTTTAATGTTTCAAGGTTCAATCAGAAGATACTGTCATTCTTATTGTTGCAGTTCCCCAAATACTTGAAAGGTTTCTTGACTCTTTAGATTTCACAAGTTTAGTGACTTCTCCAGGATTTTACATTGGCATCAGTCTCCAAATGCTCTTTGAGGTCTAAGGACCCAAGAGAATGGCCTGAAGTTGTGTCAGCAGAGGTTTAGAAATACTAGAAGAAGGTTCTTCACCCGGAGCATGGTTGGGCACTGGAACAGGCTTCCCAGAGAAGTGGTCACAGCACCAAGCCTGACAGAGTTAAGAAGCAGTTGGATGATATTCTCAGGCACATGATGTGAGTCTTGGGCATGGTCCTGGGAGTTGGACTTGATGATCCTTGTGGGTCCCTTCCAACTCCCCATATTCTGTGATTCTGTGAGAACACCTGAGCTGGTCATTCTGCTCAGCTGCACATCTGCTGACACCCTGGCAGCCAGTCTGCTTGTCCTCTGGAAGCCCAACGTTTCCTCACTTCCAAACTGCATGCAAAATGCCATCCATTTTAGTTATACTTATGCCTTAGTTTCCAGACCGCACAAGCATATATACCCTCAAAATTTTCATGCCTGTCATTTGCCCTTATTGGTAGCAGAGCAGATGCTATAATCTAGAAGTGTTCTGCTCACTATTCTGATCTGACCTTAAACCAAAAAATTGCTCTAAATTAGGTTTTCAGTTTCTGGTGATGAGAGACATCCCAGATCAAGCTGGGAAATCAATCTGCAGATCACCATCAGGTCCAGAGATCACCAGACATCTCCTGGGGGACAGGGATGGGCTAAGGCCAAACCAAAACATGGGCATGTGGGTGGGCAAGACTCAGTGGAGCCCACGGCCAAGTAGGGCAGGATAGTGGGAGCTGGAGACTGATGCAGCAATCACTGGGACAGGGACTGATGGTCCTGGGGAGGTGACGGGAGGTCCTGGGCCCTTGGCAGGGGTGGGAGAGAACACTGGAGAGGGGATCAGGGCCACCAAGACCTACTAGAGTGCTCAGGGCTCTGACATATGTGTCTTTAAACAATCATACTCTGCTCTGATTTTCCTTTCCAAAATAATGTGATAATCATTTTATGGTAATAATCTTAATTAAGTCAATTAGGCAAAAATTAAAGGAGTACCTTAAATGACAGGAGAAAATTATTTACCTTATTCTACTGCCTGAGGACTCCTAAATGAACAAGTAAGTAAATATGTTTAAATGCAGCTGACAGTATTTGCCACAAGTGTAGACATGAATGCTGATGAGTGCATAAATTATTTAATTTCTATTCAGTCATTCCAAGTGAAGGAAATACTGCAAGTGAACAATCTTTATTTTACAGATTTAGACCTTACACTCATCAAAGACCAACAAAGAAATGCACTGCCTTTTACCAGCCTCCCAGTCTGCCTGTGAGGGTGTAGCCCCACAGCACTGGCACTGTGGGGCTCTACAAATCTGTTTGTACATGGGAAAAGCACTCACAGGGCAGGCTTTGCATCAGTTAGCCTGGTTGATTTGCTTGGGTTTTGCTCTGAGTTAAATCTGTCAAGGTGAAGTTTTGGCAGTAACAACTCAACTCCCTATGTTCTTTGGAAAGATTTATTAAAGGCAAAAATGTGAGAATGGGGACTAGAACTCAGAGAACTCAGCATGAAGAAGGTACATTGCCAAACTAGCCTCTGCCTCAAAATATTGCAAAAACCCAAACGGTTCTTTTTGTCAGTAAACATTTTAGGACTGAACAGGGATGTCTGCACCATTACAACAAAAAAATTTGAAAATAATTCAGCTGATCATGAGGTAAAGGTGCTTTCTGCTTCCATCCTATCACTCTGCACATGAATTACCAGGGATGGTGATGAATCCTCTTTTCTGGGGCATCTTGTGGCAGGACTGCATTTCAAACAGCAGGAAGGATTCCTTCCTTTTATTTTCCCACCTATATCTACATCTCACCAGTTAAACTAAATGTCAGTGGGAAATAGAATCACTGAATCATAGAATAATTTATTTTGGAAAGGACCTCTAAGATTATCAAGTCCAAATATTAACCCAACACCACTGTGATCACCACTAAACCATGTCCATAAGCGTAACATGTATACATCTTCCAAATACCTTTAGGGATGGTGACTGTACTAGTTCCCTAGGCAGCCTGTTCCAATGCTTGACAATCTTTTCTGGGAAGAAATTTTCCTAATATCCAATAGAAACCTCCCCTGGCACAGCTTGAGGCTTTCCTCTCATCTTGTTGTTTGTTACATGGGAGAAGAGACGACTCCCATCTCATTACAACCTCCTTTCAGTAGTTGTAGATAGTGATAAGGTTTTTCCTGAGCTTCCTTTTCCCCAGGATAAACAACCCCAGTTCCCTTAGCCACTCATCGTTAGGCTTGTTCCCTAGTCCCTTCACCAGCTTTGTTGCCCCTTTTTGGATATGCTCCAGCAACACTCAGAAATACTCTGAAAGGTACTGTTTTCTTCAGGTTGGAATCAGGTTGTTCCAGTAACAATTGAGTTTGAAAGGTGTAGCACTTCCAGAGGTATTTATTTAGCACTGGTGAGGCTATACCTGTGTTCTGTTCCAGGCTTTCCACTTAAAGATGATTGTGGAGAAGCAGGACATTTCTAGATTCTAGTGCCTGCTCTGATACTGATAATGACAAATGACAGGCGTGAAATTTTTGAGCCTACATATCTTTATATGATGTGTAAAGAAAGGCATAAATATAATCAAAATGGGTGACATTTTGCATCCCTCATCGTCACAGAAACAACTGACAGTGGAGGAAAAATGTGTCTATAAACATAAAAATTAGACATTTGTGTGTCATATAATGTTATCAGAGCAGGCAAATAAAATTTGTTATTGCATATATAAAAAAAGTGAAGGTTTGAATCACTGTTATTAGAGTTGATGCACATTCCTTTAAGTAATTTTTGTTTTAAGAAGATACCAGTCATGACTGTGTGCTCTAGTTACTGAATGTAAAGGAGCAAAATTAAGATGTTCCCTGCAGTCTATGAAACACATAATAACAGATACACAAAAGATGTACTTAGGTAGGGCAATGCTTCTGAAGGTGGGGGTAGATGAATCTCATCTAATCTGTAACACAGCATTAAGGACCTGGATATCCCAATCTGGCTTCACAGGAGTCAAGGAACTCCAAAAAACCCTGGTGATGAACCAAGCAGAGTTTGGGGTGTACATATGTAAGACAAGAGCTGAAAGAACACTGTTTTGAATGGGACACAAACAGGAGTTCATAGCCCACACCCTCAAATATATTTTTATGTGCTGAAAGCCTCCTTTGCATATCACTGGAGTTTTCAAAATCACCAGTCCTCTAAATCCATAGGCAGGAAAGGCTTGGAGGAGGCTCACAAAAACAGGTCTGAACACTGACAGTGCTCCAGAGCTCTCTGTCCTTGAAAGTTTTCAAGACCTAACTGGATGAAGCCAAGAGTAGCTTACTCTGAGCTCAAACTGATGCTGCTGTGAGCAAGAGTTTGGACCTGAGACCTGAGCCACCTTGCGACCTCAATTACTCTGTGATTCTGTGGCTACATGGAGTACGGGAGGCCTGAGCATCTAACTGAGCATCTGACTATACTGTAGCATGTTCAGTAGTACGAACTAAATACCACAACCTCTCCTTGAGGTTGGACTCTCTCAAATTTCTCCCCAACTATCTTTATAGTCACTTATTTAAGTGACAACACTTAAATCTGGACACTGAGGATAAGGTTTCCCTACCACAGTATGTGAAAACCAACAGAAAATCCAAAACAAAGCACAAGAGTTAACTGTAAGGGATCCAGCTGAGGCACTTGGAGTACCCCAACAACAGTGGGTGTTCTGTTTAGTTTATCTTAACATCTTTGACTACCTGACAGTGTAGGTAGCACATACCTTAACCACGTGTATAAAGGAGTCTGAATTGGGAGGTTAATAGATATGTAAGAGCAACATAATTAAGTATTCTAGCAGGATTTCAGCAGGTTAGGAATACAAATAGGAATTAAGATGAGATTCAGTCTGGCAAAAATAAAAGCTAAACACAGAAAATCTGAGCTAAATAAAAGCATAGCAATTACGGGGGGGAGG
Source organism: Manacus candei (assembly GCF_025592945.1). Taxonomy (NCBI): domain Eukaryota; kingdom Metazoa; phylum Chordata; class Aves; order Passeriformes; family Pipridae; genus Manacus; species Manacus candei. The sequence continues at coordinate 37,728,190 of NW_026138062.1, forward strand.
GAGGGGACGCGGGGTGGCTCAATATTTAGTGAAAGTATCTGATGACCTAAGACTATTTGAGTAACATCAGGATAGTAGGATAGATTGGCTGACCATCTGAAGTCTCTCCAACCTGCATATTGCTGTGATCTCTTTTTTCCGTTCATTTTGTTTCTTCTTCCTGTCTCATCTCTCCAGCTGCTCACTGCTGGAAAAAAGGAAAGAATGATGCCTTAGCCAGCTAACATTGCACCTTGTGCAAAACTATTGTGAGCCTTGGAGCAGAGAAAGCTGAAAGAAGTGGCTAAGCAGTTCAACACTTGACCTTAGCAAGAGGTACAAGTAAAAGAGGGTGCAAAACCTGAATTTCTCCAACAGTAAAATTTTAAAGAAACAGCATAATGGAAGAAAGCTGCCATAACTCTCATGTTATGACTATCTTCTCTGCTCTTTTGTGTATGCTTGCCACCTTTGTCTTGAAGGAAGCAGGATATTATAGCGAAATCAGCATATTTCAGTTAGCCTTTGGACTTTTCTCCAGAAAGTCTAGTAATTTCTAGCACTAAATTCTTAGTACTGTAAAAAAAAAAGACTGTCAAAGAACATTTTTTCTTACAAAACTTCCTTGAGATGAAGGTAAAAAAGGAACATTGTTTGTTAAACAGCTCCATAAAACATCAGAGGAATTAACCTCTTAACTCTTTTCTGCATCCACATTAAAAGGTTTACAGTACTCCAGAGGTGTTCAAAGACTGAGCTTCCAGTACTCAAACCCCAAGCTTCATTTCACTGTTTAAGGCATTGCAGTGATAGGACTGCATTTGTACTTCACCTCTTTATTCCATTAAATAAAAAACTAACCCGATACCTGCAGGTAGTTTCTTACATATTCAAAAACATCTGCTAGCAGACAAAGAGGGAAAAGAAAAGAGAGAAGGAATTTTCAACCTTTTGATAAAAGTAAAAAGGCATCCAGGAAGTTTAAGTGCGATACATCACGGTGTGAAAGAAGAGCTGTTTTCATGTGTGTGAGGAGAAATTGTGAAGGGAAGGTGCTATGAAAAGACAAGAAGTTGTGGACACTGTCAGGCCTGAAACAAGCACCAGTGCAGGCAATACCAGGCTGGTTGATCTGTTCATCCATGTTTGTCTGTCCACTCACCATCCGGGAAAAGTACCCACCTACTCCTATGCCATTTGCAGCCCAACCCTCACAGCATGATCAGGACAGCAGGTTTGGGTGTCTGTGTTGCTGCAGCCACCATCAGCAAACATGGGGCTGCCTTGCACATCCCCCAGACGGCACCTATGATGGGATTTGCACATCTTGTCATCCCTTTCATAGAACTATGGAGTCATAAAATCATTTGGGTTACAAAAAACCTTTAATGATCATAGAATCATAGAATGTTTTGGGTTGTAAGAGACCTTAAAGATCATCTAGCTCCAACCTCCCTGCTATAGGCAGTGTATATAATACACTTTGCTCAGATTCCCACCCAACCTGACCCTTCCTGGTTCTCGGCCCTCCTTTTGCTGCTTGTATCTCTCTTCTCAGACTCTAGTTTTCCTCCAGTTACACAACCTGCTTCTGAAGCCCTTTCCCCCATTGGTGACATTTCTGTCACATCAGTAACCAAACATTATTTTTGACTCATTTACCTGAGTATTCTCGGCCTCACATGGCATTGCTGATGTGTTCACCTGTTGGCACTGCTGTTGGTCCCACCCAGCTCTACCTCACAAAGGCCCCCAATACCAATGACCTGCAGAGTTTAAATGTTTATCACATACCCAGTCTTTGCCACCTGTGTAGTCTGGACATCCATCTTGGCACTGACACTGTTGTCACCTGGTTTTGGCTGGGTCCAGCAGTTTTTCATCTCACACCAGGAGCTACAATTAATCCCTAAGCATGACTTCTGCATACCACTCTGTGTGCTTAATGAATTATCTTTCCCCATACGGATGTCAAGGGCTAGCAACTGGAAAAAAAAATCTTCAGCAGAACTGTACTTAAGGGGCAACCATGAAAGCATGAACAAAGAAAATTAAGGGACTAGGGATAAATTCAGAGAAGAAAAGCATTAAATACAAGGACTTGTCTCTGAAAATGTACTGAATGAAGAGCTTTCCCCTGGGTGCATACTGTCTGAAAAGGCTAGGGATTTTTAACCTGACCTTCACAAATAGGCAAATAGGTTCATAATGGTTCAGTGAAAAATTATTTTGCTTTATTTTCCCAATCTTTAAGGCTTGGATTAAATATCTTGCAGATATTTAATCCAAGCATAAAAAATTATTAATAGGATAGAGGATAACTTATGGCTAAAGATCTTAGGAATTTTTAGGGATATTAATAAGTTGAAACTTTTGAAACTGGTTTGATATCCAGAACATGTGAGATTTATTAAGTTAAATATGGTTGTGTCTGAACACTGGAGAGTACTCAAGTAAAGAGGATGCAAATGGCATGTCAGAGGTTTCTGAAAAGAGCTGTGTTCCTGCAGGAAGGGACAGTGCCTGGACCCTAGCTCCAGTACCCATCTGTTGTAGAACTACCCCTTCTCTTTTAGGACTAACCTTTCTCTCCAGTTATGCAATAACTTACAATGTAGTTTCTCCTTACTGATCTGAAGGAACACTTCTGCTCAGTTCCCTAGACATGGGCTTGGGATGCTCAGCTGCAGTCCCTCTCTTCCTCCTGTAGACTATATGGATTTTGGCACCTGCAGATCAGAGTAAAAAGCTGGCAGACAATTACCTTGGCTCAGAGCACACTTGTGCATGTAATGAGAAAAGGAGAGAGGTTAATTGGAAAATGAGAGTTGAGAGAGGATACGTGGCTTCTTCAGGAGTTCACAAAGTGCATCCAGAGACCATGTAAGGAATTATGCATTGGCAGCACAACTTTTCTCCCAAGAATGGGAGGTCCCACGGTGTCTGTGCACATCCTGTGTCTGGTGCACGTAGATATAGACATATTACACACATGGTGTGTGACTCTTGAAAAATGTGTTGGACACCCTGGATGTCACTGAGAGCAGCAAGGCTCAATTAGAGGATTCCTCTTCAGTTCATTTCTGTGACTACTCTCATTTTATGTGCCTCTGTTTTTTGATATGACCTCACTGGAAATCTTGACTCTTGAGTCATTAAAAGCTAGAACAGACAATGTGCTTGAGACTAGATCTGGACAAATGCAATCTTAATGGCTGTGACTAGGAAAATCAAAACAAATGAATTTGCAAAATGCTTTTTCCTCAGGTATTCCAAATGTAATAGCTTTATGATTAAGTCTGAAAGTTACTCAGGCAGAATAGTAAAAAAAAAAAAAAAAAGAAAAAATGAAAAAAAGAAAAAAGTTAATATAAGAAATCTAAAATAAAATTAAACATTTCACTTAGGGGAAGAGAAGTAATTTGGTTAAACTCAGGATATTATTCACCTATGTTAGTTTTTAATTTCAGTGATGAAAGAAAAGAAGAAAAAAGAATCACTTCGATTTGACCCAAAACACTGATAAACAGATAGTTTGAATAATGTACTGTGTGGAAAAACACATTAGGGAAGATCAACTCTGCAGTACCTGTCTGGCCAGAGAGTGATGCTCAGATTGTGAACAGGCCTAGACTAGAGATCAGATACACACCCTGCTTTTACAGATCAATCAACCTTTTAAGGCAGTTATACCTGGGAGCACAAAATCTTGATATAGACCATGGGAAGAACTAATTTTAGTGATTAAATGATTCATCTATAGTAAGTGCCCTTAGTATAACCCTCAGTGTCCCACAAGACTTGTCTGTATTTGATTCCAGAAATCCTGTTAGTGGGATTTTTCTATTTCTAAAAAAAGTATTGGAAAGAATGGAGAATAAAAAGGGAGAATAACACAGAACTTTGCAGTGTATCAGAAAAAGGGTTTTCTTAAGCTAAAAGTGTATTCATTTCCTTAAATACTTTTGCAATTATCAGATTGCTATAATGCATAATAATCAGCTGAAATTCCAATTTAATTACAACTTTTAGGTATAAATTTAATTCTTTATTCATAAAATATTGTGAGGCCTCCTGATTGTATTTAATATCATCACACCAATTCTCTGCATGTACTCCAAACAATGCTCACATGAAGCAGTGCTGGGTAACGCTTTCCAAGTGCCACCATGTCTCATGAAAAGGAAATGTGATTCCCTTTTTAATTTAATCTCAGTTCTATTTAATTAAAGTCTTAAGAATTGCTTTGTTTTTGAAAAAAATTGTTAAATAGAGGTTTTTGGCTAAAGAGTTCACTATGAGTTTGAATTTTGGACAAGATATTCTAGGCTATGAATAAATTTCTAAGTGCTGACAGGACCAGAATGTTAAAGAGCTAGATGACAGGGATGACAAAGAGCTTTCTTATTTCTCCCTTAGAAGAGCTGTAAAAGGAAGGAGTTTGTGGTTCTTCTCTAGGTGTCTTTGCTATTCATCTTGTGTGCATGGGTTCCGGGAGGAAGAGTAATGGAAAAACTTTATGATTCTTATTCTTGTTTCTAATTATTTTCTTTTGCATTACTCCTGAACAATTCCTTCCTTCAGGCTAGTTAAATGACAGCATTTGATCTAGGAAGCCAGTGGAGGACACCAATGTTGACAAGCTTTATGGAAATGACTGCTGATTGCACACATCTCTGACTTTGGAGCATTCAACTTGAGAGACTTAGAGCAGCAAGATCTTCAGAGCTCTCCAGCTCTGAGAATCTGCTTCGTTATCACACATTCTAAAAGCACTGCAGTGGAGTAGCTAGCCACAGTGGAGGTGGTATCTGGGTGTCAAATACCTCCGTAGACGTTTTCAAGCTGTGATAACTGATCACTCAATAAGCCTGCTTTCAAGAATTCCTGATCTGCAAGTTGAAACACCCGGAAAAACAAATGCAGACGATCAGTGGGTAAAGTTACAGGGAAGGAGGGAATGGAGAAGAGGGACAAGGTATTTCTAAAGAATATTTCACAAAATTAAAACCAAAGGCGCAATGTGTTTCTCTTTAAACTAGAGAAGCAATGACACACTGAAAGGTAGGAATGTACAAAGTGGATTTCAAAAACCAATTCACTAGGCTAAAAAAGAGATGCAAACTTAAAAGTCACTGAAAAGTACAGTTAGGCCTGGAAAAGTAAATACAGACAGTTCCCTACTTTGGAGACAGAATTTGGCTTCCAGAGTAATGCTTACATCCATCTTGAATGGAAAAAGCATCCTAATCATTCTGTATCTGAGGAGGTGCAAGGAATTCCAAAACAGGACTTGAACTCAGGACATACTCTGCATATCAGATCCTCATCTCATGCATATTCCACTTAGTCTCTGGTGCTTCCGGCAGAGATTTTGTTGCTAACAACCCTTCTCAAACTGTTCTCGGCTTTTGCAGCCTTTGTCTTCTTTATTATTTGCTCTTCAACTCACTACTTTACTTCACAATATATGAATCCTCTTTAAGCCCATTCGAACTTGAATTTTATTGTGTACTAGGACCCCTGACCCATCAACCTGGCTTCCCATTTTCTGTATACCTCCTCTAGCTCCCGCCTGCTTTGAGAGACAGCCCGTCTTCGTGCATGTTCGGCACAGGCAAGACATGTTGTTTTGACTGTGGGTATCTGGAAAGAGTACTGCTCTCACCCAGCCTCGAGCTGCTCATCAGCTCTCTCTGTGAAGATTACAATTACCTTAGAGCAGATTAACTACATGTAGAGTTACTTCCTCTGCTCATCCCATCAGAAAGATGTGTTTTATAAACATGCACAACTGTATATAAGGTAAATCAGGTCATTTTGGCAGAAACCACTTCAGGAGCAGTGAAACAAGAAGGCACCAACTGAACTGAAGGGACAGCAGGCCCCTGTTGGGAGGCTAGGGAAGGCAATCAAGAGCAACAGAGGGTAGGCTAAGAAAGGTCATGTCTTCTAGCCTGTGTAACTTGCAACTGTTCCTTATATTTGACTCTAAACACATGAAATAAATACCCATAGATCACTGTATGTCCACTATTTTTAAATTTATTTATCTTCCTTCTTTGCTTGCCTCAGATTCCCATAAGTAAAAAAGATAAAGTTTTTATTTTCTGTCTTTTTTATATATGTTTTATACTTTAACATTTTTGAGAGAACAAACTTTTTAGTTTGATCTTGAAGAAGTCTTCATGCAGTGCTACTCCAAACTGTGTCAGGACCTGTAGACAATGCTATACTACAAATAATAAATGCTTATTACCATTGTGAAATTTCTTAGTTACACTGAAGCATTCTTCAACACTCAAACAATTTACTTCAATGTTAAGAGATTTTCTATATAGTTTGTTCCAAGTAGAAGAATTAGAAATGGGAAAATCCGTCTAAACAACCTGCTGAGCCCAAACTCTGTTTAAAATTGAACAATCACACAAGTGAGATTCACATTACAGTGCTCTTTAACTTTGACAAATTGTCTGTTGCCTGGAAGAGCTTCCACAGCATGAAAACCTTGCATTGCAGCTTAGTAGTTAGGTTTACCCCCATGTAAGCCATCAAAGTCTCGTTATGTTGAGTAGAAAAGGTCACAATTGGAAAACAAACAGGATAAAAGAGGTTTATTAAATTACAAACTCCTCTGGAAGAAAAAAAAAGAGAAAGTGTATTCTAAACATAATGTCATCCAGTTAGAAAACATTATGAATAAATAGTGTGGCAGCATTAGCTTCCAAGGAAATTCACTCACTTACAAACAAAATCCTTTTAAATTCCAATTTTACTTTTTGTTTTTAATGTTATCATTATCTAAGCTTAGAAATAATATATTTTGTATCCATATGACACCACATTTAGAGTTAATTCTTTGAGAATCTTCTAAAGTTACAGGAACACACCCTGAAAAAGCAGTTCTGCTGCCAACCACAACAATCAATATAAAATCCCTTGACTTCTAAAGTGCATTCTGCTTTCCTTAAAACTAATTTTTATTTCAAACGATGTACATGCAACTGTTTTCTTTTTGTGACTTATTTGCCATCATTTGCTTGTTTACGGTATCCTGTATACTTTAATTTTGTGCTAGGCCTCTGACTTTATTGGGCCAATGGTTTGTGGAGCACCATGCACTAATGACAACATTGAAATATTTGCAAATACTGACATAAAAACTTGTAAAAGCATACTTAATGGCTAGGTAAGACCTTAAAATATGATTTGCATTAATTCACCAGTACTGAATACTTTGAGATTTCTAACCCTTTGTCAGAGTAATTGAATGTGGCCAGAACACTCAAAATCTTTAGAAAAAACTTTCCACATACACCCTCAATTTAACACAATACACACAGTGTGACTAAATAAGCCCATTTCCTCAGGAAACTAAACCAAAAAGCAGTATTTTCATCAACATTGAAGCATTTGGAAAGCGGATTCAGTTTTTTTTTTTTTTAATTTAAAAATTCTATTATTTGTCTCATTTTTTTGATTCCAATTTTTTTTCAGAAAGCAAAAATGTGAGCTCCCAGTAGTTGTTATGTGCCATGACAGCATGAGCTTGGTGCTCCAGAATGGTTTCTAGATCATGTTTACAAGAGAGTTTGTTTAATGATCACAATCAGAATTGATTCCCTTCAGTTACAATATAATAAATTGTATACAAGACAAATTAAATGCTCTTGTACTTCCATAATAGTAATAGTTTCTACTCTTTCAAAATGCAAGCCCTTGTAACACAGTTAACACACCTGGGTAAACTGCATTTAGCACAGCTAGTGGGTCCACTGACAGGAGATAGCTTGCACCATTCTTCCCAAAACAGGGACACAACATCCAAGGGGTCAGAGTGGTTTTAGCTGCTTTGACAAGATTTACCTATGGCCGTGAAACCATCCTGGATCAGCAAGGAGCATATGCAATATGCCTAGTGGTGATCTCCTGCTGGACTGATATGGAAAGTACTTTGAACTGCCTGACCATCCCTTGGTGGAGTTTGAGGAACAGATCAGATACGTTCTCAGTACAGGGAAGAAAAATTCTAGCCTGCTGTGCCTGACAGAGCCTCTACACGGCCTCTGGAGTGCTCTTTCACTTGCACACCCACAGCCCAGGCTGCAGGTCCAGGCTTCTGGTCAATCCTTCTGGCCACAGGCATACTAGAAAATGGAATCTACAAATTGGCACGAATGGACCCAGTATCAGTGTCACTGGTAATTAATGACAGTCAAAGTAATAAATGAAGCCACTAATTTCTTCTTTTCCCAGACTATAATCTTATATATATCCAACACTAATCAAAGCCATGGATCAGAGAAGTAGGTGATAAATTCATGGAATATAGATATGTATACAGACTAGAAACCTACAGAAATTTTTTTACACTGAAATTTTCAAATAGGTGTTTACATTACAGTTAGTACTATTTCTGATTTTTGTTCATATTCTGACCTGTCAAGTTGGTTTCCATTTCAGCTCATAAAGAGGTTCTTCAGCCCTGAGAAAATTTGATTGCTAAATGTGGTGAAATATATTGGAAAAAAGAATCAGTCTACTGAATCTGGACAAATTCTTTTCCAGCAATCTGGCACATACTGATTTGAAAACATATTCATCTCCTTAAAAACCAGTGTGGTTAATAGAAGGAAATAAAACATGTTTTGAGAGGGTCAGATGACTGTCACATTTCCAGACATATGTTATTTTTCCTTATCAATATGCAAACCTAGGGAAAAGATTAAGTCTTCTGTTGAGCTTGCTTATGCACTTACAGGGTAGAAGGAAAGGTCAAGGATCTTTGAATGATGATTTGTTGTCAAATTTTAACATAGCTTCATTTCAAGATTTCCAGGGGGTAAAAATATGCCAGATGGATGCCAAGTGAGAATTTCTTACAGGCACAATTCAAGAATCAGCACCACAAAATAACATGGAAAAGAGCTTTGCATCCTTTTCTGAGGCTCCCAGAGAAGTGGAAAATTTATTCTGTAGGTGTTCTAAACCATACTTGACATCCCGTGTGGTCTTCCCATGTATCCATCTCAAACCTTATTGCTCTTATCTTTTAGTGGAACTGTAGAGATAGCTGTCAAATATTCCCATTTCGAATGCAAGATTTTGATAATTCAATGTGCATTTCTAAAGAAGTGTTGTCCTTTCAGGTTGCAGAATAGAAACAGCGGGTAATGATCATTTGCCTGCTACCTGAACTGCTATGAGAACGTCTCTTTGTGACACCTCTTATATTCTGAGTCTTCAGGGGGATTTCATAGCCTGTGGGGCATGGTTCTTTGCCATGACTCCCAAAACTTTTCTATCTTGTCTCCTGTTAAATTTTCTTAGCTTTTCCCTTAGCTATTTTCCTCGCTCACTGAGCACTACTTCTGGAATTAAAAGTGCTTGCAGCTGCTCTTTTCATATTTGTGTTCCTATTCTTCACTGGTCTGCTGCAATCTCTTCTGTGCTGCCAGTATGTAGGTCAGCATCACTTTTGCTCAAGCCGCTGTTAGCGAGTGATCTGGGCCTAAGTGTAAGTTCTGCTGATGAACTATGTGTCTCTTTTGCCAAAAAATTGTTCTGTGTCTTATTAATTCTTCTTTTAACATTCTGTATATGCAATGTTCAGCAAAACTGTGATCTGCAGTAATAAAAGCTTCAGCTGTTTGCCCTTGTTCTTGGCACCTCCTAGCAAATTTGGCCTTTTCATGTATTATATTTTGCTCGTCTGTGACATCAACTTCAAAAGTTTCTTTTTTGCTTTTTTTTTTTTAATCTTTTTCTCTTTCTTCAGTACGAGACACAGGCAAGTGACAGCAGCAGGAATAGCCAGGACAAATACCAAGGCATCTACATGATATTCTTATACCTTTCTGAATGAACTTCTGAACTTTTCAGCTTCAACAGTTGCCAGAATCAGTATTCTGCTTGTTCCTTTGTCTGCCCAGGAACCTAAAGGAAAATGAAGGAGTGGCACTACGGTTGAAATATAAAGCAATAATGAGCTGAGAGATGATGGCATGGTAATATGTGGTTGCTTCTAAAGATCTATCTGTGTGGCAGAGTTAGAATGCTCTCCCACAATAGTTGTGGTACAGGACAAAGAGAGTTAGACTGCTCTGTGAAATTAAACCCTGTGTCAGCCCAGCCCCTGCTGACACATTCCCTTTTCATCAACACCTTTTGCCTTTTCTCCATCTTCTTCCCTTGCAAGAAAACTGTCAATGGCAGCTACAAAAGAGAGTCACTTAAATATGCACTACATCGTGTAAGTTTTCCATGGCTTCACATTACAGCAGTATTTTTTACTACTGTAAGCATTGTTATTTTTAGCTGTATATGAATTACTAAGCAATGTTGAAACTGAAGAAAACTTTTTTTTTTTTGGTGGAAAGAAAATGCATTCCCTTTCATTAGAACCATAGGAAAAGAAAGCAAACTGTGACTGTTGTGTATAAGAACTGCTCATAATAATCAGCTGTGTGGCATCTTTCAGTCAAGTGTCAGAGGCATTGAGTAATTAAGCCCTACAACATAGCTACAAGAAAGGATTTTTTTTTAAGAATGCTTGCTTCTTGCACTGCTGGTGTTTTATAAAGGTGATAGCATCATAATTTTTATGGTAAATAATAAACCAGCTATCATCAACATCAGAAACACAATAAATCAAAACTGACTTATCTAAAAATGGAATTTCCCACAGGATATATAATTTCAAGACAGTAGCCTTGACTGAAGAGGGCTTTCTTGATTTTTCTGCCAGAATCCTCAGGTTTACAGTATTTTGAACAACCTTGTTCTTAATAAGAATATGTATAGTCTTCCATCAGCCATTCTGTCTTTACTTTTCATTAATTTTTCATATTGCCTGTATAAAGTTGATAGTAATTTTGCATTCCTTTCAGTGATCACAAGTGATGATCAGTCAAAACAGAGTATCACATTCTGTGTTTCGCTATCTGAACCAGGAGACAGCTCAAGCATCATGAACTCATAAAACCTACATGGTGGATTGTTTTTGTCTTTTCCTCTCTTTTGCTTAGACTATAACTCTGGGGGTGATTTCCATGTATATTTACCATAAAAACTGTAGTAGGCTGTTTCTTCTGATATAATGAAATTCAAAGAGCTAAGGCTGGAACACTGCACTTGAGAGCCTAACATTAAATAAACATGGCCTCTGGATAAATAGTTGGTACTTCAGAAAATGAGGCCACCTACTTAAGTGCTAAGTGTGGTTTTACGTGTCCCTTTCTATAAACAGCCAGGCTTGAACATTTTAACCCAGTGCATAATCCTCAGATAATTAAACTGGACGATGAATCTGTGTTTCACTGTTACAAGAAAAAGGGCACCTTAAAACCCTTAGAGCGATTTGCTGTGGGACAAATATAAGATGTGTCTTCAGATGACCAGTCTGCCTCCAAAATACTGGGAAGGAAGTCAAGATTTTCCAAGATTTCCTAAGCCCATCTTAGGTTTCAGCTGGAAGGATGTACGATGATTTAGAATTTCAAACCAAATGTTTTCTAAAAATGTAGCTTTGGATGAAGCAAGACAATTTATTTTGATCAGATTAAAAATTTGGTTCAGTTTTGATTGTAGTATGCGCTTGAAATAGAATACAATAACAATATTTTAAGCCATTTGGAAATCAGGAAATTATTTTGAAAAGAATCTGTTTCTGCAGAGAATTTTCACATTATTGAATCAGAATCTTCAATGGAAAATGTCCATCAAGAAACTATTTGACCATGACTACATGAGATCCAACACCAAGCAGGAAACTGAAATACTCACGCCCAAAAGCTTGTGAAGACTGTTGTATCTTCCACTGTGCTGCTGAGTGGACACTCTTTAAACTCATAATCCAGCAAGGACTTTCACCCCTCTGCCGTGGTTGAAAGCAATCAGGAGTAGCCCAGATACAGAAAGATGTTCTTACTTCTGCTACTTAAAAGCAAACACAAAGATAACTTGAAGAGTTAAGCTGTAAATTAAAAGTGTTAGTAGTTGTATAGGTCTGAAATTAAATATTGTAAAACTTTTCGTGAAACATAACCCAAAGGATATTTTAATTGGATTCTAATGTTTTCTTTTTTTAACAAGACAGCTGGAGTTCCATCTGGCCTCATTTCTCACAACACAATCTATTTTGTACTATAATACTTTCACTATGGTTATTAGTATTGCTGGTTGTAAAAAAAAACAGTGAAGTTTCAGTCTGGACAATTTCATCTGGCCTTCAAATAAAGTTGACTCAGCTTTCAGTGTACTGTTTCTCAGCATATTAAAAAATAGGCACCACTGAAATGAACAATAAATAGCCAGAGAAAAATATGTAATTGTCTAGTATTTGAGTATATCCCTTTAAAAAAGCTGACTCAAATGCACAAAGCATTCAACAAAAGTAAAAAGACTTTGTATTGAAATCCACTATTGGTTTTATTTAAAGTTCCAAATTCACTGCTTACGATAGACATTATTTTCCACAAGGAACAACTGTGTTTAGATCATTAGAAAGACAAAGTATTGAACATAAAAATACTGAATATGTTACCCATTCTAGCAGTATGCCTCCAGCCTTGCATACTACTAAAAAAGCAATGCCCTCTACCATGGCCAGGGTAGTAAACGTATTTAGGACCACTGCTTTGTCTGAGAGCTGTGACATGCAGAAACTGTCCAATCTCATGAAATCATCAGTCCAAAGGACAGAATGCAATTTAAGGCACACGAAGTTATTTCCTCTCTCTGTTTAATCTACAAATACTGCATTATTGTTTCTACAGCACACTGAACTACAGGGAGACAAAATCGCATCCATGAAAACTTAGACCTAGCTGGCAGATAAATTGTATGTAACAGCAGTGTTTGAGAGCTCTTGGAGTAGATAATGCTGATGACAGACTAAAGATACAAAGCAGAAGTGATTTGGCCCAGCCAGGATATGCAGGTAATGATAAATGTAAAACCTCTTTAAAGCATCACTCGCAAGCTAGAGTCATTCCGAATGAGAAACATATACACGTGCCAAGTTTCCCTATTTTGACTGCAACGAAACTGTTAAGCCTATGCAACAGGTTCTTTTTGTTATTTTCATAATCAAACACATAGAATAATCTTTTCAAAGTACAACTGTACCATGTATTCATGTTCTGTATTTAGAGAATAAAGAATAAAAAAGAATATTTGACTGTTTTCTCCACATACCTCTGAAACCATCTTCAACACTAGGCATATGGGGCAAATCAGAAAATAAAACTACAGGGAGTAGAACTCTCATTAACAGACTTCCATTTGTGCTTCACTATGGTGGCATCTTTCCAGTTATACTGCAGCTGGTCTTTAGGGAAGGGAGGGCAGTATCAACCCCTCTGTGGTGTAACTGGGGTCAGGATCTGTCCAACTCACTTTGGTCCAACTTGGCCAGTTATTTATGGTCCATTTCAATAACAAATGGGTCCACAGATGAATGTTTCACATAATATTTACAAGGGGCCATAACGAGTTGAGCACTGGAGTTTTAATCTGGGTGCTGTGCTTCAACAAGCCTGCAGACAGATGAGCAGTAAAGTGGGTTGTTTTCTTCATCACTTTGGTGGTTTCATTTGAGAGAACAGAAATGGGACTGTCCATATCAAACTAATGCCCACAGAATTACATACCCAGATATTACTATCTCCACAATACCAGGAACCATGGCGGCATTATAGAAAAAATGCCAGCTTAGTATTTAGATACATCCATATTCATGCACAAAGTGACTCAGTTTGGGGTTAAGTTTATATATTTTCAGGGTTTAAGTGTTCAAGGTTTTGTGTGTGCTTTGGGGTATTTTTATTATTATTTTTAGAAATAAGTCTGTTTCCACTTTGAAAAAAACTAGACATTCAGGTAGTAGGCCAACCAGTCAAACCAGTGAGAGAAAAGAAAGTGTTTTCCAACTCATGGGATTCTCCACTCATTTACAGGAGTTTCACATTCATGTTACCCCTTTGATTTCAGTGATTGAACAGTGCTATGAAAAGAGCAGTGTTCAAAACCCAGGAGACCAGTATTTCTAATCAGAGCCCCTGGAACCAGAGCCCAGAGCACAAACAATCACGATGATCTGTTTGCAGAGCAGCTACAGACCCAGATAGATTCTCGATGAACAGTAAATCGGAATCAGTATATTTAACAAATTTATGCCATTTATGGACTAAGTTCTTAGACTGAGTTAAGAGATTAAGGGACAGATTCAGGCTAATGTAAAGCACTATAGTAGAATGCTTTCAGCAAATAGTTGAGTTTCTGAGCAAATAATTCACTGTGAAATACTGCCTGACTGCAGTCCTCACTACAGGGGCTAATATGCTCTAGCCTGTAATTACTGAGAGCTGTCTATTCAGTTTGGAAGTATTCTGTTGAAGAGGAAAACATTTAATCCTGCTTAGTGTCCTGCTGGTCAGGTTACCGTGAGCGTGCACATGGTGCAATGTGGCAAGGCAGCATTTTGCCTTCCTGGGAAACTGCTTGTACTTCATATGGAAGGTCCAACTAAGGAATACTTGTGTGTTCAGCTTCAGCAGGGACTGTTTTCCTATGTGAAGGGTGTAGGTGTTTCCAGAATTATGAACACATTGTCCCTCTCTTTCCTGGAGTCAATAACTAAGTCATTTGAAGCAAACAGAATTATTTTGCATCATGCCAAATGAGGAGAAAATGGATCTCAAGAACATAATGGTTTAAACTCAAAGGGAGTTGGTTTAGATTAGATATTAGGAAGAAATTCTTTACTGGGAGGGTAGTGATGCCTTAAGCCCCTAATGGTTTTTTATTTTTCTAATATTGGTAAGCCTTATAAGTTTTATAAGTAGATTTTAAAACCAGCAACCCTCCCTCCTTTGTCCCTTGTCCCTTATCCCTTTCCCTCTAGCACCCTTGTTTACACATTCCTTAACACTCTTACCCCATTCTATGCTCCCTATATCACCCCTACTCTTGAATACAGCAGAAATGTTTAGTCTTTTGTCAAGGCAAGGCCTAGATTGTTGGCAGAACAGCATATCAGGGCCTAAACCACAGAACACGGTCAAAAACTGGGTAACTATGTACCCTTTGTGCTCTGAGGGAGATGAAGATGGGATGAACAGGAGGTCCCGAAATGCACCCCAGACCCATTTTCAGGGGGTGGACCCGGGGCGGTCCAGAGTAAAGGCCACAGGGTGGACACATCTGGGATTGGATGGATGGTGTTATAAAATGTAACATCTCAGGCATGGCCTGCCTGCGTCGTGTAACATCTACTGCCTTGGCAAAATAAACCCTTTCTTATCTCATCCCTAATTAACTGCTCTGGAGATTTTTTCAGCACTTAAATCCCACGGCAACAATAGTGAGGCACTGGAATGGGTTGCCCAGAGAAACTGTGGATGCTCCATCCCTGGAAGTGTTCAAGGACAGGTTGGATAGGACTCTAAGCAACCTGGTCTAGTGAAAGGTGTCCCTGCCACTGGCAAGAGGGTTGGAAATAGATGATCTTTAAAGTCCCTTCCAAACCAAACCATTCTATGATTCTATGATATTCTATCAGTCTGTGATAATAGCCCTTCTGTGTCAGACTCAAAGGTTCGCACAGCCTATTATCCTGTCTTTGACAGCAACCAGTGACAAAGAAAGAATATAAGAAATAAGGTTGGTACAGAGTGACGTGACTTTAGTCTGACCCTCCTGAGCCAAGACTTCCTAGTAGCATAGAATGAAATTTCAGTAATTTCAAAGGAAGATTTTCTTCTATAGTTTAGGGAAAAAAAATGAATTCAGATATTAAACCATGTACATTCTTAGATGACTGATTTCTTTCCACTTGGTAAGATACCTCGGGGGAAAGGGAGAGCAGGTTAGCCATGCTTTTTGTTGTCATCAAATTAAGCTCTGTAAACATTTTTTCCCCCTTTTAATTATTGTTCTGTGTCATTATTAACTACCAACTTTGGATGTGAGACTTTTAAAGAACAGATTTCTTTCAGCGCTCAGAGATTTAGCTGCTCATACAGCTTGAATTTAAATTAGAGATGCACTTTTCTTCTGGTTTTGAGAGCTGATCAGAATTGCAATCAGCACCAGAAAGTAATCAGGTCCCTGGATACTTCCCTGTGGATGTCTCAGGGGGGCATACAGCCTGGGTGATTAGCCAAACAGCTCACTGGAAACTTCTGTGGGTGAACCTTAGGGTCAAATAGCAAAAAAGCAGCCCACCAGCAAACCTGGGAAGAGCACTGGGAACCAGCAGCAGCTTCCTGAGAGAAGCTCCTTGAATCTGACACTGTGAAACTTCTCCCACAGCAATCAAAACACCAGGAAGAGAAAAGAGAAATTCCTCCTTTACCATGATACTCATCAGAGTTTATTTCTTCTGTTGCCGACTGAGCTGGCAGCTATCTCTGTTAGTGGAACTGGGAGCATAACAAACTCAGAGACTCCCTATGTAAAAAGCAGCATTGTTCCTCTCTGCTTCTACCCTCTTTTCAGTGCCTTTTTCCTACTTGCATTAGCAGTGATTATTTACAGACTGTGCAACAGTGACCACTCGCGATCAGATATTCGGGTTCCTTTTTGCTAAGTTTTTGGTTATAAAACCAAGAAAACCTTCACCTCAAAACCTACAAGTTAGTTTTACAGTCTTTGTTCTATAGCTCCTTTGGAGATCCAGAGACTATTTCTAAGGGGTGTAGGAAAAGAGTTAAGGCAGCCTATCATCAGCTCATACTGGGTTCTTGAACAGAGTCCTCACATTTCCCAGAAAATTGTTCATTTGTCCACAAATCAAAAAGGTTAAAATTACTGGTTTACTTTACAGCCATGTGATAGGGAATGTTAAGAAGAAAGAAAGGCTCTCCTACTCTCTTTGATGATAGAGGAACAGTAACACACACTGAAGCATAAAGGAATCACCACTGTCACATCGGTGAGATCAATGCCCAGGCTCACAGAGAGGAGCTTCCTTCCATTCACCAGCCATCCAGGGCCTGAAGAAGTCAGATTCACTAATATTTTTCAGATCTGCCCCCCCTGGGAGAAGTTAACCACATCGTGGGGTCCTGCCACCAGTGTTTTCACTCAGTCTCTGCCATTCCAGAGAGCAGAGGCCTGTTCTCAGCCCTAACATACCATGGACCTAATCAAGTCTTAGTACAGTAAGCTGTTCCAGCCCCTACTCCCCTTCCTTGGTTCTCCCTGTCTTGGTTCCTCTGTTTTGTTCTTCCTGCTAGTTCATTTATTTTATTCCCCCTCACTCTTGTTGGCAGATAATTTATCTCCTGCACTTTCCTAGACACTTCAAATATGTCTTAATATTAAAGGTATGATTTATAAGAGCTAACTGTCAATTCTTCATAAAAAAATGCAAATTAGCCAATATTTTAAAGCTGTTCAGTAAACTAATGGTTCAACACAATTTGGCGTGTTTCAGAGAAAACTTGGTGTTGCATTCACATATAATTCAGGATATTTTTCTAAGCTATGAACATTGTGCAGACCTTCAGAAAAAAAGAAAGAGAAAGTAATAGGGTAAAATGAAAGAAGAGTTATTTTCTCTTTTTTCATATAGCATGTTATAGTCCAGCTTTTACTTACTTGCTATATATCTGTGACTGAATACTGTGGAGCTCTTGATTGTTTCCCTAAGTTGTAATGATTTTCATGGTCATGACAGCTGTATGTTACATGCAAAATTCACAATGTACTGACATTATAAAACAGAGATAGTCTTGGCTTTGAGTCTGTGAGCTATAAAAAAACTTGGCAAATCATCCATGTTTTCTTGGTGTGTTGTTTTTACTTTAAAGTCTTTATTATCTTCTCCCTCAAAAATCAAAGAAACAAGGATTAGACAGAATTAAAACTTGTAGGCAAACAGGGTTCCAATTTATTACAACATCCAGGCTATTCTGTTCAAGTATAATTTAAGAATCCCAGACAAAATTATTAAAATTGTAGAAACTTCTAAGCTAAACATTTTTAAGCTTGTTGTTTACTGATTCTTGCTTCCAAACGCATAGCAGAAAATTCAAATACAATTGTGTCTATCGGTTTCCTTGCACTTTTAGAAAAAAATAAATACCAGGTTGTTCTAATTGCCAGAGGGATGAATTATTCTTTTGCAGTAGAAGAGGGACTAAAGAAGTGTTTAAATTATTAAATAACTGAATGTCATCATACAACTTGTTAGACAGAATGAGAGAATTTAACCATGTCCTATAGCTCAGAAATTTATATTTCACGCATACTATGGAGAAATAGTAACACCTGCAAGTTTGCAGTGACAATACCCACACTAAATCTGATTTCGTTTTTCTTCGCAGTACAAAGAAATATGAAGGAAAGTTATTGTGACTTGACATTTCTGGAGTCGTAGACATGCTGTAAACCTGCAGGAATGGTATGGCACTTGACCAGGAATCCTGCTTCTCATGTGGTGGCAAATCTTTTCTTGGACACTGAAAGTAGTATGGGATGATCTCAGAAGTGTGAAGACAACCTTTAATAACTTTACATCATATTCAAAAGACTTATTTTTCTGACATTAGTGGGATTTCCATAATGCTTTCATGCAATCATGTTTTCCTGTAACTATATTTCTCTGTACTGGCTCTCTACAAGTGGATGAAGCTCACCTGAGCTTTTCTATATAGTCTGGCTTCAGAGATAATCCTAAACTGTATAAGGAAATGAAGCTGATTCTATTCCTAGCTCCACACCTCTCACATGAACAGGTTCCAAAATTCTAACATCAAAACAAACCATAAGTCTTTGTAGGTTAAAAAGGGAGCTTACCCTTTTACTGTAGAGTTAACCCATCCATTATTTTGGGCTTTGCTGACTTTGCAGTTGATGAAGGACAGGAGCAGAAACATCTTTGGGGATTGAGGAAATCTCTGTTTTGCTATTAAGCAGTAAAAGGGGATAGAAGTCTCCTGTGCTCCAGGAAACACTGGATATCTAAGAGTCAGTGATAGAAATGTACTGGGAAAGGATCATCTTTAAAACAGAATTCCTAATTCTCACTCGAGTCACCTCATTTTCAGTTGTGCCTCTAGCCCTTAGGATGTTGATCCTAAGGCTGTGTTTCCCCATCCAGTTCTTTTGAAAACTTGTTTCTTGCTTCAATGAGAAAGCATTCTGAGAAAATATCCCGGCACAGATTTTTTTAAAGAACCTTCATATTGTCTGAGAATATTTTTTAGTGGTTACTGCTGAAAAAAAAGAGGCTCTGTGAATAAACCACTGTAACAGCTTGGGTCGTATTTGGAAACAGCTGTGAAATGTCTTTTTTAGATAGGCATTCATCAATTGTCATAGCACACCAATAAAGATATGTAGAAGTAATTGTTGAGTTTGGATTTCATCTTATGTTCCTTTCAATATTCCTGCATTTGTTTCTAATTGGCAGGGAGGTTCTACAGGCTTTCCGTACTCTGCCAAAAAGACAGGAAACCTCATTCAACCCTGTTTGAAGGCTCAATTACCTTACATGACATGAATGGTCATACATGGAACATAATTGAATTTATACTGTTTCTTTTATTTTTTTTTCTCAGAAGCAGCCATTGCTACAGAAAGAAATGCAATGTCATTAGCTCTGTATGGATTTCTTTGGAGGCAGGCAAGACAGAGAGTTCTGAGGTCTTTAGAAGATTTATTTTGAAATCAATGTATCATCTACATATTTGGATTTAATCCCAGCAAGAAATTAATTAAAGTTAAATTTTTCAAGGTGTTTAACACCTAAAACTGAGAAAGAATTTCTTAGTGTAATTTATTTGATTCCAATACATCAATTTCACGTCCTACAGGTTTACAGTGATACTTAAAAAGACCTACATGCTCTAGAAAATGCACAGAGTCTGCAGCTCTGGATTCCTGCACACTTTGGAGAATTTGTCCCTCATGCAGTAATATTCAACAGCCTTGGAAAAAGTTAATAACCTCTATCAAATTTCCCTAAACAGAAATTTACATGACAGATCCTACCCTCCACAAAGACACAAACTGGCAAGCCAATAGGCAGTCCTAGCAGTGGAATCGATGCTTGGATGGGATCAGGGATTATTAACACCCTAGGGATGAATTCTTCTTCTGGTCTTTCTCTGCTGAGCTTCACAGATCATGGCATTTCTGCAACGACAATTACTGAAGCTGGAAAAAAACACTAAAAAATTATTTATCTATTTTCACATTTCTCTGAAAATAAAAATCCAAAACCAACTCAAAATTTTTTCTGATCTCTTGAAATATCTTAGAATAAAGAAACATTTTGTGGAAAAAAGGGCAGGGTGGGAGGGGAAGTGTCAAAACCAGGCTTCAGCTCTACTCATGCATTGAAAAAATAAGAAGTTTAACAATGTCTGATTATTTCTAGTCTCATTTCCACTGGATGTTGGTGTGATGCCTGTACTTGATAAATAATAAATTATTCTACTGCTGCTTGTGAGATAACTGGCTTCTCTGTCACGCAGAACAAAATCTTTACTGTGGTCTGCTTATAGGGAAAAGAATACAGAGATCAAAAACCCCTTCAAGCTACTCTAGAGGACTGACTCATCAACAGTGTGGCTCTGCCAGAATTTGGATTCTGATGGACAACTCTGCATCATTCTCCTGCCACTGCATGTAGGTGCCTATTGATTGTTGTGGGATTCATTGAGCAGCATCTACTCTGGCTGGTCTTCTATGTCTGTTCCTGGCATCAGCAACACATCTGCTCCAAAAGTGTGTGAATGCCAAGAACCACTGCAGAAGAGCAGGCAGTGAGGAGGAACTGCTGCACCGTGCTGTTCTCCACACAGCTCTTTAACATCCCAGAATCTGTAATTCTGAGAAGCAGGAGCTGAAGGGATGGTACAGAGCATACCGGCATTTCTCTTTAACTGGAGTGAGCAGGTGGATAGGGAAATACCAATGCAGAAGGTGGAGGTTTCATTAAGAATCTCCCAAGGTGTTGCCAAAAAAGGAAGCAACAACTTGACAAGAAACTTAACTTATGCCAGTTTATGTGATCAAAAGTTGATATTCAGCACCTTGGGACTTAATTCCAGCAAATTCCCTGCATAACGAAAAAAAAAAAGACTAGGACAGATTCCTGCCCCTAATGCAAGACAGTCTCAGTACCACAGCCATGACAAGGAAATCTGCTTTTGCACAGTAAGTTATGCAGTGCTCTCAGCTAGCTGTTCACGTTGCAGCCAGTGTTTTCGTAATTTGAGGGAAGCACAAACAACATTGTTCTTTACAAGGATCTAATTCAAAGAATTAATTATGAGATAAAGGAACCTGAAGAAAGGAAGAATAGAGAGGGGGAAGGGACAAGGCCTTTGACTTTGTGTCTTTGACCTTAGGCCTCCCATCTGAAGTGAACCAGCTGTACAAATCTACCTGGGCCAGCCTCAGTAACCGTACTGCCTTAAAACTCTTTGCTTTGGAGGTGGTGTGTCACTGCCCACTGCTTCATTCTGCACCCAATTCAGTCCACACTTCATTTTGATTCACTGGCATGCAATCAGCTTGAACAATCCAAGCAGCTGAATTCAGAAACAAATAATATTAATAAAAAGTAGACATCTCCTTTTCTCTCCAAGTTGCTTGGCACTCTGCCTTCGGCAGAGGAACTCTACCACTGGGCTGTATTTTATAGCCTGAATGGACTTTCCTTCTGAATTTGCTCCATCCCTATTGAAATTCATTGCAGTTGTGAGTTTCACAGCTGAATTAGGAACAATGTAAAAAACATTCCATTTTGTTTGGTTGGTCTTTTCTGTGGTTATTTGCTGCCTGAGCAATATTATTATCTGCTTGCTAGATCTTGCATTATGCATTAAGAGTTCTAGGAAGGGCCACTAAGATGAAAATTATACAAGGATTGAAGGACAGAACCCTCTTTCTGTTACCAGTGGTTTCTTTCCATTGAATAATGATCTTCTCACTTAGACTGGGGAGTTGACAAGTTGTAGAAAGTTGTAGTGATGCAAAAAAATTAGGAATATAAGTTTCAGTTTATGGATTAAAATTAAGAAAGAAGTAAAATTTTATCAAAAGTGCAAATGTTGGCTTACAAACCCAGTCCTTGTAATGGTACGGGGAATCTCTGCCTATTCTTTTTTTCTCTTTTTACAATCTCCACATTAAGCCAAATTTCTACAGCTCCAATTCCTGTAATTGATTTCACTTAGTTCTGGAAAAGAAGACAGGTGAGAGCTGAATCTATGAGAAAGCCGTAACCTTTAAACATCTGTTATCAATAGCAGGTATAGGCTGACTCATGAAATTATGAAAATCTATTGATGATACATTTCTGAAATAGTACTGTATTTATGAACAGCTCTAGGGGTTTATGGCATGATTAAATTTAGTAATTAAATTTTCTAATGCAAAACCTGTTGTTGGGAATGGCTGAGCAATGGATATATTCTGAAGCATAGCTACCGTTTTCTCCCATGACATTCAACACAAGCAATTTCCATTTTAAATATGCAATTTGTTATTTCAAGACAAAGCAGTGGCATTATCTATGATTGTTGAAGTCGATGGTTTATCAGAGTTTTGATAAATGAGGAAAAAATACACAAACAAAGCTAAATGTAAATGCTCCCAGTTGAGCAGTGCTTAAGGGCTGTGAGTTGTCAAATTTGACCTCACCGTTATTGCAAGTATCGCTGTAAGTTTTTAAAGGTTTTGAACAAAAAGAAGCATGAGAAATTGATTAGAGAAGGCATCTGAAAAAATAGGTAGATATTAAGCAAACAGGACTTTAAAAAGAAAATCAGGAAAAGATGCCTAATGATAAAATTTTCCAAACTGAAGAATAATTTCCAAGAGGAAAATCTGTAACCTCTCTTTCTGAAATAATTCAAAATGGAGCTGAATAAAGTACAGTCAGTTTTAGATAAAGACATAATCGGTCTTTTCACTGTATTTTGATTATTCTGTACTGCAGTTTCCAATCGTTCTACAATTACTGTCTATAGCCAGACAGAAATCAACCTTGCAAAAAAGAAAGAAGCCAGTGCAAGAATGAACAATTAGCTCTTTCCCTAATGGTTTATCTCCTCTACAGTATATTTATTTTTAATAGTTTAGTGGCAGAAGCCCAGCAGCTGAAGTTCTCCATCTTTCACAAGCTAAGAATTGTGCACTCAATTAGAAGCTGAGAAACTCCCAAGAGGACAACGGGAACATACTTCAACTCAGTTTAAACAGACTGTTCACAGGCAGCCTGTCCTGTTCATGATGGGACACAGCAGACTGCAGCTCCAGTCCCTGCCCTCCTATTCCCTAATCCCCAACTGCATTTGGATTAGTGAGTGCCTGATCACGAGCCAATAGTGTTCCCAGGTAGTCAGCAAGGCCAACAGCATCCTGGTTTGTATGAGCAACAGTGTGGACAGCAGGACCAGGGCAGTGATTGTCCCTCTGTACTCAGCACTCAGCATTAGTGAGGCTGCACCTCAAATTCCGTGTTCAGTTTTGGGATCATCACTTACAAGAAAGATACTGAGGCACTAAAGCATGTCCAGACATGGGAAACAGAGATGGGGAAAGGTTTGGAGCACAGGGAGGCTCAGGGAGACCTTATTGCTCTCTACAACTGCCTGAAAAGAAGTTGTAGCGAGGTAGAAGTCTTCTCCCAGTGAATAAGTGACAGAACAGGAGGAAATGGCCTCAAGTTGTGTCAGGGGAGGTTTAGATGGGATATTAGGAATAATTCTTGACTGAAAGGCTTGTTGTCAAGCACTGGAAGACAGTGCCTAGGGAACTGGTGAAATTAGGATTACTGGATGTATTTAAAAGACACGTAGATGTGGCACTCAGGGACATGGTTTAGTGACGGACTGGGCAGTGCTGAGTTAATGGTTGGACTAGATGATTTTAGAGGTCTTTTTTAACATAATGATTCTATGATTCAATGCTTATTGTGAAGTAGGACTCAATATTGTTCAGATATTTGCATTAACCTTTGATGACCTACCTGTGGTTTAGTGGGAATAAAAGGAAACCTTTATTACTGTAAGTGGAGATGAGCCCATTACGTACTTTTTGTTAAAAGCAGCAAAGTACTTAGAGCATCTTTGATCATGTTCGCTGGCAGACCCACCCAGATTTGCAGATGTACTTGCTCACCTCCCCACTGGAGAGGCTTCAGGTTCCACTTTGGACCACAGAAGTAATTTCTTCGGTCATATTTGTGCAGAAGCACGCTGGGGCCATGCAACCCATCCCCTATACCTGTGCATCTCTCCAGCACAGGCCCTGGCAGTACACACCACCTTATGACACTGCTCTGGCTCATGCTTGACTGCCACAGCCTCCTCAGTATAAAGATGGCTGCAGGCCCCTTCATCCTCAATTATATCCTGAACTCTTCCTCATCATACTGCCTCCTGTGTCAAAACAAAGATCCAACACCAAAGGATACCCTCACAGCCATTGCATGCTTGGAAAGTGGGATAAGCAGATAGCAGGTCAGGGTCAGAGACCAAACACCCCTTCCTTTACTCCTACTCCTTTTCTGCACTGAAGGAAATGAGACTTTCCTCCTTACCTAGCTACTTCATCCAACTCATGCTGAGAATAGGCCCAGAAGTGGTTTTGGCTCTGTCTATTCTCCCTTCTGTTATGAGGGTTCAGTGAGAAACACCAATGCCCACTGCCAGCACCACAAATGCATCCCTTCACACCCAGTGCAATGAGCAGCCTGTGCCACCTGTGAGCCTTCAGAGTAACGACACACACCCCATCATACCCTGCCCTACCTGTTCAGACCCATGAAGAAGGCACAGACACTTGCCCCTCTCCATGCAAGTGAGGGGGAATTGCCTTCCTGTGCTGTGGCTACACATTTACCCAACAGTTTCCATACACAAACAGTCGGCCCACGAGAACAGATGGTGCATGATTCACTCCAGGGCTCTGATCACCGACTGCTGCTGGCTTTGGATCGGGCCCACGGCACCAGGAAATTACCGCAGGCAGTTGTATCATTCAGTGATGATTTTGCAGCCAAAGGCTCCAGCTGCCCTTCCTTGAGTGGCAGCTTGGAACAAGGAGACCAGCACAGGATGGTAGGACTTCAAACATCTCCTTACCTCTGGAAACATCAAGAGTGGAAAAAAAACAACTCAGGATGTGAAGGGCTACACACTGGATCAACAAGACAGACTTCTGGTACCTGTGGTCCTCCTGGCACTTGGTACTTCCCACTGGATCCAGGGCCAGTTTGGCAGAAGCAGCCAGGCCAGCAGCTGGGACACTGGCCCTTCTGCTCCTGGAAATACACAGCACAATTAATTCCTGGACAGATGCAGCTGGATGATTTACCTGTACTGCAGTGGGTTGGAACCTGTGCCTTGGCATGTAGATGCTTTTCCCTGTTATTATTAACAACTCTAGGAGAAGGTTGCTTTCTTTCAGCACCTATAAAGCATTGCAAATCCTGAGTCTTCCTTCTAGATGGAATGCCTAGACTGTCACAGGCAGAATTTCATAAGTATGCTGTCATGGCCACCCAGTGACATGTACTTAAAGGTGCCTGTAGGGATATTCTCCTAACTGACTTTCAAGAACAAACTCTAGGTAGTATATGTGATGCAGAATAATGCTTCTCTTTTGGTGACACATGGTCCCATGGCCTTCTAGGGACTTTGCAAATACAGGATTTGGCTTAGTTCTGAACGCCCTCCACCCAGACAGCAATCAGATAGCAGTTCAGGTGGAGGAGAGCCTTTGCCATTCCAAAGGTAAACATATGATTAAACCATGTGCTGCCTAGACAGTAAAAACCTGTCCATGGACCAAGGAAGAACATTGATTTAGGAGTGACCAGGCCTTTCCTTTCAAACATGTTGGCACAGTCTTTCAGCCTTCTTCATTTGTTCATGAAACGAAAATAATTACACACAAAAAAACCCCAGCCGGGAACTGCAGTGGATGTCACTGACCTAAGAGCAACCAGCATATGGGTAGGACCGGGGGACACATTCTGCTAGATTAGTGCACCAGCTTGGTGTTGTGAAAAAGCTTCCCTGATACTTTTTTTTGTTTGTAAATAATTACAAATATTTTGCCCAGATGGTGTTTACATGGCTGCCTAAAACACTGAGTATTAACATAGTTTCAAATTTAAAAACAATTGTGACAAATACTAGCAATTTCAAGATAGCTATCTCTAGATACTAAATCAGAGCCAAACTCAGTGAAGCGTTATTACAAATAAATTGTTATGGGACTTTTTAAAATAAAATTTTAAGATAGCAGATTAGAAGATCACCCCTTTTTTAGTTGTACTTGCATAAAATTGAAGACTCAGTGGTTCTTATTCCATGGACACCATTGGGATGGTTGTGCCTGCGATGTCATATAAATAGTTAAACAGTACTATTTAGCCTTTAATTAAAATTTCTACAACAACCTGGAAGTCAAAAAAAATACTTGATGTTTCCAAACTGTGAGCAGAAGGAGGTATATTTACAGAGTAAATTTTCTTAAATGTTGATTTATAGACTGTAGAAATACTGATTGCATTTTTAAATGAGATTTTTATATGTGTATTTCCATTAAAAAAACCCAAACATGTTTTAATCTCATTTGACTGTCTTAACACGTCCTTAAAATAATGAATAGACAGTTATGCCTACACACACAAAATAAACAGTGCATGCAGATTAGCTATGTGATGTGAAACTTGTTGTTTATTAAAGAAGCATTTGCTTAAATTTGAAAAAAACTTCTGGGATAGGGTTTGTCCCTTACCTCATCCCCCGAAACCCCCTACTTGTAATAAGTTCAACACCCCATTGAATATGTAAACCCCAGACCCTTAAAATATCAGCCTATATGTCCAATAAAGGATTCCAGTTCCTGCCCTCAAAGCTGGAATCGTGTTAGTTTCATTGATTCCCACAAACTTTAAAACCCAAAAAGTTATTTCACACTATAAAAAAGTCCATGCAATAAAAATCCACTAAGTGCAAGACAACAGATTTATTCCCATGTAGTTTCAAGTTCTGAAGCAGCCAGTAAAAATATAAATTTCACATGTAGATTAATGATGTTTAAAAAGATACATTCACAGTACTTATTAACAGTCAAAGTACAGACTATTTGTGGTAAAGCAACTGCTGATTTCAGGATAGGAGCAGAACTGGGCTTTATATTGGTTACAGGCAGAAGCCCAGGTGATTTATACAGGCAGTGTTGGCAGTCTCATGGCCCAGGTTGGAGATGACTCAGTTGGAAGGGACTTCAGGAGGTAATGCAGATCTGTCTCCCGTTCCAAGCAAATGCATGCTAACTATGGATTAGAACGGGCACAGGTTTTCAAGAATTTGACTTTAAAAAGGAGAAATAGTAGCTGTAAAGAAGAGTAGTCTAATCAAAGGCAAGTTTTTGTAGCATCATGACACAAATCAAGCACTTTTAGATTGTCCATGGGGAAACATACCATCTTGTAAAGACTACAGTCCAGCTCAGTGACCTGACTCATGGTTTGGCCAACCAGAAATTTAGAGACATTCCACACAAGTTGTCCACTCACAGAGGCGAGTTGCTGTCACTGATTGGCAGCTGGACATTGTTTGTAAACAGCTGCTGCTGAGGTCATATTGTTTGCAGCCAAACCATCAACCCTTTCATCCCCAATAACTAGCTGTAAGGACATAGGAAGGGATGCCCACTATAAGGAAATAACTGAAGCATGTTGTAGGTGTTTGTGTAAAAGCACATGCAACACCCACCCTTTAGGTTTCCATTTTGGGGATTTCATATTTTGTTTGTTTCATGCCTTCATTAAAGTCTTCTGTAAACCAGAAAAAGTGCATAGCTAACCATATCTTGTATGCAGTGCACTATATGTAATGTGAGCGTCTTCTGTGCACAAATTGACACAACAGCCAGAGATTGAAAAAAGCTGAGCTCCTTCTGTGCCAGGCACTACTACTCTTCATCCCAGGAAATTTGCAACAAACTCACTGTCCAGAAAGAGGAAATGGATTTTCTTCAAGCTGCTACACCACTTTCCTCTCATACCTGGTCCTACTACAGTCTAAAATAATGATCCAAGAACGACCTTCACTTGCACTCAGCTACTATGCAAAATTAATTGGACTATTTAAATTCAACTAGCTGTGGTTATTCAGAGTTCAGTAAAGTTCAAGAAATTGATAAAACCTCAGAAAAATATGCAATTATAATCTAGAATTAACCAGTGGAGTATAGACACAGAAATAAGAGAGGAGCAACTGAGATATTTATTCACTTTAAGGAGATATGCTGAAGATAGCAGTTGCTCATAGGGTCAGAATATCCTTTAATTTCTAAAGAGGTTAAATGAGGAACTTGAATGTCTGAATATCAACTAAGTAATTTGCATGCAGTCACCCGTCAAGTCACTGGTGCTGCTAGGTCAGTCTGGTGGGGAGTTCAGCATTTGAAAAGGTCATTAAATGCTGTTTGAGGAGGGACAAAGCTTTCTGATCCAAGAGGTCCTGTGCACCTTTCCTTCTTTGAAGCTTGGTTATGTTTTCTACCACATTTATTCTTTTCCTACTTTACATCTTTTCCTTAAGAGACACAGTGCATTTCTAGATGGAGCCACTGAGTGCCAGAAAGCTTCTCCAGGAAAATGCAGCATCCATTTGTATGCCTGTACTAATGGTTACTCCCAGGCACCCTTTTCAGATCTGTAAAAGAAGCAGACTGATCCAAAAACAGTATTTCACAGTCTCATGTAGTAATGAAGGAATAACAGAGAACTGCTGCAGTTTTAAAATAGAAATTCATAGTTTTGTAGGGTCAGTGGTATTTTATGGGACATTTCATGCCTGTAATAATTTATTGAGAGCTACAGTATTGCCATATTTATTCCCTACCATTTCCAAGTTTATTATCAATTACCTCATCTTTTCACACCAGCAGTATTTTCCATGTACATCAAAAAAGGTGTGCAGGGGCAGTCAGGACCCTTGATATGTATTTAGAGGTTGAGGATGGTTCTGTTGTAACTATGAGACTGGAGCTATCCAGTTTAATAGAGTAAAGGTATCTCTGACAGGCAACCATGATCTGCAGCCACACTTCTGGAAGGCAGTTTAAACATATTGCAGCTAGCATCCCGATGACTTATACTAAGAGGAAGAAAGTAGACTTTAAAAGCAAGGGGAGGATGAACACAGGGAGTAATTGCTTTTTGGATACTTGGACCTGATTCTTACTGAATTAACTTCACCACTCCATAAGCTTTGCTACTGCCAGATGTATAAAGTGACCTCAGAGATAGCAAAGAGATTTTAATTTCTGTTGAATTACTGTAATTTCTTGAGCTTGATTTGCAGACAGTGTTTTGATGTAAACAAAATTCACCTTTGTAAAAATATGTCTAGTCAAGTTGGGGGGTGAGAAGCACAATCTGGGGGGCTTTTTCCATCCCTGTCTTCCTGTCTCTCCGGGAAGACTCTGCATCAATCCCCACCTTGTCTCAGCATGAGTACTCAATAGTTTTGAGAGGTAAGGATATCAAAGTTGATTTGAGGAAATAGAGAAGAAAAAATCCACAGTGCTGTGAATCTGGTGACATATTTCAGCTCTGATTCACCTATGTGGCTAATCCCAGTGAAGTCTCTGGAAGTCACTATATACAGGTAGGTGTGATATACTGAGCATAGTGGTCTTGCATCTAACAGGCCCTTTAATAGCAATGCATAGCTGAAATTTTTGGTGAGTCAAAATCTTGGGATTTCAGGCAAGCATTCAGAGTAGTACCTGAGCAAATGCTTAGCATTAATCATGCACATTATTCATCTTTATAAATCGTATCAGTTAAAGCTGAGCTTGAAATGAAGTTCAGACTTTGAAACAGTCCTAAAATTAGTGGAGAAGGGAGGTAAAGAAAAGAAAATGAATGTAATAATATTATTCTCTTGGTCATATAAATAAATAAAATAAAGGACTTGGGATCTTTTTGCTGTTTCTCACTGTTCAGGCTGCACCCAAAATGCTGTTGCCTCAAGGATGATTTACCCTGATATATTTTCCCAGCAGTATCATATGACAGTTGCTAGCAGAGAGAGCAAAAAAAAGATAAAAGATATTTCAAAATATTTGAGACCAGACCTAGAGAAAGAGTCTGACTTGCCCAGACTGCTGATATCCAGCCATTCTAGAGCTGCTGACTGCAAATTCCCCAGTTAACCACAGTCCTTTGTCTTGTTACAGACTCCCCTGTGAGATTAACCACTGGTATTTATTTATCTTTTCTGAGTTAACTTCTACAGTAAAAGGAACAGATCAGCTAAAGTTAACTAATGAAGTCAGGATTTGCCCTAATTTAGCAGATAAAAATTAGATCAACGTGATTTCACAAAAAAAACCCCCTGATTTCCATGGAGACTTATCATTTAAGATGGCTTATTTGTTACAGCTTAGTCTACTGTCAGCTGCACATACAACACAGTATTTTGGATTACATCATCCCTCCACATCAAGTGTAGCCTAGGGCTGCCATTTCTACCAGGCATGACAAGCTATTCATTGCCTTGGATCCATCATTTCAGTGGAGAATGTAGGATATGTTCTGCTGGCATGAGAATAACACCATTATCTTCACTGCAATTAAGGGTGAGTTGGCTGTCCTCTGAGAAAACCCTGCTTCAGTGTTCACAGTAATTTAGAATCACATCAAGCTACCATGGTCATTGTCAGCCTAGCCGAGTGTTTCATAAATCATTTTCCCAAATTGAAATTGCTTAAAATTGAAAAGAAAAAAGTCCAAGATTGCCAAAATTAATTGTCTGTACTGGGATGTAGCCCTGACACCAAGAGTTATTAACAGGAGTGAGTGCCACTGGTGGAAATATGGATTTTCCATAACTCTGCTCTGGGTTTGTACCAGACATTATCAGCAAACCACCCACTGCTGAAAGTGGGATTAATTCTCACTATAGAAAATGCCTTAGGGATTCCTTCTTTATTTGATTTCCTCTCTCTGAAATTAAAGCCCACTGCCACTGAGAGCATATAGAAGACAACACTTTGTCTTCTCTGCAGCTGTATTTTCCATACTTGAGGACTGCTGTCATATCCTCTCCTTGCCTTTTTTTTTCTGGAATAAACAATCATAATTTGTTCATCTGTCACTCTTAGGCCACAACATTCAGAAGTCTTTTGCAATTTCTCCACATCTTTCTCAAAATACAGCACCTCAAAATAAACGCTATATCCATTTTGAATAGAAAGGTTATTTTCAGGCATCCCTGTTTATGTCCCAGTACAATGCTTGCTTTTTGTATAGTCATAGCCTAAAAACATTTACTTGTGGTTATCTTATAAACCATGGCAAAACCTAAGTCCTTTTCTGTGGAAATAGTACTTAACCTGTGTTTGCCCCATTCAGTTTTTATGTAGCAGAGTAGTGCTTTCTGAATACAGAATCTCCATCTGTTCTAAGATCTGTTCTCCATTTTACTGGTATAATTCAAAATTACATTTCCCATTTCCATGCACTTTCACATATCTTTGTCATCTGAGAATTTAATATGCACATTCTCCACTTCATCTTCCTATTACCATTTCAGTAGACCTAGAACCCAGGACAGGTCGCCAAAGATATTGCTCTCATCTTGGTGGTAAGCCATTGGTAGATACAATTTGAGTGCAATTGGCTGTAACTCAGCCCTCACTGTCGCTGTTCTGATTTATTTAACCCGAGGGTAAGGTCCCTGGGGAAAGGTTCATGAAATAAACGTCTGTTTTGAGAATCTCCATGGTCATATTCTCTTCTTTTAAGAGGGTATCACTACACACAATCTGAAACAACAGGACCTTCTAAGAGCTGCATTTGCATCCAGTTTTTGGCACTATTTTTGCCGTTTCTTTGTTAATCTTAGACATATTGACTCTCACATTAATAGACTGGCTTGAGCACAAGGCCGCCTATTTCATAAATGGACACAAGGTTTACAGGAGAGAGCTGTGACAAAGAATAGATCATTGTTGATATGCTCATTTTTTTCAAACAGCAATTAAATCAGTTGCACATATCAAATCAGCAATGACCCTTGATGTTCCCCCGCATGAGTAGCACACTCACAGAATGTTTAAACATATGTAGTTGAAATTATACCATCAGCAATATGTTTGACTCAGTATTATACCCGAAATAAAGACAGTCTCTGGGACAGAAAGTGTATGACCTAGATGTCATGTAGTAAACAGGATTTACTAAGAAATGTCAAATGCAAATAAGGAGATGATTTTCTCTTCACATCACTATCAAAATCACCTCACACTCCTGTTTTCCTTCTCTCAGATACTGCCATGAACATAAGATGCTGCCTAAATCCACGTGTCACCTATGTGTCTGCTGTCCATAAATCAATCCAGTTTTGGCTGTGTATCACTGAAATACTAGGAATAAGTTTTGGAAAGCAAACCTGCACCAGTTTGAGTCATTTCTTGCAGGGGAACTCGGGGACAAGTTCAAGGAAACCAAAATGATCTGTAGGTTGACAGTGTGGCTAAGAGCTCAGGGTATTAAACAGAAATCATCAACGATTTTGTGGCCAAGATCTGATAAAATCCCTTAGTCTGCTGGGGTCATTTTCCATCCATTGCTTCTATGAGAAATTAAAGAGTCATCTGCTGTGCCACACTGACTGGGGCACTCCTGCTGGACTTCAAGCTTATTTATGCTATACACATTTAAAACAAACTTGGCAGATGAAATAGTGGGTTCTTCCAACATACAACTGCCTCATGTCTCCTGAGCTGTGACATGTGGCTTGTAGGTAAATGACTGTCTCAGAAAATTATCCCATGCAATCATGGCATCACAACTTTACCTTGAGTAGACTCAAATTTTTTACAGGTGTTTTGAAAAGCTTGTGTAGGAAAATGGCATCTTTCCTGTTTCAAAAAAACAAGCAGGCCAGAAAGGTTTACATCAGATGCTTTTAAATTTGCCATTCACAGTCAAACTCAGCTGCCCTTGGGCAGAGGCTGTTTCTCCATGCCAGGTGGCCATAAATGCCAGCTAGAATTAAAAAAGTTGGTGCAGGAACTTTGGCCTTGATTCATCACTTTGCCATCCATTAAATTCTAGACAAATTTCATCAGAGTTCTACAATAGCTTGCCAGGAGTTAGTGATGGGTAATATTAACACTGAAAATTATAACTGAGACTCATAAAATTAATCAGTAATTTATTCATGTGTTGACAGAGCAGGAGGGAACTATCAAAATTTTAATAAGACTAAATTTCAAAGGTGTCCCATTGCCCTAAGGCTAATGTAACCACTGATTTTTCCAGGTCCCCCTGGCTTATTATAGTTCCACCGACCGATGACCAGGAGACAATCTGGTGGCAGGTTATGGCTATGCTGGATATTCCTACCGATGCCTGTGCCATGCAGTGGGCATACTCCCAAGGACCTGAGTCAGGCCAGAAAGGCCAGTTACAGCTCACAAGCAGAGAAAATGTCCCGGCATGGTATGGCTGTGCAGCCACTGTGCAGCTTTTGCAGTATGGTCAGCATAGGGTGCTGTGGGGAACCACCGTGTGGCTCCACACCTATGCTGTACTTCTGCTCTACACAGTTTATTACAAATCAAATATTTTCTAACAGCTCAGGGCAAGGATTTGGTGTGTGACCTTGGGATACTCTTCCCTAAGGTTATCTTTTTCTAATAGAAGCCAGTTCAGCTGCATTGGTTTCATAACAAGTCTCATTCTTATTTTCAGAATCTCTTGTGTTATAGAGGCATTACTGTATGGACTGTAGCAACACACAGATATCCTAAAGGGGATGTAAGTTTACGGCTTTACTTAAAAAAACAAGAGCTTTACACATAATACAGAACTGGAATGAAATGGCTAAGTCCTCTTTTTTTCTGGAACTGTTTCATGCCAGTCTCCACAGCAGTTGACACAGTGATGGGAAATGACCCTTCTTCACTCCCTGCATCAATTTACTGTCACCATTTCTGTTGCTTTGTTATTTTCCCCTTAGGTGTTTGTCTTTTCTAGTCCTTTAGTTCACTCATGTGAAAGCAATGGGCCAGTCATTCCAAAAGAGAAATGGAAAGCTGTAATCAAATTGAGTGAGATGTAATTTATCTATCACATAGATAGTCATCAGTGGATTTGTGTAAAGAATCCCTAAAAAAAGAGCTTGTACTGATACACATAGCTTTCCCAACTTCAAGACAGTAATGGTTATTGGGTTTTGACCTCAATTTGGATTTTCATTTCTCTCGAGAAAAAAATCATCATCATTTTGTTTCCAACATAATCCCTGCCTTGCAAATGAAGAGTAAGCTTGAAAATGTAAATATGTTCAGTATGCTTGCTCTTAAAGGTTTGAATGTTAGAAAAAGCTTGCTGATGAAAGTTTTTCCTTTCCAACTATCTTAGATGAGTGTCCTTTAGGATGCTACAAAACAGTGCTTGGAAACCTTTATAAGCCATATAAAAGATTGGTTCCTATTGCTGCAGAATGAGGCTTTTTTACCTTTCTGAAGGACTGCATGTGCTTGACCTTCTCAAAACAAATTACTACTGATGTCCTTTGATGCCACCTTTTTGGATAAAAGACAGCTCAGCTGTGTATGGAGGTCCTTGATGTCAGTAGAGACTGGTTTTCCCTAATTTGCATTTTTCTCCTTTCTTCCCACCTGCAAAATGTAACTGAGTGGCAGGAATAATCACAAGCAAAACTGTGGCTAACACATATGCACATATACACACATATGCATATATAGATATCTATAAACATACACATATTTATTGTCAGAGGTTACTGAATCAAGGACCTCAATGGAGGTGAGGCTGCTGCAGCTCTGTCCCCCCAAGTCTAGACAGTAGGGTGGCTGAGTGTGTATTCCCACAGGCACACACACACTATATAACACATAGGTACACATATATCATCAGCCACATAGAGACACATGCAGCAGCAACAGCCTTATGCAGTTCCCCTCTCTGTCGGCCCAAGGTAAAGTTCTGTTAGTTGGAAAAAATGTATAAATATGTATGATGCAGATCCCTCCAGCAGCTGTACTCAGTCATTCAGTCTGCTCAGTAGCAGCCTCTGGATTCCAGTCTCCTCAATTCCTGGCACCTGGACGTATGAGCCCCTGACTCTGCAGCCTAACTCTAGCAGATGTTACAGCCCTCCTTGCACATACACACACAGTGTGGATCATTTCTGTAGCTGGGCTTAGATACACATATCCTGTAGCTGGCCCCAAATTACAGTGCTCTCCCTTGCCTCCCGCACAGAGATGCACACATACAAAGGAGTCTTTCAATCTACTCAGACTTCATAACATCTTTGGTGGTTGTCCTGCACTCCTTGGTCCCTCCAGTGTGAAACTCCTCATGATGTATCACTTTGGGACACTACTCGCCTCTCAGGCTCTCAAATCGCATCACCTCCTCAGCAGCTAGTCCAGCTTGATATTCACTAGCAATTCCACACAACCATGCATCCCTCGCTCACTCCCAGTGATGGCATCACAGATACACACAGGCAGTCTGCCTCATGGTCCAACTGATGACTGGCGAGACCCTCATGCACACACATGTGCACAGAATACGCAGTCCTTCTGTCAAGAAAATAGTTAATAAATGGAATTTAATGAGAAGTCAGGTTAGACTGTGCTGACCAGGTACAGGGCATAGCCAGGTAAGTGCACTGAGCAGCCATTGTTCAAACACAAGAGGCTCCTTTTATCCCCTTTCCCTTTACTTTTGCACATTCATTCCTTCCCAGACTACCTTTATCCCTCCCATTCCCTGCTTCGGTTTCCTCCTTGAATAGCTCATAAAAGGTCTTGTACCACCCCCAGATGTACTTCCTCAGCATCCCACAATGTCTCATACCCATCCCATAGGCAGTGAGCCCATCAGTCTGAAAAGTGCTCTGGAGAGCCTCTCCTCTTGGATGTTCCTCAGTCCCTGGGGCTGAGAGTTCCTGTGACAGCCCGGGGGACTGATGTCACTCAGTGGGTTACTGGGACTCACTCTCCTGCCATTGTACCCAAGGACACTCTGCCAGCCCCTCAGTTCAGGAAGGATATTGAGGTGCTGGAGCAGGTCCAGAGAAGAGCAATGAGGGTGGTGAAGGGACTTGAGCACAAGACCTATGATGAGAGGCTGAGGGAGCTGGGGTTGTTTAGCCTGGAGGAGTCTCAGGGGAGACCTCATCACTCTCTACAACTACCTGAAAGGAGGTTGTAGCCAGGTGGGAGTTGGTCTCTTCTCCCAGATAGCTATCAGTAAGATAACAGGGCATGGTCTTAAGCTCTGCTAGGGGAGGTTTAGGTTGGATATTAGGAAGAAATTCTTTACAGAGAAGGTAATCAGGCATTGGAATGGGCTGCCCAGGGAATTGGTGGATTCTCTGTCCCTGGAGGTTTTTGAGATGAGACTGGATGTGGCACTTAGTGTCATGGTCTAGCAACTGTGGTGGTAGTGGATCAAGGTTGGACTTGATGATCTCAGAGGTCCCTTCCAACCCAATTGATTCTATGATTCTATGTGGTACACCTATAGATTTAACCAGTTTTCCTGTAGGCTGCTGACTCCAATCAGATCATATGCAGTACATGAAGAGCAGTCACCATCTTTCCAGTATCAGGACAACTGAAAAAAATTTGTAGTGAGGGAAATCAGCACTCTCTGACTCTTCTCCCCCTTCAGAAGCTTACCTAAACTAAATTTTAAGGGTTTTCAGGTAGTTCTGTGCTAGCAAATAAACCTAAGCAAAGGTAAGCTTACTTTCACTTTGCTTCACTTACCTTGTATGTGTTTGTCTTCTTTTCTGAAATAAAGTTTTAATCTTAATTAAAAAAGCAACCTTGTCTAGGTCACTTTATTTCTCTGTGTTTCTCTTCTCCCTTTTGTGAAATTAAGACAATAAAACAATGCACCCATATGGGTATTGTGAAACTTAATTAACTGGTGTGTGCAGGACACAGGTTCTGCAAAGGAGAGCACTGTAAGCAAAGAAAATTAATTTTAGGAGGAATATTGCATAATAACCTGACATAGTATCTATAAGTGAACAATTAAAAAAAAAAATCACTTCAGATCAGATTTTCCAATGGACTGAAAATAAGTTTTGCAGCAGGGCCTTCAGTGTTCAGTGGCCAGAAGCATAAAAGAGGGGAGCGGCTTGCAGGTTAATTGCTCAATTAAATAAAATAGTTTACAGTTGGACTTAGTAATCCTGAGGGTATTTTCCTTTCTAAAGGATTCTATGATTTGTAGAACACAAGTTTCATCCAGTTTAATACTTAAGTTATGTATTCTCACCCATAATTATCTAAATCTTCACAATCTTCTCAGCACTGCCATTGGGACAGCAGGTACAAACTGACCCTAAAATCTGTTCAAAACAGAGCATCAAACAACCTGGAAAGTTTCCTTTACAAATCTGATCATGGTATATCTGGTGATCTCAGTATACCTGCCTTCCATTTCAGGACTATCCATGCCACACCTTCTGTCAAAGCACTTTGTTCTCAGGTTCTAGTTTCATGCAAAGCTTGGGTGAAGCTCAGTAGGTGCAGAGATTAAGAAAGAAATTAAAGACATTACCTACACCTCCTAAAGAAATAACGGAATGCCACATAGTAATATCCAAAAATGAGTGTGTGAAATTTCCATACTTTAAAACAAGTTTGTTTTGTAATTTATACAGTATTTTAGATGACTTTACTGTAAGCATCTCAGCTGTGTAGCTGATTATGACAAAACAATCGTAATAACCAAGTCACAAAGTTCTGCTTTCCAGTGTAAGACATAGTAGATGCCAGGTTTCCTAGTGATGCCACGGTCCTTAGAAGCCAGGTGATGCACAGTTAATTTTTAGACAGTTACCAGGCAACAGTTCAGACTAACAGAAGGCCATGAACAACTCCTTGATTTTCTTTCCTGAATCTGAGCTACAGGATTTATATTTCAAGTATTTTTCCACCAGAGGTCTTAGCCAATGATAAAGGATCATACAGTACATTGATTAGATTAGCTAAGTGATTTTCTTTAGGATGTCTAAGTATTCAATAAATCTGCTGCTTGTAAATATAATATAAAATTGCTCTTTCCATTTTTCTTAGCTTTGAGCTAAGAAATTCTACCTGCAAGAAAGAAGTTGATCAAAAACCTCACGGCCATTCTGTAGTATTGCAAGAAATATAAGCCTGTGATTTTGCTTTTTGTTTAGATTTTCTTTTACCTGTCATTTTTGTTTTGACATGTTTCCCAAACTCCTGTGATCAACCGTTCTAATAATTACCATTAAAATATGAGTGATGGTTTAACGAACAATGGAACAGTCAGCTATGCTACAGTTTTTTCTGTATCTCTCCCTTGCTTTCACCAACAAATGACTGATCCTGACATGCTTACAAAAGAGAAAAAATGGCATGTTTGCCTGCAATAGGAGAAATCTCGAGGATCAAGATATAATTTACTCTATTATTGTTCTATGGTAGCACCAGTTTGACATACTGCCTTTTTCATGTGAATAATCACTCTCTCTTCACATTCCAAGTCATCCAGAGTCTGAGATCAACATGCAGAAAAAAAAACTAAATAGGAACAAATGCAGGTTTCCTTCCATTTTAGCATTTCATTATTAAAAAAATGGTATTTCATGTAATCTAATCACTCTTGTACTTTTTGGATATAATCATCATCGCAATATCTCTCTCACAGAATTGTCAACAACTGCAGCTCCTCAGCTGATGACGTTTCTACATCCAGCAGTGTGATCTCATCTCTAAGAAGAACTGCATTAAACTGTTGCCACAAAAAATGTGAGCCCAGTGTTTCAGATGCAAGATGTGAAAATCCATATAATTTTCCCCTCTTGATGAAAATGGAAGATAGGAACAAGGAAAGAGTCTTTTTTCTCTACTTCATATACTGTATATTATCATTCTGTGATGTGTCATTGTCAGCAGGCCATGAGGAACATCAGGAGTTTATTTTGACTATTATTTTTGACTGTTACAGCACTAGCTTCTACGTATAGCTATGCTGTTCAATTGCAAACCCATTGTGTTCAGCACACCAGGAACACGAAAAATCAGGTTGTAAACTTCGGGGATCAAGTCATTGCAAAGGAGTTTGAGAGTCTGCACTTACCTCCCAGAGGTTCTTTTGAATATTTTGAGCATTAGTGTCATTGTAAAGCATAACCTGACACACAATGCGTGGGTTGCTTGAAAAGCTTAAGTGATACAATACACAGGAATTGGATGCTTTGCTAGGCATCTTATTCAAAGCTAAGCTGAGATGATGCCTCTTTCTGCAGCATCTGGCATTTTACAAACATTGATCAACTAAGCCTGACATTTTTCTTACATAGGGACATGTTAGTAACCTCACAATGTGTGTGATAAAACAATGTATGGAATATGTAGTGGTTGGGGACAGTATTTTAACACTTGGAAGTCAACATCCATGGAGCTGACAGTGAGTCCTTAAAGATCCAGCCCTGGCTTCATAACTGATTTGAGCTGACCTAAATCTGGGCTGTTATTTAAAGGGATAGTTCTACCTTCTCCTCTCTGGCCCCAGCCACATTCTCACTTGTGCCAGCACAGGGTGTTGTGTGGGCACACAGGGAACTTACCTAGCTGAAAACACAGAAAAAAAACAACTGGGCAGATGTTTTAGTCACATCAAATGGGCTACAGAATTGAATCCTCAGGTTATGCATTCTCCTTTGGAAGAGCTGTACTTGAGGTAGCCAGAGGAAAAATAAATGAAAGGAGTCTCAGCTGTGCCATGCCTGTTCAACATAGGTTGGTTGAGCAAAAGCCTTACTATTCATGGAGGACTTGGGCTCTCCTCTGCCAGAGTGGCCTGGAGCTCACTCACAGTCTGCACTGAGTGTGCCTTTGTGCACACTCAACAGGAGCACAGGCTCTAGCTTGACTGACTGCACCAGAAAGGGATGCACTGGTGGCATGTTGAAGTGGGAGAGAGTCTTGGTGTTTAGTAGCCCTCTGTCTTGGATGGAATGGTAAAGACCTCCTTGCACCGGCTCTGCTCTCCCTCCTGCCCTATTAGTGGGATGGTGCCATTCTCTGACTTCTGCTTCTGTTTCAGTCCATCAGTGCCGTGCTGCCACTCTCTGTCATCCCTGTTCAAATAATCCTGTGCTTCCCATCACTCATCACCTTCCTTTCTCTTCTACAGGTAAAACAGGTTTTCTCCTTTGCCACAAATGTTCCTAAAGTTTCCTCCTCTTCACCCCTTCTTACCCAGGCCCCACAGGCTCCTGTGCCTGGAGATACTTAGCATTCTCTAGCTCCAGCACATATTGATCAACAGCCAAACTCAGACAGGGCAAATCCAGAGCAATCTCCAAATCCTTCTGTCTCTGTTGACCTGAACGTGCTCAAAATGCTTGCCAACATTTTGACTCAAACTCTAAATGGTCAACCAAGAATGGAGGTGGACCTTCAGACTGCCCCCATAAATCACAAAGAAAGAGGACAACTTGAAGAAAACTTGTGTGAAAAAATCACTTTGTCCCATTAAAGCAGATTTCATCTAATTGGAAACAATACACTGTGGGGTTTTTTAAATGCTTTTACCAAAATGTTCCCCTTTGGCTATGTTTATCATTGAAAGACAGCCATTTTATGAAACAAAAAGACATCACTTGGTCTGGTTTGCAGCCAACATGCTGAAGGCTTCAGGAACAGTTTTATCAACATTTAAATCCAATGACAATGCTGAACATTTTACAAAAACAAAGGGAAACCATGTAGGATCTTTGAGTAGATGAGTGTTCCAACCAGTTCACAAAGCTTTTTATGCCCAAGTGGATATGAACTGGTTAGTCATTTCATTTTGTCTTATACTACTTATACTACTGTCAGAAGGACAGCAACTGAAGAGGTAAAGAAAAAAAAAGATGTTTTAGGTCTTCAATTTTTTTTTCTTTTATTTTTATAGAACACCAATGAATATATTTCATATCCACCAGTCTTTTACACTCTATCGTGATAAGCATCTATTACTTTTTGGAAGTGGTCACCTCTCTTTTCACTGTGCAGAGATCCAAAGCACTCTTCTTATGATAGAGCCCAAATTCATTTCTCCTAAACTGTGACATTTACCTAAGTTGTCTCCAATCTGAGCCTGAATCATCCTTCTGATGGTTATCTCCTTCCATTAACTACAAACAAAACTTAGGTCAAAAGCAATCCAAACAGACATCTCACTGCAGCACTTCCTTAGGGTAGAGGCACCAATGTGTGTGAGTACTCTCTTTAGGCATTGTGCATTTGTTTTTGTGTGCTTGTGATAGGTAGACTAGATCTTGCAATTTGACGATAAAAAGGAAAAGTCTGGGTTGGGGGAAGTATAAGAACCTGAGGGGTCTGGGAAACTATTTTCCAGTGGACAAATCCATTTAAAATGTACTTGATGTTTAGTCATCTGAAAAAACCTTGGCAAGCTGTTAGCATAACCGACACACCGGGACAGAGAGCACAGGATGTTATTCTTTTATTCCCACTTGTAGAATTAAACATTTGTGTGATCTTGGACAGATGACTTCCCAGTTCCACACCCTGTGCCTCTGTCCACCTTTTAGCTTTTCTGTCAGCTTAGATTATGAACTTTCTGCTACAAGGATTGTGGTGTTATACAATAATGAAATGTAACAAGACAAATCCAGGCCATGACAACTGGGTTTTGCAGAAGAATTGCCCTTTCTCAAGGTTCTTCACCTGGAGAATGTAGACAGAGAGGGTTGGTTGGGAATGTTCTTTGTAGTAATAGAGCACGAATTAGAGAGAACTCAAGACTGAAAACTCTTTGTGGCCTGAAGGTGACTTGGAAACAAGCAAGTTTCGGGTAAAGGTACTGTAGGGGCATGTATTGCAGAGCATCTCATATAGTCCCAATGGAACCCATGCAGCATGATCAGGAAGTGATAAAAATCCACTGATATGCAGAGAAAAGGTCAAGAAGTGAGCACTTCACTTGTGAAGAGTGGCTGTACTAAGTCTCCAGACTTAGTTAATGCTTTTAGAATCTACCATTTGACATATTAAGAAACTACATGTGCATTCTGCGTGTGTTGTGTACAGACTGAGGCATCACACCTGGTCAGAGAAATTCCATTTACATTAAGAATCTTTACACCTTTAGCATTACTCATTAAAGGAACACAAATCCAATTTCCAGTCCCCTGAAATCTGCAAAGTCTTAGTGTCAATGGCTGTGGAGACCTCACTCTTCCTCCTGAATGTCAGTCCCCACCCCTTATTATGTACAAGGATGGATGATAAACCAGTTTTCCTTCCTCTCCAAAGCTATGCAAAATCTACACCACTTTTCAGGTGGTTCAGGCTTCAGATATTCAGCAACTGAAATGAGAAATATTTTTTAAACCCTCCAGGCTATCAGGAGCTGCACTGACCCCAGATTACAATAGGAAAATCTCACAGCTCTGTTGACCAGCTCTGACAAGATCCTGTAACACTTTAGCTCTCGAATTGGTTTCAGTTCCCCAGGGACACTTCTGTCAAAGCTGAGTGCCACTTGCAAATAGGGACTGTTGCACTGTCCTTGAAAAAGGCACATGAAAATACACCTCCAACTTTTATGAAGCACTGAGGTTTAATTATTGAATAATTTATACATGTTATGAAATTAGCCAAGTGTGATGATATATGATCAGTGAGTAATGAACTGCTCACCAATGAAAGAGAGGTCTCTCATTCTGGTACACCATAAGACAGGGACACAGGCTTGATGAGTTGATGATATTTCCTCCAGGTCTGTTTTCTGTTGTTTCATGGTTATAATACTCTATCATACGTGAAAAACCCATGCATACAAAGAAACTCTATAAGCAGTCATTACAGTTGTCCTTTTAAAACAATTTTAAAATACCTGAAACAGGTGAATTTGTTTATCACTCAGATTTTAAATTTGGCAGTTACAGCGTCATAATTTTACAGCTTGTCTTCATAAAAAAGTTTATTTTATGACCATCCAGAACAGTATCTGCATCAACATTGTACTGAAATGCAGCGATTCAGGTTCTTGTCCTTTAGACTACTTTTCCTGTAAAAATTATCTAGAAATAACCTTGAATATGTGTTTCCTCCATTAATTGCCCAAAATTGCAAGAAGAAACTAATACAGAGTATTTGAATTTCAAATTGTCAGTTTAATTTAATAGAAAATCATGCTATTTCTTATTAATATTCTATATGCCTACTTTCTCTAATAAGTAATCTGAAGCACTGCATGGGCAGTTAGGAAGAAAAAGCCTTGGTATGTTGGATCCTTTGAATAAGCAGATCATTTTGGCATGCTCAAATTCTATATAAAGCACTTAAAAGCTTGATTGTAAGAAGCTTTCTGAACAGTGTTCAATGAAACAGAAAAATTGTCATCAAAATTAGAGTAAAATAGTAGTATTTAGCAATATATTATTTCATCAGCTTCTAGTCTTAATCACAATTTGTTTGTTAGAACAAGCTTGTTGTCCATTTGCTCATCCTCTCTTACCCTAATCTGCTAATCAGTTTATTCATGAGTGCAGGACACAGCATGCCTGAAATCACAGGAGATCAGTTCCCCTTAGACTTAAATCCTGTTTATAGCTATGATCAATGTCAAATGCATTAGAGAGAGACAAGAAGATCTTAAAAAACACCAAATATTCATCAAAGGAGAAACCTGGTCGTTCTTATAGAGTACAGACAAGCATTAGAAGTTCTAACATGGATGAGTATGGCAGCAATGGGTCGTAAACACAGAGCCCATCAGTCCAGTTTCAGACCTCTCAGATGTCTCAAGAACCAGTATATCAGAAGAATATCTCCAGCAACCTCTCACAAACCTGATAGTGTCCCTCATTTTTCACTTCATCT
This sequence comes from Manacus candei, assembly GCF_025592945.1. NCBI lineage: Eukaryota > Metazoa > Chordata > Aves > Passeriformes > Pipridae > Manacus > Manacus candei. Next base: position 37,772,098 of record NW_026138062.1, read on the forward strand.
CTGCCTTACCGGATCTATACTAATAACTGTGTTCTCCACATAAAGTTACCAAAAGACATTTTGTAAGGGACATTTTACCAGTGTTTCATTTCTTCACAGATAGATAAAGTCCTCTACATTCTACCTATCTAACATAATCCATTAACTCTCAAAAGAAGTAGCACTGAAAAGAGAGCAGGACTCATGCAAAGAATAAAATATTCTGCTTGAATTTCCATTCCAGATCAGAAAATATTAAATTAATACATGCAAAATAAGGAATGATCAGTCAAACAAAGGTGAGAAAAACCCATCCCAGCATAGTGTTAATCACGATGGTTATTTTTCTGGTTGGAGAGTTAAAAAATTACAATAGGTTGAGGGGAGGATTTAAACTCAGCTGTCCAACATCTGAGGATTCTCTTTCACCACCCAAGGTTGATGGATCTCTTCCAACATCTGAGGAGAAGCCCACGCTTGTGAGACCCAGGCACAAGCAGTGCCCAGTCATCAAGTTCCTCAGGATTCCTACTTGGGTTAAATACTTGATTTTACCTAGCTTTAAATTCTTCTTATTAACTACACTAGATAGCTTGGGAAATCACATCCAGACCAACAGCTTTTACAGCACCCATTCTCATGCATCTCACCATTCTGCCAGATGAGCAGTGCTAAAACAGGAGGCTGAATACAACAGTACCAGGACTCGATGGTGCCAGACCTCTGCATCTGATTCAAGACCAGGTCAATGGTGGGAGCAGATGACTTGTTGGTGGGGGAGTCTCAGAGATAAATGAGAAATCTGTAAGCCCAAACTGGCCTTAAGCAGAATACCTGAACTGTTTCTTCACCCACAGAAACGAGTCTCCTTGCACGATACCAGATGTGCTGGCAACTGGTTACTACAGAGCAGGTGCAAGGTGCAGCAGCCAAGTGAACTGACCACAGACTTCAGTCTCCCGAGCTCTGCATGTATCATCTGCCTTCAGTTCACACTAAAATGTGCAGAGTTTTTTACATTTATTGATGATTTACAGACCAATGTCACCATTACTCTGTGCCTTGGAGGGTAACATACCACGTGTTTCTACATCTGAGTACAGATAGTTTTGCCACTGGTGGCAGCTCTGCAGCAGACGTACAGCTTGTAAGCTCTGTCATTTATGAGTAGTGATAGAAATTGAGGTCACTCTCATTATACAAAGGAACCTTTAAAAGAGCACATCACTGTCCCCTGGATGATGACATTTACATGTTTTGCTGTTTCTAGTGAGCAAAAAATATCACATGTACAGGTAATATTGTAGTGCAAATACAATGCTGCTGGAAAAACAAAATCTAGGACAATACAACCTCATCCATGAGGTTAACAACAATACATCATCATACATGAGTTTCATGCTCAATAAATCCACTGAAAATTAAACTCAGCTGACAATATTTCAACAAGTGTTCTAATTCTCTTATAATCAAGCACATTAACACACACCATAGTCATTTTCAGTGGCTTCAGCTTCTCAGCCTAGCATATTAGAACAATTCAACACATCTGGGACTAAATTAATGTCACAAACAATTTCATACACTTAGAATGATCTTCTCACTTTGCATTACATAGAGACAGTCCTCAGAGTAAATGGTTAGTATTGAAACAATCACAGGTTCAGCTACTTAGACCACAGGACTGACTTTGAGAAAGCTGGTCCTGGGGGCTGCTGAGGTCCATCTGCTAGAGAAGGGGAGGAGGATCTTTGGTCATAGTCTTGCCAAGCTGGTGAGGAGGGCTTTAAACCAAAGTTAGAGGTCCCTTCCAATCAAGCCATTCTTTGATTCTATGAAAACCCCCCACTCGTTTAAGTCCTCTTAGAACTGAAATGAGCTTTTATTAATTGGTGGCACATTCTCTGTGTTTATACAGCACCATTTGTGGGCCTGGTACATGTAAACAAAGTCACTACCCCAAGGAGCTTATAGTTTAAATTGTACAGATAGCAAACCACATAATTATAAACTGTTACAGATTTTAATCTAAAAAGAAGGCAGAGCAAGACAAAACCATGGGGAGTAACTACATCTGTTTTGCAAGGGAATCTGAAACAGGATACGAGGTTATGCAAGGATATAAGCTGCTCTTTTAGTAAGTATATCCACTATAACACAGAACTGGGTGGAGATGGATAGGGTTTTTACCAGATCAAATGCTGTGGAGATACATAAAGCTAGATCCAATAAAAGAACTGGACATTACAACTTTTGGGCTTTTTCCCCTAGTGCATTACTTGGGCTACATCCAACAAAGGATTTATGTGGCTAAAGCAGGCAATGGTCCCAAAGGCACACCCAAACTCACACACCTGGTTGCTGCTCAAACCTGGACACACATTAAGGATCAAGTCGATGTGTTATGTTTCCCAAGTACCCAGAGGTTGCTGCTCCTACTTTCTTCCCACAGCCATGAAACACTGTCAGTGGTTCAGAGAGATCATCAGGAAAAGCAAAGCCTGGAAGATGTTTCCCAGACATTTTTGCTTTTGTTGTTCATTTCACAGCTCCCTTTCCACTTATCACTACACCCCCACTGCACAAAGGCTTTGACTCTAATAGTAACTTCTTCCTTTCCTCAAACATGCAAGTGCTTCAGCTGTTTGAATTTGACCTGCATTGCTCAGGAGTTAGGAAGCAATTTCTGTATCCACCCATGAGATTAGCTGATAGAGCAAACATCGCAAGAGTACTTAATGGCTTTCCTCAGACTACTGAATTTCATTCCCATAAATCTATATATACTAATAAATCTACTTTTATAGGACAGGTGGCTATTTTCTTCCAATATGATGTTGGGTAATACCTTTTTCTCTCTGTACAACAAACATACCAAGGAAGAATGAAAACTCCTTGGGCTCAAACGATTGCGGTAACAACTCTGCATTAAAACTTCAAGCTGTATATGTAGATATCCTGCTGCTTTGGGAGATTTCCAAGAGCATAAAGAGAGTGCCATTAGAGGACTTTAGAGCACTACTATCCTGTTCTTACCCAGTAATCTGTAAAGTTTGGTCTTCAATCTGTAGAAAAGTTGTTTGCACCTCCCACAATATTTTTAGCTTATCGCCAACCTTAATTATAGTTGAAATTAGTTAATTCAGTGATATTCTCTTTCCCCAAATTGCCTTCTTTACACATTTTTTAACCTTTTTGTTCATCTATTGAAGTGAAGTATGTAGGTGAGGAGACTGAAGTACGGTTTGAGACAATCTGTACCATTATGCCACTGGTAGCTTTTGTCAAGTGTATTGAAAGTCCTCTATCAGTCGAATGTGTCATGAAGTAGTGAAGGTGTGCTGTGAGAAAGCAAAAAGAAACCCTCACCTCTGGAAAATGCTAGCCTTGTAATAAAAATACCAAAATTGTTTTCTTTTAATTGTAAGTTTCTGTGCAATTCTCTGCAAAATATGTATTGTCCTTAACACAAAAATATATTTCATGGTGAAAAATGTATTTTGCAGATCAACATACTGAAAGCTAAAGTAAAGTGATATAATCATCTTGTTCAGTCTCCTGTAGAAATCCATCTGAGGAATGTCATTAACCAAAAATCTTTGCATCAACCTTATAACTTCTTTAAAAGAAATTACATTTTAGAATAACGTGTATTTAAATAGTTTGAATGATGAGAATCTACTACATCTCAGTTAATTATCTCTACTGTCCATATTATACAGCATCAGCTTCTGCACTGTCACATCAGGATATTTTATTCAATTCTGACCAATTACTCCCCATGAAAAATGTATTTCCCATGAAGGATTGTACACAAATCACCTTTCAGCTTTTTCTTGGGTAAACAGAACAGATTGAGTTTTTTAGATTCTCACTAGAAGGCATGTTTTCTGCACTATCCTGTGCCTGTTTTTTGAATTATTTATCAACTAAAAGAAAAATGCCCACTTGCTTCAGTACATTGCCTTGTTTCTGGATACCCTAGGAAATACTCATTGATAAGCATGAATGCTTTTATCTTTCTCTTAGGAAAACCAAAATAAAGATTACTTCTGAGATTAGGCTGGAAGAGAATTGTTTTGATGCCACTTGCTTGTACTCTAATAAATATCCAGAAGTTTCAATGACTTCTGATTCTTTTTTGAGGACACAAATGAAAGCAGTTAGAAAAGAACAAATAAGCCCAAACTTCTCTGAAAAGCTCATTACCTTGAAAGTTGAATATTGGGTTTCAAGAGGAGTCATGAGATCAAAATCTGTGTGAGAGAATTTATATACAGAAGATACACATACACACACACACATATATATTTGTGTGTATGTACGTATATATTTATTTAAACACAAAAAACTGTGGACCATACGAAGGCCTCTGCCTTTGTATGCAGCTCACCAAGGAACTTTCAGATGCAGCCATCCGAGCAGAGGAATATTTGGAAACTCAACAGAAGATTCTTTTTGCTAAAGAGGCATTGGAATAAGGGGGAAACAGTAAAGGAGGGAAGCATAAATCCATAAAAGTAGGGGGTGTTTCTGCGAGGCAAAATTCCATAGTGACCACAAACATCTCATTTATTTCAGCTGACACCTTATAAGTAGGTATACCGTTGCATATGTAACACTTTCTCATCTTTTTCCCGCAGGACACAGTTTTGTTTACATTCCCAGTGCTGTGAATTTATAACTGAGGCATCGTTTGGGTTATTATATGTAATAGGAACTGTATTTCCACAGATGGCTTACCTTCCTTGCCAGATGTCTGTTTTTAACAGCATCCTAATAACAACTGCATATGCTACCTTCATTCTGTATATTAAAAATTATTGCCTTGAGGGGACAAATCTTTTATTTTTAGGCTACTTTTGTAATCACTGAAACAACTTATCAAAGCACGAACTGGATTCACCAGCACTTGCAAGCTGGAAATCAGCCATGACTCCTCCTAAAAAATGAATGCTTCAGTACCACTGGACCTGCCAGGCAGGAGACATGAATTACTAGATTAAAATCCTGTTTGTGGCAGACTGTAGATAATTTTATAGCTTTATGCCTCCAGATCCCCTTTTAGTCTTAGAAATCTATGATTCACCTTCTGAACAACTTTCACACAAACATCACAATTATCAAACAAACCCTTAATTTATTGCTTCAAAATATTACGGTCTGGAAAACCAAAGGAAACAGACAATGCCTGGGAGTTGAAGAAAGAGCATGTAAACAGCACAGATGGGCTTCAAAGATATTGTTGAGCAGCATTGCCAAATCCAAACATTTCAAAACTATGAGTCAGGCACCAAAAAAGTCTTGAAATTTACTTACAATTCATAAGATGTGAAAAATAACTTTTTTCATTAATGCCTGCATTACTGTTCTGGCATATACCCTCCTCAACTGCCTGTCAGTTGACTTTCCCCAACAGTTTCTGCATCCATTGGCTAATTTCAACTATGTTTGACGGAAGAGCGGAGAGCTAAATGTTGTTGACTCCTTACAAAATCGGTGTGGGACTGGGCTGAGGGATCAAGGAGAGGAAGGCAGGGAAAACTGGGACTTTGTTTGCACTGGTCAATTCACCCTAGCCCATGCAGCTCCATACTTACCATGTAAAAGCCAATCAGGTTAGCAGTGGGAGCTGTAGACATTGTGTGGAGCTGGTCATACAGAGGACCAAGGGGATATTTGGGGAAACATGAAGGATCGCATTCGGAGGGTAGAGGAAGAAGGTAAGTTAATGCTGCTTTACACAACAGGGTGTGAAGAAAGTTGTGGGCACTATGGCAGTGGGGTATGACAGAGCCCAAGATCCAGGTGAAGCTCCACAGCCACAGAAAGCTATCTGTATTTTAATCCCAGATCTCCATGACTGGGATCTAAACACGAGATAGACTAAATAGTACACATAAGCCTTTCCTCACAAAACTGTACTGATGTTTAGTGCCCCTGCACCCTTTCCTATACTGCTGGATGCCTACTCCATGGCACTCCCAGTGGTTGCTGCTCCCTTGTGATTCACTAGCTCATTTGCTATATGTCTGTGCAGGTGTACCATAACTTTCTTCAGAGTAAAGTAAGTCAGTGAAGGTAAAGTGGTCTCAAAAAGTGGTGGCAGAGGGCAGGAGACAGGAAGGCTAATGGAAACTTCCTCAAGTTGAGAACTTACTCAGGCGAAGGTAGTGTGAAATAAATAGCAGAGATATTCCTTACCAAATCATCCATTCTAACCCAGCAAAATCTTCATGTTTCCAAAAGTTGTTTTTTTCCTGTGCCTTACATGATGGGAGGCGAGTGTTTTCTCTTTATTTTCCTACTGACAGCTCATGCCATTGCAAGCTCACCCGACTCCATCAGTCTGAAGGAACCTGAATTCCCCCTCCTGGCCCCCCACTGCAACTGGTGCACATCAGCAGAGAAGAAACATGGCTCTCTGGTGGTGAAGTCCCCAGCCAATGAACACATAAAGATTTGTCAGCCTGGTGCCTTTCAGAAGCATAGCTTTCTCACATGGATTACAGCATCCTGTTGCTCACTTTATTTTGACATACTTTGAGTTTCTGTTTTCCAGAACATTAGAAGAAATTTTCTGAAAGGTGTAATTGCAGCATAGCAATCTCAAGAGCTTCACTGTAAGCTGTAAAAAGTTTTCATTTACAAAAGACATTACCTCCAGATCTGATACCAAGAGTTGTGTAGTACTGTTATATTTTCTCACTTGCAAGTATACAGGTCTAAGGAATCTGCCCTTATAGCTGCAGTATGGCTACAGTGCTATGCAAACAGTCCCGCTAACACCTCTACTAGGATCGTCCTCATCCCTTTATCTCAGGAGGAACTGGCTTCAGAGGAACTCTGTCAGATAGGTAATGCCTCATAGTCAGCTCACTTCTAGCAGTACATAAATCTAAAATAACACAAGTGGCGAACAGAGATATTCTGACCTTGCTTCACGGTAGACAAGTGAAAAATCATGGTCGTGTCAGGATTTAATATGTTTCTTGCTTTCTGTTCAAATGCAGTCATTGTTTACAGATTTTTACAGTGACCCTATATGATCATCTGGACAGTTGTCCTTCACACATCTCATTTGCCAGATTGAACAAGCTCTAACACATATGCCAGAAGTGAAGGCTCCCCTACACTATTGCTGAGGCTTGTCAAAAGGATGATTTAATAGAAACAGTATTTCTATGATGAAAACAAATATGCTTTCAACAGTTTAGCTGGAGTTCATAAACAAGCACAGGCTCACTGACTGATTTTTCTAGCTGAGCGGCAAAGTAAAAGGATATGTCTAACAGCATTCAAGACCACAATCTGATTTAAAGGAAGAAAATTTGGACCAGGTGGCTGGCCATTAGTAGACATTCAGTTGACCTTGTCTGTCTCACAGGTTTTACATATATCTGTATATTAATACCCAAATTATCACCATATATTTATTCCCTCTTCTTTAGTAACTGATATTTTTTTCCTTACAGTGGTGTTCTTGATATGAAAGAATGATGATTTCTCAGCAGTTTTAACCTGTGGTCTTGGGCTGGCAGCTTAATCAGGATGCTGTTCCAGAGCCAGTGGACCATGTTGGGAAGTGTACTGGTATTTCTCAGGCTATTTGAAGTCCAGCACTTTCTCAAAAGCTTCTATCTTGCTGCAGAGTGGTTGGACTGGGGGTAAACGTGTGACAGTGCTAGACCAAGATGACAGCAAAGTCCTATAGAACCTTTGCAGAAATCAAACCAACTGATCACTTACAGTAAGGAAATTCCTAATGTCAGAGATAGGCTGGAAGGAAGAGACAAGCCTGGCCAACCAAACCCGTCCCATGGAAAGACTAACCTGACAGGCTGTCTAGTGGAAAGTCAGATTAAGAGATAATAGCAGGACACAACCAAAGCTAAAGAAAAGTGAGCAAAAGCATATCACATCTAGGTAACCCCCAGGTGATCCTTCACTGTCCCCCACAGGAGCTGGATATGGACTGTGAGTCAAAAGACAAGAGAAATCCTAAAAATGCTAAGTGCAGAAATCAAGAGTCTGTTGACACTGGCAAGGGATGCACAGACAGCAGAGAGCAAGATCTGGTATCCTGTTGGGCACAGTCCAGGCCTCACTGAGTTCAAGGAGGTTGTGTCATGAATTTCATTAGAGATGGGTTTACTCCCAAGAATTGTCTTTTCCTATATTCTTATTACCTTAGTCAGCACTCTGCTTAAAGCCATACTAGGCTATTTTCTGTACAGAGGAAAAAAGTGTTATGTGTGATGAAATGGTAAAATAAACATTAGTTGTCTTGGCTCTCCTCCATAACATGTATTCCACTTCAAATCAAAAATTAAATTGAGCCTTTTGGTGTGACTGTTCAAGCATCTTGCCCAGCCATCCGTCTCCCAGCTGTGCAGTGTGCCACTTGGATCTTGCTGCCAAGTGTAAGCACTTGAACAATCCAAGGCAGGTGATTATAGCATAAAGACTCTTTTAATTTGTATTATGCTATCAGTATTTTTTATGTATATGATGCTTAATTTCATTTCAGGACTGTATATTTGCAGATTCCCCAGGTCTTTGTTTATTAGATAAGTTACGTGTCACTTATTACATAAATAGCTTGGAAGCTGAGAGCCTCACGTGTGAGTGACAGAGCCAGGAATAAAATGTAAAAGTACTCCTTTAGAACCATAAATTCATCCTCCAGCTCTTGCTGCTTTTACTATATTATAGAGATAATATTTTCTCCTTATAACCTTCTATACTTGCCCCTTATTTACAGTACTTATAATCCTCTAGGATACTGTATGAAACGTTTTGACCTGTACTTTGTCATTGACTGTGTAGTAAGAAAAGCAAAACTATAAAAGCAAAGCAATCCATTTGCTTTATGTGAGTTTTTTCAGAAGATTTTAGGTAAAACTTTGGTTGATTGAGGGGGTCCGAAAAACAGAGGACAAAGAATGTGCAATTAAAAAAATAAAACCTGATTTTATTCTGCTGTAAATTGTGAAATCTTTTCCTGTTTGTATACGTGTTTTTTGCTGTGACTGCTTTAAAGCCTTTGTCCTCTTTAGAAAAGTAAAATAATGAACAGATTATATTGCTCCATTTCAAGGAAGAAAACAACAAGGAAAAGCCAACTGGAACACCAGATTATATAAATAAAGGCAATTTTTACTGACAGTGTTCTGATCCAAATGTTTATTTATTTCCTAACTCATACAAAAGTGATGCTTGTAGAGGTATTGGGTTAAAAGGGTTGGAAAATTAATCCTTCTAGTTATCCACAGGGAACATATAGTACTGATGAAGCAGTGAAAACCTCTTTGATTTGAATAAGAAATATGTGACATATAATTTACAGAAATAAGACCTAATGTCATATTGAAAATGATGGTTTAGAGCAACAGTATCAGCAAGGACATTGATATTTGTCTCTGCTGCAGTTGGAATGGGTCACCCTTCACCCAGGTCAATTCAGTGGATGGGGAGTCTTCGCTTCCACAACTCCAAACAAGAAAGCTAACTATTACCATTGTCAGGCATTTCATCTGTTTGCTTGTCAGTCACTTCTCTCCTCAAGCTCATACACCATCCAGTTCTTGCAAGGTCATAACACATTTTCTACACTATTGAGTTTGGCTGGATTCAGACCAGAGACCTACATGTAAAAGACTAAAAACAGAAGGAGGCTCTGTTCTACTAGAAATTTATTTAGCGATCAGATGGGAAACTTGGAAAAAATGTTCAGTACCAGAAAGAGATGAGAAAGTCAGTCCTGGATAAAAGTACTTCTAACTTTTAACATAAATGAAAGTGATATTAAAGGTTTGTATATGAGTCATGCCAATTTCTATATAGATGAGAAATACAGTGAAATGCTATCTAAGTCATTATAAATTTTGCTATTTACACAAAAGAGGAAAAAGAATGTTCACATAATTTTTCATGTTTCCCTTCATATCTTGCATACTTATTAAAATGTACGGTTTCAAGTACACATAGAAAAAATACGAACGTGCAGAGACAATAACAACTAGAAAGAAAAAAAGCAACCAAGTCCTATAACTGGATTTAAAATAATTCAGTCCTATCTAAAGAGTCAAATCATGTTCTTTTTCCTACCTACATAAAAATTGCACTCGTATTTATAACAACAGAAGAAGAAAAGCACAGTTGCTTCATAACACTGGACACAGCTTTCCAGAAACAAGATAGCAATTACTCAGAAATGCTATGGAAAACATTAATCACAGAGTAACTTGCTATTTACATCAAAGATATAGCCTCTAAAATTAATTTTAAATAAAAGAAAAAAAAAATTGTCATAGGACAGTTTCGTCTATAATGTGGAGTCTCTGTCCTTTGTTTTTTGTCCAGCATTTCTTTTGAGATATATATCTATAAATTTATAGATATACATCTGAGCGAGATGTATCAAAAGTTAAAACATGTCTGGATGGAGAGCTCGCAAATTTCATCTGAAACTACATTTGCAGTAGACAAACCCCCACAGAAAAAAATGTCAGAATGATACATTTTAATGAAATGACATTCCCTGTCCATGATCCGCATAGGATCCACGTAGAACCTAAATTCCTCAGTCCACAGAAGCAGAGCTAACAGTAGCAGTGTGAGTTCCCCAGTGCCACCAGGCTGAAGCACCCTAGCCCTCATGGGGTGCAGTGGTTTCCATCCCCGTGGAGGTTGCTAAGACAGGTGCAGAGCAGGGTCAGCGGCGGTGGTGTGGAGAGCTGTCACTCTCCATGTGGACTACAGATGGGATCCCAGTTCCTTGGCAGTCAGTGCAAGCCACTCCTGCTGATGCCAGCAGGAGCTGTACAAATCCCCAGGGCAGCAGCAGGCTCTGAGGACAGGAGCGCAGGACAAGGCATTGCTGATTCTCCAGTCCAGACCCAGCATGGGCACCACACTGCCCATCAGCTCTGTTCTCACTAGGCTCTACAAAACAACTCACTGCTGTCGTGCTTCTTCCACAAAATGACAGCTGGACCAGACAGGAACTGTTGAGCACCACAGCACTTCTTATTCTTACACATGCAGGATGCTAGTGGGCAACCAGTTCCAATTCAGAACCAGGAAAATCCAGCTGGAGGATGTGCCCCTTAACAGAGGGAGGAAAGACTGTCTGTGCTTCCAGCAGTCAGCACTCAGCTGCCCAGTCATCACCGTCACTTGTCGAAACCAGTGCAAATTCACAGGAAAAAGAATGTCCGCATCAAGAGGGTATAAATCCTTCCTCACGTTTGAGAATGGTACAAGCATTTACCCAGCATCTCTATCAAATATCGTAGAAAAGGTTACACAAAAATATTTAAATATATGGATACAGATACATAGATATTACACTTGCATAAAATACGTATTTTCAAAACCCTTCGGGCAGTTTCACAGTTAGCTGAAAATGTATGCTTTAGAAATATGAACAATTTTCTACTCTTTTCTAGTTTAAGTAGGAGGGGGAGGGGAAAGAAGCATCAGCCTTATTAATACTGAATGCTAAGTGCAGGAGTTTAGCTGTAGCTGTAGGGTTTTGAAGCAATTGATTTGACAGAACCTCCAAGCATAAACTCTGTTTTAAAAATCCACATCTATTCCCCAGGTTGCTTATTGTTTCATGAAAATGAAAACCTACGTGTCCTGCTTGTATCAGCTAGATCTCCTGAGACCATTCAATTAAACCTCATAAACCTGCAATACCTCAAGATAGGACTGTGTATTGGGAGTACACATGAACCTTATTGCAGTAATTCTGTGTGATAATAGGAATTTATAACTTTTCATATCTTGTCTAATTTAACTTCAGAAATAAAAAACCTTAAATGACACCACAAGAAGCTCACAGTTCTGCAAAAATTAAAGTCAGTATGAAATTTTACTAATAGAGCATATAATTTACACAGATTTACATAAATACAGAGATATTAAAATATTAAATCAAAGCTAATTAACAGGATAGAGTTTTACATGGTAACGTTTTAACTTTAGTCACACTTCTGCAACTACTTTTAGTGTCATGAGATTATATAAACAATACATATACCTGTATATCCATAATATATATATAAAGATATATATATCTATCTCTCCATCCTTCTTTTTTTCTTCAAAAATAGGGCAATTTTATAAATGCAATGAGATGTGACAAGCAGTACACTTCTGGGAAATTATTGCATGCCTTGAGTGCATAAGGCAGAGGGAAGAATATCTGAGTTCAGACACTAAAGAAGTGGAATCATCAACCAGAAATGCACTGGAGTGATTTGGAACATCTTATTGCTTTTATAAAATTCGAAATTATACACTGTTGGTTTGTGGGGATTTTTTTTAAAGGCACAAAATAAAGGGGAAAGTAATATCTCTCTATTTAGTGGAGATCAACGGTCAAGGAGTTCCATTACTGTTCACTGAACACTCTTCATTGTCCTAAATCTATTCCCTGTGGTGCAATATTGTGCTGCAGTTGCATAAGGAGGTTAAACACAAAAGTTCATGCATCCTTTATTAGGGGAAACAAAACAAAGCAAATTTCCTCGCCCAGCAACAGTGAAGTAGCCATTAGCATCTGATCCCATCAACTGGCAGCAAGAGTCAGCCATGACTCCCATCAAACAGCACTGGCAAACACCAATCGGTCACAGATACGGTATGCTCACCACACTAACCTCAGAAGGTGGAGCAGCACCTTGAGCTGGATGACATAGTACTTGTCTAAAGCACCGGAGGCATGCATCCAAACTCAACAGCAATTTTCCATCAGACCGGGAGAGATCGGAAAGGGATAAAACTCGGTAACAGAAACACTGCCCCAAAAACTCTGCATTTTGGGGCTATTAGAGGATTATGGAGCACTTCTGCCATTCGCTTTCCCTGTTTTAAATTAGTTAATGGCATTCACTCCTAGATTAGGGCCCCAGACCTCCTGGTCCATGTGTCTGGGTTTTTCCTAGTCAGCCACCCTGGGAGGCAGAGCACAGCACAGAAGAAATACAAAGGATACAGAATATTCTGTGGACTATTACTATCTCCTCAAATCACTTTTAGTGCTGGGACAGAAGGAAAAAAAAAAAAAAGATTAAATTCCTCAGGATCACTTTTTCTTTGCTGTAATTTTAGATGCTAGTATGCACAGTAGAGGGCTGCCTCTGCTACGATACCACACTCAACGTTTCAAAGTTTGGATATGGCACTCTGTTAAGGCACCTTCAAGTAATGGTCACTGATTTAATCACTAAAGCCGCATTTTCTGTAATTGACACTGCTTCCTCCAACACACACAGTACCAGCAGCCACTCACACCCACCATCCACAGACAAAAAAACTCTCAATGCCTGCTAGGGATAAACTACACCAGCCACTTCTAAAATAAATATTTACCAGGGTTTAGGAGTGGACATTTTTGCACAACTGCACGATTTGTTCCCTAAGAGGGAAAACAGGAGAAAATTAAGTGTTGTCTGTCCTTAATTGTCTACAAGATTAGGGTTAAAAATACACATCAGCCTAAAAAGGTAGAAGTGAGATGGGTACTGCTGCAGGATTCCTTACTGGGAGGCAAGGCTGTAAACGCAGGCATTCAGTGCAGGGTGCCTGGTGCAGAACTGGATTGTTTCAGGACCAAGAGGAGGTACAAAGACAACCTCCTCTGGGAGAGGACAGGCAAGTTACTGCACATTACCTCTCCCTTCCACCCAGAATGAGAATGGGTTTGGGTTTCAGGTTTCATGGCATTCGGGTTTCATGGGATGCAGATAGGAATGGGGAAGGGGAGGTATTTGAAGATGAATGGAGCTGAAGGGAGCAGAAAGCTCAAGCATCACTCTATGCAGACAGCTGACTCTATCCCATCCCCCAGATAGTGGGTCAATCAGTGTTGCAGCTGGGGGCACAAGGATGTGGGGCCAGAGAGTATTTGCAGTTAAGCCAAACTAGGGGTAGCCATTTCAACACAAAATAATATCCAGTCCTGCAAAGGAGAGGGACGGGACAGGGGCATAGATCCCAGCACAAAAGGAGAGACCACAGTGTACTTCCAGTCTGCTCCGAGGGGACAGGAGGGTCCGAAGGCACCCACTAGACCTGCCTCTCCCCCCACACCACTCACCCACACCCCAACCAACACCATGCAGTGGTGACACAGGGTGCAGTGGGAATCCCAAGAGCAGGAACATCCCAGTCCTTGGGGTAATAATGTCCAGGGAAAAGCGACACCCTACCCCTAACCCTCTCCTGCAGGTGGATGACTCGATATTTAGTAGTTGTGTGCAGCTCCTTCTCCAGTTACAAGATGCATCCTTTCCTCACACAGTCAATGAGAAACTCAATGTGATCTGTCATGCACTTGGATCATGGGTTTGTTCGTTCATTTGAATTAGCAATATTTTCCTCTTCTTCAGGGACTAGAATAATCACTCAGGTATTTACAAACACCAATCAGAGCCTTCGCAAGGTCTCCCCCAAACCATCATGATAAAATCTCCGTTTGCAGGAGCCCTGCACCAGCTGTGTCCAAACAAACCTGTGCTTGCTGAGAGACGGGGGCTGCTGAGGAAGAGGAACGCTGGATCTCCAAGTCCTGGGGGGGTCTTCCCAGTCGGCTGTCTCTTCCTTGGGCTGCCTCTCCCTGCACCACTGTCCCAGGGTGCTGGCTGCTGCTATTGCTGCTGCGGGCACAGTGGTCCCGTTCATACTCCTCCTGAGCCTTTTGCATTTTCCGTTTCTTCATCTTCCTCTTGTGGATGTGGAAGGTGGTGAGGGAGAGGAGGATCAGGCAGAAGATGAGGGTGACTAGGACAATTAAAACCAGGGTGGATGAGAAGGACTGGAAGAGCTGACCCACTTGGGTGATGCAGGTGGTGCTGGTATTTAAGGTGGTGGATGTCCTGTTCAGAAGACAAGGCGGTGGGGACAGCCTCAAGTCCTTGGAGAGCTTGGCACTCATTGAGGAGGCTACGGAAGATGAGGATCTTCCTCCCCTCTCTGAAGACGCCTAAATTTCAGTCACTGCCGTGCCGGGCTGCTGGCGGGCGCTCGCTGGAAATGCTCGGGATGCTGCCGGCTCAGCCTCCCGCTCGCTCTGAAGTACCCGAGCAGCCTGCAACGAGAGCCGGACACATCAGCGTCCCGTGGCACCCACCCTGCGCAGCTCTCCCCGCCCCAAACCCGGCTGCGGCAGCCTCCGCCCTGCGCCCCGCCACGGCCCCGCTCCGGGCGGACCCGGCTCCCCGCTAGGTCGCGGGGCAGGGGGACGGGACGGCACGGGGACGGGGCACCGCGCCGCCGCTCCCACTTCGCGAATCCTCGGCATCCCGGGCAGCCCCGCCCGACCGCTCCCCCAACAAGTTGCCCGCGGTAAGGGAGCGAGGGAGCGGCGGGGACAGGCTGCCAGAGCCGAGCGGGTCCTGTCCCGCGGTGCCGGTGCCCGCCCCGGACCCCCCTTACCTGCGCGGCGAGGGATCGCGCGGGCGCAGGGGCTGCGGCAGCGCGGAGTGAGCGCAGGAGCGGAGCCGCCGCCGCCTCGGGAGCGCCGCCCGCAGCTGCAGCCGCCCCGGCCGTGACGTCAGGCGGCCCGGCCCGCCGACCACCGCCCCCCCGGCCGCCGCCCCGCACGGCCCCGCGCCCGCGGAACCGCCCGGCCCCCCCCGGGCACCGGCGCCCCCACGGGCACGCAGGCACCGCCACCCCTCCACCACCTCGGGGCCGCCGCCGCTGCCCGCACCCTCCGTGTCCCTGCGCTGCCGCAAGCGCAGCCGGCCCCGCTCGTCGCCCCGGTCCTCACGGCAGTCCAGCCCCCCACCATCCCTCCCTGCCCACCTCTGCCCCCCACGCTCTTTGCATGCCCTGACGCTGAGAGCGGCCCATATTCCCTTCCCCAAAACACCCAGACGTACTGCCTTACCCACCGACCGCAGCCAGCCCCTTGTCCCGTGTCCCCATCCACGGCATGGCCGGAGCGCCCACCCCAAGTCAGCCGCGGCTACCCCGGTGCCTTCACTTCCCGGCTACCCTGTGCATCCACCCACAACCCACATTCGCAGCAGTATCACACCCCGAATGCCGAGCTCCCATCCGTACCGAAACCCCGTCCCTTCGCACAGCCAGAGCACTCGTCCTTTCCCGATGAGGCTGGTGTGAATCCGTGGGAGCGAAGCAGTGCCAGGGGGTTTGTTGGGAACATGTGTGAAAACTTGCCTTACCGCGGCTAGGTGCATCACGGACATTTTCTTCAAAAGCACATGGGTATGAGCTGCCCATCGATACATTTAAGCTAAAAATGAGATGATTTTTAAACATAAGAAAATGTATTATTTGAAAAGTACTTTCAGTAGAGGTAACAGGACAGAAACAATAATTACCGTTAGGATGGAGCTCTTCACATTTCCAAAAAGAGCAAACTGATGTGGTAGTGTTTGCAACATGGGACAAGATCTGATGGCCAGGAAGTTCCATCGGTCCTGTGTGGTGTGCTCTAGCCTAACCCCAGGTTCTGGGAGCAGAGTTGCTATGAAGCTCTGACGTGAGTAACAGGATTTTAAGGAAAAATAGAAAGTGTTCATCCTTGCTGGTGGCCTGAAGCCACCTGAAAAAACTGGAGGAAAATCAGATGAGCTCTGATGTGAGTTGAAAAAAATCTTCAATCAAGAACAAAAATCTGATAGATCTGCAGACTCTGATAGCCAAGAACCTGTTGCAGAGGTGGGCAGGAGCTGGTAAGCTGTGTATTTAAGCTGTGTATATTTCGTTGTTTCAAGGCAGGTTTCTTCCATACTGCTTTTGTCTCTAATAAATGCAGTGCAGCTTGTGAACTTTGGCCAGACACTGTGATTGTTCTGGGGAAAGATTTACACCACAGGGAATGGACTACATTAAACCCAGTTGGGATAGTCCCAATCATTTGCAAAGGGACTCCAACTTAATACTTCCTCTAAAGCTAGAGCAACAGGAGTTCCATTAGTCTTTCACCTCCCCAAATCAATACCGTCTGTTGCTTTAGAGGGGTGCTACACAGCGAGGAAAGAAGCTCAGAACAGAGCGACAAGCTTTTGCCTACTCATTTGCCCACTGCTCCTCTCATTCAGCTCCCTCAGGTGCATACGCAGTGTCATTGCCCAAAATACACCTCCCTCATGCATTGGACAACCTTTAAAGGTCCCTTCCAACCCAAATTATTATATGATTCTATGATTCTCAGCCCAGCATTCCTTGTACACATGCACACCTCCTCTTGCATACCAGCCACATCTCCATATCCCCACTGACATTCTGCCTGCACCCTTTTCTTCCTCCATACCTTTCTCCAATGTGCACATCTGAGGTCTGCATTAATGGGTACTCTGTGCTTGCTGCTCGCTGCCTTAGTGGAGAAAACAACTATCACAGGCTGAAACAGCAAATCAATCATCAGGCCATTCCCTCTTTCCTCCCACTATTCTCTGCAAAGCAGCAGCTGAACGGGAAGCTGAAAAAGAGGGTGAGGGGTGTGGGGGCACTCATCATGGCCTGTGCCACTGGAGAACACTCCTGATCTCACCCAGAAGCAGCAGAGGTATAAACCAGTAGTGCTGCTCTCCCTGACCAGGATCCACTGGATCCTTTAGCCTAAACTGAAGTTGGGAAAAGGGTACTGCCTAATCCCAAAGCATGTGTGAGTTTGTGAATTTGCAGCAGCTGATCTGAGACTATCATTCAGAAGTTACCAGATGATTAGAAATAATTTATTTTAAAAAACCCAAACAATAGCACAAGAATGGCCTTTTGCACAGAAAACAGCATTAGCAGACATAATATAATTATGAAGATATCTTAGGATGTTAGCCCTATTTATGGCAGAAATAACCAAATTGTGGATTCAATGAACTTCAAACTAATTCATGATTTCAAAAGTTAATAGATAGGACTACTTATTAATTGCACTAGAATATATGACTATGTTTTCAGATTTTACTTGTTGGGAGAGGCAACACAAAGCTACTGAAAGTTAAATTGCACTAAATAAATTTTAAAAGCCTTTGTGAATTTATTTTACCTGCTGTCCTTTGCCATCTGACCATTTACCTTTTTTGTTTCCCAAGCTGCTTCTTCCTGTCTCTCCTGCCAGTGTTCCTGCTCATCCAGACCACTGGGCTGAAATGCCCAGAATGATTCTTATATGTTTTACTTATTACTTTCAAAATGCTACTCACATTATTCCTTGCTTTTAGGATTAGCAAATAGTGAAAATATGTCTTGTGTATTAGTATGAGAATTATTCCAAGTATAAGGTTTTTCCTAAAGTGTAGAGTGAAAGATGGGTCCAGAAAGTGGATATTATTTTAAGGGGATAGTTTTTGAATTTTACAACAATGTTTGTACTCATTACAGCCTTGATAACTCCCAGTTTTCTCTGGATTCACTTTATTAAGAAGCAGATGGCATACGTATTTGCGAATCCCCAAAATGGACTTTCTTACATGGGTTTTTTTTTTTAGTTAATTAGAGAAATTGTTCCTTCAGATACTAATTCCTCAGTCCCTGTATTACAAGGCCCTTTTCCACTAAGGCAGTTGCCTAATGAGATAACCTATATGAGCAAAGACTGTTCATTTAAGTAAAAGTTTGATGGTTCAGGCCCTTGGCTATTAATGACCCTTCTTGAAAGAAAAAAATGTTTTGTCCCACCACTGTTTAAATTTAGCACTTGATTGCATATAGAATATTGCATGATCCCTTTTTCACCAAGATTGATGTCATCATTTGTCAGACAGACCAAACATTTGATGAATGCCTGTAACCCATGTATTAATCCACTATCTGCCCATGGGATTAAAACCGTCTGTGTAGAAATCCTTTAGGACTCCACATACTCCCACTACTACAAGTGAAGCCCAGTGATTTAAATATGCTTTGAAAATGTAGTACTGTAGATAGAATGGATTTCATAAACAAAATTTGAGTGCCCTGGTAGGTCAGCTAAGATCCTGCACATGTAAATGTTTGTTGTACAAAGATACCAGAAGTGTCCTTTGGAGATTCTGAGTTGGAATAACTTTACTCTGGCTGACAATTCTGCCTCCCAGGCTACCCAGCTCAGAAGCAGGTATTCTTTTTCTTTCTTTCCCCCACACCTTCTAGAAGAAGGTAGTCTGGGTTATGTGGACTCACAATTACTTCAGTTTCAGGAGATGATTCCTTATGAAGCTTAAGGACAATTTTACATATTCAATTTCTGTTCTTACTTTAGAAAAATATTCTTTTCTTTTTCTGATAAAGAAGAAACCTCCCACATGGGATGGTGAGAATTAAAAAAAAAAAAAAAAAAGAATGTATGTGATGCCAACTGAGGAAGGTTACTAGGCTTTTGCTAAATTTAACAGGGTATTAAATGGTACCAGTAGTAGAATATGGGTCCAGATTATGAAGAAATAAATAGACAACATTAAGCATGCCTGACCAAGTACACAGATTTTCAGTTTAATTAAAACAACAGAATTCTAAAGCTGCAACATACATACATCTACTAATGTGTAGCAGATCTGGGTAAAATTAATGCAAAGGGAGAAAAGAAGGACTGTAACTATACACTAAAAATGCTATTTATTTTTTCCATTAGCCAATGCATTTTAGAAAGGCAGGAGCAGAGTAATGACCTTTCAGATTTAACCTTTTTGCTCTTCTTAATAGTTAATAGAGTTTTCAGGGAATTCAGAGGAGTAGACTTTATTTATATTTTTAAATAGAGAACATGGCTAGTGGTTCGTGAAACATAAACTGTGTACCACTGGGTATCACTGAGAGAGAAAAAAAGATTTGTACTGCTTAGTTAGATTGGAGTGAGGTTTAAGCATAATGATCCACAATTTAAATCTGATTTCATGTTAACAGTCTCTCACCTGTTTCCCCTAACACAGTTTGAATGCATTTCAGAGCTAATTCCACACAACACTCACTCCAGCTTTTAATATGGAATAAACCACTCATTTAGTCAAACTCTGACCGAAGGGTCAGATCAGCCCTGGAGGATGGCAGGCTTGTGTAGCCTCAAGCCTGCATCCCTTTTGTGTGACCCAGGGCACTTTCCCATCCCATCAGTGAGTGATAAGGGGGAAAATTCCAAGGGAGAGAAACAGTCACACCTTCCATGGGTTATCCTATAGGCCAGCGAGAGAGCAGTCCTCAGAGATACTCATGTGATCCATCTGTGTATTTACACACTAGAATATATTTACACTAGAACAGCAACAATATGAAAGGGACACATGGGATTACAGTCTGGTGGCTACTGTCTGCAGGCAGGAGACTGGTAGAGAACAGGCTTGAATTTGTGTCTTTCAGCTCCATGCAGTGTGTGGCTTATCCCGAGACAGGAGATTTTCTTGTTCATTCTATGCACATAACAACCCTCCCGCTCCCCATAACGTCCTGGCTTCCTTCCAGTGAGGAAATCTAAGAAAGCCGGGAAAGTGTAATGGATGACAAAGTCATTTACCTCTAGCTCTACTAGAAAAAAATCCATGCTCAGACAACTCCAGCTCACAGCGCTGTTCATCAGTGAAGTACATAGCTCAAATTTTGCCCAGGGCCTTTTATAATTCTTACTTTTTTTTTTTTTTATCAACTACTGCGTGATGAAAGAAGTTAGCAGCACTCATTATTATTCTGCTCTGCTGTTATCTCCTGGGCCCTAAACACCCAAGAGACCCCTGGTTTTATTTATTGCAATAGTACAAGAAATCCTGAAACCAGCTGCTGGAAATACATTTTTCTTGCGTTGTTGCATAGCTGAAAGTCTTTGTGGACAGCCCTGTTCTTTTAACTTGTCTGTCACTCTGTTTGTAGCCAGGATGTTAACTGCTTCTCTTACAGAAATTTAAGTTAATTTTAGACATTTTAATTCATAAAAAAACCCAATTTTTAGTAGCTTTATAGCACTTCAGTTTTTTTCTTCTAAGGCTCTAATTTGGGGGGGAGGGGAGGAGAATATTAATTTTTAATTGCAGTATCATCCCCAAACTTCATGAGCACAAAATTTCTTTATGCTCATGCTTTCTAAACTAAGACCAGATATGTGAAGGTCTTATTCTATGAGGTGCTGTACCTTGTAGTCAAATTCAACCCAGGATACAAGAAGCTGCCCACAGGAAAGGTCAAACTAAATATGTTGCTAATTGCCTGTTGGATTGGATCAAGCACCTTGCAGCAACAGCCCCTCGCAGGCATTTCTTCCCCTTTCCCAAAAACACGTGTGGCAAGTGGAGCTGCCCCAGCTGCAAAAATGATTGTCTCTTCCATGGCAAGAGCCTTCCATCTAATGAGCTGTATGATCAGCTTTAAAAAAAGAAAAGGCTCTGACAGACAAATGAGTTTAGGGTTTTCCTTTCGTTATTCCTGGCATTTTCCTGATATCATGTAGGATGTGCTTGTGAATAATCCATTTGTACAAAAATACCATAGTTTTAGAAGTGCTTATTTTCCCAGTGATATCAGCAAGAAAGCAGTTGTTTACTGTGGTTTCATTTTAAACTTGCTTCACCACTGTGTGTATTAGATTCTACTGGAAAACCATGTAATCTCTTATTACTGAACTCTTTTGTTTTCTCTCTGTCTCTTTCTGCTAAGTTTTATTATACTCTTCACCATGTCATGTCTGAAATTAGACTGAAAACACTTTGGGAAAGCAATGGAATTATCTGATTTTTATCAAGAGATGCTCTGAGAGAACATAAAGCTCTCTCCAAAATAAAATAAAACCAGCTGCAGCAGCTGGAAGGAGAAAATATGAATGCAATAAACACTCAACAAAATTGACCAACATTTTTTTAAAGCCCTACAAGAATGTATTTGGATGTAGCAGTGTCCTTGCATGATAGCAGGAGGCTGATTAGGTGTTTTGCACTCAAAGAAAGTATTGATACCATAACTTTTCTCTGTATACTTAGATAAGACTATGCCAAGGAATCCTATGTATAACCATTCTTTCCTGTTAGCACTTTTTCCTCCTCCTTCTGACCTTCACAGCTCAGAAGTTAAAATTAGGTCTCTAAGTCATTGCTATGATACAAATACTTTTGCTTTCTTTGAGGGGCCCAGGAGTACCGTTTAGCTAACCCACCTCTCACCACCTGTAAGGTCACACTAGAGTAGCATCAGTGTGAAAAAGAAAAGCTTGGAAAGCAAAGGGAAGACTGAGTTTATAGAACAAGAAAAAAATGGGCAAAGGGAGTATGAGAATGTGTTTTATCGAACTAAGAAGGGCAGGTAGAACATAGGAGGTACAGTGTAGAGGTGACAATCATAAATACCTATTATTTGTGGAGCAATGCATAACAGTGAGAAGAGAGATTGCAGGAAACTGGAATTACATAACTGAAAAATTATACAACATAAAAACCTCATTTGTCATTTCAATCACAGACCGACACAGACATAATACTAGATGCAGTTTCAGCTGCTCTAGGTAAAGAAATATGTAATAATTCTTATAAGAAGAATACACATTTTTAAAATTCTATAAACTGTGACATCATGAAAAAACAGTGAAACGTTATAGTATTTCTCAGATAGGTAGATAGATAGATAGATAGATAGATAGATAGATAGATAGATAGATTGATAGATAGATAGATAGATAGATAGATAGATTGATAGCACCTGCCACTTTCAACCTATGTCATTTGCAGCCCGTGATATGTACTCCAGAAGTCTGAGAAACAGTTGTACATTTACCCCAAAGTGTGTGTTAAAGTATGGCATAAACTCTCAGGGACAGGTACAAGGAGTACAGGATGTCGTCCTAATGAGGGAAAATGTAGAAACACAGCTGAGATAGAATAAGAAGCTGTATTACATTAAGTCTCTTTTAGGAAAAGAATAATAGAGAGAAAAGGAAAGGGAAGGTTTGGGAAAGGAAGGTTTGGGAAAGAAAGGGAAGGTTTGGGAAGGGAAAGTTTGGGAAGGGAATGTTTGAGAAGGTTTGGGAAGGTTTGGGAAGAGAAAGTTTGGGAAGGTTTGGGAAGAGAAAGTTTGGGAAGGTTTGGGAAGGAGGGGAGGGGAGGGGAGGGGAGGGGAGGGGAGGGGAGGGGAGGGGAGGGGAGGGGAGGGGAGGGGAGGGGAGGGAAGGGAAGGGAAGGGAAGGGAAGGGAAGGGAAGGGAAGGGAAGGGAAGGGAAGGGAAGGGAAGGGAAGGGAAGGGAAGGGAAGGGAAGGGAAGGGAAGGGAAGGGAAGGGAAGGGAAGGGAAGGGAAGGGAAGGGAAGGGAAGGGAAGGGAAGGGAAGGGAAGGGAAGGGAAGGGAAGGGAAGGGAAGGGAAGGGAAGGGAAGGGAAGGGAAGGGAACACACTGTAATTTGTCTAATGAAGTGATTAGGAGATCTGGAGGTCTGGTTTATGAGCAAATGAATTGGTCATTAAAGAAGAATGAATTAAAGATCAGACTGTAAAGTGCCAACATGGAACAGAACAAATGCTGGGAATTGCAGCCTTGTTAGGTTTACATAAAACTAATGAGACAAATTGCACAACTAGGTTTTCTTTTCCACGGTTGTCAGATGTATAAAGACTGTGTACATGACTGACTGCTGCATCCGCAGACATAACATTCAAATCACCTTGAAAGTGATCTTGTTTCTTAAAACCAACAAACATTTTTTGTTTTATAATTGGGGCAAGTAGAAGGGAGCAAAGGGGGCTTTGTGCTTTCATCTGAGGGATCTATTTCCTTGGAAAGATGGACTTCTAAGGAAGTACGGATTTCTGCAGTGATTCACCAAGAACTGACTTATGCACCTGTAATCTAGCAGACCATTGGCAAAGGACAAAATTTTTACAGAGTACTTAAAGGAAAGACAAAGGTTTCCTCAAACTTGTTATTTAAAAGAGGAGGAAAAGGAGAAAGATAAGTGAAAGGGAAGGAAGAAGGGAATCCACTATTTCAGTAATCACAATGTGTTATTGAGTGTCTTACAGTTGTTTTATGGGAGGACCTTGGTTTCACTTCTCAGGATATCTTCAGTTTCTCACAGGACTGCACCTCGTGGTCTTCTGCATAGCCACTCATGGCAATTTTTATTTTTTTATTCTACTATTTCTGATGACATTTGAGAAATAAATTTCTACTATTTCTTATGACAGAGAAACAGAGGAATGGGATGCTGGTTAGTGAGATGTTTGGAAGCTAAGCTACCTATGTTTAAAACAGTGAGGTGGTTGATTGCCTTTCTAGATTAAAACAGTCCTGGAAAAGGAGAAAATGAGATTAACTGTCTAGTTCCCAAAGTTGTCATTACTTTCAACAGAACACATTTGTGTGTTTCAAATCAACCAAAATTTGTTCTGATAAAGAAAAAAAAAAGAACAAGTGGCTTTAACTTAATTTAGTAATTGCATATGGTATTTTCACATTAAAAGACTAATTGATAACAACTGTCATTTAAAAACCAGCTACTTTACAAAAGTACATTTCTCCATAGGTTTCCATAACGGTTTTTACTATGACTAAATTCGAACACAACCTAAATACCTGAATACGTCATTGCTTCATAGACTAAGCTTCATTTGACCTGTTCCAGTCTATGATATAAACTGTATCATATTAAAATTTATTAATGCTATTTAATTGGAAGATGGCAGCATTTCTCATTAGCCACTTAAAACGAGACCAACAGCAGAGAAATATCAGTATGAAAGCTATAAAAACTAAAATCTTGCAAATCAAAAGAATCCTGCTTATTTACTGATGTCTTACACTGAACAAAATCACTTCAACACACAAATAACAATCATAATAATGAGTAATTAAAGGAAGGGACAAAGTCAGGACTACAATATTCTATTCCCAGTTCAGCTACTGACTCACAGTGTGATTTTGCTCATTTACCACCTATAAAATGGAAAATGTGATAATGATAATGACAGGGATAATAATGCCTACATAAAAGAATGCTAGGAGTCTTAATGTTTGGAGAGAGCTTTGAGATAGAGCTGCTATATAAACAGAGTATAATTAACAAGGGACTACGAGCTTGCACAATTTGTACATTCTTTTAGAAGTAAAGATAGGTGAACTCTGTGTATCTGAGATACCACAAGTCCTGTCTTGTAAGAGCTTATTTGGGAAACCATTATGTTTCGCAGTTGCCATTACATTGTAATGGAACCAGGCTTTTAAGAAGACCTAACTATTTGCCAGTCATTAACACAAGAATCTTTAAAGGCAGTTCAAAATAATCTCATCACCGTGACTACTGGCTACAACTTGTCTTGTTGTATTGTCTTCTTTGTAGAGATGTGTAACAATGCATTTATATGAAAAACGAGAACACAAACACATGAACAAGGAGAAGAGTTTCAGTGCCTTGGTGAATGCTGAATGCCTGAGGCATAGGTGAGCTTGGAGATTTTCTTATACTATAAATCCATTCTGCAAAGTCTCTGAAAATGGACAAATATAACCCCAGGGATCATTTTCCTGACCAGTTCAGATGTCTACTCTGAGCATAGTGATATTTTTCTGCTTAGTGATATTTTTCTGCTTGTTGAAAGCCTTTGAAAATAATGGGTTGCATGAGAACAGAAACCTAGTAAAAATGGGAATGAGATACTTTGGAAAGGTGAAGTCTCCCTTGCTAAAAGGCAAACGAAACAGTAGCTTTGGAAAGATAATATAAGCAACCAAAGTTAGAATAATAATGAGAAACAAATGTATGGATTACAGAACTTTGTAGACTCTAGACTAATGTCACTCTGTAAAACAGGTCAAAGGAATTTGCAAAGGTACACTGGTCTCTTTTTCTTATACAGATATACTAGATTTTTTTAACAAATTAAATCAGCTAAAAAAAGAAGTCTATAAATAATCTTTGTGTGCAAACAAATGAGTAGTGCAGAGGAGCAGCAAAAACATCTTTTAATAGTTTGTTTTGTAGGAAAAAATTAGACAGAACTAGATTTTTATAAGACTGGCAGACTATAGGAAAATGAAGTGATATTAAAAGCTCTTTTGCTAAGTTTACATTTTTCTGAAACATATTTCAACCATGACATTACAAACCCATTTCTATTTTCCCCAAAACCAGGAAAATCTCTCAGACCATCATGAAACGGAAAATGTAAAGACTGTAAGAAAACTGCTTGATTGTTCTAAGCTAGTTATGTTTTATTATCATTAATTATGTCATGACATTAGAAGTCCTCACTAAGTCAACTTCATGATACTGAGACATTAAAGAAGGATCATACTCTACAAGAACACAATTTGATTGAAGAACCAGTGAGGTAAAGCAAATTAGCTAATGGCACCGAAAGGGTCAGTGGCAGAAGAAGAGCAGTCCTTTGATTGCAGCATCTATGATGTACATATGGAGCATAAAGATAATGCTTCAGCATAAATTAGTAGGTCATCCCAAACCTAAAGGTGGTTATAAAGCTGTAAATATTTTGCATCCAATCTGGCTGCCCTGCCATGTTAACTTTCATGGTCCTACTCCTCTCCGTTTAGCCAGGTCTCTGGAGCGGCATCCTCCTCCTTTCATATCTCCATTTTGTTATTTAATATTTCAGAGATGGAGAACAGTTAGCTGGTGACAGGGTCCCAAGGAGAGTTACAGGGAAGAAAGAACAGGATGGGCATTAAGCACATCACTCAGTGTTTCAAGATTTCTCACTGCTGAAAGATTTCATTTTGTGATAGAGAGTCCAAAAAAAGCCCACATTTCTGTAAAAGAGAACACACATAGATTGCTGCAACTTTCCTCTTTTTTAAAAAAAACTGAATAAATCCAGATGCTGATTATGTGTCACCGAGTAAGAAAGACTGAGAGGGAATGCCTTTCATGAAGACTCTATTCTGTAGCTGCCTTTGTAGTCTTTCCTGAACATCTGTATGAAATGCTCAGCACCAGTCTCAGCAAAAAGCTAGATATTTCATGCATGAGGGTTGGTTTCATGTTCTTAATCGAGTAGAAAGTATGGCACGTCTCTGATTTGTTAGCTACATTACTGGGGAACAGGATCTTGGGAGAGCTTTCTGAGGACAGCAAATGGGATAAATCCAGACAGAACTTATGTAAAATATGAAACATAAAACACAAAACTTCTGTGGATGGAAAACAGCCATTTGTGATGTTGTACTAAACACACTGGTAGGATATTTGCCCATGAAACACTAAAGATTATAGGAACATGTGAGGACCTCAAATCCACAGTGATAAGAGCAACAATTCACTTATTTTTACATGCAATTAGAGTTCATATCATTTGCTCCTCAGAACCCCCTTGCCACTTTTGTTTTTCTGCATTAAAATAGCTTTGATGGGTATTGCTTGTAACAACAAGGAAATTGTTTCTTCACTTCCAGGGATAATCCAAACCGCAGAGAAAGTTTGCAATGAAAGCTATAAAGACTGTGGTTAGGCCATGTCCAATGGTTGTTTCATGCTGTATTGATCCTGGCACTGCTCCTCTCAGCTCAGGATATGGTAGATTTCTTGTTTTTCAGCCTCATTTTGCCATGACCTTCCTGAGAAAAGCTGCATAGGAGGCACAGAATATGAGTGTCATAGGAGTGTCAATGGAGAGCGCTCATTTGTGAGGATGGCTGGACAGCATCCAAATAAGCATAGTCAATATTTTATGAAAATAGCCTTACAGAAGATTCATTGCCTCTTCTTTCTGTCTAGGCTAATGCTCTCCTTTTGCCTTATCACAGCTCAGTCATTAATACTCTTCTTGCTGCAAAACTCATTCACCTTCTTCAGCATCTTCAGCAGGCAGCTGGCTTGACTACTTCCATACTCCTTTTCAGTGCCACTGCTGAGTCTCCCTGGGAGTTTCTGGGTCCTGTGTCTGAGCCCAAGTCCCTATATTATGAATGAGAGAACTCTGTAGGCTGGGTGTATCCATCACTGGATCACATACACGCTCCAGTGGTATTCTCCCCATTTCAAAAATTTTGCATCCGAAGCCTTGGATACACTTCAGATTTGTTGAGCTGTAGAGGAATAACGGCTGTGATTTCAAGACAGTGGAGTCAGAATAAATTATGCCAGGACACACAGTTTGTACAAATGGCATATACATACTCAAGGGAACTCTGTTTCTACAGCTGAATAATACATGCAGGATATTTTACATGTGGACTGCTATAGGTGAAAAATGTCCTAAAATTCAAGAAGAAGCATTGAAATCATTAGCTATACAACTTCAGGTTCCCATGGTGGCTAGCTGAAATATGTTCTTAGCTTCTTGTCAGGTATTGGTGCCAGCTGCCTAGGGTGCTGCTAAGCCTCCAGTGCAGTACTGCTCTTGCACTTTTAATTACATGTTTCTGCATAAGTGACTAAGGACTCCAAGAATGTTCACTCACCTCTTCTTCAAATCTAGAAACTTTCTTTATTATCTGAAAATTAAGGTATTTCTCTTATTTTTAGCTCTTTGCAACATGCCCTGGTGATCTATTCTGGCCTGGGCTTTCTTCCCTCTGACTTCTCAGTCATTGCCCTGCAACAATATCAAGATTTCAAATGAGCAAATGAACACAGTTTGTACCACCATATTCTGGTTTCTCCATCTTTGCTTTGCACTGCCTGCTCATTCCTCATATCCTACGCATAAGGCAGATTTCTCAGCATCTTCAACTTACTTCCTTTACAAATGGTATTTCTCAGGTTGTCAGTTCCACATCATCTCCAAATCTGCACATCTTGTTCTACATTTCCTTCTGTAAGATAACTGCTATCTCCTATATATAGCAAAAACAGAACAGGCTCAACATATTGCCACTTGTCACTCTTATCCCACTGTCTCTCTCCATCCCTCTGTCCCATTTGCCATCTCTGGTTACTGTTAGCAAACCAACTGAGCATTTCATCATCAGTGTTCTATTGTTAACCTTACAGATTACTCTCTCAGTGGGCATGGAAAGCTATCCAGAAGTCTTTGCAAAGGATGCCCACATATTCACCCTGTTCCATTTTCATTTTCTCCACCTGAGCAAGATGAGCCAAGGTGGCAAAGTTTGAACCTCTTTTTTTCTACCTGTGCTGAGAATCTCTTACTAACTGTTTCTATCCAAGTGTTCAATATTTGCTCCTCACCAACTTTCCTGAGTCTTAGAACAAAAGCCAGAAAAAGGTTGTGTAGTTACTACTTCTTTGAACTTTTTTTTTTAGTTTTAGAAGCCAAAGTAGGTATCTGTTCTCTAAGTGCAGTAGACTCAATCTTCAGTTGGCATCAGATCAATAGAACTACACAGTTTTTAGCCCAGTAAAAGTTTTCTGTGTCTTTAGCTTCTAGTATACCTATTGCTGCATAATCTGAGATCTGTGAACAGTTCATCACTTTAACAGGTACCACCTGTTACTGAGCATACACATGCTCATTGCTGAACTGAAATCCAACATACACTTTGGCTCTGTGAAGGTGGTTTAAGTTAACACATTTTTTATCTTACAGCCAAGGAGAGCTAAGAGCATGCACCCACAAACTTATGAAGCCTCAGCAGATGGTAATTTATTAAGTGGTAGGACCCAATCACTTTCTTTTAGTGCCTATTTTTTATAAGCAAAATATTCTGTCTCTTTTATTTCCATTGGAAAATTTAAGGCCTGTACCAAAGTACCCTCTTGGAGTTTTGGTTGGTTCTGGCTGTGTTTCTAAGCCTTCAGTCTTTATAGATTTAAACCAAAGCAGAAAAGAAGCTTCTTGAAACACACATAGCAGACAGCATGAATCTTCTCCTCTGTTTTGGTTTAAATATATTCTTCTCATACGGCTTTCTTAGTAAAACCTTTTACCTTTAGGTATTGGAAGATACAAATGAACACTCTCTTTGAGGTGTCAAAGTCTATGCTTGACTGTGATGCAGAGGTGACAGGAACAGGGTACGTGACTTCATTGCCTTTTCTGTCTGCAAATGTCAGAAATTCCACAGGTGATTGTTCATAATGGAATTACAAAATATGCTCACTGTGTGTCAATAAACACATTTACTTAGGTTATGAGGTTTTTCTAATTGTAGGTGAGGCCTTATTTTTCTGCCAGTAAGTCTTAGGAGTGCCCTGATAGCACAGGAACCCTCCTTCTCTATCTGCTTCCCCAGCAAATCTGAAGAAAACTGTTTGGGAAACATACATGAATACATTTTGGATGCCCACAAAATATACTGTAAACAGGATCTTCTTCATGATGGAAAAGCAAGTCAGATCATACCCCATGGCAGAGTGAGGCAGAGGGACCCTTTTTTGGCCTCTCCAAGTCTGACCTTACTGGAGATAAACTTGGTTTCAGGCATCTCAGTATGAGACCCATCCATTCAGAGCAGAGCCTGAGCACCACCTCCAGCTACACCAGAGGAACAAATGGTTGAACAACCACCAGTTCTGTTCAGACCAGCATTTCAAGGAAGTTTAAGCTGTGGGTCATTTACTATATACCAGCCTACAGGATTTTCACCTTCCTTGTTCTGGAAGTAATGTTAACTATGCTGGTAATGCTTAGGTCTATGTTCTGGTAGTAATTTTATCTGAAACATTTTATCCTTGTTCTAGTCACCAGCTTCTGCTAGATTTCAGTGGTTTGATGGGATTTACTAGGAAATATAATCGTGTCAGGAAACCATGCTGCCTGATTTTCCCTAAAATTTTTGGGGGTCTTCCGTTACACATGTACACATGTGATCTCAGTTATCTACATTTAAAGCAACTTCTGAAGACTCTATATTTACTACAATCCTCTAAATGTTTTCTTAATTGGTTGAATCAGTGTTCATATTTGTGGAGCCTGAAATATTTTTACCACTTCTCTTTCCACTTCTGAAGATAATTTGGAAGTTACTTCCAAATGTTTATTTTATAAGCTGCTGTTATACATTCATCTTAAAACATGTCCTGTTTTATGCATTGTTGTTTATAACCTCTTCAGAAGTTTAAACTTCAATATATTTGCTGATCAAAATGCATTTCTTCCTAATGATAAAATACATATTGTTGTACAGTGTTAGGATTACTGACATTTGTTTGGCTTTAAGCAACTTAGTAAGATCAAAGGAGAGGACCCCTGGTGGTCTAGTGGTTGGGATGCGGCGCTCTCACCCCACGGCCCGGGGTTCAGTTCCTGGTCAGGGAACCCCTCTGGGCAGATGGAGCTCGTCAGCCCTGTAAGGCCATCCATCTAAGAGAAGGTCACTCTAAACAAACCTACGTCCTGAGGACCTCGCTGCCACTGTCCAAGCTCGCTCAGCCCCGGCAGATGAACCTCAGGATTAAAGGGTGGGCTCAGTTCAGCGCACACTGTGTCTCACCTAAAAAATCACTGCGCAGGCTTGAAGGGTAATGAGCTTTCCCAAATCTTCGTTCGCAAAGACTGGCCATGAAGATCAAAGGAAGAATCAGATTTTTATTTGCACAAGAGGTATAGCCAGGGCTATAACAGTTAATGCTAACAACATTATCGGGGGGGAGTTAATGTCACGTCTTAAAACAATCTAGCTTTCAGAGAGTAGAATAATATCAAATGTGTGGGCCATATAATCTGCCCACTGCATAATGCATAACACTGATATCTAAATAACTTCTTTCTAGCTTTTGTTAGGATCCAACTACCTCTTTAGAGAAAAATATATATGCAAAATCACAGAAACAGTGCAAGCAACTTCTGCTCTTGTTGCATTTGTCCCCCTATTCCACAGTTCAATCAACTTAGCTAGATGTCCGCTAAGTGGAAAAAAATGGACCAGAAAAAACTCCCAAGCAGACTGTCAGACTGAGGTCCATGTATGCCTCTCTATTTCTGCCTGTAAGATTATTTTGGAAGGATGCCTGTGCTTTATATGCCCAGGTAGCCAAGAGAATTTATTTCTGATTTGGGAAGAGTTCTTTGAACTGCCGATTGATAGTGCAAAGATAATGTTAAAGCCAGATATTTAACTTCCTCCGACCTTCCTTTCAACATATGGGAAAGTATCTGTGTCTGATCAGCCAAAAATTACACCCCCTGAACTCAGATTTTGCTTTGATCTTCCTTTGATCATGCATATTTACCAGGAAAAAGAAACTCTCTTATATTTGGGGTTTGACTGAAGAATGAGGAGATAGACACAATGAAGGGGAGGTGGACAACACACTGTATTGATTTTAATTAATAAGCAGATCAGTTCAGAGAACTATATGTAGATATATATAGATATACATAGGTGTAAATGGAAATAAACCTACATAATTTGAAAGACTGTGAACACACACACAAAAAAGGATATTTTCTAATATTTTTGAAATCAGAGTTTCTAGTCTGCCTTGCTTCACGGTGAGTTGTATTTTTAGAGAATATCATTGCTAGGTTCTTTCCCTAGTTGTACACCTCATCCTTCCAACATCATGGTACAACTGAGCAAGACGTAAATTCACTTTTGAGTGATCTTAGAGGTCTTTTCCAACCTAAATGATTCTGTAATTCTGTGATCAAACTTCAAATGTGAAGTAAACCCATCCCTTCTCCATCATAGCTAATGTGGCTTCTTAGCCTGGAATTATCAGTGAGTTCAGTAGTGGCTAACTGCATTTTTGGTTGTTACAGTTCTTATTTTGTGGAACACTAGAAAGGAAAATAATTTAGTAATACCACAAGGTTTTCTTGGTTTGATGGTGAGGTAAATGAGAAGCCTTGGTTGAAAGAACATGTCTGCCACATCTAAAACATGACATATTCACAGATACAGAACCTCAGCAAAACCAAAGCCCTTGTCCTTTCCCCACTGTAGCTTGCACAGATGTGGACACCAGAGCAAAGCTCTGCTCAGCACCACTGAGCAAAAACAACAAAAACCAGATTATAATCTAAGTTACTCATGCTGAAAGTCAGTAAATTAGAAACCTAGTTTTGCAAAGTAAACCTTGTTTTTTCAGATGAGGACTCAGATGAGTTCCTAACATCTCAGATTAGGATTCTAGGACATGTAGCTCTGGATGAAATTGTTCATCAGGCCTTTATTTCGCTTAGAAGAGGAGAAAGGTGTTCTTCTACATGCACTGAAGTCCACAGCTGTCCAGGGACTAAACTGTGCCTCTTGGACATCTTCACTTCCTTACCTCAAGGTAACCTTACTTTACTTTCTGAATGTCTGGGCTAAGATCTTACACCAAAAAGGAGATTATATTTGCTCATGTCTGTGAGTGGACAAATGCACAGTGTAGCAGAGGAACTTACAAAACAGTTGTATTGCTCCTGTGGTAATAAGATTTAAAGTACTGTCAGAAGCATTGATTAGTTTACCTTTCAAACTTGGATACCACTTCAGAATATGTCAGGAAGAAATTATGGGGCAATTCTAGCACTGTTAAACTAAATATACCCTGATCATCTCTATCTGCATCTTCTGATACAGGGATATAGGCATAAGATATTCATACTCTGGTAGCACATCCTTTGGGGACCTTTGACACTTCCCTGACAAAAATGAATTGGCCATGACAAACTGAAACCAAAAACACTAAGAAAACAAACATATGATACAAGTCATTCTTCAGAGATTCCCTGAAAGCTGCTATAATATTCATCATAAATTATTTTACAGTCATGAGATTTAGAAGCAGCAATGATGGCCACACTGCACCACATCTCCTGCACCATCAAGTGGCTAGAATTGCACACCACAGGTGTGTGGAGATGCTAAAGCGAGGAAGGAGACAACTACACCTTTATCTGTCCTTCTTCTACCACCAATGCTGGACAGAAAAGCAAATGTGGCACTCTCTCAGCATTCATAAAAGGAAGAAGAAAGCTCTTAGTAATTACAATGCTTAACACTTAGCTTCTAACCCTGGGGAAAAAAATTAAAACAATAGAAAAGGTCTTAAGAAATAGTCACTTCATTTGCAGAAAATAGTGCAATGATGAGCAATAAGATGCAGGATTTATAAAGAATAGATTTTGCCTGACAAAGCTAACACGTTTTTATGGAATTACTGAATTGATGGTAATGGATTAATGGAACAGAATAAATACAATACTCTTGGATTTAAGCCATATTTTTTGAACAATTGGTCTGGTCATCCTCTCCCTCAAAGGCAGGCAGCTACACTGGCACAAAACTGGAGAGCATGAAAATGGAAGGCTGCCTCCTAAGTTTCACAAAAAGTACTTAAAAAGCTCCTCTGAACCTGCTTGTGCCAAAATAATATCTCATTCGGTCTGAAGTCTAAATGAAGGACCAAAACGAGGCTAATAGACAAAGAGAAGAATACCAGTTTATAGAGTGGACAGGTAAATACTTAAGGATCAGTTTTGGGTCTTGTCTTTTTAATACTTTCAGTAATCACAGAATATTCTGCGCTGGAATGAGCTAGAAAGAGGACTAAACAACGTATTAATGAAATTCACTGGTGATACTAAATTGAGAAGAAAAACAGGGATGCCAGAGACAAAGGACAGAGGGATTAGAGTAATTAGTAACACAGACCAAAAATAATAAGAATTACTTTGGAAAAATGCTATAAAGCACAAGAGAAAGGAAAATTAGCTTGGAAGATGATTTCTTTTAGAGGAAGTTTCATTGATAGCAGAAACTTCATAAGGACTATGAGGATAAAACCCAGCAAGTTACTTTCAAGCTTCTAAGGAATATGGTAGTAGAAAAGGTTGATGTATTTTGTGTGTGTGTATATAAAGATGCAGCAACACAGAGAAGCAAGAATCGTTCTTTGCATGACTGAGGTGAAATGTGTGAAAATACTGCTCCATTTCTAGTGAGATTTTCACAGACCACAGGGGAGTTTAAAGAACCACAGCACAAATAAGAGCACTGGAAAGTCTGGTGCCCAAAGAGTGATTAAATTTGAAATGCATAGAGTGAGTGATGACCAAGGACGTAATACTAACATTAAAAGGTGCAACCAGCAAGCGAGAAAAGAATGGAAATAGAGGCAGCAACAGGAACAAAAACTCAGCAAGAACGGGTTTGTGGGAGAGACCTAGAAGACTTTTATCTCTGGATCTGTTTCACAATAGGTGTAACAGATATAACCTACACAGCTTGTGCTTGGCCAGAGCCCCATGTCAGACTTGGGGTGCTGAGTCTTCCTATTTCCCTCACTCTTTTGGTTGTACCTTGGGCTCAGTTCTTAGTGTCCTGGCTCTTCCTCTGATTGCCCTGGCCTTGTTCCCAATCAGCTCTCTTGGCTTTGAGCCAGATGTGCATATTCTTTGTTTGAGATACTATCCCAGATTGTGGAGATCAAACCTCACTCCCATCAGGACCTATTTCCACTGGTCCTTTTTCCCTCCTAGCAACAAGTACTTACAGCAGTTTCTGCATTGGTATTATTTCAAGCTCTCAAGAGATTTTTCTGGATATTTCTCACATAGACCTAATTGAGATTCACTTCCAACCTATTTCCAGCACGAAAGAAGATGCAGAATTTGCAGGTAAAATTGTGTTCTTAATGAAATAAGGAATGGGAGTCTGGTGAAAATAAATAGATGAAACCTTGTAATGATAAAATCTCCCAGAGAATGTGCTGGGGTAAAAGGGAAAATATACATAAAGAGGAAGCCTATGGAGTGTTTGGCACAAGTCAGTAAACATAAGGGCTGGCTCACTAGAAAGATGACCAAAGCATCTAGATGGAGGCAAGGTCAAAGTAGACATAGAGAATTTTCTAAAGGTAGGGCATTGGTAGGGCATTTTAAGAAAGATGAAGAAAATGCTTTTTGTTCATCCTAAAATGCCCAAACATTATCTTATCTTACTACCTCTCAAAACACAGCCTTTATGGTCACAGTACACATAAAGGGTCAGTGATTTCTGCCACAAAAAAACCCAAGAAACTTCCCTCAAACATTTTCTTGCTGGAAATAGCTCCCTACATTCACAATCCTCCTTTTATAGAATGAATTTTAATAGGTATCTTTTTTACTTTTGTTCCTCCCAAGTGCTTCAGTTTTATTGTGGTTTTGCCTTTGTTTTCATTTTCATGCTCTTTCCATTCTACTGCATTATGAATTCTCATTTTACTTGCTGAAAATTAGAGCTACTGTACATATATTTAGAATACATGGGGGTGTATGTGGATAAAGATATTAATAGATACATAAGCATCACATAGCTCTCATTACTGTTTCAATATTATCAATTTTATTCACCATATGTCATGCTATGTAGTTCTCACCTTTACTAACTTTAGATGGCTGTTTGTACATGGTCCATTAAAAACTGATGTACAAATGTCCAGGATTTCAGTATTCAGAATACTTTTTGATTATGTTTCTTGGCTCAAATGTGATATAAAGAAGCTGATAATAAAAGAATCTCAAACTAATGTGACTGCAGGTTACCTTGAAGGGGGAAATTTATAATGTCTAAAACAGCATCAGACTAAAGCTGTTCTATCACATTTAAACAATGGGCAAAGACATTAACATGGGCAATCAGAAAAAAGGTTACATCCTGCTCATCAGAGAGAATTCATGTTAATTTTCATTCCACAACATTGTCCTTATTTTTACATCTTAAGACCAAGAAAAAAACAGTCTGTTGTCATACAGTACTTTATAAACCATAGCATTTGAATACTTCATTCTGCATGAAGCTAGCATATCATAAAGCTAGCATATCTTGTATTTTAAAACTTCGTTTTACATGAAGACACTGAACAGAACATAACATACTGCCATAATAAGCAGGAGCTGATGTTTCAAGAATTCAGCTCTGCAGGTAACAAAAAGTAAGATAAAAAGCAGGAATAAATTCCTTTTTTTGAATTTCACAACGCTCGAAGTGTCACAGCCAGATACTGCATTCTGTTTTGATCTCTATGCACTGCACTTTCAACTCTATTTTTTATGGTATTATAACCATTCAGCCATTAATATTTCTCATCCCTTTCTAAACCTCACACCAGATAAAATCAGGCCCTGGGGAAGATCTCGTGAAAAGGGGATATTTGGCAGCATAGAGCAAAGAGGTTTCCCGTACCACCACGCACGGTCATAAAAGGAGGGAGGAACCAGCAGTTTTTAACCCTTATCCTCCAGCATCAGCGTACACGTACCTTGCTCTGCAGGATGCAGTCACAGTATCACCCCCATTAGGATCCAGGCTGCATATCTCTGATTGTCATGGAGACTGTTTCAAAGTCTTGCTGTGCTTCAGCAGCAAAGCAGACAATAGTACTTGGTCTTAAATGGCTGAAAAGAAAGCAACAGAGCACAGTGTAAAAGGGAAGGAGCTGTGACTGAAAGGGATATAAGTACAGCAAGACACACTTCAAACTATTGCAGAGAGCTAGAGGTGTAAGTTAGAGCAACCTTCCAGAGGTGTATAATTGTGTCTTCAAGATAAACACAAGAAGAGCATTTTCAAGAATAGTACATTTCTCCTCCTTTCTCCCCCTCAAGCTAAAATGCTGGGGTGTTTTAGATTAAATGTGTTAATTAGGAAACTATTTAGTTTATGATGTCTTCTGCTTTTTCATTCCTGTAGGCATTGTAAACATACCGAGTATTGGAGCAAGTGATATACAGTGACTTGGAAAAAGAGACAGGCAGAGACACAGATAAATGTAAGGCATTAATAGAGCTGATTGTTTGCAAGACGTGAGACAAATAAGTGATTTTCAGAAGAGTGAGGAGATAGTTTTGTGACAAATAGCAAATTTGCTAAGATTGCAACTTATGGCCATAAAATGCAAGCAAAATAAAATGCAAAATACAAACTCAAAACCAACTGGTTTTAATCACATCTCAGAAAAAGGAGTCATCAGATCAAGCTTTCACTGTAAGTGTGGTCAATAAAATAGTTAGCAGTATAAACTTCTGAAAAATTGTTTGATGACCTGCTTGTCATGATCTATGTTCAGACTACCGCAAAAATCACAGCACATCTCCAAGGACTGAGCAAAAGCAGTATGAATGATTCCAAAATTCTGATCTGAATCAGTACTTTGAAAATGTGAAGGACATCATCACTCTCAAAAGGGAAGTAAAAGATTACACTGAAATTGCAGAAATATAAGAGCAAAAAAAGCTTCCACAATCTTCTTCCACAGCATTTAGGGCAAATGATGTAAGAAGCAGATTGTGTGAAACAGACCAATACATTGGAAAATCACGCTCAGAGTAAAAATGAAAAATTTCCCTTTGATAAATGAAGAGGGTGAGTTTGCTGAGCACATATGCCATCTCATGGAAACAGGTAAAGCAGGTCTCAAATCTCTTGGGAATATCCTAGGCAAAATTCTGCACCATGAAAACTTCACTGCTTTATCTTACAAAGGTACAATTCTTTGAGGGAAGAAAAGTTCTGTAACAGATTCTTTGTCAAGGAAGACTTGGAGGAACAGAAGCATGAGATAAAACAACAATTGCTAATGTCTGCCTAAAGAAAAAACTAGCAAAAATTATGAGAGTGTGACAATAGAGTGAAGTTTCTATTAAAAATGTTAAGATCAAGGCAGCCTGCACAAAGCCAATAGCTTCCAGTTGCTCTCTGTGACCTCAAAAAGCAGTTGATTGTGGGCAAAGCAAAAGGAAAAAAAATTTGGAGAAAATCAGTCTTGGTGTTATTTAGGAGTCT
This sequence comes from Manacus candei, assembly GCF_025592945.1. Classification (NCBI taxonomy): domain Eukaryota; kingdom Metazoa; phylum Chordata; class Aves; order Passeriformes; family Pipridae; genus Manacus; species Manacus candei. The sequence goes on from NW_026138062.1 coordinate 37,810,617, forward strand.
AGGAGCCACATGGATTTAGAAGCCATATGGGATATCTGTGTGAGCCTCTCAGTTTGGGATGCTGTAAGAGTCTGCAGAGAAATCACTGTGCTCCCAGTGACCAGAACCAGCAGGACACTGCCCACACCTGCATGAGCACTGGGTGATGACACTATACTGTGCCTGTGCTTACGTGGAATACTGAACTCAGCTGAGAAGAAAATTCCTCCTAATGAACAGACAGCTCATGATTAAGGTCCACTGCCTTGAGCAGGAGTGCTCCAGTTGGCACTCGCACACTTCTGCTGGTTGCAGGACGACTGTGTTTTATTTACAGACAGGTAAGGAGAGAGAAAAAGTAGGTAAGAAGCAGTTCTGGGATACTGAATTTTTCACTCTCCATTTTCCTTTCTCTGTGCTAGGTCAAGCAGCTGAAAGTAGGTTGTCATGTTTGAAAATTCAAAGACTTACTTATTTACCACTCTGCTATGCAGGTTTCCATTCCTGGGAGCACTCGCAGCCTGAGAAGACACAGCAGATCACAGAGTATGGTGGAGTAGAAGGAAACACTGTGTGAGAGGGTCAGATATTCCATGTGAGATATTTCATTTAATTCTCAGATAGATTTCACTTTGTGGGCTTGTTTCCAAGAGATCATTTTCTACATCTAACAGATTACAGATTCCCCTAGTTTCTCTCATGTGCATGAGATGCCCTATAGAACAAATATCAGTTACATAGCAAATTGACTATACTGCGTACAGCTTTTTTTTTTTAATCCAGTCAATTACCTGGCCTCATGTAGAGAAAATTAGCAGTAGTATTAGATAGTTCCCTCTTTTTCTAATGGACAGAACTACACATGTTTTACATCTGAGGGGTGGATGATGCCCAGGAATGCTGTGAAGCTTTTGATGCCTGCATACTTACCTGTCTGTTCCTAAGCTTCTTGACCCGAGCACAGAGCTACAGCCAATTTGTTCACAAACATCACTGCAGTTTGTCAGGCAGACAATACATCTCCCATACGGGGGCAGGGAAAGGGCTGGTTGCAGCTTTCATTAACATGTAATAAAACCTCTTTCAGGATAAAAAATACTAATTTTATTCTCTCTATTCATAAAGCATAACTGCTCAGTCAGAAAGTGATTGTGTTAATAAACATTTTTGGCACATTTAATGTTATGGTGATAAAGTTCTTATTCCTGGGAAAAGCACACAAGGCTCAACAAATCACCTCCTCCTGCAAACCTGTAATAGTACCTCTTAGGACAAATACTCCTAGGTCAAGTCCAATATATACATGACTTGGGAAAAATCAGTACTGACCTTCTGTCTACATATGGGCTTCTGTCTACATCTGCATATGTCCCATGGTGCAATTAGGATATCAGAAGCATCATTGCCAGCATTTAATTCCAAAGTCATTGTGTGAAATGAATGCCAAGAAGGACTTGGGAGTGCTAGTGGATGAGAAGCTGGGCATGAGCCAACAATGTGCGCTTGCAGCCCAGAAAGCCAATTGTATGCTGGGCTGCATCAAAAGCAATGTGGTCAGCAGGTCGAGGGAGGGGATTCTCTACTCTGCTCTGGTGAGACTCCACCTGGAGACCTGTGTCCAGCTCTGGGGTCCTCAGCACAGGAGAGACGTGGACCTGTCTTATAGAGTGAGTCCAGAGGAGGCCACCAAGATGATTAGAGGGATGGAGCACCTCTCCTATGAGGAAAGGGTAAGAGAATTGGGATTGTTCAGCCTGGGAAAGAGAAGACTTTGGAGTCATCCAATTGTCACCTACCAGTACCTGAAGGAAGCCTACAAAAAAAATGGAGAGAGACTTTTTAGCAGGGCATGTAGTGACAGGACCAGAGGGAATGGCTCTAAACTGAAAGAGAGTAGGTTTAGATCAGGGATTAGGAAGAAATTCTTTACTGGGAGGATGAAGAGGCAGTTTTCCAAGAGAAGCTGTGGATGTCCCATTTCTAGAAGTGTTCAAGGCCAGGTTGAATGGGGCTCTGAGCAAGGTGGTCTAATAAAAGGTGTCCCTGCCCATGGTAGGGGCATTGGAACTAGGTGATCTTTAAGGTCCCTTCCAATGCAAGCCATGCTACAATTCTATGAAATAAAAACTCTGAAGGACAACACAAGAAGCCTGCTAGAGCCCAAGCAAATCTGCGTGGAGCAGATGTCAGCAGAAAGATACTGAAAAAGACAATATAACCTGATCAAAATGAGATTTGCAGATGAGCAATGTGATAATGTGATTAGATGCACAAAATACTGAGGATTTTATGGGTTTTGCCTTGAATTTTTCTGAGAAAATAAGTCATCAAGAAAATCGATTTTCTTATGCATTAAAACCCCTAATTTTTCGGCCACTGCAAAGCTCAAGCCCCACTTTGCTCTGAGATTTCCTCAGACAAGGATAATATATGTCCCTCTTTCAGTCAAATTTCTAAGAAAAAAGTCTTAGCTTTATCCCAGAAGTGAGTGGTTTTGAGGAAGTTCTCTTCAGGTCATTAGACAGCCTGTGCCAGGTGAGGGCTCTGTAGTCCTGGAGCACTGGTGTGCTTATGGTGGGAAGAACACACATTCCAGGAGAGAGAAATGACTGAATCAAGTGACAGGGATGCAGGAGGAGATGCATCAATCATTAGTCTAGGGAGATACATGGACCATTGTTCCCAGAAATAGAAGAGCTTTTAGAAGCTTTTCTGCACTGGAGGCAACAGTAATTACATTCCTACCTCCAGCATGGTTTGGAAAGGGACTGATTCTCCACTGTACTGCCTTGGAGTGATACAATGAGAGCAAATGAACTTGAAGAAGCCTGGTTTCCTCTTCAGCATGCATCACACACGCTGGCTGCTGAGGACTCATCATGGAAGGTCTACTGACTGACTCAGGAGGGACAAGGATCAGTGTTTTGTCTCCATAAAACATAGCAGATAAGTATCAGTGTCCATGTACAGCAGAACGGGAGGTGAGCAAGATGAAGGCTAGCATAGTCCCACTGTAGTCAACAAGGCTAGAGAAGGACAGCAAAACTTCTTCAAGTCTGGCCAAGCAGGAGACCACAGACTGGTACTGGGGATCCCTCCCACTAAAGCCATGCTGTCTCTAGCACTTTGCCCTAACTGACCACTGCCATGGGAATTTGCACATCTCCTCCTTGGCTCCAGCAGCAGGTGGCTGCTTGGTTTGGATGAGCAGATCTGACAGGAGCAGACTTTCTTCTCTGTATTCTGCACGGTAACCTCTTGAAAGTAAAGCTAAAATACTGCTTTGCAAAGTATCTTTTTTAAGCCACAATACCTTTTCTTTTTTTAATCCTCAGCACCATCACATTTCAGCTCTCTAACCCTGACAGTATTTAAAAAAAACAAAACAGTGCTTATGTGATTTCACTGTACACACTGACTCTTGCCTTGTTCTCCCAAGTACCTAGATTTATGATGAAACACAGCAACTGTTAAAATGTTACACACTATTTATTAGCAGTACTGGAACCTTGTTTTCCACCATATTTCAAATCAACTGAGATCCAGGACGACAGACTCCTAGGTGGTTAATAGCCTAGCTGCAACACAAGGTAAAAAATGTTATGATTACTTAGTAGACTTTTTTAAATTTGGTTTTGCAGTTCTGACCATCAGTGAAAATAACACGTATGCTCGATAGCCTCTGTAACCTGTTGGTTAAATAAACCAGAGGAGCTCTTTTCATTATATACTACTTTCAACTCTGGTCAGCTCTAGCTCAAAAAATCACACAGAAAGTGAATTGAATGACAGAAAGACAACAAAAGGATTAGAGATAAGGAAAGGTTTTAGTACTTTTTAATTTCTCTTGAGGCGACATTATTAGTATCAGTACCTTCTGGGGAGCGTGTCTGCTACAGGCAGTACATGGAAAGAGGCACTGCTGGTAGGCAGTAAATAAATCCACTTAGGACTTATTGCATAGGTCAAATAAAATTGTAAACACCAGGAAACTAAGGCAGACAGCATAGGTCTGCAGAAAAAAGTTTGAACACAGGGAAAAGGCATGCATCTCAAAGCAAAAAAGGTGGTCACAAGGTGTGAGCAGAGCACAGACACAGATACTGCAGCCTCCCTGGATTCTCCTTCTATATGATCAGGCAAGGGGCCATGTCATGTCCCAGAGCTAGAGCACTACTGATAGCCATGAGATCCTTCTCCCCACCATGCAGCTGGAGGAGATCCCTATTGCACCTCCCAGCAGACACAGCAAGCTGAGCCATAGTTTGGGTTAGGGAGGTCTAAGCAATGTGGAGTAAGACAGTTTAAATCAAGAAACCAAATGCCCTTGGTATAGTAGACATCTACCCAAAGTATGAAGCATTTCTTGTAATAATTAATTTCATGTTGTTTCAATCTGTGCTGAAACCAGAAGGAACTGGCATCACGTGAGGATGCTTAGACATGTACAATGACTAGCAGGGGTTTCTGGGTCCCAAGGGCATGCCAGTCAGGCAAAATGACTGGAATCTTCACCATCACCACTGCTTGAAGGTAGCCATTGGGGCAACATGCTGCCACAAGGCCATACTGTTTATGAGTATCTCTTGCATTTTCACATCTTACGTTAAAACCCACTGTGAAGAGAACTGACAGAGATGTAAACATCTGTACAGCTCCCCAGCCCAAATGTACCACTATTTCACCAAGTAGCAGGGCTGGCCAGTGCCCAAATAAGGGGTCAAATCCAGCCAAATCCAGATGCAAAGCTCTGAAGAAACACCCAAACCTTGTACTTGAAAGCATTCAGGTGAAAAGTTCAATTTTATTTCCAGGATTTTTCCTCTCATTCCCTCTCTGGAAAAGCTCTCAGTCCATTGACAACTATCATTTCATTTACTTCAGTAATTGCACTGATGTTAATTTCCAGCATTTGCAGCTATTTGAGGCCATTATTTGCTGCTGGCTTCACAGATGATTTTTTTTTTCTCCCATTCATCTTATTCCCTAGTTCCACTTCACAGTTACAGTCTGGCAGGATTTGTCTTTTCCAGGCTCTGCCTTCACTCCCATCTTGTTTGTTATTATTTCACACCAACACAAATCCTGCTTTTGCATCTCACAGGCAATGAGATTGTTATGGATAACTGGCTTTGCTGCTCCACAGGCAGAACTTCATTTAACTGCTCTTTTCTCTTTCTATTCTACCATGCAGATGATCTGGTTTTTAAGATTGTCTTTCTAGTCTTCATGACTGTGAATAAGAAAACTCCTGTTTTGAGCTTAGGATTACCATGGTGACAGGTTTATTATCTACCCATTTGGATGCAGGTTATCCTTCTGGCAATTTTTGGCATGTATTAGTCAGTCTGTGCTGATGTTAATTGCTATTTTGTTGGGACATGTTTGGAAGTACAGCATCCATGGGGAAATGAGGAAAATAATGTCCTTTTGTAGTAGTAAAAAATGAAGGCTGGGAGCTTTTAATAAATATGTTGCAGAATGATCAAGCCCTGGGGGCAGAAGCTCTGAGCTGAGGTGCTAGCTGTGAGACAAATAAAATGGACAAGATTTTTCTCTGTTCATATCTTAAATATCATCTCTCAAATAGAGATGGCGCTGGCATAATTATGATCTGGACTGTTAGTGTTATCATGCAGAAAACACCAGAATTATCCACTTCGTATCACCTCATTTTTTTCTTTAGTGGGCGTCCCTTATATTCTGAAGACAACAGAACAAATGCTTTTAACACGAGAGGGTTGGTTGATCCACTATACAACTTCACACCAAGGTCATGCCACATGATACCCAGTCTGAGGCCAAAAAAAAGTTATCAGCTCTTCTTTGCAGCTCTTCTGCTGTGGGTCTGCGAAAATGCCTGGCTAATCCTCTGCTGTCTTAACCCTTGCCACATCTTCTGTACCTCTCCCATTTCCTGGCTGGTCATACCCACCTCTGGGAAGTGACATGACCACCCAGAAGCTCTGCTGTCATGTTAGTATACATATGACAAGTCTTGATCACAAAGCAACTGTGAAGAATGCAAAGCCTTTGATCTGAGTCCCTCTGCCACAGCAGACCCAAGAGGTGTCATTGTCCCTGTTCGTCTGTGGGGGATGTTACTGCACCAAACAGAATGCTGAACAGCATCTCTTTAGATTTTTATTGTCAATGTTTTCTTGGTCAGGCCATTAAAGCCTGAGGTCTGTGCTCAAATCTGTCCGGACATGAAAGCAATGGTCTAAGGAGTGAAATCCATCAGATTTGATGTCCCCATGGAGATGATTTATGTTTTCAGCTCCTCACACTGCCTGAAACTGGTCTCAGGTGCCTATTTCTCTCTGGCTTGTGCAACTCCTCCTCTAACTGCTGCTGATAAAGTCAGCAAGTTTCTCCTTCTTTTGCCATGGCAGCTGCAGTCACAGTACACAAGCCTGCACTTACGCCAGAACAAAAAGATACTGGGGAAGGTTTTGAATTAGACAAGAATATGCTTTTCCCTGGATGTTATGAATCATCCTGAAGATATCTATCTGCCAATTGCCTTTGTGCATTTTTGCCCTTTGACTTTAGTGAGTGAAAAAAAAATCCTCTGAGGTGAAATGAAAATAAATTGAAATAGTTCAGAGATTTTTCGTTAACAGAATCTTAACACGATTTTGCTTTACAAAATTTCTAAAGAGTCTTTCCATTATTTGATAATAGCAATTATGGTATGGAGATTGATTATTTGTAGAAAAATTACTATTCACCCAATTAAAGCAAATTGGAATAGACTTAAAATGTTGGCACCATTCTTGCTGTCTCCAACAGGAAGAATTAATTTGACCAGGATGGTTATATCACAAAAATGGTTGACTTCAAATAAAAAACCCTGTAATTCACTTCTTGGCATTGCAACAATGAATTTTCATGAAGGACTTAATTGTGGGGCAGTGCTGACTGGGCAAAAGGCAACATGTGAGATTTGATGGCAAAAATCAATAGTTAAAAATAAAACAGAAATTGATAAATTCTCAGAAAGATCATTTGGCCCTGATTCCATTTGCTTAGCTCACACAGGAGTTACTGCTGTTTAAATCTAGCAAGGAGGGCTGGATCCCAGGATGAAGCAGGCTTCTCTTCAGACTCCTAGAACAGGAAATCTTTATTAAAAGCATTGGCGCCTTCCCACAGCAGTGGGTTTACGCAGGTGTGGCTCAAAGCTGGCACAAGAGATGCTCAATACATTATAATTTGAACAGGAAAAATGTAGTGTGATCAAAGTAAAGTGAACGGGAATTGAACAGAAAGAGGCCAAAGAAATGTCAGTCAGACCACACACACTAGCCAATTCCAGCTGCAAACGTATCCAGACTGCAGGAGTCCGGTGTCTAAAAAGTAGCCCCTCTGACTCTGTCAAGGATCTTCTATCAGTTATGTGCCAGATCAAAGGACACAAAAAGCACAGAGGAAGAACTTTTAACCCTCTTTCTTCACATTCTTGCCTTCAGCCATTATAAAGTATGATTCAATCTCACCGATATTCCCTACTACAGAACACACCAGTACTGGGGGACAGAGCATCCTGGAGACGGCTTGCCCAACCAGTAGCAATGCAGTGAAGAGTGTCTCTGAGCTACATGAGTTAAGTGATAAACACCAATTTTAGAGCTGATATCTTTCAAAAGAAATCAGCAAAAACCCCATCACTGCAGTGCAATCCAAAGCAATTTGCAATCTGACTGCAAGGCAGAAACAGCTTAAATAAAGCAGTGAAGTAATATGCAGTGCTTACCTGATGCAAACACTAGCAGTGGGCTTCACGTAGAGGACCTAAACCTGTTCTCTCTAGCACAGAACCACGGGGCAGCAGCAGCAGCTTTTTCCCCTTCCAGCCTGCCTTCTGCCACACAAAAGGGAACCAGTGCCCTTTCACCAAACACCATTATTTGTTCACGCTCTTATCTTGATAAAGCAATGAAGAATAAGGTCCCAGTTGCTATTTTCTTTTCACATCTCCAACCTTCCTCTCAAATATATATATACAATTTTGCACCAAGGTTCCTTTTCTGTTAAACACCTTGGCAGACCTCAACATACTCCCATAGGAGCTATCCCTCTGTCTTACATTCTTCTTCTTCCATTATCAGCTGCAGAATCATGTAACAGTTCTACTACGTGTTTCAGTCTACTAAATTTTAAAGGACTTTGAGAGTAATGGGTAAATTGGTCTAGGGAACTAGCTAAACTACAGACTCATAAAGCAAAACAGTGACCACTGCTCAAAGCACCAATATAATCACTACTTTCTACACTAAAACCAAATGTTGTTTCAGCTCTGGTTTATCAGCAATTAAATAAATAAATAAATTATAATAGAAATCAAAGAAGTATTCAAAGCTACAATGTGTTGGACTTTGATCAGTTAATTTTATTAGTCCAGCACAAACTCAGCAAGTAACACCTGCAAATTAGAACTACTTTGGATTACTAGGTGCCAGCACAAAAAATTTGCATACATCCATTAACTTATTAAAGTATGCTATTAAATGTCAAGGAGAATATCATAAAAATGTTTAATTTATTGAATAACTGTATTTGCTGAAGGGCATCAACATGATAACATTAGCGTTTTACACAAAATTCATCCTGCAATAGAGTAACTTTACCTCTAAAGCCTATTATAGCTCTATTCCCTAGGGCAGAGGCTGGAGAACAGCCATTTAATTGCCAGTGTTATAAATTAAAGGAGTGCTTGAGTCAGATGTCATCCAGAGCTTACAAACTGAGCAGAGTGGGCAGGAGATGCTGATGAGAAGCTTCCCAATGACTCTCCCAGCACTGAATGTAATTAATTCTGCTGATCTTTTATGTGCCTCTGCATTTGCATTGTATTTAAATTAAATACAGCTAGGTGCACTGAGCTGGGCAAAGTCTGGATAGCTAGGAAACTAAAAGCATGAAGGAAAACCAGTGATTCTGTTTTCGTGGCTATTGTTTAGCACATTACAGAGGGAAATGTAAGCCTAACAGCTTACAGAGTGCTACAATTCCCCCAAGTGTTAAGAATTATGTTACAATCCAAAGCAGAGAATCATTTCTAGGAAACACGTGAAGACAGGATTGCCCAGCACATGAAAGTCAAAATTCTAATTGGCAGAAGAAGTAAAATAGATCAAATTCCCTACCAATGGCAGAAATCATCCTGAAATGGCAGCACTGTGCCTTGTATCTACAGACAGGGAATAGTGACAAGCTGATGGTATTGATTAGAGCCCGTCAAATACACCCACCAAAAGCAGTATATTCATATTCAGCTGCCTGCTCCTATGATTTTAGCTGCTTCCTTGCTTTTATCACCAACATGTTCTATCAAAAAGTGAAAGAAAAGCAGAGTCTAGTCATGGCAGCCCTAGCTTTATATTTACAGATTACAATGAGAGGTAGTGTTAATAAGCACAGCGTTCCCACTGCAGGTGTCACCTCACCTTTCCCATCTCACTTATAATCTTGTCATAATATGAACTTTTTCCCCTCTGTTTCCTAAAAAAATATGGTTCTAATCCAACAAAGTACTCAAACGGTAAGCTTAAGGATAGAAATCGAGGTATGTCAGTGGTGAGTGTTGGTCCTTAGAAAGGGCATCTGATTATAAGGCCATTTGTTTCATGATGAAGTCAGATGATACGACAGCACCTAAGTCTGCAATCACGGTCATCTACCATTCAGTTACTTTTGTTTGTTAGTTATGTGTGTCTGCTGCCAGTGGCCCAGTCCACCAGGGGAGCTATGTTCCAGCAAGGCTGAAATTTCCCTCAGACCAGGTTATTTTAGGCTGAGAGTGCATGACCAATGAGAGAAATTTGACATTTCTTTCCCAATTTGATAATTACAATTTTATCCAAGAGTCAAATACAAAATTAGAGAGCTTCCTTCCATTCATGTTCACCTAGGCCACTTGCAGGAAACAGCCATAATGAACATTTTTTAAAAAAATTTGAATCATTCTAATGAGCAGTGACAAATTATATGGAAACATTTGAAATTCAGTGTGGCTGGGAGAAAGCTGGCTCCACTTCCTACTGCGTTTATAGGAAGTGGATGCAAAATAGAAACTGAACATGCACAGATTAACATGGAAACAAACATAGAAAGTATATTTTATTAAGCTATGTAAAAAAAACCCCAAACCCTTCAATAATTAGCTAAGCTCAGATAAGTGCTAAGGGCTATTTCCACAGAAGAACTTTGTCACTGCCACACTCCTGTTTGTCACACCTAAATGCGAGGCATCTGCAGTTAGGAGTGGAAAACATAGCCCTGAGTTCCAAAGCACCAATGGAGGAGGTAGAGGAGACTCCAAGGGACTACCATGACCTAGCACCTGACATGATGGATGGCTAAACCACCAAAAGGGAATACTGCAGAGGACAAGTTATGGTATTTGTCTTCAGAGATGAGACACCATCCTTGTACCATGACTGAGGTATGTACGGTAGATCAGGTATAACAATCTACAGACCCAAACTAGATCAAAGCAATGACATTCCCTATGGGAAAATAGCTCAGCGATTAGGGCAATGGAGACCAGAGACCATGTCCTCTTTGGTCTGAAGTATTCTAACCCCCAGTTCCCCTCACAGGGGCAGCTCCTAACACTGTTCTGGGATAACCTATATGGAGTAGAATGGCATAAAAGTTCCCCACAGTGCCCGAAGCTGTTGTTCCATGTGTGATACATCTCTGTTCATGGGCAAAAATACGTGTTTGCAAAGATAAAAATCAAGGCTTTTCTACACAGACAAGATTAACAAGTAGGGCCAGTGATGCTGATGCTTGCACTTTTTGATGGTCAGGGGAAGCTAGCACATGGCCAACTTTTCACTTCACCAATCCTAGGACAAAAAAAGACCAAAACATCTTCCAATATTTTCATAATCTTGTAAAGCTTGCTAAGGGAGGATTTGATTTTCTGTGGCAGAATATCCTAAGTGACCTTCAGTACAGTGATGGCAGGGTATTCTTTGCTCTGATTGCTTCTTCAGTGATGGTATAATCATGCGATGGTACAATTAGTACAAAAAATTACCTAGAAATATAAGCTATTTCCGAATGTAGCAAACCAAATAACTTCATAATTAAAAACAAGATGTAAAGAAATATAATGATAGATAAAAGGTATAGTTTCATTTGATAATACAGAAAACACAGTTATATTTCTTTCAGAAATGAAGATAACCCAGACAAACTAGGAAAAAAGGAGGGAACCCTGTCCTCCCTCATGAAAGTCTCAAAAAACTTGCAGTATCTTCAAATATGCAAATGTACTGAAAGCTTCAAATTTTCCATAACAACTAGAGGATATGAATTGTGAGGAATCAATGGTGCAGACAGCAAGAAAATTGAAGTTTTTGCACTGTGGCAAAGATAAAGATTCCTGCATGTCCTAAAGAGAAAGGATAATGATTGCTTGTAATAGAAATATTACAAATACTAGTGTAAAAATGCACACTGTATTAGAAATCAGTATAAAAAGATGCATGTTTTTGGTGATATCCATCAAAGTCTAAGCACTAGGAAACCAGAAGATACTGAAGAAGCAGAGTCGCCAGGAGGATGTAACAGATGCTGAATGGAGCAGCACCCAGTGTGCAGAGTTAGCAATGGGACAAGGAGATTTCTAAAAGTTCAGCCGAGATATCAGTGGTTCTTGGTGAGTAAATGGATTTTGACTAGCAAGTGCTGACCAAAGTTTTGCTGTCTGCTTTCTTGCAGGAGCTGGCAAGAATCGCTCAAGCAAACTCTGAGCTTGTGAATTGCCAAGACACACTGTAGGATGCATACCTTATTATCCCCCAGCCACCAAAAGCAGGCTTCAGTAGTCCAGTCACAAACGTTTCCCATCACTGTGGGCACTGCAGGGTGTCCCAGTGGTGACCAGCTGCTGCTTCTGAAGCCTGTGGCTCTATCCGAGGCCTCATGTCACATAGAATCATAGAATGGTTTGGGTAGGAAGAGCCCTTAAAGACCATCTATTTCCAACGTCTGTGCCATGTACAGGGGACATCTTCCACTAGACCGGACTGTTCAAATCTCCATCCAATCTGGTTTTGAACACTTCCAGAGATGGGGCATCCATGACATCTGCTGAGCCCATGCAGATATTTTGAGCAAACAGAGGAAAATTACTCTAAATGGTTGGGAAAAAACATGAACACTTTTTGTAGGCTCTGAAGCGTCCTTGATACCCCTGATACATTTGCCCATGGTAGGAGAGGGACTAACATGCTGTGAAGCCTGCCATGTGTATCTCAGCTTCATCAGGCTCTCAGAGGCCAAGAGGGAGTAGGAGGGAATCTGAAGGGGGAAGATGGGCCCTGTTCCACTTCCTCTGGCTCAGAACCAGGGCAGCTGGCACATGAATGCAAAACAGCTGTTATAGGATGAAGGTGTACATATGCCTGCAAATGTGCACACAAATGAGATTTTGCTTATAGGATGAAAGCTCTTGTGTTTACCTTTATGACAAAAGGTTCTTCAGCACACGAGACTATTACTCCTTATTTGTTATTCACCATTTATCCATTTAAAACTTTTCAGTTCTGTAGTCAGGCAATAGAAACACTGTGGCATAACGGCTCAGTTACAGCATTTGAATAATGAATTGTTGAGGTTTACCAGACATCAGCAGGTTCCTCCAGACTATCTACCAACGACTTATAAATACCAGCCACATTTGCAGAAATCCCTGCTGATTCAAAACTATTTTCAAATAGGAGCTGGCACATTCCTCAGATTATGTATTCCCAGTAAATAATTTATTCAGCTTCAGTATCTGGCAAACAACAGAAGACATTATTAAGAAGTCATCAGAAGGGAAAAGAACCGTAATGACTCAAAAAACTCACTTGTTTTTACTGCAAATAAGATGAAGCGACCTAAGAGATATTGGGTAGCCAAAAATATCGTTACTTGCTGAAAGGAATTTGTTTAACCAGCAACAATGACTTGCAATTCTATAGCATTTCTCACAAAATAACCACTCTGAGAATTTCAACGAGCTGTATCTCTGGGCTGACTAGCAAAGAAAAACAATGAGCAGCTCGGTGGTGTTTTATCAAATAAAAGGAAGGGACCCAGCTGGCAGAAGCAATTTTAATTTCTGATTGAGAGAAATGACAGAGTTGGAACCTGTATTGATATTTTCACTGTGTTAGCTAGACAAGTAACTAAGAGACTACACAACTAAGTAAAATGTACTTCACCCTCTATCTTTGCCCATCTTCTCTCTCACCTATAAAAGTACAGAAGCACAAACCTGAAAATACAAGTTGTAACTTTTCCAGTAAAAGCATCACAGACAAATCACCAAGGAAGGGGTTTTGTTGTTGTGCTTATCAGACAACGACAAATATTTTCAGAATTTTCCTAGGGACTGAAGAAAACCGGACTGGAAGAGGTTTAGAGGTCATTGAGTTCCTCACGATGCACAAGGCAGGATTGGCTCTGTCTCTGCCAACCTGGCATATGCTTGTCTGCTCTTAAAAGCTTTCAGTGACAAAGAAGCCCCAGGCTCCCCAGTAGTCTACTCCAGACTTCAGCTTGCTGCACGGGTAGCAAATGTAGTCTAACGTTTAAGTTAAATCTCCCTTGTTGGAATTTAAGGTAATTACTTCATCTTTGTAATGGATATGGATTACATTTGACTACCGTCAGTGCAGTTCTGATTTACATATTTGGAGATTATTGGGTCTCACTTCAGTAACTTCTCTAATTCCTTCTGTCCAACACAGTTCTTTCAGCCTTACCTCAAAGTTTATGGTTTTAGGTTTCAGAGAGCATTTTCCAGGGTAGTAAACTTTTAGCTCAGTCAGCTTATTATAGAGAAAAAAAAGTATTACACAATGTTCTCACACTTCCAGTTCTGTCCTGCAATAAATGCCTTCCTAGAGAAGTGTATTAGCAAATTTCCTCACATAGCCCCAGCAAGCAGTCCTGATCTGAATTTTTTGCAGAGGTGCCATTACAGTCCTGGGAGTAAGCTCCTGATGCCCTCAAGTACTGTTTGCTGTGGCAGTGCCAGGGCACTGCAGGAATGACTTTAGTCTCATTGTTCAGAGAGTAGTGAGTGATGCAGAGTAATGAGACATGACACTGAATAAATTGATGGAATGAGATACAACAGAAAGCGTTGGACTGAGCCCTACAGAAGAGACCTTTGTGTTGGTTAATCTGAACCTTTAATTTAATTAGATCTACGTGCAATGACAGCAGGGCATGAGGGCACAGTCAGTCTCTAAGCTACTTTCTGGGAGACACTGTTCTCCCAAGATGAAATAAAATACTGGAAAAAGGTCTTTTATATGCTGCAAGTTTTTATATTACACTTTTTATTACTCTTATATATACTGTTCCTAATAAGTACAGGACCTCACTCTGGGAAGCAGTAGAGGACAACTCTCAGACTAGGAATAAGTGAGAATATTGCCTTGATTTGTCAGAGGCACAGAAATAAAGCGTTACATTTGATCCAATCATTATAGAGCCCAAAATAGACACTAACATCTTAGTTTAAAAGAGTGACAAGCAGTTGCATCTGTGCATCAGCCAGCATGGCAGAGCCCCTGGCTCTGCCTTGGGACAGCAGGGACACTTGCTGCCCATGTTCAAACCACAGGTTACCAGCAGCTACTAAAGGCAGCCCTGCCTGCAAGGCAGGCTGAAGCAGTTGTCTCTGGTGTTGGACTTCAAGCCCATAGCAAGCACTGAAAGGGATCACACAGGGTCACATAGTACCTACCACACCTGAGTAATGGGTCAGTAACTGAAAATTGGACAACCATTCCTTATATCCACTCCTTTTTTCTCCCCACTCACCCAAAGATAATGTGGCCAACTGCTACTGTGAATCATGCTGTAATTATCTTTTTACTTCCATTTAAAGAAAGGGTTTTAAAAATTAAAATAAAGCCTTACATTTTTGTGCACAGCAGAGAGACACCTCCACTGCACTGGTGGGAATTTGGAACAGCTCTGAGGCTGTCCTTCCCAATACCTTCTGGAGCTGAACTACAGTGCTAGGCAGATGCGGTACCATGCCTGTAGAGTGATGGGTAAAAGGAGATGCAAACAAGCAATGCCAGTTTACCACCATATCTTGATTGCAGTAATGTCAGAAGCATCCTACTTCATTGATTTTGAAATCAAAGTCAAAAAATATGCAATGGTTCGTTGATACAGGTTAGAAAAAGAGTTTCTCCTCTGCTAATCCTCATTTGTGGTCCAGGTCAGGCCCAGACCTAATATCCTACACTGCCACATGGTCAATGTGCTCAATCAAATTCCCCTGAAAAGCAGGTTTGCATTTCTGCTAAGCTGATCTTGGCTGACCAGAGCGATGGAAGAGAAGTGGTCATGTGAAGTGGGGGCAGAAAAAAGGGATAAAACCCAACACTACCCAATTTAAGAGACCCTGGATCTGTAAGGCAGGGAAAAATCAAGAAGAGATCTTTACCACCACCTAGGAGATGTTCACATCCAGAGAGTAGCTTCTTTCCTTAAAACAAAAGTGAGAACAGTCTGTACGTGAATCCAAACAGATGTGGAGCATTTGGATTAGAGGTTTTAGTTTGGATCTCTTTTTCATTTGCTCCTTATATTGCTCTTGAAACAACTCAGCTGAATCTGACAGGATGGAATTTGGTCTTGCTAGTGTTGCATTTGATCCTTTCAGCTCACACCTTTCAAACCTTCACAGACATGCCTGCTCTCCCTCCCAAGACACCCTGTATGCAAGGCTTGTATTGAAATACAGTGCCTCTGGAGCATTTGAGCAGAACCTGTTTGCAGAAATGTGTCAGCAGGCAAGATTCACAGTTCTCTCACGTTATCCTGGTAAAGCCTCTTTCTGAACTGTAACACAGATTTCACATGAACCAAAACATAAGAATACAACAGGTTCAACCCCAGCTCTTCCCATCACGAAGCAGGGCAGGGTAGGTGAATTGCCCTTTTAATCCTTTCTGTGCACCCGTCTCTACAGCAATCAAGCATATTTTCTCCTTCTTTTTCAAATTCTCTTCAATTTATATAGAGTTTCTGCTCTTGCAGATCCTTAGCCTCTGTAGTTACTACTTAGCATCTTAAGTTTTATTTCAGTTTCTCTGCTCAAATTTTCAGCACAGTCTAGATCCCTTTGTAGCATTTATTATCTCCATTTATTCTCTGCTACTTTCATTATCATGCAGCTTCCTCTCTCTTAAAGATCATTAAGGAAAATATTCAATGAAATTGGATCAAATAAAATCCCATACAAGCTTCTCAATAATTTAATCAATTTTGATTCATTAAAGCACACATTTTTATTTTTATATTAGACCATGATCTTCATAATAAAGATAATCCAAAGCACTTCTAACTGCAAAAATCCAGAACATACTGCAAGAAATTATTTAAATTCAAATATATTGCATTTATCGCTCATTTATTCACTAAGTTTACAACAGCTTAAAAATCAATGAGATTGCAAGTCTTGTGCATTGTAAATCTAGGTAACTAATTGTTCATAGGTCTATTATTGTCTAAATGTTTCATGAAAGCAATTAAATTCCCATTTTCTGCCAGGTCTGGTTTTATCACCAAACAGAGAGATCTAATTAGCATAAAACAAGATGGATTCAATAATTTAGGAAGGATGTCATAACAAATCTTCATCACCCAGGCTGCTATACCACACCCCTCACTGATGTCTCTGAGCACATCGGTAAGAGGATCTGTTCATTCACATTTAAATCACAAAATGCAAATATGTCAGGATACTCATTGATGTTAATGTGAACTTGCAGCTCTGTAAAGAAGAATCACAGAATAAGCAATTGCAAAAAAAGTTTCTGCACAAGACAGAACACTTGAGCACATGTGCAATAGGGTTATAAAAAAGCAAGTACCTGCTGCAAATGACCAAAAAAAAAGGGAAGAAGAACCAATTAGAAATCTAATGACAAAAAAACTTAATCAACAGCCAAGCAGTGCTACAGAACATATGGCTGAAGTCTTCATTTCAGGCAAAATTGGAAGCATTCAGACACTCTGGCATACTCTGCAAGTGTCCATAACTCAGAGATATTCTCTGTTGCGCTTCGCAAGGGCCACCTAAAGGCCTTCTCAGTCCAACTCTTTTCAGCACCAGAGGTGCCCTTTTTCCCCACTGCCCCACCAAGGTAACAGGTGAATGATGCATTCTTGTGACCTCATCCCAGCTCTGCTGGGGCAGAAGAAGTGGAGGCAGCGGCAGCAGCAGCATGTCCTCGGGGTCTGAAAGTCTGGCTGGGGCAAGAGAGGGGAGGGAACACATTAGGTTTGGAGAGGGAGAGGGTCCTTGGTGTCAGAGAAATAACATTTTACCTGGTAATGAATATGTTCTGCTAATACAATAATACAATCTGTTTATATGCTACATAAAAAATTTCATATCTTTAAAAGAAAAGCTTCTTTGAACAGTTGTGAGACTTGGCCAGACCAAACATTTCTGTCATTCCCCATAGATCTCCATCCTTCCTTCAGGTCCAGACAGGAACTGTACATCAAGAGAGGACAGAAGTTCAAAAGCTAGCAGTGGTCTTGGGAAGTCAGACAGAAATCCAGGACTGAGCAAAATGGACTTTCCACAATACAAGCAACAGGAGGCATCAGGGAGGGATGAGATATGCATTCAGAATGGTTTTTTATCCTGAAGGTACTCTTTCCTGAAAATACATTGGTCCTATACAACAATTACAAGGCTTTAAGGATGTCACATTACTACTATTGTTGCCCGATGAAAAAGAATTGCACATTTGAATTAAGTTTGACCTACTGAGGTAATCATGGGTTGATACACATAAGACTGCAACTCTGGGATGAGCTGAGGGAGGATCACCTGGTTCCACAGCACAAAAGGACAGAGCTGGCTGGAATAGGTGTGTCATGCGCTGACCATCAGATGCAGTACAATGTCATGTATTTGACTCTTGCAGATACTACCGCTTCGGGCCAGAGGTTCACTCAGCTTCCCAATAAACTAAACCAAAGGGACCTTATGATGGCCTAAAGCATCTGTAGTCACTTACCATAGCATTAATTTCAGCAGTCAGCTGTAGAGGAAAAATAGAAGTCACTCCATATAAGTAGAAGCTCTTACCTAGCATTTTCACTACGGCCTGTGCTGTTCAAATCACAGGCAGTGGAAAGTACCATGACGCAGAAAAAGAACCATGAACCATGGGCTGTGCACAAATCACTCTCTGGATCATTGCAGTTACAGAGTCCAGTACAGCAGAGAGCAAAATTAGCTAAACATTATCATCAGTAAATAAAGAGCCAAAATACCAGTACAAGAGCCTTAGCTTGCTACACCTATAAATTGCTGTTCCAGAAAAATACCACAGAGTAAGCATAAAAATAACTGAGCATGGTTTTGCTGAGCTCACTCACTCATATTGCCCTAGCACAGCAAAAAAAAGAAGCAAAATTAAATCTGTTTGCAAATCCTACAACAGACTGCGTAGAAGCATGTCTGTAGCAAGTGATTTGCCTATAACTAGAACCTAGCACAGAAATTCCATCTTCTAAGCTGGATTTAGGTAGCAACACAATTTATGTTCAGGTGCATCATGCAACAGCAGGAAAATGTTTAATTTTTTTTTATTATTATTATTATTTTGAATAAAGGACCAGGTGCTTTTCTGTGACACCACAAACAAGAGGACATAAAACAGAGGAAATGTTTGCCGACTGATTTTTCAGCATCACTCGAGTCCAGTTGAGACAGAGATAACTGGACTGTCCACTTTCCCTCCCTATTTTAGCACATGAAATTCGACAAGAAAAGAGGAAATGGCCTCAGGTTGCACCAGGGTAGGTATAGATTAGTTAGAATTAGATATTAGGAACTGTTTTTTCACAGAAAGGATTGTGAAGCATTGGAACAGACTGCCCAGGCAAGTGGTGGGGTCATCATCTCTGGAGGTGTACAAAAAAATGTGGATATGGTACTTGAGGCCATGGTTTAATAGTGAACATGGTGGTGGTGCTGGGTTGACAGTTGGAACTGATGATCTTAAAGGTGCTTTCTAACGTTAATGATTCTATGATGCTAAACTGTATTGGTGCCCAGATGCAAAAATTAAAACCACTGAGGAAAATATACGTTTTTGTATTTTTCTCATCCATTGCTATGTCCAGCCTAATTTCAGAATTCTGGGGCAGTTGAATTTATTTTGTTTAAAACTACCTTAATCTCTGTAACTTCTCTGGTAATTTTTGCAGGAAGATTCAGAGATCTATTTCTTATTTCTGTGTTTCCTCTTCTATAATAAAACAAGAGGCTTCTTAATGATCATGAAGTGCCTTTCCAAATGTAGTGCAATAAAGACATCTCTCAGCAAAGGAGACACTTCTCCCTTTTCTCTTATCTAAATAGCCTCTCTAACACTTATCTTTATTGAGTATTAGCTGCTCATAGTTGTCTTTCTGTTCATTTCTCTCTCTAAACTCTGGGCAGGTGTGCTCTCTATAGCTTGGTTGCCAATTTCAGTCACTGGGCCCATTGGGCATGTTATGTCAATACAGTGATATTTGCAGTCTGCTCTACCTGTGTGTGTTTTATTGAACAATTTGATACCAATTGCACAAGTTAGACCTCTGTGCCTTATGAATGTTTTATTCTCCGTCACCCACCAATTGACATAACTTTTGGTTTACAGAGTGAATATATACAGACATTTTTGCCATACTATCCAGTGGAATAAAGAGAAGGAATGGTGCACTGGCTAAAACAGTAAGAAAAGTGGCCTTTTGGAGAAGTGAGTTCAATTCTTAGCTCTGTTAAAACCATTCTGTGGCTTTATCTGCCCTGCCCGAGAGCATGTGGTGCAGAGGTCCTTCATTTACCGATCCTTAATCAAGCTAATTCCTAGAGAAACCTTCAGAGCTGGCTCAGAATAATGATTGTACTCCACTTTTGTTGCTGCATCATGCCATGCTGAGTAGCTGAAGGTGCAGCTGAAGTGTCCTGTCACACTTCCTCTGAGTCCCATATTCACACGGGATTCTTCACAAGTAAGGAAACCCATTTTTACTGTGAGGGTGAGCAAGTACTTGCATAAGTTGTCCAGGGAGGTTGTATAGTCTCCATCCTTGAAGACATACAAAAGCCATCTCACATGATCTTGGGTAACTGGCTTTAGATGGACCTGCTTGAGCACTAGATGACCTTTAGAGGTCTGTTCAACCTCAAACATTCTGTGATTCACTGAGGAGCCACTAGATATCCATCTTAAGGTAAAGGCAACTCCTCTCCAGGCTCTAGGGATTTGATGAACTAGATCTCCATCAATTGTAACAGGAGCTTAGATACCCTCCAAACATGCCAACACCTGAACGTATGTGTTTGAATCTGGCGCTGAAATTCAACTCGTGTATCTCAGTAAGACGGTGACAATACACTGTCCCTTTCCAACAGAATTGTTGTTAGAGAAAAATGTTTAGCATTGGAAGAGTTGTATGGATACTACTGCTAAAGGAGTTCAAGACATTTACCTTACAATGACTAATAGCTGAAGTCCCATAATTTCTAACTAATTCTGAACAATGGAGGGGGTCAGGTTGTCAAATACACATATGCAAGGCCAACCAATATATGTAAGTATTGGTGGGAGGTGGAACAGACTGTAATCCTACTTCCATAATGTTAGAAGGGGTGAAGACAAACTGAATCTTATCTAAAACCAGACAAAGTGTGACTAATGTGGACAAGTTATACTTGGGCCCTTAGATAGATGGAATGAAGTCAATGGGAAGCTTAAAAATGCAGCTCAGTGAGCATCAGTGTGCAGCCTGAGCAAGTCTTGTGTCAGCAGTGCTATCTCCTTTTATTTTTTAGATCTTCTCCAAAGATTAATACTGCTCTATTAATTAACTAATATATGAGCAGATGTTAACTTATTCAGAAGTGCCAAACATCTCTTTTGTTTTTCACTTCAGAGTCAGAAGTGTCTAGATTGTTTTGTTCAGAGCATGAGCAGGGTTTGAAAGCTTAGGGGTACAATTGTCACTGGTTTGAACTGCAATTGTGTGGTTAAATCTCCAAACTGGGCTTCAAAAATTGCCCTCAAGGCAGGGCTGTATTTTGCCACTTCTGTGCATATGAAAAAGGCAGCATTCACAGAGTGCTGCAGAATGTGAACATAGCTAATTAACACTGCCTCATTAATCTCATCTAGCCGAGAGGAGAGACTCATTCTTGTCACACTTTCAAGTGATCATAGAATCATAGAATAATTTAGGCTGGAAAAGACCTTTTAGATTATTGAGTCTAACCATAAATCTAACACTGTCGGGTCAACTACTAAACCATGTCCCCAACTGCCACATCTACATGTCTTTTAAATATGTATCATGACTCCACCACTTCCCTGGACAGCCTGTTCCAGGGCTCGATAATCCTGATGTCCAACCTTAACCTCTCCTGGTGCAACTTGAGGCCATTTGCTCTTGTCCTGTCTCTTGTTACCTGGGAGAAGAGACCAACCCCCACCTGGCTACAACTACTTCAGGTGGCTGTAGAGAGCAATAAGGTTCCCTCTGAGCCTTCTTTTCTTCAGATTAAACACCCGCAGCTCCCTCAGCCATTCATCATAAGACTTGTGCTCCAGACCTTTCCCCAGTTCTGTTTCCCTTCTCTGGACATGCTCCAGCACCTCAATACCTTTCTTGTAGTGAGTGGCTCAAAACTGGACATGGAATTCAAAGTGCAGCCTCACCAGTGCTGGGCACAGGGGGACAACCACTGCCCTGGTCCTACTCCCCACACTATTGCTGATACAAGACACTGGCCTTCAGTTCAAGTCATCAAAAAGGGACTAAAGACACAGGGTTTGAAAGGCTGTGACTGATGTAAGCTGAAGCCCCAGAATCAAATGCCAGTTATAGAAAAATGAAAATCTAAACCTTACTGAACATGAAAGGAATGATGAAAGGAAGAAAACTGTGCAGGCATCACACTAACAAGGCTGCATTTTGTAAATTGCTGTCAGTTTGGTCTGAAAGGATTAGGGCTGATTCCTCACTTCAAGGAATGACAGTACCATAGAGCTCCATTTTGTTGGATGATTTCTGAAAAAAGTCTTTTCCTCTAATCAAGCACTGATGTAAACAGCAGTCTCTGACCTACCACTTCTACAGTTTGAATATAAATCTCCACATGCAGATCTGAAATACTGTGTAGAGTTTACCTCATTTCTTGTTCCTTTATAGTGTTCCACACAAAAAAGAAAAAAAAAAAGATATATAAAAGATCAAGCATGCAATAACTTGGCACAAAGTACTCTTTTACAATTCCGTCTTCTCTTGACTTCTATTTATGCTGCTGAGAGAAGAATTGTCAAACATGAGTTTTGATAGGTAACTGCCCAAAGTGTCCTACAAAGTTTTTAACTCTAGTGCAGAGAACCTTTGAAATCAATGCAAATACTGCTGCTCTATTCCGACAGGCTGCATACTTGTACTGGATGCATTCAGGTTGAGACCTGCAATTAAAACCCAGTTTCTTTAAAAAGTACAGCAGTTTTAACATTTTGATATGAGTTATGCCTCTTCCCGAAAGGAGAGATAAAAGCAAGGTTCCAAAGAAAGCCTTCTCTTTCCTAAAAGTGTTGTATCACTCTGTGGTAGTTGCACTGCTCAGACTCCAAAAGCAGTACATGAATTCTACCTAACAAAGTTTTCCCTTTGGAGTTTTGTAAACTGTGCTGTGTGTTTCTGTAAAAACCCAGTTCATAATTCAAGAATTTGCTACATGCCACTGCTATCTACATATCTTTGCAAAATAATTGGGCATCATCCGATGATCCTCACAGCTGCAATAAATAGATATGTGAATGAGGAACATTCCTTGGCCTAAAACCACAATTGAATACACCTGAATATAAGGAATTTCTATTTCCTCAGGCATTAGATGATCTTCTCTTGATTTTTTTACTAGCCAACCAAGGACAGGAAAGATAAGGAAAAAAAAATCAGCTCATGCTGAACCACATGTCACTTCCAGAGACCTAAAAAACTAAGGCTGCATCTGACTCTCTTGACTCACAAACCAGCTGCCAAATTGATTCCCAGAGGCTGGCCCAGGTACAGCACAACAAAAATCAGTAACTAGCAGAGGCCCACCAATTCTCAATCAAGATTTTCCCTAATCTGGCATCAGTCACAGAATATCATTTTTATTATCTCAATTATCAATATGTTCTGGAACTCCTAAAGCTGTGTCCAGAGATTTTCAAGTGTTTTTTATCCTGCTGCAATATTGAGCTGCTGCAATATACAGAAGATGAATGAGTTCTTCCTAATAACATTTTCTCTCTGACCTTTAGCCAGCAAAAGTAAGACCACGCTCAGCATAACTTTGTTTTTCCCAATTTATGTATCTGTAGTGGTTTTCAGAAATGCCACCGAGATATGTGTTTGAAATGCACGGTGCAGTTGTGTTCAGGAAAGCACAGCATGACAGTGTTCAAGATCCCAAGATAGTATCAAAATTTTTTATGAAGCAAACCCCAGACTAATGAAATCTTGAAAGACATCCCCTCTCTCCTAAAACATAGAATATACCCCAGTCTTCCAAAAGGCTAGGGAAGAGAAAAGCGTTTGGTACTCAACACTTTTTTATAATGTCTGGACTAATAAAAGTCAGGTTTTAACCTAAATTTTTGGGATTTACTTTATGATACAGTAGAACCAAAATGTATTAATTACTAATGAAACCCACAAGACAAGTCAGTTCTTGCCCTTAAGCATCAGAAAACTTTTCTTTTTAAAGAAACTTTGGAATTATTACCATATAACTGCTTGCTGCGTACAAAGCTACTGGGAATCTGCTGCTGGAAGCAGAGACCACTGTCAGGAGCATGAGGCATTGAGTTGTGCTGGTTGCTGGTTTATTTCCCAGTAGAATTTAATCTTTAAAGCTCTCTTTTGCCAAACACCTGCACATTCAAATGATTACTTTTATATCATCTTCCCGCATTCCCTCAACAGCCAGAGCTCCCTCAGTCTTGTCCTTCTAAATCTGAATGGAGCTGGAAATATCCCGATTGGGGCACAAAACCCCAGGCAAGCTTTATGAAAGAATAATAACAACACCAACAAAAACTCCTGATGGATGCTTGAAATAAACTGAAACAGTCTGTCCTGATGTCTAATTTTTTATATATGTCATGTTGTTCCTGAGCTTTCAATCCTAGAGAGTTAAATCCAGTTGTGATCAGACAGCATAGGTATTGGACTTAAATGAGCTAAGCTCTCAGAAAGAGTGCTAGCCATATGCCACAGAGACACAGCCTGGTTCCACCTCACTGCCTTTTCTGAAATAGTTCCTCCGGGTCACTTGGACCTTCTTGCTTCAGTGACACCCCAGTCTTTCTGAACTAGCCTTTGCTCATGGTGATCCAGCATTCCTTGCTGGATACCACACAGTGCAGCCAAGCAAACAGTGAGGTATCACAGGTATGTCAGCATCCTGAAATAATCCTCTCCCACCTCTTTTATGATCACTCACAGTAAATTCCCAAAAACCACAGTTCTTGTCCAGGGAATCATACCTCTCTTATCCAAGGCTGTTTATTTGTGCAAAAGATGTCTCTCCAAATGTCTCTGAGTCAATAATAAGAAATACCAACATTTTCGGCAATATCTTACCAAGAAGTCAAAATCATTAGCTCTCCTGCAAACTATACCCTAATTGTTGGCAGTCATCCCTATTAAGTAGTGCCAGGAAATGTTCCCAACCACTGGAACTGAATCACCTGGACTGTTAATTCGTTACCATGGTTGTTGACACAGTTTTGCTCCAGGACGTCTAGAAGCCTCTCAAATATTCCCTGGTACAGTCTATGAAGTACAGTCAACAACTGGTCACTCTGTGCTGGAGGGGTGAGAATTTAATGCCATGGACATGGACCACCTCCTGTTAGGACAGTCCCAGGCATGTTTGATTTCCTAACACAGACATAACTCCAGGGTCTCCTACAGAAAAATAGATGAGATTCAAAAGTAAACATAATAGAAACCATCAGGGTAAAACAAAAAAAAGAGTGAAAATTTTGGTGATGAGTGCCTCACCAGAAATACCATCCCTTTTCCATCTATAAAGTCAGTTACCTTAGATCCCTCAGCATCAGACAGAGGGAAGCAAGTTCACCACCAGGATGCAAAGTATTTTACATTGAAAATAAATCCCTTGAACTTCATCCAGAACCAAACTGAAAGCCAGGAAGATTCAAGAGCATAAATGTTATCAAGGCCCCTTAGGAAAGCACAGCTGAGTTGGGAAGCAACTGCTTCCTTCCCCAGGCAGAGCACATTGCAAGGGCTGAAACTTATAGGGCGCAGCCAGAATCACTGCAGCATTGCTTGCAACTAAAAAAAAAAGTCACAGTTTTGTAGATAAAGACAAGTTAGAAAAATGGATGGGGCCTATTCAATTCTACATCAAGAAGAGCCAAGGGCTCATTTTGCCTCCCATCCAGTGATTTTCGCTTCAGTAGAGAAACCGACTCTCAGTTGCTCCCTCTCTTATATAATTTGTTTTTTATTTTTGTCCACAAGACATTTTAATTTCACCTAATTCAGGCTGAGTATCAACCTGATCACTCTTTCCCCACAGGGAAGCCTGGCTTGTGGCTCCACCTGTTCCTCAAGGAAGTGAGGGGGCATGTCTGCACCCAGCTTGGTGGACAGAGCTTATGTTGGACAGTTGCTGCAGTGATAGACAGTGATCACTGGAGAGGTGTGAAAATCACCCGTGTCAGGCTGGGTTCCCAAACACAGCTGTTAGTGGGCCCTCAGCATTGTGCTGCCTTTGTCGGAGGATTTAGCTAGCCAGCAGTTCTGCATCATGCAGCAAACTCTGTAGCCATGACCTCCTCATCACGCTGAAGCATACACTATGAATCATAACCCAGCTCACCTCACTACCTTAAGACGCAAAATCAAAGCCTTTTTCTGCAGTGTTCATGATGTCACTATGGAACTCCCTGCCGCAGAACATTGAGAAGGCTGAAGGGTTGAGCAAGTTTGAGAAGTGCTTAGATAAATTCCAGGAAGATCAGTCATTCATGGCCATTAAACACAGCAGTATGGACAGGACCTCTTACCCATAAATGCCCTAAACTGATGAGTGCTGGGATAATAGGCATTACTTGAGGGCAGTGATCACTCTTACCTTCTTCACCCAAGCATGCACTGCTTGGTGGAGACAGTGTTCTGGGCAAGATGGACTTTGTCCTGAGGCAGCATGGCCATTGCTTTGTTAACCTGTGGGAAGTGCCACTGAGAACACCAAAAGGGCCTGGTACAAAGAAGGACTGAGATAACCCACAGGGAGCACTAAGGATAGCAGAACATCATCCAAACATTTTTGCATGAGTTGTTTAAAAAAGAAAGCAACCTTTTCTCTCCTTGACCATTTGAAAGGCATCCAGATGCCAGGTCCCTTGTTAAGCAACAGCAAAAGCAGTCAATAGGTGTAGACAAGAAGCAGTTTAGATGCGGTCTTCCTTTTATTGGAGCTAAGAGAATGTTCCCGCTCACAAGATGAAATTTGCTGTGTGTTGAAACACTGCGAGCACTACTACAAACTCAGTCTACTTTCTTTGCTCCAAAGTGTAATTAACTGGGCTGTGGAATGGTACAGGACTGTACAGGCCTTAAGTTTTCTCAGTGAGATCAAACAGGTAGAAGGTGCTTCACAAATGAAATGCCCTTTGATTCCACCCTCCTGACTCTTAACCCTCTGCAAGCACAGTCTGCTCAACAGCCTACTCTGTTTACTTGCTTGTGTCTTCCCCATGGGACACTCCAGACATCAGCAGCCTTGTGCATGCAAGAAGGTCCTTTTGCACCCAGGTTACATGTGCAGTAGGAGAAGGGGCACATGAGCACTGGTTGCCAGAGAACATGGAGGTCTCACAGTTTTGTAATCATACAGCTGATTACAACAGAACAAAAAGTGGAGAAATGAAGAACAGTGCCTTGTCGCAGAAGTAAGTTTGATACAGACTGATGTTCACTGAACAGTTAAAGACGATTACTCATCTAATTCTAGAACATAATACTTTATGATACATAATTCTGCCAATTACAGCAGGGAATGTAAAAAAAGTCTGAAAGAAGGAATCCAGAATATCTTAGCTACAGTGGGGAATTATCATTTTTACAGAATGGGCTCAGTTACTGTATGTTAACACTTCAGGCCTTGATTTGATTTGCTAGAATTACATGTGCTTAACCTCCTGTAATATCCAAACTATTTCATTGACTTCTTACTAACAAAGCATGCCAAATTCATTTCAGTAGGGAAATTAAAAGATGACAAACCATGTCTGCATCCAACCTGGACAATCAATTGCCTTCACCTAATCTCCTATCTCCAGAACATTTTCTTGTGCCCTTTTAACGTAAAAGGTGTAAAATAAAATATTATTCAGAATAAAAATACACGACCAATACTTTCTAGTTAACTACACTTGCTTAACCTGCTGGAGAACTGTGAGAGACGTCTAGACCCCATATCCACTGTAGTCAATTTACAACCTTTCATTGACTTCAGGTAGGCTTCGGGCATGAGGTAATGTTCCTGTCTTAGAAAATGTGGATGCTCTGGAGAGAACTGCTACAGAACAAGTCTTGAAAAGAGAATCATGCAGGGCTCTATGAGCTTCGAATTTTGAAGTGTTTTCTCTTACGTATAAATATTTTTGAAGTGAATTTATCAGAATAAAAAAGCAGAATATCTGAAAGTTTTTGGCACCTTAAAGTCCTAGCTGCTCACAAACCAAACCAAACAAACCAACTAACCAAACAAACAAACAAATGAAAAAAGAAAATTAAAAAAACCAGTCATCATTGTTCCATCATTAACTTGAAAGAAGCAGACAGTTCCTTTTCACCCATGGTACCATCAGCAGTTAAAAAAACACTGAGGATGCCTTGCTACATTAATAACCAGAGCAGGAATTCTGAAAATAGTCTCAGAAAGAAGCTAAAGGTGGCAGACAGGCCTTCTTTATAGTTTGAGAAAATAGGGAATGATAGGGGATAGGAGGTGGGAACAGGAAAGTTCCCCTTCATAGGAGTTGACCATCAGCCACAAGTCCATCCAAATATAACCTGTGGAGAATCCTTGAGGTCTGAGGTATGAACAAATTCTTTTAAAAAATGCAATAAGATGTGAAAGAAATTTCTCTTTTTTTAGGTAACTTCTACTGGATCCCTAACCAAAGGAAAATAGGGACAGCTGGAGGGTAATAGCAACCCTCTAAAAGGCAAGAGAGAAAGAACATCTGCTAGCAGGGACTTGAGTGAAAAAGGACCTGTCTGTGAATAGACATAAAATATTAATATTCCCATATCCAAGTCCCTCTAGACAATGGAAGAAACAAAGAGCAAACCTAGAACAAACAAGACTTTTGCAACAGATCTCTCTTCTGTGAAATTTAAACCCATATTTCACAACATGTCATGATTCACAGGATGCTGCTTTGCTGTTGCACTTCCCAAGAGAAAGCATAACACACAGCCCTGGAGACTGTGACAGTACCAGTCCCTGAGGACAAAGGACTAGATTTTAATGCACTGATTTTCTGTTGGATGCTTGCTAACT
Organism: Manacus candei; assembly: GCF_025592945.1. Lineage (NCBI taxonomy): Eukaryota > Metazoa > Chordata > Aves > Passeriformes > Pipridae > Manacus > Manacus candei. The sequence goes on from NW_026138062.1 coordinate 37,839,256, forward strand.
TGTTTTTGTTGCCCTGTGTAATTTTATTTTTGTCTATAATACATGTATGTATTACAATTAAGTGTCCAGCTCAGCAGAGACCTCAGCAAGCCACTGAACACACAAAAAGGTTGATGGACCCTCGACACTTTGCTGACACATGCTTTGCGTGCATGCCACGTTTTCTCTCCTTCCCTTGGAGAGGAAAATAACTGTCACTTTAAAGCAATTTTAACACACAGATATACTAGAGGAATAGAATTCCCGGTGACAGAAGTCTGCCACTGGCATCATACTGTATAAAGCTTTTTCAAACCACACCAAGCTCCATTTTGGAAGAAAGTGTTGTACATTGGTAGGAAGGCTCTTCCAGGACTTGACTGCTGTAATGATGGGGAGACACCTTTCTTTTTCTAGCTTGATTTTGGTCCTGGTCCAGTTATATACCTTCAGTTCTCATATAATTTTGTCTCTTTTCAGAAAATCCCTATTATTCACCTTAGCATTTTCATAGACAGCAGTTGTATCGCCTCCAGCCTCCATTTAGCTAAGCTAAACAAGAGAAGCTCCTTTAGTTTTTCCTGATGTTCTTCCCTCTCATTACCCACGGTAATCCTTCTGATGACTTTTTCAAGTCCAAAGGAAGAGCCACACAAGTAGTCCCAGACACATTCAGAAAAAGCCCTTGCAATAAATCTCACCATTTCTCCAGTGGAAATAGGGGGATATTCCCTTTTACATACCTGCAGTGCTGCTAGCATCACACTTAGACCAGTCAATACACCAAGGAATTTTCTCTGGAAAATAAGCCCAGTCCTCAGCTCACAGAACAGCTGGCTCAGGTGGCTGCTTTTTCCTGCAGTGCCGCCTCTTGAAGGGACTCAAGCAGGACATAGAGCAAAACCATTCTGCAACGGGAATTAATCCTATATAGTAAGCTAAACTTGATGGCTAATGTACTCAGGTGCTGGATATCAGGCCTGTGTTATCTACCTGCAGCAAAATCCACATTGCAAATTTTTCTGAGTCTCCTTTCACCCCAAGGTTCGATGCGCACTCAGACCTGCCGACATCTTGCATCCTCTCCCAGCATGAGCTAATGAGCAATTTCAGAGATACTGACTAAATTTGCAGCCATACAAGCAAAGATTTACATCACGCATGCTAGCTAAGCTGGAAAATTTGCAGTGCAACGCTTCTGACAGTAGAGAACAAAGCTATGATAAAGCATCAATGTCTGGGTAGGCCTGCAAATACAACTAGAAGACATCAGCATCACAGCTGATATGAGTGACTGCACATTCACAGCCACTCCTCAGCACTTGCCTACAAGCTGGCAAAAGCTTTATAACACTGCACGTGTACTTCCTTTTTGCAGTGTGACAGAGAACATCGTGTAACTTGCTGGCAGAAGCTTGAGTCATCAAAAACAGGGAAGACTGAAGCTCGGCTGCAGTGGAAATCCAGTGTTCCCGGGGCAGGAGCACCACCACACTCTGGTAGGCCCAACAGGGCAAATGAACTGGAAGGGAGATGAGGCTCAGTGTCAGACATCCTGCCAAACTCCCTGTGCTGCCTGCTAGGAGCTTTTGCATATGTGCTGAAATATACAGTTGAAGATCTTGCAGATGTGCAAGGCTCTTCCCAGGCTATTTGAGAGGAGACAAATGCCACTGTTGCTGTTCCTGCATTTGGCCAAGGGATGAATCTACACACATCAAAAGACCAAGGAAGAAATGCCTCGTGTGGCCCAAGCATACTCAGCTGACAAACCTGTCATCAAGAGCCTAGGAAAATGCCTAGGACTGAGCTGTGCCCTCATGAGGGTGAATGAACGGCTCCCAACAGGGACAGTGAGCCTGTCTCAGCAGCTCTCCAGCAGCTTTGCTTCACAGGGCTTGCAGCAATGCCAAGGCTGTCTCAGGTGACAGAGAATATTTCATCAGCAGGTACCCAAAAGGCTGTACAATAGACAACCCTGACATGTAAGATACTTTTGTTCTAAAATGAGAAGTGCACAAGCAGCAATACAGGAGCCAAAGCCACATGATCAAATCAACCAGGAGCAACAGTACTCTTCAAACTTGTCGCTGAGAACTGTGAAGCAAGGGGTATGAACAACACATCCTCTACCATGAAGAGGAAGCCCTCAATGCTGCAGACTCCCTGGGCATTGATCAGTACTCAAGCACCTTGGACTGGAGCTATTTATTTACATATTTATTTTACAGCTTTACAAAATTGTTCTACAGGGTTTCTCTTTGCCTATTCTTTTCCCACAGATGTTTCAATATAAATTATAGTAATTATCTATTGTGAAGAAAGTAATTGGAATTAATAATTAAGTATAATTGTTACCAATTTCATAGGATTTCTCTCATGTCCAATTGTCGACATAGCTTGAACGATCTGTACATTGTGGAACTGCAGATGTATCCTCAAAGGACAAGTTATCCAAATGCATTTTGGTCCATTTGACTTGGAGTTTTGGAAGCAAACTGAATTTTCTGGGAGAATGTGAAAGAAGAAGTTCTAGAAAACTCTTTCTAGAGCCAGGCAACAGTACAGAGAAAAAAACCCCAAACTGTAGCTTATCCTCATAACATACTTCTTGCATTCTAATGTGTTAAATGGGACTCCAAAGAAAGATAAGAAAGGCTCAATTTAAGGGAGAACTAAACATTTTATATTTTCAAAGCAATGTCTCCAGGTCTCTGACCCTATTGAGTTCCACTGTAACAGCAACGTTACTATCTGACTGATTTTGCTTAAATCTCTATCATGGCTCAAACAGTTTCACTACAGAAGGTGTTCTTATGCATTTGAGTTCCTTATTCTCTCTTCATCCTCATAATTCTATTTATCATACAGATGTGAGTTGCAGAGATCAACAACTTTACTTATTAGAGCTCATTTTTTCCTCAAGGACACAGAAACTGGAGTAGTCCAAATGGGACCTCTATATTTGAACTTTTTGAATGGAAGGACTCCATCTTCATGGAGATATTGCATCATAATATTTCTTTTCCAATGATTTCTAGCAGCTGTTTAAAAAAAATCTAACAATTTTGCTACCTTTTTTTTTTTGTCTCTGCTGTCTGGAAGGTTGTTAGCAAATGTGATTACTCTGATGTCTAAATGACCCCTTTTGACTTCAACTTTCCAGTTATTTATAGCAAGCACAAACCCAGTTGTTATTGTGTGACCATGGCCTTTTGCAATAAATAGTTCCCCTCTCTCTGTGGTGCTTACATCCCCCTCCCTACACTGCGTATGTTTTTTAGATAGACGTTTCAGCCTATCAAGCGGGATTGGCACTCAAGGTCCCATCTCTTCCCTGTGACCCCTCTCTGCACTCTGAATCTATCTCCTATCAATCACACAAGCAGAGATAACTGAGGTGGGCGTACCCTTCTGGCGATCATCTAGTCCAATCCCCTGCTCAAAGCAAGGTCACCTAGACTAGGTTGCTCAAAGTGATGCCTGGGTTGATTTTGAATATCTCCAAGGATGAAGACTCCATAACCTCTCTGGGCAATCTGTTTCAAGGCCCAGTTACCATCACAGTAAAAAAAGTTTCTATTCACATTTAAATGGAATTTAGTGTTTCAGGAGGGAAAGATCACCTTCCCATACCTACTGGCAACACTTTGCCTGATGTAGCCTGGGATGCTAGTGCTGGGATCAGTATTTCTAGCATTCCTTATGTAATGGCATTGATATTTTCCTACCAACACTGCAGACAGCTAGCCTAGTTGAACAGTCTTTTCATAGACACATAATTTGGGATACTTACAGCCACTCTGATCTACTAGTGCCTGCAGAAGCTCTTCCTCCTCTGTCATTTACAGATGACAAGATCCCAATTTGTAATAAAAGTTTTGTTATTAGTTAGCGAGTACCTGACCTTTCATTTTGTACCATTAAATTTCAGCCCCTTTCAATTACTGCAGTCCTCAAGGTCACCCAGTTCTTTCTGAAGATGGTATGAATATTTTACATTTGCCCAACATATAACCTTTCTCTTTGTAAGTTTCCATTACCTTTTAAAAGTCTCTGTAGTTGGAAAGCCTCTGAAGTATTACATTCCTTATTCATTTTGCTGTTCTTTTTTAAACTCTTGTTATTTGTCCTTTGTCCTTCATCTTATCTGCAGTCGTGCACCATGGCAAAGCCCTCTATCTTCCTCTTATATCAAGAGGAATGCTTGGTGTTGCCCATTAATTTTCTATTCATTAAGCACAAGGTGTATGTACCTTGAAGCAGGAATAACCTGGGTAGATACCACAAGTACTTCCAAACTACCAACTTAGATCAAATCAAACTTTCAATAGGGTCTGTTAAACCCACTTAAGAATCATTCTTGTGCTTATGGTGTACTTCAAGCACAAAACTAGGGCAAGTAGCTGCTCCTATGCCTGAAATGCTAGCCTAGTTATGTCAACGTAAGATGTAGTACTTAAGCTAAATGCTGCGCTAGCCAGAGATCTTAACAAAGCTACAAATGATGACTGAGTTACTTCCTAAGGTCTTACAAATAAATCAGAGCCTAAAAACTCTATATACAGAACTGCAAATGTTGTCTGCGATGGATATATTCTTGCTAATGGAATCACAGCTGAGATTTTTTTACTTCCTTAGGGAACCACTTCAATTGATTTAGATAACAGTATGTAGGAGATGAACAGACCTAGACCAAAAACAAATAAAGCATTTTTAACAAAGTGATGGTTAGATTATTTACCAAATTTCAAGCCAATTCAAAACCTTTAAAAATCTTAATTATTTATAACTTAGATCCTAGCCTTGGGCAATAACATGACTAGACTTTGGATAAAATGATAAACATCATATATGCTCTTTGGGAGTGGGGCCAAATGCAGGGAGAGTTATTAATAACTATATATTTTTAGAAATTGAGAAGAATATGGCGTAGCCTTGTTCTACATAGTTTGCATGTGAGCCTTAAAATATTACGGTACAGTTTTCTATCCTTACAGTTATTTGTAGCTCTGTGGTCAACATGGGGAAGTTGTCTTTCGTGAAGTAGTTGATAGAGGTATATTTTTCTCCAATTTTCCATGGCATCTTTGGGCTTTGTTTGAAAACTTGAAAAGTCTTAAACTTAAAACCAGATTTGAGCATCAAGAACTGAAAACACATTTTTGTTCCAAATAGTTATCAATAACCAGGAAGTTAATCGAGATTTCTAAATTAAAATTAAAAGGCAATAGTCCTGGCAGTCTTTTTTTTTTTTTTGGAGGTGGGAAGCACGAAGGGCCACTGTAAGGTAAACATACACATGTATTCTTCCCAAGAACGCCAAGGCAGTGGAAGAATTAAAAAAAAAGGTTTATTTCAGATGCAATGACTACTTTTTTACAATGCAGTTTGCATCGGACCTTCAGGGGCAAAAAGGGAGTTCCCGCCCCCTCAGGGCCCCCTTTATCCTCTCTGTTTCTCCTCCCCCACATTCTCTGACCCAAGAAGACCTTGTACATGTCTGCAAACATGTTATCTCTCTGCATACCGCAGAGAGAGAGAGCTTGATCATAGTTTTTCCCTGCAACCTTCTCCAAAATGCTGAAGGAAGGAAAAAAAATCTAATCCATTTGAAAAGGCATTTTTCAGTTTTTTCAAGCAGAGAAAGTTCTCGCTTTCCATTACAAACTCTTGTGTGATTGCACCTATCCCTACAGTAACTTTTGCGTACTTCTATGAAACCTGAAGACAGACATACTTACAGAGCATTTAGAAACCTCATAGTCTGTTCATGCTGAAAACAGCAGCTCTGTTCCCCCTCCATAAAAACCCTTCATACTTTGCCTTTTAGGAAACATTTCTGATTTTATGAGTAGCCAAAGAATGAAAGCAGAAAAAAATATAATTATTTTTTTAATTATTTCAGAAGGAATGCCACACAGTCCTTTGTCAGTTAGGCAGCCCATGAGCATTAAACACTCTTAGCAGTTACCAGGTCACCAAGGGGCGGAGGCAAAGGTTTGGCTGACGGTTGTCTCTGCTCAACAGGGACTGGCCACCAGAGACCCTCCATTAATTTTGGTGCTAGTAAAAGCAATTAAATATGCAAGACAGGTTGAAATAAGGAGCAGTTAAAGTTGCTCCTGTGGCAGCATGCTCAGGCAGCAGTATGCAGCTTTCCCAAGGCAGGGAGCTAGGAAGACACCCTGCCTGTCAGTGCAGCCCAGGGCAGTGGAAGGAGGGTGCCACAGGAGACAAAATTAGAGGTGGAGACTGAAGCAAGCATAGGAAACTAAGAAAAAGTAAGAGAAGAAGGGTGCTCAGAGACCCTCATGAACTGAGGGAAGACCTCTTTTGAAAGTCTTTGGAAAGGCCACATTTGGGGAAAAAAATTTCAAAAACAAACAAACCAAACCAAACCAAACCAATAACCAAAACTAATGAATTTGAAATTATCTGGCCACCTTTGTCGACACTCACACCTGCATTGCCCCAGCACATTGCAGATAGTCCCATTCTCAGCGAATGGGAGGTATGGGAGATTGGTTGCTGCCACTAAAGGGAAAAATGGGGTCTAGCATTTACCTTGACATGTCATGAGAAGATACCAGAACACCTCAACATCACAAGCATCAAGTAGGAGTTGGTCTCATAACTGATTAAAAGCTGATTTGTTGCCTGCCTTTACAATAAATATTTGCACTTCCAACATATCAAACTCCCTGAAGATGCGCACGTTTCCCTGTAATCAGGTACAAAGAATAGCTCTTCCATACTTGTAGGAAAAAACCCTCTAAATTCCCAACTAAGTTTTGTGTTGAAACAAAAGCAATTTTGCATTTACTGATTGAGAAATTAAGAAACAGAAAGACTGCTACCTGCTGGTAATGATCTCAATGCAGGAATCCCTCTACCATGCCTGAACACTCCCACAAAGCCATGCAGACCCTTGCTTGGATCCTCCTGCTCTGTAAAGCAAAGAGCCAGGCTCTCATCTCTTGGGCCAAGCATCGCTCTAGCATCATTTTGTCCCTTTTTTTTTTCTGGTGCATTCAGCTCGATCACCACCAGAAGGCGTCTTCATTTTCCAGTGGAAACATGCCATCACACAGAGCTTACTGGTTGTAAATGTGGAGGAAGGAGAAAAGCCCAAATATCATATACCCTCTCATTTTATGCTTGTACCTGAAGACCCATGACTCCCCTTATTACTCACCTGGGGTGATCCCTATATACAGCCATATGGTCCCCAGGGGGATCCACTCTGTTGATGCTGGTAACACAACCCCTGCCCACTCCCTTCTAACTCACCACCACAAACCGTGATGAGGGAGGAAGCCTGTGAGCTTCCAAACACTAAAGCACCATGCAAAATCTGCTAATTTCACCAACAGCCACAGTCATTTACTTAATAATTCCCTAAATGCATGAGGTGAGCAAAAGCACCATACATCAGCTCCAGCTGTCAGCTGCCTGCGCTTGTTGTCCCCAGTGAGCTGACAGGGCTCCCTGTGCTCCTTCTTTACTTGTATCTTCAGACTCTTGCATAGGGTCACTCTCAGACCTCACATTAGGGAACCATCAGTCACTTGAAAAGCAGCAAGACTCTGACATTCATGTAGAGATTAGGCAGTTTCAGTGAGCCAGCAACAGACGCAACCACCTGTGCTCAAACTATTTAGAGCTGAGAAAGACCTGCCTGTCGGTCTCTCTGCTGGGTGGCAGCTGCCACTGCCAACTTCTCCCTCACACACGGTGCCCTTTTACGTAGATGTAATGACCCAGTGTTTTTCACCTTTATAAGTAGGTTGATCATTCTATATTTAAAGGAGGGAAATATCTTTTATTTTATACCTTTGAGCTTTTAGGTGTTTTTCTTTTCTACAACAGGAATCAGTAAGGGTTGAGGACAACCAGAAGCTTGCCAGAGGTGCACTGCCCTAGGCACTATTGCACCCCATGGGAGGGAAGGGCATTAGACCTCACTGCCCAGTTCAGCTACAGGAAAGACATGTCCAGGAAGAGGCAGAGAATCAGGAGTGCAGGGAGAACAGTCAGGTACTGCAACAGGGAAATCACATTGCTTCTTTTATGCTCTCTGCAGCTGCCAGAAATAACATCTCTGCAGCTTACCAGCTTCTGCCTGTAATGGATAAACAAAGTTTCCATGGGACTCTGCCAGGTCTTTTCCCAGGTGATGCTCTACCCTTTTCCCTCTCCAGACTCTGGAAAAAGTAGATGCAGGCAGCCCTGAGCACCATGGTGTGTTTCATGTAGGAGAGGAAAGGATGCAGAGCTGTGGCTCATTTCAGGGACCTGCCTGAATACACCTGTTAGAAAATGAGGGCTCATTCATCTCATTCTTCTCATGGTGGAAGGGCTGCATTGGAGGGAGGTGTGTGGATTGAGGGGATTTTTGAGGTCAGTGCTTGCAGAGCTGAGAAGACAGCAGTCCTCAAGAAATCACAGAATCACAGAAACACAGAATATAATGAGTTGGAGGGGACCATCGAGTCCAACTCCCAGACCTGCACAGGACCATCTCCAAGAGTCACACCATGTGCCCAGGAGTATTGTCCAAATGCTTCTTGAACTCTGTCAGGTTTGGTGCTGTGACCACTTTCCTGGGGATCCTGTTACAGTGCCCAACCACCCTCTGGGTGAAGAACCTTTTCCTAATATCTAACCTAAATCTCTCCTGACAAAACTTCATGTTATTCCCTCAGGTTCTGTCACTGATCACCACAGAGAAGAGATCAGTGCCTGTCCCTCCATTTCCCCTTGTGAGGAAGTTGTAGACCATGATGAGGTCTTTCCTCAGTCTCCTCCAGGCTGAACAGATAAAATTACCTCAGCCACTCCTCATATGGCTTCACCATCTTTGTTGCCCTCCTTTGGACACTTTTCAGTAGCTTAATCTTTCTTATATTGCGACATCCAAAACTGCACACAATATTCGAGGTGAGGCAGTGCAGAGCAGAGCAAGACAATCCCTTCCCTCAACGGGCTGGCGATGCTGTGCCTGATGCCCCCAGGATACAGTTGGCCCTCCTGGCTGCCAGGGCACTGCTCACTCATATTCAACTTGCCATTGACCAGGACCCCCAGGTCCTTTTCCATGCCAGTGCTTTCCAGCATCTCATTGTTCAGTCTGTGTGAACATCCAGGGTTGCCCATCCCAGGTGCAGAATCCGACACTTTCCCTTGTTGAACTTCCTATGGCTGGTGATTGCCCAGTTCTCTAATTTGTCAAGGCCTCTCTGCAGGGCCTCCCTTGCCTTCAAGGGAGTTAACAGCTCCTCCCAGTTTTGTGTCATCTGCATACTTCATGTCCCTTCCAGTCCTGCGTCCAAATCATTTATGAAGATGTTGAAGAGCACAGGTCTTAAGATGGAGCCCTGTAGAACTTCACTAATGACAGGTTCCCCTTTCTTTCTCTTCCCTTTTGCTCTAAGGAAGGTAACTTTCTACCAGAATACATCTGGAAACAATAGATCAGTATGGTGTCAATTTGCACAAAATTGCTGATTGGTGTGCTTATCAAATCCCAGGGGATTAACTCAATTGTGATATATTCATGTTAGGGAAACAATGCAGGGTCTCAGATGCTCTAGACACAGAACATATCAGGCCTGTGACCATGTCCACACCCAAAAGCAGATCATAAAGAATAAAGAACAGATATGAAATGACAAAGAAAAGACAGGAACACTTTTGTAAATGCATGTTCAAAGGTGTGGGAGGAATGGGAGACAAAGGAATCTCCACTTTCATAATGCTAACAAGCCAGTTCTCCTATACATCTACACTGGACTAAGTGCAGGGATACATCTCCTTGAAATAATCAATTAGCTAATTAAAAAAAAAGGTTGGCTTCATCTGATATGATCTTTCCCCGGCTGCTCTGAAGGAGAAGCAGTCTCATAAGGTAGCAGGCAAGGAACATGCCACATTCCCTCCAGGAGACAGACAATGACTCCATTGGTATTACTACCATGATCCCATAGCCTCAAGAGGGCTTCAGTGCCATAGGAGAGTTTTCACTGTGACAGAAAGCTGATCTGGCACTAATGATGCACAACATAGCAACAAACTTTGGTCCAGGAGAGATAAAATTTCAATATAACACTCCACATCAGAAGGCAAGAACAAGAACACTATTAACTAAATAGGTAGGTATAGTAACCCTTCTACCCTTGGTTGACAAAACAGATGCATATACCCCTAGGCAACCACTTTGATATTGTCTTTGGATTGATAATTTCCACTGGAAAATTTAATTCTGTTTACTCCTGAAAAATGTCATTAAAAGTGTTAATTCTTACATCTCCTCAGTTGTATTTTCATCTGCCCGTTGCACTGAAAGTCTCTACAATAATGTCACAAACCTAATGACAAAAGACTATTAAATGAGGCAGTCCTCCATTGAATATAAACTTCCTTGAACAGTGATTTCCATCCCAGCAAGAAAATTGGTTTCTTAGGGAAGAATATGCTTTTACTGCAAAGAAGCCATGCAAGATCAATGCTCCAAGGCCCAGAGCTATTCTGCAGGCACATGGAAGGTGAGTGGTGCTGCTATCTATGCCTCTCCCAGTAGCCATGACATGCAAAAAACAGCATTCTCACTGTAGTACTTGCATTTGCATACCATGAATTCCTCTGAGCCCTTTAAAAACAGTCATGTAGTGTTGACACATCAGTGAAGGAATAAGCTGTAACATCACTGCAAACTCAACTTCATTTAATTCAGTTCCATGGAATAATTCAGCAAGGCTTTCTGTAATCATCACAGGCTGAAACAGCACATCTCAACATTCCTAAATAATGTATTAAAAGCAGAAGAGTTAGGTTTCCCTTTCTTTTCTGTGGCTCTTTTGTCAGCATTTAACATTACTGATCACAGGCTCTCTCTTTTCAGCCATGGAATTGTAGGATTTTCATGCAGCAAGGACTCTGTCAAAGTTGTTCCAGGACAGACAGCCTTGGTGGTCTGCAAGATGCTCCAGCAGAGACACTCATCCTCTAATGTGATGCCAGTTTTCCCCCCCGGGACATGAGGGGCTTTTGGCATGACTCTGTATGCTTCCTTTTTGCTCAAGGCATGTTCCTGACAAACACGTGTCAAGCAGAGTCAACTTCCTTGGGACTGGGCATCCAAAACAACTCAGAGAGCATTATGTGCTTTGGTACATCAGCCCTGTACCTTGTGTGGGTTACAAGTAGGAATATCTTTTTTTCTCCCGTTCCCAGTCATATCTTATAACATCAAAGCCAAGATCACTTACCTTAATTCTAGTGCCAGCATTTACAGCCTCATCTTTTCTGGTTTGCCTTCTCACTGGCATTTTTATTTCAACTACACATGAGCAGGGTGACTCTATTTGCTTTTCCCATAAGATCATGAATTTTCATGCCACTGTAGCAATCTGTGAGAAGTGTCCTTAGCCAACTCTTACCCCAAGAGAAGAGGTCATCTTATTGGGCAGTTATGATCATTTCTTCATTTCCTCATGGGAAGCACAGCCAATCCAAACTTTTATTTGCGCAGACATGACTGTCCTTCATCAATGCCATAACCAGAGCTTTTCCAGCCTGATGATGTCCTCCAGTGTATTGGCACTTTTGTTTTGAGAAGGTTAATAGGGGTCATCACCAGGCAATGATAACAAAGAGGACAATGGCTAGCACAGAGTCCAGAAATAGGTGAATGGAGATTGTGTCAAACCCATAACATTAGTAAATCTTTTTTCAGAACAGCAGTTTCTCCCTGGTCAACATCACTTCTTATTTGTTGTGACTTCCTCAGCCCAGAGGAGTAGATAGCCACCTGAAATCTCTTGACAATTTCCAAAGCTTGTTACTGGATGCACATGAGAAACAGTTTAAAATCCTCAAAATAAAAGATCTGGAATTAATATGGTCGGGGTATATTTTTAGACGCTGCTTTCTGTCCATAAGCCCTAGCCTGTAGTGACAGAAATTATGTAGAAATCCTTTTGGTTTCAGTGAGCATATGCATGTGCGTAGCCAATTTTTCAAACAAGATCAGTTTAAAAACTCCTGGGATTGATTGTTTTCTTGGAGGGTTGTTTGTCCCTGCATAATTGCATCTTCTCAAGGAATGGCAGCAGGCTGATGCATACAAGCCTCTCTGCCACCAGGCTCTCAGTGCCCCTGCACTGTTGCCTCTGAAGGTCTGTGCATCCCAGGTTGCTTTGCAGAGGCCTGCAGTAACACTCAGTTTATTGACCAGCAAGTAGCTCAGAAATTCAAATTACAACCTTGGCAGTGGAAAAAAACCCCACCAGATTCTCTTCAACTCCTGTGCTAAAACAAAAATCATAAAATTTAATAAGAGAGAGATGCCTACTAAATCTTATTATCTTATTTCTACAAGCTTCTCTCCACAGAAACCTGCACTAACTGCAGCAGGTTTGCTATGCAAACTGGGGGTGAGGGAGTGAGGGGGGGACAGATGATGGACAGACACAGACCTCATCAATGAAAGAGGGTATCTGCAGCATACAGGATCGAGGACACGTTTGTCAGAAGTCTGTCTATATACACAGCAGATTTGTTGTCGGAGTACTCTTAAACTTGGCTTAACACTACAGGGTATCCAGTGTGATAGCTAAGCTGTTTTGGAAAGACCATGTCCCTGCTGCAAGCTCTACCTTTTCCCTGATGCTCCACTTTACACAGAGATACTATCTAGATGCAGGCTCAGAACTTATTTTTTTCAGTGTCCTCTTCATTTCTGGAATATGACTTTGCATATCATATTTCATCATGAACAATGATGGCTGACTCATGTAAACTGCAGATAGAATATTTCCTTGCATTCCTGGCAGGCTCTGACATGGGCATCATTTTTTGTTTTATCAAGGAGATAATGCCACAAATAACCAAACAGAACAGGTGGGACTGGCCTTGTATTTGAGGGGCAGGGGGAACCACAAAAACAATCAACAACAAAAAAAGCCCCTCCGTCCACCCCCCCCAAGACACCCCAACCCCTCCTCCCCCCAGAGAAAATCCAAATCCAAACAAAACAAAACAAAAAATCAACAAAAAACCCAAAACAAACAAATGAAAAAAACCCACATATACAAAAAAGAAAACAAAAAAAACCAACCAAAACCAAAACAAACCCCAAAGAGTACCTGTCATAGTTTATCCTGTTTTCATCCCTTATTATTTAAGTTGGAAGAACACATATCTGCCTCCTCAGGCCATGCCATGTTGCTGAGCTGCCCAAATACCTTTCATCATATGCATGTCACCATAGACAAGTCAATAAAGAAGTAACACACAGGTGCCCGGCCGTTGCCATAGTGCCCAAACATCTGCTTAGGGCTGTGCTGATCCCCAAAGGTCCTTCCAGAACAGAGTCTCTTGTGTGGCCCTCAGCCAAAATAATGAATCTCTGGGCAGGAGATGGAGCATTGGTCAGGCAGATCTGAGGCTGTGGATGAACTCCCATGAGAAGCAGAGGCCATTATTCACGATATCATTTTACAAACTGTGGCAAAGCACACTCCCTTGTCTTTGCCTTTTCTAGCATTCAGCAGGACATATAATAAGACAAACAAGCTTTTCTGTCATTCCCCAAATCCATAATTTCTACACTGCAAAATGATTGAGAAACAGAGCAAACTTCATCCACCAGAGATTAATGAGGCCTCACCATGTGCTGCTGCTTTACTTCGAGGTGCTCTAGCAGGTCAGTGAAATACAAGAACCTATAGAGAACAGAATAAAACAGCCACTGTGACCTTGTTTTTCATCACTTAGCATCACTTCATCATAAACTCACTATTCTCCTTCACTGTGGAAATGTTTTAACATCGATGTGCAGTATTGAGTTGTATTTATCCCGAAGGTCACAAAACAAATAAATCCAGTAAGACAGGCTGATACAAAAAGACTATTAAGTTATCCTGTTTGGAACCAGACTACAAACAGGAAAATAATTTCACTTTATTGTCAAAATAATATTTGCTGTACAGTCTGGTTACCCTTTCCCTCCCCTCTGTCAGAGCTCCCCTTGATAAAGAAGGGCTGGGACCATCACTTTGCTTTTCTCCACTAGAAACAAACTGGAGGTATCCCAGTGGGGATTTGCCTGTCTTTCCTTCACAGGAATGTGTTACTTGATGGATATTGAATACAGGTCCATGAATAAGGGCATAAATCTGAGAAAGGATCTGAATTATTCGTTTTTGTGAGGTGGTAACACGTACCTTGCTTGTTCAGTGCCTCTGACTTCCCTCTCATCCTTTGCTCTGTGTCCCACACAGAGCCTACTTATGCATCGAAGATAGCAAAAATATTGGTGATGACCTGCTGTCCAGTCTTCACACTGTTTCTGTCTGTATGGTTTGTGTTGCCTTCACTCCTTCCCAGGTCTTCCTAATATTACCCTCTACTGCTACCAGCATGTCCTGCGTCTCAGCTTCACTGTTACCTCTGCATTCCTCCATCCCTTCATGTCTCTTGCAAAGCCTTTTCTTCTAGATCACGATCTAAATTGTCCATTCCAAAATGGTGTAGACTCAAAACCAGGGAGGGTCAGAGAGAGAAAGAGAGAGAAGAAAAAAGAAAAGGAAAAAGGGGATATGTACAAGACCTGAGGCTCACCATGGTGCCTTTCTGCTCATCTGCATGTGTATGTCACCTCTTCAGAGGCATTAGTTCTTTGTAGCTGATGGTTTCATTTTTTTGCATAAAGTGCTGCGCAGTATTAGGGCATCATGGAATTAATAATGAATAATTCAATCTCTCACTTTCCCACTGGAATAAATTCATCATGTGATTTTTGAATAATTTTCTTAAACTCCCACTAAAAGACTTCTGTCAGAGATGGAACAATTTTTTTTAATTATTAGTGGTGCTTCCCACTGAAATAAATAAAACAATAAGTTGAGTTTCTAAATGACATGGAGGTATTCAGAGACAAATGCAGAGCAAGTTATTTGATGAGGCTCGTAATCACAAATAAATTAATTGAATCTTCTTCTTATAAATTATAAACATTTTTTAGAGAACACACCAGAAACATCTTAATTAAGAGCTTTAAGATCATAGAACAGCAGAGATTTCTCCCTCTCGCTTTCACTCTCTCCCTTGCTGGTGCTTCCTATATGGGTTACTTGCCGAAGGATCCTGATCCATTCCATGATAAGGTGAGTGGAAGTTTCTCTTTCAGCCAGTGTTGAATGAGACGCAGTGTTCTCTTTCAGGCCACAGTGGCTGCAGCTGGACAACTCTGTGCCTTCCCTCTTCTTTCAGGTAAACTGCCAGGACTTTGCTGTTGGGACATGTGATTTCTTTTCTCTCCATTTTTATTTTCTCAATAATAAAAAATTCCATTTTAAATCTTAGGTAGTAAAATTTTTGATACAGTAAGCAAAGGGTAGTTCAGTCAGCTGACTTCCAGTTGAGTTTATTAAAGCTGGAAACCACAAAGAAGTGGTGAAAGCTGAAAGTAACCACCCATGTTAGCAGAAGAGTGTGACAATATGTTATAATTTTGATAAACTGAAGAAACTCTTCTAATGAACAATCTATTATTAATTTCAGACTAATATAAATTTATTCACTTCAGAAAACTTTTCCCCAGATGCAGAAAGACTAATACTGTTAAGAGATCTTCAGAAATTTACTGGTAAGCCCTATTGGTAGTGTTCTCAGGAGGATAATGTTGAGATAGCAAGGAACAGCTACATAATCTGATCAGAGTTTTCATAAATTATCCTTTAAAAAATACCTTAAAGTCTTCCCTGAACAGCGAGGAAGAGCCACTTGCCTCACTGGTTTTCATTCTCCTTTATCTTGTCCCAGAGTGCTATAAAATCCACAGTAATTATGTTTAACTACCTATAATCAAGAAACTTGAAGAAGGATATGTGAGTGTGAGTTACAGTAACTCTGGTGCCATCACTGTGACAGTCATAGGCAAAGAGGAGAAGGAAAGAGCCACTGGCAGAAGGAGAAGAAATCTCCATCGCTCCTCCCCTACCCCCCCTGCAAAGTGGTCCCTAACACTGTGTCAGGCCCCAGGGGACTGATGCCAAGAAGACAGCTAATCAGTGTGAAACTCAACTCAGAAAGATGGCTTCTCCTTAAAGAGGCCAAAACAACAGTTCATCCAAAGTGTGATTCTCCAAAAACCTAGTACTATCTCCAAATCACTTTGACATCTGCCGAACAACAAATACATGCAGCAAAACCTGCCTGCTCCTGCGTAAACCCCATCTCCAGTCATACAGACTCCATTGCAAACAGAGCAAAGACCTTTTCCTCCCAAAATACATGACAGATTCTGTGGTTACACTAGAGTGGTAAGCCAAAATTAATCACTTATCAATACGAAGTGCAGTGAATACACCAACACTTGGGAACCTGTATAAGCTTGTCTCACACAGCATTGATGGGAAGAGGGTAATGTAGGGGTATGTGGTTATCCTGTACACTGAAGTCTTCTGGTTGCCCTCCTGTTGAAGACATAGCTTATGCAATTTTAATCTTCATGTTCTTTGTTTTAATCCTCAAAAACTGATAGTTAAAATTTATACATGTTGTTTTCCTTCTAAGGACAAGGCATTTTGTAGTCTCAGCACAGCCAGAATACCCTGTCAATTCAAAACCAACATTCAGCTGAGATAAGGCTCCAAAAGGCAGGTATGGTTTATTCTTCATTGGTCAGGTTCATTCAGGAAACTTCAACATATGTGAAACATGCAGGAGTCAATGGTCCCTGCCAGATGCTGATCTGGCACCACCTAAACAGAGAATTCCAGATTCCCCTTAACACCTGTGTTAAACCAGACCAAGTCCTAGTACCAGTGTTCTTTGTTTTGGTTTTTTCCCCATGCAGAGCAGCCACATCTCTCTGCCTACACAGTGCCTATGTGCCACCCACCACCCCAAAGGATAGTGATGGCTGCCCCTAGCCCACATCTCGCCCAGGGTTCCCTGGCTCGGGAATCCTCCATCTCTGCAGAGCTCCTCAGGGGCCTATGAGCTGCCTCTCCCTCTTCTGAGTTTGTCTAAGAGCAATCAAAAGGTTAAAAATTTGTCATAGACATGGGAAGAAGAAATGTCCCCACAGGAAATGGGGAAGGTTGTTTGGGAGGGGTTAAGCCTTTCCTAAAATACCCAAGAAACTTAAAATATGACTTTGAAATCTTGATTAATCATATACTTTTCAAAGATTTTCCAAAAATATGAAAAGTAGTTTTTCTCAGTGGTGACTGTTTCTCTGTCAAATCATAACATCACAGGTCATTCCAAGTCTGACAGATTATTTTTTAAAGTAGAAGGTAAAGTTTTTCTTATGTTCATAATTTTAAAAGCAGCAGTTTATACACTCTCAGATCCACGGCTTAAACAAACCAAAGACCAGCTAATAATAATGTGTACTCAGGACCATGTAAAACCAGAGTATAATAGAAATTCAAGTGGCAATCTTACTGCACCAATCAAATTTTATGCTAGCGATCCCCTTTCCCCCAGAGGGCTTGACACTTCAGATTTGAAAAAGTTGCTGAAAAGATCACAGGGATAAATTTGGAAGTATATTTAAACTATGGGAGAACAGTAATTTAAATTATGATAATATGACCTATTAAAGAAAGAAATTAAAATCTCCTAATTGATTATGTCAAAAGAAATTCAATTCCACAAGGACTTGAAACACCAGTTATGCCTCAGTTTTGAAGAGGCAGAGAGAATATGAACATTTTATTTCCTGGCTATTCTCTCACTGTTTACAGAAGCGATCTTGTGGCTTTCAACCTTCTGCAATTTTCAGACTCCTAAAAATTTACAGCAAAATGTCCCATTAAAGAAAACACAAACCTGTTCACAAGATGCTTGCTTTACTTGTTTACACTTACTGATCTGTCAGAAATAGTTTGTGGGAATTAAGGACTTAAAAAGCAGCAGTCAAACCCTGCTGAAGACAGATGCTGCTTTGATGCAGAGGCAGCTTGTTGTCAGCTCTTGGCATGCCCAAAGTGTCACCTGTACTTGAATTTGCACTGCACATGCAGGCCAGGTACTGGCAAGTCCATGGGTGGGAGGAGAAGCTCATCACCAGCAGATGCAATCAGCGGAACACTTTATCCATATGAACTGCTTAATGGCAGGATAAGGTAGCATGGGCTGCAAGGAAATTTTGCTCCTTAGGAAAATTTTAAGAACTGGCTGGAGGGCCAGACCCAGAGAGTGGTGGTGAACGGTGCTGCATCCAGTTGGCAGCCGGTCACTAGTGGTGTCCCACAGGGATCATTGTTGGGCCCAGTGCTGTTTAATATCTTTATTGATGATCTGGACGAGAGGATTGGGTCCACCATTAGCAAATTTGCAGATGACACCAAGTTGGGTAGGAGTGTCAATCTGCTGGAAGGCAGAAGGGCTCTGCAGAGGGACCTGGACAGGTTGGATAGGTGGGCCAGATCCAGTGATATGGGGTTCAACAAGGCCAAGTGCCAGGTCCTGCACTTTGGTCACAACAACCCCCTGCAGCACTACAGGCTGGGTACAGACTGACTGGAGAGCAGCCAGACAGAGAGGGACCTGGGAGTTTGGATTGACAGGAAGCTGAACAGGAGCCAGCAGTGTGCCCAGGTGGCCAAGAAGGCCAATGGCATCCTGGCCTGGATCAGGAACAGTGTGGCCAGCAGGACCAGGGAAGTGATTCTTCCCCTGTACTCAGCATTGGTGAGGCCACACCTGGAGTACTGTGTCCAGCTCTGGGTCCCTCAGTTTAGGAGGGACATTGAGGTGCTGGAGAGTGTCCAAAGAAAGGCAACAAGGCTGGTGAAGGGACTCGAGCACAAGTCCTATCAGGAGCGATTGAGGGAGCTGCTGTTTGTTCAGCCTGGAGAAAAGGAGGTTCAGGGGAGACCTCATCACTCTCTACAACTCCCTGAAAGGAGGTTGTAACCAGCTGGGAGTTGGTCTCTTCTCCCAGGCAACCAGTAGTAGGACAAGAGGGCAGAGTCTTTAGCTGTGCCAGGGGAGGTTTAGGTTAGACATTAGGAAGAAGAGAGTGATTTAGCATTGGAATGGGAGGTGGTGGCGTTGCCATCCCTGGAAGTATTTAAGAAGAGACTGGATGTAGCACCTAGTGCCATGGTCTAGTAGATAAGGTGGTGTTAGGTGAAAGGTTGGACTCAACGGTCTCAGAGGTCTTTTCTAACCTAGCTGATTCTGTGAGTTTGTGACTCTGTGAAAAGGACAAATACAGTAAAAGGGAATGGGGATATCTGCTGATGTGACAGCAGGATCTTCAAACTAGGCTACAAAATCATTCTATAGATTCTATAGATCCCTCTCCTGAAACACTCTGGCTCCGTATTAAAAACAGCATCCAGCAGTCCTCTGAAGAATCCTTAGGGTTCTCCTTCAAGAAGAACAAGGACTGGTTTGATGAAAACAATCAAGAGATCCAGGAATTGTTGAGGAAGAAGAGAACCGCCCACCAAGCACACCTTGCACTGCCTTCCTGTCACGCAAGAAAAATGGCCTTTTGTCTTGCATGCAGCAAGCTCCAGTAGAAATTCCGTGACATCCAGAACAAGTGGTGGATCAATCTAGCTGAAGAAACTCAATTATGTGCATATACGGGTGATCACAGAGAATTCTATGAGGCCTTGAATACAGCATGCGGGCCTACATACCAAGTCCAAAGCCCCCTACTCAGCGCAGATGGTCAAACGCTTCTAACAGTTAAAACCTCCATTCTGAATCGATGGTCTGAACACTTTCACACTCTCTTCAGTACCAGCCGTGTAGTTAAAGACTCAGCAATTCAGTCCATCACACAACAACCGGTGAAGAATGAATTGGATATTGCCCCCACTTTGGGAGAAACCCTTAAGGCCATACAGTAGGTGAAAATTGGCAAGGCAGCTGGGGTTGATGGAATTCCACCTGAAATCTGGAAACATGGGAACCAAGCCCTCCATGCTAAATTTCATGAGTTTGTGGTGAACTGTTGGGAACTAGGTGAACTACCATCAGACCTTCGTGATGCAGTCATCATCACTTTGTATAAGAAGAAAGGAGTTAAATCAGACTGTTCAAATTACTGTGGTATTACTCTACTCTCCATTGCTGGCAAAATCCTGGCAAGAATACTTTTGAACAGATTAATACCTGCTATAGCAGAAGGAATTCTACCTGAAAGCCAATGTGGTTTCAGAACCAGCAGGAGTACCACAGACATGGTATTTGTTCTCAGACAACTGTGAGAGAAGTGTAGGAAACAGAATAAAGGTCTCTATGTAACCTTTGTTGATCTCACCAAGGCTTTCAATACTGCGAGCAGAAAAGGTCTATGGCAGATTTTGGAACGTTTAGGATGTCCCCCCAAGTTCTTTAAAATTATCATCTCACTCCATGAGGATCAGCACGGCCAAGTCAGATATGGCAATGCACTTTCTGAGCCCTTTCTAATAACTAATGGTGTGAAACAAGGTTGCATTCTTGCACCAGCTCTATTCACAGTCTTTTTCAGCATGATGCTCCAAAGGGCCACGGCAGGCCTTAATGATCAGGACGGTATCTACATTCAATACTGTACTGATGGAAGCCTATTCAACCTAAGGTGACTGAAGGCCCACACCAAGACCTTAAACCATCTTGTCCGGGAGCTGCTTTATGCTGATGATGCCGCCCTTGTCGCCCACACAGAAGTAGCTCTGCAGCGTTTAACATCCTGATTTGCAGACACTGTTGAGCTCTTTGGGCTGGAAGTCAGCTTAAAGAAGACAGAAGTTCTCTATCAACCTGCACCTCAGGAATTCTTCCATCATCCCCATACCACCATTGGCGAATCAGAGCTCAAATCAGTCCAGCAGTTTAATTACCTAGGCAGCCTCATCTCCTCGGATGGTAAGATTGACGGGGAGATAGACAACAGGTTAGCAAAGGCATACAGTGCCTTCGGAAAACTTCATAAAAGAGTTTGGCAAAATAAACACTTGAAGAAAAGTACAAAGATCAGTGTTTACAGAGCCATAGTGCTGTCTGCTCTCTTGTACGGATCTGAATCATGGGTCATCTACCGCCACCACCTGCGTCTCCTAGAACGCTTCCATCAACGCTGTCTCCGTTCAATCCTAAACATCCACTGGTCAGATTATGGGACCAACACATCTGTTCTAGAACAAGCAGCAGTCACAAGTATTGAGGCCATGTTGCTGAGAACACAGCTGCGCTGGGCAGGGCACGTCTCCAGGATGAAGGACCACCGCCTCCCTAAGATCTTGCTTTATGGTGAACTTGCCACCAGCTGCCGCATGAGAGGAGCCCCGAAGAAAAGATACAAGGACTCCCTGAAACAACATCTCAGACTTGGCCATATTGATCACCATAACTGGTCTACTCTGGCCTCCAATTGGGAGGCCTGGAGACACACCATTTATAACACTGCTGATGCTTTTGAGAAAGCACGCAGGATCGCCCTTGAGGAGAAAAGACAACACAGAAAGAATTGTGCCTTGCAGAATATACCACCTAAGGAGTCTTTCTGCTGTGCCTTTTGCAATCGTATTGGCCTTATTAGCCACCTTAGCGTGCTTGTAACAAATGTGGATAGAGCCTTTCCCAAATCTTCGTTCGCGAAGCCTAGCCATGATGACAGCAGGACTGAACTAAATGTCCATACTGCCAGATTTCTTCTAGACTCTCACTGATTTACCTTTGCAAGTCCCCATAAATCAACATTTCTTTGGAGAGGGATGTCCAGCTGCCCTGTACTTTGTGCCTGCCTCTGACAGCTTGGCCCATTATTGGCACCTCCTCTTTCCCTTCACCCTCTGCTAATGGGGCAAGGACAGCACAGCTAACAGCCCCAGGCAGCCCCTTGATCTCACCTGAGCAATTAGTTGTACTTCATATATGCAGTTAAATATTTCATTCTCTCCCTGGCACAAGGAAGCAAAGGCAAGAGGGAGGGAAGCACCTGCCTTGAGGGAATCTGGGGACTCGAGCCCTTCTTTCATGCACCAATTCCACTCTAGGACACACTGTCAGTTTGGCCCTTCTCCTCTCCAACTGCTGGCTGTTTCAGAAGCTGCCTTTATGTTTTTTGCACAAAACCTAAGTTTTATTCACTTGTGAAATCTATATAACTTCCAAAACTTCAATAATTCTCACAAATCAGAATTTTTATATTCTGGCCAGCAAGGTCATCCATATCTTCTGCTGCAAGGACCAGAACAAGCAAAGTGACTTCATCACCATTATTCTCATCCCTGATACTCATCTTCCCTTTTTAGGATCACCTTATGCATTTATAGCAGCACAGCATTGCTGTGGACAGTGCATGTGGTATTCATCACCAAGGCAGAACATCATGTCAATTATTCTTCATCTCTCTTTTACAAAGAACAGGTAGAAAGAAGGAGTTACAATTCTCCTATCTTCGCTCTCACATCTTCTTAAGACTTTCTATTTATTGTAATTTTAAATGCTGTATGGTTGTCTAAGAAATAGAAGATCAGAACTAGAAGGTTACATAGACATTACACAAATAACAATCACAATATCAAGTTAATGATTCAGACTAATGAAAGTTGCCTGAATTTAACTGAATAAATAAATGTAGAAGGCATGGCCCTGCTGGAAGCACTGTCTATTTCCATAGCACTGATATCAGCTGTGTTCTCTATCCCCCCAAACTAAAGGAATGTATCCACTGGCATATGACTAGAAATTACAAGACTAGGCCTGCGCTACAGAAAAGAAAAGGGTAATGTAAAGAATTAGAACAGTATGACTCATCCTGAACATTGGGTTTGAAGAATGTTAATAGTGTTATTGAGTATCAAGCTGGCTGCTACAGTTAAGATTGCACTTAGAATTTCTATTATAAATCCTATTTTCGAGGTTTTATAACTTGGCTGTAGTACAAATTCAATCACAGCTGAAACTCAACATACAGAGTCTCATCATTGGAAGTAAAAGGTTTTTCAAAGAAAAATCCTTTTTGTTTTTTGAGGTCGAGGGAAATAAAAAAATCACTAGAATCATTAAGGGACACTTGAGACTCTTCTCCCCTCCTGTAAATTAAAAATGCCCTCTGTATTTAAACTTATGATTTCATAAGTCATTAATCCAGAATGGAGAATGCTATCTCTAGGTGTATGGAAACGAAACTCATTAAAAACACTTGATCTGTTACCCTGAAAGAGCTACTGGAAAGTCCATTCAGCAACTTCTCCAAAGTTTCATTATAAGTTCAGATATTCAGAATACCAAATTTCAGCATTGGCATTCACTGCAGAGCTTCCATCAATTTCTGAGCCACTAACAATACCATATTTCAAGCATGGAGTTGCCTCCAAGTACATTTGGCAAAGTCCTGCTGGTGTCAGGTTGGATCTTACAGAGGCAGGCAAGCAATCCAGGCTTCCAAAAGTCAGCTCAGGTACATTCATGTCAAAAATTCTGGCTGCACCAGGGGCTTCCTGTGATCCCCATGCTTTCTATGTAGGTCAATATTGTGGTTTAACTCCAGCCAGTAGCCAAGCCCCAGGCAGCCAATCCTTCAGTCCCCTACCTGCAGGACTGGGGAGAGAATTGTAAGGGTAAAAGCCAGAGAATTTGTAGGCTGAGATAAAGGCAGTTTATTAGGGAAAGCAAAAGCCACACATGCAAGCAAAGCAAAACAAGGAATTATTTCACTGCTTCCCATGGGCAGGCAGGTGTTCAGCTATCCCCAGGAAAGCAGGGATCCATCATGCATAATGGTTATTTGAGAAGACAAATGCCATCACTCTGAATGTGTCCCACTTCCTCCTTTTTCCTCTCACTTTATATACTAAGCATGATGCTATATGATATGGAATATCCCTTCGGTCACATTGGGTCACCTGTCCTGGCTGTGTCTCCTCCCAACCTCCCATCCACCCCCAGCCCCCTTGCCAGTATACAAGTACAAAAAGCAGAAAAGGCCTTGGCTCTCTGTAAGCACTGCTCAGCAATAACAAAAACATCTCTTTATTATCGATCCTGTGCTCAGTACAAATCCAAAATACAGCCCCATGCCAGTCACTGTGAAGGAAATTAACTCTATCACAGCTAAAACCCACACATTTGACAAGAACTATTCAGGTGATCAGCAGTGATTTAGGCATAGTCAGTGCCCCCCAGTTGTAAAACTGCAGAATGCATCCCAGTGGTGCATTTTGTTCAAGCCACCACTTACTTGGACTATTGCCTGTTGCTCCCTTCCCCCTTATTCATGCAGCTGGTTAATAATAAGCTTTAAAACCATTTGACGATATTGAATTTTCAATTCCTCAAACTTTCTTTCTCTACTTTAGCTGAGAAAAGACCACCACTTCCATCAGTTTCCAAAAGATACACCTTTCAGCTACTCTTTGGACGAGGTCTTTGTTTCTACGTGCCCTTATATGCAAGGAAAAGTGCAGGAATCCATTAAATAAAAATGGTTTTGAGTACTCCAAATATGTAATATGCCACATGCACAGGTGAAGTACAGACCAACAGTGAGGAATAACTCTGCCCACAGGGCTGGTGTGAAATCAGAGGAGTCACTTTTGTATTTTTAAAAGAAGGATCATAGGAAGTGTCTGACAAGCACCTCTAAAAAGATGGAAGGTTTGCGAAGGACGGTGCTGGCAAGGTAGGAAGGGTGACACTGTGCTGCAGGATGAAGCACTGTGCAAGGAAACCCAGGCCAGCCTTGGCACAGGCTTCTCACCAGTCGGTGGCTAGTGGAGTCCCAGAACAGCTCAGCAGCCCCAGCCTGCAGGTGGGCTCACCACAGGCTGGTCCTGCTAACACTGCAAAGCACTTTGATGTGCCACTGTATCAATGATCTACATTAGAAAGAAAAGAAAGCAGGAAAGTGTTCACCTCAGCATCTGACAAAAAGATTTGTCTTAGATAAGGTGCTTTCATTTCAAATCAAGCTGTTTACTCATTCCTTGTTAGATCTTTAATGTCAGTACCAGTGGTTTGGAGCGTTAATAGCGCTTTAATGATATAGTATGCAACCTAATTGAAAGCTTCTAATCGAAGTGTTTCTAAATGGAAGGAATTAATTGTATCTATGAAAATTTGATAGGGCTCTTATCAGGTGTCCATCTAGATTGAAAGTATTTCCCCAAAGCTGCTGAGTTAATAAGTTTCTTAATTTTATTGTGGGAGATTTCATTTCATTAACTTTCTTCATGTGCATTTGTCTAGATTTGTCAAAAGAATTTCACCTGGACATCAGAGCATCTCGATGCATCTCAAACACATAACTGCTACAAGGACCTCAATCGTGGACCCTTGAGACAAAATGTACAGAACCCTTCAATAGTGGATTTGATTTTCAAATTCACAATGTTCTTTCTTCCTGTTTTTTCCCCTTCAGATGAAACATACGTAGCTAATGAACAATGCCTGCTGGTGTCTACCAGAACCATAAACCTTGGTACTTGGCAGGCTTTATCACAGCTCTGATTTATCTCTCTGCTTGAACTGAATTCAAACCACTCAAAATACATTTGGGTATTTTTCCCTTCATTAAAACAGTGTTAAGGGGTATTCAGTAGGTTCTACAACGTATGATGGGATGGCAGAGCCTCCACTCAATAAGTGGTATTTCTGCCCCTACATTACGAGATGGTGCAATAAAACAGAAGAGTCCCAACTGGTAACATCATAAGAGTCTGTCTGAGAGGATCTCAATGGTGTCTTTAAAAAAGTAACGATGAAGAAAATATATGAGGGGTAGTTTAAGGGAAAATTGAGGGGTTTACTGCAAAACTTGTACCGATGGCAATATAGTGAAACTGCAGTATTCTCTACTTGCATTTGAGACAATAAATACAGACAAGCAGAAAGCATTTTTCCTCGGTGTCTGTGCCAGTAAAAGACACCCTTTTAGGCATTTGCTGTAGCCTCAAATGACAGAAGCTGAGACCTTTGTAGTTTTTCTAAAATTTGAGAACAGTGTGTCAAGGTCAACCTTACAGTGCAACATCATCAACTTCAGAGCAAGGCAAAAGAAAGGCAAAGAAAGCACTGCTGCTGAGGACAAGCAAGGGCTTTAGAGAAGCAGGGGCCAAATTTGGTAAATACCCCAGAGAACTGATTATGTCAATTGGAATAAATTATGGTTTCAA
The DNA here is from genome assembly GCF_025592945.1 of Manacus candei. Taxonomy (NCBI): domain Eukaryota; kingdom Metazoa; phylum Chordata; class Aves; order Passeriformes; family Pipridae; genus Manacus; species Manacus candei. The sequence goes on from NW_026138062.1 coordinate 37,865,376, forward strand.
CATTCAAGAGACAAAACTGACAGCTGCTGTGGAGTTGGGGAAGTGGAAGAGTATCCAGGATGAAGGGAGAACAGGCGAAAAAATGGTTTTAGCCCAGCATCCAAGCACACTGCAGTGGGAAAAGTGCATGTACAGTCCAGGGTTTAGGAATTCAAACCCTGTATCCCAACTCTTGACCAAGGACCACTATGAGCAGCACCACTAGCATCACTAGCATTGCCAGATGTTAAAAGAGAGGATTCCGTTTGGGCCCCCACTTCTCTAGAAACACCTTCCTACAGCCAAAGCAGCAGAATAAAGAAGAGAGCAATGTCTTTTTACTCTGAAAGGAAATAAGGGTAATAGTAGACAGTGAATAATGTGTAAAAGAGACTTTGCAAAGTGACAGCAAAGTTAAACCACCAGTCATCAGTAAGTAAAATAGATTCAGGATCAAAACTGGCGTGAAATATTTCTGCTTATTTAGGATCACAGTCTATCATTTCTATGAGGTGGAATCAAGCCCTGTCATATGCCTCATACACAACTGTTTTGACTCATGTCATAGCCCTCAAATAATAGTACCAGATGTTATAATCACATAGGATAACAATTTGCTGAGCAATTGTGTCCCAATGTCACAGATTTTCAAGTGACAGAGAAAGACATCAGAGACAGTTAAATGCACAGAAGCACGTTTATGAGTGTTTAGGAACAAAACTGCCTTGTTTCCTTCAAACTAAAACTGGCATAAGCCCACTGGCATGAGAGACTGGACTTCTTCCATCCAAAAATAGAATGGGAAATCTCTAGGAAGCAAATGTACACATGGAGCTACAAGGAGAGATGGGAATCTACTGGTGATTTTCCAGACTAGGACAGGTGCAGCTTCAGCAAAAATTAAACTGCAGTGGATGAAGCTGGGGAGTGGTGGCTACATGGAAGAGTGAGACCAGTGCAAAATGCTGGTTTGCAACCTGTTGAGTCAGTGACGTCCATAGAGTTGCTGAACTGGTAGATGAAAAACAGAGATGTGGCTTTGTTTAGGTAGAGGATACTTCTACACCTAAACATTAAAAAGGGAGGGCTTGCACATCATCTTCAGAACATTTGGCTTGGTACCATGTTTTGTCACTTCCTCACTGCTCCTTCTCTGATCATGGTGCTGCTTGGTGAAAAAACATGTCCCCAGTCCTCAGTGGGGGGAAAGAGTGTCATCTTCTGAACAGAGCCACACAGAGTCCTCTTTGAATTAATTATGGTGGCAACATATGGAGCAGAGCACAGTGCTAATCAACATAAACAACACTGTCAAAAGAATGATTGACGGAGTTATCCTATTTTTTAAAGAAATCGTGCTTCTCTTTAAACTCAAATACTTTAATTGTGCTTGATATATTGTATGATGCTTCTTCTAAGCAGAAACATTTATTTTTAAAAATCTAACCACAGAGATGGTTTCAAAATCTAACCACAGAGATGGTTTCAAAGGACTTGAAAAGTGTTTTCTTATCAGGGTGAGTAAAAAAAAAAAAGTTGTAACTATTATATCGAAAACTTCAAAGAAGGAATTTAGCTATCTAGTTAGGTGGTTGCAAAACAAAATTAATCACAATTGTAGCTTCCATGGTGAACCTACCTATGTTAGAAATGTAATAAAAAAACATGCTACACCAGAAAAAATAAAACTATTAAATCCATGCCAGCTCCCTGTTCACTGGCTGCTATAGCACATGAACTGCTATGTTCTGGTGGGCTGCCCCCGCCGTCCTTGCTGCCCTGTGTGAATGCACGTCCTTTAACAATACACTGGATAAGTACCATAACACAGAAACATGAAACTTCATCCATAATATTTAATTCCATATGGATTTTTAAATAGAAAATATCGCTATCCTTTTTCAATCTGTAAAGCTATTCCAAACAAGGGGAAGTAAAATTTAATTAAACCTAATTCAAATCTACTCCCTCTCTCCCAGTGGAAAAGCCTTATCTACAAGGGCCCAGCTGCCAGGCTTGCTGAGAGGGACATATTCAGCATGGTTTATGTCAAGCAGCCATTACATTAATGTATAAATTGTTCATATGACCAAGATTGGAACCCACATCTTTCAAGTGAAAACATGAGTGTTACTGGCATTCGCTTGCATGCTCTCTCATCCCATGAATTTTGTCATGCACAAGGCAAAAATCCCTTATTGATGATGAAGAAAAATAGATTGAATTTCATCATGCAAGAAAAAGTCTGGCCTTGGTCTTCAGCATGACAGAAAGAGTATCTCTCTCATCCTACCCACTGGATTGTAAAATAAAGTAAAAAATTGATCCCTGCTCCTTTTTTTTCACAGCACTAGCCTTCAGGAAATGCTACCAACTGTAAATCCAGACTGATGAATGTGCTTCCCTTAGCTCTGAGAAAAGCTATGAGTCCCGGAGAAGGCAACAGTTTAAAACACATCCTCATCTGAAGGGACATTTGTTAAGTGGCAAAGCTACTGCTTGTTCAGCGTGCTGCCTCCTGCTGCTGCCCATCCATTCTTCCATCTTCCCCAGGACTCTTATCTGGGACTCTGGAGTCAACTGCCGAGACATAGCGACTAAATCCACAGAACACTCCACATCATGGTGCACAAGTCCTTTTTTTTTGGACAGTGATTCCTGCTTCACAGATCACACACACCACATCTGAGAGAATCAGCCCCATGGGACTGATGTGGACCAGTCCGGCACCAAGGACCTAGGGCACAGAGACCAGTCACTCTGACCAGTCAATATGCAGGTCTGCAGAGGACAGCTTGGCTCCTACACTTTGCAGCTCATCCCCTGGGCTGTAGCTGCTGCACAGTGTTGCATACAGTGTATGCTGCCCCCTCTCTCTCCTCCTGCCCAGATGTCTCAACAACTATTTTTTCCCCACATTAATTAGCATAGCTGGAAATGGCTCACTAATCACATAGACCATAGCAAGCCAGTCATTGCCACCCTGGTTTTCATCAGTTGCTGTCTCATATCAAAATTTTGGAAAAATGAAATATTACCTTGTTATCCATCTCACATAGGATTAACTGTGTCCATGCTGGCTGGGCAGAAGCAGACAGGACTTACCTATGCAGGAAGTGCCCCAAGGCACACTGCAGCCATGCATGGATCTAATGCATTGATGTTTAGAGACTCAAAGACCCACTAGACAAACAAGAAATGCATGGTTATAGGACTTTCTGGCTAACACAGATAATCAGAAAGCTGATTCTTCAGTAAAGGCATCTTCGAATAGATCTTCATTCCAGTCAAAATACCAAGTGATATTGGAAGAATCAGAAGATAAAAAGTCTTAATAATCTCTCCTTAGCCACATGTCTTCTCAAAACCCACTTCCTTCTACTTCACCTCAAGAACTTAAGCCTATGAAAGTTTATATACATAACAGAACTACAGAACCATACCTACTTGTCACTATAAGACACGTCTTTTTTTGCCTTTTTTCCATGATGTGTAGTGCTCTCATCCCTCTTCACATGTCTAGATTACAGTACACGCTTTCAAGGACAGGGAATAGGTTGGTACTCTTTAGTTTTTTATTTATTTATTTGCGCTATGATGGGACTAGCATATTTTTGTTTCTTTATAAATAAATAACAGACAATGAACTTCACCTCACATATCCTAACTTTGATAAAATTCCAGGTAACTTTACAAAGATATGCTGTGGAGTAAGCAATACAATATCTAGATCAAAACAGGAAGAGAAAATACTGGTTTGACTAATTAATTTAAGCTGAGTTTGTGAAGTTATTCATTCAAGTTTATTCATTCATTTATCTCATGCGTTCTAGCAAAAATGTGGTAACAAATTCTTAACTATTTTTGTCTGTAGATTACTTTAGCATCTTTCTTCTTTCTATCCTTAGACACTCTGCAATAATTAAACACTTATATTAAAATACATGCCAACTGGTTATATCTAAGGAAGCGTAAACAATTGCTCTCACTGAAAAGCTAGGGTAGTTGGTATAACATACACAGAAATCATGAATGTTTGCATTTATAGAAACAAAGTATTGATCAATAATCAATAAAAAAACTGTGAATATATTTTTGTACCTTATAGGGATTCCTAAAGGTCCGAAGGGAAAAAATCAGCAGAACCCCACCTCCTATGGGAGCCTTGTGGTTTAAAGAAAGAGCTTCACTGGGTAAAAAACTCATTAGACAAATTCTAAATTCAGTTCACATAGCATCATTCCAACATTTGAGTGTTTATTTAGGACCTAACTGGGACAAAATGCACTCTTGCATTGACTGTGAATCTCCCAACTTAAGTTTATTTTTCTGCTCATCCTCTGAGGACCTCTGTTTCTGAGAGATTTTATGCTCTGTTTGTTCGCTTGCATGCGGAGGTGATCTCTGTTTTCTCTTCATCCTGCCTGATCTAGTTTATTCAATTCAGCTACAGTCAAGTGTCTACAGCTGCAGGCCCTGCTCAAGAGCTGCAGATGTTCTCTAGATCTTCCTAGAATACAGTGGCTGTACTGCCAGAAAATTCACTTAAGTAAGACTCAAACTGGACAACAGAATTGCCCCTGCCCTGGCACACCAGTCTCTGCCAATCCTGTGCAAAGCTCTGCCATGAAGCAGCACTGACTCAACCCTGTTCAAAGAGCACAATATACTTGCACAATAATATAACCTAACACAGTAATATATCCCAACCAAGCACAAACAACATAATGGAGCTGGTTGAAAAATTTGTTTGGGATTTTATGGCATTTTTTACTTATTTTATTTGTTCAGCCTGCTAGAAACTATTGGAAGCCTAAAGCAGCCAGAACAAGATGTTTAGAACACAAGGTATAAGGCGGGAGAATAGGAGCAATTCATTCCATATCCAAAAGAGGACAAATAACTCCATGTAACATAGAGGAATAATGAGAGACACGTTTATAAGGAACCTGGGGATGTCTTTTGCAAAGCACTTTCTGTCTTTACTTTGCCTGCTACCAGTGTATCACCCTTACTGAGGGGCAGCAGGATTTGTACTGCTGGTTTGAGTGCTCAGTGTTGAGCATTGTGGCTGACAGTCAGCTGGGGATGATCTCCCTTTGTATTCGCATTTGACGTACCAGGCAGCTTCCCTGCAGCACCAGAGGTACAGGGGATGTTCGAGCAGAGTGCTTGGTCCCTGCAGCCACAGCAGAAACAGAGAGCACAGCCTGCAGAAGGCAGGAGAAGGCATGCCTGTATCCTCCCACACCAACTGAGGGCTCTGGTAAAGGCACTCACAGAAGCACATCTGATTTCACTAAAAGGGTGGAGTAGGAGAAATTGGGAGCTGAGTTTAGCTTGCACCCCATGCCCAGCACTTCAGGATAAGACCATGAGCTTCACTTCACTCTTATGTCTGACTTAGAGGATTTGCCAACACACAAAACACATCACACCAGACAGGAGATACGCAGCAGGACTTAGAAAGCAGAAAGATGGGGTATAAAAACCAGTTGCTTGGGGGACTAGTCTGTCACTCCTAATTCCTCAACCATTTTAAAGTCTCAGTGCAACACTGAAACACACTCAAGACTCCTCAGGTTACAACTGCCTTCATCCTCTTTCATAGGATTTCAATTAAACGGAGGTGTATTAAAGTAAAAGACAGTTTGACACGGTCTTCAAAGGGTCCCTAATCTCACAGGAGCTATTGAAATGGAAGGGATATTTTGAGTCATCCCTCCTTGTTTAACTGCCTAATCAGACAGATACTTTCATTGTCTGATTTGTGCCAACATTGAGATTGAACTCAAGATTCACATCTCATAGCTCCTAATTTTACCACATTAGGGCTCAAATGAGTTACAGCAGCCCAGACTCTTTCCAAATGGTAGCCTGCAGGACTCCTTTATGAAGTGGGTTAAAAAAGACCTTTGGTACTTTCCTAATAGATAGCCTTCATTATTTACAGATTTTAGAACGATAAAAAGATTCACTGCAGAGCTAAAGCAAGCTGACAGGTTACATTCAAGTTGCATTAATAGATAAGGAGACGTTGCAGTACAATAGCCTTTAAATATTTCTGCAGCTCTACTCTTCAACCTGTTTTTTAGTTCATGAAGAATTTGCTGCCCTCCTGTGCTGGACTTTTGGTCATAAGGAGGATGTCTTCTGGGGCAATTCCTTTCCTGGAGCTCGTGTGCTCCAGACAGACTGTGTGAGATGTGACTTGGCTTAGTGTTGAGGTGTTCTAAAATAATTGAGAAAGGGAAAAAAGGCATTTTGTGAGAATTTCTTTTCTTCTGATAGCTAACAAGGCAAGAACAAAGTGGGTTTTGCAGGATTATTTTTTATTGAAACCTAGAGTGTGTCAAGTCCAGTCACAATCCATTGCCCTTTTGATATGATGCAATATGCTATCCAATGGATAGAGTAAGAGTAAATACTGCACCACAGATTAGAGAAGAATATTTTCGCTACTTCTTTCTTTTTCCATCAGGAGCAAAATAAGCAAGGAAGTCAGTGGCTGATTGTGCACTACCAAGGGTTACCCATTTCTCTGGTCATTAGCTGTAATTAACTCTGTAGTTATGCATTTGCTGTCCTATGCTTCCCAGCAGGCTAATGTAATTTTATCTGGAGTAGAGAGTGCAATGTGGGGGATTTAACTGTTGGGCCTTTTCTCAAACAAGTGCCTTCTCTTCCATGCGCACAGTCTTAAGGATATAGTAAATCCAGTTAAACGAACAAGTTTCCTCTCCATAGAAACCAGAGAATAAGAGACACCACTACCACCTCTTTTGGTGCTTATGTAGAAAAATTAGAGTGTGAGTTGGTGACCAAAAGTTGAAGAGGGATCCTTACTACCTTAGCACCTGGAAACCTCAAACCAAGAGCATGTGCCTCTGAGCAAGGTCCTCATCAAACACATAAATAAAGCCCAACCTTAATGTTTAAGCGTGCACAGCTTAGACAGCCTGGACAGGGAACAGAAGGTAAACTGGGACCAGAGAGGGAACTGCGATTACTCTGTATTTGGCTTATGTTTCCTTCCAACTCTACAAATGATCCTGTTGTATCGATTTCTCACTCATGAGATTTGAAGGCTATCACTTTCAAGCATATCCCTCTAGCTAAGGCTCTTGAGTCCCATTTACAAAGGTAATTTTTGAGATAGCTGTGGCAGACAGCTATTTGCCCAGGTCACTGAGACACTTCGGACATTTTCATCCAGATTCTTATTTAACCCAACAAGAGGTGCCATACTGACATTGCAGCCTTTCTACATTTCACCCTAGCACTGGCCCTCAGGTTGTGCTCAGAGAAGACTAGGCTGAGGGGCACAGCTCCACAACTACACCAGAGAAGTCCAGGCTCATTCACTGCTAACTACAGAGGGGACCACTCAAACCCAGCCTAGGGCCACAACAGTTGGTGGTAACCCAGGATGTAGAGGTCTGCAGGAGAATCAGAAGCAATGCTCAGGCAGTCAGGTACTTGCTGATCTTTCCCTGGCTTGCTGGAGCAGGGCTTTTCTCAACAAGAGGCTCCTACCACCTGAGGAGAATACTGCTCTGACAGTACCTCTTCTGAAATAGTCTTTGACACTGTTTTTCCTAAATGCCTGATTACTACTATTTAACCACCAACACAGTAAAGAGCTGTATTAAGCCCCATTGTCTAAAGTACTTTTTTAGTGCAATATGCTTATAACCTTGTACCCTTTTACTCTCTTAATGCTCAAAGGACAGCAGGGCAGAGCACTAACACAAAACAAAAAGATGATAGCAGGGCAAACAGAAGCTGACAAGACAAAACTGAATATCTCTGGAGTCTTTTCTCCTGCTTCTATAAGAGAAACCAAGTAAACTCTGCCTCATCCATCTCCTTTGGGCAGTTCATCAGAACAGGTCACATTTACACCATTGCAGTAATGCTCTAAAAACTTGGGCACTACTGTGTCCAAAAAGCGGGGAAAGAAATCTGTTAAGTCCTTGTGCATAAAGTCAACTATAGGATGAAATGGTTAAGTAAACTACAGCCACCCTGTCAAGCATTTACACTAACCAGGATGTGTAGCTGGTCCTGGCAGCTCTGCTCTGAAAATGCAGAGTGGTGGTTAACATCACAAGCAGATGCAGTGGGAACATGTGGATGAAAGTACATGTAACCTTCAATTCCCATTGCTCCCAATCCCCAGTCATCCTCAGAGAGCTGCCCTTCACTGTGCTTTGCAGGAATCAAAAAGCAATCTCGTTCTTAACCTACGTGCCACAGTTTGACTGTTGCACACATCACAGTGTTATCTGTCTCCTTGTAAAAGGACAGATAATATCCTCCTCCAGCTCATCAGCATCAGTGTGTCCCCAGATAAATTAACTACAGCAGCCACTTCTGGTTTTCTCAGACAAATTAAGATTTTGTTCTTAAATTAGGCTACAAGGAAAACATGTACAATATGGGGACAGAGAGATTATGGGCTTCATTCTCAGGTTGCTTATTGCTTCTCTGCTCCAATGTAATTTCAAAGTATTTACTATCAATTTCCAACAACATGACAATGATCAGAATCTCAATGTGCCCCAGTTCTCCTCCCGGAGAAGGTCAATGAGTTTCTGTCCTAACCTCTGCTACACAAGAAACAAGATGATGTTTCACTCCTGTGATAATAAATTGCTCCTACAGAGTCATTCAGGGTTTGATCCCTGGAGTCAGAGCTGGCATTAATTTCATCAGATACAGAGCATGACTGTCACCCTTAGTTGTGCAAACTTAAGACCTCAATTTAATAGAGATTATGCAGTGGTTAAATATTTGAAATTCACTTCTAAATAAGGTTGCATAAAGCTCAAAAATTGCCATACCTTCTTGTTAGTTCAATAGCATGTGGAAATGCTCCTGGATGAAATTGAGTGTTTTGTGTCACTAGGAACAAGATATGCAAAATATTTATGGTGACTATTATCCTGGAGAGCTGAGGTCACTGCCCAATGCACCACTGGTCCCATCCTGTTACTACAAGGTATTTCTCACCTCTCTATATGCATGCTTCTGCCTGCTGCCATTCCTGGAACAGGTTGCCCAGTGAGGTTGTGCAATCTCCATCCTTGGAGATGTTTGAAACTCAACTGGGTTGAGCAACCTAATCTAACTGGAGCCACTTCAAGAAGGGGATGGGTCTAGATGATCACCAGAGGCCCCTTTTAACCTAAATTATTCTATGATTTTTTCACACGCATATGGAACAAGACTTGCTAGTTCTTTAATTTGCCAACACGTAGCTAATTGGTCATTTATTGACCTCAAAGTCAGGTAATTCCCTTTCCCTGACTCAATGTCATGTGTTTAAGAAGAAAGAAAAGGTAAATCAAGGAAACAGTCGCTGCATGCACATGAAGCAAACAATATATTTCAGTATTACTGTGCTGAAATTATAAAGAATAAGACTCTTAGAAGAAAGAAAATTATGGACTATAAAAATGGACTCCATCTGCCAAATCCAATAATTTTCTACAGCTGTAGACACCGTTCCCAGTTTTGCCAGAAGGCAAAACTTTCACCTGAGCCAGAACACTGGGTCAGCACTGTAGAAAGTACCATGGGTCGATCAGTAAATGGCAATCTTCCTCCAGGTAAATGTTGAACTACAAATCCAAAGCTAAAAGTCCTGCATTATTCTTTCCACCTTTGCAGAGCTGTCCTGTGTGTCCTTGACACTCACTCAGACTGATTCAGCTCAGCTAACTTCAGCTGTCTAAATTTAGTCACCTGCTTGTCCTTGCTCTACCTGTAGTAAATGGAAAGTGAAACACCTCTAGATTCATAATTTGAACAGGTATCTCAGACTGGCTGAAGTTTCCCATTGGGGGTGCCTATCTCTCATTCTTCACTCTCATTTTTACACTGGGTAGGGAAGGTGTCTGCTCACTTTGCCCATGGTGTTTGCAGTCCCCTCTACTGGTCACTTCTTGTTCAGTTTATGTCTGGCACAAAAATGGGTATTTGTCCTTGGCTAGGGCATCAAGGTACTGTCACTAGACAAAGCAGGCAGAGAGCACTGTCATGACCAGGAGAAATGATCAAACCCACAGCACTATCAACCAACAACACATAACCCCAGGAGAGACATCAAGAGACCCAGCATGGGGAGGAGGCACACATCTAGCACCCTACAGCTGCTGGGTCTGCACCCTTATGCAGTAGAAGTGAGAGCTAGTTAAAGTTTCGCTGGTGAAAGGACTGGTCTAATTCTATTTTATTTTCAATTACCTTGGTTTAAAAAAAAAAAAAAAAAAGGAAACAGCTGGAGTAGAAGACATTTTGGTCTTCAAGGAGGAATGGTGCTTTATTATAAATTCCCTGCACAGTACCAAAATGTACGATCTGCACTTTGAATAAATATTTAACACCTAAAATGGGGACTCCAACTTTGATCAGGGACCACACTTGGGAATAAATTGTCATTGCTTTTAAATTGCTGCAGTTAAGCTATAGCAGGTTATATACAGCAGTTATATAAAGCTATATACAAGGAACAGTTTCTATGCCACCACACCAGGAGCAGACTATGAGTTATACAACACTTAAACTGAGACATTCCGTCCAAGGGAAACCATATTGCTCACTCCCAGATTTCAAATTTGACATTTATACCCTGGGCAAGAAAATGGATTTTTCATAGGAATACATATTTATTGCTCTTATTCAAACAGAACATTAAAAATGCACAAGGTATTTTTAAATCCAAATTATAATTGAATTGCCTTAACTGTTCTCTTTCTCTGAACAAAACCATACCAATGATATTATGGGGTTTAAAATGTTCTAATTAATCAACCACTGTTAATTAAGAATATGCTAGAGTAGTCATAGTGTCTGTTGTTTAAAGAGCACTGGCAACTAGTAATCAATACCAACATCATTGTCACTGACTCTGGATCCTTTCCTAATAGTAAACCCCCCAAAATGCTACTTTCAAATTTGGTTAAATATGTGTAAAAATAATCAGTGTGAGGGAGAAAACAGGAAAAACTATGATGTTGCATCAAAACGACTATGTTCTGCATCACAGAACCATGTAACCATTTCCAAAGCTCTGTCAGGAGCAGCAGATCTTTCATTTTTTAGACATTTTGCATTCTCGCAAAATAAAAGTCTTTCCCTCTCCAGAGCCTTAAATCCCACCCAAAGTGATGTATAGAAAACAATATTAAAAAAAGGGAAAAAAAAAAAAAGAAAAAAAAGATAAATTGTCTGCGGTAGAAATATTTTCAATGGAGAACTAGCACAGTCAGCTGCTGTGTCACCAGGATGGTAGTGAGACTCTCCATGGTCTGGAGGGGAAAAATGCCATGATGTTACCTACTAAAGCAGTAAGTGAACGTTCTACAGCAAGATGATGTTCTCCAGATGTCTCTGAAGCCAGCTAAGTTGAGTTTTCAGGGTTGTATGGTAGCCCCGGTGCACCTGCCTGCATGGACGCCCAGCCCTCAGGCATGCAGCGGATCCGATGTGCTGCAGGTACAGTGACCCCTGGGCATGCCCTGCACAGCACATGGACACACATGGTGCAGGAATTCCAGCCACAACCTCGCAAATCCAGGACAAGGCAGGTCACCAGGTCAGGTGGAGGGCCCTGCAAAAAACGTTCACACTGCCCTGCAGCAAATGTCCTGTGACAGCTTTACATCCTCCTATCCTGGTAGTACTGGTCTGACATGATGTTTTATTTTGCTTTGTTTTCTTTCCACAGGACTGAGAAACTGTTATGTGTCTTGGCAGTTCTACCTACAAACCTGCCCCAGCACCATTTCTCTTGGAAAACTTCAAGGAGGAAAGAAAGAAATGAGTGAACATGCTTCCCTCTCTCTCCTTACAGAAGACAGGTGGAGGCTCAACATGCCATTTCAAAGGGAAAAAAAATCATTTTCCAATGAAGTGTGTACCTGCAACTGCTCCTCCAAACTCCTTCTACCTTCTCCAATTCACAGCACTGCAGAGACCAAATGGAAAGAGCTTGTGATTCTGTCCATCGCTCTCATGCCTTGAGCACAGCTAGTAAATGGAATTATGAAGGGTGATATCCTATCACTTTAATCAAGATGGCATATCTTAGGCCTTTATCAGATATGAGAAACACTTCCACTCATCCTGGTGAAGGAGGCAGGCCCAGATCCAGAAGGGATTTTAGCTCCTACCTCTCACCAGAACAACAACGTATATGTACCTGCATGCTCCTATGGTCCAGCAAGGCTCATGCTTTCTAAGTCACCTGCACTGTAGCCCATTTGCCACTAAACCACAGCCCAGGGGAGGTGGAGAGCAGCACATTGAAACTCCACCCTCACTCACAGAAAGGCAGCTTGCAGATAACAGCTTTACTAAGCACAGTTATTTTATAATCTGTTTTACCTGTTGCAAGGTGAAGAATTTAAGTCTTGCTCTTCTGTGATATTTCTAACAGCCATTTCAGGTTGATGGTATCCCATTACCTAGTGCATGAAGCCAGCCCGGAGAGCCTGAAGCAGGCTTGCAATCACATCACCAAACCTGCAGGCGTCACGGGATTTATAGTGGTGTCACCTGTCTGCCGCATCGTTCACTGCAAACAGGCTTTCACAAACATGTTTGCTTTACACCAGGCTCAGTGTATCTGTGACTCATTGGTAGCCATAGACATCTGATCCATTAAGCTTTACACTTCTGTGAGCAGACTCACAGCCCCCAGGGTACTGTGCCTGGAGCTCTGGAGATGCAGAAATTCCTCAAGCCATTTCCAGCAAAGGAGATGGAGGCATGATTTGGTCTCACCTGCTCTCCCTCCAGGGACAGAGCCCCATAGCACCGAAGGATACCTTGCCAGAACTGACTGGGGGATCCTGCTCATCTCCAGGGCCTCCTCTAGCAGAGGCTTCCTGCAAGTCCTGTTGTCCAAGCAGGATGGAGCCATTTGGGAATGCCACTGGTACCATACTCCAGCTGAGGAACTATAGGTGTAAGAGGAACCCCAGGTCTCAGAGGACTTTGGAAAGGCACTGAATGCTGTCACCCCTGTGCTGAGGCTAAGAAGCATGATCATCTCCAGACTGAAAAGGAGGAAAATCCACAGGTTACTCAAACCAGTGTAACTCAACCAGTGTAACCAGTGTGACTCAAAGCTGGAGGTCACTTGCTATAAGTCTGTGCTCATGATAAAATGGGAAATCACTGTTAAAGGGATGATAATATTGGCTTCATGAAGATTTACCAAAAGAGAGCATTTAAGGAGAAAATACTAATTTAGTTTCACAAACAAATTCCTTACCCAGACTAGCAGAACCAAAATCTTTTCTTGGTGTTTTTTTTTCAGTTGGGCAGAAACAGAAAACCTTTCTTTAAATGTTGAGGAGATTCTCTCTCGTCTTGCAGCTGGTCAATTGTCAAGGGTGATGAGATTACATGTGAGAGGGAGAAGAGGTTAAGTATTAGCAGAAAGTAAGAAGCAATGTCTTGAGGGGTTGCTGCAGCTCCCTGCCAGAGCAGGGGACCAATGCCAGTGGTCAGTGATGTCCCCTGCAGGACAATGCTGCTCTTTCAGATTCCCTCTCTAACAGTAGCTCCTGGAGGCACATCCAAAATTAAGAGGGCTACAGCAGAAACAACATTGAAATGAAGATAAGCTCAGCTCCTAAGAAGGTAACCAAGCTTGCAGGAGCCAGCAAGCAATTTCTTTTGTGCCTGCTCGGCACCTTACCAGAGCAGTAAGAGATAGAGAACCCTAGGGAACTGCAGTTACCTGCTACAAATAAGCTGCAGATAAACTGACTGGAAACTGAGGAACTCATCCTGTCTCAGAGACACTTGCAAACACTTCAGTCTGCCCTAAGCACACACATGCCATTTGCCTGCAGCACAGAGGCAAGGCACGATGCCATAAAATCAAATGACGAAATCCCAGCAAACGCCAGTGTGGTTCACAGCACAAGTGGGTCACATGGGAGCAGAGGAAGCATGGGCAGTGGCCAGGATGCTGCAGGAAGGTGCTGGCAACTGGGCAGAGGCAGCTGATGCACAGGCAGAGCTCCAGTGGCTGCAAACATTGATAGAGCTCTGCAGAGCACAAAGGCAGGAGGAGAGAAATGAGAACAGGAATCAATTACAGAAAAACAGATAGAGCTCATACCTGACACAAATGAAAGAAAATTGAAAAACAGTCACAGCCTTCAATAGTAATAAAAAGAAAATGGTTTGGTCTGTGGATGAGAGACTGAGAGCAGACCTCACAGAAACACACAAGGAGAAGGCAGGGCTCTTTGCCAGAGAACGGACATGCTGTGGGTAAAGCTTTCCTACAATTTTCAAAGAAATCCTTTAACCTTGTCATCATGACCACTTCCTCTCTAGAGAAATATAATAAAACCTCAGACATAAGAAACTGAAAATACAGGGAATTCTTTGCCAGAGTCATTCAAATCACTGGAGAAAATCTGGAAAGATAATTCTTCATAGCAAATTGGGAGGCAGATATATAAAAGATCAGACAGCACAAAATTAGTGGTGGGATCCATCTGATAAGATGCAGATGGCTACACCTGAGCTAATCATCCCAGGCACTCTGTGTGCTCACTGGAGATTTTTTGTGGCAACAGGGTCCCTTTGTCATTCTCTCTTTTTCTCCCCTGTGAGCAGTGCAAAGCACATGCACAGGAGATGGTACATATGAGTTATGGGAAAAAATTGATGTTTTATTTTATAAGGTGAGAAACATGATCATGTCAGAGAAGCTACACTGTAAGATACTATGACTGGAAGAGTTTAAGTTTCCTGATTCACCTGTACTTAGCTGTGGGATTTAATAACCCCTTCTGCAATGAGTTTCTAGACAAGATTGCACATGGCACATGCATGCACACGTGTCTGTGCTGGTTAGAGGGTGACTGACAGTGAATAATTAAAGTGCTGCAACCTTTGTCCAGATATGTCACTGATTGATAGACAGAGATGAGTGTATATGTGACAGAGTACAAAGTGATTATACATATCTAGGTCTTCACTCTTTCTGGTCTCAGTTGCTTGGCAGTTTCCTCAAGTTGTCTATGTCAGCAGCCAAGTTTTAATCACTGTTAAATCACACCATATGACTTGTGCTTTGGAGCACTCTGTCAACATCAAAAATAAATATTATTCCCACAAGGAATCCAGCTGGCCTCTAATTAGCTTTCAGAATATATCAATTAAAGTGTTAATGTGCTGTCCAGTGATGAAAGCCTCCATCCCACCAGCTTCTAGAAGATCAATACAATTGTATGATATGAAATGTCCACCAATTTATTTTCCTGGTAAATGAATCAATATGGCAATTTTAATGGGATCAGTCATTAAATAAATGTTATCAGTCCTGAAGAAGTCCCAAAACCAAACAACACCAGTTGTACACATTCAAACAACATTTTTCAACAGTTGTAAACTTCTTTCTGGTACTTACTATTGCAGAGAAATGACACTTGTATTAACAGCAGCAAAACCACTAATGTAGATAATCACTGTTCTGAGCTTCAAGCTATGCATTACATGACAAAGCTGTCTATTTTTCTCAGGAGCTGTCTTCCTTTACTACCTTGGTGCCAAAGAGATCTGTATGCAATACCAGAAAAAAAAACAACAAAATGGCAAAAATTTCCATCTGCCCACAAGCCCTTGGCTATATTTCTGATAAGAGAATGGCTATTAACATTCACGTCTTTAGAATTCCCACGTATTTCATGGCCATCTGAGCAGCATCTGAAACTGCTCAAAGCCAGATTTGCTGCATTTATACTTCATTTTGAGACTCACTTCAGACTGTTATATAACTAGAAACACCTCAAGTTTTGCTACATGATGCTGGGGACACCTGGGAAGCAGGCATGAGCTCCAGCATAGAAGAGCCTTGCTCTCAGAGTGATACCATCCAGGACACACAATTAGGGATCAGACAGGTGGTTGTTGCTCCATAAAAATGCCTACCACTAAAGGAAAATCCTGGAAAAATCTCTCATCAGCCCTAAAAACAGATCACGAGTCAGCTCAGCTAAACTGACAGAGGTACAAAACACTACAAGAGCACCTTGCCTGTTATCGCCTGCTACAAAACACTTGTCAAGCCAGAAGAAAAGCTGAGACAACAGCAGATTTCTCGTGTTGCTGGTAAGAACACATTTGCATTACTGCTTGCCATAAAATATCATTAGTGTCAAGTGTTTGAAGACATGCTGAGGAGCAGCACCAAGTGCACAGGCAGGGCAGTAACACCACAGATCACCAGGAACCAGAGGGCTTTGGAATATGCAAAGCCCAGTATTCACTACAGGGCGGTTTCCCCATCTCCTCCTGCTCCCCAGCAATGCCATTCTGTTTTGATTTTCAGTCCCTTCATTTCCCGCACTGAAGACTCGAGGTTTTTGCTCGTGTTTCAATTAATATATTGATATATTAATGTTCAATTAACATATTAATATATTTCAATTAATATAATGAGCAGAAAACCCCACAGTTGGTCTAAACTGACACAGCTCCATTGGAGTGATGCCAGTAGCCACAGCTATACTTCTGGACAGAGAAGAAACAATGTAGAAGTCTCTTAGTCCAGGCAAGCAGGGTTTGTTCCCCTATAAATCTTTCCAAATGCCCTTCCTCCCAGGCTACTCCTCAGAGGCTGGAAATACCCCTCCAGGGACATAGCCATTGGTACTGCATGCCCTGCACCTTTCTTCTAAGTGGAGGATGGGCCCAGAAACAGCCTGACTGATCCATGTGTTCTGTTTGGCAGAGCCTCTCTTATGTTTAATAAATAAAAATTAAGACCAACACCGGAGTGGGGATTAGGATGAGTTTTTCACATCTGAGCTCAGGTTTTGCAGATGCAAAATCAATCTCTTGTCTCATTCCAAGAGTTTGTGCATCCTTGTCTTGCCAGGCACCAGCTTCAATGACAAACCTGTTGTTTGCTCCAGGAGAGAAAGCAAAATGAACTTGGGGTGAGCTCCAGGGCTACATTCAATGCTAATGGAGCTACAGTAGCTCCAGAGAAAGGTCCTGTCATGAATATTTTCAGACCATGATCAAATCTGCTTCATAAACATAGGAACTTTCAGTTTTCTCTCCTAAATACAAGTCACCTTCAAATAGCTTCCCATTTTTAACATTACAGTATTATAACCCCTTTATGACTCCATGTAATTACTTTTGCACTTGGATTGCATCTGTGTCAAGTGCAAATTCCTGAAAGAATAACATACAGAAACTGCTCCTAAACAAAAGGTACAGGCTGGTAAACTTAACTAGTTACCTTTGCAGTTGCATTTTGACATGCACAGTTATGGTCAAAGTGTGCCAGAGAACAACCAAGTACTTTTCCCTACTTTAAAAACCATTTTTCCACCAAATTCAGAAAATACCTTTGACAGGCCACCAATAAATGATGAGAAAGCAATCCATGGTGTCTCTGCTAATTTATAGATGTTTTTGGTCGGTTGTTGTATCTTACTGAATTCTTGCAATGCAATAAGAAACTTTAAAGCACACAGTTTGGCCTGAGCACACTTACCTCCTAATGCATCAATTTACACAGCAAATGGTTCCCTTTCCAATAGCTCTTACACAGCCTATCACAACCTGGATGTTGCTGCTGCTCAGATCAATACATTAAACTGAGAAGTGTTATTCAAGCAGAATTTGGTTTATAAAATAATATTCTTATAATGAAAACTGAAATTCTGCTCTCCCCTCAGTCTGTGCCTCCCCACCATTGCTGATACAACTGAAGCACTGCCAAGAAAACAAAAGTAGTTCCCCAAAGCCTCACTGGCTGTTTTTTCACAATGTTTTGGCTAAATATAGGTCCTTGAAGGCAGCTCCAACCACTAAGTGCTGCTCCACATGAGCACGGGTGACAGGTCACAAGCTGGGGGATCATTTCTATGCAGTTGGGGTCAAAAGTGAGGCTTTTTTTTCAGCAACATCAGCCCTGAGGCCACCTCTGCTCCTAACAAATCAGCAGGAATTTTATTGCTGAACTTGAGGCACAGAAAGTGCCAAACATTTCAGAGTCGATCCAGTGCCTTTCAGATGCTTCAAGCAGTAGTTTAAACACCATTTAAATACACAGAGAGGTCCTCCTTCATTCCACGGTTTCCAAACAAGGATAACAGGCTGATGCCACCATTTCTCCAGGCACTGAGATGCATAAGAGGGAATTACTAGCAGACTCTCCCAAGGCACACAACAAACCTGATGTCTTCTTTTGGAACAAAAGCCAGAGGCACCTGCAGGATGTGCACCCAAAAGGCTGTTGCATCAAGACCTGTGTTCTCTTCCCAGCTCTGTTGCTAGCTTAGCATTCACTTGTGGTCAACAGTCCTGATCATAGGATCCTTAAAACCCTCAGTAGAGAAGGTGCACTTTCACCAGCCACAGCTGAATCCCAGATTGGCAAATAGCAGCTGAAACACCTATTTTTAATTGAAATGAGTCATGATAGACAGATTTTCATCAGTGTTCATATAATAATACCCTTCATAGGGTAATCATCCATTAATCTCTTAGTGAACATGGTTTTCTTAATGATGTGGCAACTCTGTGCAATATATTCCATAAAATGAAAAATTTCTCTTCTTTCTCCAAGTCAATCATTGCTCATTTCCTTTCGCTGTGATCTTTCTTACGCTGTGCATGACATTAGCCTCTTTAGAATGCATATAATTTTCTGGATGCTTGTCCAGAAGCCTCTGTGTCCATGTGGGGCACCACTTGTTCAGAGAGAACCTGTTGCATCGAGGGTGCCCTTTGGAGTTGCAAAATAAAATCAGGATGTTCTCACAACAGTTCTCACAGTAGACCAGAGGTCACTCAAGGACAGTGGTCTTGCTGGAGGGGACACTGCATGTTAGGGAGCACATCTGCTCCTCTGCTCATTAGCTGCTGCTTCACTGAATCTTACACACTTTTCAGATGACATATAATGGGCAACAGTGAGAGCTGGCAGTGAAAAGGTGACGTTTCTCACTTCAAACACACATGAACCATGATGAATCTGTAAAGTTTTATGTAGTTATAAATAAACACATGGATAACTAAAGACACTCTTCATAGATAGCCAATTAACACTTTGCCAATGGACCATGAGCTGCTCCCTGGAGACCGATCCTGACGTTGAAGTATGCAGGACTAAGGTGGGGGAAGCTTTGCCTCTGGTAAAAGGAGAACACAACACTGACCTGGGAGTCAGCAACCCCACATTTCAGAAAACGTCATCCTCACATGCGCACACACATACAGGAGCTATGCAGAGGTTTGCAGTGTCATCCTTGGCCCTAAATGGCCCCAGCCATTATCAGAGGGAATCTCCACCTGGCTTTGAGGGCTGAGCTTGGAGGAGGACGTGGTAGTTGCTCAGGGAACAAAACCAAAGAGCCAAGAAGAGTCAGGGCAGTGGTAAACAGATGCTGGAGAGAGTGGACAGTCTGCCCATTTGGTCTGACGGCCCTGCTAGTCTGTGGAGGTTCTGCTGCAGGGAGGCTGTGGCAGAAGATGAGACATCTCGCAGGAGCAAAATGGTGTTACGGAGACCACTGCCAAATGTGGGGCAGAGCTTCGGCAGCCAGGGACTGATGGGACGACACAAGCTTCCTACCAGCTCTTGGACCACCGCCAGCCCCTCGCCAGGGAGCACCTCGGGCATTTTGTTGGGCTGCTCCAGAGCAGGTATTGCCTGTCAAATGGGCAGTAATGCTCAATAACACACAGCAGGTTAGAAAATGGGGAGGTAGAGGGCTGAGAACAGGAAAGGGGAGTATTTTAGACAACTTACCATAGGGGATCAAACACTGAGCTTTGTATTTCCCTAATAAAACATTCAGCATGTGATTTTGTCATGTTACTTGTTCCTGCAGAAGCCAGTTAAGGCTGCAGCCACATACATCAGCTGAACACAGAATGGATGCTAACATCTCTGCAGAGTTAAATAGACAAGCTCATATTTCCACTTAGTGGAGAAAAACTGCCCCTCCTGATGCTTTATGACTTGACAGACAGAAAGAAAATTTGAATGTCTGTGCAGGCAGTCAGGAGTAGATGGGGAAAATGATGAATATTTATAATACAGAAGAATATTTAGGTGAGATATTGAATATTACCCAACAGAAATGTGAGCGAAATAGTTTTTAAATGTCTAAGATCTTATATTACCACAGAGGGAGTTCTATTTTGAACATTTAAAATAATTTTGAGTAGTTAATGTAATGAAAGAGCTTCTACTAAGCTATCTTGAAAAATAGCGTAGTTGGCCAATCACACTTGTCAAATAGCCAGAGAGGATTTCATCATATTTCAGAAAAGACCAAATGACTGCATTGGCATTGGTCACCATGGCAGCCCTGTGGGACAACTGCATATGCCTGTCCCCCATGGCTGCACCTACAACTACAGTCACTCCAGAACAGGCAATCACTGACAGCCAGGAGAGGAATGTCCACATGGCCAAACCTACCCAAGCCATCTCTGAGGGGCTCAGTCAGGCTTTAGTAGGCAGGAAAAGACAGTGGCCACTTCCCACCCCAATGTCTCACTCCTTCCAGCTTCGATCTCCTTGGTGTTTTCTTACTCCTTGTTCTGCCAAGGGTCTCCCAGAACTTGTTATTTTCCTGTGCCATTTGTCTCTGTGCAGACCCCATACTGCTGCACACACCACCGGTATGACCTGATGCCCTCCCTTGGCAGGGCAACGCTACTATCAAAGTCCCACCACGGTGGGATCATGGCAGCTGCTCAGCCCTGAGGAGAGGGTTTTTGCAGTAGGTTGAAGTTGGTCAAGACCTGCACTCCTGTCCTTTGCTTCCACATGAAATAGAGAATAGAAACTACAACCTCAGATGCTTGGCAAGAAAAAAAGAGAGCTGAATGGAGAATTTTACCCTCCCTTGATTTTATTTAGCAAGTTTATGGAGGAGAGCTGTTCTTTTAGCCAGGGAATTCTGCATCACAAACAGATTGGTATTGTTTATGCTGAAATTAGATGCTGAAGAAGCAAATCAGTTTGCAAAAAAGTGTATCAGCATCTACAATGCAACAGAAAGAGTAAATAGGCTTAATTAGTCACTAGACAAGGAACTAGATTAGCGTGTTCTTACATATATTTAAGAAATGTAAGCACTTAATCCTACCCAGCGCACTTTATTTCTTATGCTGGAGAACTCATCTTCACAAAGATGACTATTTGAACAGCTGCATGGATCAAGGACCATCTATCCCAGTAGCCACAGCCTCTGAGTAGATGCTGGACAAGAGCTTAGTCTAAGGGAAGGCAGCAGTGAAGCTTTTCCCTTATACACTGGGCTTCCCCTGCATGTTGGTCCCTTGCAATCCACTTCACTGGCTTTCTGCTAGGCATAAGAATAGGAAAACAAATGTAGAGAGTTAAAAAAAATTGTCAGTGAGAGGCTTGAAAGAAAGCTCTTGGCCCAGCCCCTGACAGCTGACATCCTCACATCACCTCATCACTACCTTATGCTGCAGCATACAGGTTTGCCAAGGGACATCATCCCTGTGCTTCTGCCTGGTACTGTTTCTCCTCTGTGATAGGGGAGGGAAGGTTTTGGCAAGAGGATGCCACAGACAAGCTTAGTAGCTTCCTACAATGTTCTATTGGACGTTCTTATTTTCCTGATGTAGGACTGAGGGATTATTATAAAGGGAAACTCTAAAAATAGTCAGATAAAGAGAAATATAATTCTTCATCTCTCAGAGGATGCAAAGGGCTCACGTGCACTGCTCTGTGCATTCCAGACAGTGTTAGAGTGAAACGGGATGCTTACAGCTCATCATACCCTCACTGCTTTATCTACTATTCTGTTTCTTAACCATGACCCAGGTCTCCATCAAGCAACCACCTCCACTGGCCAGGACCACCAAGGCTTAGCAGTGTCCATGTAGGAATTGTGCCATTTACCATGGCCTGGGATTTGTGAGCAGGACATTTGATTTCCCTTTAGGGAACAGCATTCATCTGCAAGTTGACTTGCAGTCATTTGAGTGTGTGGTATCGTGCGGGATGACATCAAACCATTTACTTAATTCCAAGCATTTCTCTGCACCCACTAATGACCATTTCACCCAAACCCAATTAGGTTAAGTTTGCACAGACACTCTGAATTTGTTTAAGAAAAAATACCCTAAATTATTGGGAAACTGGCACAGGGTAACACTTACATGGGGAATCAAATCTCCCAACTGGTTGATCATCTGCTTTCTGGTGGTAGCAAGAGTCTCCATTGCAGGGGTCCTTGTGGCAGCATATTCCCACCCGAGCTGCCCTTTTATAGACAAGTTAGAGTGCCAATTTAAACACACTGGCAAGTTTCTGAGTGCAATTGGGAGTGTACTGGAACAGACTCACCTCATTGCTAGAGGAAATGATTCATATTAGTATCTGCTTTAACAAGGGAACACAAAGTTCTCTAAAAACCAAATTTCAGTGCTTTCCACAAAGGACCAGTAACATCTCCAAATAAATAAGAACCGTACTCAGGCATAAAAGGCCTGTAACCCGCTGAAGGGTGATTTGTTAAGACATATGTGGTGACTAGCAAGCTAAATTAGTTCTTAAGCCATATTCATTAGCTTTCACTGAGCTCACACAATAAAAACAAGTTGCATTTCAGTATTATCAAATGCAGTTGGTGCCACTAAGCAGGCAGATCAGAGGAACTGTTTACTTCCTTAGGAAGTGCAGCACAATGTATGATAGGCTAGCAAAAAAAAATAGCTAAATTCCATTTCACCTTAAGTGTGATAAGCTCAAGCACATCAACACTGGTAACAGCAAGTTCAATTTACAGTCTATACTTACACATGGCTTTTTTGTAACAGCTTAAGTTTAGCATCAGAGGGACAAACTGTGCATAACAGAGAAGACTTCTGTAGCCCCAGAGAGGCCATAGCTAGTAATATTATCTTCCTCCAGGATCCCATATGTGATTAGGAGAACAATGCTCATTAGTTTCCTCTCAATACAACTGAAATCTCAGCACAGTTACTTCTCAGTTCGAAAGGATTTCAAAAACTGCTCAACAAAACTAATTTAGTTTAATTAAACTTATCTATATTTTATAGACAAAGCACATCTCAGACAATGTGTAAAACTTAG
Organism: Manacus candei; assembly: GCF_025592945.1. NCBI lineage: Eukaryota > Metazoa > Chordata > Aves > Passeriformes > Pipridae > Manacus > Manacus candei. Next base: position 37,888,495 of record NW_026138062.1, read on the forward strand.
AGATAGCACTGACCCAAGAGATTTCACTCCTGGGTAAAGCCACTAGCTGATAGCCCAGTGTAATTTAAGCAATCATTTTTACATGACTGAATCTGATGAATAGTTTTCTTTGTGAAAAATGGCTTCTGGCCAGACATGGACAAAAATAGGCAATGAACAAAGCATTCTTGGAACAGATCAACATCTCTCTACTGATTTAATCATAGCAATACCTCCTAACAGGCCTGAAAAGAATTTTCTTCTGCATTAGGCTTTCTAATTCCTTGATGTTCTTGACTGACTCATTTGCCCTTGAAATTTGGGGAGCATTTCATTATAAAAATGTCCACTACTTCATTATAAAATGTCCACATGCTACAGACTACCTTGATAGCAATTTTTATAACTTACAAAGACAATAGCAGTGCATTTCTCTGGCATCTAGTTCCACCCTTTAAAGATAAAACTTTCAGATCCTTCTGAGAATAAAACATTAATTTGAAAGGATGAGATTTAAATTAAGAGGATCTGCAAAAAAACAGAGAAGAGAACAATATAACAAAGAAATCTAATGAAATGTGGTCCAAAAGTGAAGGTAATAGTCTTATCCTACTAAAACAATTGATTTGAAATTGTATGTCTCTTGGTGTTCAGATGTGTTCTGGATCTTCTAGCTTGAAGCACAGTGGGTGCAAGGTTTGGCTCTGTTCTGCTCAAGGTCCCCATCAAATTAACAATAAAAGTGGCTGCTGCACAAGAATTAGTGTCCTTTAGCTGCCTGCCACCAGCCTTCTGACTGAATTGTTGTTAATGTCTTAAACATCGTTAAGAAAGACTTTGTTTATCAAACTGCAAGGAAGCAACTACATGCCTGGGACCACTGAAGCACACCCCTTCTTCTTGACTGGACTTTGGACTTTGAGTGGGGACTTGAGATAAGACTATTGTCTAATCATCTCAGGTCTGAGGAGAAGTAAACAAGGCTCAGGGAAGAAGAATGTATCTCTGCTAAGAATCCGCCCTAGCTGTGCTCAGCGGGTGGCAGAGAAGGGGTCTGGGTGTATGATGGCAGAATCTCTCCACACCAAACCAAAGGAGTAAACCCCCTCTCTCCCACCCCCCCCCACCCCCCACCCTCTGCTCTGGGAAGATCACATACCCATGGGACATTCACATGAGAGGCAGTTGAGAAGGGTTCATAAACCATCAAAGACCCCCAAAGCACCCCCCCAACTCATTCCTGAGGTCTTCCATCAGCAGAGGACTGCATAGGATCCAAGTGATGCAACAAATCCAGAGCCTGTCACAAGAGACTGCAAAGCTTCCCTCCCTTCCCCCCCATCCTCCGCCCCCAGGGGCAGTGACTGGGCATCTCCTGAACGTATATTAATCCATTGGACTCTGTTTTATGGGATCTTCACCACCAAGAAGACCAGAAGAGGACCAACAGGACGCTGCAGGTTCCACAGTGATGATACATCTTCTATTTTAATCTCTGTCACTCTCTTCCCTCCACCTCCTTTTTCCTATTTCTTTCTGTCTCTCTTTCTCTGTCTCACATTTACCATTAAATAAAACCCATACTATTGACTTTGGCGTCTGGTCTCGTTTGCACCTTAATTTGGGCAGAGGCATTTCTAATAATTTTAATAACCGGATTCTAACACTGCCCAATTACCAAAACAGATGGCATAAAGATTCATCTGTTCCAGGACAGAACCAACCAGCTTAATTTAAACCTCAGGTTATAAGCCACAGGAAGGTTACGGTTGGGGGGCGTTAGCTCCTGCATAAAAGCAGCAACATCCTGAGCCACAGTGGCCATTTCTGCAGCAGCTGCAGTCTACCACAGCTCAGCATCCCTGCTGTAAGGCATACTCAATCTCTCACAGGATATAAGCATCAATCAGGTCAAACTAGAGAGCAGTACAATAAAGAAAAATACCCATTAGCAACCTTTACTAAGAGACATTTCCTTCTTGTATTTTATATCAGTTTTGTCATATGTATCCAGGATTATAGGAACCCACAGGGTCACTTCAGTATCTTCAGATCTTCTACTATTTTTTATAGCCTGAATTGAATGTTCTCTACCACAGTTCTCTGTTTTTTAATGTTTTGCTTCAGGCATATCTCTCTCTTTATGAGTATGGCCAGACAGCAGACACACCAGTCAATGCTCTAGCTGGACTCAGTCAGTTGCAGGAGGAATAAAAATTATTTTTTATTTATAGTCATATAATATTTAAAGAAAAATACCCATTAAAATGTTGAATATTAATTTGCAACCCCTTATGCTAGAGCCTAAATTTCTTATACTCTTTACACAATTTAATGTGCGGTATCAGTAAGGTCTTCACAAAGTGAACACTGAACAGAAATTTCTATGATGGTGAGGCAAAACAGTATCTCTGCAATGACATATTTTATATGCCTCATGAAAACATTGCAAGTTGAACATCTTCAGTAACTAGCACACTTAGTGTAAGTCTATTTAACTCATCTAATAAAACCCCAAACTCTTCAATGCTCTCATGACTTTTACCTGATTTACAGTTTTCATTCAAAGAGGTTTCAAACAAACTGTAATAAATTATCCAGTAAACAAATGTCTCCATTATTTTGTACACAGCAAAGAGAAAAATTGATTCTGGATAAAAGCCTGCTAAACTTTACCATTATATAAATGTCTAGGGTATAAATTGAAAATTAACTAAATGTACTAGATTTACTCCTACACTACACCTAGATATAAATAAACACACTAGAACTATTCTAGTAGCAGAAGGAAATCGACCACTATTAGTAAAAAAGTATAAATGCAAATTAATCTGAAAATTCATTATGTAAAACAACATTTCCTGCTTGGCAATTTAAGGATGTCTCCTGGTCAATAGCCTCGGAAAATACTCACCACCATACTCAGATCTTTCTTCCTTTCCTGAAGGAGTCTCCAAAGGGGGCTTTCTGTAGGCTGCAACCTACAGGGGTGAAGAAGCCTGAAACTCATCCCAGCAACACAACACCTGAAGGTTAGGGTCCTGCACAGAAGGAGATTCAGATGCCAAGTGGGAGGCTGCTCTTGCTAAACCACAAGTGACTTAGAAGTTGTGGATTCAACTACTTAAAGTCATCAATGAAGTCTTTGATTACAGGCAAGCCCAATCATTTCCATGCTCCCATTTCTCCTGTGTAAATCTAGGACTATAATGCTTATAAAGTACAAACTTGCAAAAGTTTGGGATTTGTTCTGATACTACAGTGGCACATGCTGTACCTGTGACACAGAGAAAAGGAGACAGGTGATGGATGGTATTCCAAGCTGGTCCCGCTCCACCTGCCTGTTAGCCCTGGACACACATGGCAGGTTGAGAGGTCCCTGGGTGTGAAAAATACCCTTCAGTCAAGTCAGCTCTGAAACTGATATTTGTTTGGTGTGTTGGCATGTTTTTTCTTACACCAGAAAAGCACTCCTAGAAGCAGGGCTGGTGAGGAGCCTCGTAAACCAGATCTACAGCTGATGGGAATGATAACCCAGGATCATAGCACATGCAACAGTTACTTGTTCTTAGATACATTCATGGCATGGAGAATCTGCCTTAACCTCTTCCCTTTCTTCTTCACATGGCTCCATTCTTGTGGGAGTCACGCTCTAGATACACACCATACCCTCAAGGGCACTTACATTTGAACTAGATGGGACAACTTCATAAGGATTTGAGAAACAATTACTCTATATCAGACAACACAAATACATTAGAAACTTCATTATCTCAAAATACAAAAGTAAAAGCACCTGAAAAATTATTTTTATGCAGACAATGAAAACGACACAAGATTAGAAGTGCAGCACAATCATTCCAATATACATAATTTAATTTTTAGTCTTATTGTTCAGTGGGTAAGAATATTTTTCTCACATGCCTGCATACAAATCCAGTAAGAAATAGGAAATCTTTGGGTTTTTACTTGCTTTCCCCAACAAACTGTGTTCACTCTTCTCAGAGCAAAGCTTTGAGTTGACAGACGAGAGGTGATGTACAAGACAACTGATGACTACCAAGTACACCATGAATCTACTAATACCTCTAAACGACCATCATCCATATCTAAATCATCTTTGACCAGCTTTCTGCTGGTGGTGCTCCTTGCACTGCAGTTTGCTGCCTTTCTCCATGACTGCAGGAGCAGGACCTCTGCTATCCCAGCACAGAGGCATTTGTTGACACTGCTCATCACATTCACTGCAGTGTTCACATCCTGGAGCATGGGACACGTGCACCAGTCACAATGGCACCACAGTGGATCCTTCTTCATTAACAGATTCATAGTGATGCTATTCCCAGATCACAGTATTTTCCAGACCCGCTGTGGTACTGTAGACTAAACAAACACTGCATCAGCTGCTAAGCAGGTCCAATCTTTCATGTTTAGCTAAACTCAGTCATTTCTTCTTGTTCCATATTGTCAAGAAGGAGCAGATGGCAGATGTGCTCTGCCTATAATATTGTTTTTATGATACTCTGCCTGCTGGCAGAATGCTGGAAGCAACATTTGGAGACAAGAATTTGCAGCGTATTTTCAGTTTTAGATTTGACCTAAAAGATAGCATAGGGTAGAGGGAGAGGAGGAAGGAATTCTACCAAGCTGGTTCTGATAGATTTCTTTGGGGCGCGGGGGAAGGAAAAAAAAAGTGATACTGACAAAAAAGGAGCATTTAAAATGTTCATATGGGACCCCAAAAAGATACAACTTTGAGACAATGCGTACTTCATGATTTGCTGAAGGGAAGCAAAAGAGCAAAGCCCTCATGTATTTGTATGTACTCAGTGTTTTACTCTCCATTCTCCCTGTGTAAGCTTCATTAAGACACAGGTCTGCTGAAAAGAGACAGTCATCACTTTACATGCCTCTTTGCTGCCAAAAACTTATGACAGCAAAAACTGGATTTTCCTGCTCTCCTTTGTTTTCTGACACAAGAGCCTTTCCTTTGCTAAGGTTGTTTCAGAGATGTGTAAAACTCTCCACAGTTTTCAATTCTTCTACATATTGCCTGCAAGGTTTTTCCATCCTTTTTTTTCCTGAACAATGTGCCAATCTTCTTGAGAGGGTAGTCAAGAATGCAAGCAAGAAGACAAGAATTTGGGTGCAAGTAGTAGAAAAAAATCTACTTATATAACTAAGAATCTGGTATAATATTAATAATTTTTCTTCAGAGAGAATGCCTGCTTCTTTCCTTCCCCATGCAAGGACTCACACTGCATGTGTCTTGTTGCTGTCCCTCAAGATGCAGCAGTTATGGGCAAGCATGTACAAAGTCTGCAGCAACCAATCAGAGTTTGACTGGAGAAACTTAAAAATATGCTGAACTATAAATCATTTTTCTTCACTATATTTGGTCATAACAAACAAAACGTAGCTCACTTCCAATCGTAAGTCTACCATAAAATCTACTTTGCAACCATTTCATCAGGCAGTGTTATGCTCTACCATTTTGTGGCATCACTGTGTTGTCATTCATAAGGGATTCAAATGCAAGACTCAGTTTTAGCTTCTAAAAGTGTTTTCCTGAATTGCCTAACACTGGTGACAGAATCACAACAGAAATGATAACTAGAGGATAAATATATGCTTCATAACAAAGCTGAAAGAGACACTGTAAGTTTACATCAAGGCTCCAGAAATTTTTATTAAAATATTTTTTAAATATGTGCATGATACACTGAAGAAGTATTTTTAAGTAATATGACTTGAGCTGCCAACAGAATTTTTCTTTAAAAATATTAATACACATATATCTTCCAAAATAACAACAAACCTGACACAGTTAAGAAAGGAACATCCTGTTTTCATTTAAAGCAACATTAAAAGAAAAGAAGATAATTGCTTCAAAACTTGGGAGATTTTAAATTATGAATGTGTTACTGCAAAATGACATCTGGGGACTTAGGTTGAAAAGTTCATTTAGAAAGCCTTATAAATCAAACTAAATATTGTCTATAATCTGTGAGTCAATCTAAGGCAATCCCATTGCATGTGGAACTCATTTATCTACATCCACTGGTACCCAGCTGCCCAGATGCCAAATTCATTTTGCATAAACTACTGACAAAACTGTAGAGATGTCCCAGGGAAGAAAGTGTGCAGAAAAATAATTAGCTGTGACTGCTGAGCAGATGCAGAACAAGCTCTTCATCCTCTGCCAGAGAAAGTCCAGTATCTAAAGGCAAATAAGGGTCCTCCTCTTGGCTGAATTTTACCTTCTTTCTTTTCAGTGGCATTTCTTCTGCTGTGGTACTGTTGCTATAGCTTCTCTTCTTTCTTCCACCCTTCTCCTCAACTTCACTGCAGAAACAAATCAATTAGTCTTTTTAACAACTGTGGTAATCAATATCATCATGTAATCTAACAATTCCTTTTAAACAAGGCAAATTTATGTCAAGATAAGAGCAAACGAAATTACAATTCTGGAGGGTGAAGCAATGGAAGCTGATGAACTCTGAATGTCTAAACTGGAACTGCTCTCAGGACGAGGTGGCGGTGAATGTTTTGCTGTCTTAATTGATTACAGTGTATCAAGATATCACTATCACTGTTATCTAATATTTTCTGCCTAATACAGGAACAGACAACTTGACAAAACTGATTTAGCGATGTGTCAGTGGACCTTGACATGAATTCAAGATCTTGTCTAAAATAAATATGCGACAAAAATAAAAATATGAGAACTGTCACTTCATTGGCAGATCCTACATTTAATACAGCTTTGATTTGGGACCATCTCATTCAACCACTCTTTCCCCTCCTTTCAGAAGTTTTCCTTGGAAGCTATTAACCACCACTCTGTCATGAGAGGAAGAGGAAAAGCCCTAACACAGTAATTTTCCCTGGTGAATTCCTATTTCTTCTGCTGCTTTTCTTAAGACTTGAATGAATTGCCTTTTGCAGTCTTTGATCTGGACAAAACAGTTTTAATACCCTGGATTCTACCACATGGCCACGTAACAACAATGGGAGGAAAGACTGAGCTTTCATGTATCTCCATGGGGGTTTTGTCCAAAACACAGAAAAACTGCTATAAATCATCTAAGATTAAACCAACCTAACCTAATAAAATCTATTCTAAGGTATAATATCTGTGTATCAGGTTATAGAGAGTTGGTTGTCCTATGCTGTAGGGTATTCATACCCAAAAAAAGTAAAATGCAACCCCTCATACCCCAAACCATTCCCTCCAAACAAGGTAACCAAAACATAGTGGCAATCTCATTTTTTCACATTTGTATTTTTTCAAATATACCAAAAGTAATAAATGGAACTTCAAAGACTGAGTTTAGGCTTTTCTAAAATAGTTGGGTAAATTCAGATTTTCAACTAAAATTTGGCAAATTTCTAGCCAGAAAATTCAGTCTACTTGAAAAAAAAAGTTTCAACAAGGATTTTCTTAATGTCCATAACTTTTACAATTGCTTAAGTGTAAATGCAGTGCTTTGTTGACTTTGAGTTGTCATTTGCATGGGGGTAGCTTTTCAGGGTTTGCTACCAACATTTTATTCCTTTTCTGGGGAAAGGACTCTCATATTTTCTCTGTAGTGCTTAAGATATTCCATAAATGCTGAAGCTATACTGACAGTATATGAAAATACACTAAAGCACTAACAATTCTCACTTTTCCAAGTGGACAGTATGGGTCTGGGCTAGAGTTTCATGGTGTTCACTTTGATCAGGACAGACTATAGGGGTTCACTTTAAAAGCATAAGGAAGGTCTCATTAAATAAGAGCATTTTATCTTGTTTGCAAAAGAGCCAATTACTTCCAGCCTTTGAAGGGACTCAGAAGCCCAGTTTGCATTCATAATTGACTAATGCTTCATCTAGGACATTAGTTCAAAACATCTGAGCAATTAAAACAATGCAGAAACCTCACAAGCTATGAAACAGCAGACTTTAATAACCAAAAATTATAATCACTTTTGGAGTTTCAGAGGCCCAAGGCCTAGACATCTGTAAGGTATAATGTTTAAATATAAAACACATTTAGAAAGAACTGTGAGTTTTCTCATTTTTTCCACAGACAAAAGCATATCAACACAATTATGACCAATTTTCATCGTAAATTTTGTGGGATAATTATGCTGAGTCAAGTTGCTTCTTACTATTACTGAGGGATTGCAGTGTTCGATTTGTATTATAAACTAAAGATGTATCTACATGTTAGCAGGAGTATTTTCACACTGATTTGACCCCTACTGGGCTGTGAGCTGGAGTGGTGAATAAAGAGGAATATTTAACACAGGAAGCAGCAGCAGCAGAGCTACCAAGAGATGAAGAGGGCTAAAGACATGTTTTCATGATGCTCATAAATTAGAAGTAAAACAGTATTTAATAAAGGTGACTTAGGAAGGTAATGAGAATCACATGAAACATGTGAATAAAATGCTCCTAATTTTGAGACGCAGAAGGAAGACAGACTGTCTGTCCATAGAATGATTTCCATTGAAAGGGACCTCTGAAGATCAGCAAGTCCAACCCCATGTCCTGTTCCTGCAGGATGGATTTTTACCAGCAGTGGCGTGGAGAGGGGCTGTACTACTCTGGAGGAGCAGTCAGAGATCTAGGTTTTACAAAAGGTGAAAGTGGCAATCTTAAAAGGAAGATGGAAAACATGTGTCATTGTGATGTTCAGGGACATCCTGTACTCCATTGGTGTGCTTCTCCTTAGCTGTTTTGACAGAAACTCTTCGAAGGAGGTGTAATAGGTGTAACCCTCAGGTCCACACGTGAAAGGACCGAGTGTACAAAGGCAGCTATACAGGGATGACTTCTGCACTTACTGTCAAATGGATTCTTCCTCAGTCTCCATTAACTGAAGGCCTCTCAGCCCACTCTGCAGAGCCAATCTTTTTATTGTTGGTCACTTCCTATGGACATAAATGGCCCCTTGTTCCTCACAAACACACAAACTGATGCACTACCAGCTGGTATCCACAAATAGCCAAAATAAAGTTATTTTAAGGTGAACTATTTTCTAGCAGAACAACTCAGTTAGAAATCAACCCCACAATTCAGATTCAAACCAAAGCCAGTGCATCTTTTTGTCTTCTACTTATAACACTTTAAAAATGGTATGTGCAGTTGGTTTACAATTCCTTCCTTTTACCATCTGGTGTAATTTAGTTTTTCAGCCACATGAACGATCCATCTGAGGTTGCCTGATGGAAGGATTTACTTTCTGTTTACACAGGTGAGGAGGTACCAACAATCGACTTATCAACAGGCACGGTAATTTCTGTGGTCACCATTTGCACAGCTGTATCAACAAAGTAAGATGCTACCAGTCGATAAGTAATGTTTATTACTCAAACACTAAAGCATGGTTTATGAATCCTGTCCCTTAAACCAGTGCCAGCATATATGAATGGTTATCTGGGAAACAGGGAATCTAATTACGACCCTGATAGCTATACACCAAGAAAGCCTTAATTTAACTACCAAAAAATAATTTCACAAGGGTGTTTTGAGGTAATACCAGGAAAAAATAGAAAGCTTTTAATTGTTAGTATTTAACTCGCTTCTGGGCTTCAAGCTATGTCTTGGCAAGCTGCAAAGTTTAGATTTTAAGTGCTTAAGAACCAGCCATTTGAAATGTGCAGCCACAGAGCCAAGTTGCTGTTGTTTAAACAGTGGTAATGTGAGATGCCTAGACAGGTTCTGCCTCACTTAACATTTATTGGAGAATGCTTTGGAGCCTAGTTTTACCAGCACTGCTCTGGAAACAAACCGCCCTTGCCACTGAATTACAGGCCATGAGTCAAGTTTCCAGGTTGCAATAAAGCACACAAGCTCTTTCCCAAAGAAATGTACAGGAATAATGAATGAATCTGCTAATAAAATACAGTTCAGTAAAAGTTAGGAATAATTTATCCCATAAATATTGGCATTTTGCTAATCAAACATGCTGTGCCCAAAACTTTTTCCACGTAATAAATTTTAATTCACACAGCCATGGCAGCAATCCTAATGAAGATTAATTACTGCAGTCCCTTCCATAAATCCCAGTGCAGCTTCTTTCTTACTTGCTGTCAGAATGCTACAGCCCATAGAAACAGTAATGAAAATGTACTGTGCTGTGTTATTTTCTGGATCTGGACAGGCTGGATTGATGGGCTGAGGCCACTTGTATAAGGTTCAACAAGGCCAAGTGTTGGGTCCTGCACTCGGGTCACAACAACCCCAGGCAGTGCTACAGGTGGGGGAAGACAGTCTGGAAAGCTGCCCAGAGGAAAAGGAGCTGGGGGTGCTGGTCAACAGCTGCTGAACACGAGCCAGCAGTGTGCCCGTGTGGCCAAGAAGGTCAACGGTATCCTGGTCTGTATCAGCAATAGTGTGACCAGCAGGACCAGGGCAGTGATTGCCCCCTGTACTTGGCACTGGTGAGGCCACACCTTGAATCCTGTGTTCAGTTTTGAGCCCTTCACTACAAGAAAGACATTGAGGAGCCGGAGTATGTCCAGAGAAGGGCAGCAAAGCTGGTGAAGGGTCTGGAGCACAAGTCTTATGAGGAGCAGCTGAGGGAGCAGGGGTTGTTTCACCTGAAGGAAAGGAGGCTCAAGGGGGACCTTATCACTCTCTACAACTGCCTGAAAGGAAGTTGTAACCAGCTGGGGGTTGGTCTCTTCTCCCAGGTATGAAGCAACAGAACAAGAAGTGGCCTCAAGTTGCACCAGGGGAGATTTAGATTGGATATTAGGAAATATTTCTTGATTGAAAGGCTTGTTGTTAAGCACTGGAACAGGCTGTCCAGGGAGGTGGTGGAGTCCCCATCCCTAGAGATACTGAAAAGATGTGCAGATGTGGCATTTCGGGACATGGTTTAGTGGTGGACTTGGAAGTGCTAGGTTAACAGTTGGACTCGGTGATCTTAAAGGTCTTTTCCAACTTAAATGATTCTATGATTCTCTTACTTGCCATTCCACTGATATAAAGCAAAACACCCCTAAAATTAAATAGATAAAGAACCATTGCAGTAAAAGGGATGAATAATCTACTTGTAATGAAATACCACTGCAATACAACTAAAAGTAAAAGACAAATCTGTCTTGGAGCTGAAGGACTGGAAGAAGAATAACCTGTAAGAGGGAAAAAAAATTAAATGGAAACCAGACCAGCAAGAGAGTATGCTTAGTGTTTCGTATTATTCTACGGGAAGTATGCATAAGATTTGATGGCAAAAGGCACTCAGCTCAACCATCAACATCTCACTTCTGTTCTAAAGCTCTAGTGGTGGTGGACTCGAATCAGATCTCTGAAGTTGTAACAGCACTTTTCTTCTCTGTTTCCATCACAGACATTGCTGGCCATAAAGCAGCAGTACCTGACTCAGTTCTGGAACACTGAAGTTTCTATTCAATGTATTTGGGCTAAGCAATTTTAGCTTATCTTGATACAACAGTGTGAAAATTAAAATTATTCAGGGGCTGATCATAGAATCATAGAATGTTTTGGTTGAAACAGACCTTAAAGATCATCATGTTCCAACTCCCCTGCCACAGGCAGAAACACCTTCCATTAGACTAGGTTGCTCAAAGCCCCATCCAACCTGCTTTATATGGTTCTCATATGGATCTTGATCATCATATGGATCAAATATCACTGTTTCTGAGTTGAAAGTCTTCCAACTGGGGATGACCGTGGTTTTAATGAAACCACTTTGATTTGTTGTGCGTCTCTGTCAGAGGCTTAACCTTCTCTGAAATGTACTGCCGCCTTTGGAGATGCTGCTAACCACCTATCTAACTCTCGCACCTGTTCACTCCTCCTCAGCTTCAACTGAGGAACAGGGCACTGACATTCTTCAAATCTGTTCATCTTTTTTTTTTGTGGGACCGCTATCATCCTCCAATTGTTGACAGCTAATTTCTGAACTGCAGAGTTTCAGTACTTACTCATTCCATTTCTCCTTCATTCATGTAGACACTTGCTGATGACATACTACATTTTTTAATTTTTTTTTTATTATTTTTTAAAGGTAATTTCTGTACCTGACAAGTTTACAGGAACAAAGGAAGGATAGAGTCTGGTCTGCAGCATAGATTACCAAATTTCACTAAGAAATTCTACCACTGAGTCCATTTCATATAGTCAGCTAGAGTGTAACTATGATAAAAACTTTTATAAAGACTTTCAGGGCATAAGAATATCCCATTTCTATCAAGAGCAATTCAATATCACAATGTCCAGTTTTGCAGCTAACCAGAAGGATCAAGATCTTAAACAGAGTCCTTTTATAACATCTGTCCTACGGTGCTTTTCTGGTCATCACAAGACGAATCACAACCTGATCTCCTTTTATGACCAGGTGACCCGCCTGGTGGATGAGGGGAATGCTGTGGATGTGTCTACCTGGACTTCAGCAAAGGCTTTGACACCATCTCCCACAGCATTCTCCTGGAAAAGCTGGAGAGTTGGGCTGATTCTAACAGGATGAGGTTCAACAAGGCCAAGTGCCAGGTCCTGCACTTTGGCCACAACAACCCCAGGCAGCGCTACAGGCTGGGCACAGAGTGGCTGGAGAGTGGCCAGGCAAAAAGGGACCTGGGAGTTTGGATTGACAGGAAGCTGAAGAGGAGCCAGCAGTGTGCCCAGGTGGCCAAGAAGGCCAATGGCATCCTGGCCTGGATCAGGAACAGTGTGGCCAGCAGGACCAGGGAAGTGATTCTTCCCCTGTACTCAGCGCTGGTGAGGCCACACCTGGAGAACTGTGTCCAGTTCTGGGCCCCTCAGCTCAGGAAGGATATTGAGGTGCTGGAGCAGGTCCAGGGAAGAGCAATGAGGCTGGTGAAGGGACTGGAGCACAAGTCCTATGAGGAGAGGCTGAGGGAGCTGCGGTTGTTTAGCCTGGAGAAGAGGAGGCTCAGGAGAGACCTCATCATTCTCTATAACTACCTGAAAGGAGGTTGTAGCCAGGTGGGAGTTGGTATCTTCTCCCAGGCAACTGTCTTAAAGGGTTGGACTCTATGGAGGTCCCTTCCAACCCAGTTGATTCTGTGATGATTCTATGAAGTTCTGACCTTCATAAAGTAACTACTATGAACTGAATAATCCATGTTAGAAGGAACACCATATATTTGCAGATGAATCATCTCAAAAGACAATATAATGGCAACCTCATTAAGAATCATGTAAAACTTAGTAGGTCAACATCAGCATCCTGGTATAAAAAGGCACAAGAAACTGCAGTTTACCATAAATAAAGGCAGGCGCACAACCAAGCAGCACTGAATACTAGCTTGCACACCTGTCAGCTGGTGACTGTCCATAAACTCACAAACAAACCAGTACAAGAACTAAGACATTGCTCCTTTCCCCTCATGTCCAAGATCTTTTCCATGCTGGTCTAAGAGTTAATGTGATCAGTCACACCTATTAAAGATTTAAAGGTAATGATGAGGGTCAGTTGGAACTTTGTTCTTCATTTTTATTTAAAGAGGTTGAGGAATTAGAAATACCAGAAACTCAATTCAATTGCAAAATGAATATTTAAGGAATCCAGCTGCTTTTCTTTCACCCTGTTCTATATTCTTAAATTTTTCACCTCATTAATAATTTACATTGATAGCCTTAAACCAAATATGATGAATGTTGCTAGATATACAAAAATTAATCTCATATTACATGCTAGTAGTAATTAATTACTCTGCTCTTAGAGGTATGGCTGGAAGGGAATTTTACTCAAAGGTAAATTTAACCCATTATTTGTATAGCTCCTCCAGTTAAAAAAAATGCTGGGGGAGGAGGGAGAAGAGATTAACAATGTCTTTGACTTTTTAAACCATGGACAGATGGTTTATTTTTAAAGACTCTTGAAGGAAGACACCCTAGGTCTCATATACTTACTCTGAATTATCTCAGAGTAAGATAATTTTTTTCTTTTTTTTTTCTCCTTAAAGCAAGTAACAGCTAGTGTAACCCAACATATTTCTAATTTTAATCCAACTCTTTGAGCAAAAGCTCTGGATTTTGGAAATATAAAATAGAGTTGTATTTTCTAATACGAAAGCTTAATTTCACTGTCTGCTACTCTTGGTTGAACTAGTTTTGTTAAAATCAGTAGGTCAATATTTCCCAGCCTCAAGAGCAACTCATCATACAATTCAGTGGCAGCTCTAAGAAAGGTGTATGAGGCATGAATGTTGTTTTAACAAAATTCCCTCCTTCCCACTGGCAGTAAGATTTCTTGCCTGCTCCCTTACTCATTCTTCTTGATCCATTATCCTCCCTCCTCCTTCCCTGCATACATCCCTTCCATCTCGTTCCTTCCCAATACAAAATCAAGTAACATTTCTCTATGGCCTTATGCTCACCACCAGTCTCTTCGGCTACCACTTTCCTTTATCTATAAGTTTACTGGTTATTCAAATTCCCTTGGTTTTCTCGATTTCCATCTTTTTTTCCAGACCTAAATTAATCTCCTTCACTGTATCTTCCTCTTCCAGCTGCACCTCTGCTTTCTCAAAAGCCTTCTAAGGGGTGCTCAGAGCGCCTCGCAAGTCTCCAGACATACCTACACTAAGCATTAAAGCTGACTTCAGAGCAAGACCACTACATGCTCTGAAGAAATGTGGCTTCATCAACACTGCTGACTGAAAACAGTTCTTGGCCTTTCCTACCACACCAAAATACATTGCCCAGAAGAGCCTTAGTTGGCACCACCCAAAGCCACAGCAGTTGTGGACAATCACATGCCAATAGTTATGCCCGTACCCTGGCCAAATCCATTTAGCCTGTAACAACATGACTGATGTTCCCTGGGCAGGCCGTAGCCAGCACAGGATTAAGCTGCACTGCACATCAGAGCCATCAATGGCTCTGAATTCCAACACACTCCATTCAGGCACTCCTAGAAATGTAATTTGATCCTGGACCCTGACTTTTTCCAAATCTATCTATCTGCATGTTGTTGTGCACTGTTCCTGCCCTAATGAGCATCCCACAGTTTTTCCCTCTCTTCTTTTGCATACCTGCCCTGGCTGTTCTCACCACTCACTTCAACTTAATTACTATTCTTAACAATGACTGACAAATCCAGTCCCAGTCTGTCCCTGGTTATAATAAAAAGTTCTGGATTTCAGGGCTAGCAAGTCTGTTTGCAACTGCTCTTTGGGTCCTTGTTAACTCCTGTTCAGCTTAAATGCTGAAGAACTTGAAGCAATTTGACTCACTTTCTAAATTTCTGTCCTCTTGCCTTCTTTAAAATGCTAAAAACACCTATTCTTCATTGGTCCAGTCCTCCAGCAAACACAGACAAAACTGAAAAGCAGGAAAGTATTCAGTCCGAGTGTATAAAGATGGAGTAATTGACAAAACCCTCTAAAACCTTCCTTGGAGGCAGTAAAGGACCTTTCCCATTATTAAAAAGTCAACCATAAGTCAGGGCAAACAGCTGAGACCAGTACTGTGTCCTGAAGTTGACAACAGTTGGTTATGAAGCTTCAGATGATGCCAGTTCTTGAGACATGTTGGCCAAATCTTGACCAAATCAGCCACTGATTCAAAAAAAATCTGCATTTATTACCACTGCCAAAAATCTGTCCATCTCTGTCAACTTTTTTCTTAAAGCTTAGCTCATCTTGAGTCTAGCTGATGTTCTGAGGAAGGAATCAATACCGAACATGATGTATGAATGCATACTCCCCCTTGCACCAAGAAGGAGTAATTTACTGCTGCTCAGAAAAACCAATGCATTTCCCTATCCTCGTCATTCTCTTGACCCAAACTGGTGGGTCCACTGAATGGGCTCCAGAGGACACGGCCACCAGCCTGTTAACTTAGGGCTATCCAGTCCTTAAATCCATGCCCACACCCAGTTCTGCATACTGCCTCCAAAACATTAAGTGACAGATGGATAGGGACAATCTAGCCACTAGGACTTAGCCAATTCAGATGTGAAAAGCAAGAGCTTTATGAATTTAGGCATCTAGAATAGAGCAAAATAAAACTCTATACTCCCATTTAAGTTTCAAGATCACCTTTCTGAATCTCTTACACAATAAGCTGTTTGTCAGAAACACACAAACGGATTTCTTGTTACAGTGAAGCCAACGACAAAAACCACACAGAACTTCATGTGGTATCCCTCCATCTTCCTGCAGTATATGCTCCAGAACTGCAGTATGTTGCCATCAATTACAGAACCTCATCCCCACCCTGTGCTTTTCTGTTAAACTACAAGAAAAAAATCTTCTGATTTATATAATTAAAAACAGTTTTAAATCAAGAAGAAAAGTTTAACATTGTTAATTTTATTATATATTTACTACTAACTCAGATTCCACTTCATGTGAATGTTGAAGAGTCTGAGCAACACTGAATCATAGAACTTATCAAGTTTCACCACGCACAAATTTATTTAATACAAGACAGGTGCAAAGGACTCACTGAAATCCTCAAATGACTTCAATGTTTTTCCTTTCATACAGAGCCTCTAATGTGACAGTAGAAAAATGCATTTCTGAAACTGTATTGGCTTGTATGGCAAGGTTTTGGTAGTGGGGGGTTACAGGGTTGGCTTCTGTAAGAAGCTGCCAGAAGCTTCCCCTATGTCCAACACAGTCAATGCCAGCAAGCTCCAGGACAGACATGCCACTGGCCAAGGCCAAGCCCACCAGTGATGGAGGCAGTGCCTCTGAGATAACACAGTTAAGAAGAGGAGAAAAAAACTGCACAACAGCAACTGCAGACAGAGAGAGAAGTGAGAAAATGTGAGAGAAAAAGCCCTGCAGACATCAAGATCAGTGAAGAAGGAGGGGAAGGACATGCTCTAGGCACCAGAGCAGATATTCCCCTGCAGCCTGCGGCGAAGACTGTGGTGAGGCAGCTGTGCCCCTGCAGCCCATGGAGATCCACAATGTAGCAGAGCACCTGAAGCCCAAAGTGGAGAACCCCAGGCCAGAGCAGATGGATGCCTGAAAGAGGCTGTGACCCTGTAGGAAGCCTGTGCTGGAGCAGACTCCTGGTAGGACCTCTGGCCTTGTGAAGAGAGAAGCCCACACTGGAGCAGGTCAGCAGGTTTGCTGGCAGAATTTGTGAGCTCACGCTGGAGCAGCCTGTTCCTGAAGGACTGCACCCCAAGGAAGGGACCCATGGCTGGAACAGCTTGTAAAGAACTGCAGCCCAAAGGGAGGAGCTGAAGAAACTGGTGGAGCCATGTCCCCTGTGGGAGGCATCCCCACACTGGAGCAGGGGAAGGAGTCCTCCCCTGAGGAGGAAGGAGTGGCAGAAACAACATATGATGAACTGACTGCGACCCCCATTCCCCCTCCCCCTGTGCCACTGGAGATGAGGACATATGAGAAAAACAGGAGTAAAGGTAATCCTGGCAAGAAGCAAGGGGTGGGGGGAAGGTGTTTTAAGATTTGTTTTTATTTCTCACTACCCTACCGTGATGTGATTGGTAAAAAATTAAATTCATTTTTTCCCCAAGTCAAGTCTGTTTCATCCATGACATTAAACAGTGAGAGATCTCTCCCTGGTGTTATCTCAACCCATGAGCCTTTCATTATACATTCTCTGTTCTGTCCGGCTAAGGAGGGTAGTGACAGAGTAGCTTAGGTGGATACCAGGTGTCCAGACAGGGTCAACCCACCACAGAAATATACAAAACCTCCAGGGAATTAGTCAAGATTTTTGCAGGTGAAACAGTCTCACTGAGATCCCCTCGACACTAACTCAAAAATCTTTCTCATATAGCTTCATAAAAGAGAATAACACCCTTTGGCTCAGATTTCTGTTCTGCAACTAACACACAAACTAAAACTTAAATACTAAAAGAGAAAGAGGATGATTTTAAGATGAGTTCACAGAATCACAGGATATTCTGAGTTGGAAGGGACCCATAAGGATCATTGAGTCCAACTCCTAAGCGAATGGTTCGTACAGGGACTGAACCCACAACCTTGGTGTTGTTAGTACCACACTCTAACTACCTGAGCTAATCTCAGGGTTCCTAATATCTAAACAAAACAGTGTATAAAAACATGAACATTTCAAAATGATCATATGGAAGATGGTACATACCTATAGCTGTCTTCACTTTCTGAATCTTGCTCTTCATTAGAATCTTTGTATTTATCAGGATCTGGAAGAGTACTTGGATCAAACTCTTCTTCACTTCCACTGTGAGCAAGAAAGGCCACTGTTTCCTCTTCAGCCTGTCAGGTGACAAATGGAAAGTTACAAGACAAGCAAGCAAGTCCATGTTACTTGCCACAACCCCATCAATAAACAGGGAGGTTGTAACAAAAACCACTGGGCTCAACCGCAGCCAAAGACCACCACTATTATAGGCAGGAAAATAGAATAATTTCTGCCATCATCAGTGCTCTCCTCCAAGGCTTTTTGCTAAAGGTTGAACAAACATCATTAAAAAAGGAAGGACAAGAATTTACATTCAAATTCTACCCTCCAGTATTGTCATGTTAAATCTACCAAATCTAGGAGAGATTTGCACAGCAACTAATCAAGAGCCATCTGAGAGCAAGTGTCTAAGTAATATGCAGCTTTACTGTCTCTCAGAAACACCCTGGCAAAGAGATACTCACTTATGGACACATTAATCACTGCTGTAAGGTGAATTTCATTAAATACTCTGATTTAAAACACATCAGGGTGTCCTTGCAGTTAAAAACCAAAATGCTGCCTAAACTGAATTAACTGCTCTAAGGGAGTTTCAACCATCCTCCACATGAGATGCATGTTCTTCAGGCTTTCTCCCAGATCCCTCCTTGCAGCCCAGTTTCCCTCTGTCCCCAAAGCATGTCTTAGGATGGGCGGCTGGTGTTGGCAAGTTTCCCCAAGGTACGGTACTGCCTCACCAATTCTTTAACGAAGAGAGCACAGAAGATGCTGCTCCATAAAAGTACTGGATAATATAAAAAAAGCTGACTGATTTTGCAGATATAAGTTCTGCTCCATTCAGTCCTGAACTGATGGCACCACTTTTCTAAGTTTTTGCTAATAGGCACCAAAAAAACCAGACAGATTGGAGGGCATATGTAATTGTATATGTACACAGAAATGCAAACAGAAAGCTCACAGGCATTTCTAAGCAGTGTGAACCCTAGATCCATGCATATTTATGACAAAAAGCACAAACAAATGCAAAGAAACTATAATTAAAGACATTGCTACCTTTTGTTTATATATCTAATCAACGTGCACATAGCTGAGTTTCCAAAACAGTACCCATTTAAATGATCTTTCATTCTATGAATACCTTCACATCATTATATATTTAAAATTAATTTTTGTTCTGATCTTTCATCATTTTTGTCAGCCGGTTTTAAAAGAACAGTGTTTATGTGCACCTACTTTCTCACAATAAAAAAATAGAAATAATAATTTTAAAAAATCACAAAAAGCCAAAGAGAAACTATACCAATGGTCCCTTTTTATATCTGCATATAGAATGAGTGAAAGGCAATGAGCTGGTGAGGGGTAAGATTAGTCACCTCTGCAAGAGTCTGTTCTTGCTTGACCAGTGACACTTCTGCAGTGCACCGAAAGCAAGCAGAAGATATGGCTAAAAGCCATATCTGCAATCAGAAGGTAGAGGAAAAACATACTAAACACACACATTTTGTTCTTTACCACTCTGAAACACTAATAAAGGTAATTATATAGCTGGGTGTATAAAAACACTAAAAGTATCATCAGACTCTGCAGCACTGTAAGCTTCCTAAGGTAAAACCACCTATCAAAAAGCACATTGATTATCAGGAACTTCAGGTTCTACTTCACAACAAAGTATTTTTTTTAACCAAAAAAATCTCCAAGGTCATCTTTTAGTACAATACTATAGAGCACTACTAACTCCATGGAAAACTATTCTGAAGGTCACCTTTATGCTAATTAATTTCCATAACTGAAAAGCATTCTGCATTAAATTATAGCTTATTTCAAGTTCTTTAAACATTAAATATTTGCTCTTTGCTTGTCCTTCCCATCGCATCCATTCTTTCAATATAACTGGTGCATACCAATCTTACATTTAAAAAGAATTGAAAAAGAGAAGTAGCATTCAAAGCTGTTGTATGGAATGAAGTATTTTTTAATGTGTATGTGCAACATCATGCAACAGAGTTCTGTAATACTAACATTTATTGGCAGTCTAATTGGCAGTCCATCATCTTGGGCTGTTCATTCACATTCTCAGTTATGTCAGTGAAGTGTTGAGATGCATTGTTTCCTAAGTTTTGTCATTTATATATGCACACGTAAAAGATAATTACACACATGCAGATCAAACCTTCACTTCCATTAAATATTCATATTAATTTTTTCCAAAAGAAAATATGCAGAGAAGTGTTAAACATAACGCTTGCTATAGCAAAAGAAATAATGGCAAAGAAGCCTCTTTCATTCATCAGGAATCATGAAGCTGTTTATCTTATAAGTATCACCGGTTACATATTCATTAAAATATTCGTAAGACCTTGCAATTGTTAAGAACTTCAACAGGAACATTTATCATCCACAGCTGAACAACAGAAACTCATTATTTTTCCTCTCTTGCTTCAAATTTATATCAGCCAGTCAGGAAGAAGAAATCTTGCAACTTCACATTACTCACCACAAGAGCTGGAGAAAAGAAGTAAAATCATAGTTCAAAATTACACATATAAAGCTTCCTCAGATACAAATAGGATGCAATTTACAGACTCAGGATGCGACCCTTCCTAAGGCAATTGCTATCAAAAAAGAGATTAACCAAAGAACAGATTTCAGATGCCTGTACTTCATATCTAAGGTTAGTGACAATGTAACACAGACTTTGGAGTGTGTATTTATTACCGACTTCAACTGTGGAAGGAAACCTGTTCAGACATCAAATCAGACTGGCCAGGAGAACTGGATTTGCTAGCAATCATCTTGCTATTTTCATTCTGCTCAAGGGTGACAAGCTCGCTCTATCTTCAGACGACACCAGCCCACGTATTTTATAATCCAGTTCCACAGAAACTTTGCACAAAGACTTCCAGTTTGAACATAACATTGAGATGAAAACATTTTTGCATTCACGTAGTCTCCCTTTGAGGTCTAAAGAGATTCTTCTTATGCAAACTCAACATTTTAGAAAAATTCAGCAAAATTTCTGCACTAGAGGTTTTGGAAACTTTGTTGCCTTCAACCTTCCCCATTGTACCAAGTCAACAATGATCATACTCAACCTTACTGTAGTCATTTTGGAAACATACACCCAATGAGGCAAACAGGGCAGGTTCCTCTAGAGCTTTTGCTGCATTTCTCAACAGAATACCTCCAATTCAACTCTACTTGTACTTGTTACAAGATGTAATGACAACTTTCTGTCCTCCTAAAGAAGACTGAATGGATGGTGGAGCTCAGGTAAATGTGTTAGGCAGGTTGCGAGATACTGAAAATGAAGAAATTGATGTACCTCAGACACTCAAAGGACTCAAATGTCCAAAAGAACAGAATGATGTCTTACTTCTACCAAGCATTAGGCTCTCAGGTGGAAATTATCTACTATCACCAGAAAAAAAGGGAGAACTAAAAAAAAACCACCATCAAAACCTGTACGTACATAAAAAAAAAAAAGTTGTATTTGCCAAGATTTAATTTACAAAATACATATTTATTATGGTATTTAATTTAATCTAATTTAATAGGGTTTTTTCCCTCCAATTAAATTGTCTAGGGTTGCAATTTTTATGTTCAACACTTTAAGCAATTTATCAGTTTCTCCAAACAAGGTTGAGGGAGGAGAAATAAATGCTTAGGCACTATCAGTTCTGTGCATAGTACTTTATAAAGCACACTGGGAGAATATTTCTGATTAGATGAAAACAAAACTTTCAAGGTTTGTTTAGAATTTGATCAGACTTGAGTCCACCAAAATTACACTCATAAAACATTCCTTTTTGAGTTGTGTCACCCTTCAATTTTTGCGTGGTACTTGTGATTATAAAGCTAAGAAAAGGTAAGATTTAAATACTGCTAGGAGGTTACCCTACCATAAGTACACACCTTTTAGAAGTTTATCCTATTATGGTTCATATAAAAGAATATTTTAAAATATAGTATTTTGTAAGATCTGACAGCATTCCACATTTTCTTAATTTTCTTTTCTTTGACAATTATTTGTCAGATGAAAACAGAAGTTGTTTCTGCATCACGTTTATGATGGAACATATTTATAAACAGGGAGGGTTTGTAGCATTTTCTTTAAAACATCTTACTCTGGATTCCCCTGATCACCTCGCAGGTTTGTGGGGTTTTTTCATAGCCTGTACCCCCAACCCACAACACTGTTCCCAGCTGATGCGTGTTTGCTCTGATAGCACCTACACTGCCCAAAGGAATACTATTATTCTGGCAGTTCACAAATGAAATACAACCTTTGATGTTGTTGGGCTGTTTGATCCAACAGTTGCTTTGAAGCTCAACAGCAAAGCCTTAGACGATACTGAAAACTGACTGTGAGGCAGTGGAGCAAACCAAGTGCTGATCTGACATACAAGGGGCTGCCTAAGCTATGCAAAAACTGGACAACCACACTCCATTACCATCTAAGGTGCATCAGTGTTCCATGGCCTGGCCAGAAAGACTGATAGCCAAAAACTGGAGAAACCAAGGTTCCAGGTTAGTGAGACAGACACAGTCTTTGCACTAAGATGATCTCACTAATCTTTGGGTTCTCGAAGGGGTCAGTCACAGTTTCTGGTTTTCACATCACTTGGTTTTCAGTGGAAGGGACAGATAACTCTTAGCTTCATCTTCAAATAATTCACCCTTCCCAATCACTTGCAGTAACACCAAGGTTCAACTTCATGCAGGCATTCTTTATTTCTTTTCAAGCAATCTGACACCTTAAATAATACAGTAAGCCTAGTTTAGCCAGCAGAACCTTACTTTTACCAGTGGTCTCACATAATGCACATGAGAATATTTAATTTTCTTTCTTGGCATTCCTAAATGCCCACATTTTATGGTCAATGAATGGGTAAGCCTGTGTTCCAAACCAGCAGACATTGATGTATATATTCTGACATTCAAATCTCTGTGTAACTATGGCAAAGCAATTTGTGCTGGAAATGGCTCCTGCCACAAGCTAAGTTCATCATCATTGAAAACACAAAACTTGTAGAAATTTCCACACATTTGCTTCTGGCTTTTTAATATTAGTAAAGCTTCTGTCATTTTCATAGCTGTAAGAATACACTTTATCTGTAAAATTTGATCTTTATAAAGTACTTAAGAGTCCATACTAGAGTTAATAGCAACACAATGAATCTATGTAGAGAAAGATAATATAATTTGGTAAATTTACAATTACAAACTCATCTACCTCAAAACAAAACGCTGAGAAGTTCTAAATATACTCAAAGCCTTTTTTTCATATTATATTAGCTCTTACCTGCATTTGAATTATAATGGATATGTGTCAGAACTAGACCTTACGCTTCTCCTTTTTTAATTTGTTCCTATAAAACCCATGCAGAATACTTATTGTAAAGACAATCTTCTTTCAGTTGTTACTAGCCACAATTAACAACATGATTTTAACAATAAGGGCAGGCTAATATCAGGACAAAACAACTATCCTATTACCTTACATGTAATTCATGTTACAGTCATGAAAATACAACTTAAAAGAAACTAAGTTACTAGGTGCATAGCACCAGAAGCAAAATACACACTGAAATACAAGAAATTCTGGCAAGCAGAAGGGTTTAACCTACTGCACATAATCTTGACTTTAGAGACTGCTTGCACACAGATTTCACAGGAGTGCTAATAGTTCCAGCATAATGAAATACGGGCATGAGCCCAAAGTGGGTTTATTTGCCATAACAGATCCACCTTAGGATCTTCAGTACCATAAACAAAGTCTCTGGCATTTGGGTTAACCTTCATCTCTAGTGCATATATATAGATTATATACATATTTTGTGTGTGTATACATATTTTCTGTATACACATATGCCCCGGAACGCGTGCTTCCCGGCGCTGCGGTCCCAGCTGAAAACACAGCTGCGTTGGGCAGGACACGTCTCCAGGATGAAGGACCACCACCTCCCTAAGATCCTGCTTTATGGTGAACTTGCCACCAGCTGCTGCAAGAGAGGAGCCCCGAAGAGAAGATACAAGGACTCCCTGAAACAACATCTCAGCCTTGGCCATATTGATCACCATAACTGGTCTACTCTGGCCTCTAATCGGGAGGCCTGGAGACACACCATCTGTAACGCTGCCGCTTCCTTTGAGAACGCACGCAGGATCGCCCTTGAGGAGAAAAGACAAGGCAGAAAGAATCGTGCCCTGCAGAATTTACCACCTAAGGAGTCTTTCTGCTGTGCCTTTTGAAACCGGACATGCCTCTCTTGTATTGGCCTCGTTAGCCACCAACGCACTTGTGACAAATGTGGGTAGAGCCCTTCCCAAATCTTCATTCACGAAGCCTGGCCATGATGATGATATATATACATATAGGTTATATAGTATATACAGGTTATAGTGTATACATGTTTTATATGGTGTATATATAGGTTATATAGTAAAAAGGTTCCCACATGTGTCATGCTAATAGGCAGACAGAGATGCTACCATTCACACTAAATCCCATCTGAAAGAGAATTGATTTAAAGCATTTAACAATGCAAAGGCTTCAGACCAGAAAAGTCTACAAAATTTTTATTTTTAAACCTTTCTAATGCTAGATTGTCAGGTCTTTTGCTTGCAAGTGAGCTAGCAGTACAGGGAATAAAAGAGGCTTATTTGCTGTGACTCAGGAAATGAGTAAAAAAGTCTGGTAGAATTAAACCTGCCAACATAATTGTCCAAAATAATAAGGCCCTCTCAAAAAAAACCAAACAAAAAAACCCCCCAAAACAACAACAACAAAAAAAAAACACCCCACAAAAAACCCCCACAAAAACCCCACAAAACAACAACAACAACAACACACCAGCCAGAAAACCACAGTGCAGAATGCTGTTTTTATACTTATATTCTCAACACATAATCCTTGGACTGTCTCTTTACACTCCTCCTTTCTCTCCACTTTTAGGTTCACAGCAGTCATGGCTGTCAGCTCAAATACAGAGAGTAATTCTCCCAAGTAGTCTCTGTGTTCAAACATTTCAACATATCAGTCTTCTCCAAGGAACCTCAGCATATGTCCACAGAGAGAATGCCCACACAAGAGAATTTTCTCTGGATCGCTTTCTGGCATTTTTGAACAAGCCTGAGGGAACTGCATTCCCTGCTGTGACACAGCAGCACCCCCCCACCACTACTCACAGCAGGGACTGGGACCAGAGATCACTCTTTGCTTAGTGATGTGTATTTTTCAGGAAGGAACAGATGAAAAGCAGCACTAACATGAAATAATCAGGAGGGAAACCTCATAAGTCACGCAATTCTGTAAACTGCTTAGTTCTGTTCTTTTTTTATAACAACTGATTTGTATTCAGTACACAACAAAGAGTAACACTGGCTTTAAGTGCTTGTCCTATGACAAGATTTCCATGTTTTTACTGTGCTAAGTCACATCCCCTAAATGCTTGTACAAAATACGCATGTAAAATAGCATATTTGCAGGGAGAAAAATACGAATCAAACTAATTCCAGGCAGCAAAAGTTATTTTAACTGCTACTGTTGCTTCTACATGAACTGAGAAAAAGAAACCAAGAAGAGGCATCGCTGCTCATAGCACTGACTCAATTACTTGCTGTGAGAACAACACCTTGTCTGCCTTCATACCAGATCTATGTAGCAACAGCAATAGTTTCATATTTCTTCAAATTTTCAAACAAGTAACCAGAAGGTAAATCAGAAAGCACCTGGCTGATGCTGCACACTTGCAGGGTCATTTATTTTATTTTTTAATTATTGTTGAATTCACATTCTTAAGCCATGAATATCTTTCTACAAAATGTTGCAGAAGACAACTCCCGGCACAAAAAGCATAAGAGTTAAGTAGAAAACACAACAGAACAGACGAATTAAGACTTACAGACATGCCCCCTTGTATTTCCACAGGCATTGCTGCAAAGGGGAACCTGAATGAAGAAACTCAAAAAGCTTCTGAGGTAGACTGGCAGCCATCCACTAGCTAACAGAAAATTATAATATCCCCTGATAACAGTTTTATCTACATGAACAAATATGACAGGCATGTCTTAGAAATGACAAGTGGGAAGAACACGAAAGATTTATGAGGCAAGATCTACTAG
This sequence comes from Manacus candei, assembly GCF_025592945.1. Taxonomy (NCBI): domain Eukaryota; kingdom Metazoa; phylum Chordata; class Aves; order Passeriformes; family Pipridae; genus Manacus; species Manacus candei. The sequence goes on from NW_026138062.1 coordinate 37,914,733, forward strand.
GTCAACTAAGTGAAAGAAACACAAATTTTCAGGTCTAAAGTAACATACAGCAACTTAAAAAAATAACCAAAAAAACAACCAAAAAACAACCAACAAACCAAACCACCGAAATTAAGGATAATTGCTGAGAGTCAGTGTTACAGGAGAGTTCTCTTCAGGAAAGAGAGAGAACATTTGTCATCTGTGGTAAATGAAAGGACAAATGGAGAATTAAGAAGGATTTAGATAAGCACCAGGCAGTGCTCATGGCACTACTAAGGCGTATGCTAAAGTGAGAGAAAGCGGTAATACCCACACTGACTGTTAAAGACAGTGGCAAAGAAGGTTGAACTTTTTTTCTTGAGAATTGCCTAATCCATGAAATGTCAGCTAAGATTTTAATTTGGATGGAAAGGTAGAGCTGAAGTAAAGAGACTGAAATAAGACTCATCAGTACAGATATGAATTTCTATTTTTCTCCACAGATAAGAGGAGAAAAAATGCAAAAGGCTGTGCAAAACATTGTCACAGAAGGAGCCTGAAGACTACAAGATTCCTGAAATTATGAAGGAGGAGCTAGTAGAGAAGAGAGACATCAGAACAGAGGGTAGTCACATTTGCAAACCCCTGAAAAACTGAGCGGATATGGAAAGGCCAAGTGACCGACCAACGAGTGAGAGGAAGGCTGAATAATGTCAGGGCTTCCAGAGGAGAGGAGCTGTCTAAGAGGGAAACCAGAGAGCAGTTGCTAAAGAACACGATGGATGATGTCTATGGAGGAGAACTGAAACATGTCTATGTTGCTAATGAACAGAAGGGCATGAAGAAATGGGGCAGCTTGAAAAGTATGAAAGGCCAGTGTGGAAGCAAGAATCAAAGACAAACAGGGAAGAACAGTAAGGCAGAAGTGAGAAGGACTCAGAGAGGAAGACTACCAAGAGAAGATCTGATGGAGCTGAGAGGGATGACAAAGGCAACCAGCAAGGAGAGAAGAACTGTCAGCTATTTTAAAAATGGGAAAGAGTAGGAAAGGGGAAGAGTAAGGAGGCATGAGAATGGCACTGAAGCTGATTGTGAAGGACACAGAAAAAACAGCAAAGAGGTAGAACAGCTAGTCATGGGTAGAGAGGAATTTAATCAACAGCAAACAGAACTAGGGAACACATGGCAGAACATCTGAAGGTACCTCTTCACATGGTAAGTGGGAAAACCGTGCATGTTTTGCCACAGTCTACATTAGTTTACATGGGCTCAAAAAGTAGGTAGGTAACAGTAATAAAATATTACCAAAGCATGGTAAGTAACAACAGTGCTGTTCCTGTGCCCCTGACAGTCCCTTAACTCCAGAACTCTTCAGCCAGGGACTGTTTGAAACAGTCACAGTTTGAAAACCATACTGCAAATTTTTCTGCAAACCAACCAAAAGATCTGACAGGGAGAAGGGAAGGTCACCCTCATTTCACAGAAGTAATTTTTTTTCCCACTGCTGTTCTGTTTTCTATCAGTCTTTCAGGTCTTCTCATGAAAACATCACCGTTTATTAAATGAATCTAGTGAAGACAACTATCATCTCATTCTCAGCACAAAACCAAAATATTTGAAACAATGCAGTGAAAGGAAAATTGAAAGTTGAGACAATTTGCCATCAAAAGCCTAAATCTGTGCCTAATTATATCATATGCAATAGCTTGCTGAAGAACCTAAACTGTGCTAACTGAAAGAGTCTTTGGGTTCTGTACTGCTGCCAAAATGTTTTTCCCTATTTCCAGCGACTGAGCAACAACTTTCAGATTTAGCAACTGAAATACAAGTGGTATACAAATACTCATCTGTAGATGTAATTAGCATATTATTGATTTTTAACTGACTTCTTGCTGCTCCCTAAAGTCCATACTTGCAGCAAATCAGTCTCAAACATTCCGCAAGCATTGAAGGCATCTTTACAAATTTTAACCTAGAAAATTGCAATTTTCAGCTAATGACATATTATAACTTAATAGTCATTCATTTGCTTGCCTGTTCATTTCAACAATATCTAAAAAATCGTTATACTGCATAAATAATGTATTATATCCATAACGACAGGATACAGTACACTGTATGATTGATTATCTTGGCATTTAGCTCCTGTGGGAACAGCTTTTGTGAAACATGGTTCTATCAAACTCCCTGAAAATTACATTTTAGTAAAACTGTCTGAATGATCAAACTCGGGTATGGCTAGACATAATGTCATTAACATTACACAGGCAGGTACAAACTTGCACTCTTCATACTGTACCAAAGCAATGCTATTTTACTTCTGTTTCTCAAGGAATCAGAGATAGCAACATCAAGGTGGATCAATTTAAATCAGTGATTTGAATCAGTAATTATAAACCTCATTAAAGCCAGGAAACATTTAATTCCCACAGTGTTTTACACAAGAAATCACTGATACTTTCATTTTTATTTCAGTATTCTGAGGCACAATTGTTTTACACTGGACTTTACACAAAATGTGGTACTATTTTATGCTAATTATTTTAAGTCCCAGTTTTTCCTTTTCCATTAGCAAATGATAAAAGAGCCATCATGTAGTTGCCAAGTGTTTGCTAATAATTTTTTCATCATGGTTAGTGTCAAGCCTGACTCTTATTCCATTTTAAATACAGTAGACGCATGGAAAAAAAATTAAGTTTTCCAAGCAGGTGCTGTATTGTTAATTTAACATTTATGTACACATTCTGCATTGCTAACAAAATTTACTACTTCTGAGCACCCTATCTTCTTTTTGGTACAGCTAACAGCTTCCAATCTAATTTATATTCACAGGCTGAAAGAGGATGTTAGAGTAAACAAAGACAACCAGTTCCTCAAATCCTAACATATTTTTAAACCTTTAACTGCACCTTGAATTCAACTTATCAAATATATCAAATGAATAAAGCATTTCAGAACCAGGAAAGGATACAACTTGTTATGAAAAAACAGTTCATTTTCCCTATTAATGATTGTTCTCTAAATCACATCCCTATCTGAAACTTAATCAGCAACTTTATTTCTTGAATCATTTATTTTTAGATTTTTCTACTAATTTTTTTTCATAGCTCATTCCTTAATACCTTCATTTTATCCACTGTTTTTAAGTCCCCAAAAATAAAATAAAGTATCTAACAAATTAAAATATGTATTTTAATAACTTTTTTGTTATTTTTATTGACTTGCTGATATATATACCTATCGTGTTATTAATAAGTATAAGATGGTTTCCCCTTCTGCTCTCCCATTCCCCAAATACTTGCAACATACATAGAAAATGTGAAAGAAAGGGAGAACAAGAAGGATAAATATTAATCTCATTGATTTAAAAATAAATCATAGCATGCTCAGAAGGCTGTCAGGAAAAGTAATTTTAGCCTAACTTTACTGCTCATTATGAACTCTGGTGCAAACAGTTCAATTGCTCTACTGACTTTCTGGCGTTGTTACACAATCGGCTTGCAATTATCATTTGCTGTACATTATTAAATACTGGAAACAGAAATAGCAAACTGAAAACAGGATCTACTGGCTTGAGTGTAGACATACCAGCACATATTGCCATATTGTGGTGTTTTACCACTGGCAGAAATGTTTAAACATATTTTCTCAACTGCTGAGGGAAAGATGAGGTTTCCTGTGGCAACATTAGTAGCTCCTAGAGACCCATCCTCAAGGGGTCTAGCAGTCACTAGTCTTCAGCATTTCAATCTTGACAAAAATCTGAAGGCAGCAGCCATAACACACCCCATACATAAAAACTATATTCAATTGCTACTTTCTCCACTACCTGTCATACAATGATTTAGATTTGCATAATTCTTCAATTCTTGGCCTAATACTTAGCACAACAGATGAAAACCAAGTCTTTTTTTCTCTTAGAAACCTTTTTCATCTGTTACATTAAACAGATCAAAAAAAAGAACTGTGACTTTGAAACAATGTTACACATTATTATAATTTCAGAGTCATAGGAGTATTCCTCTGTTTGAGAAATGTGGGCCTTAAGTGGTTGGTCCCCTTTGCACAGTCACATATCTTTGCAAGGGGAACATTTTATCTTTACAATAATATTTTTGCTTTCTTCAGGACTACAACTCTTTGCCACTGACAAGTTTAGGATTTCAGCTTTATAGAGTCACTAAAATTATTTCTGCCTCAGTAGAGCGACCTGATTATAAAATCCAGTTGTGATTTGATTGCACCCACAAAGCTATCTCCTCACGCATATAACTTAAATGGCTTACACTTCCTTTTTAAGTTCTTGCAGTCTCACAAAATTTTGAGGATAAAATTTAATGATCTATTGAAAATAAATAAATAATTTGTTATATCACATTCTACTCGGCATACAACATTAGCACAGAGAACATTTGCTAGAGGTACTGTTAAGTGAATATCCTTGTTACATTATGCATGACTTCCCAAAGCACTGAGTACATAACATCCATCATAAAATTCAGAATATATAACTAAATTTAGTAATAAGTATATTCAGACCTGTGATCAGCATTCTGACATCTCCAGTTATGAGTTTTAATTAAACTTGCTTTTGTATTAAGTCTATTTTTTTAAAATAAGTACAGAATCCTGCTTTATACATCATGCATAAGAAAAAAAAAAAAGATAAAAAAGTTATTTGTAGATGCCTTTTTTTAAAGGGACTTCATCATTCAAGTCACTGTTCCATAACTTCTTTTCACAGTTGTGATGAAGAGGCGCAACTGCCGAACACGATCAGTGTCTTTGAGAAATTCAGACACCTCACTGGCAATCCATTTCAGCACCCCAAATACTACTTCCAGTGACAAAAAGCTGATAAATGAGATCAATGGGTGATACAGGGAATGGATTTTTTCTTTTACCAGGAAATAAATTATCAAAAAATAAACCCAAAGAGATTCTTGGATACCTCTGATACATCAGACTAACACTTGGATTCAAGTTAGTCTCAAGCAATAAATGAAACTAGAATTAACTATCACACCAAATTACCAAAACCAAACAAGGAAAGCCCAGCTTAAAGGATTTAGTATTCTGAGCTTCAGAAAACCTATGAGAATGATTTACTGACACTGTGGCACAGAAGAGGGGTGGTTTTGCGGTTGGTTTGTTGGTTTTGGGGGGGTTTATTACCATATTAATACTTTTGTTCAAAGGTTACTCTTTCTACATTTCCAAAAAATAGTTTTTATTAATAGAGCCTAGTACTCTACCATTCACATTTTGAATAAATACCTTTTCAGAACAGTCCAAACCAAGATTCCTTGGAATCATATTCATATTTACATTCATATTTACAAATTCTACATCACTTCCTCCTTGATATCAAACAAATGCACAAACACAGATTTACTGGCTAACTACTATTAAGTAGAAGTTAGAAAGTAACTGTCTCTTGGAAAAACAGCTCTACTGGAAGAGCAGAAAACTATTTCCCTGCTGCATAGAAACCTACTTAGTTATGCAAGAGAAGAAACTAAGAATTTCAGATTTATCTGAGCAATTTCACTCCATTTCCTGACAATCGGATAGGTAGAATGCAGCATCTGTTAAAATTTCAGTATTAATTCAGCACAAATTGTGCTTTAAACTTTTATTTCTCTGAAGCAATCTGTACTCGAAGAAAATTCTGATTTTAGACATGCTTTTCAACACATGTAAACACCGCTTGCTTTTCAGACCAGGGTCTGTATCTCTTATCTGTACCAGCATCATGGGCACGGGCATGTACTGCTACAAGGAAATTCCAAAATCTTTTGTGTGCATTGAGTTGTACAAACAAGCCTCTAAAACAGATGACAGTCACAAACAAAATATACAGTATTTATTACAAGTTTCCAAGAAGCCAAGATTTTGTATAGAAAATAACTTGAAAGATGAGTCTTTTCATAGTATTTCTTGACTGCATATTTCCTATAACAGAGAGATTGTGAGCACATCCTGATGAAATGCTGGATATAAATAAACAGCACAAATAAAAGGAGGTAAAATGCTTTAAGGATGTGTACTGATAAATTGAGAATGACCATAAAATAATTAACATAAGAAGAAACGCAAATATTGGAAAGCTATTTTGGTTCTAGTTTGCTGTTTGTGCTTCATTACTAAAATTTTAAATCCATTTCATCACAGACATGCACTGTACTGTATTTTCAAGATCAATTAGGTTTATTTTGTAAATATGAAATAGTTAGAATTTCAATCTAGAATTTTCCTGGAGAGAATTTTGGACAAGTAGTTTGTCAAATTTGTTATTTTCCTATTTCTCCTCACCTTTTCCATCTATTCAATGCTTTTGATATGGTTCACATAATGCCTGCTGCAGTCACTTTCACTGTGTTAAAGAACACTAATTTGGAAATGAAGATGCACCAAATTATATTCTGTAGCTTTTGGAAAGAATGAAAAGCGAAAAACAATAAACCCCCTGCATGCTAAATAGAGTCAGTGACTACAAGACATACAAGAACTACTGCACCAAAACGTTCTTGCTGCTGCTGCACTGACACCTCTGAATTTGAACAAATGTGGCTCATTAAGCTGAGGCAGAATAAAGACAAAACTGGAATAGAGGTTTTCCAAAGTGCTCCACATGCAGGTACCTTATTTATGAACTTTATTTTCTTTCCAATATAGGTAGAATGGCAAGCATCAATGTGTTGCATATGTTGTAATAAGTCTGAAGAGGTTTCAGCTGATCGGTCTTAAATCCCTGTTTCTTCAAAGGTGTAGAAGAGTTAAATGAATGGCCTAAACAGACTAAGTGTACAGCTGGGTAAAACTGACATTCTAGAGAAGTAATATAAGAGTCATCATGGCATACTTGTACAAAATGTAGTTGACAGCAGTTAATTCTGGAACCCTTCCAAACTGAGACAATACTAATTTTTTTTTTTAAGCTGAATGGTGATTTGAATACTGCAATAGTGTCATCCTGTGTAAATGTTCAACTCCCTGTACCTTATTGATATTGTGACTCAAATATAAATATATATATATATACACATATATACACAATTCATAGAGAAGAATATTATATATGCATTTGCGTTCTTTCACAATGTGCACTTGCAGCCCAGAAAGCCAGGCTGGATGGGGCTCTGAGCAACCCGGTCTAGTGAAAGGTGTTCCTGTCCATGGTAGGGGGGTTGGAACTGGATGATCTTGAAGGGCTTATCCAACCCAAGCCATTCCATGATTCTATGATATGATTTTTCAGCAGCTCATTTCACTTTTGTGAGATGAAGAATGTTAATTGTTTTTCTGACTTTCAAAAACAGAGAATTAAATGTAATTGCTCAATGCAGATATGCATACACAGGCTGGGATTGTTAGAATACTATCAAGTATTAGATAGAGATGGTCAAGAGAGGTTCACAATGTTTCAAAAATGACAGCCTACTAACAGCATACTAGTCCCTCACAGATGCCATACGGAAGCCTGACATCCCCTCTGCACATTGACCAATTTTACTGATGTTAATGAAAAATAACTGGCTAAGAAAAAGTGAGCTGCACATATACTAAGCCCTTTCATGCTTTCTTAGTTTTATGGGTGTTTCACTAAGCTCTCCAAAATCATCATTACGAATTTGTTTGCTCATTTAGCAGAAGTAACAGTGTCGTGTTAAATAATATTTAACATGATTTAACACTGGCATATGACATTTTCAAGATTTCTTTATTGCTTTTAATTACCTGTTCTATTATTCTTTTTAATTCAGTTATTTGCTGTTTAGTCTGTTAATAAGAGCAATGAATTACTATACCATATATCAGCTCTTTAGAGAACATTTGCATAGCTACACCAACTCAATGTTTTTCTACAGTCAAGTAGTTATAATACATAATGAAAGTATACAAAAGAAAATCCAATAGGGTACACTGGAAGGGCTGAAAGACTTATTATGTCAATGAAGTCATACGTAAGAAACAAAACTATGTTTATTATCCATTCTAATTTAAATCAGCGTTCTTATTTCTACAGGAGTACTTTCAACCAGAGACAAACCATTTTCAACAAACAAAATATCTTTTCATAGAAAGTTTTACCCTATCTGAAGCTGCCCAGAACCATAGTAAGATGGGATCCCCTATGGCCCAATGCAGAAGAATATGCAACTGCTTCAGTTACCTTCAGGAACTAGTGAGCTTTCTTGACACTACTGCACAGCCCAGCACTCCTATGGAGATGGTCAGCAGCAATTTTATGTCACAAGATTAGTTCAATATCTACCAACCCATTCTAAATTAAAAGACCTGACATCTCTCCATCAGTAATCAACATTCACAAGGTAAGTTATGAGCAGAAAGCAGACAATTTCCAGCTAGGATTGGCCCAGGGGAAACAGGCATATTTGCTTTAATCTGCTCTAAATGAAAGCATAAAACGCAGTCATGTGTTCCAAAACATGACAGTCATGTGCCCATTGTCTTCCTGGATGAAGTTAATCCAGACTGCACCCTAAATCAAACGCTATTAGCTTGTTACAACAGTAGCTTCTCACAGAATTTCAGGACATCAAAGATGTTTTTAAGTGCTAAAATGGGCATATGAACTATTAGATATTACACACAGCTGATCACTTTTACAATTTAAACAACTTCTAAAGTCTAGTCAAGACAAAGCACTTGTATTTGAGGATACAAAGTTACAGCTCACAGAAAAGCTTAGAATTGAATTCCTTGTGCTCTCTGACTGTTCAAGTAGTCTTGGTTTTGCATGCAAAATTAAAAAAAAATAGTTATCTATAGTGCCATACCTTTAATCCTGGCTTTCATGAAAGAAGATTAGGCTCAATTGTTCTTAGCTAATTACCTGAATAAGTACAGGCTTTTAAAATAAATCCTAACTATAAATGTTAAATAGCAGAGTGCCCACTTATTCACAGTTACTTAAAAAAGACTAGCAGGCATCTTTAGGATCAAAAAATTTCTCATGGCTTTATCACAAGCTGTTTAAGTTTAGCACATTTTTCCTAAACACACATAGGCCAGTTGCATAAAATAAAGGTGCCACTTTAATGGAAACAATATTTACATTGACTTGTTGATAAAACAGTTAGCTATATTCCTAGAAATCAATGTACAATCTGACAAATGGTAGGCTACTTGCAAATGTGTTGAAGAAGAAAAAAAAAATCACAAGGTTACTTTTTCTTTTAGTGTCCTTGCTGAGAGATAAGAAGAAAACAATAAATTTGAATTACAAAACGCATCTGGAATATCTGAGATAGGTTGTGCTGTCAACAATTCTTCTTTGAAAGCACCCTATACACAGGAGACTTGCTCCCTTTCATTGTTCGAATGTTTCTGTCTACATTCTAAGCCATCCCTATTAAATGGCCTATGATTTAAGACTTGAAAAATATATTTAAAATAGAAGGGTATTTTACTTCATCTTAAGAAATGTTAATCTTTAGTCAGCCACTACATGACCTAGTTAATTCACTGCTCAGATGGTGGCAGATACAAGCTTGTATGCTAGAAAGTCCACTGAATCTCACTGAAAAGGAAGCTACAAGAATCAGTTGATGTATCATTTCATTTATAATACTGCAATATTCTAAGAAATATGCTACAGAGTAGAGGTTTTTTATGAACACCCCATTTAAGAAAAATAAATTAAAAACTGTTGCTAGCATGCAACTGGTTTAGTGCAGTTATGATTAATGTAGCTGCCACAAGGACACATGCAAAAAAAAGTCTAATTTACTAAAAAATATTCAGGGCAACATTTGGATGACTGGAGGCTACAGCAACACCTTCAACTAAATACATTTGCATCAAGCCACTTGTTTTACAATTACGTTTTCTCTTTTTTCCAAAAAAGTAGCTACTCTGTAGACCTGATGGTTTTGCATTCTTTTCAACTGAAGATGAATTTAAACCAGTAAAAGCAAAACAACAAAAGAAACAAATAATTTCAGAGTGCTCGGGTTTTTAACATCAACAAGAAATCACCTACCAATACACAAAAAATTAATCTAGGGATTAACCATTTAACTTTTTTTCTTGTCTGATAATATATATAATGGGAAAAGAGGTTAAAACATCTGCTCTGAGTATGGTTCCACGTAACTGAGATTAGAGTACAGATGATCTGAGGCAACTGGTTATTATTTTTATTTAAACTCTGATACCACCTAAATAGTATCACATCCAGAGCACGAATATCTACAAGCACTACCATATCAGAAGTGCCACTACATGATAGCATCTTTATCTTTTACTATGTAGAAACAATTAAATTGTTTGAAAACAAAACCCAGATAGCATCAAAAATTCAACTAAGACAGGAATGGAAGGGGCAGGCAACCACTCCATAAAAAGCTTGCTGCCATACACTAAAACACTTAGCAAAGCTTTACAAGAGAAACCCGCACAAGTACCAAAAACTACAACTATAAAACACCTCAGGAAGATTTTTTCTAGTTCTCATGAAAGTTAGAAATTTGTAGAGGGACATTTTCAGAGGATGCTGTACCTCTAATTACAGAGCAAAACAAAAAGAAACCCTCAACCCTAATAATTCAGAGGGAAAGAAACAAATAAAAAAATCTGGTGACTGGCTGAAACCTGAGCCCAAGAGCAAAATGTACCCATGAGGTATCTCTAACAGATGAAGTCCTCCTCAGCCATATATTTCAATGTCTGCTTCCAAAGAAAGTTGAAAGTCACAAACAAAATTAACACTGAAATGTCCCATTACAATATTAATGTAAAAGACAAACAAAGAGCTTGCTTTTAATTTGAGTCCTAACTTAATGACCCAATCATGGAAGTCAAACAAATGTACTGATACAGTTTTTTATAGCTTCTCTAACCACTTGAAAACATTTTTGTTCACTGACAGCTGTATGATTACTATTAAGTTACTCTAAAATATTTTTTTGTACAAGAAGGTATAATTCATAAAGGCTCTATTATGGAAAAAAAAGCAGCCTGCTACTGTCCAAACTAGTATTTAGTATTGACTTCTGTAAAACTGAAAGTTGTCATCAGATAGAGAAAAAATGGGAAACTATATTCAAGTCTTCCCTTTAAAAATGCATTTAAAGAGCTTCCATAAAGTCAAGGTCTTAGCTCCAGTCGTGTGTTAAGATAAAATTTTTCATTTTAAGTAACTTTCAAAGCTATAAGACAGTATAATCAATAAATGAATAAACTTACAAAATCAATACAGAATGGCCAAAAATAAAAAAAATTTCCAGTTGTTCCTCAAACTACTAGATATTGCCTGATGATTAAAGAATATTCCTACGTAAGATGTCCCACTGCCTTTTAAAAAACATTCCTAGAAAAGATAACCCATGAGCATGCTTTGCAAACAATAAGAAAGCACCACAATTTCAAAAAGTATGACTTCCCTGAAGAATCCTCTTCCACAGGAAGAGTTCAGAATGTTTCAGGCAAAACAGTAAAGCAGAAGTTACAGCCCTCTATCCTCTCCTTCATGTGTACTACAGAAGCTGCCTCTGTGTATCTAGAACACTGGATATCCAGAGCACTGTATCCAGAGCACTTGAGACTATTTGTTTCAAGCATCACAGTAACATTTTCTATATGTTTGCAATTCAACTCTCCAAATGAGACTATTATTAAGGTTGAGTACCATTTTTTTTCTAGGACTGACACTGTGATGCACAAACTTTACTACCATAATTCAGGAATAAGTGCCATAAAAACACTGGCAGTCAATTAATGAAAAGCTAAGAAGGCTATACAGTATTATACCTGGAAAGGATTTCACACATTTACAAAAATATTTCTTGTTTTCAAGAAGCCATCATAATCCATATCTGCATTTTTAATTGTAGTCTACACACTTTTGAAAGTTAGTATGGTTCATTGCAAATAATTGAGAAAGCTGTTGAAATTCTCATCCTCTCTATGTAACAACATGGCCTGGAAAATACCTTTGGAAATACCTCTCAAAAGGTAGATGATATTACCAGCAACAGATCCAGAGAGCAGCGGTAACCTGGCCTGGCCTACAGTTACTGGAAGAAATGCTTGTACCACCATCACATCACATATGAATTGCAATTTCTTTTTAATCCCATCTTTACATTTTTTCTCTTTTTAAAAGCCTTTCAGACATTTGGGGACACTGGCTCAAATCTCCGCTCTAGCCCAAAGTCAGAAACAAAGTCTAAGGAATTCACTGGGTATGTCCCTCTTCTCTTGCCTGCACACATCAATAGAACTAAATCCTCATCAGATTGCAGTGACGAAAAACACGCTAAAAGATCACACAGCACTCAGTACTACAGTCACAAGGTCTGCAAAATTTAGATAGTCAAAATTTATTAGCTTGTAAGGTAGCATGCATGGAATAGCCTTTCAGGGGATATTTCCTGCTCCTTCAATGAAAAGTTAGATGGTTGTTGCTACTGCAATACAGTAGTTTATCATCAGCCTTTGACACAATTTTCCAATAGGCAACTTGTTATCTTTGCTTACAAATATCACACTTAAAATGCATGTATCATAACAGAAAAATCACAGCCGTCATGGTTGATGGGTAAAGACTTCTGTGCTGACATCTTCAGCATTTTACAGCTGTCTAAAAGTAAAAACTGACTGAAAATGTTTCTACTGAATGACAAGGGTTACAGATGAATAGCTCTAGCAGCTATAGATCTAACTGATGTTTGAAGCTGCCAATAATTAAGAGCCAGCAAGAGAGTAAAATGTTCTGAAAAGATGCTATCTGATTTTGTTTGATAATGAAACATATTAGGACAAGTAGCTCGTTCTTTTTAATACTGTTTATAACACTATTTCACTCTAGTTTTATGCTTGTGACTCAAATATCTAAAAAAATGCTGAGTTAAAAGTGCCTTTCTAAGGACGGTACTATATAAAGATAACTTCAAAGATGCTAGGAGTCTTACTTCCAAAGGTCATTTCAGAGATCAATATGCAGAGGGACAAGGTAAAGCTGCTACTCAAAATCACCACAAAGACAGCAGATCAAACAAACAAACAAACAAAGCTAAACTCGAAAATTTCAACTTCTTGCTGCGTGTTTGAAACTATCCTCTTGTGCATATTTTGGATATAACACCACACACCTTTCACATTGAAAACAGCTGCAGTTTGCTTGGAGGTCTAGATGATATACACTAAAAGAAATCATAAAACTGCCGGACAATTTACTTACAACATAAACCTTTCACCATGGCCAAATCCTCTTTGTCCAACAGCAGACATAATTAAAAAATACTCTCCTCTTTTATTAAAACACCTGTAAAAAATCTGAAAACAATTTCAGGTGACAACTGGGTTTGAAATGCAATGTCTTATAATAATGCAATGCACTATACAGGGAACAGACTTTCAAATTGCCTTTCAGAACAAACAATAGAGCAGATTTTCTTCAGCACCTGCAAAACTCATCTCATGGATTTGTAATAATGAATTAAGTATGTCAACTCCTTTTCAAGCAGAGTTAATAAACAGAATCCATCTTTTAGTTGGTGGATCAGAAGTCACTAATGTTATCTGCACAAATCTCTTGCTCTATGTTTAGGTGTTTTCTGCACGTTTTCAATAGCACTGTAATGACCAATTATGAGAATGCAAACATTGTAAACAGTACAGGGTGAACGACAGCATGAACTTGCAATGATCCCTCACTGACTACCCATAAAGTTCTTTCAACTCATGGCAATCAAAGCAGACCACTCTCTGAAGAATGGTTATCTAGCCTTTAAAGAACAAACATGTTCGTACAGGGAAGCCAGCACCTTGCAAAGTATGACCTCCAGTTCATTCCTGACCTATGTCCATATGGCAACTCTGTAAGAGAGAAATCAAATACAGAAACCTGTCTTTTTCACCATTCATTAGCAACAGAGGGAACTGGATGGAATTTCCCCACAAAAACATTCACTAGAAAATTTTTTTTGGTGATGAAATACTACGACATCAAAAGTACTTTCACCAACTATTCAGTGCCTCATACAGTTGGACGTTTCTGATCAGTTTCTAAGTAAATTATCTTCAAAGTTCATAAATTATTCATCTTCCTGCCTTGAGGCTGTAACAGTGGATCTGGCCATTCTGCTAAGGGACAAATCCAAACATCCTGGTGACATTAACCAATTTTAAAGACATGGTGACTTTTGACAGACTTCAAAAAATTTTTAAATGCATGGTTTTCAGTATGACACCTTTTGCTCTTCTATGACCTGTCTGATACACAGTCTGATTTAACAAATACAGCAAATAACTGACAGAATTCAGCAAAAATTTGTTCCTTGTAAGATCATTCAGACAGCTTCCCAATCTCTATTTTTACCTCTTCTAATTATAGCTCTTTCTTTGCTTTACATCTGTCAACTGGGACCTTGTACTGGGTTTGTGTGGCAAGGCTTTGATAGCAGGGGGAGTTACAGCAGGGGCTTCTGTAAGAAGCCACTAGAAGCTTCCCCCCTGTGGGACAGAGTTCATGCCAGCCGGCTCCAAGACAGACCCACCACTGGCCAAGGATGAGCCCATCAGCACCGGTGGTAGTGCCTTTTGGATAACGTAGTTAAGCAGAAGGAAGAAAAACTGTGCAACTGCAGCTGAACAGAGAAGTGACAAAATGTGAGAGAAAAAGCCCTGCAGACATCAAGGTCAGTGAAGAAGGAGGGGAAGGACATGCTCCAGGTGCTGGAGCAGAGATTCCCCTGCAGCCCATGGTGCAGACCATGGTGAGGCAGCTGTGCCCCTGCAGCCCATGGAGGTCCACAGGGATGCAGAGATCCACCAGCAGCCCATGGAGGACCCCAGGCCAGAGTAGATGGGTTCTCATCTGCAGGGGGCGTGGGGGAGAAGAAGAAACTTGGCTCAATCCCTTTGTTGGGTCAAAATCCCATTGTGTTATGAAGTGCAGCATAAGCTTTATTTCAGAATGATTTTACTTAGGGCACTTGTCCCTGTGAAGAATAAAGAGCTGTACTTTCTTATTCAGCTGGTTAGGAAATGTCTTGGTATCTCCCCTCACTTGTCTTCTTTCTCTATTTACATCATGCTTTTCTGAGCTTTTCCTCACGTTTTCTGACTTCTTTCTACTGCATCCTTTCTAAGCTGAGGGTGACTAGAACAGCACATAGTTCATAAGTACACTGAGCCCCCTGAATTTATGTCTCCCAGAGAAAACTTAAAAAGTAAATAAGAAAACAACCCCACACCACAAAAACCCTACAACAACAAACCAACCAGGCATCACGTGAGTCCATGCTAGTTCTAGCACAGCTTAAAAGACAGTCTACATATAACAATTTCTAGTTCAGAAAAGAACTCGAGTTTCCTAGATCCCACTCCTATTCACAGAATAAACACAAGCAAAGAATAAAACTAAAGTATTCTGAGATATATTGTCAAAAGACAAAGAAGTTGGTGGGGGGCAGGGGGAAAGTGTGACAGAGAAAATGAAAAAATACATCAGTAAATGTTATAAATAAGGATGTTAGCAACAGTCCAGCTCCCAGTTATGGTAGCTATTGTTTGTCAAAGGATTTTTTATCCATTTATTTTACAGATGGCACTCACATCAAAGAGTAAGTAAATGAAAACACTGAATAGCTGGGAAATGTACAGTCTCCTTCATTCCTTACTACACAATAAGCGAACGCTGAGTTGAGTACCTGGTTCAGCTCAAAGTGCAGGCAAGCAGACAGGGAGAAAGGGAGTAATTTCTCAACCACCTGCATTGCTGTATTTATACAGCAAGGGACAAGCACTGACAACTTTAATTCTGGCTTTTCTTAACTTACAAGTAATTAGCTTTGAACCCTTACTGATGTTCTTTTATTAAAAGGTTTTTCGTGAGAAGATAAACGTGTGCAAGGAGTAATTAGAGACTGAAACACTTTCAGCTCTCCCAGCAATGGAGGAATGGTGCGACTGGAAAAATAAACATTTATTCAGCAGTACTAGAATGCCCAGCCCAGCAAAATATTACCAATAGATATTTATTTGAAGGAATGTCAGAAAAATGAGACCTTACAGAAAGAAGAGAACAAAACAAACAAAAAGCCAGACACAAAACTTTTCCCTAAAAATACTAAGCACGTTTCCCAAGGCTTTGCTCCTAGATGATGCTATTACCTTTCTTTCTGCTGTTCCCCATTGCTTCTACTCTTAGTTGCTACACAGCAGAAACAGAAGCAGTAGCAGTTTGAATTTAACTCCTTCAGAAGAAACAGAAAAGGGGTTAAGGAAAGAGCACGAGACAAGAACCTTAGAAATCTATAAAAAGTTTCATAGAAGACCAGAGGAAAAAAACAAACAAGAGTGAAAGGAAACATTAGGCCTTAAGGAAAAGAAATGTTGCGGGAGCCAACACAGAAAAACCCAGGTCCTAATGGACTCCAGACAGAAGGTGGTGCTTCATTTGGGGGGAATTATGGGCTTGTCAGATTCCCCATGCAGTCAGTTGAATAACCACGTGTTATTACTAGTTTGGTATTTCCTATTAATGAACTCCTTGGTTTAACAATGCAGTCAATAGTGTGAAAGTACAGAAAACTTATTATTATCTCTGCTCACTGTGGTAAAACAAGGGCTACTGCATTACTCTTGATCTAGTATATTTGGCAAAGGAGGATTGACAAAACACTAAATCCTTAAAAACTCTCTTGAAAAAAATTATATTTGAGAGAGTCATTAAGAGTTTTCTCGTTCTCTTTTAATGCTCACATAAGATTCAGCCACTGGAATCTTGATGACTGCATGATCCCAGAGCACTCTGAAAAAAACAGCCTTTAGAAGAATTTCAAAATGCTGGCAACTTCAGCATTATCAGTCAGAATGCAGATAATGGTTTTCTGATTGCACAGATCAATTTTCATCACTAGTAGCAATTACAGCTGCTGAGAGTAGCTATAGCACACTATGCACAATACTGCAAGCAACACATCCCAGGAATAAAAACAGGGGGGCATGCTGAGAAAACAGAACTGCTTCATTTAATACTAAATACTGTTACTTGCTGCGTAGGGATGTCAGCCATCAAAACACATCTGAAAGATTAGCCCTGCTCATCAGCCAATTAACTCATCCTTAAGAAGGTAAGACCTGAGATACAGAGCAAAATAGAGTTCCTGCATCTGAAGCCTATAACCTAAGAAAGTTTCAAACACATAAGGAAAGCTGTGAAGTGATTCAGAATAATACCAGAACAAACCAAGGTGCAAAATAAACAAGTTTGAACAGTCTGATACAGCTTACTTGTGCAATGGAATCATCTGTATAATATTTATACAAAGTTGAGGCATGTGATTACACCTGCTTTTCACAACACATAGGAAAAAGATCTACAAATCCATAGAGAATTTCCACTTCCTAAATAAAAGCTTTGTGTGCAAGTTGCTGCAAGCCTTAGATCATTATGTCTGGATTGTTTGGGATTTCCCACTTCTTCAGGATTATGGGCAGAGGCAGAAAAGAGGGTGAAGATCTCCAGAAGGGAATTCTTCTGTACAGTGTTGATTATGGTATCAAAAGACTATGGTGAGGCAAAAAGAAAAATAACACCACACTTACAAAAAACAGCTTGTTGCTTTAAACACGTACAAGCAAATAAGTTTGTAGTAAGAGCTTTAAGTTTTGTCATTTAGAGGGAGAGAAATTCCAAATACTGATTATTAAATAGACACTACTGACTAGTAGCATAGCGCAGATAAACAAGTGAAGTATCATTACAATTAACTTTATATAGTGGCCTGTTTGCTAGGATGAATACGCCTAAAGAAAGGTTTGTAACACTTTAGGACAGCTTTTTAATTTTTTTTTCTTTTATTCATACTGGCGCAAGTGCTGCTTCAACAGTGGCTGTTGCCTCATTTCTTGGCCAGATTCAGGCAGGAGCAAAGGAACCATTCATGTTTTGCTCACACAGGGACTGTTGAGGGGATTGTTAAATCAGTGAAGAAACTGAACAAGAAATGTTGGAAGCCAAGAAGAAATTATGCTGCTAATTTACATATACATTTCAAACCAAACTGTAGTGGCTAGTTATGTTTAAACTGTACACTTGCCATATTTACAAGAGACCATATTTAAAAATTAAATGCTTACATATTGATGGACAGTGATCACAAAGCTAAGTCCCAGTGCTCTCTTCTTCCCCTATTTAAGTTTACAGAACATGGTGATACACAGTTAGAATGAAAACATTCCATCAATGCTGAAATGGAAATCTGAAGCTCAGCTGGAAAGGTCTCTGCCCTTGAATATATGTGCTTGTACTTTGCAATGCACAGAGAATTCTTGTCTGGTTTTTTGCATACCTATTGCTTTTCTAGATACCTGTATTGAATCAGAATATATTGCCTGAATAGATGAAGTGTGTATTCAAACAGAATAACCTTATCAACTGGGGCTTAATCGTTCACCTCAGAAAGGCACCTCTGCAAGACTAATGGAGGACTTGAATTGCTTTCCCTGTGCTCTACTACACTGTCATATGCAGGGAGGAACCTGACGGTGGGATCCTGCTCCTAATATGCACAGAGACAGGCAAAGAGGAAAAATGAAGTAGAGTAATACATACCTCTCTTGTTCAAAGGAGAGACAGAGCTGAAGCAGCAACTGAAGTAGCCCCTCAGTTATTTGCTGAGCCCCGCTCAAGAGCATGGGGGTAATGGTGCCAAAGCACTCCTCAATTCTACAACTATAAAGGCTTATTTGTAACTATATGATACAAAAAAAAGATTACAAACCCACAAAATTCAAGCAGAAGAAACCACATAATTCAAGTGAAATGCATACTTATCTCAATTTGCAATCTTGCAATTTTCATAGCCTAAGCTATTAATAAAAAATACAACTGAGGGCATTTTTCCCCCCTCAAAATGTCAAAATATTATTAATTCTGAAATAAACAAAATTGTGTGGTCTTTAACATGCTCAAAGTTCTGGATCTCAGCAGTTGAAACCTAAGATGGCTCCAAAGTTTCAGTTCCAATGGTATCAAACTTACAAGGACATTCTAGAAACAAAAAGTTTCCTAAAGAATAACGAATTAAACAGTGTAGTCTTCCAGAGTCTATTGGAGAAATTTCATCAATGTTGCCCTAGAAATTTAAGAAAATCATTTGCAATCAAGTAAGACAATAACCTTTGTGCTCCCTGCCATACCAAAAATACTGTTATTCTGTTCTTACAAATCCTTATCATGTTTTGCATTAAAAGCTTCCCTAGAAGTGCAACCCGCCAAAATAAGAAAAAAACCCCAAAAGTTTGAAGAAAAAGAAATTTCCTCTCTTTACTACAAACGTGAAACCAAACACAAAACAAAGCACAGGATATAGGTATATCAGAAACTGTAATGAAGGTGCACTTGTATTGATCCACTGTGCATCCACCTCATCCCAGCAGACTGTCAGGGAAAAAGAGTATGTGCAAGGTCCACGGCCCCACTACTATGCTTCTGAAAGGCCTATGGAGAAATCACTTCAGTGACTGGTAAAACAGCAGTTTTTGGTGTGTAGAGCAGCAAACTGTCATCACATACCACGTATGATTAAAATTAACCGTTGTGAATATTACACTCAAAAAATTCAATTGCTATAGCAGTGGCCAATTAGTTTAAATGGTCAATCTGATAAATGTATTTAAAATCCTCAGTGTGCTGGTGACTGCAATGAAAAGGTTCATAAAAGCATGCATAATTGGCAAATCAATCCATCAGAATACTTCTTTGCTACTTGTTTGGAGTCACAACACAGAAATACTGGTTTAATCATATAAATTCTTAATTGCAGAAAAGGTAGGACTTATAACAGCTTTAAAAAGCAATTTAATTGTTATATTAACTGGAATCATCAACATAATATTTTCAAAAATCAAAACACAAGTAACATTTCCATACAGGTACATAATACCCATTTTCAAATATTAACTTAAATATTGTAGAATATATTGATTCAAAGTACAAGTAGTTCAGAATCGGCAATTCATTTTCCATTCATTTAACAACGTGACCTTGAAATCATGATTCTGCCTGGAGAAACCTGTTTAAAATTACTAAATTATAGGTTAAAATGTTGATAGCCCAAATTACTCTGTTTATTCACAGAGCTTTTTAAGGAAATTTACAAACACAAACTTGCACTGAATAAATAAAGCTACTCACAGCTTTTGGATATGCATACAGGACGCAACAGTTAACAGACCAGAACTACTTCTAAACCAAGGTTAGTGAAATTGTTTTAAGCAAGAAATTTGACTTATTTAAAGAGATCAAATTTGCGTGGTAATTTCAGCTCTAAGCTTCCCACACTAGAGATACTGGAAGATTTTGCAGGTGAACAGAAGTATCATTGCCTCATTTTTTGCTGTTTGTTGTGATTTTCAGAATCAAGAATAATTACTAATGAAGAACAATTTTTAGGCCTTTGCAATTATCAAACAGCAGGGACAAGACGTAGCCTGACCCGAGGCTGTATCAGGACATGATCCTCTCCTCAGGTCTTCTATGAAAAACAGAAACACCAGAATCTTGACATCCTCCAGACCATCAGAAGTATCTAGCCCTGAAACCTGCTCCAGCTCCAGAAATCACAGAGATCTAAAGCAATGGCTCCTCAACACCATCCATGGGAGGGTTATGAGAGTGATCCAGAACCAATGCACCTTCACCATTAACCATCAGTATTCAGGGCATCCCATGAGACTTTCCCCAAGAACATTTCATGAACCCTGATCAAGGGGATTTGGGAACCTGTATTCACGGGAGGTGCAGACCAAATTCCTCCTTCACTCCTATAAATCTCTTTTCCACACTGAAATTACTGTTCACACCCACACTGAATCTAGCATCTCCAGTCTAAACACCAGGCCGTGGGCTAGATCTCAAGAAAAAGGAAATTCAAGGCAGAAGCAGAGCTGTCAGGTAATACAAACCCAGTAACTACAGGAATGATACACAGTGGATGCAGAGTTTTCATCATATTTTAAAGTGTGTATTTCTCCCAGTGGATTATTAGCCACAGCTACCAAGGTATCTGACTGTCCCATTCTTCTTCAAATTTTCCCACACAGTGCAAAGATTTCTTGAGTTACATTTGGCATGGGTATCTCAAATCCATTGGAGGATGTGAGAGATTAAAATAAAATGGTGGTTTTAATGGTGGTTACAATCTCAACAGAGAGCTGGCACAAAGTGCAGAAAACACAATGCTATAGTGATGTGATAAAGGCAGATATCAATGCCTGAATCTGCCATATCTTTAAGTATATGCCTCCTGCTCACCCACGTGTATTTTGTAGACATGGTCACATAAATCCTTTCATAACAGTAGAAAGATTCCTAACTTCATTATGACTCCGAAAATGTTAAATTATGTATATATAAAGTATATATTTTGTAAAATCTCATACACAACTACTAATACCTGTGGGAATAGAAAAATACATCAGGGAGAGAACAGAAGAGAAAGGGAGGACATGAGAGAAGCTAAAGCATATTTATTATCCTGCTGTTGCTGTCGATCTTTTAATGCTCTACAATTATTCAGCATTTCCCATGAAAAAGTGCCCCTGACAACCGAGCACTTGGATTTCTTCCAGAAGTCAGTTTTTCAGATTGATAAAAATCCCCATCCTCAACTTTGTCCAATGAAAACAGAAAAAACCCTCTCAGTAAGGCATATGTGTTCAAGCTGGATTTCCCTAAGTTTTCAGCAGGCTACATTTTTCTTATGGACCTTGGATAAATGGCCTCTGCTCTGCTAGTCAGCCCCTTTTCAGGTTTTTCTGTTTTGCTTTGGACGTCAGTGTGGTATAACTGCTACAGGATTGCCAATGACTGAATCAGTGCACCAAACTGAGCAAGTTTTACCTCCAGGCACTGTTTACAGATGGCGTACAAACTATTTCTAGCAGATACAAATGCCTTCTTTCAGAAGCTAGTTATCATTGCTTGCATGATGCTGGGAGCTGATAGTTGAGGATTACAAAGCACATCAGTGCTGGCACAGGGAACAGCATCTTCTCCTGACTCCTACTCTTCTTCCCTACCTTAAACACTGTTTAGCTGCTCCTGGAAAATTCCTCTCCTACAGAAACACTTATCTTTAAAAGAAACCAAAACCTTCCTTACTTCATACTTCTTAACATATCAGTAGTGCTCTAGGGCATCAGGACAGCAAAACACTAAACTCACCAAAGGAGAAATACAGCCCTGTTCAGCTTCATTCCAGTCAACAACTGCTTGAAACAACTGGTTGAAACCCAGAAGTCTTTTATGCAGACTAAGAAACTAGTAAGTCATAGATTCTAGAAGAAGAAATGCAAAGCCAGGAGCGCAGCATTGCACGATGCAGGGATGTCCTGCCTGGGGCCAGGGGCTGGCTTCATAGAGTAACACCCAGCTCCTTCCCCAGAGCAGCTGTCCACATTGCTGCTGCTTCTGCTCAATGCTTTATTTCTTGGTCAAAAGACAACACAGTTGCCTAATTTTCTCTAGACTACCTTCAAGTAAACAGCATCAAAATTTTTTTAAGGGGCTGAGGACTGAAATTTTATTACTACTGAGTGAAGACAAAATAGGTTCTTATTTCATCTTAAAATATTGCAATTGTAAATATCTCATCAAATTCTCCTAAAATGGGAGACAATTAAATATCTTATAATAAAAAAATCCCAACCCCCTTATATTTCCAGTTTTTCTTCAATAGGAATACTAAGAAAAAAAAACTTCTTTTATTTGTTTTCACAGCCTTTTGCACTAAAATGTAATTAATGGTCATAAATTCCAAGAAATACTTTCTCCAAAGCATCCTTTAAGAGCCTTCACTTCTTACCCAGTTTATTTATTTCACGGAGATTTATCCAAGGTGGAGTCAATAACACTGCAGCTACCTACTCATCTAATCTCCAGCTCAAGCACATTCAGCAGTGCATGCCAGAATTTGGTTATTCAATTCCAGCTGCAGCAAGCCTGCCCCATCCTAGCACAGCAAAGGCTGAGCAAAACCTTCTCTGCAATTACTCCTGCAGCACCAGAAAAAAAAGGAAGGTCCCTTTCCCCTATGATTTTTTCTTTTTTGTTGGTACACAGCTCATAAATTAAAGAATTACAGGAAGAGCAAATGAAAAATGTCAAGAAGTCAACACTCCTGGTACAGGAAATACATGAACGTGTACAGCACAGAGACATCCTAAAACTAAAAGTATCACAATACAAGAATCTAAGATTAAATTAAGACTAAGATTAAATCCCACAAATGTATGGTTTAAATTGTGAAAATAAACAAACTGTAAAACATAAAATTTTAGTTTCAAATAAATTCCCTCTTCATTTTGGAAAAAAAACCAGCATACACTCAGAATAACATACCAGGCCTGTCCAGTCAGCAACAGGGCACAACCAAAAACAGGACAACAAGGACTATACTAAAGCAGAGATGCAAAAGTCGTAACTAAAGAATTATTATTTAATATTAAGAATGGAAAAATAAATTGCTGGTTTGGTCATGTCAGACCCAGTGGTCTGTGTGTTAGTGAAAGATAGTAAGCAATACTTTGTAACCCCAAAGAGTTTGTAACCAGAGACAGACAGTTAATAAAATGAACAAGGGAAATAAAACAAATAGATGTGGAACAACAAATTATGACCACAGATGCTTTGAAGTGACAGGCTGCACAAAATTGTTGATCCAGCCTTTTTTTCCAGCTGCTAGACTGCATTAATATGGCTAAAAATACCTTTTCTGCTTTTTTTAGTTCTCCTTATTGCCAAAGGAGTTGTGTGTAGCAGAGTAAGTGGGTCACGAGCCATATTATGAAAGGCCTAGTGAAAATCTTAACAATTTTGAACTCCTGATTTCGGGAGCATATATTTTCTAAGCTAGTTTCAGCTCCAATAGTTCGTTCCTGTGTTTTACTGTTTCCTTCTTTTTTTTTCTTCCCTGAGTATCTCCTAAGAGTTGCTTGAGTCATATCACACACAGACTATAGAGAGTTTCAGCTACTATAGCTTCATCTCTAAGATTCTGTGAAGCAGGGAGTGTTCTTAATTAATTCCTCAGACACCCAGCAGACAGAAACTAGCACCTTTATCTACTGTCTACTGCGCCCTTCCACTTCCAGGCGTGAAAGGCCCCGGGTCCAAGCTGGCAGCTTTTCCCAGCAGAAGCATTTTCCCTGAAATGAGCCCCACTGAAAATGACAGGACTCGGCAGCACACAATTCTGGTAACAATTGCCTCTAAACAAGAGAAAAAGCCCAACAGTTTTTAATCAAGGAGATGTGTCAGGTCCTGAGGCTTGCACCTTCTTGCAGAGAGTGAGCTAAACACTTCAACAGTAGAATGAAGTCAAAGCAATAGCAGGTTTGCACAGCTGGTACCCTCACAGAAAGCATATGCCAATCTCACAGTAGACCAGGACTCGTAAATCAGCTTTTCAAGTGCAAGTATTGCACAGAAGAGATGCAAAGGTGCATAAAATTATCTTATGTACCTTTGGGGCTGAGGTTCCACATTTAACTCATGGACACACAATGCCCCACAAAGACAGACCATTCCTTAATAGGGATCAATTTCATTCACCTTCTGATAGGACACAGAGATTAATTTGCTTGGCCAAGAACAGGACAGGAGATGTACATCAGCAAGTAGTTTCTTTTAAAAGAAATGCGTTTCTTTTTCCAGTTGCTGAATAACATGACATTGGGGGTTTTTTATTCCTTAAAAAGAGGTAAAATTAACAAGCAGCATTTACAAATGTGACACAGCCTGATTTAAACAATGTTTTCTCCCTTTATTAAGATGTTTGTTAATTATTCATTCCATAATTTTCCTAAAATGCTTGCTCAATGCATTAAAAAGTATGTATCTCTATACATTCAATTACAGGCAGAAAATTTCTATTGTTTGACTGGGGAGTCATGATGCCAACAGCACTCATAGCTTGCCATCTTTGAAGACAGAATCATACTTCAAACTTAGTATAACTAGGCGTTTCATCTTAAACTGTAATTACTTTCTGCCTCAGAGCTACACAATGAAACATCTTCCTATACTTAAGCATCTCAGAGCACAGCCAGTGTGCAAAAATCGGACAAAGAACATTATCGATATTTGCTAACTGCCAAGAACACACTGTAAGTATTCATGTGTAGTAAAAGGAGATGCATGTGAGAAATTACACGTCACTCTGTCCACATTTCAGAAAATCACTGCAGCTGAACGAAATCTCAGTTTATTGCAAACCAAACAATATGAAATACTAGAACAGCCTTTAGTAATTTAGCAACAAACGTATGAAGAAAAGGATAGAAAAGGTTTTATTTGTGGTAACAAAAGGAAGGAACAAACTTCAATGTAAGTATTTGCTGTTTAAATATAAGGTTCGGCAGAAAAAGGTTTAAGAAAGATTTGACACACAAAAAAAATAATGTCACTGCCTGCAATTTATAAACATGACCCAAATATTCTGAGAAAATAATGGCATCAGCACTACAGCTGAAATTGCAACTCACCTGATACAAAGAATAAAGAGGCTAAAATTCCAAAAGGTTTCCATACAAAACACACACATCCATGCTTTCTTAGTATCCCTCCACAGCAAGTTATTACAACCACATCAGAGCAAGGGGGTAAAAAAAGACAAGCAATGACTTTAAAGAGTCATTAATCACAACACTGCTTATTACAGAAAGGAATCAAATAATTTAAAAATCATTTCAAACCCACAACCAGTAGCTTGATCAAAACAACAAAAATCCTTACCTGTGTGTTCTTATTCCTGGCTTCTCTCCTTGCTGCTTTTTCTTTCAGTCTCTTCTCCTAAAACAAACAAGGTGCACAGTTTTAAAGCAAACTTCCATATTTTTTGTCTTTTAATCTTTTAAGATTAATGTTGAGCCATCTAGATATTTTTAATGCTTACATGTTAAACATGTGGTATTCACCTACATGTTACTGATGAAAAACAATAAATAAAAGATCTGATTGAGATATTATTCATTCTTCTTGCTTTTAAAGGAAATAATTAAACAACAAGAATGACTCAAACTCATATTTTATCTTTACCAAGACTTGTTACTCTTAAAGGAATAATGCAGTTAAGTTAATTTAATAAAGTTAGTATTTGTCTGTAAAATAAGGTAGTTAAAATGGCACCAAGAGATCCAACTTCTCTTATTTCTCAGTGGCATAATATGAAATCAAATCCATGTAACAAAGAAAACAAAAAAAATTTCTAACTTCAGAATGGCTAAAGCAACTGGGGAGTGAAAGCTAAAACACCTCCATTACTAACAAACACTCTACAAAAGCATTTGCTTAGTAATTGCATCGATTCAGAAACCATATTAAAGTTCCCTCCACCAAAGAAATTCTGCTACGGGAAAATGAGCTAAACACAATGATAAAACTCATTCAAAGCTGCCTGCCAGATCTGTGACATACAGAAGTGGCTAAGATATTTAATTCAAATTACATTTCTTGTGGCTTCTTTCGTTTATCTTTAAACTAACTGAAGTATTATCTCTAATTTAGACTATGTCAGGTCCTTCCAATTGAACATCCTTTAAATTGTTTATTTCACGAGAAAAGCACAGAGATCAGGGGAGAGCACATGTCTTCTGGAAAAGCACCCTGCTCCCTCTTTTTTTTTTGTCTTAGTGATGCTGATGACATGGGTATTGAAACTTTCTGATGCTAGGACAAAAATGTTTCTGGAATATAACTAAGTTTCTTTGAGCAATATAGGCCATTCCTAGCATCAGCACATTTAGAGTCGAGTCTATATAATAGAACACATTAATATCAGTCCAGGGGCAACATCTCAGCACAGAGAAGGCTGAAGACCAGTCACATTTCAGCTCACTTGTGGGAATAATGAGAAAGCTACAGCTTCAGCAGTCCTAGTGCCATTTCATCACAGTGATGCTGCCAAAACACATTGGTAGGTACCCCATGAAGCTGTTTGGAAAAGCAGTGTCTGAGTGCAGACCTGGGAAAAGGAGAACACAGCCACCAAGATTTTCTAAATTGCTGTCTAAATTCAGGGGGTTTTGAGATATTTATTGGGTACATGCCATTTTCTATTCTCCCAGTTGCTCAAACTACAGAAGTGTTAGCTTATTTTCAAAGTCCCTTTCTAAGTAAGTCAACCTTTTCTCTCCAAATCAAAACAAACAGTCCCCCAGTGCTGTGTGCAAAGCTACCTGGTACAAACATCTCAATACACTCACAGTTACCTGGCAGGGTCTTCAATGCATGCTATGAAACAAAACAAAAACCCTGCCACTGTAGACAGATACAACACAGCTACTTATTACTTCAGATTTGCTGAAGTATGAAAAAGCAATAAAAAATAATAATTACATTTAAGGCCACAAGGGCATCATATGGGGCAAGTACTGTCTGGTCCATAGGAAGTTTCTCAAACAAACCAGACCTATGCATCATGGTCATAAGATGGTCATCTATTTTATGATTCCTGTTCTTCCAAGTCAAATTTGGATTAATTTCTGATCATTTTTACTTATGCTATTCTAATTTTTTACTTAAGTTTTTGACTTAAAATGTTTTAGTTGCACATCCTCCACTCTTTGGGGTTACTATTGGAGTTCTCTCATTTTTCTGCTAAAACCATAACCACTGAAAAACTGAAGGAGAACAGAGCTAAAAATTAACATGCCAGCTGTTACAAAGCAGGATAAAGCGGTTTTTGACTTGGACAGTCCAGAAAATTTTGAATAGAAAAGTCTATGGTGTACGAAAAGTTGTGTCTTAACCACAGCTACATGCTTAAGATAATACAGCAGTAGTCAAAGTTCCTGCTCAAGGGATTTATAAAACACAGCACTGAGAAGACAGTTATGAAAGCAGAAGACTGACATAAGGACACAGGAAAGTATGCCAGACAGCACAATATACTTTAGTCCCTAAAGAATAGTAAAGACATAAAAAGATTCTAAAGTTAATAGGTGCAGAAACTGAAATCAGGAGCACAAGAGAAAAACAAGACAGGGAAGCAATCAGCAACAGATGCTGTCAAGACCTTTTTTCTCTTTCTTTTTTTTCCCCCAAAGAGGGAGAGAGAGGATTTCATTCCTCGTCAATGAAAAAGAAAAGCAGATTTTGCAGAGAGTGCCTGTATGTTGGCACTGAGTTGGAGTTAGGAGTGTATTTCAGAATGTCCTAATCAGGCCTGCTTCTGCTGTTTCGCACTAATACACTCCAAACAACACTGGGCATTCGCAGAGTCACAGGATCATTCTGACTAGGAAGAACATCAGGGGGTCTCTGGTCCAGCCTCCTGCTCACAGCAGGGTCAGCTCTGAGGTGAGGTCAGGTTGCACAGGGTCTCTCATCCAGCAACATCAAAATCCCAAGGATGGAACCTGCATATCATCTCTAGTCAGCCTGTGCCACAACCTGACTGAACTCACACAGAAAAAATTCCCCTTACATCCATGATGAATCTCATTTTCACTTACAGCCACTGCCTCTTGCCCTCTTGCTCTGCACTGCTGTGAACAGACCTGCTCCATCTGTGTATTCTCATGACCTCTCCACAGGCATTGGAGGGTGCTGTCAGGTCACCCCAAAGCCATCTCTGCTCCAGACTGAACAAGCCCAGCTCCTCCAGCCTCTCCTCACAGAACCATCCTCTCGGTGACCTCAGATAATCTCACTTCAGTTTGTTAACACCCTCCTTGTACTGAGGGTAGTGGTGGTGTGCAGGATGCCATAAATACCAAGGAATGACTTCCCTCAAAGTGATTTAGTGCAAAGCATCAGATATGAGCTAATACAGTGCAACCCCACCACCACCACACAGCATGCAACCTGGTTCTCAACACCAGTTTATCTTTCTCTGCAGTCCTGCTCTTACTGGGCTACTTCACTTGCAAGTGTAGGAATAGCCATCAGGCTTTAACTTGGGCTTCAATTCAGGAAAACAATCCCATTAAAGCACCTCTTAAATTTATGCAGAGCTTCAAGCACACAGGTAAGTACACACAGTGCGCTGAGCAAATGCTTAAATATTTTTCCCCAGTCAGGATCTTATTTCCTGTTACCCAGAGGACAACTGCATATTCTACTGTGCCAAGGTAATACCCCCAAATAATAAAGACACCCTTTTATATGACTACATAAAACCCATAAATCAACTGCCTTGCTTCAGGTTACAA
This sequence comes from Manacus candei, assembly GCF_025592945.1. Lineage (NCBI taxonomy): Eukaryota > Metazoa > Chordata > Aves > Passeriformes > Pipridae > Manacus > Manacus candei. Next base: position 37,943,890 of record NW_026138062.1, read on the forward strand.
AGAATTGCTAGAGCACAGCCAGAAACAGATCTCCAAAGACTCAGGTGAGTATTTTGACTACAATGACCTTCATTCTCATACTGCTACTGCCAGGAAGAAACATGAGAACGTGCAGAACACATGTGGGCAACATACGTATGACAGTTCTAAAAAATAATCAATGAGGCAAAGTTGAACCAGTCAAACGATTGATATTGATTTATTTCATATGAACAGGATCTGTTCATCTATGTATAACTACATGTAATTAATAAACTGTCCAATATTAGTTTTCACACATGGGAAAAATAACAGAAAAGTCTGGATTTTCTTGGAATATCTTAAGTGTAACACAATTAAGTGTCAGATTTTATCACTATTCTATCAAGCTATAAATCACTACTTGCATTAAAGATGAAATAGATTTTTCATATATTTCAATTTACTAGGGCAGGAAAACAAAAGACTATGTTTCAAGATATGGATACTTAATTATGAATGTTACTGACTGACACACTGTTATAGCATAACTTCATAACCAGGATGATGAGGCTGTCAGCTAGAGCTCTAAAACACAATCTGATTAAACAGTTTTTATCTACAGCAGTGAAGTCAAGCATCAATCTTTGCATTTGTACTGAATAGCTCTCCTTTGCACCTTCTTCACAGCTGAAAGATCTAGTTGTATCCTTTAGAGGCTATCAATACTGAGGATGAGAAAGAAGTTTAACTAAAAATCAGTGCAATAATATGTTGTAGCTTAACTCCTAAGAAAATACTTCCAGTCCCTTTAGACAAAAAACAACTCATCTCACTAACTTAAAGGCAGTAGCCAGAACATTCATTTATCATATTAGGTCAGCAACATGCTGTATGCAAATTTTGAACAGTGGCTAAATGTATATTATCTAGATGTCATTTAAGGAACAGTTTGGATAGAACCACAGGTTCATGAATTTATGAAACAGGAGAGGTGATAGGATCAATGTGCCTGAGTAGCACAACACAGGCTATAGGACTGAATAACTGAATCAATCTACTACAGTGGTCATATCCTGTTTTAGAAGAGCATTATGTCTAGATTTTAAAACATTTCACTGAAGAACAGTGCACCATAATCTTTCCAAATGTGCTGCTGTTAGCAGTCTGAGCCTACTTATCTTCGACTTTTAGACCACATCTAAACTGTTTAACTGGTCTCTCAACCAGTTTAAAGGAACCCCTGCTATCAAAGTTTAGGTCCTTATGTAGACATATGCTCATCATGCCTTTCTCTCTCACAAGGTGAAGAAAATCAATTCCAGATGTCTCTCAGCATATAGGTCTGTTTTCCTAAATATTTCAGGAACAGACATATCCAAGATCTCACCATCCCCCCAACCCTACTTTGTCACTTCTGTTTGTATATTCAATAATTCTGTCAGCCCCTTCGGTCCTGTCAGAAAAATCTCACTGCAATAATTCATGTTGACTTGATCAACTATCACATCACCCAAATCTCTTTCAAGGCTATCTCTCTAAGGAAAGAGCTTTCAGTCCTAAAATTCTGTTCTAAATTTCTTCTTCCTAGAAATTTACATTTCTGCCTATCTTACAACACAGCTTTGTTTGTCTGAGTCTAACTTAACATGAAAGCTTTCTTCCACATCACTAAAAAAATCTTGAAATAATACACTTCCCAATGGGCCCACAAGAAACATCTACTTAATGAGAAGCCACTAGCTTGGGATGTTCCAGTTACTGAGGTTTTGGTCCATTTAATTTGTGCATGTTAATTTATTAATCAAAACCCTTAAGTGAAAAGCCTTGTAGAAATTTCTATGTATTCCACAGCTGTATTTCCAAGTCAGATTCTGCTCTGATAAAAATACATAAACAAACACAATTCACTACATAACTAATTTCCACAAACCCACACTGGTTAGTATTATATTCCTGCCATGTAGTTTTTCATTAATGGTATTACACAGCTCAGAGACCTTCTTGATCAGCTTTTAAAATTTACTGCAAATGATTTTTTTTCTCCTGCCTTATACACCTACTTAACAAGGATGGTTATAACCTCAGTAACCAAAGGGATGAAAATTTTAAGTAATCATTATGTAATGTGGCTAAATCATTTGGCTTTAAAGAGTTAAGTTATTGAAACCTTGTACCTTGCCTTCACTAGAACTGACAACAGAACTAGCTCTGTCTAACAGGAGTCAAAGCCATGAATAAAGCAATGTTTAATACATGGAAAAACCACTTGCTGTTCTTAACTGTGAAGTTAAGAAGCGTGCCACTGGCTTCTTTTCATGCTCAATTTCCTCCTCCTTTCACTTGTTGGGTTTTAAAGCAAAAACTCATACCCCCTTTACTTCTCCTTAGGACTCCAAAGACTCCAACACACTTAATCTAACATTTACATTCCACGTTCTCAACTTGAGACAAAAAAATAATGAGTAGTAGCATGGCAGCTCTCTGTAGCTCGTAGGGCTCACGTACTGTGAGCTCTATCTGAATATGTGAAAGAAGCATAAATAGACAGTTTAAAAGCCAAGTTTTTAGCTATAAAAAATAAAGTACAGCAATTTTGAAAGGTGAAAGTTCTTTCCTCCCAAAGGAAATACCCTCTTCCTTTGACTCTCTTCTTTCTACAGTTGATTAAGAGTTCATTTTACTTTGTTCAGAGGGTAAAAAATTTAGAGCTTATTTCCATGTAGTATGAACATCTTTGTTTCATACAGTAATTTTTCTTTTAGCTTTTTAATTTGTAAACAATTCATACAATTAAAGTCCCTTTCTTTTAATTAATTTGTGCACAGGTCATAACTGTCCAGATTTTACATTAAATAAATTTTTTACTTGGTTACATGCTCCTGTTTTTCCACACTAAAATTTCACTGACCTCCTCTATTTGTTTACCTAAAGGCAAATAATAGTTTCACTCAACACAACTAATGCATCTTATAGCATATTTAGCCCCAAAAGCGTTAAAAAAGCCTGTGGCAAATCTATTGCCTGTATTTCCCATATTTCATTCTCATCCGAGTCTTCTGAACACTTTTTATTTAAATACTCAAGAACTCCTGCAGATTTGGATCAAACATTTTAACACTAGGTTTTTAATAACTGTTCCTTTACATACTGCTGATATAATTTGGAGCTACCAACCTTTTCTATTTAACAGCTGAGGTAATGGTCTGCCACACAACAGATCTTTAGTGGTGGTTAAGGTCTGGAACAAATTGTTCTATTTCCTGGAAAAATCTGGCTGCCACTTGCAAACACATCTTGGTTGATATAGGTACCTGATACCATTTCTTGGTATTCCACTCTCTCTTATTCTTTTACACAGACATAGTTAAGATCAGTCAGTTGTGCTGCAGAAAATACACAAAGAGCTGTTCAAAAGCTCATACCAGCTCTCATACATTGGCACTGCCATAGCCAAGAGCTGGTTTACACCCAAATTTTAAAGCACAAATGTGCTCTGAAAATTGACCTAATAGATATTACTGTGGTTTCCCACTTTTGTCTCCTCTCAGATTTCACACTAAGTTTGTGTTGTTTACATGCTCATGACTATTACTACATTTATATTGCTATGAAGTTTAACGTTTCTCTTGTTACAGAGTTTACCAAGCCACCTACATGCAAGCACTGCTCCAACCACCAAAATTTACCAACATTCCCAACCAAAAGATAAAATTGAATCATCTTATTAGCATTTCTTTGAATATTATTTAAAAAAAAATCTAGGAAGGAAGTACAAAATTAGTTACTATTAAATAAACAAATCTTAATACCTTCAGGAAAAAAAGGCAAAGCTTTTTGATTATTTTGTGTTTGTTTTGTCGTGTGTTTTTTTTTTAATCTCTTAACATTTGGTTTTAGAAATATAGAAAATAATCTCTCCAAGCAACAAACTATATAAACATAACAATGTAAACCTAATCTGTAGAGTAGATGTTTACTTAATAGGCAGAGAAACTGAAACACGCGGGTCTAGTATTGACCTATTTAAGACAACAGAGGAAGAGTGTGTCATCAAAAGAATGTGAAAAACAGCACAGGGACAGTCTTGAACATTTAACAAGCACTGGAAAAAGTCTTAAAGGCAGCTGGAAAAAAAAATAATTCTCATTTAAATGAGGAAAACAGAAGCTAGGAGCAACTGACCCTTAAAAGGACATAGTTAAAACAAAACCAAAACAGGAAACAAGTGGACAAAACTGGTAATTATTCCTTTCTCATTTAGATGTGAACACACTGACTATGCTTTAAGGATAGAATTATTTTTGAAAAGTTGATAAGTAGTCCATTTGATTTAAACATATATATGTGGACGAGAGGCTGTACATGAGCCAGCAGTGTGTGCTTGTGGCCTAGAAAGCCAATTGTATCCTGGGCTGCATCAAAAGCAGCATGCCCAGCAAGTCGAGGGAGGGGATTCCGACCCTCTACTCTGCCCTTATGAGACTCCCACCTGAAGTGTTGTGTCCAGATCTGGGGCCCCCAGGACAGGAAGGATGAGGATCTGTTGGAGTGCGTTTTGGTTTCGAAGGGATGATACCATTTAACAGCGGAAAATTCATTATCTAGACAGGTCCTGAGCTGTCTTTATGCAGCCACCAGTAAGGAAACACGCAGCTCTCATACTACAGGTCTGAAAGCAGGCAGCCAAACCCTGCACCTACCTCTGTGCCTGGTCATGCAGATACAGGTACCCAGCAGCACCCACGTCCTCAGCAAGCAAACCAAGATTGTCTCTAAGAGGTCAGCATTTTGGACAGTTGTTCCATTACGTCCTCTGCCAGGACAATCAGCCTGGTATGGAAGCTCCATTACAGCACTAAGGCTGGTAAAGGCTTACTTTAAGGTTAAGTCTGCACTACTTCAGTCTCCACCCACAGCTGCATTTTCCTGGTGTTCATCTGATTAGGTTGTACACAAACAACGTACTCAGAGTTATCCCATTTTCTTATTTTTCACATCAACAAGATCAGGCCAAGAACTCTGATTTCACTTCAAAACTCTTAGCAAACATTCAAGGGCACTTCAAACTGTAAGTGTAGCTCATCCAGTTGTTGAGTTAAAGATAGCAAACAACAAGCAAAACCTTGCCTCCACCAGCAGCACAGCAAGACCAGATGGATGGATTGCTCCTAAGGCTGGAATGGAATGCCTGTCAATGCACTTTTCAGTGTCCATGCCCATATCTTAATAGCTCTGCATTTGGAGCATAACAACAGCATTGCCTGCACACAAAAGCTATGAAAGGGCTCAGATAGGCTTTCTAACAAAGTAACTAATACTCTCTTGATTTATTTTACACATCTCACCATCTGTACTTTTCTTTGCCATTCAGCTAAACGCTCCTCTCAGCAGCAACCTCCTTCCCTTTATATTTTGCTCCTACACTGGCACACTCCTTATGTGAGAGAATTTTATTGTCCTCACATAGCACCACATTAACCCAACTGTACAATTACCCTGAAATCTGACAAATTCCACCTCAAAGTGCAGGACTATTCAAGTGCTTTACTTAATAAAGAGCATAACACAGCACTGGATTTTTTCCCTCTTCAGATTATTTCCTTTGAAATATGATGCAATCTCTGTTCAGAATTAATCTAATGATTGATTTCAAACTACAAACACTGTTTTGCATTGGAGCATTTATCTTCCAGCATACTGAATGTTTTGTATTATAAAGCATTTATTTTTCTTTTTATTACTTTGGTTTTGTTTTTTTTTAAATCACAAGTAATGATTTTATAAAATAAAGAAAACCCCTGGGGTCTTTTCTGTTTCTTGTACATGGTATATGGTATTCAATGATTTATTAAAACACACTACAAGTACTTTTGGTATGATTTTATAAAACTATAAACCAAAAATGTTAAATCATAACTACCCTGTCATCACAGAAATCACTTGCAAAAGCAGGATTGGGAGTGAGGCAGAGCCTAGAGCTCCAGTTGGAATGGGGCTGCCAGGAAGGTTTAAGTCACAGGCTGCTCTCCTCTGAGATTTCCCATCCGGGCCATGGCTCAGCCAACCACGGGGTTGCTCAGTCAAGGCATAGGGTGAGGATTGTGGCAGGAGCCAGAGGTCAGACAGAGATAAAGGCTACAGCATTACACCAGGAAGTAAACCCCAAGGAGTGCAGTGTGGCACAAGATACATAAAGGAAAAATAATCCACTATAAATATCAGCTGACATCTTTACTGATTTGGTCACACTGTTCTACTCGTGCTAGTTAAAATTACCAGCATTACTACTTTTAAAAGTAAAGTTTGACTATAACCTTTGGTCAACTGCAGGTTGCAAAGGAAGTCTTCCTTGATAAGTAAACTTATGCCTCTTTTTTCAAATTCCTACATCAAGTGCACCTTTCCTTGAAACGACTGAATTCATACAGCTCTTATGTCATCATGAGGTAAGCGGAGTTCTCCAAGTACCCTCTTCAAGAATGCCTGATATCTTGTATACCTGTATAGTACCTCTTCTTTTCCTTAATGTCCCCAGATATTCATGCTTTTTAAATATCAGCTCTAAACTTTGTACTGAGGTTGTTACGTCATCCCTAGTATTGTAACTTCATCATTCTTTCCTGGAGGATCTTTTCCAGATTCTAAAGAACCGTATGTGAACTAATATATAATAAAGTTATCTCTCTCCTACTCTACCCCCTATATACTGATGCAAAAATAATCAGAAAATGCTTCTTTTGAACTCCATGTTTAATTCTGCGAGGGTGGTAGGGATACTTTGAATGTAAAAATGTGGTTTGTAATGATATCCTGTTAAGAGTGAGATAAAAACAAGAAGGAAAAAAAGTAATAAAATGAATACAAAATCCCCAATCCTAATGAGCAGTAAGGGAGACAGTAACAAGAGATGTGAAGTCATAAGTCACTGACAGATGAACACTAAAGGAACCACATAAGCACAACCTTGAGAAGGTCCACACAGAACATTGTAATTGATAAGAAAAAGAGAAATCAGGTTATCTGTGTTTATCAGCCTCATGGAAAAATGCAAACTTAAAATGGAATATTTGAAAGGCACTAGGAGACCATGCAGAAAGAGCAGCACATGGAAAAACCCAAGGTCAAGGTCAGCGACTGCGTAAGGGCCCTGTGATGTGAGCATGAAATTAGACATATTTAGGGCCCACTCCACTATTTAAGGAATTAGTGAGTGCAGTTATCAAAGGAGTGAGGATCTTGATAGTTTTGCCAGTAAACATGAGCCCTGATCAGCCAACAAGAACTAAGCTTGTGCTGCCTGCACTGTTCATGTTTATGTGAGTGCTGCCTGTGTTTCTCTTTTCTGCCTCTCTTGACTCTGTGGGTACCCATGTGTGTACTGTGAGTCCCATCCATGCAATACACACACAGCCTTGCCAGACTCAGTCTTGCAACCTGGAACAGCAGCACGCTTCATTAAACAGGCCTGTGGAAGAAATCTCCTGAGGTGAAAGTGAAGGGATTTGGTTTCCCTTACCAGTCTGCAATCTTCCATTTTCAAGAATGAATTTTAATCAGAAAGTTATTGAATAAATTCAATGGGGTAAACACACTCTTCCTGAAACTGAAAATTACTTATTTTATAATAGTCTTTACATAAAGTCTGGTATCAAGAATTTCCTCTTTTGGTCTTGGAAACAGTTAAGTAATAATATTTGGGAGAGCAAAACACAAAGGGTGAAGCCTCACAGTGTATCCTCCTCATTAAAACCATCCACTCTGCTGCTAACAAATGCAGTCAGGGCACAGGAGACAACCCAAACAGGAAGTATTCTGTTTCAACAGAGTTTCTAAAATAGTTCTTTATTTTCTACTGAATTAAGAACAGCACAAGCAAAACTACGAGAGCACATAACTGCAAACTTCAGGCAGTACAAATTAGAACCATTACACAAGGGGCCACGAAATATCTCCAGGTTCCACCCACCAACATCAATATCACTGCAAGATTCTGCAAGGAGTCTCAAAAATGCAAAGCATATATTACATTTAAAATACAGACTTCTGGTACAACGCTTACAGTGCAGGATATTCTGAATGGCCCCTCCTGTCATCTAAAGTCTGAGTCATACCTCTATAAACACACTTGTTTAATGTCTCCCAGGAAGGTACAGAACTACTGCATCTTGCAGTATCAGGCCCATGAAGACAGTCTCAGCTTGTTTGCTACTAATACCACCCAAATAAAATAAAATTTAAACAAAACCACTTCTAACCATCTTATCATATTGACTATCCAACATTCACAGCATATCTTGTGGGAAAGAGAGGTAAGAAATAAGGTTCCTATTCATTTTTCCTTCAGCACCAATGGGCATGCGTCTGAACTTGAGTTAGTACAGAGAAAGACGTTATTAAGAAGTGAGATGAATCCCTCTCTGCCACTTTTTTCCTCTTAACAACAGAGCATTTTCAGTTGAAAACTCGAAAAATGGAGTGCAAAAACACTTCACCCTTTATTGCTGTTTATAACATTTTTAACATTTCAAAGGATCTTAAATCTGTACCTCTCACTGGGCTGTCATTAAATAGCCATTAATGCAGACTTCTTTTCACACCATATTGATCGGTGTCACTGTCCAAAATGTACTTTGTTTCCAAAAATTCAATAAGCATTAATTACACCACAATTATACCTCAGATTTTTATTTATTTTTATCCATCTGATTTTCAGTTTTTCCACATTTGCAGAAGAAGGAGAGGGTAACAAAACGTGAGACTCATGAAGGAAACCTAATTATAGTGTAGATGCTTTGCAAGTTGCCACAAGCCCTAAGGCACTGCAACACACAACTCATCTTATCCAAGCATCTCATGAATGCACCAAAACATTCTTCTGATCATATGGAAAACTGTGATCATTTAAATGACATTCACAAATGGATTTAAAAGCAATGGCCTGTGCATACTTTCTGAATAGTTTTGTTCTTTATCAGAAACCATTTCACAACGAAAGTTCATACTGAGCTTACAGGCCACGTTCACCAAAACAAAAAAGCTATTTTGTGCAAGTTTCGATTTTAAGAAGTTCCCTTTTTTCCCCCAGAGACTTCTTCAAGATTATACAGAAGAAATCATAAGAGAGGGATTCTCAACTGAAAATTACCTGTAAAATTACAAGCTTTACAAAAACACTGCTTTTTCTACATCCAATCACAATCTAAATTACAATCTGAACCCATGTGCAAGACATAAAGAAGCTGGACGAAATAACATCTGCTTTTATAGCTAAGACAGCACTTTAAAGCCAAGGTAGAGTCTTCAGGTATTAGCGCACACTTCCAGCTTCAGGGGACTTTTCAATTCCTGATGTACCTAACCATGTACCAGACTTCTACATTTGGTTTACACAGAACAAAAAACACATTTCTCTCTAATGGTCTTTTTATACTATCTCCACAGATGAAATATTTTTTTTGGATGCAAGTAAATATCTGATTAACGTCATTTGTTCTCCTTGGCGTTGTAACAATGAAGGTGTCTTAACAGACCAAGTGATGAAGTATTTTATCATTGAAATCTGATGTCAAACATACGGTGTCACTCAAAGTTTATGAATTTGCTAGAGAATAACAGGTTGATTGCAAAGTCATAGAATCACTCTCTCCTTCCTTGTTTATTAACCTGCATTCTTGAAATCTGATAGCATTGCCTTCTGTAAACTTGACTATGATTTCACTTCTAGGACAGAAAACATGATTTCTTTGTACCTACTTTCAAATGCAATACGTTGCTAAAGAAGAGGTGAGATTTTTTTCTGTTTGTCAAAGGAGTGTAACAGGACTACAGGAGTAGACTTTCAAATTAAATGCGTTAAGTATGCTTTGACTTTACCTGGAATACATGCCAAAAGGCAACTTGAAGCCTTCACAAAGCCCTTCCAAATTACTTTCTTCAAATACAAACCTTTACGAACACTAGGAGATTTATCACTAACTACTAGTAATCAGTGGAAAAATTCAAACTGGATAAAATCAGCATTTGCAGAGCAGGGCAATAAAACAATGCTTTTCCATGCTTTGAAAATTTGAAGCTTTAAGCATAAATCAGGCCTTTAACTATGTGGCAGAAAATAAAGTCCTGGGATCTCACATTTGTCTGTTATCTGGAGAATTCCATATCCATCTCACAAGGACTAAGGGAACGATCCCTGAACTCAAAGACATGCAGCTGTATTCCATATGACAGTTACACAGCAAGGTCAGAAAACTCTGCTTCGGTCCATAACAAATAATACAGAAGCAATTTTGAAAACTTATGGTCTGCAACTTAAAGGTTTTTAAATGGCAAGAGAAGCCAGACTGCAAATAATGATGCTTTTAAGTTACAGCTAAAATTATATGACATTATTTGAGTAATTCACTAAATAAATTCTGACAGCCCTAATAAAACCAATAAAAAAAAGTCAGCATTTTTGCCTAGCTGAAATGTTATACTGAATGTTGAGCAAGTGGTAGTCTGAAGACATCTCAGAGACACTCTTTCACTTTCAGCATTGTTAGACCACATATGCCAAACAATACTTTCTTTTTGTGAAACAAACCCTTTCACTGAACACTGTTTAAAAAAAAAAGACACTCCCATTAAACTTTTAACAGATTTTAAAGTTTTTAAATAAAACCCAACTGTAGCCAACAACTAGTATTGAATAAGGCTTTGTGCTATCCAGCTACTTACATCAAAACAGTCTTCCTATGTGCAATGTAGTCCTGAAAAAACCTGATGAATTTAAATGAACTTGTACTACACTTATTTTACAATGCATTTAAGTATTTTTCAACAGTGAGCAATCCACAGCACAGTATTTCCACACTTCAGTAACTGAGGTAGAAATCAACTTACCCTATGTTTTTCCTTTACTTTCTTCCTGTATTCTTCTTTGTCAAATTTGTCTTCTTCACGCAGTATCTCTTTCGCTTTATCTAAGTTAATACCGGTGGCATCGTCTTCCTCATCTGCTTTCGCCAAACTGGATTTTTGCACAGGTGGCCACTGCTGCACTAACTGAATTAGACATGCCAACAAGAGAAATAATGGTTAAAATAATTTTTTTCCACATCGCACTTTTGACGCCCTAAATATTCCAATACATTATTTTTCTAGGCTAAATAAAAAGGCCATTTGCAAAAGAAACAGATTAACAAAACTTCTGGACAACAGAAACTCAGATACCTTATTTAACATCACATTCAGTCCAAAATTAGTATCTGAAAATAGTGTCTCCGCTATATCACATTACTGTTTAAGGGATTCACTTTAACTTCTTCCCCTAATTTTCTCTCTTTGCTGAATGGAACAAATAATTTCAAATCCTGTTAGCTGTTTTGGGAGAAAAAATGTATTTTCTTTCAAGAAACGATTCTCCAAAATACATCAACAGAAAAGAACAGGATTAAATCTAAACAGTACCTTTCATGTAAACAACCAATATTCCAACATATTAACTGAGACAAAAATGAAGTAAGCCTTTATCACAGTACACAAAAAAAACAAGACTGCAGGTTCATGTTTTGCGGAAAGCAAAGAGAACAGGTATGGAGGGGTTTTTTTATTTTTGTATGAAAACTATATTGGAAATGTTTGATGATTCATGCTGATGAAATGTTTGAGGGATGACATACTGAACACATCCAGTTTCCCTTAAATATCTGAAACTCTGAAGTTAAGACAAAGACTACACATTCAGCAAAATACCCCCATCTATCTTGTGACCTAATAGCTTATACCTTGAGCACACATTTTCAAGGGACAGTCTTTGCAAAATCATTCTTGCTTATGGATTGGTAGGGTAATAACTCTTTAAAAGAAACTATGTGGCAGAAAATATAGAATGCCTTTCAGTACAAATGCAAAACCAAACACGTTTAGGACTCCCTAATGCACACAGGGTGTTATTCACCAGGTACTGACAAACCCAACTTCCGCTTCCTTCCACAAAATTGAGTTTGTGTAGTTATATTTTCTAGAAAGATACATTTCTTAAAGCACTTTTATTTTATGGAAGAGAAGTATGTGGAATAGAACAGTAAAATTTCAAAGTACAGCTCAGAAAAAAAAAAAAAGCTAGAACAATATCCATAGATGCCAACCTTTTGTTTCCTTAAATAAGTACCCCTTTTCTATTGTGCTGATTTTCAAACTATAATCTTTGCGATAATTTTTCTTCCTCCATCCCTACTCCTTTTTGCTTAGTTGCATAGATACATAAAACATTTGCATATGAATTTTCAGATGAGACAACAGCTTCTGAATATCTAAAAATATCTGAAATTATAATTTCCAGTCAATGGGACAACCTCTAAAACCTTTTAAATTCTATCTAATGTCAGTAATTATCTATATGGCTACACTCCCTTCACCTGCAATATAAAATGCTTTATTTTATTTAGTCACAAAAGCAAATTATATACTTGTGAAGATGACCTCTCTTTCAGGTTATGGCTTACTGAAATTATTCTAAAGTAGAATTAAAAAAAAAAACACTTATTTTTTATCTTAATGCTGGAAATGGAAAAACAACATACACAGCATCTGAAGCTGTGAAATCAAATGTTAGAAAAGTTTATGGAGCATGGATATTTGCTAGTGAGGTTATCGACACAGGGAAACCCTAGAGGGAGTAGCATCCACAATAGTTCCTTTCAGTATAAAATCAATACATTTTTCCAGGGTCTATTAAAAGATCCAATTAAATAACTGGCAAATTTCCAGGCACTGCTACATCAGCACTAGTAGGTCAAATTTGGTACTTCCTTAGCCTTCCTAACAAAACTTTTAATCTAGAAATACTGAATGCTGGAAAAAAACCCAGAGACTTCTTTTAATTCCAGTACACTAAATCAAGACCTGGGGGTGTTTTAGCAAATAGCTACAGGAAAATTGTTTTACATTTCTGTAAGGAAAAAAACAGCTCTCAGTTCCACCTGAAATTGAAGATAATAGGCAGAAAAGAGATAGGGTTCTGTACCGTCACTTACAGCTCTCATACAAGTATCTGACACATACAAAGAGGAAAAGAGGTCAGTGCTCAACATTCCTCTTTTTCCCAAAGAAACTGAATTCTAAATGGAAGCTGAAAACTTCTGCAAAATTTAAGCCAATTACAAAAAACATGTATTTTTGAAAAGCTTATCTTTTTATACATACAAAGCATATTTTTTACTTTCTATAAACTACAAATTCAGTTCCCACCAAAATACAGTTATTTTTAATTGATCTTACCTCTCCATCGTCAGTAAAGACTATTTTTGTGTTAACTTTAAACTTCTTCTTCAAAATTTTTTTGGCTTCTTGGGTTTTAGTTGTTTTCTTCTTCACCTTTGATTTTGATGCACTCTATAAAAAAGAAAATGAGATTTCTTACAGGTTTTTCCTAGTCACAGGGTATATCCTTCGAACTTCCTTAAAAGTAATTAGATGTATTAAAATGTAATTCCTAAAACACATCAGTAAGATTAATATCCAGTAAAAATTAGCTTGCAGACCTTTTCATAAAAGTGTTTTAAGCAGGCCATATCATCAGAAACTCATTTACTCTGATAAAAATTCAGCATAACTTAAATCCTGCCAGCACCAGGACACCTGACTCACTCAAATCTCACTAACCTTTTTGGGACAAGGACACTAGATTCACCAGCTTATGCTACTAGCAAACCTCATCAGACAAGAAATACCTTATAACTGACTTGAAGCCATTTGCTACAACAGATCAGACACCACTTTCATCTCACTCGTCATCACGTTCTCCCCAGGCAGCACAGTACACCAGCTTTAGTTATTTCTGTGTCCATGAAGGCCACAGGCGGCCACGCAAGAACATTCCTACTTCATAACTTTCGTCCCTTACAGACCCATCAGGTTGCAGAACATCAGTGCTAAGAGATGTCTGCCAAATTTAGCATTAAATAACATTTAAAAATCACGAAAGTTATAAGCAGCACAGAAAAAAGTTGTAGTGAAACAAAGTGGTCAACACACCAGAGAAATTAATGAGGAAGTCCACAAAGATGTGGAATCCACATATGGCCAACGCAGGTTTCACCGAGGCAACCATCTGGTCGCAACATCATGGAACTAAGAATGTGGAGATTTCCAACCCCCAGTTCTTCTTCAGAGAACTCTCCTTTCAAGAACAAAGGCCATATGTGTTCAGGACACAACACACGTAGAGGATGTTTTAAGCAATAACTGCCATTGCATAAAGTTCTTTATGGGAAAAGGTAGTCCACATGAATATGTGGATACTCCCCAGGAGAAGACCCACAACTCGTTCATCGTCCCACAAAGGCTGCAATCTCTCCACTACTCAGGAAAAAGTACCTGAAAAACAGTCACTAAGCTGTCTAAACTTCTAATAAATAACAGAAAGCAGTCAAAGCAACCAGAGAGAAAAAGGAAAAACTGAACTTGTTCTCACTTTCATTTTTTTATTTTGGTCATTTTAATCACTTTCATGTTCTATACCAAATCTACTATAAAAGAAAGCAAAAAAATTAACTCAGAAAGTCACTGTCACTGTGGTCAGCACACTAATGCACTAAAATATGAACTATAAAAGAGAAAAATCACAGTTCTCCTAACAGGAAAAATGGCTTGTGACAGCTACTGCGCTGTGTGATCAAGCAATGACCATATCTATTATAGAAAATAGCAACTGTACCAGCACTTTTGTCCTCAGTACAGTCAAAATTTTTGTTGCACTGTGCAGTTACTACTAGTTAGGTACATCTATAACAGCTCAGAAAGCGGTGCTACTCCTTAATGACTGCTGCGTATCCTACAAACACAAATTGTTTGAGAATCTGCATAAGCTTAAAACCCTCACCTCAAAATATGGACCACTTAGTAGAACAACAGGAATTGTCCAAAGGAAGAATTTAAAGAGAGGTGTACTTCACAATGGTAGTACAATACTATTCACTACCACAGCATGTTCTTCCACCACTTGATTTTGGTTTTTTAACAATCTTTAATTTCTGCACTGCCGGTATTATTGGTACCAGCGTAACATCCTAATGTAAAAAAAAATGAGTTTAAGTTTCAAATTAATACATCCATATTTTGCAAAATTATATTTAACTGTGAATTTCAGCTGTTTATATTTCTTCTTTTAAAGAAGGTTTTCCTAGCTAAGGAGCTCAAATATCCAATTAGCTGTCTTTGCATGCACACACAGGCAACATTTCCAATTGTATCTTGTTTCCCCTCCCTCCTCTGAATTTGATGCTGCAAAGTTGCATGGGAAAAAATGGGATAGGACAAAGAAGAGAAACAAGAGGCGGAGAAGAAACAAATGGGAAACTAAACTCCCTCACTATACACCTAAAAAGCAGTGTGAGATCAGTATGTGAATTTGGCAGATTTATAATATGGAGCATTAAAGAAAGGTAAGGAATTAGAATTTTAAAAAACCTACAGAAAAGAGCACGAGTATAAAACATTACACACTCCCTAGATAATTAAACTGTGTTTTTTATTAGGACACTTTCATTGCTTTACTAAACTGAGCATATTTCAAAGACAACTTTCAAGGCTCCTTCAGTTTCAGATACTGTCTCCTGACTGACCGCCACAGATGGGTTCATATACCTAAACATTTTCATCACAGATGTAGGCACGACTTGTCCAGACTACATGGCTTCAGTGTTCAGCGGTAGAAGTGGTGCAGCCTAGAAGGGACCTTCGGTGTATTAGGGCAGTGTTTCCTGACATGGTTTCCCTGTTCCAAGAGGGAGGCTACACTGTCTAGGATAGGAGTTGGGCAGGTCAGACACGGAGTGTACAGGGTCCTGGGGCTACCACAGGGTCTCATAAATGCTGATTTGGTTCTCTCCTGGGGACCTCCCTCACATTTTTCCAGCATCCCTACATAATCCTAACGTCTCTCTCTTCTGTCACCTTTCTCCCTCCATATGTCTTCCATTATCAATGGCACCCCTGTGACCCCCTCACCCAAACACCTAATGTCCTCACCCAAATTTCTAACACCACTGCCTTGACCCCACATTTGAACAGCTACATTGAAACATTAATTTCCCATCTACCAGGAGTCTGATTCATCCATTTTAAGAAGTGCAACACCACTGGATGTCAGAACTCAGGCTTCCCTAATCTTCAGTGCCAATCCCTGGTTCCCTGTGTTTTCAAGCCATTCTGCTTACTAGTTTCCCATTTTCATCTTTTGTAATAAGAGACACCTGACAATTGACAAGCAGCAGGTTGACATTCTCTACGGCTTTATCTCTTTTCTTCACAATGAGCTCACCACAGCAGCAGGCATCACCAGCTGCTGGAGGCTGCCAAAAGATCCCCTCCATCTGTTTACCTCAAGTACTTCAAAGAATACAGCTGCGGCAGGAGCAGTGACTCCTCTCTGCTCAGTAAACAGCTGGAATCTGGGGTCACAGGCTTTGCAGGCCAAAGTACTATGACATAAGCAGCTACAAGTCAATGGAGCTTTTCTGCTGAGAGTTAGATCTTTCCCCTAATGCCAGAGCAAACCACAGGCCTGGGCTTTTTAAAGTGAGGCGAGAGGGCACAGCAGCTATCCACATTGAGTGGCTCATTCCAAATCCTGCTCAACTACCATGTACTACAGTAAATCCATTTCTAAAGATGAATTATTCCATCAAATAAGCCATCGATCCAAATAAAATAGCATGCATGATCTAGGCATAGGTTTTCATGTTGTTGTAAAAATATCAAAGGGATTCTGCATTTGAACTCCGGTTGGTAACATCAGTTCAAGCACCAATTGGTGCACACACACCTCCCTGTCAGTAACCTGCTGCTCACCAGTGCATACATTTTGCCCAATACAACAGGCCCATCTTTTCTTCTATACAGATGTGGCAGTAGTTAAACTGATCAAACAAGATGAGAGCAATAATCAAACTCTTTAAAATGGTATATAACAGTTAAGCATTGGAAGTTTAGAGTCACTAAAGTTTATAAAAATTGCATAAAACATAGGCTCAGCTGCAGGGTTCGGGGATTTTCTACTGTTACTAATCAAAAGCCTAAATTTCTTTTTCCTTTTGTACGTGCCAGATGGCTTGCTGGATTATTTAATGAGTAACAATAAAAACTAGCTCTCAGAAGCAAAGAAAATTCAAACATTTTGATATAGAATCGGTAAGAATACAGCTAATATGCAAGTTCTTTTCTATTTTTCTCAAGAAGAGGCAGGCTTTTGTTTTCTGGCTTAAAACAGCTTATATTCTTAAGTTGACTGAATCAATGACAAAGGTTTTCTAAATGAAGATACTGACAAGTTTAAGACATAAGATTTACTATTTTTCAATTATAATATTTTTCTGAAAAGACGGTAATAGAAACATGAATGTCAGTAAATTCTGCTATTCTAATATGGAATAATTTTCTTATTAATACAATTTTAAAGTCAATAGATAGACTTGAATATGTAATCCTCGGTAACTCAGGATCAAAGCACTTACAGTCTTTTACCACAACTAAGACAAAACACATTTGATTTGACCTTTGGAGGTTACAAATCATCAGTATAAAGTTACTTTGTTTCTGACTATACTTTGCTTTTT
This sequence comes from Manacus candei, assembly GCF_025592945.1. Lineage (NCBI taxonomy): Eukaryota > Metazoa > Chordata > Aves > Passeriformes > Pipridae > Manacus > Manacus candei. The sequence goes on from NW_026138062.1 coordinate 37,961,448, forward strand.
AATTTCAACTCAACACACCCTTGAAAGTAAGCACAGTATATTCACTACAAAAGTTGCCTGAAGACAGCACTACATTATTGTGGCAGGGTAAAATATCAGTAGAAAAAAAGTTAGAATCAATTTTCCAGTCCTGTTAGCTAAAACAAGCATTACTGCATTTCTAGCAGTTTTGTGGGTTTGTTTTGTCCCTCCTGCTTATATCCTGCAATTCCTAGAAAGAATGGTGCCATACCTGGATGTATTTTCCAGTCTCTCCCAATGTAATTACATTACTTTACCAAGAATTCAACAGCAACTGCCTCTGAGAAACAAAAATCGATGTGGGACTCAATTTCACAAACTTGTTTTGTATTTCCTCAAGAAATTGCCCACAACAGAAGCAGGTATTACCACATTTGCACCACCACCAAGTACACTGATCCCCTGTCAAGCTACAGAGTTCAGACTCAGATGTCATTCCCCACAGAAGACATAGGCTCGCAGATTGAAGCTACCAAACCTTAGACAAGGAGAAGAGCTGTCTTCCTCTTCATGCCACAGAAAGCATAAAGACAGAGATGGTTTCCATCTGGTAGGCACCTTTCAGAATAAAGGTCGTAGGAACTTTCAGAATACTAAGTATCTTCCAACCATTAATCTTAAGCAGCCTACCCATAAAGCATTACCTCTCAACCCCACAGACTTCCCAAACTCAGACTACAACACTTTGATTACCTGCCACGGAGATTTATTTAGAGAGAGAAGTGTTCACTCTTCGTCACAAATATCTAACCAGAGAAGAAGCAGTGAGTTACAAACTTCATCCCTTACACATAACGATTAAAGACAAGGCTGAAAGCATCAGGAGAGGCAAAACAGCCAGACTTTGAAGTCCTGTCCATATTACTTCAAGCACCTACACAACTCTAAACACCAACAAGCTTCCTCTTGATAATACAATTTGACTCCAGTAGCCATCTGTATTCCTGTTGAGTATAAAAGGAACAGAGAGGCAAAAATCCTAGGATGAGGCATGACCACAAGGAGATGCATGGATGCTGCTTTTCTTTATGATCTGTGATAACTAGGTGGTCTCTAATTTAACTTCCAGTCTGCTTCTCTGCAATGGCAGCTATTTCTGTCCTTCCTCATTTCTGCTGACTGCTCATGACTCATGGGCTGCTTTGCATTGTCGTGAACATCAGAACAAGCCAAAGCCACGGAGCAGCAGCAGGGCAAAGCTGCTTTCACCAAAGAACTCTCCTGAGCTTTCAGAGGAAAACAAGCTTCTTTTCTTAGCATATGGTGGTGTTTTACTTTTCACATAATACAAATGGGGTTAATTTTACTTCGGTGAAGTATTCTAAGTTTTTACTTTTTAATTAAATGTTAAGAATTAGGAAGCTTAAATTCATAGACGCTATCCCTTCAACTTGCATAGCATCTGTATACCTCACTGAGGACAGCTTTTACCATGATAGTTGTGATGATACAGAAATAGGGAGGTTGGTACTCAAAAGACAAAATCAACACTCCCTATATGTGGTTCTGTTTATTTCTCTATGAACTTTTAAAGTACATTAGTCAATTATCAAGAAAACACGATCTTCAATTTTTCAAGCGGTGGCTTAAACTAAAAGGGTGTATTGATGGGGGGGATGTTCTTGTTGTTTTGGTGTGTTTTTTTCTTCAGGATGTGGGTGTTGGTGTTATCTTGATTTTTTTCAGCTAGTAATGTGCAAGATTTCAAGCAAGATACTGAAAATCCATGAAGTTGAAATTATTGGTTGGTAATTCTTTACATAATATTACAGTTTGAACAGGGAAATTCTAGACAGCTAAATTACTTACTGCATCTATTATTTCCTTTCTAAACCTATGGAAATAACGTTGATTTTAAAGGAGACCATTTTCTAGGGTAGAATAACCCAGAGAGAGAACTGAATACAGCTTCACAACAGTAACAGTTGTGAAGAGAAGGAAAAAGAAGAGCATAGATATGAATCCTTTCAAAATCACAGCAACAGGGAAAAAAAGTAAATAATAAAACCTTCTAATAACCACTATTCAATATTGCTGATCATATGTTGTGATTTAACCCCAGCCAGCAACCCCAGCTGCTTGCACACTCCCTCCACGTCAGGATGGAGGAGAGAATCAAGAAGCATAAAAGTGAGAAAACTTGTGGATTGAGATAAAGACAGTTGAATAGCTAAAGCAAAAGCCCCACATGCAAGAAAAGCAAACCAAGGAATTCATTCACCACCTCCCGTGGGAAGGCAGCCTTCTCCAGGAAAGTTAGACTCCATCACGTGTAACAATGACATGGGGAGGCAAACACCATCACTTTGAACATCTCAACCCCTCCTTCTCCTTCCCCCATCTTTATATGCTGAGCATGACACTTTATGGTCTGGAATGTACCCTGGGTCAGTTAGGGTCAGCTGTCCTGGCTGTGTCCCCTCCCAACACCTTGTGCACCCCCAGTCTCCTCGCTGGTGGAGTGGGGTGAGAGGCAGAAAAGGCCTTGGCTCTCCGTAAGCCCTGCTCAGCAGGGACTCCCTGTGTTATCAACAGTTTCCAGCACAAATCCAAAATATAGTCCCATACTCAGTACTATGAAGAACATTAAATCCACCCCAGCCAAAATCAGCATTCCATGTTTTGGACAAAGATCACAAGACCAGCAGCTCATCACACTATCATTCCAGTTTAAATTGCCTTTCAGATCAAAGAAGGAGCCATGGATACAAGAAACTATAGCCAAGACAGACTTGCACTATGGCAACCACATGCTTAGATGATGGTTTTGATTACTATTAGAACAGAAGATTACATCTGAATCTGAGTTTCATTAGCGTTTTGTGTTTGGGTGCAAGAGTTTGGTTAGAGGAGATGTCTTAAACATTACACTATTATTTTCCATAAAACAGATTAAATTAAGCCATGAAAGTTGAAAAGAACTAAATTTAAGATTAAAATTTCAGTATTTAACACAAAATGCAGAAGGTAGGATTAAAAAAACTTGCCAAATTGCTGAAACAGCAGGAATTTTCTGCAATATGTTTACATTATGAGCTTGTATTTTAAAACATGTATTTATTCAGGAGATCATTTTTACTTGTATACAGAGTACGATAGCAGATTAAAAAAAGGAGAGAGTCACCAGTAGATGCGTCCCTGTTCAGTATTTATCTCTAACCACAGACAAGACCCAAGCTTACATACAGAAACCTTCATTAAACAGTTCTTCAGTGATAAATGTTACTCCCATTTCTAACTGATGCCATACAGCAGTACTTCTCTAGAATGCATCTAAAACACTGAAAACAACTAAAATGATTTTCTACTGAATTATTATGCTTTTTCTATGAATGAATGCATGTTCCATGGGATACCTGACTGTTTGTTTCAGTAGCTGATACCAAGACTTAAAAACAGAAGTTCTGGCAAAGGGTAAAAGGAGATAGATGAAGTTTCTCTAGCAAGTCGGTAAAACAAACAAACAAACAAACAAAAAGGTAAATATTAAGAAAAATATGTTGATATAGCAACATTTACTGTAAATTACTGAACTTATTCTGTCAATTACAACTTAAAAACCATAACCGTTTAAACAATGGTACAGACATCAGCATTTTCAACACAAACTATCTTTGCACTGGACATTGGGGATTCCATCAGTAGCTGTGCACTTCCAACTATGAATTTAGGTGAGAGAAAGGATTTCTTTCATTCCACACAGCCCCATATCTCCCCACTCATTTTAAGATGTTTATTTCTGCTTTAACTATTTCCTCTTGTTTCTTTACAGGTACTTTAGAAATGCTCGGGTACCATTCCTACTCCTGAAATACTATTCTTGTATCCTCACAACAGCATTTAATAGCTACAAATTTAAACCCAATCCTGAAAATATTTTTTTAATGTGTTTTTATTCATACATCCATGAGAAAACTTTCATGCTTTCATTTTCTTTACTGAATAATAGAATGTTAATGTTTTATCCTAATATAAAATCCCAGGACACGAGAAGGAACCATGAATGACAGCACTGCACAATCAATTTTTCATGCTATTTACTTCCCTATCTTTCCCTCTCCCTCTGCTTTCCTTTTTTTTTTTTTTATTTTTATATTATATATTTCCTACTCCTCCACAGAATAGGAAGATTTTAAATAATGCTTTGGTGAAGGGCTGAGCTCCCCCAGCCCACAAAACAAACATTTGATTCACAGACTATAAATTACCTAATTGTACAGACAACTCTATTTGTATACACCAACAAATGGTTTTTGTCATTCATCTGCAAAACCACTGCAGCTCATTTTCCAAATTTTTAAGTATAAGAAATAAGACCAACAAACAAACAAACAAGACTAAACAAACCACACCAAAAACCCCAAACCCTACATTTATTATTATCAGATCTAATATGAAGAAACCAACTATGACTTCTCATACCGCTTATTTAAATGAAAGGTGTAGTAGAGAATAGTAAAATATTCATATATTTCTAGGATAAAAGCAAAATTAAGATATAATCGAGTATGGTTGACTAAATGAAAACATTCCAGAATACTATAATTCAAAACCAAACAGATTAACATAGCTTTTGTTTATTCTTGGGGCCAGGGTTGGTAGAAAAACATTTTCCAAAAGAAACACAAGCCAATATATCCTAAAAACTCAGGCTGCCTCAGACTGTAAATATAAAAGTAGACAATGATAATTAATAGCACTAGTAACTGCAGAGCCAGATCAAGACATGAGATGCTTTCATTCTACTCCTGCCTGCCATTACAAGGTATGTACCATTACAACACAATCTTCCTTTGATAAAATCCAACAGAAATGCACAGTAACCAACAAATTCCCCAGCATTTCTACAGCCAAGAGAATTAGATGAACTGCTTGTTGTTATCCTAAGTTGAGGATTATATCTTAGTAAATGAACAAGTGTTCTTCATACAACATCAATTAACAAACAAACACCATGATGTTGTTGACTGCTATTTATCCCCCCTATTCCAGAGCTTCCATTTTTGTGAGAACAAAAAGGCTACTATGAAGATGCTATTTCCAGCAAAACTTGGCAAATTAGAAGATCATGAACACGTCTTTGATATTACTTAAAACATAGTCACCTTTTGTTTGTTACTTCCAAAAAAACCCCCAAAATCAAACCAAACCCAAACCGCGTAACACATCAAGGTGTGGTTGAGGAGCTAGGAAAACCTGAACCTGCTTTGCATCTTTTCCTCTATTATGGATCTCCAACAATGACAATGTTGAGATCTTTTCTTTATTTTTAACAGGTGAAAGATTCTGCTTATTCATCCCCCGCTAATATTTCACATGAAACAAGGCCCACACTCACAATGGGAGTGAGGGGAGACAGGTAGGAAGTGGAGGGGAAGGAAGGGCTGCCTTTCCCTTAAAGATGAAAGGAACCCTTAAGTCCTTCAGGTGTGCTGAGAACATGCTGTCTTCTGGACCTTATAATTTTTCAGTTTCCGGAACCACCAGAATTGCTCCTCTGCTCACAGGCTGCATTTAATATCTTACTGTGAGACAGTAAAACTGAAATATTCAGAGAAACATTAATCACTGGATTATACAGTCAGTGTTGAGCTGACATTTAATGAACTGATTAATTTGGCCTTTTAAAGTCAAATAAAGATCATTGTGTTTAATGTGACTGTATTTTCTAAGAGTTAGGACACAGTTATTCTAAGGAAAAAAAAAGAATTTTCTGCATAATTATTAAGGCAGTCAAAGCTTAAATGAATGTCATAACATAATTAAAATTATGGCTTAAAAATACTCTGCAGAAGAATCTTAGATCAAAAGGTGAGATGACAAGACCAAATTTCCATGCTGTTTTTCTTTAAGGTTGAATATATTTTACCATGTGTGAGCAGTGTGACCTTCCCTTTCTCCTTCAAAAGCCAGAGGCCAGGCCCCAGAAACACAACAGCAGCCAAGGCTGAAGCATCTCAAAACATTTTGTTCTCTATATTCTCCTGATCTGCCATCAGACAGTAACAAAACCATTACTTTGCAAAGAGAAATATATCTCAACTCTCTCTCCCCCTCCTTTTGCACAAGCTAAAATCACAACCTATGCCCATTTAATTACCACCCCACATCAATATTCTCCACAGGCTGTGACCAGAAATAGCAAAAACTGCAGATGATTTTTGTTCATTTGAGCAGTGTACGTTTTTCAGCAGTAGATTAGTGTGATAGCCGTCACTGTCTTTAAGAGAGTTTTATCTCCTCTTCAGATTAACACAGATGGCACATTCTTCTCTCTTCCCCCTTCAGAGGCCTCTGAAAGTGAAGCTCCTCTCCGTGCACAGGAGCCAACACAAGTGAAGCTATTCATCTGCCTCTGCCTGGGCACAGCACTACTTCAGAGAGAAACAGGAGGTAACGCTAGTTGGCAGTCTGAGAGGCTTTATCTTCGACATGAGGCTCGCTTGAATTTAGCTCCCATACTAAACTAGCTCCCACCTGCACCAGGGTCTTCTCCACCATCCCACACACCCAAAAAACAGGAGGCCCAGCTGGGGTAAAGGCAGCAGCACCATATATGTGAGTAAAACACACCCCAGAACAGGAGGAAGAAAGGGGAGGTCAACTGAGGAAGTTGCTCGTGGCTGGCAAGAGACCCAAGAACACCATAGCCAGTTTCTCCCAAGCAAATGTCCATCAAGGATAATCTGGAAAGACAGTTCTTCACAACCAAAGGCTGATGCAGAAGCCACAATAATATTAACCATAAAAAATATTTCATGCCTATTTTTCTTCTTCTTTAAAAAAAGTTGAGTATTTTGATTGCTTTCTCCATGTATTCAATACAGACTAAAAGCTGCTGCTTTGAGGATTTAAAACTGGCAGAAAGCTTGTACTAAGACAAGATAGGTAAAAGTAACTCAGCTTCCAGTCAACAGGACATGAAAACTGTCCAATCACTTGGAAGCAAAAAAAAAAAAAAAAAAATAGTTTCCCCTCCTCCCCTCCAATTCAGACATTAAATGATCAGGTAATACCCATCAAGGAATTCTGAAAATATTAACACATAAAATCTTCTATCGGTTGTGTGATTTTACTTTTTTTTTTCCTAATAAATCTTTCTTACTGGAAGTAACAGATGATTTCGAAGTGAATACAGTAATATTTACAAAAAACAGCGAAGGGCAAGGATATATGACCCAGGCTACTCTAGATCATGACAGGCCCTCAGACTGAACTCCACAGGATGCAAAGCAGAAAAGCAACTTGTAGAGGAATGATGAAGCACAAAAATGGAATGGAAATTGGAATAAGAAATACCTTATAGCACAAGAATGCCAACAGCACACTTGCAATAAAAATGTTTTCTTTACTCTTTAGACAAAGCCAATAAAACAGGACTAATTAATTCAAATTTCAGTGGAGCATTTAATGTAGTGCACACTAAAAAGTAGCTGAAGTCAAAAAAAAGGTCAAGGAGAATTAAGAGAGGACAAGGACTAGAACAACTACAAATGGTGACTACAATGATCTGCACTGGAAGACAAATTACTGGGGCACCACTGATTCTCCTCAGTCAGGTCCATGGTCCCTGCTCTGACAGAAATGTTCAAATGGCACAAAGATGGGAGCTGTCCCCAACTCAAGAGAATGAGCAAAGGATTACTCAAAAGAATGAGACTGCCTTGAAAACAAGCAAGACGCACTAAGATGAAATTGAAGAGCAGAAAGTGCAAGAGCTATTCAGAATTTAAAATTTAAAACAACAGCTCAAACTGAAGCAAAAACAAGGAAAGGAACTGGGCACTTTCTGTCACAGGATGACTGTGAACCCCACTGCTCACGCTGCCATAGAAGACAGAAATACACACCCTAAGATCTCTTTGGAAAGCCATTGCCAGTGAAAGTCATCAAAGATTAATGCAACTAAAGAAGGCAGTGGTGTGATCTTGCACGGTACCCTGGTGCACCCCTAGTTTTTCAGGCCAAGTCAAGGTGAGTTTATTTATGACTGTTGTTTTGAAAGTGGAACAAACATCTGTCATTCACAATACACAATGTCTTAAAGTTTATGGCAGGCAATTAATTGCACTCCAACACTGATCTCCTCCTGAGCTGCATTTACAACTTTGATACCAACTTTTTGGAAAACTTATGTTCTGGATATCATATTTAAGCCACAATACTCATATTTTAAAGATGATCTTTGGAAGAAAGTCAAGCTGAAATCAAATTAGTAATTATTTGTAGAGGAACACAGTGGATTTAGAGACATTAAGAAATTAACATAATCTACTTGTTATAGTTATTTCATTATCATGAAGTAACTTTGCATAACATTATACACTCTTCTACTCCCTTTAAATTAAACCGTACTAGTTTTGAATAAACGTGGATTTTATATTCTGCACAGACAGAAAAGTAAGTCTAGATAACATGTGAATAAATGTCTTGATAGCTGCACACCAAAACATACATCTGACTTGGACCTCTCTTGTGCTTACTGAAAATCCTTAAAAATTTAATAATGAACTTTCACAAACCAGAGCTGAAGGGAATGCATCACTGATTTTAGCAAAGAATGCTCTGAATTCACGGAAGACATGTGGCACTGATCAGTCATCCCCATCTCTCTCCCATCATAACACCAAGGCTAACACTGGAGCCAAGTCACATGAAGGCACAAGCAAGGAGATGAGTGGCATTATGCTTTGAGCTCTAAGTGTCAGACCATTTGCAAGAAAAAGTTCGACAACTGGTGATGGAAGATACTTCGCCATCCAAAGAGATGTCTCTAGTCTTCCCACTGGGAGCGCAGTGAATTGTAGGGAAATCTGTCATAGGACTCACTGCTTACATAGGTCAATAGCTGGACCAATCCATTTTAAGTAATACAAACTAAACAACACATTCCCATTCCTGGAGTGTTTTTATGAGCACTGACAAATAAGCTGCAAGTTGCTCATTTTCAGGTTCATTCTCATCCTCGTAATTCACAGGACATGGTCTCCCGAGAAATTTCCCTACATTAAGAAATTCTCTGTTGACAGACACCTCTTGGCTGGACTTCACTTCTCTACCACCAAAGAATTATTCCATTTGAGCCTTGTCTAAGCTCCTGGGCACACACGCAAATTGCTACATTGCCTTAAGTGAAGAAGAAAGCTGGAGCCACCAGGCACACCAAAAAAAAAAGCCTGAAGCTGGTAATACAGTGTGGACACAGCAACTTATGCTAGCACAACTGGGTCACTGAAATACAATCACCCCAATCTGCCCCATGCTCATTCTCACTCCAGCAAGATGGAAAACCACACCTTGCTCAGCTGCAGCAACTTCACACACACTACTTCAAGCAAACTGGTATAGAGAAGAATCAAGAGTTTAAAAAGTAAATTGAAATGGATGAGAGAAAGGAAGAAAAAAATAGGTTTAGACTATGAATCTGTCATCACTACTTAAAAAAAGGGGGGGTTTGCTGACAAGTCTCCATTAAAAATAAATCTAGATAGGTAGCTTAAGAAATAAGGGAAACACTCATCTCTTTCAAAAAACAATAGCTTCTGAAGTGGTTTCAGAGAATGTTCAGTTAAGAATAATGTCTCTGAAAGTCAAGATTTCTAGGATGGTGAGAAATATTTCCCATTTAGATTGAGAGTGTTTTCACATTGTGCCATTGATCACAGCTGGAAGACACCCAAATACCACTTCTCTTACCCAAGAAGTGTACGATTCCAGAATGCCAATGCAGCTGGAGAGAGTTTTAACAGCATAGCAAAAGTTAGGAAAAGCAAGAAAATCAAGGACAAGAGCAGACCAACTGCCAATGTGGAAACTGGTTTTTAAACATGTGCATCCACATCGACACATCTTATTCTAGACTGAACAAAAACCTCTTCTTAAAACTTTTCAGCAGCAAAAAAGATTCTACATAACAAACTCTCCTGAGTAGGAAGACACCCATGTTCTCTGCATTGCTAGTGATCTTCTTCTATTCAAAATAGTAATCCAATATGGAACCAAATAAAGAAATAAAAGTAATTTAGATCCCTCTTCTCCAGAGTAAGTATTTTGTCAGGTTCTGTAACTGTGATAATGCAATAGGATATGGCTGTTGCAAACAGACTTGTTTGTAAAAACAGGCAAATTTACCTTCTGCACAAGCCACACAATTTAAGATCAAAAAGTGTATTACTTCGAGATCATGCTTACAGCATTCATGCATAGATTTATTTCCAAGATGATGAAAGTTCATATATAATTGGAAGAAAACTCATTGAAGTAATTTTTCCTACTGGATCTACAGAAACTGAGGTTATCCCACTGTATTGCTGCACAGGTATTGCTTTGATTTTTCCCAGAGGAGAGAAGATACTATGACTTACTCATACTCTGGTAGAGGAAAAAAGTCTGAAATGCTTTCATAAGCATTTTTTACAGCGCTTCCATGCTTGAACAATACAGCTTTTTATGGTGCAGTAACTTTTTATCATGCATTCAATAGATTTTATTCCTGTAGCCATTTACAGAAATGTGGGTAAGATTCTTTTTATCTCTCATTTTCAACTGCTCTGAGGAAAAATATAAAAAAGGCATATCCAAATTTAGGCTAACGCAGACAGGCAGAGTTTAAGAGATCTTATGGATAAAATGTCTTCCATTTCAGTATAGTGTGGAACTCTCTTTTATGCTTTGTCTAACATGAAACTTTCCTCAAAACTAAGGATATTTGACTGATTTGTTTATAAATGAAAAAAGCTGCTGAGGTTATTCAGTAGCCAATAATCAGGAGAAGACAAGAAGCATGATAAGAAGTTCACACTACATTGAACCAGCCACCTTTTTCCAAGGACATAACCATAATACTTTTTCTATCCCTTTAGCAGTTGGCAGAAGATAACTTCCATAATTTATTATCTTATTTATCTACTTTGCTGCTTAGAACATCAGTAGGTTCCAGTATTTAGTATAGCTATGGGAAAACTAATGAGTCAGCTATGGCCCATCAGTGCAAAGAGATTGATATTTTAGCTAGGATAAAACTGGAATGTTCAGTCAACAAAACTACAGATTACACAGAGCCAGTCCAACAGCAAGTATTTTTTCTTAATAAATTTTATAGCTACATTTAATACAAGCTTACAAAAAATAGATTATTAACATTAGAATCCATCTGCTCACTTATTTACATGCTTTAATAAAGTTTGTCTTTTGATAAGTTCCACTCTCACTGCTTAAAATAAAATATATGCAATGAAAAAGTCTTTTTTTTTAAAAAAAAAATCACCCAGCAGACCAAATTTAAAAAAAGAAAGGGAAGTAGTTCTCTTCCTCTAGGGAAAAAAAAATAATTAAAGTGGCAGCAGGTATTTCCCACTAAAAAAATCTTGACTTCGAATATTCAAATTGAAAATACAAGCACACTTCCCACAGCACAAAAAAATTGCTTTTCCACGAACATTTGCTTAGTCAGGTTTTACTTGTTCGTAGTTTTATGGATTGCCCACTTGCAAGGACTGTGGTTCAGACAGACTCAGTTTTTTTATCTTTTTGAAATTTGGGGCTATTAAGTCCTTCACTTGTAAAACTGTAAGATTTGGTTTTTCAAAGGAGCCACCATGAGTTTGTGTGATTTACAAAAGTCATCATAAGGATGTCAAAATTCTGGAAAGTTAGCATGCTTCTCAACTGCTTGGATGGTTTGAGAAATAATTTTAAAGGGAATCAGATATGAGACTCCTTTTGAACCTTCCAAAAGTCTTATTGGAAAACTACTACATTTCTAGAAAGATAGGAAATAGAGGGAAATAAAATGAATGTAAAAGTGATATTTTTCTTTCAAAAGGTGAACTTGAAAAAAAAACCCTTCTTAGAATTTTAAGATACCCAACACAAAACAATTTTCACCATTACTACATTCCAGCTTCAGGGCACACTGCACCTCCAGCCACAAAGAATTCCTACTGACGTAACCCAAGACAAAACCATAGTGGTGAGCAGCTTACTGACCCACAGGTATCCACACGACAGTTGCGAATTCTGCCATCTGGACTATTACAAAGTCATATCAGTCCAAAACACTACCATGAGATTTCAGATCAGATCCCATAAAAAACTGCAATCATGTCACTTCCACATCCAAAGGGTCAATGACTCACCAATCATTTTTGCTAAAGCTTTTCTGTAGCAGAGGTTTAACAACTACACAACAAACTGCTTCCTTAGGGGTTTGGCCCATTCACTCTAAATAACCCAGCAGGCAGTCACTGTTCCATGTTTTCAACTGCAAAGGACCCATTTTTACTTAGAAGTCACAGGCACAACTTGTAACACAGTACAAATATCAACTGTGCACTGGGTAAATAAATCATACAGATTTATTTTTTCCTTCCAAACATTCTATGGAGCAAGTAGCAGGAATTCTGCAGAGAGTAGGACTGTGTTTTATAATTTTATAATTTTCTTTTCTTACCTGAAGTGCAGAATATGAGAAACTCAAACAAAGCAGGCACGAAGCAAACAGGAAGAGCAGCGAAGCACACAAGGAAGCAAAGGAAAACTATTCTCTCCTTACTACCTTTGCAAATAAAGAGGTGATTTTGAGCAGGGGGTAAAATATCAGGGGCTTTGAATCAACTCCTGAAATCACAGAATCCTAGAATCCTAGAATAGTTTGGGTTGGAAGGGACCTTAAAAGGCCACCTGCAATGAGCAGGGACACTTTCCACTACATCAGGTTGCTCAGAACCCCATCCAACCTGACCTTGAAAGCTTCCAAGAATGGTTCATCTACCACCTCTCTGGGCAACCCATCTCAGTGTTTTACCACATTCACTGTAGCCCTCTTCTTTATATCTAATCCAAAGCATTACCTCTATTCTCCACTACTGGAGTAAGCTTGGATGATTGGCCTACTCAAGAGAAATTTGAGATGATCCTTACGGTCAGTCTTCCCCACCCTTCAAGATGTGCTCTTTCAATTTTTGAACTCCTCAAAATGCACCAGGCTCCTCTCTATTCCCTAGAAACTACATGCCCTCTGCTAGTGCATCGGCACCACAAAAAGGTGTTGTGGTACTGTACCACAATACCAGTTGTATTTCAAATGGCACAACTTACCAGCATCAGTCTTTCCACACAAGTATCTTAAATCCTTGCTATTTTTCCACCTTTCAGACTCTCCCCACACTAAGCTTGCCCTCATAAGGAGATGTACCTCATTAATGTACTTCAATTCTTAATGAGAAACTTTGTTTCAGCTTAAAGTTTCCCACATAAAACATTCATACGATATTTTGACCTAAGAAATCTTCGAAGACAGAAGTCAGACTAAGCTGCAAGAAACCAACACCAGTATTTATTATCTACCCTATCTAACTTTCTACATTACAGGTGCAGATGACAGATAAGCTAGCAGGGAGTGGATGTATTTATAGATGTAATATTATGAATTATTTATCCAATGTGGTCTCTGCTCTGCAACCACCAGATTATCCAGGACAGGATACTAGTCAGAAGCCCTGGTAGTGCTCCAGACACGGTAAAACTTTTACATTAAACCCTGTTAAAGCCTCTCGGATGTGAATCCTATTACTACAAGGTCCAAAAAAGTTAAGGAAATCACTAGGTAAAAAAGCTTCACCAGCCTTCCCAAATTACATGTTAACAGTAGTTCCTTCACCCATCTTTCTCTTTAAAATGCATTTTCAGTATCCCACTATATATCCAGTTGCATTAGTCACCACAGTTCAGCTTGACCCTAAATATAATATGAAATCGGTCAGCATGTTTCCAAATCTGAGGGGGAAAGATTTTTTAGGAAACAGTGATATAACAGTCCCATTATTTAACTTTCCTGGACTCTCCGAGGTTGGGGAATTAAACATTTTCCTTATGTGAATTAAGTTGGCCTATCAGAACTTAAAGGATGATTTGGGCAAAGAAAACCAAACACAGGACAAATTTAAAACAAATTCACGGGAATACTCCAATTGAGACAAAACTTGGGAACGCCACATATAAGACAGAAGTGGTCTCATTTATGTACTTAGTACTTTTGCTCTGTATGAAATACTGTCAGCTTAGTAGTCAGAGTGAAAAAAAACATAAAAACTATCAGTCTAAACAGTAATGCAGCAAGAATAGACTTCATTCCAAGACTGGAACAATTTATTTCTGGATTATTATTATTATTAAAGATCAACATTGACTGATATCCCCTTACCAACTGTAATTCCAGTAAAGGCCCAGGCACTCACAAATATGGGTGCTGAACACAGATGAGAGCTGAGGAACAATTCTCTGTCACCATAATAAACTTTACCAACCAACACCACTCAGGTATTTAATTATATACAAACATGCACTGCTACATCCTTAAGGCAGAGTGAGAAAATAGTGCAATACAACAGAAAATGATATTACAAAACTTCTCTCTGTACCTGGACAGATGGTAAACAGCAACTGCAGCTTATTACAACACTCATAATTGTCTCCATCACCTTTTGTTTCCCCATCTGTCTTTTGTGTCCACCCGTTTTCTCACTTTAAACTGGCAGACCTGCTACAACATATATCTAGTATGTTAAGTGCAATGAAGTCCCAGCCTTTACGTAGAGATTTTACAATCTACGCTAAACAAAATATAAATCACATTTAATCAGGACTGTGCATAGACTATTTTAAAATGTGCATTATTAACATCCACAAATCATGTTATGTTTTCTTGATTTAGTCATTAAAGAGATTTTTAGTGCTCCCTTGCCTTCAAATGCAAGACTTTCACATCATATTGAAGAAGAACTGCTTATATAAAGAATTCAAGATGGACACACTATCCTTTTCATTATCTTGCCTCTCCACTTCCTCCAACACTACTTAGTCTTCAGTTTGCCTCATTCCATAAACCTCACAGATTAGTGTTGGTCCACAGAACAAAACTCAGGAACCAGCAACTTAAATGTATTTTGGAGCTGAAATGCTTCACTAGATTCTACTGGACTCAGCCCAAAATATGTGCTCCTACGACACTAAAATCTCCACTGCTACAGTGAAATATGAGGTGTTTATTTTTATCCTGTTGCTTCCTCGTTGTCATTGTTGCAATTACAGTAAGTGCTCATCGCCTACAGTTTCTCTGGTGTTACTTGGCAGCAGCTGCAGTCTGCAAAGAAAATACTCATTTACTGTGCCACTGGGCGAGCACCGCTGTGAAGCAGCACATCTCCTTTGTGTCCCAACCTTCTATACAGTTCACAAGTCCTCATTAGTTGTGTCCCGGGTGCTGCGCTATGTAAGAAAACAGAACATCAAATGCACAACCTTTATTTCCAGATCAGACACCACCTTATTGCTAGACATTACCAAATCACTCTGCTAAAATATCACTCTACATTAGTGAAATACATGGCTAAGACAGATGAAAGCAAGCCATAGATCTCATAGAAAACATTGTATCAGTTGTTTTAATAAGCAGTTAAAAAGGAAACTGCATGTGTTAAGCCTTTATATCAGTCTGTTTTTTCAAATGCAAACTGCTAACCTCTAACTGAGCCAAGCTCTATGCTTAAAAATCCATTACTGTCCTTGCCTGTGAATCATTTAATGAAGGTTGTGATAGTGGAGCTATTATTCTAATATCTTAGATTCCTTTCAAATTATATCCGTAAAGCAACTTTTATTCCGACTGTAAATTTAATATCCTATTATTCCACTTCTCTACAAATATTTGTTAAAGAAATAAATACTTCAGAAATGCCAAAGCTTAAAAACTGTAGGGTTTTGTTTCTTTTGGAGCCTCCAGCAATGCATTTCCTAAATAAATAGAAATTTTAATAAAGCTTTTCATTGACCCAAAATGTTTCTGAAAAATAACATATTCATGAAGGCAGAGATGCAAATTTCAACAAATGGGGGTTACATAACACAGTAAATAAAAAGCTCAGCAGACAAATAGCAAGCTCTGAGAATAAAAGGCATCTAAAAAAAAAAAAAAAAAAACAAACAAAAAGCATTAATCCAAACAGGCATCTTCTGAAATTCCTTTTCATTCTCTAAATATCAATTTACCCCAAAACATTTCATGCATTTGGTTGTTTACTACTTCTATATATACTATAGTGTTATTGTTTCTTAGAATCATGACTTTTTTAAAATTCTTTTAAACAAGAGTTTACCCTAGAGAAACTGGGAAAAAGTACAAACTGAAAGGAGAAATGAAAAACAAAAAGGAAATAAAAAAGATTTAATAATAAGGTCCAATCAGAAAGGGAACAAAATTAACATGTAGCACCACAGAGTAGTAGAGCTGTGTTTTGAATCACAGCATTAGCTCAGAAAAGACCAAATCAACTTCCATAGGCAGGAAATGTGGCAAGAAGAGGAGAAAAAGAAGACAAAACCCACCTTTTTTCAAAAGCAACAGAGTATTACAGAGCTAAACTGTAAAGAAGTGTTTACTGAAAGACTTCCCTGTTTTATACACAGGATGGTTATAAAAAAATGGTAGGTTGGAGGCAAACAAATGAGCAAACAAATGAGCAAACATGAGCAAACAAATGCGAGAGGCATGCAAAAGGTTAAAGGCATGCGAAAGGTTAAAAGCATATCAGTTGAGACAGGAGTGGAGTATAACGAGACACAGCAGCAGAGATAAACAGAAAGTTAAAAATTTCTACATTCATTTGCAACACAGAGATTCACGATCTGTTAAAAGCAGATTTCAATGTTTGTGTGTACAGCCAATGACAAAGATGCATGCTTGTTTATAGCAACTACAATGATCACTTTCTTGTAGATTTATTTGGACGGTCTGAGAAAAGCTCCCAATTTTGGACCATTTTAATAGAACTACCATTGTCACTCAGATGTAATACAAAAATAATTAAAAAAAAAAGGTAAAAAAAATAAATGGGGATCATTTAGTATGATTTTTAACAAAACACAGTGTGCCATTATCAAACTACCAAAAAACATCCCCACCCAATTTTCGGGAGAGCAAAGTAAAATTCAAGGACAGAAAACTGGGGTATGACATTGAATAAACTTTTCAATAAGTAAGTAATAAACAGCCCAAAATTCCTACAGAGTTTGTGATTAAGTATATTAAGCTATTTGGTGCCTATGTGAAATAAAGGTTTACTCCTTTATTATGAAAACTAACAAATTGTAACATTCCTACTGAATGTTTTCTCATGGTTTGGGGTTTTTTATTGCCATCCTTGGCCATTAATGGTCAATAATGTCTGATCTGAAACATACAGGAAGAAATCTCATTTTCTGTCCCCCAGGCGCTACAGAAAGCTGATAGGAAAAGCAAAGCATACTCCTGTTGTAACATGCTAAAGAAATAAGACCCAAGTAAAAACAGAAGTAAAAAACTATCAGTTTGTATTTTAGGAAAGTAGTTTTTTTGGGAACTGCAAATACTACCCACTCAGAGTAGCAGCAGATGAGTTTCAATTTTAGTCTGAGGTCCCTGAAGATGACATTTCATTTTCTCCAGGAACGTGTCCTTCTGGATCTATACTTCCCAGATGTGGAGTATTAGTGCCATAAGCTCTGGTATCTACTGCCTTGGATGCTCTGAGCATGAAAAATTAAAGTCTCGAAAGCGCAGGCTGAGAAAGTAAGCAACTGGAGACCAGCTGGAGGACAGATCACCTTCATTAGAAAAGATCATTTACCAACAAATGTGAAATTCTTAAGAATATATATCTAAGCAAAACCAAATCTGAAGGATATAGTTTCCTGAATAAACAACCATTAGAAGGCAACTTACTGGGAACTCTACAAGGAACTAAAACAGGGACCCAAGTGAGAAAAAGTCATCATACAAGTTGGCTAATGGGACTAAAATCAAACTGATTCCTAGGACTGTATATAAACAACAGTAGTGGAGTTGTTATGCAGGAAGAATAAAGGATTACAGAATATCTGAATGTGCTTTCAGAACAATACAGCATAGTAACAAATGGAGCCCAAGGAAATAGAGCAACTACCACCAGGTGACTCAGTGGGATGGAAATGATCTGGAACAACACTTGGTGTAAACAGTAACAAAGGACATAAAAATATAAAAGAGGACAAGATTCAGCAGGGGTTGACCAAAGATGCCAGGCCAAACCTATTTTTGAAGTCATCAAAGAAATTGTTTTAAGAACAGAAGTGCAGAAAAATCTGTTGTTCAATAAAGCTTTCAATACAGTGCCACATGGAAATTCACTACTTCAGTTGAAGAAGAGGCACTAGTGTAATTTGGCTACCAGTCACCTAGCTGTACTGAACATAGCATGGAGGTGTTACTGCAAGCTTAAGAGCAGGACTGCTGAGGAGGTTACACATCCCTTAAGCACAGCCTAAAAAGGCCTGTAGGCGGCACAAGCAACCGATAGCATAAGTAGCCTATGAATGAACCTCCCAAAATAACACCAGCAGCTGCCACTGTGCAATTTGAGACTCCCTAAGCATAACAGAAGAGAGAAAAGAAAAACCAAAAATTGTCCATGGTAATCTGAACAGTTGGAGGGAGGAGGAACTGCTGACAAACTGAAGTCCTACCAGTTTCTTTGTAGCAGAAAAGAGCAAAAAAGTGAAAACTGTACAAGGTGAGGAGAGGAACTGCAAACACATCTAAAGAAGCTAAACCTGCCCAGCTGGTTGCCACCTATCTCCAGGCCCTCAGCTGCTCTCAGGATTATCTGCCTCCAGCTATGATTATTTGCCTCCAGTCCTGCTCAGCGAACTCTTACCAAGAGGCTCAGTCCAGCCCATCTCTTACTGGCACAGCTCCCTCCTGCAGCTGCTTCCCTAAGAGGAGTCAGAGTCTGCATCCCACTGGCTTGCTTCTCAGCTGCCCACTACCCACATTTATCATTCTGGCAACTGAAATACCAGTCTTGGCACTTCAGAATTCAAATCACGTGCCTTTGCACAAAGACTAGGTTATAATTATATTTGATGAGGAAAAATATCAGGGAGGAAGCCACAGCCTGGAAAGATCTGGAAAAAACAAAAAGGGATGAAAAAGTGCAGGATAAGAGGGGAGACCCCCTTATACATTGATTAAGTGTTAATTTATGTAAGAGTGAAGGTCATTTTTCACAAAATGGGAAGGCTGTTAACAGAAACTTCCAAGAATTTCAGCTATGATTTATACCACTCCACACATTCCCAAGAAATTTTGAAACAAGGGTAAATAAGGGAGGATAGAAAAATCTGTCAACAACAAACTTGCTGAGAAGAATCACAGTGACACTGAACAACTAGATAATAGAATGATGTACTGAGTTATAGAAAACACAAAATAATGCAGAAAAATGATTATACAGCACTACCCACACACTCATTAATTTTACACTACCTATATCACCCACTTACAGACCTCAAATTACTGTGCATAATTTTTCAAACATGAGCTAATCACTTAAGTGCAATAAAAAAGGAAATAAATCAAGAAAAAACAGAAAACTAAACAATATCTTTATTCATTATACACTGATTCTGATAGCTATATCTGCTCTGATCATCTTGCCTCAGGGACACGGACACTTTACAAGAGATACAGAACAAAGCAAGACAGATAATGAGGAGTATGGAGAAACTTCAGTACAGAGCAACCATAAACAAATCCCACATGTTAAACATACCACAGGGATGAGGGTGTGTAATATAATAAACCCTCTAAAAAACTCTTCTTCACATGACATAGAAACAAACAATATGCCCCTAAAATATCAAGAGTAAATCAGATATTTAAGTTACTTAGATTTTAAAATGAAGCCTGCAGAGGAACAGGTAGATATAAATTAAATATCAAATAAAAATGAGTAAGTTGTAAAGCATAAGACATTTTTAATCATTAGAGAAATAAAACTATGGCTTCCCAAACAATAGTTCAGGCAAGAAGCCTAAGCCTGTCCCAAGACGAAACTGTGAGAAGAGGGGGGAGGGGGAAAAGAGAGAAAAAAAACAGAAAAAGAAAAGAAGAGATAATGCTGCTTCTACATGCAATCACAGAAATCTGAATCCTGAGATCAGAGTCCATTCCAAGACTGGATTACTAAAAAAAGTTTCCATGCTAAAACTCTTAGATTTCAACAGTTCATAACAAATATGCTGCAAATCCTTGAACTTCAACCAAATACAGGAAGGATTTAAAAGAAGAGAGATGAAGGAAAAAACTTTGAAGGACTGTATAGTGACAAATATCCTGGTTGCATAGAAGATTCAGCGCGACCTTGCAGAGCAGAAATAACAGTTACATTCCGGAAGAGAGATAAGAAGACTTGACAAACCCAATATTGTTTCAACACAGATCTGATACTAGAATCTTCTTGCCTTCTAGCTTTATTCTAGAAACATACCTTTTTGTACAATAAATTTAATTTGTAGAACAGTTCAATTCAAACTACGCTATTTTCTAAACTGCATCAGATAGCTAATAACATTTAAAATTTTGTGTCACCGTCCAGAACTAGAGACTTAATTTCTCCCTTGCCTCCAGTGATGTACCTATATTTCAAGGACTAGATAAGTGACATCATCTGCTCTATCTCCCCTGTAAAACCTGTGGCAGATTTTAGTGCTAAGGAGACCTTAAGGAAGTCTCGGAATTCTTATTACTGCAATTCCTGTGCCATCTGGAGGTATTGGCTGCAGAAACTTTCCCTGTTTTTTTCCCCTATCACCAGCACGTACAAACATTCCTGAATAAAAGATCAAATGCTTGACCTGACTTGATAGTTTTACTTGATCCTAACAAATCCTCAAGTAAAATACTGAAATTCAACTGTTTAGCTCCAGAATCCCATTACTTTTCAACTTTGCAGATGATCCCCATTTGGCTGATACCACCAGGCAGTGTCATCTTCAGTCTTGGAAAATCACTCATGCAGCGGAGAAGTAGCATGGTTTCATATTGCTGTGGATGCCTAAATTCCATGAAATACACTGGTGTGCACTGTTCAAGGTTAACTGTACTTTGTAAGCCCCACTTCTGGATGCACTGAGTGGCGCTGAGCATGCTGTGAAACCATTTTTCATTTTGATCCCAGTCTTTTGTTTTAAGAGCTTTGAAGAACAGAATTTCAACTGAATATCTAACAGGAGCTTTGGGTATTCAAATTTTACATTTGAAGATTCATAAGTAAATTAGAGCAAACAATTATAAATTCTTGTCTCCTTTAAAGTAGAAGTCACATTACAGTAACATCTTAATATCAAAAATGAGACCTGCATTACTAACTGCATAAACATGCAGTGAAAAGACACCGACCTTGTAAGAGAGAACAGTACATTTAGAAGACACTGTATCCCACTGTTTGAAGTAATCTCATAAGGCAAGGAATAATTAGAGTAGTAAGTCATGAAGACATTCCCCCAAGAGCCTGTCTAAGCACAATGCACTCCTTCTTGTTTGCAGGGAAAGGAAGAGAACCTGGCCCTGAAGAATGCAGCATCAAGCTGAAGAAGACAGCAGTCACAGCCCATTTGAGGGCAAGAAAGACACTACCAAGCATATGTTGTTAATCATTAATACTGGGACATCCCTCCATCCTGGATGCCTTCCTTAATCACTATCAGGATTCTACTGGGTCAGAGGAAACCAACTGTAACAAACTATTGACATACAGACTGTTCACCATAAGTATGTGCATACGCATTTTTAGGTATGCATATACACATACTCATCTAATTTATACTCTACTAAGAATGAAAGTAAATTGATACGGTAGATCAGGGGCTTTTGTGCTGAATAAACATCAGTGTTAATCAGTAAAAAGCAGAAAGGGAAGTTACTCAACAAAAAATATGTGCTATAAAGGTATCATTTAAACTAAGCCGCAAAACAGACCATCAGCATTACAGAGTGTATCTGATCATTCCTACTTATCATGTTTTGGTGGGCACACCAGAGCAATCTCAGAGCACACAAAATGGATTCCTACTGGATGAAACAAGACTTTCAGATGCCCTAGGAGTGCACCTTACATGATCTGACTGCCTATGGGCAGTTGGTCCATCGTAATAGACAGGATCAGCCCAATGTCAAACCCCACACCTGGGTAGTGTAGACATGGTGTTTTCCCTACAGATCCACTCTTACTGCATTACACTACTTCCCTCTGCAGCCACAGTCACAGATTATTCTGTTTTTTCACTCTATCAGGAAGAAAGGAGACAACAGATTTCACAGATTTTAAGTGTCTTGCCAGTTCATATGTCCCCACTTGTCCCCTCACAGTGCCAGTTTGGTATACAGTATTTTGCAGAACACAGCCTGCCTACGTGCTGTCACATATGGGAGAAAGTGTTAACATAGTGATCTATATTTTAGTGGAAACAATCATTTAAGGGCTGGAGACCACTGACAGCATCACGCAGTATTTCCTAGCCAAATTCATGCACACATCAAAAAAAGCCTTGCAACCTGCTGACAAAGATTATTCTTCCAACTGCAACATTAGTTCCCACTAAACTAATCCATAATCACTTGGCTCATCACAAAATTCACCCTTATGTACATGAATTAGGTCTGATGAAGTATCCAACAGTAGACACTAAATAAAATAGGATCTGAGGATTTTGAAGAAACAAAGGCAATACACTAGAGATGGAATTTATTCATACATGAATGAGACACATTTGTGTTACCAGGGTGCCCTGCCAGAAAGGTTGATAGTAATATATCTGGAATTAAGCAAACTATGTTAGGACATGCCCTTATTAGATCTCAATTAAGCAAAATCCTGACATGGTAGATAATTCCCAAGAAAACAAAGCAATCCTGGAATAGGTAGAGAGTGAGTATGAATGCTTAAAAATGTTCTGAAGGACTGGAAGCTTAAAGCTATCATTTTTCCTAATGTAAAGAGAGAAAAGCATTTCAGATTACTAAAACTCTTGGTGTGTTTTCTATGGGCAGAGTGTGCTTTGTCAGACTTCTACTCTCCCATTTATAATTTGTCTATATAAAACATTTCATATAGTCAGGAAAAAATAATTCAAATTGCATATTTTGAAGCTTAATCTGATTACACATGAGTATCCTGTAATGGTAAACAGTCAAGTAAGCACTGGCCTTTAGAATCTACTTATACAATCAATATCTCTCCATCCTATACAATAAGCATACTTCAAGTCATATATTCATGAAACATATGACAGTACTTTACAACCTTGCTATGCCCCTATCAGTGAAAATGCTTGTTCCTATTTCAAAGAGAAGGCACTAGTTCAGATCTCTCACCAGACTTCTTTCCCAACAAACAAGGCCAACAAAAATATACAACTACTGATGCTTTTTGCACAAGGGACACCCAAGAGGCCAGAGCACTTGGTGAGAGGGCTGAGCTGGCTCCCCACCAGCTCCCACAGCGCAGTGGGGTCACATCACATTCTCCCTCCCCTGTCCCACACCATCTCAAGGGACTTGGTTTGCACACATGATGGGGGACCTATGAAGCCCACAGTGGTCCCCTTGCAGAAGACACACAAGCTTTAACTGCAGAGAAATGTGAGGTGGAAATCAGGTCTCATTCCACATGCAGCTCATGGGCAACTTTGACACCTCAATACTGAAGCCAAAGCTCACTTACCTTCTTAAACTGAGAGGACAATCATCAAATGATCAATGTAAGGATTCAGAATAAGAATGGCAGGTTTTCTCATGTTACTTCTAAGAAAGCAAAACACAAACTATGCAGCCAACCTGCAAACTGAATAAAACAATTGAGCTACACATCAGGTCTTGACCAACAAAAAGATCCCTTAGCTTTCATAATGTGTATATATATATATTTATTTCACTACAAATCATCTCCTCTTGACAAAATTAACAGCAAGAACAAGATAAAGAACTTATTTTTCTATTAAACTCATTAAAAGCTCCAGGATGAAGAGGGAAAACCAAGAATCTATACCAGAAGATCCGCAGTTTTTCTTTCGTCTTATAATCTTAAATATCAATAACTTCTATTAAAAATAATTTTCTCATAATGCAATCACGTTTTCATCTAATTAAGAAAACATCATACCTAGTTTTCAGTTTTGTTTTGTACACTTAAACTTCCGTTTAATTTAATATCACCTACATTTTCAATATTTATGAGTGGAAAAGGTCCCAAATTAAACATGTATTACGCCATGCAGGCAGCAACTTGCTTGCAATGAACAGGTTTAGGGGATGCAAACTAGTACTTGCTTTCGTTTACACAAAAGGTTATTCTGCTGCTTCTTAAATAGATAGAGCTAAAGGCAATTTAAATAAACAGTCTAATTCATGTCTCTAGGTTCATCACTGGGGATAGGAGAAAGTTTAAAAATGAGAATAGCGTTTTAAGACTAGTTCCTGGCCTACAATGAACTTGAGGGTCAGGGAATTTCTCTAAGGATCCACCCTGGTTCTATCATTTAATTTCTATTAAAATAAAGGTATTGCCTAAAGGAATAGAGACTTCACTAAATGCTCTGAAAATACAATCAAACCTGTGTGGTTCTACGTAGTAGTTTTAAGTGCCCTTTAAAACACTGAAGTAGCACTTGAAAAACTCCTCAGAACAAGTACAGCAGCACTTATAAAGCATAATTTGCCTTCAAAGGTAAGCACAGTATAAGGCTCTTGACTTGGTTCTTAGTTTGTTGACTCAACACAGGGACAGCTAAGTCTTCTACTGAATCAGCACACCGTGACTGAGGAAAATTTGTTCTAATTGTTCTATGGAACAAACAAAATTGTGGCAGAGTAAGTTACACTGTTTAAGACCAACAAAGGGAAGATTCACCACATCATCTGTCCCATGTTTTAATGACACATTATTCCTTCAAGTAAATGAGTCAGCAAAATTAGCTTCACAGATTTGATCGTGAGTACTTCAGGTTTTCCCAAACACCCTTCTACAGAGTCATGTGTGTCTCTAGCAAGTGTATGTGCTGTAAAGAACATGCAAATCATTCCATCTTGGTGCTGAAATACATACAATCTCAGGAAATCCAAAGAAAATCCTTTTTGTTTTAAACTCATTTGCACACAAATATTTCAAAGCATCATATTCAAAAAGAATAAAGCATGTACAGGGATGAAGACTCTCTTTTTAAAAGTGATGTTACCTTAAAGATCCTTTTACTTAATCAGCTTAACAACAATTTTGAAATTTAACTATTCCTGTAATTCCTTAACCTCTTCGAAAGAAAAGAAATAAGTTCTTTTGCTGTTATCATAATAAAAAGCATTAAAAAATAAAACATTTTCTACTTTAGAGGTAGTCCAGTAATTTTGAAGGTTTTTGCAAGATTTTTTTTTTTCCTTTTTGAATATACTCACCACCATCCCCAATCTCCTGAAGACAGCACAGTATCAAGCCATATAGGAAAAATGACAACCTGAAGAAGCAAAACTCTGGTCCCTTTTACTTAACTTTTAAGTCTACAATCTCAATTCAATCATTTGCATCTGCATCTAAACCAATATGCACAGTTGTCTGCACCAGTTTCAATTTCTACTTGAAGCTGGACACAAAGTCAAGAAAAAAAAGAGCAACTCAGGAATCCTGAAATCCCTCCCAGAATTCTTCTGAAATCAGCAGTAATATTTGCTTTTTGCCTGCATCACTGCAATAGAGAAGATAAAGGATTAACCAACTCTAGAGCAAGCCAGTGTGTCAGGCTTACTCACTTTTTCTTATCAGACCCCTAATGACTGGGGACAGCGGTGTCTCAGCTTAGGACAATTTGAGGTTGGCTGTGTTGCCCGTCATGTTCATGCCACATTAATGTATAAAGTTGTTCAATCATCAGCTCTAGAATTTTTGCAGAGTACAACCATAAGGGTTTTGTCTTATCAAAGTGTACTGCTTCAGCCTGAAGTGCCACACCAGAAATCGGGAGCTGACTGCTGAACATGTGAGGCATCCAGCAGTGGTGGCTGTGCTGCAAGGTGAAGTCACTGCGCTGAATAGCTGACACCTGGGAGCCCTGACTATGCTTTGGGATGCTCCTGATACTCCTTAGTGTACATACCTGTCCAGCAGGTGTATTACCAATCTGCCACATAACCATATCAAAATAGAATCAGGAAGGACTGCAAAACACCATCTGATCCAACTTCTCACAGGAAAGGGAGCTGACATGAGATTATCTAGCATGCTGTCCAGATATCTCTTGAAAACACCCAGCAGCAGGGAACATTGCTCCAGTGATTTATTGTTCGTCAAATTGATTGTTCTCAAAATACTCACTTTTAAAAATATTTTACCTTGATAATGTGCAAGTCTGAGAATTCCAAGAGAAATCAAGCAAGTGCTTAAATGAATGACAGCCTTTATCCTAACAATCCTGCCATTTAAGACACAGAACAGCAGGCAAAACCTTAGCTAGCCTGGCACACTGGCAGAGCCTAGAGCTCCTCCTGCTGCAAGAATTTCCATGCTGAAACCAAGACAGTCCCACAGACAAACTACAGTCCTGTTGACTGCACTGCAATACTCAATCAAAGCTGCCAATTTCATTGGCACAGAACTAAAAACTGCTGCAACAATACCCTGACATTAATTCTGGGCATAAAAGCACCACATTTTCAAATCAGAAAGTATTCAACAAATATACATTGTATTTGCTAAAATATTTCTGTGACCTCTATGCAAATATTTCACAATGTGTGAAAATATAAGAGATAATTATAGTTTGAATCATTACCACAAAGTCAATACCTACTACTACCTCTTCCATAGCATCTTTTGACAAAGTTTTCACTAATTTAAGTTTCAACAAATGGTCAAAAGTCTAAGAAGTTATGCACACTTGCAGGCTGAATAAGCATGCAAAATACATCATGGATTATATCAACAAAACTATTCCCAAATGCCAAGTCCTAATTTTCCGTTTGTCATTTTAATTACACAGCATTAATAAAATAATAATTTCAAACCCTGGGAACACAATCCAATGTTGACTTTGAATAATATTTTTACTATTCTGCAAATTAAAATCTGCTTTTAAAGCTATGACAAATATTTTTTTTTAGAATAATGAAGGGATTGAATACAGTAAAAATCTTTTCTCTTTGTGTCTCTGGACCTCATTTTTCTACACCAGTCAACATTTTTAAAAACTACCAAAAACCCTTTTACACATTCGTGGTAAAAGACAACAAAGACCAAACATTTGCTTCTGAGACATCCTAGACAAGTGTTAAAGCTGTACTTGGAGCATATATCAGCATCACCATGATCCAGGCCACACTAATTTTCCATCTCAGAATAAAAAAGGAGGATTTTGATATAGGTATTTCATAACTGTGCTTATTAACGAATTATTTTTATTTTTGAGAGACACAGTCACGCACAAACTCTGGCCTACCTTACCACTGTGTCACCCTCTTGAACAGTAAGGTAACACAATGTGAGGCCTTGTATAGGGGACACCTAAATGAGAAACCAAAAACAATGTTATAAAGATTTAAAGGAACGTTTACTTTTGCCTTTTCATAGACCTTTACCAAATTAAGTTACCCTACGACTCCCTTTTTAAATAGACAGAATAGAGAAGCTTTCTATTTTACAAGGATGATGTATTGAACTTTTTCAATCTGCCACTCAAAGAAACACCATAAAGCACAAAAGCATTTCTTCTCCATACAAATTGGAGTTGTTCATGTTTGTAGTGAAACAGACTTAAAACAAGCCAGTGTAAATAACATATGTTCAATTTCACTGTGATTCATTTGGGCTTGTTCTATGCAGAAAAACAAGTATCTGTATACACTCAAGTTAAAACAGATATTCACATGTAACTTATACTGTGCTCATTAATCTCTTTTCATCTGTATTGAAATATTTGAAATGACCTTACTCTTCAAACAACAGTACTGGTATAGCTTGTTTTTCCATTCACTCCACCAATATATGAGACTGAGTACTCACTGCTCACAGGAAGACTCACACCTTCTGCATTTTCCTGACACTCCTGTGTCATAGCCACAAGCCACTCTACCTTATCCTTTCACTGGAACACTTTCCAATATCTAATTTGTACATGGATCAACTGTCAGCACTGAAAATGGCATTCGACATTATTGATATTCCCCTTGAGAATACCACTTAATAGGTTTATGCAAATTATGTACCTTTTATTTACTGCCCTAACCAAATCTAAAGGGAACAGGTTGTCAGTAACAGCTCCGTTCCCCAGTCACATGCTCAGCTCACTCATTAGCGTGGTTGAGCACAGCACTTAGATTGTCATTCAAGAAATAATAAAGGATCTCTTGGGACATATTGCCAAGGCAAGTATACTCATGGAGTCTTCATAAAGTACAAAATTACAAACTCAATTATTTGCTAAAAATCTGGACAAGCAAAGTGCTTTAAAACTTTAGGGTTATTTGAAGTACATCTTCACACCCAAGTGAATGCAAGGAAATGCACCAATAGGTACTGCAAGCTGGTTGCTGTCATGGCCATTGAAAAGCATTTCTGAGATGAGAATCATCACACGTTTGGTTATACAAATGTATTTTATATATTACCTTTAAACTTTCCTGTTTCAGATGCAAGGATCGACTCTACTTCAAAAGCATGGGGCACAGGTCAGATAAGCTGAATGAGATTAAGATGCAAGTCCATGCAAAAAGAATAAACACTTTCTGAGTTCTGTTTTTGAGTGAGCTGATGCTGTTTAGAGAGAGGAGCTTTCAGATTTCCAAACTACCCCACACATGAGTATACCTTGCCTGAGTACTAGGGATGCTAGCAAAAGTCAATGCACATAACAGCACTCTGTCAACCTCACCACTTAAGCATACATGTAAGGTCAGATTTGTTTTCCAATTCATGAATATTCTAGTTGCCAAGATCAAGGTATTATTTTCATTTGCCAAGTAAGCTGCAATACTACAGCCTGTGTCACTGAGCTGATTTATAGAACCACAGAACCATAAAATCATTTAGGTTGGAAAAGAAAGACCTTTAAGATCATTAAGTCCAACCATTAACCCAGTACTTCTAGCTTCACTAAACCATGTCCCTCAGTGCCACATCTACATGTCTTTTAAATACCTCCAGGGATAGTGACTCCATCACTTCCCTGGGCAGCCCACTTTAGTGTTTGACAACCCCTTCTGAGAAGAAATTTTTCCTAATATCCAATCTAAACCTACCCTGGTGCAACTTTAGGTTATTTCCTCTTGTCTCAGCACTTGTTACCTGGGAAAAGAGACCAACTCCCACCTGGCTACAACCTCCTTTCAGGCAGTTGTAGAAGAACAGTAGAGAATGATAAGGTCGCCCCTGAGGCTCCTTTCCTCCAGGCTAAACAACCCCAGCTCCCTCAGCTGCTCCTCATAAGACTCACACTCCAGACCCTTCACCAGCTTCACTGCCCTTCTCTGGACACGCTCCAGCACCTCCATGTCTTTCTTGCACTGAGGGGCCCAAAACTGGATTGGAGGTGCGGCCTCACCAGCGCCAAGTACAGGGGGGATGGTCACTGTCATGGTCCTGCTGGCCACACTATTGCTGATACAGGCCAGGATGCCATTGGCCTTCTGTACTACTATACATTTTACATATTTAATTCCATACTTCTAGTACTTAATTTCTAACCATAATACTATTCTGCAAGTCAAGCATGAAGTTTTCACTGAATCACAGAATTACTTGGGTTGGAAGGGACCTTAAAGATCATCTAGCTCCAATCCCCCTGCCATGGGCAGGGACATGTTGCACTAGACCAGGTTGCTCAGAGCCCCATATAACCGGGCCTTAAATACTTCCAGGATGGGGCATCCACACCTTCTCTGGGCAACCTGTTCCAGTGCTTCACCAATCTTACAGTAAAAATTCTTTTTCCTAATATCTAATCTAAACCTACTTTCTTTTAGTTTTAATCCATTCCCCCTTGTCCTATCACTACATGCTCTTATGGAGAGTCCCTCTCCATCTTTCCTGTAGGCTCCTTTCAGGCACTGGAAGGCCAGAATTAGGCAACTAAGAAGTCTTCTCTTTTCCAGGTTGAACAACTCCAGCTCTTCCTTGTAGGAGAGGTGCTTCATCCTTCAAATCATCTGTGAATGCACTTAGAGGAATAACCATTTAAGCATCACCATGTATATTAAGTGTTTTGCAAAAGGGCCAGAAGGATTTGCTAACCTGCCCCAGGCCACGCAGAAAGGTCTCTGACTCTTCCTAAAGCAAACAGTCCTTCTGAAGCAGTTACCTTTTTTCACCTCTGAGTCTACCCAAAAGGTTTCATCCACCTTAACCCATGTATCCAAATGCCTTCAAGAGACTGAAAAAAAATATCCCTCTTTTATATCTTCAAGAACTGAATAGTTCATCTCCCAAAAAAATCACACTTATTCAACGCAGCATTTTGATGCACTCGGTTTGGAAAAGCCTGCATGAAGAATACAGGATACTGCTGCTGTCTCAGTGTTTCTGTGCTGAGCAACCATTACAAAAAATAATATTTTATGCATCTTCCCTTCCCTCCCTCCCCAGACAGCATCAAAAAATTGTCTCTGCGGTTGTCTACCACTCATCACTCTG
This sequence comes from Manacus candei, assembly GCF_025592945.1. Lineage (NCBI taxonomy): Eukaryota > Metazoa > Chordata > Aves > Passeriformes > Pipridae > Manacus > Manacus candei. The sequence continues at coordinate 37,991,990 of NW_026138062.1, forward strand.
CCTATACTAGCCAGCTGTTAAATCCAGGTCTGGGACAGCGGGCACATTACTCACTACACAGCTAGGATTAGCAATACTTCTCAATGAAGCTCAAGAGGGAGTTCTTGGGTCGGGTTTTTTGTTGTTGTTGTTGGTTGGTTGTTTGAAGATTCTTTCAACTAAAGTTTTAAGTGCTTTCATCAACAACCCATATATCAGAATAACCTAATTAGCCTAGGCCCAATATTTAGAAGTGCTCTCTGTTGTGTATGCAACTAGCCACTGAAGCTTTCCAATAGGAGCACAGCCCATTTAGATCTTTCAATTCATTTATTCATTAACAGTTTGGGGGGCTGCCAACTCAATATTAAAAGTGACAGATGTTCACAAAATAATGTCTAACAACTGCAGTAGCTTTCTGATAAAACAGAAAGTAGGTTTCACTGGCTTAACTGCCATTAGCATATCCAACACAAAGTAAGAATACAATAAAAAGGTGAAGTATTAACAATCAACACATTTTAAATTAGCTCATGTCCCAGAAGAACTAAAGAATTCTAATTGTCACAGAAACTCCCATTTCTGTTTGCATATCAGTGTGGTTTTACCTTCCCTCCTTAAGTCTACTATTTCTATATACTTTTTCAATATTATGACTATATATGCCTTTTGGTTGAGCCATACCTGCTCTGAAATTTGCCTAGAACAAAACAAAAGCTCAAATCCCTTCCCTTCCTGTGAGTAATTAGAGCTAATGCTAAAACAATAGTTAGGCAACTGCTGCTGCTCCTGGATCACAGTGGGCATCTTCATAAGTTCCAGCTACTAACCATAGCCACATACACAGAAGGAAATCATGTTCATTGCACAACCCAAAAGGGATGACTCAGTTTTCCTCAAATCTAGCTACTCATTACCACATACAGCCATAACAGAAATCCTATCCTCCACCATCTCAATCTACACAGGAAGGTAAGCAGCACTGCTTACGTTACAATAATCCTTGAAGGGGGATTCAGAAACACCTACCACTGTTCCCTGGAATTAACAGGAAAGCTTTGCATCCAGCCTTAATTATATATAAAAATGAGTTCAATAGGGTATCAACTCATTCTCTTTCCTGAAAATCGATGACCAACATTTCAGATTAAATACAAGACTGGCAGTAAATTTATCTTTCTGTACAAAGAAAACTGACTAGTTAGCAATTCTCTCCTTCAAGTCAGCTAACTCCCGTATTTGTGACAGTCAGCACTAACAAAAAGAAAAACAGCACAAAGGAAGTAAGAGAGAAGGGAACACAACATGAGGCATACCTCTTGTAAAAAAATAAGTTTATCCTATAACCATTATATGAAATATCTTCAATAACAAAAATGCCTGACAGAGGGGTATACCCTGCTTCCCTGTGGCCTTTGCCAATTGCCTTCCAAAACAGGGTATCTTCCAGGCAATCACAAAACATGGAAAAATTCCTGTTAAAAAGAGTCAGTACTCCTAGCTGAGACTGTAAGAAATACCATAAAAATTAAAATCATCATCAGACTCTTGCCACTTACATCAGCAAAATTAACCCCATATAAAATGTTCTGAGTTCAGGGATTCGACAGTAAAATTTCTTAGGAAAGATGCTAAAGGCAGAAGTATTTGGGTAGCATCTTTTTCATATATATAGACACATAGACATAAATTACACATATATGAAACAAAACTTATATAAATTTTCATTTTATAGAATATAATGTACTTTTATACATTATATACATATACACTTTGTATATATGAAACATATGAGGATTAAATATTTTATGTACATAAGATACATATCTTTTTTTAAAGAAAAGTTTAAGACAACCCCAGCCTGTCACACAACTTAATCATACACTGAATCCTGAGTGGTTGGTAGCTTAGTAAATCAGTAAATTTACTCAAGTGAAAAGAAAACAGGGTCAATTCCAATTCATCTCTGATCTGCTTGCTGACCTTATCCTTATGACAACTATAAAATTCAAGTATATTATCCTTGAGATCCTATTAAAATAGGAGAAGAATGCAATTTCATCAGACAGAGTTTGACATTCAGATGCCCCAGGTACCACTGCACAAACACTGACTTTCTATTTTATACCAAGTCCTTTTAGGCAGTAGCTATACATTCCAGTAGGATCCTATGAAGGACAGATGGAAAAGACGGATGACAGATAGTCCTAAACTGCTCGTTGATAGATTTCAGCCCCTCTTCTGAACATAAGAGAACAGTAGAAGTCTGTCTCAAGACAGTGAAACTCAGTTATAATTCACTGATGTAGGCAGGATAGAACATTCACTTTCAGAGAACTCCAAAGATAACAGCTAGAGCTTTTCCTTTTTAAGATATACAAAAAAATAAAAAAGGAAAGGTAAGTTGAAAAAGCCTGAATGCACTGCTCAAATTCACGCTGTGGTTTACCATGAGACCTAAACTTTCACCTTCAACAGTTCTCTATCATTTTGCAAATGCAAAAACCCAGCTCACAAACATCAGACATTAAAGTACACAGAACTGCTCAATGAATTTTAAGTAACTTATGTGTAAACAAAAGAAGATGATTTTTACATAGCATTAAAATTGAGCTCATAGCATTTGCTCAGAGTAAACAAACCAAATTGAGGAAAACAAATAAGTAACAGGTACATAGTTCGATATAACCTGGTTTTCTCCCATCATCTTAAATTTCCTTAACTGCTATATAATCTCTCATGACTGAAGAACCTGAGTCACCATATATTAATGTCATCATGCTCAAACATAGTTATACTTGTGAAAAACTTCACGTCACCCATAGATAAACAACTGGCTTGTTATTATGTTGAGCCACTTCATTAAACATTCCCAAGGTAAACATCTGTAAAGACAGTATTGAGCTTTGAGAGCTTAGCACCTCTTTGCAAATATATTTATGGCTTTAACCAACATATGGCACTTTTCCTGTGAATCACAAATGCCCACATTTCAAGCAGGATGAAATTCTACAGGAATTGATGAAAAGTGCCAAAGAGAATTAAGAATATGAAGTTCGGGTTCGTTCCTGAAACAAATTTAGTAGTTGGGGTATTTAGAAATTAAATACTCACTATTTCACTGATTTTGTGGCAACAGTATTAGCCTAGTGTTCTGGTTTTGACAAGGGTAGCATTAATTTTATCCCCTGTACCTAGTATGGGGTTATTTTTTGGATTTGTGCCGGAAACAGTCTTGATAACACAGGGATGTTTTTGCTACTGCTAAGCAAGGCTTACACAGACCCAAGGCCTTTTCTGCCTCTCACCTCACCCTACCAGCCAGTGGGCTGGGTGTGTACAAGGTGTTGGGGAAGGGACACAGCCAAGACAGTTGACCCCAAATGACCCAAGGGACATTCCAGACCATATGGAATCATGCTCAGTATATAAAGCTGAGGGGAGAAGAAGGAAGGGAGGATGTTTGGAGTGATGGTGTTAATCTTCCCAACTCACTGTTATGCGTTATGGAAAACTTGGCTTTCCCAGGGATGGTTGAACATCTGCCTGTCCATGGGAAGCGGTTAATGAATTCCTTGGTTTGCTTTGCTTGCGTGCGCAGTTTTTGCTTTACCTATTAAACTGTTTTCAACTCAAATCAAGAGTTTTTCCACTTTTACTCTTCTGATTCTCTCCCCTGTCCCACTGGGGTGGAGTGAGCAAGCAGGTACATGGTGCTCAGTTACCAGTTGGGGTTAAACCACGAAAATCAACAACCCAGAATTAAAATCAACAACCCAGAATTAAAAGTTTGAATATTTAATATAAACATTAACCTCCTGAATATGTACAGAACTGCCATATTAATTTATATTTAATCTTCCTTTGATAAAAATAATGTCAATTTGAGCTTTCCTGCAGCAAAAATGAGAACAAATTTAGTTTGAAATATGTCTTTTAGTAGCACTGCACTGTTCAGATGAATAACTGAGAAGAGCAGCTAATAATTCTTTAGTTGTAAAATCTTTAGACACAGATACATGCATAAAAATTGCTCTAGCTAATTATTTCACCTACCTTCCCCACTACCTTCAGACTTGAGAGACAGAATGCAGCAGTAGAAATACCTATTCCTCCAGTTCAAATGCTAAACTTCTTGCCATTAATGCCCCTTTATCTAACTGGGTGAGTACCTTCAGAGTTACCAATTAACCCATCAGGAACCACGGAATGCTGTAGCGTTCTGGTCCTGAAAAAGCTAAAGCAGCAGAAAGAGGTGAGACACAAGGAAGCACAGACATCTACTGTCAGGGTAGCTCAACTCCTTTCATGGCAGAGGTCAAGTGCCAGTTTGGGCCCTTACACGCCAGGCCCTGAGGAAGCAGCTGTGATTTGCTGGACAGTGCCCCCCGCCCTTCCTGCAGGAGCTCTCACTGCAGTAGCCACCTGTAGCCATAACAGCACAGCCCATCCGCTCACCGGGACACAGTCACAGCCTCATCCAGGAAAAGACAGAGAAACTGGAAAAAAAAAAAATCTATTTCCTGCCTGTCACCTGACTCACCCCAGCAAAACTCAAGCACCCTGGAGAGCTTTCTCCCTCAGTCCCTTCTCCCTAACTATGAGGGGATAGCATCTTCTTACAGATTCTTTTTATCTCACTGACATTTCAGTTGCTCTACCAACTTGGTAGCCAACATCTCACACCAGCAGAGAACGTACCCTTTTCTAGATTCCCTCCTAAGGTTCAGACAGGAGAAAAATCATGATGTAAAATGACATCTGCTCCAGTTTACTCCACATCTTTTTTTCAGAAAAATATCTAAAGAATTGTCTGGCTCTGCAGATATTACAGTCCAGAAGTTCCAGTACTACAAATCAGAAATGCCTGTACCAACACATAGGCAAGAAATTCATCTAGCTAAAGACCCACAGAAGCATGACAAGCAAGATCAGTTTTCAACTACATCAGTTACCACCTACCCCAACACTAGTACAGTGTGGATGCCTGGACAGCTCTACCAATTTTCAGAGACCACAGCATTTACGCTACATTCAGGTGGGTATGTAACAACAGCATAATTTGAAATTCTTTTTAACTATTATTCCAGTAACTAAAGAAAAAATTGAAAACAACATGTCAGCAGCTATGTTTCAATAAGATGCTCACACTTGATAAAAGACTCAATCTAAAATTACATTTCAATTCTCCAGTGTTTTTCCACTGGAAGAACTTAATGTTTCTCATAACACTATTTACTGGTTAGTCTCTTTTCGACTTACCCAATAAATATTCCATTATAATTGTCTTTGTTTTAATCACTAGCAGCTGTTCTACATTACATCATGAAATGTTTTAGAAGACTCTTATTGCTCATAAGTACTTAAAAAGTGTCCAAAGGAAAAATAAAATATGAATGTTATTTTTCCAAGCATAAAAGAAGATTAGCAGTAACCGAGAAATTTCAAGATTGATTATCTTCAATGACTCACTGAAAAATTCATCTGTACTAAAAAGAATAAAATACTTTTTGAAAATGTAGAGAAGTTAAAGTAATTTATGTATTAAATATCCCATGTAAAAAGGACTGTGAAAGTAGAGCCACAAGAACAAAACTGGCTTTTGAAAACATAGCATCTCCTTGGCTTACAGTACATGCTGATCTTCCAACCAAAGAGAGAAAGATCACCTGCAGATGTGGTATAAAGAACTTTTCTCTTTCTTTTAAGGCTTACCTTATAAAGATAATTATAACACTTGAACCAGCAAGGTGCAGAAATTTGACTCAAGTTCACTCAGTCAAAATATACAACCTTCAACTCCCACACTATCCTTTCCATACCTAAGGAACTATGGGATGCCTTCCAAATTACTTCCAACTCTTGCTAACATTCAGTTACAAACTGTCCATAAGCTAGAAGCTGCGTTAATTTGCATTTGCACATTGCATTTTCAATTTATATCATGTCATTCACTTCCTCCGTAACAGTATCACATTTTCTTCTCACATTCTTCTGTGTGCTAAAATAAGTCCCTCTGGCAGGCCAAAGGAATATCTGCTGGAGTATCTTTATTCTCCGCTGCTGTCCTCTTATTATGCCCCCGTTGTCTTTATTCTTCAATCTCATTCCCATCTCTTCAATACAACATGAACAAATTAGCAAATTTGCAGATGACACCAAACTGCGGGGGAGTGTCAATCTGCTGGAAGGCAGGAGGGCTCTGCAGAGGGACCTGAACAGGCTGGAGAACTGGGCTGATTTCAACGGGATGAGGTTCAACAAGGCCAAGTGCCGGGTCCTGCACTTTGGTCACAACAACCCCATGCGGCGCTACAGGCTGGGCACAGAGTGGTTGGAGAGCAGCAAGGCAGAAAGGGACCTGGGAGTTTGGATTGACAGGAAGCTGAACAGGAGCCAGCAGTGTGCCCAGGTGGCCAAGAAGGCCAGTGGCATTCTGGCCTGGATGAGGAACAGTGTGGTCAGCAGGACCAGGGAAGTGATTCTTCCCCTGGACTCAGTGCTGGTGAGGCCACACCTGTGTCCAGCTCTGGGTCCCTCAGTTCAGGAAGGATACTGAGGTGCTGGAGCAGGTCCAGGGAAGAGATTTTTATCCCTAGAGGCAACAGCTGTTGCTTTCTCCAAGATGGAGAGCAGAGAGACCAGCCTGCAGAAGGTAAGAGACTCCATCCCAGCTGGCCCTGCCAACACTACAATTCTTCATAGCTGGGGACAAACCAAAGTCTCATGGAAACAAGGAGCATTAGCTCCATGCAACCAAGCAGACTTCCTGTGATCACTGGCCTAGCTCCTGGTCAGTCAGCAGGCTGATATTCAGAAACACCATACTAAACGCATTTTTCCTTTTTAAAATAATCACTAAATTACAATCTGTAGCTTGTTAGTAATACGGTAATGAATTACCCAGGGACTCACTTTTGCTAATAGCTGATGAATCATTACCAAACCCACAAATTTTATTTCCACAATTATCAAAATATTTCAGCCAAAAATTACACAGCTCTGACACAAATTTAGAAATCTGCCCCAAAATATTGTTTAAAATGTGTAAAGGTAGTTTGTTAGGCAATGCTTACAGTAGCAGATGTCTGTATCAGAGAAGACATTCACTATACAGCAAAGAATAATTCTCATAATTTTAACTATATACTGTGCTGACAGGTAATTGGAAGACTCCAGATACGTATTTGCTAGTTGGTCTGCATTATTACTATTTCAGGAAGCAGCACTTCCTTTAAAAGTCAGTGTTGTATAATTTCTAGTAGCATTTCACAATTTTAGCACTCAACTTCAAGAACACCACTTGTCCAAAACTATATCATAGTTATACATACTTCCAATGCCTTCACTCAGCAAGCACTCAGGCACTAATGATTTTAAAGGAAACCGTGGCATTTTAGAATTTACAAATCCTATGGATTCAGAGAATATTGATTACAACTAGGCAGATTTAATGCCAAATATTTGGTTCATTCACCCTCATCTATGAAACTGCTGCAATATATTAAATAAGGTTATAAATCAGTGATAAAGAACAATTAAAATCGAGGGTGTTAGTTCAGGCTTGAGTAACCTACTGGAAGTATTTAATGAATAGGATTTTAGTGAATCATTTTAAATCATACAGCACTCTAATATTTCTTGAGATGCAAGACCACACATCCCTCTCAGTCATTTCAGGTCTATTTAATTGCAAGACAAAGCACACACGTCACTGCAACCTAAATTTACACCAGACACTGAAACCTGAGCATGTAAGTCATAGTCGAGCCTGCTCACAGCACTCTGCACAGCGTGAACCATCAATCCCCTAGAAAGATCTCCACTAATGAACAGGTTCAAAACTTTTAGACTGTTTAAAACAAATTTCAAAGTACTTCAGTGAAGTTAGCCACAGAAACACTACAAAATAGCTTCCTCTCATTAGGACAGCAAATGATGTGGTATGTCAGCAGATTCAGCAGAGTGAAGACAACCTGTGAGGTGCTTTGGGTAGCACATGGAATTAAGGATTTTTTTAACCCACAGCTTCAATAACTAAAAAGGAAAGTATTGACTTTTATTTAACTTCAAAATAAATAACTTCTCTATTTTCTCTGCCAGAATGCCAGCTTTGCAACATGTCTCCAAGGAAAAATGTTCTCTTTAGAGCTAGCAGGCTGCCCAGAGCAGCTTTCTTCTCTTGGACAGAAAACACTGCTGCAGCAGGAGCAAAGAAGGCTACCCCTAAGGGAAACACTGTTACCAGAGCCAGCCAGCTTGCTCCCTTGCTGCTTCCTTCCCTCCTTTGGGTATTTTCTATCCTGCTATCCTGTAGGGGATTATGTCCTCACTTTGGTGCATATTAAATTATGTTTCCTTGATCCATTTCCTGTGCAAAGTCCACATAACAAAGAGCTATCACCCTCTGCTTCTTGGTATAGACTCACTCATAATCTCTAGTTAGGGAGATTCACCTTTGTTTCTTCTTTCCTCCTTTTATAAACATGTACGTATCCAGGTCATAATATGTCAGTTAATAGTGTTTATGTGTTTGAGAAGTGTAAGAAAATTTCACTGTATGTAATATTATTGGATTACAGGGCAAGCCAGGTAGCTGAGACAGAATCATGGCACATAAAATAATTTCCCACCATAGTATTCAAACAGCAGGCTCTTCAATAGTCCATATTAACTCTAAGGAATCTGTGAGTGCTACTTAAAGCAGTCCCCTGTATGCTTTTGCTTGTTACAATGTTCCAAGCAGTCAGCAAACACACCTGAAAAGTTTTAGGGGTCCATAAAACAAGGAATGGGGGCACAGAGAGGAAGTCAGAGTAATCTTAAGAACTTAGCAGTTTAGTATTTTTTCAGGCTGAAACAGAGATTCAAGAGCAGAAGACAAGTCTGACAGTATGCAATATGTTTGACAAGTTGACTCAAAGTATAAACGAAACCAAGAAAAAATATTATAGGTTTAATCTTAGTTCTCAAAATAAATAATGCTTAAAATTTAACAAATATAGCCCTTGAATTGCCAAATGCAACAACTAATTTCATACAATTAGCATTGGAAACAAAGTTTGTAACCAGGGAGTGCTTACAGACTTTGCAACATCAATACTGCTAAACAGTGTTAAATGCACTTTAAAAGAATAATTTTCATAATGTTAACACAACAGCTAAATACTGCCTATCTGCTAATGGCTCTATGCATATAGCTGACCATCTTTTTATGCATAAGAGCATTATACTTCTAAATAAGTCCCATGAGTTATATCACCAGCTAAAAATCCTGATATATCTAAGTAAAATTCATAAATTGAGCAGCCAGTGAGTACCTCTTAAAAAATGAGCTCAGAAGCTCATAACAAAATTGCAACATCTGCCAAGGTCTTTGGCCTTATCCAAGGCTTCTCCTTTTATACAGCAATGCAGAGAACAAACTTTTCTTTTTTATCTGTTGTCACAAAATGATGGAGACAGAGTACATATGTGGCCAAGGGCCACAATAAGAAAGGGAAACAGTGGAATTGAGCTGTTTGAAGGATTAACACTGTTAGAAGGATTAACACTGGATGTGTCCCACTTCACATTATGATCTACCTTTCACTGTTAGGTTGGGTACCACGTCCATACAACAACAACAAAAAAAATGTTTCATGAAAATCCCACAAATCCCCTTCCACTCCATCATCAGTTTAAATAAACCCTGCTCCTTCTGACTAGTTCCTTTCCCTTGTTACAAAGATGGATGAGCCAACTCCACCTTGTAATCAAAGGTCCAGGCACTACAACACCACACAGATTACTCGGAGCCAGCCTAACACCTCCTCTTGCTCCTTCTTCCATTGGAGGGACTAGGGTAAACACAAGGATGAGAAACCAATGGCGTCTTTAACAACAGCAACTCAAAAATTAAAACTGAACATAATGTTTCCATTTACAAAACATATCCTGAAGCGCAGTGATCACAGCAAGCGGGACTATTTTGCTGCCAAAAGAAGCCTAACACAAGAATAGCGAAATTGCAAAATCAATCACACATATTAAAAGTATAAAGGCAAACCGAATTCAATCTTTGTGGGTATACTCATAATCCTCCAGTTAGATGACCACATACCAATGTTTGCACAGGACTCCTACGTTACTTAACACACAGAATAAATTTTTCAAAAAAACGCTCTAGCCAATGTAGCAGAATATACACTGTATGTTCATACTTAAAAACTTCTATCCAGAAAAATATACAAATGGGAAAAAAATATAAAAAGTGTTGCACATTACCAATTTGGTTTCAAGATCCACAAAATAAGGTGTTTAGATATACATGTGAAATAAAAAATGCAAAAATTCTGAGTTTTTCTATGTAATTTCTACCATGTGCATTTGTATAACAAAACATTAAAAGTTAATACGGTTACAGATAGAAACCTACATTCTCTTATTCTTACTAAAAATAGAATCCTTACATTTAAAGCATTCCACAATTTATCAACAATTTTCACAGTAACTATGGTAATAAACCCCACACTACTGTATGCATTGATCAAGACTCTCTCCCACAGTTATGCAGAGCATGCTCTGCATTTCTACTTTCTAAAAATTACATATTTCACTACCACAAGCATTTCTGCAGGAGATGATTTAAATATAATTTAAGTTCTTAATGATACAGATCTTGAAACTTTTCATTTTTTTGGTCAGAGCTGCTTAGAAGAGTAACTAAATATTTCATTATTATGCCCCCAAGTACAGGATGCTTCAGGTAATACAAGGTCTTCCACACTTGCACACCAAGTACAAACCACTAACACTCACTGCAGTTTATAAACACTGAATCACAAAAAATAATGTCTGACTTGCCTGAAATAAACTAACCTATAAATGTTTAATGCTGGAAAACTGTTAAAAGGTTATCCAGTGAGGTTACAAATTACTTTCTAAATCACTTGTATTTTTCATACAATTTCTTTTGTTTATTCTTTTACCTCAAAGTTTCACCTTTTACCATTTCCTGAACAAAACTTTGCAATATACAAAACCAGCATGAAATTGTCTGTATATTTCAGCATGCAAAATTGTAGAAGCAATAAGAAAGCTGTAGGAACACCATTCTTTAAATAAGGCAGAAATCTTTTACTTCACTTTGTTTTTAAAATAGCAATTTCTTTTCTACATGAAACTGAAATTTATTAATAAATATAAGCTACTGCCTGGCAGTGATTGTGCCTGGGTAGAACCACTCTGGCCTAGAATAACAGGAACAGAAAGTTCATTCCAGGACCATCCCTATTTCCAGAGTTCTCAGACAAGATGGTAACCTGCAGCAGTCTCCTCACAGTAGAGAAGAGAGTGCAGGTAGTGATCAGATTACTGCACAACTGCTCATCTTTCACAAAGACAGCTGATAAAACTAGTTCATACACTTTGCTACATACTAAAGGAAAGATGCTGGTTATAAATGCAGCTAGTGGGCTGATTAGCATTAAGGTCATGACAAGTGTCCTGTGCTGTTAAGTAATAGCATACAAAAAAAAAAGATTTAAAATACCAGCTGGAAAAATAAATACTTTGCTTAACGGGAGGCTCCCCTTGCATGCATATAAGTTCAGAAAAACATCTTGATGAACCGGATGACTATTTTACTTGTATCTTTTTTCTACAGAAATACAGCTGTGAGATAGCAAAGGATACACCAAAAGAAAAAAAAAAATCACAATATGCAAATACCAAATGTGCTCTACAGAAATAATAATAAAAAAAAAACCACACAAAACCACCCTTACTCTAACACTGTATTTAAAGATTAAATGAAAGCAACATTTCTCAGAACACCAAGGACAGAAATATCTGAACTATAAAGCTACTCTCCAGGGAAATGAAAGATTTACATGAATACTTTCAATAAGCCTTTATAACCATGCTTTGCACTCTCTCTGATACTGGTTCAATTCTTAATTGCAAAAGTCCTTTTGAAAGTAAAAATGTTTGAAAGTTACATTTTTTTAAAGATCATTTTGTTATGATTTCTATCAAGAAATGGCTCATTATGTATTGCAGTTCTGTTCCCAGTGCTATAAACTGCAGTTCAGCATCAAAATTACGACTGCAAGTGGTAGCTATTTAGAGAGGTACAAGCGAATCAGTAAGTGATAAGAATTAAAACTGTCAAAATTTCCCAGGTATTCAACTCCTATTATTCATAAACTAAAGCAAGTACAAGGATATTCAGTATAGCAAATAAAATTACTTTATGCTAACTAACTGCATAAAATGATAAAAGTTTAAGTCACACCACTTATCTTTTTGGGAGTATTTATGACCCCTGATACACATACACAACACATCTGACTTCAAGTGAGTATTCTACTAAGGGCAGAATTTTCTCTTTCTCCTCCTTCCTTGGAGTATGCCCTATTTAAAATCATTATGATCCATGAGCCTTACTGTAAAGTGCACTTACCGGTGCTGGATTATCTTTACTTTCAACACCAAAAACATCCCGTTGTTTCACTGTCAGCAAATCAAGACCTTTAGTATCATCATCGTCATCGTCATCATCATCTTCAAAGAACTGTGCGGAGTCTGAGTTTGGTACCCTGCTTGGTATAGGACCTTCTTTTTCTGCCTCTTCCTCCTCAGATAGTTCTTTCAACTCATCCTCAGACTCACCACTCTCCTCAGCATCTTCACTGGAAGAACATTCCTCTATTTCTTTCCTTCTCTCATTTTCCTTTGTTTTGTCAACACATGTTTTTCCACTGAAATTAGTTCCACGTTTCTCCACTCCTTTTATTGAGGAGAGGGTATTTTCATTTTGCTCTATCTCATCCAAGTGATCTGTCCCATTGGCTGCCTCATTTGCACATAGCTGTTTCCGAACTCTTTGAAGAAACCTCACACGAGGTGCCATTGCAAGACCAAGTGACCTAAAGCATGAAATTAAACAAATAAATTAATTTAAAAGGTAGATACACAAAATTTTACTAAATTAGAATTTGTCAATGATGGCTCAAGTAATTAAATTTCAATTACAATAATTCATTTTGATCAACACAGTTACAAAAATCCAGCTTGAAAAATACAAGTGAATATTGGGAGAGGAAGGAATATGAAGTAATTGAGAACTATCAAGAAGAGTTAAAAACCTCCCAGGAAGAAAAGCAAACTAAGAAGCTGCAAAGTTGTAGATATGACCCAATTATCTATGATTCACAGTAAAATGTGGTGGAAGAAACACCAATGTAATTTGGTATTGAAGACACACAGATACCATACCAAGGACTGAGCTAGCACTGACCTGTCAGTGTGCTTCACTGCTGGTAGTGCACTCAGAACATTATCCCCACCATCTCACAGTGACTGAGAGATTAGAAGAACTAACACAGTATGGATGAAAGACTAACGGCAGAAAAAGTTGAGGGAGAAACATTTCTCCCTTAAAGGCAATTTCACCTGCTTGCACCATTCTACTGCAAGGTCTTACCTTCGTGGCATATGTAACTAGTAGTGCCAACAAAACTATTCTTTTATCCAGTTGGTTATGACAATTCAAAGTTACACAAATACTCATTAGATGAAGGGACAAAAATTGGGCAAAAACCAGAAATCCTGTCTATCAACCATATTGGAGAGCATTGCATGGGAACAGATTCGCTGTCTCCAACAGCTCGTTTGACTTCAGTAAACTTTGTAAGTGCCCACTATTATTACACCTGACTCTGTCAAATCTAAATTGAGAAAAAGCAATATTTAAAGTCTCTTTCAGAATTCATGAGTTGTCATATCAGGTGAACAAAAAAAATGTGAGGGGACACTGGTACTGTACAAGGAGCACACAGAGACCACAGCTACATTTAAAAACATGTCATACAGAACAGACAGCATTAGTATTACCTGGGGCTTGTACATACACTTAACAAAGGAATTAAGGATTTAACCAGCTACATTGGCTACATATTTACACATGCACACACACATATAAAAGACTAGCCTCTTTCAATTCAGATACACCACCTCTCCTCACAATGCTGCTTGTTTCAAGTAGATAGCATTATTTCTTCTTTTCACCACACAGCTCTGAATAAAGAAACCTGAGTTATAGCATAGGAGAAAAATCAAATCGATACTCCCTGGCAGAAGAGTCATTATAATCAGTCCATGAAGCATCAAAAAGGTACTGCAGAGCAGCAAGAGTGGAGTGTAGGCCCTGGAGAGCCTTGAACTGTTAACGATGGCCAGTGGGACAGAGAAGTCAAACAGAGGGGCACCCTGCTTAAGTAACAAACAAAAAAAACCCAAATGCAACCATGGCTGTGGTTAAACAGTGCACTTTTGGTACCAGCCACAAGTTAAAACATTGAAAAGTGGGCATGCACACGAAAAGCAACCCACACTGTTAGGTTAAGGAACAAGTCTTTCAATAAATAAAGTTTATTTTTAATGTAAAAATTTTGGTTTAGTATTTCTGATAATTCAGCACTCTTATTCCACATACAATTAACAGCAGTAACAAAGAAAACAGTTTTATGAAAAAAAAACAAAGGAAATTTTTATGCAGTGTATTTTGCACATTTACTGACAGTGCACTGCTAAGAGCTTCGGGAACTGAAATTGGAGAAACAATCTTCAACTTGTTTTAGTGTTTGACAGCAAACACTACCTACCTTTCCAATGAAAGGATGTGTTAAAGTTTGGCCTATTGACTAAGTGTAACGGAAATAACCAAACAAAGCAGATGGAATGCTTCACTGCAGCAGCTGGAGGCCGTTCAAACATGGAAACAGGCCTTAACACTAGGCACAGTAAAACACACATCAAGAGATTGCTGCATTCAATCTCTTCAGCAAGGGGATCGAAGTTGCAAGAGGTAAATCCTTTGCAAGAGAAATGCTTTTTTGCTCTTCCAGATTTCGCAATCAGTGTTCGCTTCTCTTTCTCCTGCAGACAGGCACAATGTACACAGAGCTGAAAACTCCAGTTCTCTCAGAGCTTTTCTTCTACGCCTCCAGAGCTGCATCAAAGATCAGGGTTTGACAAGGTGAAGAAACTATTCTCTCCACAGCAAAAGTTACAAAATAGACAGGAAGAGTAGCCCATGATCTGGATGAGACTTCACCATAGGTTTTTTTTTCACTCAAACATGAAATTCCATTTGCCATACTGCTGTACTGCACTGATGTCTTACTTAATAACTAAATAAAATTAATTATCAGTTAGTGTTGGCAAATTTTTCTACACTGTTTAGCAACCCTACCAAAAAAGACCAGTGCAATCAGAATTCAAATTACTTCTGAACCAAAACAATACAGACCTCAGACATAAGGGAGACAGAAGGCATTAAGGTCAATTTTATTTTGTATGAAAATAATAGTAGATAAGCTTAGACAAAGTGCATGCAATAATCCCCAAATACTTTTAATTACATAGGTTCTCAAAGAAATGTCAGCATTTAGGCTCATTACTGCCTCTTTTTCACAGTATCTTCCAAGTGGAGAACAACCTGGGACAAACACATTCTACTACTGCTTAAAGCTTCCTTTGAAGCTTTTTGTAAGATTTGGTGGTTTCTTTAGAAATTAGTTCTTAATCATTTGCCAAATCTATAGCTCATTCATACTAAAAAAACTCAATACATGAACCAGCTTTTCTTTTCATAAACTAGAAAGGGCAATATTAGTTTACAATAATTCATTAGATGCCACTCAGACTACAATACTACTCTAACTGAAGTTACAGATATTTTTTGATTTTAGCACTAGCGTTTCACACACTCATCTGGAATAAGAAGGGTGCATGGTTTTCTGATAAATATAGACAAAAACCAGGTAGGTTGTTCACTGAGATTTCATAAATTCTAACAGACAACACTAAAAACATACTAACACAACAATGTAGTCCTCAGACTATGGCAGCCTTTAAATGGCAACACAAATTCAGCTGACAAACCAAGTGACAATCCTGTTTCATATTGTGGTGTGAAATGCAATGACTTCTTGAGAGCAAGCTCTTCCAGAAAGATATTTTAAATCAGCTTCTAAAAGCAATACTGAAACCAATGGATTATTTTGCTACTACAAATCACATTTCTACTCATCAAGTGAAACTGAGGTGGCCAGATATCAGCATTCTCTAACGTTAATTAGGGAACGAATAGACGTAACTAAACAAATGGCATGCAATCCTCAAGTACCTCTGGTAAGTACTCAAGTAAGTAAGTAAGTTCACAGGGATTTCAGGAAATATGTTAAAAGAGTAAAATTGCAAAGAAATAACCCTGTATGGTTTTAAGGAGAATAATACTTTTGTTTCTATTGAATAAGGAGGATCAAACATTAATAAACATTTTTTTAAATTAATTTAAATAAATAGTGTAACACACTTAAAATACTGCCTTTTCTATGGTTTGTTAATTGTGCTTATCAAAGACCTTGAGTGTGTTTACATTAACATGATAAGTTCACTATGTCTCTATTTGGATTGAATCTTAAGACAATCAAAGCAAAATCTGTCCTTGCACAAAACAAATTAAACCAGAAATGTAAGACCAGTCCAATCTTTAAAGATTTAAGTGTCACGAATGTTCCTAATCTGCACCTAGAAGATTGCTAGTCCTTTTTGAAATATGAGCCAGCTGTAAAGAATTTGAGGTCACTTCTGCTGAACTGCTGCACAACAGTTTTAGACAAGTTAGTGATTCACCCTAATATTAAGCTACTACATTTACTAAATATAAGACATATTCCATTAGTGAGCTTCTTCAGAATTATTTGAACACATAAAAACACAGCCCAGTGATTACTTTTACTGTAGAACAGGTTCAGACAAAGATTTAAAATAGTTTGAAAAAGGTTAAATACTCCCAGAAGCTATTTCAACAGAAGTATGTATTACTTGCCTTGCAATATATGCTACATCTATGTTTAACATTTAAAATGTTTTCAGAAGACAGGATGAGCAACCATTTGAAAACAGGAGAAATCGCATCAACTGATGTGACACAAATGTGAACTAACAGGCTTTCCAGATGGTCTGATTAATAACCAAAATGAACAGAGAAATTGCCTTTGCTGTGCTATTTACTTACCAGCCAGCTTTATTCCTCTACGTTAAGGAGCTCTAATGCCTATTCAAGAGCTTATGGGTCAGGCCCAAAGAGAAGGTGAACAAAGAGGATGTTATGGTTTCAATCTAATCACTCAAAAGACCAAGATGTAGTCTTCCTTACAGAAGCAAAAGGAATCTCAACACTGCAGTTGCAAGCCCTGGTGTTTTTGGTACCTGAGCCACCCTGACACCTGCTCAAAGGACAAAACAGCACAGCACAAGTAACAAGGTTTTCTGGAGTACATTAAAAATCCTTTCTCCAAGTTAGCTGGTTTGGTCAACTCTGACAGGCACTCTACCGGAGTATTTGCATATGCAAATACATTTACTTCTAAGGTGAGTGAAGCTTAATAGCAAGCTTGGCTGCAGATTGAGAAAAGGTAGCCCAAGATCCTAGAAGAAATTAGGAAGATGACTAAGAGAATAACAACCCTGGACTTTGAAAGAGAAGACTGCAGCTTGTTCAGAGAGCTGTATGGCAGAAGCTTACAGAAGTAGTTACAGAAGCTCAGGAAGGGACAGCTAGATCTCCAGGTGGTTGAGAGGGAGTTGAGAGAGAAATGCCCAAACTCTACAAATGACTGCAGGGAATGCTGTGGTCCATATGAGTAATACTATATGAGGCTGAGATTAACTAGGTAACAGCATAAGAAGTAAAGATAGATCACATGTTCTGATATCACCCATTTCAGTGCAGCCTTGTAACACTGATCTGCAAGCAACACTTGCAAAACTATCTGGGTACCAAGTTGGGTATATCAGGCATTTTTCCCAGTAACTTGGCTTCAACCTGCTTTATTTATTCTCTATGTACCAATACAGGGATAAAAAGAGAAAAATATGCTGCATTCCTCCTGGAAGACATGATGAAATTCTCAGAGGAAATTACCTTCCTTGGCAACCCCTTAGAGCTGTGACTAACCCGTCCATCCAGCACACTGTTAAGATTTGCCCATGGAGAATGGTGTGTATATATGTTAGCACTTAATAAAATAAAGTGCCTGAGAAGTAAAATATTTCACAACACTGCCTCCTCTTTACCTTGTCTCCTATCCAGGAGGCCAGACTAAGTAATTACTCCTCTTCACCTTGTTGTTTGTTTACATTTTCTTATGTTTTCAAAGGTGTGCTTTGAAGTAAAAAAGACAAATTTCTCTTTTATGAGATTTTAGAGTTTCTCCTTCACCAAACTTAAAGGCTGCTCATGTTAACACAAGGCCTGTGCAAGTCTTCCTGTAGCAAATTATTCTTTATAGCAATTTCTAATGAGAGGATACTGGAGAGAATAATAATGTAGCATAGCTTAAAGGTGCTTGATCACTAGTACACATGTCTGCATACGTCTATATGCACATACAGACATGCACATACATTTTGTTTTTTATACAAATTGGTTTATATATATATATATATATATATATATATATATATATATATATATGTAAAACATATAAAAGTGAAAAAGACTACTGCTTTTCTGCAGATTTAATCAACAGAGCTTAAGAGAATCTTAGTGCACAGACAAGCCAGGCAAGAGAGCAACGGGGAAAGCGGAAAACAGCCTGAAATGTAAACCTGACAGGGGCATTAAGCAGCCTATTTTCTCTGCAGGATTTTTTGTGGAGTAACACATATCAAGCTAGCAGTAAATCTAGACAGAAAGGATGAAATACTTTTTGGAAAATCCACAAGGAACGAAAAACGAAGAAAGGATTACCATTCCAGGCTTTGCCATAAGTTTGTTTTGCAGAATGTAAAACAAGATTGCTTCTAAATGCAGAATTCAAACATACCAGACTTTGAGGGACTTTCATATAAATTAAGCTGACTGATCTATATATCAGTGGATGTGCACTGAATTGAAAGCCAGGGAACTGCAGGGTGTATTTAGGCTGACTAGCAGTCTGGAGAGAAGGGAAGAAAAGTGCCAAGAAACTAAAACAGAATCTCAGAATTACCTCCCAGATTTATCTTCTGACCTTTTGATTACACTTCCATATATTTCATAACCTTGACTAAACCTCTCCTACTCTCTCCAAACAGCTAACTGGTTTCCTGCATTTTAATATAGGAATGACTTATTAGTAGCTTTGCAAAGCTGGGACTAGAAATCATTTTGATGAAGGACCAAATTCTGGCACAGAGACCCCAGAAGAACAGATCTGTAGACTACTCTGTCTACATCAGTATCAGATACTAGATGCCACGCCATGCTTAAATCCAAAAGGATGTGCTGAGATTCTGAAAATTCAGCATTACTACCATCTGCCAGATGGTTTCTTACACTGGTTAAATTTGTGTGGTCATCCCCCTTAGCCCTAATCTTCTACCACTATCCCTTACATTCAGCACAGTAAGACCTATAGGAAGATTTTAAAGATGCTGACAAATGACACAAGTGAAGAAGGGCAGGCAATGCATAGTGAAATCTTTCTAGTTCTTTTTCAAAATTTCTCAGCCTGTAAAGTTAAAAAGTATCTTTTATAATAGGCTTATGTATCTTAAAAAGCATAATCATGTTAATGGCAGCACAGCACAGGAAGACCAGGTGTTCCTCAGTCTAGCAATTTGTCACATTTTAGTTCATTATGCCATGTACCGACAAGTTTGAAAACTTTAGCCTTCTCTGTATGAAATTCCACAGACATCAAATTAATTTACCATGTACCTTTGAACACCTTATTGCTCCCTTATGACTATCCTATGTCCCATGAGATTTCAAAAACTTTGCATCTTAAAACAATTTCAGGTGCCTGTCATCGGGAAAGTCAACCTGTCAAGACTAATTTCCCTCCCATACAAAATGTGGAATGTACAAAAATAGACATAGCAAAATAGATGCTATTCAGTCTAGTGCAGATGATTAATCTTTACTAAACACACTGAATCTTCTGAAAAGTAATTTATGGCCAATGAGCAATGTCTCAATCTCAACCAAAATGAGACTGCAATATATCTTCGGATACTCCAATTTCTTTTTAAATAATACAGTTTACAGGTTGGCATTTAGCTATGCAGCTGAAGGGCAAATCTCAGGGGAAAAAAACAAAACATGGTTCTCTATCTTGTACTTCAGAAGTACTCCTCCCTCCTTTTCACCCCTCCCTCCTGTGAGTGGCTGGAGAGGAGAACTGGAGGCACAAAAGGTAAAGATCATGGGTTGAGGTAAAACCAATTTACTGGAAACAGCAATGAGACAAGAAAATGAACAGAAACAGCAACAACATTAATAACAGAAGTGTACAAAAGAGAGAGTAACTGACATGTAAAAATGCTCACTGTGGAGCCAGCAATAAGTTATAAAACTAGACAGCTCCCCCCACACACACCCAGAATGAACCCCTTCTCCATGCAACAGAGTCCCTTCACCCCACCCCCAGCAACGACCTGAGGTGGTACTGGAAAACCTCCCTGTCCTGGCCATTTCCTCTCCAGGCTACTAAAAAAAATTAACCCTGTCCTGGCTAGAAACAGGACCATTATTTCTCTCTATAGCGATATACTGTTTTTACACATAAAATCTATTTAGAATGTCCTTTGAAAGGATGGCATAAATGTGAAACACAATATATCACAAGACTGTCCAATTCTGTGTGTTAACATAGTCAAAACAGGTATTTAAAGCTATCATATACTGCAAAACTTTTCACTATACACTTTTCATATTCCAAGTTGGCCATACTTACAGGGCATATTCTGCTAGAGGCAATTTGAAAACATCAAATACTTCCTTGTTCTTCATTAAATAAACTGAACGCAAGTAGGATACAAAACACTGAAAGAAAAATAAAAGTATTCAACAAAAAAAGAAACCATTCAATTACCAACACAAGAAACAAACATTATACTGTTGCTCTAAACGCAAAATGGAATTTCACCATTAGGTGGTCTAGCATCGATTTCAGACCAAAATTCTTTTACACAATACCCATCAGCCAAAATTTATCACTACTCCAGAAGTGATGCAACTTCAAATACTCAAATTTCATTATATGCACATTAATTGGCTGAATTTCCCAGAAGTATGTCATGTTATCTATCCTTAGAAAGAAAATACAACAAATTAGTCAGAAGGAAATATCACAGATTCAATTTTATTTTTTTCTCCCAGCTCTTCTGGGAGAAAGAATAGACTGCGTTGCTATCAATCTGAAGTGTCCTGACTTAATCTCAGAAAGAAAGAAACTGATTCAACTCAATATAACTGCCTTTCACTGTGCCCTAAGATGATTCATATTATCTTGCATTTACCATCAGCTCATCACATGCACACAGTCAATTAATGCAACTCAGCTGACCAACATAAATTCACTATACAACATCTACTAAGACCAGTCCAAGGCTGAAGTTTCAATTAATCCCAGACTTTCACCAAGAAAACTGGAAGTGCTGCATACCAGAATAACTTAGTCTTGTATTGCATTTCCCCCTCCATCCTTCCCAAAAGGAAAGATTCTTATTCTTCTCATGTTTCTTTTACACAGTCTATTTCTACCTATCAGCAGCAGCATAAATTCTGGAATATTTTAACTATCAGAAAAGGTTCTTGGATTTCTCTTGTTCATAACCTAATTTCTAACACATGCCAAAACTCCTACCATGATGCTTAAACCATCAAACATTCATAATAACAACAAGTTAAGCTCAGAAGGTTGTATTAATGCATACTATAATCACGTCTTTGTTCTGCTATGTACAGGCACCTGTTAGAGAAAATTAATGTATTAATAATTCATGTAGAATTAAAAAAAAAAATCTATTTCTTGTTCATCTCGGGTAGAGGAGGAAATACCCAACAATCAGGAGCATTGATTTCTTATGGGGACTCTCTAAATGGTTCTAAGAGAAAAAAACACTTCCAAAGGTGAAAATACGAGTCAGTAAATTAAGCAATGTAATAAATTCATTATTTTCTCCTCAGTAAACTGAAATAAAAACTACTAATTTTAAGATATGTAGAGCTAAGATGTACTTTTCAAGCTGCCCAATACTGCAATACAGAACTAAATTTTCATTTGCTTATTTTTCCAAGTGCTAAGTTTTCTGGGTAAAGTTTCCTTCCTGATTATGTCTTTCAATTAATTTTAGCTATGGAAAGTGTGAGCTCAATCCATTACACCGCTACCAAGATTGAAGTGTGGAATAAAGCACTTCTTTCTTTGATCACATTAAATTATTAATCATTTTTACAAAGATAACTAGAATGTTTAGAAAAAGACTTCCAATTTGACAGATCTCATTTATCTTTTGTTGGCTAGCAAGTGACAAAAATCAGTGAAAGCCTCTTTTTTCTCTGCAGTGACAGATGGAAAAGAGCAGATTAAACAAGAAGTATCCTTCCTGTGAATCTGAGATTTGCAGATCTGAAGACCTAACTACATGAGTCACTACTTGCCACTACTTTCATGAGGGTTGAAATCTCATCGTCTGTTGTATAACCCATAAAGCCACCCACTTACTTTACTAGTATATATTTGGTATACATGGTCTAGAAATTAACCAGTGATAAAGGGCAGAAAGAACACAACTTTTGCACATGTATCAAGTTCTATAACTGAGAATGAACTACGAAACAAATGCATAGAAGAGTTGTCCTACTTTATGAGAAATTATTTTCTTTGATTTTTTTTTGTTTGATTTCAGTATGTTCACTTCAATCTCTGTCTAAAATACTGTCATCTCATTTGGATTTTATTCAGTTCTCCTAAGACTTGGTCAGTCTGTGCACACACACTGGAGCTAAAGGAGAACAAGTTCAGTCAGTCTGAACTAGTTTCCTGCTCTTTTATCAATTGCTGTTGTCCCCTGCTATATTTGCTCTTTTGATATCACTTTTAAGGATTTTTTTAAATAACTGAACATTGCAAAAATATTACATGCATTAACTTATACTATTATGGAAAATGTTACAGTTGGGCATCAGAAACGTATTACAGCTTCATTAGAATAGGAGCTACAGGTCCCCAAAACCACCACAGATTATTGTACAAGTACTAGAAATATGTAAGCAAAAAGTACAATGCTCTATGAATTTACCACATTTAAATTTTGATTTATTGATCTGTTTCTTGGATAAGTATTAAAATGTACACAATTTAACTGATGGGCTATTTTGACAAAATTCAGAAGTAACAAGGTGTGACTGGAATCTCAGGCTGTAACACCCTGCATGTCCCTCTGGGTGTGATGAAGAATTTAATGGACAGATATCTCTTCAGTGCCACAATAACACTCAAACTAGCAAGAAAAACAGATTCTCTTTTTAAACTGCTTTTCAAAACTGACTGAACTGATATATTAAATACTAAAATTACAAGAAATGCCAAAAGGCAGCATCAGTCCATGAGAATAACTGCAAAGGTCTCAAAAAAGCCCTAATGTGATTCATGCTGTCTTCCAAAGCAAGAGCAGAGGAACCATGTTCTACCACATGAAACATGAAGTTTGTTGAAGCAATTAGTAACCAAGAATTTTGTTTTGTCCTCTATTTTTTTTTTTTAAAGTAAAAGCACCTTGAAGTAAATCAGTAAGCTTAGAGGACACGATGACTTAGACCTGATGCCCTCCACACAGTAGACTACATCCTATCTGAACTTCTGTGCATAGCTGTGCTGTTTCACTGCTATCAGATCCATTCCAGTAGGACATTTATTTCTTACATTGGAAATGTCAAGAATTTGGCAGCTTGCAATAGACAGGTTAGACAGCACATGACCCACGCCTCTGAGAAATCCAGCATTCCAGATAAGGATCCAAGGCCAGGACTTCATTTGCATTAATTTTATTGGGTTTTTCGCATTCATATGTCAGACTACTGGGGCACATTTGCATAGTATGTCTGAAAATTCATACTTAAACTTTATTAAGGAGGGACACTTCCGTGATAAACCACTTGTCCATATTTCAAGCTTTAAAAAAAAAAAAAACAACCAATGTATATAGTTTCTCTGCAAGAATGACACTACTCTGCTATCCATAAATTAAAACCTCAACAAAAATGACCTGAAAGGGTAATTATATGGTAATTAAAATTTTTTAAATTAATTTTTTTATTTGTAATACTAACAGTCTGTGTTTGATTTTATTCTTGTGCTATTTTGAAACGTTATCATTATTTGCTTTTGCTCAATTCAGAATGATCTTTCTCTGTCTTATAAGAGATCTTAAAAAAGTCAAAGCCAGAAACAGAGGTTTGTCACTGTTTTCATTCCAAGATGATGCTAGTTTCCTCCTACTCTCATCCTCCCCCATGCACCTGCTCTGTCACTTCCGATACAAACGAGTGTAACTGCAACTTCCTGTGGCAGTTGAACATAATCATGATAAGTCACCAGTAGCTCTGGTTTATGCAGTGCTCAGACGAGGCTTACGCCGACATTCCACATTGCTACACGTAATTCTCTGTGCACTACAAAAACCTGGGATATCTAAACACCAAAAACAGTTTTTAAAAGAGTCCCTTGAACATTGAACATTTTATTCACAGAGCTCCCAAGTGACTTCCTCAGGCACTTTGATTTAAAATTCCTTGTTTAGGAAAGTAAGAATGACATTCCTCTGTCCCACTAAGTGTCCCTACTGCAGGTGTCCAAGCTAGGTCACATCACACAGGTTACCTCTGCAGTGCAAAGAAATCATCATTCATCCACCCCAAAGGGTTTTTAAGGCATCTATGTCAGGAGGCATCATAGAAGTGCTTATTCCTCTCTACCAGCTATAAATGAATGCTCAGGTAGACTAAACTACAGAGGACATCTAAAGCTAGGCAAAATGAATCTCAAGAGTTTTAAATATTTCGACTTGACTCATTTGACATCCCAGTTCAACAGAAAAGTTAAAACACTTACTTTCTCTTTAAGCATTCAAGATCCACTTTTCATTTTACCCTACCACTCAGCTTTACCAGAATACCTTCAGGTGTCATCAGTCCCCACACTAGCTGATACAAATAAAAAAGTTATTAACACTAATCACAAATCTCTGCAATCTTGTATTTCTCAGGCTTTGGCATTTCTGGATTTCTCACCACCAGGCCTTTGGTAGTGCTCTTTCAATTTGACCTACATATATAAAAAAATGTCATGAAAGGCTTTTCTATTATTCTTCCAATCATGTTTCCCCAAATCTCAATTTGAACTTCTGGTTTTGTATCGTTTGGAAGAGACTTAGTACAACTACAGAATTCATAGGGTCAACATATACACATTTCAAAAAAAGCAAGCAATAAACCAACAAGCTCAGAAAACCAACATGTTGCAGTGCTTTAATAAAACAAGTAGTAAGCTCTTTCCCAAAAAGTTTGTGGCTTAAAAATGTTATGAAACCAGGGATAGATCAGCAAACACGTTTAGTAAGAGGCAGCAAAATGTCCAGATGTTTCACAGGTCATCTTCGGGGGAAAATGTCTTTTACAACCAGCTCATTCTAGTCCAGAAGCCCACTTAGTCATTTGAAGTTTTCCTACCTTTCCGAAACCTGATAAAAATCTCAGTGACATTCACATATTGTCCATGGAGTCTCCCAACATTAATTAGCAGAGCAAAGAAATCCCATTCAAAGTCCCATTCACACACTTCTCCATCTTACCTGGAAGAGCTATTCTAAGCTATTTTGCTTCTCATTTAAATCTTAAAGTTAAAATGCTTTATTCAATGCACTGGATTTTACCACTGAGAAAGAACAAATTGTCATACATATTCAGTAAAAACTGATCAGGAAGGTGGGCATGTGAGACCTATATGGATCTGTGCTTTTAACTTTGGAGTCAAGTAATGAGATCTCCTACTTTTCAGTAACCTTTTATCATTATTATTATTTTGAAATGTTCTATACCAGCTCCCTGAGAGAAGTCCTCTCGGAGTAGTTGTAAGTCGAGAGGAACCTCTGGAGAGTACCTAGTCCAAACCCCTGCTCAAACCAAGGTTAGCTACAGGAGGCTGCTCGAGAAGGAATCCAACATTTGGATATCCAACATTTGGAGACTGTGCAGTCTCGCTGTGCAACCTGTTCTAGTGTTCGACCAATCTCAACAAATGGTTTTCCCCTGGGTTTAAATGGAGCTTTTTGTAAAAAAATTTGTGCCCATTGTAAATTTGTGCACAGCAATAAGTCGTGTGGCTCTTCACGTGTTACCATCATGAGCCCACACTGACCCCATCTCAACTCACACAGTCTATCCAGGCATACTTTCCACCAACTCCTAACACATGATTATTGTTTGTACTGACGTGTTGTAAAGCTTAACAATCAGAATAATGCAGCAGTTCCAAACACTGCTTCTAGGGCATATATGAGCTGGTCAGTTATTCAAATGGTTCAATTCAACTAGCATGCTACAAGAACTAGAGCGCAGTAGATGACTTACCCTTTGAGCTTTGTCTTTTAACTCCTGATCTTGAGCTAGGAAAGCTTGCATCCTCTTTTGGATGTCTGTAAGTTTTTCAGGATTAATTCTAATTTTTTTTAAAAAATAAAGAATAAAAAGTTAGCTTTAATTATTAGAACATGCCAAAATAAGCACCAATCAAGTTCTCAGGAGTATCTTCATATTTTTTGCATTGCTTTAAAACACATGAAGTTATTACCACTCTGAAACAGCAGAGAATGGAACCATATTAAAGATGAAGCATACACTCATCAAACAGATAAAACAGAAAAGACAAACGGCAGCTCAGACTTTTTATTCAGACACAGTTTTCATCGAAGATGGTGAATCTTCTTCCAAAGCAGAGCAGAAATCAACAGAAAAGAACTTGCTGATTTTATAAAAACACTGAAAAAATACAGAAGCAGCATAATGAATTATAGTACTACTTTAAAACCTACATCAAAATCTTCATAAGGAAATTGTCAGCATTTTTAAAAGCTTAAGTAAGATCTACTGTGCTGGGAATACTTCATTTAAGTATTCTTAGAAAAAACAGCCAGGTGAGCAATAATAAAGAACATTGAGATTAAACAGATTTAAGAG
Organism: Manacus candei; assembly: GCF_025592945.1. Lineage (NCBI taxonomy): Eukaryota > Metazoa > Chordata > Aves > Passeriformes > Pipridae > Manacus > Manacus candei. Next base: position 38,019,027 of record NW_026138062.1, read on the forward strand.
CTTCTCAAGATTTTAATCAAGTAAATAAAGAACAGCGACCGTACTACAGAAAATGCCATTAAACCTAGTAAAAAGATATGAAGGTCTTCTCCTAGATTCTAGATTTTTACACTTATTCCAGTGATACCTTCATTATTGCAGTTTTATTTGCCCAGATCTTTTCTCATCTACTTCTGTTTTTGATCTGCTAGTGCCATGCAAGTGTATCATATGACCTACCAAACATGGTAGGAGGTTACCCCTCTACCTCTACCTCAAATACAGGTCAAAGATGCACAACCACCACATTTCTTAACCTGACTCTGGCTTCTGTGTGCCATGTCATGCCATGCTGTACACCAAAGCATAGCCTCTGCTGAAAGAGGTCACAGGAAAAAAAAAAAACAAAAAACAAAATCATACCTCTTCATAGTCTTTTTATAACATGATTATGATCGTCTATTATTCTTACTAAATATGAAAAGTATCGATATCAAACTTGATTCCCTCGTGATTTTAATTTCTTAACTCTGTTCAGATACATCCAAGGGAAAACTGCAGTGTACACAAGCTCTATTTAGCTACAGTTTTAAAGAAAGATCAAAAAACTGAGTTCCAGTTTCCAGCCAGCCTGTAATTGGCTCTAAAAATGTAAAGACATAAGAAAAGAAGAGGCATGAAAAATTGAGTGGGGGACAAACTGACCAACAAATCTTTGAAATATAATGATACAAAAAGTAAAGAAAGGATAGCATTACTAACAACAAAAAAAAATTATTGTGAACACCAGTAGTAAGACAGTCCAGAGAGGTGTTGGATTGCTGTTAAGTTATGGGAAAGTTATTAAGATATTACCTCAAGGCCCCTAAATTAGCTAGTGCCTTTTTTCCCTTGTCTTCACTCAAAGTGGCAGCTGCAATCAGACAGCTAACAACAACTATAGCACAGTCCAAGTTCACACCAGAATCACAAATCACAGGATAACAGGTACTCAGAGAAATCAGCTGGGTCAAAAGATATTTGCTCCATAGCAAGTAGAGAAAGTAAAAGCACTTGGACTCGTAGTCGTATGTATTCTTAAGAATTCATGGGAGACAGATTAAAAAAAGTCCTATGAGACAGGTCAGGTAAATACAGTGCTCATATTCAAAGAGGGGAAAAAAAAGAGAAGAAGTTAAACTATTACCTTTTCCTTGATACCAAAAAAAACCCCAATTTGTTATGATAACCCCTGGGGAAGTAGTTCTTGTCTTACTGCCCAACAAAATTGGATGTGACAAAATAATCTCCAGGCATTATCAAAAATAATTTCAGTTTACAGCTTGCACGTAAACCTTTGAAATTATAGATTCCTTAAAAAAGGCACATACTATTTAATACTTTCAGAGTATCTTTTTGCCATATTTGAATGCTCTAAAATACAGTATTTATTACTGCATATTCTTCATTTTCTCTTTCTCTTTTTGAATAACAAAAAAGTTACATATTGTTAAAAGCAGTAACTGTAAATTGGCAGCTCATGCTGACTAGAAAGGATTGGTGTACTAACAACCTCTACAGGGAGCTTAGATTTAAAATTGACAATTAAGAAAAGAGTCTAACCCCCAGTCTTTTGAATAGGTATTCAGGAAAACAAAGTTCTTCCTATTTCTCTTTTCAAATTACGCAACTGTTTTAAAAGCTCTCTCCAAATGAAACAAAGAAACACTCCTTGTTTTATATTTTTTTGATTTGCAAACAACTCTGAAAGTAACAGTTCTTATGACCACTACACCAGACAAGAGCTTAACAAGAACAGCAAAACAAACACTTCAATTGACAAGGATGTTTTAGAAACAAGTTTTTCAGAAAAAAGCTTTTAGAGTGAATTTCAGAAACTTGAAGAGTTAAACTCTGTTGGCAGTAAGCAATGCTCATTATCTTCTAACTCCCAAATCAGAATTCTTGAGAATCTATAATTAAATGAATGAGCACAAACAACATCAGAAGACTTCAACAGAAGACCTGGACCGTGATCCAAGGGTTGATGCAACTTTTTCAACAATTTATAAACTGACAAAACACACCAGAGTTATATTAACTGCAAAACTGGCTAGAAGTGAACGACCTGAAAAAATCTGTAGTTAAAAACTTTGGAATTAAACTGGTTTGCAATCCACAAGCAATTACATGTATATTTTTTAAGGATTTTAGTTAGCCTCTTCCAAGTATGATGCTAAACCTTTTAAATCTTAACTGCACTAGGCAGACAATTCCATGTAAAAGCATTTCCCTTCATTATGATGTTACAAGTACTATTAAGGTTTGTTTTGCAGATTGAAAAACTGTATCTTGGAGGGGGTTGTTAAAATATATTATCAATCAAAAGCCCTGACTTTTCTAATAACTATGTTCCAGTTAAGAATGTTGCTTAAATGTATTTATTATACATATGCTCTTGTGACTTGGTACAAGAATGAATTTTTGGGGTGGTGTTAAAAAAAAGCAGAGTGTTTTCCACTGAAGTCACATCAGATTAGCAAGAATATGTTAAGAGATGCAGCCACAAATGTCTCTCCAGAGAGACATCTAACTTGAATTATAAATAGAATACGCATTTAAAGGAGGGGGAAATGAAATATTTGCCCTATTAAAATTGGATTATTATCCTGGTACAAAAATACCTATTTCTATTTACATGGATAAATACAGGCTAAAGAGGATTTTTTAGCTTTTCCTATGATAAGCTATTCAAACAATTCACAGCATTACTTGAGAAGTTAAAAGCTTAGCTGACAAAGAAAAGGGAAATCTTTATACTATGCATAAGATCAGACATTCATTTACTGAATATAAAAATAAGATAAATTATTTTAATAACTATCATTTTAACAAGGAAAAAGAAGTTTGGAAAAAGAGCCAATTTGCTGCAGTGGTTATACAACAGATCCTTTTAAAGCACTATGATGCTTAAGGGAAAAGAAAATATCAGACTTCAGTTTCTTTACTGATATTTTCCACATTTAGTTGGTTTGGTTTGGTTGTTGCTGTACGGTAGGGATTTTTTTAAACACCAATGTAAACGAAAGCTTTAAGTACACTTAGACTTTTGGTAGTTGTTTAATTGCATTCTAGTCCTTATTTTGCTGTTTTAGCAAAAGTTGTCTTATTTTTGAAGTTTATGCATGTTCTACATGGATTCAATACACGCGTTTGACCGGAAAAGGTGCGTTTTCTTCACTGGTTGCTGTGTACTCAGTTTGTTACATAGAAACAGTATCCACAAGTGCAGTTTAGAAGTGCCTCTGAAATGGCACATCCTATACATCAAAAATGCTTTAAAAAATAAAACTAAACCTTAAATCTGGCAAGTGCTATACGCATTGTTTCTATTCTCTGCAGAAATGTTAACTCGCTAATTTTTAGCAGATCTGAAGATTTAAGAAATGAGGTGAAATAACCACCTAAAGTTTCACCCTAATTTGAATTCTTCTCAAATACAATTGTTCTACAGACACTTTCTTAATTATCTTCTTTGCTGAGATATCTGTATCTTCACATTAAAACCACAGCTTTTCGAAGTAAAACAGTCCTAGTTTTGCTCATACCCATTTGTACAGAAACTTACCTTTCTACCTCATCATCCTTCTCTGATTTCTTCTATCTCTATGATTTTTGGCACTGTGCAACCTGAACTAGGTAAGTATTCAAAATGGAGTCAGGTTCATACCCCATTTTCTGGCTTGTTTTCAACTCTTCTTCCATGTTTTCTTCACATTATCTTTTCTCTTTCAATTTAATATTAGACTGACAGGTTTAAATAACAATGAACTCCTTTGAACCTTACAGCTGCTAAATAAGAAACTACCATTGATTCTTTCAGTGGTTGCCTTTTTTTTCTAAAATTTTTAGTTAGAGATTTTGTCTTTCATACATATCCATTTCTCTGCATTTAATATAAAATGGAAATATGCTTTTTTATTTTTACATGGTATCGTTATATGCTTCTGCAACTCCTTCAAAGTCAGTTCTATTTGTATAGAGAGCATAGATCATTACAGTTTTTCATCAGAATGCTCTCTCTAGCACGTAAGATGACCATTTAGCCACGTATTTTATTTCCTGTCCTTCGACCGGCTGATTTAGAAAGGTCATGACAAACTGGAGAAATAGTCTAGAATTAAACAAAAGACAGATAGAGATACAAAAATGATAGCAAGTATAAAAAATATAGAGGGACAGATTAAAGACATAATTGTTTAATCTGGAAAAGAAGAGAGAGAGCATGATAATGTTCAATTACATAAAAAGTAGCTGCAAAGAATAAGAGAATTCATCATTTTTCATATATTCTTGGCACAGGACAAAATAAATACTTCACTTAATATACTTACAAAGCTTATCAGACACCAGAAGAAAAGGAAGTGGTAGGAACTGTTGAGTATAGAGAAGACCTCTTTGGGAAATTGTGAATATATTAATTGGCATCTAATAAGAATGATTTGTGCCGCTCATCCTGCCTTTGGGAACAGCAATGGAACAGGAAACCTCTTAAGGTCTTTTCCTCCAACAGCACTACCAAAACTAACTGATTTCCCTGGTTTGTCCAGCTCCAGGCAATTCAAGCACTTTATCAAAATTGTCATAGACTCACCACACATTATTCTTGTAGAAAGAAGGCTGAATAACAGACAGGCCATTAGTTACTTACTTGATTTCACTGATAGGTACTTTCCTCTGTGCCAGCTGTTCCACCATGCCTTTTTCTTCTGAGGGCAGCAATACTAACAAAGCTTCACCACCTTCTTTGTATCTGATCAGAACAGATGGGGGAAAAAAAAAGAGAACTCAAGCAAACATGCAAAAGTTACATTTTTTTCTTGATGTTTTCAATAACCGGTGAGAATTTACATTTGCTTTCTTACAAGCAGCCCAAAGAACAGACAAAAATCCTCACTTAACAAAAGGAAAAGATGCAAATCAGTTAAGGGACTTGCCACTACCTATCTCCACTTGAGTTGATTTCAAAACTACTCCTAGAGTCCTAAACATCTGGGGTTACGACATGGATTCAGATCAGTGATCTTTTCTTCCCTCAATTTGAAATATTAGTGGCAACCAAATGGCACTTTATCAAAGCTTACTGCACTAGAAGATCCAGCTACTTGCATCCACCCTTTACTAACAGGCAAGGCTCAACACTGATAAAAACTGATTCTCCTTTTCATATACTGCAAGTCAAAGAACGGAAAAGAATAACTCCTCCTTGCATGTTCAATAAAAGTTACTCTTTTAACAGGTCACAGAGGCATCACTGAAAGAAAAGCACATGAACAGGAGCTCTTTCATTTACAGAAGCAGTTTCCAGGTGCAAAAGAAAAGATACAATCAGACTGATCAGATAAGAACAAGAACATATCTAGAATTCATTCTTCAGTGCACTTAACAGCTGTATCAAATGTAAATGAGCTGGTAATTACTCAAGATACATGGCTGGCAAAGACATAAAAATTCTGCTACTTTATTCTCAAAGCATCTTCTTGTTCACTTTCTTCTTGTGTAAGAAAATTTCAGTTCCTTCTTTTAGCAAATTTAGCGACTTAAGAATGCTCATGTAGAATAAAATATCCAATAGCATTAGTAAACAAACAACACAACAGTTATAAGTTCTACTGAAGAAGCAGTAATGATGAGCTTGCATGCATTATCAAAGTCTATATCTACTGTAACACATACACTGTTTTTTCATTTATATTTACATATTTATGTTCCTTCATTTATTATAAGAGTACAGATTGATAGGACAACATAACACAAAGTCCTTCATTAAGAAAAAAAAATCCAACTAAATTTCAGAAATATGCCAAAATTGGACAGAATCTGACAGATGAGAGCAATATGTAGGACAAAGTAAAACAAGATTGGTAAGTTACCACGTAGATCAGCTTTAAAATCCCTTTTCTAAAGAGGCCTGAGAGCACAGAAGGATGTTCTCAGGTGCACCAAACAAGAATCATACCATTAACTGACAAAAATCATTTCAGGTGGAATATAGGGAGCTCGCATTTCTCCAAGCATAAACAGTTGGCAAAAAGAGTACCGCAGAATTGTTTGAAAACTATAAACACTATCTGTCACAGCACAGTAAGCAATGCAAGCAGCAACAAAATCTGCAGTTAAAACAGTCTGACAGCTTTTATTACAGCTTTCTGCTTTCATTTGATGAATTTGAAAAATCACAACAAAATGCTCTCGGATGCCTGGGATTTTTTTCCCCCCAGTGTTCTCTCTGTACATGATGGGTTTGGAAACTGACTTTTAAAGATAATTTACAAATGTTTAGTAGATGTTTTCATCATGGAATTTTAACCCTTACATTCTAGATTTTGCAATTTTACAAGGAAATAAAATTGATACCAGAGGAGAGTCTCTGTCACATACCAACATCATGTAAATTTGCTGGTTATACATGGATTGGTAACAGTACTTTGGTACCATACAAAAACTGTACTGACTTGATCCATTTCATCAGTAGACCTAAAATGTTCCTAATGCAGAAATATCAGCGCGTAAAATCTTTCTAAAAAATTGGTTCTAAAGCAACACATATGCTTGGTTTAAGGCAATTCATTATCTTTTCCAACAGCACAAGAGGATGTAAGTCACTGCTGACCAAATAACCTGTGAATGTTTAAGCTCTTTATATAATAGTATGTTGGTTGGTTGGGAATGACTTGCTTACACAGACCAAGTACACCTTTTAAGAAAGCTCTATATATTTCAAACCAACCAAATTTCACATGATATATCCACAAGGTGGGTGCCTGTCAGACACAGCCACTACCAGAACAAGAAATGAAATCCTGGAAAGCCACTGAACCTTAGACAATTTTGCATTTCATTGTAAAAACTGCTGATCATAATACTAAGAGAGCTAATTGTTCATCTAAAGAATCTTGGCTCTCAAAGCACTGCTAGAAAGAAGGACGAAAATATTCTCTTTTATCTACAAGACAGGAACATAGAGATAATACTACAGCCAATACCATCTCATTGCTTTAGAGTACAGAATAACACACAGTTCTGCTCTTCTCCTCAAAGCAGATGATACGAAAGGAAAGGATTCCACCAAAAGCTTTGTGAATGATCTGATATCTGGAAAGAATGTCTGTTTAGTCTCTCAACAATCTTCATCATTTGTCAAGAAGAAAAGTCTTGACTGTACTATATAAACCTCTACGAAGGATGATTTGTTCAGATTCCTTGAAGTTAGCCAAACACGTGAAGTGATCTGTGTAGTTTTGTTGCTTGTGGCATTTCTTATCGTGGAGTTTCTGACTTGGCATTCTTAAATTGTTTTGTTATCATATCTCTTTGATTCAGTGTGGAACACACTGTGAAGGGCCAGTGTCATACAAATCACAGAAGAAATATTCATCAAGGGTCAGAGTGCACAGATATCCTCTCTACAAGCCACAGACCCGAACTCTGGAATGATACATACAGGAAATATCATTCTACATTTGTTTTGTTTTTATAGCTTTCCTGCAGTATCCACAAGGGCACTCTGAAAACAGGATGTAGGACCACATAAACCTTCATTCTGAACCTTAAAAGGTGGTCTTGTGTTATTAGTGCTAAACTCATTATATGCTTAGTCAGTTGTCTTTTCAGAAAGTACAAATCCTAAAGGCACATCTCATAGATAATTCGCAAAAAGAAAACAAGAATTATATCTGGTATCTATGGACAACAACTATTTCGATGTTTACATTAAAACTTGCAAAGCCTTTACACAGACAAAATAGTAAGGCAGCTAAGTAAAGAAACAATCACATGAAAACAGACAGAAACATGACAGAGGTTTTCAAACACCTACTAAAAAAGAAAGAAAAAAAAAACCAAACCAACATAGAAAAATTTCTCAGAGCTATGCCTTCAGAAATTCCAAGGGACTGAAAGACATCTGGTAACTATTGATGCTGTGAAATCCTTTTCCTTAGATATTTTGGAAACATTCTCTTTTAAATGCCAATAGTTTAATGTATTTGAAGGAACAGTCTTTGCCCATTTTTATCCTAAGTGTGTGATTTAAAACAGACAGTTTAATAATAACACTGTTCTTCACAGCTAAAAATGAAAATTAATACATTACAGAATTAGTAAAGCTAAAAGCAAAACAAACTTAAGTACCATCTGGGAAGGTTTGTATCTGTTCATTATCCCCAGTGGACATTTAGGTAAGGAAAGCAAAATGCAGCCTATAAAAAAGCAGCTGTAGTTCAGCAGAGTATTATCTTATTTCTCAAAAAAGAAAAGAACAACCTCGTAATGTGCTAATCAGAAAATTATGGTGTTAAAGATAATTTTGAAAAGGGAGGCTGTGGTGAAAAATTTAAGTTTTCGAAAATGCTCTCTCAGTGTCTTTCATACTCCAAGCTTCTATTTTGGCAAGCTTAGGAAAGCACAAGCTACTAAAAACTGGCATAAACAATGACGAAAACTTAGATCTGCTCAAAATTTCTTTTCATCACAATGTCTAAAACATAAAAGAAAAGAACATTCCTCAATATCCTACGGGAATAAAATTCTCCACTAAAGTAAACAAAAAAACATTTCTGTAATTATTTTCAGCAGAGATAAAACCTTTAAACCTTTTCTAGATAATAATGCAGTGAAAAATTAATCTCAGCTACTGTAATTTTTCAGCAGGACTGCTCCTTCTGCAGATGAGTAGACATTAGGAGAAGTTCCCTCCATTCTTGCCAACTGCATCCTTCAAGCTAAAATTATCACCATTATGACCAAAACCAAACAACTGTCCTAAAATGCTAATTCACTCTGGTGATTTATTATTCACTAACTATGCACTTCAACTCTGTTGAAGAAAAGCAAATTAAAAACCTCAAAGTAATCAAACTTTCTTGGACTGTTTAGTAATTGATAATATTACTTATCTTGTCATCTCCTCAAGGTGACCAAGAAACTAGAGCAGGGACTCATCTCTGCATTGTGATTTTAACAGTCTCTACGATATATGACACAATTCATTCCAGTTCTATGGAAAATTGCATCTTACTTGAAGAAAGTCTTTGGGGGAAAAAAAATTCACATACTTCTAGTTCATATCTGTCTTATTTTCTAGCATCTTCTGGCTTCAGTACTTACGAAAAAGGTAAGTAACTTTTCTGCAACTCAATCTTTACTTACAAGCGAGGAAGTTCAGCACTATAAAGTAAAGGGTAGGAATGTTATATTTACACTGACTGCAGATGAGAAAAAGAAAGATGCTTACAATCAAGGGCAAGCACCAAAGGCAGGACAAGAAGGAAGTGGGATAAACTATTTAGGACAATGTAGTACTGGCTAATTAGAAGTAGAGAAAAACAGTTTAAAAATGTTGAGAACACCATTTCCATAGCAAAGAAACAGAAAGTGTTGCCAAATAGTTTCATTTCATATCAAAAAAATCAAATAAAGCACTAAAATCAAGAGGACAGTTTACTCACCATGACAGACTCTATCTTAAACTTCTGCTAAAAAACAATGAGCTGACAGCTGGTATCAAGCATGAAGAAGTATCATGGCAACAATCCAGTCAAGACAGGATGAGAAAAAAACGTTTTTCATACAAGCCAAATAGACACTCAACTATTGCCTAATCTAACCTATCTTAAGCAACCCTTGATCAGATCCAGTCAACAGCTGCATATACCCCTGCAATACTATTAAAGCAAACAATGCTACCATCATCCCAAAGGAAATAGATAAAATAGATAAATAATAGATAAAAATATACTGTGGTTATTAATCAATTTCCCCTTGCCACGCAGCTACAGTTGAGCTTGTTCTAGCTACATTCAGAGTAATTCTACATCCTTGCCATGATCATTGTAATGTACAGATCAGTCAAATGCACCACATTTTAGCTGTCAGTGACGTACAAGTTGCAGTGATACCAGAATAAAATAGGAATGGGAACCAACTGATTGATGGTCATCAGGCACCAGTGTTCTGCTCTAAGGCAGACATCCAGTAAAAAAAAAAGCATGGAGGGGAAACCGTAAGGATAACTTGCAGGGGTATACAGACCTTACAGGAAATGTTATACAGGTTGTCTTGAACAGATGTATTACGACGTTTCCCTAACATCTGTATTTCACAAGACATAAATTGATGCCAAATTTGAAGAGAGTTAAAGGCAGTATTTCTGCTTTGTTTGGCAAGAAAAAATAATCTATTTTAAAAACTGGCAAAGGAGAAAAGTGACATGATGAGATAATCATAAAATTTGGGGGAGGAGGGTTGCAAAGATAAAGGTACTTACATAACAGTTTCCTGAATTGGAATACTTCCCATTACAAGAAACACAATATAAATGAAGTGATAATGTTTCTGAAGATATTTACCACAAAGAAACATGCAGGAAACCGTAAGTATTAAAATTTTTTATACTTTAAAGGTCACACATCTACCACTATACTCAAAAAAAAGGTATTTTGGAGGGGTTTTTAATCTGTAACTTAAATGGGACTTTACTAAATTGTCTTGATTAAAGATCTAATTTTAGCCTAACTGGGACAGTATGGATAGCATCAACATATGCTGTCATCTCATCTGTCAAAAGACACAGAAGGAAATAAGGCACCCCTGCAAAACCTGTAAGCTCAAATCAAAGCTCATTCCCAAAAAGTCCTGCATTCCAAACAAACGAGCTACCTTCAGATACTTTAGCATTGCAGAAACTCGCCACAGTAGATCCCTTCAGAGAAAGGAAATTGGGCACCAAGGAAGCCAGATCAACTTCTCAACTGTCTCTTTCTCACTCAAATCAAAACTGGAGATTTACCAAAGCAACCAAGAGACTGTTATCCTTAAAACATTAAGGTCAGTAAGCTAAGCATTTGGAATAGCATGAAAACCAATGTGCATTGTAATACACTCTAATTATGTATTTTCTCTCTTCTTCCAATGGACCCTTTGTTCATCGTACATGGTTGCCAAGCAATTAATATCAAACTATTTAATAGTTATGTCAACTGTAAAGCCAAGTTATTTACCATAAAACACGATCATTTGTTCACTACACACCATTCATACTCTTCTCCAAACAGAAATATTCTGGACCACTTGATTTTGCAACAATAATGTTCTTTCAGACTTTGCATATCATTTTAGTTTCCATAAAGAATCCAGAATAAGACAATTCTATCATGTGGAAAAATTGACAAGCAAAATACTGTCCTAGTTAGGACAGCTGAGACCAGTTCATCGCTGGATGGGTGTAACCCAAAACTATGTATTCTATAGCCTTCCATGCCATTTCCCAGAAACTGTTTTCAGTAGACTATTTACACCCTCTGCCCAGAGCAGCCTGACTCCTCAGGCTACAAAGTAGGTGTTAAGAGGCCTTCGAGATAGAAGGGTGCCTCCCTGTTCCTCACACCCTTTGTGAAACTGCCCTCTCTGAGGGAAGGACTGAGCATTCCTGCCTGAACTGGAGAATATATAATCTTGGAGTCTTGGAACTTTTTTAACCACTTGTGGGATCCAGAGGAAGACTGCAGATCACGCTCTCAACCAAACTGCAGACGACCACTCTCGACTGGACTGCAACCACCACGTTTCAACCAGACTGCAACCACCACTCTCGACCGGACTGCAATCACCACTCTTGACCAGACTGCAACAGCACTCTCACCAACAGGTTTTCCCCTCTTCTTTTCCTTTGGACTCAGGGGGCCCAATGAACACCACTCTGTTCATGCCCCAGGGTGCTGGGTTATATATTTGGGTTTTGTGTGTTAAAACCAATTGTTTGTCTGTATAATCGTACCTATTGTATTATTTTATTAAATTGTTATTCTGATTTATAATCCCTCTTTTGAGTTGAGTCCATTTCCCCTGCTGGTTTACCTTTAAACCAGCACAAATACAAAAAGCAGCACAGACTCTGGTTTCTAGAGCAAAAATTTACCTCTGCAAAGACTGAAAAAACATGGCAGTGAATTGCTAGCTAATAAACTAGCAATCATGTCTAATATATGATGGATTAGAAAAAAAAGTTTGAGTCAAGTCTATTATTTCTAGCATGTAATTTATATTTAATTTTTAAATTAATTTCATTTTTTTAATAAAATAACTACAGTAGTGAAGGAAACATTTCATTGATGCAGGTATTTGTACTGTACTCCCTTAATGTAAAGGAACAATATAAAACATCTGTAAAAATATATCCAAAACATATCAAAATGGACAGTTTTATTCTGAGTAGATCTATTTCAATCTGATATACATACAAATAAATTTGTTCACCCACACACTCTCCTTCAACAAAGAGAAACTAATATCCATATCTACCTCTGAGGCCTTCCACAGAAATACAATAATTCATATTTTGTTTTAAAATTCAACTATTAAATCTGACTAGGTAAGCTACCATGTCTAAACATATTTCTTAAAAAAAGCACATTTTAGGTCTCCCATAGCAGGCTCAATTCAGACAAAACTTTGTTTCCAATTATATTACCTTCTGGGCCTTCTGACATGAGGAGGACTGGTGAAATCTAAGCTTCAAACCAAGAAAACATTATTTTTCCAAGTCAAGGAGCAAGAAAAGTTTTATCTACCGTTTATCATACCTTCTACACTGCCATTTTTCTTTCATATTATAGTAATGTGTTATTCTCTTTTTTAAATTAAAAATGAGCACAAAAAATAAGTGCATATTGGAATTTCTATCCCATCTACAGGATCAATTACCTCTTTTTGTAATAGATATTTTTCTTAAAACAACTAACCTTTAACAAGATATCTGTGTGCACTGTGAACTGAAACAGTGCTGTACCATCTACAGCAAGTCCTACCAAAGCAGACCAACAAAGAGACCAGAAAGTGTGTTTGCTGTTCACAGCTGAGCAAACACAGCTGACAGCCCACATTCACTGCTGGGTCCTTGATTCAGCCAGGGAGAAGAGCTCTTTCCCATGGGTTGTGGACAGTGTGACGTCCCACAGAGTATTTAAAACAAACAACAAAACGCGAATCGGCTTCAGTTTCTGGTTTTGCTTTAGGTCACTTCTAATGGTTTGTTCACTTCTGTTTCTCCATTGCGTAAACCTTAGTTCAGTATCCCCAAAAAATTATCAGTAAATACTGCTATTAAGTCAGAGATTGCTTCATAGTTTGTTTTTTCTTCTCCTCTGATCACTTAATATCCTTTTCCTTCTGCTGTCCAGACAGTAGTCCACTTATAGCTATTGCCAGGTTCCGAGAACCAACTGGGTTTTATTTGTACCACAAAACGACCATCCCCTTCATTCAGTCATACTGGGTCAGTGTCCCTGTTTGCTAGTCACAAGAAATAATGGTAGTTGCTCACCAATCTTGTCATGCTAGTGTTAGAATAAATTGAATTCAAAAAGGTCTTGGGAGGTTGTTGGATCCTCCAGCCTAGACTGGAAGCAATCTGTTTTCCACTGCAGCTGTCTCCACTCTACTGAGTTAAAATACATGTGGTTATTAATTTTTTATCACAGCTTACAATATTGCAGCTTCATGTCAGCAGGTAATAACTTCAGCCACTTAATTGTTCGGTGTAAAGGAACATTCATACTATTCCACTATTAAAAGAATTCTAACAGATAACACAGTGCCAGTCAGTATAACTGCAGCGTCACAGGCCACTGTAAAGAATGTAGCTAGGATACAGTGTTTAATTTTAGAGAATTTAATAATGTGAATTGCAAGTTAAATGTGGTGTCGACAATTTCTTGTGACCTCCACTACCAGCTATTTTTACTTAACTTGAGTTAGGATGATGACTTGACTGCAATATAATATGAGACGCTTAATACTGCATTTATTTTTAAAGAAACAACGGTAAAAGTGCTTCGGTGGGTCTTAAAATTAAAAAAAAAAAAGAAATACAGTCAAATAAAGAGCTGTCATCTTGGCAGTGCTGTTTATTCAGGACCCCAGACACATATCCCTGGGATGTTTTTCCCAAATTAAAAAAAAAAAAAAAAATCAAGCTTCCACCATTGAAAAAGGCATTATTAAGTCACTCACACTTTTAAATGCTTTATTGACACATTACTCTAAAGGCTTATTAGTCTCACTTCCATACATATAATGTGCAATTACTTAGGTAGAGCCCCAATGAACACTAAAGAGTTTCAAAGCATTATACTTCATGACAGAATATGATCATTCTATGACCTGCTCCTTTAACCTTTCCATAATTTGACATGTGCGTGTATTCTCTAGTACTCCCAAGGCATCAAAAAACCCATAGATCTTATAAGCCTTTATTCATACCTCTTTCTCTCTAATCATCATACCAGCCAGTACAAAGATGGCAGGTAACAGAGTATACTGCTTTGGGAAGATGGACTTCTATTATTCCATTTGTTTTCAGAGCATAATTTACTAAAAGGAAAAAAAGCATAGCAGAGCTAGACAGAACTTGCATGCCTGTATGCACACTATGTTTAACGACAACAATAAAACTACAATTACTTTCCTAAATCAGTTTAAGCACCTAAGAAACCTAACCAACTAGCCTGGATTAAATTTCATCAGAAGTCTGGGCCAGTCAGACCTAAATCTTATATATAGCTCTGGACACACTACAGATAAAAATTACAGAGCAAAAAGATTTATTCTGTTTAACATTCCACTGTCGGTGTATTTAAAAAAGATTCCTGACAGAAAAATCACTCAACTCAAGTAACAGTTCTTAATACTCTCCTCTGAAGGAAAAAAAAATTAAAAATTAAGTGGAGGGAGGAACACAATGCTACGAAAAAAAGAAATTAATTAATGATACGTGCCAGGATTAGGTACATCCAAAGTAGAAGATATATACACATGAATAAAAAGACAAAATAGACTTTCTGGTGTCTTGTCTCATCAGTGCAATCATGCCTGAAAGAAATATATCCCTATATGTTTTCCTCATGCCATAGAATTATGATTGAAAAAACAGTTGGGGAAAAAAGTGAGCATCAATGTGCTTCAAAAATTATTATCTTTTGCTGTCCCCTAGTGGCACTGTAACTTTGTTTCACAAAATTGACCAAAGAATACCTTCAACTACAGGCTTCATAGGTTACAGAATAGAAAGCATTAATAGAAATTAAGAAATGGAAGAAATTAGTTTTGCAGGCTATTGCTACAAGCAGCTTTTGTTTAGAATTTCTGAAACTAAAACCAACAGGAAAACATTTTGATCTAGTATTTTAAATCACAGACTTTTCAAAGAGAATGCATGGTAAAAACATAGTCAGAAATATTTATGGCACTGCCAATGATATTGTCAGTATTTTAGAATCTTACTGAACCAGTAGAGACTTTAAATAAATACTTTAAAAGCAGTTGGAAGAAACAGCTTCCAAACACTCCAATTCTAGCATACATTTCAACTTTACAGGAAAAAAACCAAACAATCAAACATCACTCAATACATGTCAACTCTACTACAAAGTAAAAGCATTACTGGACAACACCCAGATTTTCCTGATCTTACTTTACGATAAATCAAAAACGCAGGAGTTGCAATTTATGTTAAACAGGACAAAATACAAGTGAAATGCTACTTAGGGAACACAGTGGTCTGATCCACTTAAAAATAAACCATTATCTTTCATCTTAGATCAAGCTTTGCAAAACTGTAAAACAGATCTGGAAACATATCCATGATTGTTAGTCAAAGGTTTTTCAGCCCCATCCCCAACACAGTTTCTCTCCTGACTTTCATATTTACCTTTGTATCACAAAACAATTTTATTTCAAAAGTAAACAGTATGTGGCATCTCAGTTTTAATTACAGTTTAACACAGCCTCTAATTTAGCTGAGATATTTAATTTAGCTTTCATTCCATGCAATTATACACTGTCATAACCCGCGAAAAATTGCAATGATCTCTAACCTCATTAACAAGGACTACTAAACTGCAGTTCAGTTCATTTTTATCAAGTTTCTAGAAGAAACACAAGCTTCTCATACTAACTGCAGCTATTGAAAACAAGTGAAGCTTCCTACTCAACACTCAGATTTCACTGAGAAGTACATTCTCAATTATCCACATCTAAAACTGCATTAGCATATTTACTTAGTGTACAGTATTCACTCAAAATTATTAGACATCTGCCTTGTTTTATTTTCGAAGATTTATTTCATGCCATTAAGTTTCCTGAATGAATTTCTTTCCTCTTTCCAGGACTGCTTTACCTTAAAGATGGAGAAAGTCTGTATGTTTCTTCAAAATTAATACCCAGTATAGGTAGAACCTGCCTTGATGTTTGTATCAGATTAAGAAACAGAAAACACCCATGAAGCTCTTCCTACGAAAGGAATTTGTTTCACTATCAGTCACCATCCTGCCAGCTCAAACAACTTGCTTTGGTGCACTCCCAATTTCTGTAAGGTCTGCCTACTGAAAAATTCACGTAAAAGGAAATGTAAAACTACAGCCCGGTGAGGCATCCAGCACAGCCCCGGCCCATGAGACAGAATCTCTGACCCAATTTTCTGTCTAAATCTGTTCCTTGAGGAATCATAGAGGATTGTATTTAAGAGGCCACTGAAGACAGGCCCTTAAGGTTGCCATGCTAACATCCTCCTCAAGAGTGACACTTGAATAAAAGCCTTACGAAAAAAGGGAGATAGTTGTCTTTGTAGCTCTTCAGAGCTGTTTCCTTGCACTAAACTACTTACAATCGCTCTTCTCAGCTCCTAATGAGAATTGGGAAAAGGCCTGAGGATTACAACTCAGTTCTAACTCAGCGACATGGCTCAGGAAGAGCTCGACAAATCTCCTAGAAGCTGGCAATTAAACAGTGCCAAATATATTGTTTTCTTTCATGTGATGACAATATGCCATAAAGACAAAATTACAAGCCTTCTGCGGAAACCACGTGGGACTAAAAAAAAAAAAAAAAAGAAGAAGAAATAAAAAACACCACAGAATTTTAACTAAGGCTATATGCTTTTCTCTCAATTGGTGTGCATAAGATTACATCTAAATTTTAGTTTAGCAAAATAGGTAGGTGGTTTATCTAATTATATGTAACATTCACTGGTTTTGTTCATTGATAGGTTTTTTCAAAAGCATTTGAAAACTTATCATTCCCTTCTACTATAGCAGGTAGATCAGAAAATGGAAAGCACATGACAGAATGGGGCAGAAATGTTACCAAGTACAATAAAACACAGAACTTCCACATTTTGAAAGAGAGCTGGTATGGTCACCAAAATTTATAGCCTTCTGATCCATGAACACAGATCTCAAATTTCTATAATGTTGAAGTCCTACTCTAAGCAACTGCTCTGTCATTAGGTTTGACAGCCGCCAATATTGCAAACCCTACTACAAACAAATTAAATAATAAACAAGATACAATGCCAGGTCTTGCATTTCATCTTTCAGATAATTGCTTAAAGTTTTTGATTTACTGAATTATATGCAGTGACACCTCTTGTTTCTGTAAAAAATCTACTTCAGAGATCAAGGACCTGGTTTTCGACAGTGTAGCTGGGTAACTCCCTTCCATCATAAAGACTTAGTCACAAATATTTAAACTAAAGCTATGCCTAAGAATGTAATTCTACAAAAGACTTAGAAAATTAAAAATTTAACCTGTAATTAACATTATTTGATTCCTTGCTCCCCAAATTAAAATAAGGAAGAAATATTTCCATTCTTTTGAAGAGTCTTCAATGACACTAAGGAATTAGATCCACAGTCTAAAACCTTATTTAACTATAAATGTCAGTGGCAAAACAAGCTTTTCCACTCACAAATATGCTCAACTCAGCCTTTGAGGTAATCCTGCCAAGTACAAAAGGTTTTCCGTTTCCTCACTATTAATCTTCCCTGGTCAGATGAAACAAACAGGGACGTTTTTTGTCTGCTGTAGCAAGTCTCTGAAGCTAAGAAATCATTAAGTTAAATCACTGTTCTTAACTAATCAAATGGGGCTTTTAGTGATAACAGCCTTCTTCTTTGTTTCTAGTGAATCTTTAGCCAATTATCTCTCCCTACAGTGATCTAGTTTTAAACATTAAAATACTAATGAAAAGTGAAAACAAACCTGGCTGTTCTTCCCACTCTGTGGATGTATGTGTTTGCATCTTCTGGACAATCAAACTGAATGACCCAGTTCACTGCTGGAAAATCTGTGTAAAGAAAAAAATATGTCAATATTTAAGCTCAGTGTACTGAAAAACTTCCTATTCAAGAGCAATATATTATTTTGAAGCATTAATTCCTATAAGAACCATCATTTGGACTCATTTACAGTCATTGGGTTCAACCTCTGAAATAAAAATAAAATTAATTGCATGTATTAGCATACATAAACAATCATTCTCTTCAACAAAAAAAGTTAAAATTAATTGTGTCTTCATTTCCTAAATTATGACAGTGCAATGAATGGAACGTCATTTCACACTTGAGAAGAACAGACATGCTTTGGGTCACACAGATGATAAAACACCACTATATGTAATAAATAAATAACAATATCTGACCCACTTTTCACTCACACTATTAATATCCTACACCACTGAGATTTGAAGTCAGCTGTGGTGAGACAGCACTTCAGCTGTCACATACAGAAATACCACAGTCCCTCTCAAAGATGCAGGGGGGCAAGGCATGGGTGTGACCAAGACTGACAAAGAAGTCAACACTGACTGTGAATGATATTATTAATAAGCATTTTCTAACTGCTGTACTTCACGAAGCAGCAGCATGCTTTGCCCAGCACTAAGTTTGAGTTACTTCCTGACCAAGTCTGTAGCTATGCTGTATTCCACATTTATACCCACGCTCTAAAACCAACCAACCACACACAAATTAGATCCTCACTGGTGACATCTCAGTAGTATAGAAGTTTTGATAAAGTTTTCATTTCTGCCTTCATCTTTTAGAGTATCTTCCTTCCTTTTGTAGTATAATGACAAAACCTCACATTTTTGGACAACAGAGTTTGCTATCTGAAACAATAGGTGAACTCCTGAAAAGTCTTGTGTCATACCTAAATGCCTCCAAGTACTAAGAAAAAAAAAAAAGAAAAGAAAAAAGAAGTCCAAAGAAGTAAATCATAATTCAACAGGTAATGCCCAGATGTAAGAAACTCTTGGCTCAAAATAGATCCTATAAATATACTTGCTTTTACTCCCATCTATTTTTTTATCTCCTTACACAACACAGTCCTATATAAAGCCATTCATACTTGAGACATTAAAAGTTCTTTCCACATACTGGTAGGTTAGTAATTTTTCATATCCTTTGGAATAACCCACAGGATACAGGCATATCAGTAATATTTAAAACTGCTAAAATCTCGCCTTGTGGCATGCAGTAAGCAAATATATCACCATTTTCATACAACAAAAGTTTTTCTGGGACAAAAAGAAAAATTAAGCACAGATTAAGTGGGCCTCTTCAGTAAAGAAACAGCAGAACTCTAAGAAGCATCTCTCTTTTTTGAGTTACCCTAGTGAGCTCCTAATCAGACTACAGTTTCATTTTTCACAAATCAAGTTGGTCTTCAGAGTATAAAGTCTGATAAAGACTCAACAGGGTTAGGTGATCACTTTGTGAATAACTGCTTCTGTGGGTACATACCCAGACCACGAGCTGCAATATCTGTAGCGAAAAGTACCGCTGCCTTTTTCCGAACAAAGCAAGTGTAGACTTCCATCCTCTTCATCTGCTGCTGCTTGCCATGGAGTGCCAGTACAGGAAGACCAGGCTGAAGCTTACAGAAAACTCTGAACAGATATTGCACCTACCCAACAAATCAGGAGAGGGGGGAAATTACCATGCAATGTTAAACTTGTAAAGATCATATACAGTATACAGCAACTGACTTAGTACACCAAAATAAATGAACTTTTCTCCACATCATTGACAAGAGATGCTACTTTGAGACTTTGTCAACACACTCAGGTACTAAAGAAGATAAAAGAAGAAACCAGCTGTGGAAGGCATGCATTGGCATGCCTTTTGATGACATTTCCTAAAAGAAATCAGAGTATCTAACAGCAAGAATGACTTGGGACGTGACTAGTTAGGCTGTATGCAAGGGACCAAAGCACCAGAAGTCCACCAGAAGCACTGCTTTGAGGCAATACTGGAGGGGTGTTGTGTTCTATACTGCAACTCAAAGCAGTCTACAGTCTCAGTTTACTATTTCAAGCTTCAACAGCTTCTCTTACAAAATCAGCCTGTTTACTCTTACATACAGTACCTATGATGCAACACCTTTTTAGAGCAGACCGCTATGTAATATTATTTTAAGAAAATAGTTACAGAAACTGTGTCTATTGCAGGAACAGCTGCAGCTCAGAGAACTTCCGTACAACTAAGCCTACTGCTTCACTCTACTCACCAGTCAACTGCAGAACAACAAAAATATTTTAACCTCTTACACAAGTGGAAGAACGGCAATGAATATTTACTATACTATTGTATGTTGTAAAATACTTGATACATGCAGTAGTTACAAATACCTGCACCACATAAGCACATACAAGTAGCTTCAACAGAACAGTTCCGGGATATTTATACAAGGATTTGAAGGATTACTTCCTATGTAAGAAAAACCTATTGCTGTACTATTTCACAATCATAATTTCTCAAATAGGCAGGCTTAAAAGTTTGTAAAGAAACCAGGTACACCTCCTGAAATACTGTGTAAGCTAACTACAAAATGTGTCATGAGACAAAACCAACTGACCAATTGACAATAATTTTAGCATTAGTTTTTAAAAGCAGAGCATAAAAATGGCTGTCTCCAGAACCTTTTTCCCATTGAGTCTGGGTCACCGAATATCCAGAAGCCAGGCCCTGCATGACATGTCTGCAGGAGTAGGTGTTGTTTTGTTCCTCCAATTTCCTATTGCAAACTAGTCCAGAATCTCACCTCTCTGGTGCTTTGAAATCTACATTAATACCTTCATTTTATTCACTTTAAAATGCTGTGGGGGGAGGGGGAAGAAAAAGCCATACCTCTTTACAGCTTGCAAAAAACACAATGCTCTTCTTTTTCAAATGAGTTCTCAGGAAAGAGTATAACATGTTTACTTTTTGCTGAAGCTCACAGACAACGTAATTCTGATCCAAAGTTGCTGGGGTACTAAAAAAAAGAAAGAAAAACAAAACCAAAGCAAAACCACACCAAAAAGTATATTTAGATACATCTACGGAGATGCTTGACCTTTCTTTTAAGTCAAGAGTGTCTTATAGATACTCAGAAAAGAGGAGAAAAGAAAAGGAGTCAGTCTGGAAAGTTCCCCCACTTTGAGGAACAAGTCTTAGCAGCTCCACTTGAAAGCAACTCTTGAAAGATGAATCAATTTCCTTACTAAAAGCCAGTGAGGAGGCACAGATGACTTTTGACATTACTTCTAAATTCATTTACTACTAGCAAGGCAAACTCTTTCCATGTCTAAGCAGTGACATTCAAATTGCCTTGACTTACATGCAATTTTTTCTATTAGCCCTATTAAAGCATCATTTGTGCTTAAAGCAATGTCAAAGCAGAGTCTAATCATGCACGAAAAAAGAGCATTGATGTACTTCTACTGATTACCCTGACACGCAAGGTAACTTTCTAAAGCTCTGAATTGTCACCTTATCTCACATTTCTGCTCTTAATAAAACAACAAAAACTTCTTTGGCAAATTTGCCCTTGAAACACATCTAAATGCTCACCTCTTACAGTCCCTCTGCTTCACTCTAAACACACCAAAGGTATTCAAAATTACTTTTCTAAAGGTGGTCACTTGGGAGGATGAAATTACAAGAGACTCCTCCAGTTTTTATTCTGCTATTCAAGTTCAATAATGCCATAGCACTTTTCACTTTTTAAGTCTTTCGCAGGAAATTGCTTTCATAAGGCAGTAACCTTTTACTACTAAGGCAGTAAATTCTACAACACATTAATACTTTCCTTTTTTCTGTTTCAGTTTGTTACCTAAGTGCATTCTCCCAAATATTTAAAAAAATTAAATGTACTTAAAAACAGACTTCACAAAATATGTGAGATCTGTGAAACAGATGTAGAGTCAGCCCTCAAAATGAAGAATACGCATTAGGCTTATATATCCTCTTCTGCTAAGAAGATATTAGTCACAGACTTTTTTCTGGCAATCATGATTATTTCAGATGCCTTTGACAGTACTGCTGAAGGTATTTGCAGTACAATACAGAGATAATCAAATCAAATAGTTAAAACTCCCTCAAGATTCAATGTGGTTCTGCTGTGCATTTTCCTGATGATTTCTTGTTTGCTCTTGGAAAAGCCATTTTTATCACAATGCTTCACCTTTCCCCTGTATTTTATATATGGAAATATACACATATTTCATAGAAGAGCAGAAAAATAATCATCCATGTTCATAAGCAATTTGACACCCAGATAATTGAGCCCACAGAAATGCAAAATAAATAACATGCTTCATTTCAATTTCAAAAGAAAATAACGTGCCAAAAAGCAATGTGTATAGTTTTTCATTTAGTGATACATTAAATTCTTTTAGCCTGGCAGATCACATACTTCGTTCCTAGCAAGGGCCTCCCATCCTGCTCCAAACTGTAAGGCATAACAAATTTATTTTGCGTGCAAAGGGCATGCAAGAAAGAACATCCAGCACGTCAGGAAGCCACAAGACTTACTGCACATGCACCACCACCACATGCTTTCTTCTGGGTACCTAATACTGAACACACAAACAGGATTGCTGCCATTCTGCATTTTCCCACTAGCACAGCATTTCCTTGGAAAGCCAGATTTATAAACGGCACACAGACAAGCTGTGTTTGTGCAACAGACGTGGTGGTTGTGCATAGCAAGTATGCACATGCAGGAGGCAAGGAAGCCAAACAACAAAAAAGGAGCAATTCAGAACTGAGTGCTGCTAGGACACTACTCCATTCAGGCTATAATCCACTCTGGTGCTTCCTCGCAAGGAAAAAAATGTCCCGTTTGAGAAGCTGCCTGAGGAGACAGGAGACAAGCACAGGTTCAGCCTCCCTGTAATGATTCAGTCAGAACTAGTCCCCTCTTATCTGGAAACTTCTTGCTTTCAGGGAAACACACAGCAGACACTGCAGAAAGGAGGAGGATGCAAAAAAAACCTTCTGATTCAGGAAACTGACAGTCAGAGAAGCAGTTAAGTAGAACCACTATCTGCTTAACCCCTCAGAAAAAAAAAATAGCCCAACATACCTGAATTTGGCCTTCTCATGAACCCAAACATATTCTGGATCTTTCAGACTCAGACGTGCAAGATCCTTCACTGATTTTGTTTGTGTTGCAGAAAAAAGCAAGGTCTGGCGTTTCTTAGGTAGATTCTCTATGATTGCATTCATTGTATCAGCAAACCCCATGTCTAGAATTCTATCAGCTTCATCAAGAACTTGATTGAGGGATAAAGTTGAGAAAATCTGGTTTTAGATTTAATTATTTAAAAAAACCCTACATTAAATCTATATAGTACAAAATTCCATCTGTACTTAAACTGCAGAGATGAACTTAATTCCTGTATATAACAGGATTCTCTTTAGATATTTGTGTATTTCATAAAATGTTTTTAAAACAACCTGCAATAGAAATCATAGCATTTCCCATAATCTATGCACTACAGCCCTGTTTCACACACCGAAGCAAGAAGTTTAGTATTTCAAGTAAACAGCTCAGCAATTTGTAAACCGACTCCCTTTCCTATGGCTGAAATAAAAGCACAGAACATAAAACAGTGCTGTACTCTTCATGACAGAGCAAAACAACCTCTCCTAAGTTAAATTTACCATTGAAATACAGGATATAAACCGAGTAGCACAGAGACAAAGCCTTAAGAAAAGAGCCTACATTTAATGCAATTTTTGTCTGCCATGAATTGTACTAAGTGTAGCAAGCATAATTTCACATTTTATCAGCTTCATTAGCTTCTTAATTGCTTCTAAATTCCTGAAGTTATGCTAATGATTATGCAGTTCTTAGTGGCAGGCAAGCTTTTTCATTACACTGAAAATTTTTGTTCAGGTTGGAAGGATGTAAATGAACAGTGTTAACAATGCTAACAAAATATTAAAAGGAGCAGAAATCTGTCTTAAAATACAAAGAAAAATGTTTTCTAGAACTGGTCTAAAATACACACACTGCAATGAATATTCATTATAGATAGTTAATGATCATGTCAGGAAAAACACAGGAGCTATAGCCAGAAAGGAAAGTCTGGCTATATAAAGGATATAAAGATATAAAGGATTATATGAGACATTACATTTGTGCTTGAGTTCCTTACTAACTCACCTACTTGTCCTTATCACCCTAAGGAAAGCATGCTCAGCAACAGAGAAAGTACAAAGAAGAAAGTGGCTTTGCTGTTTTCTAATTTAATTTGGACATGTGTGAGCTTAAAAGCCATTTCATCTATATACCATGACAAGGATAAACTTTTTACCCAGAAAGTGCTCCATACAGTTATGAACTGTTACAAAATATTCCCAAATACTTGCAAGTACTTGAAAAACTTACTCAACATTTGCAGATCAGATGCATAGAAATATGAAGTTTCATCCATGTGTTGTAGAAGCCGTCCTGGAGTGCAAATTAGCATATTTATGTGGTGTATTCTTTCAGACTCTTCTTTCAGATCCTGAAAAGGAGTTAAACCAGCTTAGCTCTAGTTGTTCAAACTAGAAGCCCAGTACCAGACATGGTCAAATCAGCTTAACCTACTGATAATTTTTAGAAAGAACAGTTAAGGAGCAGCCTCTCCTCTTTCCACAGATACATTGCCATTTCTTCAGCATGCTCACACTTGCAGCCTAAGCAAAACGTTATTTCAGAATAATCTAAATTAAAAAGACAGTCCTGGAAGGCTTGGCAGGAAGGTCCATTCAGTCATGGAACCTGGGAAGACTGTAAATATTCAAAAGCTTCAAAAGACAGAGTACACACAGGAAAACAAGTGGGTTGCTGATATATTCCCATTAACTGCTCTCTTCCCTGAGTTTTTGATCCCAGGGTTTCCTTCCTAAACTAGTACTTAATATACTACTCAATTATGCTTCCATACAGCAAACTCCAAGAGAGGACACACCTTTCCTCCAATGACAAGACCAGCTGAGAACTCATGATTCTTTCCCACTTTACGCAGAACCTTGAAGGTTTGATATGCCAGTTCCCGGGTCGGCGATATTATCAGAACTCCCAGTCCATCAGCAGAAGTCCACTGTTGGCGATACAGGAGTTCCAAAGCCTGAAAACAATTAACATATTAACACTATAAAAATCTCAGAAGGAAAATATGTAACAACAAGTTTGTAACAAAAAGTGTCAGTTAAAAAAAGACAAAGCCACGTTAACTAAAGTAATGACATGAAGAAACATCAGTGTCCACTTCACATAGGTTGATTATATATAAATTTTAACTAATGGTAATGATACTTGCAGTAGCAAAGTTCTCCAGTACCAACCTATGACAGACAGTAATGGGTGGTAAAGCATAAATACTTTACTGCACAATTAATCCTACCCTGCTAAATTGTGGAAATTAGGCCTTAATCATTTACATGATGATTGAAATTAGTGTGGAAAACCATGAGAAATTTCCCTGCTCGTAAGGTTTTGTGGGAACCAGAAACAGAATGAGCAACTGCAAGAACATTAGCTATTGAAGCTTTAATTCTGGCTATAGGTTTGAAGCAGCACTATCCATGTTACATACAGAGTATTCCAATTAAAGTTGCAGCTCAGACAAGGATTATTCCTTCTCTTAGGAATTCACACTGCAGAAACACTGTCTTAGTCAGCTAATCCTAACACAAAGACTTTACAAGTATGAATATCTGAAGCCTTCTGGAATACTGAAAGCTATTACACATCCTTGTACAGTTAATTTTTTTTTCATTTTTCATCTCTTCCGCTCCTCTTTTAGCACTCTTCCTCTCTAAAATTGTTTTAAAATAAGGTTTGTAAAACAAAGTACTTCTACTCTTAGATTAAGTAACTGAGCAATCTCACTTGTTTCTCAAATTCACAAGACTATCTTTTGAACCCTCCTACATTTTTTATTCTTCACTAGTAAAAAATACTTTTTTAAAAAACAGCATAAAGCATAAATCTTCTCAACTACAGCAAGTATTCAAAGAATTTTCTACTGTTCTCACAGTTAGTGATAAAATAGGTTCCAAAGAAATTTATGCTTAGAAAAATGCAAGTAACGTTTAAAACAAAGTAACTCCATAATCAAAACATTTATTTTTCCCTTCATATAAAAATAGTATGATGGGATTTGTATCCACTTATATGTGCACTTTTAGCACACGTCTCAATTATATTTTCAGCACAAAGAAATGAAATGCATTTCATGATGTATTGAGTAAAACTGTCAAACACATATATCCATGACAAGGGTTTTCATCCAGTTTTTCCCAGAAGCAATTTCAAAGTTCACAAAAGACAAGGAAATGGAAGTCCACAATCACTAAGGTTAAGTTTGCTATATAAGGTCCAAATTCTTACATTTTAAAGGAGTGAAAACCACTCATCTAAAAAAAATTCTAAGGAACTGAAGAAAATTCACCATTCTACTTCATATACTTAGTTTTCAGAATTGAACAACTAGAGTTGCACCAGGAAACATTCCTGAGAGAAAAACAAAGCACTTGCTAAATCACACGGGGTCTACTCATGTAAGGACTAAAATGAAACTTCTAAGTCTCAGAATATTCCTATTGCCAAAAACACGCTTCTTTCAGGACCTCAAGCAGCTTTATTAAATTGGTATCTTGGCTTTCTTAGAACACTTAGATCAGCTGAATTGTAACTTTTCTCTCAGGATCTATTAACCTAAGCTGTCTGACGTCAATACTTCATGGATAACTTGGTTTGAGTACAAATGGAAGGATATAAATTACTTACTGGAACAATAAAAGCCAAGGTTTTGCCTGATCCAGTCTTTGCAGCTCCAAGTACATCTTTACCTTGTAAAGCCAAACCTATGGTTTGCCTCTGTATCTCTGTTACCACACGATACTGAGCTTCCTGCAGTCCTAGTATGTGCAGCGTGGGAAGAGAAGAGAGAGTGTGGGAGGGGAAGAGGAATAAAAAAAAAAGAAAGAAAAAAACTTCATTTAGTTTTGTATGGCCCAAGACTCTATTCCTCTGTTTAGAAAATGCTGTACATAGCAACACTTATCTAAAACTTAATTTAAAGCAAAAAAAAACATTCAGATGCAGATAAATAATACTTTCTTTTTTACTTACATTATTTTCTAAAGAAAACTTCCATACTCACCTTTTAGGGTTTTTCTTGACAATGGAAAATCTGAAAATCTTTGGATTTCACTTGCATTTATCTGAAAAAAATTAATTTTGATCAGTGCTTACAATCTAACCATAACAGAGAAATTAAACAGCATTCTTTAAGTTGGTGTTTACATAAATATGTAGTAGTTCAGTATGACCTGATCCAAGTCAGGCAATCTATACTAGTTTGACCTAAGCCAAACCACTGCTCTTCCAAAAGCTGTTCAGCAAGTAATAAGATATACTTGAATAACACAGGTTAATAGCACAATTTAAAGCTCAGATCATCATGAAATCACAGAACAATTTAGAGTGAAGAGAATCTCAGGAGGTCTCTCATCTCCACCTTATTAGAGCTTAGCTGTCCTTTCCGCATCTATATTTTCAGATCTCTAGAAGCAATGAGGATGAAGTGTATTCCAGTTGCTATATGAGACTGGACGTCACTAAAGCAGGTAAGTGTCCTGCAGGGTAAAGGCCTGGTAAACAAACACTTCAGGAAATAGCTCCAGATAAGAAAGATACCTCTACCACTCGAGTTCTCCATTTGGACTCTACGGTGCTAGCGTCTTTTGCATATGTTTAGTATTAGGTTATGTGATTAAAGATTAACAGCTGTGAACTCAAAGCCTTCGTAAGAACCAGTGGAACAGTGATGGGAAGGTGCCTCACAGACATTATCACTGCATACAGAGTTACAGCACCCTGACTCAGGTGTTCCCTGGGACCATTGGAGGAGAGGGGTCAGCTCAGGGTTCCTCGGTGAACTCCACCAAGGCACTAGTGGGGCTGCCCCCTCGCCAGAAGGCCCTGCAGAATGGCAGGGATCAGTGCCTGCAGGTACACAAGGCTCAGAGGGAGCAGGGCAGGGGGGGAAGCATTTGAGGACACTGGACAACCTCGTAGGGGGTGTTTTAAGGGGGCTGTAGGAATGTGTAAGACTTGTTATGGGATGTGTAGGGTAAGGATCAAAGACAGGGAAAAGAATGGATCAAGGTGGACTGGGGAGGAACCCACATGAGAAAATAGAGGCAAAAGGGGATAAAAAGGGGCTGGTCTGGGTGACAGCTGGCTGGTCAGTACACACTTCCCTGACTGAGCCCTGTACCTCATCAGTACAGCCTGCCCTACAGTCTTACTAAATATTTTTACATAATATCATTTATTTTATTAACAGTAATAACAATAAAAATAATTACTCTTACATTCTCTCCATTGACTTTCTTTGTGGGCACACTGTCTGTTCTAAGCCTGCGTGAGAGACCACCAGCTACCTTCAAGCTGGATGAGTGGACAGCAGCACTTGAGCCCAGTGCCGGTAACCGGAATGGGACCACAAACCTCAGAGGCTGGAGGGTGTCAGTGCCAGCACCTGGGAAAACTGGGGCCTGAGGTAGCTCTGGGGCTGGATAGCTAATGCCAGTTGTGAGTACATATTTCACTAGTGGATGTTAATCCTCATCAGACAGAGAGGAACAGCACCTGCCGCCCATATTTATTGTGTGCAAGCACTCTGTGTGTGTGCCAATAAAGGCACTGCTCTGTCTGTGTTCAGCTGTGGCTGGACATGTGTGTACCCAGGCACACCTACTGGGAAGATACACTCACCCTCGCTGCAGGGCAGACATGGACACCCAGAACTGCAGCAATATTGCAACAACCTGTCTGAGACAGGAGAGGCACAACTTCAGCGTCCTGAAGCTCACCAGATTCACCAATCTCTACCACTTGGTGTACTTACTTTTTAGAGCTGTCCTACAAGGTAAAAAGAACCCCAGATACTAAAAAAGTAGTTCATTGTGCTAATTTACTTCTCTGTATGCATCCATACTTGAGAGCCGTTAATTACACACACATGTGTAATTACATAGCATGTGTTTCAGTCCATGAGTTGGCTCAGTGATTTAAAAATATGTTGAGATGTCAAGTAGAGATTTTGAGAAAAACATAATATTTGCAACTGTTCTAGCAGTTAGGTGGTAATTAAAAAATGTGAACAGCTTTGACTGGCAAAGTTCACAACTAATAGTAGCAGGGCTGAACAAAAACACAGAACTCAAGGAAAAAAAAATAGACTACTGAGTCTATAAAGCCTGAGCTGAAAAAGAGGAAGGTAGACCACACAGCTTTGAATGCACACTGACTAGAATCCATAAACTGAGATTTCCAAATGTCAAAGCTTACACACTTCCTGCTTTTTTAACTAGTATCATTTCATTCTAACAGACTGCTGAACAGAAATCTCCCAACACAGGAACCAAGCAAAACGGTCCTCAGATCTTCTTGACATCTTGTGATAACAATTTCAAAGAGGGCCTCAGATGAAGGGCTACCGAGCTGTCAGATGAGCTTTATATCTACTTGAAGTACCAAGCCTTCTACAGGTTCTGCCTATTATAGAAAACTGAGGGGTTATAGCTGTTTAAAGCATCTAATTCATGACACCACTCTTTTCAGGCTAGTTCTCTCTAATAAAATCAAGATAAGTAATTTAATATGTGAATTTAATCCCTATAACAAAAGATAAAAATAGATAAAAGGTAATAACACCCTTACTAAAACCTAGTTTCAACATATTTCAAGACATAGTTCTTGCAAGACAAATTTCAAGCTTTCACTGTACCCTAGCAGAACAATTAAACTTTTGGAAATGTTATTTGGGAGGAGGGAAAACTCTTCTCAGAAATCACCATTTTAAAAGTCTCTTTTTGACTTGCGCAAATTGGAAATTTTGAAAAGTATTTCCAAATTCAATTGATAATTTTGAAGACACTATATATCACATGAAATATTTGCCTAATTCCCAGTCTCACATGCTAAAGAATCACAACCAGTTATGTATACAGCTTTGGTTTAATTTCAACCAAGAAATTGTGAATAGGAAAACAGTATTCCTACAGAAGGGTAAAGTATCTTACCAACATCAAAAAAGAATTCACACAATTGATTATGTGCAACTGAAGGGATAGATTTTAGAAGGTTAGTAAAATATCAAACAGGCTATTACACCAATGTGAAATTGTTCTAAATAATTAAGGACACTTAAAGTATTTCAGTAGTCAACTTCTTTTTAACTCTAGACGACTCAGTAAGAACAGATATATTAATCAAAAAAGACAAATATTGTTCTGCTCCTCCACCTTAAACTTCTCTAAATCAATTTAAAAATCATTGCATGCATAAGCCCAGCTCTTTTAAAGATGTCCAAGGAAAATAGCGAGGAATGTTAGGAGAGGCCATGTCACAAAGCTTCCTCTATTATTTCTCTGCACTACAGACTCCTAAAAGCAGAAGGATATGCAGTAGTAGCCTTAAACTCCAAAAATACTGGCTTATTTTTAAGACAAGTCCAAATGGCAGGCATAAGAAGACCCAGAGTTAGAGGTAGATTTTCTGATAGCTCTATTTTATATCTACATGCACCAGTGGAAAACACCACCAACTTCTACTTAGCTTGTTTCCCTGCTAGAAGTTACTACTTCTGCTAATCTGCTGGGAATCTATACTTGTGAGAGGAGCCAGCTCGTTTCAAATATTGCAAATGCCATTCTGATCTAACTCAACTAATTTGACATAAAGCACACTAGAAAGAATTTTTCACCAACAGCTCACCAGAACATCAGTTAGGTGCTCAATACTTTTCATGAGCACAACTGGATGGAAAGGACCATGTCCATCAATGGCCTGACAATTAGGCAATGAAGTCTCTGGATCAACAGACAACAGACCACCTACGAACACATAACACAGAAAACGGTCCCATGATTTCGACCCATTGGAACTAAATTTCACATTTTGCATCTATGCTGCCACACACTTGCAATCACGTCAATAAATTAAAAAAAATCCAGTAACAAAGTATATTGGTTACCTCTTCATTATTAATTTTGTCTTGTTTACCCACTGCAGACATTCTCACACAGGAAATTATAGACGGGAGGGCAAGGTGGATCTTCGTGCATCCATCAGCCATGCTACCCCAATTCCATACCACATTCACGAGAAAAGCACATAGCCTGCGTGACAGAGACCCCAGCCAGTGCACTTCACAGAGAGGAGCTTACCAAAGAGCTTTCTAGCTCCCTTGTCCCTAAGAAGGGATCTACCTCACACAGAACTCACTGGAGACCCCTTTAGATCCAAGCACATGGTGCTTCCTCACAATCCCCACTCCCACTTTAACCAAATCCAGGGTAATACAGAAGAAACACTGGAGACAAAGTGGAAAACCATGCTAGGGACCAGAAAAGAAAAGCTGAAGGACAGAAGATAAAAAGCTTAGTGGGTATCCACCTGAATGTTCACAGGCAGGAGACTCCTGGAGCTGGAGGACAGCAGATCCCCAGAAGGATTGACACCAGGAGCCCCCAGCACCATCCTAATACTAACATATGTTTACCTTGTCTTAATTCTGGCGGACATATGCCTGACCACTACCAGCCTCTTTTCTTCAACCTCTAAAAATACACACAAACACAACCTCCCACTACCCAATTCTTATCTATGCCGCCCCAAGGTCCACAGAGACACAGAATTATTACCCATGCCCAGAAACAGGCGCATGTGCGGTCACATTAGTGACACAAAAGCATCTCTACACACTCACATAGTCATATATATAGCAAATAAATGCAGGTATCCAGGGAAGCAACTGACAGACGGTGACCATAAAGCCAGTATAAAGACAAATCTATGTAGAATGAGTGGAAATGGAATGCAAGTGTCAAAGGTATTGGGTGTGCTTCAGGGAAAAGTGACTGCATCTAAGTATTACACAAAATAGTTAATGCTAAGAGTACAGGAACAGACTACTGCAGAAAATCTCAGTGGGGACTAACCAAATTAAAAAGTCTGAGAATTGCACACCTACCCACCATAATCCAGATGTACCACGCCAAAATTATTGAGGATAAGAAAGGAATAGTGACCTCACTATGGAAAAAAGAGGCTCTATCATTTCCTTATCATCCCCTCATTGCTTGTGTGTTTCTTCTGAATTCCTCTGCTGCTAATATACATCTGTGAGCAACAGTCATACTCCACTATCAGCCAGGGACACTTTCCTGCAAAGCAGAGTGGTACAACAGACAGCAAAGCAATTTTTCCCCATAAGAACTACGGTAATAGATGGGGATGTGTGTAGGGATTTAATACACACACAGCATAAATATGGCAAAACTGTATATGGAGAACAAATACGCTGGGTATAGGGAGAACAAAGTGGCAGAGGCAGCATCGAGTGGAGGAGCTTCCCAGCCAGCTTCTGGGAGCCAGCTTCCCAGAGATATTTTTGAAAATATTTCTGTCACTTCATCTCTGAGATTGAATGCCCAAAATAAATGTTCTACTTCACGCATTCTTGCTGCCTCCTTCTAAGCAATTAGGATTTTTTATTGTCATCACTGTCATTAGGACACATGATAGGGTCAGGCATTGGAATAGACCTCCTGGGGAGGAAATGGAATTGCCAACCCTGGAAGTGTTCAAAAAACATGTGAATGTGGTACTTGGGGACATAGTTTAGTGGTGGTGGTAGGTTAACGGTTGGACTCGATCTTAGAGGTCTTTTCCAACCTAAACAATTCTATGATTCTATTAATAGGTGTCATGTTTAGCCATTCAGTCTCACAGAAAAAAAAAAAGCTAAATAGTCAGCAGTTCCTGCAGTCGATGATTGTGGTGATCCTCCTCCTACCTCTCAATATGTCCATACCATATACATAAAATTTCAGTGCACAGGAGCAACACACCGCTTAAGCTTTGGATCACATGATTCTACTACATTAGAGGAAAAGCCAACCCCTAAATTCGATCACTTTATCTATGAGAATACTGCCCAGAGTATTGAGTCTAGTGATGGGACTCCAAAACAAGAGATAGAGAAAAAAGAATAGCTAGATATTGCCATAGTACCCTAATGGAACACAGCAGCCTACTTTGCATATGGCATTATCTAGTAAATGCACACTATTATTTAAATGGAGAAACTATCATGCAAAATTAATTTCATTACACAACTCCCTGTCTGCATTCAAATACACAGAAACACAAAGCAATCTATTGTATATATACTGCAATTTGGTATATAAACAATAGGTCCGCCTATAAGT
Source organism: Manacus candei (assembly GCF_025592945.1). Lineage (NCBI taxonomy): Eukaryota > Metazoa > Chordata > Aves > Passeriformes > Pipridae > Manacus > Manacus candei. The sequence continues at coordinate 38,052,428 of NW_026138062.1, forward strand.
GTCTACACAGGGAGCTGTGTAGAGAGTTTACAAACTCTATAAACAGCCTTTGCCAAGTTGCTATAACTCAGTTTCTCCCTCTTGCTCAGACATGGACCCTCCAGAGACCATGCAGAGGCAACCATCTCAAGTCCAGGTTATAGAAACAGCCCAACAGTACTGTAGTAATGTAGAATGTTTTTCATTCCATAAAGACACACACCTATCAGTGGTCATCCCACTCGGAAAAATACAAGTTTCTAACAATTCCAGCTGTAACTGTGAAAGCTGACTATTTCTACAGTGAATAGAAAGATATTGCCAAAACAAGTTAACTCAAAATTTAAGCACAACAGAATATACTAATTATTTACACAGTTACAATCTTTAATTTTTATCAAAAATAAAAAGTCAATGAATTACAAGACCTTTTTTTTCCCTTGAGAAATAATCTGTAATTCAAAACAGTAATATGACCATCTTTGGAAGCATACCATTTGCTTTCAAACAGTAAAGCAAGTTAAGCTTAAGAATACTAACTTGTTGAATCTTAACCAAAGGAGCTAACGTGACCTCTTCACATTAACACATGCGTTTCTTCTATGACTCTCATCATTACTTTCTGCTCGATCAAATTACAACCACCAAAAAGCGATTACCACCACCTATGCCGAGCGCTGTGTAACCAAGCAGAACTGCCCTGCTCCTCCCCAGCAGCAGCTACAAACTCAGCAAAAGTCTGGCAGGAGGTAGAGCAGCATCACAGGCAGAGCACATCTAACCCGTTATCCACAATTACAGTACTTTCCACATATCGGTACCATTCAAAAGCCGACTATCTCCCACAGGAATTCTAGGAAATGTGGGCAACAAAACCAACAGCACTGACTTCAGCTCTGGTATTCAAACACCTATTTCCTGACTTGAGGTTAAACAACGCACTCCTCTAGTGTGATGTTTGCTTGTCGGGCATCTTCTTTAGAGACAAACGTGTCCCACCTCCAACACGGAGACAGGCACGCTGCCTGGTTAGAAGGGCCAAATGCCACTACAAGCAAACTGTTTCCACCACCTGCTTCAGCCTCCTCGTCCTCCTCGCTGCATTCCCAACCACTCACTCTCCCACGAGGGTCCCACTCTGCCCGGCTCCACAGCCAGCCACCTCCACCAGAACCACTCCCCCCTCCTCCTCTGCCTGGGGAAAAAAAGGAAAAGAATCATCCTTCCATCATCCCTGCCTCGTGGAGGTAAAAAGCCGTCCTGCCTGCCACACAGCAGTATCACCCGACACACCTGTGACCTACACGCCCCGCCGACAACCAGAGGACCAGCCTGCCAACCACTGGGGCTTCCCCACGCCTGCCCAGGACCCGCACAGAGATACCATCCCTCCTCCTCCCAGCCCTATCCCGAGACGCGTCACACGAGGAGGGGAGCCGCTTTTCCGCAGGACCGTCGTGCCCTCCCGTCCGTCCGCCCCCGCCCCGCACACAGAGCCCCTCGCTCCCCGGACCGGACCGGACGTACCTCGGGGTAGCGCTGCACCAGGCGGGCGATGTTCTCCCGCTCTACCTGCCACTCGGGCCGCTTCCTCTCCTTGCGCTGCAGCCGCAGCCTCTTCGTCCGCCGGGTGTATTTCTTCTTCCAGCGCTCGAAGCTGCGCACCGCGTCCATCGCCGCCGCCCCGCCGCTCCCGCCGGCCCGACCCATGCTGCCGCCACGCGCGGCACTCGCGCGGCCGCGGGGCGGGGCCGGCGCAGACACAGCGCGTCACCCGCGCCGCGCCGCCGGGGGCGGGGCCAAAGGGTTCCCCGGCCGTGGGGGGGGGGGGGGGGGGTGCGGGGGGCACGCGAGGGCGGAAGAAAAATGACGGTTCGTGTAATACAACCCCAAAAATGAGCTGTTGGTTGCTCTCGCTCTTTTTTATAAGACGTCATGGAATCATAGAGTGGTTTGGCTTGGAAGGGACCTTAAAGATCGTCTAGTCTAACCCCCCTGGCAGGGTCGGGGGCACCTTCCACTACCTCAGGTTGCTCCAAGCCCCATCCAGCCTGGCCTTGAACACTTCCAGGGATGGGGCATCCACAGCTTCTTTGGGCAACCTGTTCCGGTGCCTCACCATCCTCACAGTGAAGGTTCTTCCTAATACCTAATCTACACCTCCTCTCTTCCAATTTAAAACCATTCCCCTTTGTTCTGGCACTACACGGCCTTGTAAATAGTCTCTCTCCGTCTTTCTTGTAGGTTCCCTTCGGGTACTGGAAGGCTGCAATTAGGTCACCCCACAGCTTTCTCTTTTCCAGGCTGAACAATCCCAATTGTCTCAGCCTTTCCTCATAGGAGAGGTGCTCCATCCCTCTAATCACATCTTGATGGCTCTCCTGTGGACTCGCTCCACCAGGTTGATGTCCTTTCTGTGCTGAGGACCTCAGAGCTGGATGCAGCACTGCAGGTGGGATTTCACTAGAGTAAAGCAGAGGATCAGAATCCCCTCCCTTGACCTGCTGGCTACACTGCTTCTGATGCAGCCTAGGATACAATTGGCTTTCTGGGTTGCAAGGCCACATTGTTGGCTCATGTCCAGTCTCTGATCCATCAGCAACTGCAAGTCCTTCTGAGCAGGGCTGCTCTGCATCTGTTCATCCTCCAGCCTGTAGTGATACTGTGGGTTGCCCTGACCCAGGTGCAGCACCTTGCACTTGGTCTCATTAAACCTTATGAGATTCCCATGGACCCATTTCTCAAGCTTGTCCAGGTCCCACTGAATGGCATCCCAGAGTGTCAACCACACCACTCAACTTGGTGTCATAAGCCCCCTTTAAGGTACAGGAAGGCTGTTAAAAGGTCTCCCTGGAGCCTTCTCCATGCCAAAACACCCAGCCCTCAACCTGTCTTCATAGGAGAGGTGCTCTATCTGATCATCTTCATGGCCTGCTCTGAATTCATTGCAACAGGTCCGTGTCTTTCACGTACTGAGGAACTCAGAGCTGGATGGAGTACTCTGGAGCTGGAATTGGGAGGGAGGGTTCTGTGGCAAGTCTGTTTATTCATTATTTTCTAATTCATTACAGGGAAAAACTGACACATTTCAAAAATCAAAACACAATTGGAAGACATACAGTGAACCTTGTGTTTAAGATGCTGGATTCAAGCTCTGATGTGTGCCTTGACCCTTCACAATACAGCTATAATCAAGTTTAATGGCCTTGGCTCAGAGCCTTGAACTATGAAAAGAGCTGGCAAAGTATTGCAGGGAAAACTGCAATTGGGCAGAGTTGTTTTATGCTGTGTGATATAAGGCTGGACTTTATAAGGGCCACATATCTCTCAAAGGAACTAGATTTAATCAACCTGCAAATTTATATTACATTTCTTTATGTGCAGTAATTCTTAACCCCTCCCTACAGTAAGGTCTGCACCGCTCTGCAATTTGCCGAGTCAGTTTTAGCACTTCATCAGCACACAGAATTAAAAACAAAAACAGGCTGCGGAATTATTGTGCCACATCAGAAAGAGAAAATTACAAACATATTTATGCAATGGTGTAAGAAGGAAGTAAACATGTTAATGACGGGAAGAGTGAAAGACTCCCAAAATAATTACGGTCTCTGATGAGGGTTTGGAATTCCAGAAAGCCAAGGGAAAAGGGAGTGTCTCTTAATTTGCTCCACTTTTGCTATACGTATATTGAGTGTATCACTGAAAGATGTTTTCCCTCCTCCCTGAGATTAGGGAAACCTATGATTATAGAAATTATTGTTTTCCCTTTAAAATACATTAAGTTTCTAATTTCAAGAAGGGCTGGAAAAATCTCCCTTAAACATGCTTCAGTGAGATCTCTCCTCCAAGGTACAGCTTTGAATGCAATGGTTTTCTCTAAGGGTTTATTGCTATTCAGATGATTAAGGAAAGATACTGATGGGTTTTTTCTTGAAATAAAAATGGTTTTGTCCAGGACTACCTGAAAAAGAGCTGTTTGCAGGAGATGCTGTTCCACCCCAAAGGATGTGCTTCAGGGAGGTGGCACATTTTTCCCGCAGTTACAGCACATTAACTTGACATACAGAACAAAGTCAGACTGTCGCAGGGCTCAGCTGCCACTTTAAGCATGTTATCTGTCTGCCTGTAATAGAAAAACAAACAAGCAAAAACCCTCCTGTGTAGAATTCCTGCTTTTGCAGCACTGGGGTGTTTAATCTTTTTGTAAGCAAATGTACTGGTAAAAGTGTCCTGTCTGAACATGCTGTCTTTCTTCGCCTGTTCTATGTTTTGCCTACAGGGCTCGCCTCTCTCATAGCAGAACAGCAGCAGTGGTCTGTGAGTCACTACAGACATAAATCCTCAATGAAAAAAATTATATGGAAAATAATATCTTGCTGCCCAGTTTCTAAAAAACTTTTTATGCTGCTGTCATAAAAAACACTGTTAGTTGTGCTTATATGTTTCTGATGCTTTTTAATAATTAGTTTGCCCTGTCCTGTGTCCCACAGTAGAAGGTAAAATGCTGGAGGGAGAGCCTCTTGGCCCCATGCTGGAAGTCTGGGAGCCTGCAAGGGCCCAGGAACTGCCTTCCTATTTTCTCTGCTGTCCTCTCACCCCGAGTGGCTTGCATGAGAAAAAAACAGGGATTTATAAAAGTTTACCTTTTATACAGGAATAAATTCTTCCATGTGATATTAGATTTATTTATAATGTGCAAGTATATTTCAGTTGTTTTGTAATAGTACTATCCCTAATACTCTGGCAAAATTAGAGATCCTTCTGAGAAAAAGAGAGAGAGAGAGAGAAAGAAAGAGAGAGATGACAAAAAAATCATTCAAGCACAGTTGTTTTCTTGCAATTTGGAGAAATAAAGGGAATATGCTATAACAACAAAAGTAACAAGGCTACCTAAGGCTATAGAGAAGAAGGCAACAATTTTTTACTTTAGAAAAGACCTGTTTTAGTAGCAGTCATCCTCCATAGATTTCACTCTCATGCATACTCAGTCTTTCCTACTCTTAAGCACAAACATCTATGTGTCTGGGAAGGGTTATTTATGGTGAGGAGGACAAGGGGCACCAGCTATCAAGGTTGGGGCCCTGAGGGCACTCATAGACCTTAATGGCCCTGACCAGCCTCACCTTAGATATCCTTCTACACCCTGGCATAGCTCCACTCTGCATCCTTCAGGCCATGCCTGAGTTATGTCATATGTCATCTTGGTTCCCAGCTCAGCCACAGCCATGCCTGTCCTTGGCCATAGACCCCACTGGCAGGGACTCTGAGCTGCAAACTGACTTCCTGGCTCAACCTCAGACCTGCTTTGTCACAGAGAACATGCCCAGTCATCAGCAACTGTGTCTGCCCCTGATTATAGCCACCAGACCTCATCCTGACCAGGGAATTGATTTTTCCAGCTTGACCTTCAACCTGCCTCATCACCACAGATGTTGTCTGATGAACTGGACTCTTGGTTGACCATAGCTGCCACCCATGCACACACCCTCCTCCCTCACTCAGGGGCCATGTTACCAGGCTTGACTCCCAGCTGTCACGGAGTAGTCAGCCCTTGCTCTGCCCTCATCAAGCGCTCATCACTTTTTCTGGCTTTATCCTGAATGTTGACAATGGTGCACAATCTTTGGTATCCATATTCTCTCTTGAGAAAACCTCAGGGCCAAGTTGAGTTGTATCACACTGCTATTGTTCTGTATTTACGTTATGGAGCTTTCCTCACGCCAAGGTTTTAGTACAGTTGGCCCTACACCCAAATCTTGCCAATTTCCCACCCTTACCTATATACTTGCTTGTATTTTGTGGTTGGTTGTAATCTCTTGACTTGCTGCAAATGCATCACTCCCTGCACTCCTGCTGTGCCATTTCTTCCGGTGCCTTGTGCAGGTGCATAGTCTCTCATTCACATACCATGTACCCCAGTTAAACATTTCCACTGCAAATGTCTTCAGGAATTTAAGATAACTAAGGGTTGATTTTATTTGATAATAATATTTTTTAAAAATCACTGTGTGTGTTCAAGTTAAATTTTGACATTCTTATTAAATCCTTGATTGTTTTGTACTAACCTGTTATCTTTTAATTTTTCCACATAATCTTGATCGCCTACCTAAAAAAGTAATCAGCAAACCAAAAGAAGTGACCCCACAAGTACCAGTTCTCAATGAAACACCACTAAATCCTTTCTCAGTGAAACAGCCCTGTACTAGGAGAATTTCCTCAACCAAGAGGCTCTTGACACCCTTCTCCTTATTTTCCAAGGCTTACTTGCTATGCCTCAGAAGATTTGAGAGAAAGCATGTGAGAATTTGCATCTGAATATTGTGCTTGAGTGTCTCTGAATGAGATACCCACAATGAAAGGATGGATCTTCAATGAATATTTGCAGTACTACAATGGAACTTCAGAATATTTTGAAAAAAATATGAAATGGCAGTCAGATTTGTGAGTTATTTTTAATAGAAGTAATGTTCCTATAAAAATTATTATGAAACTTTATGTGTCTAAAGGATGTGCAGTATGACATAGAAAAATGGTAATCCTACTTGGAAAAAGAAAAATCACTTTAAATTAGCATTGTTAGGCAGGATGACCAGAATTGTTCAGAGAAGAGATGAGTCTTAGGGCAGATGTCAGGCCAACTTTTGGACCTTACTGTCGCTGCCAAGCCTCCCCGGGGTTCTCTCCCAACCCCTGCCTATGGGCTCAGGACTCCATTTCAGTTCATCCTAGAAGTATTAGTCTGAACTGCAGGCTGAAAAAAATCAGTGCTCTCAGTGTAAAAGAGAAATTTCAGCACTCCTATGCAGACCCAGGGTAAGCAACTCTAAAAAGGAGGCACAGTAGGTGTTTGCAATGGAGAATAATAATTTAAAAAAAAAAAAAAAAAAAAGAAATGGTTTGGAAAAAAAATTTAGAAACCAATAGAATTTGGTTTTCCTATACTGAGTAGCCCTACAATAAAAGGGCTACCACCCAAGAAATTATATTTTAAAAGCTGAAAGTTAAACTGGATTTTTAAAAACACAGTAGAAACACTGTTTCAGTAATTCCTGCTCTGAGCAAATGGGTAAGTTATGACCAAGAATATTTTGTGGTGTAATTGAGAGCTTGTACTTTCCTCTTAGCAATGAAGTGCTGTTTCCCAACAATGAAAAAGAAACAAATTTGCAAATTACATTATGGGCTCTTCTTGGGGAGCTCATAAAAAGAAAATGCTTTTACCAAGTATATAAATTACAAGAATTTGGTTTTAGGTAGGCACTCCAAAATGTATTCTGCTCTGGAGAAAAAGTATTCACACTATTACTCTAAACATGAATGTATGGTCCAGCTTAAAAACTCTTGGAACAAACTACTGGTTGCAACTTCAGCAATACAGACATACTTAGTCAACATAGAGTTAATTCTGAAAGTTTATCTGCCAGTGTCTAGATTTAAATGTTCCTACCACAGAAAATGTTAGAATTAAGTATTTTCCTTTCACATTGGTAAATTGTTTTATATTTTGAAAAATCCTACTATTACATATAAATAATATTAGAAAGCCTCTGCTGCTTTTTCCACCCTGAGCCTACTAGAGGTCAAATGATGTCTTCATGGAGAGACATACTACCCTCTTCAATCAAGTCCTTCATTCATTCTCTCTGACCATGGATAATTTAGTAGCCACCACTCTGCTGTGAAACAAATTTTAAATTCTTAAATTTAAAATTCTTTAAATTACCCTTCAAGAATTTCCAGATTGGGATTCTCTTAGGAGATGCAGGTTCTAAGCCTGTTATCCTCTTAAAACCTGGGGTGAAACAGACTGGGAAAAGTGGGGTAGTAGAGTAGGAGTAGGGAGTAGGAATTTGACTAAATGCCAGTTATTGATCAGAATGGCAGCAAACAACTCATTAAATGTTTAAATGAAAACTACCCTCCAAAGGACAGGTTTAAGTTTACACAGTAAAATTAAACTTTGTGCCATGATATTTCAAAACCACTCAATATGTGTGAAAAACAACAACAGGCAAAAATTAACCAAGTTTCTTCAAAATCAGAAGCAAAACCAGCTTGTCAAATCTCTAGAAACACCAAAGATTATTAATGCTGTTGGTCAGGAAGCACTGGATGGTACCGTATGATATATCAGAACGCTTTAGGAACAATGTTAAAGATGGCATAACTAAGATCGCATAAACACATTTCTTCTGGAATGCCAGAGGACTTCTTGTGTTCTAGAAGACTGCTGGTGGTGATTCTAATATTCATGATTTAATCTGCAGGGCTCTTAGAATGAACCTTTGGCCAGTGAAAGCCCATGTAAACATTCGGAAACTTGTGATGTAAGCTCTGGTCAACAAGAACAATTCCATAGACATGGAAAAAAGCTTTCACTCAGATTGTCAGGCAAGATAACAATCTATAAAACAGAAAGTAATTTTAAAAATTAATTACTTTCGTGTCATAGTTTCAGTCTTTAAATCATCTACCTCTTCAAAATGTAGATTTCTTTTAATAAAGACATGAGATGGAGGTTAATTAACAAATACAAAATCAAAGCATTTTTCCTCCAAGTCAACAAAAATGTTTTTATTGAAAATTATAAACATGACCAATCTTGCAAGAAATATATGATGGGATTTGCTAGAACTTGTTTTTCCTCACAGAGCTGTCAAACACACCCAGGTTTCGCAGGCCCCATCACTTCACCCCTTCCCACAGTTTGCCCTGCAGCACTTCACCCTTTTCAGGGCTGTTGGTGCCAGAGCTATGGTGCTCTCTGGGTGTATCTGAGCCACTAGGGGCCGTGACAGACCTGGAGAAATAAAAATGAGTAATAAACTGTGATCATAACACATACACCCTAAAAAGAACCATTAAATAATCAAGACTACTTTTTGGTGATGGATGGGATCTGTGTACAGTCCCAGGGCACAGGCTGTTATTCCAGTTCAGGGAACTCCATAAATATGCATTTAATTTTGAATATGCTTGACAGTTCTTTCACAACTGAGCTGATTTCCTGACTCAGAGACGGAGCTGACAAATCAAATTACAAAAGATGAGCTAACCTTTCAGATGATCACACATTTTGGAAGGACGCCATTTCCCAAACAGAATGGTTTACACCATGGTGCTACCGAAGCTTAATATAAGAATGACACACTTAAATGCTGTCCTTTAATTATAAAAGGACTTTGTAGGAAAAAAAAGCATTTTCATTTAGCACAGTTCTTGGCCTTTCTGTATTTCAGAGTAATTTCAGGAGACAGTTAATGTATTGTTTTTCCCAGCCCATTAGCACAGTAAAATATATTTGGTTTTTCAGATATGTAAAACACGGAATGGCACCTTTATGCAGCAGGCACTTATGCCTTATTATCCTTGGGTTTATATGCTTGATTAATCTTGCATTTGGAGAAAGAGTCATAGTTTATTATTTTGATTCTCTAGTTTATTCACTGGGTGTATTGCTCAACTCTGAAGTGTACATTTCTGTCCTAGTTCTAATGATTTAATAACACCTTTTTTTGTGGCTGGGAGCCACCGAGCCTGCCCTATCTATCTGTATGTTTCTGGCTGTAGAAATTAAATTTGTTTCAAATGTTTAGACTTGTTAGACTGATATTTCATAGTAATGGGTCATGAGACCAATTTAAGAGAAGAGATGTGGGCTCGCTAATGCAAGGAAAGGGTAGAAGAGTTTCTTTCTGGGAAACAGTATGGTGGTGAAGCTGTGCAGATTTGTCTACAGTTCCCTCCCGAAGGTCAGTTCATGATGGATGAAGTACAGACAAGTACCTGAATAGCTGGATTTCTAAATCTAACAATAACATTTCAGTACTGCTGCCAGTTGTAAGAACATTTTTCATGGGAAATTCTGGCTACTTTTGTTTGGCAAAACAACATAGTGATTTTAAATCTTTTAGCAATCAAATCACAAGTGCAGGACTCAGCTCCAGACAATAGGATACATACATAGAGGCATCCAAATGGAGGGGCTTGGTTCAGCTGCATTCTTGCCATCTGAGATGCTGTAAGGCATCCTGCCTGACTTCAGCTGCTTCTCCTGAAGGGCACAGATCTCCCATATGCCCCACCTTATATCTGCCAGTCTTGTGCAGATGCTGCTATACCCTAGAGCACTGAATGCTTATGTTTAATCCCACTGGAAACTGTAGAGCTATTAGGCTCATTTTGAAAGAGACATCTCGTTTCATCATCTCAATCCCCCTCTAGAGTCCATTAACTGTATTGACCAGATTTCCACTCCCTATAATGGGAGCATGACATGTTGACAGGACATTTAGGAGCCTACAAGCTGGAACTTACTGTCCTCTATCCCTCCCCAAAGAGTTTAATGTTCAGCAGTGTAAAGACTCAATAAGAGGCATGTGAAGACATGGACCTAAAAAACTTCACTGAGCCTCTCAGCAGATTAGTGTTCCCGTTTCACTTCATTTAGCAATCCTTTAAATCATTTTACCATCAATACTAACACTCAGAAAACAGGTTGTTTCAGCAAATATAGTTGATTCACAGGTAAAGTTAAACCCTAAACAAACCTAACAAATTTTCCAGTGACTACTTTTTGTATCCAGTTCACTAAATGTTCAGTATTGTGTAATGAAATTAGCATCTCTGTTTCAGATTTAAATTAGACAGGTTTAACAACTCATAAAAACAAACAAACAAAAAAACCATGAAAGCTTTACACAGCTCTACAGAAGATTGGTTCCTGTCAAATTCAAGACCTTGACAGCCACAGCTGCTCAGTCTAAGCTAACAGGCTCTGCCACTCAGCAGAGCTTGGCAGCATAGATGTTCTACTGCAGAGATCAGGTTCATGGCTTCCAGGGGGCATGTGGATAACCATGCAACTGTCAGCACTCATCTGTGCAGATGTTACTTGATAGTCTTCTATTTTATTCACAAAGGAACAAATCAAATATGCCTCAGCAATATTTAAACTATATTTATAAGTTTCTTGCATAAATAAATATTTTGAAGAGTAAAGGGAAAGCACCACTGGCAATTTGTAGGGTCTTTTCTGGCCCGTGATTGTCAGCATATTCGGAAGTGATCTGAAAATGAAGTTAGGAGGGAGGAGGCAGAGCCTTATCACCGGTCTTTGTCTGAGCTACATTGCGAGTATGCCTATGCCTGGCCATGCACCTCGCTTATCTGGACACAAACTCTGATGCACTGAGTTGACTCCCTGGCTTGGCCTTGGACCTTAGATCGTCAGAGACTTGTGTGTCTGGCAATCACTGGCATGTGGCTGTGCTAGGTAACCACCACAGGACCTGCTCTGCTTGCCCTGTTCAGGCACTGTGCGACCATACCTTGTCAGTGAGGAGGACACTATCCTTGCCTGCCTCACTGTCTCTCTGCACTCCCACCTCACAGTAGTATGTTATCTGTTGTGTCAAAGGATTTCCCGTGAAGACTGTAGAATAACTATGTAATAAATAACTAGGTAATAAAACAGCAATTAAAATTCAATGTAAATAAAGGTGAAATTATACGTGAAGGAAGCTGTTCCAACTTTATATGTACCAATGATGGGCGCTGAGTTGATTTTTTACTACCCATAATGTTTGGGGGTTATGAAGAAACTATTTCTATCATAAGATTCTTATTTAGGCATTCACTGTCTGTGTAGCTAGAAATTATCCCATGAGGCACAAAGAGAAGCAGTTGAAAGTAAAAGCCCCAGTGCTATTGCTGTATACCCTTCTGTTGTATGCGTGCATGTCGTCCAGCTGGATGACTACATGCAGAGCTTAATGGTAACAGTACTCAGCTTTCTACCCTAGACTGTAAACAGTCTGTGAAGAATTTATATTGCTGTGTCATTCAGTAAAGTTCAAAGGAAACATGCTGTCCTCTGCCTTTCCTCACCTGGCACAGAAGCAAACTGCATGCATTCATTCACATCAATCTGTATCAGTTAGTTTGGGGTTTCCAAAGCATCCAGTCCCTCAACAGCCTTGTGACGTCAGGAAAACAGTAGCACTTTCACTGCACAGAAAGGGTAAATAAAGAGAACATCTGAGTAGCTTAGCCTTTCTGAGAAGAAGCCCCAGAACACTTGCTTCCTTTTAAACACAGCAACTCAAATACTGCTAAAACTTGAAATACACTCCTCATTGGAGACTTGCTGTAGGTGTCCACGAGGCTTAGGTTTTACTCTGATTGCAGTACTCCAGACATGGGAAGAAGGTAGCTCCTTTTAGGAATGAATAAAACTGTAAGAATAACATTTAATCACATTGAGTATTCACAGAAGCACATCATGGCAAAAACATCTCCTTTCATCTGGCATTACCTCAGTGCTTGGGATAGTATTGACAGGTTAAGAGAAAAACAATACAGATTCAAATCTAGATTGACAAAAAGCTTCTGTTTTTCCTACCATTTATTATCGTTATTCTGTTTAATTGCAAATCTGTGCTTATTTTTTGTTATGCCACAAAAAATGGCACAATATATATCATCATAATATGGCATACTATGCTGCTGAATGAGATACAAAGATAAGAAGAGACAAGTCTTGCTCAAAAAAGACATGCTTGAAAAGAAACCAAAGAACAGAGGAAAAAACCCAGGATACACAATGAGAGATTTCAGTTTAAATTTATTTAAAATGAAAAAGGCATTTGAATTGTTATTTATGTTCTCACAAACAAGAATAAAAATATTTATTTTCCATAATGTAGAATTGTTTTAAACAGTGCAGTGTGAGTGGACTAAGAATCCAGACTACTAGCTTTAGCTTACTAACAACAATTTTTGTGTGTGTGTGTCTTGCTTTGTTTTTCCTTCAGTCATCTTTCAAAAGCAATAACAACCAAAACCACTCATTCATCACCTTCTCTTTGATCCTTGCTCTTGAAAACAGCTATTTTGCATCTTCATTCAAATCACTCCACCCCATTCCTTGCAGTAATATTAAAGAGAAACTTCCTGTTCATGGATGCCTTTCTGCAATGAATCCAATTACTGCGGCTCCAGGGAGGGGTTCAATGGGCAACAAATGCAGCAGGAAAGACATATTAGTGTCACAGATAGATTTTTAAAAGCTGTTCACAGTCCTCAAGATTGTGGGGCAGGCAAGGCAACTGCTACAGGTTGAAATAGGTAACTGCATTTTCTTAGGCCCCCAAAATCCCTGTACAGGATGAACACATTCTGTGTCAGTTCTTGGCCAGTATGGATTGGAAAAATGTGCTTTGCAAAATAAAGACCTTGGAGATACATTGTAATTCATGAAGGACATGAGCATCAATTAAAATTTAAAAAAAATATAATGAAAAACAAACTGCTGAAAAACATGCTCTTTCTGGGCATGACAGAAAAGCCTCTGCAAATCCTATGATAGACATAGTAAATTGTATTTTTAAAAGGAATTACAGGCTGACCACATTATGAACTATGAAATCACATCTCTACTGTGCAAAGCATTTATCCAAAGAGTTCAGGCAAATAGTTCCTTGCAGTAAATGGTCTCAAACCCTGCTTGCCCACACAGTGATGGGATGCTTACATTCAGTGCATTTCCCTGACTCTTCAGCAGCTGGGCACCACTTTGTATGGGAGTGTGGAGGAGCAGTGATTCACAGAGACCCTTCTGCAGTTCTTACTTGCCAGGAAGTGGCTGTACTCAGAGCATTAAAACTCTGGTGAACTCATAAGTTTACTGCGAGCTGCAGATTTTTAAGGGTCTCCACTGTAAATTTATCACCATTTCTGTTGTCTTTAGCAGCTTAAATGTGCAAGTAGCATTCACAGTGTATTACATTTGAAGTATCTCAATAGTGTCATTTGACATTCCTGTGTTGGGTCGACTTTTTCCTGTTAGAGGTAGCTGCCCTGGAAACCTTGAAGCTTGATTTTCTTGCACATTCTGTGGTCCAGGATCAACATTACCCAGATGTAAATTTTGCTCCAATAATGGTTCAGATTTCATTAAAAATAAATGTCTTGGATCTACATCAAGATTTTCTTCAGGAGACCATTATCTGAACATAAGCTCACAGTTTATTACCGTGATCACTAAGCTGCATCATTTTGCCTCTGCAGCATGTAAATACAGAAATTAGGAAAAAAAAAAGAAGAGGGAGAACACATTATGACATTAGAGGAACAAAACCCAGAAGCATTTAACACTTTCCTTTTACTATTATAATGAGGCCTTTAAAAGTAAGTTGGGAAAGTACAGGCTGGATAGTCTCCAAAAGATAGATGGTTTCTATCAACAGTCATCAAGATATCAGTATAAAAGTAGTTTCTGATACAGAATTCAGCATGAACAGTTTTTCACTGCACAATACAAACATAAGAGTTGTTTATGTCATATACATCTGCATGCCTTTCAGACCGATCTTCTGACTCAAAGTCTGATTTTGGGATGTATAAGGAGATGAGAACTGGTGACATACGCAATCCCCTCTTCTCCTGAGTTTCAAAATAAACAAAATCAAATTTTGCTCTATTAGAAAATGGATCCTTCAAACCCAGCAGCATATGCTGGTTTGTTTTAGAATAGTTTTACAATTATTTATGGACTTATGTAGTAATTTCTCATTTTGGTCTTCCAAAAGCTTCCAATTAGAGCAGCTGTTGAAGTGTCATCATTCACAAATGTTTAAATGAATATCTGCATTGATATCCCATTTTTTGAGATGAATTGATTTCATTAGTGTTCTGCAAAGGCTTCTACATTTCTCTCTTCAATTGTGAGAGAGAAACAAACTCTTCCTACAGATACACATAAATATTATGGAAAAAAAACTATCTGGCAGTTTAACTCAAAACCACTGAACAAATAGATTCAAATCATCTAGAAATCTTGCAGTAAAATCATATGCAGTTGCACTGGAAATGCAGGGTTTATCTTTTTATCAGGAAGACAACTTAGGAGGAGTGAGTGGAAAATAACAGTAATATTCAGGGGACTGAAGAATAGACAAAAGATAAGAAAAATCCTCAATGGCTCCAAGAATAGTTTAGGTTATCACCACATGAACAAAATACACTAGCATTGTTATTAACAATGCTTCCAATTTATAGTCACTTTGCACTGGAACAAGATCTTTCATAAAGTTACTAACAAATTATTGACATTAAGTGTATGGTTAAGTGAATCTCCATTTAACAAGTTACTCAGCCAGGCTTGCAAGTACTTCCGTATATATTGACTGCTTTTACCTTTAACTTGAGCAGTTAGAGAGTATTCAGGATTATTTTGTTGGATCATTTTCACTGGAATAAAAACACCTCTTTTACCTCTGCATATCCTGATTGTGCAAATCATCTACCCCAAATCCTGTTTCCTAACTACAATAACAATACACAACTGCAGGGCAGTAGCTTCCCCATTCAGAAGCCTAAGCACTTTTTCCAGATAGTACTGAGTTCAGAGGTTTTGATCCATATAGAATTACAAGTGCCAGATTTTACTGGTTTATTCTTATAGTGGAATACAAGCATGAAAATAATTTTGATGTATAGTATTTGTTGTTAAATGAGAAGTATATAATTCTAAGACAGCAATAATAGAGAATTATATATCATTAAGTAATGTGAATTAAAAATTATGATAGAAGATTTGAAGACGGCTGCAAGCCAGTGACTAAGGCTTGCTCCTTCTTTTGGGTTCCCCGTCAGAGCACAGTACTAGAGCTCTCCAGTGCTCTTTCCAATCTCCTGGTTGCTCCCATACAGTCATGCTGTCTGATTCGCATGCAACCAAATCAATTCTTCCTCCCTATTCTAAGAGTCACTCTGGTCTGATCATCCACTAGAGTGAAGCTGAAGCCTCTCACAACTAGGTCAATAATACTTTACCTTGATGACACAAATCAATGACCCAATAAAAAGTATTTTCCCAGTTCAAAGTTACTGCAAATATGTTGCTGGGTCAACTACGCACTGGTAGGCTTTGTCACATTAGGCACTGCCTTTCTGTGCAAGTGATATCTGCAGCTGTCTCATCATCCTATTCACCAGCTTCTCCTACACTCCCTCCTAGTCACTGATGCTGGTGATTGTTGGGCTGCAGGTTCCAATTTAAAATTTTGCTTTAACATTAGACTCTATGCTTAGCTGGTATTTTCCTAATCTTTTATTCAATGTCTCCACACATTTGCCTTCCTCCTAGCCTGTTTTGTTCCACCCTCAGCCTTTGCTGTTGCTTCCACCCTCTCGTGCACCAGCAAGATATCACCACAGCCCACGCTGGAGCCATAATTAGGTTTCCCAGGTAAGAAGGTCATTTGGTAGGTCCTTTCTTGATTCCCTCTTTTGTCATTTCCAGGGCGCCAAGCCAGGACCTGGGCATTTTGCCAGTTCACATGCTGCTCTCCCACTCCACCCTGGACCTCTTGCCTTCATGCCAAACTCTGGAGCCATGCCTGGGGCCACACCCCTTGCTACACCCCTGCCGTGGAGCCACTCCTGGTCCTGACCCCAGCAGCTCTGTGTCGGCCCTGCCTGGGATGCCATGGCCCAAGTTGGGCTCCTCCACACACCCTTGTCCTTGTACTTCCCTACCTGCTTTCCCAGCAGTGGAACCTAGCCTGAGTCCATCAGTCTGTAGTGCTTGATGGGTTGAATTTTGAATGCAGACAGAACATATACAAAGGTGCAATTATAATTTATTCTGCTTGAGGAAAAGAGAGAACATGGGCTGTAACAGTATGTTTCTCCCCCAGATAAGCATCAATTAGACATCTAACTAGTTATGCATTTTTAATTGATTTGTAAGGCTGACACAGTGACATACCATCACCAGACACATCAGGCTCCTTTATAGGTATGTCTGCCAGCACAGGTGCTCGTCTCCTCTTGCAGTGGCTTTTGTAGCAGCAGAATATGATCAGCCCCTGCATTGGGTCTATCTGGGATGGAGTTAACTCTCTTCATAGCCTACTCCATTTTGCATTTGTGACTGAGACTGTGTTAGCAACACACCAGTGTGTTGAATGTTGCTGAGCAGTGTTTGTACAGCCTCAGGGTTGCTTGTTTTTTTCTTTAGTCCACTCTACCACGCCAGCAAGTAGTCTGGGGGTGCACAGGAATCTGGGAGGGGATACAAGCAGGACAGACAACCCCGATTGACTGAAGGGATTTTCCATGCCATATGACATTGTGCTCAGCTATGAAATCTATGGGATTATGTGGTTAAAGCATTTGTTGTGTGAAGCAACTGCAATGTGTGCTAAGGTCCTGCTTTATAAGAAGTGGCTGGACACCTGCTCCCAATGGGAAGTAATGAATTAATTCCTTACTTTGCTTCACTTGCATATGCAGCTTTTCTTCACCTCTTAAACTGTCTTTATCTCAATCCATGAGTTTTTAGCTTTTGCTGTTCCAAGTCTCTCCCTCATCCCTCTTGGGAGGAGTGAGCAAGGAACTGGGTAGGACCTCAGGGTCACCCACTACAGCATACAAACTACTTTTGCCTTGGCTGACAAAGTCTTTTTTGTTGTCCTGATTGAATACAGATCTGTTTTTTGTCACCAGGGCTGATTGGAAACAGGTACAGGTGTCACCATCAGGACATGGAGGAAGAACTGATTTGTTTCTCATCTTGAAATAGAAAGTGTTCGAATGAAAAAGTAGTTTTGCTACTCTGACCTAATCATCCATGACAAGGCCTAATTGAAAGGATACAGAATTATTTCTGCCTCCTTTTTGGGCATCTTCTGCCAAACATCACGGTGTCAAGGAAATTAAGGAGAGCGGAAAAATTTTTGCTCTCCTGGGTAGCATGACTCCGTACCTCCTTAGAAACTGTCTGCTTTTTCATTACTGTTCTTCTCATCCCAATTCCCCAGACAGCATGTCCACCTCCTAACAAGATCATGATTTTTAAGATCATACAAAAAGTAGCTACCATCACCAGAGGCTGCCACACAGGGGAAGAAGTTAAGGGTGAGAGGCAGCTCCTAACTCCCTCCAGATTAATTATTTGTCCCACTGGGAGCCATACAATTACTTCCACTGCTGCTGGCAGCTGCTGTTGTTGTTGAGTAACAGTGTGTCACCCAACATGTTGCTTTTCGATGTGCTATTACACGTAGGTAGTCAATTCTGCCAGGTTAAGGTAGTCAATTCTACGAATGCCATTTGATACTTCCTGGGATAGCAACTGATCCCCAAAACAGGCTGTCAGGTGTCCCAGTGTTGCAAAATGTGGAATTGATAAAATTTTCTTAAGAAAGGATATTCTTTGATGTTTGATCTTTGTGTACTTTCAAGCCTAATCAACAGGAAAGGAGATTTAATCCATGAAAGAGATAGCAGCTGTAAGTGATGTCTGGGTGTTAGAAAAACAAATTATTTGTTGGTAGAACTGCATTGTTAAGGTTGAGGGCTTGATATGCTTCAATGATCTCAGACCCAGGGTGAGGTTACCAAAGCTTGGGAAGAAGGATGTACCACTGATAGTGGGCACAGGGAATGCAGAGTTTATGGGCCACAAGGATATTTGGCAGAACTTCCAAGATAAGGAAGAAACTAATAATGCCAACTCAGCAACTGTGCAGGAATCAGATCCAACTGGGCAAAAGGTAATTCCGGCAGGGGGAGATTGCAACCACAGTTCAGGGCCCACCAACTCAAGAGATGATAAAGACTCAGCATACAGACTAATTAACATGAGTAGCAAGACAGTCATGAACCAACAGAAGATAGAATATTAATCAATAAGAGAACTATGCAACTTGTAGCCAATGAACATTAATGCCTTTGTTTGCTAAAATGTATAAATAGTAATAAGTTTTTATAGTTGGTGCTCCTGAATTTGTGAAATATCACCAAGCACCAAGGCTTGCACAACTCTGAAATAAATAATCAGTGTCTCTCTCAAGTGTATAGCTACTGGCTTGTTGCACACCGGGTAACAAATCCAATTTTGTGCACAACACCAGCACCACTATATAAGGATCTCTATACTGCAATAGGTCTGGTATCAAAGGACCTGCAGGGCAGGCAAGTCCTTGCAAATTAGCCCACGAGAGTAGATAGAATTTCCATTCTATATATGGCACAAAATAATTATTGTGCAATTTCACTGATTTGGTAATGGCTGTTGCCATGCCGATCCTGTGGCAATATTTCCACCATCAAATCCAGACAAGTAGATAAATGTGATTGTTTACTGAACATACACATCTCATAAATCCCTTCTCCTTTAAAGCCCAGCCATTAATAAGACTTTGCCATCTTGGTTCTGTATTTTTCTTTTGCTCTTAAGAAAGGAAGCTTTTATGTAGTTTATGTGAGCTGGTGAATAAAACAAGAAGTTAAAACTGATTAAGTTATTTTGACAGCTCCTGTGCCAGCAAAAATACTTTTACTAGCACTCTTGTGCTAGTAATTAAAGAAGTGAAACTCATCCTGTCTTTATAGTGTTATAAAACTTTGTGTGATTCCTTTGTCTGATGAAATAGACCTGTATAAGGCAAAATTTATGGATGGTATTACAGGAAAATGAGAACATATATAAATTCTTCAGCATGTTACTGTGCCAAAAGCTACCAGAAAATGCTGCAGTTATATCAATATTTCTTGATTATATCCTTGGATATAACTCTAATTGAGATATATATACTTATATATATGTGTGTGTGTGTAGCCTCTAATGCCTTTCCCATGGATTATTGATACAATTTCTCAGTTTTCCATTATTCATTGCAGAAAAAAAAAGTAATGGATTACATAGCACAGTCAGTTTTTAATGCGCAGAAACTTCATGTTCTTTTCGGTATGAAATAAAGTCTGCATGGTTCATTAACAAAGTGATAATTTGCAGGAAAACTACTAATGTAGTTAATTCAATTATAACAGGAAAAACTTCTTAATTCTGCATCCCTTCAGGGCCCAGAGTTTTAGTTAGTCTGCATCAAATGTTCTTAAATACAGGTTGACACAATTAGAACAATTCATGCACAGATTAACCCAGAAGGAGAACACCAAAGGGGCTGAAGTTACCCTACTAACATTACATGCTATCATCTTCAGCGCTCCCCAATAAAGAGCTCTGCAGAGCACACAGTTCTCCCTTACATGCTGACACAGATCGACTATTCATAAGTGGCTGGATTTGGTGCCACAATAAAGGTAGCCAGGATGCTGTGTGGATGAAAGCTAAGAATGGCACAGCAGAGCTAGTTTACAGGAAAGTTGCTTGTTTGCAGAAAATCTCATGCCACAAGAATGGGGCAGGGTGAATAAAAGTATCCGGTTTTGCATCATTGGTTTTTTCTAACATTTTGAAGTTGCTTCTATTTCCCCACCTAATGAAATCCTCTTCCTTTACTACCAGGTGCACTGGAGAGAGTCCTTTGCCTTCAGCCACTCTGTACTGATAGAGTTCTTTTCATTTAATCCTGTTATTAATACGCAGAGTTGCTGCTACATAGTAAATTTTCAATGGTTTTATTTGGATAGCCATTCATTTCCATCACCTATAGTAGGGCCTGAAAGTTTTTATCAGACTTTCCAACTACAACTCCATCACACTCTGGTATAAAAAGTTCAATAAGCTTGTTGTTATCTGGGGTCCAGCACTGAGGAGCTCTGCAAAACTGACAGTTCAAAGCAAGTTTCAGAGTCATACTTAAACAGAGCAATAGCATCCTGCTGGACTTTATTTAATATATTACACATATTAATTAAAGAGTTAATAATCCTGTGGAAGAAAACAACATCTCTACTTCCTAGTGTTACTTGAATTAGAATTATTAAAGATATTTATCACTAAGGAATTATCTATACTGCTCACATATTTCTTTTAAAAGATGGAAGGTAAAAAAACTAATTTACAAAAGAAAACCCTGTTCAAATTAGCCTGTATTTATAGAATATCCTTTCTTATTAAGCATTTGGCATTCATTTCTCATTGAATTTAATTAAGTGTCCTTGATGAGAGAGCAAACAAAAATAATTGACAA
This sequence comes from Manacus candei, assembly GCF_025592945.1. Classification (NCBI taxonomy): domain Eukaryota; kingdom Metazoa; phylum Chordata; class Aves; order Passeriformes; family Pipridae; genus Manacus; species Manacus candei. Next base: position 38,073,355 of record NW_026138062.1, read on the forward strand.
GCTTCATTAAATTCCCCTTAAAACATACAGCTACTGACTTCAATGAGAGCTAAATCAAACCCTAAATTAAGAGCTGAATTGCTCAAGATTAAAACAACTTGTTTCAAAGCCTGGGGACAGTTTGTTCAATTTTATACTGTATTGGTAGTCTTCTTTTATTAAGTGTACAAACAGGTGGGATGGGATTCCTCTCACCTAACTTTAGACATATACAGTGTACAATTCAGAGCTGGTCATGCCAGACTCCCTTTATAGTCAATAGAGAGAAAGAGCTTCTTTTAAGGGATGATTCATCTGACCTATTTTAGATGTCTACTTTAGAATGAGATAAATTGTGCACTATAAGCATTTGGTCTTCATTGAAAATAAAGGTAATTAGGCAAACTCATTTAAAGGGAGCTGTCTGCACTACAGGTGCTTACATTTAGTAAAATGAATACTTTCTTTGGCAGATAAAGACATTTAGACTCATCATCGTTGTATGTAGAAGGGGATAAGCTAGTTGAACAGAAGCACAAATGTGTCTTTCACTTGATCTTCCAGGTGAAATTTGCTTGCTATAAACAAAGCAAGGGCAAAATATTTTTTAGTCAAAAATACTCTTTATTCTTCTGACATACTATATTCATAGCTGACATCAATAGCCGCTGATATTTAAAAGAAGGATGTGAATTGGCTACTGCTCTACCTTCCACTGTTAGGGGTATCAATGCAAAACAAATAAAGTAAGGATTCTGCCTTATCCTAGTGATTCTCTTGCAATAAAAGCACTCCTGGAGTTAAGTGCTAAAAATGATCACAGAATTTTCTGTGATATAATTAATTCTAGACTTATCTGGAATGCAAGGCATTTTTGCTCCACGATGTATATTAATTTCCCCTGGCAAATTCACAGAGGCATTCTGATTTAGCTAGTTGCTGTACCTTGTTCTCCAAAAGAGAGCATGTAAATAAACTCAGAGTTTTCTCTGGGGCATTAATAATTGTACTTGCTTCTGGGTGTAAACAGAGTATGATATGATTTTAGCGGAAACAATGTAACTAAAGATAGCATGAAGATTTTGTGTTATGCAATTTTATTAATAGAGTGTGAGATTTTTTAATTGTTTCATTTATTTAAATTTTCTTAATTCAACAAAAATTGAAGCAATAATTTTTGTAAGATTTACTACCTTTCTTCTCTACTCTGCATTACAAATTTTAAGAATCTAAGGACACCAATCACTGTTGCTGTTAATTACTATTTCTGATAATCTGTTTATTAGTCTCTAGTAAAAGGTGACCTGATATACACCATGAAACAAACCTCCTCACAATGGGTTACATTTACATCTTGCAGTCAGTACACAGAAGTATCATGTGTCTGCAAATTTTTGTTTTAAAGATTTAAGTGTGACATATATGCTATAAACCATTTGGAATCACAGAAGCATAAAGTAATCTAAATGGACTCTGGGAGCTTGTGAGGATGTATCCCCTCTCAAAGCAGGACTAACTCCTATGTTAGATGCTCAGTGCCTTCCCCAGTCAAGTTTTGCATATCTGCCACCTTCCCAGACAACCTGTAACAGTGTTGGATCAACCATGATGCCATCACTGGAAGTGTTCAAAGCCAGGCAGGGCAAGGCTTTTATCAACTTGATCTAGTAAAAGATGCCCCTGCCCATGGCAGGGAGGGTTGGACCAGATGATCTTTAAAGGTCCCTTTCAACCCAAATCAATCCTGTTTTTTTTTTTTTAATAATGGTGATTAAGAACTTTTCATGCAATTTATGTCTGTTGTCGCTTGTCCTTTTGTGTTGGACATCCAAGGAAATCTATCTCTCTGTAACCACCCACTAGAAAGTTGTACACAACAATTAAATCTCCTCCTCTGGACTTGTCCCTGTATGCTAATGTTTCTTGTATTTGGGAGTCCAAAACTGGACACAACATTCCAGATGTAGCCTCTTGAGTTCACAGGGAAGTTGCTTTCTCTGGCCTGCTGGCTACACTCGTACTAATGCAGCCCAATACGTAGTTAGGCTTTGTTGCTGTAAGGGCACATCCCTGGCTTAAGTTTGCATTGTTCATCATAAATCCCATGTCCTTTCCCAAAAACTGCATTCTAGCCTGTCAAATTGTACAGTGGCATAGTATTTTTCATGCCCAGATAGAGCTTTAGATGAGCTTTACTTGCCTTTTTTTTTTTTTAATTGTCCTTTTGAATTTCCAGACGTTTCTGTCAGGCTATTTCTCTGGCCTCTTGAGATCCCTCTGAATAGCTGCCTTTCCCTCCAGCATGCCATTTTCCCCCCACAATTTAAAGTCACCTGCTAATTTAGTGAGGATGCATTCCATCTCATCATTCCGGTCATTAGTGAAGAAGTTAAATACTACCAGCGTCACTAGCTAACTCAGAGGAATACCACTCCTGACTGGCTGCCAGTGAGACTTTCAGCTACTAAGCAGAACTCTTTGAGCCTGACGGTCCAATCATTTTTTCTAATCAACCTCATAGTCCACCCATTCTGTCCATATCTCTCAAATGTGGTTATAAGGATCCAACTAAGCATGGTCTTGATAGTCTTCCTAAAGTCAAACTAACCAATAACCATTGCTTACCTCTCATCCCTAAAGCATTCATCTCATCATTGAAGGCAACCAGGTATCTGTTGTAAAGCCATGCTGGCTGCTCTTAAATTGTACTAGGGTTGTTTTTTGTAAAGAAAAAACAGATATATCATCCTATACAACTATAGCAATTCCAGAGACTATAGTTGGCTTTATGATGCTGTCATGGTTTAACCCCATCCACCAACTAAGCACCACATAGTCACTCACTCTCAGAGGGATGGGGGAGAGAATCAGAAGAGTGAAAGTGAGAAAACTCATGGTTGAGATACAGACAGTTTAATGGGACAGAAAATGAAGACAATAAAAATAATGATAATGATAATGGTAATTATAATAAGAATAGGAATTAGGATATACAAAACAAATGATGCACAATGCAACTGCTCACCACTCAGTGACCAATGCCCAGCCAATTCCCAAGCAGCAGGCCCTGGCCAGCTTTTCCCCTAACTTACATACTGAGCATGATGTTGTATGGTATAGAATATCCATTTGGTCAGCTGGGGTCAGCTGTCCCAGCTGTATCCCCTTCCAACTTCTTATGCCAGCCTTCTTGCTGGCAGGGCACGAGAAGCTGAAAAGTCTTGACTTACTATAAACACTACTTATCAACAACTAAAAACATCAGTGTCTTACCAAACTATACCAGCTATTAGGAAGAAAATTAACTATCTACCCCAGTCCAAACCAGGACAGGTGCAGCAGTCAGATTTGGGCTAACTTTTATATAACAACACATGCAGAGGGAAGTACAGGGACACTTGAGCTATGTCTATACTTGTGTCCATACTTATGTCTATACTCATGTTAGCTTGGACCTGACCTTGCATGCTGTGCCTATGTTCCTCAGGTGCTGATTCACATAAACCTGAGTCTACCATAAACATGAAAGCTTCCTGATAAGGAATTAAGGTACAACTAAAGGAGGTTTGAGTTTGAACCTAATCCTAAAAGCAGTTTGGATGCAAAAATTCACTGGTCATTTGAATAGGTCTACTCCAATCCTATAAAATTGTCCCATCAGAGCAGCCTCATCTATCCTTCTCTATGCCCTCATATTTTGACACCACTCTGCTTCAACTCTGACATCCCTCTTTTAGCTGTTGTTCATGAACTGCAAAATTTTTAAGACTTTGACAGTGAAGAATGTCTGGTGCCAACACAGGATGTGTTGGCTCCCAAGGATATCACTTTTAGTAGTACTTATAATATCCAGAAATTATTGGAGGACAGCCACTCCAACAAGATCTTATGCAGCCTTCATGTGATCATGGTCATGATCACATTAGAGCTGACCAGAAGGCATAAAAGAAACTAAATCCTCAGGAATGTCTTATCTAAGACAAGGAGCCCTCTGCAGCCATATAAAACACATATTCATGAGTGCATTTATGGATCTAGTTGTGTGATAATTGAGATCCCAGAGGCAGATGTCTTACACTGAGGCATTATTTTTATCAAAGAATGCCCAGATACTCCAATTCATAGCCCATCCAGAGATGACAGTACCCTGTTATGAGCCCATTTCCTCAGGTTTCACATACATGTTCTCAGATATGTTCATTAGAACAGGGTAAGTGTACATGAAGCTCTCTCAAAGTGTGTCTATTCTCAGCTCAGGGTTTTTTCTAAATAATAAATAATAATAAATTTTAATAAATAATCTTGAATGACTCTCTCAACTCCTTCTATGGTCTTCCCTGGAAGCCTTTTGCTTCAAATCCTTTGGTAAGGAGTTGCACAAGTTCATCTCCTTTTGTTTGCATTGAAATCAGTTTCTACTAACTCCATTTGATGGCCTCTCATTCTTGTACCTGAAGAAGTGCCAAAGTCAATTCCTTTCCACCATTTCTATGCCACATAAAAGTATAGAATATACAGAATTCCATATTCTAATTCTGTCATCTGTATGGAGAATATATATTAAAATATTTTCAGAATATATAGTCAGAAGTCTATGTTCATATTGTATATGAATAAGTAATATAATCTATATTCCATACAGAATTCCATATTCATATACAAACTGTAAGAAATCTATGGATTTCTTTCCTAATAACTTCTAATATTTGGTTTCCTTTTCTCATGTTTTCCACAAGTTATGCATATCACAAAGACTTTGCTTCCAAATGGTAATTGCTTACATATGAAGACTGCTTATATGTTAAGCTACGATTCTTTCCACACATATTTCCTAGTCATTCTGTCTAACAAAAGCCTCTTGTGGTCCGTCACAGTCGGCCTTTGTCCTTATTACCCTGAGTATCTTCACATCACAAACCTTCCCACCACACCACCAAACTTTCTCACCTCAGTGCTCTCTTCTTTTCCAGGTCACCTAAGAGGTGTAATGAACAACACAAATCCCAGCACAGAGCTCTGGGAAACTCTGTGGTTACCAGGTAGTTGTGACCAGTTGTTACCAGTGACCTTCTTCCACTGTAATAAGTAACCTGTCCTCTTACCCTCTGTTTCCCAAGTTCTAACCTGTTATTTATACATAAAATGACCTTTTATTTAATCTCATTACTGCTAAGTCTCCTTAGAAGTTGTTGATGATGGTCCTGTGAAAAGTCTTCAGAAGTTCAAGCAGATTAGATCAACTTGGCTGTCTTTGTCCAAATACTTGCTGATACCCTTCAAAAAGAGGACTGTAAAGCAGGACTTCCATTTTTAGAAGCCACACTGACTCTCCATAGTGTTTCTTTTATACATCAATCATTGATCAGCCCTACAGATTCTCTGATGAGATGTGTCGAAGAAGGGTTTAGTCCTGGTTTAGAGATCTTCAGCAAGTTGCTCCTCCCAGTTCTATTTTTTTTGTCTGCTTAATTTTATTTTTATGTTATCAGCCAGGATTTATGATTTTTTCTATTTTCTTCATTTGAATATGACTTCAGTGTTTTGAAGGTTGCCTTTTGCTTCTAATGGCATCTCTTCCTTATTGTTTAGTCATGCATGGTTCTTTGTACCTTTACTCAACCCTGTCTTAATAGGTTGCAGGCACTGGCATATAACTTTAATATATTAAATGCATAATTCTGTCATGTCACAGGTATTGGCCTCTGGTGATTATGTTTATGCACATATTAGTTAAGGAGGAAGAGAAGGTTACCTAGCTTCTGCCAAGAGAGCAGTTGTTATACACAGTACTAGCCAACCTGTGGCTCTGACAGTCAGGAAATTAGACTTATAATAAAGCAGAAATCTGGCATAATTTCAACCAAGCACATTCCCCCTTCCATTCCAAGCAGTGCTCTTGTACTCCAGAGATGTACAGGTGACTATCTTTTTCATATGCCTCTTCAGGCCGCAGCCATCTGCAGCAACACCCTAAAATCCCAACCTGTCTTGCCCTGGGAGGGATCCTACTCACAACACTCTTCTCTCCAGTCCAGAGAAAGCATGGTCCCAATGTGTATAAAAATGAAATTAAGTGATTAACTGAATCCTAAAACTAAGAGAGTTAGAAGGACAGACAGCCAGTCATAAGGAAAAAACAAAACAAAGCAGTATCATGGATTCATTGTCCAAAGCAGCATCAAATACACAGACAGGAGTGTCACGAAGTGTGATGGTCAGACTGCAGCCACCATTTCATGAGATCTCTCTCATGACCACTTTTCCTTGCTGCTATGCAATGCTAATATGTTTCTGGGATATCATTCTTACCTTTCTTCTGGTAGACAAAAACCAGGCTGTATTTTGCTATGATGCCCTTTTGCCATCCTAAGGGATCAGCAAGTCTATTTCAATAAAAACAACCCTGTACAGGAAAAAATTAAGGAGTCATATTGACAATGTATGGGGTAGGAGGGCGCTAGGGTGAGAGGCAGCAGCAGCAAGCAGTACTCATAAGGTGAGGAAATGTGCCATGTCAGTAGGACAGTCTAAAAGTGGGGGAAGGGACAAGCCCAAGCAGCTCAAGGGATGGGGAGGAAAAGAGGAGGTGGTGAATGAGAGACTCAGCAAGAGGAAGTGTTTGAGGAAATCGTGAAAAGGAGCAATCTGCAGCCATGCAGGCTGCAAGATGTGACTTGTGGACGCAGTGTACCTTGAAGACTGGCTGTCCCTGTGGGAGCAGATCTGCTGCCTGTGGCATTTACGGGGTGGACAGCAATGGCCTACGCTCCGCAACATGCTCAGCCTGGTCCTGGCTCCATCCTTGCCTCCTAAGAGGCTGCATAGCACAAAAACAGCTATAAAAACACAAGCAGCAAAGTCCTTTTGAAGTGGGGGTTGAGGGCCCAGTGACAGATCCTGCAGGATACTCATGGCTCAGTGAAAATGTTGACCTGTGGCAGTGGGAACCATACACTGTAAGCCTCCACATCCCCTGAAACTCAGATGGATCTCCAGGTGTTAACTTAATACACATAAATAAATCATGACTATTAGAATAAACTGAGATATAAACAATGAGCCTGTTAAACAGAGAAGAGACACTGCTTTTGTCTTTACAAGTAGTGTGATACAACTATTTTGACCTAGTATAGTGTTAGAAATATTTATTTCAAACACAATAAGCAGATTTAATACATTTTAAATGAAAGACGCTTCATATATATTCTTTGCCTTGTCATGAAGCCATTCTTAGTTAACGCAGGGAGTTAATTAAACTAGCCTTCACTAATCTGTGGGACAATTTACACAGTAATTACTTGAACAGGAACAGACAAGACCTTACAGTTCTTCCAAGCCTCAAGGCTGATATGAGCCTCAAGGCCAATTGCTACAAGATTTAAGCAACCCTCCTGCGCATTCCCCTCAATTCACTAGTTACAGATCAACTTTTAGTAACAGTCCCTCTGGCTTTCTGGAGCCCTATAGTTTGAATTCCTCCACTGAGAGTAAGTGGAATTAACACCACCCTTTAGTACAGCAGTATTTGTAAAATGCAATTTTTTAAGAATTTGCCCTATAATTAAGGTATATGTGTCAGCATCCTCTTTAGTGGCATTGGCAATTAACATTACTAATGACATCTCATGTCTGCAGCCTCTCCTATGCTATTTTGGTCCTCTGTTTCAGGTTCCTAAACACAAGAAATGCTACTTATTTACAAGAAAACACTTCTGTATCTTCCTGGAACAGCTGTTAGCTAAAAAACATGGAAAAAAATTTTGAGCATGTATCTTATCTAAGGTTTATGCAACAGAAGTTAAAGCACATAAGGCACTAGAGACTCAGTACTGGAATACAGGTAGTGTTTTCTTGCCATCATGATCCATATATAACACATAAAGTGAGATGGAGTAATGAAGGGACATTTGGAAAAGCAGTTATTTTTCACAAAATAAATTTCTGGTAGAAGACTCTACAGATAGCAGCTCTTTCTAGTCATGGTCCAACACATATTTTGTAATGCTGATATGACATACCACAGATGCTGTGTAAAACAAAGGTCTTCTTACCATACAACATGGCTGTGCCCAAATCTCTAAATATTCTGGATAAAAGTCATTGAAACAATAACTGCCATGATGTCTTGCAGCATCTCTCTAAAGCCACTAGTGTATGTACTTGTCACTCTTCTATACAATTCTGTTGCTTTGTACAGAATGAAAAAATGATTTCTTTCTTAATACCTGAAAGACTGTACATTGATTATACATGAAATCAACATCTTGTCCCTGGTTTTCTCTGCACTAAAAATAACAGACATTTTGATGGTGGTGAAAAAAGTTCCAATTATCAGATTGCTAGAAATTAAGGAAAAGGATGACAGAAACTTAGAAATACAATTCCATTCTTGACCTACATGCAGGATAAATACAATTACAGACACTCACCGAACTTATGGGTGAATGACACCCTTTACTTTTAAGAACTGTAATAAATAACTTCCTTTGCAAACTCATAAGAAAATGCACATCCTTCCTATATATTCTGTCTGTATGTATATATTTTTTATCATAGAATCATAGAATTTTTTTGGTTTGGAAGGGACTTTTAAAGGTCATCTAGTCCAGTCCACTGCATCAAGCAGGGATATCTTAGATGTTTGCACAAGAAATTAAAAAAACCCACAACTTCATCAATAAGATGAAATGTTTTTAAGGAAAGTGTGGGCACTGATGAGGTTTACTGCAAGTGATGTACAGAAAAAATGTTATCACATTGCCCCTCAGCTCTGGGAGCAGATCCAGCATGATGCAACTGCTTCCCATATCCTGCATATGCCGGTCAGAAGGGAGAGTGATGTCTAAATAACTGCCTGGGAGAGTCTCCAGAAGAACTACATACACTCAGCTTCTGCTGGTAAAACAGTCACTCTGTTACGCTCACCACAACAGAATGGGGAGGACAGGACGTTTACCCTTAGAGAGAAGTTCTCTTAGTGGTCCTGGGACAGCTATGGCTCTTGCACCTTTAGAAACAACATGCTTGGGCTTTGCCCAGAAGCATCTCCTATACACTATTAAAAATTCACTGTCTTTTTTCTGTGGGAGACACCTCCTCTCCACATCATAATTCTTCACAGTTTTCATTATGTTTGCATCAATTGTCTCATAGCCTTGTTTTTGTTGTTTGGTCACTAGGAATCACATAAATTCCTCTTTAGACCAGACTAGTGATGCCAGAAGCTACACCAAAACAAGGAGCTTCCTGCAACCTGTTATTCCCACTGTGCTCTAAGGTCCTTATTTCCACTTGCACCACTCAACTTCCTAGTGGGGAAACATTCTCCCCAAGCCTCACATCAGCCTGCTGCAGGGTGGGAAGGTGGTTGCATGCACCTCAGCCCCACTCTCACTGCACACTGCCCTGCTGGTTTCCACTGACTTGCTTTGCCATAACAAAACCTGTGTTTTCTTTCACCACAGTTTTCTTTTTCTGTTGCAGTTCAGTCCTGAATAAAGCCCTTCTTCAATGGAAAAGTTTCAAAGGACATTTTACAAACTATTCAACTAGTGCAGCGTAGTAGATAGACACATACTTTGGGGAGACACTGCAGTGCGTGGTGCTCCCACCAGCACAAAGCTGAGTTGCATTAGAGCCTTTAGAATGGAATCAGAATGAAATTACTTCCCAGATGTTACTATAACGCCCAGGTCAAGAACTTCCGTTCTCTGCTATTTCTTCGGGAAAACCTTAAAGGAGAGTAAATCGGAAACACTGCCCCGTTCTTCCCTCGTGGGAAAAGCTGCCTCTGTATCCAATCCGCAAGACTACGGACACGACCTTCTGGAGCGGCGGGACGCGGCGAGCGGAGGGGCGGCCGGGGAGCCGCGCTCCGGTGCCCGAGGAGCAGGGAATAGGCGTGGCGGGGCTGCCTGGCGGGAACCGCGCCGCGATCGCCACGGGGGGAACCGCACCGGCCTGCAGCGGGCACGCCGGGCGGGCGTGAGTTCCCCTGGCAGCGGCAAGGCAAACACCGCGCTACACCCCACTCAACGCGGGCCGCCCGCTGTACGACACGGACACGAGGCGACCAGCGACTCCAACTCCCCTTCCACATCCAGCTCCGGCCCCGACAGCGCTACCATCTCCCCCACCTGCCCTGCCCTGCCCTGCCCTGCCCTGCCCCTCCCCGTCCCGCCCCGCCCCACCGGGCTGCGCTGCGGTGGCTCCGGAGGGTGTTGCCCATCCGCGCCGGGGCGGTGCGGGGCGGTACCGAGCGCCCGCAGCTCCCGCCGTCCAGGGGGAAACGCGTCCCGCGGGTGCCGGCGTGCGCGGTCCTGCCGGGTCCGGCCATGCTGGTGTGGCCCCGCGCTCCGCGGGGGTCACCGCTGCCCGCTCGCCTCCGCCCGCCCGCCCGCCGATAAGCAAAGCCATGACCGCAGCGCCCCAGGGGCCAGATCTCAGTTTTCTGAACGAGGAGGAAGCCAGGGCGATTTTCCGGGTGCTGCAGAGGGACGCGGAGCTCCGGCGGGCAGAGAAGGACAGAGTCAGGTAACCGGGTTCCGCTCCCGCCCCATCCGTGCCCGACGCGCCCGCGCGGAGCTGGAGGCGCAGAGCGGGGTCTGCGGGGCGCGCGGCCCCAGCCCCGACGGGAAGAGAGGGAAAAGGGGCAGCGGGAGGGAGGGAGGGAGCCCCGCCGCGAAGGGGCTGCGCCGGTTAGGGCGCTGCGGGGGCAGCGGTGCTGCGCGGCAGAGAGGGCTGCGCTCCCAGTGGGAAGCGGCGATCCTGCCGGGACACCGGGGAGCGCCAGTCCTTCCTGCTAGCGCCGGCGGCTGCGGGGCCGCCCGAGCCGGGCTTCTGAAGCATCTGGAAGTCGGGCTTCTGAAGCGTTTGGGAAACGCGTGTTGTGACAGAGACGGCTCTGAGTCACGGCTGCGGCTTCCCTTGGCACCTCTCATTCCCCGGGGAGGAGGAGGAGGCCGCTTCTGTTCTCCGCCGTGCTGCTGGCTGGGGGTGTGGGCTAAACACCGGTACCCGGGAGACCACGGCGACGGGGAAGTTGTACCGGACCTTGCAGGGAAAGGCGGCGGCTCTGCAGCTCTCGAGCAGATCCCGGAGCCGATCGGGGCAGCTTTTGGAAACCAAGCCAGGCACTCACCTGACTGAAAGGCTGTTCACAAGACTCATGAAAGTGACTTAATTGAATGTCCTGTGCCTTATGAAGATATAGGGCAACCTCGACCTTGCTTCTAGTCTATATCTCCCGTATGCAATCATCCAAGCTATTTGTGTGGATAGTGAGAGCAAACGTCGAGGAATTAATAGAAACTATGCTGGAAAAATGAGCCGTTTATCATTAAAGGTTATAATTTCTTCCCCCAGGTGAGACTTGGTACCTTGTGAAGTGAAAGGCAGTGTTCTCTCAGATTCGCAAGTGGGCACTTTTCACAAGTAATTCTTTCGTGTAAGATGGAGAAGGAATGTTAATGAGTAACACTTCCGTCAAGTGGATTTTTGTATTGTGTATTTTTTATTTCAGTTAAGTGCATTTTATGATGGGCATGTTTAAACATTATATGTCAACACTGACTTACATCTTAAACTTGTCTTAGTTTTCTGTGGCACATGAACCCAGACTGAGTTAAGTTTGGTGATTTCTTTCTTCCATAATTTGGTATTACTTTTCTTTCTTTGATTAATTTCTGTTCCATGTGTCCCATTATGACCCCCCAAAAAAGGAGGAATATTTTGCTGGATAGGGGGAATTACATAGCTGGATAGCTTAAAACCCTGGCTGAGACTGAAGGTGGAGTAAACGCATTGAGGCTTTCAATGATGTACAGAGTCTTGTGAAGCAATAGCCTGCGCTTGAACTCAAGGCTTTCACCTGCCCCCAAATTTCCTTTCTCCATCTGTGTGCTTAGGACTTTGTCAATAGAAAGTGTTCTCTATGCAAAAGCTGTCAAAATAAACATGGTATAACAGGATGTTTCTGGTGATGCTTTACTGAGATGTAGTCTGTTTAAACCTCAGCTGAAGAGGCATTCACAGCTTGAGCAGAAGATAGGCGAAGTGTTTATGACCAAGGCGCCATACTGAAAATCTAGGTTAAACTCTGGATCTCTCAAAGGCTTTGTATGTGTCCTTGGGCTAGTTTCTTAATCTCTCTTGGGCCTAATAAAACTACTTTCTTTCTCACTCCACTTGTCTACCTGGTCTTATTTAGACTGTAAGCTCTTCAGGCCAGGGGACTCCCATCAGGAGAAGACCGGTTCCAGTCTGTGTGGTGTTGTCCTGTGCTACTATAATCAAAGTAATAACAGTGATCACCCTGGAGGGCCAAATCCTGCAGTTCCTATATGACCACAGTGAGCTTCAGAGGCTCTAAACAAAATTGCATTTGTTCCTCTTTGTCCCATATGCCTTCCTCCATGTCATTCTTATTACTATTATTTTGATAATTAACTTTGTAGACTTTTTTCAGTTTAAAAGTTTTAAAATAATGCCTGAGCACTGTGGTAACCCACTCCTGGGATATTTTAAAAGTGTGATTTTGAAGCTATTTGATTTATGCCATCAATCAAATGAGGCATGTAGGAAGGGCTGTGGAATGGAGGGAGCAGTGCCATCAATACTGCTTTTGTTTGCACAGAGTTACTGAAGTGAGTTGTCCTTTGAACTGCTCTGGAGCATGGTTTTGTAAAGAGCTAGTTGGAGCTGGGCAGAGCCAGAGAGCAAGTCAATAACAAACATCAGGCTCACTGGTCAAGTTTGTTCAGTGACCATCTGTATTTACAGTATAGGTCCCTGTATAGAATGATCTAGATGGGATTGACAGAGGGAATGAAGCATTTGCTGGCAGATCCCAAGTCAGGTTCTAATGACTGCGCTGATCTTGTCCATGCTGTTTGATATCATACGAGCAAGCACATAGCTGTCTGCCAGTGTCTTGAAAGATCAATGAAAAATTGAAATCCATTCCCAGATGTAACTCTGGAATCAAAAAAGCAGGAACAAACTTTTCTCTTTTTACAAGTTGCATTTGTTATATAGAAAAATGTTAACACTAGTTAATTTCAAAATATGAAATAAGATCAGAGGATGAATCCTGGCATTCTGTGTGGTTTATTGTGTTCGACACATGACAACTATAGTTCAGGGGAGTTGATTTTCAGATAAACACAAATGTATTGCAGTGCAACATGAAATACTGACCTCCTCAAATTCCTCCTCAAATGTATTGAGCTTGTAATTGTTTCCAGATAAATATATATAGTTTTTCTTTTCTTATTGCTTACATACACTGGAAACTGGGTAGAACCATTGTTTCTCTCTTCACCCAGACAGCCCACACCTTTGTGAAATCAGATGCATATTGGGGATATTTTCTGGGATAAGGCTAGTTGCTTTATACAACCCCTGTCATCTCCCTTTCTCTCTATAGCCTTTGTGTGGAGTGGGAACGTGTGAGTTAGGTGGTCAATTGTGTGCCTTTGTGTAATTCTCAGCCCCACTTATAGTTGTCCCTCCCTGTTCCTCCTGATGCCCCTGCACATTCTCTGGGTACTGTCGGCCTTTTCTTGGCTCCCTTGACAGGCTTCAGACCTCTAAGCCTAGCCTGGAAGACCTCTCAGTATTGCTTTCACTTTTATGCAGAAATGAACTGTGTGTCCTGTTGGACCTTTATTTGTTCTTGCCACTGGCAGGGAGCCCAGCTCCTGATGTGCCCTGGGCTGCAGGTTCCCAGGACTGACAGGACATTTTTTGTCTTGTTTTCTTTCCAGTGCCCTCTGGTGGCTCCTCTCAGCAGCACCTTTGCACAGCCACAGCAAATCAGCCGTATCTGACACCTTCTTCCTCGAAACAGAGAAGCAGCAACAGTCAGCTTTGGTATACCTCACATGGCTGTTCACTGCTATATGCACTGAAAATAATTCAGAAACTTATTAATCACGTATTTAATTTAAAAGAAAATGTTAGTTTTGGACTTGGGTAACACTTGGCTTCAGTATTCTTTGTTCATCCAGTCCATCTCATTCATAATACCAATTCGGAGAAAACCTCATTTATCATAAGTGTTAGCATGGGAGAGAGATGGAGGTTAGGGTCTGTATATCAATATACATGCATTGTTCCATAATAGTAATTGCACTGTCAAGGCAGAAGTCCAATTCAATTTATGAAATGCTAGTTTAGTAAGCCTGGTTAATGAAACTGGTGATTTTGCAGATGCTTGTGGAAGGAGGTTCTTTCCAACAAATATTTCAATCAGTTAGATGCCCAGGAGAAGATATGGAGGAATATAACATGATCAAAGTGCAGTATGACTGCATGTTCAGATGGCTCCTTAGCAATTCAATTTCCGTAAGAACACAATGAATGCCTGCTGTAGGCTCAGTTACTAACACCACAGGTCACCTTTCCATATATAATGAAATAGCCCTGAAAATCACAACATAAAAACACTCCAGATGTTATTTGACTTATGGTTTCAAGACTTCAGAGTGCACCCAGTTCATCCTCCTCAGTGTTGTTCTGCAGCTGCTGGAGACAGAAATAAAAAAAGAATTGACAGCTAATATTTGCATGGAGAGCCCCAGGTCCCAAAGGCTTAACAAACCTGTAGGTGCTTCTCTTTTCTGTCCTTTATCCAAGAAGCTAATGGGTAGGGGGAAGGGAGGCTGGCTGCTTCCCATCTCTTCAGGACAGCACTTCAGAGCCTGGAAGGTAGCAGAGGAACTGACAGTCCCTGTAGGAAGGCTTAGCAGTAGTAGGGCATGAAGCTATGGGATACAGAGGTGGAGCTACTGCCTTTCATCTCCAAGGAAGCTCCTCCCTCTGCAGTGTGGAGAGGCGGGCAGTGCCCCAGCAGGTACCTTCCCCGGCAGCTCTGGGGCTCTGATGCCTCATAGTGTCTGAGCACTGGGTGCTGAGATGCACCTCCACTGCTGGAGCAGCACCAGGGCCCACAGAAAGCAGCTGAGAGGAGCCAGGAAACATGGAGCCAGCTACTTAAAAGAGGCTGCAGGTAGGGGGATGTGGCATTGGAACAGTGGGAACAACTGGTACAGTTGCAGGTTGTCCAAGAAATGGATGGTTGGGAGATATAGCAGAAGAGCTAAGGATAAATAGAAAATATTTTTAAAAGCGCACAAGAACTCTCTCTTCTTTAATAACTTTTATTTAGGAGATTTGTCTGTTTCATATAATGTTCCTATTATGACCACATACAATAGCCTTGTGCTGGTCTTGTTTATTAATCCTTGAGAAAAAGGGAAATACTCTTATCTTCACTTTCAAACAGGACATTGAAAATAACTGAGGGACTGAGCCACTGAATGGGGAAATGAACCTGCCTCCCTGAATAGCAGTTGTATCTTCTAGATCATGTTTCGAAAACTAACTATGCCTTTATTGTGTAAGGATTTCTTTCTCTTTTTCAATAGGAAGAATGGCAAAACTTAATTACCAGCTCTAGAGCATATTTTGGGCACCAGGCACTGTCTATGAATAGGAACTGAAAAAAAGAAGAAAGGGGAATGGAACTTTTGGAAGAGAAGAGCACTTATTCCATTTGCATTAATTTGTTTTGCTCTTTTCCAGTTGTTTTTTACCTTTTTTTTTTAATTTATTTAGTAGATTTATTTTACAGATTACAACGAGAATAGGTGGCAGCAAAGCAGGGGTTTGTTTTAATTTATCCTCAAATTAAAAGTTGAAAAGCATATGAAATTAATTGGCAGGTACAGTCAGCACCACTCAGTCCTTCACTCTTGCTGACCCATTAACAACATATGATTCTTGTGGGAAAGATGAATCCTCTCCTTAGACTGTTCTAAACAGTCTTTGCAATAAATCATTCGGATGTACTTATTTGCTACAGGAACACAACTGTTCTTACTGCCTCACCACAGATCATCTACTGAGTTCATTTGTTGCATGTAATTCCTTACTGTATTTTCTTGGTCAACATTTACTCTCATGGGTCTGCCAATAGAACGTGGGAATAAAACTGTGCATGGGAAATGTATCTTTTCATCTTTTTCCATTCTCATAACCTTGGGAAGGCATTTGTTGCAGAAGTGCAGACATACTCAGCTTTGTATGTATTTGAGCATACTCATACTAGGTGCTTCAATTATATTGTCTTGCTTACAATTTGAGGGGTATGCCATTACAGCCTTTGTTTTGTCGTATTCACAGAAGTAGTCCTCTTTACCCTCTTGGAGACTAAGAGTAATTTATTGGGTGTTAGAGATCTAGATTTGGGGGCCAACTCCTCAAAATTACAAAGAATTTTTAGAATGAACTCCAAAATACATGAGGAGAGCAGGCCGGATACCAGGAGAGCACTACTTGGGAATATTGTTGTTTCAGTGGAGCTTCCTCCCTGAACAAAGCATTAATAAAGAAATTCTTTCATAAGAGATACTCCACCCGGGAATGTCTCAGGGCGCAAGTGTTCTATTGTGTCTTGTTTGTGGAGGAGATACTATTATTACTTTCCACTGATACTGTGCCACCTGCATGTTTAGTGGTTTGTCAACACTTAGGAAAATAGGTCCTTGCAGCCTTGAAGCACTAATATGCAAAAGAAGTGCAAATAGAAGCAAAGATGGCAGGGAAGACTGATCTAAAAAGCTTTACACACTTTGGTAAACAATTACTGTCATAAATAATCCCATTTTGGGACTTGCCTTGTTTGAATGGAGGTACTGTAACCAAATGCAATTAGTTAAGTTGCATATCGAGTTTTTTCCTCTTTGTGGTTTTTCCATAGTCCTGTCTTGTGAGTCCTGGAGGAACTGGGACTTCACTTGGGATGAGGAAGAGCAGGTAGAAATGGCCAGGGGTAGGTGGGCACAGCATGTGCCTTCTTCTCTGTCAGTTTTTAGCCCTGTCCATCTGGGCTAACTAGACCAAAGTCTGTGGTGTAATTCCGGTTTTACATCTACAGAGCAGGGTCTGGACCAGCATTGCTGCCAGCTCATTGGTCTTGTGCTTTCATAGTGAACTAATTCCAGTGTCAATCCTTTCCTCCAAAGCTTTGTGTTTGAGAGCAAGGGACTTCCTATAGTGTGTGTGATGGCAGACGGAGACCCAGAATCACCTTTTGAGTTGTGTTACATTTCAAAGAGCTTGTCTGTAGTGCACTGAATGTATTTCTTCTTTCTTCAGGTTACTGGGGCCATGGTGGTTCCCCATGGTGGCTCCCCACAGGGCTGGCAGGGCAGGGACTTGCTCCCAGGGCCTGTCCCACCCTCCCACTACCCCAGCAAGACAGACAGGCAGCCCCAGCTGGACACTGTGGTGGCGTGGCCAGGCTGGGGGACTGAGTCAGAACCAGGGTCGGGGTCAGGCCTGATGAGGGCACACAGGTCCACCACAGCCTAGTGGTAATGGGGCAGGGCTGTGGTGATGATACAGGGACAAGGTCAAGTCATGTAGTCATGTCAGGGTCAGGTCTAGTGACAGTGACCAGGGTCAGCCATGGTCCCATGATGGCTGGGCAGGCCACGGGTGGGATGGCCAGGATGAAGCCAGATTGGGATGTCAGCTCGGGAGTCAAGGCAGTGGCTGTGCACAGACAGAGCTGGGGATGCATCTGGGGCTGTAACTGGGGCAAGACCCGGTGGGACAGCCTCCCTTTAAAAGCAGCTCCCAGGGAAAGGAGGGCTTGCCATTGCTGAGACCTGTGGCTGTCTCCACGGCACTGTTCTCCAAGGCCACCAACTCTGCTCCTCCCAAGCTGGTCCAGGGCCCTAGTGGCCAAACCCACAAAAGCAAGGAGAACATAGGACACTTTGACCCATGCTCATTCAGACAGAGGCCTTGTGCCAGGGTTTTCAGGCTATTGAGGCTAATGTTTGCATTTTCAAGTGACAAGATAATGTAAAAATGAAAATCACAAAGATTATTATTGTTATTGTTATCTAGCTCAATTCTGATTTCACTAGGGCTCATAAAAATAAGACACTGTTGAAATTGATGAGATTTAAGCCAATGCTTACTGTTAAGCCCATCAGTAAACATTTTCTAAGTTCAAGCTTAATGGTAAAAGTAGAATTAAATGGACTTTGTCTATATGGATAAATTGACCAGGCTTCAAAAATAGGTCAGACACAGCAGTACAAGAAAGCATTAACTACTGAGTAGACAGTCAATATGAGGAGTTATTCTGGAATAACTAATGCAGAATAGTTCAATTTTGTTAGGTTTTCCATGGAGATGTGACCCAATTAAGGAATCGTATACCTTGTAGGAAATCTGTACACTTCCCATGTTTGATCTTTTCAGTAGTAATGCCTCTACATTCTCAACACCATCTGTCTCCTCCACAATTCAAGTGCAGAAGTTAAATTAATAATTGACATTAGTGGATATTGGAAATAGCCATTAGGTGGAAGAAGAAGCAAGCAGAGTCATGGAGGTGCCTGGAGAACTGTCTGAAATGCTGAAAACATCAGCAAAGTTGATGAAACTCTCACTTTAGCTCAGCTTTCTTATATATGTCTATTAAAAGTTGTTTGTAATGCCAGTGGCACGTGTGTAGGGTCATTGGGCCTCTGGAAGGTAATGCCACTGAAGTGTAACATCCACTGCTTGTCACTGCTGTAAGGAAAGAAATGAATATCAGTTTCTCATGCTGACAGCTTCTACTCGTTGTCTGTGTCCCAAGACCTTCAAGTCCTTGCACATATTTCAGAAATAGTAAATTGGTTATGCCAGTAAGTCAAAAAAGTGTGACACAGAAACATGTCTGATTTGTGTTCAAAGTGGCTGGATATCTCCCCACCTGTACTGGCACATCTCTGCTCCAGTGCTGTGCTCAGGTTATATGTGTCATGTAGTCCTGTCAAAGACTACAGCATATGCTTTCTGTGGTGAAGCCCAAGGTGCTGGAGTTTTGTTGAATTTGGTCCCCGAGGTACATCCAACTCTCATATCCATCTGTCATGCAGCACTTGCACCTCTTGTAGTTGTGGCTGTTGGCAATGCCTCCCTAATGGCTGAGAGCAAAGCTAGTTGGGCTGTATGTCAAGACTTCAGCTGATGTTCATTGGTTTCTATTGGATACTGTTTTGATGGCATTTGAAAAATGTTGCATGTGTCTGCTTCCATTTCTTCTTTAAAATTTAGGTTTTGTCAGTGGTGTATGTATACTGACTTTAATCATCCTTTAAAATCTTTCTGCTCTCTGAATCCAGTTTTCAAGTCAAGTGGAGTTTGGCCCAATGGAGTTTTGAACTTTGGGCACAGAGGACCTTTTCTTCTCTGTTGCACAAATTTAACACAGGACTATATAAACTATGGACTGACCTCGTTTTGTTTTTTTCTGTACTTGTTTTATAATGAAAAATTACATAATTCCTCAGAGCTTACAGTCTGAAGAATTTCACTACTTATGTATTTCATGCAAGAAATTCATTAAAGCAGGTAGGGGAAAGTGGAACTTTTTCGTGAGGATTTGTGCACCTAAATGTTCGAATGAAATATACTTCTAATCCTTCTTTGCAGCTAAATTATTGTATTAATGCTGTTCAATGTAATAAACTATTTAAATGCCTGCGTTTTAAACTCCTACCAGAAACTATATTCTTTTCCTCAGTCTTACCTCTGAAATAAATAGGTCAATGCGCTAGTACCATATTAACTGTGACCAAACACATCAAAACCACAAAACAAAACCTAAGAGTAATTGATGAAAAGTGCAGTCTTTTTACACTTTATTGCATATAAATTACATACAGTTTATTTTGTGGTTAGTATAATCAAGGAACCACAGTACTTCTACTTGCTGTATCTTTGGATTTTTAGATGTAGGGATCTGAGTGCAGAAAGCTGCAGTCAGGGAAAGCTGCAGCAGTGTGACTGGGGTGCTCTGCAGTCTGTTTCTTCCTGCATTATAGGCTTGTATGTTGTTAAATACATATTTATTTGTATATATAAAATTATATACATCTAAATATTATATTTTAAAGTATTATTATGCTATAATATTTCTATTTCCAGGGGAAGAGTTGTCAGATTCTAAGCTACTATAGCAGAGGATCTGCACAAGTATATATTATATACGTGTATATAAGCATTACATTTCCAGATGAAAAACATCCACTGTGTCAACATTTAAAGCTTACATTAATTCTTGTGACCTCTTTCCTTAATTTAAAGCAATGTAAATGAGGCTTTTGTAGTGATACAGTAACACATAAACTGTCTGCAGGTACACTCAGACCTGTCTTACTTCTGTTGTCCAGAATTGTAAACTCAGCTCGTTGTGAGACTCTACACACTTAACCTGAGATTGCAGAGGTATATTTCAAAAGCCCTACGCTTCAAGCTTAGCTCTGTGCAAACTAATGTCTAAGCCTGTTTGGAGCCTCTCAGTTTTAGGGCTCTGTCCAGCCCCAAGGGCTGTCATACACAAACCTGCTTGTAGAGGTGAGACCTTGGTCTTAATTTGAAACAAACTCCCCTCATTCAGAGTTCTCACCTGGCCTGTGTCTTGTTCCTTTTTTTTCCTCTTATATTGTTTCCTGGGAAAGGTTTTGCATAAAGAAAGTCTTAAAACAACACGAGCAATAGCATCTGCATTGTATGTCTTTGTAAGGCAGTTAAATTTATAATACATGGCCGAGCTGTAAATACTTGCATAGATGACTGTCTCTTTGCATGCTAACAATATTTATAAAAGGTCTCACAATCAACTAGCAGCTCTGCCCTGGAAGAGTAAATATGTCTGCTGTTAATCATTAGCTTCAGGTTTACTGAGAGACCTGATCCTCAGCCATTCAACCCATCTTGTGGCACGCATGATATACATATGCATTTCCATGTAAGATTTCCAGGACAGGAATTCAGGAACTGAAAACTTACTTCTGTCATTCAATGGTTTTGGATTGAGAGTACATCTATCCCTGCAAACAAATAAGAATCTTTACATGGAGAATTATATCCATTGCCTCTATTAGCATGTATTAATGGTAATGGAAACACCTATTAATGAAGTAATCTCATTAGAGATATTAATTACTACCATTCAGAAGCTGTATGACACACTTTAAAACGATGGATAGCCTTTCTTTCAATTGCATCATGGATTTGTTTTGTTATTGCTCTGTAACATTGGTAGGCAGCTTGTATTGAGAGTATAATAAAGTAACACCCTTTTTTTCCCTATCATTCGCAGCCTGTACAGAGAGATTTTAACTCATCTGTAAGACATTCTCAGAGTGGAGCTTTCCCCTGTTTTGCACACACTGTAGAGGGAATGGCAGGGTCATGGCTGAGCTGGAAGATCGCCGACAGTTGTGACATTACTGGCAGTATTCACGGAATCATAGAATATGCTGAGTATTCCACCTCATTCACTTTCATTGACCAGCTGCCCAAAGGACTAAAAGCTTTCATATTCTGAGTATGTACACATTTTAAAGGATATGTACTTAGCACCTTTTCTACTTGTTCCAGCCGGCTGAAACAATGTTTTCACTGAAAACCCAGGGTAGCTGCTAAAGAAATAGTAACACAGTAACGTTTTAAGGCATTGTTACAGCTTGAGAAGGGTGATTAATCACCCGTCAGCTCCCGTGATCTGTTTTCAATGCTCTGTGCTCTGAAAACTTAACTTTATGAAGACAGTCAATGAGCTTCTAATTTCAGGGCTTTAACTGAGAACTACTGATTCCTGAGCTGCCAGAGCAGAGAGGAGTTATATGGTCAGCATGAGAATTAACCTTGTCTTTGACCTTACAACATTTCCTAATTTTATTTTTCAAAGGAAAGTGTCATTCTGTGCTCTTACTCAGGGAAGCAGAGAAAAGCTTCAAGGGGAAAGGAGTGTTAGACTTGATTAAGGAAAACAGCAGCTAGTGTAAGTCATCTGCAGTATATTTATTTCATATAGTTTAATATGAGAAGTTAATGCTTTGGGGGAAAAAACAGAGGTACCTTTTGGCCACTGTGCAGAGAGTGCTTAAGTTAAAGAATTATAGACACAAAAGCCATTGTGACTTATAGAGTAGGAAGAAGTATTCAACACACAGTGGAAGTCCGATGAGAATGTTTCATGTATGCTGATAGTCTCGCTGTGTGTGGGTTGTGTGTAATCAATTTACACATTGCCACTATATTGGGCTATCTCATAGCCCAATTTAAAAGAATAAATTTGCTCAATAGAACTAGTGTAGTAATGTCAGATTTGTGATTTTTTTCACACCTTTTAATGAAAAACAAGAGAGATGGAAATGGAAGGGTTTTCCCCATGAGCAGATAAGGTGGATCTTCAGAAAGGGCAGAAAAGATGTTCTGCCTTTAACTCATATATTCCCTGACTGTGTCCCTGACAGACACAGCAGGGCTTAATGTGTGATTCCAATATCTATTGTCAGGAAAGTGTTCTGAGGACAAAATTACATTTACTGTTTACAACTATGTTTATGTAGCCCTACTTGCTACTTTGAAAGGATATCCTGCAGAAGTGGTATATGTGTGTTTTAAGTTCTTCTGCCTATTAAATGTACAGTCTGGGAGGAAAAACTAGAGAAGATTAATTCCCTTTTCACTTTCTTCTGACTTCCATTTGGTTTTGCACATTTCCAGAATCTAAATATTTTGGGATAATTGTGAGCTGGCAACTCAATGCAGCCATCAAAGTGGGATTGAAAACATATCCCATACAGTTCAGTGCTGGGCTGTGAAGTGTTTACCCTGCCCTTCAGGTGAATCTTTCTTAGCGCTTCCAGTTACCCTTTCCATCCAGGAGTATCACCAGTAGGTGACTCTCCCTCCCACACCCTGACCTGATGCCTGCTCAGGATAGTGAAAGTCCTTCCATTACATTAATTGGCCTTTGGGTCAGTAACAAGAACTGAACCAACACACTCTTTGTTCTTCATTGTTGTGGCCCATCCTCTTTACCCACACACATCTTCAGTTACTCAGATAAATACATCTGAAGGCAACTTGGTGGGTTAATGGGCATTATAAAATGAATTCATAATAACAAAACCAACAGAAGGATGAAAAGGATGAAGACTTAGATTAAAAAAATAGTATTTCAGGGGAAAGAAAAATTAAATTGGAATGGTTGATTGGCTACGTCCTAGCAGGTTAGAGTGGAACATTATTCCAACACATTTTGTTCGTCAAAATAGAGGAGACCTTGATTTTTCAGAGAATTACTGCAGAAATGCTTAACTTTAGAAATATCGAGGAAAAAAAATAAGTGCATTTTCAGTTAGGTCTTTTTACATTGCCTTGTAGTATGTGCAACCAAAACATGGGAGTAATTTTTCCTCTGTGATTCACCTACTTGTGCATAATGTTTTACATATGAGACTGACTTGGTTCATTAACCAAACAGACAGCAATACGAAAGAAAAATAAACAAAAGATGC
Source organism: Manacus candei (assembly GCF_025592945.1). NCBI lineage: Eukaryota > Metazoa > Chordata > Aves > Passeriformes > Pipridae > Manacus > Manacus candei. The sequence goes on from NW_026138062.1 coordinate 38,096,715, forward strand.
TTTAATGTGAGTAAAAATATACCAGCTACTAAGAATAAAGACTGCCTTAGAAAATAGACCTATTGTGTGTCTGAGGTGCTCAGAAAGAGTACGTTGACTCTGTATTGTTATTTTTCTTCCTGGTAGGATTGCACCTACCTCTGGCACCTTGGTAACCAGAATGTTGTTGTTATTGCTATTATATGTCTCTAGGAAACGGCAGATATAATTTTTTTTCAAATTACTTCAGCTGTGGTAGTCTTTGCCCTTGCCAGTAATACTTCTTTTCCCCTTTTTTTTCCAAATATGACAACTTGAAAGTATGTCTTTAAATTATTTTCATAACATTAAAAGGAACTCTAAGTAAAAAACATTCCTACACTGCATTTTAGAGCTACTCGTGACTGTGACAACACCCAGAGTTTTCTAGAAAAATAACTAGTTACAGAAGTGGTGGAGTTGCACAGTTCACCAGTGTGACGTAATGTATAAAGCAGTGGGAAGAGCATAAGTTGAAGTAAAAAAATTAGGAAAGAACAAATTCTTCAGGCACTGTTTTTTAACATCCCTAGCCATTCCTTGCTAAAAAAGTAAGGAATGTAAACAAAGAGAAAAGCTTGGTTTAGGTAACTTTTTGCAAGTTATCTGCCCTCCTGTATTTTTTATCTAATGTTTTCAACACTGTTTTTATCTGCAGTCCTTTCAGCCTTGTCTTCTGAGAGCTTTGATCCAATGAGCAAATTGCACCTGCTTATCCTTCACCTGATGCAATTCCTTATGCTGTATATCTGTTCTCTTGTGAGGTGTGTGGTAAGAGTCCTTTAGGGCCAAATCCTGCTCTGCTGAAATCAATAGAAATCATAATTTCTGCTTTGGCAAAAGTGGGATTGAGTCCTCTGTCCCCTGCAAACAGCAGAGGTGTCCCCAGATGTCCTATTTGGCAACCCGGTTTCTACTACCTTGCGCATCTGTCTTCTGCTTTATATTCAGGATGACGATGGTAAAGAAAATACCTTTCCTCTTACAGTAGCAATTAAAGCTCCTTATTACCCTAATAGGAAGTGGCAGGAGAGGCTACACATCTATTGACAATATTTATGATAACCCACATAAAAGTACATAGAAACATTTAGGTTAACTTTTCCCTGGAGATGTCCGTAAGAAATACTGGGACATCCTTGTACCAATAAGGAAGCGATGTTTTTAAAACCAATGCAAAGAACTCGCTCCTGAGTGATTCATTAGTTTAGATGCTCTGTAGGATAATAGATGGCAAAAGGTAACAAGGTGTAGCCTGTGAGGTCATTTAGGATTGCTGCCAGCTCTGGTTTGTGGAGCAGTCTCCTGTAAGTTATCCTGGGAATGGACTTGCCTTTAATCCCACAACAGCTTAGAGGTACTTTTTCCATCACAGTGATGTTGTCTCCTCTCAAGAGGAAGTGACTTCAAGTGTCCAAACATGGCTGTAGACAAACAAGAAGGAAGGATGGATGGAGCAGACAGGGAAGCAGGATTTGTACGTTTGATTTAGAGGGCGCTAGGTGTTTTGATACTCCTACAGAGCAGTGTCTCAATATATAAGTGGTAATCTGAGTAACAATAGCACTGCCTCAGAGGCAAGTTCATTGCAATACTCACTGCAGATACCATCTCCTGCTGTAATTGTTTCTTGAGACTGGCTTTCCTTCTGGCTCACAACTGTCATTCATTAGTATCATGAGGGGGCACATAAACTTGACAGAGCAGGTATAAAGGGAAATGATGTGGTTTGGTGGGGGAGTCATCACGGAGGAGAAGTGCTTAATAGTCATGCAATATTGCAATTACAGATTGTGTATCATATTAATATTATTCGTTGCTCAAATAACTATGTATATAGAGTTCCATATGTGGGCCTGCGTGTGCGCATAAATATAAATACAAATACGAACAAGCAGTTTAAAGGATTTCTTTGATGAGTTGAGGATGACAGCACAATTCAAAAGCAGTACATTCACAGATAATGACTGCAGATAATGCCAAGCATGTACTCGTAAAGATTTTACCGTGTTTAAACATTAAAGTCAGTGTTTGCGCAAGACTTCCAGTACATTTTTCAGTGCAAGACATGTTCATGCAGTGCCTCGTATGGTCGACGTTAGAGCAAGTGTGGGGGTTTTGTATTTTCCTTTGTCTCTGGAATGCGTAAACGTGAAGCGAATAGACGGTTATGTGTCCATCCTGCCCGCTTCCCGGCCGCGGGCGCGGGGTCGCAGCCCTGCCCCGGGACACGCACAGGGACAAGCTGTGATCCTGGATGCCGCCGCTGGGTGGCGCCAGGGCCCCGCCCAGCCATTCCCACTGGGAACGGCGATCCCAGCGTCTCCTTCCGGAGGGAATGCATTGTAACAGATGGTCTCCACTTCGGGGACTTCAGCAGAACTGCCGTAGCCTTGTTTACTGGGCGGGCGCTGTGGCTGCAGCCACTCCCCGAGTACCTCATGCCTGGCTCTGTGTGCTTTTACTGCTTCTTACTGGTGAGGCCACAGGAGTGAGGTCATGGCGTTGGCTCTTGAGAGCACGTTGTTCATCCCCTCTTGTTCCTCATCACTGCCAGGCTGCGTTCCAAGCTGCAGAATGCAGTGTTTAGTCACTCCCATGGTGTGGTAATATCTGTGATGATTAACATTTTTGCCTTTCTAATAAGTTTATTTGGAATGGCTAGTACTTGTGCATGTGGCTGTGTAATCTTCAAAGGAAGTACTCATTTTCCAAAAATGTCTCCCTCCAGCCTTCCTGTTCATCAGATGCCACCAGATGAACAGTAGGTGCTAGTATGGACAATGTACTCTGTATAAATTCCAGATCAAAATATATCCATTTCCAGACTAGATATTTAAGTGTATTTTGAGAGGCAGTGTTGTCTCAGATGAGTTTTTATCGATAACAGAAATAACTTATGTTCTCTGAGAACATCTGTATTCCTAGGTATGGGTTTTACCACTGATTAAGGTGGCAGATTTACATGAAAGCCTTGCTCAAATGTTGGTATTACATCTCCAGGCTGTGCACGAAGTCTTGTTTTGTTGCCATCAGAATCAGTTGGGGTGTGGATTTGCTGCATGTACATCTGTACTTTAGGCACTTGTGTAATGTCATTTGAAAACAAGTAACTTTGCATGCCCATTGCACTATTCCCACTCCTTTGCAACTGTACCTTGTTCTTTTATGTCCAGCTAAACAATTAATTCCTCCGACTTCTTGGTCTAAAATCTGAACTTACTACTAAATAACTTCTTCAGTTGCAACCACATGTGTGTAGCTTGTGCAGTCTTCACCTTAGTGTGGCAGAACATTCATGTATTCATTATTAGTTGCCTCCATACATATTAAACACAGGCACAATCCCTATGCAGCAAGGAAAGAGGAAAATCTGATAAACTCATTGAACATGTTGCATGAATATCTGTTAGCTGAATTCACAATTTATTATTCTCCTTTGCATAGAAAATGTATAGTGGACACCTCACTGTCAGGGCGTTGGTGATCTTCCTCTTGAAAATAAAAATAATCTTGTTATTGCTTCTACTTAAATGAGTGAATAAATATTTCAAAAATTGCTTTGTTAGGGTGTTATTTATTCTGATTCGATTATTGGCTGAACTTAATGTTACTTTCAATTAGTTTTAGAGTGCTTATGAATTATTACCTTATTTTTGCAAGGAAAAGGAATGCACTTCTTCAAGACAGAGAATAAATCAACCATATGAGTCATCCACTTAACCTGGTCGCATAGTGTCATTTGTTAAGCTGGAGAATTTTCCTGTCATTAAAAAATTTTATGTGATTGCTGTGAATGTATCATGTCCAACCGTATCTTTTAAAAAGTCATTACATGTAGAGATATACTGTAAATATTTAAATCAACACCAGGGAGAGTTCTTAATGATGTGCCTGTAATATCTAAAATGGCTTAAAATATTTTTTTTCCCTTTCTAGCAAACTTCTGAAGAGAAAAAAGTCTGAAAAAGGGCTGCAAGGAGTGACTGGAGAATGGTTTGAAGAAATAAAAAGAAAAAAATTTCAGAATTACACTGATGTCAATAGAATGTTAAAACCACCATTAGAGCATCAGCTAAGGAAGAGCAAAAACACCAGTGAGTTGCATTTTTCCATTTCCTTTTATATATTATAACAGTCACCAAACCAATGTCTTACAGCATTTTAGAGTGTCATAGAGTTTCTGAAACTGCAGACTTTCTTCTCATATCATAGTTTTACCAAAGATATATTTTCAAAATGGCTATGTTTCTTTAAGCAGACTGTTAAAATCACAGCTGGGAGTCACAACAGAAAATTCCTGATACTGTTATGCCATACCATACAGCCTAGACTGGAAGGACATCAGAAGGTTATTAGGTCCAACCTTTTGTTGGAAGGGGAACCTAGATGAGTTTATTTGGAACTTTCTGCAGTCACATCTTGTAAACCTCCAGTGATGGGGACTCCACCACTTCCATGGCAAGGCTGTTCCAGTGATTAATTGTCCTCACAATTAAAACTTTCTTTCATAATCAAGATGAAGTTGCTGTAATTATAGTAAATACACTGGTGGTTTTCCAATCAAAGCAGTGATGTTTGCTTTGTACAAAAATGTTGTGGTTTACCCCCAGCCGGCAGCTAGGCATTACACAGCTGCTCACGCACTCCCCGACAGTGGGATGGTGGAGAGAACTGGAAGGAGAAAAGTGGATTAAGACAGTTGAATAGGTAAAGCAAAAGCTGTGCATGTAAACAAAGCAAAACAAGGAATTCATTCAATACTGTGCATGGTCAGGCAGGTGTTCAGCCATCTCCATCACACATAACAGTGACTTGAGGAGACAAATGCCATCACTCTGAATGTCACCCACTTCCTTCTTCTTCCTCTAGATTTTACTGCTGAGCATGATGCCATATGGTATGGAATGTCCCTTGGGTCAGCTGGGCTCAGCTGTCCTGGCTGTATCCCCTCCCAACTCCTTGTGCACCCCCTACCCATCCACTGGTGGGATGGGGTGAGAGACAGAAAAGGCCTTGACTCTGCGTAAGCCCTGCTCAGCAGTAATGAAAACATCCCTGAATTATAATCACTATTCTCAGCACAAATCCAAAACATAGCCCCATGCAAGCTACTATGGAAAAAATTAACTGTCCCAGCCAAAACCACATTCCATACCATTTACATCACTTCCAGGTCCCACACTATCCAATACATCCTCATTAACTACCCTGCTGCCTTCCCATCATTTGATACAGGTGACATTCCCTTAGTCTATGGTTCACCCCTGTAAAACAACTGTAAAATGTCCACTAATGTCCACAAAATGTCCACTGAGTTCATTTAGTTCATGACTTCGGGCTCCATGTATTATAGTGGTTACCCTGGACAGGAGAGGTGGTGTGTTGCATGGACTTACTGAGGACCAAAGCCAGCTCAGGCTGTCCACTGCTGCACTTGGCACTGCTCCTTGCAAGGCTCATCCTGCACTGTCTTGGGTGGTTCCTGCTATAGTAATTCCTATAACATACAACTCAAATCATGGGCTACAAGAATTCAAAGGTATTTTCATTACAGTCCCCACCCATGGTCCCTTTGGGCCAGATTATGAGGGTTTAACATTGCAATGAACTCCTGCCCTTGCTCCCAGCCTGGCTAGCAACAAGGGGTTCCTCCTACTGTATCATAGAATCAGCTGGGTTGGAAAGGACCTCTGAGATCATCAAGTCTAACCCTTGATCCACTACCACCATGGTTACTAGACCATGGCACTAAGTGCCACATCCAGTGGCACTGAAAACCTCCAGGGACAGAGAATCCACCATCTCCCTGGGCAGCCCATTCCAATGCCTGATTACTCTCTCCATAAAAAATTTCTTCCTAATATCCAACCTAAACCTCCCCTGGCAGAGCTTCAGACTCTGCCCTCTTGTCCTACTGCTGGTTGCCTGACAGAAGAGACTGACACCCACCTGGCTGCAACCTCCTTTCAGGTAGTTGTAGAGAGTGATGAGGTCTCCCCTGAGCCTCCTCCAGGCTAAACAACCCCAGCTCCCTCAGCCTCTCCTCACAGGACTTGTGCTCCTGTCCCTTCACCAGCCTCGTTGCTCTTCCCTGGACCTGCTCCAGCACCTCAATATCCTTCCTGAACTGAGGGGCCCAGAACTGGACACAGTACTCCAGGTGTGGCCTCACCAACACTGAGTCCAGGGGAAGAATCACTTCCCTGGTCCTGCTGGCCACACCATTCCTGATCCAGGCCAGGATGCCATTGGCCTTCTTGGCCACCTGGGCACACTGCTGGCTCCTGTTCAGCTTCCTGTCAATCCAAACTCCCAGGTCCCTTTCTGCCTGGCTGCTCTCCAGCCACTCTGTGCCCAGCCTGTAGTGCCACATGGGGTTGTTGTGGCCAAAGTGGAGAACCCAGCACTTGGCCTTGTTGAACCTAATCCTGTTAGAATCAGCGCAACTCTCCAGCTTGTCCAGGTCCCTCTGCAGAGCATTTCTGCCTTCCAGCTGATCGACACTCCCCCCCAACTCGGTGTCATCTGCAAATTTGCTAATGGTACACTCGATCCCCTCATCTAGATCAATAAAGATATTAAAACAGGACTGGGCCCAACACTGATCCCTGGAGGACACCACTAGTGACCGGCCGCCAACTGGATGCAGCCCCGTTCACCACCACTCTCTGGGCCCGGCCCTCCAGCCAGTTCCTAATCCAACACAGAGGGCCCGTGTCCAAGCCATGGGCTGCCAGCTTTTTCAGGAGTATGCTGTGGGAGATGGTGTCAAAGGCTTTGCTGACATCCAGGGACACACATCCACAGCCTTCCCCTCATCCACCAGACAGGTCATCTGATATAAAAGGAAATCAGGTTGGTCAGACAGGATCTGCCCTTCCTAAACTTGTGCTGGCTGGGTTTGATCCCTTGTCCATCCTGTAGATGTTGTGTGATTGTACTTAGGATGATCTGCTCCATAACCTTGCCAGGCACTGAGGTCAAGCTGACAGGCCTGTAGTTTCCCGTGTCCTCCTTGCAGCCTTTTTTGTGGATTGGCGTGACATTCACCAACTTCCACTCATCTGGGACGTCCCCAGTGAGTCAGGATTGTTGGTAAATGACGGAGAGCAGCCTGGTGAGCTCTTCCGCCAGCTCCCTCATCACCCTAGAATGGATCCCATCTGGTCCCATAGACTCGTGAGGATCCAAGTGGCTCAACAGGTTGCTAACTGTCTCCTCCTGGATTACAGGGGGCTATTCAGCTTCTTATCTCTGTTTGAGAGACAACCTGTCTTACTGTTGAAAACTAAGGTAAAGAAGGCATTAAGTACCTCAGCGTTTTCTTCATCTTTTGTAACTATATTCCCAGGCATGTCCAACAAAGAATGGAGGTTTTCCTTGCCCTCCTTTTGCTATTGATGTATTTGTAGAAGCACTTCTTGTTATCCCTAACAGAAGTGGCTAGATTGAGTTCAAATTGTGCCTTTGTCTCTCTAATTTTCTTTCTACACGGCCTAACTATATTCCTAAACTCTTCATGAGTAGCCAGCCCTTTTTTCCATAGTCAGTAAGCTCTCTTTTTTCTCCTTATTTCCTTCAAAATCTCCCTGTTCAGCCAGGCTGGCTGTCTTCCCCGACAGCTTGCCTTTCAGCACACACTGTGACAGCCTGCTCCTGTGTGTTCAAGACTTCCTTCTTGAAGCATGTTCATCCCTCCTGGACCCCTTTGTTTTCAAGGGCTATTTTCCAAGGTACCCTCTGAACCAGTCTTCTGAGTAGGCCGAAATCTGCTCTCTGGAAGTCCAAGACAGAAGTTTTATTGATGGCCCTCTTTGCGTCCCTGAGTATTGAAACTTCTATTATTTCATGGTCACATTCCCATAACATGCAACTCACATCTTGGCTTACAGCAATTTAAACATATTTTCATTACCATCTCCACCCCTGGTCCCTTTGAACCTCACCATCTGGTTTAGCATTGCACTGAACTCTTCCCCTTGCCCCTGCTCTGTCTTGGACTTACCCACATACTGCAGGGGTGTATGTGCTCCATGTGGAGCCACAGTTTCTCCAAGTGTATACTTGGTGTGCAGTGGATGTATCTGCAGCCACAGTCCATTTGAAGTGCGTGTTTTCCAGTGAGGCCTCCTCCATAGGCCACAATGCCTTCAAAGATACACCTCCTTCAACACGATCTTACCCATGGCTGCAGTCCCTGCAGGGGAGTACCTGCTCTGTCGTGGTCTTACCCATGGTCACACACTCTAAGGTTCTCCAGCATGACCTCGTGCACAGCCACAAATGCTTCGAGGTGTACCTTTTCCAGTATGGACTTATTCTTGGGCCACAATCCCTTCAGAGGTACACCATAACCATGGTGCATTAGCATTCCACTAACAAGCACTAGGCTCTAATGTACAGTCAGGCAAGCAAGCCCATGGCAAGCACAGGAACCTGTCAATTAATAGCTAAACAGCAAGAACAGCTGTAACTTCAGTCTAGCACATTCCATTGAAATCTGTCATTATCTCAAATCCTTTGAGTCCTACATTGGGCATCATATAGGACTGTCAACCCCAACCAGCAACTAAGCATCACCCAGCTGCTCACTCACCTGCTCCCCATCAGGATGGACAGGAGACTAAAAGTGACAGAACTTGTGAATTAAGATAAAGACAGTTGAATAGGTAATGCAAAAGCCATGCTTGTAAGCAAAGGAAAACAAGGAATTCATTCACTAGTCTCCATGGTCAGGCAGTTGTTCAGCCACCTCCAGGAAAGCAGGGCTCCATCACACGTAACAGTGACTTGAGGAGACAAATGCCATCACTCTGAATGTCCTCCCTTCCTTCTTCTCCCTTCAGCTTTATATTCTGAGCATGATGCCATATGATCTGGAATGTCCCTTAGGTCAGTGGAGGTCAGCTATCCCGGCTATGTCCTCTCCCAACTCCTTGTGCACCCTGAGCCTACTCATTGGTGGGGTTGTGCAAGAAGCAGAAAAGGCCTTGACTCTGTGTAAGCCCTGCTCAGCAATAATGAAAACATCCCTGAATTATCAACACTATTCTCAGCACAAATCCAGAACATAGCCCCATGCAAGCTACTATGGAAAACGTTAACTATCCCAGCCAAAACCAGCACAAAAATACATTTCAGTTTTAACCTAGTTTTCTTAAAAATCTAAAAGCATCTAAATGATATTTGGAATAAGTAGATGGGTTTGAGTGAGAGAGGTTTGAATGTACCAGTGGAAAACTCTTCCTAGTAACACTAGGCATGCCAGTGCTGATTATCAGGGCGAGTGTCAAAACCTGGGAGTTGGCCTGACCGGGAAGGAACTTCTGGAGATCTCTTTCACAGGTTCTGATGACCATCCAAAATGAACATGCACAAGAAACATGATGTCTCTATAGCAAGCATGGTATTCTGTACTGTCTTTCATCTTCCATCCAGATAGTTTTCATGCATAATATATGCTTTTATCCATTCACATTTCTGCATGTTTTTCATTGAGCTTTTCCTGTTTGTGCTTCATATCAACTGGAAGCAGAGTCATGTATTTCAAAAGAAAAGTGAAACCTACACAGAACAGATCTGTCTTTCCTGACCACTTTTCCCCCAACATTCCCTCTAGTCCACAGCTATCTATGAGTTTTCTCTTTCAGAGATGGTCTAATTGATGCACTAGCTAACTAAACTCTGTGTAATTGTTCTCTGGTATTTAACTTTGAAAGCTCCTATTTCAGATCTGAAGAAGAGGTTGTGTGCCTCAGAGGCTTGTCTGATATTTCCAACTGTATAAGTTGGCTAAATAAAAGGTACTGCTTCCACCTGCAAGCCTTGGTCTGTCTACATCCCTAGACCATCCTGGCTATAGCGGAGTGCTGTTAGGACTCTCCTGATGTCACCTGCATTGTCAAGTCAATGCCTCTGAAAGGAGTAAAGAATGTGGCATTTTGAAATACACAGTGACTGTCACTGAAGTGAAAGCCATATATTACACACAGGATTTAAATCACATGACATGAATTATTCGCTTCATTTTGGACTAGGTCCAAAATGCTGCCCCTTGCTGTTGTTATCAGTAGCACTTAGCTCTAATTTCTGGATTTGCTTTCTCCTAGTCATCAGATAAGCCATTTTCAAGCTGTTGTATTGTTTCAGGCATGCGTTGTTTTAAATGTAAAAAAAATGTAGTGCCTTATTCCTGAGTGGTCTTGTTTCTTGTGTGATACAGAAGACAGCTTAGTGTGAATTACTGTTATGTAGTTACATTACAGTCTATTAAGCCATTGTATATTCTGGGTGATCACATTTATATTTCTTATAAATGTGAAAAGAAAGTGCTAATGATTGTGGGTACCTCAATTTTTAAATGTCTAATTTACCTATATTTTGAAACAGATATGGTTTTTGTCATGGTTTGAACTCCCCTAAAATCCAATTTCCAAATTCCCCCCAATTTTCTTCAATGTGAGAGGGGTTTTCAGACATATCTACTTACATGGGGAAATTATATCAAAATTTATTACTAACACAATAAATACTGCAATACATTTATATACAACAATTCTAACTATCTCTCCTATGGTAAAGCAATATATTTACATGGATCAAATCTCTCCTTTCCCTCCAATAAAAGTTCAGAAGAAAAGAAGAAAAGGTCTTTTCCTCTTTCAGGGCAGGAGCATCTCTCCTCTTCAAGGCAGCAGCTGGATTTGTCGTAGCTGGAAAATATCTCTCTCTCTCTCTCCATTACAACACGGGGGGGGGGGGTTCACCCCTCTCGGCCCTTTGGCTCCAACCAAAGGTCTCTCCCGTGGGCTGCAAAGCAGAGACAAAACTCGCCTTACCACAGTCATATCACGGGGTGCAAGGCATCCCATGAAAGTCCCTTCCTCAAGGGGTCAGGTTCCCTCGAGTCAGAACAGTTTAGTGCTCTCAGTTCAGTTCTTTGCCCCAAGCATTCTAACAGAGCTCCTTTGCTCCATCTCAGCTGCCAACATGACAGGGGGGAGGGGGAAGGCCACTTCCCCTGCATTCCATCCTGGTCCAGCTCACAGGATGTCTCCGAGTTCTCAGCTCTTCTCTCTCTCTCTCTAGCTGCTGCTGCATTTTGGGACTCCCTAAAAGTTTGGAACCCCACCCCTCCTCTTCAGGAGGTTTCTGGGTTTTGGGAAGGTAATCCAGTCTTACCCAAAACAATCTCTGCTGAGTTTTTTCTGCTCTGTTGCCAGCTCTCCCTCCTTGCAGGAACATCTCTGCATCTCTCAGCCTGGCTATGTGCCATGTTGCTGGTTGCAGGCTATCTTCTTGGCTTTCAGCCACAGCTCTCCACTCAGCGCTGCCTCTGCCACCACTTTTCTGTCTTGTGCTGCCCATTCACAGTGGAGAAACTCCCCCAACCTTTGGCCATGGCACCCAATCCAGTTTTAACACTGTTCTGGGTTTCCACAGCGCCAGCCGGGGGCTGGGGGCCTTGACCCCCCAGCGGGGCTCACTGGCCCCCACTCAAACATGTGGCGTCTCAAACCATGGCTGCCTCTCTTCCAGCTACCTAATCCGGTCTCCTTTTCTGGTCTGTTGTAATATGTTCATTTCACAGGGGTGAACTGTAGCTTCTGATTTGCTCTACACCAAGAACACCACCCCCGGGGTTAACCACTTTCCAACTCCAGGGGAAAACCCTTTTTAACCCACAACAGTTTTCAAATGGTTGAGTGCTGATTACTTTCTGAAAATCAGCCTCATTTATCTCACACGCATCACCCCAAAACCGATAATACTTTTTGAAACTTTAGATCTGTTTATCTTTCTCTGTCTCCTAGTTAGTCATTACAAAACAGCAGGTCACATGGTCTCTCCAAAAATGTCAGTTAAATTGGATTTCCCTGGCATAAAAGGTAAGCAAAAGAAAATTTTTTATGAAGACATAACATTTATATATATTTTTTAATACTGTATTTAGTAAGAAACAAATCTGCTTTTTATCATGTTTTTAGATCATAAAGAATTAAAAATGTCATTCCGCACAAATCCCCAAGCACAAAAGAACACTTCATCTTCCTTTCTGGGATTCAGATCACCTTTTGCTTGGCTTTCCTCCTTTAGAAAATCAAGGAAAACCCAGACTCAGAAGCAACCACGGTGAGCTATAATCAGAACATACATTATTTCCAGTTTTAAAAAAGTCTATGAACTGTTCTGTGTTTTGCTTAGAAAACTCATTAAATTATTTTTCCAGTCTCTTGCCTTTCACCTCACTGGGATGACTGGGATTTTACTTGGTCAGGTAATGAGAGATTATCCGGTTTGTTTCAGAACAATGAGGACTAAGTACAAGTAATAGGTAAAGTCTCTTGGCTAAATCTATTTTGCTCAGGTTTTGCATAACAAAGTATATGAAAGGCTCTAGACTTAGCAGCGGCTGCATCCTATTTAATTCCCTCTCAAGAGGACAAGGTGTAAGGCACATGGGGATCAGGTGCCCTATGGCTGTGATACAATAGGAAAGTATAGCTTTCCCAAGCCACGGCAGAGAGTACCGGCCCCAGGCAGCTCTGTTGCACCGTTCCCACCATTTCTAGCCCAGAGGCAGTTAGAGACAGGCCTGCAGCTGTAGCTCCAGCCAGGCTAACAGAGCAGCTCTCAGTGATTTGGTCTTCTGTGCTTCACCAGTGCTTTGGTTTTAGCTGGATCTGGACCAAAGATGGTCTCATATGCAGCTCTGGAGCTGCTATTTGAAGAGCATCCTTCTCCTTTGCCATCCACAGGGTTAAAGCTGCTGTTCAGACAGAACACAGTCTGGGGTAAGCCATAGTCAGGCTAGTTAGGCTGACTGTTCTCCCCTAACTTTTGTCCTGTGTGATCCTGTATGTCTGCAACATCTGAATGAAGCCTTACTATTTTTGTGTGCCTCTTAAGGTAATGCTTGGGACTGGCAATCATAGGCAAAGGTGCATTGTGCAGTGCTGTGAAATCTTAAGCATGAAGGTGCAAGATCTTTGGTATAAAGAGCTGATTTTCACTCTGTTTGTGAGTCTCAGGCTGATATTCTGGTCCATGCCTAGGGCTCCCAGGTGGCATGAATGGCTGTAATAAACAATGACAGGGAATGCAAGCCTCTAAAGAAATTATGATTAGTCTGATATGTAGGTTTTGTAACACAGCAGCTTGCTATTGTGGAGTGTTTGTATCAAAGCAGGAGACTTAAGGAGAGGTTTGCATAGAGGCTGTGAGGTTAGCTTTGTGGATGTTCACTGGTAACAATTCTTTTACATAACAACACAGCACAGCAAAAAAAAAAATTGCAGTTTTAACACTGCTCCATACACATCATTTGGTCCTTCTTCCTCCCTATGACACAGTAATGCCCCTCATGCTGGGACACAGCAACACTGGGCCACAGCCCTCCCTGGAGAATAAAGGGGCATTTGTGTAACTGAGAATCAGATTTCAAGGGTGCTTTATCCTGGTGCACAGTAAGGTAGCCAATGCACACATGAAGGTCTGAGCTGTGCTATAGAATCTAAGCACTGAAAGATTTCTTAATTTAAGAAGGCAAAAAAAACCAAAGCGTGCCTACTCATTACATCAGCTTTTATCTGGCTTTTCCACAGAAAATCTCTCATATCTCAGGCTCAAATGCCTTTGATTTCTGACCGAGCACAACTTGAAAAATAAACAAGTCAATCCTGACGTGTAACTACACTGATTGCTACATTTTCTAGTCACGCCTCTCTGTCGAAAACTTCCCCCACCCTCTTCTAGGTGTTGCCGTGGCATGTGGTTTGCTTTATGCATAGGCAAAGCACTGAAATAATCTGCCTCTCACCAGGTAGAGTTATTTTGGAGTGCTAGTGAAATACAATAGGACGCAGCACTGTAAATCCTGTAAGTAAGCCTAGCTGGCAGAAGCTTTTAAATGGCTAAGTATTAATACCTGGTTAGAGGGTCCTGTTTGTACTGGAGAGACAGTTTCATCAGCTGCGGTGGTGCTTTACGGTGGGAATAAATTATGGATGCTGCAAGAAAGAGTGTGCTTACATGGAGACACAGAAGATGCTAATAAAAGGTTTGTAGCTGTAATCTGAAGGCAGTGAAATGTTTGATCACTTTTGGTTCAAAGGTGTTTGGTGTTCTTGAATTCATCCTTATTATTTTCTAATATTTAAGTGTGATTCATCCGGGAAAAGAAATGCTGTTTAATTGTGTTTTCAGCATATGTGAATTATGTGTTTGTTGTTTAGTTGTCTTCTTATATAGTATTGATAAGAATAGTATAGAAGAAAATGGATTACACTGACATTAGACAACTTAGAGGTAGCCTGGGGAAGACAGGTGCCTCAGTGAAAATACTAATTCGCAGCAGATTTGAAGTCATGGATTTTTATTATTGTTGTCATAGTGATAGTTACATTTTACTTATAATCCTACATTTGGTTGTCATTAAAAAGATAACATATGTATAGAAGTGGAAAAGTATAAATTACAATTTCTTGCTTTCCATAGTGAGTAGTATTTTTCTAATGGTAAATATTTCTGAACTTGAACATTTATTTCACTTCTTCTGTTTATGAATAATAGACAATGTTTGCAAGTATGTGTGTATGCATGTGTGTACAAAATAATGTAAACATTGCCCAGTATCCCCAACTAAAAAAAGAAACTGAATTACTTTTTCCTAAAATTAAGCAACATTTCTCTAAAAGTAAGAAAAACTTAAATTTTGAAATGCTGAAAAAGCATTTCAGAAAAAATAACGAGGCAGTTTGGGAAGTGGAGGGATTAGCACAGGGAAAAGATTAAAATAACCTTGTCTGTGTAAGTTAACAGGGAGAAAAATAAAGCAGGATGCAATGGCCAGTTATTTCTGAAAGAACAGTGACAACAAAGACAGGCATAAATTTAGAATAGTGCCAGAGGTGCAAATGAAAATTTAATTTTTGCCTAGACTATCAGAAGACATTTCTAACTGACATTTCTAACTAACATGTCTACTTCATGTAGCTTCATTGCAAGGAGCAATTAAGGCAACACCAAGTGTCGGGAGTGGGGAGAGCTGTAGAGCAGCTTTACACAGTAAAGCTGAAGAAGAAAGCTTCTAACAAAGCTTTTACATTTTAGTTATGCATATGAGTAAAATTAAGGTAACTTGCTAAGCCACGGGATTTCATTGAACTTTGTTTGCAGGAAATCGTTGCAAAAACTCTGAAACGTAAGTTTCAATTCTTAATTTGTTGTAGAAGCATTAAAACATAGTCAACTTTATTTAAGATTAAAAAAGAGCTACATACATTTCTGAGTTCTGGTTCTGTAAACTTCATTCACAGGGGGAGTTTACCCAGTGAATTAATAGCTATTCTTATTCAGTGCTACAAGAAAAAATTAGGAACTTCAGATTCAGACTGTCTGGCCAGATCCTAAGCCCACTGAAGTCAACAGGCTTGTTTGGTTTCAGTTGGACCCCATGTCAGAGAGGAATCCTGGTTTTACAGTTCACAATTACAGAAGCAAAAACAAATTGCACCTTTCAACTGTTCTTCCCTGCCTGCAAGCACATTGCAAACAAATGACAAAGCACTTCAGGAGGAAAGGCTGGGCCACAAAGAACTTGCCAACAAGCCGGTTTATACTTGCTGTAGAAGCACAATAAAGTAGTCTACCTGAGCACAAGAAGGTTTTAAGAGCCTAAGAACAAGGTCATTCAAAAAAAGTTTGAGACAAACAGGACTGAGCAGAACCATCTTTCCCTATTTCACTTTCTCTCAAGAATTAACTTCCTGGGAAAAAAGAGTTCTGAGACAAGGAAGAACTGGCAATAAGCACAGGCTGAGCAACATTTCCTTCAGGGCTTTTGAAGGGACTGGGTTTGCTTAGTTGTAAAATAAAGTTCTGCAGACTCAAATAGACTCAGTGAAGTCAAGTCCTGTTCTTGTTTCTTTAGTTATTTTGTATTTGTATATCTGCAAGTCATCCCATAGAGCAGAGTACTTTTTATGTTCAGGATTTCTCATCTTGTTCTAACCACTGCATTACTCACAGACACTCTAGCCAGTTCTCTGCCAAGCCCTTGCAGTCTGATATACCTTAGGAAAGCAGACGAGCCTTCTACCATGTGTTAGAAATTGGTAAATAAAGGCTGGTTTTGGATGAGTAGCAGCAAATTCCAAAGTTCACACTAAAAACAATCTGCTGTCTGTCTCTCCTCCTTTGCAGGGGCAGTGCACAGCTCTACATGTGAGCAGGGTGAAATGGAAGAGAAAAACAATAGAATTGCAGATGCAAACCACTTACAGGTTTACAAGTACATAACTTCGGCTATGAGTAGTACCTACTATTGTTGTTTGGAAAAAGAAATTATACTATCTTATCATAATGCTGAATTGAAGCAACTACTTAATGGCTGTTGCAGCCATTCAGATGTCAGTAGGTTGAGTTCATTTTTGGCTGCACAGATATGATTTTTGCAAGCTGACAAAGCCAAAATGTACAGTACATTTTCCTAGTATTTTTTTAAGCAGGATTTTTTTGGGGGGACGCAGGGGAGGGAAGGATGAATTCTTCAGAGAGGAGGTTTTCTTCAGATGCTTCTCAGTAGTTGTTAAAATGCGAAACTGCTGGATATTTACTACCTGATAAAATTACATCACATTCCTTTTCAAAGCCAACATTTACATCCTCCTGCCTACAGATATGACAGTTCTGCTAGCCCACCCTCGAAAGTGGAAGAAATGGCAACGGTAAGCAGCTTATCAATTTATTCTCAGCAATGTTTTAACTACAGATTTTGCAAAAATCAGTCCCCTTGGTTTGCGCTGTTGATATAACACGTTTAAATAGTATTCTTGCAGTTCTTGTTTTAAATGCTGAGGACAATGTCTGTGTTGTGAAGTTGCTGAATGTAGTAGAATGAGCTTGCCCATTAATTCTACAAGTCCGAAGCTTTCATAGGTAAGCCCTGAGTCTAGCTCTGCCAGATTTAAGTTCTCTCATAATGACAGAATAATTACATGGATCATTTCCTAGGCAAAGACCCTCACATATCTTGACAATTGTAAGCAAACTACAAAATTCGCAATGAATAAATAGTCTAGTGTGCTTACTTCACATCACTGTACAAGGTTGAAAAAGAGTAGCTGATTTGGGCAGGCAGTAAGATAGAGCCTCTCCTGCAACATCTCCATGCACAGAGTTGCCATGTAAATGTAAATTTTGACAGTAGGAAATTACTTTTTGGATGAATGTTCCATTTTGTAAGCACAAGATAATTTTAATGATGAAACAACAAATTTATTTCTGATGTAATATGAGTGCGTGCTGTTGAAATAACAGATTTTCTTCCAAAGATAATGTTTTCTATTTGAATTACTTTATTACCCTATATTACTAACATGTCTTTCTTCCTTTTCACTTGAGTGGTATACCAGCAGAGGGGACTAAGAAGGTATATAGTATATAATCAAAGGCACAGAGGAGGTAAACTGGCCACCTCCCTTCTCTCATATTTCAAAAACAAAGGGATAATCTATAATAATATATGACTGAACAAAGATCTTATCAGATAATCCTGCCTCTTATATAAACATATTATATAAAGCTATATTATAGCTAGACAAGTAAAATATTATGAATATTGAGAACAAAAACATAGCGAGGTGGGGGTTTTTTTAAAAAAAGAGGAAGAGTCTCAACTGAAATAGATCAGCAGTTCAGCAGCTGTCTGCACGTCTACCATCTGAAACCTTAGCTGAGAGAAATATGGGTGGGATAGAACCTCTCCAGTTTAACACATAAACTAAACACAGATGGGGAATAGGATGACATTTTCCCCACTTTTAACACTAAGTGCTGTCTTGCAATAAGAAAATTGGCTGTAGTGTTAAATTATTAAATCTCTGTTAGGAGGTCAGCGCATGAATTTCAAAATATGCTGGTCAAGGAAGAATGGATTGAGAAAAACTAAATTAAGAGATGCAATTCATTAAAAAGATACAATGCAATAAAGATGCATATGGATAAAATAAGTAAACTATGCCCTTATTAGAAGGCCATTATAACTCATGTATCCAAAATAAGCTACAGTATGAGGACAAAATGAGTAATTCTCCTTATTACATGTGTGAAAGTCTCTAAAATGCATGCAACTTTACAATCCTCAGTTGTGTATTTTAATAATATAGTATTTAAAAGATCCAGAAAGAGTTTGCTGATCTCTGGGACTTGTGACACGATTTGTCATGTGATGTGAAACGTGATCTGAACCCACATGTTGAACTAAAAACATGTTAACTTATAATTTTTAACAGGCTGAAATGTGTAATTCCCCAATGTCAACTGAAATGAGTGGTCATTCTTTTGATACAAACCAAATTGAAATGATGGAGAAAAGTACACAGGAATGGAATGATCAGCTAGAGAAGGAGTTTTTCAGTGGTAAGTGTGTGTCCTTATTTTGTTCTGATACTGTGGTGACTGGTTTCAGAGAATTTTCTGCAAAAGTATGGGCTGTAAAGATACAACTCATTACTTTCTAGCAGAGTGGCTACTTTTTGCTGTCTTTGTTTGACAGCAGAATGGTTACTCTGACATTGACTTCAAGATGTGTCACTGATCATTCTTAGACTGCATTTTATCTCATACTGATATGATTCAGAAGAAACACATGTAAAAGTGTACAGTTCTACTCTGCTGTTTCTCAGGAGCCCATATTGCATCCTTTAGAGGCAGACATATGATTATATGAGAAGAATTTCATCCCAGTTTCCTGCATGCATAATTTTGATAATAGTGAATTATTGGGCCTGGTTTTATAAATTGTGAAGCCTCAAACCACAGAAGCAAGAGGCATTGTGGCATTCAGTTAGTTTTCTGGGATCCTTATAGTCAAGTGGTTCTTTTCTGTGGTTTTTTTTCCTCACACTGGGAAGGGAGGCAAGATCAGACTCAGCCTATTAGAGTACGGAGGTGTTTTTCCATAAACTTTCCAGATTTTCTTAGATCTATACAAAGAAATGTCCTTGAATATTATTTTCTACCACCCAAAACTACAAAAGATCACAGATTGAAAGCGTGATTGGGAAGTAGTGAGTGAGTCGGCAGTGCTGGAAGAAGAGAGCACTGCATGGTGGACAGTAGTTCTGAAACTCAGCCTGTCACCTCTTGGTGTGTCTGTCATAGCTTGGCTGATGTCCTCCAAATGGAAGACTCAGAAACAACACACCTTTTGCCTTGTTCTAAGCTGAGTTTCTCGGGAGCCATCTCTTTTGCGTGCTGAAGAAAAACTTAGAAAAATGGAAAATTTTAGTACCTTGGGATCACCTTTTATTCTAACTATACATACCTAGCAATGCTTTCTTAATGATTCTGTACTATTAGCACAGATCTGTAATGACCGATCAGTCAGTCTTGCTTATTTAAGTGGATTAGGAAATTCTGTAACAAAACAGTCATATGTGTGTTATTTTCAAAATACAAAATGAATACAATTAGCAAAGGCATAATTGGTTTTGACAATAAAAATACTTTAATATATTGCTGTCAGTCTTCTGAATAAATATTTTGGTTAATTGAGCTCTATAGTGTTTAATTTTAGGTCATGAGGTTGTCTGTCTATGTATGTAAATACATATTTGTTGCTAGATTGAATCACAGGTTCCTAACTATCTAATTACCCTTTTTTTATCCAGAAAATGCTATTTTCAGTGCTCATTTTCAATTAAGAAACTACAATTCAGCACAGAACTTTTATGAATTAAACAAACGGTGGACATGCCAGACTACTGAATATGCTTGTTTGGTGCTTTGCAGGGTTCTTTGTTTTCTTACAGTTACATCATAACTGTGGTTTATGAGCACATAGAAAGGTCCATGTTTGCCTAGTAAATTCTTTTCAGGGATTTTTTTGGTTATAAACTAGATTTGGAAAGTTTACATACACACACATACACATATATATAGCACATGAGTAAGAATTCAAATTGTTTTGTTTTTCTTTTAAGTAGCATAAAGACTAACAATTACATAAAGAGCAGTTTTAAGATCAGTCATAGAGGAGAGCATTTTTTTACTTGTAATCATAATGGGTGACTGCTGAAAGGTCGTAAAGAAGAAGAATGTGTGGGTTGGGAAGGGTTTTGAATGCTGAGAAGCTGACTCCTTTTAAAACCAGTTCTGATAATTAATGTAGTACCTGAAACTTTTTAACATAAATAGTCAGAAGATTATTAAAGAAAACAGAACCAAGTATCTTTTTTTCCCTGTGCAGTTCTAAATGATCTGGATGACCAGCTGGCCCAGGAACAAGTCCAGGACCCATTGGACAGGACAGTTTCTACTAGCAGTGCATCAAATGTCCAATCCAGTGCATTCCCTACTTCAAAGACACAGATTGCTAGTAGGGGGCAACAGAGAAATGACTGGAGTGACATGCCTAGCACATTTTTCCCAGATGGACTGAGAACACTAAGGGCCAAAGATGAACACAAGATTTTCATCAGACCAAGGAAATTACACAGTGCATATATAAATTGGCACCAGACAGCCTTTCAAGAAGATTGCAAATGTGGTGATCCAGTCGATGGGAATTCTCATCTGCGCCACAGAAGGCTGTCTGCCGTTTCTTTCGGAAGGTCTTCAGAAGGTAGCTTATATCCCCCTTCTGTAACACAGAACAGCGGATTTAGGCACAAGAGTTGTATGAACAGGGATACAGCTGGCAGAAGTTACTCTGTGTGTTCCCTTCGGAGATGTTCATCATCAGTATCTTCTGACCAGCTATCAGCATCTAGTTTACAGCATCCACTGGCAAGGGAAAGCAAGAATGGTTTTGTACCAAGGTTTGGTCGGCAGAACCCAAAGAGAATTCCTCTGTCTTCTATTGTATGGAACAACACACCAGACTCGCCTGGACAAGCATCAGTTCCAGAAAAAATGTTTAGAACCCAGTCACTGATGGAGTTTCATGCTACAGACCGTGGTAGATATCCCAGCTCTTTGCAAGAAACAAAGAAATACACATGTTACCACTCAAAACACCACTACAGAAGATCTATTTCAAGCAGTAATTGCTTTAGTAGAGTTGGCTGTCCGGACGAAGCTACTTCTCCATTGCCCTTTGATAACTGGGAAAATTATCCTTTATATAAATCAGAAAATAATCTCTCTAGATCCTACTATAGAGATATCTCTTCTCATGGCAAGTTGTATGCAAACAAAAAAAGTTATTCTTATGGAAAAAAAGACAGCTATCCTTCCTGGGCTGATATTCCTCAGTGTTACAGTGATGAAACATTTCTTTCCCCTGAGGCCAACTTTGAAGTGTTTATGGCTAATTTAAATGAGCAGCAGTGGGCACATACAAAGAATGCCAAGTTTGGTTCGCAGCGCCTGGAGAACGATTTTCACATATACTCTCCAGAAAATACAAGTGTCAAACAGAGAACAAGAAGTGCAAACAGAACTTTCTCAGAATTCACTGAGGGCTGTCAGCCTTGGCTAAGTTGTAACTCTTCAGTTTCTTCATCTAGTATCAGAACTGATGAGTCAGTTTTTTCTAATTCAAAGGACCGAACAAAACCTGCAGGACTGAACAGGAATTCAGCTGTCGTTACCCAAAGGAGTACTAAGGCAGACTTTACACGACTAGAAAAGGCTGAAGATATGAAAGGGGCAGATGAAGACATGCCATTACAGTCAGTTCCTCTACAAGCAGATACAAGCTATATCAGCGCCCAGAGTTTTTCCTCTAACAGCCCTGCTTCTGCCATGTGGCAAAGAGATGTATCTCTCTTTAACACAATGACATCAAAGAGACAAACCCAAGTCACTGCTAGAGGAGATACTGCAAAAATTTATACATCAAATGGTGATAAAAGAAATGTACAAATGAAGGAAAATGATTGCCCACCCAACAGTGTGTTCAGTCAGCCTCCCTGTATTTTGCTAGCTGATGAGAGCAGGAAGGAACCTTTTCTTCCAAGTCAGAAAGAATGGGAACATAATCTGAATTATGCAGCACAAAGAGAGAGCATCAAACAGGATAATTGGAGTGCAGAAGCCATTAACCAAGCCACTCCAAAGAGACAGTCCTCAGTGCTGAATGTTGCTTCTGCACCATCCACTGAAAAGTTAGCAAACTGTCAAGGCAGGTTGTCCTGTCCTCCTGGATGCTCATCTAGCTGCTCTCAAAGCTCTCCACAAGCACCAAGTAGCTCTTCAGTAAATTGCACAGTTACTGACTTTCAAGCAGAAGGGGAAAATACAGCTCAAATGAGCAGAATAGGTGTTACCAAATGGATTTCACAGAAAACATTGCAAAATGCAAGCACTTTAGGTACTAAGGACTGTAATGGACAATTCACTACTAGTTCTCCACAAAATGGAAATTCTGAAAATATTTATATGCATAGCTTTGATGGAGATCCCAATACCTCTGAAAATAGTTTAAGTTATTTTTGCCTTGAAAAAGGAAGTGGAAAAATAAGGAGTAATTCACCTCGTATTGAAAGGCTTTACAAGAAAGACAGCTTGCTGAGACATAGCAGTAGCTGCAGTATTACTGGCTCCCCTGGTAGAAACAGCTCCAAATCTTCTGACCCTCTTGTTATTTATTATACCTTGCCTAGAAAATCAGCTAGCATTGCTGGTAGTATTATGTCAGATATGCCCATCTCTTTACCTAGGGAAAGTAGAACAACATGCGATTGTTTAAAATCTGAAACTCTGCATAGAGCTGACGCCTTTTATTCTAATCAAAGAGATGTGTCTTGTTTAGACTCAAAACGTTCTTTTTCAACATCAGCATCATTAAATGCTGGTAGAAGTAACAAAAATTGCCCCAGTCCTTTAACCAAAAGTATTGATTCAGTAAGTAGTAGTACATCAGTTGATCTGACAGACAGATGTAAACATCTAAGCAGAAGAGAATCCTCCGTGTTTTCAGATTATAAGGAGGGGGGAAATTTTTTGCAGAAATATAAAACCACAAGCACATTTACAGTTTGTGTTGATGAAGATCATGTCAAGTATCATGAACTAGTTTCAATTTATTACACATTACCACGGAGGCATTCAAGAACATTTTGTAGCCTCTTTAGGGATAATACAGAGGATGCAGATTTACCTTGTCCCAAAGAAAATGCTCAGTCACCAAGAATACAAAACAAGAAAAATGAAGATCATGTGAGTTTAGCAAATGGTTTTTTCCCCACTACTTCAGAAAAAGAAGAGCCTTCATATTCTTCAGACCAAGTATCTTCAGCTCTGGTCACACCTCAGAACTTAAGAACTGCTGTTGATAGTGAAGAAGAGAATTCGCACTTATCCCCTAGCTTCGAGAAGTCAGTGAGTATGGTACATAGCAGGAAAGATAATTCAGCAGATCTTTTATTAGCAGAAAATGTGCTTTCTGACATGGTGACAAAAGAAATTTCTCTTAGTTGTCCACAATCCACTGCAATAGTGGCTAAGTCCAGTAAGGCCATTTCTGATGCTTCAGGCAGCCAAAATGCAGAAATATGTCTAAAAGAAAAGAAGAAAATTTTACAAAAAGCCACACCACTAATGTCCACTTTATCAACCCCTCCCAAGCCAGGCAGATGTTTAGAGAATCCTATGTATTCTACTTCAACAAATAAAAATATTATACAGAAGGGAAACTCTGAAAGCTGCTGTCAGCCTCCTAAAGTGAATACCAAGAAAAATCTGAACAGTTTACTCCTCCGCTCAGGAGAGAAGAGTTCTCTTGGAAGGAGTGGTAAGACAGACCATGCTCCTGTGGAAGACATATACAGGGATAGTACCCAAGTCAAACAGAGAGTAAATTTCCTACACCAAACCACCCCTCTGTATAATAATAAATGCAGTGGACTGCAATTAAGGGCTGACAGTTCAAGAAAAAATGCAAATTATTTAAACTCTTGTAGCAAAGTGCTTTCAGAGTCTCAGAGCAAAACATCTGAGGTAAGCACAGCTTCCAGGGCTGATCCGTTACTTCAGCTAGACAAAGTGGTTGCCACAGATACCGATGAGGTTAAGAATTCAAAAATTAAAAAAGGGCAAAACTCACAGAGTATTCAGACGGATAAAGTTTATAGTGGTTTGCAGGAATCAGAGAGGCACAGTGAAGGCCGCCTGAACATTAAAGATAAAGTCTTCAGGGTTACACAAGATCAGAAGTTAACACAGAGTACAGAAGATGAGAACAAGCTTCTCTCTGATTTCACACGAGACAAAGTCAAAGATATAGAAAAAAGGAAAAACAGACCATCAATTAAAAATAAACTGGCAGCTGTTTACAAAACAAGTCGAAAATTTTCAAGTAAAAATTTACCTCCCAAACCACACATAAGTAACATTTTTTCACAGAACAATGGAAATGCCATTTCTTTGGAGGTCAACATGTCCCTTGACTCGATTTCAACAGATTCCCATCAGCCATTCTTGCAGTTGGACAATGAAAATCAGAATCACAGTCTGGACCCTGATAAGAATACACCAAGACCAAGAACAGCTGAGAATAAGACTGAAAATCATAATGATCCTTCTTTGGTTGTTACTAACACCAGCCGGAGGTCTTTTACAAGCTCATACACCCAGAAGGAAGCCATCAGTCCCAAAAAAACTACTGTGAAAGTGGAAAACAGGCCAAGACTCACAAGTCTATTTCCAGATAAAGCAGTCACCACAAGAAATAAGAACTCCCTAACACTTGATCTCAGGTTAGAAAGCAAAAGCCAGCCCATCTGTCCCAGTGCTGTTACATCAGACCCACAGGATGATGAGAAAGAAAGAGCTAGCAGTCGTGCCTGCACTCCGCCCTTACCAGTTTTAACTGACACAAACTCAAACACCCCTGCAAATAGCTGCTTGCAGGCAGACACATGCCAAGAGCAAAACTTGACTTCCAAGACAGCACTTGGTCAAAATACCTCTCAGTCTGCTAGCTTAGAAAATGCTAACCTCAACAGCTATCAGTTGCACAGAAGTCATGCAAAAAGTCAGCGTGAGCGTCACCTTTCTGAGAGTATTTGTGCTCGAGATTCCCTTGAGATCTCTGCCTCAGGAAGCAATATTCTACCAAAAGATGGCATACATGGGAAGAGATTTAAATCTTACTCAGAGCTGTTGTCGTGTGACGAAAATGAAAACTGGGCATCAGATAATGAAAAATATTACAGCACTAGAAATTTGATGTATCCATCTGTTGAATTTGGTATATTTGGCAAAGAACAACAGTTGGCTTTCCTGGAAAACATCAAGAAGTCACTCACAGAGGGGCGATTATGGAGACCTTGTCTTCTTAATAACCCTGGTGCTTTCAGAGATAGAGAGACCTCTTCTACAAACAGGGCTGAGCTTTTGAGCTCAAGTTCTGCTGGGAGCAAAATGTCATCGGCTGCTTCACTGCCCCGAGAGCTGACTGATATCTATGGGGAAGACCCAGCCGCTTATTCGGACTCAGACAGTGATACCACCACCGATGATGAATACTACCTAGATGAGGTAGATAAGGAATCAGAGTTGTGAAGGGATCATGGTACTAAGACGGCACAATAGCACGGTAGTTTCTGGGCAGGCAAAAACATGTCAAATACTTTGAGCCCATTCTTGTGCTGCTCTAAATTGGTACAACTTTATTAGTTTCAAAGAAGTTAGTATGTTACATTTCCCGAGCATTTGACTTTTGTATTAAACATGTGGCTTCACTGTTGCTGTTTCTCCTAGGAGGGAAAAAGAATGTTTAAAAATCCCTTCCCAAAATAATAGAAGGTAAACAGCTGTGGAGCTTTGGGCAGTATAAGTCCAGAGATGGCTTTCCTCTGAGTCAGCAAGCAGTGGTTAGGCTCCTGCCAGCTACACAGTGCTGGAATGGATAAATTCTAGTTTGAGCTACTTTTTCTTACAAAACTTAAAACCAAGAAGTTGCTTTGCTGATAAATTGCTGTTTCTCTGATTTTCCTCCTTTATCAGATCAAGCAGGATAATGCTAATCCATCCCACTGAACAAACACTCTCACAAAATGAAACCTGTTAAAATTTTTACAGTGTATCCTGGGAAGCATAGCAGCAATGTCCCCCGTGTCATTTGTTCTGCTGTGCAGTCGAGGTGGATTCCACACCGGGACTTTTCAGCATTACAAGAGCAGTGAGAAATTTGAGTTGCAGAATTGCTGCCAGTGCAGGAGAAACAGCTCAGCACTGAAAAACTCACTGAAATTCCTGAGGATGTTAACAAACACAACTGAGCATGAAAATCTGCTTTCCAGACACAGGAGATTCATCACTGGCACAGCTTTGGTTACAGTTGACATGATTGGCCAGATTTCTGCCTTTGACTTAGATTAATTTGGATTAATAGTCCAACACTTTAAACCATTCAAAATGTAAAAAGATTTACCCTGTCTATTTCCTATACTAACCTCATGGGTTGAAACCTAATTTGTCCTAGTAATGGGAAGACAGCCATAACCAAAACAACTTGTGAGGTCCCAGGGTTCTCCAGCTGCCTCTGCTTGGCTGGTCTGGGGATGAGGCACCTGCAGCCACTGGGGTCCTTCAGGGAAGCACCAGCGGGCATGGCCCAAGAGAGCACTTGGCTGGGGCACAACTGGGCCATACAGACTGGTAGCCTTTTACCTACAAAGTAAATGAAACCAGTAAGAAATGCTCTTTGCCTTTTGCTAAGTTACCATCCCTTTTTGATATTTTTCAACTGTTTCTGCTGTGATCATGGTACTCTTCATCCTCCAAACTGAATGGATGTAAACATTTTCCTGTGGCTCTTCTTAAGACACACTAATAATGTAGTACTATTACTCAGTAGCCAGAACTTGTCCCTGGCCATTAAATTTCTAACTGAACTTTGATCTATTTTTATGAAAAATCAGAAGTGTCTCATCAAACCAGAAGATAGTATTTTTAAATACTTATAAATTTACTTCTACTTTATTTCTAATTTCACATAGGGTCTCAAATGATGATCCATATTTTTATACACTTTTTCATTCAATAAAATATCCGTAGGAGAGACATAATTATATTTTTGTAACTGGAAGGACAGTATACTGGAATTTTAAAATAATGTATTTTACACAAAACAAGCAATACTTGTATCACTGACTACTCCACAAGAAACTAAAAGATGAAAATATATAGTAGGTAACAGGTATCATTTTTTTATATTGTAAACTTCGTTAAAGAAGTGGGTGTATAGTTCAAATCTGTACTGATATATAAGTAGCATTACTTTATGCTGGGGTAATTTGTCTTTTGTTGTACATAGAAGGACAATAATATAAACTATGTATTTATAGTCATAATTTATCTCTATGACATGCCTGTTTCAGAAGGAAGCAAGAGTATGCTGACATAAGTAATGCTGGAAGGAAATGGGTACTGGACCCAGTATACTGGACTGTATAATTGCAGTTTTGTAAAATGTGGTATTCTAAGGAGAAATTATGTTTTTCTGTAAATGGCTCTATTTTCTATGTACAGGATTCTGTAGAGTATGACAATAAAACCAGCTGAGTATCTCTGCAGAATTTCTGCTGCTGTATATTTCTGCAAAATACATTAATCCAAAATGCCTACATAAGGTAAAGAATAATAAAAGAAATGTTTACAAGAGAAGTAAATGGTCATACAGTTTTTCTTGACTAGAGGTGGATGGTTTAGAACATTTTTATTTGTAAATATTTTACAATCCAACAGTAGCTGGATTAAGTTCTCACCTTGCTGGCAAAAAATGAAATTTTTTTTCATTTGCTGCGTTGTGTATGTACAGGAAATCAAGTGGCTTGATTTAATGTAAGCTAGTAAAAACTGCTTTTGGTTGTAAATCAGTTGTGGAAGACTTCAGCCTGATGAGGATCTGCAAATTAGAATTTACACTGGATAACAGTATTCTGTTTTAACAGTCAATTGCATGAAAACATAGGGAGAAATACCCTTTGAATAGCAATCAGTTTCATTCAGTTTAGCAGAGCCAGATTTTGACACTGTCACTCTTCCAAGCTTTTTCTTTTGCAAAACTATATTCTATAAATATTCATAATTTATAGGATTTTCATATTTAAAACTATTCATTTGGAATAAATTCTGTATTCAAATGAAAAAATATTGTCACCGTATTTGTTTTTCATTTACTGTGAACGCCACAGACTATTTAAACAGTATCTTAGGATGGTTGCCATGGTGCTGATGGCCAACAATACCATGGTTTTTGAAGGGAGCAGCCAGCCAGCGTCCATCTTGCAGCTGTAGCCCATGGTCACATCAGCTGCATGGCTCAGTCCTGCCTCCTGCAGAGGCAGAATGGGCTGCCTTCTCCTGTTCCGCCAGCTGATGAATCTCCAGCACACAAATAGTTTTCCATCAGTGGTAGAATCTTTACAGTAGACATATTAAGTCCTTAGAGAGCCATATGCCTACAACTTACCTTCAGGAGCTAATACTCCATGTAGGGGCCAAGGGTAGTATTTGATGAGTAGTTTTACAAGGTGATAAGCTCCACGTGAAAATCCCTTCAGCTGTAATTAGGTCTGGGTGAAACCTGGCTGCCACGTGCCGTGTGATGGTGTGTGAGACTCGTTACAGTCTTTCAAGTTTAATTACTACAGCCAGCATATGTGGTACATGAGCTCAGTGACACAGGTCCCTCAGCCTGGTTTCAGAAGGAAACGTGGTTTATGAACTAAGGTGGTGTTTCTGTCTAGACCTCTGTCCACCTATTATGTCATGCATGTCCCCAGATGATCTTTGAGCTTTCTACCATCTTAATGACATTTGAGAGAAGGGACAGAAATCTCTTAGTTTCATCAAAGGGTAAGTCAGGGTGGGAGTGATCTCAAGAGGTCTCTGGTCCAACCTCCTGCTCACAGCAGATTGTCTTTGAGGTCAGGGCTGGCTGCCCAAGTCTTCATCCAGTTGAGGCTTGAAAATCTCTGAGGATGGAGACTGGACAACCTGTCTGGCTGTTATAGGACATGTTATGGACATGTTATAGGCTGACCATCTCTTCTTTCAACTCATTCCAGTTGTCTCTCATCCTTCTGCCCTGCTCTATCTCATGATCTCCCTGGGAGCACTGGGGGCTTCTGTAAGGCCCATCCCCTCATCGAAGATATCTCTTAACAGACTTAACAAGCCCAGATCTCCCAGCCCTTCCTCACAGGACAGGTGGTCCAGCCCCACCATTTCAGTGGCCTCCCCTGAATTTGATCCAGTTTACTGATGTCTTGTATTGAGGAGCCCAGAGCTGGATGCAGGATCTAGATGTGGTCTAACAAGTACTGAGTGGAGGGGGATAATGACTCCCCTTGACCTCTGTCTTTGCCCCTGTTCATGCAGCCCAGGCTGCTGTTGGCCGTTGTTGCTGCCAGGACTCACTGATGGCTGATGTCCCTCTCACTGCCCACTGGGACCCCCAGGGCCATTCCCTCAGAGCTGCTCCCAGCAACTGGTCCCAACCCATAGCAGCACAGGGGTGGCTCCTTCCCAGGGACAGGGGCCCAAAAGCACCAACCCTGACTCCTCCACTCCTTAGGGCTCTGTCTGCCATGGGCTCTGAGCCCATGGCTCAGGACACTATTTCAGCCCAGCTTGGAGCCATCAGTCCCTGCCCCACTGATGCTGTAGGTCATTGGTCTCCATCTCTCCACTGCCTGCCTGGCCAGCCATGGGCCCCACCAAACCTGGCCTCACCCAGGTTGACATCCCCAGGACCAGGCAGCTATGCCAGAGCTGTGTCTGACCCTAGTTCCCCTCACAGGGACTGATCCTGATCTGCAGATTGATGTCCCTGCCTGACCTCAGCCCTGCCCTGTCCACACAGCCTGCTGGCTGATGTGGCCTCTCAGCTGCCCCAGATACTATTTGTCACAAGCAGGGCAGGGTGATGTCCTGCTGGCAGCCATGCTGCTGTGCTCCTCAGTCTTACTCCCAGGAAGCAGACTGTCCTTGGTGTTCATTGGCACCCAAGTGCAGGACTCCTGTTGAATTTCATGTATCATTCCTTCACTCTGCCCTAGGCCCCTCAGGATGGCAGCCCTGCACTTGAGCAAACTGACTAGTCCCCCTGTTTGGCATTGTCTGCAAACCCAGTGATGGAGCTCTCCATCACTTCATTCCAGGCCAGGTCCCTGCAGTACTCCCATTGCCACCAGCTGCTGGGTAGTGACAACACATTAACCAGCCTTCTCAAGGCCCAAGCAACCATCCTGGTGTTTTTTTACCCATCTGGTTGTTTCCCATCCAGACTATAACTTGGATACAAGGGCGTTGTGGGAGCCAGTGACAGACAGTTATGCTAAATGCAAGGTAAATGACGTTCGCTGCTCTCTCCTCATAGAATCATAGAACAGTTTGGGTTGGAAGCAACCTTCAAGATCATCTAGTTCTAACCCCTCTGCCATGGGCAAGGAACATCTTTCACTAGACCAGGTTGCTCACAGCCCCATCCAACCTGGCTTTGAAATCAGGGTCGGGTCATCCACAACTTCTCTGGGCAACCTGTGCCAGTGCCTCACCTCTCCCATATTGAAGAATTTCTTCAAAACGTCTAATCTAAACCTACTCTCTTTCAGTTTGAAGCCATTACCCCTTGTCCTATCACTACATGTCCTTGCTGAAAGTCCCTCTCCAGCCTTCTTGTAGGCCCCCTTAGGTACTGGAATATGCTATAAGGTCTCCCTGGAGCCTTCTCTTCTTCAGGCTGAACAACCCCAACCCTCTGAGCCTGTCTTTGTAGGAGAGATGCTCCAGCCCTCTGATCATCTTTGTGGCCTCCTCTGGACCTGCCTTAACAGATTCACGTCCTTCCTGTGCTGAGGACCCCAGAGCTGGACGCAGCACTCCAGTTGGGGTCTAACCAGACTGAAGCAGAGGGGCAGAATAGCCTTCCTTGACCTACTGGCCCCAGGGTTTTGATGCAGCCCAGGATGTGATTGGCTTTCTGAGCTGTAAATGCACAATGCCAGCTCATGTCCAGCCTCTCATCCACCAATACCTCCAAGTCCTTCTCCACAGGGCTGCTCTCAATTCATTCCCCACCCTTCATCAAGCCGTTCATCTGCAGAACTAGATTATTGCCAAAGGCAATTAGGTCTGCCAGGCATGACTGGCCATTGGTCAATCCACACTGAGTGCTCCCAGTCCCTTCTCAAATGTGCTCCCAGCTGGTGCAGAAGGAGAGGAAAGCTGCCCTTGCTGATCCCTGCACTGACAGCCACAGCCGGTGCTGTACTTACCTGGCCAAGAAGCACGTACATAACTCCAGTTTAACACTACACAAGTTTTCTCTTGCCTGTTGGGAATATTACACTTGGTACACAGTGGAAATCTGTGGCTATCCAGAGGGAATTGAGGAGACTCAAGACAAAAGCAAGGAGGAAACCAGACTTGATAATTCCCCTTTCCAAGAACCTGTTTTTCATGATCTGTATGCACAGAGACTTGAAGTTCGTGTTATTCAAAAACAGGCAGCATTCATTTGTGCTCTCATTGCTTTGCATGTGAAAATCCAGGCTTGCCCAGAAGCTTGATTTAATTCTCCTACAGCCTTACAAGCCCTCCCATCTACTGACACACTGAAATACTTTCTAGTAGCAGCAAATGCTTCTGGTAAAAATGATAAAACAACCTAAGGAGACAAATCATTGGAGTTTTTTCCCTCTGTACTTGTATCCCAACATTTTAAATCCATGAAATTACTTTGTTGCTAAACTTTCTAGAGAATAATGCAGTAATCTCTCCTTCCCCATCACCAAACATTACTGCGCTAGGGAGGCCACCAGCAACATCTCCTCCACAGGCCTCGGAAGCACTTGAGCGTGGGTGCATGCCTGAG
This sequence comes from Manacus candei, assembly GCF_025592945.1. Lineage (NCBI taxonomy): Eukaryota > Metazoa > Chordata > Aves > Passeriformes > Pipridae > Manacus > Manacus candei. The sequence continues at coordinate 38,128,570 of NW_026138062.1, forward strand.
CTGTGCTGGGACAAGGCATGAGCTCGGCCTCCTCCTCGGGACAGGGAGCTGAGCCCAGGGGCAGGGAACAACATGCCAGTGCCTCCCAAGAGGGTCCCCGCTCTGTCCTTCACTTCAAATACAGTCACTGTGGGAAACCCTAGAAACAGCAAGGAGGAATTTTAAATTATGTCGGGGTGGGGGTGGGGGTGGTTGTCCTTTGACAGTAATCTCTGTAAATAAGCTGGCACGGGGAGTAATAATAAGTTTTAGAGAGAGATGATTTTTTTCCTTTTTAAATTCCAGACCGCCTGTTCAATTGCCAGCTGAATTGCATCCTAACCACAGGCAACGTGTTGTTTGAGGAGAAGATGACACACACGTACTAATCATCAGCCTTTCAGCCTGTCCTGCACAGCGCCCACAGTCAGGGAACGAAAACCTCTCGGGACAGGCAAGCGCTGGGCGCAGCGCAGCCGCCTGCAGACTAGCGGGTCCGAGTCCCGTTCCTGGCTCTCACACCGCCTTTTCTGCATTTTCCGTGGCTCGTGGAAAGCGCACGGCTCCGAACCCGGCCCGGCGCTCCCGCCGCCTGCTCCCCGCCCCGCGGGCCGCTCCCCGTGCGGGCCGGCTGAGCCCCGCAGCACACGGGTTCTGTCGGGGGAGGTTCTCGGCCCCCAAACTCCCTGGGCTGCATCGCGGGACGGCCCGTACGCGAGTCCTGCAGCTCGTCCCGGGCAGCGTGGGGGAGGCGGAGGAGGAAAGGCGGTGCCGGATTCAGGCGCCCGGGGACAGCCCGGCCCTTCCCGCGCCTCCCGCCGGCTCTGCCCGGCCCCGGCCGCGGCCCCGTCGGGCCGCCCCGCGGGGCGGGGAGCGGGAGCGGGGCCGCGCAGGTCCGGAGGAGGCCCTGGCCCCCCATTCCGAGCGGACGCGGCCAGGGCTTGGCGGCGGGGCTTGGCGGCCGAGGGCGATGTGGGCCCGCGGGTCGCCGCTGCTGGTGGCGCTGCTGGGCGCCGCGTGGCCGCTGCTGCGGGCGACGGAGCCGGCGGACCCCGTGAGCGCCGAGCGGAGCCTGGCGTGGGGCCCCGGGCTGGACGCGGGGCTCACCCTGCCCGTGCGGTACTTCTACATCCAGGCGGTCAGCGCGGCCGGACACAACTTCTCCCGCTCCCCGCCAGGTACCGTACGAGTGCTCGGGGGCGCGCAGGGGCGCAGGGTGGAGTCCCTGCCCGGGGCTGCGATTTCTCCGCAGGAGCAGGACGGAGCTGCCTTCGCCTTCCCCTCTTCCTTCCTTACCCACTTCGAGCGCTCGCTCTGCGGTCGCTGGGCCCGGGCTGCCCCCCGCGACCGGTCCCGCATCGCCCAGTGCGGGTCAAGACCTCTTCCTTCTTCTGGTGCAGCCCAGTGCCTCCTCCGCGGAGCTCTGCCTCTCACCCGTGGTCTCCTGTACACAGTGTGGGATTTACAGCAACGAACCAGCAAGCTACAAATAAACCAGTGCTCCTGGAGCTAGTGGATGTAAGATCACAGTACCCTGTTGGCAAGTGATAACGCAGTTATCTTTAACGGTACACGCACACCAGTTGCTTAAAATTTCTGTCTCGGTCAGCACGGCCCTCTGGGCTCCGTTATCCTACTGCTGCTCCATTAAGGAGTAATTTTCATCTGTTATTTACTCAGCACAAGCACACACCATCCCATGACACTTCTCCTGAGGGTGAGAATTGGGTTTGTTCTTGCAGGCCAGCCATATTCTGTCAGTCAGCTGCTTGCTGCTGCAAGTTAACTCCACACACTCTATATGAACAGTTTAAATTTAGAACAAAAATTACTTCTGCATCGCAGATTCCATAATGAAGATGACCCTGAGATAGCCCCAGTGGAAATCCCACATTGCTAATTTGTTAAGTAGGGTAGAAGCTACTTATTTTGCTCTTTGCTGTTCGTATAGATGGTACTGAGAGGGTATCTACCAAGTATGCACAGCCTCTTGGTGTCTTGCAGTTTGAAGGCTGCCACTTGTGAAATTGAAGAATAGACATACAAGTTATGTCTTCAGTCTGACAGATGCTTCACGTCTGGACTTTCTCCAGCTGCTGTTACAGCTTGTTGCTGGATTTCAGCGCAGTTTTGTAATTGCACACAAGAATGCGACTGCACACTCACTGCCAGTGAAGTGGAGGCTGATTTGAGCTGCACAGGGGGAGCCTTGGGTTCAAGCAGGTTGCTAAAGGTGAAAAAGTGTGAAGCTCAATTGGATTCTCATGCTAGTTTAAAACCTTCAAGATAAACTGCTAGGACATGGGTCCTGAGAACATAGTTTTGACCTCAGTGTGTTCATGTGTGTTAATATTTATGTTAATAAATTCAATGTCCCAGGAAAGTTTCCAGGTCCCAATGCCATCTGGCATGGTGTGATCTCCATTCATACAGCTGTAGCCTCCAAACCAAAACAAAGCATGTGTGCTGCTGGCAGGAAAGAACGATTGGCTTGGCCTGTGCTGACTGCTGAACCATGCCAAGAATTATTTAGGAGAGTGCCAAGGATCCTTTAACGATTTAGAAGTACAGTTGATCATATTCCAGTGCATGAGCACTGTTTAATGTATTCATATGGACAACAGGCTACAAACTTCCATTCTCAAATTATTTTAAATATTCAAATTCTATCTGTAAAATGTCACCAAGAATTGCAATGAGTAATATTTATTCAGGCACTGCTTTCCAATATAAATTAAATACATCTCAAAATATCCCTGTCAGGATAGAAAAATAAATCTGCATTGTCACCTCCATTGCACAAACAGGAGCACTGCAATCAGAGCAGGAGTGCTGCAGTTTAGACTTCCCATTCGTAAAATTTGTGCAGATCTATTAAATTGTGTTTTGTGTGGATGAGAATTTCAGTCAAATAGGTCACTACTTACTGGAATTCATTATGAAACTTGTATAGTAGAATTAGCAGATTTTAAATCCGGATTTGTTTTCTGAGTGTCAAGGCTATTCAGCAGAATTGACACACACCACTGCACATCGCACTGTGATTTCAACCCAGAGGCTGTAACTCTTTGACCCATCCTTGTAGGAAGATGCCAAATGATGCAGAATTCACTGTTCCCCTAGAAAATTTGTTCCAAAGATTAAAAAATCACAGCTGAAAATATAGTACTTTGTTTTAGTATGAACTGCATAGATTTTTTTCTTTGAATACTTGGATTGCCTCATCCTTCTTTTCTGCTAAGTTTTCCCTTAGGTTTAACAGCTGCCAACCATGTGTTTATGTACCATTGACCATGATAAACTTAGCAGTTAACTGTTCTTCAGATGATCTACATACTTTGCTAACAAATATTTTTAAGGCCTCACAGGTATTCTTGCAGGTTTTACCGAATACTTTGAAAGAGCAGTGGCACACTTCTTCCAGCTCGTTGCTAAACAGAGTTAGTGCCTTTCAGTTAGTGTCTTACACTCACCTTTGTCCCTGGGCACTGCAGGACCTCCCTCGGGTCTGATTGACCAGATGCTTGGGGTTTTGTGAGGGTCACACACAACTTCCTACCATAACCTGTATTTCTTTGCTCCTGGATATATGTTCTCACATCTGACTCTGTTAAAGTATATGCTATTGATTCATATGCTTCTTCTTTGACTTCCTTCTCCTCCAAGAGAAAAAAATGCATTAAGCAAGTGTCATCATCAGGATTTCTTAAAATATCCTATTTCGACTGTGTCTGTATTTTTCTTCAGTATTTGGAAATTATTTTTTACTTAAAATGCTGTCCCAGACATGTTTTCAGGGTAACAGAGAACTACTAGTGGTGATGATTCAAGAAAGACATATTTTTCTTTTTGTCATTCCTTTGGACAGAGAGAAACAAAAAAACATAGGTGAAAGTACCATGGTAACCTTAGTCCAATTAAAAAAAAAAATCAGCAAAAACCTGCTATAATTAAATATTTCAGTAGTACTTAGAGGCCTTGACCCCACTACACAATGAATGTTGTAAATCATAAAGAGAAATCCTGTTGCCTTCAGTGAATGATTTGTACTTACATTAAATATTCAGTCTCCCCTTTCTTCCCCCCTGCTTTCAGTGGGGTTAGCTTTTTCCTGGGGAGTTCTGTTATCAGGTCACTTCCCTTATCAAATGCTTCCTGTATCTCAAGTGTCACCAACTAAAACTAACATATCCTTTGGGTAGATCTGGAGCTCCTTATATCTCTAGAGTGGTGAGGACATAATCAGCAGGGAAAAAGATCCACATAGTTATTTCCTGTAGGTGAGGACAAGGAGATCAAATTCAATAGTAGTTGACTTACAATTTCTCAATATTCACTCATTTTTTATGACAACTGAAAACTGTTTTCTCTGGTAGGAGATCTCTATACCCAGTGAAAATGCTGTTTTATAAAATGGGTAGAAAGAGACAAAGATGTGATACCAGAAAGCTTATTTTCTCTGTGATCTTACCTCATGACATGCTCTGAATTTTAAGGCTTTTTCATCCAAATAATGGTAGGTGATAGTCATAGGGGGAGAATACTTGGTTAATGTGAGCCACTTTTAAGCAAGTTGAAAAAGGTGGTTGTGACGAGCAGTGACATTTAGAGGCAGAGATGTCCATTCCTTCAGGAGAGTCGTCTAATCTGGAGGCTTTTGCACAGTAGTTGACTTGAATACAATTTCGGGATGCAGTGCTCTACAGAAGACATGATTGAAAGACTCCTGCATTATCACATCAGTGCATTTATTTGTGTATGCAAAGTGTAGAATTAACTGTAACATCTCAGTCGTTTAGTGCTGTTGGGACACATTCAAATTTTAGTAACACCTTGATTTTATCTGGATTTTTTTTTGTTTCATTTATTTCTGTATACTACTTGGTGGTAACATTCATTGTATTTGTTTGGTTCACAGTGCTTAGACTATAACATTTTGTGAATAATCTGTCCCCCTCTTTTTTTTTTTTTAAGAATAAAGTTGTTGTTGACCACTTGTGACAGAAATAAGGGAATATAACAGACTTACATTTATGTGTACTCGTCCATAAAATATCCCATACCCAGTTTAAAAGTTATAGTGCATTAATGATGAAATGCTGGTGGTCTTTAAGCACAGGTCAGACAGGTGTCCAGGGAACATCTCTGTTATCATTCTCTTATCCCTGCTTTTCAGTAGCTGGGACTTTAAATGTGCAAGACAGTCAGCAGCAGCCCAAAGCTGAACAATTTGTATCTGACTCCTGCATGCTGCAACTGCCTTTCCACAAGCTGGCAAGTATTCTTTTCTCCTGTTATTTTAAGTTAGTTTCCTGTCTTTCTTACTCTAGAGGAAATTATTTTTCCTCAGGACACTAACTTGAAAACTTAGTATTAAACCTAATCTTAGTTTCAAAATACTGTTAAGCTTTCCTTCTATCTTGTAATCAAATATTTAAATTTTTATCTCCACTTAGAGGTTTACCATTTATAGGTATGTGATGGGCAAGAAAAGTTGGTAGGGTGATCTTTCATCACTGGAAATTAATCTTACCAACTTGGTATAATTAAATTCTAGTGAAAAGTTAAATTAAATTCCGTGGTCTTAATCTGGAAGAGTTTGCTCTCACCTTTGTTTAGTGGATGTGATTCTAATAGCTTAAGGTGCTTTTATCTGATTTTATTTTCCTCTTTTCAGGAAGAACACAGTTTAAAGTGGTAATTAAAGGACTTTCTCCAAATGAAGTCACCAGAATTTACACCCCTCTGCCTTTGGATAGAAATGATGGTACATTTCTTATGCGGTATCGGATGTATGGAAGTGTCATGAAAGGCTTAAAAATTGAGATACTTTATGGTGATCAGCATGTAGCTCGATCTCCTTATATTTTGAAAGGTAAGAGTATTTTCTGATTTAATGTAACATATCGAAGTTCTGAATTAGGCTATAATTGACACGGCAATACCTGAGCTGTGGTCATTGTGGACAGTTAGAACTGTTGTGAATCCCCCATGTGCTTGGCAGGTTCACAATAATGGAGCTTCATTTTGCAAATTAATTTCACCTTGATAACACAAAATCTAGTATTTCTGAAAAGAGAAGAATATTGCTGTTTTCTCAGTTACACTGCTAAATTCCAGAAATTACAGGGAGGATGATTTCCCAGGAAAACTTAAGAAAACATAGAATAAAAAATGACAAGCCTCTGTAATGTCTACATATATATGCCTACATGTTTGGGGAATTATGATTGTTGGAGAATCACAAATACAGACTCTCAGTGCTTTGTTTTCCCCAGGACCAGTTTATCATGAATATTGTGACTGTCCTGAAGAAGACCCTGAGGGCTGGCAGAACATTATGTCTTGTCCATCCCAAGAACCTCAGATTACAAAAGACTTCATTTCTTTTCCCACCATTGACCTTCAGCGAATGCTTAAGGAAATCCCAGCAAAATTCAGTCAAACAAGAGGTGCTATTGTTCATTACACTATTCTAGATAATCACATCTACCGTCGCTCCTTAGGGAAGTATACAGACTTCAAAATGTTCTCCGATGAAATGTTCCTGTCACTGGCAAGAAAGGTATCAGTTTAGATCATGTAAGACAATTAAGGCAATATCACAGAATCACAGACTGGTTGGGCTGGGAAGGGACCTCTGGAGATCATCTAGTCCAACTCCCTTGCCAAAGCAGGTTCATCCAGATCAGGTTGCACAGGATCACCACCTCTAGGCAGGTTTTGAATATCTTCAGGCAAGAAGACTCCACAGCCTCTCTGGGCAGCCTGTTCCAGTGCTCTGTCACCCTCACAGGAAGAAGTTTTTCCTTATATTCAGATGGAACTCCCCGTGTTTCAGGATGTGCCTGTTTTCCCTTGTCCTATCTCTGGGCACCACTGGAAAGAGTGTCTCTCTTGACACCTGCCCTTAAGATTATTTGTAGGCATTGGTAAGATCCCCTCTCAGTCATCTCTTCTGCAGGCTAAACATATTTAAATATGGCAGCATCACATCTGTTGTTGTATCTTCAGATTTATAATTCCTGAAGTAAGATTTGACTTCTGTTTTTTCCATCAAGACAACAGTGTATCTAAGGGGTAATGTGTGGGGGCTGGCCTTTGCAGTAATGAAAATGCTAGGGATGCTGCCGGGGCAAAGTCCCGACTGCCAGCCATTTCCTGGCTCCTTTCATACTCCATGGCTTCTGAGTGCTCCTTTCATACTCGCTTGTAGGGCAGAAACTTGAAATTCATACCTTTAAGCACAGCTAAATCTATGAACTATGCGTTAGGTTTATTGAATCTGCATGACGTAAGAGAACTGAAGAATATATGTAAGAGTGACAAACACCGTCTCTCTTTATGTTATTATCCTTTCTTGGGTATACATTTAGGTTCGTCTTCCTGATGTGGAGTTTTATCTTAATGTTGGAGACTGGCCAGTTGAGTATCGGAAAGCTAATGATACACCTGGTCCTATACCTGTCATTTCATGGTGTGGCTCTGTGGATTCCAGAGATATAGTCCTTCCAACGTATGATGTAACCCACTCAACTCTTGAAACACTACGTGGAGTCACAAACGATCTCCTTTCCATTCAAGGCAATACAGGTAAATTAGAGATCATGGATTTAGAGAAAGAACTGTGATTTCCATCAAAGAAGCAAGTTGCATTCAAATAACGTGTTAAAGTCTTCAGTTCACAAGTGCCCTAGGAGATCTCTTAATACAAGTAGGTTAGTCTTTACAGATTGTAACAGTTTCAACACTGCCACTGAGGAGGTGTATAAGAGGGATTTAGAACCAAAAAAAGTACAGTTTGCAATATTGGTGAATTTTGACTTAAAGGTACCCAGAAGATACCTAGTGTGACCTGTCAAAAGAAAATATAATTTAAAAGCCTTTCTTCTCACTGAAGGACTCAAATATGTTTCTTCTAATCAAATAGTAATTCTTTGCCTGACGGTGTTGTGGCCCAATGTTCTGTTTACAAAAAAATGAATTTGAATCCTGAAAGAAGTAAGCTATTATGCCACAGCTCTTTCAAATGAGAAAATATTGTCTGTATAAAAAATACCTCAGAGTGGGATCTTCTGAATTGTTTTTCTAGCTTTGAAAAAAGAGTCAGTTTTACTGACAGGTGTCTTCCTCTCCCCCAGAAATTAATGAATACTTAGGGATCAGACACATGGCATATTTGCAGTACCTAAGGAGTAAAACTTGAGTGAGAAGTTAATTATTTTTATTTAATTAGTTCTCAGATTCTCTTTTCTTTATTAGTTTTTAAATATTTTAATTAAATTGTCAATTCAAGGCACTCTGTGTTTACTGATTTAATACAGCTGCATTTCCAATTAAGAGACAATAAAAGAGTACTCCACTTAGTAGGCACGTCAAGGAAATTTTCAGCAGAAGGGTAAGGAAGGACATATTTAATGTTTTTAAAAGCAGGCAGTAAGCAGAGATGAAGTCTTTCAGGCTCTCGCTAAGTATCTAGAGGACACAACATAGCTACTTATTTTTCTTTTCAAGGCATTGTTAAGTGATTCCTCAGGGACCTAATTAAATTGCTGGGTAACAGAAGTGGGTTTTGCTAAAGAAGTTTGGTTATTGTGGCAGACTTTATGGATGAAGTATTACTTTAATTATTAGTATTTTACTGATATATTTTATTATAATCCCTTATGTAGCTTTCAAGATAGTTGAAGTTATTTAAATAAAAACTTGTCTAGTGGAAAAGCAATTTTCTGATTTTCCTTGTATAAGCATCTCAATTTTTCATCACAAAATTCAAACCAGAACTGAGAGTTTAACCCTATGATTCATAAGTGATTATGGATTCACTGGGAGAAACCATGCCTGTTTTACCATGTCTCTGAGTGTAATGCCACTGTCATACCAAGTTTCTTATTTGCATTAAACATACAATGACATTTCATTACTGTTTGCTTTTACCATATCTCTCAATTGTCATAGGTCCATTCTGGGAAAACAAAACTGAGCGAGCTTTATTTAGAGGTCGAGACAGCCGGGAAGAACGTCTCCATCTTGTCAAGTTATCCAAGGAAAATCCAGAACTACTAGATGCTGGAATAACAGGATATTTCTTCTTCAGAGAAAAAGAAAATGATCTGGGAAAGGTTCAGCTGATGGGCTTCTTTGACTTCTTTAAGGTAGCAAGCAAAGTAGAGTTTTGCTGTCAAGTTCTTACAAGCTGAAAAGACAAGGCTTACTTTTGTTGATTCCATTCAGTAAATAAAACAATTATGCTACACTGGGAATACTAGTCCATGTGGGGTAGGTAAACCACCTGTAATCAATGTCTTCTGTGACACACTTGTAAAGAAAGCCAAGAAAGACCCTTAGAGAGAGATCTGGGCTTACTTTCATTTTTATTTTTGAACAAATTGAAAAATTTGATTTCTCACCACCCGTGTTGCTTTTATTTGGGGTAAATATGAAAAGAATGGACACAACTTGGATATACTGCAAGTACATTATGGATGTCAGGAAGAGTCCTTGGAGTAACAAGTTAAACTTTGTTGCACTTTAGCACACAAATTACACTGCCTCAGACATATAAAAAGTAAAGAAGACGGAGTCCTATATAAAGCCATTATAATACATACCAGTTGAAGTTCTGTTCCAGACACTGGTATATCAGAAATGCTGAGAACATCTGCCAGAGCAGTGCAGTCATGGTTACTTTTAGTATAATATTTCAGACTATTTTATATAAAAATATATGTTCCAGATTATTGTACATAATAATGGAATTTTAAGTCAGAATAAATTACTGGTTTTGAATTTAAGCATAGATTAGTTTATTTCCTTCCCCACTGTACCCCTTACTCTATCCTAAGACGCTTCAGTAGAATACCCATCAGGCAGTACCTGTGACACAAAGGTTCTTGACTGTCAGTGTGTGGTTGAAGACATATCCTTCTTCCGTTATGTTATCCAGAACACCATGAAACTACACCTACTTAGCACTAAAATGGGTTTGAAAATGAGAATTAATAAACATGGTTACTTCTTGCTTGTTAAAATAATCATTCTTCCAGTCAGAGTTCCCATTCTGATACAAAATGTTTCGTTTTTTTCCCTCTTCATTTTGTAGTACAAATATCAAGTGAATGTAGATGGCACTGTAGCAGCTTACAGGTTTCCATACCTCTTGCTGGGTGATAGTTTAATATTGAAGCAAGATTCCCAATACTATGAACACTTTTATAATGGATTAAAACCTTGGAAACATTATGTTCCAGTTAAAAGAAACTTAGAGGACTTGCTAGAGAAAATAAAATGGGCTAAGGTAAGTTCCATTACAAATTAATGTTCAAAGTGATAAGCAAACATAACAAGAATTTATCTTAATATTTTCTTCTTTTGAATTTCTACCTACATATTTTGCATGGAGTCTATCAAGATCCTGGGATAAAGTACATTTTGTTCTTAGTATTAGATGGGAAGGCCTTAATTGAAGTAACCATCTCTATTTAGGGCAGTACACAGGAGTTCATTTTAGGTGTGTGCAGAAGTGTTCATGAGTCAGAGCCTTAGTATATTCACTAAGGTACTTGTTAAAGAAACAACCAGAATCCTAGATACTACATAATTAATGCTATAGGTTTTTTTAGGCCCTGACTGTTCTGAGAGTACTGTAGTTCTTCATAAGGAATCAGAGGGGAATACTAAAAGCTGAAATATAGACCTAAAAAACTTGAGAATAAGTACATGAATTCAAGCAGAGTTATTTTTAAAAGGAAGACATTGGATTCCACTGCATAAGAGAATACAACATCTGTGGGTTTGTCTTCTGTAAAACTAAGTATGTCTGGGACACATCAGACCTGATTTTGAAGCCTTGGGCAAAAAAGTAGAGCAGTAATCAATCTGAGTTTTCAGAATTGTACAGTTATTCCTGAAAGGTGTTACTGATGGCCCTAAGGTACCAGTTGTGACAATAAAAGCAATCCAGTATTTTTAAACAAATCTGCAATTTAAAGCATGCCTTTGCAGTCTACCAGTAATTTCAATAAAGTTGCAGATGTGAATAGCCTGTTTAATAAAACTTCCATTGCCAACCAGGCTTTGAGCAGCTCACTTATTTCTGTATTATTCACTTGTTCAATCTGAATTTTCCAGGAAAATGATGAAGAAGCAAGAAAAATTGCTAAAGAAGGACAGTTAATAGCAAGAGAATTACTTCAACCTCACAGGTTTTACTGCTACTATTATAAAGTGCTCCAGGTTAGTACAATAGATCACTATTACTGTCCCCCAGCTGCTACTGCTGCTGATGTTATAAATTTCACATTCAGTCCTTACTTAGATCAGTAGCAGATATGGTTCATATTCACAGGAGATCAGTGTGAAGAGCTTTGCTAAAACCTGCTTTATCATTAAAGAGGCAACCTTACATAATAGTTGTTTTACAGAATCAGCAATTTTATTTTTTTGTCCCCATCCCCACAGTCAACCCTGTTTTCAGTGTCACTTGGTATGTGGTTTCTAATAGATCTCTGTAAGAGATAATCTGTATACAGTTTTCTTCCTTTCTCACACATATCATGAGATACTCCGTTGTATTAGAAAACAATGCATACATGGAAAAGAAATTACCGAAGTACGGCTAGTGGAGTGGTAGGGGGTAAGCAGGCCCAATAGTTATTGCTTCCCTAGGAGATGCAAATCTCTAGTGAAAGAAGTTTCTCTTCTCTGAAAGTATGAATTTTTTTTCCTGTTCTACTTTGCAGTTAAATGTCAGCTTCAGCAGCCACAGGTTGTTACAAAGTTTGAAACTGTTCAGTGTACAAAAATGACAGCAGTATCTGCACAAAGTGCTTAGAGGCACAAATAATGACAATATTCAAGTTACCATTAATAATAGGCAAAAACATTAAAGAGTGTTTTCAGAGGCAGTGTAGCCTCTGAAGGTGTGTTATAAAGACACCTTGTACAGAAGTTGTAAACAATGACATAAGGAGGCTAGGTAAAGGTAAGCTTCTGAGTGGAAGGGAGGAGGAGAATTTTGTTTCATGAATTATATGTTGGTGCTTATAGCATTCTTAAATGTTGTTTACATATTTCAGGAATATGCCAAACGTCAAGCCAGCAAACCTGAAATACGGGATGGAATGGAACTTGTACCTCAGCCTGATGACAGAGACTCAGTATGCAGTTGCCACAGGAAAAAGCCTTTAAGGGAAGATCTATAACTGTACTGGATGGAGAAAATCACCCACTTAAAATGCAAGAATAAGAATTAAGCTGTGAAATCTAAGACACTTATGCACTAGCAAACATTCTTAGTTATGTATTCTTGTATTTTCATACCCTTTTTCACACTCACTCTGATCTACAACGTTGGTTCCCACAAGTTTGGCTCCATGACCACCACCAAACAGATACTGAGCCTGTAATGGGGAGCATCTAGGGAATTTGTTTGATGTACTGCATCATCAGGAAGAACACAGTGTTGCTTGTGTTCCAGCAGGGACCTATTTACCAAAGTTTTGTGAGGAACCAATCACCACAGAAGATCTTGTCATGAGTTATTCTAAAGGAGCATTTGTAACATACTAAAACAGTGTTATGATTTCTTCATAAAGTTTACCTCAATTTTAGATGGATTCTTTTACACAAAACAATTTTCTAACTAGACAAAAGGAATATTTGATATTTACAGGTATCAGATCTGGTCTTGCTTTGAGATTATTTTGTGGTCTATGACAGATAATAGAATAGACAACATGATATAATACTCATCAATTTTAGAGGAAAATGGAGAGGAGGGGGAGAGACTAGAATAATATGTTTATAAGCATCATGGCTGTGAATCACCAAAATTAAATGCTGCTTTAAAGCAGACTGTGTAACTATCACAATCACAATGTTTCTAGTGCCAACTCTGAAGACTTGTTCCCTGCCAGTGACTGTATCTGTGAATATAGACACAGATCCACAAAAGTACTTGGGAATTTCAGGCCAGGTGAAATACTGGTGTCTTAGTTCAACAATAGCATCTACAGTATTCTAGGCTACTTGAAATCTGAAATTTGTTAGCAGAGTTTTAGGCCACCTAGGTTTAACTTTTGTGTAGAGCTATGGAATGCCACCATCTTTTTCACTTGGCTTCAGGACTACTTTTTCCTGTGCCTAAGTCCCCTGGGGCATCTTACTAATTTCCTGAATTTGGATCATGCCTAACCTTATACTGAAATCAGAGAGTAGATCAGACTTCATTGTTTGGTTCACACATATGATGAAAAACCCTATGCTGTGCTTTCTGTGTAATAGTGTAGGGGTTAGAGTCCACATTAAGCAATTGGGAAGCTAATTGTCCTCCTTGGTTTGATTTAAAGCAAATTTTGAAGAGAATGCCTTAGCTCCAGACTAGACAAGAGGTCTTCAGGTCTTCCACTTAAGTTGTGCAGCCATGAAACTAACAATGCAAAATTCACAGGATCAGAAGGAGCTGGTCATACCATTGCAATAAAGCGTGTCTTTGGGTGAGACAGAAGAAAAATCCTAGTCCTGGATGTGGCTCCAAATATGTCTGTTGATTTTTACCCAAGTTTGTCTACTTCAAAATGCATAAACAGTCCTGGAAGGAGACACCGATACCAAGACCAGTGCCCACACACCCATTTCTGTCCTTTGCATTTTCACTGTGGCTAATGTAGCTGCCTGAGGAGCTTCCAACTCAGCTACACTTGGATTATACCTTTCCTGGATACCAAATTCTCCCTACCATTGCTTTGGTGCACAAAGTTTAGTGCTCTAAACCTCATGCTGGCTTAATTCACAGTTCTTTACTGCAAGTTACTCGTGTAAAATTTCTGCATTAGAACAGGAAGAAAGGCTAGATTTTTCTCTATGCTAAATATGAAAAGAACTTCAGGTTTCTAAAGAGGTTAACCCATCCATCATTTATTACATTATGCCAGTTAAGAAAAAATTCTGTAGTGTGTTGCTCTACCCATAATCCTCTTTGTTTTGGTTCTAACACTAATATATATAGTGGTTGTATTTTTATTTAGCATGACAATCAGTCCTAGAACTTCAGACTATACAGATGTGTTCAACTGGTCTGACATAAAATTTTCTACATCAAAATTATGGAAGAGGGTTCCATTGCTGAAGCTGACACAACTGAGTATGGGCTTTTCCTTTTATGTGTACAGCAATTTTTACTGTATGGTATGATCCTATTTTTGATATCGATTATACCATGTGCATTTTATATTCACCGATATTTTTGGAAGTGGTGTGCTCAGCAAAGACAATTAAGCATACCAGATGGTTGAAGCAACAAAGTTTTCTGCATATTTCAAACCAAAAGTCCAAAATTTCTCCATTTTTATTTTTAAAAACGGGAGCGAACAGGCGGAGTCATGATGCATACTTTCTAGTTCTTTGGAAGTATCTGTGTAGGAAAACTTCCCTGGCTTGAAGTCTTTCAAACTGGAAGAAGAATCACATTAAATGTAAATGTAAATTATGAATATAAATAAATGTGAATATTTCATCCCTCCTTTCTTCCCTCATAAAAAAGAGGAAAGAAACTATTCTAAATTCTTCTCTGCCAAAAAGCTCTTTGCTTTTATAATAAGCATCCCCTCAAAGCAAAAGCTGTTTTGTCACAGAATGCCTTACAGATGCTTTTATAGCTTACAGGCAAGAAATATCCTGAAAAATATGAATACGTTCATCTTCCTGACAAAATTAAAAAAACAGTGTAGACATAGTGGAACTTTTACTAAAAGTCCATAGTACTTTGAGAAAATTTGGTTCAATTTATAACTATAGATCTTCCAAAGATAAAAGCCTTTCTTCTTTCCATTGGTGGTACTACATGCAATTTAAATGAAGAGCAATCATAACAATTGCCCCACCGGGCCAGAAAGGATGTCAGACCTATTTGAGTTTGATGACAGGATGATAACCATTGGCCTAGTGTGTTACAGGAATTGTTAAATACTCAGTAAAACCTGTTTGTGCAAGTAAAGTGTAATACATACATTATAGTATTTTTAGAGTAGAGTCTACTAAAGTAGTTCTAGAACAGCAGCTGTTCAAAGGTATAAAAATCTCTTGTTGGTGGTAATTTTAAAAAACAGTTACCGTACCAGAGTACTGAATTTTCCTGTAGTAATTTCAGCTTTTAAATACAGGGAGTAAATCTGTCCTGTTTTCATCAAGGGTTTTATCAGTAATGACAGAGACAGGTTTATTTGTTTGAAATAGTATTCCCTAAAGCCCAGGGCCAATGTTTTCAAACATTGGAATCTACATAGAAGGGGTCGGACAGTTGGTCATGCAGAGCCTTTGCTTAGAGTTCTTTATTTTTAGATTCTTTTAGCCTAAACAGTAGTTTCCTACTGTGAACACTGCTTTTATGTTACATCATATATGTCCTAATATATTTAGGCACCCACATTTGGAAATACCCAACCTCAGTTTCATTTTGAAATGAGAACTAGTAAATCATGATCTGTTGAACATAAAGGAGATAAAAATTCATATATTTTTAGACTGTATTTCTTGAGATTTACCTCAAGATAACCAGTAGACTAGTTTCATAACAGTATTATGCCAGGCCCGCCTTGTAGATTCATAATTAAAAAAACCCTATAATCAAAGCTTGTCTGATGGAATGTTAGATTCAAGTGTCCATCCTGGGAAGCATACGCCCGACATTTATTACATTATAAAGTAAATTGTTTAGTTAGGGAGGAGAGCTGACAGGGAAAACATACATCACCTGTTTGAGCACTTTTGAGAAGCTTGCAAAGAAACTGTAATAAGGAAAAGAATCATTATATAAACTTATGATATTATCAACTCCTTTACTACTGCAGTTTTCAAAAGTTTTGTCTGTAAGGGCAAGATTTTTTATGAATATACTATTGTTTAGGTTCACAGGATTTAACCACCAGAATCTTCTTGCCTCTGAATATTTTTACAGCATTTTAAAGAGGCTATAGGAGTACTGATGCTTGAGTTTCGAGTACAGTGCTTCTGTTTTGAGTCATTAATAAGAAAATCTCTACTGCAGAGAGCTATGGCCCTAATTTTGTGTTTTGCTGTAAGATTAAGGGAAAAATGGCTACATGCATGTCTGTTTGAAGTAATTTTAGACATCTGTAGGAATTACCTTTATCGAGTCCCATCATGTGAGCAGTGATAAACCACAAGTGTATTAGCAGGAATGTGGCCAGCAGATCAGGGCAGATGTTTCTTCACTTCTGTTTGGTAGTTGTGAGACTGCAACTGGAGTACTGTATTCAATTTTGGACTCCTCTGTACAGGAAGTACGTTGACGGTCCATGTTGACCATGGACCACCGAGGTGATAAAGGGGTTGGGGCACATGGTCTGTGAGGAGAAGCTCAGTGAGCAGCATTAGGTCAACCTTAAAAAGAGAAGGTAAAGGAAAGATTACCCTGCTGAACTCCAGAGGGAGGGTGTAGAAAAGATGAAGCCAGACTTCTCAGAGGTACACAGCAGAAAGCCTACAAACCACAGACACAAGCTGCAACGTGGGAAATTCCAGTAAGATAAGAGAAAAAAAATCTTACACTGATATCCCCAAGGAGATGAAGCTTGGCTACATGACCTCCAGATTCTCATTATTCTATGAACTACATTTCAGTCATACAACAAGCATTTATGTAGTCACATAGCAAAAGGATGAAAACATGCAGCTCTTCAGTGTCTCCAAGAGGCAGTGTAGCCTTTCCGTGCTGACACTTTTGACTCTATTGATGTTTATGTCTCCTCTGATAATATTGAGAAAGTTTTGCAAGTATTTGAATGTTGGATTATAAAGCTGTGAAATTATATATTAATATTATACATTATTATTATATATTACCACAATATATCATAGTCGTGCAATACACAGAAGATCTCACAGAAATAGAATGTATTGATTTGGCATTATATGCCTGGATTGAAAGTGCAAGATCTGCTTGTTCAAGAAGCTGAATATACACTTTACAGGAATGAGACAATTACAAAATGTTTTGAGTACAGTTATGAACCATCAAAGTTATTAATTTAAAGCAGTCAATAGGAATATTAATGTACTTTATAAGTTATACATAAATATCAGCGTGCTCTGTAGGCCACTGGTGAGTGATCATGACATATTCCTATCCCACTCCCAACTCTAAAAAAATCAGTCAGGATCTGTACAGTAAGGTTTTATTTGCTAAAATATAAGATACAGAAGAATCAAAAAAAATCATACTTCTGACATAACCACTCAAGCAAAATCCTACAGAGAGGAAATTCAATTCATTCTGGCAAGTGTCCTTAAGATCATTTACTTACGCTGTTTGGCAAGAAGAGTTATTTAAAAAATGTGAGGAATGTATGTTGCTGATAGAACCTGCATTTCTGCCAATAAATTGTGCTTTCTACTGCCTTATGAACAAAGGTACTTTAATGTGGACTAACCCTTGCTGACAAACTCTAACATGTCTTTTCACTCTACAACCATTCCCATAGTATTTAGACTTTGGTATTTCCTCTATTTCCTGAAAGATTCACTTGTGTTTGTAAGGTAGTCAACCATCTCACTGATCCCAAACTTCCTGCAACTGAAAGTGAAAAGTAGATGTAAATTTTAAATACCTGATTTGTACTAAATTAACTTTTGACTCTTTAAAAAAACCAAACATTTAAAGGTGGTACAGATCACTTAGATTATGACTTCATAATAATCATAAATGTTTGGCAAAACTTAAATGCAAGTACTACATACTTAAGGTGCAGAATAATTCTGAGTATTTCTTGTGGAATGGTTTCCAAATTTTGATTACCTGCAGGAAAGCAAGTTTTCTGTGACAAAATGTTGTCTCAAATCAAAATATTCCCAAGGATCTAGAAAAACCGTGACTTTTTCCTGACTATTAATAATGCTATATGTATAGTGAATTAATACTGTGGCTATTGCTATTTACTCTTTTGCAAGCTAATATGATATATTTCCCTCATTACAGTTCCATTCCAGTCACAGAAACACACACTAGCAATGGGATCTTTTATTTCAAGTTGAGAGACACAGGAAAATTGGTTTTCCCTGTAAAACATGAGCCAATCAACTCAAAAACAGGCAATCTGTGCACTGTAAGATGCCAGTTGGAATGAGGTCTCCTCTAGGGACAGGTACCATCATATGGTTGTTTATGAACCAAATGAAATCTTCAGGAAGTCCTTCATGAACACACAGCTCTGAGTCCCATTCACTAGGAAATTCAAGTATTTACTTGAATCTGATGATTGAACTACCTCCATATGCAGTAGGTGTTTCCTCCATTCCAGTCCCAAGTCAGTATTACTCCAAAGACAAAGAGTTCTTCTGCTCATAAATTATCACCTTCAACCTTCTCAAGCACCTATGGTCAACTATCAAATGTGTTTGTTATATTAATTTCATATTAAGTTACACCCTGCTTTGATGGCATGCAGTAATGTGTAATAGTTGTCTGACTGGATTTGTTAAGTAGGTTACTAGATGCAGTTGTCATCAGTTCCTTGGTGGATTATCTTGTTAAGGAGGCCATTAAAAATCACTTTTGATGGGGAATACAAATTATATTTACATAGGAAGGCCAAACTCTGGTCCCATTAAAGTAAATGGCATTGGATTTTTTGCTGAGTTCATTCAAATTTGTAGCAAAAAATAAGGTCTTGAAGATTACCTGGTCCAATGAAAAAAAATAAGGGAAAAGCACCTACTATTCATAGGCAAATGAAAAATTGGCTTGAATATCTTTGAGTTTAAGGCACAGTACATTTAAGGCTAGCTAAGCAGTTTCCTATTTCTAGGAACTTGATATCTTTGTCCCCCAGACCAATTCTCTTGAATGCCTTCATCATTTGTCAAGACTAGCTAATAACCTAAAGCAAGTAAGAAATTATGCAAAACTGGAAGACTTATGGTGAAGAAACGTTTATTTCTTACCAGTTCGCTCTATTTCTTGTGGTTACACTATCAAGCACAATTTTAACAACTTATGCCCAGATATGAAGAGCCTAATAAATGTGGCTGACAAACCGTGATTTTCAGGGCAACAGAAGCAACATCAACTCCCACTGAACTCATAAAATTGGCCCTTGAAAATTACATCATATCAAATTGTAGTCTCCTAATTGCTTCTGGTTTGTTCCAAAGGAATTCTCAGTTCTTTTGAAAAAGAGAAAACTGATAATGATACTAATAATGATACTGTTAATGATACTGGTCACTTATGTAACCCAGTGCAATAAGTAAGAATAAATCCAGACATTTTCTGTGTCTTCTTGCTTGAAATGGTTTGGCTTTTACTGCAAAACTGTGTTAATTAATCATCTTATTAATTTTGAACTTCCTGAAGTGGGTCACTATGCTACATTGTCCTAAGTAAATAAATGGTTAAAGTCTCTTTTCCATACTCAGCAACTGCATGGGAAATAAATTTTTTTCTGATTAAGTAAATATATTCTGATAGTTCCCAAAGACTTATAGTTGTTGCCTGAAAAGAATAAAGAATAAAACTAAGCTAAGGCTCTTTTTCACACAAGAAATATTGTGTATTGAATTGAATCAAAACCTATAAAATTTCTCCTCTTTTACTTCTTGAAAAACCATTGGATCATGAAGAATCAGCTGTTCATTGATTGCTGAGACAGATTTTCCCTTGGGAAAGAACACAATCAAAGAAAACAAATCCTGAGTGACAAAATTAGTGTTCTGACTTCACAGGAACACTTGCTGCAGGCATGGAGCTGGCAGGTACTCCCTTGGTTGGTATCTTAAGTTCTGAGAGCCATGACACCTCTCCTGGCATTTCCTTGTTATCAGGCAGAATTCACTTACAGTAGGGAAACTATCCCCTGTATTTTCAGTTAGACTAGAACTTATTACAGGGTCTTCTCCATTCTTCTATTGAACAATGTTGTGTATTTATATTTATAGCTACCTATTTGTATAATAGTGTACATACATATTCTTCCCATATCGTCCGATTAATACTTGTCTGGATTTAGCTTTGCATTTTAATTTAATATTAAATTACATGTAATTGCTTTCTGTAATAAATCTTAATTTGGAGTACTGATGAAGATGAAGGCCTCTGGCAAGAGCTGGCTCTTAAAACTGGCCTGAGTACCTTTCAAAAGCTGTCTTGTGTGTTAGCATAGCTGGGCCTGCTTTCAAACAGAATTTATATTACTTGCACAGCTTTTTGATCACTGTTTCAAAGTCTTTGAAATCAAGTTGCAATATCATCATCAAATCTAGGGTGTGTTTTTTGTTGTGCTTTACATCCTCTTCTTGGTTCAAGGATTTTGAAACTCTTTGTTACATAAAAGGCAAAAGTTTTTATGAAACAGTATCTCCTGGCTTAATCAGTAGAGGAATTCTTCTATTTTATCTGTCTGATTTTATCTAGCTATCTGATCTAACAACATTAGCCATATTTAAGAGGTTTATTTTAAAATAAAAAAATAATAATAAAAATACTTTAGTTGTTGTTTTGGGTTGTTTATACGCATATGATAAAGTAAATATTACAGGATAATATGCTACATGATAATAAGGTTTAATAAATCAAACTGAAATGAAGTTTCTTCTTTCTTTAATGTATTTAAAATTTCCCACTCCCTCAGTCTGGATCTATAGTGTGAATATGAAAGTCATCTATCAAGTCTTCACATTATGGACAAAGAAAATCAAAGTAATACACATGCTGCTACAGTGTATAACTGGCCACAGTTAGGTTATCCAGAAATGAAGGGATTTATTAGGTTATCTAGTAATGTCTGATTTAAGAAACAGAGATTCTACCTACTTACTAAAGTGAAGTACATTACATAAAAATACAAAGGGACATATATATCCATTTTAAAATGGATCTATAGGGAGATTAAATCGCGTTTCTTCAACTGTCATTGAAATCAACTTTGTCGTCAGTGGGTATTATTTCCTCCTTCTTATATTATTCTTTAAGAAATTAGATATTCTGACAGGGAGGATATCACCGATGTTCTCCTTCCCGAATGCTCATGAATTTGACTCTAATTTAAACTCTTAAACTATTCAGTAATAGAAGTACCATACTAAAAAAATATAAAATTAAAAAAAATGGCCGAGTCACCCCCCAGCAGCCATTTGACACCCCTGGCCTGCAGCAGGCTGGACTTGCTGGGGGGCACCAGCTCCCTGAGTCACCCCCTCCTCCTGGCTTTCTCCTCAAGGAAAAAGGTGGGTTTCTGTGCTCATTCCCAGCTGGTGGGAAGCACCTTTCTCATGTCATGACATGAGTTTCAGCTTGTGGAGACACCTGCCATTCAGGATGAGGGGGAAACAAGCACTGTGGAAAGATAAATGGACCCAGAAATGTAAAATGGGGGGTAGTTTCATCACTCAGGCACTGGGATTGCATTCTGTGATCTTCATGAAAGCTGTTAGTTGGAAAGGACCTGCAAGGATCATCAAAGTCCAATGCCTGGCCCTACACAGGACAGCCCCAAGAATCACACCACGTGCCTGAGAGCACTGTCCAATCATTTCTTGAACTCTGTCAGGCTTGGTGCTGTGACCACTGCCCTGGGGAGCATATTCCAGTCCCCAACCACCCTCAGGGTGGAGAACCTTTTCCTAATAGCCAACCTAAACCTCCCCTGAGACAACTTCACACCATTCCCTCTGGTTCTGTCACTGACCACCAGAGGAAAGAGGTCAGTGCTGGCCCCTCCTCTTCCCCTCGTGAGGAAGCTGTAGGCTGCAATGAGGTCTCCCCTTAGTCTCCTCTTCTCCAGGTTGAAGTACTATGTTTGATAAACAAAGGTGAGTGGGGGGACAACCCTGGGATTTTTCCATAAATTTTGAGCTTTTAATACAGTACAAATATTTTTTGAAGCATGACTTTTTGTATGTTCAAAATTACAGACCAAAACAAGAGTTTTTGGGAGCCATGGATCTTCAATCATCAGTTTTCCCCTTGGAGCTTTCTTAAACCAGTATCTTTTGGAGAGTAAGATGTTTTTTATATACCAAGCTGGTTTTATTTTTGTGTGTGGTAGAGTTCTAATCACATTTCAATCAAGAAAGAAGAAAAATTTGTATGAAAAACCAATTTCTTTTTGGCTAGGAATATTTCCTGAGGCTAGGTACTCACTCGGATGGAAAGTGACAGGAGGTCTATGATTAAGTAATTAGCAATAAGAAATACTACCTCAGTATGTACATCATCTCATTAGTATTTTGGATCATTTTCTACATTTAATTTTCACATGTTTTGTTGCAGATATGTTTACACATAGTAGAAAATCTTGCATCTTTTCTCACATAAACCCTTGCTCTCTTTTTCTCCCTCTAATAATGAGGTTTGTATAGGTGTCATCACTGATAGGGCTGCTCTTCGCTGGCTGAAAATGTAGAATCTCATTGGTAGTAATAGAAATGGTGTTTATATATCAAAAAGAGAAAGATCTTTAGTAACCACTGCCTGTGATTAATTCTGCTGAAGGAGAAACATTGATAGCTGTTCCTTTAGTCAGAGGCTGTATCTTTTGTATTTCTCTAGAGATAATAGAAATTATGTTCTGATTTATGAAGATCAGAATCATAGTATTTAGACATCTTTAAGTCCCTTTAGCTCATGCTTTTTCTGCCACTGATAATGCAGATTTGTTCATTGCTAGATACGTTTCCCAGTCTAGTGCTTACATCTTCCAGGAACTATTCTTGGTTTTCAGTTTAAGCAGTCTTTTTCTTACTTCTTAGTTTATTGTTAGTTTCAGGAATAATTTTTTGTTTATCTTAAGTAGTTCTTTTCTTCCTTGTACTTAGAAATGTGTATCCCATTTATCTTTTCAGGAAATCAAGCTTTTATTTTGCAAGTATTTGTGTCAGTTTGAATCCTTTCTTCTGCTTTTCGGAAAAGATGCACTCCTCCTCTGATTAGTTTGTGTGGAAATTAAAAAAAAAAAGGTCTGTAATATGAAATTAAAGACCATGTCATTATATACCAGATAAAACAGTTTGAATTAACATTGGATAAGAAATTATGTGTGTGCCATCCCTAAGGATGATCCCAGAATTATTCCCAACTCCCACTGGTATCCTGTTCAGCCTCAGGTCCATCTCTCATCTCCTTTCTGCTCCCTAATGATACCCATCTGTTTTTTGGACCAGCTCTTGAGAGAGGCCACTCACAAACCTGCTCCCTCTTTCTTTGCCTTTCAATATATCTGCTCTTTCCCTTCTGTGCCCTTCTGTGTAAATCCTCTTTTTTAGTTCAGGGCCATGTACCTACAGAAGTCATTCTTCCATAAGTAAGGACCTGTCCTACATGTTTGCTTGTCCAACAGATGACTGTAATTCATCAATTATACATTTATTATCTGTTATTACTTAAAAGAGGGAGGAATAGTATTCTTTAAGAGTCACAAGCAGTTACTAATGGCCAGAAAAAAATTCAAGGAAGGATATGATGATCTGGTTTTATTAAAAAAAAATAAAATTAGGTAGTATTAAAACATTATTTTTCAAAGTAGCTCTGTTAAATCTAAGCTGGAGAAGAGGAGCTGAGTTTTACTCAGTAATTATTTCCAGGACAAATAAATTGAGGGATATACATGTGGTACTGCAAAATATTTTCTAAGTAATGAATGTAGCACTGTGCTTTATACCAATATGTATTTCTCTTTGAAAGCTCTTTCACCATTAGCTTTTTCTGATATAAAAATAAACTATTTCTTCTAACAATGTGTTGCATTTCTTCCATGTGAATATGATTTATTGGACCATTCCAAGGACTGTGATTCTTAAATTCTCTAAGGTTGGGCATGGGAAAATCTATTCAGAACTTTTTTCCACAACTGTAAATTACAAAAACTATGGCTTTTTTTTGTTTGTGTATTTGCACTTCTCTACAGGATGCACATATATTTCACTACAATAAAGAACTTACAAGTTTTAGAGGAACAGATCTTCCTCTTCTGGTGAAGGGTATTTGCCTTCAGGAGATGAGGGCTTTACAAGTTACATTGCAAAGCGAGATACTTACATTCTACTAGTGGCTTGTGTTCTACTACTGGCTTGTCTCATTGTTTTGTAGTTGTGGCATGGTGTTGTAAAATGAGGCTTATTATGGCAATGTAAATCAAATAGTTACTTTTGATTGCCCCCAGTGTTTTCTGGGTCCCACATTTACGGGTGCACTGTGGGGCTGAAAACAACGGAAACTATGATCCAAGGGAAAACAAAGCTGAACATCAAAGTAAAGACAAAACTAAAGGGAAGGAAGAATAAAAGAAACAAGGCACACAGAAGGCAACTGTCTTTTAGAATTAATTATAATGGACTGGAACTCATTTCTCAAAAGCCACTTGAAAGATGTTTGATAATTATGGAAATATTTATGGATCAAGTTGACTTCTTTTGCTTATGCCTGGGAGACTGTAGATGATATGTTCTTTAAGCAGCTTTGTCTGTCTGCTAGAAACCTCATTATATTTTGTGTGTTTTCTAATTTCTCTGATAAAGGACCTAAACCTGATCAAGAGCCTGTTTCTGCAAGTACTGCCAAGTAATTGAAACAGTATTCACAATAATATACTTTCTGACTTATTTCTCAGTAGGATGCAAGCATTACAGATTATTACCTTTCTACTTGCAGACAGAGTTGCTAGGTGTTGCAGCAGATGCTTTAATCAAAATCAGGCTAGGTACTGCAAGTATCATTTTATGGTACATGATATTCTCTGTGGTATTCATTCTAGATGCACAAAATTACCACTGTATGAAAGCATTAAGAATATTTGCATACTTTAAATGTATTCAGCAAAGCAAGTCAAGGGGGATAAAAATAGATTCCTAAATTCACAACCTCTACAGTGCTAACCACTAGTCAGTGTTATTGACTCACAAATCTGGGAGTGGTCTGCTCCTACCAAGACACAGCTTTTTTTCAAACTCAGTCTTGGTTTTTCTGTTTTCAGCTAAACCTGTTTCTCATGGCAGACTTTCAGTGGCCGGATTTATTCCATCAGCAAGGAGCATAGTTGTTTAAGGTCTCTGTGTAGTCAACAGGAAGAAAATGTTACCCTTGCAGGGCAATTGATATCTTAGTTGTTGTAAAATTGCTCTGGGGAAGTACCTTTCTAGCTCTGGTAGCTACACAGTGAGCCTATGGCACGTAGACTTCTGAATTAGATACTATGGGGAGATTTGAAAAATGGTATGAAATGATTACACATTCTTTTACTTGAAATGTCTTCGTACATGCATCTGCTTCGATTTAGGCATAAATTGCTTGCCTCTTGTTTTTTGATATTTAAATAACTTGCAATATCATAGTCCTACATAAATGTCTCATGCTTTTGAGGCATTTAAATAAGAATTATGGCTACCACACCTGAAATTGCTGGAAGGAAGCTAAAATTGCCAAAATTGTTGCCCAGCTGTCTGGCATTTTTACTAAATCTCTACTTTTCTTCCATAATTACTTGGTGTCTGTTCCAAACCTCCTCCTCCTCCTTATTCAACTTTACCCTATGAAAAAATACCATTAGTATGCCTCAATTAAATTATGTATATGGATATCCAAACATTAGGCACTGCTTAGACTTCTGTTCAAGCTGTAGTGTAGAGGCCAGGGTGGAAAAGTTATTTATTTTTCACAAGATGATCCTTTCAGTAAGAGTTAGCATGAAGTAAGGAAGGACTATGTAGGTAGGCATTACAGAACCCTTCCATAACTTTCTAGAAAAAAAAATACACATACAATCTGTGTAGTAAGTTAGAACCCCAGATGAAAGTACTATGAAATGCAAATATTTTGTGCCAGACTCATCATTGCCAATCATGATTCAGTATTTATTTATAAAGTTTTGTGGTTGTTGCTCCAGACACAGGGGGTGTTCATCTTTAAGAAAGCAAGTAAATATTAGTCACTCTTATCATATAGGTTGACACTGTCTAAGAAAGCTTCACTCTTTCCACGTGAAATGTCATAGGCAATTATTGCCATGAACCCTCCTCTACAGCAATAGCAGCAAGGCAATCAATCAGCTGAATCCCAAAGCCTCAACAGTCCCTTAAAGCCTGGTTTGAAATGTACAACTGTTGCAGTCAAGATTTCTCCATACTTCATCTACACTTTTTAATTACTCTATGGATTAGCTGGTTTTATTGTCTTTTATTTTGGCATATGGGTTTGTTAATCAAAATCGTAACACAACTGCATGTACACTTAATGTATTTTAGAAGTAAGTTTATTTTGGTTCTGACTGTACTTTTTGAAAAGGAACAGATAATCTCATTAATGCAAATGCAGTTCTTTGCAGCACTTTCTTTCTATTTAACACTTCCAGTATTAGGAAATGTGTGTCTTCTTGTACACAACAAAGGCCACACGTGAATACGTGGGAGTGATCTCCTGAATCTTTCAGGAAAAACAGTTGGTTTGTGTTCATCCACAGGGATAAACCCCTTTCAGATCATAAAAAATTGAGCTCTCTACAACAAGGAAGCCCTAATGTTCTTCTTAGTGAACAACAAAGCATTTTCGATAAATTCTAATTAGTTCATAGAGAGACCTGGAAGACCAATATCAAAATAATGAGTTATTCATTAATTCAATATGTTAAATGCATTGTAACAGCCAGCAATAAAAGTAAATTACTTATTTTATATACAGAACATGTTGTAACAGCCTCCTCTGTCAGCTAAGAAATCCATTGAAGTCCTTGCTGTCAATTGGATCACTTTCTTACCAAAACATTCATATTTCTAATAAAGAGTAATTGAAAAATGCAATAGGATAGAAATGTAAAAAAAAATTTTAATGCCATCTTATTAATTTCTAAAATGATTTTATAGACATGCAATTTCTTATTGCATTATTTAACTTTAAAAGCTTCAAGCATGCCTATAATTAAGTAATGAGTAGTTCTTTCACAGCAACAAACTATGAAAAGACCCCTGAGCTACATCTGTATTGCAGATGCTGTAATGAAGTCAGGAAACAGTGAGTGAAGTGTGGGAGGGATAGGCTGAAAGACGCGTTTCAGTAAGGGCTTTTGGAATCAAAAAAAGGGCTACTATATAATCTTCACAACCATTAGAACCAAGACTCAAAAAATAGTGTGGGAGTGAGAAGGAAAGTGGTTGACAAGGTCAGTGGGAACAGTGCAAACAGGGAGCCCACAAGCTGACTTCCATGTTTTACATAAAGTAAAACTGGTAATTTGGAACTGAATGATGACAGAACACTTTTGCTTTAAGTAATCATTGTATATGCTCAGGAGAACCAGAGGCTCAAAGGTGTGTGTTTATCTTTCTGTATATAATGTCTACCTTAACACAATACCTCATTTATTGTCACTGCTTTACAAGACCTTGTGTGTAAATGACAGAACTAAGGGGAACAGATAAGAGGTAATTATACTGAGATGTGTGTGTCACATGGAGGTTTGCACCCACAGTCATTTTTACAGACTTAAATTGATTTAAAACTGGTATTAATTATACCAGTAGGACAACTGTGTGCTGATAGGGCATCAGTTTCTCTGTTTTGACATAGCCAAGGGCTTTTAGTGTCTATGACCTACTTGCATATTATGCAACATATAGGTGTGTTAACATACATTATCAACTGATTAAGGTAGTGAGGCAAGTCTAAAAACTGAAATAAAATCATATAAAGAACCAGACTGTCCTCTCATTTACACTCACATAATTTAAATTATTTGATGTAATTTAGGAGTTACACTGCTGTGTGGAAAAAAATTGGCCAACAAATTGATTTTATGAGAAATAATTTTTTAAAACAATAGAGCAATATTAACCAGAAATTACTAAGTTAAAAAAAACCAAACAAACTAAAAAATCCCAAAAGTTGTTACAAAGTGATACCTTATTTTTAGTGCTTATCATCAGGAATTTTAATCTTTAACCTTTGCACCTTTAACATTTACTTAAATACCTTTTGCCTATCTGAAGCATTAGCTCTAAGGCCTAAGAAACCATGTAATTTGCCTTGGATTTTGCTTAACTAGTGTCTTTGCCTACACTGCTAAATAATAAAGGGGCTAGGAAAGTATGCTTGAGGGCCATGGGTCAAACAAACTGGATCTCTGATTCTCCATGCTGCTTAATAATCATCTAATTTATTGGCTCTGCTTTGGGCAGCACCAGTTGGTTTTTTCTGAGCAATACTCAGGTTTAGTTTGTCAGACAGTTCATTCCAGGAACAAGGTCCAGAAGGACAGTGGATCGCACTGCTTGGCTCAACAGGGTTTATATCCTGATCACTCTAAGATAACCTCATATTACACCCTATTCATGTAATCCAGAATTCAGCATCACTCTAAAACAGCAACAACTTCAGACTGGTCTGCAACAGAGTGGTATTTCAGACACTGACCAAAAATCTCCTCCTATGGCAGTAAGTGTACATGGTACCTCAAAGAGCCCCAGACAAGGATGCATCCTTGGACTTGGTCTGTGGATACCGTCAGGCAGTCTGATAGAAGAAGGAAACGCAAACCAACATGAAGACAAGCAGAGTGAGAGATACTAACAAGGTTGGTTAGATGTTGCTTCACTTTTTTATGTCTGATTTAAATTTAATAAGGTGGTGTTACTTTCAAAGATTTCCATAATGTAAGAGTTATTTCAGATATCTTGGTAAACTTCATGGAATGCAAATCTTAACTGAGGAGTACTGGTCTAGTCCTGCCAACCACTTGAACACGGGTCAGGTGCACTCCAAGAGGCTCTCCTCCATGAAAACATTTGGTTTGGGAGCTACCCGTAGGAAGTACTCATTTTAGCATTTCCTACAGCCTCTCCTGTCGACAAATGTTATCCATGAATTCCACACAAGGAAGGCAGGCTGGAGGCAGTGCTGGAGACTTGAGGACAAACTGGAACTCTGTATTGAACAATGATTTTGAAGTTAAATTCCCTTCAAGAACAGGACAGTTGGGATGGAAGGTATGTTATGGAACATGTATACCACAAGCTCCAGCTATTATACAATTTTATAATTTCACATTTTCTTCTGGCTTGATGGGCCCAAATTCAAAAGTAGTATTTAGTTAAAGGTAAGCTCAGGGGTACAATGACTAGATGTCTGGAGGTTCGAGGTGAGTGATGAGAGACCAAGTACAACTACCTTATTAGTTGTTTATCTAGTTTTAACTCTGTGTGGAGGGAGCACTTCTGGATAGAGTTTCCAAAGCCATCATTCTCTCTGCAGTGGCTTGAGAAACACCTACAACTAAATGTTTGGCCTTCTTGAAATAAAAATCTATCTCCATGGGAAATCTAAAGAACTCTCTACCACAGATGTGGGTAGTTTGGGGAAAGTACATGTGGAGGCGAAGCTGGTTTTTGCATGGAAGTGTTAACCCCTTTGGTGAGAATCTAACAGATCTGTATCTAGGTTGAAAAAAAATCACATAAAAGAAGGAATCTGCACTCCCTTTACTGAGGATATACTGTACAAAAATACATAATCATTTATAAGTGGGAAGCATAATGCTATGTGTTCATATGAGGCACTGGTGAAATCTGAAAAGACTTCGTGAAATTACATAATTTTTTCAGATGGAAGTTTTGTAAGTAGGTACTTCAGTAATATATATGCTTATAATAATGGATGTGGAAACACTACTTAATCATCCATTGTTAAATAACGCACAAAATCACAACTGTATGGACTTCACTCAGCTTAAGGAACTGCCATTTTGCCACTTTAGATGCTGACACCTCACATAGCATAAAGGAATTTTCCCAGATACTAAGAAATTAATTTTGCCCACCAGAAAAATCTATTCCATGATGCTGACCAAAGCACCACAGATTAAGGAACTTTTTATGTGATGGTTGTCCAGCTTTCTATAAAAACAGTGCTCGCTGTGGTGCAGAAGCAGAACTACACCTTAGGATATTGCTTCACTTCTACCACACCACTTGTTTACTTTCAACAACACAAAATTGCTGATCCATAAGCTCAATTTTCTCTGCTTTACATGGTGTATGTGGGTACAAAACAGGGGTCCTGGGTGAAGAGATCAAGATACTAAAAAATTCCTGCAAGTCAAATGCATGTTGTCTATGGTGAGATTTTTCTGCCCTTGCAGAGCAGTACTCAGGGAGCAGCGAGGTGACTTAGCAGTAATTGGCATTAAGGGTGATAGTTATAATCCAGAGACACAGTCAAACAGCCTACGCCTTGTGACTGGAGAATTGAAAACTTTATTTTGGAGTAGTTGGAAAACCATGCAGAGTTTCTCCCTCTTTACCCCCACCCCTTCCTTCTCTTATTCTAACATTCTTGGTACGTGAGAGCACATGAGGAATATACCCAGCACCGCTCCAGTTGCATTTTAATCAGCATCAGTGTCATGGTTTGTTTGTGAAGAAAAACAGTGACTTGGTGAATTCTGCTCGTTAACACAAACTTTGAAAAGAGTCAGTCAGCACAGTATACATTGTCACACTGCTTCATCCTAGAAGCTGTGGGGAGGGCTCAGTGCAACATGGTTGAGGAATTTTTTAAAAAGTGGAGGACTCCTTCGCAACGCATTTCAAGAAGTTCCTTCAAAAGGAGGATTTTCTATAGGCAGATGAATTTTCTTATAATCCTTTCTGCTTTGCATCCAGCATATAGCAACTGAGGCAACCTAATAAACTTCAATCTGCTGCATGGTATGTGTTTGGCAAAACGGGTATGCAGAGAGGGAGGAAGAGCAACTGATGCTGCAGTGGGAACTCTCTGGGGCAGGCAAAGGTGTAGTCCCTTTGCACCATATTTTTTGTGGACACATGTACAGAAGTGAGGAAAGAGTGGGGGAACAGGGAGAGAAGCTGTGTGCACCCTTAAGGATGTTACTGACATTATGCACTGTGCATCCCTGAAAGCTCTAAGTACAGGTGTGCTCACGTGCAGGACCGGTGATGTGTTATGTGAACACCACATCAGTCTTCTCACATAATCAAGATACAGGGAAGACTTTCAAATGTGGTGGGAAGAGAATCTAAACCTTCCTTTGCACACTTTGCAGCTTTCCCTGTGGATTCACTCTTCAATCTACCTGCTGAAATGAACACTTTTATTGAACTGCAATTTTTAAGTGTCATCAGTAAGTGCTAGCATTAGGCAATCTCTCCCTGAGAGCTGTTTCAGGCCATCCACAGGTTCCAGAAGACAGCACTCATGAAGACTGACATCCTTATTTTATTTAAACTGGATGTACCTCACGAGCTGGCCAAACTAATCTGATTTGTAGTCACAGAACAGAATTCCTGATAATGGAAAAGTTCCATCAAGGTATACAATTCCAATTGGTTTACCTGCTAACACTTCAATTTTTTCCAGTTCATACTCCCAAAGATGTTTCTCCAACAGACGTTTCACCTGAAAAAAGCTAATTTCAAATAAAGATGCTGCTGTTTAGAAGCTCTTGCCCATCATACTAATCACAGGCCCATTTTTCCTAGAAATTATCTTTTCTGAACATAAATGTTTAAAATTACTAAGATGTATTCCAAGAAAAAATTAATAAAGAGGCAACTTGACTTGTCTCACATCTGTCTTACTAATGCACAAAATATGAGTAAATATAGAATTATTTGAAATATTTATATTCCAAATACTAACCCACCATACCATCAGTAGTAGCATTTGTGACAAAACCACTGTTCAGAGTTAAACAGCATTTCCATCCATGTTTTATATGTGTACTCTTATACAAGTATCTGTGATGATACAGTTTTGCAAAACATTCACTTTCTAATTTTGACTTTAAAAATTAAGGCATTACTGGACCAAAAAGCACAGCCTCCGATGGTCACTATTTGGTTACCTCAAACTTTACAGGGATGACAATTATCTCAAGAATGTCAGATTAGTTAAACTAGGACCCAATAGTAACAGGACTGTGTCACATTGATTTTGACATTAGTTTGTTAATAGTTTGAACTTTTTCATATGTTAGCCAGCTAACCTGTATTCCAGTAAGTAATGTAAGCAGGTTTCAATTAAATATACAATATTTATATGCATTTTTATTTGTGTTTCATTCAGCTTGAACAATGAAAAAGTACAGACATTCAAAATCTAGGCACTAAGCACCAAGTTAACAGCATTGCAGAGAAATAATTATTTTCTTTGAAGTTAGGCTTTCCTGGGACAACTGTATTAGTATTGTTTCAAAATATTCCCTTTCAACTGGTATATTGAAAAGTCACGAAGGAAGGCTCTGCCAGGTGTTTTTATGCAATATTCTTTTATATGATAGCTAGGAGTTCTGGTACAAAATAAACCCCCAAAATGCCTAAACAAGAACTTCCTCTACAAGAAGCATGAGAAAAATTTCCAGAAATACTACTGGATTTTTTTTAAGTCTGTGTTTAAAAAGAAAAACACTTTCAGGATGTTTTGTTTAGTTCTTTCCTACTCCCCACTGCTTGGTAGAACTTTCCTCCCTTTCCTAAGTGTCATTTAAAATTCACATAAAGAGGGTATGCTCTTTCAGTTATGTTTCATTTTGAGAGAACCAATAAATCACTGTACCCCTGGATCACAGTTCTTGCCCACAAAAAAAGTCAAGATGCACTTCTGGTTCCAAGGATCAACAGACAATTATGTCAGCTTCATGAAAACATAGTACAAAAGACTCATTTTGCCATGTTGACCTTATCTTATGAAATAAAGATAAAGCCTAAAAATTGTGGAAAATAAAAATCCATGAAATGCTGATTAGAATGGGAATTCTTCATTAACATTGCTGTAAAAATGCTGTAAAATGTAAACTAAGATAATGTGAGGGTACACCAAATTTCATTCCTATTTTTAAATATAAAGATGATTTGGGAAGATGTATTAAATATACCAGTAAGACTGTTACATGAATGGTTTTTCTGATTAACCATATTCACAGACTATCCAATTTTTTCTTTTTAAGAAAGAGCAATGTCCTCTGTAAAAGCACATGCAATCAGAATCAGATTTTTGTACTCAAAATACAACTTCAAAGTTTCTGACAGGTGTTTATTCCAGATGCAGAATGACTGTTCACTTTAGAGGTATTTCTGATGTGCTAAGTTTCATTGTATAGTCAACCTATTTTATCAAGGAAGCCTGAGCTACAGAAGCAAAATCTTTTTAATTGTTTTATACTGTTAAGACTACTATAAAAATAAAGTACCAATATAATTCAATTTACAACAGGAAAAAAAGCAGCTATACTATACTTGGCTTAAAGTCTACATCTATATACAGACATGTCCATTTAACTAAGCTTAAAAAACCCCAACCCCAAGAACCCTTGGTTTATTAAACATGAGGCATTATTTTAAAGTATAACTCCCCTTTAGAAATGTACTTTAGCTAGTTATGTCATGACTCCTGGTTTTTAGATCACCCATTCTACACAGTCACATTATCACATAGAATTACTAGACACAAGACTCCAGCTATTTAACATACACACAAAGTGATGAATCTCAGGCTTTAAGAATACAATGCAACCAGTATGCCCAAGCAAAGTCCTTGAGGGTCACAAGGAACATCAAAGCAGTGCTTGGTGTTTTATACTGTATGGTGAACCTAAGTGGACAAGAAATGTTTTCTCTGTAACAGGTTATTGAAAAAAATCCAAACCATCTACTGAATGCTAATATGCATAAGGCTTCATGGTTGCTCCTGATATAAATTTTAATTATGAAATACCAATTTGAAATGTTAAGACACTTGCTGCATAGAAATAGTTTTTTAAGCATGCTGGATCCTCTGAAGTCACACCCAGGGTTTCCATCCAGGAAAGAGTTGGCTCAGATTTTTAGGGTCCATGGCCTGCTGTATGAGGAGGTTCACTTGCCCTCCTACACTGAGCACTGTTCCCTCCTCAACACCTTTCAGCTTCTCCTGCAGTCTCATCAGAACACGCTCAGCCACTTTGTTAAAGCTCTGGTCGTCACTGCTGGCAGAATAAAAAAAGAAAAACAGGTGCTCTAGATACGGATCCTGAACAACATGAGCAATAATCAATGAGAAAACCATAAAGCAAGGCAAGAGTGCAGTAAGAAGACAGTAAGAAAAAAATCTTGCACCTGGCTTTTCTTTTACGTTCCTGTGGATCAGTACTGAGTGTAGAGCTCATGTCAGCCTCATCCTCTGGTCTCTGCTGCAGATACAAAGCTTTCAGGGGGTTCATGGTCCAGTCGAAAAGAGGATCATAGAGCAGCACCTACACAGAAAATAAACCTCTTTTTAATTTAAACTGTTAATTACAGCTATTTCAGTGCCCTAGCACTGTTGGTAATGCTCACACTAACCACAATATTAGGAGCTTAGGTGTTCTGGTTTGGTTTTGTTTTTTTTAACCAATAGAATTGGGCTAAATTGCTTAGTAGACCACCCAACAATAAAACTGCATCTGATCATTTGCAGGTATTTGTGTTGTTTATACTTCAACTCAGTTTTGCCACTCAGTCCCATCTCAGCAGTGAATAGGTAATTTTTTAATACACTGCTAGGCACTAAAAAGAATCACTAGTGTTTAATGTAAAGTATAAGTTGCTCTTAAGAACGAGTTTTATTCTCTTCTTTGTGATTTATGCAAAGAGGATTTAATTCAAATGGCACTACTCCTGCTGGAAATTTTGCACTATGGCTAGAAACATTTAGATATTGAAGAGAGTAAAATGCCTGAAGGAAACAGTTCCCATAGAAAATGCTAACTGGTTATAATTTTACTGAAGAATACAAGAATTAACAAATCTGGCCAACACTACCACATTCAAATTCAGTACAAAATCTTCACCTTAAATGAATATTTGGTGTAGTAATACATATGAAGACAAAGACAAAAAACTGAAGACATTCTGGCAGGTTACTATTCAAAAGAATGAAAAATGCTTACCTCTACAATAGTCAGCAAAGCTTCTTGAGAATTTCTCATAACAGCCATTGTTTTCTCACAGCATCTAAAAACATTTTACTGTATTTTAGGTTCTTTTTGGTAAAATGTAATGGCATTTTCATGATTTAAATACTGGATATTTGTACTCTACTTAAAATTTCTAACATAAGAGTAACCTCTTGTACTGCCATTTGGAAAAAAAAAAGAAATTTAGACACGTAAGACCAGGAGACTGGGTAGTTCACTGATTATATTTGCTAAGAGAAAGGGATGACCTGTTTCACTGTCTGAGATGTTTCTATACACAGAATTAACCACTGAGTTAACACTGCCTGTTGAGGTGTGCCATGATGGCAGAATTGCTTAGATGAAAGAAAACTTGTGTGCCAGCAGTGCTCTGCAACATGTTGGAGCACCTTGGTAGGCTTCCTTTATATGAAATGAACAGATCCAGTAACCAGGCATTAAGCAATCTCTGAAATCTCTGCTGTAAGTTTAGATATAGAAGTTGTTATTCACTCCTACATTCACTCCCAAGCAAACTAAGCTTGTGTAAGGAATGCAGAGCCTTCCTATGGGACAGGTACTCCACTGAAAGGGTTTAGGCTTCCTGTCTACTTCAGGATGAGAACACCTCTCCCCCCCCAGAGTTAACTGATCATGTTCACATTCAATCCTGAAATGATTGGTTTATGGCATTTACCCCAGTACTGTTCATTACAAGTCAGTCTGGCTGAGGCAGAAACAGTGCCTGCACCAGTGCCTTTTATGCTGTGTTTACTTCAGCTGGAGCCAAGCAATTCATGTTTTTCTGTATAATGGGGCAAAAGTTTTAGAAGTAACACAAAACTGTGAATTTAGAATAGAAGTGGCAGTGACTGTTTCTTCATGGGACAAAGGTGTACTAGGAACTATTTATTAACATTAATTACTGCCTTAGAAAGACAACGCTTACACTATATACTTTTTTAAAGACATTAAATTTGGGGTTTGCAAGCATTACGTTCATGACCATCATCAAAGACTGGAATGAGAGAAATGTCCTGCTTCTTAGGGCTCTCATGGGTCATTCACAGGATATAGGATGGAGGTTGACAGAAACTCAACTCTTTAGGGATTTTTCTGTTTCGCAGTTCAAATCTATTGTAGGATTTATATTTTGTACTTGCAAAGTGCTATCAAATATATGATCCAAAAGGGGAAAAGACTCCAATTTACTTACATAAAACTGAATAGAAATTAGAGTTAAAACAAAATTCGTTCAAAGACACTGAATAGTTCTGAATATATAGTAGAGGTCTGAAAGAACAGCTTAGTTCTGAAGGAAAAAAAAATTCATCATTCTAAATCAGTGGTTAGCTGTGGAGCCTTTGGAAATGCTGAGCCCTCTCTGAATGCCACAAGTGGGTGACAATAACCCATTTGCTAGTGAAGAGTATGAAACACTGAGCAACACTAACGAACTTGCAATGGATTATATAAACATGAGCACATAATTTAAAGGTCAGCATTTAGGTATTTCATTATTCATATTATCAGCAGAAATCTGAGTCTCCCCTCTAGCATTAGAACTATTTAACATGTAACAACAATCATAATGCTGGAAGTATTCTGCTGCCTCCTTATCCCTGTGCAGTACGGGAGCACTTACCTTCTGAAGACTCCTTCCACGCCAGTAATACCCATTCCATCCACGATGTCCCTGGTTAATCTAAATGGAACAGTCTCTGGTGTGGGAAGGATTTTACCTTGCTCAAAAGCAACCCCTAAACGAAAGGATAATAAATGTTTAATAAAAACTTAAAATAAAGAAAAATTACTGTTTTCTTGCCTGTCCCACTTACCCAGATCTATATGCACTAGTTCTGCTGTTTGTTCATCTATCAAGATATTCTGAACATGTCTGTCTCCAAGTCCAAGAATGTAGCCAACTGAAACAAAAAGGTAAGTGCTGAAACCATATTTACATGTAATAAAAACCAGAGAAAGCTTAAGATTATTAAGATCATTGTAACAGGTACAAACAAATTACAAGTGAGAATATTTCTTCTCCCATATATAGATATTACCCATGAAAGAGCAAACGCCATTTCACGAATCCAAAAAAGTTTAACTGAATGCAAATGCAAAAAGGTTGTTCTCATACAGATGTGTATTGTTTTATCTACTCCACAGACTTCTTGGCCATTTCTCTTCGTAGATAGGTTTATCAAATATTGCAGCGTTCAAAAAAAAAATATTAAAATGAAGTGCACAATAAAATTAGGTTTTGTTACTGTTTTATTTAAAAAAAATCCAAACCAAAACAACAAACCAACAACTGACTTTTGTCTAAGTCAGTTTTAAAAATCTCCAGTGATCCAAATTATAGGATCTTTCATGTAAAGCCTATTTCAGTGCTTTACTGTCCTTAAATTAGAAAACCTACAAACAACATTGCCTTTGGTGCAATTTACACCCATTACTGTTTTCATCAGCTGATGATCAGCAGCAGTATTTCCTACAAAAATCTTTCATGTGAATTCTGCTAAACTGTAGATTTACTTCCTTTTTTTTTTCCAGCAAAAAAGGGAGTGTATAAACATGTTAGCATCTAAAATGGGATCTACTGCAATGTATACAATTTACTAACAAATGTCTTTGAGAGACTCATTACAGAACTGAGCCATCCAAAGAAGATCCACAATCCAAATACATATATTTCTTTATTAAGACAAAGGAAAAATGCCAGAACCTAAATAACCATTTCAGCCATGGCTGATGATGCCAGTACAAAGAAAGTAAAAGATTGAGCTTTTCAACTCAGTTAAAACATCTGAGGCTACACATGAAATGAATAAATGTTAAATGGAAACAAAAGGAATAAACAGCCAGGTAGAAATTTAAAAACACTACCAGAACCTAAAAATACAAACCACTATATAAAACAAATACAGAATTTCATTCTATCTTTCTAATGCAGCAGATATCAGGGTGGGGAGGAACAAATCGGAAATCTTAATTACAAAAATAATGCTGGTGTTCTTGGTGGAATTTTTTGCCCTCTACTATGCCTTTTGTGGCATGTGATAAAAGCAGAACAGCCACTGCTTCTGAAATGGTATAAACTTTTTGGTTACATAATCTAAAATGCCAAGATAACTAAGACAATGTAATACCTATAGAAGATGTAGCCACACTACGAGTGTATGCCAGTCGTTTTTCAAACCACACAGCTGGATCCAGGAATTTTTCCATGCAGAAATACCGAAACACAGGTTGAAAATTCTCACAGACTTTCATGAAGATTCTGTATTTCTCTTCAGGTTGTTTCTTTTGTGCATCCTTTAAACACATAAGAAATGTTTTACCCATGACTAATTGCTTTGGAAGGAAATTATGTCTTCCTTTGAAAGAACAGATTCCTACTTTCTACCCTCTCCCCTCCATCAAATGCTGTTCTCACTCCTTTCTCTGAGCTATGAGTTTCTGTCTCTTTTAAAGCAATTACTAATGCACCTATCTACCTGTTTTACTAAACAATTACATTTTCATACAACACTCATGGGCTAAAAAACGTGGAAAAAACCACACTCCTATTTCTTTGGTTCAGCAGGTGCATGTATTTTACAGGCATGGACAGGTAAATGCATCTTGCTGGGAGACAATTCCATTCCTAGCAGTCTCTTCTGGTACCTTTGGTTATCTGGTGGCTTCATGTCACTGTGAGGAAGTTACTCTCACTCATTCCCATGCAAAAGGTGCACAGAGACAAAATTAAATATACTTTAATCCTGTTAATGTTACAGACATTTAAAAGGAAGTAATTTCTTGCACTGTCATGGGTATATAAAGTAACAGGTAAACCTGTCTGCAATTTTCTAAACTTACGGTGAGGTGGTCTGTGGAATTAAACTAAAAGTCTGAATATCTATTCATTCCATGCCACTGATCATATTCATTATTATATATACTAATAGTATAGTATATAATTCTCCATAAATTTCCCCTCTACCTCCCAACCCCCTGTAAATATTATAAGCCAGCTATTTTTTTTTGGTGGTTTTTTAAGTTATTTTGACTCACCATCATTATTTTTTGACATTGATAACCAGAGTAATCTCCTGGCCTGTATCTCTTGTGAGCTCCTTCTTCGACATTCACAAGAAACTCCCCAATGGGAGTTGTTCCTGAACACCACTCAAGAACACCACTTCTCTGGGAAAGGGGAACCACCTGTAAAAGCAAAACCATGGCTGCACGGGGAAGGGTTATACACACAAAACTATGAATAGGCATCCTGCAGAGCATGGGTGCACATCTGTGTTTGTTTATAAAGACAAAAAAGGACAAACCATACAACTGATCACAATACATGTTTTAAATACAAATATATATATATATATATAAAAATCCACTCAAATTTTTTCTACCAAATATTTGCAATTTTTTTCCTAGCCCAGAGACCCTTCCACTACCATCCTTCAGTATAACTTAACAATTCTCCTCAATGTGCATGTTTATTTTGGCATTCTGGATGACCTATGACAGCCAGCAGGTCACTCTGTTGGAATGGGATAACACAGGCATTGTGCAAATTGCATACAAGAAGTAAAATCTCACACAAACACATGGTAGCTGTGTGAACATATTAGGCTTGTCTTAGTCTGCTTCCCACCCCAGGGAACAGTTGCTCACTGCATAACTGGCTGTAATGGTTACCTCAATTCCTGTAGCACTGGCCAGAATGAACCATTTGCCTGCCCTCAGTAAAACAGTTACTGCCTTTATCCTTCAATTTCATTTTCTTATGAAAGTGTCTTTATCTCATAATGCGATATCCATTCCCTTTTTCCCGGATGTCATTCATTTTTGCACACATAAAAACCTGATTTTTAATTGAAGATTATCCAAAAATGTGACTTTAACTCCACCTGAGATTTCTTAAAACCACACTAGCAATTCAGATAAGCACCTTTAGAGATTCCAGAGTGCATATTTCTCATTTGTCAAAGACAAGAGCTTATCCTTCAAGAATACTTATTCAGAGGTCACCTTCACAGCTATTATTATAATCCCAAGCACATAAAAGGACGGAGGAAGGGAAAGTTCCTCTTCAAATACATTTTCTGCATTCACAATAAGAATGTATTGCTGTATTCCCAATTCCAACAAAAAAGTTCTGCAATTCAAATTCTGCATGAATAGACCCTAGATGGGACTTTTGGATTCAATTGTAAGGGATATTGCAAGACTAAAATTAATTATTAAGGAATATCACAAGACAAATTAATGAGAATTCATAAACAAACTTGTATGCTCAAGTCTAAGGACTAGAAACTTACAATTCAAGGCCAGTGCACGAGTTGATTTCTTTTCAATTACAGGTTCATATAAAGAAAGCTTTGAAGAGTATTTAAATATATATTGGGCATCAGAAATTTATTTTAAGGATTTAGAAAAAAATTAAATCGTAATAATTAAAATGTATTGCTTATTCCATACCTTAAGGAGCAGTGATTACCTTAATAACACATAAATAAATATCCTTTTATATTGTCTTTGGGTTAAAAAAGTGGAGAATAGGGAAATACACTTTATTTCTTTATTGCCACAGCTTTTCAGGGTTACCTTGTATCTTCGGATATTTAATTTTCTCTTTCGTGTTTCAGTGTTTTGCTGAAGCAATGTATTGCACATCTGGAAAACTTGTTGCATGACAGCATCTTGCCTGAGGTCATCACGCCCCTTCAGCAAAAACAGAAAAAGCAGTTAAAAAACTTTTCAGCATCCAATTTCTTGTTCAGTAACTAAAAAAAATTATTTAAAAAAATTGCACAACCCCCAAGTTACTTTTCCACAATAATCACATGCAATAAAATGTAATTAACAATTGATTTTTTTCTCTGTATTTGGTTTTCTAATAGTGCTCAGCTGCTTAAACAGAACTATCATTAACTTAAATCATTACCTTTTTTTCTGGCAAATATTATTTAAGGTTTCAATCAACCTACATGCCTTACAGCACCCTTTTTAAACACAGATGTTTCATTCAACCTATTTAGCAACCCAGCACACAGCTGAAGCAGCATCAGTTGGCACTGCAGTTCGGATTATGGGATGCAGATTTATGCTTCTGTTTAAAACTTTTGGAACTACCCCATACTTAACAGCAAAACACAATTTTCCCAGCAGCTGCTCCATGTTTACATTCAAAGAGAGAATGAAGTCAGTTGAGTCTAAAGAGAATTTTTTTAGAGATTTGTATTTCTATGTGTATGCTTTTGATTGTCTTTTAATTGTAATTTTTTTTTTATGGGGAAGAAAAAAGGAGGTATTTAACAGAAAATTTGATGGTTTTTATTTACTGCATAATCTAGGTCACCAGCTAAGACATGACCAGGCAAGTCACAGGTCTGGTAGTTGTCAGGTAAGCTGCTGGATATAACATGCACTGCTGAAAAATAATTACAAAAAATTTAATACTTATTGTTTATATTATACTATTATTATATTACTTTTAATATCCTTTGCAATATCCTTTATTAAAGTATTCTTCAACTGACACTGAAATGTGAAAAGTCTGCTCATGGTACAGAAGTGACACATGAGAAAACTGACAGAACTTAAAAAAAATTCCAGCATGCCAAGTCTCTGACATGTAATTACAACTGACAGAACATACCTTAACCAGCTGCCTCCTTTCTTTACCATCTGATCCTACACAGTCTATTATTTTAGGCAGGTTCATGCCTCCTGCTAAAAGAAATTCTCGCTTAAAAGATCTTATTGTGACCAAATTTTCATATTGTCCTGTGGGATCCACCTGAAATTATAAATAACTTGAAATTAATATAAATATTACCTCAATTTCACTCAGAGCAAGTGGTAATGAGTTGTTCGCAAACCTCATTAGCAGACTATATGCTAAATATTAATACAAGTATTCCATCATTTACAAGGATAATACTCACAAAAGCTACAAAAATATGCTGAGCAAAGGAATTTTTCTGATTCCTCCTCGTTCACCTCACTGGTAGAGGGGACATGGTGCTGCAGACTTCCACTAAACAGGCTGTGACAATGTTAGCCTGTCCCAGCTAGTATTGTCCCAAGAAAACGTTCACACACAGCTGGGGACATTAGGCTTACAATAGGCTGCAAATGGGCCCAATCCACAATCCTAAACCTGCTGCAATTTGTAGGATCTGTATCTTCAGCCATTCTTCACATCCTTGTGTCATAAAGCAACCCTACTCAGTTAGCTGTAATGAAATACTGCTCCAGCAATTTACATCCCAGACCTGCAACCATTTCAATCAGTTTATACTGGAGAAGAAGAAAGGTAAAGAAAAGAACAATCGAGTTGTACAAAAGAGCAACACCTGGGGCCAATAGGAGCCCTACAAACAAATGTTATTTAGCATGGGTGGCAATTCCTGGCCTCTGAAGTCAAACTGCATAAAGCAGTCCCTTGACTTATTCAGCTTTATAGACGCAGCCTGAGGGACTTTAACACAAGGAAGTCTAGCTTAGTAACATTTAAATTTAGGTGTTGGCCCAAAAAGCAACTCTACGCTCCT
Source organism: Manacus candei (assembly GCF_025592945.1). NCBI lineage: Eukaryota > Metazoa > Chordata > Aves > Passeriformes > Pipridae > Manacus > Manacus candei. Next base: position 38,171,030 of record NW_026138062.1, read on the forward strand.
GAAACTGGTAAGTTCCCTCAGTAGAGCATGTGGCATTGAAGAGTGAGTGCCTATGCACCCATCCAATCAACCACTTAGGCTAACAGGAATGGATCACACCCCATTACTGAATGGTAAAAACATACAAGCTGGCCATTTAGGAACAGGAGAAGGCATATCTATTAATTCTCATACCTTCAGGACATTAAGTGCCTCTGAGCTAGCACTTACAAAACAGGAGATTCAGACTTCCTAACCCTCTCTGTGATTTAGGTAGTTCATCACCCCTTCTGATAATAAAAGACTAGTCATTGGTAATACTGGCAAAGCCATCTTTGTACAATAAACCACTATCCAGCAACTATAAGACTTGGTCTTCTAAAGCCTAAGGAAACCATCTCAGCCTGTATCTCCCATAGGCTGACCTATAAAGAACCTGGGAATTGGATGAAGAGATATATGCCCTGACTGCCACTACAAAAGCTTGAAGCTGATTCTATGATTTGATATTATAGTCTGTATTTATTGCAACTTCAGTCACCTTAATTTCCATGGTAGGAACAACAACATCCAAGTCCTTCAGTTTAATAATTGGCTGGTCAGCTGGAATACTTATTTGTTCTGTAATTAAAAGGAATTAATAGTTTTAAGTTCAGAACTAGTAACATACATCAAAATTGACAAAAACCAGCTTACATTGTTTTTGGGACCCAAAACCTCATTGTATACTTTTGTCAAGCTGATGAAGATGATCACAGGGCAAATGGTGATTTCTGGACTTCGATATTCAGAGTCTGAGCCTTACAGTGCACGTAATTACTGTGACTTCTAATCCAGACTAAGTTCTACCAAACTTAGGACACAGTGCTAACGCCGTATCTCTTTTAACTAAATATCAATATTTAGAAATACAGTTTTTAATCTGAGAAAACAAAAACTATCTTCACTATTAAACCAAACATTTTTCCAAGACTTACTTCTTTGAGATTTCCATGGAGTAGCATCCACATTTGCTAATGTGATGTAAGCATCACAAAGTGCTCCGATGTCTCTAACCATATGAGCTCTCTTTTTTCTTACGATATTGATTATAGTGCTAGCAGCCTCCATTCTGTCCTAAAAAACCCAAAGGAATACAAATATCAGATCTTGCAAACTACACCTTGTAATATTAAAGATATATTATAACATGCAGGCAATAAAGTACAAATGAGATATGTCCTATGAAAACAGAGCAAACTGCAGTAATGGACAGCCCTTTGTGACATGAACTAAAATAATCAGAAGAAAAATTCTGTGCTGTCTAATCTGAGATGATGAATAATGTAAAATATTATTGGGAATGGAGAGGGAGCAAATGTCTGGGCAAAGTGCAAAAAACCTAAAAATTCTTCAGAAAAGAGGAGAGGTAGGTTTGGATGTTCTCCCACCATCTGCCTGCTTCTGTTATGTCCTCCCAACTGAAGAAAAGTCCTCTATGCAAAAGGCAAAAACCTGACTATGCATTCCTTCTGTGCCTGACTCTGTGACACTTGAGTTTAGCATAATCCTACTCCAAAGGGTGGGACCACAAAAAAACCCTATAAATTTGAGAGAAAGGTGGAAAAAAGCCACATAAAAGTGTGCTGAAAAAATGTATCAGTATGGGGGCTAAGAAGGCAATGACAACCATGCCAGGCCTACAACAATGGGGGAAAGAATGGGCATTAATCTAGGTGAGAGATGATTCCAAAGACAGGTTCCAACAAAAATTAAGCAATAACAACATTACATGAAACTACAGTTCAGTATTACCTATCATCATGGCTTTTAACATATAAAGGAACAAAGGACATACTGCACAAGGCCAAATACTTAGGTGCAACAGATGTTACCACTCAAAGCAGAAAAAATACTCAATTCAGGATGTACTTTTAACAATAAACCCACTCAAGACTTTCTTGCATCTACAATGCTTTTTACAGAATGACACATCAAGGATTTTTATCACAAAAGTCTTTGCAATAATTGGGGCTATTTGTGGTAGGAAATGTTAATTATATTTTGTTCAATCCCATAATTACTTCTTTTAATAATAATTACTAATGTACGCACAAAGGGGGGGGGTTATTATTAAAAGTACTTTTTCCCTCCTACTGTTTCTTAACAAAAGCCAGCTGATGAGCTCTGCACTCAAATGACATGGGTTTTTATTCATTTTTTAACAAAATTAAAGGACTGAATGTGATTAATAGAATAGAATTTTTTGTAGTCACCACATCAAGCTGGGAGATTTCTTTCGGTGCATTTTTAATTAACTTATTTCTTCTTATTGCATCTGGTTTTGTGAGGAGTTCATCTTTGTTAGCATTAGCCAAAGCTAATATTATAAACAAAGTATGATGAGGATGATCCAGTGAAATTCTAGACATTAGCTGTCAACAAAAACAAAAAGATCCTATTATTGAAAACTGTACAGAAGAATAAAAAAGATACTTAATTAACATTATTAATTCTTTTGAACTTCTAAGGTTCCTAAGAAGAAATAAAATGGTAATACTTAGATGGTATTTCCACAACTGAAAAAAACATTCAAAGTACATTTCTGCAGCTGCGTAAGTCTACTCTTATACAACAAGAAAAATCAATTACGTAGAAAGGAAAAAGTCCCCATCCTCTTTCCCCACCATACTAATTTTGCATCACTTATTTTTAATACACCCTGATCACCTATGTCACTTGTTCAGCTACAACTGCACAGAGGAAGATGGATATTGTTTAGAAGTAGGCACTACTAAGATAATCAAGATATCTTTAGATAAGAAAAGCATAAATTACATTATTCAGAACTTCGTGAAATCCTAAACCACCCATCATCTTAGTTCCCATCCGAGCAGCCAGCTGGTACATCAGAGGCAAAAACTTGTATGAGGGAATCTTCTGTGCATTTTTCTGTAGTAGAGAAAATTCAGTTAGAGAGCTGTATTAAACACCAAACAAAAACTGTAATCATAACTTTTTTTTAAACTAAGAGTAATCATGGCTGTGTGATCAAATGGTAGTTCAGTGAGTATCTCATTATCTTGGCCCATGTCTCCTAAATGGTACAAGTCGTTCATAGGAAAAGTAATATTTTCTATTCTACCTTTCATAGCTTTTCACCTGAAAGTATATATAATTTAAACTAGAATAAAGTACCTAAGGATGCTCATGATGGGTAGTTTCCAAAATATGTAAAGAACAAGGGGACCACAGTAAAAGCTAATGAGATATGCTTAATCATACAGATTTTTCAAATTAAAAAGCTAAATTAAGTTAAATTAAAATGCATTGAGAATTACAGGTCTCACTGATGAAAAACTAACTGATAAGCAATGACAACTGAAAAAAGCAAGTTTTGCAGGAAAAGTTAAGCAGCTACATAGGAAAGCATACTGCACAGCACTATAATTCATCTTCTAGAAACCTAGGAGAAGGAAACGAAAGATGGATAATTTAACTGTCAAGGCATTTGGAAAAAAACAGAGCAGACATATACCTTCATCATTTCATTGACTCTATCAACTCCAGGATTTTCAAGCCATAGTGAACAGAGTCGGAATATCCACATATCATGTTCTTCTCCACTTAATAAACAGCTGATATAGTTCTCCACTGCTTTACACAGGAAACGTTTACGATCCTCAGTTAGGGCTTGTATGGCACATTCATCCAGTTCAAGTTCTCGCTGAACCTTCACTGTGTATCTATGTGAACAGACATTATTCTTAAACACCACATTAACTCTTAATGAACTTGTAGCAAGGACATCCCCAGCTCTCTTACTTACTAATTTAACATTTTAAAGTTGCTTTGTATGTACAAGCACAGCAAAATAAACAACTGAGAAATCAAATTGTGGGAGCTACTCCTTTGGTGTATGCACAAAGACCCACTGCTCTAAGTAAATTTTCAGTCAGTGTCTTCTTTTAAATGATTTATTCTCCATATTGGTATATGTGTGAATATACAGTACAGATAATTTGTGTAAAGACTTCAGTTTCCAACAGCTGAAAGTCATCCTTTTCTGCCCACTTTCAATTGTTCTTACTAAATCCATATGAACTCCGTATTAAAATTAATTCTACTCTTTCACTAAATGTGTAATGGAGAAAAATCTTAATTCATTTATTTTCACTCTGTAACATTTTCTTTGTCAAATAGATCCAGGGAATAAACATGAATTCCAGGTCATGATCATCCATACTGTTTAACTGTTGTAACAGTCCTTGGCTTAGTTTTGGCCCACACTACCTAGCACATGCATAGACCATGTTCAGGCACAGTTCAGAAACTATTCACAGGAAGCACTATGGATTTGGCCACTGTTTTGTGGAGAAGGATAAAATCAGCTGTAGAGATGTGACCCATACTGTACCTCTTGCCCAGAAAGTTGGTAGAGATGGAGCCTCTGAAAGCTCCATAGTAACCACCTCTCCATTTGAATGCTCACCTGTTAGTTTGAACTCTACATTCCCTGATGAGGCCGACCTCCTCCTTGGCCTTCTTCAGTAGTGCTTGCTTATTTTCAAACTCTGAGGATTTCATGTAATTCTCAATTCGCTGGTACTGATTATCAGAGAAACGAGCCAAAGACAGGAAAGCCTTCATCTTTCCTTTCTTCAGCTCATCACTGCTGTCTCCACTGTGGCTTGCAGCAATTTCCACAGCCTACAGGGGAAGTAACAATAATGGTAAGATGGATAATCAGATAAACAGTGCTGCATAATACTTGATTAAACTCTGTTATCAGAGAAAGTTGTTTTTCTTGGGGGGGCAGGGTTGAGGCTGGAAGGGACATCTGGAGATCATCTCATTTAACCCCTCCCGCTCAAGCAGGATCACCTGCTCAAATAGATTATTTAATGTTGCCTGTGATGGAATATATATGCATACAAAATGAAATCTAACACGGTATTTTTCTCATAAGTGAATTTAACCTTTAAGAAGCATTTCAGTGCAAACAGCCAAAAAGATTATCCTGTATGAAACAGATTTAATAACCATACAGGCATTTACTGCACTTATCTATCTTTTAGAGTAACTAGGCATGAAGTTTTACAATAGTCTTAAAGCCTTATATCACAGGATGGTGAGAAAAAAAAAGGAAGGCAGTCCAAAAAGTGCCAAAAGGAAATTATATATGAAAGTCATGGATTCAAATCACAGTGATGAAAGCACATAGATAGTAAGAGAGAAAAGCAACTATGCTGAGTTTCACAAATCAGCATGAAATAAATAAATGCAGAGTGGACAAATATTAATACAAATGTTTCTGTAACTGGCTATGAGTTAAAAAAAAAATTTACAGTAGTTTGAAACACTAGAACAAGACCTTCCAGCACCTGTCAGGGGTAACCTTATCACTCTCTACAACTACCTTAAAGGAGGTTGTAGCCAGGTGGGGGTTGGTCTTTTCTCCCATGTAACAAGCAACAGGACAAGAGGACACAGTCTTAAGATGTGTCAGGGGAGGCTCAGGTTGGACGTTAGGAAGAATTTCTTCACAGAAAGAGTGACTGGACATTGGAATGGGCTGCCCAGGGAGGTGGTAGAGTCACCATCCCTGAAAGTGTTCAGGGAAAGACTAGATGTAGCACTGAGTGCCATGGTCTAGTTGACATGTTGGTGGTCGGTCACAGGTTGGACTCGATGATCTCAGAGGTCTTTTCCAACCAAAGCAATTCCCTAATTCTGTGAAATTCTGTGGCCACACTGAAAACCTGATGAGTGAATAATCTATCCTGAGAAGGAAGGAATGGTAATGTAGAACAGGAAACTAGACTAGTAGTTGTAATCACTGCACTTCTAAGCAAACATTATACGTTTCACTGCGAATTCTATAAACCCATATTCTGAACATTTTATAAGATTACAGTGTTAACACAATACAATGTGAAACTATGTTTTTATAGGAAACCATACTTTCAATCCAGAAAAATAAAGTCTGCTTGACATTCTAACACCATATTTTAGCACAGCATTATCTCAAAGGCAGTGTATTTCAAAGACCAGATGCACCTTTTCTAAGTATTTCTGCATGATGACTGTAGGGTTTTCCAAGCATGTTTCTGCTAACCAGGTTCCGCACAGCCTCAGACACTCTGTATACATCAATTTCAGGTGAGGATCATTCTCAACCTTTGAAAAAGCAAGTTTTGGGAACAAAATTAAAGAGAGGGAAGCATCAAAAAACCCACCCCTGAATAGGCAATTTCTAAAGTTTTAAACCCTGAACAGAATTCAATCATTGAGGCCTATTACATATAATGCATCTACAAAGTCATTCCCCACCCACATCTACAGCAGTTGATAACCTTAAATCACATTCACATTCTATGTTAGACTAAAGGAGAGCATGCATTTTAAAATACCTGATAATCCGAACAATGAAAAGCAGAATAAACCAATGACAATATGTAATAAAAAATACATAAATTCACAGCATGTTTCCATAATTGTTATTTTCTAATATCCCTATTTAGTCTGAAGTATCATAGTACAATCCATAGGTAACATTCAGGAATCATGATAACTAGGTGTTATCACTAAATTATTCAGACAGATCTCTACATGGAAACTGGATTAAAAGTGCTCCAGGAAGATGATGGAGCAGGTTTCCAAAGGACGTGACTCCGGATCAGATGCTCAGCTTTGACTGTAGAGTAGGACAAGTTTGCAAAATACTTTTAGTATAGTGTACATATTAAAGACCACATGATCAAGATGGTAACACTGACTGTGAAATACTGAAGTATATCATAGGCTGTGAAAACATAAATCCTCCTTACATAGGCAGGGTAAATGTAACACTGGAAGGATTAAATTTTTGGATGGCCTCATCAACTATTCATGGAGAAATCACAAAAATCAAAAGACCAGCAACTCTTGATTTTGCTCTGATATGTATGGAGAACTCGGCCCAAAATTATCCAGCTTTTCTGTGTGACATTCCTTAATAATGTACGTGAATTCAAAGCAAATGCCTTTTACCCTCCAAAAGTACTCAAAGAAAGCCATCATAGCTAAACATAAATGTAAGGACATGAAGGCATTTTTACCACATTGCTAATGAAGTTCTATCCAGAGGGACCTGGACAGGCTGGATTGATTGGTCAAGACCAATGGTATGAGGTTCAACAAGGCCAAGTGCCAGGTCCTGCCCTTGGGTCTCAACAACCCCATGCAGTGCTACAGGCTGGGGGAAGAGTGGTTGGAATGCTGTCCAGAGGAAAAGGACCTGAAGGTGCTGGTCGACAGCAGCTGAACATGAGCCAGCAGTGTGCTCAGGTGGCCAAGAAGGCCAATGGCATCCTGGCCTGTATCAGCAATAGCGTGCCCATCAGGACCAAGGCATATCATCCCCCTGTACTTGGCACTGGGGAGGCTACACCTTGAATCCTGTGTTCAGTTTTGGGCCCCTCACTGCAGGAAAAGATATTGAGGTGCTGGAGCACATCCACAAAAGGGCAACAGAGCTGGGGAAGGGGCTGGAGGAAAAGTCTTAGGAGTAGCAGCTGAGGGAGCTGGGGTTGTTTACTCTGGAGAAAAGGAGGCTCAGGAGGGAGGGACCTTATCCCTCTCTACAACTACCTGAAAGGATGTTGTAGTTTCCCAGGCCACAAGTGATCGAACAAGAGGAAAATAAACATCAAGTTGTGCCAGGGGAGGTTTAGATGGATAATAGGAAAAATTTCTTCATTTTAATTTTCTCTCCGGGGAAAATTTCAGAAAGTGGAATTAGGATCTTAAATAATTTAATTCCCATACGTTTATACATTATATAACATATACCTGAAACCAATCTGCATCTAATTTTTTTATCATCGTTTTAAGTATATTCAGTGCAAGACTCTCTTCTTTTTTAGCCCAGAAAACCTGAGCTTCTTCTAGTTGCCATTCGGAAACTCCACATCCCTCTGGATTGTGTTGTTTGATCTGAAACAAAGCTCTTTCTGGAAGCTGAAATAGAAAAAATAATCATAAACAATTCTTTAAGTGAAATACCAGTGTCTCACAGCAAGTTTTGTTTTAGACTCCATTTGCTCTACTTGTGCAGCATAGTCTGCCCATTCAATGCTACGAATTTATTTGCAGCAAAGATATGAAGTTATTTTTCTATATACTCGCATAAAATCCTGATTTGCAACAAAAATAGACTATGGAATTAAACCTCACAAACTCTAAAATAAACTATCAATGTTCAACATTTTAAATTGGAGGTATATAGTAAAGAAATTCTGTTATAAGTACCTACTGAAGTAATGGATTTACAGCTTGGTAATTATTATTATTATTATTACATCATTATATATGTTTTTACAGATCACAGAAAAATAATTTTAAACATGGCACCACCATACACTAATTCTTTTGCATGCTACCTCTTCACTTGTATCACTGGTGAAGTAACATACTCATTTATTTAGTAATCTAATATCACTATGACAGTACAAAGAGCCAACTAGGTTTTTACAATGTAAATATAGCGACTGAAGTGTATTTTCATGAGTTGTCCGACCAATAACCAAATCAATCAAACTTTTAAATAAGCAATTAAAATGTAAGAATGCCTGTAAATGCAAGTTTGGGTAGTTCAATTAGTGGTCAGTGTGATGACTCTGTATGGTACTCTTACTTTTGATGGATAGTAGTGGCACCAAAGAGAAAGAGAAGCCATTAGTTGCAAAGAGTGCTTCTTCAAAAACTGAAAGACTGAAAAGGCCCAGAAGGATGCCCCAAAGGTTGCCCATGACCTTCAACACTGAAAAGGCTGGAATGATCCTGTTTTCAGAAACATGCTGGCTCAATCTTTCAGAACCTTCTACTCAACCCAAAATATGGTACCCCAGTTTTAATCATCTTCTGTAACTAAAAATCAGAGTGAAAAAAAAATAACTTCTGTAGATGCTCTTCTAGGACACTCATTGCCACAGTGTTGGTAGCTGGGCAGGCACAAGATAAAAAACATTTGAAGTAGTTTTCCCAAACAATTCCAGAGGTACTGGGTAAAGCTTGCAAATTCATGAAATCAAAGACAGCTGTTCTGCTGATTTCATCATTACTCATAAAAAGAGTTAGAACCTTTCTGAAATCAAAGTGTAATTTAGTTTCACATATGTGAAGTGTTAAAAACCTTTCCAGGTTCTGTATTTAGCTGGAACTACTTTCTGTAGAGGTCCTTGGAAGACACCATTGCTCTATAAGCTCTTATGGAGTTACTCCTCCAGATGCATTACCTAGCCAAGACTAACCAGCCAAAGCTGACCCTGGACCTTAAATGCATCAGCAGGTGCAAAAATCACTGATAGTGCAAATCCCATTAAGTCATTCACAGAAAGAGATTTACCACAGTGCAATGGTGCTTTGAGAGAATAAAACTTCGAAGATAACAGTAAATATAGAGATGCAATGAAGTTATTTCTGCAGTTTTACTCTGGAATGCTACAGTAGTATGATGCAAGTGAAAGCTGGATATATAAAATTGCAACAAAATGAGAAACAGCTGTAAGAGCATTCTTCACTAAAAATTTCATTTTTTTATTATCTGCCTCACAGAGTAGCTTACAGCTAGGAACAAAATTCAGAAAACACATCTATAAATACAAACTATGAATAAGTTCTACTTAGTTTAAGTCTCCAACTAATTGAATCACTGAATAAACTTAGAATACAGTTCATCTTCAGGACTCTTAAAAATTAAGTTCTTTGATCTTTTATAAACTAGAAAAACTAAGTATCTTTTCCTGATCTTTCCTGGAATCTGTTACCTGTGTATTTTTAGCAGTTCTTGCCAATCTAGAGAGCTCCACCAGATGTTTGGTCAGGATGTCTTTAATACATTCTCTTTTGGTATTGTCATTCTCCTTCTCAAGCAAGATCTCCAAAATTACAGTGCGCAGAGCCATGATGGGTTCCTGGAAATGGAAGTCACTGTCCTTGAGAAGTTGGGACTGTCTCTGCCACTTCAAATAAACTTCATTCAGTTGTTGAGTAGTAAAAGATCTACAATTGTTACCAAAAGAAAAAAGACCAGTTACTAATTCTCAGTAAACATTAGTGAAATGCAAGATGACTAAAAAGTGAACTACCAAGGAAGTTCACAATGTACAGTTCCAAACCAAGAAATAGTCCATAAAACCCTACAAATGTTTACTATATGTGGACTAAACTGGCAGCCTTCCAGTTTTAACAAACACGAAGATCAACATTACAGGTGAACAGCTCCTCTGTAAAAGTTCCTTGTGTTAAAGGTCCATCAGCAAAGGGAATAGCATTCGAACAGAGGGCTGCTTAAAAGATCACAGACCAAGATTCCTGTTTTATTATATAGGTTATATATGGATTAATTTTAAGAATTAATTCTAAACTGTCACACTGCAGGTTGCCATTTCATGTATTGTTTTCTTAGGCAATCCATTAACTGCAAAAAGCAATAAGGTTCCAGACAGGCTAAATGACTGCAGGATGACTATTAGGTACCAAACTGACACAACTATGACAGAGAAAATTCAATGTTGATAGCACTACCAAGATAAATACCTTCCTGTGATTAAAAAGCACTGTTAAGAATATAGTATTAGAGGTCCATGAAAAAAGTGATTCAAACTGAAACAACTTTCAATAGAGCTATGGGTGTCATGAAGGAAATTGAAAACATTTTTAGAAAAGAAACTACAAGAGGATGACTCAGTTACCTGAGTAAAGCAAAAGCTAGGAGATATGACTGCTACCTTGGAGTATACTAGGGAACTCAATACAAATGAAAGAAAATAATTATTTAAAATACAGTATTGGCATAATATCAAATAATTCAAACTAGACTGTAAATAAATCCAGTCTGGAAATAATAAGAGAATCTAAAATTGTCTTCACATAGTAAAGCTAAAATCCTTTAATTTTTAGGATGAAGTTCGAGACGCTCACGAATAAAATTTGTTGAGGTTGTTACAATTTTCGTGCTATGCTTGATTACTAAAAATTCTGAAAGCTCAGAAACAATCTTAAACAATCTTAAAAAATTACCTGGAGAACAGCAGACCTGTGTTTTCCAACTCTCCAATTAGCTGTAGTCTACAAAGGGTTGGGTATAATGAATAAACAGATTCAAGACTCCCTTTGCACAGCTCTTCGACTTCATTCACTCTATGGATTTAGCAGAGAAACAGTAAATTTTTTTTTTTTTTTGCTATCCACAAGTAATTGCAAATATCCATAACATAATTTCCACACAGTGAACAGAATTTAAACAGCTAAACTATTCAGTCTGGAGTTATTTTGTATTAACATTAAAATTAAAATAATAAATTTTGTCAAAAAATGAAAAGACAGTAAGCATATATAAACCCCAAAGTTCAGCCAAAGAAGAGCACCCAACACTGAAATCCACTTTAGAGGAACACAAAGTAAGGGGGTGTATACAACAGCAAATGTATCTTCAATTAGCACATAAATTATATATGCACAGATGACAAACTGAAGTTAAAAAACTTAGAAATAAAGTTGCAATCTGGAGGTATTAATTTTATTCTATGCAGGAGACTTTATTTAAGCCCATAAAACCCCATGATAATCTTTCATATATAACCTGTCTCCATCTCTCTCTATAACAACACAGTATTTGCATACAGTTACCTGGCATCTTTAAGACTGTCGTGGAAAGCAGAGAATTCCTTATCTCGTAAAGACTGAAGAGCATCATACAAAGATTCATGGTAACCTGGTCTTCCTGTTTCATCTCTAAGAAATAAAACAAAAGTAACATAAAATAAAAAGAAAAGTACATATATTTTCAGTTGTAGATTTTCTGCAGCTGGATTGCTATTTTGCATGATAAAAATAATGATGCAATCTTTTACATTTTAAATTAATTTAGCATTTTATAAATTCAAGCTGTTCTTTTTAAACAAAGAAAAACAGTAATTGTCAAAATGTTTGGAATACAGACAACATGTTCACAGTTGTATCAAAAATATGCCACAAACTCAACTGCACAATAAAAGTTTAACCATAATATCTCTCTCAGCATTATGCTGAAACATACATATTATAGTATATATGTAACTTCAGTTAAGAATCAGCAGTTTTGTACATGTAACTTCAAAAATATTCTTAAAATGGAAAAAATAAATAAAATCAGAAGGTTAAAAAAACCCATAGTGTTCAATAGAATTTTCCCTTCTTTGGCTTTTGGTTTTTCTTTCTCCTTCTCCTTGGCCCTCCTGTACTAAGAAGGCACAGACACAGATTCTGGCTAGTCACATAAAATAACTACTGCCATATATGGCATATCCAGTTACACATTAAGGGAGGAGATTACTCCTTATGAGGGAGTAGCCATAAATCAATACTGGTGTTTGCCTATCCAGGTCTTGATAACCTCTTGTGGCTTATTAAGTAATATTTTCCCCATTTCCTTATAAATTAGACATCAAAAACTATCTAACCCTCACTTGTACTTAAGGTAAGTTTACTATCCGAGTCAAAAATGGAAAATTTCAGTTCACAATTACGAACAATCAAAAAGAATTACCTGTGTACAGTTTCCCAGGAAAATGGAAAGTGATGTGCATACAAACCAGAGAAGTATAAGTGAAAAAGACTGCTTTTATGTTCAATTATTAAGACAAATCAGGTGACCTGCTTCACAGAAACTACATTCTCACCTTGTTCTTTTTGCTTGGATCTGACAGCACTGCCTTTTGCTTAATAAACTAGCAAAAGTTGGTTTACCTGACAAAAGAGATGTGGTCCCACTGCATATTCCTCCATGCTGCCTGGTAGCGCATTTCCTGTAGTTCTGTGCACCACTCAGTGTTTTCACGTTCCAGCCCTTTTAAATACATGGAAAGAGTGTGGCGAAGACCGAAATTCTGCAAAGCCTGGAATTAAGAAAAATTACTAGAAGTTGGTTTTCCTCCTTTATCAAACTGAACTAGTTTTTTTAAAGGCTTTGTTTTACCTTTGCAAACAAAGAAGCCTTTGCAGGGATGACAGGACCATAAATATTTCTAAACTCAGCACTACATAACAGGAAAACTTTTTAATAAAACTACTAATCCCACTATTGATATCTGCACCCCCAGGAAAGCAGTTTCATTACTACCACCATGGGTGGCATTTTTTAAAATAAATTTCCACACTTTGCTTCAAATTAACTATGAGTTCACATTTCTCCATTCCACCATTCCCAATAGTAAGTCAAAATGGGTTTTACTTCTTAATGAACCATTTTCCTGGTGGGGATTTGAAAAGGTTTCCTGCAACACCTATCTGTTTGAAGACCATAATGTCTTTATAATTGTGACCAGTTAACTAGATTATGCATGCAGCCATTATGAAGGAGAAATGCAATGGAATTTTAGCAATGATACTAAATAATTTGGGGTAAGAAAATAAAAGAAAATTTTCATAGGAAAATGAAATGAGGAGAGAAACAGATATACCTGTGCTACATTATTATAGAACTGGTGTAAACATTTTTAGGCTAAAAAAGCAACATACTTTTTAAGGGTTCAAAATAGCATCGATTCTATTTATTTATTGTATCAGAAATACCACAGTTTCAGTCAGATACTTGCCACAATGGAGAGGTTTGAAGAACGAGAGAGGAAAAGTAACCAAATACATTACTTTTCATATCCTGTCATTTTAAGAGCTGGCCTTAAGTATTTCACAAAATTCATCACCCATGACTTGGGTGAGTGACAAGAGGAACAGGAACCTTAACATTTTCAGGACAAATATTGAGTTGTCTTATATTACACAGTTTGGATGTGTAAGACAATGGGCTGGACTTGATGAATAAAGGGATTGCTTTCGGTCCTAAAACAATTTTGGACTTAATACAAATGACTCAGTATGATGGATATCAATTCTTACATTTATTTCCTCTTACAAAATAGGATTACCTCTATTATTCCTGCCTGGCGAGTAGATGGAGAGAGGCTTGTCTCAAGGTCATATGTCACAAGGGCTTTCTCCCATACTGCTTCATGCTCATATGTTCTTAGCCTGTTGTAAGTTAACAGGATGTTTTCAATTGAAGTTCCTTATTAATAAATGAAAGCAATGACTCTAAAGAACATAAGAACATTAATAAATTATACCGCGCTAATGGTTGTAACATTCTTCCTCCACCACAGCCATAGAGACTGTCAGGTTCTCCAATGCTTCTGTATATGTCCATGAGAAGGTCCTAGAAGATGCACCACAAAACTGAAGGGTTACCTTTTTTTGGAACCAGTTCAAGTTAGTTTTACATATATCGTGTAAGTTTGTAAATATGAGTCCTTGCATGCAACACTATCATTGCTAAATTTTCCTTTATGCAGTATCTGAGCCTGCTATCATCACAGGAAAAAAGTTATGCAGTCTAGCAAAACTCTTCAGGACTACCTACCTTCCCTGCTAATTTATTAAACAAAAAACAGAACTGGGCCTTAGGTGGACTGGCTGAAAAGCAAAAGGCAGTAGTACTGAATGAGCATCAGACATACCAGCTAAGCAATGCATCTTAAAAGTTACACAAGCACAGTTCTGGAATAATGAACAATGCGAAGAAGTAACTTAGACAAGGCTACTGGATCAGATTTGATATATCAAATAAACTTGCAAGAGATACTACTGCTTTGGCTTTGATTAGTACAGCCTCCCACACCACATGTTCATTTTTAATGAACATATATCTCTGACAAAGCAAACTGAAAAATACTTGGCTAGTTATCACCATGAGTTCAGTTCTTTCAAGGAACAAAGTCTGCTTGCTGTGATGTAAAATTTGCCAGTTAATTAGTGTTTCAGGTGAACGAATACTCAACTTGTCTAGAAGGCTACTAAGTTCACTTTGAATTAAAGCATGAGGAGAACTTTCAAACACAATTTTTGAATTCAATTAGATCTGCCTTCAACTCAGATGAAATCTACTCTTAATAATAATTATATGAGAAGTTTTGCTTTCAGATTATGAAGCACGCAGGTACCTGTAAACTTAAGCCAGTTTCTTCTTTACTTTTTTCGTTCAAAGTAGTAATAGTTGTTTTTTGACTTTCTTCTTCAAATGTCAAACTCTTAGCTGCTTTAAAAGAAGATCTAAAAGAAAAGTTTCAACCAATAAAGTTAAATTAAATTTCATACAAAGAACTAAAGAAATTCTGAAACAATACTTAAAAAGTAAGCAACTTAAAATACTTAAAAAGTATTAAAAAGCAACTTTAAATACTTAAAAAGTAAACAACAAATGCAAGACCATGCCTGTCATACCCCTAAATCATTCAAAATAGCTCTCCACTAGAATAATGATTAGCTGAACTGAGAATATCAATGTCAAGGGATTTTAACACCAAGGTGTTTTTTCAGAGATAAAAAAAAAAAACCCTTGTAATTTCCAATATTTTATTAGATCAAGTTGCTTTTGTGAATGGCTGAAGCATTCTTTCTTCTGTCAAAGAATAAAAGCAGTTAGTTAATGCATATGCTTATAATCTTCCTCTTGTTATATTTTCACTACCTTAGAGTTATTTGTAACAAAAACAAAGCTTCTAAACTAGTTCCATATTTTGATCTTGCTAGACCAGAAGACAAAAATAATTGTCCATTATAGAAGAAAACTCCTTCTCTACAATTCAGCTCAATCCACACACAATTCTGGCTATCATTCTGGTGTTTCCTTCTTTCTTTGATTAACTTCTGGCTTTAATTTAACCAATAGCACTAAGAAAAGTTTCTGATTATGAGTCAACGTGGTTTGGATCACATTCAAGGATTGGTAGAAATATTTTCATGTCCATACATGCACCTATGGAATATTTTTAAAGCTTCCTTCACTTTTCACATAACAAAACACTATTGGGATGCACAAAACATGACTCATTTTATCAGAAATGTCAAGAAACTGCACTCCTCAAGCCTCATACCTTTCTTGCTGTTTGTCTCTATTTATCTTGTCTGCGTAGATTTCTGCGTAGAGCAAGGCTGTGAAGTGAGCAGCACAAGACTGTGCTGCTATAGCAACCTCAAGATAATTCAGATCCAGCCAGAAGCTGTCATCAAAAACTGTACCTGAAGCAGATCTGATTAAATAAAGACTTTAATACTGCTGCAAAAGACCTTCTCTCTAACATTAAAGAAAACAAATCCAAACTAACTATAAAGCTTTCCAAAGGCTAATTTTATTTTAGCACCCCCCTCAAAACCCAAACTACAAGAAGTTTATCAGACAACAAGTTTTTAGAAAACTCCTTCAGCATAGTTAGAACCCCTTAAGTCCAGCTATATCACTTCTGTAAAAAATGCAAAGTCACTACTGTATCTTCATTCTTTTGACTGACATGTTCTCTATCATGTTCTTCTTTAATCTAGAGCATCAACAGATCTTAGAACAGTCATAATTAAATTAAAGCAACATTTTGGAAAGTGATAATTCACCTCTTTTGTCTTCTTAAGTAATCAACAACAGCAAGCATGGCTCGTCGAGATACTTTATCCAAACTTCTAAAATTATGGGTTTCTTGCTCTGGGATGTATATTTCAAAGGAAAGAATATAATGAACTTTTGTCATAACATATTCTTTTTACAAAATAAAAAGGTACTATTTTGTACTCAAGAAAGTAACTAAAAACTTCCTTGGATGGCATTTCCAAAATTAAACTAATAGTTTGTCACAAAAGGTATTTTTCCTCCTTACACAATGTTAGAGACACTACAGTAGTTTATACCACAATTTTATCAAATTATCTTTGTATTAATAATTTATGTATTATATTTCTTATTATAGAACTCAGAGATGCACTAATACGATAGCACAAATCTCCATAACAGACCTCTTCTCTTAGGCTTGAGATATAAAGTTATTCCAAAGTCACAGAAATACTTGCTAGTAGCTTTATTGCAGATTTTATACTGTGGATGCTTACACAAAACCCACTATTTCCCACATAGAGACACATTTAAAGAATTTATATTTCTATGCCTTGCTTCCAGATTAAAAAAAATAAAATAAAATCAGATGGCTACAAGTTGTGTTCCATTCACTTGTTTAATAATTTCTCCATTTTTCTGGTAATTTTTGATTTATCAATTACAAGAAGGAAGAAACAGGGAAAGCATAACCAAAGGTTTGATTACTACTACATTACAGTGAGATGTGGAACTAGCAATTTCCCCTAAAGAATGCAAAAGCCATATTAAAGAAGAAGTATCTGGGCATTTTGTGTGCTTCAACAAACAGAAATGAATGACACTTAGTTTCCACTGCTACCAAAGATCTGACAGAAGGAACACCAGCTCCTTCTTTTTAAGTCATCTCCCACATGCTTAACTTTCAGAAGACATGCAATGGGGACATTTGACTCTCAGTTCCTAGCACACCATGACGTTTTTCTCTCCATTCCCACGTGCTGCTCTCCTTGGCAATGGAGACAGCACCTCACAGGCAGGGTCCATTCTGTTGGACTGTACAATCAACGCTCCAAAGAGCTTGCTGTTTCCTCTTTCATAATTTCATCAGATGAACAACTAAAAATTTCTGAATGAGTTATATTTGGGTACTAGAAAGTATTAATGAGTTAGGGGAAGAAAAAGGTACTGGCCAAGAAAACCGGAAGAAAACAGTTATTCTTAGGGCTTTGTTGAACAGTAGGCCTAATTACAATAATGGCAACTGACAGCATGGAGTTCATACTCACTAACAAGAAGCTTACAGACATAAAATGAAAATGGTGCCTGTTTTTCATGGCATCAGATTGAAAATCTAAATGCTAAGGAGTAATAACTGGACAGGTATTTAGAAATATTAATTCAACAAAAAAATTACATCTCTTCTGCAAAATAACAGATTCAACTGACCTATTATTCGCCAGACCGACATGCACTAAGTCCAAAATATTCACTATTTTTAGTTTTGGTGGGTCTGACTCCAGTCAAGCAGTTGACAATTCACAATTAGGTTTGGTTTCTCAGGCAGCACAGTGATTGGCATGATGTTCACACCATTTATGCTTTAAACTGCCAATTTCTAGAACCTGAATGTCAAAATGGATCAATGCTAAGACTCTTGTTCGGACACACTCAACTCTCTCATGTCTAACTTCCTGGTCTTTCCTAGTTTGGATCCTGATGGATTGGAATTAATTTAGGTTTTCTTTGATCACAATCTAATTGGAAAGAATGCCAACAGTTTGATTAGAAGGTGCTTTCCTTTTAAAGGAACTTACTGCACTACTTATATGCTGCTGCAGTACTTTTGGTTACAACTTCCTTTCATTCTGCCGGAATGGAACAGGTCTTTTGAATGCATAGGGAGATCATTATCAATATTTGGCAGAAGCTAAAGAAAGGGTTAGTCTTCTCCAAGGAGAAAATACAGATAAAACTGCTTTTTATCGCTCTTGTTTGAGTAAGAGAGGAATTTAACTGCCGATTAGTCATTTTAAGAGACAGTCCACGACTCAAGTCTTGCAGCACACAACATTGCATAACACCTAAATTCAGCAAGTAATAAATATCATCCAGTTGTGAATAAGGAAAAAAGTTATACTGAAGAAGCTGCTTGGATGCTGCCAACGAACAGGTTCAAAATTAACGCTATCTCCACTGAAAAAGATCAAACAATTGGGCAGAAGTTTCTAAAATTCAGTCTGCCTGCAAGCGCACATCATACATTTGATGTCAGGAGATAGTTTTTTCACAACCAGAATCCCACTTTTAGTTGAAACAAAAATATCATGACATTACCTGAATCAGAATTTGGAGTAGATCTACTAGACGAGGCAAATTTGCAACAGGCTGTAAAAAACTTCTGGATATGAAGTGACAAAAGATTTCTCCAAGATTCATCTGAGTCATGAAGAACTATATCATGAATCAAGTATGGAAGCAAAGTTTGACACAAGTCTGTTTTCACCTAGAAAACAACCATGCACAGCAGCTGCTAAGAAAGACAACGGAAAAAACCTTTCTTTCTCTAGGTTACAACCAAACTGACAACTACTCAAACAAACATGCAATGTTTGAGAAAGAACATGGAATATGAATAATGTAAACCACTCAATGGGGCTGTGCTGGCATTCAGTTAAAGTAGCCACATAAAGTTCATCTACGTTACAATCATCTCTCAAAACTTGTATTTCAAGAATATATTTTATGAGTATCTGCAATATATGATTACAAAGGTTCTGAATTATTTAACAGCAGAAATTACTATTTGTTATCAAGATAAGTAATCATATTTTTTATGCATCACAGCACACACATACATACACACATGTGTATGATTTAGCTCACCTCACACAGTGGCTTCATTAACTGTAGAACTTCATTTTTCACACCTCCACTGTCCAATATCGAACTAGTTAGGCACTTGATCCAGGTCTCATGACTTTCTCCCAGAGGAATCCACAGGTTTGTGTCATCCAAAGTTTCTAAATGAGCCTCTGTATCATTAGCAGATACTACAAGAAACTAGAAGGAAAATACACATATTACAAACATAAAAAAATTCTAAGGTACTTAAAAAAGCCATATGGCAATCAGCACAGACCAAAATATATTAACTATTACTGATGCTTCAACTGACTAGCAATATCAATTCTGTTCATGTAAATGTCAAGTTTTCCAAGAAAATCTGAAAGTACTAAAACCAAAATTTTACTGATAATATCAACAAGGTCACTGTGGGCATCACGTTTAGGTCACAAATCAAAAGTTTCAAAATGAGGAAATATCTGATTCAAAATATCTGATTTGTGGTTAATTATGCACTTTTTTCCTGACTTATTTTCCACCGATTTTTTGCATCAAATGACACTAGAATCCTGAGAAAGTGTGTATTACATTCATCAAAGCCTTTAAAAAAATCTATTTTTATTTTTTCTCTACCCTATATGTTATATATGTAAGACATATCAGAAGAAGTACCTTTTTTCTAGATGTTCTGAAAGGCTGTAGATAGATTAACAGGGGATCAGCTTTATTTTTATAAACTTCCCAAAATTCACTTCCAGACTCTGTGGCTAATATGTTTTTCAAACAGGAAACAGCAGCAGCTCTAACACCAATACTAAAAAAAATAACATACACAACGTCTTTATTATTAATTTAATTCAGATATTTGACTTTCAAAATCACCTTTATAAATACACAAGGCAAATAACTCCACAGTCTATGTGCGCATCAAATCAGAAAATTTTGGAATAGGATGTGCCATTGCATATTTTATTATAAAACAAAGCCTGATTATTTCCTCCACAGCACTGCTATCCTGTACAGCACAGAGGAGACTCTCTGGCTTGAGTCCAACTAGGGAATTTCTAGGAAACATCTAAGTTTGACCGGGTAAGTAATGCGAGCCTTGAAGCAGCACATGGTTAGACACTAACAGGTGTTAGTAAAACTTTCAGAGAGTTACTCTGAGCTGATTTGAACAACATACAACTTAAAGGCTCCTATTAAGCTTTGAGGTAACTAAATAAGTATACTCACCAATTATCTGTTAAAGCAGTATTTATTTGAGTTAACATTATGAAGACCCACTGACGTTTTCTATCTTCAAATAAGTCTGCTGCTCTAGAATCCAGTGCATTTTCAGCACGCTGAAGAGCTATGGTGGAGAAATCCATGGGACCTATTTCTCCCAAGCAACTTCCAACAGCCTCTGCAAATGCAAGTAATTTTACAGTCTTTCTGTAGTTTTATGAACAGTAAAACAAAGTCTCACCCTGCTTTTAGAACTGAGATTGTTATGGGGCAAAAAGCTGCAAACATTATAAATAATCACTTAAGGAGCTTTATGATTAAAATTGCATGTTAAAAAATTTTGCAGCATAAGACTCACAAATAATAAAGTTATGCTTTTTAACTCAATTTTCTAGGAGTGCCTATGGCTCTGGATGTTACAGTTTATATCGGATAAGAATTTTGTTTTTGCTTCTGTCAGAAACAGGCAAGTGCAAAAGGTCAGAATCATTCATGTTCATTCCCTAAGGGTATGGTAAATACAAACAGTAGCCTGTGTAAACACAAACCGTAGACTGTAAACTCAGTCAGAATTAACCTACATTTTACATAAAATGATGTACCTATGTGTCCCTCATTTGTTTTCCAGACAAAATACAGAAAAGAATAAAACAAAACAAAATTGACCTTGAAAATAATATTTAAAAAGGCATGTTAATGTTCAACAGAAAGAAAACAAAATCTATTTCCCTGCTCTTTCTTTCAAACTCTGCATGTGCATGGAAAATGTTTCCATCTTCTACAACATTGTTTTAACCACCAGAACAAATAAAGAACACACTAAAGATACACAAGTTGGGTTTTGAACTAAATTTGACAAATCACCTAAGGAAACGCAATGAAGAGAAGGCTGAAACCTGCAGCTTGCAGAGGTGCTAAAGAATCCATTATACTGAAGTCAACATGAGTTTCAGTTCCTCAGCATGTAATTATCAGTCATTAGTCTTTTAGAGAGACAATATATCAGGTGTACATATAAAGGTGTTTCTGTCTAGTTTAGACATCTAATTTCAGTAATCACCAGCTTCGTGGAGGTAGTCTCCACTTAGGCAAGAGGGGATTTGGATTTTAGCTTTGGATCAAACATTAACCAGGCGGTCAACGTAAATGGTGAGAATAATTTTAATAACACAGAAGAGGCTTTAAGATGGAGAACAATTATTTTAATTTCCACTATGACACGCCTACAAAATTTTCAGATAAGTTCTCTTCAATTTTTTGTATTATTTTTCAACCTAATAAAGTGACCCATAGAAACAGATGACTCTTTACTGCATATAGAACAGACCAGAGTCTAAACTGATTGCAATTTAAATTATTAGTCAAAGTTTTAAAATACAGTGACTGAATAGAAGCTATATCAACCATTTTAACAATCCTGATGGCTACCTCTGGCAGGTAATGCAAAATAGCAGTGGGAAATAACATTGAGAACAGCCACAGTTTCAGTCTGGTTTTTGTAATGACAGCCCTAATTAGCCTGTGGGAGTAAAGAACTTACCCAGAACTGCTTTTTCTCCTGTATGGTTAACTGCCATCTTGGACAGCTGCAGTAAGTTCACCACTAATTTCACTACTACAGAATCTTCCGGCTTTTCTATCATTCAGAAAGAAAAAATAAATGCCAAAAATGTCAGTGTAGTTGTAATGTGAACATATTAGAAAGAAAGCACTGCTTCAGTGTCTTTTATCACCAATGTCAACACGCATTATCAATGTTGAGGCACGTTGGTATTAAACAGTACATCAAAAAAATTTTTCGGTTATCTTATTAATTGTAACTTGAAAATATTTCTATGCATTTGACTATGCCAAAGAATCCTCAAAACTAAAATACACAAATTCTATTGTTTTCAGCATTTTGATGCAGAAATGATGATTAATTACATGAAATATTAGCATAAGTTGGTGTAAGAGTGCTGTTTGAAACAGTGGTCATATTGTGTGATTCCACTGACAGCCCTTAAACTAATATCATTCTGTTCTAAATATGAATCCAAGGAATATCTCAAAAATAGGCTTTCTGCCAGGGACTTCTCAGAATTTCACTAGCTTTCAGTTGTCTAATTAACCTTGCCAAACTACAAACTCTCATGATGGGCATTTCCTTACATATTTGCTGCCTGCCTGAGGTCTTTATTTTAAATAAACATGCCAAACAAAATGTTCTAAGAAGAAAATATGATGATCTGCCAATGTAAGAAAAAAAAATCCACAGTAGTATTTTCTTAAAAATTCCACTGCTCTCTTGATTGGAATGGAAACCTGGGATAGGGCTATATGCTTGTTGACACCTTTATAAAATTGAATACATGTGTGGTCAAACTGCAGCAGTTATTTCTTAAATGTCAGCTTTCAGCATAGAGTTGCATAGCCTTTATCAATAATAGGTTTGCTTCTTTTTAGAAAATAAGAACTACTATTACTATTATTATTATTGTTATTATTGTTGTTGTTGTTCTTCTTCTTATTATTATTATTCAGAGGTTAACAGACTTCTAGCATAAGGCAAACTCAAGGCAACAGGCCCATCAAGCCTGCCAGCCTGCCTCCAGCAAAGCAAGAGAAAGTACTTCTCAGGTTTTGCCTGAGCAGATCTTCGTATCTAATAAACTTTATAAGATATATCTAATCCTTTTTAAGGTCTGTTACGTTTCTAATCTCCACAGTAAGTAACAATAAGTTCCACGCTGTATGTATTTTGAAAAAATGACATGGTTTCTCCCATATAACTGCTGTGAGATAATTTAATCTGTTGTCATAGAAGTGATAGGTACTTCCCTATTCAATCTCTTTTCCAGTCTCACAAGGCTTTCCTCCAATGGAAGTTGCTCCACAC
The DNA here is from genome assembly GCF_025592945.1 of Manacus candei. Taxonomy (NCBI): domain Eukaryota; kingdom Metazoa; phylum Chordata; class Aves; order Passeriformes; family Pipridae; genus Manacus; species Manacus candei. The sequence goes on from NW_026138062.1 coordinate 38,194,378, forward strand.
AAGCTTGTTGCCCTTCCACTAACGCTTTTCAAGCAGAATTTGGAAACTAAAATTGTAAATTATGTTCAAGATGTGGGGACATTATGCACTTGCACTGTGGCCTTAAAACAGACTACTACTCTTCCCCAAATTTTAGTCTGCACTTATTTACAATTAATTACATCAGCTCTTTTTATCTCCCCCTCATGCACACAAGCTGATGAAGACTTGATGTAGAGGTGAAAAGTGAAATGGTATGCCACAGGCATCTGAAAAAATAGAAAGGAACTGGGTGCGGACTGAGGGCTGAAACAGCATCCTGGGATGTGGCAAGTTTCAGCTAAATTCTACCATTTAAAAACTTCTGAGAGCTTTACTTTCTAACATACTATGACTTCAATAAAATGTAGCTTCGTTACATTTAAAAGAGTAGGGAGATTCATAAAACAAGAAAACTCATTAAGCAGCCATAAAACCATATATTATACATTATCCTGGGCATTCACAATCATACATGCCCCATGCCAAAATCTGGAAGGCTGTTTTATTCTCTCTACCATGTAACACCTCATATAATATTTATAAGACACTATGTTACAGATACTTCAGATTTTACATGAATAATAAATGGAATTTTACTTTGCATGTGAAACTATAATAAGGTTACATTGTTAAACATACAAAACCCTGGACACAAAATAAAACCTTGCTAAACACCTAAAACCAGATACAAAAGAAACAAAACACGTATATCGGTACCCTGGAAATTTTTCAGGAGATCCTTCATCTGATCTTTATATTGTTCCAATTGTTTGCGTAAATCATACAGTCCTTCAAGCCGTGTTAAGGGCAGTGAATCACAAACACCAACTGAGAGAAAGTGATTAATTTCCTGCAAAACAACATTCTGTACTAAGCACATATAACAAACAAATATAAAAGCTTCAGGCAAAGACGTGGCTCTCAGCAGTCCACAAGGTGGATATTAACAGATGCAAAGTATGAATAGAAACCTACAAATATCTCAGTCTCTGAAAACTGGCAATAAAAAGAATCTACGTCTAATTTAAATATTTCTCAACTGTAGCTAGGAAATCCTTTTTATTTTGTAAGTTTGCATTACCAAAAACACTATGTCATGAGATATATTTTAAAATGTAATTACCTCCAAAAGAGAATATGGTCCTTTACTGTATTTTATTTTCTGCTGAGTTGCTCGCAAATCTTTAAAAGCTGGATATTCAGGAAAAGGATCTAAGCATTTGATTGCATGATAAAGATTTTCATTATCCTTATTATCTATCACCAGATACTTCAACAAGCCTAGGACCTGTATATAAGAAGTAAATAAAACCCAAAAATTACAGAGAAACATTAAGAAACAATAAGCCATATTTCTTATTCAGGCTATAATGTAGCTCTCCAAGTTCCACTAAACTGCTAAGATAATTTATTTACACTGATAAAAGTTGTAAGATGTTTAGAGGCTTGGGGAAATGACAGACATATTCTAAAATGGTGAGGCATTTTTGCTACTCTCCCTTCCAAACCAAAATCAAAGTTTTTACTATCATGGCCTGCAGTTCTATCCTGTTTCTTGATGAAGTTGATCTCAAATACTGGCCAATACAATCACTATGATATTGACAACGATTTAGCAAAACACTGCACCCAAACAGTTCTTCCGATGTTATCAAGACTTTATTATTCTCACTAAAGTGCTGTTAATTTGAAATTCAGATCAATATCATAACTTATAGCCCAAATCACTGAACTCTGCAGAATTTGTTTTATAACAGATCCATAACTTGAATAAATGCTTGACAAAGTGGTACCATACTTTCTTTGCAAAAACACTGCTTTTATGCTTAAAAATCAATGCAACTGGATATTCAATCCAAGCTGCTTTGAGGATTCTACAATCTAAATCATGATGTTTTTATTTGAAGACCTGTGTTTACCTGAAAATTATTAATTAGCCTCCATTTAATACTAGAAGAAAAAATAAAAAGAAGAAAAAGTGATCATTAGACGGTGGGCTTCCCTGCAGGAATATGATATGAGAGGGTTTCATATTTGACATCAGTTCCAATTCAGAGAAATTTCTGTCCTCCCCACTTTGTTTCTGCTTAGGGGTGCCCTGACAAGTTGCCTTTGCAGTTGTGCATGGACAACTGTTTGCATCGACATATTGTAAATCTGATCACGATCATTAAGCTGGGAAAAAAACCTGCCAAGTTAGTTTCAGCTGGATCAGCAGAGCCCTCCAGCTGAACTGGAAGGACAAGGAGAAGGATAATGTAGAGTTACAACGCAACCACAAAGGTGCATATGGTACTGTGGGATCAGATTAACCCAGAAGGCAACATGAGGACTGAAGTGCAACAGGCATACTCTGGAAAATAATGCTTGTCACACAACAGAAACTGCTTTGTTTCCCTTTTAAGGCCTATGTGCAGGATTTATTTTTAAAGATTATTTGTTAAATAAATAGCTGAACCATTGAATTCTGTTCTCTGCATACTTTTCCTCTTTGTCCTCTATACACCTTCTCATACCAAAAGTCTTTATTCGTATTTCCTGTGAAATCACCCACAGAGCTTTATAAGTAACTGTTTACTACTCAACGTGCTATTTGGCAGAAGTACCAAAAGTGAAGATACTTTTATTTAAAAAATTAAAGGCATACTATCCCATCCCAAACAGTAATTTTTATGTAAATCTCCAAATCACAGAAAAAAGGAATTAAAATTGAACATGAGTATAGATACAGCTTTAACAACTGTGAACATGAACTAAGAAGCTAACAGATAAGGAATAAGCAGCAATGCAAAACTACCTGGTCCTGAATCTCAGACTGGTTCATGGCAAGAGGTATTAGGGTTCCTACAATAACATGAAGGTGTGTCTCTAGAGCATCACTGCAACACGTAACCGCTGTGTGGCAAACATGATGAAGGAGATCACAGCAGACTGAAAAGCTGCGCATGGATATGTCTCTGATAATAACAGGTCTGTCGTGGGAAACAAAGTGAAATACAAATGGTCATTGTCTCAAGTATCAGCCTATTACACAACAGGGAAGAAAAAGGGGAAAAAAAAAAGATAAAATAAGGAGGAACTGATTCTCAAGTTTAAAATTTATCAATCAGCTCTACAGACTTAGCTCAGGAGACATAGAAAAACTTAAACACACTGAGTTTGACTTATCACTTTAAAAAATGGAATAAAATCTTGTAGAAAAATACATACCAAAATGGGAAAAAAATAAAAAAAATAACCAGAAAAGGCTTTTAGACTACTATTTGCCAGAACAATGTTGACAGAAACAGAACAAAGGGAAAACCATGCTCTCTGAATCCTCCTCTATCTAAAATAACCATTAGTTAAAAATAAAATTAAATATTATGTTACAAAGGCCACCTGGGGATTATCTAGTCCAGCTTCCTGCCTGAAGCAGGCTCAATTTCAAATTCAGATAAGGTTCTCAGGGTTTTGTTGAACTGAATTTTGACATATTCCTTGGATGGAGAAACAATAGCTTCCCTGAGCAACGTGCTCCGGTATTTAACTATTCTCACTGCAAAAATCCTTTCCCTTACATCCAACCAGAATTTCCCACCTTGCAACTTGCTGAGTGCTACCCCTTGTCCTTTCACTGTACGCTTCTAGGAAAAAATCTGACTTTACCTTTACTGTAAGGTGTTTTTCCCTCCAGAAATTGAAGAACAGAAATTAGATCAACTCTACCTATCCCCTCCAGGGTCTTCCAGTCAACCTATCCCAGTTTGTAATTATCTCTCAGGTCCTGGCTGGATGGGTGACACAGTGGTATTCCATGTCAGGTGAGAGACTTAATGGTTGCTTTAGTTCAGTTTCACAACATACCTGTTGTCCCACTCTTACAGCTAGACAAGGTCCCTCTGAAAGGCAGCCTTGCCCTCCAGTGCATGGACTGTCCCTGTCCCAGTTCACTGTTAGTTGCAATAGTAAGTCCCATAATAATGGCATTTACCATAAAATCCACACATCTCTTCAACATCTCGGCCTATGAAACGCTTCAAACAAGCAAAGCAATCAACTTGCACATCAACTCAAAGATATTTAGGTGAATAACTGTCTGGGAAATCCAAAGCTAAACCTGAAGTAAGAAAATACCTTAGTCTGCTTATCTGAAAGACAAGGATCTCCATTTAAATCTTAGGCCTGATGAAGGACCAATTTTCTCAATCTGAAGCAAGCTAGGATAACACGTACCAATTCATTTTGCTAGGTACCCACCAGTGAAAATATAAATGCCAATACTCTTTATTAATTCAATAAGCACATTTTATTTGACCTGTGCTTATTTTGCACTTAACTCCACATTTTGAATTTTTCTCCCATATCCTTTAAATTTCTAAACACCCTTTCTGTCATCAAAATCTCCCAACACTGTTTATTTGTACAATTTGATAGCCTATTACATGCTGCTGCAGTATAGTGACCATCTAAATACAAGGATAGTACAAAACATTCCATACTTTAGTAAGAGTTCTATATTTAAATTCTGAAATGATAAAAGAATGGCAATTCAATTTTAAATCTCAGTAAATTTTAATTAAGTCTATAAATGAATTCACATCTGCTGGTGATATTGAAATGTATGGTTCCAAGAATAAGGAAGTACAGACAGGAAGAACAAGAGATAATTACTGTATTTACCTGCTATTGATGTGGTGAATCAGGGTGTAAATTACATCTCGGAGTACAAAAGCCCAGGCTCCTCCTAAACCATCTTTTATTTCTTTAAGTAAGAGACCAACAAACAGGTGATAAATTAGAAGAACTCTGTGTTTCTTATAAACGTTGTTTGTATCTGATACATGCTTACAAAGAGCTAGAAGGATTTTCTGGAATGAATCCTAAAAATGAATAAATTTTGAGTAAAAAATTAATTCATAATGTCAATACAGATAAACCTTACATAAAGAAAAAACTTAAGCAGGATATATATATTTTGTTAAAGGGCATGGGCAAAGAAGCTTCATTATTTTTATTGCTTTAAACAAACAAAAGACCTACATGGAAATGAATTCTCTGAGCAGGACTATAAGCCACACATTGCCTCATTTTCTTTTTTTTATTCCTCGCAACATGAGAAATGTTATGCACATTTTTCAGAAAGCCAAACACTTATGGTAATTTTTACCAACAGAAGAAACATCGAACACAAAGCATTAAAACATTGGGTAATGATTCAACCTATATTCTTTCAAACATAATATTAATGCGCACAAAATGCACTATTTCATGGAATACATCACTATAGACTGCAACTGTTAAAACTGTAAATTTAAAAAACCCATCATTTTAAAATACTAAAAAGTCTGTGTTACATTAGAAAAAACTTACTGCACTGGCTGGCAATATTAACTTTTACACTCAAAATATTTAGATGAACATGGTCCAGAAAAGTTTTTTTCTTATTTTTAGATTATTTATGGATAGGCAAAGTAAGTTCTTGACAACATATGCAACAAAATAGCATAACTCGAAACAGCTACATTTCTAAGGAATAAAGTTAGAAGACAGTAATACATTCAGGTTTTATTGCAAGGGCTATATAATTTCACGTCTTCATATTTGCCTTTAAAAAATGAAAATCAAGTTTTGAAAAATATCACTGACTATAAAATTTCACAGTCAGTAAGAGTAGCTAACATTTATATTTTAATTGTAGGCCGTATTTAGATAAAATTGGCCATAAGTAACTATTTTAGAATGTTCTTCGGACATATGACAAATATGTAACATTCTAAATTGTGTCCAGTACACACAGATTTCCCCAACCCTTAAAATAATCCTCTCTACTTTATATATATTATATAATGCATATAATTATATAATTAACAGAATTATAGAACACATATTATATAATGCATGTAATGCAACAATTAATAAAATACTATAATTATATAATGCACATAAATCTGTCCCTGAACTTACGACTTCTTCCATTTCAGAAGGCAAATAAAAGAACAGAAAAGGGTCTAAGGTTGTTTATTTTCCTCATATAGAAATGAAGAAAATGTCTAATTAAAACAAAATGTACCCATAATACAAACTCTACACTCTACAGAAAAAGAAGTAATTATTACATACTTACAGGGTTTTTAGAAAGAACTGCTACAATACTTTTTAATTTGCTTTTATGACAGTTGCTAATATAGTCCAAGGTTGCCTTAATCACATAAGATGGAAAATGAGGAGGATTAGGAGCAGGATCCAGTTCCCTAAATGAATAAAAAGGAGATTTATATTTTTCTTACTCAAAATAAAACACTTTGTATTTACTACAGTAATTCTTTTTGAATAAACACATGAATTCCTAGAAAATTTTTTCTGCTTTCAGTAAGAAGCATCAAAAGCACCTAGAAAACTGACTTATACCTTACTTTGTAGCTGCTTATTGTCCTTCTATGGCAGCTTTCTAAGATGTATTTTCTTAGCATTCTTTCATATTCTTTTGAAAGATCTTATTGCTAAAAACCCACACATTTGCCTACTAAGGTACTTTGTGGGAAAATCTAATTGCAAGTCATGGATAAAGCTTCTGCATTTTGTAATTGTGGGAACAATTTCATTGAGAAAAAAAGTAATCATGAATCTCATAATAAAAAAAGGATAGTCAACTTTTCTGGGACCTCGAAAAGAAAAGAAATGCATCATGGTAGTAACAAGAAAGCAAAATCTAAGTTTCATCACTCTTTTCTTACTATTCCCTTCTTAGAAAGAAAAATTTTATTTAAAAGCAGACTCCACAGTCTGTTAATAAACTTACAGTAAAAAATTTCTTTAAAGAGTTTGGAAATCCTCAGCCATTTAACTTTTGGCAGATTTTCAAAGGAATGCTTTGGTTTCCTTCAAGTTTATATTTCTACAATAAAGATACCTTCTTCAATAACTTTAGGAAGTGCAATGTTTTTCCCAATAGTTTGCATCTTAACACAAATTACCTGAATTAACTGAAAAGTCAATAAAAATGAAGATATTTATGGCATTAGAATATTTCTATTCATTAGGAATTTATTTGGCATTGCTTAACCAATCTCCTTACCAAAAACAAGAGCTTCCACTACAAGAACTGCTAAGAAACTTTACTTCTCAGTGACCTCTAGTTATTAAAGACCATTAAAAGAATCACCTTAGAGACTAAAACCTGACCAATTTTACACAGAGGGCAGTCCATCCAAATATGAACTAATCCAAATTGGCACTGTCATAGTCCAGCTCATTAACATACAATGGTATTCTCTTGCCCACACAATCATTCTTTCCATTAACTGAAGAATTATAGAGGTTCTCCTTCCTGATCCTGGTGAGTAACTATGCGAGAAAGCATGACTGTGATACATCATTAGTAATGACAATAAAATCCTTCCATTCTCAACTTCAAGGTCACCTCTTATGCCTGAAGGGCATGTTTTAGTGCACCATGTTATATAAACACACTCAGCATTTAGAAAATGTACAAATACATACCTTATGTATTTATTTAGATGAGCTCCTTCTTCTACCATGGTACCAGGCGGTTCATGTAAAGTCATCAACAGTTCAACCACAATCTCTGGTAAGTTATTATGAAATAAACTGTCAATTTGCTACAACAAGAAAAATAGTATTTTAATAAGAAAAAAATATTTGAGCTAAAATTCTTTAATATTTCTTTTCCTTCTGAGAAAACCTATTTTCTCCTGCTTTGATTCTCTATTTGTTCCTTTATCCATGACATACAATTTATTCATAAATTAAGCCCGGTTAAGTCTTATCTATGGCAGTCATGAACCATTAACAAAATATTTTAAGAGGGAAACATGACAGATATATGACAGAGAAACTCAGGGTTATATAATGAATGGTAAAAAAATTTACTGCATTCTGAAAAAAATTATAATTCAGTCAACTGTCTGCCTGAAAGTTTCTATTGAATAGCTACTTGAAATCCTTGGGATTTCTGGCTGGTTTGAATTCATTAAAATAATAATTTTGTATCTATAAACAAACTGTTTACATTTAGAGAACATAAAAATGTTTCTTTCTGGTCTGTTAAATGCTATAGAACTCAATTTACACATTTTAAATGGATACCTGTTTTCCTAAGCAGTTTTCATCCTTAAGCATGTCATAGACTTTAGAAGCCGTATCTCTTTGCTCCTCTACTTCACTCTTTCCATGGCTTTGATAGGCAAAATACGGAAGGATATTCACGAGCAACTTTGGAAAACAGTCTGCTAGAACTTGTCTCCAGTCTTTTTCGATCTTGTCAGCAAGTGACTTCACATCTTCAAACTGACTTCTAATCACCAAGTGTGGAACCAGAACTTTATAACAAGACCTACACAGGGTAAATAGATTTCCAAAATGTCCTTGAACTGGCATTTTTAAGAAACCTTGAGCATCATATAGCAAATACTGTTCCTCTACTTTATAACAAAACTTACAATCATTGCTTAGCTACTGCTACACACAAAAAAATAAATCTTACCTGCATAAATATAATATACATGACGCTTAGAATACATTTCAAAAGTTCTCAATACGTTACCTTACAACAAAATCCTGATGCATTACTACGTTTAGAAATTTGGGACCCTGTGTCATAATTGTAAATAAAATCTAAATAATGCTTTCATATATAGCAAGCTTACCTGTAGAATTCCGCAAGGCTAGCACAGTTCAGAAGAACATAAGGAAAAGCAGACAGGCTATATCCACTGTCATTTATTTTCAGCCACTCCATCACCAAATAGTCTAAATGTGACATCATGAAGTCTTCTATACTTTTATAGCCAAAAATGTCAGATACTTTTTTCAAAACCTGTACATGAATTAAGATTGCAAAAATAGCATACTGAGTACATGATACCATGGCAAACTGACAGCATTACACCTCCATGTATACCCCTCCACCTTTTAATGAATACTTGCATAACTCAGCTACTATTAGCATGAGCAAGTTTTTTTTATTATTTGTATTGCCACATCTCAGAACAGCGCAATCAAGGAATTTTGTGAAGTAGAGACTTTGTGTAAAAACAGAAGCAGCGAATAGAAAGAAATGATAGAAAGGAGAGAAAACATGCACTTAAAAAATGACTGGCATGAAAGGCAATCATTTCAGTATGCCCTTGTGAATTTCAAAATAGACACATACCATCCTCCAATACTTTGCATTTATTTTACATATTTTCCACATTGGAAAATTTGCTTCCACTGGGTAGAAAGATTTTTTAAAATGAAATCTACAATCTTAAATGTATAAAAGTCTATTTGTATTTCAGATCTGTGCTTTGAACACACATGATTTACCACTAAAATTGGCTTTTATGATGTCATTATTTCTATGTAAGTAGTTAAATATAATTACGAATTCATTTGGTTATTTAAATACCACATTAGTGATACCCTTACAAAATTTAACAACTTTCAACACTGACAAAGCATTTTGTACTCATCCAATTTTAGCCCAACCTACATATAAAATGGAATTTTATACTTGCCTTTTTCACCAGGTGAGGTTCTAATCCATTCTCTTTCACAGACTGGCAAATGGCAAACAAAGCTTGCTTTTCACAAACTGGACTGCAGCACAGAACCATGGTTATAAGCATCAGCAAAACTGCTTTTCCATTATGCTGTTTGTCCAAAAGATCTTCAGGGCTTGCATCACCCCTGACCTTCAATAAGAAATAATGAAGAACTTGGACAAACATTCTGTTAAAGTATTGTCCTAATTAATAAATGAGCATAAATTATTTAAAGTTAAGGGCACTGACATAAATACTGCTGAAAATCTTGCTTTATTTGCTTAAAAATTACTTCCCCCAGCTGCTGCTTCACTCCTCAACTAGAAGTTACTGCCTCCAGCATGCCAGCACACCTGCTGACACCTCATACCCTCCAGTTCATATTATAATATCAGTAGTTTAAACAAATGCAACCCACTTAACAGAGAAATTATGGAGGCACAAGACAAGTCTCCTTTTTGCTACTCCCTGATGCATATAGGAAAGAACTGCCTTGCAATTCAAATGCAGGCATGGTGTCGACAAGTGATGAGTTTAAATAATATTAAGAAACTGCAATGAAAAGGCAGAAGCTGAGACAACACCAAACTGAGGTGACAGAAAAAGGAGCCAAGATAACATAGAAATAAGATGAGATGACAAAGAGCTGGAGGAAGCAGTTCTGAGACAAAACACAATGACAGAGAGATGAAGCCTCAGCAGCAAGCCCACGCTAACAAGACAGTGGGCAAAGGGAAAAGAAAAAAATGCAGCAGAGAGATGACATGCAGATAGATGACAGCATGATAGAAAAAAAGTGGAAAATGTAGATGATGTAGATGACTTAGCAGGGTAGCAAGGAGGGAAGAAAAGTGAAAGACACTAAAGGAAAAATTAATAGTTAAAGACATTCCACAGTAATATACCACAACACTGTATTTCCAATCACTGCACTGAAGTCAAACTTTTCCTTCATTTCAAGTTTCTTCTGAATAGTTTAGTTTTTTAAACATATCTTAAGTTTTGTGAAAACCACTGCTCTAATACCTTTAGAAACACGATCTTTCTGAAATTTACAAACCTGGTTTTATTCTATGTAAACACAACTTAATTTACACTGCCTCTTATTCACTATTTGTATGTTGTCTAGATTATCAAACCTACATTTTTCTATGATTCTTAAGTGTTACAGCACTGAAGCGTGCAACAAGTACTATGATTCAGAAGAGCAGTCTAGAACATATAGTGAAAAAATTTACAAACTTCTAATGTGGGTAAAACAGTGAGTTACTGGGTGTGTAAGAAATTTCCTGACTACCACTTTGTTTCACCAGTTCAGATTACCAGAAGTCCAGAAGAATTAATGTTCTTGGAAAACTAAACACAAGCATGTTAAAAGTAATTTTATTCATAAAATTAAAATTAGGCAAAACTAATGACTAGATGTTGGTACCAGGTTTCTCATTCCTTCCTGAACTCTGAGATAGGCATTCTCAAAAGCCTTTTGCTGGAGCTTCAAGGGAAGAGGTTTTGACATTCCAGAAGAATCCCTCTGTTTCACATCTTGAAACAAACTTTAAAAAAAAGAACAATCATTATTAGCATAACATGTCTACAGAGTTACTACATATTGTGCTTATCAAATAATAATATTCTGATTTTCTGAATATAATTATTTTTTTCTTAATTTTCTAATAGAGCAGTTTCCCTCCACTCCCTAAAACATAATCAAGAATCTCTGTTGGGGTGAAATGGTAGAGAATCGTCTGAAAATACATAAAAGTTTCCCAATCTTTGCCAATGCAAGAAGGCAAACTTCAGTTGTCCATCATAATGGAACATTTCATGTCATGAAGTATGTTGAGAGTGTATTTGTTGAACAGATGTGTAGGTAAAAGGAGTTTCTCAAAGAGCATATGTTTTGCAGATAAAGGCCTAACCCACTTTGTAACAAATATGGGAACATCACAGTGAATCAAACCAAACATTACTCCAGCCATTTCTAAGTGACTATTAGTGTTTACCTAAGAAAGATCACCATATGCTTGCCTTGAACACATAATAATTCCTTGAATACAACATTTGATCACGGGTGACCTAGGCACACCATGAGTCAGAAGTGCTGACTGTATTTAGTATACTTCAATAATTTCCTCTTTCATTAATTTCTTGCTTTTTGAACCACTGTAAATATTAAGACAGTTGAAGGTAGTAGAATAACACTGAGGGTAAGTTGTTCTACAAAGAAATAAACCACATTTTTTTGGAATCTTGAACCTGTTAGCTTCACTTGATGTCCCCTAGTCCTCAAACTGAAAAGACTGTCAGTATTCACTTTGTTCTGATTTAGATTTTGTGGACTTATGTTATGCCTCCTGCAATTCAACTCTTTTTGTGCTGAAGGGCTTCATTTTATGCAACCAATAGTTGTGCATAAAGTGTTTCATACTTTAGAACATCTCTCCTCTACTCCTATTTCAGTTCAATTACACCCTTTTTGATGTATGGAGGAAGAACTACGTACAGTATTTAAAACATGAGATCCTTTGAAAAAGTTTTTATGCTATACAGTGTACCTAAACAACCATTTTCTATTCAAGTTTTGCATAATAAATTTAGTAAAAATTTGCTATCACATATACTTTTATATACATATGTATGGTTTCTCTCTATATATGTATAGATCTCTCACATCACAGAATAACTAAAAAGTAGATGAAGTTGGAACATTTACTGTTCAAAGCTGAACACAAAGTAACTTGGTACGTTTTTATATTCCGTCAAGATTAAAGTCCCAGAAGTACTGAAAAGTGCAGCTATGCAGAAGCCAAAGTGATACCTAGTAAGGTGAAATTAAGCATCATTTTATAAACAGAAAAAATATCTACATTGTCACCTGATAATTGACTTTGCAGCAAGAATGCGAACTTGATGGTGACTGTCTGCAAGGAAATGTGGGAAGGCATCAGTCACAGGCAGATCTTCATTTCTCACATTAAGGATTGCCCAGTTGCAATGAGGATCGGCCTGAAGAAAATGAATATTGTGATTTAAAGTCTAAATTAGATGCACTGAAAGATGCAAAAGATCTTTAGACACTATTTTTAATTACATCTTAAGTAAATATTTAGCATGCTGATGAATGTCAGAAAATCTGGGATTACCTCAAGCAGGGCTTTCAAGCAGTTTAAAAGGGCCACTCTTACTGACACAGTGCACTTCCCTCCTTGAGATAAATGCCTAAAATAAGGAAAACTTGAATAAAGGAAGAAGTTGCCCACAATTTTGAAAAACAGCAAGTTAGCTTCTGCTGCTCACAGTTGATTACTTTGTACTCAAAAGGTACGTTTGGGTCGATTTGACATTTTTATTGGTAATTGCAAACTATTCATTTTTGTTTGCTGAAGTTATCACTTGTAATAATTACTGATGCAACTCAGCGTAGAATCAGTCTTTGTTAATTCACAACAGTATAGGGTTTATTGTTTCAATACTATCTTAAGGACAAATCTTTGCTACAGATATAACATGTCAGAAAATCCAGAAAGTTAAATTCTGGATAAAGATATCATAGTATACCAACAGCAAGACACAAACAGCACTACAGTCTTCAGACTGATAGCAAAGTAAAAAATTAAAAATCAAAAATTTTATGTCCAATAGACTTCTTCATTAGATAACATACCAAAAGGCTCCAACAACTGTCAAAAATTGTCCTCTGGCACTCCCTGTCTCTTCAGCATGTGCATCGAAATGGGCCAACCCTACTGCTACAGGGAGCAAATTATTCAGAATTTCTTTACAAACTTCTTGATCTCGACGGTACAAAGAACACACGGTACTGTGAAAAAAAGAAAGAAAATCTTGAAACACTGAAAATCCACCAAATCCTCTAAAACAGATGCAAAACATGTTGAAGAGTTTCTCTCTTACGAAAGAGGCTTCAGAAGTATATCTGCATCCATTGCAGGCAAGAGGTGTTCTTCAGTAGGGAGCTCCTTCAAAAGAACCAAGTACTGTGGAATAAAAAAAAACCAAATGAAATAAAAAACCCAGACAAAACTAAAATGGAAAATGATACTTCATAACTGGAAAATAATACTTTAGAAAATAAGTAGACAAAAAGAAAAATTAGGAAACTTTTTTAGTAACTCTTACACAAAATCATGCAGCAAAGATACCTATTGTAAGCTATTGTGTGTTAGACTGGTCATGTTTTCATGCAAAAACTGTCACACAGTAATATAGATCATGAAATTTTTAGTTCTGGCAGTAAAAATATTTCCTTTGTAAACTAAAACATAGATCCTATTCTACTACAGAGACTGTTTTCAGTTATTTAACAAATAATCAATAATAAAGGCAAGATGTTATACTTCTTAACTCTTTATTTTCTGGCTTAAAAATTCTAACTGCTCTTTCCCTGACCACAGCACATTTCAAAAACACTAGAAGTAGCCATTTTAAGTCTTCTCAGGGAACCGACAACAGGAGAAAGACAATATGTAACTGACAAGACTTTACAAATTTAATAACAGTACAATTACAGAGGTCAGTCTGCTGCAAAAAAAGCTCACACTCACCATGTGCAGATGTAATGGCTTAGTGCTATCAAAGACACTGCCATCAGTAAGCATTAACAGCTTCTGCCGTATGTCAGAGGCTCGGAAGCTCACTGTCTGAATTTGGGCTGTAGTTACAGAAATACATAGGAACCTCACAATTTCAAGGAGAAGTAAATCCTGCTTTGTCAACTGTTCCTCAGCTAATGGGCTCAAAGCACCTGAAAATAAGATTTCCGTGTAAGAAATGTTTCTCCAAGGACAACAGAAAAGGCGGTAATATTTTAGGTCTTTACAAAACTAGTAAGTTCTCAAAACAGATAGAGGACAAGCACCTTTACGTTTATTTGTTATTGAGCAGTAGTGCATCAGTAACAGTTAAAGTGTGTTTCCCACTTCTACAAAGGCCCTCTCTAACACAGGTTTTAAATTTATGTGCCCATACACACAGCTGATTTCTCCATCAAGGTTGAAATGAATTCTGTAGAACCATCCGCGACTGTGTTCTTTTGTACTGTTAATTATTTCTTAGGATATATTTTAAATTACAGATTCCCCAAAATTGAAATTATGACAATTACTATGTTAATATCCTAATATCCCATGTTAATAACCTAAACGAGATAGGCAGACATGTAATTTTCCTGTCACATTTTGGACTCCTGTAAGTTCCAGCAATTACTAGCTTTACTTATTAGAATATTATCTGGATAAGATACTTATAAAGACATTTATTCAACATGACAAGAAAACAGACCAGCCACTGTTTGTGACAGTAATATAACACCCAGATTTCCTTCTCAGTTAACAGTAAAAAGACATAGTCCTGGTTAAACATTAAGATACACAGCATTTTAACCATGAATGTAAAACAAAAGAGAGCATCAGTACTTGTAGCTCGTAACAGAAATAAACTGATAGATTCATGCTCCTGCCCCTCTGAAGGTCCAGAAATATTAAAAAACTGACCATGTCAAGAATTACTCTTCAGGAAAAGGAGAAAAGGAGAAAAACTTTTAAGAAAATGCAGCACAGTCTAATAAGAGACGGGTATTCTATAAACATTTTTTCTTGTCTCTTCTTTGCCAAAACTTCTGCCTGGCTTTGAAAAAGTTAGCTACCTTCTCTTCTTGCATTTTACTACTTATAAAATAAAAAATAAATTTCTCCTTTCTAAAAGAGCTAGAACACTTCATTAACATCTTTAAAACACTGATGAGAATTAATTGCTTAGGAAGTACCTGGTTCAACCATTACCTGTTTCAACTACTAATATAGCATGATTTTGTATCTTGCTATCTTTCAAGCGAAGAGCAATTTGTAAAATCAAGCTTTTGCAAGTAGTTTTGGATGTAGAGAAGACTTACCTGTTGCAGTTTGCATATCACCAGATTCATTTGTATCACTGATGTCAGTCACTGAATGATTATCGAATAGATCATCAGATACCTGGTTATCTACTTCCACTATACTCTCCTCAGGATCATTCCTGAGATCCACTTCTCCCAGTACACTTGGTTTTCCAGTAGCTGTCATCTGACAAAAACACATCCTTTTAGAGTTGGCTTTTAAAGACAGAAGAAACACCGCAGACACAGCACAAGAAGAGACATTACAGTTCCTCAGTAAACTGGAATAGGTGAGGGCAGTAAGAGCTACATGAAATTCATAAATTTCATCCTTTGGGGTAAACCTGTCATCTACACATATGAACCATCTGAACTATTTTCTTCAGGATATAAGCTTCCTTAGACAGATACTAATCTCTGTGTTAGTTTTTTAAAAACAGTTCTCTCTACAAGACCCACAAACTTCTCATCATGCTTCACTATTACAGAGAAATGAAAAGGCATGTGACTTTTTTGGGGACACACTAATTACTACTTTCCCTACCAGATGACAAGTTAACAGAAGGTAAAACTCTCAGCTCTTCCTCATCTACAAAAACAAAGGAATTTGCCCACCTGGACCTGACTACAAGAAATGTGCCAAAAAGAGAAGTTTTAAGTGTAGTGCCACACTACTACTTTTCCCAGTGAGCCATTTACAGTTAAATACTCACATAATAAACAACAACAAAAAAACCCTTCAAAAGTGCATTAAAGTTAAACATCATGTGTTATAGAATTATTTGTATATACTTCCACTGTAATGAAGTATTAAAAAAATGAAAAATAGCATAATTTTGTTTTTTAATGTGAACTAGAATGCTAAACTCAATCACATGTTATCCATCTGCTCTCTTTTTTTCCCTAAGCTGTGTTCCATTGCTAAAGAAAAATGTTCCCAGTTAGAGATTCTCTATAAAACTCAGTGTATTTTGATTTTTTTCAATAATAGGTATCTTGCTTGGTTTGCCTCCAAATTACTGTGCTGTAAAAACAATCCTCCCATAGAAGAACACTGTATTTAGAAACAGACAGAATGTACTTACGAGATTTTTGCAAATATCTATGAGATCGTTCATAAATTTTGATGTTAACAAGCGTAGGAATATATTAGACAATGTCTTATTAGCACTGTTCTGTAAGAAAGCAAGATGTACAGATAGGCTAATTAATTTTTATCCAGGAGCCCTATGTATGATATTTAACTTTGTGATCTCATTAATAAACAAAGAAATATAAACTCCTTTATAAACTTTACCTTGGTACAATTGCACAAACATTTTGTACACTGCATTATCAAAGTCCTCAGTGAGTTGATCTGGGTATCTTCATTTAGTTTGCTTTTTGACTGAGAAATGCTTTCTCCAGCATAGTGAATAAGAGACTAGTAAAAATACAACATGGTTAAAAAACCTCAGTCGAATTCCTTTGTACATTTGCACATACACCACACACATAAAGACAAAAGGATATGATTCTCATTCATACATCTTTGATATTCATAGTGTGCATCAAAACTGAGTTCAGACTTTTTTCCATGATTTTCGTTTCGCTCATTTTGCTCCAGAAGAGACAAAAACATGTCCTAGACCTGCTTGAAACACTAATATTTTCATCACAAAAGAAAAATTCAGTATATCTCCAAAATATGTAAGTTTGGGAGTTTCTGTTTAAGCAAGAAACCACCTCAGGTAGTAGTAACAATAATAATAGCAGCAATAGCTGTCTTCATACTGGCTTGAATCATCAAACTATCTTAAATTCCTGCATAAAAGACCTAGAAATGAAAGGACTCGTTATCCTAGAAGTAGTCCTTTGTCTACATGTCCATGATTATTCCATTTTTTTAAAAGGTGCGACTCAGAAATGTATCAATATTTAGAATAATCTGCACTGCAAAACTGGCGTACCAGTACACTGACAATTTCAGTGACTCCTCTCTTTCAGAGACAGTTATACATTTAAACCTCTCTAAACTGCCTTTTTCTAAGCAGTAATCAATGCTCTGAAAATGTGTCAACATGAACAGAATTTTAAGAATTAATGGTTTATTTTATTTTTAATAGCTCCCAAATGCATTACTGCTTACCTTAGCATTCTGGAACAACTCTGATTTACAGGCATCCTCTTCTTTAAATATACCAGTGTAGCAATAGCAACCAAGAACACCAACCAGGAGACTGACACATCGGACAAGGTGTTCAGCAGAAAGAACCTTAGACTAAATCAAATACACAGTATAAATACCAGTGGTTTATCACCACAAAACGTAGAATTATTTAGTCTTTTTTAAACACTTTATATACGAAGATTTGCATCCTAGTGTTTTGCATGGCAGCTGCCTCAGCTCCTGAAAAAGTTCTTTCAGCTCTTCACATTATAATACTAGCTGTATGTCCCATGGTCCTTAGGCCTCCATCCTTCAGACCACTTCTAATTCCCTCTCTCCTTTAGATTCCATCATGGTTCTTAGCATGCACTCTGTTTATCTATTTCACCTTCTGCAAGGACACAAGACAGTACGAGCAGGTCAGGAACTGGATCACAGGATAGTTCAGACTCAGCAGGTCTCTGGTCCAACCTCCTGCATACAGCAGGGTCAGATTAAGGTCACAACAGGTTACTCAAGGCCTGATCCAGTCAGGGCTTGAAAACCTCAGAGGATGCAGACTGCACGACCTCTCAGGCGAAGCAACCTGTGCCACCGACTGACTGTCCTCACACAGACAGAATTCTGTCTCACCTTCCTATTGCAGGAAGCACTGTGTATGAAGAGCATGGCTCTGTCTTTTAGACAATCTTATAGGAACTGGTAGGTTTCCCTAAAAGCCACTTCTGCTGCAGGCTGAACAAGCCCAGTTTCCTCTGTCTTCCCTCACAGGGCCAAGTGCTGGAGCTCCCACCATCTCAGTGGCCTCCACTGAAGGCATTACATGTCTGTTTTGTACTGGAAGGTCCAAAACTGGGTGCAGTATTTCTGATGCCATCTAAAGGCAAAGAGTAGAGGGGGATAACCAGTTCCCTTGAGCAATGGCTGTACTCTTTTACATGTAGCCCACATTTGCAGCTTTCTTTACAATTACTCCTTTAGAGAGCTGCATCTTTTTACAAAACCTATTTAAGAACTCTATGTCTCAGGCTAATTCAGCTGAAAACTGGAAAAAACTTGCAGCGTTACAGGGGCACAGAAGTCGAAACCAACATCACAAAAGCAGGGTAACTGATTTATGCACATGCTTACGCTTTGATACAGCTACTACATACTCACTCATACTTTTGAAAACTATGGATGTTTTGTGAATTATGTAAATAAATAGAGACTTCTCTATTTTATATTACTGGATACAATTTTTAAATGTTTTTGGTTCATTATTAATAGCAGAAGGAATGAAAATCCATACACTTTGCCTTGAAAATATATTGCTTGGGAGCGCAAATGTAAGGATGTAACAGTAATTTCTAACTTACCTTAGGAGCACAACTGCTTAAAAGCTTTTCTGACATTGCTAAAAGGCAGTTCTCCAGTGTTTCCCTAAGATTTTGATTGATGGTAAGTCTTGAACCAGTCACATTTTTATCTGCAACATTTACTGCAAAGTTAGTGAAAATATCCATTTCGTCAAATGTTGTCTGCAGGTACAGTTCTTCGACATCAGAAAAATTGTTTTCTTCTTTACTCTGCACATGTTGCTCACTTGAAGAAGAGATATAGTTTTTACTTTAGCAGCTAGTATACAACTTACAAGTCTTTAAAAGTACTATTTAAATAGAAGAAATAAACAAAAGTAAAATAATTTATCCTTTTGTGCTTCCAAACTCTGGTTGACCTTTAATTTCTGACATGACTTTCACTGCGGAATGGACGCTACCATTTTAGCTCTAACTCAACTGCAAGGAAACATGAAGCCTGCAAACAGATCATATCTCCTACTGCAGTTCATATGGCAGCATCTTTTTTGTGTTAAGATCGCTGACCTCAATCTACTTTACACAGCTGGAGCAGAAATTCATAAAACCCCTAAAAGCAGTATTTTTAACTTCCAGTAGGAAAGTCTTATCCTGCATTAGAACAATTGATACACATTTTAGTTTCATTAAGAGGAAAATAGACATAGTCCAAAAGCTTGAACATATACATCAGTGAAACACGCAGCAGCATTCCTAGCTTAAGTATCTATAATGATTAATTTAAAAACATACCATTTAGCATCATTTTGGAAGAAGTTCATAGCAGCTCTACAGTTCTTCATTGTGAGACTCACAAGAATTTTTTGTAATACAAGATGAGGAAAATCACTGTAAAGAAAGAAAATGTTTTTATATTGTCTTGCAATTAGACAAGCTCTTAAGATTCCTGAAGTGCATCAAACATTAGGTAGATTAACAGTTTTCCTGAAGAAAAACCTAAATTTACACTGAATATTTCTAACACATAGATCATGTACCTGAAATTATATAGACAGATATTAGGTCCCCAGAATGACATTCTACAGTAAGTTTAAAAACCCCATAAACTCTACAGAAACATTAACGTAATAGAATTCTGCATTAACGGAATACACTTTTCCCTGCATGGTCTTCTGTGTTATAGGGTGAGCTTACACATAAAATTAAGCTC
The DNA here is from genome assembly GCF_025592945.1 of Manacus candei. NCBI lineage: Eukaryota > Metazoa > Chordata > Aves > Passeriformes > Pipridae > Manacus > Manacus candei. Next base: position 38,214,473 of record NW_026138062.1, read on the forward strand.
CAAGGACTTTACCTGCAGAGTACAGGAGGCAATTCTGCACATTCTTCTATCTCTTCCTCCAAATTGCAGGACAGGACCCATTTCATTATTGCCTCCCTTAATGCGGAATCCAGATTTCTTTCAGAATTATGTTCTATTCCTGTGTCCAAATTTTCTGGCACTGAATAGGCAGACATCACTAATGATAAACAACATACAGAAGAACTGTAACAAAAATGGAACAGGATTTGTGAGAAACAACGTGGTATTTGTTGATCAGCACTCTAAAGCAAAGTCAGTATTTCTGCATGCACAGGAAGCATCCAGGACATAAGCATGCACACTGGTTAACGCTTTCATTAAAATCTTCACATTTTCATTTTTCTTGGCTACTACAGACATTTCTGATCTATTTTAAAGACTGCTTCAGAACACTTATTTCAGAATAAAAATTTAGAAGAAAACATACTTTTTAACTTCAAAAAATCAACAGATCTGTCAGACAGATTTTAAATTTTTAGTCCATTTTAAATGTGAAGATGCCTGCCTTTCCTCTTCTGCCTCTTGCTTTCAAACTTACATACTTACGGTCACTTCAAATGCTTAAAAGACAAATGTTTGCAGTTCTTAAACAGAAATAGAGCCACAACAACGATAATATTGAGTAACACAGTGATTTTGGTTGCACAATAAAGAGGAATGTGAATCAGATCCAAAACACTACCCTTACTTTCATTTTACCTTGAAGGTTTGCATGCAGGTCCTGAAAAGATCTTCCAGAGTTCTTTATCTGTTACGACAAGGTTTCCTTGAATCATAGCTCCAAGCAGCCCAAAGCTCTCCACTTCGATTTGCTGGAAGTTTACGCTGCGAATGATAAGAGTCCAAATCTTTGCCCAGGTTCTCTGGAGCTCCAACTTGTGGGTGCTTTTCAAATCAGTTTTCTGGTTTTGGCACAAAGCTACCTCTGTGAGACACTTAAGCACGTATGGGGTCCTCTCTCCTCGGCGCTGCTGAGGCAGTAACTGGTGAAGTACATTGAGTAAGGGAGGTAGCTCACTGCTAGGAAGACTCATGGGATACTTTGATATTAATCGAATTGTAATCTGTAACCTTGAAAATACAAAGTGAAGCAATTAAGTAAACATACATAAATTTGCGTTTTCAGCAGTAAATTTACAACGCCTCCTCCAATTGCCATTTCATGTTTATATTTCCCAGTACTGAGCTGATTTCTTTACTATCAAAATATAAAGATTCAATATTTCTACCATTTTCACTTGTAAAGTCTGCACATCTAGCCTCACTATCACTAATAATTTCTTACAACTGACTTCACTGATTTTTGATTTCTTACAAGCCAAGTTCACACACTTCTGACCATAAGCAAGGAAATTTTCAGGCCAAAAAAAATACTTTTCTCCTTCTTCTGGACTAGCCTGTTGTAAACTCTGACACAGAGAAGGACCTCAAACATGAAATTACATGAATAGGAAAACATTACAGCAACATCTCTGCAGACAGGAAAATAAAAAGATGTTTAGCTGGGGATGGTAAGCTGGAAGGGTTTAGTTTATATCAATGGTTGCAGCTAGAGTCAAAAACATGGTGGGATTCTTGGGGCTGTCCTGTGCAGGGCCAGGAGTTCGGCCCTTCTGGGTCCCTTCCAAACTCAGGATATTCGATGATTCTATGAAATTACAGTACCTGCAGTATTTCTTGGCCATTGGCACCTCCACACAGAATAGCATGTTAACTTCTCAACTGGATCCTAAACAGCCATTTTGCCCCAATACTGCAAGCAGTAAACACACACTCACACAAACCTGCCACCCCAGTGCAGGAAGCAATCCATAAGCAGCTATGCTGCTCTGGTATCTTGTACTGCAGTTTCCAAGAAAAGTCAGAAAGACAGAGAGGAACAGTAACAGCAAAAAACATCCAGTGTAATCTATTTTAGCTAAACAATCAACATGCCTGGGCTTAGGGCTACAACTGGTAGGTTCTGGAAAAGTCCATCTTTGGTCTTTTAATAGTAACTTGACTCCTTGCTACACTCACTGCTACAGTCCTCCTGCAACAGTCAGCAAAACTTGAAGCTATACCTCCAGTTTGTGGGAAGCAAAATACTCCTCAATCAAAGTCCAAGGTAAAAAGTCAGGCCTTGCAACAGTTTTCAGGCCAGGTATTACAGAAAACTGCATGAACTATTCCAAAATGGCCAAACTGTTAACGGTTGCTATGCTATAACACAGCCAGATTAAGACAGCAGTAAATATCATGTTTATTTCCTAATACTCATAAAGCAAAAGTACCAAGACCAGTACTCACTGCTTTCCAAAAACTGTGAGAATCTAAGTTCAGTACTTAGATATATGATTACAGCACGTGCAGACACCCAACTTGAACGCACAACATATTCAGGAGAATGTTAAACGTAAAAAGATGTCTGGAGTGATGCTTCTTTCATGTAAAGATGTTATTACCAAGGTATGACATCAAAATCCTTCTGGGATATTTGCATGTTGTCTCGAATGACCTCCCAGCCTAGTTCAATCCTCCTGCGCTTGTTTGGTACTGCGTCCTCACTGGGCTCTCTTTGTGTAACGGCATAGGACTGGGTAATTTCAAGGACTTTGGTATCCTCTGTAAAAACCTTTTATTAAGAGAAATTTAAAAATATACAAATAAAAAAAAAAAGCAGTATTTACAAGAAAACTGAAATGCCAACCTAAATTAGTCCATTCTTTACTGTGTATAAAGCCTTCTAATAGGGAACCAGAATTATTATTTATTATTTCTTACTATAACAAGACCTCTGCTTATAGCCTAACAAGAAACACTAGTGAAATCCAGCATACTACACTTCTAAGCTGTACAAGATTAACAACGAAACACAATAAAACACAGATATGAATACCTCAGTAAATTATTCTGAGGAATAATTAAGTGGTATTACTTTAAAAAGCAAAACATACAACTCAGTAATTACATACTCAAGTTTATATTAAAAAAAAAGTTACCTGATGACAAATATCAGCCATTAACTCAATTAAATTTTCCTTTACAGCAATATTACGTGAGCCTGAAGAATACTTTCCTCTACTACTGATGAGATTTATTTCATTCACCAGAAGATCATACAGGTTATGCAAGATACTTTGCCATTTTGTAAAGTCATATGCACCTGTATATGCAAAAACAATGAAAACATAATGTGTATCACCCACTCAGTATGTAAACCTACCTAGGCAGTGCAAAATACAGCGAAAATCAGAGTAAAGCATATAAAGTTCAACAAATGTAGGCCTGCAAAGCAAGTTCTATAATGGAGAATGGATAAAGTTAAAAAGTGAAAAAGAGAGAACTTAATCAGCACATACAAGTAATTAAGTTAGGAATTATGTTTCTAGTAAACAATTCTTCATCTAACTGGAAAAAATACAGTGAAATGCAATGGATAGATTTGTACAAAGCACAAAAAAATATCCTTACAAAAATTATACGAGAACTGAAATAGGCCATGACAAACACAATTACTGAGTGATATTCTCTGAGCAGTTTTATAGTACAAGGCACACTTAATTGAGAGTAGTAATTTCTGGTCTTAAATAGACCTGGTAAGATACCAAAATACGTGGCAATCTAAACTCAATCTAAATAATTATTTCCCTTCCCCAAAGACTTAGTGATTTAGCAAATAAAATCACCTTTTGACTAAAAAAAAACCCCAACTCCCCCCCTCCGGGTTTTAAAGGGCTTAACACAACTAATATTCTTAGTGCATAAAATTTGAAAACCCTTTTTCATTTTCACTCAGTATTAACCTATGGCATAAAACTACTGACAGATAATCATCACTTCCATCAATGTTTCCAAGACTCGGTATCAAAATTCAGAGTTGGCACAGTAAATTCAACAACGACATACAGCAATAGAAAAAAAAAATGGAGCTTTTTATTGTACCTCTTCCCTGAGTTTTTGCACCCTTTGGATGATGAATATGAACTTGAAGACGAAATAACTCAATTACTGATTTCTTCAGGGAATCCTTTGGTCTATAGTGAGTCCATATATAAAGTAACGTAGGCAAAATTTCTTCCCCTACTTTACAAATCCGTAGGCGACAGTTGTCAGCAAACTTATTGCAGAAGATATTCATTGCTCCAACAATATGATCCAGGCCTGCACTATTCTTCTCCTGTCTGTAACATAAATCAGACATGTACATTTCCAAAAGAAACAATCTAATTTTTTTCATAAGAACTGTTTAAATGTAAATACTAGCAAGTAATTACATATTATTTGCCTAACAAATGCAGAAGTTATTAGTTTTTTAAAGAAGTTACTAAATTGGCATTTAAAGAGAGAACAAAATATATCTAAAGAAGTATTAGCTGTTATTACTCAAGTCCAATCCCAAATACTTAAAATTACTTATGTTCTAAAAGTAGGTATTAGCATACAAAAGGAGCACTTGCAACATACCTTGCAGACTGCATCGCTTTTGAAAAGAAGATAAGCATATCAGAACTCAACCCATCAGTCTGGAAGCAGTACCCCCTCATAAGTGTGTGAATTATCCTAGCCACCAAGACTCTACTAATATTTCCAGAAGGTTTGAGATATAATTGGCTATACAGGATCAGGAACTCTGCAAATGTATTAAAAAAATACACAAATATATAAAAACATATATATCATAGAGGATTACATAAAAAAAACCTTGATGAAAAATAATGCAATAAAGATATAGCAACCACCACTGTGTAGTTAAGAGTTGGAATCTATGTTTTTACTTTCAACTGCTCCAGACCCCTGATTTTATAAAGAGAAATCTGACTTCCACATTGTACCCCAAGAGTTATAAGCAAGCATTAAGGTAGAATCACTAAAAAAGGTTATGGTAACCTTTACAAAGCTCATATATCTCTCATTTAATAAAAGCGACTTGTTTCCTTTAATGGATTAAAGGTTCTCTTCCTTTAGATTTATAGTCTTCAGTCCTGCCTCACTCCTGTAACTAAATTACACTGTGCCCCTTATGATCTAATGTCAAAATTTCTTCTGTCATGCTTCCAGCTTCTGTCCATACACAGAATCCATGTTCCTAACTTCCATGTTCCTAAACAAACTAACCTCCACATTGCAATCCCCATAGGCTCCTGGCTTCTTGCCTCATTCCCTACCCATTTAGGCTCAATTCTACCTAAGTACCCAGTTCTTGTTTCCTGTTTATTACTCTGAACTCCAGCTTCCAGCCTCCTTGTCTTTGCTTTCTGTTCCAACGGGGAGGCTGACAGCATTCCTAGTCTCAGGCAGTGCTCCCACACAGTTCCAGCTTTCCCTTCAATCTTCAACTTCCAGTTCTATCTCCACAGCCAAATTGTACCAACTTCTTTAACTTCAGAGATCTCATCCTCAGGCTCTTTAATTACCCAGCCACATAGAATCATAGAAGGATTTAGGTTGGAAAAGGCCACAAAGATCACCTAGTTTCAACACCCCTGCCATGGGCAGGGACACTTTTCACTAGACCAGGTTGCTCACAGCTCCATCCAACCTGGCCTTGAACTGTTCCAGGAACCTCCCACCCCGAATGATTCCATTTCAGTTGCTTTGCTTTGCCAGCCTTCAGCAGGGTTTTTTTGCCTCCCTTTTCACTCCCAGCATCACCAGATCCCTCTTCCGAGTTCTTTGCAGGCTTATTTCTATTCTGTAGTTAAGCCACTCTCTTCAAGCTGCAGAGTAGAGCATTTTCTCATAAAATGCTTTTCAGAAATCCAAACTCTGACTTCAAAGCACTCCACTACAGACAGTACTTCCAAATTTTCTCCACAATTGTGCATGCAACATCCAACAAACTAGACTATAAAACTTCTAATATCCTTTTTGCTTTTCAAAATACTAGCAACAAATGTAAAAAGGTGAGATGAGAGGTTAGTAGATGTCAGATAATTCAGAATACACAAACGTTCTTCTTCACGCTAAATAAATGAACTATCAAATTGTAGTCAAATCCAACGCTCTGAAAAGTAAAAAACTATCTGTGCATTTCCACTCAGTTCAGGTTGCATGCTCCATCATTATGTAACTTTTACATCTGTTTTTTGCTATTTACATCTTAAGCTTTATAGTTTTTCTTTACATACGACGTATGTATAAGAACATCAATTCAATTTTTTTTAGGACCTTCATGAGCCATCAAAACTCAGATAATAAAACATAATAGTAATACATTAACTATATCAAACCTATACAAGTCAGTTCCTAATAATTTGCAGACAACTGCACACTAACACTAGCTTTACTGAGGTTTTCTCCAGCACACACATTCCATGGATTTCCTATAGGTGTTAAGCCCCGTGCAGACTATGCAGACATAGTCTGACTGTATATAAAGGCAGCAAACAATAAACAGCATGCAGAAAGAAAAAAAAAAATCAATTCCTAATCTTTGTTGCTTTGTTTATTTCAACTGTAAGCCTTCAAGGTTGACACTACTTTACTCCATATTTTGGGTAGTATCTCACACCACAGGGCATCAACCAAATTAAAATGCATCTAAACACGTTTCTGTAGTAGGAAAAGACATTTATAAGTAGGTTTAAAAATGTTACCTGACCACTGCTGCTGGGATATCTCACACCAGTATTTCCTTACTGAGAGGATGTCTTTTAGGAGTATGTTACTACAGTCAGAACCATATGCAGCACAACTTGTCGGATCTCTTATAATTTCCATGACATAAATCAAAAGTTCCTGACATTTCAGCCTCGGTCCTCCTACATGAAGAAACAACATGAGACTGCTTAATTAATCCAAATTAACCCAAATAAATCTGTAATTGTTTGTAAATGTTATTTAATAAAAAAGAAAAAAAAACCAACTCATGTTTTTTTGGGTTGGTTTTTTACGAGAAAAAATGAGAAAATATATTCCTTATAGACAAATTGAATAATTAGAAAAAGGAACTGTGAACATCAACAAGGACAGAGAAGGAACACAAAGGACTGATTCACATTAAGATATTTAAACAGTAAACATCTGTAAGAGAGCAAGATGAACCCTACACTAGCAACTGGTAAAAATTCAAAGTTGAAAGCAAGGTAGTAAACTAAAACAGTAACTCTATATGATAATACAAATTACTGACTTTTATTAGCACATCTGATGAAGTATTTGACCAGGCTTCCAACTTCTTGTATCTTTTTCTGTCTCATAGTTTGGGTTGAAGCAGATGCATTCGGTTTTGTCTGCTGCAGATTTTTAATTTCCTTCTGAAAATATTTCTGCAACACACTTCAAAAATAAAAAGAGATATTAACCAAGGATCTGCTCATTTATGAAGTAAAACAGGTAAATGCTGTTTTAATCTAAAATGCTAGTTCCTGTTCTTCTCACAATTCTGATTATCAAAGATTAAAACCAACTGATATATATTACAATCCAAGCATGACGGAAATAGTCTATAAAAGGACCTGTAAGTTTTGAAGATAATCCAGAAGTAACTCAAATAGGAACCAAACTTTCCTTTAAACTTTGCATCATGATAAACATACAATTTAAAATCAGTAAAAAAACCCAAAGTTGTCTTTTTATTTACGCTGCAACATTATACAGCAAAATAATAAGAAATACTTACCATTGTTTTTATTGAGGAAAACCTTTTAAGTCCTATTTCTCCATGATCTAAAGTTAATATATGGATTATATTTTAGATCTATGAATAGATTAGATTTTTCACTGGCTTTGTCACTGGCAATTACTACAGATTTTTGGGCCTACCATTTGTATTCAGTTTAGAGTTTCTATTTTTGTATTCCTCTTGTGTATTTCTAATGTGTAATTGACCACCAAGCAACATATAAAATTTATCAAATACTTCTGGTGATATTTTTGGTACACCTATAAAACAAGAACTATTCCAATGATGTCCAATTAAAAAACATAATGAAAAGCTGACCAGACTAGTTTTCATTATATAAAAACTAATACTTCAGATCAACTTTTAACATGAAATTTAACAGTGGTCGAAGCTCCTGTAAGAAGTTACCCCACTCATGCTCAGTCCAATCTTATAGTACACCTGATGCAGACTGTATCAAAGATTGGCCTCTACAAACTTCAGTACATCATTTTTTCATTCACAAGCCACAGTCCTTTTACTGTGTCTTGAAGAATTCAGCAACACAAAAAACTTTAACAAAAGAATGATGTTCTATGTAAGAAAATTGCAACCATTCACAAAGAAAAAAAAGAAACTACCTAAATACAGCATCCCAGTTAAGTTGCTTTCCTTGTTTAGAATCAGAATTCCGGTCCAGCTGGCGAACTGTTTCAGAATCACGGAGAAGTCTCTTGAAATTTTCAACTTCCTTCTGAAAATGTATTTCAATAAAAAAAAATTTAATTATTCCCTTCATTGCTAATTGACGTACACACCCCAAAAGAAAACTTGTTACCCTTCGCTCCACAGCTTTCTCATTTTCAAGGCGACGACAACAAACAAGCAGATCATGTAATGCAAGACTCATGGTTCAATTTAAAGAATAGTCATTTGTATCTGCAAAGAGAAGAAATAGATAAAATAGTAAAGTAAAACCAAGTAAAACCAAGTAAAACCAAGTAAAAAAATTGGAAATGCAAAATATTGAAAATCCAGTACGGAACACAACCACAGTGTTATATGTTCCACTGAAAAGCTAATTTGTGTCTGGATTAGTGGTCTTATTGGTCACAAGACTGAAGCAGTTTCACATCAAGAATATAATCTACTCCCACAGACAACAGTCAAAGTCAAAGAATAACTGCAGAGACCCCCCTTCACATAACTCTGTCTTCCTTCTTTTTTATGCCTGCTAACAGAGAAGAGATGGACAGACAATAGGGAATGACATTTTAGTAAGATTAAAATAACACAAAGCAAATACATTCCAGCAAGAAGCACTAAACTTTTGGTAGCCATCTTAACCTGATGCTGCCAGGAGAAGGTAGCACTTGGAAAACGCTCTTCCTCTCTCACATCCTACATTTTCATAGGTCACTACCATGTGACAAATCCCTCTGGACTAAACATGTCAAAGGATGACCAAATACCAGTCATAAGAGAAAACAACTTTTTCTTTTTGTGACCACTTAAAACTATGCCTCTTCTCCTTCAACAGAGGTTGGAATCAGCTAGACCTTGCATTTCCGGTTTACATAAAGTTATGCTGCTGCAGATGACAACCATGACACTGTATATGACTTCCATTCTTCTTCTTTTATGCCTTTAAAGCAAGGGCAAGAGGAACCCTTGCAAGACGGATCACACAAGCTGAAGTAACTCCATGCATATGCTGCTGCTGAGGCTGTAATATGCAACTGAGAATGGGCATTCATGACTCACAGCACTGCATCTCAAGCATTTATGTGAGAATATAAAAACAGCCACTGAGAGAAATAAAACTTTAAACATCTACTCTCCTAGACTGTATTTATTTCCTTCAGCTTCAAACAAGATCAGGCTGGGACTAAGTATGATCAGAAGTTTGGTGACTGATAGATGTGTATGAAAAAGAAAACATTTTAAGTGTGAAGGCTGGCTGTACTGTACAAGAGACCTCACTTAAATTAAGAGTTCCTTTACTAACTTCACAGAATCACAGAATATCCTGACTTGGAACGGATGCACAAGGATCACCATGTCCAGCTCCTGACTCTGCACAGGACAGCCCCAAGAATCACACCATGTGCCTGACAGTGTTGTTCCAAGTGCTTCTTGAGCTCTGTCAGGCTTGGTGCTGTAAACACGCCCCTGGGGAGCTTGTTCCAGTGCCCAACCACCCTCTGTATCTCTGGTGGTTGGGCACAGGAACAAAATAAAGCCCAGCAAACCTCCTGCTTTTGCGGGAAATGAAAGGAAGAATTAACTTTTAAACCCTAATGGCTTTTGAAATGCGGATGAGCTGCAAAATAAACCTCAGCAAACTTCCTGCTTTTGCTGGAAACGAAACAAAAAGGAAGAATTAACTTTTTAAACACTAATGGCTTCTGAAATGTGGATGAGCTGCAAAATGCTTGAACGAGAACAGTGGGAACATGGGTCTGTTGCAGGGCCTGGGCATCCAAGGGAAGAAATCAGTCCTCTCGTTCGTACTTAACGGTATTTCAATAGCCACTAATAACAACAACAGTGGAAAATTCCCAAGAGTGACTCCACCTACTTCTCTTACTACTTGCACGGTTTTCCAGCCGCTATGGGATGACCACGTTCACCCTCCATATAAATTACACAGAGCGAGGAAGGCACACACAAACCAAATACAATAAACGAGGGAGAGATGTGCTGGCTGAGCACAGGGACGCAGGGCACTGCAACCACTACCCGGCAGCTCCGGCTCCGCAGCACACCCGGGGCCGCCCCCGCCGCACGAGCCGTCCCTCAGCGCCCGCCGCCGGGGCCGCCGCCCCGCCCGACCCCGGGCCCGGGCCCCTCACCTCGGCCGGGTCTGGGCGGCGCCGCTCCCGGGGCACGGCACACGTGCGGCGGCTGCGGGCGGACCTGGAAGCGGATGAGCAGCGGCGGCGGCGGGTTCCGGCGGAAGGGGCCGGGCGCGGCGCTGGCTGGCGGAGTTTCCGCGCCTTCGCCTGGGTGGCGGGGCCGTCCCAGCGCTCCGGGAGCTGCGCCCGCCCGCGCCCCGCGCCGCCGCGGGCGATGCTGCTGCCGTCCGACGTGGCCCGGCTGGTGCTGGGTGAGTGAGCCGGGCAGGGCGGGAGGGCGAGGCGCGGAGCCCCGGCCGCGCCGGGAGGACTCTGCCGGGCATTGTCAGCCGCCCGCGACGCGGCGGGAGACGGAGGCGGCTTCGCCCTTGACCCTCGGCCGCGTCGCTTGGTCCCCCCCAGGCTGCGATTGTCGCTGCCGGGGCGTATTCCGGGCCCCGCGGTCCCCGGGCTGGCCCCTGCCGCCCTCCAGGCCGGGCTCTGTCGGGAGCGAACGCAGGTCGATCCTGAGGGGCTCGGGGGAGCCCACCAGGCCGTGCCTGGAACTCGGGTTCTTCACCAGTCCGAGCAAACGTGATGGTCTCCGGTGCCCACCTGCAGACTGAGCTGGTGAGCGGCGTTTCAACAGTGCCGGATTACAGGAGGAATTCAAGAGTGACCCGAAATACAAGGGGAGAAGGCTGTGTTAAAGAGTCAGATAGTTTTTCTTTCCCGCCCTGTTCGTTCACCTGTGAGGCTGCACTGAGAATTCGGGCGTGATCGCAGTGTGTGGAAGGCACAGCGTAAGTGTGCTCAGGACATTGGCAGTAGTGAATTTTTAAAATGACTCAGTGGTTTGGAATATTTGTATGCTGCCAAAGGTAAAAACAAATGAATGGTAACCAGAAATATGACCCACTGTTGCAACCCGCCCAGAAAAGGGGAGGGTTAACCAAGTTCTTATTAATAAATCTTTTGGAGTGAAAACAACACTGAATAATCGGTGTTTGAAAACATATATATGTAGGGTTTATTTTAGAACAGTTTTATTTCAAAGGTAAACAGGTATGTTGCCATTTTGGGTGTTATCATCTGTATCTATCATCTGTAGCAATATGGCGTAAAGGTAACCTTTAAGGAAAATGCGTAAGGGAAAGGGAAAGACAGGATAAGGGAGAATAAGAGAAAGAAAGGATAAGGGTGGAAAAATGTATATCGTCATCACCCACGGTGTCCAGCAATGAAACTTGGTAGTTGCAGCTTCCATGTCTGTTAGTTGAAGTGGTAGTCTTGTTCCTTGGAGATGGGGGAAGGAAGCCCACACACCCAGAGAAGTTACGAGTTGTTATATACTTCCAGCTCAGGTGGGAATGCCTTGTACCTCCCCAGGGCAGGGAGTTTTTCCATGGATAGTGTCGCAGGCCATGCCAGGAGCATCCAACGTCTGGGACTGCCCAGGCTAGACACGCAGAGTTCATGTGAAGGGCATGGCAAAAACGGCTCTTCCCGCCTTTTAGGACTCGACCCCTCAGCAGCAGTGGCGGGGGGATGGGCCTCTTCCCAGCCTGCAGAAGTCCCCTGGCGATCCTAGAATGTGTAAATCATTAACCATTTCACTCTCTGACACCCACATATTTCAGTCCCACACATAAGTACCTGCTGACACAGGTTGCCAAGATTTCCTGGCACCTTGCCAGTGTGGGATTCAGTTTTCAGTTGTCCACAGTTTTTTTGAATCCAAAGCCATTAAGGCTGAATCTTTTCTTCACTGTTCTTCCAGCACAATTTATTTTTAAAAACTACCTGAAATGTTTCTTGCTACTGTCTTGAGAAATAAGGCTAGTAAGAAATGCAGTGTTTTTATTATTGTGAAGTAATTGGGGATTTTTAGAAACTCCATGCATTGTAAAAGAAGATTTGAAATCATTCGGTGGAGATCTCTCATTGTATTTTTCCATAACAAATTGGTTAAGTTACAAATTTCCATGTAGAATGCTTATCTTGTGTGCTTACCAGAGAGGTACACAATCTTGGCAACATCATGTGTACCGAGGATGATCCATCTGACTGTCTTGTCTGTTGTGTCTGGCATGGAGCATGCATCATGTCTGGAAAACCTCTGAGCAACCTAAGATTGTAGAACAGGATACTCCTTGTAACTACTTCTGTTTTCTAATAGGGATTTCTCTTCTGTGAGGCATCTCTGAATTTGGGCGGATAAACAGGCTTCCCAGTGTAGCTCTTCTTCCATCTTTTCTTTTTTACCCTACCTTGTCTAGACACCCCATCTAGGTGATTTAAAGGTTGATGAATATTGGTTTAAGAAACAAAACTAAAATGGTAAGCTGGGCTCACGCACAGAAAAATGCATAAGAACATTTATCTTTTCCTAATTGAGAGAGTGAATGCATTCTGTGAGTTAGACATTTCTTAAGGTAAAAATATGTGCAGAATATAGTGTACCTTTTGTGCCTTTCATTTGGTTTTGGTGACGTTAGGAATTGTGTACTCATATGTGCGTGCACATATACAGTGCGTGCCCAAGCAGCTCGAGTCAGTTGCACAGGAGATCTTAATTCAGGCATTTTTAAACTTAGGAATGCTTTATTTAGCAGGAAATTGGTGTATATGCAAAATGTGCCCATACACAAGCATTTGGTCATCCCTTGTGATACTGTAGTAGTAGGTTCAAGAAAGAAAAATTGCAACTTTCTTGATGAGTTTGTAAGAGCGGTTGTACCAGCACAGCTCAGAGCTTCACCTAGCCTAATACCCCATCTTCCAGCCTGCCCAGACGAGGATATAATCATGTTTTCCCCAAAATACACTTTCAGCTTCCAGCAATTTGTGGCCCAAGATTTTTCTAGGAAAATGTATTTGAAATACAAAATAAGACAGCCCTTTCCACAGGTACCACTAATGTTTTCTATCTGATAGGCCAGCTCATACATTTGATTAAACTCGTGGTGGGTATTCCCAAACTGTGTTTAACTTTGAAGTTTGCCTGCTTGTTGAAGACCTGAACAAGGGCTTGTGTGTCTGAAATACAACCTGTTTTTTTCAGCTATACTCAGATCTGCTGGAAGGTATTTGTCCTCATGCAGACTTACAGGCCACTTACAGGCATTCTTGAACTGAGGTGGACTATTTTGGGGGTCCATTGAAATAGATGTCCTAATGTGTATATATCTTGCATTTTATAATTAGGCACATGTTTTACCCTTTCTTTAAAACACTGCATGTTCAGATCTGCTATGAGCAAAAATGAAGAACCATTTTCTTCTGTGGTTCTTTGTTCCAGAGTCCTTCATTCAGATTGATATGTTTCTATCTTTTAATGTTTAAGTGTTTGAGCATTAAAGCAGGGTTAAAAAGTGTGATTAAAGCAGAACGTATTTGATGAGGAATGGAATTTTGGAAAAGTAAACTTTTTTAGTATATTTCCTACTAGGGTAATTACTGAGTCTTAGGGTGTGTAGAGGGTACAAGTTGCAGCTAGTACATCTATCCTAAATGAAAACTACTGTAAGTGGAGGAGGCAAACCCTTTTCTGTTATTCATTTTTGTACAATGACAATTTTTTAAATAATTCTTATACTCTGTTGCAACAGCTGCACAGGTTTTGCCTATTTTGAAACAGTGGGATGTGCGGACAATTACTGTTATATGGCAATGCACTTTATTAACAAAATATTGTGGATTTCCATTTAAGTATCAAATTGGGTGGTTCAGCTCATGCGAGAGTTATTATGTCAGCCTTCTGAGCCAAGGACTTTTATTTTTTTGTCTGTACTAAAGATCAATCAAAATTTGTTCATATTGCCTCACTCTCAGTCTTTAATAGTTTGTAAATACAGTGTAATTCCAATATATATATTTTTGTCTTTCTGGTTTTAACTATTAAAGAAACATGTTTTAAGACAGATGTTCTGTCAAAATAACTTCACTTTCCTTTTCTTACACACAAATTTTTACCTGATTATTTCAACACTGTGTGCAGCTTTGATACCTATTGAGCAGAAGTAATGAACAAAATAGCAAAATTTTCCATCTGATTTGTTGCAGGGTATTTACAACAGGAAAATCTTCAAGCTACCTGTCATCAATTTATTTTGGAAAGCTCAGATTTGAAAGAATATGCAGAGCACTGTACAGAAGATGGGTTTATTCCAGCCTGCTTGCTGGTGAGTTTGTATTTGCAAAGCAGAAAGTTATGTTGTCTTGCATCCATGGAAAAGAATATTGGAGATTTTTCATTGTAAAAATTAATTCTCAAATGCTGCTTAAAATGTTTGGTTAGGTAGTCACCTCTGCTTTTTTGGTAGTTTGGTTTTTTGGTTTTGTTTTCTTTTGATTTCGTTTGTTTTTTTTTTCATCCTGTGATATTAGCAGTTACTTGGTTTCTAGTATTTAATCTTATTAAGAAACATTTAAATGTTAAATATGCAAATTGGTTTCAGCATATTATGTTTAGACTGCATTACAGCTTTGAGGTTGATTTATGGAAGGGTGTTGTTGCAAAGGATTTATTGATTTCAGGGCTGCTCTTGTAATTTACTGGAGATTGCTTTCCTATTCTAGACATGGAAGCCAATAATGGTCCATTTCAGGTACATATTAAATATTTAGGTAGGGTACCTCAGATTTATCCAAGTCTACCAAATATTGTTGACAAAACCTGGGTTCCACTTCCTCTTTGTTCAGTATCATCTACTTTGTCCAAGGTGAAGGGTGGAACTTGGGATGTGCATAAACAAGTGTGTAACTGCATATGTGTATAGAGCTAGAGTGTGATTAGATAGTTTGCATTTTTAACATAAACAAAATGGGATTTTTAGTATGCTATGTAGATTACAGGGTTTAGATATTGCTATGTATCAACCTTTTAGTGTTTATATGTGCATCTTCTTCATGTTTTCTGCTTCATTCTTCTAATGTATCAATTAATTTCGTGATCTGGGAGTTTGTCCACAGTATTCAAAATCTGTGGATGTTTTTTCTGAGATCCAAGGTGCACCTTCTTGGTGTACCTATTCAAAAGAAACCATTTCTTTCATTTACAAATGTTTAGTTATCTGTACTGTGGCGGTTGGGAATTGAGAACCGAGCTATGGCCAGCAAAAATTAGAAAACCCAGATGTAAATAGATTATCTAGATTATTAAAGCTTTTCATTATCATCATGTTCTCAGTAAAAACATTTTTCCTATTATTCAGAGAAAAGTGAGGATATGATAGTGTCTGAGAGAAAATTTTCACTGCAGCTCAAATACTTGCAGTAAAGGACTGTGTTTGTCATACCTTGTAGGGTTCCCACTAGCGAACAAGACAGGATGGTACAGAAAGTGATAGTGGTAACCTTAAAATCTTAATTCTCCTTGTTTCACCTAAAATAACAGGACAAGTAAACATGATATGAAAGTTAATTCTATGTGACTGTTAAAAGTTTTACTTTAGACAGAGATTCTCTTCACGTTTGCATCTTAATACATATTATGTTCCAGCATGGTGCATACTCATTACTCTGTTACAGCTGTTCATCATCTAATTTTTATGTTTTTATTCCATAATAACAAAGGTGAGTGGAGGTCACAGAGCTCTAACTGCTATACCAGTGTCGTGCACTGAGATTGAGCACTTTAGGTTTTGTGTACATAATAGCATTTTGTTTCATTGATTGCTCTCTGCCTGGTTTGAGACAACTCAGCACCAGCAGCATAAAGTACAGTTCCTTGTGTTGAGGGTTAGCATGGTGTGGAGTTCTAAAGAATTCCTCAAATATAATGTGGTACAGCAGATGAAGTGTAAGTTATCAGTAAAGATTCTAAGATCAGTATTTTCTTTCCAGTCGCTGTGTGGAAAAAACTTGACAACTATTCTTAATGAATATGTAGCCATGAAAACAAAAGGTAAGCCTTCAGAATGAGGTGTTCTTTTATTTTTCTTATTTATCTGTTGTGAACTCCTTGAGGAAGGGGTATATGGCCCCTGTCTAAGCTACAAGTTGAAGGTTACCATATTACGCAGACAACAGCCACTTAGATCTGCATCTGGTGAACAAAAGTAATTGATTATCTTAGTTTGCATATGCCAGCATATATTTTCACTTCAAATTTGAGCAGAACTTCTAATGTAATAAAGCAGAGAGATACAAAAATTTCTGCAAAATGTATGGGTTTATGCTTGTGAAATTACACTGTTTATTGTTTATAAATAGGAGGGGGAGGTGCTGGGCTCTCTCTGGTGACTAATGATAAAACATGAGGAAATGGAATGAAGCTGCATCAGGGGAAGTTCAGATTGGGCATTAGGAAAAGGTTCTTCACTGAGAGGGTGGTCAATCACTGGAACAGGCTGCCCAGGGAAGTGGTTGTGGCACTGAGCCTGTCAAAGTTCAAGGAGTGTCTGGAAAATGCTTTTAGTCACATGTTTTAGTTTTAATTAGTCCTGCGAGGAGCAGGGAATTGGACTCAATGATCCTTATGGATCCCATCCAACCTGAAATATTCTATGATTTTACAAAATAATCAGGAGGAGTCCTATGCTTTGAAATGTTTCTTGTGTTGTTTTTAAAACTAATTAAAATAATTTCAGAATTACTTAATATTTTGTATGAAAATTGGAGACAGAGCTAGAGCATTTGCTGTTTTTAAAAGCAGTTATCCAGCTTCTGAATGTTGCCAATTCTTACATGTTTTTGATACGTGTTGTGCGATCAGATTTTAGTGGTGTTTGGTTCTTAGACTTGCAGTTTAGAATGTCATAAGCATTTCTGAACATTTTTTTCCTTTCACACTAGGTTTGATAGAAATGGTAATTAAAACATAAACATACTTCCATCAAAATACTTTGTACCTGGCACCTTGAAAAACTTAATAAATTGAACTGCTTGCTTACATCTTTTCATTTATACTTTTAATGTTCCGTGGTTCAAAAAGACCAAATGTTTTTACCTGTTTGGGTAACATAATAAAATAACCATTACTTTTAAAGGCCTGTCTGCCAGGTTACAATTTTCAGGGACACAAAAGTGACTTGGGAATATGAATGCCATTTCCAGAGACGAGTTGGGTTAGGTTAACATGCGTTTGCTGAGTAGTCAACACCATGTACAAATTCCATTGAGAATTATAATCATTAATATATTTGCCTCAGTTTCATCTAGGCTTCTAAAACTAAGAATTGTATCTATATCACTCAAAGTTCTTAAATTAGGAGTTAGGGCCCTCTAATGAATGGAATATTAAGAAAATGACTGGCGCGTAAAGTTAGATGATGTCTGAAACACTCCCTAATAATTATTTTGCCTGCAATTTTACTTTTTTTCCCAACAGGTGTCAGTTTTAGGCATCTTAATTTTTTTTTTTTTGGTGGTTCATTTTAGAAACAACAAATGAAGTTCCTGCAATGATGTCATCTCTGTGGAAAAAATTAGACTATACACTTTCTCAGATCAGGTAATATAGTTTTGAAATCAGGAAAGTAAAATTTCACTCTGGGAGCAAGTCCCTATGTTGGTCAACTCCCCTTATTGTATGAGAATGGTTTGGCTCTCTGTTGCTTCTGAAAGATGGTGAAAAAGATGGGTATGTGAGAGTTGACCACTGAGTAGACATTTCAAGATTTTAAGGCGGGGCTAGGAGATAAGGAGGGCATTAGTGTGAGCATGTGGCCTTCCTGTAGTAAAACAGTATACTATGGCTCGTTTAGAATCTGATACCTTTGTGGTTACTTCATCAAAAATATGACAGTAAGCTTCATTTGAAGGATCTATTACCATTGTCTGAAAGAATAAAAATAGTAATCACTTGATCGAAGCTTTCTGAAGGAGTGTGTGGTTGGGACCGGACTGACATTAACCATGTGATAGATACTGTCACACTGTGTGAGTCTGTTGTGCTCCATTAATTTATGTCACTTGATTTGTTTTTTAGGAGTATGCAGAGTTCAGATTTTAGATTTTCTGCTAATCAAAGGAGTAAGTAACTGACTCAATTCCATGGGATCAAGAGGTTTTGTGTTAAAATTATCTGACAAAAAATGGGGAACTGCTGCAGCAATCAGTAATGCATCTTTACTCTTGAAATCTTGTCAAATCTCTTATGCAGTGTTTTTTTCAGTGTATCTGTTGTATTCAGTGTAGTCTGTGGGTTACTGTAATGATCAAGAAAGGAAAATAAGAAAAGCTGAGCTTTTTGCAAGAGGCTTAAATTCTCTGTGTAGCATTTTCTCTGCTGAAGACTTCTTAAAAATTTACATAGTTAAAAGGTTTAAAAGCTGCTGTTGCAGTCCTGAAGATGTTCACTTAATTTGTGGTTCACAGAGGAGCTGAAAATACAACCAGTTCAGTTATGATGCAGTTTGATTTCTTTAGAAGGGGAATATAAAGACATATTACAGTGTTGAACCACTTTTTATGCACACAAACATATATCTAATCAAAATATGAAAGTATACTTTTTCTGTCTTTCATTACAGAAGCGTGAACTCTAAACAAGGACGAGTTATTTTACTTAAAAATAAATTTTTCTCTATGTAGTATTTCTACTGAGTAACCTGTATAGGAAAAGAAAATGTGAGATATATAGAGTGATTGTTCTTGGATCTGCGATTCACTGCATTGACTGGTGTTCTGTTGTTTGAATTTATCAGATTTAGTCTTAAATAACTGCAGATTTACACTGATTTAGCTATTTCAGTTAAGGTCAATTATATGAATGACACATTATATAATAAAATCTCATTTTGGTGTGATTTATTCCTGTAAATATTTAAGCAGGGGTACAAGCATGGTTACAGTGTCAGTGTAAGTTGACTGTACTTCTTGAATTATTTTGTCTTGGACCTGTAACACATAAGACAAAGGTTGGTGTTGCTTACTATTTGAGTTTCATTATTTAGTTGTTGAAGGACAGAAACATTTCTATGAAGCACCCTTAATTAGGTCTTGGAATATCAGCAACCCTTTTAAATTCCTTTATCATATTTTCATCTTGTCTTTATTTCCAGTACGTACAAGAAGTGGAATTGTAGAAATGAAAAGACAGAGAATGCTTCAACAGTCCGCTCCTGCAAGCTCAGGATTGTTGTCAGTAGCCCATCAGTCAGGGCCACAGAATTCCTCTTCTGTTGTATCTCCTCAAGTAATTCACAGGCCAGCAGTAAATCAAAGTGTGCTGCCACAGACGAGACCGAATATGCTGTTTGTGAGCCAGTCGCAAACTCAAGAAAAGATCAATAGTAAGTTGCACACTTTTTTCTATGAAAACTACGGCTATAGATGGAAGTCTTCTAAAACCAGGGCTAATCATCTTCCACCAAAAAGTTTCAGAAAATTTGTGCTTTGTTCCCTTAGCTCTCCAGACTGGTTCAGGAGATTAAAATAAAAGGAGTGCCCAAAAGAGAAATGGTGCTTACATACTTGCTTGCTAATGTGAGTTCAGAGATCAGAAGTGCATCAGTGTGCAATTACTCCGTCCTGTGTTCTCACCCTTACCCAAAACACTTGTTTTGGCAGATAGAGATGATCCACATCAAGTGGATATTTATTTCAGGATATGTTTAAAAGGAATGGTCTTCATTTTCATGGTAGTACCAAATTATTATGTATGAATTCCGAGGAATTGATTGAAACATAATAAATAATGTTATTTTTCCCTTTATAAAGCAGGAGGTTTCATACACATTCAAGTTCCAACATCACAAGAACGGAAGCTTCATTCAAACTTGCTTTCTCCAGGAAGGCGAAAAAGGTAAACATGAGTGTGGTTTTGGTTTGGTTTGGCTTGTTTTTAAAGATCGTTTAGAAATTATGCAATGTTCTGACCTCTAGTGTAAATTTTCTTACATGGTAGGGTGTTACACATTTAGGAGCCACTGAGGGTGGCCAGGGTGTGATGTTCCACAAAGGAAAGGAAATTCATTAGAGTGATAGGAGGCTACTTGTATAGAGTCAATCTTGACATTATTCCAATATTAGACATAGGCAAATAATCTTGGCGCTGAGACTTAGTATTCCTTCCAAAATATCCTTTTCAATTATAAAAATTCTTAGTATTGATAAAAATGTGCATTTAATATTGCAAAACTATTGGCTTCAGTAAATTTTGTCAGCAAAAAAATTCATATTTGCTCTAGAAGTGGTGTGGAAAACTGTTCTTATACTAGTTTTGCATTTTTTATTCTCTGATTCCAATATCCTTTTTTTTTAATGAGTTGACTGGTCTCTTTGCGCTCCATTTATTGTCTTTGACTAAATCCCAGTCGATGGTTTTTCTTACTGTTTTTCCAGACCCTTAGGAGTTCATACCCTTTCCAAGTCTTTTCTATTCCTGCATGACTTTTTTTGTATGTAATTGATTTTAATGCTACTGCTGATTGATGTTTTCAGAAGAGCCGACACTGTGATCTCATATAAAAACATTATATTTCCTATTCATCATCTAAATTCTTTCTCAGCCTAACATTTGTTTTCTTCTTTGAGAATAGCTGCTCCTTGAGAGGTCTTTGTTTTCAGTGGTAATGCCCAAATCTTTTTTTTTTGAGTGCCAGTTAATTAGGACCTGTACCACCACTTAAGGTAACATGTAGTGGAAAGGGGGGGAAATACTGAATAGTGGGCACAGAATTCAATTTGCCATTGTGCTGTTTACCCACAGTCTGTATATTTGTTTGTAACTTCTGTGAAGTCGGACACCATAGATGAATATGATATAATGAAACAGGTATCAGCTTTTATTGTATTTTCAATATGTAGTTAATTTTCTGTTGATTAAAATCTGTTGTTTGCTAAGAAGGAATAGAAACACTTCATTCACTGACCATTGGGTCTATTGTTTGCAATGTTCTCATAAAATACATCATAAATTTCCTGCAATGTTTCAGTGAATCTCAGAAGAGGAAAAGTATTGGAACATCTGGACCTCTTTCAGCAACTAGAGGTTCTCAAGACTCTGACGAAGCAGTAACAGAAAAAGAAAGTGAGCCTCTTGAAGAATTAATTGATGGTAACTTTCCAGTGAGTATATCGTTATGGGAAGTATTTACATTTAAAAAACAAATTCAAACTGAAGAGAGCTTGTCTCTTATATGTTCGTGTTGAGTATTATAGAAATTACCTTTAGAGGATAAATGAATTGGTTTGTATTTGGAACTAGCTCTTCTGTGTATTAATCTCATAAGGTTGTCGTGGCTGTGTAGTATTTTGTTTTTCTTGATTTATTTGCTTTGCTAAGGTAGCTGTAGGCTGTTGGAATACAGTAATCCTTTAGAGAATGGAAACCAGAAGGCACAACAACACTTGCTGTACTTTAGAACAAGCCTTGATATATTTTAGGAGATTAGAAGTACAGGAATGTTTTGCAATGATTTTCATAGCAATGTCATGTCACAGATTGGCTGTCTCTCTGTTACAAAAGTCTTCTCTGTTTGAATTGATTTTTTTAAATGCTTTTTACCAGTAAGTTGGAAATTCATCCTCCTTTTCTAGATGATAAAAATAGAAACCTGACTGCTTTAAAACTCTTTTCCAGCAACTGGTTATTGAAAATGCCAGAGAAAAAATTTTGAGCAACAAATCTCTTCAGGAGAAGCTCGCTGAAAACATTAACAAAATCCTGGGCAGGTAAGAAAAGGAACCTGTGAACTTCATATGTATTCTTATTTGATTAATTTGTGAGTTCTGAACTAATGACTAATGTATTGCAGTGATGGCAGTGTTGCACAGGCCCCTAAACAGACAGACAGTGGTCCCACAGAACAGGAGACTTCAATTGATGAAATCCTTGGACTTCAGGTGGGTGTAGGTTGCCCTCTTCACATTTTTTTAAGACCACGCACCTGAGAATGATCAGTTATGGGAACTATGCTGAACCTCTGTCTGATATCTTGTTATTTGTCTCTGTTTGCCAACACACCTAAGCCTACCCGATGGCTCCTTGCATAGGCATGAGCTCTTACCTTGTATGGTGCTGGGCAGGTTCGAGGAGCTGAGCTGACAGGACACTGGTGTTC
Organism: Manacus candei; assembly: GCF_025592945.1. Lineage (NCBI taxonomy): Eukaryota > Metazoa > Chordata > Aves > Passeriformes > Pipridae > Manacus > Manacus candei. The sequence goes on from NW_026138062.1 coordinate 38,236,927, forward strand.
TGCAGGAACTGATTTTGTGCTGGTTTAGTGCTCTGAATTCATTCCCAGTGCCCATACAAGGCAGCATAAGCATGCAGCAGGGTCAAAAGCCAAGGGAATGGGATTGCTTCTGGCAGTAATTTGCTGTTAACGTTGCACTCAGACTGGATTTAAGTACACTGTCCCACAGTCATCAGCTGCCTGCTTGTCATTGAATCTTTGGTGCCAGTAATTGGCTACCAGCTTCTGACTGGGGATCTAATCAATAGCCTTATAGAAGAAAAAGGAATTTAAAATATCTTGTCGTCTCCAGAGATGTTTGATCTGATCTGATTTTCTGATTTGCTCTAAGATAAGCTTGGATCTAGTATAGCAAGAGAAATTGGTTTTGGAGCCTAAATAATGATCAAATTTAGTATCTTCTCACTCTTGAAGGAAATGTACGTTCTCCTTCTACAGCCTAAACATAGTTATAGTGTTCTGCCTTCGTCCTCCTGCAAACCTCAAGCTGGTAATCACAGAATTAAAAAGGACTCTTAATGAGTGAAATTACAATCTTCACAGCCCTCATGAGAAGGACAGGAGAGTAGAGGCAGTTGCCCATTTATGAAGTAGAGGTGTCTGGTTTTCAGAAATTATTCTTCTGTTGCATGATGACTTTAGGTCAGTTGTCAAAATACAGAGCTGAAAAGCTGTATTCCATTTTTCTGAGCAGAACTAAATCAAAGCAGCTTCTTGGTTTAGTTAGAGTAGCTCAGACAAAATAAGCATATCACAAGGGACATCCACCCTTACAACCACCATATCAAAGATTGTAGAGTGCTTAGGGGATCTTCAGGAAGTCAGGAGAAACCTTGTATTTGGACGCTTGAGTATGTACTGAGTCCCCCACTCATTCCTGGGCCGCTACTAAACAAGTCAGCTTGAAACAGGAATCTTAGAGCACTGTCCCATGTAGCTGTGCTTTCCAATTGCCCTCCACAGAAAAGTAGTTGAAAGTTATATTATAGAACATGTAATGGGTAAATAAAATTAAACATCCTTTTGCTTAATGTTGGCTTCTGGATACATTCAGACCCAAGAAATTAGGGTTAATTTGGGGATTTTTTTTTTAACCAGTGGTTGGCTCATACAAGCTCACAGGATCCATAGTATTTACATAAGCTTCCAGTATATCCTGAGATTTTGTCCTTCTTGTTGGTCAGTGCTGGTTGTTATGTGGAGAATACTCATACTCCAATATGATGCATGTAGAGAGTGTAGTGTATGACAAGAGACATTTGGGGTTTGGGGAACCTTGTTTCAGTCACTGATATATTTTAACAGACGTGACGTTTGTGGCAGAAATGTTCCCAGCATTAGTCTTTATGTTTCTGCGCTGAGTAGAAGTAATAGAACTAAAAACAATCTGAAATAAAACCTATTCTTGTCTGTTTTTCTTTTTAAGTTGTGGAAGTAATTGTCTAATAGTTCTATATATCTTGTCTTTTCTCAGGGTGAAATTCATATGTCAGAAGAGGCTATACAGGACATTCTAGAACAGACAGAATCAGATCCAGCTTTTCAGGCTCTCTTTGACTGGTTTGATTATGGTAGGGTACATCATGCTCAATTGTAGTGTAACTGTGAAGCATCATGAATGATGAGTTTTCCCAAGTATTGCTTGACAAAGCAAAGTAATTCAGCAGGCCTTTTTTGCAAGAGAAATAGACTGTATGGCATTGGTGTCTCTCAATTCACAATTAGATTCTTAGATGTATTTATACATGGCTATAAAGTACAGCATTTTCCTGTGGCTGAAATTCTGGGTTTGTGTGATTGTTGCCAACAATGACTGTTTTATTGCTGTTATTTTAGACTCTGCTGGTCTAAAGAATGATAGTTTATATTTGTGCTGTTGTAAAATTTTTCTGTTTGTCTGATCAGGGATATTCTCACATTAACTGTAAGGAGATTTTTATGCTATAATTCATTTAAAATGTAATAATCACGCTTGTGTGTAAAATGACATATTTAACTGTTCTTCCTGCTTTATTTTGAAAATAGGAAAGAGCAAGGTAAACAAGAACTTACCTGCTGGTATTTCTGGTCGGAGTGGAGTAGAAAATGAAATCTTGGTGGGTGAGGATAGCCTGGAAACATTTGGAAGTTCTTTAGGAACAGAAGAAAGTAGCAGATGTAGGTTTTTTATTTTTTCTTTGAGATTTCTTCTAGTGTGTTCACTTATCATTATGAAAATATTTTCAGACAATTTGTACATTTCAAACTATTCCTTTTTTTCACTGGTAATATCCAATCTGATGTTTACATTGCAGGCACATACAGATACACCTACAGACATGTTCATTGCATGAACATACAGATACACATAACAGACACCCGATGTGTTAGAAAGTTTCAGTCTATTAAATTTAACAGTAGTCCCATCAGTGTACTTAAAAGTTGTACTTGGTAAGCTCCTAAATGCAACCATACTATTGGCAAATCTGTTTTCTCATTCAGAACAGAGATACTTTGCAGTATTCATTATGGAACACTTAAAGATAATATTTTACATTTTACCATATTAATCTTTTATCTCCATTCTGTATTGTATCGGTTAATTTATACACAAAAACAGTCCTACTCTGGACAACAGGTATGTTTAGTCTGTCTACACCATTCTTGACAGTAGTGCATCAGCAGCAGATACTTAGTGAAAGTATATGAGAAATAGAGCCAAGAGGTCTTTGTCGTGAGATGATTTTTGTGCTTTTGGAAATCTGATTTAGTGACCAGAGCTGTTTGCATATTATGTGTGCAATTTTAATTATTAATGTACAAACTGATTTTCCAGATTATCAAGTGTATGTAACTGTATAGATTCTCCTCTCAACTTGAAAGTAAGGATGAGTAGCTTTATTCCCACTTAGTTTCATGTGAAACAGTTTTCCATTGAACTGATAAGTTGTTTCCAAAATGCTGTAAAAGGCTCATCTGTTCTAATATGAAACTAGTTTATTCTCTGTTTTACAGGTGATAATTCTAGAGAATCACTGTCCTGTAAAGATTTTCAGTTAGGAGAAGCAACATGTGCCTTGAAGACCAGCATTAATGATGATGATATGGCTAAGAAAAATGCAACCAATGAACAGCTGCATGGAAATTGTAGACCAAGGAAGCAGACTGAAGTACTTACAACTATTACCCCTGAACATATTGGAGATCTTGAAATTGCTTTTGACTCTGTGCCTGGTTTGACTGAACCTGACAAGAGACAGAGTTCTGACAGCAAATGTAATGAACACTGTGCAGATACTTATGTTACAAAAGAGTCCTCTACGTTAGTGTCTGAAAGTGAGAGCGCTATGGAAATTGAAAAAGGCCCACCAAGTCATAGTTCTCAAAGTAGTCCTAGTTTAGAATATGTTCGTTCTGGTAGTCCACAGATTTCTTTGATTTCATTGACAGAGGATACTACAGCCAATGAAAACAAAACTCCTTCTCCAAGTAAATGTCAGTTATCACCAGATACATCACTGTCTGAAAAAACACTTTCTGTAAGTCCTTGTGATAGGAGCCTTGGCCACAGTGTACAGCTGAGAAAAAACAATTCATCCATTTCTAGCCCATCAGCAGATACAGAAAAAGAACAGACTGTAACAAGTGATACAGCTACCTTACCTGGTGTTGTACAGGAGAACTCTGGTCACCACTCTGGCCATCAGGAACAGAGCACACAGCCAAACTGTGCTGCAGGATCTCCAGGGGAAATTTCGGATCTTGACAAAGCGGAGTTGCAGCTGGAAGTTGTTGATACATCTAACAAAACTTATTCAAATGATCAGCATACACTTGATAAGCCTTGTAAGAAGGATTTTAACCTCCCTTCAGGACTGTCAAACTCAGAGGGTACACAAGGGGAAATGCAAGAACCTTCCTCTTCTACAAAAGTAGATGCCGATAATTTATATTTCTCTCCTGGTGATAAAGCATGTTCAGAAATTCCTGTAGTATCCACTGAAAATAATCTTACTACCTCTGAAATATGCCCCTCTCCTCTCCCAGAAACTGCGTCCTCAACAGATGAGTCAGGTACTGAGGCCAAAAGTATAAGCAGTGTATCTTCTAGTAGTCAACCAATGGATGTTGATCCTTCTAATATAATGTCCCTCAAGATCATCATCAGCGATGATCCATTTATTTCATCCGACACGGAGATAAATAATGCTGTTTCCAGCATCACAGGAGAAAATTTGCCTACTATAATACTGTCATCTCCAGCCAAATCCCCAACTAAAACTGCAGGCCTGTCCAAATGTCTGACTTCAGAAGACACAGAAAAAAATGTAGATTCAGCTGCCTTGGCAGAACAGAATCTTCTTGTGCTTAGACCTAAAGATCCTGTGGTCACCTCAGTTAACACTCAGAATGAAGACTGCACTGGCTTTTCAGTTGCGGGTTCAACTCATCTTTCCAACGAAGGGGGCCTTATACAGTTGATGCCAGCAACAAGCACAGCTTTTGGGAATTCAAGCAACCTTTATATAGCCACCTGTATGACTGATCCAGCAACCTTGGGCACAGCTGTAACACCATCAAATGTAGTTGTATTGCCTGGCAGTTCTATGCCACTTGCTTCCCAAGCTCCAGCTGTACAACAGTTACAGACTCCTCCTAGATCGAGTAATACGTTTCCAGCAAACCAGACTGTCTCCCCAAACTTCCCACAAGGTAATCTCATTATTAGAATATTAGGGAAAATATGGTGTTTATATGGTGCTTTTCTTTTCTGCTAAATAAAACAGGTTTTTGTTTTAATAAGATTTCTGTTATAAATGGAGTGCTACATGTTATAAGCATCCATACTGAGATTAGATAACTGGGTAGATGTAGCTAGCCCTTCCCAAATTACTTCCTTGGTTTTGTTTCATTTTTCAAAATCCTTGTCTGCATTAGAAGTACATTTAGGTAAATATGTCAGTATAAAATTATTTCTTTCCATGATGTAAAATCTCCTGATACAAGCATTTTTATTAATACAGCAGTAAAAATTTCCGAGTGCTTTTTAGAATGTTATACCCAACTATTAATCACCTGTAATCAACACATTTAGATTTCTTTCCAAAGCTAAAAACTTGCTGCAGATACCCTTGAATTTCAGTGTGTAGTCATTTTGTTGTGATCAGAGGCCAGTGCAACAGTATGTGCAAGATCTTAAGAGTGCCAGCTTTTTCTGTCACTAAGATTTCTTTATGCAATTATTACCTTAATTGTTTTTTCAGATAGAGAGAAACAGTTTTCTTCACTTTTGAAAATTTTCTTCCACTTTTCAATGAATGTGGTATGATAGTTTCCCTATGTCATAATTCACGTCTGCCTGGCAGCCAAATGAGCTGTTTGATGTCACTTTTACTGGTTTTTATACATTAGTTTAAATCAAAGTGTCAGCCTTAAGATAGGTTTATCATACTTTAAGCTTAATTTTGAACTATTTCTTAAAAAGACTTTAACTAAACTAAAAATAACACTGGTAGTTGTCCTGTTTTCTAGTAGTGCTATATAGCAAGGACAGGGAAGTTTTTGTAAAAAGCTGCACCTTTTCTTGCCACAGGTTTAACCATGCATAATTTTAATGAGTCCTGTCTTGAAGCTTTTCTTTTCACTGAAGTACTCTTAGTTTCTGTACGATTTTAACACTTTTATATTTTTTTAGGTTCTGCCATTATAATTGCTTCTCCAGTGCAACCAGTTTTGCAAGGAATGGTGGGAATGATACCACTCTCAGTAGTAGGACAGAATGGAAATACGTTCTCAGCACCTGCCTGCCAGGTAGCACATCGCAAATAAAGATTTTCAAAATTAAAGCAGAAGTGATAAGAAGTCTTTTGGTGAATTGTAACAGAATATTTTGATCCTTTCAAGGTTCTGCATATGCCTGTGGCTAATCCAGTGTGCAACGGAAGCGTCCCAAAACTTCCCATCCCTCCCAAATCACAGAAGATTCCTGGACCAAGAAACAAGACTAATACAGGTACCCACCTTGCATTCTTGAGAAGGGCAGAAGAAGAGTGGGAGGGTTCTAAAAAGATGTGTCAGTTCTAAGTAATAAAGTTTTTTATAAATACCCCTGCTTCTCTACCAGGCAACTGCTGGGATGGCTTTGAGAGAGGCCTGTACCTGCAGTTAGTGACTGTATTTTGCCCGGTTTACAAAGAACTTCCAGCACATAACATAATTCCAGATCTGGAATCAAGCTTATTTCCAAATTCTAATGCTTCAAGGCTATCATGCAGTTTTAAAAGTTTACTTTTCTTTATATTTCTAGTAATTTTTCATCTTGTTAGTTTTAAGTCCATTTTACTGCTGCCATTGAAACCAAGCTACATGGTAACAAAGGAGATATTAGATGAGTTGGCAGTGCTAAAAATTTATTAAGGAAAATATTTAATAGAAGTGTTGCATGTTTGTACAAAAAGATGCACTCTGCTGTTTTCACTTTGCCATTTTAAGTATATGCTTCTGTATATTTGTTTTATTGAGACCTTGCTTCTTTAAATAGTTAATTGTAACAAGACTGGTGCTACATTCATTTCTCAGCATTGGGAAGGAGTAAGTAAAAATAACTGAAAATAGAAAAATTGAGTTATAAGGGCAACTTGTGCTTTAGCCTGTCTACCTTTTTAAAAACCAACAGGCTTATGCATAAAAATGAAAACAGAATGAAATTTCAAAATTAAGAAAAAAGCAAGGATTGTATAGTTAGTTTGCATTCCTTTTTGCCAGTGGATAAATGAGAGTTCTCTGTGTTATTTCCTTTCTACTTGGAAATCCCCACTGTGCATTTTTAAGTCCAGTCGTGCCAGGCCTATGTATTATCTGGGTGTAGACAGCAAGCTTCTTTTCTATACTTAGTTGGTGACCTTTGGTAATCCACTAATCTGTAAACTTTAAAGTTACAAAAAAATAGCAGAGTTTTGTTGCTGGCTTTTCTTTACTGGTTGGTTCTCTGTCAGGTGAAATGGCATTGTACTAACTGTGAAATTATTTACTTGGAATACTGTAGTTCATTCATACTTCATCTGTTGTTTCAGGAAAACTGGTTCCAAGTGTAGCTGAGCCTTTGAACCATACAAATTCCCGAACACAAAGGTCAGTAGTGTTAAGTATTGAAACTTGCTTTCTTTTTCCTGCCATGAATTTCTTCGTTCAGTATTGGTGGAAAAGAGAGCAGCTTTTTTTAACAGTGGCAGAAGCAGTACCCCCTTTCCTCCTGCCTGTCTGCAGGAGTATTGATACAGATGTCTGCTCGTACTGGTGCAGCCTGTGCTAGGATTTTCCTGTTCCTATGTTACTTTTGTATGGCTTTGTGTTTATTTTCTCCTGTCTCAATTGTTGAATACAAATTGTTTGGGTGGAGTCTAAGCTAGGAGAAATTGCTGGTTACATTGGAGATTTAAATGACTAAAATTTCTGTTTTTTCTTTTCAGATGAGTGGTAACCCATGGTTTTGTAGTGTAGCCTCATTGCCTTTACCGTTTTCTAACCCAAAACTAGTAGTTTATTAGATTGGGTTCTGCATCTGTGTTTCAGTTTTGTGGATTAGAACAGTGCTTATTCATTTAAAAAGTGAAAACTCAAAGATGGCAAGGACAACAGCACGCTAACTTTATATTGATAAACATAACAATTGCTGATTGGGGTAGGTTCTAGTTTACTGTTGGGCAAGGGAGAGAAGAAAGCAAGGCTTCAGTAGTGACTTCTTATCATTAATGGACTTCAGAAACAAAAGGATGTTGGAGTGAGCAAAAGAGTGTAGAAGGAGATAACAAGTTCAGTTTAAATATTAGAGGTGAAATGTTCTTTTATTGTAAAAATAAGACATACAAAAAAAATCTACCTATTCAGAACTCAGTTAAAATGTTGGAAAAGTGGAGGAAAACAGGGACAGTAAGGTCAACTTATTAAAAAGCCCCAGTCATATACCAAGGTATACAGCACATATGCATGCAAAAAGCAGTTATTTTTAAAAAGCCACAGAAGCAAGATTTTGGATACTATCACTTTGATAATTCAAGTTTCCATTAACTTTAATTGATTTCTCGACATATGTTTTGCAAAATCCTCCCTGCAAGGAGATATAGTTTCCCATTTCTAGTCTCCACTCTCTGTTTCATCTCAAATTTCATGGAACTAAAACAAACTGCTACCATCCATACCTTCTTTACTATCCCAAAGGCACCAAAGATAGCATCCCAAAATTAATTTGACTTTTCCTCTTGGGAGTCATAAAGGCTTATCTGCATGGGGAGAGTCTCACTAGCATAGATGAATGATGCAGAAGCTTCTCGTGAAAATGCAGCATAAGCCAGGCAGAGGGCACAGACACAGCAGTGGTATGAGCTGACAGAGCAGAAACATTTTTCTTTTTTGACATTGCTACTGCAGTGGTGGCTTTTTCACTTCAATGTGGTTGGTTGTCAGGTGGAGACCAAGCCCCAGGGAGTTTGTATATTGTTGTCCAGATGCCCATTGGAAGTTTTGTCCTGCTCTGTATCCTGTCACCCACAGCAAATACATAGGGAAGAGTACAAGGCATGCACATGGTGACATTGCCCAGAATATTCTGGCAGCCTCTTAGTAATTTCAGCTCCAAGGACTTCCAGAGCCTTAACTAATATTCTGGGATGGACTGTACTGTCATGAATGCACCCAGTTTCTTTTTGAAGTCAAGTTAACTACCATAATCTACAAATACCTCAAGGTAAAAAAGTTCTCAGGTGAAGTTACATGCTTAGTTACATGCAGTGTCCAGACCTACTTGTTGTATTTTGAACCTGATCAATACTAGTTTTACTCAATGCCCCTAGTTTTTTGACTGGAAGAGGCAGCAAATAGTTTCCTATCTGAGGGCTATTTTCACAGAACTTGGTTACATTTTGCCTCAGTCCTCTCTCTTTCCAGACTGAAGAGTCCCAGTCTACCTAACTGTTCCTTGTACAGACTCCATTTCATACCTTTTTGTCAAGAAAGCCTTCTCTGAGCTTTCTGCAGTTGTCATCCCTTTCTCTTGGTCTTTGCCTGTTGATAAAATACTTATATTTAGAATGAAGAGAGCTTTAAACATGTGTTTTGAGGGGTGGGTGGAGATTTCCAGCCAGCTCAAACGAACTTGCCTAGTAAGAATAAGTGTGTTGATGAAGTGTTTTCATCTCATTTTCAGGACTGGAAACTGGGACAAGCTTACCAGTGCAGAACTGGGAAGGAAAGTGGAGGAGAACTTACCTGTTGCACCAGTAGAGAGCACAAGCTCAAATTCAAGACAAAGTGAGAGTCACAGGAGGGTGCTTTGCTTTGATAACCTCCTACCCGCTCCAGGAGGAAACACCCAAATTCAGGCTACTAAGAGTTCATCCCAAAAAGAAAGAAACGAAAATACTTTATTTGCTGTTGACTCTGCTTCCTCCTCTGCTAAGGCACAGGTGCCAAAGAGAGAGAAGGATAAAACGTTGCCCAGAATTCTGTGTAAGCCAGAAGTTGGTAGCAACAGAAGCACATCTGCAAAGGAGCTGCAGCCCGAGCGGAAGGTGGCAACTGCAGCACTGTCACTGGATCCCTTCCACAAGACTACAGCAAATAAAGAAAATGAATTACAAAGGGATACTGATGAAAAGCTGAAGAACCAGGACACTGCCAAACTCTCAAATGGTCAACAGAGTGTTGGCTTATGGAATGAGAAGACAGTTGCTTCGGTGCAAGAGCTGAACAAAAAGCAGGGATCACTGTCCAGTGGGACTGGAAATAGCAAATCTTCAGGGCCTGTTTCTTTGTCCTCAAAGGAGCCAAAGCGAGAACCGGCTAAAGTTTCCAACCAAGGCATTTGCCTGTCAAGTCCATTCAGTAAACAGTGTGTGGAAATGTTACAAGACATTCAGTGGCAAAGCCCAACTGGTAAAACCGTTGAAAACGGAGAGTTGCCGGTGCCCCGTACGCCGTCTGGAGTCGGGGACAGGCACACGGATGATACCACAGACAGTGTACGGACACCGACCTGCCGGCGCTTCAACGAGGACAGCACAACCCCCAGAATCATGGTGCCCCCTGCCACGCCAGACCTGCCTGCCTGCAGTCCTGCCAGCGAAACAGGGAGTGAGAACAGCGTCAGTATGGCAGCTCACACACTCATGATCCTGTCGCGGGCAGCCATCGCGAGGACTAGCACTGCCACCCCCCTGAAGGACAACACTCACCAGTTCAGGTCTTTAAGGAGCACAGTAAAGAAAAGGAAACTAGAGGACTTGAATGAGGGTGAGAGAAATTCTCGTTCTGCAAATAGGAAAGACCTTCAGAGCTCTCCAACACCATCAAAAAAGAAGAAAATAAAGGCAAGTGCAAGCATTTACCTTTTTTAATTTAAAATCTAAATATATATTAGATATCTATCTATATATTATTTGTAATGGAATGGTTCAGAGATGCTAGTGGAAATCCCTGACAACCTATTTTTATTTGTCAGTTTTTCTAACTTTGCTTCTCTGAAGTAAGTTTTCTTAATCTTCAGATGCACACAGGTAATTCCTGCTGACTCTCTAAATACATACCTGTGGAAATTACATTATTTCTCCTAAAACACAAATGAATTTCTAAATTCTAACTTCAAACTACATTCTAGGCAATGTTAGGAATTAGGCCAAACTCAAAGTAGGCCTTACTGGAATTCAGGCTGTTTTTACATCCTCATTAATCACCATGAGTAGGAATTCCTATTTTGTGTATTCCCAGTCTCTGTAGTGTGGAGCACTGTGCCCTTGACTTGAGGATTTAAAGGGAATCTTGCTGAAGTGTAAGACACAAAAAGGTGATGTATGTAAATAACCAAAAAGGAGACACAGTGTCACTTTGTAATTCCCCATGCTTAGTTCCAGCATATTCCTGAAATACTGTGTCTGGAAAAGGCTCTGTTTCTTACAGTGTGTCTGTGCCTAGCTCCGAGGGGCTGTGCCAGGCTCAGCTGGGGTGGGCTCCTGCTGAAGCTGAGCTCAGCTGTTCCTGTCCCCTGACTGTGCCATTGGTCCCCAGTGCATGTCAGTGCACACGGGTGTCTGAGCTCGGGGTGAGATTTGTGCAGGCATGTCTGTGAGGGAGATGGAAGGGTGAGGAAGAAAGGAATGCTTACAGGCTCATCAGTGCCCTCGGGTCTTTAGTATTTAACATACCTCTTACTCTCTTCTACAGAAAAAGAAGCTACCAAATTCTTTTCCAGCAGGAATGGATGTGGACAAGTTCTTGTTGTCTTTGCATTATGATGAATGAACAAAAAGAAGTTGAACTGGGACTGTCTGAAGCTCAGTGGAACGATGCTGAGGTTTTGCATGGGAATAGAAGTTAACTCTAAAGGGCAAGTTGCACTTTGAGTGCACTGAAGTTTCACTTTATAGCAAAGTTGTGCTGTTTCTGAAGCAGGTTGCTAAGTGTAAATATCATTGAGTTGGTATATGTTTATTTTTGAAAAAGCACTTGCATAATTATAGAGCCATTTAATTTGCAAAATTGTAAATTTGTGTAAATGAAGTGTAAGAAAGGTTGCACATTTCACGTTACACCACGTTGTCTGTGTTCTGCTGCTTTCTCTACTTGCCCCATGAACCAATCAGCCAGTCTGTGAAAAGGTGGTGAATTTGAAGGTAGTGTTTTATCATTCACCATTCTAAGACAAGGGCAGCTACCTTGGCCACTTCCCATTGTCTTGTTGAATCCAAAAGGGACTTAAATCTTCAGATCTAACTGGCTTGTACTAACACTCTCTTCTCTCACAACTGTCAAACCCATGTTGTAAGGCTTTGAACGAGTTAACAAAAACACCGGTATCTAAACATACAGCAAATAAAACCTCAAAAAGTATTTCTCATCTGATGAAGCTCTTCCCAGCCAGTCCTTCAGACAAGAACTTTAATTTGGATAGGCCTCATCTGTTTACAGTATTTGCTGCATAGGATGTAATTTGAATGCAAAAGCTGTTTACAAACAAAGTATTTTTCTGTGGGGTTATACCCCAGTATGAATACTTAAACTGGAGCGACAGCAGACATGACTGACAGTGTGTTCTGTTGCAAAAGTCAATTCTTTCACCTGTCTTTTGTACTGCTGAGAAGTTTGTTACTATCTATCTCTTAAATTTTTAGCCAGACATGAAAAAATTTGCATCTGATTTTTCTGTTTAACATAGAGGTTATCACTGCTATTATACAAACTCTCTTCAAGAGAGGTGCAGGAGAAGCTCAGCCTGCATTTTACTAATAACTAGCATGGGTTGCTCCAAAATGGCAGAATTTTCTCTATTGGTCTTTCTTCCTGTGTTCTCAAATTCTTGAGGTCTTAAAAAATGCAAGTTTTGTTTTAAGAGTTCTGTACAGCAACAGGGCAATGTTTCAGATCGAATACAAGGATTCCTAAGGAACCAGTATTATGCAGTAGATGTTTATATTAAACCCATCCAATAACTAAATACTGCATAGCATTTACAGCTTGAATAAATATTTTTGTTTTAATAAAAATTTGTATGTCTTGCTAAATGTTTTTAAGTCCATGAAGCAGATTTGCAAATATTGTATAGAAAAGCCATGTTGATCAGTCATTTTTGAAGACAAAGAGTCGAGTATTAAACACTAAATTCTAATACCAATTGTCAGAGGGGCGAGGGCAGGCAAGTGAAAAATTGCCATAAGCATAAAATGCTTAATAGTATTGACAAGTGATAGGTGATATTTTAAAATAATTTGCTCTTTATCTGAGACCTAATGTAGCTTTTCCATGGGACAGCTACTACCCACCATAATGTTTCTTCTTCAGTACAGGTGATCTGGAAATACTCAAGACACGAATTATGAGTTCACTTTGAAGGGGTCTTCAGTTCCAAGCTGCTGTCATACAGCAAATAATTTTTAGGAGAACAAGTGGAAGAGCAAGAATGAATGTTAGTTTTCTTAGATTGTAGTGTTTAAAGCCCACTGTTCATTTACTACCTCTACAAGTGCATTCCTTCCCAGAAAAAAAAAGGTTCCAGTACAAACCAGTCCAAGCCAGTCCAACTATCTGTGGAGGAAAATATTAGGACAATTAATTTGTTCATTAGTTCCTGTTAAAACTAGTGTCAGATTTGCATTTGAGCTGGGTTCAAGGTCCACAACAGTAGAAAACCCACCTTTGATTACATTATTTTTTTCCATGAAAATCACTTAGTAGTTAGAAAAATTAAGCAGCAAAACTGTAAGAAAGAGCTGTTCCTAGTAGCAGCACTCTCAGTTACCCAGAGAATTCCTTTTCAGAGGCCTTTGAGAAATGAAACAGGGTTACATTCTTTATTGTCAGGTCTCAAGACATAATTTGACATTACTTATTTGTACTGTACAAAAACTTGCACTGACAAAGTAATAAAAACCCAGTTATCTGGATCAGTAATCAATGATGCTTTAAGAAACAGCAGTTACAGAATTCATCCATCAATTGATAAATAAGATGTTAACAGCTACCACTGATAATTTTGATCAGAGAGCATGTAAGGCTGTGTTTCTGATGGTGTAGCTGTTCTGTAGCTGTGTTCGCACTACAGCTTCTCTATCAGTATTGCAGAAGCACCTCCTCCTCCATTGCAGATTCCTGCAAGACCATATTGTCCTTGTTTCAATGCATGGGCCATGTGAACAACAATTCTTGCTCCAGACATTCTAAGTATAAGAAAAAGAAAAGTTATATAGCTTAGTTTAAAGGAAATTCTTAATTTGACCCACACAGGATAGTGGGCAGAATATAATACCCAAAAAAAGCCCAAACCAACCCTTTCATCTACAGGTATATGTGATACAGATTATTCCTCTCTAGCTATGGTACTTAAACACAAAGGTTCTTACACATGCACAAACAAAAACTCCTTGTTTATGTAATAAAGTTTCTTCTGGAAAAAGAAATCACCTCTATGTCAGCCTATATATATTATAAAGTATCTCTACATGTAGCAAAACTCTTTCAAATAAGATAACAAATCTACCACAAATCATTGTAATGATTAAATTCAAACACCTTATTTGTTTAAAACTTGATACAGTTCAGTGTCCTACTTTGCCTAATGTGAAAATCAGACATGTAAATTCTGTCAAAATTAACTTTTAAGAAAAAAAAAAGTCATTTTCCTATATCAGAAGGAGTTGATATGGCAGAGGAGATGCCAGCACATCCTGCAGGATTATGCCTTGATTAGAGGTTTTTATGAACCACGAAGTGCTTCTATTGCTCCTGATGTACAGTCTATGCTGGAAAGTCCTTGGACCATTAAATTCCCGGGAAAATAGGTTGGCTATTTTCATAAGGCTACCTGTAAATTTTGCTGGCTTAACTACTTGATTAATTATTATTGTTTATTCTGTCATGTTAATAGGGATTTGATTTAGTACTTCATAAATCCATATAGCTACAGTAACAAGTAAGATCTTTATAAAAGTAGGTGATAAGAGCATTTTTCTCTTCGTGGTTGGTTTTCAAGATATCTTCAAATTTAACACCTGGCAGAGGAAACTACGTACTTGAAGGCAATTTTTTTTTCCCTTTCTACTTCAATTAAACTTGAGAAAAAAGGTAAATGTGTTAGCAGTTTACCTATAAAACAATGCCCCTGTGCAGAACAAAACCCAGTGCTTATTTTACTTACCCTATTGGATGTCCAAGAGAGACAGCACCTCCATTAATATTTACTTTTTGTGGATCAATGCCCAGCATTTTAATATTGGCCAGCACCACAACACTGAATGCTTCATTAATTTCCCACATCGCAATATCTTCTTTTTTCAGGCCTGTCTCACTTAGAATCTAGAAATAAAAAACAATTACTACTATGAAAAAAACTAGGAAGCTAACTATAGAAATAATCAGGTCTGTTATACAGAAATAATCAGGTGACTCAGGCTGCCCGTAGTCTGATTCAAATTCACATTTCGGAACCTCTTTGTCAGATGAGAAAAAGCAAAACTGAGGTACTGAAGCACAAACTTGAGTTTTCACAAAAAAAAGGAATGAAGAGTAGCCTATGCCAAGGATACATTTCCGTCACACTTACACAAAGAGCCCTGCCATGGTAAGTACATTTAAACTGACACAGTACTGCCTCATGCCATATACTTCTCTTCAGTTCCTTTTAGAAAGAGTCTATCCTTGTATCACGAGCTGCAAAGCTTCAAAGGTGGAAACAAGCCCAAAGTTGGTAAAAGTAGTATTTTCTTTCAAGATAGGTGTGAGAAATTTGTTAACTCTGAAGATCTGTATTCTAGCATCTGTTCTTTGACCTTACAACATAATTACAATTTCAGTCCTAATTACAAGAAGATCCACTGAGGGATGAACCAACAATGCAGTGCTAGGGAAGTTTGGTTTTGTTTTTTTTTTCCTCTCCAGAAAACACTGAGCTTTATTCCTACCTTAGGAACAGCATATGCAGGTGCAATTGGGAAATCAATAGGATCAACAGCAGCATCTGCAAAAGCTGTAAAAAAAAAAAAAACAACCAACAAAAGGTGTTTAAAGACCTTTTGTTTTTACCATACATGATTTTCTTTCATGCAAGCACCAAACCTGCCAAGATAGAAAAAGTCTGAATATAATGATTGGAATGAATGAAATGAAATAGAAGCATCTAAAAATGTAGTGCCCTAAGTGAGCCACACAATATTTTCAGATTTTTAGTATTATTACATACAGAAAATTCTGTTCATGATCAAAAGCCTGATGGTGTAACACTTGAAATTTCAGGGACTGTACGGAGAAGATGCAGCCATAATGTCACATAACCAGTAAAAGAGGACTCCCAGTCTGAGAGCACACTTTGAGAGTGTTTTTCAGGACTACAGCCAAAGATAAGGAAAATCATACCTACTATCCTTGCCAAGGGTTTGACTTTCAGTCTCTTGGCTGCCTCTGTAGTCATCAGCACCAAAGCAGCTGCTCCATCATTCAGAGTGCTGGCATTGGCAGCTGTAACTGTTCCTGGAAAAGGTAAAACATTGTCTGAGCAGAGGTGAAAGTGTGATGCGAAACAGCTCACGTATATCCTGTTAAGGATTGTTTTTCCCTTTGTTTAGTGAACATAAGGTCTCAACAATATGGTGATACCTGTTGCGTTGAGTTAACCAAGTTGTTTTTTTAAACCGGTTTGATTAAACAAGCACAACCACAGGTATTTGTATCTTTACCCGGGTGCTGTTTTAGACCATGCCTAATGGCAGCTGCACTGCTGGCATTAACACAGGCAACCTCAAGTTAGACAGAAAGGTTTATCGCTTACAGATTCAGGGAAACAACAGGCAATGCTCCGAAGGCCCTCCAGCTCCCACTGAAAGAAGAGCTTACACCTGGCAGAGATCAAGCCAAGAGCTTCGTTGAAACCAAGCTGTTTCAGTCTTTTTAAAGTAAATGTCCAAAACAGAGGTTTTCACTAGTTTAAGCTTCTTGGACCATCTTTTAATCCAAGCCAGTTCATGCTGTTGTGCAGCACGCTTCTATATCTCAGCAGACATTTAAAAATCAAGGGAGTATTGTTGGGCTCTCAAGCTTTTCTGAATAGTACTCTTCACTGTAACAAAGTATCCCTGCACTTGGCAGGAAATTAAGCAGTTCATTTAACAACATTTACCGTTTTCTTTTTGGAAAACAGCTTTCAGCTTTGGGACTTTACTGAAATCAACACGTTTGTATTCTTCATCTTCTTTCACTTCCACATCTGGCTTTCCTGAAATTCAGGTCTGGTTTAGTATTTTGTGGAACACTCCATTCTTAAAACACTCTAACACAGTACTTTGATTAAATGCTGGCTTATTTAAACAACTTATTATTTTGGTAAAAAAGTGTAAATGCGTGTAAAATGCACATCAAGAAAGGTGCTTACGAAAACTGAAGAAAAAAAATTACTCCTTAATCAAATTTATTCACAGCAAATCCATTTATACTTTCTGGTGGCTGAACAAAGGAGACAAAGAACATATCTTTAAGGTAAATTAAAACACAGATGTCCTTAAGCCATAGTAGCTAAATTCAATAGGCAGTCTTCTACTTACACACAAAAGGAAGAAGATATGGTGTGTAACATTAAAGAAAAATTAAGAAAAAAAAAACAGGTCACTGACCACTGTTCACCAGAAAGTCTGTCTAACAGAAAATTCTTAGCTGATCTAAAATTAATATTCCCAAGATCTGCATGTTAAACAACAGTTTGAATACAGAGAGTGTTACAGTTTTCAATGAGACACACAACTGATCTCATCACACACTTCCATAATACCTTTTTTTGAAATAGTGACAGGAACTATTTCGTTTTTCAACACTCCTGAATCCCAGGCTGTTTTGCTCTTGGTGTAAGAGCCTATGGCGTAAGTGTCTTGTTCCTCACGAGAAATGGTGAACTTCTTCGCAGTATTCTCAGCACAGTTGCCCTTGGAGAAAACCAGGTATGTTAGGTTTGATACTTCTGAGGATGAAAAGCACAAAAATAACAGAAAAAAACTCAACCAGTAGATTTCCAGAATTGAATATGACTAATATTTGGTGTCCATTTCTAATTTACACAGTCATGATCAAACAGTAACTTTTGATTTTGAAATACCATCTTCAGATTTAGAAAATGTTTTCTGGATCCAGACTACCAAAGCCATAAAGGAACTTTCCTTAATTACCTTTTTTAATTTTTTTTTTTTTAAGTTAAAAAACTGCATGTAAAAGTAAGTTTTAAAGTGCTTAGGGCTGACACCTTCAGAGACTAAGGATCATTGTTCAGCCACAGAACTCTATGTTCACTTCATCTTACTAGTATTTTCACTCCATTCTTAGCTTGCCTACTCCAAAGATTGCAGAACAGGTCAACACACAGGCCTTTACTTGGCCCTTGGGATCTGATACTCTAAAAACTGTAGAAATAAAAGTATGTCTAATAACTATTTTTGTTTAATACCTGGAATGAAATAAGTAGAATGAAACAATCAAATATTTTTATATATAGATCAGTTGTAATTATACAATCAGAATTCATTTTCAGCACTGTCTAAATACTTGGTGACAAAATAAATAAAAAAATATCATTTACTCAAAGACTTGTCCTTAAACAGGCTTTGTTCCACCTCTCATTTCTCTAGGAAACTCAATGAATCAACACAAAACCCTTTACTACTGTGTTCCTCCAGTTCTTAAAAGAAGCAAGTTCACTTCTATGCAATTAAAGAATTTAAAGTCTTCACGGCACCGGCAGCTCAATCTATTGCTAAAACACAGACAAGGGTGAGTTCCTACAGCCATCCTTGGATTTTATGTTCTCACACAGACTTCTAAGGCTTTCCAAATAACCTAGAGCTGCTATAATGAAGACAAAAGATTCCAAAATATTGTCCCCATCTATTAAAACTTGTTGCATTATAACAAACTCCTAGAGTTTTTCCTCACATACGGGAAGCCACCATTTACACTCCTCACAATCAAAATCCATTTTATCTGAAATGTGGGAATGAATTTCAACCAATAGCCTAAGCAGAGTGCACTGTATTGCAAAAAGAATAAAACACACACAGAGCAGCAAGGTCTGTATCAAATCTATGGAATACAGTAGAATATTCTTCATGACATGTTTTCCTGGACCTCAGTAAGAACACTAACTGATCAATCAATAATGCCCTACAGTTGTGAATTACCGCAGGTAAAGGTCAGAAATATTTGTAAGCTGAAAGCAGTCATTCTCATTTCAAACTGTTCTTCCCTGATACTTGTTCTTGGCTATCTTTGTATCAGTTGTTTTCCAAAACTATCCCAAGTTTGCACTTGTCTGTCCAATTTAAGTTACCGTGCTGATGAGCAAGCACATCAGCTGACTCAAACCTTCCCACAGAAGATATGAGATATGTACATTGGGGGAGAGAAAAAACATGAGCCCGCTGAACCCTACAGAGCAGGTACTCTCAAAGATCTCCCTCCCACAGATGGAGCAACAGCAATCCATCAGTAGCAAAATTCTTTTTTCTTTTAATCCCTGCTCCAGGCTATTTGGACTTCAGAGACAGGTAAATATTAACACAGACTGTGCTGTTCTGTTTTGGTCTTCTGTCTAGCCCCTCCACTAGAGTTACTACAGGAAATGGAAGACTTTTTCTTCCTCATTTCAAGGCTTGCTAGATGAAGAAGTTCCATAATAATTATAAGCAAGCTCTTCAGAGCTGCATCAGGTTATGGTTGATATGTTAGCACTGTGCAGGAATATTTACCATATGGATATGGTTATAAGCATCTGTCAGCCCATCTTTTACTATCAGGTCTTCCAGCTTTACTCCTCCATAAGGTGTTGACCCTCTGCTCATGGTATAGGGAACATTAGACATGCTCTCCATTCCACCAGCAACCATTACATCCTGCCCAAAGGAAACAAGTTAAAATTAATAGTAATGCAGCGTGTTCTCTATGACTTCTTGTAGGAACAAATATTAGCAAAAGCTTAAGCATGGGCATTTTAGTTTTCTGAGGAGTCTTAGAGAGAGAGAAAAAAAAACTTTGTGCATTTAAAAAGCAAACAGGGGAACAAATGAAGATAGTTAATCCACGCTGGCAGAACAACAGGACTTCTGTCTTGTATGCAGCTTTACAAAGCTGCAAGACCCATCTTGATCTCTTGCACTTTTACATCAAAAGCTTTCTGAGATCAAATTATAAATTTTACTTTTAACAGGTTTTTCTCCTTTTTCTCGTTTTTTTTCTTTATTCCCAGCTTCATATCCCTTTGGAACAAACAACAGTCAGAATACTGATATATGAAGAAACACATTTACAAGCACCTGCAATTTTACATAATATTGTTTCATCTTACTATGTAAAGACAGATGACTTATACTATGGTTTTATCATCTGAGAAGGCCACAGAAAAAGACACATTAGTAATTAATGATTGCTTAGTATACTTTTCAAGCTGAAACAAAGCAAACAGAAAAACTACAACAGCAAAGCTATAAGGATCATAACTATACGCACTGTTCGTCAGGCTACAGCCCCAAAATCCCTAGGATTTCAGGATGTGAGGAACAGACACAGTTGTGTTTAAGGGCATATCTGAAATATGCATAAATGTAAGAAAATACACACACCACAGTGTGAGTCCTTGAGAGTTCAATAGTGCTGGTAATAGAAATTCAAAAACATTTTACACAAAACAGCAATGAGAAGAAGATTAAAGCTTTTTTTGGTTTCTTTAAATTAAGACTCAGAGAAATAATGGTTTGGTTCAGAACAGATCATAAACTAGATCCAGGAACAGTGACATGAAGTAATAAAGAAAAGAAAGAAGGCTGGAGACAAAACTGAAATGACAGATAAATTGGAAAGGCAGTTCAGATATGGAAGCAGCAATGGATCAGAGGAACAAGAGTCCCTGGCATTTCAATTCCATAAAGTGAAAGACCTGGAGAGAGAGCCAATACAATTGTTTATATAATGGTGTACACTGACTCAAGCCACTGGGAACCATCACCAGCTGTCACACCACAGATACCTCGCAGTCCACAGCCAGGAAAAACGAATACCAAACCCCCCCATAATTTATAGCTCTAAGAGACTAATAAGCAGCTGAGTCTCTGCTTTTGCTGAGACTGGCAGCACAGCACGTATGATTAATTCAGCAGAAAACTACGATTCTATTCAGAGCTCATGGCTTGCATCTGTCAAACCAACCAAACGCACCACCTCTCTCATGAAGTCATTGGATATAAATTACTAAATCCAAATGTAGCTGTTTACAAAGACATGCTGGGCCTCGTTCAAAGTCCTGTGACAAGACTTCCACCGACTTCAGCAGGCACCGGACAAAGTGCTGTTCTCTGCACGGCAACGCCAAAGCAATTCAGCAGTTGCTTAACTCAAGTTACACTGTTATTTCCACAGAAGGGACACCAAAACCTAAATATTTTACTTCTGTTCTAAACACACACACACACACACACACAAGTATTTCTCACTTATGAGGCACTTACTTTTTTAAGCCAAAAATATATATTGAACAGACAATACTTTCCCTTCAGAGAAGGAAAGATGCTGACAAAATGCTTTGAGTATGGAATTAAAAACAAAACTGAAATGTCTTTTTTCATATTCACACTTCTCCCACATTCTTTGCTGTACAGCATTTAGTGGCTTACTGGAGATGATGTATTCTCCTATCCTCCCATCAAGTGGTAGTATTTTTTTCCAATTGTATAGAAAATCTTGGAACATAGTTGACAGAGATGAGCAATTCTCCTCCATCAAGCTCTTCAATGAAAAACCTTATGCAGCAGCAACAGATTTCGCTTCTTCTAAAACAATAAAAAAGGCTGAGACATCTTTAGTGTACTTGGAAACAACACTGCTTGAATATGTATATTTAATTCAATTAAGTGTTAAAAGTGCCTGAAAGTCAGGTCATCAAAAAATAAGTCTATAAAAGTTTCTTCAGTTTTTCAAAACTGAAAGCTTGAAAATTCCCTTAATTACATTTTCAGGGCTGGAGTGGTAGGTGGGGTAGGGGTACAGCAGGAGAGAGGATGTAAATACCCTCCAAAAGAACCCACTACTTGTTTGCTCAGCTCTAAAAACATCTGACAATTTTTATTTACTTTTTTTCTCTTTTAAACCAAAACGCACTTAAATGACTATAAAATAAAGGTTGCATAAACAAAACGAAACCTCTCTAATTAGCTTTATTGTCCCAAGCCAAAACACAATAACAAATCAAAGAGCAGAGTCATTGGTAGGACAGGATCTACAACATTAACTGTGTGTTTTTTCCACAGAACAGCACTAAAATTCACATACCTGACTCCCACACATCAGGCTTTGTGCTGCCATCATGATCGACTTCATTCCTGAAGCACAGACTTTATTGACAGTTGTAGTAGGAGTGGCGATTGGTAGACCTGAGTCAAAGAAGTTGTTTGTACAACTGTATTATTTAAAGGGTAGACTAATACTTTACTGGTGTTCAGCAACATTTCATATGGGACCAATTTTTATCCAAGCCCAGGATGTCCAGCTTCCACTATTTACCCTGTCAGGGCAATTTATCTACCCTCACCTGTAGTTACCATCCTTCTTTGAGACTCTTGTTTTTTCTCCCCTTCCAACAAGAGACTTGTGGTAAAGAGATCAAGCAAGCAAGGAATCAGAGAAACAGAAGGTCAAGGAAGTGACACCAGAACTATTCCTCCTCCCAAAATCCCAATCCCCACCTCTAAGCAGCATCCAAGACTGAAAAAGCATAAACAAGTTTCAGAATTTAGCAACTGGCAACAAGGCAGACTCCTGAAGTACAGGGATTCTAAACATACACAGTACTAAGGTCAGTGTCATTCACTGGACTGGTTATTATTGAGTGATTATTGTTACTAAGTGCTCATCACAACAGCTTTGGGCTCTGCTGTGTGCAGCTTGGCTCAAGACCCCTGCATCACTGCCTTTATGAGCCTAGGCCTGCTCACTCTAGTGTTATGGCTCTGGTACCAGCACATCACCTCCATACCAGCAGAGAGAGAGAGAAAATAGCCAGGGCAAATTCTTAACATTGAGGGTGGTGAGGCACTGGAACAGGTTGCCCAGAGAAGCTGTGGATGGTCCATCCCTGGAAGTGTCCAAGGCCAGGCTGGATGGGGCTCTGAGCAACCTGGTCTAGTGGAAGGTGTCCCTGGCCACAGCAGTGGGGTTGGAACTAGATCATCTTTAAGGTCCCTTCCAACCCAACCCACTCTGTAATTCTATGAAAGAAAAGAGCCGTATTCATGACTTTCCTCACATGGAAGCAGTTCCTTCTCATAGAATCAACTGGGTTGGAAAAGACCTCCGAGATCATCAAGTCCAACCCTTGATCCAACACCGCCGTGGTTACTAGACCATGGCACTAAGTGCCACATTCAATCTCATCTTAAAAACCTCCAGGGACAGTGAATCCACCACATCCCTGGGCAGACCATTCCAGTGTCTGATTACTCTCTCTGTAAAAAATTTCTTCCTAATATCCAACCTAAACTTCCCCTGACAGAGCTTAAGATCATGCCCTCTTGTCCTACTGCTGGTTGCCTGGGAGAAGAGACCAACACCCAAAACCATACAGGAACAGAGACAAGCAAGCATAAGATCTTCCCTGATCCAAGACTTTCCTAGAGACATGCTAAGGTATGGAATCCCATCCCTACAGCAAAAGGGAGCAGAAAATAATTCCTGCACCCTAACAATATTCGTTCTGCAGTTACCATTAGAGTGAACCCTACAAGTGACAGCTCCAGACTCCAGAGAAAGATGAGTGTAATGACATACTCTTATCTGCAGTTCAAGGAAACTCAATGACCCCTTATCCAGTTAGACTTAAGAGTAATGATATAGTAAAGAAAACCAGTCTGTTTTGTAAAAGATTCAAAGAGCAGCATCCATCATTAACATAAAGTGCTGTGGTCCCCAATATTGTCTTCTCCAGGTTCTACAAACACTGTAGGCAGTAATATCCCACTTATATGAGTACAACATACTCCCTTCATCCACCATGGGGTAAAAAGGCACACACAGACTGTCTGGACAAAAGGCTGGGCACAACTGTGCTTTAACTTACAGCTCAATAGACTCCATCTACATAAAGACAGAAAACCTTTGGTCCCAGTATCAAGAGAATGAATACCTGCACCCAAAACTGCTTGTCTTGCTGGAGCTTGTCCTTGTCCAGCCTGCAAGACATTGCCCATATACGCCTCTTTCACTTCTTCTGCAGGGATACCTGTAAAACAAAATTGTTTTGATTCAGGATCCTTTGCACAGAAGATGTAACTTCCTTTTACAAAAGCTCCAATTGAAGTTTTCTATCAAAGACTAATGAAACTTGCCATGTTTGATCCACGTGCCAAGAGCACACAGTCCCCTGTTGGGTGCCTTCCAGATCTCTACCCTCATGTTCATGGAACATGGTGAACTGGTAAGCCCCATAGAACAGAATTTCCTTGTTATCCTGCAGAACAAGCCACAGTTTGCTAACTAAAGCAAACATTTCCAAGTCTCACTAGTCACCCAAGAAGCTCAATTTTTGTGGATGCTTAAATGCACAAAACTTTCTATGTGCTACAATTATGTCTAAAGACGGTTTTGTTAGTCTGTTTAACTAAGGGCAAGCCAAGGCCACAGCAAGCTGCCAGCAGAGAGAAGAGACTCTCCCACTGAATCTCTTGCAACAGCCCTTGTGTTCAAGTCCTTGTAATATGCTGTTTCAAGAAACCAAATCTGTAGAAAATTAACCTTCCTCTCCCCTAAAAAGACTTTTTTGCTCGTTTCAACCCATCAATAGACTCACAAGACTGTTCTTCAAGCATACATGCCCATGTAAAAAAATGGGCAGGGAAAGGAAAGGCTACTGGTTTCAGCAACAAGTAGCCTTTGCAATAGTTTATGTGAGCCCTAAAACCCCATCTCAGAAAAACAATTAGCAAATTCAATCAGATTTGGATTAGCAGAGATATCCTTAGGTAATATTCTGCTCCCAGAAGCAGCACCTAATTCAGATTGAAACAA
Organism: Manacus candei; assembly: GCF_025592945.1. NCBI lineage: Eukaryota > Metazoa > Chordata > Aves > Passeriformes > Pipridae > Manacus > Manacus candei. Next base: position 38,261,470 of record NW_026138062.1, read on the forward strand.
AGCCCAATAGTCAACTTTATTTAAGCATTTGTGGATAGATTTAAGAATGCCACAGGAGCAAAAAAAAAAACCAGGGCATTCTGTTTACCAAGCAGTTGAAAAGAAATAGACTGATACTGTTCAGAGCCACTTTGTCACAGAAAAAAACATATATACATACCTGCTCTGTCAATTGCTCCTTTAATTGCAATGGAACCAAGTTTAGTGGCTGGTAATGATGAAAGAGATCCTTGGAAAGATCCAATTGGAGTCCTTACAGCACTTGCTATTACCACCTCCTAAGTGGAGAAGCATAGGGTAAAAGTCAGTCTCTCAGAATTGTGCACATACACCAGTAGTTTTTAAATGTATCCACTTTTATTCTTTCATTGATGTCACAGCTTCTCTTTTATCCTGAAAATGTTTCAGAGCACTAAAATAACCTTTATTAATGCATGCAGCATGGGGAATAAACATAAAGAGATCAATGTGCAGCTGGAGGGCTACAATCTTGGAATCACAGATCCATGGTGGGATGGCTCACGTGGCTGGAGCACTGCCAAGAGGGATAAGGTCTCTTCAGGAAGGATAGATCAAGAAGACAAGGTGGAGGGCAGCTTGGCCTTTATGTGACAGAATAGCTGGAGTGCATTGAGCTCATCTTCAGGATGGATGATGTTTGCAAGAATCTTGAAGGTCCTAGAGCAAAGGGAGGATTGAAGATAGCTGGTTAATGTTCAAGGATTATTGCCTCCAACCTCCACAGCAGTCCATTCCAACAAAGCACTACGTCACATAAAAGTGCCAGGATGGACACAAAAGATGGAAACAGGGACAGAGAATCTGGCAGACTGTCTGCATATGCAGGGATGAAGTAATGAAAGCCAAAGTTCAATCAGAATTGAATCTGGCAAGGAATGTCAAAGGCAACAAGAAGGGCTTCCATAAACACCTAAGAAGCAAAAGAAAAATATGCGGTCGCTGCTGAATAGGGTAGGGGACATGGTGACAAAGGACATGGAAAAGGCTGAGGTACTGAATGCCTTCTTCACCTCAGCCTTCAGTATTAAGACCAGCCTTCAGGAATCCGAGGGCCCAGAGACCGGAGGAAGGATGGAGCAAGGAAGATGTACCCTTGGTGGAAGAGGAACAAGTCAGGGAATATTTAAGCAAACTGGACATACATAAATCCATGGGCCTTGCTCAGATGCCTCCTTGAGTGCTGTAGGAGCTGGCAGCTTAAGGTCACTCTCAATAATCTTGGAATGGTCACAGCAATAGTGAGAGGACTAGAGAAAACACAAACATCACTCTTATCCTCAGGAAGGGTAAGTAAGAGCACTCGGAGAACTACAGGTCAGTCAGCCTCACCTTGATCCCTGGGAAGGCAAGGAAACAACTAATCCTGAAAACCATTTATGAGAACGTGAACAACAAGCAAATCAGCAGAAGTAATCAGCATGAATTCACCAAAGGGAAGCCACGCTCAGACAAACCGTTAACCTTCTATAGTGAAATGACTGGCTTGGTAGATGAGGGGAGAGCAGTAGACACTGTCTACCTAGATCACAGTGAGGCTTTCACTACTGTCTCCCGTAAGATCCTCACACAGAAGCTAATGAAGTATGGGCTGGGTAAGCAGTGAGACAGTGGGTAGAAAATGGCTGAATGGCCAGGCCGGGGGGTGGTGATAGTGGTACAGAGTCTGGCTGGAAGTGAGTAACTAGTGATGTACCCCAGGGATCAATACTGGGTCCTGTCCTGTTTAACATCTTCATCAATGAACTTAATGATGGTGCAATGTGCCCTCAGCAGGTCTGCTGGTGACACCAAACTGGGAGGAATGGATGATACACCAGAGGTTTGTGCTGCCACCCTGAGGGACCTCAAGGGGATGGTGAAATGGGCTGTCAGGAACCTCATGAAGTTCATAAAAGAGAAGTGCAAATTCCTGCAGTTATGGAGGCACAACCCTAGATACCAACATATACTGGGAACCAGCCAGCTGGAAATCAGTTTGGAAGAAAAGGACCTGGGGATCCTGGTGGACACCTGGTTGAACATGAACCAAAAACGGGTCCTTTCAGCAAGAAAACCTGATGTTGTCCTGGGCTGCATTAGGCAGAGCACTGTCAGACGGTCACAGAAGGGGATCCTTCCCCTCTACTCAGCCCTGGAGAGGCCACACCTGGAGTGCTTTGTCCAGTGCTGGGTTCCCCAGTAAAAGGGAAACATGGACATGCTGGAGAGTGTCCAACAAAGGGCCACAAAGATGATGAACAGACCAGAGCATGTGACATAGAAGGAAAGACAGAGAGCTGGGACTGCTCAGCCTGGACAAGAGAAGGTTCAGGGGCACCTTGTCCATGTACATTAATACCAGAGAGAAGAGTGCGAAGAGTACAGAGCCAAGCTCTTTTCAGTGGTGCTCCATGACAGGAGCAGGGACAGTGGACACAAACGGACAGCAAAGGATGTTCTCACTGAACATCAGCCGACACTTCTTCACAGTGAGTGTGACTAAACACTGGCACAAGTTAGTCAGAGTGGTTGCGTGGAGCCTCCATCCCTGGATATATTCAAAAGCCTGGGTCCCAGTGTAAAGTGTAAGCAGTACACTTTATGTAAGTGTAAGTAAGTAAGACATGCTGTGACATTCAGCTCTACACTAGAAGATCCTCAAAACAGATGTACTCTTATTTTGCCTCTTAGCTTTAGTGTTACATCCACATGTCTACCTGATAACCCTGTGAGAGTAGCACAAGAATCTGGCACCAAAAAAAGAGGCACATTTCAGACCTCTGGCTGCCCCAGATAGCTATGGACTAATGACTGTCTCCAATTGTGCTGGTTTCAGTGGAAGTTAAGCAAAAAGCTTTACAGGGTCTCACCACGAGTTGTTGGGATTCTTTTGTTGTTTGTTTGTTTTTTTATTTAGACAGGCAAAGAAAGAAAACACTAGAAAAAATAAACAATAAAGACAAACTACACTTGTTTAAAACTAAGAAGGGCTGTCTGTTATTGTAACCCCTTCATCATAACTGACTTCAGTGATAGCAACATATTTGTCCTCATCTTTTAGTTTGTAACAGCAAGTTGCAGGATAACACACAAATAATTTCAAAGGGATTAGCTGACATCAGCTGTCTTTTCCAACTATGAGTAGATAGGCGCATTAAGCTTAAATTAGCTGACACGTTTCTAATCTTGTCCCGCACTGTCAAACAATTAGCAAATCAAAATAAAAATGGAAATCTGACTTTTATCCCACATTTTGCAGTAAAGTGTGACTTGGGCACAAGTGACATTGTCTTCAATGCAGACTTTTTTTGCGTTAATTTTTTTCAAAACTTCAGTGATTAAGAAACAGATTTAAAACAGTGATTTACTACTGTGAGATAGTGCTTTACACTTACATTTAAAGTACGCTGGGATGCATAGCCACGGCTTGTACACTTCAAAGCCTGAAAATAAGAAAGTCCTCAGAATTTCATATCAAGAAAGCTAATGCCATGATGTTTCAGTAATGTACCATTTTCATAGAAGTCATTATTTCAAAAAATAATATCTATGAAACACTGAAAAAATATCATGATATGCCTTTTAAAAGAAGGGTAGTATAAGTACAGCCTCACCATAACATCTGTGATAAAATGTTTTCCGAAAAATAAACAAATACTCCTTCAAAAACAGCAACCAATTCATTTTGTCCAAGTCTTATATATTCAAGTCTTACATGTATACCTATAGCATGTGTCTGAACCAGGACTGAGTGGAGCTATATTGAAAGAGTTCACTAGTCCTTCTGTCTGCTTCCTTGGACTTTGGTTCATTCATTGACTTCACTGCTTTTTAAACAGTGGCAGTTTGCATCTACAGTTTACATCTATCTTCATTTCACTGGTGTTTCATGAACAAAAATGAGGATAATGAGTTCAGAATGTCACACCAAAATACGATAGTAAAGTAAAACCAAGAAAAAGGTATTACCTGAGCAGGCTAATTTACCAGCTACTAGGTCCATCTAATTAGGCAGCATAAAAATACAAAATTACATCTGTAGGTATTGTTTTGTACATTAAAAGAATGTTCTTTCCACTAGTGGTTCAAGTCAACTTCTTAGCCATTTCCTTAGACAACATTGCAGCACACTGGAAATTTAATTACTGAATTACAGCTAAATAAATATTAATTAAAAGGACACCACAAGAATACCATCGTTTTTATAAATCAAAGAATGCCTTCTGGTATTGTGTCTCCAATATGAAAATTTAGCCTGTTTCCATTTCTTGTCTTCATTTGACAACCTTCAACTAACAAAAGACTGATTTTTTTACCTACTGTTTTGAATTAGTTGTTCAATTTTTGATTTGTTTAGGGTTTTTTGTTCATTGTTTGTTTTCCCCAGCTCATGCTGTAAAAGCCAGCAGAAAGTTTTAAATTAAACTTGTACCTGAAAAATAATTACATCCCTCCAGGGCTTTAACAGTAGCGCTTTCAAGGGTTAGTGTCAAGAAAACCAAGCCAAACCAAACAAAAACCTAACCTAGCAAAATAATATACCCTCACTACACAACACTTAAAATTTACCTTTGCAGTAAACTGGACAAACAAGTCAATTGTGTACCAAGTCTGCTAGGAGTTTTCATGCTCTGTGCCGATTATAGACTTAAAAAAAAAAGAAAAGAAAAGAAAAAAAGGCAACCCCCACTTCTACAGCTAGTAAAATGCAACGTTCAACTTCGCACATGGCAATACGGAGGGGATGCACCGCCCATGCTTCACCTTCCTTTTCCTTCCCAGCACAGCTCCCCACCCCAGCGCTCCAGGCAGGAACGGCCAGCACCTCCAACACGGCCAGCTCTGCCAGGCACTGAGGCTTTTCCGGCAGGAGCACGCAGCATCCCGCTTCCCAGCTGAGAAGCGATACCTACAGATGTAATTCTGCGTCTTTACAATGCTTAATTAGATGACTCCTACCCGATTCCTGCCCCCGCCCCGGCTGGAGGCCGCCCCTGACAGCTGCCGCACATCCCCGCGGCTGCAGCAGGTGACGGATGGCACAGGGGCTCCGGGGGCCAGCGGCCTGCGCAGGGCTGAAGTGCCAGGAAGGGCCCCGCAGCCGCGGCACTCCCGGCGCTGACGGCGGAAAAAGCCGCGCTCAGGAACGCGGATAAAGGTCCCGCCTGGCTCCGCGCAGGGCCGGCCGGGGCTGCGGGGCGGGGGCGGGGAGAGCCGCCCTTCACCCGCCAGCGGCTTCACCTTCACCCTTCTGCCTTCGCCCTCCGCCCGGCCCGGGACCCGCTCCCTCCCTCCCGGGTCGGGGGCTTCCTCCCGCCGCGCCGCGGGGGTGTGAGGGGAGGAGGCGCAGCCCACCCCGCCGCAGAGGCGGCGTGACCTTGGCCGAGCCTTCCCTGGCCCGACAGCGGGGCAGGGGCTGCACAGGGAGGGAGGGCGGGAGGGAGAGAGGAAGGGCCGAGCCCGCCGCCCGCCTCACCCGCAGCAGCCCCGCAGCCGAACGCCGCCCGCCCAGCACCACCGCCGCCATGTTCCCGCCGGCGCCCCCGTCACCTTCGCCAGCGCCACCGCCACCGCCTATAGACGGCAGCGCCCCGCCCACGCCCAGCTCCTATTGGTCCCGCGGCGGGGGCGGTGCCACACAATATCCTGCCATTGGCTGGTCGGGAAGGGGGGCGGTGTCAGGGGGGCGGGGCCGGGGCGGGGTGAGGGGGGTGTGACCGCCCGGGGCTCCCGCGGCGGGGGACTAAAGCCCCCTCGGGAACCCGTTTGAGTTGGACATTAGGAGGAATTTCTTCACAGAAAGGGCGATTAGACATTGGAATGGGCTGCCCAGGGAGGTGATGGAGTCCCCGTCTCTAGAAGTGTTTAAGGAAAGACTGCACGTGGCACTCAGTGCCATGGTGTTGTTCTGTCATAGGTTGGACTCGATGATCTCAGAGGTCTTTTCCAAGACAACTGATTCCGTGATTCCGTAGCGCCAGGCGCGTTCCCCTCGCCGCCGGTGCTGCCGCTCGGGGACCAGGCGGCGCGAGGGGAGGGAAGGGGCTGCAGGGGCACAGCCGCAGGCGGACAGCCCAGGATTCCGTGCTGAGGAGGGAAGTCACTGGTAGCGAACGGTGTGAACACAGCGTGGAAGATCCCTGCGAGACAAGAACCAGCCCCCGGGGTGTCTCCTCTCCACCTCCAAGGCGGCACTCCGCCGATCGCCGGCCCGGCCCCTCGCCCGACCCACCTGCGGGTTAAACTGACGTGAAACCAGGGGCGTTTAATCCCCATATATATGGAAAACAACCTGCGCAGCCACAGGGGCTGTGCGGGTGCCGGTGTATTTCTGAGTTCGGGACGCTGTCTGGCCTACCCGTGTGCTGTAGCTGAGCGCTGTTCTCAGAGAAGCCAGCAATTTCATTCCCCTTACGCTCCTCCCTATCTAGCCATGGTATAAACAGCGCACAGTGTTACCTCAGAATTCAAACATAGCTGAGAACGGCCTCGGCAGGTGCCTTTACAGAAAGACTGATGCCTGCTCAGCCCCAGCTCGGTCTCAGGATGACCATCCCAGTTCCACAGTCTTTCCTGCACTTGGCTTTCCCCCTCAAGTTCTCTCTGAATCTGGATTTCTAGATGAAGGCCAGCATTAAAACTCTACAGCTGTCTACCTGCCTGACAGTGCCCCTCTCCACCCTGTTTCTCCAACATGCACAGAGCTAGGCCAGGGAAAGCCTGGTTCTTTCCTGGTCTTGAGCTTGATATCTCAAAAAACAGGTGCAAAAGACAAGGTGATGTTCTCTGAATTGTGCTGTTGCACTCTGTCTAGAATAAGCAGTTCTCTATTTGTTTCTGGTCAGTCTTGCTTACCTTCTTCTCAACCACTTTTTTAATTCCTGAAGGAGTTCGCATGCTGTTACAGTAACCGACAACTGAATGATGCATTCCTTGGAGTTGATGTCTACAAGTCAGGTAAAGCAGCATTTACTTGCACTATTCCTTCCCTTTGTACCACAAACTGGAACAAATGCCAAGAACCATGCTTTGGACATAGCATCTAGAAAGCAAGGGTATTTCAATAACATCTTGACATCCATTTGATATCATGACTAATCTATTGTTACTATTTTCTCTTCACACTGTAAAACTAATCTTTGTCAAAACTGCTTCAGTTCATTTTCTGTTCTACATCTCATTCATTACCCTGTGAGAGAGGATTTCACTTTGTCTGTTCTCAAAAGTAAAATACTTCTTGCTTTCCATATACATCTAAAGATTCTCCAGACATGCAGCAAGAGGCTAATTGGGACTGGCACAGATGAAGGAAGAATTTGTACTCTTTTTCTTTGTTGACTGTCAGTAGCTGATGTTCTAAGAGTTTGACCAATCTAGTCCAGAACTTTGATTTAGAGCCAAAGTTTTCAAGTACAAACCAGAGATAACATAGGGACTGACAAATATTGACTCAGGAAGAGCTGAAGGTTTTACCTCGAAAACATATATGTACCACAGAGGAAAACCATCCAGCTTGGTTGGATGAGGATATTTTTCAGAAACGAGTAATGCCAAAAAGATGTAGAACAAAAAAAGAGAAAGCTCTTATTTAACTTTGCTCTTACTTCTGCAGTATAAAGCTCTTTTTCAGGGATATAGCCTACAAATGCACCAGGACTAACATCTGTCTCATCTCAGCCAGAAAGGCACTTGGACTCCTGGACATATTGATTAATAGGCCCTTTATTGCACCTAACAGAGAAGGAAAAAAAGGACAGTAAAGATAATCTTACTTCCCTTCAGATACAGGCAACTTGGAGCTTCGCAGTATCAGACACACGTCCAGTCGGGACAGAACCTATGGTGCAGATCCCATCCATGAAGAGGTTCCCCAATGTTATTGTTTTTGAGGCTCTTCTGAGTAGAAAACAATTCCAATCACTATTCCTACTGTCAAACGAAAGCATGTTCACACAAGAACATGTTGCTCAGTTTTGAGATAAAGACAACGTGCAGGTGGAGGAAGCTCTTACAGGTTCCTTCGTTATTTCGTTACTTGGCTGGCAAGTATTTTCTGTGGCCAGGGAAATAGGTGCAGCACAGGATAGGCCAGAAGGCCAACTGCCTGCTCCAAGAAATGCAGATGATGTGCTAATTTCCTTAATATCTTCGGTAGTAGAAATCAATGACTGCAATAGCTGGCAAATCCTGAGCTGTATGTACATAATATTAGACCATGGTCTTAAAACCAGAAAGAAAACCATACTGCATTCTCTTCTTTAATTCTTTCAGCATCTTATGAGAAGCAGCTGAGGGAACTGGTTTTTTTTAGCCTGGAGAAAAGGTCATGGGTGGACCTTATTGCTCTCTACAACTACCTGAAAGGAGGATGTAGCCTGGTGGGAGTCAATCCCTTCATCCAAGTAACTAATAAACAGCCTCAAGTTGTGCCAGGGAAGGTTTAGATTGGATATTAGGAAAAAATTCTTTGTAGAAAGCGTTGTCAAGCACTGGAACAGGGTGCCCAGGGAAGTGATTGAGTCACCATGCCTGGACATATTTGAAAGACATGTAGATGTGGCACGCAGGGACACGGTTTAGTGGTGGACTTAGCAGTGCTGGGTTAACGTTTGCACTTAAGGATCTTAATGGTCTTTTCAAACCTAAATGATTCTACGATTCTATGTTGACAGGTGAAGCAAAGCAAGAAAAAAAGCCACATTTTAACTTTATCAGAAAAATGAACCAAGTTTTAGAGCCTTTTGTATTTAGGTCAGTGATTCTACCTAACCTGTGACCAATTTACAGTGCTAGGAATTGATTCAGCTAAGGAACTCCTGTGATAATTGGCTTCTAGAGAACAACTCCTCCTGGGAAAAGACTGCACGTTGCCCTAACAGAGGGAAAAACATTTGGAAATAATGGCAACCTGCTATCAAAGTTCTGCCTGCAAGAACTGCGAGCTGGCAAACTGCCATGCACACTACTGAACAGTCACTCAAAAAGAGCTATTTATTCCATACAAATACTTCTAACTGTGGCATGTTCCAGAAAGCACAAAACACTGATGTTAGCTGGTGCACTTTAAGAATGTAAAAAGAGATTCACGTTAAAAGACAAGGACAATCAGAGAAAAGCCATTATGGTAAAAGCATTTCCTTCAGGCAAGCGACTGTTCCCACGGCACTCTTTACTGCAGGATAAGGTACCCGAAGGTCCCAACTGTCTGGTGACACCACCAGTAATTTTCAGTGACACACAGTGTAAATAATTTCAGAGACAAATCAACCAAAATATTCAGCAATCCAAGTACATCCCAGGAAGTTGCAGAGACATAACCCTTTTTAAAAATGCCATAAACAGAAACTGAGGCACCCTCAGCCACTTCTGGCATGGCAGGCTTTGATATACTGAAATGGAAAGACTGAGGTTCATCTTTAAATAGAACTTGGAAGACTAAATAGTTCTATGTATAACCTTAAATACTTGAAAAATCATAAGAAAATAATTGGAAGTCTTTACCTTTTTTTTTTTTTTAAATACTCTGACTGTAACAGACTTTGGGACTTGGAATCAGGCAAATTTCATACAGTGGCATCTTTCAGGAGCAGCACCTGAATTCAACATTAAAATTTTGCAGGGTGAGACACCAAAATACCTTGCTAAATGAGTAGTCTTTTATATTACATTTTTATTTTGCAAGAAAATAAATTATACAACTTAAAAAATAAAATTCAAAAATTAAGCAGTACATCAAAATAGTTCAGCTGGACTGCCATACAGAAACTACCACCATTCAAAATTGTACAGCATTATTATCTTGGTAGTGGCACACATTCAAAATTGTAAATACCATACGTAGATAGTTATTACAACTCAGGAACTCAAGTTCGCTCAACACTCCAGACTACATATAGTGTATATGACAGGAAAGCTTTCATGTATTGTTTATTTCACAAATATGACCTCAAAGAATTACAAAGATAGCATCCCAGTCATTTAGATGAAAATAGAAAACAGTTTGAGTTCAAGATAGCAAATCTTTCTGTAAAACTATCAAATCTTTTTGCCAATTGTATTTTTAAAATTTGCACTTTACAGGACAATGGCATCCCAATGCAAATAAATGCAAGATGTTAACATTCAAAACATTTATATTAAGTTTAAAAAGGTGAAAATGAGAAAGTCACATTGTCATTTGGAAATGTAATTGCATTACAGTCATAACAAATGAAAGAAACGAGTAAAAATAGAAGCTAGGGACACCAACTGTGGAAAGAGGAAAAATGGAAGACTTCAGAATTGAAACTGAGATTCTCATCAAGTTGTTGGGACAGAGAAAGATTTAACAGTATTTCTTAATTAAACCCATTAAGAGTGATTTTTTCCCCCTCCCCCCTCTTCTATACCAGATCTCATTCCTTAGCTATTCACCGTGGCAGTGTGTGTGGCAACATGTTTTTCAGATGCAGCACCTCCTTAAGCTAGGTCTTTGGACATATATATTCATAGCTAAAAATTGCAGCCTTAAAAGTGCATTGTTGCAATATTGCAAGTGAAGAATAGTTTTGAATTCTACCCTCCCCAAAAGAACAGTTTACCCCAGGTTTCTCCCTGTGCCCCAAGTGATACTAGTTTTAAGTGCAAATTGGTGAAAGTGACCTGATGAAGGATGCTAAACGTGATTCTGCATCTTTAACAGATTTGCTGGTGTGAGTCTCAGATTTAATAAAAAACCCGACATCCATTTCTGGAACATATTTAAAGAAAAATGACCATGTCATAGGCACATTACCAATTCTATTTCTGCATCCCAGGTTTTGAGAATTATTTAGGTAACAATTAGGTTGTATTGTATATATTAGTTGAGGGAACGTGTAGCTCCTTAGCTTTCAGCAACCTGTTGCTTTCTGCATACACTCCAGCTTCCTAAACAGTTGCACCTGAAATGCAGTCTCAAACTTCTCTCTCAAATCTAAGCCGATGGCTTCAAAATCAGCATTATCCCCTTTGCAGCTCTTTCTGTGTGACAATTTCACACCTGTTCTTCTCTGGTTAAGGGTGGAAATTTTTCTCGTTGAGAAGTGTGCTCAGACTGTCATGTTTTCCCCAATTATCCCAAGTAAGCATTTATTACTTTTAAGTTACAAAGACTGAAAGTCTTGCAGCACAAAGTTTTTTATTAGAATTTTGTTTTCTAATGTTCAAATAATTTCATTGGTTAACTACTTAGAGCACCACTTGCTTTTGATTCTGAATTGCAACACCACAGGGCCAACATGAAAGATGCAATATTTTTAAACGGCATCTACTTTTGAGTATCAATAAAAGCATGTAACACAAGCTGTAGGATTTCAATCAATTGTGATTGGCCAGGCCTTGATTTCTCTCCGTCTCTTGGTCATGAAACTCTCACTACCAAAAATTTCTTACTCAAACAGATGTCCAAGTACATACTGTTCTCAGTCAGTCACACTGGCATTTACATTAGTAATAGAGCAAGCAGCCTGTTTAAGGGTGCAAACAGCCATTCTTGGAGAGTTTGCTTTTAAACCACTCTTACTGCATACTTTACTGCAACCATGTGAAAGTAGAACTCCTCTTACTTACTGGAAGGCTTTCTTTTTTGACTAAAGTTAATTGTATCCTCTTCCCCCTTTCATCATCAAAGAAGATGAGGCCTTTAGATGTTGTAGTTCAATTAACTGGTTAATTAAAAAAGAAAAATTCGCACATTTGCGATTTATACAAGAAATATTCATACAGAACTGAGTAAAGCGCAACTTACCTTTTGTCTTAAGACAGGCACTCTGCTCCTGTGATTCATGGTATCAGTCCAGTACATGCTGGGACATTTCAGAATAGCAGAGAGGCAGGCAGTGCCAAACGACTACTTCAGACGATTCAAAATAGAAGAGGTAACATTAGGAAGTTGAAATTCCTGATGTGTATTTGGCACTCTCTCCGCATACACTAAAGAAGGTATTTTTCCTTAGCTTTTCACCATTTTCATCAGAATTACATTTCCTACCCTACCAGTTACAAAATAAAAAGCAGAGCATTTTTTTTGTATAAAGATGTTGACTAGTCCAATTGGATTAACCTTGCATGTATATAAAAGTTACCACTGAGGAAACAGTACAGGGATCTTCAAGTGTTATTCTCTTTCTGGGGGAGTTGTGCATCAATTACTCTTTAATGCATCCAGATATATGTAGTCATACCTAAATATTTGGAGTACAAATATTAAATGTACAAGGAAATACACTTAGTATTTCTGTTCAGTATAGCAGACCCTCCCATGAAAACTGCTTTTAGAGTGAAGTATCATTCAAGAAACCTCTACCTTCTCAAAAAGGATTGTAGCAAATCATCTGTCCAAATAAGGTAACAAGTAACACATATCCACTCGTTTACAGGAAACAAAAACAATGATCTCTTGCTTAGCGAAAAATATCACCCATGACTTGGAATTACTTTTGTGTCACTTAATGTGTCAATTATTAAAATCCAGTTACTAGATTGAAGCACTGCTCTAGCCAACAGGTTTTAACTGTAACAAATACATATCAGTTGTGATGCATGTGTTTGTGTATCTCAAATGTTATTACATAAAAAGGATCAAAGGTGGACAGTACATTACTCTGTTGATCCAAAACACAAAAGTGAAAGTGCTACTTCTAGTCCTAATTGCATTTAAAAAAACCCCAGAAAACCAAAACCAAACAAAACAAAAAAACAAACCCAAAACAAAACTAATAGCAGTTCCTCAGTGCATGAATATTTGAATATTTTTTCCTTGTGCAAGTACTGGTCATCTAAAAACCCAAACCTGTATTCTTCCTGGTGGGTGTAAATCAAATCTACTTTAAAAAGTTCACAATGGGCTCTTCATGAATGCAAATTTCCCACAAAACAGCATGCTGTTAGAAGTGTGCAACATGAAGGGAATGCCATCATGCTAGCTGAATGAGATTGGCAAAATATAGTCCTCAGTTAAGGTAAGGCAGGGATTTTAATATGTAACAAAAGTCAAAACAAGTCCTTCTGCAGCACAAACTGTTGCAGCTGTCTGTCCAAGCACCCTTCCATTTATGTTCTCAGCATCCTGCAGAGTCCTCAAATTATGCCATATATATGAAGGTGTTGATATCTGACTCATCTCTTCTGATATATTTGTGCTCTATAAGCCATTCAATTTGCTCTTTTATCATTTTCTTTTGTGGCAAGAACATATTTTTCAGTATTTCTACCAGTTCAGTCTGAAGCTGGGCATGAGTAATTTTCTTCCGCATTTTCATTATTTGGATGATAGCCTCCTGGTGGGGTACAAGAAGGACAAAAAGAAACACTTTTAAATGCCTGAGTAAAGTGACAAAATGAACACAGCATTATTAGGGAGCTCCTGGTATGGCAAGACAGCAAGGAAATCTGTATTTTTCCTTAAAAATCAGATAGATGCTGCATTTCTTAGCCTATGTAGGTATCGAATTGCTTTTACAAAGAAGTTCATAAAGGAAAAGAACGAAGCACTGGCAAGATGCAAGAGATACAAGACAATTCCAGTCAAAGGCACAGTTAAATTCTATACCTAGAGCGTGAATTACTCACTAAAACCAAACGTTCATTCATTCTCTGAGGAGTCATCACCATTTCCTAGGTGATTTATGATATACCTTGTGAACACCTCATGAAATGCAAGCTGAATGTAAAATTGGAACTCCCAAGGAGTTCTTACTTCATAAACACAACTGGGCATTAATCTTTTTGCTTCAAGTATGGTCACATTATATGTTACGTCAGGTGATACAATTCACAATGTGCATGGCCTGGAATCTACTCTGACTGATAGAGCAGACCTGAAACTTGAAGGTAAAATGGGATTTTGAAACTCCATAGTAGGTAATGATCTCTGATGCCAGAAAAAAATCAGTTTTTTTTAGAACCATCAGCTCAAAAGATTTGACATGAGTAGCTGACTGAAGGACAATCAACCACAAAGCAGGAAGCTGCAGTTTGTACAGCTAAGATGCACTTTTAAACTTTCCCTCTAAGGAGAAGGCCTCTTGAAGAGTCATGTTCTGTTACTGCAGTGTGATCCCATCTCCAAGATTTTCCTCCTTCATACAGACCAAAGAGATCTCAAGATCAACAATACTGTGTGTTCATGGTGGTGGCTAGTGTAAGTCAACTTTACCAATCTGCTGCTGTCATCCACCACAACACTGTTATGCCTTCACCACTTGCTTAATATCTGCTTTGCCCTCTTTAAAGATGATGATGATGTGGTATTTCAGAACAGGAGGCTGATAACTACAAGTGCAAAATCAGGTATTTACAAAAGATCTAAATCAAACAGCAAAAGTAATTTCCAATGGGATTCAAAAGCACTCATTTCATATATCAACATCCAACTGTGGACAGCATGTAATGATAATACAATAAAAGAAATACGGTAATTTTATATTCTTCTGGTGGTTTACTTGCCTGGGTTCGTAATATTCTTAGCTGGACTATTCCTTCATTTTCCTCTTCCCGCATTCTCTCTGTAGTAAGTTGCAATCGACCAATCAAATTTATCTTGCCCCTTTTCTGAACTTTAGCGTTTTTTCTGAAAAAGTTGCATTGCATGAAGGTAAGCAAAACAAAAAACCACTTTCAATTACGGAATTCCCGTTAAACTTAAATTACAGCTGCAAGGAATAACATCACATATCAGACATTTATGGGCTATTAGCATTGCAGCCGTGAGACAGCTGGCTGACAAATCAAAACTCAATGCCAACATCTCTGCACAATAAAACCTAAACAGTGCTAGTAAGCATTACAAATAAATCCATCAGTTGAAACTGCTAATGTCCGAAGTTGAAAAGCTACCAGTATCACTTTAAAGAATAAAATTTCAGAGAAGTATATTTCAATTTAATTATATAAAAGTAGGGTTGTTTGGAGGAAGTTTTTACAGCAAAATTCAGGAAATTGGACTAGCTAATATTCCATTAAAATTGTCTGTCTAGCTGAAAAGGACAAAATCCAGCTATTGTAACAAAGAAAGCTGATGGCGTTCTTCAGTGATTACCCACGAATTTTCTGTACAGCCTGTCTCTTCTGTCATGTCCTCTCATCATTTCCCAAAGCTCAGAATCCTGAGGACAGGAATAAATATTGGCCCTGGGCAAGAAACTAAGTCCTGGGGAAGCAGATTTGTCACCTGTCTCTTTCTCCACAGATCCAGATGTCCAGTTGCTATTGAGTAGGAGGCACAAAATCTGAGGTTACTAGCGAGGAGCCACTTCTCATCACAGTCATGATAATAGAGGCAGGCAGAAACCCAAAACATGCTGAACATAGTATATACCATTTACATATTTTCTCTTAATATTATCTTGCTCTCTGAAGGATTTCAAAGCAACAGGAAAAGAGCACCATGATTCTCACAGAAATAAAGATACTCTGGTGAGAGCCACACTAAATATCCTAGCTTTTGACAGCACGCCATATTATTAAGCAGTTTCACTTCCTTTTTTAACTTATCACTCTGCTTTTGAAATTCTGTGTGTGTGTAATAATCAATACAGCAGTAGTGCTCTGATTACAGGCTGTCCTTCCATGAAATTTCATAGGCTCATTGGTAACAGGAACATAGCAAAGCCTCCAATTTGCACCTCATCCCTAGGTGCTTAAGAAATTGAATTTCACAGAAATTACATTTGTCTGAAGGGATTGCTGCAGGTCATCTAGTCCAGCCACCTACTTGAAGCATGACTATAGCCAAAACTAAGTGAGGATAGGGCAGCAAAGCATGTGTCTAACTTAATTTTGAAAAATTTCAAGAACAAAGGTTAAGTTAAAGTGAATTCCTTTAGTTATAAAATAGTACATTGTTATTTTACTTTTCAAACATCATCTTACATTAAACTGAACTCCTGGTTCACCGAGAAGAGGGTTCCTTCTGTAAAGTCTTTGGGTGAATTGACTTGAGGTTCATATAATAAAACCTGACGTTTCAGCTTTGGAAATGCTACAAGAGACTACAGAGAAAAGGGGAGGGGGGGAAAGAATGAAAATAAAACACCAGACTTTCTAAATGGAAACAATTACTTTCTAAGAACATAATTCACTGGTGTGCAGACTCTAGTGAGGGAACCACACAACACTGCTTGGAGCTGCTAGAGGTCAACATGAAGATACCAATAAAACCAGAGAGGGGACACAGTTTACCAAATCTCCTTCTGAAATGTGTTAGCATAAGCAAAATATCACACGAAGTAGTAAAATATACAAACTCACTGCTACAGAAGCGGTGTTAAGTCTGATTTATGTTATTTCTCTCTTTATTTGTGAGCTAAATAGTTAGAAATCTGATAAAGCAAACTGAAGTTATTTTTAAGCAACATATATTTATCAGGTGCCACTAATTTCCTAGAATTAGACCAATCCCACTCCACAAACCACAATCATAACTCTGTGCTTTAGGCAGCATATGGTCAAAAAAATCTTGCAGTTCCCAAAAGCTTGTTAGGTAAATACTGGGTAGAGAGAACATGTTAACGTAAATGCTGTGTGTGCTCAGCAGTAGTGCAAGGAGCCAACATTACAACTGATTAATTAGCAAGAAAGGTGTTCATGTTTCAGTTTCAATGTGTTATCTGACAGCGCTTTCAAAACACTAATCCAGTATTTCAGAGTACAAAAATCAAGAAGCAATCTGTTTCAAGAGAAAGGGATATACCCATAAAGTCCTCCTAAGTTCTGCATCAGGAAGTTCAGTCGCCAGTTTCAGATTTTCAAAGCTGATCTTCTCTCTGGGTCTTTGGTTCCATGCAAACAGCACAGCTAGCTGAAATGTTGTTACCTCCAAGTCATACTGGCCAACCTCATTCTTAAATGTTATCTGTGAAGAGGATGAAAATTTTACTCATAAGCCCTTCTGGATCACAAGCTTGATTCCTATTATAAATACACAGAGAGTACAGTCATTGAGACTGATACACTGAAAACTATACACTTACAATTCCATTGGACATGAGGTGGTGCCAATGGAGTTTCCTACCACTGTGATTCTTTTTATAAAATTCTTCGACTTCTGGGATGAGATCTTCTAATTCCGTGGGCAGTGAGACAAACACTTTTTCAGAACTTCGAGACCAGGCACCAGCATTTAAAATTTTAATATTCACAGAGTCAGCTGTAAGATGATATTGGATTATATGAATCTCCAGGTATGACTGATAGACAAAACAAAATGTTTATTTTTTTTTCTACTCTGTGTACAATTATGGAGGACTGGATTTTCAGAAAGTCGTGGGGTGTCTACCTACTTAAACATCAAGGTGCTCTATTTAAGCATCACTGGCTTTCTGCCAACAATGCTGATTGAAATCTGGTTTTTTGGCTTGCTTCTGCAGAGCACCTTAAGCCCTGATACAGCTTTATAGCTGATGTTTGTAGGAACTACTCAAAGGTTTTCAGCAGTGATAGGTCCAATACTGGATTTTCCTCAGCCTCTCTTATCAGTGAAACTTAATCTCAGAAATGTGATTTAAACTCTTCATAGCATGGTCCAGCTCTCCTGCTGGCAGATAAAGGAGGAGCACAGCATGGTGCACTCATGAAGAGTGATGAGGGTATAAAAGAAGGGAGTAGTTCAGGCATTCACCTGGTTGATGCTGATTCAAGCCCCTGCTTACAATTTATCTAAAAGAGGAGGGAGTCTGTATCTACAAGACTGCTCACAATGAAACTTCACAACAACTCACAGAATGATACAGCTCCAGCTGTATCAACTGCAAGAGAAAGCAGGGTCTACAGACACTTCCAATCTAAGGGTAACAATGCCATGAAGACTATATTCAACCTGCAGTTGATATAATTTTTAACAAGATTTAACAGACCTATTCTTTCACTATGAGAAATGAAGAGTAGCAAATAATTTGAAAATGGTACCTGGTAAAGCAAGTTTATTATTTTTGTGCATTTCTTTGAAGGCCTGGTTCAAGTCTTCAGACACTTTGATATCCTGGAACATTCTGGCCAGCTTGTTTACATAGTCTGCTGGCATTCCCACTTCCTGTATAAACAAAGAAAACACTAAACAATGACACAGACAACTATGAACAAAAAAAACTTCAATTTTAAAATACTAAGCTTGAAAACATTGAGAGCATAGAAGTACACAGGTACCATCACTTTACAGTAACTGCTAATGTGCAATGCAATAGAAAGTGGTTTTTTGCATGGATCATAAGCAGTTACCCCTTAAGGGCATATGATGATTCTTTTAAAGAAATCCGAGTGCTGAAGAACATATGCATGCATTAAGGAATCAATGAATTCTGATATGTGATGGAATGTTTAAGGCATGCAAATAATAGTCTGATGTACATAAAATTTCATAATTAGAATGCATCTCAAATTATTTACATACCAAAAAATGTACACTGCATTTTGCTCATTTGCGTACAGAATCTATTTTAAAATCTATCACTACCACTATTAGCCCTTAGAAAAGAGCTAAACTTTTAATTTCACAAAGTTTTGCGATGAAAGGGAAATATAAGATGCCCTGAGTGGCCTGCAATTTAAGATAAACTTCATCTAAGCAAGAAGGGTATTTAAGTTCAAGAGTGGGAATATTAATTAACCACAAGCATGAGGCACAACCAAAGAAAGGTGTCATGCTACTTACTCTGAGCCATTCCACCATATTCTCCTCAATTTCACTATCAGCTGATATATCCAATATCAGACGTCTTGTTAAGTGAGCTTTGTGATATCGCATGAAAACATCTTTATTCTGTACATATTTAAGTACCAAAAGCTGTTAAAAATAAGAGTTTAATATATTTATTTGCATTGTCAATCAGACAAGTCTTTGAATGCTGATCTAATAGCACTGTGAAGTAGAAAAAGGCTATGTGACATTGCCTTAAGGGTAACGGTGTTAATACTATCACAGGCATCAGCTATGAATCTGTCATAATATTGCACTTCCAATTTCTTCATTTAAACATCAAGAAATTCTCTTACATCAAAAAAGACATCAGCACTGATATGTAAAAATCTCCTGTATTATTTTCTAGACTAACATTAGTTATTGTAATACATTACAATCTCATACAGGCATTTAGCATACCAATTCTGTGAACTGACACAGGAGACATGAGACGCTGAATGATTTACAAGATTTAAACACACATACACACTTACACACACTTCATTAACATAATAAACTCTTTTCCCTACTATTACACCTTGCATAACTGTTTTTGAAGATCAAAGCCTTGACCCACATAAGGAAATGGAACAAACAAATTCATTATTCAGAATAATTGAGAAGTAGAAGGCAAAAACATACCACTTCCTTAAGCTTTGCTTCAATTTCTTCAGAGGTTAGTTTTTTGCTTAGTGGTGTTTTTCTTAGCAACATGTCACAGTAATTAGCAAGAAGCTCAGGGCATTTGGATTCAGGCTGTGTTTTCAATCCAACACTAGATAAAAGAAGAACAACACATCTTCAAACCATACAGAATCCTGCTATTCTGGAGAAGTCACAATTAACAAGACAGACCACTCTTTCCTGATGCCCTTGGCAAGGATCCTGGTGGTGAATTCATATCCTCGGTAAACTAATGAAAAATGAGGGATAACACCCTTTTCTTCTTGAAAGAATAAATACTACCAAACACTTCAGAGAGCTTCTACAGCTTGATCATTTTAACTGCTTATAATTTTAGAAGTCTCACAATGAAGGATGAAGTTGAAACTACAGTTTGAAACAAATAAATATTGCATGGCAAAAAGTATTCCAGTGAAGGATTTAAAAATGTTGCAGTGAAATGTTTCACTCATCTTGTCAGTGTGCTGTAATGAAATTTCAAGAACAGCCCCCTGCACCAAACTTCACAGACTGCAAAACTCAACACATCTATCACAAAGTAACAGGATAAAATTATTTCAAGACAGGTATAAAGGGTAGACTAACAGCTTGGAGATTAAAAGCAGACTAAAGTTAAACCAGAAGATGCTACAGTAGACAGACTGCGGTTCTTAAAAATTCATGCACGCACAAGGTCATATTCTGAACCTGTCTCCAGACTGGTGAGTAAAACCAAGTGCCAAGGACCAATCCCTATTCCTAGAGTCAGATGGCACCAACTTGATTGCTACTCTCAAGGGCCCCAAACAAGCTCAGGAATCCAGTGTTCTTGATCATTCTCTCAACCTCTCATCAATTAGTTCAGACAGACTAACACTTTCAGACAACTTGTCCTTTTTTTTTAATTAATGAACCAGCTTGCAGGCTAGTGTCTTCTGCCTTCCTAAAGACCAACTGAAGTACGAGCAGATCACTAGTCTTTCGGTTATTACAAGACAGAACCCTTATTTAATCCATGTGTTCCAAGGTATTTCTGAATAGGAGTCTTCAAGATATTGACAGCAGTGAAAAGTAGTAACTGGAAAGGGAAGCTGGCATCCCAGTTACATAAGCTTTGTTTCCATAGTATATCAGAGTACTAACTACATATAAGCAATCCCAACAACCTAATATATACAAAATCCTACTCAAGTGGCACATCACATGGTAAATGTTAACAATCAATTAACTGACTGCTACCTTCTCTTGGCTGAGTTAGCAGAGTGGTCACTGTAAGCATGGTCCTTCTTCTTGAGTCACGCAGGTCTGCCTAATCTACTGGAAGGTGTTTAAACTAACCTGGTTAATCCTGCACTGAAACAAAAATGTAACAGCCGGACAGGTCACACTCACAGCTGGCACAAGAGGAGGTGGAAAACAACTTGTGGATGGTTATACCTTAATCAGCCATAAAGATTACTGCCTCATTTTAACTCAGGACCTTTCCTGAAGCTGCAGCAGAGCTATACAGATTTTTGGAATTAAGAGCCCAGGAAGGTATTATTAACTTCAGCTAAGACTGACTCATTAGTATAAAAGAATAGATCCCCAATTATTCCAAACAAATTTGAGTTTAAACAGGCTGCTGCTATTCACTGATCCATGTGAAGAGGGTATTACTAGAGGTCAATTAGCAATCTGAAATTCCATAATGCAAAGAACACAAAGCCCTTTTAAACACAGTGTTACCTTTTGAAGAGATATTTTAAAAACCTTGATTCACATAGAGTTTATATGGCTTACCCCTTTTGCTTCAATGGCAATTCAAGTTTAAATATCGTAGCATCATTCACAACTGCTTTGTATGCCTGAAAAATAATTACAGATTATTCGTGCTTCACTCAATTTCTTTCTGATATGAATTGCAAAGATTTTATCTCTCTTTATACTACTGTAACATGAAATTAATTTGATTTTTTTAATTAGCTCAAAGCTTGCAGATTTGATTTTCTATTTGAGAATTCCAATTCTATGACTCAATTTTCCATTAACGGATGTTTTACATTTTCCTCTTTTCCATTAGCATACTACTTTACTTTAAAAAACAACTTAGGAAGGGATTACATGGAGCAGGTTGCATGTCTGAAGTCATGAGACAAATATGCAGTAAATTCTAAACACGAATTATTGCTGAATCAGACATTAAGGTTCTCATCACAAAGATCATCTTCTAATATGCTCTACATTACAAAGCTGAACGCATGCCAATTTATGCAGGACTACAACAGAAATTAAAAGCTTATCAGGTGGTAGAAAGTTTCATCAGTGTTTTAGTCTGTATATTTATTAGAGTAAGAGCAGCATCTAGATTTAACAGTGACTGGGTACAAGGATTTCGAAGACATCCTAATATGAATTACAACAATTCTTATACTGAAAACAAAAGGTCAGCAGAAACACATACCTTATCTCTTGCAGTAAGAAATCTTGGATCATCTTGAAAAGCTTCTTTAACCAACTTACTAAACCGATTAAATAGCGTGAGCAATTGCTCTACGTATTTCTCAGAATCCTAAAGAGGCAAAAATCAAATAAAAGACCAAGGCTCCACAGAATTCAGTGTGAGCTTACATGTAATTCCCTAATCTGTAAAAATGTTGTATCCTCAAAAGCCCGCATACTATGACTGCATTTTATCTTTATTCTCTGTACTGAAGATCTCTACAGCATGTAAGCCTACACACAGACTTTCAGGATAGTATTTGAAAGTTATATATAGAAAAATATATATAACTTTCAAATAATGTGCAATAACTTTTAAAATAAAAAGAAGTTTTCAAGAAGAAATAAAAGACACATCCTAATAGCTGCAGACACTCAGGCCTCCCAGACCCTGATGATACAAAGCTGAAAAAGAAAGGTGGGGAATAAAACCTTATAATTCCCACACTGAAAAACCACTTGTAGATTGAAAGCAAATTTCAAATTTCATCACGAAGTTAGAATTTTGGAAAAATTGTTTAGGCCTTTTTAATTCAGAAGCTAACACAATCCTATCATATAAGCATCCCATGCACTTCATAACCTTTTCTTTACTGCAAATTCAATTCACTTTTTAAAGATACAACTGAAAATGTTAAGAATATAAAGGTATCCTGAAGACATTTAAAACTTCCAGTGGATCAAAATTTGAAGTTTAAAGATAAAATCTTCAAGAACTATTTCCATTCACAAGCTTGTCCCACAAATAGAGAATATTTAAATTCTGCAAAGTTGTTTTTTCAGTGTTCTTTTATTACAAACCAATACACTTACAGTAGTAATAGTTTCAGCAGCTGCTACCATGTCTGCCAGTCCAGCACTAACAATATGTTCTTCCAAATCCTTTAGCATAGGTTCTATGCCATTCGGAACTTTATCCATCAGTGAAAACATTAAATGCAACTCTGAAAGATACGAATACTGATGAAGCTAGCAGTCAAAATCCTGTATAAAATCCAAATATACTGCATTTCTGCTAGGAATGTATCAAGTGGAACACTAAATATGTAAAGCACAGATAATCCAATTCACTCCTTAAAAAGAAACGTGTTTTGAGTACTGTTCTAACTCTGGCTCCATAAGGAGATTCTTCTGAAGGCAAAGACAGATATTTATTGCAATAAATTACATTTATTGCAATGTAATACTCATGCATACAGTATCACAAGCTTGAATAAAATCCCCTAAAATCAGCAGCAATTTGAATTAAATCCAGATTCTGCCTGCCTCATAATCCCTGGCAAAAACGGGTCTCTCTCAGTTAGAAGCCTACAGGACTTTAGGCACAAAATTGTATGGATTCAAGACATTTTTTGTTTTTAAATTAAAGCCAGAGCTGTCTCTGTGTATCTTCCAATACTACCTACAATGTGTTTTGTTTAATTAAAAGCATGTAAAATTCTGAAGTAAGCAAAACTAAGGCAAACAGTGAACTCTTTTTCCCAAAGAGTTTATTTAGTTTTTCTGAAAGTTACCAGTTCAAAAACTTCAAAAAATGATATGCTTTGTCTACTTTTTGTGAAGATATTTCAACATTGCTTAAAAAAAAAAAAAGGTACTGAAACATCAATAATCATCTTGACAAAGCTGTCCACAAAGAACACTGGGATTAAGGTCACCAGATTGTTGTAGAGAGACCACAGAGATTTGAACTCAGCGCAGCAAAGGATTCTGCTTAATGAAGTAGAACATATCAGTCATGGACTCTGATCCTTTTTTTGACAGAAATAAGTTATAGATTCACTTAGTTTTCCAATGTTGTGTCTACTGTGAAAGGGGAAAAGTCTCCTCAGCAATACTTCTGTCAGCCACAAACATCAAGATCTTGTCACCACTTCGAATGAAATATGTTACCAACTTCTGTATCTCAACAGCTGCTGCAGGAGCAAATAAAAAAGCAAAGCACATAGAAGGAAAAAAATCCTTTTAGAATGTAACAATGCAAATTAAAGAATGGGAATTAAAACCAACTTTCAATAAGAACTTGCAATGGTACTAGAAACAACTCACAATGGACTGAACGACAGGATTTCAGGAACCAGAAAAAGAAATTGAGTCAGAGGCGTTCTCAGTGCAATTTAGATGTACTGTAAGTGATGGCAGCACTGTTTTACATAAAGTCCAAAAAGCTCACTCAACTTTTACTGGATCTTTTAAGCTGTACTTTTAGAAAGGGTAAGAGGGAGGAAGAGATGGCAGAAAAAAGAGAAATAAAGTATATATTAAAGGGTTCTACATCTGTTCCTGTAAACTAGTGGTGGCATGAATAATTCAAGAAAAAAATTGTCCTAAGAATCAGTGGCAAAGGAAGATTCCAGGTGTGTCCCTAAAACTGCAGGAACCCAAAAAATCTCAGATTCTTCAAAGACAGATTTGAAAGTAACAAAACCAAAAGGAGTCTTTCACTGGAATTTCTCTCACAATACATTATGACACTGAACAGTAAAGAAATCCATTGTAGTTGGTGAGGCACTTAGTCTGTTTTCATTCTTAATTTATAAAAGCCAAGTGTACTTTTTATTTCTGTTGTACTTCAAGAATACAACTTAGGCCTAGCCTCCCCACTACCATAAGCAAACAAAAGTACACTAAGTCAATTCTGAAGTCTGCAAGATATGTCATATTTGACAGTTTTTAGTTGGGAAACATTATTCCTTCCTTCCTTCGTACAGCATGTAAATATTAAGTACTTCATATAAAAAGAGTGTCTTACAGTAGTGCCCAGCTCATAGCCAAAAAAACCCAGCAAAAGAGTCCTCTCTTTGTCACTGCTGTTTAATAACAAAAACATGACTAAATTCTTTGGGGCACATATCAGAAAAGTCACATGCATAAGCAAAGTACAGCAGAGGGCACTATCAGATGTATATATTACTATGTATAGCTCCAGTCTTTAATTACGTTTCAGTCATCTGCACCTGTGTCCTTCATTAAAACATTTCACATAGTTCTTATGTACCAAGTGGAAGTACTTTGCAACCAAGCACTATACACAGGGCAGACACA
Organism: Manacus candei; assembly: GCF_025592945.1. NCBI lineage: Eukaryota > Metazoa > Chordata > Aves > Passeriformes > Pipridae > Manacus > Manacus candei. Next base: position 38,286,353 of record NW_026138062.1, read on the forward strand.
GCCCTGCGTGAATATTTCAACAGGTTTCTTTAGAAAGATGCTTTGGCTGCTATAGATGAGCCCTTCTGAATCTCTGCATTTACATAAGCCTCCTGTATTCTCCCAAAGGCTGTAACATATATTCGTAAGAAGTTTTGTGGCTTTCTACATTTAGCTCTGGACTACTGCCAGAAATCATGCTGCTAGATGAACAGATCAGTACGACATAGTTTTGAGGTCGAATTTTTTCTGAAATGTTAGCTTTAGAAGTATTTTCTACAGTATTCCAAGTCATAAAACAGTTTTCACATTTCTGTAGACATTAAAACTTCATAAGACAGTAAATATTCCCTGGCTGCAGGATACTCAGACTTCAAAGAAAAATTAACCTGTGAGTTCAGCTTTTATTTTTTTTCAATTTCCCTACTTGAATTATGACATTTTAATGACATATCTAGTTTGTTTTATCATACAGGACCAACACAAGACTTCTGAATCACACTAGCCTCTCAATTTCTGGCAGCAGAATTAAAAAAAAAAAACTTCTGAAAACTTTAAAAAGGCATGCAGAGCTAACTTTCAATACTCACACTGACACTGGCTATAAAACCACATGAACAGCTTGCAGAGATTTGGTTCATTTGACCTATGGTCCAGCACCAATATCAGAAGAAGAAAAATTTCTCCCTGCCTTTCAGAAAAAGAGCTTTGTAAAGAGATGCTTCACTTTTTTTCCAGGTGTAAACAGGCAGAGGGGTAGAAATGAAGTGTTTGTATCTGAAGTATTCAAATAGAAGGTAAAGACATTCGTAGCATTTACCAGAGCTGGTCAACACGATGAAAGTAAATGTAGGAAAAAATAAAGAAAATAGAACACAAAATATTCTTTTTGTTTTTCAAGTAAGATGAGAGCTATCCACTCATTCAAATTAGGTTATTGTACATACAGATTTTAAAAGTGATAGAAAAAAATACGAGCCAATGACAGTAGTTTTTTGTGGGATAAAATTGATCATGAGCAGTAGTACTTTTCTATGAAAGACTGCCACCATCTATTAAAAACCGTAATTTGATATATCTACACACAAATCTATTTTTATGCAGTAGATGCTGGGTTCATCCTGCACTGTTCTTGAAGCTTCACTTACTTTCTGTTTCATTTCGTTTGATCATGCCTTGGCATTCAGCTAAAATAGTCTCTTTAAAAGATGTCACCAGGGCATTGACGCAGCACTCCATTAGCTGAAATACATTAAACACAGAATTAGCTCATGCAGCCATCTGAACGCCAAAGTCTGACGTGTCTCAAGTTTGCCATGACACAGGATCTAGCCTGTTCTCAACAACCAGCTCTATAAAACAACGAATTCATTGACTGATTCATGAAGAGTATGTGTAGTTTGAATACAATCTATACAGGAACCATACTTCCTCAAAATGCTTTGGTTCATAAATGTGGTAAAGTCTCCTCCAAACCATTAATAAGCTTAGTATTTCTGTCAACTCTTTCCTCTCAAGGGAGCCATCACTTTTGGAACACTAACTAGCCTACTTCATTTCCAAGTATACATCCAAGAGCTAAGAATAGTTCTCATTCCAGCATACCCTATTTGGACCAGGCTGGATGGCTTGAATAAGGCACTAGATCTAGAACAGAAACTGTATATACATGTCAGGACCATCTCTCTTTTGTCAGTCTCTTTATATGGGTTACAATTTATAGCTGTGCAGAATGAATGATTCACAGCTTAACAAAAGGCATAAAGCACATTTTGATCCACTGCAAAAAAAAAAATCAGATTTAAAAGGTATTTATTTAAAATAACCTGTTTCCTGAACTAATTTCAACACAGACAATCATGAACTATTCGTTACAGTTAAATCTTCCTCCAGAATCTGAGCTGTGTAAAATACTGCTCAAGAGGGAAGAAGGGGAAGGAAAAAAAGAAGAACGACCTTTATATTAAATGGTCATATTTCAGCCTAAGAGGAAATCTATTACAGTTTTAATGAAATTTCTATAGCTCCTTTTGTTTGCAATGAACAATAACTCTTTCAGGTATTCTAAATAAGCACTGAGAAACCCTTTGCCAAACAGATTGGTCAGCTTATTTTCAAACACAGGAAAAAAACCAACCATACTCGACTCAAAATAAAAGAACAAAAACCAATCTGAATAAAAACCTGCCCTTCAGTGTGAACTTTTGTTCTACATGTACTATTAAAACACCTGCAGAAATTGTAGATTACCACTGGAAAGTAATACATCTTGTTGCAAATTAATTACCATAAAACCCATGTAAATTAAAAACCATAAACCAAATTGTTTCAATTTAGTGCTACCAAATAATACTGTAACAGAAAAATAAAAACTGCAATATAATAATACTACATAAATATAAATATGTAATTTTTCTACATATTATACTCACTGCTTCTACAGAGTTACATTCACGTCTTGTTTCTAAATATCGTAGTGCTCTTTTCTCCTCTTCTTTTAGTTTAGCATCTGCCTGTGCAAAAGTATAACAGCAATCATTTTAAGCACTAACACTTTCAGAACAAAATTCCAACAGAATTTTTACTTACATATTTCATATAATTCTGTACACCATTTTGTTGTAAATAAGAAGGAGCCTGTGTTCTATAAAATCTCTCTGTTGAATCCAAATATGCCTTTTCAAAGTTATCCCGATATATCTGAAGTTTATCTTCAGGATTAGAACAAAGATTAACTGCAAAGAGAAAGTCCAAACTTACTCTCAAGTCTTGGAAACTTATGTGGCTAATATTAAGCAAATCTCAATGAGAGAGTGAGTCTTGTATCAAAAGGTTGCATTGAACAATTTGAAATATCTGATAAATGCACTCTGATCACAAAAGGACACCAAATTTGTTCAGTCTTTGCTCCAAAAAACAATCTAATTAACTATAGAGAACCAGAAAAAACTGCATACTTAGCTCCAGCACTTCAGACATTCAAACACAGTAATCATAAATACACATATAAATAGAAAATTTTAAGGAAGAAGAAAAAAAAAGATCAGTATAATGTCTAATAAAGTGAAAAGTTCTCCACCTGACTAAACAAAAAGCTTCTCTTAGACACTGTTATTACAATAACAATGTCTTCATTTTATTTTTTTCCTGTTTTAACAAGAATGGAGACAGTGAGCTTACTGGAGTGCTTTGCATTAGTTGGAAATAAATAGTCACTAATAGGATATGCTTTAAAAAAGTTTAGGATTGGACATCCATAAAGCCATCCGAGAGAAGCCAAAAGTTTCATACAGCAGGCTGCAAAACAGCAGACAATGGTGAAATGTCATAGAGGTTTCAGATATACAGATCTGTTCTGCAACAAAATGACTGAAAGTCTTAAATGCAGCCTGTTTAACATTTCTTCTTCAAACCGTCTGAAGAATCAGAAACAGCATGTAAAGGAGTACAGACAAAGTTATATCTGCAACCCTAAAACACTGAAAAATTTTCTCTTTGTAAACATGGATTTTGCAGTAACTGATACACAGGTAAACCACTTAGAAGCTAAAGATTATATGCAGAATTTAACTGATATCATGTATCAGCAAGAACAACAAAAAAATCAATACCAAATGCTGAGATAATAGTTTCAACCCTACCACAACTGCCACCTTTGTATGAAGAAAATTAATTTACTAAAATGAAGGGGCAACAAACTGGCCTGTGCAAGACATACCATATGATTCTCGAACTCCAATAACGAGCTGAGAGTCGAAAGCTTCTCCTAGTCTTTCCGCATGAACTAGCTTCATTGCACTGTCCTGAAGCCTATTTTTTATATTGGAAAATATGGATTCATTCCACGTATCTAGCATGAGCTGTGTATTAGGAAGGAAAAAAGAAATCCTGTCAGAAAGGTACACGCAGACCTACGTTTGTGCAAAAGACATGCAAGACATCAGAAACACAAATCGAGCAATTTTTAATGTAATTTCCAGGTTCATACAGCAGTTCAGCTACAGTAGAATTTCATCTTTCTCTGAACTTGTTATAGAAGGAATATTCAGCTTACCTTCTAAGCTTACTTTATATAACTGGACAGCTAGGGGAAATCAGTCTTTAATGCATATATTAATTCCATAATTCTGTATTATTTCTACAGTTCATGGTAATTAGTCAGGTAACTTTTCCAGCCATGCAATGTGTCAGAGTTGCAGTATCAGGGGGTACTTCTGAGCCAAATATCCAAATACAGTTCACTATTTGGCAGGCTTTTTCTTAATTTTCTTATGTAAAGAAAAAGACTGATGGTTTTAGATTGCATTTATCTAACAAGAAAGTTCAGTATGCAAGTGATGCATATGTAAATTATAAAAAACTCCAAATCTCATTTAAACAGTGCAAAGTCTTAAAATTAGTTATGCAGGCTCCTGTCAAAATCCTCATCACTCAATGGGTCCCTTTTTATTCCATTGTGTGATTTATTAATTTTTGGTGATTGCTACTGATGCTGCTGCAAATGCATTGCATTACACCTGACCACCATACTTGTGCCCACCTAAGCCCTATTAGCTCTTCAGTAGTAAATACTTGAAGCATTCTATGTGTTCGCTAAAAATCTTAATTTGCTTTGAACCTCAAGTCACTGGATCTGGCTCTATCTATATGTCACTGAATACCTAATGAAATTATGCCAAAGCTTTAAAGATAATGTAATTTTTTCTATGCAACTCAGGCCATTTCATTGCTTTAGAAAAAAGCTCAAACTTACACTATCTACAAACTTGACAGTAACTGCTAATAATGGAATTTAAGCACAATAATATTCAGTCTACACTGGTAGTGGAAAGCAGGTTGAAATCATAAAATTTATGAATTCAAAAACTTTACCTCATGACTGTGAATAACCTATGATTGCTAAAAAATAACCTATGATGACTTGACATCATTGTATGGTGAAGCTAGTAGTAAAGATTAGATGATCTTATTCCATTCCTGCTTTGTAAATTTTAGATTTTAACACAGCAAGCACCTAAGAAAAGTTGGATATCCTTTCAAGAGAGTTAAGTTTACCATAGTTTATTCTTAACTTCTCCATAACTGTCTCTCAATTTCCACTAAATTTCTGTTTCTACAACTGAAGTAATTCGTGTTGGAAGAAAACGTTTACAACGTTGCAACATTCTTAGAAGCAAAGCTTTATTGAATTATGCTTCCTCCATGACCTTTCTCATTACTTGAACTTTATTGATACAAACATTATGTTGCACTGTGCAATTAGAGAACTAGTTTACAAGAGCTGAAGTGAGTAAAAAATGGAGAAGAAAACAGTGAGATAATCTCAAGCAACCTGGCGGGCACATTAATGACTTTGTCATGGTCAAACTGCTTCTAGACATTATGGATAGGGAAGTTTTACACAGATATTTGAAGGAAAACACATGTATCATTTTGGGTGACTGTATGAAGAACTTCTCAAGCATGGGAAAAGTTTCCACAAAGCACTTTTTAGAAAACTACAGAGAATGATGCCAGAAACAGAAAGTGACCTTCAGCAGTGAATATGAAATAATGAGATAGGTTGGAGACTCTGGGCTTTAACATCCCAGTGATGAGCTGGTCCTTGCTGGACTACATATGAGAGACAACTCCATCAGCTTCAGTCTTGACCAAAATCTGAACTGTTAGAAACCAGTTCTTTCTCCCAGATTCTCCTCACTACTTTGTCCACTTGACATTATCTTTTCTTTAATTTCTTAGTTTTCCTGCCTTCTGCATAAAGCAGAGTTAAGAGTTCAAGTTTTCCAGATCTTGGTGAGCCTAATAAGATCACATGCTTTCTCCAGCAAACAATGAAAACTAAAAAGGTAATGTGAAATGGTGATTCCTCTCTTTGCTGCTGTTTTCTCTTCCTTTTCTTCAAGAGGTAAAGAGGACAAGATGTCAAAACAGAAAGGCAAATTAAAAAAACCTTGCCCAAAGTAAAGCATTCAAACTATTTTGCTCTTCCCACCCTGGAGATAGTGGAACAGTTAAAATGATCTTCAATACCAAGCTAAATATCGATAAAGAAATTTCATTTCCCTACAGATACTTTTGCAATGAAAAGGAATAATGAAAGATGTTAAACTAAAGTACATAACACTTTACAACTGATATGTTTCATTTTCCTTATAATAAAAGACTAAAGCAATTTCCAGGACCACTATTCATGGGACTCAGAACACTGAGCCCTCCATACTCAAAGCACTAGACTTTCTTATGTTTAATATGAACCAGTAAAAAGATCATATCTACAAGATTCTACATGTCTAATCTTTTCATTGATATGACTGACAGTTTGGAAAAAAAAGGGGAAATTGAGATATCAACAGCCATATTTAACTTAAGATGACAGAATTTAATCAGTCATTTATAAAATGCAGAGGTATGTCCCAGTTACCATTTTGGCCTAGGGATATAAACCAGGAGCAGAAAAACTACTCACTGATGTATACAAATACACTTGCTACTCACAAATATACAAAAAGTAGATGAATTTACAACTACTTGCCATTCCAGGATTCAAGTCATAATTAAAAAAAAACCAAACCCACACAAAGTAAACCAAACCCCTCAAAAAACCTCCACCAAAGTCCAGACAAACCCAAAGCCCAAACGAGAAGTGTTTTAATCACATGAAAAATACTGTTAATAGCCAAAGTTGAATTGGAGAAACAAAGTGAAACTATTATGGAGAGGAAAAAAAAAAGTTGCAGGGTTACTCTGACTCTCACGCCGAAGCAAAGCGATACATCATGTGACATGTGTGATGTGGTTTCATTTTCAGCTACAGAGTCCCTTCCCCTGTTTACTGTAGGCAAACAGTGCAACAAAGCTTTTAGTACTGATCACTTACCTTTCGGACAATACTGTCTTCTACATTAGACTTTTTGTTGCTGCCCTGCTTGCCCATTAAAGTAATCTCTAATTGACAAAATGGCTTGGGTAAAATATCACACTGCGTGAAGAACTTGCGCCACTCCACTATATATGCCTTCAGTAAAGCTGTATCATCTTGATGACTCAGCACTCTCTGGAGGGACGGGGGAGAAGAGGAGGTAATTTATAAACAAATTTATGCACAAAATATGGGCTGACTTTGCTTATACTGAAAATAACTCTCCATATAAAATTCAAATGTACAGATATATCAGAATAAGAAAGTCTGCATATTTAAGTGCCATTTAGCTTGCAGAAGTAGTTATTAACCCATGGCACATGGGTCATTTCTAAAGGGTAAAGAAAGATAGCAGCAAACAGGTAAGTTCAAATTCTCCAAATTAACCTTTTCTTTTTTTCTCCTTCTAAGCCATCTACAAGTCAAAAATATTAAAACTTTTGGCATGTACTGGCACAACCATATATAAAAACCTTCAACATAAAGCTGGAAGGACTATGTTATATTCTATGCAGTGAAAAGTTTTGATTCAAAGGCACCTACTAGCCTTTCATTAGACCCAGACAGCTAGTTAACATGTATATTTTAATAAAGTCTGGAAACTACAGCTACATTGTACAATGGCTATCAAAATGCCTAAAAACCTGCCTCTCAAATAAAAGCCAACACAGACCATATCAAAGGCCTCAGTTCAGCATAGCATTTATGCCTGCTGTAAGCAAGTAAGCTGTGGAACTTAAAAAGTCAACATTTATATGCCAGGTTACACAAATGCCTCTATAAGAAACTAATTTCCTTTAAGCAAAGCCTTAATGGTGTAAATCACTTCACTAAAGAAAGACTTTAATTTTTTTCCTTTACAGACATTTGTCATGATTTTTTAATATTTTTTAAAAATATTACAACAACCCCCTCTTTTAAATCCCTTATTACAGACAACATCTTTTGCTACATGTTTTACAAACAAAAGAATTTCCTTTGAATCTATTGACAAATTCAGTTGTCTTGAGGGAAGCCTATAAAACTGGACAGTTAAGCTTGCTGAGTCAATAGCACAGATATTTGTGGTAGGCCATACATATGGCTTATTTTAAAGCCATCCATGAACATGTCAGCACAGCACTGAAGCTACATAAGCAATTTTTTTTTTTCTGAGGAATTTCTTATGGAAAATTCTGCTTTAAGAAGTTTTCAAGTGGAAGAAGATTCCATAAGTACTGTTAGATAAACTAAGATAATGCTTGTTATAGGTTTTTTTAATATAACACAAAAACCACTGCCCACTCCAGATTCAAGCACTGTGAGAAAACAATGAACCAAGGCAAATGCTCAAGGCCAAGTCTTCTTTTTGTCAATAGAAGTTTGCAGGGTAATTGTGATATCCAGAAAATCACAAAATTTCAAACAAAAAACCAATGCATTTAAATCCAATGAAAGTCAGAATTATATGGTTATTTTCTAACAATATGAATAGAAGTTATGGAACCTTAGGAACTTACTGCTTGTGCCTGTTTAATAAAATCAAGGATGTCTTCCTTCAGAGCCTGGTGGATTTTTGCTGGACCTTTATCATCCCATAAGCAAACTGCATGTACATCTCTAGAAAACAATTTATCCACCTTTTAGTAATAGCTACTCAAATTTTAATGTAGTAATGTATGAGGCTTAAACAGTCGTAATTTCAGTATGTCTAAGAAATTAATACACTTGTTATCTGTCTTTGTCAAACAACACACAGTTAGATCCCAGTGACACATGCAAGAAAACGTGTGGGGAAGAGACTGAGGCTTTTGAGAAAAGTCCTGGAAGCAAGTAACTTCAACCTATCGAGGAGAAAGGCTGTGGTCAAGAAGGAGATATACGAGACAATTCTATTTTCAGTACCTATTCAATAATCCTTACTGAATTAAGGACAATTTTTAAACCTTTTCCTTGACAAAGATAGAAATCACCTACCAGTAGCAGTATTACTACTCAGCCCATGCTATTCTAAAATACTCTCATTAACATGCAGCCTTCACTGACAGTTTCACAATCCAAACACTGAAACATCCTTGTGCTACAAAGGAAACAGACCTTCTTCATGAGAAACTTGAACTCTGAGGGATCAGGTAATTTAAAAGATGATTTAACTAGTTTAATAAGATCACTTAAACATTTCATGGCAGTGGTAGCATTTTAAAGTGGAACCTTACTACAGAAAAGCTACCAAACAGAATCGCAAAGCCAAATTCTATTACTGGGTTCTAATCAACACTCAAGTATGATTTTTCCTACCTGACAGCCCAGCAAGTGGAACTTAATTCCTACCCATTCCATAATGAGGACTAAATAAAGCAAGTTACACTCCTACCCATACATCATATACAACATGGCCTAGGAAGCCTTTTTTTGATTCATTACCATCCTCTGGTTCTTCTGCCTTTCATTAATAAGGCCACATCTTTGCAGAAAAGCAACCATATAATCTGAAGTTATTACTTTGTTCCTATTAAATGAATACACTTATTTCAACAGAAAAGCAGCTTTTTTAGTTTAACTGAAAAGACAAAACTTGCAAGGTAAAAAGTTCCTTTGACACAGATCAAAGGTGCAGGCCTAAGATTTATAGAGCTCTACCTAACAGGTGAGACTTCCACAATGCTCATGTGCAGAAAACGTGTTACTGCATTTAGAATGCCGCTGTTTCCTCAGAGCAGTGAAAAAAGCAATACTGGATAATTATACTCAAAGGGCAAGTAGAAGACACCTACAGATTTTGAATTTTTATTAATAAGCTTAACAAAGCACTGTCCAAAAATATGAACCTAGGACAGTGGGTTCCTTTCCCTCAAAAGCCTTATTTTAGCCATAAAGGTAATTAAGTTCTATTCAATAATTCAGCTACAAGAAAAATAATAAACAGAAAGTTTCAATCTCAATGCAGAATTATTGAACTAGTTATTAATCATTAAAGCAATGACTCAGAACTGAATTTTTACCTTAACTATACCATGTTTCTGGTAACTACTATAATAGACACATCCTAAGAGATTAACAACCATTACATGATAAATTACTGTTCCTTTTGGTTGGCAGAAAAGCATGACAGATGCAGTAAGATGGGTGTAAAAAGAGCCACTACACCATCCTCATCAAAAAGAGGATACAGACACAGACTGCAACAAGACTGCATTTAAATAAAAACTACTTTTGTGACAATTTTAAAAGCAGGAGAGTCTACAGGTTTAAACTACAACTGTATTTAAGGGAAAATAACTCCATTGAGACAAAGATTATTTTAGATATACTTCCAATATATCTTTTGTAAATCACTTCCATATTACGTTGGCAAAAATCATCACCTAATAGGAAGCCACTTCTGGCTTTTTGAAAGGAAGAAAATGGCAGGGTTTTCAGAAAGAACATTAATGCAAACATTGTCTGAAAAGTATTATTATATCATTCTTAGGGTACAAAACTATTCAAATAATACCAGTTAAACTGCACCATCCAGCTACTTCAGTAGCATTCTTCAGTTATTTTAGAAGAAAGCCATTCAAATTAGAATAATGTAACATTCAGCAAACTGCCTTTAATGAACTTACTGACAAAGCAGTAAACATTTTCTCTCTAATTCTAAGAATAAGTTTGTGGGCAGGTACAAAACTTACTTACTGTGGTCAGCTGAAGTCAAAATGATCTGTTGTTCTTTCACCATCCTATTTGCAAAGACCTGAATCTCAGCAAAACTCTACTTTTGAGCATTTACAGCAATGTAGGCAGATTTATCACTTAATAAAACTCAAACAGTACTTTTGTTCTGTTTTTCCACACAGTCTATGTCACATGCGACTTCTGTATCAGGAGTAGTACATGTATTCCCATTATGTAGAAGGATGTAAGATATTAAAAAAATTACTTACGAAAACAGATCAAACCACTGCTGTTTTGTGACAGACTCCTGACGAAGAAGTTTCAGAACGATAGGGCGCATGAAATCCCATTTGTCTTCAAACTGAAGTGAACCTTTATTCTAAAAGGAACAAAAAAAATATTGTTAATAAACCAGCTTCTTATTTAAAGTTATCTTGAAGGATTGCAGTTTCTACAGTTAAAGAAAAAATATTTTCTTCTCAGAGGTGTCCCTCCTAAGCTAGCGTTTGAGCTACACCACCACAGCTGAACAACACTTTTCACAGTATTACTTTAAAAAGTGAGAGCTATTATTTGTTTCAAAGAGAAACAGACTGCCAACTTCTTCATTTATTCACTGCATTAGCTACAGGAAACAAGTTCTAGCAAGTGTTCTTCAGATGTAAATGGAGTTATACACAGACAACATGAATGATACTTGGGTCAGCTTCTCTGTCGCAGCAAAGACAGATGCAATAAAAGTCACAAGGCACAGTTGCAAACCCATCTTGAATAAATTACCCTGATCAAAATGGCAGCCAGGAATCAGGAACTGTACCTGTGGATGCTGCCATGTACCCTTTTTCTCTCACCGTGTATTTGGCATCAGCAGCAAAGAGGGAGGAAGGAAACAGAGTAACATAGGAGCTACTGTATGACAGACTCCCTTCCTGTGGGTTAACTGGCCATAGGCACTCTGAGGGCCAAGAGTACAGCTGGTGCAGATAAAAATTATTTACACCATGCTGAAAAGTCTAATCCAAGGCGGATTTTTCAAACTTACAATAAAAACTAAGAGGCAAGCTAAAGAAATGAAGTGCTTCCATATAATTCTGATTATTCTGAAAAATCTCACCATAGTATACAGACTAACTTCTATTATTAAAAAAACCCCACCAAAACCACAACAACTTTGAGAGAAAAACAGCAGTTCTACTGCATATGTTGTTATCCTGTTTGCTTACGGCTCCACATTTTAAAAAGAAAAACCTGCAATTAAAAAGCTATGTTGATTGGGAGTTCTGTGGCAGAAAGACCACAGATTATCTGAAGTGTTGTGTTCCAATGCACTGTTTACTTTTGAACAGATCATTGTCTTGGTCAGCGATACTACACTTGACACAATTCACTTCAAATACAGCAAATAATACAGTCTGACTACTTGAAATTCTGACAAGTGCACTGTTCTGTCACTAACATCTCTTCTGATAAACAAGCACAAGCAGCACACCACGTTCCCTCAACCATCGCCTTTTGATTAATTTCTACATGGAAATTTACAATTAAAACTGTTATTTTGTATTCAGAATAAGCACAGTTTGGTAACTGTATCCCCTGGTGCTCTTAAGTGCAAAGATACATCTTGAAGCTATAAAGATGCAACAGGCACCACAGTAACTATTTTTAAAGTAACAGCACCTGGAGGCCTCACAACATTATCAAACTACTGTGGTAGGTACTGAATATGGCTTTCACAGAAGCAGCCCCTGTTGATAAAGTCTGTAAATCTTTCAACATAAAAAAAATAGAAAAATAAACTGCTTTCAAATTCAGAGGGATAGTTTTGCCTATTCTTTCCCACTACAAGAAAAAAAGGTCATTTGAATACATCATCTTTGAAAATCATCAACTACATGCTTCCCCCACACAGAGCTAGCTTTACAATTATTCCCTTAACTTTGATGTGTTGCTCTAATCTTTCCCAGTCCTGTGAAAATTATTAGGTTTTACTTGCAGATACTTCTGTTCCAAGTCCCTCTTTGCAGGATAATGAACTTGAAAGGCCAGCTACTGAACAGTTAGAAGTTACAGAAAGGGCATTATAAAGTACGTAAAAACAACGTCCTCATAAGTTTTCCTTTGGCGTAAAACTTCAGAGTAGATCCCGTAAGTTTTTTCCAGAAAAAGTAAAAAAAAAAATCTGTTCTGCAATTCTTGAGAAGTGTAATTCAACCCTTCACTGAAAACAGCTGAAGATAAAACCTGAATGCTCCATCTTTGTGAATAAGATTAATTTCATTGTAAAACATGGGGGGAGGGAGATTGCAAACACAACTGTTTATATGATTTAAACTGTGAATACCTACTTCATTCTAAGAAACACACATAAAACTCAACTTCAGTTGTAAAAGTTGTGTATCCACTTGAAATAAACATCTGCTTACTTAAAAGGAATTCCTGAAACAAAGCTTGTCCTGAAATGTCAGAGAAGTTTAGAACTTTGTTTCCTATACATAGGAGTATATTTTTTCCACATTTCCTCCTTCATTCCTTAACTAAACAGAAGAGGAAACAAAATCAATGGATGAAAAATCCCAACGAAACTACTCTAAGTTCAACAAACAATTCAACATTATCTAGGTAGATTCATGCTTCCATGACCTTATACTTTTGTACTGAAATTACAAGAAGGGAAGGGAGCATTAAATACCACCTACGGTGTGTCCTTCACATTCATTAATTCTACCCTTACGAGAAAACACAAATTTTACAGTAGAAGAGAAGGTCAAACAGTGGTAATTCTTAGTTGATACCAAAGTCACACATGCAATTTCTGAGCAGTATTTCCCGGGCAGTTTTTCCTTCTTAGTTTGCCTCAAATCACAGTTCCCATAGAAAGGTAAGCAGGATGGTAAGGTATAATACCTTGGACGAGATAAAATTACTCCAGTTATCAAATCTTCTCTGAAAACATGGGCTACAACTGAGAGCCAGACCCTGGCTAAGTAGCCATTCTAGAGTTTAAAATTTAAAGCTTTGAAAAAAAACTCCACTTATAAAATAATTTGTCTCAAAAGTCATTTCAATTAATTTGTTCATACAGATTTAAAGTTCCATTTTAACACTAAATTTTACTTGAAGAACATACTACTTTACACCCTATATTGAAATACGTCCTCCAACTTTACACTTCAAACGTACTTTTCCCTGTTCTTTACTTTTATGGATAAGCACTTAGACATAATAGACATAACAAGGCAAAGCAATACCCCAGGACCTCCATGTTACCGTCCCTCTTACCCTCGAAATGTCTATTTGGATGTTCAGCTCTCTTTGCTGTGTACTCTCTATATTTCAGGACACATAGAAATTCAGCCCTCATCTCTACCAGATGCTCTGGACAGTACTGTAAAAAAAGCAACACCCTCTAGGTCTTACTGTACATCTTATCTACATATGAGTAACATCATTGCCTTTACTACTACTTCATTGTTTTCAGACAGTAGGTATATTAAAGCTAGTTCACAGAGGGATGAAATGGGAAATATGACATCACAGATTGGAATAAACACTGTCTGATTAATCTCTGCTACCAGCAGCTCTAAAAATCAGTGTAATGATTGTAACAAGTTCCTATTCAAAGCAGGAAAGTAGCCACAGGGAAAGCTTTTCTATGTAACTAACTAGCGTGCAACATTCCCATGCTTCTTAAGGATATCCTAAATGGAAATAGCCAGGAAGAAACAGAAAAACTTAAAATACAGAGCTGGAAACATGTACTTCAAGTTGAAGAATTCAAATATTTCAGATGTGTTTCTAGTTGTCATTGACAGCTGAAACTGATGCAAAGGTAAATAACGTTTCTCATTTGTTTAAGTCCATGGAAAATTTGTTGCTTCCTTTGCTGCTTGTCTCCTAACATCAGGCTCATGCTGCAGTTCATCTTGCAAGGACAGACTCCTGCATTTGCTGGCAGATCTGCCAGCATGGATACAGCTACAGGTTTTCTTTATGCTGCAATAAGTGGGGATACTTTCTGTTCCAGAAACGGCAGAAAAACTCAAATGTCTTCATGTCACATGGGTGAATTGGTTTAGACTTTGTCATTGCAAAGGGAACAAACTACAAGTCTGGCACACGCCCTGAAATGAAGTATCCCACTTTGAAAGTGTCACAGTCACACATATGTTTAGACAAAAACCTCTAGGGGACTCTCCTAGAAATGGCTCAGCCATCTACTGAAAGCAAGCCACCTCCTCAACGAGGGAGAGCAGCTTTGCTACAGGTAGGGCAGGCACCCCTGACCATGTAATGGCTCTTACTAAGTACTTCAATATTTCCAGGATTTAGCATGTGATTGGTCATTCTAATTTTGCATTTAAAGAAGGCTCTCACAAAAGAAAAGAAATAACAATTAGGAAAACTATGCACTAGTGGAGTTTAAATGATGCCCTTTAAAATTATGACAGCCAGTCAGATTTGGATTCAGCTAGTATTTGTTACTAAGAATAAGAAAAGAATATTTCACTTCATTTTCTCAACTACGCAGAAAGCTGAATGAGGATGGAGTAAAAGAAGAGAAAATGCTTAGTTCCTGTTCATGCTGGCAAAACCAAGACCTGTCTATACCCAATTTATGCAGGCTTATTTGGAAAAGCTATGGAAAAACTGCACAGATTTTAATATCTCTCCTTTCTTACCCTGGGGTTTACTGTGCCCAGATATCGCTTTTTTCCCATTAAACATGAAAGCAGAAGTAGAGAAAGAAGTTGCACACCCTCAGATGGCACAAGGCACTGCCAATCAACACCAACCTGGAATCAACAGTTTGCTTCTCAGAGAGTACTCTCGTGAGTGGGATTTGGGAACAAAAGACCTTACCTAGTTCCAGTTCTTGCACTGGTTTATTTTGCCATGATAAACAAAGCCAAATCACCGTATAATTTTTCCTTCTGTAATGCAGGAATCGTACTTAATATTGTCATTAGAAAACTCACTAATTAGTAAGTTATTGTGCTTAATAACACTTTGAGTGACAAAAAAGGCCTGGTTTAGAATAGGTATCTCTGCAGCATTTTTCCTAAAACACACTGCGTATATATATCTTGTTGTCAACATAAAATACTGGTGATACAAAGGCCAGTTGCAAAAACATGAATAGTCAACATAAAGACTTCACTTTGGCAAGAGTCATCTCGCAGAATCAAGGCCTTTGACTCTATTTTCACTTACTACTCTTTCAAAATAGCTGAAGTGGAATGCTGACAAAACTCATAAGCCTATGCTTCTTCTCTCTACTATGGGCTATATGACCACATCTCATCAAAGCACACATCAGTCTTTCCAGAAAACCTCAGATGTACAGCAAAGAGATGGTCTAAAATATTAACAAGCCTTGCTCTAAACACATGCTTTTCCAATAAAAGGGCACTTCTTCTTATAGGACATTATTTTTTTCACCACTGTTCTTGGACTTCTCAATTTTAAATTTTAAAGTATTTTTAAATATTATCTGCTTAGATATGTAACCCCTTTTAGGCATAAAAATATACAGAAATTAATCAAAATTAATTTCAATTACATTTCAATTTCAAGGAAGACTTTTTAAAAATATATCTTTTTAATACTGAAACATTTTTTTGGATACCAGGAAGAAACAAGGTGATCAATTATTTCTCATTTCTTCACACTCAGTGTCTCAGAATAATAGATACAACCAGCAGATTCAGGCCAAATCTATACATCCAAACGAGGTCAGATTGCTCAAATGCAAGCAGCACTTCTTCGGGACCATCTTTAAAAATAATATATAGTGCAGAACACATGATTATGCCTATATTTATACGTGTTTTCAGCTGCTAACTGCTCGAGTTCAGCAGATAGTCTTCCCAAGGCCTTTCACACCAGTGGAGTTAACTGGTGCTGTAGAAACACTGGAGGCACTAGTAATAGTTGTTTCAAGTAGGCCTGTCTTCCCTGTGCTGGCATGGCCTCAAAGGCCATGCAGTCTTCTGCTCATACATACCGCAAATATCAGGACAGGCAGTCCTGAGCTCAAACACTCGACTGTCCTACCGAAATCTTCCGTTCCAACCTGCAGCAGCTTGGGGTGACTGACATCTGCCATCGAACGCCGGGAAAGTGCCTGAAAACATCTGACTACAAAAGCAAAGCTACTTAACGTAAGCGAAAGGCCTCCGGGAGTTTTCCTTTGCAGGAAAACTGCTGTTAACAAAAAAGCTGGAACACGGTGGCCACCCCAATAACGACACCTGCCCACAGCGAAGGCGTTTTCCAACTCTTTTGTTCAACTTAAACATTTTCCATACACCCGAGTCTTCTTAAATAAACAAAGGGAAGACGCCGTGCCCTGTCTAACTGCACGACGCAACGCTGTTTCCCAACGAGGCGTGTTTGGGAAGGGAGAGCCGGGGGGAGGGAGCAGGGTGCTGGCAGCAGCCGCAGCCGCCGGCGGGGCCGGGCCGGGCCGAGGCCGGCAGCCCCAAGGCCGCTCACCTGCGGGAGGGCCCAGGCAGCGGCAACTCCGGGCAGCGGCACCGCGACTCGACCCCGGCTCTGCCCTGCCCCGGTCCCCGCCGCCCTGCCCGGCCCGGCCGCCCCCGCCACCCGCAGGGCCGCCCGGCCCCGCCGCCTCCCGCCCTCCCGCAGGGCCCGGCCGGGCCCCGCTCTCACCTTTAAGAGATTAGACGTCGCCATGATCCCCCCCGCGAGGCCTTCCCGGCCGGCGGCGGCGGCGGCTCCTCTGCCCGAGCTCGGCTCGGCTCCCCCCGGCCGCTGCCGCTTTACATGGCCCCGGGCCGCCCTCCCGCCCGGCCGGACCCGCGGCGGCGGCAGCAGCAGCGGCGGCGGCCTCAGCGTTGGGCTTCTCTGCCCCGCGGCGAGGCTCGGGGAGCTCGGCAGCGCTGGGACCGGCCGGGCGCTCCTCACGCAGCCGCCCCTCAGAGCCTCATGGCGGCGTCCGCCCGGGCGGCGCTCGGCGGCCGCGGCTCCATGGAAGGGGCCGGGCCCACATGATGCGGCGCCGGGAGCGGCCCCGCCGCCCAGCGGGCTGCGGGCCCCGCCTGCAGCGCCCCCTGCCGGCCCGCCGCCCGCACGGCCCCGCGGAGCGCGCTCGGACGGGAGCCCCGGCGCGGCGGAGCGCCCTGGGTCGTACAGGCAGAAATAACTCGACTTCTGGCTAATTAACCAACTAACCAACTAATCAACCCCGGCCCTCCCCGCGGTCCCGTCCCCGCGGGTGCTCCGGCACTGGCCCCCCTCACGCCCGGCCGGAGGGAGCGGAGAGCGCCGTGGGCACAGCACCGCACGGGCGCTCACTTTGCCTAGTCGTTGCCCTACACCCGATCCTCGGCTAAGCCGTCACTCTCCCAGCCAGTTGTCACAAGTTTTCTATTTACAGAATCAAAAAGTGTATAAGTATCTGAAGGGTGCCTGCCAGGAGGAGGGAGCCAGGCCCTTCTCAGTGGTGCCCAGCAATAGGACAAGAGGCAACGGGCAGAAACCGATGGACAGGAAGTTCCACCTGAACACGAGGGAGAACTTCCCTACAGTGCGGATGACTGTGCACTGGGACAGGTTGCCCAGAGAGGTTGTGGAATCTCCCTCACTGGAGATTTTCCAGAACCATCTGGATGCAATCCTGTGCTGTGTGCTCTAGGATGACCCTGCTTGAGCGAGGACGTTGGACCAGATGACCCACTGCGGTCCCTTTCAACCTGACCCATTCTGTGATTCTGTGATCACAAAATGTTCTGAGTTGGAAGTGACACACAAGGTCATCAAAGTCCAACTCCTGTCAGTGAGACAAAGAAACATTTAGTAGGAAAAGTTTGCGTTTAGGCACCTTTGGAAAGGGATTTGGTATCTTTTGGGGTTTATTTATATCAAACAGAATCTCACCTTTCTATTAAAACATTTAGCCTTCACCTAAAAACGTGTCTTGAAGAAAATTTTCCTGATCTTTTCTTACAGGCTCGGAGCCCTGAGAACTGATGCTGCTTGTTCCACCTGGCCTGCCACGTGTCGCTGTCATGACAGCTGCACCACCTGCCACCAGGGATGGCAACCCCCTCTTCTACTCTCCTGGGGCACACCATTTGAAGATAAATTCATATTATAAAGGACAAGGGCCCTGAAGTGTTAGAAAAGCTGAAACAAAATATTTAACAAATCTGTACACTGTCATGGAAGTTTTGGATAATGCTGACCAAATGTGGCCTGCAGCCTTATTAACTTAATAAATTACAATGGCCATATTAAGGCCTTCTCTTAATTGAGGAGTGAAAAGGAGATATTGAATAACCTCCTATTTTGATAAAGTTTCCAGCTTCTGAATGCTCCAATTGGTTTATAATTTTTTCTTTGCTGTTATGATATATTACATATTTTATACTCTAAATATTTAAAAATTCATATAATACACACAGTTATGCAGTTGAATGTATAGTATATAATTATGCAATATAGATCTAATTGTATTACACACTGTCCATTGCATATATATTCTACAACAGTGCTGAAGTTAGGCCTACAGCAGAGTCAGTAAATGTGTGCATTGTGTATTTGTACATCAGCCATTCTGCTCCACAGTCTGTGTATGACATTACAGGTATGCAAGTACCAGAGAAGCTGGGATACAGGCAAATATTCTACAGACTGTGACATGGAGGCAGCCATTTCTGGGACCCACTACTCCAGGAACTGATTTATCCTCTTTTCCCCAAACCCTTTAAAAATGTAAGCATTTCCAATTATTTGATATCTATTGTTCTTTTCAATTTCTCTTTGTTTTGCCTTTTTTTTTTAATATATGTTTGCTATTAATGCCACAATTCAGTGATGTTTTTACATTGATTGTGGTAAATGGAGCGAGAAAATAAGCCTCTATAGAGAACTTCAACTTGAGTCCCTTTGATACAAACCTTAGAGTACAAAACCACAACACAAATAATTAGAATGTTATAATTGTAAATTTTACTTAACCATCATTGAAGCTAAATGAAGTTGGGCTGTGTTTTAAAATGCTATGTTTTAAAATGTTATGTTTTAAAATCATGGATTATATGCTTTTTTTGTTCAAACTTACCAAACAAAAATGGAAGAGTACTCAGAGCACAGCAGCACCTGAGTACCTTGCACTGTCTGAGTACTCTTAGGTACCTGGTAGCCATTGCTGTAACATTTATCCAATTGGCCTGGAAGGGTCAGCAATGACTGTACTGAGTATGAGAGTTCTTGTATCCTGCCTGAATATGCTTTTGTGCAGTAGTTATGGGTAGTGCTAGCCAGGGAATAAAGAGAACTTGAACACCTGAGAAGCAGGGAGACAATGAAACAGAGGTACTTTTTGCTGATATTAAAAATAATGTGCATCTCATTTTGCATGGATTACACAATGACTGTAATTCTTTTTTTTTTCCCCTGAAGATCTGAGCATTAATTTTCTGGGAAATAAAGGCACCCATAAGCCTCAAGGTTTTATAGTATTTTAGTACCACTTCAGGGTGCTTTTACAATACACAGTGTTACATAATCTTGTTTTATTTGCTTTAGTTCCATTACAAATGGATTATTATTAAATTCTGATGGTAATGAAGATATTAATTATTGATTAGTATATGGTATTACATTGGCCTACATGCATGGACTGTAAAGACAGACTTAATGACAATTCCAGAGCTATCCATGCCTTCAAAGTGATTTATAACAAATAGCCCATTAAGATTTGGATGATCAGTGAAATTAATACTGTCATAACATCCTAGATGTCTTGGAGTGAATTGATTCCAGGCATAAATCTGTTGGCTTTGAATGAGTTGCATCAGAGAGAAATATGCATTTCTATGGTCTATTCTAATGCCTATGTACCAATGGCCACGTACCAATAAGATGTACATAGTTTCTTCTAACGTTCTCTTAGTCCATGACGGAAAAAAAGCATTTGATACTTGATTAGTCCATTTTAAACTCCTCTCTTATCAAACTATTCAGTAGGGATAATAAAACTTATGGTTTTCCTTTCAGTGGGAAAGTCTCATTTATCACTGCTGTGGATAGTCACAATGACCTCATGCACGAATCATACCATGTGTCTGAAGACAATCCTTTTAAAAGGGCAAGGACACTCAGACATCTACTTATAGCTGAAAAAAGAAGCACCACCAGTGACCAAACTTCTTCTATTATGTTAGTTTCTGTTTCAATAAGAAAACAAACACTTCTGGTGTTTATTATCTAAGCTTTACATCACCCTTTTAGTTACTAACAATGGCATTCTGGAGAAATTGCCTGCATATGGGAGTAAATATTACTGTTGCTTTCACTTAAATTTGACTAAGATTTTGGTATCCTAGCATCACCAGAACCACCTATCCTGTGCATCTCAGTGTGACCCCTTTGTTCTTATGCCAACATTGTCCTTTAGCTTAAATAGCTTTGCTCTCCCTGATGTTTGTTCTTCTCTGATGTATTTTTAGACAACAGTGCTATTCCTTCCCAGTTTCCTTGCTGGAAAACCTTGCACTTTTTGCCCTAAGTGACACTGAGGATGATGTGAGGTGGTGCAAAGTGACTGCAGGCAGAACCTGCAGGAGGGTTTTTGTTGAGGCCAAATTCCTCCTGGGACATAGAGAAGCACATGGTGTGTGTTAGGCAGAATGTGGCCATTGTTCCTCGCCCAAGCACAGGGTTACAAAGAACTGCTGCAGGGATTTACATCTGATCTCCTAGTGGTTTTTGGACAGCTAGAAATTTACTGTTCCATTCACTGTGTACTTGGGGACTTAAAGTTGGTCTATGAAGCATGGTAGAGTAAAAGAGGATACAATGTGAAAAAAACATGTTCTGTTTTTCTGACACTTGTTCACATATGCATCTCTTTTTCAGTGCTTGGTAACCTTTGTCTCTCTTTTTTTTTAAAAGCTTCCCTGAGAATCAGACTCTTTTCCACAGAGAATTGGGTAGAGAAAAATCCCAGTAAAATGAACTGTGAATTTCAGTGGTCTGATTGACTGGATTTGAGACTTGCATCTTCTAAACTTGTGTCCTGGCATAGCTCTTTTAATACATATAACACAAACTGTACATCAGGGAAATAAGAAAAATTATCTGCACAGAGGAGGCTTTTCCCTCTGAATAATAAGCAGTAATTATTTTTAAATTACAAACTAATATAAATTATTACTAAATAGCCTAAACTATTTGCTTGGCACGGAAAGTTTAACCAAAATGGACAATTTTTGAAAGTGCTTGCAGAGCAGCGCCAACCTTGAAAGGTTTTTATTACTAAGATTATGACTGGAATATTTTCCACAATTCCTACCCTCAGTTTTAGTACCTTAATACTTAGCAACTACCACTAACATTTTCAACTATTGCCCTGCTCACTGTCAGACTGTGGTGCCAGATATGGCTTCTGACAGTCCCTTCCTGTAAAGAAACCACACAGGGGAGAAACTGAAACGGGAAGAAGCCTGCAATGTAGATACAGTGCCAGCACAGAGTTATACCCAGACATTCCTGCAGCTGTTCCACAAAACTAACCTATCCAGGGACCTGCTGGAGTTGGGGAGTCAATAGGCTGCATCTCTGTGCTGACTACAGGTTCTTGGCACCACGTGGTGCTCTGCATAGAGGTGGATGAACACCATTCTGTTCTTGTCCCAGAGTGCAGGGTTATACATCTGTCTTTGTGGATTAAAACCAGTTTTATCTGTATCATTGCATTTATTGTAGTCTTTTTTTAGAAAATTGTAACTCTGACAAGAACCCTCTCTTGAGTTGGGTTAATTTCTTCTGCCAGTTTACTTTTAAACCAGCACAGTTACACAGTGGTGTCCTAAAATGTGCCTTTTTCTGAAATAGAAATTATTTAAATACTTTCAGAGACAGGGATTCACTCTAGAAGCTTGGGATTTGCTTTCTTGCCAGTTGAATTCCTCAGTTTGAATTTAAATGAAGATTTACTTGCTATTACATAAAGAACCTGCTGCTCTTCATTCCTGTCTGGCCCCTGTGGACAACGGGCAGTCATGGGAGAAGATGACATGTGAGTGCTGTGGTGACGTTTGCAGCCAAACAATTGTTCCCTGGCTCCCAAGTGCGTATATAATATTTTTGTGGATTTGTGCTATCAAGCTCTTTTCCTGGACACATTTTGGTTGTGTGTTTATTGTTCCACTGGTTGTCTGTGGGAACCACAACTCCACGAAGAAAAACGATCTCTCTGTAGAATCCTGTGCCTGTATAGCTGTTTCTTCCACATTAAAACTCCTGCTTAGCAGAATACTTCTATATTTGCAGAACCAACTTAGTTTTCTTCACACTCCCATTGATTAAGTATTATGCAAGGTAAATTGTCTTCAGGAACCTGTACAACTTCTCAGTCTTCATATTATGCCCAACTGGCACATTTTTGGTCACATTACTTTCATTAGAATGGCACATTCACTGAAACATGATAAACAATTCTGCCATGCTCAAAAGTAAAATTCAGCTTTTTCACAGCTGTATTTGCTTCACAGAGGGGGCAAATGTTGCTGAGTAAAACAACAGCATATGTAGGTAGTCAGTTTTTAGAGGAGAGCCTCATGAGTTGTAGCAGCAGACCCAGACATTGAATTACCACTAGAAATGAGCTGGGAAGGAAGTATATGTGCATTCATGAGATAGTAATATTTTTTCTCTGAAAATCAGGAAGGGGAATTTTTCATTGAATTTTTCTAGTTTTAAATATATTCAATGATCCCGTTATCATCCTTAAGGAACCTAAGCAATGTAGGTGTTTCCGCGCACAATTAAGTACTAGAGCAAAGGCTCACTACACAAATGCTTAACTTATTATTATTATTTTTAGTCTGCTTATTTTGCTGTGCAGTCCTATCTATTAGGCTTTTTAGGAAGACTTATACTTTACAGATTCCTCTTTTAGAATTTTAATTTCATTCACTTATTTGAAAGATTGTCTAGAGACTCTGAGAAATGAGCAATGCAAATGTTTGCTATTGACAATTGTGTTTTGATATTTAATGATTTCTTAAACAGTCCAGCATGTTTGTGTTATGGTTCCATGCTCATGAAGAGAATAAACACTCAGCCTTCTTTCTTTCCAAGGCTTAATATAGGCTGCTGAGATTGCTGTGCCACCTCTGGGTAAAAAGAAAAGGCAGAGACTTGCAGGAGCTGAGGTCACATGCTGAGATCTACAGCAAGGGGAAAACCACTCTCCCTGGATGTTAATTATGTACAAAGAAGGCAACGAAGCATGTATTCTACACGAGAGCTTGAATGCTGAGACTGAAATATCTGTGATCATGGTGCATCCACCCGCCTTTACTTTAAGTAAGGCAACTTGGGTACCAGTAACATTTTGGCTGAGGCAGAAGGGATCTCAGCACAGGGCAGCACAGTGTACTTGGGTGCTCAGTCAAGCCTATGTTATCTTCTGTGAACACAGGACAGTCACCAGCTTGAAGTTAGACTGGTAAGCCTATTCCATACTGAAGGCATAAATGAGCAGTATGAACATTTGCTACCTCAAAATCTTTTCCTTGGTTGATTCCTAATGTATGAGGATAGTTCATGCTTCTTACACAGGGCAGATATAATTATAAGCAAGCCAAAATATCTGAAGAATTCATGTGTAAAATATTTTGAGTAGAGAAAGTTATTTATTCTTCCTTATCAAACTTAAAACAAAAGCAATTAAAGTTAAACATTTTAGAAGTCCAAAACAATACTTTTTATCCGATCATTTGCCAGACCTGTGAGTCCAAATAAAACCTTTCTCAAGGTACTTTAGCAGATTTTTCCATTTCCTAACTGGGATTGACCAAACCTTAATTTGCAAAGTTGTGATTTTTTTTAATAAATATTTTCTACTTTTGAATTTGGCAACCAAATAAGATTTATCTAATTTCTGTAATTTCTGAGAATTTCATTCTGTTATCGGTATTCACCCTTCCTTGGGGGGAAAAAGAATATACATGCACTGAACTATAACCCATTATACAGCTTATTCAAGCTGCTACTTACATACCATACTGCAAAGTATCTGAAAACAAAATTACGTATTTCAGCAAATTGTCTCTTTATCAGACATTTCTATTAACTGCAAATGTGTAGTGAGAAGATACAGTAGTGGTTTAATATATCATAAAGACAGACAATGTATGAAAGTACATGTTAATCTACATTTTTAGGAATTACAAATAAAACAACTATGTGCACAGTACTTTAAAATGCAGTGAACTTCTCTTCTAGTTGCATTGACAATACCAGTTCCTTACAGAGATGAATCTGGTTAAAAGCTCTATTCCCAGTGTAATAAACGTAACACCACAGGTACAACATTGACAATAGAGGTTAAGGCTCTGTTCTGACGATTGTTTATTTCTCTGTGCATACCTCCCTTCCATTCTCCTCTTATCCCAGTCCTTTCCCCCCCAACACATCCAATTGTTTTTATACAAAATGAAAAGCTCATTGCCTCCAGAGTATTCAGGAAGAAAAATTTAAGATAAAAGAATTTAATCCAAATGTAATGAAACGTGTAAAGAAATGTTGATTCATAGTAATAGCAATACCTGGCACTTATCTTTTTTTTTTTAATTAATTTGAGTATGTCAGAAGAAACCAGCATTCACATCCCGTGATGCTAAACAGTCCACAACAGGTAGCACACAGAGGATAGATTCCAGACTGAATCATAGAGTCTGATCAGGTCTCAGCAGTCTTTGTGAATTTGAGGAAGAACAATCATCTCTACATTTAAGATACAGAAGGTGAGGCACAGAAAATGTAAATGCCTTTCTCAGAGACACACAATGAACCAATGGTAGACTTTGGGTCTGTTGACTCCCCAGCCACTGTTTTATATCTTGGCCCATTCTGTCCTCTTAAACAATGTAGAGAAAATCTGAGATACACAACATGGGCCTAGTATCATAAAGGAATCAGTGTCAAATGCACACAGCCTGATTCTGCACTACCTTTTGGCATCTGTAGTCATGTTTACTTTGTAAAGAGGGCCTAAAATGCCCTCAAATCAAAGTTGATTTGGTGTCAATTACTAATACATGCACTTTAATAGAGAATCAGGCTTGCAGCAATCACTCTGTGGCACACTGAGACTAGAATTAACTAACTGATTTAATTGCTAATGAATTAAGGCTGATTCCTTATATTAAGGCCTCTGTATCATTCCATGATAGTGTAACTGTGCCTCAGTGCAAGTAAGACTGAAGCTATAGAAAAACTTAACCTTTCACTTGTCTTCGAAGTCAATAATTTTAGTAGCCCTAAACGTATAAAGTAACTGGAACCAAACAACCTGTCTCTATGCTATGGAATATTAAATAAATTATTGAAAAAGAACCTAAAAGTAACTCGAGGGAAAACCAATTATATGTTTGTTGAAAACCAAAATTAAATTAGACTTGTTATCTGGACTTGAAAATGGAGTACTGTACATGATAACACACCTTTATATGAAGAAAACTGCCTTGATATTCAGTGGTTATGAGTATGCCCAGATAAACTGTACATGCTTATCGACTCTGAAGATTGAGTTATCTTTTACACTACTACAATAAAATAGAAATAGATTTATTTGGTATTTAAGTACTAGACCTAGTTTGCATAAAGCTAGTGTGTGTTATATTCAGAGGAGTAGGAAGATGACCTCAAGCTCAGTGAAATGCTACATGTTCACAGATTTCTCCTATTACTGTTGTTATTAAAAGCTATTATGTGTAGCTTTCTTAGAATAGGGGTTCTCTAACTTTGCTCTCTGTACCCAAACATTATTTTAGAAATTCTTTCCTCTCTGAATGCTCTATTCATAACAGTTTTAGTTTAAAACCTTCCTATTTTAGACAACAGTGTAATATTTGCTGGCTAAGAATAAAACAGTCCTTGCTCTATTCAAATTTAAGGCCTGGGTCCCCATGGGTTGCAGCACTTTTTAACTTATTTTTACTTCTAGTTAGAAGTAAACTCATTTTTTAAAGCTAATATGGAATTTGTTTGTGTAAATTAACCTAATTCCTTAGGCATCAGTGTGACTGTGATAATTACCCAGCTGAGAATTTGGTCACCGAAATGTAAGTCCAGTGGTTGGGAAATCTGTTTTGTATATAAGTCAAATAACAGCTGGATCATATGTGATGTTATGTTTAGTTTCATTGGCAATTCAGAAAATATTTAATAATAAATTCCATTGTTTCTATTCCCCATTTTTGTATACAAATAAATAATCTTTTCTAAAACATTCTTTTTCTTTAGTAAGGCTTGTATTCATAGTCATATCAAAAGTGTTTGCTATTGGAGCAATCTTTCAGTTTGCTTTCTTTAGAGTTATCTTTATTATCAAATTCTACAGCATTCTAAACTTTAATAGTCATTAGCAACCCTGCACTTGAGTAAAGAATCACATTAAAAAAGTATAAGTTATAATATTTTCTTGTCCAAAGCTAAGGCAGGATGAACAAAAGTAATGAGGTCATCTGATCCTCACCTATCAAGCCTTGAATTTTAAACAGTATTCAAAATACAAAGCCCAAGCGAGGATGCTGTCACAATGATTATTGCGCTTTCTCAGTGTCTTGCCATAGTTTTCCCTTTAGCAATATATAATTTTTTTTTCTGAAGACCACATAAAGTTATCGAACTCTGTAAAGAAAAAAAGCACTTAAAGTTTTATGAATTATGACCTAGACAGAAGGATACAAAACCAAATTACTGTTCTATGATTCAGCTATATCATGATCTAATACTGTTTCAAAACCATTATTCTGTTATTTAGGTTGGCATCATCTTCTGAACACCCCATGGGCTCTTTGGCATGCTACAAATTCAGCAGATGCACTGTCTTCTGGGCTTTACAGCTTCTTCTGATGAATGTACAACATTTGGAACAAAGCCACTCTTGACACCTTCCCATCCATCTTGTATTGAGATTTCTCCGTTTTTTACAAGTTCATAGATGTCTTGTGTAAGAATTGTAAAGGACTCTTCAACATTTGTGGCATCTTTTGCTGAAGTTTCTATATATTTCATACCACAGTCAGATGACAGCTTTTCAGCTTCTTCTCTTGTAACCTCACGCTGTGACACTAAGTCACATTTGTGCCCTACTAATAGGAACACAATTTGAAAGGGCTGCACGTGCATTTTTGCTTCTTCTAGCCAGTCTTTCACATGTTCAAAAGATCGTCGATTTGTGAGGTCGAACACTAGTAAGCCACCCACAGAATTGCGATAATAAGAGCGTGTTATTGATCTATGAAGGGGAAAAAAAAAAAAGGAAAATTAAAATGCGTTTTTATTTTATTCATAAAGAGATTACTTTTCCATATGGCAATGTGTTTTTATCTTTTATATGTTTTATTAAATAACTTTGCTTTTTTAAAGCTAATTATAATTAATTAATTTATCTATTAGACACAAAAATATTGGGTTTTTTTCTTACATTCGAAAGTCGCTTTCTAAACATTTCTGAACCCAGTACCTCTAGGGCAAATTTTAAATGCTGAATTATTTTGCAAAGTGCTCTTTATTAGCAATCCGTGGAACGTGTTCACAGAACAAAAGATATATACTTTTGGTGTTAGTTTCAGTTTCATACAAATATGCACTTTGCTTTGTTCTTAGTGGGGACAACCTGCTTTCCTTCTTAGCTCAGGTCTTAGCTGAAAACAAACTGTTGCTCCAGGCAAGTGCCCAGAAGGGTTTTACTCGGGAAGGCTTCCCAAAAGCATGCAGGCACCCTCAGATGGGTTCAAGCTCCTCACAAAATGCAGATGAAGTTTCTTCTAGCACAGTGGAGGAACCTATCTTTCCTGAGCACAGATGCCTCATGTGCTACTTCACAAGACACAGGTCAGTGTTCACAGAGCCCACAGTACAGAGGCTCAGAAGATATACAGCTTTACAGATTATACAGGCCTAGGTCTTCACTTCGGTGATGAGAGTGCATGATGGCCAACAAAGATGAGAAGGGTTGACAGTAAAAGGCTCTTCATGCAACTTGTAGGTCTCCTTGGGAAAAATGTTATGAATGCAGAGTTTATCTATAATCCATGGAAGACTGAATAAGTCCTGAACAAGAGACTGAGTGAGCTTTAGTAAACAGACAAAGAGCATTAACCTTTGGAAGTCCCCCAAGTTGAAAGTAGATGAAAGGATAGCAGAGTACTCAGGAGAATTCAAAGTATGGACCATAGAAAAAAATCAGATGGGCCTTTCTTATGTTCTTTCATAACAGGGAATCTACTTAGGTGATTATACATACTTTGGTAAGTGCTGCAAGATCAGACTCTAAAAGCAAAATTAAGTTTTTAACTCCCTTATTTTTGTCACTTTTTGAACAGAAAGAAAAAAAAAACCCTTGGGTAACATGTCAGGTTTGATGTAGTCTCACTTATTCATAAGGGATGTTTAAATTTCCATTTCTCAAATTATCTCTATGCAGATCTTAAATTCTTGTTGAAATTATGGCTTCTTGTGTAAACTTTGGTTCAGCTCATTAATGTCATTAAACATGAATGATTCTATGCTGGCAAACGTCGGAATTTTCAAGAAGGAAAAGAAGAATGACCCTGGAAATTACAGGACTATCAGTCTCAATTCAGTGCCTGGTAAAATGATAGAGAAGATTCTTCTGTGAGTTACTGAAAAGCACCTGAAGGACAATGCAGTCATCAGGAAAGTCCTGCTTGTCAAACCTAATTTCCTTTTACAACAAGGTAGCCCACCCAGTTGATCAAGGGAAGCCAAGCTGATATAATTTTTTTGGATTTCAGTAAAGCTTTCCATACTGTCTCTCCCAGTATCCTTCTGGACAAAATGTCCAGCACGCAGCTGGATAAACATGTCATGTGGTGGGTGAGCAACTGGCTCATGGGACAGGCACAAAGGGTAATAGTGAATGGGCTGACACCAGGCTGGTGATCTGTCACCAGTGGGGTTGCACAGGGCTCCATCTTAGGGCCACTGCTCTTCAACATCTTCATAAGCAACTTGGACATAGGACTTGAAGGTACACTGAGTAAATTTGCTGATGATACTAAATTAGGAGGAGCTGTTGACTCCTTTGAAGGCAGGGAGGCCCTGAGGAGAGATCTCAACAAATTAAAGGACTGGGCAATCACCAACTGTATGAAGTTTAAAAAGGGCAAGTGCCAGATTCTGTACCTGGATGTTCGTACAGACTGGGGAGTGAAATCTTGTAAAGCAGTGCCAGGGAAAGGGACCTGGGGGTGCTGGTTGACAGCAAGCTGACTATGAGTGAGCAGTGCCCCGGCAGCCAGGAGGGCCAACTGTGTCCAGGAGGCATCAGGCACAGCATTGCTAGCTGGTTGAGGGAGGGGATTGTCCCGCTCTGCTCTGCACTGGTGCAGCCTCACCTTGAATATTGTGTGCAGTTTTGAGCACTATAACACAAGAAGGATATAAAACTATTAGAGGAGGGCTACGAAGATGGTGAAGGGTCTTGAG
Source organism: Manacus candei (assembly GCF_025592945.1). NCBI lineage: Eukaryota > Metazoa > Chordata > Aves > Passeriformes > Pipridae > Manacus > Manacus candei. The sequence continues at coordinate 38,316,384 of NW_026138062.1, forward strand.
GAGAAGCCATACAAGGAGCAGCTGAAGTTACTTGGTTTGTTCATCCTGGAGAAGGGGAGACTAAGGGTAGACCTCATCTACAGCTTCCTCATGAGGGTAATTGAAGGGGCAGGTGCTGATCTCTTTACTCTGGTGATCAGTGATAGAAACAGAGGCATAAAACTGAGTCGGGGAGGTCTAGGGTTGATATTAGGAAAAGATTCTTCATCCACAGGGTGGTTGGGCACTGGAACAGGCTCCCCAGGGAAGTGGTTATGGTGCCAAGCCTGATAGAGTTCAAGAAGAATGTGGACAATGCTCACATGGTGTGATTCTTAGAGATGTCCTGTGCAGAGCCAGGTATTAGACTTGATGATCCTTGTGGGTCTCTCCCAGTTCAGGGTATTCTATGATTCTTTGTATTAATTACATCAGACTATGGCTTTAGGGAGACTTTAAATCAGTCGCAGTGTTTCTTTTTCATTATGATCTTACTGATCTTTACCAGATGAACCAAACTTTCACTGAAATCTTTATCTAATTTTGAAGAGTTATTTTTATACTATGACTAAAGACTATATTGTAATGATATTAATTTTGAAAATACATATTACTTACTGAAAAAGAATAAGGATAGTGTTTTATTTTCAAGCCATGTGTTAGAAGCAGAATGTATCTAATATCATGGTCTAGGTAAAAAGTGGGTTAATATAATGGAAGCCTCTCCACAGTATCTTGCCCCTACTGAAATGAACTCTCAGTTTTAGCACCAATACCAAGCACTTTATAGCACTGGAGGTTTCATCTTTTAAATGTATTGTTGGATTTAAATACAGGAAAAGTAAACAAACAAACAAACAAAAATCACATCAAAGTACATGATGTAAAACACAGCCAAAACAGCATATTGCTCTAAATGACTAATCTGAAGATAGAAAGAAATTGAGGGTGTACCCCTCATTTATGTTAGTCTGCATTACAGACCGGAGCTTATACTCATTCTAGTAAGGTGTTAAAGTCACTGATTATGTTGTTGCTGTCCGTGTGGCACCTCACACAATGGGAGATTCTGCTTAGCTATGCCTTACTGATGTCAAAGTAAATATAGTCAGTAATCGCCCTATCTGAGCTCCAAATAAGTAACAATCTACCACTACTGTTTGCAGTGGAAGTGGTGAGAATTGCTTTATTTGAGAAGTAATGCAAACAGTGCATATTAAAGATGATTTCTGAAACAATGCATGAAATCCTGTTCAAATACAGAAGCATCAATGCACTAGAGACATGTAAGAATTTTTCTCAAACAATTCCTCCAAGAAAGTACATGATCTCTTTTCAAGAGAGTGTGACAGCAGGTGTGTCACGTCTTACTCTTCCCCTGGGAATGTCCCTTATGCCTGGGACCAAAATTAGGGGGTTATTATGCAGCCAGTTGTTTTCTGTGCACATGCAGGGAACTCCCCTGGCAGCTTTAAAGACAGGTTTTACCTCCTCTAAAGCTCCAGTGCAAGTGAGCCAGAGTGGAATTGGGAATCAAAACTGCAAACTGATTGGTGTTCCCCAGAAGTAGATAACTTCTTGGAATAATTAGTTTTTCCCCAAGATAATCTTTGCTTGTGATCTGTAGTGTTCTCCATTATCAGAGAACAGAATGTGCAACATTTTAACCTGTGGTGTATAACTTAGTAAAATATTTAGAATTTCTTTGAGTAAATGTAAAACAGACTATACAATAAATGCTGTCATATTTGGTACACCAACTGACAAGAAACTCCTAGCACAAACCCAAACACAAGTATTTACAACTACTTCAGTTTGTATTTATGGGTACTAGAAAAAACACAGAGGTATACTAATGGTAAATTTAAAAGCAACTGACTGCATGACTCATCAGTGCACATTCCCTGAGCATTAAAGGGTGGCCATCATTTGATTTTAAATGTATGCAAAATTCTCTGTATTTTGTATTTCTTTCATTTGAGTGTCTTGTCATTGTCCATCCTGGCTATTTGTCAACAAATTCAAAATAAAGAGATTGTACATCCTTAGTCACTTATTTACAAGTACTTTACAAGCTGTCTGGAAAGCACAAGGAGAGTGAAAAATGCTAAGAGCTTGCTATTATTCCTGCTAATTTCTTTGCTAATCCTTCAGCAGCCTGCCGGCAAGAATGTATATGAAGTTCTGAATCATGTAAGCCCAAGAAAGTTGTTTGTTGTTTCACTGTAATGCTTGTTGTGGAAAAAAAAGAAGTTGGTGTTCCCCAGTAAGATAGTGCAATCCCACCTCTTCAGCTGGGTGTGGGAATCTGCACAACTGTTGCGATGGAAGACAGGGAACATAAGAATTGATTCTGGCCAGCAAAGAGGCCCATTTCAACCCTCCTGCTAGCATCCTAGTAACAACAAGTGTGTGGGTTAGGTATATGTAGATGGGCTATGCATTTGCCCCCACCACGAATTCATATCTGTTGAACCTCAAGTCCAAATTAAAATCCATATGCAACTTGCCTGAAGCTGCAAGCATTACAGATACAACAGAGGCACAAGAGTGAGTCAGTTCGTAAATTGGGGAATGACTGTGATTCTTTTTGGGGCAGGAAAAGAGGGTAGTTTTGCTACTTGTTTGTGACAGAGGGGAGAGAGGATTTAATACTCAGTGCAGCATTTGAGCTACTTTAGCTGCAGTAAAAATGGTAGAGGTACTATTGAAGGCTCTTGGCAACCATCGGTGCAGAGCAGATGCAGAAGGCAGATAAAACACTACTAAGGGACTGTAGCTGGCTGCCCCATAGCTTCCACACTGCCATGGCTGCACGGGTGCTCACGGTGTTGCTGTGCTGGAAGGAGGAAGAGCTGGGAGGTGGCCTGGTCTCTCCAGATTGCATGTGAAGGAGAGCTAATGGCAGAGGGAAATACTGCAGAGGAGAATGAGTTCGGAGGTGATGACAAAGTAAGAAATGCGGAGTTAAGCAGGGGCCTCTTGCTGCAAAGAAGGAAAAAAACGTAGAGGAGGGATTGCTACATTAGGTCCAGGATTTCAGGGGAAAGATGAGTGAGGGAAGAAGAAACAGGAGGAGGCCACTTGTTACCCACTAGTGTGAGCTGGGAGGGGAAGGGCAGCTGTTCTCTGCTGTGTGTGAAGGGAAAGGGTAGGGAAGGAAGAAGCTCCTGGGAAGGAACTGGTGGGCAGTAGGGCAAGTGGGATGGTGGGCCACGGGGCTGGGACCACTGACAGGGGTGGAGGACTGTTTGGGGCACAGCAACCAGACTGGTGCAGGGAGATGTGTTCGGGGACAAGTCAAAGCCCTTGGGGTAGGAGATGTGTCGGACGATGAGGGAGGGAATCAGGGTATGTTCGGGGGCCGGCAGGTTTGGGGAGCAGGTGGGAGAGGGTCGGGTCCTGTACCTGAACCGCTCCTGCCCCGCCGTGTCCCAGAGCTGCAGCTTGACCCTCTTGCCAGGCTCGATCTCCACCAGCCGGGAGAAGAAGTCCACCCCCACGGTGGGATCGGAGTGCAGCGGCCCCGGGAAGCGGCCCTCGGTGAAGCGGTGCAGGAGACAGGACTTGCCCACGGTGGAGTCTCCCAGCACGATCAGCCGGAACTGGTAGATCCAGATCGCCGCGTCCATGGCGGCCCCGGCCTGGCCCGGCTCCGCCTTGGGGCTCTTCCTGGGGCTCCTGCGCGGCCGGTGCCTGCACCGCGCCCCGATCGCCCCCACGCCCGGCATCGGCGCGGCGGGCGGGCGGCGGCGGGGAGTGCGCGGGGGCTGGGGCGCGGCTCCCGCGGGGGCAGGACGGGGCCCCCGCGCCCGGCGCGGCGGCGGGCGGGCGGGGGCCGGGACCCGGATCCCCCCGCCCCGCTCCCGGGGCTCCGCGCCGTGGTCCCCGCCGGTGGCCTGGGCGGGGTGGGGCGGAGCGGGCGCTGTCCCTTCAGCACCGCGCTGCCCCGCTCCCGCCGCGGCTCCGCGCCTACGCTTCTCCGGCTGCCCCGGCCGCTCCGGCTTCCCCGGCCGCTCCGGCTGCTCCGGCTGCTTCGGCTTCCCCGGCCCTGCCGCCGCCGGTGTGCGCTGGGGACGCCTCTGCCGCCGCCCCTGCCGCCCGCTGGGCGGTGGCGCGGCCGAGCCGCCCGCCGGGGCCGCCCTCCCACCGCGCCGTCATGTGCGCGGCGAGACGGGCCCTCCTCCGCCACACGGAGGGGAGGGAGGGCGGGGAGGGCAGCTCCCCGCTGCCGTGGGGCTGCAGCCCGCGCCCAGCGGCCAGCTCCCCCCGCGGTGCAGGGGTGGGCCGGGAGAAGGGGGATGCTGGGGCGGGGAACCCAGGCCGGTATGGAAAATTGTGGGTGAGAGACTGTTAAAGCGTGACTTTTGCAAAGAAAAGTGGGAGCAGAAAGGAAACACCGAGGAGAGGTGTGAAAGAACCAGATCGGCAGGTAAGAAAGGGGCAGGGAGCTGAAAGGAAGCTGTCCCGTGGGATGGGAGCTGGGCAGGCCGACCCGCAGAGGAACAAGCGCCGGGTCGTAATGATGGGTTGGGCAAGTGGCAAAAAGAAAAAGGAGAGTTAGCAATCCAGGTATCCCCAGAGAGAATGATGCAAACTGCCTAGAAAAAAGGCATAATACTGGAAATGACAGGGACGTACACTCCTCATTTCCCAGTGGAACAAACTGCATGTATTGGGCCTTGGTGAAAGTGCCTTTACCCACAGTAATAGAACAATTCTGCCAGTAGAGATGCCCGTGTCAGAGAAATCTCTTTGCCCCCCTGGGATCTTCAGCTGAGTATCATGTTATGATAAACCTGCTGAGCAACAGATTTCTCAGACTTCTTTTAGAGTCTCAGAACCACATGGGATAACAAACACGAACAGTCCTCAGATGGCTGGTAAGGGCATTGGAGTAAAATAAGAGGAAATCTTCGGACTTCTGGTAAACAGAATTGCAGCAACTTCTTCTGTAGATTGGGCTGGGGTGAGGCAACCGTGGGTGGAGAGCCTGAGAACCCAGCAGAGTAGCCTGGGAGTGCTGGGAAGTAGGTTGTTGCTGGCAGAAGGTCAACAGCAAGTGGATACTGATATGAATGAGCACTTTGATAGTGAAAAGGACAGGGAGAGAAGGGTGGCATTTTTTTTTCACACAGCCTGTTTTCCTCTGTTAGTGTCAGGCACAAATGCAGCTAAAACCCTAACTGCATGTGGCTGGTTAGGGGTGTATCTGAAACCGCATTTTTTTTGTAACTCTGTTGGGCAACTTGTGAGTATTCTCATCGCATGAGTCTGTTTTTGTTATTGCAATTTGTTACTTGGTCACCGGTGTGAGACTAACAGATTACCCTTGGAGGCTTAGGTAGATTTTGGAGCTCCGTGGTGTGGATGAGTGAGACCAAGGGCACCTTGGCCCCTCACCTGACCAAGGGCAGGGTGAAGTCAAAAGAGGGGTTGCATGCACAGCTCAGGAGTTCATGTCTCCCAGCCCCAAAATGAGTTTGTCTGGGATATGCATGGGTGGCTGGCCCTGAGGGACAGTTCCAGATGACCCCAGAACCTTCCAGCAGAGACTTGGCCTGGTAGTCCAGAAGCTGTAAAAAGCACAGCCAGAAGCTGCCAGAGGGATTTATCTTGCTATGTATGCTGACCTGAAGCTGCAAGATGCTGCCTGCTCCAAGAATCCGGACTCTCCAGGGACCTTTTTGGCTGGCCAGTCAGTCTCCAGGACTTAGTGCTTCTGTATCTGCATGTGTCTCCTTGTATGTTCCCTCCTGAATCCTGCACATTTCTCCATTGTACTTTCACCAGCTCTTTGCCTCAAAATAAATTGAAAATAGTTTGTACTTGACAAGTTGCTCCTTTGAGAAACAATTAAAACAATGTTAACTCAGACAAATGAACCTTCGTAAGACTAAAATCAGTCAATTTCTTGCAGTTCTGCCTGGGATGGGATTAGAGGTGATTCCTGGGGATCTAAGTGTTCTGAAAAAAGTGGCACTTAGAAGTGTTTGTGTGTGAAACAGAGCTTTGAGGTATGTGACATCAGTAGCTCTGATGCTTGCTGAATGTAAATAGGACAAAATTTTAAGTGGACTTTGATCAGTATATAATACCTAGATCCTTTATAGATTACCACCCTGGCTAACACCCATAGGTCTTCAAAGCCTCCAGTATGTGCTGTTGAGCTTAGATGCACAGGAGATTGCTGTCCTTTGCACATCTGGGCTGGAAGAACCTCACTTTAATGAGTTTCACAGCTCATTTCATTCCTAACAGATGAGCAAAGTCAATTTGCCTTTGGCATTTACAGTTGAACTAAATATGTTTGCATATATTTTCAGGCTTCCACAGTCTAGTTTGTCTGCCTAAGCTTGTCATTGTAGAAAGGCAGTGGTATATAAATTCACGTATCTCAAGCACAGCCTTATACCTTCACTTGTGATCTTTTGCGTGTCATATGTTAAATGGGGAGCCTGCATTTGTATTGTCTGTTGTGAGCAAGATGGGTGAATTTTATGTCCAAGTCATTCAGGTTTTGTTCATTTACCAGTGAGTACAGAGGCTGTGGCAGAATGCAGTCCATCACAAAGTTATCAGACCAGCAGTCAGAAGAAACGATCAAAAATGGGTATGTTTTGAGGAACTTTGATGGTTAGAGCAGAGTAATTGAAGCACCAACATGAACCTTACTTTCCTTCAGAGAATTTCTACTACTTGTGCACTGGCAAATTCAATCTGCTCTTCCCAGACAGGATGAAGCAAACCTAAATTCTGGGAAATAATAAGAGAGCCAAACAACCCCAAACTTCCAAATCTACTCTAGTCCTAGCTAGATAACTGCACTAAGCTGTAAATCCAAGATGTTTCAATCTAAGAATTCCTCATTTCTTGTGACATTTTTGACCTGCATGGATTTTTCCCAACTGGGAAAAGTGGGTAGATTACTAGTGACTACATAAATCACAGCACTCCTGAACGTGCACACATGCTAACATAGAAATTTAGAGAAGCACAGATGAAAGTAATTAATTCTCAAGCCCAGACAGCCTGAGACTGAGAAACTGTGCTTTCTGCTGCTACCCAAGAACCTAAGAGATTTGAGGGACCAGTCTGGAAGCAAGATGCCATCCATTCCTGTTTTAATTACCTAGGCTATTAGTCTGGAGGCTGATACAGCTACTCATTTTATCACAGGACAAGTTTCAATAGATGCAAAGTATTGATTTTTTTTTTTTTGTGGTGATCTATCTTATTTTTGATAGAGTAGTACTGAAGGTGGAATACTCCCTCCTAATGAGCAATGACTTTTCTTCCTCTAAGATGTCATCAAGCCAGGTAGGTTTCATATGATGATGGGAAGGACAACCTCCTAGAAGATGTCCTTGTTTGATAAGGGTGTGTACCACAGTGAATTTATGCTGATACTTTTGGTCTGAGTTTGGCCCAGACAACTATAAAAGTTTTGTTCTTTCTCTGCCAAGTTTTGAGAAAACAAATACTGATAAACGGGTACCTCATCCTTGGAGAGAGAGCTTCTTGTATAAACTGTTTTAACTGGTGTTTTGTGATTGGCTAATTGTCCTCCAAGGTTGCTTGAAGGAGAAAGTGAAGACTATAATGATGAAGTAGCGCCCCCAGACTCATTTGGAAAAGACCCCCCGAGTGCAGTACGCAGGCACAGGGAAAGCCAAGCGTGTGCAGAAGAGATGCACTTACATAACTGAGGGGTGGGACGGAGAGCCTCTGGCTGGGCAGTGATGACCACTCCTGCTGAGGTTGAGGTCACTCAGTTAATTGTATAAAAGCAGATAGTGCTTTCTTAGAGGGGAGCTAGCATCACACCAAGGACAACGTTGCCTTTGGCGGGGATACCTGCCAGGTTGTGAACTTACTGACTCTCCAAGGATGCAGCTCCTGCTATGGGTAATTATAGGCACGCTAGGTCGGTAAGGTGACTTTATGGGCAACAGCTGGGTAACTGGGGAGGTCATGCTGGGGGCTTATTTCTCTCCTCCTTCCTCCCTTTTGGGTTTGTTCATTTTGTTGGCCACCTCTTGGTAATAAATATTGGGTTTTGTTAAGCTTTCAACGGTGTCATGGTCTCAAGATTCAGTATGTTTTAAACCCTCTCTAATACAGGGTGTTGTTGGGATAAATATGTGCATGAAAAACCATCAGTATAAACATTGGGGAAAAAAGCAACTTGCACAGCTGAGTCATCAGAATCCATGAATGAATTTATATATAAAGATATAAAGATATAAATAAATAAATATCTACATAGAGAACCACTTTGTTTGTAAGGCATTAAAATGGCTCTGTGGAGGTGATGCAAGTGAAACTACTTCATAGCAGAATGAACTCACAGAGGCAGTTAGTGAAGAAAAGAAACACCCAGCTGGGATAAGAAAAAAATCTCCTGACTCCTCAGATCTGATCTTCCAGAAATACCTAAAGCACAATTTCAAAGACAAGCCTGGGAATAAAAGTCCTAACTTTTCAGAATACTAAAAATCAAGGACTGAGTATTTAATCAATAAATGTTTTATAACCATTAAATATTTTTATACTTTTCCTCTCATCAACTCTTAAGCCATCCCTGTTCCACACCAGTAAACAACATCTACCTGTCTGTAGGCCCATCATTGTGTCACCCCTGTTAGCCAACTATCTCCTCCCTCAAAATGTTAGTATTATTTTGTTATATTATACTCAGAGCAATGACTCCCACCTTGATCTTTGCTGTGCCTAGATCAGACATACTATAAGAAAAAATGTACTTCCCTCCGAAACATCTGTGTATTCCAGGGGCAATGGATGGTATCTAGCTCTGCAAAATCTTACCATCTGAGACATCTAAGATGACATCTTAGACAATCACAGCTACAAAAGTACATCTGACTCAGTAAAGTGTCAGGAAAATACAGGAACATGCAACCTGCTCCACTAAAATACTGAACTGAATTTGTGCACATTGACATTTCAGGGATAATGCCTAAACTGCACAAGAATCTGTCTTTAGGCAGGATTAGATTGCATTTATGTGAGATTAAGAACCTAACCCAAAATTTCACTAAAACAAGTGAAATATTTGTTCTCATGCCTTCTTTCTTGTCATTTTTCAGTCTTACACCTCACTTTTCCATTTGTCACTTGGGATGATTCCTTCTAGGATTCTATGCCTTCTTTGCTCTAATGAAGCCCTTCTCCTACATCTCTTTTCTGTCTGGGAAATGCTGGTGTGTGAAATGATACAGATTTCCACTAATAAAGGATGCTCTTTGAGCTTAGTGCCATGGACCTTTTCAGCATGTTGATCAGAGAGATGCTTTTTTCTGCAATAATTTCATCATCTCTGAAAGGAACCCAATCCTACAATTAATTTCCCACTATCAATGTCATTTGTTTTTCACAGATTCCCACTTTTGACAAGATGAGATCTCTGATAATTTCTTAAGAGGTGTATTACTTTTAATTGATATCATAAACATAATTGCTGAGCTAATTCAGGACAGGCAGACTAGTCTACCTGCATTATTTGCAAATATTAAACAAAGAAGTTCCCTGTATGGTAAGTTCCAAGGAGTTTAATCTATCTGGAAGAGTTGCCCAGACAAATGAGCTGTGATAACATCTGCCGAGTTCCAATGGGCTAGGTTAATCCAGTATGAGCTGGTAGCACAGGTAATGTTTCTTTTCCTGTACATTACTTGGATAGGGGGCTGGAGGAATATGGAAACTGTGGTGGCAACTATTAATTGGCCTCAGCAATAGAGGATGTCAAAGATGTTTGGCCTTAGGCTGTGTGATTAGAAGAGCCATTGCCAGTTTATGTCAGTGATTTAATCTGAAAGGTATTAAATTGTTAAGACAATATTCCTTTTGGAGTGCCCACCATAGATCATCATCCCTTACCATGTAGAAGCTGAAGCCCAAGAACTGCAACACACAGAAGCTAAACTGTCATCTACAGACTCAGCATGTCAACCAGTCAGAAGGAGTGACCTGTTCCTCTGGGATTACTGGTATAGGACTTGTCTAAACTAGACTGGTGGAGCTGAAGCTCTAATCTGTGTGTGATGTGTTTGCAGAACAGGAATCATTATCCACTTACCCATCCTCTCAGGCAAACTGTGTATCACTGAGTACATTATCACACCTCCTCGTGACCATGGGATGCACGGTGTAGATCAGAGACAACTTTCATTCAAAAAGCAGTGACAGCTGTCCTGCACCCCTACTTCTGGTGCAAAGGCTGGTCTTAGGCTTTGCAACTGGAAGTAGGTCCCGTGGTCTTTCTCCAAGAATGCCATTCCCTACACTTCCAGTTAAAGCCCTGCCTTGTTTACACTGGAGGTAGACTGAGGGCCGTCAGGACAGGAAATCTTCCCTCTGTCCATGGGAATTTAGAGCCATTTAATATTGAGTAAAATTTCTCATAAATTTAAGAGACTATGCCTCTGCTCAAAAAACATGCATTACATGAGGATGTTTAGAACAAGAAGATGTTTGTAGAAGGGAATTAGCAGACGTTAATGGATGAAATTTTCACAGTAAATGAAATCATCAGAAGGGGTTAGGTACTTAAAAGACTATTGTCACAGCGCTATTCAGGGACCTTTTACCCCAGAGAACTTCAAGAAGCGAACCAGAGTTTACAGACTTTTAGGTTATGTGACTGAAGGCTCATTCCCATGAACACAAAGGAGCAGAGACAAAATGGTAGACAGGAAAACCCCAGTAACTGCACCCAGTGCTGACTCAGCCCCTGGCAAAGTTGTTTCAAGGGCTAGAACGGGGGACCCACCAGTCCCGTGGGTTGGGAGAATACCCCCAGCCAAGTCAATGGAAGGCACTTCCCATCAATCCCATTACAGACTCAGAGAGAATTACTACCTGCAGGAGCATGGGACTCACCATGGGAAGTTGGAAAGAAGATTGGAGTTGTACAAGACTTACTATTTAGGGGAAGAATCAAAGTTGGGAGAGGGAAAGATCAAATTGGACTGGAGAGGAACAAGTGTGGAAAAATACAGGAGAGAAGAGATAAAAGGAGCTGGACATACATAAACAGGTTACCGGTCAGTAGGCTTGTGTTGAAGGACAGCAAGGGCTGGGGCCTTTGCCAGCCAGGGCTACATCTCTGGTAGGGGATGGTTTTGGTGTGCTCAAGGACACAAATAGCCAAGCTGTGCCAATGATCATGAAGAAATGGAAAAGCATCCAGAAGTAACTGAAGCAAGAACTGGAAAGCAATAACAAATCAGAAAACAAGTGGTATAATTATCAATGAGGTATTCTTTAACTAATACTGTAAATAAGGACATGGAAGGGTACTGGGGGCTAAAAAAAGACCTTAGAGAGGGAGGACCTATGACCCTGCTCCAGGATACAGACCGTCTCTGCATCCTCCGAATTCAGGGAGCAGAAAAGAGCGAGGGATACTCAAGACCCACACATGACACTGTGCTATGATGACACAGCACGTCAGGAACAACCACACTGACCTACCCATGCTGCCTTCAGGATTGCACCATCTCTACTGCAGAGTGGGGAGCTTATGAAAAGAACTCACAGTGCCAGCCTACCTAATGTTCTCCTTCACTGGACTATCTCTGCCATGGCACAGGGAAGTCATGTAATTTGTAAAATTCCATATATCTGTCTCTTAAACACAATTGTCAGACTGGGGAGGAGGTGGTAGAGTTGAGCTCTGTGGGAAGGTCCCAGACACGCTGGACATAGCCAGTCTCCACCTGACCCACCACAGGCCACAGCTGAACACACCAGCCAAGTGGTGGTGTCTCTGAGCCACCAGATGGGTTTGTAGCACCTCTTAAACAGATGTGTGTGAAAAAAGGGCAGAAAACACTAGAACAATAGAAAAAAAATTACCAGATTGGAGGAGAAGGATAAAGAAAACCATGTCTGAGCTGGGCCCATGAGGCATGACTCTAAAAGCACTGCTACTGATGGAGGAACCACCACGCACTGACCCCAATCTCTGTGCTGCCCATTGCCTCACCAAAGGGACTGACAGCAATTTGCAGTATGAGGGGACAGGAGAATAGGAGAGGGGAGACTGAAGAAGAGTTTCTTTTTATGAGGGTTTTTTTGTACTGCATTGAAGAACTGGGTCTCTGAATATCCTCCCAGGAGGGTTTCACTTCCACTACCCCTTCTGAGTAATTTTGTGTTATTGTCAGGAACATGACTGTCCCCCAAACTAAATTGTTCTTGTGTAGAAAGAAATACAGACAAGCCTTATACCAGTGAAGTCCTGATCTTCATCCCAGGTAAAACACACTTTGAATTCAAACAGAACTCGGCAGATCTTCTGACCTTAGGAATGAAAATGAAGGCTATTACCAACATATTAAACTCTCACCCTATCACCTCTTCGAGATGTCTCAAATAGCACTTGAATGTCTTTGCTCTCAGTTCTTCAGTTTTTATGCTCCAGAATGTGTCTAGGTTCAAAAGGAAAGCTCTCTGATTTTACAGGAATCGGCCAAAGATGTTCAGGATTTCTCAGTGTTCTAATCCTGGAATGCTGCCACTCGCATGTTGTTCTCTATATATCTGCTGAAGGACGTGGCGTTGAAAGAAAGGAAGCTCCTTAAAGCTACCTTATATGCTGCGGCAGGAAAATGCTGACAAGCAGCGCTGTCCACTGGAGGGCAGTGAAAGGCTGGGGAAACCTGAAGTGAGAGCTCCTAAATACAGCCCCTAACTGGAAAGATCACATCCGTGAAGGAATCCCCGCAGGAGCAGGTACTACACTGAAGGGGATTACATTCTGGGGAGGAATCCACACTGGGGAAGTTGAAAAGCATAAGAAACATGGAGTGCCAAGAAAAGAAACCACTACACACTGATGTCAATCTCTTGTGGTGCCTGCTGCCTTGCTGAAGGGACTGAGTATAGCATTGGCAAAAGCAAGCAGGGGGGAGAATTGAAGGGGCAGGAGAGGCTTGAAGAAAGGGGGCAGGAAAGGTGTCTGGAATGAAGTTGTTTTCCTTAGGCATTTAATTTTTATCTTGTTTCTCAGTACCCCTGATTCAGTAATTAAAAAATATGTAGTTGGCAAAAAAAAAATTAAAAAGCATAGAAATTTCCCAATATGAAACTGCTTTCCCACAACAAGTGGACAGACTAGAAAAGGCAATATTATGCTCATCTTTCTTATGATTATGCTTTATTTAGGAGCTCGACTGGCTGCAAAGGTGTAATTTAGTGGAGAATGTGGATCCTTGAGCTAAGAGCTGCTTTGGAATGGTTCCTGGCATATTCAGACCTTAAAAGAAAGAACAGAGAACAAATGTTAAAGGCAGCAAGAGTGAGAAGCTCTTGTGTTTTGTTTGCAGATAAGGAGGTATTAAGAGACCTTTCTGGTGTGGGGTTCATCTAGGCCATTTTCTTTTCTGAGATTGTAGGTGAAAGGCTGTTCATGCTGGCAAATGTGGCAAGGAACCCTGAATCCACCTTCAGAGATATCACACTCTACACTGAGATCTTACTTGATGCTATAAGTAAAAGGCAACTCCTGTTGTAGTGATCTTTGTGAAGCTCATGTGAGACATGTGATTTGAGCAAGTGCAGGTGAAATAAATTTGGATTGAGGGAGGATGCTGGTTTTTTGGAGAAGATTGTGTACTGTGAAGATGTGTATGTCGGTGTGTGCACACTGGCAAATATCAAGTTGGGGTAATTGGTGAGAAGGATAAGAGGCTTGGAAGCCATATATTGGAGCTACCATAGTCTAGGCTGGATACTAGGCAGACCAGAGTCATCTGACAGTTTCCTCCTGGAGGGACCAAGGAGTCCAAGCCAATCACTGGAGAGGCTGTGAGGTCAGGTGTCAACTGAGACCCATTTGCTTGTATATGTCTCTGACTCAAGGGAGACAAGAGGATCCAGGGACAATTACTGGGGAGATCCTTAATGCATATGTGTAGATGTTGGTCTGTGTGGGGTCATGCAAAGAAAACTGGAAGGCCAAGGGTCCAGGGTCAGTTTCTGGACAGACTGAGTACCTGAACTGTACACATTCCATGGCCTATTGTACATTAATATATGTACATATTTCACAATAAAAAAACCCTTTAACTGACAAAAAGGTGGGGAGATCAGGATGTTCGTGCTTCTGTTTGTGTGATCAGCTGTGTATATATAGATACACAGAGTGTACAGTATCTCTGGGACTTGTTGGGAATAGAGGCAATAGTCCACGTCAGTGCTGACTGCATCTGGCAAATGGAGCTGTGGCAGCCTGGCCTCTGTTGGGCTACCAGCTTCAGCAATCCCCAAGCCAATGAGTTTTTCCTCACAATATAGAAAGAAGCTCCAGCATTTGCAGATGAGTGACTCTCCACAAAGTACACCACTCTAAAGCTAGAAGTGGATGCACCCGAGCCTCTATTCAGAAGACTATTTATCTGTATTGCATGTGCAACAGCCATTTAATCCACCAACAAAAGGTCACTATGAATGCAGTGCAGCAGAAAAGTGCTGAAGCTTCAACTCACAAAATTTACTTACAGTGTGGAAGTGCAGGGACAGAATTCGTGATTTTGCTAACCCAAGAAATTAAAGAAAGATCTCTGGAGTATGTCCAACATCCTCCCAGTTCTTAAAACATACCTATGCCATAAAACAAAGGTGTAACATCTGTTATCTGTAATGTTTCCGTGTATGCCCTCTGGGTGTACTATTGATTTGGCAGAACTCACATCTTAACATTTAGAGTATGACAATGAATGTTAAAGATTTTCCTGAATAAGCAATCAACGGAACTACTTCTTCTTCCTAAAACATATGCTATGGTCTGGCATGCTGAATACATGCAATATATGTACAGAGGGACTTGCTCTTTACTCTTTAAAAATCAAACATTACCAAAGAAATAGTTAATATTTACCCAGAATATCAGAGAGAGCTTTTAACAGAAGAGCATTACATTTCTGTCCCCACCCACCCCACCCCCATCCGGGATTGTTATAGGAACTTTAGAAGAGAATAGGACTATTTTAGTTGGAAGGAACCTCCAATGATCATCCAGTCCAACTGCCCAACCGATTCAGAACTGACTAAGCTAAAGCATGTTATTAAGGGCATTGTCCAAATGCCTCTTAAACACTGACAGATTCGGAGCATCCACCACCTCTCTAGGAAGCCTGTTCCAGTGTTTGACCACCCTCTCGATAAAGAAATGCTTCCTAATGCCCAGTATGAACCTCTTCTGGCACAGCTTTGAACCACTTTGAACAGCTTTGAATTTCCACACATCCTGCCACTGGATAATACGGAGAACAGCTCAGCACCCCCCTCTAGATTTTCTCTCCTCAGGAAGCTGTAGAGAGAGATGAGGTTGCCACTCAGACTCCTTTTCTCCAACCTAGATGAGCCTATTCAAGGACTTTCACATCCTTCTTAGATTCTGGGGCCCAGAACTGCACAAAGTACTCGAGCTGAGGCTGCACCAATGCTGAATAGAGTGGGATAATCACTTCTCAGACCAACACTAGATTCCTTTGCAAGGCCTCTTGGCCCTCAAGAGAGTCAACCTCACCTCTCAGTCTGCTACCATCAGCAAACCTGCTAATGGTGCCTTCAGCTCCTGCATCCAGATCATTGATAAATATATTGAACAGTACTGGCTCTAGAACTGATCCCTGAGGAACACTGCTGGTGACTGGTCACAAGCTGGAAGTAGCGCCACTCACTACAGCCCTTCAGCCAGTTCTTCACTCAGCACGCCATGGATCCACTTATCCCACAGCTGGACAGCTTGTCCAGAAGGATGCTGGGGGGAACAGTATCAAAAGCTGTACTAAAATCCAGAAAAACTACAGCCACTGCCTACCCTTCATCCACTAGGCAGGTGACCTTATTAGAGAAGGATATCAAACTAGTTAAACAGGAATTTTCCTTTGTGAACCCATATTGACTGTGCCTGATGATTGCATTTTTCTTTAAATGATTTTCAATAATACCCAGTATAATCTTCTCCACAATTTTTCCAGGAACTGAGGTTAGGCTAACAGGTTTGTAGTTCTCTGGATCTCCCTTCACGTAATTTTTTGTAGATGCAAGTAATATCCAGTCAGAAGGGACCTCCCCTGACTCTCAAGACCTTTGGTAGATGAACAAGTGGGCTCCTGCCATAACATCCACTAGCTCCTTCAGAACTCTGGGATGAATCTCTTCATGGACTTGTGAGCATTCACCTTATAGAGCTGGTCCCTTACAATTTCAGTGTCCACAAATGGAAAGTCACTGTTCCCACACCTGTGATCCTCTGACTCTGGGGACTGCGCAAGCCTTCATGATGGTCCTAAAGTGTGGCTAGATCAAAGCTGGAGTTCAGATGTATGCATACAGTCATGGCAGTCACTCTGAATTTATTCTGGTCAAACTCAAAAATCTGGTTTGTCATTTCTAGATAGCAGAATGCCTCATTTTTCCTTTTAGTAAAATTCTGACTTACTTGTAGGGAAATGGGAAAAGGTGTGAAAGGTGTGACAGTTCCAGATGGGTCAAAACACAAGTAAGTACATATTTGACTACAAATTTAGGAGGTTCTTTTTCTTAACTATGCATTGTCTAAGATATTGTACTTTTTACAACTCCAGGAAGCACAATGATCTTTTCATAATGCAAAAATAATCAGCTATTTGAAAAAGTTTTAGCTCACTGTTAATGCAATGTAGATAATGGAAGTTCATCCTTAACATGCTGAGACAATTGAACAACCATTGATCTGTACTACTTATAGAATCAGAAGGTGTCTTGAAAGTGGTCACTGTAGCCTGAGGTGCCATGATGTGCCTGGTGAAGTTATGGCTGATATCACTGACTTGGAAGGCTGGGCAATGGTGACAAGGGGTTTTGTGGTATAAGTGGGATGAGTGGCAGTGGTGGATTAAGGGATACCAGTGGACTAAGGGGTTGCTGGGGAGGGGAGTACCTGAAAAATTTGTATGTCAAAGAAATATCACACAGAAAAGAAATGTAAACAGAAGAAATGGGGCACACAACAAAAATTACAGCTTTTATAAAATAGCAACTTTGTCATAAAATCATGTAAGTGATTCCTGTAAATCAGCACATTCTTTTTCTTCTTTCACAGATGTAATACAAGTTTTCTGGGATATTACATTTATCATACCCAAACAGAACCACAAAGCAACAATCATAGCTGTTACATGGGTATCCAGTGTGGAATACCAACTCTTTGCCTGTGTATTTCCTGTGGGAAGACCTAACTTGTAGCTTTTAGGACTGAAAACCAGTTAAGGAAAATTCATAAGAAAAAGACCAAATAAAATTCTGGTGAGTGTTATAATTTGCAAACTTTTCACTACCTTATATTGTTATAAAGGCTATAAAAATCTGAAAGGTAGAGAACACTTCACCATGAAACAGCTAAGCTTTCAGATAAAAACATATTTTTGTGAACCCTCTCCCAATAGAAGTCTAAGAATAATTCCCTATAATTAACTTTTGTTTCAATATAACAGAGAAAGAGAATTCTGTGATCAATTTTAGTCCTAGCAGAATCATAACAGAAATAGGAAAAGGAATAGGAATGACTAAAACTACCTGGTTACATATCATAGTAAAAAACGTTTAGGAAAGCACTTCAATACATGAAGTGGCTGCTTAACATTTCTGTAACCTGGGAACTCAGCTCTGCAAATGTCAGGAAGACTAGTATTTTCTTAACAATTATATTGAAACAAACAAACAAACAAGCAAACATGATTAAACATTGCTTCCTTTGTGCTAATTGGTGAGAAAAACTAAATTTTTGTTTAAAGGTATATTAAACCGTACATTCAAAATGTCTTCCAGTAACTTCCCACATGGTGAAAGTTCAACTAAAGTAATGCTACAGTCAGGGTGCAGCTTGCATCATTTACTTATTAGTGCCTTGCCAAGATTAAAACAGAGAGTGGAATGCAGTTCTACAGGTCTGGTTGACACCTAATCTCTTTAACTTTTATTCTACTTTACCAAAACATTTTCCTCTCTCTCCTCACTCAAAGACAGTGTTTAGGAACTGTTCAGAATAAAAATACAAAGGCCTAAACTTCAACGTGGATGAAAGAACAGACATATTTAAAAAAACCCCAACTTTAAATACTTAATACTGAAATACTCTGTCCTTGAGGAAAGGTAATTTTTTTTTTCTGAGAAGGAATTGATATGAGACATGAGCATATTATTAAACTAAAATTTCTTCAGGCAGGAAATTTCAATGAAACGGCTTTCCTATATGTAGGAATTTTAGTAAAAAAGAATTTAAAGCTGTTTACCTCTGCATTATTTCTATAACCCTATGGTATCTCTCTCTTTTCTACAGTATCTTTTTATATGTAGAATATTTTTATTTATTCCAATGTCTGGTATTATTTGTGTTTTGTTTGGTTGTCAAAAATGGAAAGGAAGAAAAAATAATTTGATCTTAGTTACACATAAAAGTTGATATTCAATTTCTGTTTTTTCTTGTGTAACACCTAATATGCTTTTACAGAATGCTTTTTCTCCAAGTATGATTTAAAATGTCAGAAGACATGTTTTTATTAAAAAAAATTTAAAAAATCTACACTTCTTTCAATGTAGATATGAACCAAAAAATAACAGAATAAAAGAATCAATAGATCAGTAAAAGAATGTAAGATTTCAGAAAGGACCTGTTTCTGAGACAATAAATGTTAAAACTGCTGAAATCACCCTGCATGATCACCTTAATAACCATTGCTGTGTTCAGGTTTGGGTTCTCCAGTACAAGAAAGAAAATGGCACAGGAGGGTGTCCAACAGAGTTCAAAGAAATGGTCAGGGCTCTGCAGAATATGACATCCAAGGAGAAGCAGAGGGAACCTGGAGAAAAGAAGGCTAAGGAGGATTTTTTTTTTTCAGTTTTCACCTTCCTGATAGCATGCAGCAGAAGGACAAAGGCCGACAATCACAATTTACAACAAAAGAATTTCTGACTAGATAAAAGGATTTATATATTTTTTTATTTGTTGTACCATGAGGATACTCAGACACTGGAACAAGGACCCAGAGAACTGTGAAATATTCAGCCTTGGGGATATTCAAGCTTAACAGGACATGACCCTGAACAACCTGCTCACACTGACCCTGCTTTAAGCAAGGGGCTGGGCTAGATGGCCTCCAGAAATCCCTTCCAACTAAAGCTATTCTGCAATTCTATGAATAGTTTTTGATAAACCTGAAGTTCCCTATCTTAATAATATTGCATTGATGCAGCCCAAGTCTGCAACACTGTAAATTCAGTTGGATGAACTGCTTGTGTGTCAGGCCAAACTGTCTTCAAATTATACTAGCTAATTTAATTGAAAAATTTCTTCTGCCTGGAATCCACATTTTGTTTGTGGTGGATCATCCCAATGCTACCCTAGATGTTCTCACCAACAACTTTTTCACCAAGGTGTGAAGGAAAAGTGACAGTATCAATAAGGCGTAAAAACAAACACAGAAAGACTCTCCCAACTTTTCTGTTAGGTTGGGACTGAAGACAGGGGTCTCATTTGCCTGTAAAATACTTTCCTACCCTTAAACCTGTTTTTGTCAGGACCTGATTAATCTCTTCTCAACCTTAGTCTGTATGTAAGTATGATGCCCAGCACTCCATCCCAGTGCAGGACAGGGATCCCATGCTGAAGGCTTGAACTAAATGGTGAACACAACACACACTGGATTATCAGGTCCCAGGCCTATAGTGCAGGCCAGAATGACCAGGTTGTCTGCTTTGCCCAGTCTGACAGAAATGCAGCCAAAGACACCTAAGTGATCCCCACAAATTCATATTGCCAGGAGTTTCTCCCTGCAAAACAAAACACAAAGCCTTCACAAACTTTGGGAATATTTATTAGATTATAATTCCTAAATTAGCTTTCAGATAGGGTTGTACTCCAGTCTGTATAGACAAAACTCTAGGCAATTTGCTGGGTCTTTTCAAATGTTATTTTCATAGTCATCAGTGTCATCAACTAAAAAAAACCCCAAACTCTTCTGTTTAGCCCAAAGAGCAGATGATGTTAGTTAAAGAGGAGTCATTGTAGGCTGCAGCTGCACAGTCAGAGGTGTTAAATGCTATTCCATAAAACCACTGGGAGAATACAATTCTCTTAAGAGAAAGAAGTCTGTCAGACGGTTGAAGAAGAGTTTCCTTCATTTCAGGGACAGAGAGTTTTGAAAAAAAAAATCATGCTTTCAATATGTCCTAAGTAGATTTAAATTTTGATGGTCCTTGGGCTTTATTATGTCTGCCTTTCTGAGACTGAGTTCATGGTTTGAAGCTGTAATCTCCAGTTGTTCCACTAGCTCTTTCAATATCATTTGTGTTGCTGTCAGTGCTGGAAGATTAAAAATTTGAGGGAGCTGTGTTTGGACTCAGTGTGAAGCCAGTGTCCTTTGAGATTTTGCTGGTTATTACTGAAATTAACACCCACATAGGTTTACTTAGGCCTTGGAAACACTACATTTGCAACAAAACCCCCATTTTTTTCCTGAGTACAGTTTCAAGCAGAGGGTCACATCTCAGGTGAACAGGAAGTGAAGATGGTGTGTGAGACTAGAATTACAGATGCATAGACTTGTCTGACCTTGTATTGATTGCCCCCAAAATGACTCTGTCTTACAATGTTGGCTCTGGTGACTTTCAATGACAATCAAGTACCTAAATTCTATTATTGCTATTTTCGAATAAATAGAACTCATCACATATTGAAATTCTCACTCCTCCTCATTTAGTTGCTTTTGCTTAGTTAATATCTTTTTTGACATTACAGTGTGAAAACATATCCTTCTTCATATTTTATTCTTGGTAGAGACAGCAGAACCACCCCTGCACCACAGGTGGGTTTTGCACTCGGTAGCTTACTGTGATGTTTCTCAGATTAAATTTTTTTAATGGCTAATTTTAGATAATATTAGAATATTTTAATTTTAAAATGGTTATTTCTTTCATCTGCAAATCCCTTTTTTTTCCCCTACAGAAACAGGATGGGAAGAAATCTTTTGGCTATCAAAGCTAATGCCTTGCTGCCAGGTAGTTCATTTCTTGTTCCTGCTATTTCTATGGAAAATCTGTTCCAGGCTGTGATGGTCCTAATAGACATAGCTGTATTGTAAATGTTAGTAAGGAACTCTTCTCATTTTCAGCTTAAACCTAATAATATTTCATATACACATGTTTGTCCTGGTACTAACATTGTGTTTTACTTTAGAAAGTTTCTTTCTAGGGTTTGCTCTCAGTTGCATTTTTGACAGCCTTCCTATCTCATCTCAGTGTCCTTTGCTAGACTAACGAGTCAAGCTCCCATGGTCTTCTACAGATCCTTCTGCATCTTTCTACATATTTGTCTTGAATACAAGTAACCAGCACAAACCCTAACTTTCATTAAAAGTCTCCCCAGGACTTTGTATAGTCTAACACATCTCTGTCTTGATTCCAGCTGATACACTGTGTGATTCCATTTGCCCTTTGTGCAGCTATTGGGACTTTTCAGCTCATGGCCATCCCAGGAACAGCAAGTATTTCTTTCCCTTAGTTTCCAAATAGTGAACTACGAATCTCTGTTATTGGTTTCCCAATAAATGACATTGTGTTCTGTAGTGATACGTTTAACCTCAGTCCCAAGGCTGCACATGTTTTTCAAGTAGCGTTCAGACATTTTTAACCAACTTCTAACTAGGAAAAATAAGAAAATAATGAAGCAGCAGAGAAAAACTACCTTACATATTGTTTTATTGTTCCAGTTGTTTATCCTAATTTCACTCATTATAGTTTGACATTTGTTTTCTTCCTTTATTTTTCTAAGAGAAAAGTGGTTATGTTAAGAAGGTGTTATAAGACAATGAAAAAATACGAAATGTGAAAACATGCAGTTATTGAACTAAAAAATAAATAATATTTTACTTCTTAATAAAACAAAAGCTTTTATTAAAGAAATGCTATTTGGAAAACACTTTTGATATTTTCCCAGAAAAAGCTTAATCAAGGAAAAATCACTCTATTATTCTACAAATGTAATACATTAAGCAAAATAAATTTATTTAGAGATGGTAATTCTCACATGTAGCATGGATAAAGAAATAGCAAAGAATCCCAAAACGCTGTGGAGAAAAACATAATCTGACCATGAAGGACCTCTAGTGGCACACTATACTTCCAATTAAAAAAGCCCTAACATTATGCTTGCTCAGCATTTTATAAGGAATCACTTTTGCAGTTTCAGATTTTAAGTTCAATTCATGAGATTTTTTTTCTCTTTCCTTTTGTCAATAAGGCAAATCCAGAAATATAATTTTGTTACAGTGATATACAGTGAAGTGTCTAAGTGTACAGTGACATTGCCCTTTAAAGTCCCTGAAACTTAAAGCAGATGCTCTCAACTTAAAAATTATGTTCTGTGTTTTTACTTATTATCATTATCTACTTTTATCACCTAGTCAAACTCACGATTTTCTCAGCACAAGGAACCGCCTGATAGGAGACACTGAAATGAAACTCTTTAACAAAAACAAGTTGAAAGCAGATGAAGATACGAGATCTATGTCTGTGTCTCATTTGTCATGGTTGTGCTAATTCTTTTATTTGTTCTCAGCTCAAAAGTAATTTTTTTTTTTTTTTTTTGAAAAGCAGCAAAAAAAAAAGCTATGCTGGTACTTTTGAGTTATTCTTCATCCATTCTATAAGATATCTAACTATAAGAAATATTTGGATTGCTAGTTCCTTTCAGGCACACTTCAAAATAGTTTGATATTTTAGATACAACTTTTGAATGATTGATTTTTAAAGAATTCTACAAATGTATTGCGAATAGTTCTTTGTCTACATTTTTGCTAAGTCAAAAAAGAGGTATAGGTCTACTAGTCTAGAGTTATTCCCAGGGATTTCACTCATCCTGGAACAGACACAGTAAATCATGTTACAGTGGAACCAGTTACTTTTGTAGGGCACTGTGGCAATGGATTTGCCATATGTAGGATGGAAGAAGTCCTGTCAGAGATGGACTAGTGAAGAAAAAGAAGAAAACCGCTCAAATGTTATAGAAACAGAAGTTTTTAATGTGGTTTAAACAGGTTTTAAAATGGCTTTTGCTTTTTGCAAAGTCATTGCCCCTTCTTCCTGACACCCCCTGTGAAGGACTATTGTCTCCCATACAGGAATGTCCTGAGAAGATGTCCTGAGGTGTTTCTCATTGGTCCTTGTTAACCCCTTCCTATTGGTTGTTAACCTTTTTACCTGATTGGTTTTTTCTGTGCCCCTGAACTTGTAATTGGTTCCCCTTTGACCCTCCTAAAAGCCTTATAAATCCCTACCCCACAATAAACTTCCTTTTTCGTCCATCCTTCCCTGGTGGTCTGTGTGGCTCCTTATGGGGTTCCCAGGCCACGTGGCGGGGGGCAGGGGGGAAGAGCATTCCAGGTGATGGGCTGGATCCCAGGGCCTGAAGGTCTCCCCCTCCCACTAATCCGTTGTAGGGCACCAGGAACAAAGTTTCTATCTCTGAAAGAGGATGCAGTACACAGCCTTAGATGCACACAGTCCCCATGTTTCCACTGGTGAGACGGCACTAGGGAGTGGTAATACCAAGTCTGGTCTGTGGGGCCAGTCAGCCTCGTCGGCACACACTGCACACAGATGTATCTCTTTGTTGAAGCATAGGCAAACTCAGGAACCAACAAAAATCCAGAAACACACAGCCACGATCACACCTGAGATGAACCCTTAATCATAGTAAAGCAGGAGCCTGAAGCAGGAGTAGCTGAACACGAAGTCGTGTTTAGACTTCTCACATATCTCTACATTCATGGCCATGTTGTCCATAAAAATTTTCTGAGACAGCAGAGTATACCATCCTCTGCAATGAACTTAGTCCCCAAAGTCTAACAAAGGGCTCTTTTAACAATTCTGGTTGCTGTTTTCTGTTTCTTTGTTTGGTTTTTTTTTTTGTTAAAAAATTAAATTAAAAAGTGATCCCTGCCTGTTTAAACTCTTCTTACTTTGTTTCATATTTTCAGAGTTCACAGATACCCCTCTGGCACTGGAATCCATCTGCAGCTGAGCAGCTGTGCCCTAAAGCCCCCGCCTGGCAGTGGCTTTCTGGTGTGAGGCTGCTGCAGCCTACCTGTAGCAAGGAATTCCAAGAGCTGAGCTCTTCCTGGGGGCATTTCTGGGGTTTAATCCCACCACCTGGGACATATACAGCAGCATTAACAGTTGAGAGTCGTTAAAACCCCCATCAGAGTATGCAAAATATCACCAGGTTCTCCGGGCGAGTTGCCTTGAGATGTGGGTGAAGACAAACAGGCTGAGGTAAATCCTTAAGCATGGGAATTATCAGTAAAGAAGTGTGAGTTGGAACGTTAGAAGAGCTGAAGGCTGCACACAAAGCTGTGAGAAGTTAAACTTCACGGGTTTAGAGTAACTTTGGCTCCTGTAACCAGCAGATGAGCCTGAACTGCCTGCGAACCAAGCCAGCTGCGGCCACGTGGCCCGAGGGCAAAGTAGCCCTGCAGGGACCCGCATCGGTGGACCACGCTGGGGCTGCTGCCGGAACGCCCGCGGGAGACCGGGAACATGAAACTGGCGTTGGCGCTGCTGGAGCCGCCCTTCGCTGCTCCCACCGCGCCCGGCGGATGGAGGAAACCGCGCGGTCGGGGCTCACTGAGGGAAAGGAAGACGAGCAGCGTTTCCCCCCCCCCCCGGGCAGGCAGCAGCAGAGCTCCGACCCTCCGCCCTAGAACGAGCTATGCCCCTCCCGGGGGCGGCCCCTCGGCGGGCACAAAGCCGGCCTCGACCCCTGCCAGGAGCGCTGTGTGC
The DNA here is from genome assembly GCF_025592945.1 of Manacus candei. Lineage (NCBI taxonomy): Eukaryota > Metazoa > Chordata > Aves > Passeriformes > Pipridae > Manacus > Manacus candei. The sequence goes on from NW_026138062.1 coordinate 38,341,212, forward strand.
CGCCGTCCCTGTGCCGGTGCTCATCCCTCCCTCCGTCCCTCCCTTCCTTCCGCTGCCTCGGTAGCGCCCGCCCTCCCTGCCTCCATCCTTGCCTACTTTCGGCGGGCGTGGGGCCGGGGCAGCGCCGGGCCATGGAGGAGGCGGCCGCGGCTGCCGGGGCACCGCCGCCCGGGGCTGCGGCGGCCGCTGCTGCTGGGTCCGAGCCCGAGGCCGCCGCTCCCGCCCCGCGCCGGCTGCTGGCGCTGCTCGGGGCCAAGCTCTGCACCTGGTGAGTCCCCGGCTTCCACGTGGAGCCGCGCATCGCCGGTCTCCTGAGGGAGAGAGAGAGGGAAGGAGGGAAGGGAGAAAGATCCCTTCTCCCCTCGGCACGTTGGCCGACAGCGCGGTCGGGATGCGGAGACCGATCGGTGCCGCCGGGGAGCAGCCGCGTGATGCTCGGGCCAGAACACCCACCTCGGTGCGGCCCCGGGTTACGGCCGGGTTGGGCAGAGCCTGGACCTTTCGGGCGCCCCGGCAGAGGTGGCTCGGGGGTGTTTTGGCAGCCGTCGCGGGTGCGGGGCGCTCTGATACCCGGGCTGCTGCGGGAGCGCCGCTGACTGCAGCCTGCGGCTGCTGCTGGGCGAGAGCGCCAAGGGTCTCTTCAGCTGAGAGGGGTGTAGAATTAGCGAGTGATGTGTTTGACGTTGTCAGAGTGTACTCCCATATCTATACACGTGCACTTGACTTCTTTTTTTTTTGTTTTGTTTTATTAACTCTGGCTTAATATTTTTCTGTTTCCCTGTTTTTTCTGTATGTTTATGTGTTCTGTAATCTTCGATCAACATCGTTGTGAAGAACAGGTCAGGGGTGTCAGGGAAGGTAACAAAACAAAGTAGCTGAGCTGCGGTGTGGAGTCCAGAAAGACTAATAGCCCGTTTTCCTCCTTCCTTGAATTGCTTTAGGGTAGAGACCTATTCTCTTGAAATATGAGCACTGGTTAAGCATGGAAAACTTGTGGAAGAAAATGTGCCAAGCTGTGCAGGCATAGCACTTGTTCTAAAGCTGGTACTTGCGAAGCACTGCCTTTTACAAGAGCGGGAGTACCTTCTAAGACTTGAGCTACATCTACTTGCAGCTTCAGTTTCTATCTGGGGGGGGGGGGGGAAGTAATCCCCAGGCTCTAGGCTTGGTCTCTAATAATTATTGCATCAGATCTCCTATTTGTCAGCCAAGATATGCTGGCTTTCCTACCAGCCTCATGCCTCCATCATAAGCTGGAGTCTGGCAACTGGACTGTGTGAAGGTGTGTGCTGGCCAAGCAGAGCCTTGTTCCAGGGGGCAGAGCTTGCCTTTATCTTTTGGCTATAAAAGTTTTTCTCTTTTCATTCTTTTTGCCTGTCAGGAATGACCCAAAAGGCAAGATAGAAACTTGAGCTGTTCAGTAATCTCACCTATGGTAGTAGTTTTACCAGAAGGCTACACTAATTGAGTCTATGGATGGTACTTAAAGAAAATAAAGTGCTTTCAGTGTGTTTTGTAAAGTGTTGTAGCTTGTGGTTTTGTGTGTTTGTTTGGTTGGTTTTTTGTGGGTTTGGGGGGGTTTTTTGGGGTTTTTTTTTTGAGTAAAAGCAGTAGAAAGTATATTTCTTGTACTGGAATTAAAGAAGTCTGTCTTTGCTGGTAAATTAAATTGACCTCAGTTTCAAAGCAGAACACTGCAAAACAATAACTTGTGATGACATTAGTTCTTAAAAATATATTTGGTAGTCCTGAGCTATGTGCTAATCATGTTGCAATATGGGTTCCATCTGAACCTGCACTTTTCCTTAAACTAACTTTCTATTCCTCACATGAAAATGTGAGATTATTGACATAAAAGGTCACTTCCCCTCTATTTAGGAAGGGTTCAGTAGTTAAAACTAAGTGTACGTAGACTCTCTGTGTAGAGTGTTGCCAGGCTTTGCCTGTTAGTGTTTAATTGGTGGCATAAATAAAATTAACTTTTGAAAAGGTGTATTTATTTTAATGAAAAAAACCCCACATTAAAATTATAGGATTTAGTAAACTAGTAGCCGATAAAATTGTTAACTGTGGGCTTATTAGATTTTCTTTAATTTCCACAAATATAGACTCTGGTTTTATTTTAGCATCTTAGTATATTTTTATTCTGCTTTTCACATGGAACCAAGGAAAGCCAGCCTGACTTTCTCATGATGTTGAGAGCTGCACATTGTTCAGTGTTCACTTTAGACCAAATTGTGGCAAATTTTCGTGCTTCAAAAACCTCACGAAATGACTCCTAGTTTTGCTCAAAGCCATAGATACAGCTAGCTAAGATATGATGGCTGAAGGGAGGGGACGAGTAATTACTTGGTAGCCAGCTATCAACCATTAAAAAACAACCACCCCCCCACTCTAACTATAAAAATAAAAGGCCTTTTCAGACCACTTACCTTGCATCATCTGAGAGTCCAAAGTGATTTAGTCCATTCAAATGCATTAAAAAAAAAAAAAAGAGAGAGGATCAAGTTCTGGCATGGAAAAGTTAATAATTAATATATTTCAAAATGCGATCAATTATTAATAAGAAAATCCCCATCATCGATACCCATGTCAATACCGAAATGAATGGAAACTCATGTCTTCGAAGCATTTTTATCGAGAGAAATTGTCTTGCAAAATTTAGGATTTAAAGTTTGTTCCCAAGTTTTACAGAGGGTCAAACGCTTTTTATTAAGATATGTGAGTCTGTGAGTCCAGCGCATCATGCCAGGAGCATGGCACCATCTCTTCAATTTGAAGAAATTAGTTTTGACACTTTGGCAAATGGTGTGAGAGGAAACCACTGCTGCTTCCTGCTGAGGCTTCCAGGTCATGTTAGGGGGCAGTCAGAGCAAGAGACTGTTATACACAGCTGAGAAAGCTGCCAGGTATGTGGCATTTGGGGATTCACAGAAGACATTTTTTGAGGGTAGCCTTCCACTGTCGGTGAACAATGTCCTTATGTGTCTCTTTTGATGTTAACATTTTGAATCTCTTCAGGGAAGAAGAAAAAAACTGAATTAAACCAGACAAAAATAGAGAAGGTCATGAAGCCTGCTTGCTTTGTCAGATGCCTTTGGTACTATAGAAGTAAATGCTGTAGGACTGCTGAGACATTAACTTGACAGCAATGATTGCTTGGGTAGTAACCACAAAGCAAAACAGTTCTGGAAGATCTGGACCTGCGTCTCTTCCCATATACAGAAACTCAAGGAAATAATTCCTGAGGTACTTTAAACTGGAGAAACTTCATTATTCGAAAAGATGAGGATCAGCTTAGTGGAGTTATTCCACTGCAAGAGGGCAGCCAGGTCTTTCTTGTTTTCAGTAAAGCAGATCAATCATTAGCAAATTTGAATGGCAGCAGATTTAACTCTCTTGCTGGAACATGGTCAGTATAATTAGACAGAATGTGTCACAATCATTTGATTAGTTCACTAAATAGCACAATCAGACAATTGACCAGTATAAAAGAAATAAAATATAACAGAAGTGATGGAGCTTCAAAGTTGTTTTTTTTTTTCTTGCCTGGCAACTGAACTGGGCAGCATAGCAGGGTGAGCTCATATTTACTATGCTAAGTCACCCACCTGGGGAAAACAACCAGTGTTACTCTTAGGTGGTGTGTCTGACACATGAGTGTCCTGCCAGAAGTCATTGTGTGGAGAGATGTGAGCAGGGTATGTGCAGAGTCCCAATGGAATCCTTTCTTCCCTTGCTCAGTTACTTTGAATAGGAACAAGTGAATCAATTGTGTGGACAGTTAAACTCTCATCAGTCTTCAGAGTAAACAAATTAAATGTACAGACAGCACAGGGCTGAGCTCCTGTCACTGTATATTGTGTGTATGCAGAGACTGGGGTGGTACAAATCTGCATAGCTCCACTGGCAGGATAAACAGCAAGCTGAAAGATAACACAGTGATACTTGCTCCTGTTTGTCTAGGAGCATCTGGAATAGTTCATTTTATATTAGATGAAAAATTACTACTGAAAGAGCGTAGTTTGTTTGGCTTTTTCCCTAGCTGTGGGTTGGACTTAAGAGGAGTTGTAAATGCAAACATGATCTTATCCAAAATGCGTTCTTAACTCCATCCTCGGTTACAGCAGAACATGATGGAATATACCTGAAAAAAATCCACAATAAGTATTAATTATAATAATTCTTTTTATAAGAAGGGTGTTTTTTTTTTTAAAGTGAGAACAATCAATCTGTTGGACAACTTCCCCAGGGATGTAGTGGAGTCCCCATCACTGAAGGTTTGCAAGATGGTACTGGCCAGGGTGCTAAATAGTCTGATCAAGGCTTCAAAGCTAAAATGGAATTCAGTGGAGGACAAAGGATTTGACTGAAACCCTGACTTAATAAGAATAGAACCTCCTATTAGGTAGAGCCTGACCAGGTGAGCTGCTTGAAGATCCTTGCAAATTATTTCAGTCTCCATCACTGGTGGTTTGACTGGCCTCACTTCTTACATGGCTGTCCTGAGGTTAGACTGGATCTTCTGTGTATCCAAAGCCCTGCTTACCAGTAGATCAGAACAACACTGGTAGGGAGTAGGAAAAGAACAATTGACATTTTCCCTGTGCAACTAGCAAATATTTTTTTAGAAACTTGGATGTTTAATTCTAAACTTACTGTTTTGTCTTTTATATTCACAGGCATATTTTGAAAACGATAATTCTGGGCCAGATGCTCTCTTTGTTTATCTGTGGGACTGCTGTTACAAGCCAGTATCTAGCAGAAAAATACCAAGTGAATACTCCAATGTTTCAAAGTTTCATCAACTATTCTTTGCTGCTTCTAGTTTATACAACAATGCTGGCATTTAGGACTGGTATGTGAAATATGGGATGGGAGATTCTGGTTCATCTTTTTATTTCTTTTTTTTTCCCCTACATTTTCTTTTCAGAATTTGAGTCTACAGAACTTAATACTCATCCTAGTTTTTAAAGTTCATGCTTTTTAATGACGCATGGAAATGAATTTCACAGGTTAAAAGTGCATTTAATTTGATATAATTTCGTATCTGTTTAAAGTTTTGTGCTTTTTGGTTTGAAGTCAAATGTTATATTAGGGAAAATAGGCTTTGTTGTAATGAAGCTTTGTTACCAGAGGCAATTTAATATTCCTCCTATTCTTGTTAATTTACTCTTTAAACAACACCAGTCTTGTTGGGTTTTTTCCTCACGTGGAAGAATTTCTGTGCTTTTCACCCATTTGCATTGTCTCCTCTCAGGCTGCATTTTGATGTCATTGTATCTTTCTTAAGCAGGGGCAAATTCAAACATCTTGGTATTATTTGTGCTTCTGAAAAGCAAAATTCCTTTGCAACATTTGGTTGGAAAGAAACACATATTGACTACTGCTTTCTTAACAGACGGTGATAGTCTTTGGCAAATTTTGAAGCAGAGGTGGTGGAAGTATATTCTTTTGGGAGTGGCTGACGTTGAAGCCAATTACATGATTGTAAAAGCCTACCAATATACAACTCTCACAAGTGTGCAGGTAAGGACTGATCTCTCTATTTGAACTGTTGCTTTTATTGCAGTTTTGGACTAGTTTCTAAAATGAGATTCATAGGACAGACATGGAAGCTATTTAAGCCTGAAAAGAACTTTCCAGTATCTATTTTTACTTTGCAGTACAGGGAAGAGCATCCTGTATCATGAATAACCTTTCCAGGAAGGAGAGAAAATTGGCTGGTATTGCCCTGTGCCAGCTCTTGAGCTGAACTCTAACTATTTTGATAAAAGCACTTCTAAGAGTTTGCTGACAGCCACTCATTTTTTTTCTCCTGACACAAAGATTTATGACCGGATAACAGTCACTCTGTGGGTTCTTGCTGATGAGAGCAAGGTAGATCTCTTGCCTACTCCTGGAAGCTGTGGGAGGCATTGTGAGATGTAACCCTACATATGAGGACGTACTGATAGTTAGCTGGTGTTACTTACCTTGCAGTGAGGGACCAGCCCTGTGGCTTTTGGATGTGGCACTTCAGGGCCCTCTCTGGAAGAGGCAGAAGGGAGGTCAGCATGCCAGACTCCTAAAGTAATGGTAGACATCCTCTGCAACGGTAGTACTTGATGCTGCATTGCTGCACTAGGATAAATCTTGTTTTCTGAAATAGCTCTACAAGCCGAAGGGTTAAGGCTGGGGTTTCTCTGTCACCCTATACAAAAACTGCTGGAAGAGTCAGTGCTTTCCTCCTGCCTCCAGCTGCATGCTCCTGAGCTTGAGTGGCCAGATATCTTGAGCAGACTGGTCAGGGCACTGAGCAAAGTGGGACTAAACCCCGCCTTTGGCTGGACCGATTAGCGAGCTATGTCAGACCCAACTTAGGCTTCAGGGCTGCTGTGGGAACAAGGGAGGTGATGGTGCACAAGCAAGGAGGGAGTGTGTCCAGGTCGTGCCAGTTCATACCTCCTGTTACCTTTGGTGGGGATCTGTGGCTGGGATCATGGCCTGAATAAAAAACCAATGTAAAGTGCAGATTTGGCTGTTAGTTGGAAACGAGTGTTTAGGTGTCAGTGTTTTACAGAGTCAAAGTAACGGGTTAATATTTAAAAGAATTACCTGTAAAGCAATAAACTCCTGTGGTCTGGGCTCCCTGTAGAGAAGTGCAGTAACTTCTCTTTGCACTCCTAAAGACCAGTGGTGCCTGTTGGGCTGTTATTGTCACATTTCCACTTCATACTTAGGTGGTATGACTCATTACGCCTTTAATTTCCTGACAAATAATGCCAAAGAAATCAAAGCTTTAAGAGCAATGTGTTTCAGTCTCAAGATCAAGTTAAGCTGATAATTGAAACACTGTTTGAACATATACTTTACAGCTGAAAAAGCCAGGACTTTGATCCAAGTTCTCAGAAGTAATAAAGCTATTACCATGATTTCTTTCATAGAAATTAAGTAAGAATAGATATAATAGTTTTTCCTGTCCAGTTGCCAAACTCAAGCGTTTTCTGAGCCTTTTTTTCCTTTTGATTGCCTTCAGACTGATGCTGCTTTGTGCCAGTTCAGTAATTTCAATTTTGTTGTAATTACCTGTTGCCATGAGGTTTCTTGCACATTCTCTAAAGTCACCAGTTTCTCACCCCTCTCAGAAATGAGATACAGGAGGAGGGAAAAAAAAAGGAAAACCTGTGATTTGCTTTAGTGCAAGGCATTCTGTCATTAGCAAGCATTTCTGCAGCTACATCAGAACCTGTGGTTCAGAGCACCCAGTCTGATGGCCTGGCTATGGCCTCTGCAGTACTGGCTATGAGTGGATGCCCAGAGAGCATAAAGCATCACAGGGGTATATGGCACCTTCCGAAATACAGGGTCTATAGGGAAATACACTGTTAAAATGCTGGCTGGCTGGAGCTTCAGCTCAGCACTATGAAACATAACTTCAAAGATAAGTTTTCTCAGCTCAGCAAGGAACTTCCATGTATTTTCTCACACATGCACACAAAAGCAGAACTGATTTCCCTTTAGTTATGAAATACCAGCATTTCACAGAAGGGGGTTGGGAGATTTTTTAGGAGATAACAATGGGATGGCAACTCTCATTTCTCTGTAAATAAAGAAAAAGACTTTGGTCCACAACTGAACTTCTGTTTGGCTGTGGCTGAGGCAGTGCCAGGAGAGTTCTTGCTGCCGGTGTCCTGTCTTGTGACAGGACTTGACTGTGCTGCTGTTTGACCACATATTAGGGCGTGAAGCTGAGTCAGAGTAGGTTTAGGTTGAAAATTAGGAAAAAGTTCTTCACCCAGTGGGTGGCTGAGCACTGGAACAGGCTCCCCAGGGAAGTGGTTACAGCACCAAGCCTGACAGAGTTCAAGAAGTGTTTGGACAGTACTCTCAGGAACATGGTGTGACTCTTGGGGCTGTTCTGTGCAGGGCCAGGAGTTGGACTTGACGATCCTTGTGGGTCCCTTCCAACTCAGCGTATTCTATGATTATATGATTTCACAGCAAAGCACAAGCTGCATAGCTGTGGTTTCATGTTTTTAACGTGTTATTTGGCACATTTAGCATTTGCTCCATAGATAATTTGAGTGGAAGCGTTTTTCAGGCAACTATTGACAGAATATCAGCTGATGGAAGAGGAGAAAATGCAGGATGAGCTCCTGGGGCTCAGCTGGAGGCTGCCGTGAGGGAGCCTTGTGGGGAAGCAAGGAGGATGATCAGTTGAGCTTTCTTGCTTACAAAGCTGTCTGAGGCTGGCAATTATAAGCAAACCAATGACCTCCAACAGTCTATGATAATTTATTAACCATGTATTAAAATGTCTTTTAATAATTTACTCACTCTGTCTTTAAAACCTCCTATAAACAGTGTGGCCAAAGCCTAGCTTGAGTCAAAACATTTGTAAATCAAATCACCAGGTTATCTTTTTTTTTTCCAGTTGTGAAAATACAGGCTGGAATTGAATAATGAGCATTTGACGAGGTTCTACTGGCAATAGTAGTCAGTACCACAGTACTGCTGTAAATATAATAAAACCTGAATAAATAAACTTTATTCTTTTAATTAGTTCCACTGACACAATTCATTGTGATGTTACATCTGCTTTACACCTCTTTGATCTTGATCCTGTACAGAAGAGCTCTGTAATGTCCTAGATGAAGGGAAGGCAAGATCCAGTAGTTGTAAATCTGATTTCATCTGTCTGTAATTGAGGGTAATTTTCTCCTGAAATAGATTACCAGGGTGTGTTCTTCATCATTTGGTGCCTGTGTGTCCTGGCTGCAAGTCCTGTAATCAGGATGCTGTAGCTGTAGAGTATGTTCTTGATCTGGATGCAACAATTCCCCATCTGGCATAACTGAAAGACTTCTAGCTCATTATGTACTACTCCCTTACATCCTCATTAAGAACTTTTTTTTAAAGGGTTTTTCTTCCACTCCTTCTGTTTGGGTTGAAAAGCTGCTTGGAGGTTGTAAGGCTGTGTGCTAACATTTCAATTAATGGGGACATGAATGCTTACTTATTAGTAGAAGAGGTGTCTACTACTAGGGCGGCAAAAATTTTACTTTCTTATGTTTATAATATTTCTTGTTGTTTGATACTAGTCAAAACAGTCAAATTTGAAGGAAATGTTAGAAGGTTTTTCTTTAGTCTAGACTAAAGGTCAGATAGAGAAGACCTGTGACAAGGTAGTCACAGCATGATACTTTTCCACAGTATAAAGTTGTATTGAAATACTTAGTATCACATATTGGGACTTGGGTAGTTGTAATGTCTCATACAGTTTAGGCAGGTACTTCTGCACTTCACAAATAGACTTTACAAACAAGCTGGAGGCAATCCAAGGAGTGAAGACAAATAGATGGAAACATTAGAGGCACTGTGAGGATTTAATCTGTAATAGCTTCCCTTAACGCTATGCTTGTAAGACTTTATTATGTGTAGTTATGAACAAGTAAAACCAGACATATCATCAAAATGTTAACAAATTTGGTTAAAGCCCTTAGGGATAATGGCTGAACTACTGGAAGCCAGCACAGAAGTCAGCACAGAAGTTGACTGCAGTGGTACGCTTAGGCAAGCAGAGGCTGGCAATGAACATTAAGGACTAAGGGCTCTTATCTTGATTGCAGTGATTATGCCACAGTCCTGTTCACGTGGACCTTACACTTTGTTGGGACTTCAAGAGGCCAAGTTTTAAGAGCTTACATTTGACAGTCTTCTGTGAGCAATCTTTGGAAAGTTGACTATATGCTCTGCTGAAGGCTGTTCCCTTATGTAGCTTCATGGCACTCTACTGAGGCAGGTTAGAAAAAAGACGTTTTCTTTCCTCCAGACAAATTCAGAAGCAAAATCTATTTAATTGAATGAAATATTAAACCAATTATGATTAACTCAGTGATCATGGTTTTATTTGGTTTTTCTAGAACATGTATCTGCAGGGGGACCTGGACAGGCTGGAGAGTTGGGCTGATTCCAACAGGATGAGGTTCAACAAGGCCAAGTGCCGGGTCCTCCACTTTGGCCACAACAACCCCATGCGGCGCTACAGGCTGGGCACAGAGTGGCTGGAGAGCAGCCAGGCAGAGAGGGACCTGGGAGTTTGGACTGGCAGGAAGCTGAACAGGAGCCAGCAGTGTGCCCAGGTGGCCAAGAAGGCCAATGGCATCCTGGCCTGGATCAGGAACAGTGTAGCCAGCAGGACCAGGGAAGTGATTTTTTTCCCCTGTACTCAGCGCTGATGAGGCCACACCTTGAGTATTGTGTCCACTTCTGGGCCCCTCAGTTCAGGAAGGATATCGAGGTGCTGGAGAGTGTCCAAAGAAGAGCAAGAAGTCTGGTGAAGGGACTGGAGCAGAAGTCCTATGAGGAGAGGCTGAGGGAGCTGGGGTTGTTTAGCCTGGAGAAGAGGAGGCTCAGGGGAGACCTCATCACTCCCTACAACTCCTTGAAAGAAGGTTGTAGCCAGGTGGGGGTTGGTCTCTTCTCCCAGGCAACTATCAGCAAGACAAGAGGGCATGGTCTTAAGCTGTGCCAGGGGAGGTTTAGGTTAGATGTTAGGAAGAAATTCTTTACAGAGAGGGTAATCAGGCATTGGAATGGGCTGCCTAGGGAAGTGGGGGATTCTCTGTCCCCGGAGGTTTTTAAGATGAGACTGGATGTGGCACTTAGTGCCATGGTCTGGTAACCACAGCAGTAGTGGATCAAGGGTTGGACTTGATGATCCTGGAGATCCCTTCCAACCCAACTGATTCTATGATTATGCCCATCTTATGCTGCAGCGCACAGCTAACTCTTGATGCTTTCTGTACTGAAGGAAGAAAAGTGGAAGATCCTTGGAAGTGTTCAAGGCTGGGTTGGATGGGGCTTTGAGCAGCATGGTTGAGTGGGAGGTGTCTCTGCTCATGACAGGGAGGTTGGAACTAGACGAACTTTAAGGTCCCTTCCAACCCAAACTGTTCTGTGATTCTATAGGTGATCTAACAGAAAGGGAAAGATACATAGGAACACATTCAGAGGGGTTAATAAAGAAAGGAAAGAGAAGTCTGTGTCACTGCTTGTCATGAAGCACAGACGTCCTTGAACCAAAGATGTTCAGTCTGCTTGGGGTAGTGTCTGCAAACACATCTGAGTGCTCTAAAACTCCAGGTGCCTTGTGCATCTCTGCTGCTCGTGCATTGGTGAATTAGGGTGGGTTACCTGCTTCTGACTAATTAAGAGTCAGCTCTGACAGAGCGATGAAAATGCACTGGTGACTTGTATGTGTTTTTGTGGGAAACTGGGAGATTGGGAAGGTGACTTAAGGACAGCTGGTTTTGCTACCTATCTTATTTCTACCGATTTTGCACATGGTTTCCAGCACATGTACCAGGTTTGTTTTTTAGTATGATCCAGTTGATCTGTGGGGTCAGATTCTTGTCCTAGTCGCTTCACTGTAAAATTAGATTACTTGTATCCGTCAATAGTTCCAGATTTTTACTTTGTGTACGTGGAGCTGTGGGGAGCAATACTCTCTCAGAGCGACATCCTAGAATTCATTTGTGAAGCTGTGAAGTTTTATTGGATCCATCATTAGAAGGGCTTCTAAGTCAGCACTTTCCTACCAGGAGAGAGTGGACCCCTACTCCAGCTCGTTCATCACTTGCAAAATGCTTCTAATGGTAAAATGTAGGTCTCACCCCTCGCTTAAACACACCCACCGAGGTTGCTTTGCAGGTTTCATTAACAACTGATGAAAAGTAAGATCCTATACATTTGCTTTCAGGAGGTTGCAGTCCAGATTTGGGATGCATTTCTAACTCAGACAATTTTTCTGTGCACACAGCTGCTGGACTGTTTCGGGATTCCTGTGCTGATGGCTTTGTCATGGTTCGTTCTCCGAGCAAGATACAGGCTGATACATTTTCTTGGTGTTGCCGTCTGTTTGCTTGGTGTAGGAACAATGGTGGGTGCAGACATTTTGGCAGGGAGGCAGGACAGTGAAGGTAAGGAGTCCTTTATTGCGGGGGGGGAAAGACTGGAGAGATGGTTCCTGCGGTGGGCTAACTTGAAAAAGAAGCAGATGCAGGGGGCGCGGATATAGTTCTGTTTTAAAAGAGGAGAACATGCTGCTATTTGTATTTCTTGTCCGAGAAGAAGAGACGGTGATTTTATGGGGAGCTGTGGAATTTCTTTGCTTGTGTGTTTGGATTATTTCTCCCACCTTAAAAGAGAAACACTTTTGTTAAACTCAAATTTTGCTGCTGTTCATTACATGTGACAGAAGTCTCATTCTTGAAGGCTTGTTAACTTTGACTATCATGTGAGATGGTTTAATAGAAGAAGTTGCCTCTCCCTGCAAACCTTGTCTTGCTTACGCAAGATCAGCCTGCTGGTACCCAGTCTTCTCTGATTTGCAGTTTTCTTTGAGTACAAATACCAAATAAAAAGTTACTCAAAGCAGCTGACTTCTCTGAGTTATCTTTGTCAGACCCAACAGAAGTGGTTGATGTATCCCCAAGGCCCATAGGCTGCAGTCCGGAAAGCAGGGGCTTACTATGGGAGAGCAAGAGGAGATGGGGCAAGATGCTGAGATTCCTGGGGCCTCTGGGAGGAAGGCTGGGCTCTGGGGACCAGCATTCAGCTGGGTGCAGATAAGGGCAAGTCTTGTCTTCTCTGTGACAGATGCCCAAATCAACCCATATTGTAGTCATCTTATTTTGAATAAGAATCTTGGATTTTCAGACAGAGGGTATGGGACAAGGTAAATTTCAGGGCATTGTTTTCATCAGGCAGCATAGAAATAAGCCTATGTGACATAATTTTGGGACCTTAGTAGGTAAGACACAGAACAAACTGAAGTTTAGCTTTACTGCCATGTGGTACAAGCATCTTGGTCCTGAGGGAGAAAAATCTTTCCCTGAGAGTTTAAGATAGTTATACTTTATTTGCTGACTTGGGGATCCTTACTACTGCTTACCCTCATATTTTAGACATATTTTCTTAGTGATTGCTAACTGGCTTGGGGAAAGGAAATTTTAAATTCAAGGATTTAAAAAACAGGAATCCTCTTGCTATTTGACTGTTTTAGTGGCATTTACTTGATAAGTGACTGTAGCACAGGGAGTCCCATTTGCTCAGTATGAATACGTTGCAGCAGGACACATGGTACCACCCATCTACAGTGCCCACTTAAAACCTGTCAGAAACCTGAAGCTGAGTCTGGGTCCCACCAAGATCGATATATTGATTCTAGCAAGACTTGAATCAGACCTTACTGCAAAAGTGGGGACAATATTCATGTAAGGCAGAGAGCGTTTCTAACCAGGAATTTTCTCAAGTCCCTGCAGTGCCCAAGGTCAGCAGAAGTAGAATACGACCAGATGATACAGCAGTGTCTTGGTCAGGATGAGATGTAAATGCTGGGTTTAGCTCATTCCTTATTCCAGACTGTGCAGGGTGAGGTGATCAGGCAGCAGAGTCTGTGCTCAGACACTCCTCTTCCCGCACAGGAGGCATTTCCTTTCCCCTTACCCTGGAATGCGCTAGAAAGGTAGAGATGTTAGAGATAAATTTGCTTGTCTTTTTAAGGAAAGTTAAAAAGTGTTTGCAGCCTTACCCTTAATTGTGGATTAATATTTCTGTACAGGAAGTGACGTGGTGATTGGAGATGTCTTAGTGCTTCTTGGTGCTTCTTTGTATGCCATTTCTAATGTGAGTGAGGAATACATTGTGAAAAATCTGAGCAGAGTGGAGTTTCTAGGAATGGTGGGCTTGTTTGGGACTATTGTCAGCGGTCTACAGCTGTAAGGATCTAATATTTATTTTGAAACTAATTAAGAATATTCTACAGATGATTGCTTGTCTACCATGAAATGCTGTTATTAATTAATTCTTTGTTACATCTGCATTTGGTCTATATGGGAGTCCTTTCACTTGAATTATGTTGCTGATCAGCATCCATTTTATATCCTCTTTATTTGCACTGCTCTTATTACAGCAATTCTAAAACTGAACTCCTTCAATTAAACACATATGATACTTGGCTGTATTTTTGATTTTGTTATGTTCATGAGGACACTCAGTATGCTGAGGACTATTGTCAGGAATGTATTTCTTAATGGGTTTTCTCTGTGGAAAATTTTAGGAGATAGTTGTTAGGGGATCTTCCATATTAAAGTCAAGTTTAAAATGAAGCCTTGTATAGTCTTACAAATAACCACATCAGAGTAACAGACCACATGCACTTAAGTCTGTCTAATGAATTTTATGTTTCATTTCTCATCATTATAGTTAATAATTTCTCCAAATGGTATATCAAATAAAACTAAATCTCCAAGGGATTAAAAAGCCTGTGAAAAAGGCATAAGAATTAAATAACAATGCTCTTTCAGGCACTTTAATTTTCAAGTATTTTTTCAATGCTGTTAGATGTTTGAGTTAGTGTAATCCAATAAAATTTCAAACAAAAAATTAAGGGATTATAAATCAAAATTCTTCTTATGTATTTTGGTAATTAAATTCTCTACTTGAAAATTATTTTTTTTCCCTTTTTTACTGCATTATATCTTTTCTCTAATTCTAGAGCCATTGTGGAACATAGGGAGATAATGAGAATTCAGTGGAACTGGAAAGTTGGTATGTGTATGGAAAAATGATGTGAATGTCAAAGAACACTGGAAAATTAGATTTAGACTTTGAATGCTGGGATTTGCCTTTTCTTTCTCGGAATATTAAGCAGCATTAATATTATATTTTACAAATGTATTTTCTGCAAACTTTGCAGCTTAGCAAGGAGATAAGATTTGCAGGATTGAACACTAAAGCAGGTTTTGTATTTTACATATAACATGAAATATTTTTTTTAAATAAATTGAAATAATTAAAAATTAAACCTGTTTCATTACTGACGTGTTTGGTGTTGGAACATTGCAAGAACATTTTTCTGTTTTCCTTTCTAAATAAAATACTGGAAAAACTAAATGTTATCAAGAAATATGGCTCTAAATTTCTTCAGTCAGCTCTTAATGTTATCTAGAAAGGAATGAGAACTTTCTTGTACAGATACAGTAATTCTTTCAATACAAGGTAATCTTGGAAAAGAAGTATTTTTTCCATGTTTTTCTTATGTGTACGTTCCCATATCTTTTAGGAGACCTTATCCTAAAAGATAAAAATGCATATTTTTAAAGCATCTGAAAACAATCAGTGTTCTTTAAAATCATTGTTCTGTGCCTGAGGAGTAACTTGTCGTCTTGTTTTACAGCACTGTTGTTCACAGTCTTTGCCCTGTGCATGTTTGGGCTGTATAGCTTCATGCCAGTTGTCATTAAAGTTACCAGCGCAACCTCAGTCAACCTGGGTATTCTGACTGCAGATCTCTACAGTCTGTTCTTTGGGCTTTTCCTTTTCTATTATAAGGTAAGTACATTCATTCCTTCACTTTCACTTTCTTTCAGTTATGTTTCTACTTCAAAATCATAAATAAAGCATAATGTCCTTAAAAGCCCCTGAACAGTCGTTTGCATCTGTACAGTTCTACAGATTGTACTGTTCGTTGCTGGCAGATGTGAATCAGGAGTTTTGCTTAGTTAATGACATAGCATAGCACCAATTAGGCAGAGGGTGATTTTCAAACTGTTTCACATTTGAAGGAATAAGTTAATGTTAAGAGATAATAAATAATCTCCTGAGGTGTTCAAATGGTAGTGTTCTTGCTGAAAGCCCAGTATGGAACTATATGTTAGTTCTGGTTCATCACTCCCAAGTGTCCAAAGACAGGGTTTGAATCTCCCTGACCTGGCAGGCATTTGGTGTCTAAAAGAGGACCAGTTTGATTTCCATAAATTAATATTTTCGTTTAGAAATTTAATCAGTTCATTACCAACATCTTGGGTTAACAATCAAGCTCTCTCAATGCTACTGCTAAGGGGAGACTAAAGGAACTGCAAAAAATACAGATAAATATATTATGCTGCATGCTCTCCAAAAGGCATTTACTTTTATTGTGCTCTAAAACATTTTTGGCAATGTCTACTCTAGCTAAATGACAGTGCTAAAAGGATTTCATTCCACCCTACACTTTTCATCCAGAATCATTTGTGAGAACCTACCTTGTTAAAGCAATTGGAGTAATTGAGTCAGTCACTCAGTGACTGGAAGGGCTTAGAGAGAAGCTTGTGAACTTTGATGAAGAACTTAATTTGTATTATTCCATGTGGTTGCTTTCTCTTCAGCCAGAAGCTTTTAGGTCAAATTTCTTTCTGAAAATGAAGGCGGCACAGAGGTCTGGTAATGGTAGGGTCTGCAACAGCTAGATTTTCCTTTTCAAGAGTCTTACCTCAGCTTTCCTTCCTCTTTTGGGTTCCAAAATTGCTCCAAGCTACAATTAAAATGAATGCAGAAAGCAAACCATACACACGTTCTAACAAATCCTTTCTAAGTCACTTCCAAACATGTATTTTGGCAACCAGATAGCTTAACTTGAGAAGTGATTATACATTTATATTCATAATAGTGAAGAGCTTTGGAAGGGATATATTAAACTTTAATTCTTTTGGATTTTTGGCTTATTTTGGTATGCTCCCAGAAAAACTTCTCCCCATCTCATAATTGCTAATAGCAGATTATTCTGGTAGCTAAAACAAAAAATGAGTTAGAGGAGACTTTGGGATTGTATTCAGAGAATTTCAGATATTTTTTGAAATAGGAACTTGAATCTGTGGTTAGAAACAAAGAAGTAGCAAAAAGGGAGCAATAATAGTGCTGCATTCCTAGTAATCAGAGAATTTGAGGTAACTTGGGCAATGTGAACTGAGAAAGGTCACTTTTGACATGCCTTTTAACATAATACTCAGCAGCAGAAAAGCGTATTGCCAAGTCATACCATATACCTTCTTTACCTATGGGGCAAACAAATCAGGCAGGACACCTGCTGGATTAAAAAGCACCCAGGACACAGGAATCTACAAATAAAAATACAAGGAATCACTCTGTATTCTCTGTTGCCAGATGATATTTCACAGCAAGCTGCTGAGGGCTTGGCTGGGCTGTAGAGTGGAGCAAGCCACAGAGAGCTCTGAACTGTTGTGGTCTGAGCCTGCTTTGAAACAGAAGCAGCACAGACAGCGGCTACAGCACAGACCAGGGCCAGGAACTGATGAGGTTCTGATTTGATCACAATGCTTTGCTAATGCACTTGACTTTTCAGCCTCAGTTTAAAGTGAAATGTGAATTTTGCATGCCTGTTTTGAACTTTTTTGTCTTTCACTCCATAATGAATCTTTGCTGTGCTTCCTAAAGAGCTCATTATATAAATACCTATAATCCCTCAAGAAATATTAAAAAAGGTCTCCAAATGCTTTTGTTGTATAAACTCCTATGGAATGGCGTATACTGCACAAGCAGACACTAGATGGAGTTACAGTTCTCCACTAACATTTGAAGTAGTCTTTAGGCTTGACTGTGAGAATGGGGATATAAGCTGCACAAAGTATGACTGAAATCAATGTCAGAAACAATGAAGTTGTTGTGATATTTGAAATCAAAATTAAAAAAAAAGAAAAAGAAAAATCCCAAGAAAAGAACACAGAGCTCTCCTCAAAAACAAAAGGAAAAAAAAGAGTATAGGCCTGTTGGAGCAGCGTGGGTAAGGTTCCCCTGTGTCAATAACTGCAAAAACATAAGCAGGCCTTGAATAATCAGCTACACTGCAACAGCTTTGGCACCCTGACTTGATGACTCTATCCATTTGTGGAGGGATTAAATCAGTAGGATCAGAGACACCTTCAACCTTGTGAGTGCTAAACTGCTAGAGCCTGCAGCTCCTATGGTGTCACCTGCCAGCCACAGGTCCTTGCATACAGGCATATGTTCTCTCAGGGCCTTAAGTTGGAGAATTTGTGCAGGTGAATTGATACAGACCCAAGCTCTGCCCATTTTATGGGAATGGGTCAGTCAGGGGTAGGATCGCGGGTGATGCTGCTGCCTCCACTGGGGTATGTTCAGAGCTTGGTGCTTCCTCCTGTGCAGAGTGAACACATGAGTCCAAGCTTCTCCAGGCAAACATCCAGCAAGGTGAGGAAAGAAGGCATTTAGCACAAGGCCACTGTATTTCAGTCTGCTTTTCCTTTTGTGTGTTGTCATGCAAGGGTTTCCATGCCAAGTGACTGCCAGCTAGGAACTGCAATGCCCTAATTGTAGATACCTCAGTCTTTTTTGGACGAGAGTCCATTGTCCGGGCACTACAATTCATTTCATCCAGCTCTGCTGCTTGATAGACTAGAACATATTTTTCAAGCATGTCTAAGGAAGCTAAGGCGGTTAGGGAATATTGACAGTGTAATGTAGGATACTCTGTGTCCTTCTTCCTACTTTTTAATAAGTGTGGTTTGACAAAGGCAATATGGACAGTTTTAACAAATCTGATGAAGAAGTATTCCTGACTGTGGATAACTTTACACCTTGTATTATTGAACCTGGTGTTATGAAATAAGCATTTATTTTTGTCAAGGTGGATGAATTTTGGCAATTATTGAAATTTTAACAGGTAAGTGAACAATAGTGAATCAAATGCCTGGTGTACCTCAGCAGTTCATACTCTTACCTCACATCGGTCTTAACCGAGTACAAATGCCAATCTTGAGGACTTGCTGGGTGTAGGGAGCAAACTGGTTCTGGTCTAGTAATAAAGCCTGCAGATGGTTAAGAGATCTGTGCAGAGAACCAGCTGTTCTGGTGACTTTCAGTAAGATGGAGAGATTAATCTCTTGCCAGGACCTGAAATATTTGACTGTGCTGGATCAAAATTTTCTTAGGGATAGAGTGTTTCAGCATTTGTGTGCATAAACAACTGTCCTTCAGTATGACCATATTTACAGCCATTTATTCTCTCTGTTAAGATTCTTGTATGTAGACCTGAGGAAACTCCCTATCCAACAATGCTGAGGATGAGATGCAGAGAAAACCAGCCAGCAGGCTTAAGTCTTTAAGTAAATGGAGCTGTTGAATTTTGATTTTCAGACCTGAATCCAGGTCACGGTGATAATCCTCATTAAAATAATTTTTAAAAGGAAGGGTAGCTTTTCACATTCTTAAAATAAGGCAGCATTGACATGTTTTTACAATCAGGCAAGACTTAATGCATCTCTTTCTTTCCTCTGCCAGTTTTCAGGTCTTTATATCCTGTCCTTCGTTATCATCATGGTGGGCTTCATCTTGTATTGCTCCACGCCAACTCTGACAGCAGAACCCACTGCCTTACCACAGCCTAGCAGCACTGGCTTGGACAATGCTGGACTAAAGCTCGAAGAGGGTGAAAGTGAAACTCCAGCCATAACTGTGCAGTTCACAAGAGGAGAAACTGTGGCGGTCAGGACTGATTAAAGAATGGCAACATTTCAATCAGAGCTTCTTTTTAAATCGCCAAATTTCCCTCAAATATTAATCCAGAGGGTTGTCCTACTGCCAAAGCATGTGTCATGCTGCGCTAGTTTTAATGCACTGGATAGACTTTTAAGGCCAGATCCTCAATCAGTGAAATTATTGATTTGCCCTTGCACAAAATCTGGCCCTTAGAAGAAGACAGATTAGTATTTATGTGGAGTCTCTGGAAAGCTAGAGACTCTTATTTTTAAATGCTTAATTAACTTAACAATAAATGCTTGGGGAAAAAACTAAGCCAAAGCAAACTCTCAGGTCACTAAGTGGAGCAAATATGTTTTATATTGCATTAGGGACCTAAATCTGCATGATGCTTTCAGAGGGCTTCATGGTTTCCTCCTCTTGGTGCTGAATACCCTCAAATAGCATCTTGCAAAAGCTGTTCAGCTTCTCACAGGACCTAGTTCTGCAAGCCCTATTACATACATACACCTTCCACATGCTGGTGAACTTAATTCCTCTACGGGAGGATTTGCTTCTGATGTTCTGCCCAAATGTTCATCTCTTCATATTGCTGCGGCTATGTGTATTTTACTTTGAATTTTGCTAGTAAGAGAAGTTTGAATATGTTTTTATAGTGCCTTCTATTTCTCTCTCAGTGGCCTTTTGTTTGCTGCATTCCCACTAGGTGGGGGAAGCAAAAGCAGGCCCTTGCTCTGTTCAGTAAGAACTGAATGTGGGTTTCTTTTTGGGATGAGACAGCAAAAAATTTTGAACTGATGTTCACTTCCAGTGAATTTCTCCATGAAACGAGACACATTTCTGGAAGAGTTGAATAGAATTGCTGGAAGAGTTGAATAGAATTGACATTTCTTGAAAAAATCAAATCATCTTAGCCAACTCTCATTGCAACAATAATGACATAATATCCAAAAGTTCAAGTGCTTTCAGTAGATATGCTGGCAGTTTTCCTCCTCCTCTTCATATTTACAATAAATGATTAAAAAATACAAGACTGCAGTTTTAACATCAGTAAAACCATACTGGGGTTTTATTTTACTTTATATTTTGTATAAGCCTTTGGAGTTCTGGTGTATGAAGTAAAAAAAGAATAAAGTATTCAGCAGCTGAAGAGTTGGTCTTGGTTTGCTTATTTTTTAAGCTAGAATTTCTTTATTGCTCAAAATTATATTAATTAATTTTACCAACCAAATAATTCTTCTAATGGCTGAGCTTTGCTCTTGAAGGAAATACAACATTTTCTAAAGATATTGGCTATCGAACAACAGACTGGGTTTATTTAGTTCTGGTGTAGTTTATTCAAGCAAAATAATTCAGGAAAAATGTTAACCTGATTTTAGTCAGAAATAGTAAAACAAAGGTTCAGCAGATACTGCAGGAACAAGCATTGCTTTTTCACTAGTGCATGCATGGAAGGGTGCAGAGGTGCTGATGTTTTATGAAGAGTGTTTGGGTCCCCTGCCATGTAAAATGCTCCTTTTGAGGGGGGGATGGTATTTATTTTGTACTCTATGTGGTACGATCAGTGTAACCTGATGTAGGTTTTATCTGAAAATACAAAAAAATTTGTATTGACTCAGACTTTAGCCAGTCTTCAAAAACCCACAAAAAACCCCCAGGATCATCTTGTGGCACAGTGTGAGTGCTCAGGCGGTAGCTCATCTTCTTAATATATAGACCACTGAAATCAAAGTTTTGTAAAACATGGGTGAGGTTCCAGGCATAGCCTATTAACTATGGATTTGTTCTTCCAAGGCTTTTAAAATCTCACTATAATAAGAGATTGAAATCTGATTCAAGCAAATTGGGACAGACAGGACTTAACACTGAACCACAAGAAGAGAGGAGCAGTGCAGGGCAGCATCCCAGCTCAGATTCCTCAGCGTGTACACTGGGACAGCTTACTGATTTGACAGAGTTACAGTCTGAACTGAAAACTTTAACTCTGTTTCACAGAGTGAAATCACTGTGATTTAACTTTTTATGGTGTGATTTAACCCCATACAAAATATTTTCATGGCACATTGTAGGTAGCTAAGGTTAAGATGGGTACTAATGTCACCAAGAAGGGCTGGAAGATCTTTCAAGCTTTCAGTGAGGACAAGGTAGATATTTTTTCTCAGTCCTTCTGTCAACAACTCTATGCCTTTGCCATCCCCATGGTGTCTTCCATTTCTCTCTTTGTGACCCTGCTGTATGCAGGGAGCTTCTCTGTCAGCCTGGGATGGTGGCCAGCTACCTGCTGATGGTCATGCACACCTAGTGTCCTACCCTTCCTTGCCTTAAATTTCCTACTCCCACCCTACCTGGGTGAAGAGGAGACAAAGTTGACTTGCAGAAGAGCTCTGCATCACAAACTGGCACTGTGGTGCAGTCCAAGCTCTGGGCACAAGAAGTGCTTGAAACCTGACCTTGCAAAGTCCTCCGCATGGGGTGCTGGCTCCCTGAACCAACTGTTCAAGGAGTGGGGCCAGATACATCACTCCTGCATGCTGTCTGTCCCATGAATCGGAAGGAAGTAGGTGCAGACTGTTAAAGGAAGATGTATTGCTTCAGAGCAAAAGTGACACGTGTTGCTCTTGGGGAAAAAAATGTTCAGTTAATGAGTCACATATGCCAGATCCTCTGGTACCTCAGAGACAAGGTGCATGAGTGAGTCTTTAACACAAATCTTTATGGGATATTGGAATAAGCTGGAGAAAAAAAATCTAGCTGTTACTTGCATTAAACCCAAGAATCCAAATAAAAATGTGTGACATCCAGCCTCCCTTTAAGGTTTGGTTACAAGAGATCAAAAATTATCTGGCATCAAAATGTCATGGTGTGTTGGAAAAAGAAAGAAATTAGTGTGGCAGTAATTGAGCAGTGACATTATCTGTGCTAGTTTGAAGGAGAAGATGGGCTTGTGGGCATCAGCTATTTTAAGATTTTTGACCTTTCATAAGCTGCACATAGTTCTGTATGATGTGTTACCTGGGACAAACATATTAGTTCTTGTCAGCACCATTCATTCACAGTATGTATTGTGGGATATTTCATTGTGTTATACATGTCTGTCTTGAAACTGTCTATTTCAATCAATTTAGGAAGTTTGGCAGAGAGAAGCTGCACAAGCTACATGATCAATCATGAACAATTTTGATTTGAGCAAGCAGACAGAGATTCCTAAAAATGCAAAGTGAAGGATCCTGTGACTGGTTTGATCTTTCACCAAAATGCAGCCTCTTGGCTATTTTAGTGTTACACCTGATGAGAATCTGATGAGCTGTGATGTTACATCATTTAAAGATTGACTTGAGGCTACACCTAGACCTACACACATCAGACAAACAGCATCCAAGGTTTTGGAGTCTTAGCCTCTTGAGCTCTCTTGTTGCAGTCCTTGAAGGGAGCAATTTGGCTCTCCCTCGGAGTTTTCTTGTTTTGGGTGCCTAGGTTTAGGTGGAAGCAAGCCAAGTCTAGAGACCCCAGCCAAGTGCAGTGTCCCATTCTTACGGGCAGTGGGGTCTGTAGTGAGGGGCTATACAAGCTGAAAGGTTTAAAATTTATGTGAGAGATGAAAGAGGCACGGAGAGATTTCCTTAGCAGTTACGGGAAGCTCATGGCTGATTCAGCAGTATTTGTGTGCAATGGTATCTAAAGTGTGCATCCTTCACTCCTCTCCAGATACAATTTAATTTTTCTCTTGTTTAAGAGCATTCAAGACTGGAAGTTATAGATTTTACAGAAAAGAGCCATAAGGAAAAATCTGACTACTTGTACAACACAGGTCAACACATTGCATCTGATTGCTCAGAAGCAAAAAATACAGCACTGCATCAGCTACTAGGAAAAATTAACTCTATCCCAGCCAAAACCAGGAAGAAGGTGTAGGTTTGAGTTAAGTTGCAGCATCTCCTTAAAATCTTGATACTAAATTCTCAAAGCAATATTGAATTAATCTCTTCTGCAAGTAGGGGCATTGATTTTTTTCATGAGCTGGCTCTTGGATATATAAAATATGAAGAGAGAAAGTTACAACCCATGACATCACCCTATTCAAAATAAACTTTATTTCACCAGCTCCTCTCCAGACGGTCTCCCTGGCTGTCAATACCATGAGCAGAACTTGGGCAACAAGGCTGAAAGATCACTGGGACTACAGGTGAAAGGTGTGTTTTGTCCTCATACCTCATAGTATCAGAGTCTCCAGAGTACTCCGAAAGAGCAGACAACATATACTGAAAGTACATTGCAACTTTCAAAGAAGGCATTAGAGAAGATGGCTTAAAAAATTATAGTGGCATGTTATTATTGTACAAAATGAAAATTTCATGTTTATTTGAAATATTAAGATGTTTTTATAGAAATACCAACGTTTATTACATACTGATATCTGGAAACAGTGAAATATCTCCAGAAGTAGAGGTCACTGGAAGTTTATGTAAACAGCAGCTAGTGAGAGCAGTTGCAATTCCTTAGGAATATTCTTGATGTTACAGCAGTCCAGGGTAATGTTGCTGCTCTTCAGCACCATCTGTTGACACTACATCTAATTATTTTAATTAGGAAGAGTACTCTGACAGGTGAAAGTGCACCTTCCCCAACACAACCATTTAACTCAGTAAATGCATGATCAAGGAGTGATTGGAATTGGAGTAAACGTGGCAGAAAAAGGCTGCACAAAGCTATGGCTGTTTGCCAGTAGTCCAGAAAAGATTGGTTTTGCTTTAACCCATAATTATTATTTAATGAATCAGATAACTCATCCATACATAGATCATTATAACAAGGTAAAGAATGTTTTAGGTTTTAGCCTTAAACTATTGGGCCAATAGAACACCTTTTCCTTGAAAATTTGACCAAAACCGTGACAGCATTCAAACTAACTAAAAAAGCTTTTTGAGGGTAAAAAAGATGCCACCAATCCCAAACAAGCCAACACTTCATGTTCTAATGATAATATATATATGTAGCCATAATATCTCTGCCCTTGAAAAATCAATGAGTATTTAAAAACCTGTACAGGTACACATTACAACTCACATTCTTCTTTGCTGTACTGTTTGCAGCAGAGTTCCTTCAAATTGGTTTCAAGGAGGCTGTTATGCTCCTTGACGCTCAAAAACCTTTGTAATTTGTCTCCCTCTGCCATCAGTGTAAGTGCCTGTTGGACTTCCCTTGAGAAATTGCTTTCATTCAATAAAGTTTTTACATTGCATGTGTTAAAAAAAAAGAAATCCTGCTGGGTAATCCTATCTCTTGTAACATCTGTAAATTAATTTGTTTCTTGAGAGCAAGAGTGATTTGTAACTCACAACAAAGCTAAAGTAGCATGACTAAATTAAGAAGAGCATTCAGGCAGCTGGAACGCAATTACGGCATAAATGCACATGCTGTGTTAATGTGATATTAAGGTTATGAATTTAGTGAAACAGGAATCAGCATGCACAAAGATATGCTTCCTTTCTTCCTACAGGGTTTGTCTGGCCATGCTGATAGGAGAAACGTCTGCATTAGCTAAACAACCTGAGGACTACCTGTGGGTTTCATACATGCAGACATGATGGAGATGACATCTTAGCTCTGCGTTGCACCAGCTCATGGACAGCAACACACACTGTGCTCTGTCAGAGAGATTCTACTCTTACTCTGGTTGTTTTCCCTAGTCTGAGGGAGGCAGGAAGCACGTAGTTGCTCTGTTTTCACAGAAACATGGGGAAACAGGGCAGGGTGCTGGGCACCTCTCACCCACCCTTGAGTCTTACAGGAGCTGCTGTGGGGCTTTCTCTGGGGCAGCAGGAAGGACCAGTTGCAGTAACGTTCTCAGGATCTCAGTTTCCAGTAGGACATCATTTGCCAAAGGTGGGTTGTCCCTTGGTCTCTGCAAAGAGCATCCAATGCAGCAACAGAGTCACGGGCCCTCCAGCAGCATCGGTCTGTGCTTGCTAGGACAGAGTGAAGGTATGGGGCACCAAATCATCCTAACTGCAGTGAATCCTGGGTCCAGCCTCACTTTCTGGAATCCACTTTGAGAAACACAGGTGATGAGTTTTCCTGGAAGGGATTTGCAACAGGGTGTGAGGAACATGTGGCAGGATTTGGACTTGCCTCAGCCCTCCATCCTGGTGAGGACCCTAACTGGATTGCAAAGTTCAGTGTTGCTACATAAATCTGTGAAGTACTGATTCTGGATGCAAAATGCTGTATGAGACACATTCCTGCAGAGCCAGGTAACTGCCACGACTTTATGTTCACACCAGTAAATAAAAGCAGTTGTTTTCTGGCCCCTTAGCCAAGACTGCAGGTTCAATCACAGCTGAGGTCTTGCTTCTGCAAAGAGTAAAGCATTCCCAGCAGCTAATATGTAGAGGGCTCTATGAATCCCCAGAAAAACACCACATTTAACTTACTCTTTATATCTGGTTTTGCTTTCTATTAATATATTTCTTTGCCTTTTTTGCCATGAAAATATTTCTCTGCTTTTGTCTACTCAAATAATGCAACCATTAACTTCTGTGACACGTTGGTCTAGCAGAAAGGAGAAGGTAGTGGGAACAAAAGAAACCCTCGCTCAAGGTGTGCTGCCTCAGGCAGACTTGTAGTAAGAGTAAATTTTTCTGCAAAACTGTGAAATGTCATGTAACTTGGCTGGTGCTCACACTTTGGTCTTCTGGAGTGGCGTGGAGGGGAGCCTGCCAAGGCAGGGTGCTGGGGAGCTGGCAGTATGTCCCTGGATGTTCACCAAAGCCTGAGAAAAGCAGCTCTCTGAGCAGGAATGGCAGATTTGGGAGGAGGCACTGTGCTGTGTGACCCCTTCAGCCATTTCAGCACAGCACATGGCACCCATGGTGATTCTGCTGCGCCTACAACTGGTGGCTGCCTCCCCTTGCATGGTACTCCAGCTACCATTCTCCTTAGGCTTGGTGAAAACCTCTGAGATGTTGGTTATTGTTTTGGGGGTTCTTTAGTTACAGAGTCTGAAAAAGCATGAAGGGGGAGTCATAGTCAACCAGCAGGATGGTTTTATCTTACTAAACTGAGGATACACCTCACAGGGCCCTGGCAGGCAGCATGAAGTTCTGTCTGAATACCTCAGGAGAGTGCTGGGGGGCTGCAGAGGTCAGTGGGACCCCAGACTGGTGCAGCTCTTGGTGGGAGCCGTATGCCAGTTTGGTCTCAGAGGATGCTGACTTTCTCACTCCCAAGAGACCCTCTGAGAGGGAAATGACCTTTCAGTAACATGGATGATCAGGGCAGCAAAGACCCAGGAGTCAGCAAGGAAGCTAAAATATTCAAGACCCATTGATGGCCTTGCATGCAGGTGGTGAGACACAGCTCATGTCCCTACATCTGCACTTCTTTCCTTAAGGCTGAGGCCTCAAGGATCTGCCTTCCAGTATAAGCTACTGGTCTGTGCTGGTCTGTGCTTGTCTTCCTCAAGTTTGTCTGGGGAAGTCCAGCCAGCACAGGGCACACTTTGCCAGCCTTTATTTTCTCTGTTTCACCCAGTGAAGGCTGTAGAAGTTAGCTGCACCATTGGCTAGCTCAGGTGAAATTAGTGGGGGAGGACCAAGTAATTCCTCCATGGCCTCATGTCTGGGTGCACACCATGGTCCCGTTGTGACACTGTTTCAGGAGGCTGAGCAGGGTTAAACGTACCAGGCCCACCTCACTCATCCTCCAGGTTCCTTTTATAATGTCCTTTGCTACCCTCTGCTCTGTGATTTCTGCACCAAATTGTTTAGGTGTCAGGAATCTGCACATATTTCATGCAAGAACAACCAGTTACAAGGGTTAGTGCAGACTTTATTGATGCTGGTGTGATGGCAATCTCTTAAATGTCAAGCCTGTGCACGTGCCTGGGCCCTGCTTTCTTTCAGCAATGTCTGTTTTTGTTAACGGGCAGCACATGAATTTGCAGAGCACACACTCTTCATCCCTTAATGCTGCTCTGCAAAGTCAGTATTTTCCCCGGAGATGGACTGCAGTGTTTGGGATGAGGGAGACGTGAGTCACCCAGAGGAGTCAGTGAGGTGGTTCAGAGGATCCAATAAGCTAGTATGACATGAAATGTTGCTAATAAAACATGAGATGTTGTATCACACACATATTGGTTTTCTGTAGGTCTTTTAAAAACTTGTAATTTTGAGGTGTCTGCTGTCTTTCATCTACAGTTCCTCCACAGTCGTTTCTGAATGGCTGCTGGGGAAAAAAGGTACTGCATAGAGGGAAGGTAATGATTTATCCAAGCATGAAAGACGTTTCGAAAGACGTTTCAAAAGACAAATGTCCCAACCCAGGCTGTTAACCTTAAGACTCCAACATGAAGATTATGGTCTACAGAGAGCTAGCAACTTTTTTGTAAAGAAAAGAACCTTTCATCTCAGTACTGAATGATGAGAACTGCTCACCATTCTTTCTGCAAGAGAGTACAACCGTCTTTTAGCAGCATTATCGGGCTGCTCGCAGAACTTTGAGTCAAGTCTGTAACAAACTGAATTAAGACTGTTTTAAAGAAGAACTGCATTTGGTTTTTTAATTTGCTTGTAGTGTTATGAAGTTTTCCACAGGGACTACCTCAATTTGCCCCAGATCATTTAATCACCATTCAGTTAGCAGAAGCAATGGATCAGAGAAATTTCATTAAAATGATCCAATATTCAATTTTGGTTATAATTTGGAGACGCTTCATGTTGAGTTATTCATTGCCGAATCAGCCTTTAGCCTCATGGAAGGACTGTTCTGAGGATTGTGCCCCACATCCTCCAGAAAATGCTGATAGATTTGTGTCCATGAGATACTGACTGTGTATGAAAAACAAGACAGGTGCTGACCTGTGACCAAATCCTTCACACTCTTCCTTTAAAACAGGGAATAGAGAACAGATGACAGCTGCCAATCTAATTTTTCCCAGTAAGGAATTGTCCTATGGATGCTTCTCTTGGATGAATTTTGGTTACATTCCTCATTTAATTGACTAAACATGGCTAAAATGGACTTGTATGCATTGCTCTTTCCTTTCTGTGATC
Source organism: Manacus candei (assembly GCF_025592945.1). Taxonomy (NCBI): domain Eukaryota; kingdom Metazoa; phylum Chordata; class Aves; order Passeriformes; family Pipridae; genus Manacus; species Manacus candei. Next base: position 38,369,582 of record NW_026138062.1, read on the forward strand.
AGCTATAGCAAGGTTAGTCTTGCTGCACAATGGACATGTCCCTATCAGTGGCTGCTGGCAGCATGGACTGGCAGGTAGGATAGGGCCCTGAACAGCCCTGTGGGGTCCAGGAAGGAGGATCCTGAGAATGGTGCCCACCCCAGGTCTCACTGCCTTCCCCTTCTGCTGCTGCAGACTGCACAGGCAAGTGTTTGCCAGGACACCAAGGTGTGATGGGGCAATTCTGAGTCACCCAAGCAAGAGCCCTAGCAGCCAGGCTTGGGGATGTGCCCTGCAGAGGCATACCTCAGGTATGCTGACATACCAGCCTGGACACAGTGCTGTTGAACACCTGAACATCCTGTTGCTGAGATGTAACCCTGCCTTACTTTGGGGATGCAAAGCTGATTAAAGACCCTCTTCATTATGAAAGACGTACACACTCCTGTGCTCTGATGCTCTGATGCTTGCAATGAGAGCCCTGCTGCCAGCAAAGCCATGCAACCGTGTTTGCAGCTACGTTCACGTGGTTCCAGCTCTGCCCAGCCCATGACAGCCTTTGATCCAGCACAGCATCAAGAGGCAGCAGAGCTGTGTCCTTCTGGGACTTCTTCCCATCCAGTAAAGCTTCTGTGTCCTTGATCTCTATCTCAGTAGTAAGCTGATACTCTGGCAGGGTATTCAATCAGGAATTAATTAATAGGAGCAAAATGTTGTGAATACATACAGCGTTAAGTTTTTATTCTAATAACCTAGTTAATAATATCACTTCTCCGAGCAAAGAAAAGTAGTGTGAATTCCAGCCCTTTGATCAGGCAGTGACGTTTTGATGCTAAGTTGCCAAGATAAGGATCTAGACCAATAGCGTTGTACAAAAGGAATTTGAAATAACTTTGAAAGTGCATTTTCTGGAAGATGGACCAGGCACTAGAAAAAAGTCTCTGCCCCAACATGCCACCAGCAAAGGCTGTTGCTATATGAGGTGGGGAGGAAGCTGTGCACGTCCTTGTTTATAGAGGTAAAAGACTGATTATTCTGCTTAGGCTCTGTTTGAGTGGAGGCTTTTGGGAATATCAGTGATGCAAGTAGGAATGTGATTCAGGGCAAGCTGCAAGAGAACACCCCCTCTGATGCCACCGCTCCTTGCTCTGCTATTCCTGCCCAGCTGAAGTAGAACATAACCCAGAAAGCCACATTTTTGCTCCAAAGTCAAGCAAAATTTTGTTTTTATCTGCTTATACTTTTCATTCATGTGCCTCAAAAACATATGTTGACTTTATCTATTTGTACAGATCTTTACCATCTGCCACTGACATTCAATATTCTCTTTTTGTTTTGAAATGGCCTAATTGACTAGAGATCAAGTTGCAATGACATGTCTGCAGGCAGACCTTGCTCTGGGTTTCTGATGAGGCCCCAGGAGTCAACAGAATCACTCCCTTCTTATTTTGAAACAGAGCACATTCCTAGGAGCAAATAATAAGTTTGACCATTTACACTGGTATTTATGTGAACCCATTTAACAGAAGCACCAGAGCAGGTGACCTCCAGAAAACTAATGCCCTGCAGCTGTGTGCAGTGGTGGAATCCTGGCTCACCAGCTAACACAAACAATAGCTCCCTGCCTTCAGTACCACAGGTTAGAAGTGCTCATCTGCAGGTTTACTGCAGTAACAGGAGGCAATCTAGTTTGGCATTCTGAAAGCAGTTATTTTACTGTGATAGCACAAAGCCAAGGATTTGGGAGGTACTTTTCCACATTTGGAACTCTACTTGCAAGCTAGCAGAAGATTTTTTTGATTTTGTACTTAATTTTCCCTGTTTTCTTTGCTAAAAACCCTTTTCTTTTGACACAAAATAGCTAGTGCAAGCCACTGGGACACTTGCCCTTAATGGGCTGTCATCATCAACAGAGTGCAAGGAAATATTAGCTATGGATCAGCTTGGAGTTGTTTGGTGCCTAGGGCATGTGGCTCACAACAAAAACTGCTCTTGGCCAAATGGGATCATTCTTAGTAGAGTGAGCTTAGACAGGGCTTTTACTCATAAAGCTGTCACCAGAGCTGTGACATTTGTGCCCTCTGCTTGGTGGAGCACAGAGACTGGAATGCTCCAGGTTCCTCTGTGCACTTCTTCATCAGCTAAATGGAAACCTTGAATCTTTCTGAACAGAATAATAACTGGAAAAGCTTTGTCATATTTCTCCAAGTTCAAAAATACAGTTCTGATTATTTGCAACATCATAATAGACTCCAAAAACTGGGATAGTACTCATTAGTTAGGTACCATCTGCCTTGATACCCATAAGCTCTTAAATGGAGAGGAACAATAAGAAAAGTGAGGTACTTCAGTCTTGTACTTGATTTCTCATCACTGAAGGGCTTTGAATAACTACTTTTGTTGTTAGTTTGGAAATAATGTCAAGTATTGCTGTAGACCATCTCTATCTAGCCTAGTATATTTCTGGTGGTGGCCTTATGGATTCAAACTTGTGGTTTTTGTAAGTGGCTGACATTAGTTGGTCAAACACTAAATAGATTTGTTTGCAGTGACTTTACTGTGCTTTGTTTTGATCTTTAGAATTTATTCCTTAGGAGTGCTGCCTTGCAGACAGCACACTTCAGTTTAAAGTCCCCATCTGGAGAAACATTTTCAACTGCTACTTTCAAGGCTTTTTTCATCAGTGATAAAGATCTATACTTGCCTACAGTCAACACCTTTGAAACACCATAAGCAAAACAGAAGCCATCAACAAACTACATTAATAGTTTAGAAAGATATTTAATTATTTATGATGAAGCTTCAGCACATTCTTCATATAAAACTTCAGCATAAAGGAGTTTTCTAAAGTAAAGTGTAAAGTATATCTAAAGCCTTTGGATACACTTCTCCCTGCTCACTACTGTACCACTGGGAACAGGTTATAGGGCTTTTATTTATCAGAGAACATCAGCAACATTTAGTTAACTCAGAAGAAGCGTATTAAAGGCACTTTGCATACAGGGATTATGGTTGCTGTTTGGGTTTGCAGGAGTCAGCACAGGCTTATCGGGTTTCTGCCTGCAATACTGGCACAGTAGGGATGCAGGAGCACAGGTTATTTAGAAAGCATGGAAATAAGCTATTTTATTACATCTTCTCAAATAACACAATGGAACTGCCATAGTCTGAGAAGCTGTACTGATAGCCAGGATCCCAGGAGACGAGCCAGGGAGACTCAGTCTAACACAGGACTGTTAATTGGCTGGGGAAAGTCATTTGATCTTCCAAACTCAAGTTCCTCAGTTATTAGAGCAAGACATGAGAACACCAGCACCCTTTGCAAAAGCTTCTGAAGTTAGAGATAGAAGCAGCTTATGAGTGGTCTGTTCCTCAAACAATCTTAAAGGACTGAGAGTTAGAAATGTCCTAGAAATGCAGTTAATGTCTAAAAGTTAATTTATCTAGCCAGACAAGAATGATATTTCCTCCCTGATGTCCATTAAAGGTCCCTTTAATGTGCAACATTGATTTTATGTTGTAGCACCAATGAATACACCATTATAATTTGCCCTGCCAGAACAGGCATCTGTGTCAGTCTCCTCTGCATATTTGGCTTTCTTGAAGAAGCTGGAGGTGGCATGAGTGTCATGGACACAGACCTGAGTTTGTGCTTCTCTCCTCGGCTTGTCTCAGGTTTAAATTGGAGTGAGAGCCAGCATGCATGGCATAAGGTGAGGGCAAATGAGGAATAAGGGCTGAAATGGTAATACAGATTTTCAGGAGATAAAAGCAGGTTTCTCAGAAACACTCCTCTGACTACCAGCATCTCTTCTGGTACCTCTTCACAGCATTGCATCCAAATGTATAATTCCAGAGACTCTCAATGAACTTTCTCAAAATCTCAGATTTACCAAGGCAGAAGATGTTAAATGCTCACTGATGTATGAAAAGATCAAAGCTAAACCTGGAAGCTGAAGACTGCCTTCCTCATGTGCAAGGTGGTGCCTGCTTCCACAGCCCTGGGATGTGTTCCACCTTCCGCAGAGGTGTCCAGATGTGTCACCTCTTGATGGAGCTTGGGTCGCTGCATTAAATGGTTGGTGGTCTAAGTCCTGTTCTCAGGGAAAACATCATAAACAGTAGGATAATTAGGCTAAGAACTCAGATTCACAGGCAGGTTTTTTGCACATTTATTGGTACAGCCAGTGGATAGGAAAAAAAAAAGATTAGGAATAAAGAGTGGCGTAGTTTTATACAGTAGCAGAACTAGAGGGAGTGAATTTCACAGCTTCTGCTGGGAGTTCATCTTTTCTTTGACTACTGCTAGCCTATACCTGCTGGGCATCACTTTTATCTCTGACTCAAAGGACACTTCTGAAGAAATTTCCTCTCCTAGAAGTTTTTAAACTTGAAAATATCTCATAATCTAGGGCATTTCAAAGGGGAAAAAGAGATTCTGAATGTAGTCGCAAGGATGTTATCATACTATCCTCTAAAAAAGCAGTTTTCCCCTCTGTATGTGAAACAAAAAAGCACTGAAGAAAAGAAAAGAAGAGAAGGCCAGGTACCAAGTCAGTCCACATGGAAACCAAAGAAGCATTTGAAGGCAAGTTTATTTATTTATGCCTGTGATGTTTTTAGTCATCTTGGGACCTTTTAGACCTGAGAGTTCTGGGTCTTGCCTTTTACAAAAAGTAAGTTTCTAGCCCTTGTGCTTGCAGAGAAAATGTAATCCAAAGAATAATACCAGCTGATGCCATTTAAAGAAAATTGTTTGGATTTGGGGAACCTGGCTCATGATATTTAAATATTTGATGAGGGTGGTGAGACACTGGAACAGGTTGCTGAGGGAAGCTGTGGATGTCTCATCATTGGTAGTGTTCAAAGTCATGTTGGACAAGGTTTTGAGCAATCTGATCTAGTGAAAAATGTCCCTGCTCATGGTCAGGGCTTGGACTAGACCTTTAAAGGTCCCTTATAACCCAAACCATTCTATTATTCTATGATGAAGTGATGAATTTGGGCCCTGGGGTCCAGGATCCTTTCTAAAGCTCTGATGGAAAAACCTCAGGAGGAAGGAAAGGTGTGGTAGTTGCTGCATATTTGAAAGAGGGAAGCCACCAAGGTTCAACTCTATGGACAGAGAGATGAGTTCTGTGAAACTATAAGAAAAAAAAGAAACCAAACATGAAACTTTGGGTGGAAGGAGTCAAAGTCAGAGACAATGTACTTTCCTGGTGGTCTGTTACTATGCTCAGGGGGAAAAAAAATTCTTTACATACTTGAAAAATAATATACTCCTCAGTCTTTTTTCTAGTAGAAACAGTTTTCAATTTTGTTCAATTCCTTGGATCAAAAGAAGCAACTACCTAGCCACATCAGACCAAGCTACAGTCCACAGCCCTGGTTTCCTTGTGCATCACAGCAGCAGGGTGGTGATTGCTCCAGTGCTGGGGTGGGACAAAGGAGGTTGTCTTGAAGATGAGGACTGGGTAAATGGAGCAGAACAAAAACAACATGGAGAACATTATTATGAGTACCAAACAAGTGAGCCACACAATTTTCCAGGTATTTGAATGCAGAAGTTTTCTCTGCTGGATAATTTGAATGAAGCACATTATATTTGATTATGTCAATAGAAAAGATTTTTCCCCTATTAGCATTTCTAGATTTCTTGTGCTTTCTCATGCATTTATTTGCAGAAAATGCAAATAAAACCCGTATGTTCAGCTACCTCTTTATACTGTTGAGCATAGACATAAGTTCTTTAAGGATATTACTGTTATTTAACTGCTAGGTGCATTCTGGTGGAAGTCTGATCTTTAAACATTACCATTATAATAAAACATGATGATAATAGTGTCTTTGGGAAGGCACTTGCTGAAATTACTTTTTAGGTATTATCAAGCACTTTTATTTACCAAATGCTTAATAGACTATAAATTGGAGGTAGTCATTAAAAATTTGAACTTATCTGCATGTATTTTTCAAGGAGACAAGGGAACTCCTGTTCATCAAATCTACAGTGCTCAGTCAGGAAGATGACAATCGTGTGTGATTCAAGTGATGTATGATATTCTATAGCAGCAAATCACGTAGCTGTGGCAGTTAGTAACAGCTATCAGGTGACAAAGAATGATGGATCAAAACATGTTTCTAAAAAACATGTTCATTATGAGTGGCAAGTGTCAATAAATAACACTGATTTTAATGCAAATAGATATCACATTAACAAACATCATATTTTGCTGAGAAACTCTTCATATTTTACATACAGTCTGTCTTTCTTGCCATTGTCTCAAAGACTGAAAGCCTATAGGTCTTAAATCATCTAAGTTTCGACTCTCAGTCAGGATCAGTTTTCAGCCATGCCCTTCCATGGCATGTCCTTGGCCACATGTAGACTCCATGAACAGCAGCATATGCAAGAGAGCTTTGTGCATGGGGTTGGATAAATCCTATCCTCGCCCTCTGAAGGCTTGGGGAATGGAGAGGTTAGCTCTAAATTTCTGTTTGGCACTTAGTGTAGATGACTGCATGGTGGGGTAGTGGTTTGAGTGGCCAGAAGGGAAAGGGCTTGGTGTGCAGGTGAGAAGATGCCTCACAGCCATGCTCCATGGTGAAAAGCTGGCCAACATCAAAACCAGATTTGATTAGCTGGGGGCCCAGGCTCACTTCAGAGTAAGTCCTCCTTGATCCTCTGCTTGAAAAGGGAAAACTAATATCTCACAGGCAAACCTGTGGGAAGCAGTGATGCTGGAACTGGGAGGGAGACAGCCCTGGCACAGGACCAGCTGGGGAAGAGGGTCTGCCCAGGCAGGGCAAGAAGGACAGCTCTTGTCTCCCACACAGGACTTCCCAGAGCATGACAGTCACTTTCCCTTCACTCAGCTTGGCCTGGCACTGGGATCTCTGGGCTCTGGTCTAATGCACCACAGGGCACCTTTCTCAGGCTGGGAGCATGGGTGTCGATGCAGTGAAGACCCCCATTGGGACTCCTTTATGATTTCCCTTGCACTACTCCCCAGTGCTCCCTGAGCAAAGAACCATTTGTGTCTCCAACAGCAACACCGAAGCACGTATTTTTTCCCTGAGACCTGTCGGCTGCTCTCAGTGGGGAGGAATGTGCGGTGTAATTAGCACTCAGCATCCCAGAAGCACCGAAGGGCAACCTTGGCTGTGGTTCTGGCGCTGGGGGAGGATGCTGTGACCCTCTGGGGGAGCTGTTGCCCGCTTGTCGCTGCAGCCCTCACGCCTGGCCTTGCCCTTGCTCGGGCTTGTAGCCCCTGCACCCGCAAACGGCTACAGCTTAGCACTCCCGCAGGGGGCTGTCTGCACCTTGCAAGCCCTGGTGATAAATCCTCCCGAGGATTAGTCTCCAGCAGCCTTGGCTGCTGCCATTGCTGATTAGCTCCCTGTGCAGTTGTCTCTACAGTGTGCAGGGAGAGTCGAGGTGCCTGTGCGCTCCATGGTGCCCTGAGGAGGGCATGCTTGGTCTGGGTGACTTGGCAAGAGTCCAACCGGCCACACAGCCTGGATGGTACAGCCACGACACAAGCCAGGGCAGCACTGCAGCCCCCCCAGCATGGTAGGGCACAGAGCCAGGGGCATCCTGCCCGCTGCTTTCTTGTCTCCCTCACACTCTCTGGGAAATGCACCCAAGGACTTGCATCGACTTCACCACCGTTCAATGGAAAAGGAGCAGAGGTTCCTCCTTCACTTTCTTTAAAATAAAAATTTAAGCCTTATTCTATGCTCTCTCTGCCTCCCCCACAACTCCTAATACTTGCAATTAGTTACTTTTCAGTTTCACTTTTTGTAAAACACAAGTGTTTCTCAGGGAGAGAATCTGACATCTCTTACCTAGAAGGTGCTGCATAATCCTAAAAGTAGGAAAAAATTAAAGTTAGAAATAAGAGGAGAAAAAAAATCAAAGCTATCTAGTTGTCACTAGAAACCCCTGAGTGTATTTGATCTCTGGAAAAAATATGTTATAATGAAGTGGAAAAACCCAGAAAAGGATAACGGAAAGACAGGTGTAAAATTAGGGCCTGGTGCAGCTTGCAATGGACAAGCAAGAGCTGAGTTCTCAGCACTACGAAGAGATGTGCTGGTTGCTGCCGAGTGCTGCTGCAGGGAGAGGGATGGATGGCTTCTTGCAAGATTGTTTTTAGGTCACAATTACTTTGAAATTAGTATTTTTTTCCCCCCATCAATAAGTGAAACCTAAAAAAGGCAAAAGGCATTTTGTAGATCTCCGTAAGTGGAAAGCACCCTTTAAAGTATGTGTGATAGTGATCTCTGACACAACTGCCAGTCCTGGCAGGCAGCAGCAGCCCAAATATGCTATTCTTAGACCAGGAAAGTTTAAGTAGGTCACGTTCTTATAAACACCATCCCTACTAAAATCAGAAATCAATATGAGCTCAGAAATTTGTGGTATGTTGATTCAGCAAGATAAAACAGATGGGGTTGGTCAGCCTCCAAATACCTTTTCTTTATGTTCATCCCCAGTTTTACCAAATGTGAGTTTGCTCCATATGCTTTCAGTGGGTGGAGACTTCTTCCTCATCAGGTAGGTACCATGAGCCTTCCTGAAGGTCTAGCAGATACAGACAGCAGTTCAGTTTAGGGATGCTTTTAGTTTACACATCCAGAGGTAAAGCTAAATAGTTGACGAGATTAAAAAAGAAGTTGCAACTTGTTAAGTACTTAGTGATCGCTAATAAACACATGGTGTGTGTCACTGCTGACTCCAGTGACAGTGCCACTCTCTTGTTTGCCAGACCTGAGAGGGATTCACAGGTTCTGCCAATCCACCCAGGTGTCTGACTCTTGGAAATGTAGTTCTTCAGCTCATGCCTGTCCTTGGCCAGTGCCAACCAGCCACAACCCTCGGACGCAGGTTGGAGTGATCACTTCCAGGCCACATTGGCTGAACATGCATTTCAGGTCCCATTCTTCGCTGGCTGCACCAAGGGCTTCCCAGGGAGTGGGGCACCAGCGATGACCGGAGGTGCAGCAGGAGGCAGAGTTCTGTGGAGGAGGGCTTCCCCAAGGTGTCCTAGGGAAGTTACCATGGCTGCTCTCCTCTGAACTGCTGTGTGAGTTTTGGAGCCACTCACATCTGGTTGACAAGACACAGAGCAGCACTGGGCTGAGGGAAGGGATGAGGACCAGCAGAGGTGGGTGGGACTGGGCAGCTAAGGTGGTGTCCAACAGGGCACTGCCTCTCTGAGAGGGCTGTGTCAGTGTCCTGCCTCCTCCCGAGGGTGCCTGTGCCTCCACCAGTGTCTGCTGTGCTGCAGGACACCTCATCAGGGGCCCAGCTTCCCCAAAGCCACTGCTCTCTTCTCTGTGCTCTTGCCTCTCTCCCTTTCTGGGATGCAAATATTTAGACATGAAGGGAGTTAATTTGTAGGCTAAAAAGAAGGTTTGGCGTAAAATGTGGGTAGTAAATTCAGTGTAGACTTTAATCCTGCCTTTTTTTTTTTTTTAATCTGGCCGATTTTATTCCGTATTTTATCTGTTCTTTTGGTCTGACATTACCAATTTGTTTCTACTCTATTCCACACAAGTATTACATTACAGCTCAGGGACCTCCTTCACATCCAGTTGAGCACTGCCTAATTATAACTTGTGCAGGCCTTGTAAATAGACACAATATCTTTTCCAAATCACGTTCCTTCCTCTCTTTTTCATTACAGAGGCGGATGCGCTATAGTTGTTTACAACTGATCCTGATGGAGGAACCAAGACCAGAACATCTTTAGCAGCACTGAGCTCATTCTGATCATGAGAAAAGGTTCTGCGCTTGGTTGTGGAGGATGAGAATACCCCAAAAGGAGGTTTTCAGATAAGCCTGATAGTCAGGGCGACATCAGGAGGCTGAGCAGTGAGGTCCCAGCATAAAAGACTGAGGCTTAGCTGAACTTGGAATGAAAGAGGGGTCTCTTAATTGTGAGTCTGAATCCTTCCCTAAAACTGCAACCAAGTCAGTGAACTGATTTAATTCCTTGACCTTGTTAAAACAGATTAAAAGTTCTGACATGTTTGGGATTCCATTATCAATCAACAGCTGGGTTAAATCTTTGAGAACTTGCATTTTTAATTGGTATAGCCACGCCAAGTCTTGTGATTTATAATGATTTTCACAGTGTCTCTGAAGTCCTCCTTGCAACTCCAGCACATGGAGGCATATTAGCAAAGACAAATACTCCACTTTAACTGAAAAGTGAATATGCATCTACTGTAGTTGTAAGGGCTTGAAAATAGGAGTCCTGAGGTGCAAAACCATCAGGCAAATGACCTCCTACCCCAGCAATTTGTGTTTCACCTTTCAAGCAAATGTTCTGGTTTCCAGGTCCCAATTCAAAGGGCAGCCACAATATCACCGTTAAGTTCATAAGTAGCCATTGGCTATACTGCAGCTGTTAATGTGGGAATAAAACTGTACTTACATATAGCTGACACGATACAGTTACAGCTTGGGTAAGTCCTGCTTATGTAACTGAATATATTTTTCATTATATCAACCAAGTTACTAGAGGCCACTGATGGCAGCGTTTAAAAGGCTGGCAAATCACACCAAATTTAACTCTAAAACTAAATTGCCTGCTAAATTTATTCATTAGCAACACACTTGTAAATGGGTGTTTCTTACACAATATTAAGCACTGTCACTGCATAGAGAAAAGTCTTAGTGCCTAACAGTTGTACTCTGAATTAACTGTGAGTACATGATACCATGGAGACAACAGTTTGCACTGCTGGCTATGGTTTTGGTCATTCATAATCACTGAGGTCCTGAGAGCTCATTGGTAAGAGAATTCAGAGCCCAAGTGGCCTCTTCTCTGATTTTCCTTGTTTATGCCTAACTGACACCCTCAAAAGAAGGGCAGAAGATGTCCTCTGCTCCTGATGCCACTTATACTATTTTCTTTTGTCTTACGATCAGTTTTTCCTGTCCCATCTATTCGTATGACCCTGCACTTCTTTTCACCTCTCTCTGGCAACTTTTGTTACTTGAATGCCTTTGATGTGCAACTACAGCTGTCTTTGCCCCTTTTATGATCACTCTGTTTACATACTTTTGAAAAATGGTGCCTACCTATGCCATTACAATGTTACAAAATGCTTGAATGAAGTTGTTAATTCTATTTTAGCATCCAGGCTGAAGGCAAGTTATATTGATGTTTTCCTGATTTGTGCACATCTCCTCTATAGGTGTTAAGCCTGTTTTGGCTACACTGTACTGATATGGAGCGACCCAACCAATACTCTGTCTGCAAGGACATGCAATTCTATAACTGAGGTGTTAAAGAACATAATACTGAAGTAGATATCACAGCAATTGAAAAAAAAAAAAAAAAACAAAACAAAAAACAAAATCCAAAACCATAATAGAATCAAAAGAACCAGATTAAAAAAATTGGCAGGGGCTAAATAAATTAGAAACCATTATCATAATTTTTTGGTAGCAAGTTCAACCTCCCAATTCTAGCAAGGCCAGCCTGGGTGCAGGACTTTTGAGTCTTAGTGGGGATTCCTGGGAGCCTTTTCTCTATATGTCTTTTTGGAGCACTTAGTCCTCAGAGAGAGCACTTTGATTGACTTCTGACATCCTCCTTGAGGTTTCCAGCACATATGAATGCTACAACAGGCAAAGCAGTGGTCCAAAGGGCAACACCTTCCTTTACTGATCTGCCACTAGAATGAGACTGAGCAAAGAATGACACTGAAGATCTGCGGGAAAATGGTCATTGATCCCAAAATTAAACCTGGCAGGCTAGCTATGGTAATGATCATTGGGATTTGAAGAGGGACTGAGACAGAACTGAGTCACTCCAGATCCAAGGTATCCCTCCAAATGATCCAAGCCAAGCAACAGTATGTTCCTATACATTGCCCACACTCATCACGCACCACCACATTTGGCTCTACGGTCTGAACAGGGAGCAGAGTCTGAACAGGGAGCACTGCATCTCACCTGGAGGTCTTCAGAGGTCCTACCTGGTTGTCTTGGGGTCCATATATTGGTCTCTGCACCTGTGTCCCCCACCTCCAGAAGCAGGGTCCTCACTAAATTCAAAGTTGAAACTGGTTACACTTTAGCTGTATTTGCACTTTCATGATATATTTTGGGCTACAGAGAGCCCCTCTATTGGTCAGTGGCAAAATCTCAAGTGGATAGAATAAGAATAGATCCATTTTTGCATTAAGGACATCACTATTTGAGTATAACATGTCTATGTGACAATTTGCCTGTGGCCTAATTCAGCAAAGGTCCTCAAGTGCACTCAACTCTCATTGAGAAGAGCTATTCTGAAATCAGCAGCTGACTCATGTACAGATAAACATGCACTTAAACACTTATTGGGATGCTGCAGAGTGGCTCCTCGCCCCAGGGTAGCTCAGTGCCCAGCCAGGCTGTGGGTGCAGGGAAAGGCCACAAACCCTCCCCCTGAGTTGTACATTTATTTTATTATTACTTTTTTTTTGCCACTAGGCAGAAAAGAGGTTGGGATCTAAGAGCCACTGGCACTGGTGAGCTTTTCCTTCCCTGTCCTGGCTCCTCCAGTTTCAAATAGGTGTGCAGCTCTCAGAAGACACTCAAATGTAAGTCTCCTCCTGTGGAGCACTTGAATGCAATTGTTAGTGCCTGCTGGGCTGCAAGCACCCAGCAAGTTGCACATCCATACTCCTTCCACTGTATAATTCAGGCTCTTATTTAAACATCTTTACACACTTTGCTTTTATGTGAAGAGATATTTTTACGGGCCTAGACCACTTACAGGGTTATTTTTTGTTTGCTTACTTTGACTTCATCAGCTGTGCCCATTTTGGGGTTGCCCCTTGGTAGTCAGACAAGGGCTGAACGTGACAGTGGATTATCTAACCAGTGCCCTTGGCGAAGAGTTATCTAATCCTTCTAATCCTTCTCCTTGTGTTCTCTTGATTTCCATGCTTGGAAGAGTAAGAGTACCAAACTTTAGCTGAAACATTATCCTGCAGGATCCTCACCGTAGAAATAATTCATCCAAACAAGTCCTTCTGGGATTAGATAATGCCAAGCCTGGTCCCTAATGAGATTCTGAAGCAAGAGCTGACAGGTGTCCTGTGGCAGGGATGGATGCACATTCCAGGGATAGCTATGGGGGGAACTTCAAAGCCCCAGACCCATGGGGGCAGTGGCATGACGTTGCCCTGGCCACGTTGTCAACAGCAGGCTCTGGCTGTACATTGTGCCTTGGTTGTTTGAGACCACACAACGTGTTCTGGGAAATGTGCCAGGCCTCAAGACTACATTGGAACAGGGCTGGTGTGAATATATATAACTGCAAGCTGTAGAGAATTCTTCAGATGCTGCCGTAGCAAGGACTAATGATTGAAAAGGCAAACTCTCCTTGGAATTCTGCATTGATGAAGATTAGCTTTCAACCCTCTATAAATTATCAGAATCTGTCCTTTGCCTCTCCATAAACACCAAGGGCTTCAGATTATCTACCCATAGGAATGACAACAAAAGACACGTATTCACAATCAGAAAAGAACCACAGTACCAACAGGGAAATCAAAGTTGCTACCTAGAGCAAGGGCAGGGAATTTGTGGTTGGTATGGTTTTTTTTGAAATAATTTTTGAAATAGACTTTAAAAATCCCAACTTTCTTATATTGTTACAGAAGAAATTTACAGTACATAAAGTATATGCAAAATATAAATATTTTCTAATTTATAACTTTGACAAGTGAGACTGATCCCTGCTGGGTTTGGATTGCAATTTTTAGGCAAATTTATTTCAGTTGCAATAAAGGGGTTGGTGAATCCTACATGAACTCCAGGCTTCTTATCTAGACACGTTTTCCTTGCTGAAAGCATCTTGCTCCATGGCCATGGTCTTTTTGTGCTCAGGGGGCAAGTTTGTATTGGAATAAAATGCTTATAACAGGTAGCTGAGGGCTCTTTTGGCATTCTTGATGGCGTCCAATTATGAAAATATTCCTTCTTGTTCTTCTCCATCTCCTAGAACAGCAAGAGAAGCTATTTGTCTATTTCTTTGGACTACAATAGAAAGAAATGTAAATGTCTTGGGCTCATACATACCCACACAGCTGCCTTTTCACTATTCATCTCTCCCTAAGACTGAAGCAGATAGCCTGTGAAAGTTGGAGAACTCAAGCTGTATTAAGGAAAGGCTGTCCCAACCCTTCAGCACTCTCAGGAATTTCTTCTTGGGTTTTCTGGCCTCTGCAGATATCACCAAAACTGTCCCAGTCCTGTGTAGAGCCAAACTGCAGCAAGACTCATCCTTAAGTGCTGGACATGTAGGGATCCTTGTGCTCCTGCTGAAGGCTTGGGCAGGCACCAGATATGATGAGGTTGGCTTGAGAAGCCCCATCCCCATTTCTGAGGGACTGTGGACTAGACCCTCCCAACAAGGGGTGGTTGGGACCAAGGTAGACATCTGCCCTAGCACTACCCCTCTGCCCAACACCCCCCTGTCTGTGGCAGCCTGCACTGCTGAGACCCTACAGAAGGGTCTCCACAGACTCTGCGTCAGGCCTTTCTCCCCACTGACTGCTGGGGCAACTCAGAAAGATTGGCCTTGTTGGGCTGAAGATGTGCTTTGTTTGTATGCACCTAAGTCTTCATTGTACAGGGAAAAAAAAATCATGCCGGTTTTCTGTGTCTTTCTCATGTTATTTTTTTTCCTTTTTTTTTCCCGCTTGGTCCTCTTCTCTGGAATTATCTAGGAATAAAACAGAGTCAGTGCAACTGTTTCATTGTCCATTAACTACTTATGGCAAACAACTTTCCAGCATGGTCTTTATCAAATGGAAAGAATATAGCTTGGTCTTTAGTGATCCTCAGAAGCTTTGAAATTCAAAGAAAAGAACTTGCTGTCTATAAAGTAAACAAATAACAGGCTTTTGAGTGGAAAAAAACCAACTTTTTTTTCGTCGAAGTAATAGTTTCAGGATTTCCTCTTTCTGTCTCTTTTCAATAAAGCATCCAACACTATTTCAAAGAATTTTTTGTCCAAATGAAATAAGTAGACCTGAAAATGTTTTCCATCTTTTTGCAATGTCTTGTCCTGCAGATCCACCCAATTTTTACAAGAGTGTAAGAGATCCAAAAGATGGACAGATTAAGTATTGCTTGAAATAAAAAGCATGGATGAATCTCTCTGTATTTCCTGGGGTTTAAATTAGGCCCTAGAGGGAGGTTATTTTGCCAGCTGTGCTGTTTCTCCCTGAGCAGTAAACATTAACTGCTTCTCTACTGAAATTTTCACATTAGCCCAGGAACATATTATAGGAATACTAAGAAATAGTACAGTATTTACAGATGAGATGAATTTATGTAAATTCATCACCTCAGTGAACGGATCTCAGGAAAGATAGTGAGAAATAAACTACCACTCTGCTTGCATTACCTTTCTGTGGTAGAAGCCAGGATATTCCTGTGGTGCAGTATCTGTGTGCCTCCTGTCAGTAATTTCCACCTGTATAACACATTACCCTTTAGAAGCACTTGAAATTAGGAGAGTAGCTATTAATAATTTACCTCCTCAGATACTCATTGATTAGTGTATCTACATTATAAGCAGGAAAATGCCACAAGATTCCTATAGTTTGGGTTCCTGAACTTGCCTAATTAGGTTGTGACTTTTACATCACCATGACATCACAGCACAGACTCTGAGGGTACTGGGAAATTCCCTAGGGTCCCGTTTGCATGCTGCTTCCAAAGGGCAGTGCAATGATGTTTGAGTTACTGAACACCTTCCTCTGTTGGGATGGTGTGTTCACAGCGTGGGCACTGCATCAGTGCAGTGCCTCCTGTCTATGTTCAGCCCAGGGGTGCTCTCTGCCCACCTGCACTGCACCAGCACTGGCTGTGAGGGTGTTGGAGCTGTCATGCTCTGTTTTGTGCTGCTCTGCCTGCCCCAGCTCTGAGTCTTGTCTCCTCCTACTCTGGGAAGTGGATATTGAACATCAACATGGGAGGCTAGACAAATCCATAGTCCAGTTTAGGAAGGGAAATGTTCTTCTAGCCTGCATGTATGTACAGAAGCTAGGGCCATTCAAGCCCCTAATGAATTCCCCAGAGAGGACAAGCCTCTGTCTTTCCTTCTGAGTGGTGAGACCCGCTTGGGTTTGGCACTTCTTTCCCCAGGACTGTACAAGTGGTCATGGCTAATCCTGTGCCTGAATGGTCCTTGGCACAAGGGACTTCTTTGACTACGTGCCTACTGCAAATCCAAGCAGCAGAGAAAGCAGTGGCTTTCATTCACAACCACTCTTTGCCGCAGGATGTGCCCTTACAGTTCTTCTAATGCCTCACTAATTTCAGGAGGTGACATCCTATTAAACCTTCTTATCACATTCCAGAAGTTTATTTAATAAATATTTCACGGACTGTAAGTGGGACAGCTGTTCCCTTGTGACACTGTTAATAGCATGAATCTCCTTTGTCAGGAGTCCCATCCTCTGCTGTGGCTGCCTCAACTCTGCCCCTCTCCTATATCACCAATGGAAGAGCTGCTGCTGCTGCTCCTCTCCAAGGCTCAGTTTAACACTCAGCCCAAATGCACCCAAAAAAAGTCCAACAAGGTGTACCAGGGGAGGAGGCCTGGAGAGCTGGGCAAGGAATGGGGGTGAGGGCAGTTCAGGTTGTGCTGAGTCTGACCAGCCTGGCTGTTGTTAGTCCCGCACAGCTATGCCTGTGTTGCTAAATAAAACAAACCAGGGCCATAATTTGCCCTGAGGGAAGGCTTGGTCCAGCTGCCATGCCCGTAGCTCTCTTCCCTCTTCAAATGTGATGATCGTATCCAGACTCCCTCCAGTGAAGGGTCTCAGTGTCACACTGCAGAAGCCATGCTTGGGTTCAGCCAAATGTATGTCCTGAGTGTTACTAGTATGGATGGTACCTCTGGGACTAGTGGGAAGCACAGAGGCAGGGGCCATCTGTGCAGCAGGGAGGGAATCTCTAGGATTTTAGAGGGGAGCAAGCCCTCCACTCCTCCCTGTGTGCCTGAACACTTTGTTGAAAATAGAAGGAGCAGCAGAGACACAGTCCTGATAAATGTATGGGTGGGTGAATCCTATTGCACCTCTTTTTTTTTTTCAAACCAGAGCTTAGCTAGATTTTCAGCAACCCAGTAAACGAGGATTTGCACCTAACCATGTGTGAAGATGACAGTCAGGTGTGGCAAGCCGTGCATTGTTCAGTCCAAGAGCTTACCTTCTACAGGGAATATTTTTGGGCTTATGGTAAACCTGGTGGGACAGAGATCAAATAATACAACACGCCTTTTTCCTCACTCACTATGTCATGTGTAACCTGTGACGGGAATCTGAAACTTCCAAATCAAACACAAAAGAAAGGGAATACAAAATACAATCTGGCAGAATTGAAGAGCTGGTGGGCACTGAGTCAGATTTCAGAAGAACAAATTTCCTTCCTCCATGAGGACAGGACTCGATGGGTACCGAGTACGTCATTGAGAAACTCAGGAGGACACTGGGGATGCTGCAGACAGATGGCTGCAATTTTTGTCTCTGTTGTGCACTCAGAAGGTCAGTCAGAAAACTCATCACCTCCTGCATGTCTTCTGTGATGTGTTTTGGACAAGACATGTACTAACGAGGTTGCAACCCAAATCCAAGGTTAGATTTGTAGGTGGGATCAGCAATATTCCTTACTGAGATTGCAGTTATTTTGCAGGCATGGGCCTGCTAAAGTGCCGAAGGTATTCATGAAATTCATAGCTTGAACAATTAAGATAATGTGGATCTGGGCTTAGTGTTTATGAACTGAAGAATAGAGGACTGTTGTGAGGGTAGGGAAGCAGCCCAAATAACCTGATATTAGAAACAGTCTCTGCATACTGAAACTGAGGTGGGCTTTTTGTGCTCTTGCCATCTGCGTTTTTAAAACTGTAATTGTCTGAATTTCTGCTGAAGAAGGGATTTTTGAGGTTAGTTGGTAAAAAACAGTTATTTATACAACCATGTTTTGATTATTTTCTGCCCAAAATAATGCATTTCCCTGACATTTCCAAACTGGCTCTGTTATACCTGACTAGTCCAGTACAGCCAAAAGCACTAGCCTTGGCCAGTAATAACAGTGAATCCCATTTTAGGTGCCACTACTGACCAAGTGAAAATTGGTGGTGGAGTCAACCCTGTTCAAAAATATTTGTGGCTGGATGCAGAAAGCTCTGTGCCCTACATCTGTCTCCAGCTATGTTCAGCCCTGTTCTAACTGGACATGGTCTCTGAGTCCTATTAACCTCATTGTAAGTACTTGGAGCCCGACAGCATTTTCTAAGACACTGTGACTTCAAATTCAGTTTCCCTGAATTTGAATAGGCCTCTGCTTGGCCACTTTTCCTTACAACCAAGTTTAGTAGGCTGTATTTCTTGAGGACACTCACAGGGCAAGACCTGCTTTTTCTTCCAAGTCAAATGCCTTGGGAGAGAGTAAGCAGGCAAAGGCATGCACAGTCACGCCTCTGGGGGAGGTAGGGAGTAATCAGTCTCCTTGGCTCAGAGTATCCCATGCATCCTGTCCCCCCAGGGTGTATACACAGACACACTTCTCCATTGCTCCTTGGCTGACATTTCCCCAGCACCTTCCGTTCTTTCAGGCCAGTCATACCCAAGGCACGAGCTGGCAAACCTCAGAAAATAGTTGGCACAGAACCAGTAATTTGTTATTACAAGGTGGACTGCATATAGAAAACCACAGAAGCTAGCAAGGTTCTCATGACCTTATTGCCCAGGTAATCATCAACAGTTTCAACCCTTGTCAGTGTGTCAGGGTGGAAAAACTGTACTTTAGCTCAAGCTAATGAAGCAACATCCCTCTAATATATCCTGGGATAATGAGTTTCTTGTCTGACCTGGCACAGATTGCCTCTTCAAGAGAATAATGAACCCCACAGGAGGTCTGCAGAGGATCAGAGTGTGGTTCCCTGGCTATTCCTGCTGGATTAAGAGATCCTTTTACAAGCCAGGGTTGACACAGGTCATCCAGCCTGACAGTGTGCTAGGTGTCAGGTGGTTGCTAGGTATGGGCAAAGTACTGATTTTGTTAATATTATTGAATCAAGCCAAAGAGTGCACTGACCTGCATTCCTGACCCTCCCTTGCAAGGAAGAGTTACAATCACACCATCATTTAGGTTGGAAAAGACCTCTAAGGTCATTGTGTCCAGCTGTTAACCCAGTACTGCTGTATTCACCACTAAACCATGTCACACTGTCCCTTGGTGACACATCTACACGCTTTTAAGCATCTCCAGGGATGGTGACTCCACCACTTCCCCGGGCAGCCCGTTCCAGTGCTTGAGAACCCTTTCAATGAAGAAATTTTTCCTAATATCCAGTCTAAACCTCCTCTGGCGCAACTTGAGGCCATTTCCTCTTGTTGTGTCACTTATTACCTGGGAGAAGAGGCCAACCCCCTCCTCGCTACAACCTTCTTTCAGGGAGTTGCACAGAGTGATAAGGTCCCTCCTGAGCCTCCTCTTCTGCAGGCTAAACACCCCCGACTCCCTCAGCCACTCCTCATAAGAATTGTGCTATATTCCCTTCCCCAGCTCCATTGCCCTTCTCCGGACACACCTCAGCACCTAAACGTCTTTCTTGCACTGAGGGGCCCAGAACAATATTGCCTGGTCCTGCTGGTCACACTATTGCTGATACAGGTCAGGATGCCATTGGTCTTCTTGACCACCTAAGTCACTGTCAGCTCATGTTCTACAATGAGCTGGCATTCATTCTTGATGCTAGTTTAGCCAGACCACCTACCTGGAAGGCATTTCCTGTGATGCAGAAAGATCTGGAAGATGACAGATAACATGTTTTCCTATAAAGAAGAATTGGAAGATATTTCAGAGGGGCAAATGCCAGAAGTGCATTAAGCCAATACTTTCAACACAGCACTTTCATGCAGAGCATCTTGTAACCACCTGTGCAAACTTTGCACTGTGTGAAATGAGTAGCACTGAGGAGCACACCCAAGGGTGATGGGAAGGTGAGGTGCCTGGCCCCAGCTGCCATAAACACTGACTGTGCACTGGCAGATCAGCTGTTCACTGCTGCAGGATTATGTCCATGGCCTGATCCAGAGAGAGTCATGCTGCCAGCTGGTTTAGTAGTAAACAAGTTTGATATTAGAAGTTGCCTAACCAAACCCCAGGAGGGTAAAACAAATAATTTTCTGTTTCAGGGAAGGGAATAAAAGATAATGTGTTAGTAGAGGGTATGATCCTCCCAAGGAAAGGTATGATAGTTGAGCAGGGAGCGGATCTCCTTTTTTTTGTCCCTTAGCCATATAACACTTGAGTCTGTAGGCATGAGCGTAGGTGTCTGTACTGCTCACTTGCTGCTGTCTGTCTGCAGTTGTATACCCTCAGGTAGCGAAGCCTCCATCTGCTCATGCCGAGATGTGTTAATTGATTTTGTAGAAAGCAAGAAGTGGATTTAACTCTTCATCAGTGATGCACAAACTGTGATTACTAAGACAAGAAGAGGAAAAGGAATATTTACCACAAATGGAAGAAGAAGCTTAACCTTAGTGTTTTAGCTACCTAGTGTTAAAAGACTTTGCTCCCAATACATTGCTGGCCAGTTGCCCTGTTAAAAGTTATTGTTCACTCTTAACACTTCTCTTTCAAAGACCCCAAACGTATGTCTAGCAAAACATACTGGGAGACCAACCTCCACATGTCTAATTATAATGAATGTGGATTTTGACTAAGTAAGAGGGAAGAAGAAGCACAGGGGGGACCAGACTGAGAGTGCTGGTTTGGGCTGTTACACTAATTTGGCCGTTCAAACTGTTTTTCTGGGATAGATCCTGACAGTCTCAAAAGAATTTTCAGCTACATTTCATAGCCTGGAGCAAACATTTGGATCCTGGAGAGGGAAGGGGTTGCCGAATTGCTGAGAGTATCTGTGTTTGACTTCTTCTCATTTATTCCATAATAGTACATTGCTCTGAGAAAGAATAACAATTTCTTTCCATTAGTTGGATACAAAACTCTGATCTGCATTGTAGTGAGCCAAGATTAATTTCAGATTTCATTCCACTCACGAAGGGTCAATGACTGCTCTGATTAGAGACCTCTTGACTCTCTTTGGCTGTGTATAAGCACCTCAAAAATGAAGGGTGAACTGGTGCTGAGTGAGGATCTGCTCCTGCCTTCCCTCCCCATCATGTCACTCCAGTCCTTATTAGCTCTTTTTGTCTAACAAACACTAAGCAATGCCACTATATGCTTAGGGCTAAGCTCAGTCCTTGTTAAAACCCATAGCAAGATTTCTCTGAAATTCAATGAGAGAAGGCTGAGATCCTTAATGAGCTTTCCTTGCAAAATAATATTGGTTTTGGATTTGTCTCAATAAATCACACAGAAATGTTAGTGACAGCATCTCTCTGCAAGGGGTCTGTGGTAGTGGTTGGCCAGAAGAGACATATTTTAGGTACTGTTTAGTGGCAGTTTATCTGTTCATTACACCCATTTACATTTGTAGAGCACATCTAAATCTTGCAAAAGCTGGTTGTCTTACTCCTGTTCCAGGTATTACCTGCTCCACTGCAGCACTCTTCAGTAGTCCCTATCCTCGAGAACAGCCCCCATCACCCTTCTGGAGCATACCCCTCTGTATTTTTGTAGCCAATCAGGGATGTTTAACACTTCTCTGTGGCTGTCACTGCTTTTTCATGAGTAATTGGGCAGGATACTGTCTGTTTGAGGAGAAACAGTGCTGCTTTCTTGAAATGCAGCACCTGCTCCATGGCATTTGTGTTTGTCGTTCTGTGGTAAATATGAAGCATCCTCTCCCACAGAGGAGGAGGGACCACACACCACACAGGGGTGAGGGCAGTTGTGTCGTTTGCACATTGCAGTAGAGTCGGGCTGTGAAATTTCAGAGATGTTCATTGGCCCATAGCCCTGTAAAACCACACAAACACTGTGTGTTTTTTTCTGGCTGAAAACACCGGAGTGTGTTGGCACAACTGCTGTTGGCTACCTAGTAACTAAAGACAAACCTTCCTCACAGGAGGGGTTACAGGCTGCCCTGTAAATTACTTCAGAGATGCAAGAACTCACACAACAGCTGTATGAGTTAAGCTGAAAGCTTGTCACATACCAATAGTGCTGATATAGTTGTTCACAGAGATAAAAATTATATTTCTACATGGTGCCAGGACATAGTTTATTGAAGACTCACTTTTTTCCATGGAAAAGATCAAACCAGGCTGTGAATGCACAGATACCTCACTCTGTGGTAGAGTAAGGAGAGAACCTGCCTGACATCAGTGGAATCTCGTGGCCAAACTCCCACTCAGAAGCAACTCTAAAGTAAGTTTCCGCCATTTTTTTTTTTTGGAGATAAGCACCCTGTCTTTTCTTATACAATCAGTTACAAGGATGCAACCAAGAGGTTGTAGGTTCACAGCCACCCTTGTTGCTCTGTGTTCCAGGAGACTTTTGACATGGTGACAGCTTCAAGGACATCAGTCATTCTTGATGAAAGAGCACTGAACATCAAGGCCTGAGTACAGAAAGCTGGACTTCTCCTCCTGTGCCTCTGATCCTCATGCACCAAAGTCTTCCCTCCACCACCGGTAGAAATTTCCTCTTCCACTCAGAATTCAGTTATGCACTGGGCTATGCTGTTGCTACACTTCCTTGTCCAGACAGTATTAGTGGAAGATATGGTGAGGGTTTTGAGCTTAAATGCCTGTAAAGCTAATTTCAGGAATCGGGATCAAGGTCACAGAGATGCAGGTTACTGTGGCCACGCTCTTCCACATCAGCTTGAAATGTGCTGCTGGACAGATTGTAAGAGAGGGTTCTGTGATAATTTAAATTTGGAAGTCTTATTCATCAATATTTTCAGTGATTTCATAGAATCATAGAATGGTTTGAGTTGGAAGGAACCTCAAAGATCATGTAGCTCCCTGCTGCAGGCAAGAACACCTTCCACAAGACCAGGTTGCTCAGGGCCCCATCCAATCTGACCTTGAACACTTCTAGGGATGAGGCATCCACAACTTCTCTGGGCAACTTGTTCCAGTGCCTCACTACACTCATAGTGAAGAATTTCTTCCTTATATCTAATCTAAATCAACTCTATTTTGGTTGAAAGCTGGGCTAATGCCACCTATTGTAAGTAGACTGTACCATCTCTCTGCAGTCCCAGGAAAAGTACCTGGCTCTCAAATGATAAAAGCACTTAAGACTTGCTTTGACCCATAGTATCCTACTCACTCTGTTAGTGGTGTGAATCCTTTCTTGGGGTATTAGGTAGGTTCATCTGTTAAAAAGATAGACCTCTTCCACTTGGCCAAGTCCAGCCTTCTTAGTCCCCCCAAACTCCCTTTGAAGGTAATCAATGGAGTTTAGGGAGGCTGACCCTATGGCAGACATCTACGACAGGCAGATGACTTGCGAGTGTTAAGAGCCTGGTTTTCCTTTGCTAAGTCTTTTAAGGCAGCCTATGCTGACAGGTTCTGTGTGAGGCTCTGTGCTGTAGTCATGCAGCCATCGTGCTGAGAGCCACAGGTCTCACACCTTCCTGGCAGGTAGGATCCTGATGTAGGAGCCTAAAACCAAGACATGGCAATATTCAGGTTCCTTTTTGTGGAGTGGTGGGGTCTGTTTACAAGTCCTGTAAATCATCAGATTTAAGATCTGTTGAGCAGTCTTCAGTTCCTATAGACAGATGTGATAGTTGTGTGTGAAATACATGCTGTGATTACAAGCGCTGCACGTTTCTGTAAACTTGACTTCATACAGATAAGACATCAGTGTTTCAAGTGGTTAATAAGAAGATACTTGTGATTACACTAAAGAGTAGGTGCCAATTTAAAAATGAACCAATTAATAGCAGATTTTAAAAATAAATATACCGCACTTAGTGAGAAAGGTAATGCTAAGAACAAAAATGAACACAATCTACTGTAACTGTGTAAGAATGGCTTTGAAAGATTCCGTGATGTTTGTTTAGTAAGCTGGAAAGAACCTGAGATAGTTACAGCAACTTTAAATATAGACTAGAGCCTTAAGTTTGAGTATGCGAGGCATGAAGAGGGAGCTTTGGCATGGGCCATATGAAAGCTGAGAACATCCATATCTGTCAGAAAAAGAAGAAAAACTGCCAAAGAGAAAAATATTCAACATGGCATCTAAACCTCTGGATTAGCATTTAAAGTAGAACCACTTTATAATTCTCTTTTTCTTCTTTCTGCTTTCCTAATCGGCAATAAACCACTTGGGTGAATAAACCATCCTTTTAAAGATACAGCCTTTAAGGTCTCTGTGCTTTTTGTTCATAAACAGCAGGAGTATGTGGGATTTTTTTGGAGGGTGAGGAGAGGGGGCAGAAGTTTCAACCATGGGCAACTCTAATCTATGGCTTGTGTAAAACAGATGTTCAGACACTGGTTGGATTGGCACTTAACATCCAGGCACATTCCACTGCTAAGGGGTGTTTATTGCACCCCCTGTTCAGTGCTAAGCCTTTTTGTTTTTCCACAAGTCTCTCTGTGTGTGTATACACATATGTAATATATAGAAACACTCTGTCAGATGACATCAGAAGTAAATGTAACATAATTTGGCTCTTCTAAAGAAGCTATGGGCTAGCTCTGTCAATCAAAGAGTGTTTCTTAGCTAGATGCTCTCAGTTCTAGCAAATGAGCTGCTTTCAAATTGCTGATTGGTTGAGGAAAGTTACTTTCTCTGCTTTACAGAATACTTTAATTTGCAATATCATTTTTCTAGTGTTGCAAGTATGTACGATGTTGTTCAGAGAGCTCAACTATGAACAAGTTGCCTGATCTAGAATTGTTCATGGAATGAGCCACCACAGCTGCAGGAACAGATCCTTGTGTTGAGTGGGCACCTTGACAGTATGAGCAAGAGGGAGCCATAAACTCAACCCGGTTTGTAGCCCCAATCTAGCATTCCCATAGACTGAATGCCAGACATTTGAGGATATATATGCAAAGATTATGTTACATTTGCTGTGTTTCTATATGCTTTCCCCAAATTTCCCCCCATATACCAGTCTGTATGTTGGGTTAGATGAACCTTTGTTCTGGTTCACCAATGAATTCCCGCAATCCTATATGCTCATCCATGGTCTCCTGTAGCATCCACAACAAAAATTGAGAGAAACATCTGTGTCTGTAGAGACAAGTTAGGGCATTTGTTGTGTGTGCTGATTAATGACATTTAATTAATTGTTTCCCTGTTTTTAAAAGGAAAGTTTTCTAGCTGTCATGAAGGACATTCAAAAAGAAGGAGATGAGCTAGGATGGAACAGGAAGGGGCTCCTGTCAGTATGGTAATGTAAATACAGGCATGGGGACCAGAGCTGAGGGGTTCTAAGTAAGAACATAAATTTTTCGAGTTTTCTGTTGCCAGAGAGTAAAACTAACCCCAAGGTTTCCACAGCCCAAGGGGAATATTTGGGCACTGATGTGCAACATTTAATAATTAGGATCAATGGCATTCAAATGCTTTACCCTTTTCCTAGTGGATATTTATGTGATTTAAGGTGAAGTAGATTAGCCATTGCATGAGAAATCCAGAGATTTCTGCTTCAGAACATGTTAGGGGAGGAAACAGACTAGAGCAGGTTCATGGCAGTCGTACATCTTGCTTGTCTCTGGCTGACAGGGAGCATTTTGAATCTGGATTTCCCAAATACCCTATAAGTGTGGGAGGTGATTGCCCAAATTTTCCTTGAGGGGATAGCCCAGCAGAGCATGCATTGTGATAGGGCCCTGCAAACCTACTTAGGTGTATAACTCCTGAATGAGGGGTGGGTTAAGCCTTTGCTGTTTATTTTAGCACAGGACTCCCATGCAGCACGTTGGCTTTTTTGAACGTACTGTCTGGTTGTGTAGGAGGGCAGGGGCAAGGCAGTCAAACCAATGGAAGGGAAGGTTTCTACTGTTCTGGTCCCTTCCCACCTCCACTGTTTGTGTGGGAAGGCTATTTATGGAGATCATCCAGCAAAACCCAAGCAACACTCCCCTCCACCCCCCTGGTTACCCACAGCTATTTGTTTTGTTGTGTTTTCCATTGGATAGGTTTCCAGCCAGCTGGCCTCCCTCACCGGGGCATCTCACCGTGATGTGAGTGCCAGCAGCAGTGCAAAGGGAGAAACCTGGGAGCTGATGGAGGGGGATTGTGAAACAGTCTTGGATACTCTGAGCTACAGTATGTCCCAGCATGCCTGAATATAAATATACAAAAGGCATCAGAATCAATAAATAATCTGCATGCTATATATCACGTGGTGCTTGGTAGCGAGAATAAGGCCAGCATTGTGGATAGACTTACACACTTGAACCTGATCAGGATTCTCACACTTATCTGGCAGCACTGTGTTGCAGAAGTGACCCCTCTGACTTCAGTGGAAATACCTGTATTTTCCAAGTAGGGGGAAACCCATGGCAGTGCAGGGGTGTGTTTCCACTTCAGTACAGCTTGGTCTGCTGAGACTCTGGTTCAGTTGTATCGACTTAAAGGAAAGAATTAGCCATTTCTTTTTTTTCGTGTTTATGGTAAGTCCTAGTAGTGCCTTGAGCAAAGATAAGGGGATGTGGCATTTACAGCTCTCCAGGCCAGAGAGCAGTGTGCTTTCCGGGGTGAAATGCTGCAGGGTGGCAAAAATACTTGTCTGTATGCTCAAGCAGGTGGAGCATTCATACCAGCACTGAAAATTGATAAGGGAAGAGCATGCAAGAAGTCAGCAGCTTTTTAAAGCAATGGTTTGTGCTTTTCAGACCTCCTAGTCCCAAACTTTTCTACGTAGCAAGTGATTCTGGATTTCTGTAATTTGTATTCAAATGCAAAGAATATTTTGCTCCTATTCACTTTCTTTTAAATGCATATAAACTTTAGAAGCTATGTAAACTATCGGCACATGGAACAGCAACAGCTGTATTATACTTAAGAAGGTAAATATGTAGACAGATCTCCATATCTGGGAAATATCTTAAGATTTCTGCACACAGAACTCTTCAAGTGGCTCTTTCTTTCCTTTTACCCACACTGGGGAAGACACCAACAGGCCAAAGGAACACAAGTAGTGACAGAGCAAGGGGCAAAGGTTTCCAATTGAAGAGAGATGGTTTAGAGTTAGGAAGAAATTCTTTACTGTGAGGGTAGTGAGGAACTAGATGATATTTAAGGTCCCTTTCAACACAAACCATTCTATGATTGTATAAAATTCTCTGTCAAATCCAATCAACTCCCAAGGGCTGCACACAAGCCTTGCTCTTAGCACAGCACCACAACAGAGGAACAAAAAGGAGCAAATCAGCCCACAGAGCCCACTGCATAAACAGCCTTGACCAAATTTGCAGCCCAACATAGTCCTTTAAAAATATTTGGGGGGGGGGAGGTGATGTCAGCACCTGGCTTGCCAACACACTTGTTGGTCTCCACCCTCAGCCTACTTTAGCTCCCACACAAGAACAGAGCATCCACACCGAGTGGAAGATAGGCAGAAGCTTGGAGGGAAATAATATCTGCACTGACCCAAAGTCCAGAGGCAGAAACACTGGGCTGCATTTACCTACTCAAGGTAAAAGAAATGGCTTACTTATTAGGTCAGATTTTCTCTTATGCAAGGACACAGGAGGCTGATAAAACAACTTGAAAATGTAGGAATTTGTTAACTGCATGCACTGAGCTTTTAATATTTAATCTGCAAACTAAAGCAGTTTCAATTTAAACTCTCTGTCTTCATGCTGGGATGGTCCCAGGGCTTCTCATTTGCACCATAGATGTTACAGCCTAATCTGGTTTTGTAGCTGAAATTCTTTGTCTAGAGTTTATGCCTCATTTGTTTAAAGGTTTTTATTTTATTTACATGGCATACAGATGGGATTAGTGCATGATATTCATGATAAAGCATTCTCATTTCTCTGCATGAACTCCAAAAACATATAAAATTCAAAAATTACTGTCATAAAGTAAATAAAAGCAATAACCAACAGAAAAGTTTTTGAGTACAACATGAATGGGATTTTTGAAGTATGATATTTTTAGCATCCTGAAATTGCAGAAAAGGCAGAAGGTTCCTTAGAAAATACTATTTCATCTGTAGGATTAAGTCACAAAACATGTGACTTCTGACTTCAGAAACGAAAATGTCTTACCTTAGGTTCTCCTTGTACTTTTAGTGGTAATATAAATAATTCAGATTTGTTAGTCCTTCTCCATAAAGGAATAGTTTGCACTCAGTTTCTTTAAAAAAAAAAAAAAAAGAAAATCTGCAGATGAATATAGGACTTTTAAAACTCTTAATAGTAATATATTTACAATTTATATCTGTTGAAAGTATTAAATGTGGCTTGGACATTATTTATTTGTAAATGTTTGCACAAAGTAGCACTAATTTCCACACTAGCACTGTAGTTTGGGGTGACACTTGGAATGCTTCTTGTCAAGTGCTGTAAATCAAAGAAGGTGATAAGCTGCCAAAGATGGCTTTTACTTCTTAGCACCCCAGTGCTTACTGACATCCTGGCATCCTGGCCACTGAAACATTTATTTAAACCGACATAAATAGCTTTGCTGCCACCTTCATGCATCTGTTCTTCACATATTTTTCTCTTTTCTTAAAAGAGCCCATGCCCTGAAGGTTGAGCTCAAGGACACACCCAGGCAAGTCGCTGAAGTTTTTCCTTTGCTCTGCCTGCTGATCTCTGCTCTCTCCTCATTACTCCCTAAAAATGGAGCGATCCACACGAGAAATTTGCCTCAACTTCATGATTGTCCTGATTACTGTAATCCTCATGTGGCTCCTTGTGAAGTCTTACCAGGACTGAAAGACAATCAGAAACTTTGGGAGATGATTTAAGTGTGTGTCTCCAGAGAAAAGTAACAGCCACAGCATGCTGCGGTGATTAGCTTTCAGCCAATTGAGGATGTCGTGAACCTTTTTTTTACTCTCTCCTGTCTGTTGCCTGTGTTAATGTTTGTAACGGGTCTGTGATTATGTAGTCATTTTATTGTGTAGTGATCCAGCTGTAAAATGTAAAATGTAAGATGCTTAGGCACTGTTCAACATGTCTCTCTCCTCCGGTAGTTACTGTGAGTGCTGTATCCCCTGCCCGCCATGCAGGCTTGTTTGACACCAGTGTCAGGTTCTCAAGGGTGTAAAACTGCAGTATGTAGTGAAAGCGCCTGTATTTACCAGTGTAAGAGGCATAAACTCGCTTAGCAGAAAGGAATGTGAAACCTCTGCTTTCACTTGCACATTTTGTTTAAATAAAGTCCATGTAAACCCATTCTTTGGAGCACTCCTTTTCCCTCTCCCAGCCTGACTGCTGTTAACTGAGAGAATTGACAACTGTGGTACAGTGTGATATGCAAGTGTGGTGGTTTTCTTGTTCCTCCCACTTGCATTTTAATTTGCATTTTTAAAAAAATGCAGTAGAATGGACCTGTTTGGGAACTTTTCTGTCCAGAGTGACCTACACAGTTGGTGCCTGTGGTCACAGACTTCAGAGAGAACCTCTGTCCCACTGGGGCATTGTCAATAATTGCGTTTTCTGAAGCTGGATTTCGGACAGGGATTCCCACAGTCCTATTTTTGGCCAAGCCATACTTGGAGCAGTGCCTGGAGGGATGGGCCTGGGCCAGCTGCAGGCATAGATGCCCTGTGGCACGCAATCCTGCAGGAGCCTTGCCCAGGGCAGCATTCCCTCGGGTCCAGCGTGGCACAGCAGGTGCTGTGGCACAGCCATGCCCAGCCCCAGCAGGCTGAGGCGTGACTGTGTCTGGGTTGCTGCGATAGTGTTGTCGCCCGCTAAAAAATCTTGAGCCAGTTTGAAGGGCCCACAATCCCTGGGATGTGAAATCAGTAGTCAAACTCTTCCTAGGCATTCCCCACCTGCTTCAGAGGCTTCAGAGAAGCAGTATCCTCTACAAAATATAGCTTCCTGTAGGAGGGCAGTTAGATGTGTGTCATGTTGCTGATAGAGATCTCCTTGTCCTCCGAGAGCCTGCAAGGAGCAGGTAACGTTGCAGGACTGTGCTGAGTTACTCAGGGCTGATCTGTGGGATGGTTAGGCATTGACAGTGGAGACACAGGCCAGGCTTTAAGGAAAGACCAAAAATATTGTTGTAGCAGCACTTATTAAGGGTGTGTGTTGCTTAAAGGTTGCTAATAAATGTCCCTTTGCCCTGTGCCATTTGTACCGTCCATCCGGGTTTGCAGTCACCCCACTGCAGCTTGTGCTACTCATCTTCCCAGTCAAGAAATCCCCACTCCAATGCAATGATAAAAAATTACCTCCTGTTTACTCTTGGCTGCAAAAGAGCAAACTTGCCTCCAGCATTTCTAGGGATGGCAAATTTTCTGAAAAAAAAATAAAAAATAAAAGAAAGCCAAGACATTGAAATGAACTTTTGCCATCAATGGATGCAGCCTTTCTCTGCAGCCCAGATGCTGCTATATTATCACTATTTCACATGGCCAGTTTGTGTTCATAAGCTTGACTGAGACATGCAAGCAATGGTTGGAGAAGGACATGGAAAATCTATTTTTAAATACTGTGAATACTTGATAATTCAGTATGAAAAGTTCTCATCTTTCACACTGCAACTCCCAGAAGAGAGCAATATCGTGAGTAAATCGACATGTTTGGGTTCATGTTGGGCTAGCAATGGAAAAACTAGAGGTGTGGGCTTCACTGTCTGAAGTAGAAGTGGTTCATCAACAGTTCAGGGTGATCCCAGCAACTTTCAGAGAGGAAGAATCATAGAATGGTTTGGGTTGGAAGGGGTCTTCGAGATCATCTAGCTCCAACCCCCCTGCTGTGGGTAGGGACACCTTCCACTAGACCAGGTTGCTCAGAGCCCCACCCAACCTGGCCTTAAATGCTTCTAGGGACAGGGTAACAACTTCTCTGGGCAACTTGTTCCAATTCCTCACCATCCACACAATAAAGAATTTCTTCCTAACATCTAATCTAAACCTATGCTCTTTCAGTTGTAAGCCATTGCACCTTGCTCTGTCACTACATGCCCTTGTAAAAAGTTCTTCTTCACCTCACTTGCAGATCCGTTTAGGTTCTGGAAGGCTGCTAGAAGGGGTTCCTAGAGCCTTCCCTTCTCCAGGCTGAAGAGTCACAACTGTCTCAGCCTGACTTCACAGGAGAGCTGCTTCAGCCCTCTGATCATCTTTGTAGCCTCCTCTGGACTCACTCCAATAGGTCTGTGTCCTTCTTATGTTGATGGCCCCAGAGCTGGACACAGCACTCCAAGTGAGGTCTCACCAGAGCGGAGTAAAGGGGCAGAATCTCCGCCCTTGACCTGCTGGCCACGCTGCTTTTGATGTAGCCCAGGATGCAACTGGCTTTCTGGGCTGCAAGTGCACACTGCTGGGCTATGTTGAGTGCTCATTACCCAATGCCCCAAGTCATTCTCCTCAGGGCTGCTGTCAATCCATTCTCCACACAGCCTGTGTTTGTGCTTGAGAGAGATGCTGAGACAATGTTCTGGAGAGTTTGTGTCATCCATAGCTTTTAGCCACCAGTCTTTTTGAGAGTAGACATACATCTAACTTTGACAATACGATTAAGATAAATTACGTCCAAGTAAGTTCTTGAATACCAGCCTAAGTGGTTCTCTTTTCAGGCATTTCTAGTTTTTAAGCAGACTTTGAATGAGATAAATTATTTGCCTAAGTCATTTACCTAAAACTGAGGAAAAAGGCAATTCAACTTTTAGTGCCAGATGCCATGAAGAGTCAGCATCATGTAGGTGCATAGACACATTAATGCCAAAGAACTTCAGCCAAATACAGACATATAAATACAATATTTTCTAGCTTGAGGGACCTTAATGCAGATGTTTGGTTTGACCCTTAACTCTCAGACTCTCTCTATTTTCTTCCTGCTCACCAAAGAAGCCCTGGAGGAGAGGTGGCTCTCTGGTGATGTATATCATCAGCATTTTACAGCCCTTTGCAGTGTAAGGGAGATTGAGAACCCCAAGGGACTTCTGCGCTATCAATGATTTATCTTTAGCTTATCTGTCAAATTATTTTTGGAAAAATTTTTATTAAAACAATACTTCTGTGTAAATAGCTGCTCTAACTCCTCCAGCCTCCCTGGGCAAAGTGTTCCAGTGCTTGACCACCTTCACAGTAAAAAAGGGTTTTTCTTATGTTTAAATGTGTTTCCTGCATTTCAGTTTGTGCCCATTTCCTTTCGTCTTGTCAGTGGGCACCACTGAGAAGATTCTGACTCAGTCTTCTTCATCCTCTCCCATCAGATATTTACATACACTGATAAGATCTCTTCGAATCTTCTCTTCTTCAGGTAGAAGAGTCCAAGCTCCCTCAGCCTTTTCTCATATGTCAGGTGCTTCATTATCTTCATGGCCCTTTGCTGGAGTCTCTCTGTGTCTCTCTTGTACTGCAAAGTCCAACACTGGACCCAGCACTCCAGACGTGTTTCACCAGTGCTGAGCAGAGAAGAAGGATCACCTCCCCTGGTCTGCAGGCAGTGCTCTGCCTGATGCAGCCAGGGGGGCTGTTTGGCCTATTTTTGGCTCATGGTCAGCTTGGTGTCCATGATGAACCTCATGTCCCCTGCAGAGCTGCTTTCCAGCTGTTTGACCCCACATACATATGTGTTTATCAACATTTGACCTTCTGGAAGTTTTGCACATAGTGCGCACAGGGCATGAATGCAGCACAGTACCTGCTCATGGAGAGGATTGCCAAGGTGACACTGTACTAACTCCATTTCCTCTGCCATCCCACCTACTTTGTTGAAGGCACTCTGTGTAGCAGGAACTGCCCACGACGAGCAAAAGAGTGGTTGTTCATGACTTTGACCTGACCTGAACAAGTTAATTTTCATTCTGACAGGTAAGTATAGATGAATTAGCCACACCCAGAAATAGAAGTTCATCAGGGGTCTTTCCAAGCATTTTACTGGGCTTTAGATAAGACCGTAGCTACCTAATTTTAGATGTTCAGATTTCAGAAGTTTGGCTATAGGCCTGGTGATTTTGAATTGCTAAACCCTTAACACCTCACTCCACAGAAACTAGACACATAGGGTGTTCAATATGCTTTTGGGAAAAATCAGACCACTAGTTTATGTACCTGGATACCAACCTAAAAAAATTTTAGGCACCAAGATCTGAAACTTTGGTTAACCACTAGAAAGTTATTTTCTGGGGTTTACGAAAACGTTTTTATTCATCAAGTGTGTTTTCAGTTGAAACCAGTTTCCGTATTTTTTTTCCAAGAAAAGTGTTTTTATCAAGGAAAACTAAAATTTGTCAAAGGCAAATGTCATGCCCGAAAGTCAACTGTGTCCGGTCTGCTTTTGAATGATGTGTCATGGCTGCTGTAGGCTGTGTGATTTGTGCCCTCTTTCTCCTTTGTAGTCCAGGCTCCAGGACAGGCAGCTCTCTATCCCATGTGACCTAACCAACCACTCTCATGATGTGTTACCTCCAAGTCACAAGGTAGGAAACTGTCATGCAATGAGAGAGAGGCAAGTATGGAGAAAAAAGTGATTGACATCAAAAAACTGCATGTGCTACATTTCTGAATGGATTGATTACAAATATTTTCATGCTGACATTTTTTAGTCTGCAAAGATTCACTCAAAACTCAGTTTTCTGTGGAAAAAAAAGTGCACACTGTGTAAGCTCTGTGTTCAGCAGATGTGAACATGTAATGTGAAATGTATAAACTTCGTGTATGTGTTCAGCAGATGACATACAAAATGAAGGAGGAAAGACAAAACCCAAGGTTCTCAGTCTTATGAAAACAGCATTTCTATGTATGCATAGAATATTTCTCTGGATCCAAAAAAAAAGTGAAGCATAAATAACTTCCTTACTACGTAGCAAGTCCAGTACAGTTCTATTTATACAACTGCATTTGGAAGTGTGCCAGAGGCGATAGATGCCCTTGCAATTTAAGAAGAACTTGGCACAATCATTGTCTATATTTTGCTGGTGCAGTGAGCTAGAAGGGATCAAGAAGTCTGACAGGTGCTGACACCCTGAGTTGCCATTGCTGGGGCTCCTAAATCACTCTTCACATACACAGCTGAGCTGCTTTGCCCCCTGTGCGTATGGCTTACTCACAGACTAGCATCTCACAGGTCTGAGCTGGAAAAGCCTTTGGCACATTTCCCAGTGTCGAATACAGCTGGTGCACAAGCCAATCAACTCTGACCTCTTAGCTTAACAGTTCAGCTGTCAGCTTCTGAAGAGAGATGACAGCATTTTCAAGCAGGCTCCATTATGCGTATCAGTCAATGCTAATCTCTACTCACACTGGGCTGATCTGTGAGGGAGTGTAAAAAAGCATAAATTCATATACAGAATGAATGGAGATGGTCAGCTTGTGCTGGTTGTGTGTTGTATTGCACTTGTGCTTGCCAGTTCTCCTCTGTAGTGGGTGGATGAGGGAAATAATTTGATTTTGGCAGCAGTTGTCAGATAAATGCGGACCCATGCTTCCTTATACTACAGCTTGTATGGCAGGGTCCAGAAAGGTGTGCCTGGATGTGCCTTAATCTTTTGGCTTTGCATATATACCTCTTGGTGTACCCAGAAGAACAGCCAGAGCTGTCTCTTTTCCAAATGACTGTTTTCCTTGTGTTTCACCTCTCTCCTCTTTGGAAGCAGCAGTGGCTTTTATCTCTCAGCCTCATGGCCAGAGATGTGCACAGTCTACCACAATAATGTCGTGCCCTGTTCATATCTGCTCTGCACTGCCATCCCTGCTGTGTGTACGAAGGCCTGAAATGAGCATGGCTCAGGGGACTTGAAGATCAAATTGATGGGGCCAGGATATTCACAGTGACTCAGGTACCTAATTTCTTAGAGGGACTTAATCCCTTATGGAGATGTGCCTTGGGAGAAGGGCTCCTAGAGAAGATCCTACCTTGTGCTCATAGAAATCTTTCTGCATGCACTTGGCATATCTTTGGGCTTGCACATGACTGTGACAGCCTGACCTAGATGAATCCTCCAAAACATCTAGTGGGAGTGACCTAATTCCTTAATCAAAACTATGGGACACGCTGAGCAATAAATAATCCAAAATGGATTTTGCATGTACCTCTTTTCCCTGCAGTATTCAACCCTTTTGCTGTTCAGCTTCTTGTCCACAGACATCTGTTGGCATAACTGAAAGCAGGGACATAATTTTTTAATACCTGCATCACAGTTTCACTGGTGACTGCCAGTTTCAGTAGGATTAACCTGAACTTTGCTACCATGTTAGGAAGGACCTGCTTCTGAATGCTGCAAGTCATCTCCCCAATGGACTTCAGTGGAGCTGGGCCTGGTTATGCCAGACAAGGATCTGCCTCTTTGTGTTTCTCCAGTTCTGATCTTCCCTCCACAAAGTTCTCTTTCAGCATCACCTGGAAGAGGATATGCCAGAAGTAGCTTTAGATTTTTCACTTAAACCCAGTTTTGAATAGAAGAATTTCACTATAAGCAATCTTACATCTTATATGTATTAAGCCGTATTAACCAACACTATAATAAACCTAAGATTTGAAAACATTGAGCCTCACACTTTAAATCTATGCCTTTGAAACTATACTTTTGAATTGCTAAGTTCTAAGAATTGCTGGGCTTGGAACAAAATAATTAATAACAATTCACTGAATTACATATACTTCTTTTGCAACAAATTTATTTTTACAACCCCAATAGAATTTTAAATCTAGTTCTTTTTTTTTTTTAATGGTTTAAATCTAAGTGAAGTCAGAAGCTAATAAGTATTGAAAACACTAAGCCTTGGTTGTTTTGGGTTTTTTCTTCAGCCTAGGATATTTCCCTACTCAACGATACCTCAGCATTTTCATTTGTTTATCAAGAAAACAGTTAAACTGAAACTATTGCATGAGACACAATCAATTCCATTCATAATGAGGCTAAATAAAGTCTTCTGTGAGATTAATAAGTGGGAACTTATCCCTGTTGCACCAGAGTCACACTCCCTTTGCAGTCTGGGTTGTGAGTTTTGGCTCTTTTCTCTGCTGAGGCTGTACTCAGCTGAGCACTGAAATTACTGAAAACTCCCAACTCTCTTTCAGGCTTGGGGAAAGCTTGCCTGCATAAACAACCAGTCCCCAAAACTATAGTGCTCAGCTTCTATATGTAAAATCATATCATACTGCATCCTGTGATATGGAACAGGATGGAAATCAATGAAATTCAGATGAGAAACAGAACAAACAGCTGTTTCAACAAATAAAGGCCCATTTAGCCAGAAAAAGACCAAGACCAAAGTTAAATATATTGTAAATTATTTTTCTTTTTGAAATACTACTATACAAAATGAAGTTGGGTAGATTGGAACATCTGGTTGTTAATCAGGACTGGCCCATGAGAAAGGTGTGAAGTGGGAGACAACCACTAGGATGTGGTGATAAAGCAAATATCAGAAAGACAAAGAAGATAGTATCAGTAAGGAAAGTGCAGCATACATTAAAGAAAGCTCTAGACAAATAAACTAACTGTTGCAAAATATAATATAATGCCCCTCTAGCCTGACTTTTCAAAAATAGGAACAGTGCAATTAGGACTGAAGTGTTGACTAGAATAATACATGCTACAGGACACCAGCAAGGCTGTAAGGCAGAGAGCAGTGGCCACAGAAAACTTCAGCCTCCATGTAGTGAGAAAATGTCATACTGGGCTCTAATTCATGCTGCATTTTTTAACAGCTTGAATTACTGTTCCCTGGACAGACATCACAGAAGGAGAGTCTGTGCAGCCATTAGCAGAATACAGGATGAGGATCAAATGTTACCTTTGGAAAACGATTGTGTGACAGTAATCACAATGCGCATAAGCAAAACATCCTTATGGGAATGGGAAGGCTAAAAGAAGAATTAGCAAAGACAAATTACAGGGAGCAATTATAAATAAAATACTACTGTTCAAAACACAGAAACTGCATCCATATTGGCAAAACTGAAAAGAAGTCAGAAAAGTTAAATAAAAAGTTGTAAGGAGGGCAAGAAAAAATATTGAGTAACACCAGGGCAGATGCATTAAAAACTACTAATAAAACATACTAGAAGCAGGCAATCTGTCAGGAAACTGCGGTGTCTGCACATGATAGATACAGAACAGGACTGCTCAGAGAATATAAGTTTGGTGTAGGAAAGGTATATTAATTACCTGCAGCAGTGCTCACTGTGGAAGGGCTAGAACTTTTATCTGCAGGTGATGAGAAATGGTCTCAACTGAAGGGCCAGAAGCCAATAGCATCAACAGTGATATATCAACAGGACTAGATGCTCATCCAGTGATTTTAAAGGAGCTCTGATATGAAATTGCCTGCCAAGTTACTGTGGAGTGTAACTTATTGCTTACATCAGACTGGTACCAGAGGAACAGGAGGTGGCAGATATAGTATCAGTTTGTAGGAGGACTGCAGAGGACAGCCGGGCAGTTACAGACCAGGAAGTTCCATTTCCATTTTGGAAAAAAAACCAAACCACAGAAAATCAAACAGACTGAATTCAAAGGTGCGTAAGTGCCTTGGGTTGTCAGGCATTGGAACAGGCTGCCCAAGGAAGCAGTGGAATCACCATCCCTGGTGGTATTTAAAAAGATGTGTAGATGTGGCACTCAGCAACATGGTTTAGTGGTGGACTTGGCAGTGCTGGGTTAATGCTTGGAGGTGATGATTTTAAAGGTCTTTTCTAATCTAAACAATTCTACAAATCTATGATTCTAAGTGTTAAAAATCAGCAAGGCTTCCGCAAAGGGAAATTCTGCTTTAGGTATCTATTACAATTTGAAAACAGTCAGTAAAAGTGAGCTGATCAAAAAACCACAAAGTGTCATGGGACAGAAAGATGAATCCTCCCTTTAACTAATGAAAGACAAAGAGAGTGGAAGTGAACAGTGAAATTGCATAATATAATAATGTGTTATAATAATAATCAGTGTTGGAAAAACTGCAAAGAGGGACAATAAAATTATTAACAACATTGTGACAATTTCAACTTAAGAAGAAACTAAGACTAGATCTCTTTAACTTGAAAAAAGGTAACCAAATAAAAGATATGAGTAATAACAAATAAGAGCACAAGAACTGGCTATTTACACACTCTCAGTCCATCCAGCAACATATAAAATTGAAAAAAGGCATTTTACCGAGCAAAACTGAAATGTAAAACTGAGAAGTACAAGATATTCTGAAAGAATACAGAACAGGTGTGTTTAAAAATGTTCAGACAAATCTGCAGAAGGAAAAAAAGACACCGAGTCCTTACAAATATGAGGATAAACTTGGTGTCTCCATAGGAAGCTTAACCCACAAACTGCTAAATCTCAGGAGGTGTTCTGTCAGGGCACCACAGTGGACAGGGGCTTCCCAAAGAAGGAAGAACAGATCCATCCCGCCACCCAGCCATTGTGCAGGGCAGACCAGTGGCAGCCCCAGCAGCACACACCAAGCACCTCACTGGGAATGGGGATGGGCCAAATAAGACAAAAGATTGTTAACAGCCTTCAAATATATACAACCTAGTAGCAAAGAAAGCAATAAACTCTTTTCCATGCACACCAACTAAAGGGCTTGAATGTTAGCAAAGGAGATTTCAGAGCAGTTTTCTTAGTCTAACTAATGGATGGTGTAGTTGATTACCATGCTGCACTGTAGAGAGGTGCAGGGCTGCCAGTATCAAGAGATGCTTGGTTCTTAAGATCAGTGGTTCTTAAGAATGACTTCAAAAATCCATCAGTTTATAACAACTGTCCTACCTTGGAGAGGGATACTATCTCCTGGGGAATTGCCATGAAAGCAAGTACCAAAGGGTTCTTTCAATGCTTAAGAGGTCTCAGCCTCCCCAGCCTGGCTCAGTGGAGGACATTTTACAATGAAGAAAAATGCTGATAGAAAGTTGCTGTAATTTGCTTACAGGAATGAAGAAGGAACATGTGAATAGGCCTATCTGCACTTTCCTTGATGGAATTTAGAAAGTGTTTAAGTGACTTAGACTAGTGTTTCCCAGTATGGAAAATGCTTGCCTCAGGGAAGACAAATGCTACACCAATTTTATTTCCTACAGGTTGATGCCATGTCTTTGGGACCTCTCAGGCCCTGAAGTGCAGGATCCTTGGCAGACTTTCTCCAAGGTGAGGGTATTCACAACAGCCAATTTCTATTCAGGCAACACATGATAGAATAGAATCATAGAATATCTCAAATTTGGAAGGAACCCATAAGGATCATCGAGTCCAACATCTGGTTTCTTGCAGCAATATGTAAAACTAAACAATATGTCCAAGAGCATTGTCCAGCTGCTCCTTGAACTCTGACAGGCAAACTGAGCAAAAATCCCCCAGTACAGTTTCAAAACCCTGAAGGGGCATGGCCTCAGCTTGATTCCCAAACTCTGAATTCCACCAGAAACTCAAGTGTAATTAACAGGGCTTCCTTGGAGATAGTTATTAAGCATCCCGACTATTGCTCCAGCACTCACAAGCACCAAAGAGTTGTAACACGGGGGTAGATGCACGAATTACAAGGAGTTAGGAGAGAGGGCTGTTTATTTGCCTTAGAGGCCCAGCGGACCCAGCAGCCCTGGGCGCTGTGCTGGCCCTGCGCTGCCCGGCCCTGCCCGTCCCTGTCCAGGGTGCTGAAGCACCGGTTTCATCCTCCGCCGGTGCCGGGGCGGCTCTGCCCGGCGGGGGGCGGTGGCAGCGCCGGGCGCGGGAGGGACCCTGGCACCGGGGGAACGGGGTTGTTCAAAACCTCTGTGTGTTTTTCAGAACAAGATCAGAAATATCTTGATTTTACCCCAGAACGGCTTTGGTTATAACTCCGAGGTGTCAACGGGAAGGCAATTCATCACAGAATCATAGAATATTCTGAGCTGGAAGGGACTTACAAGGATCATAGAAGTCCAACTCCTGTTTCTGCACAGGACAGCCCCAGGAATCACATCATGTGCCTGAGAGCATTGTCCAAACACTTTTTGAACTCTGTCAGGCTTGGCGCTGTGCCTTCCTTGGGGAGCCTTTTCCAGTGCTCAACCATGTTCTGGATGAAGAACCTTTTCCTAACATCCAACCTAAACGTCCCCTGACACAGTCTCATGCCATTCCCTCAGGTCCTGTCTCTGGTGACCACAGAGAAGAGATCAGAACCTGCCTCTCCACTTCCCTTCATGCAGAAGCTGTAGACTGCAATGAGATGTCCCCTCAGTCTCCTCTTCTCCAGGCTGAAAGAAGCCAAGTGACCTCATCTACTCCTTATAGGGCTTCCCCTCTAGACCTTTCACTATCGTGATGGCCCTTCACTCACCACAATGTGAGGCTGTGCACAAAAATGTGGTGCTTATGGATTCAAAATTGTCTTTTTCATTTTATTTTCTTTTATGACTTTGAATTAATTGTATAGTCAGACATCAATGGTGCAGGTGCCTTGCGAGAAGAAGAGTTTTGAAGGGGGAGTTAGACTTTGGTTTTGAGCAGATAAGAATGCAGGTGAAAAAACAGGCAAGAAAGCAAAACTCAAAGATGTCAATGGTATGATGTCATTACCACCACTGTTTCCAGCACAAATCCAAAACATAGCCCCATAGTAGCTACTATGAAGAAAATTAACTCTATCTCAGCCAAAACCAGCACAGATGTCACCTGAGGGTCAGATTTCAAGTGTTGCAGAATGATGATGTGACAGCTTTAAACAGGATGAGACAATGTCTTCCATGATCAGTGCATACATATATATTGAATAATAAAAAATTCAGCCATGTCAGAGAAGAGGCTGCTACCGTAGTTGAGTCAAGACAGTGAGATTGTACCCAACATTTTTATTCACCAACTATAAACCAAGATATTTCATTCTCAAAGGGTATCCTACTTGTCTTTTGGAGAAAGCTTTTTGGAGAAAGCTTTCTCATGGTTGAAGTAAGGAGGGACAGCATGGGAATTCAGGTCTCTCTCTTGCATTAGCATAATTAAAACCTAGATTATTTTGCATTTAACCTCATTTTCCCCAAATATGATGTGTTATTTGTCCATGCACATGGATTTTGTGAAACTGAATTCCTTGCAAAGCATTCCTTGTCCTGGCTGGAGCACAGCTGTTGGGACTCAGTCATATTACAGCAGTTTTCTGAGATACATTGATATTAGGTGGGATTGTTAATAAAAAAATACTGCTCTCTCTAAACCGGAGTATTTTTCCCATTCCAGTGTTTGTTACAGGTAATTTAATATGAAGAAAATGAAATTATTACAACTGCTTTGATCCTAAGAGCAGCAGTGAGCTGAGAAATTAACTCCCGGTGCAGTACAAGACTGATGTAGAAGTCCCACTGCTTATTCAGGTAATGCATCACTCCATAGTCCCCAGCTGCCATGGGTATTTCAGAGTTATTTTTTTCCTCGATAGGTACATAGAATCACAGAATATGTCAAGTTGTAAGAGACCCATGACCCAACTTCTGTCTGCACAGGACAGCTCCAAGAATCACACCATGTGCCTGACAGTATCGTCCAAACACTTCTTGAACTCTGTCAGGCTTGGTGCTGTGACCACTTCCCTGGGGAGCCTGTTCCTGTGCCCAACCACCCTCTGGGTGAAGAACCTTTTTCTAATATCCAACCTAAACCTCCCCTGACACAGTTTCATGCCATTGCCTCGGATCCTGTCTCTATCCACCATAGAGAAGAGATCAGTGCCTGGCCCTCCTCTTCCCCTCATGAGGAAGTTGTAGACTGCAATGAGGTCTCCCCTCAGTCTCCTCTTCTCCAGGCTGAACAGACAAAGTGACCTCAGCCACTCTTCATAAAGCTTCCCCTCAAGGCCCTTCACCATCTTCAATATATTTGCTTGTGCTTATCTCCCTTTCTGAAATTTAGGCACTTGATTAAAGGGTCCTATTATTAATTAAATTTTCAGTAGCATCAGAGTGACCTCTCCCAAATGGCATAAGCTGCATTGCCTCCCACATGCTCTATCCCCAGAGAAAATTGTTTCTTTGGAAAGTAGAAAGTCTCTAATTCCCATCACTCAAATGTCTAGGAGCTGTCATTGCTGTGCCTGAAAAATAATGGAATAGAACTGTGGCATAGAAGTTAATTACTGTTAGGTATGAGACTTATAGGAAGTGATTATAGACATCTATAATAAACTTAAGAGGATCACAAAAGATACTTTTGCTAGACATCGATGTTGAATTTGCATTTATAGGTGCAAATTAAGAATATAGAATAAAACATTAAAGTGCCAGCATCTCTCTCTGACTTGCAGTTCTTTGCTGTTCCTGGATTGATTTCTTTTGGCCAGACTTGGAACCAGTATTAATTTGCTCACCTTCACTGCAGACAGGCATGACTTACACTGAGGCCTCTATCAGGCATGGACCAAAAAAAAAGAAGAAAAAAAACAAACAAAAAACCCCCTCATTCTATTCTGCAAGACAGAAAAAACTGACTCTCCCCGGAGAGACCCTGGTGGGAGATTGAGGGTGCTTTAGTCGTAGAACAACCGCATGCAGAAAGTTAGCAGCTGAGCTAGACAAGCCTTGCGCTGTCCATGCAGACACATGCTCATATCATTTCCCACAGCCCTCGTGAAAGGCACAAAGAAGTTGAAGCAGTTGGAGACAGTAGCCTTGAGAGGGCCAAGTTTAGAGCAACCATCCTCCCCCTGGTGTCACAGTGGCCCCCTGCAAGCTGGGCCAGGGCAGAGCCAGAGGAGGGGGCTCACCAGGTCAGCTGGTGCCTGCTCAGGCCTCTGCTCCCATCATTCTTTTTGTGCTCTATTTTGGCCATAGGGCTATGGAGAAGTGACACTCATGTTCCCTGCCAAATGGTTTGCTGACAAATGTGTGGGAAGGGTCAGTGGGGACAGAGGCATGGAAACTGGGAGCAAACTGTGTGTCAGTTGACACATTCAAACCAACCAGCCACTGAGGATGGAAACTGGGAGGAAGGATGGA
Source organism: Manacus candei (assembly GCF_025592945.1). Classification (NCBI taxonomy): domain Eukaryota; kingdom Metazoa; phylum Chordata; class Aves; order Passeriformes; family Pipridae; genus Manacus; species Manacus candei. Next base: position 38,412,560 of record NW_026138062.1, read on the forward strand.
GGCAGATGATGGCTTAGTCATAACAGCTTAAAGGAACATGTGAGACCAGCCAGAGTCAAATCAGCATTACAAATACCCCTGTTAAAGAGAGACAGCAAACTGCGTCTGTGGGTCTTCTGCATTGTGCCCTTTGGATTCATCTATCCTGATCCATATTACAGTCCCAGGTTATTCACCATTTCCTAACAACTCTCCCCAGCTAAAGCCTGATGTGCCTACAAGCACTTTCCAGCTCTGGAAAATGCTCTCATCTCGTCTATGGACCATGAACAAGGGCTTGACTTTTGCCCCTGCTCTCTGTTCAAGGCTTTACATCCAGGCAATGTTTACATCTTGTTGATACTTCCTAACTAGCCTCTGCTGAGGATCACAGACTTTCTTCTCAGCCGTGTTGTATCCACCAGGGATCATAAAATCATAGAATGGCCTGGATTGGAAGGGACCTCAAAGGTCATCTAGTTCCAATCCCTCATACTGCTCACCTCCCTTGTTTTAGGCTGTAAGCTCTTTGGAGAATACACCACCTATGGTTACATGTTTTTACAGTCCTCCAGTACAGCAGAGCCCAGGCCTTATGAACACAGCAACAGAAGTCACCAGCCCTCTGCCCTTCCCCACAGCTCATTTTGAGCTAAGCTGCTGTACCCAATTCTTGCTTGGAGGTTTTAGAGCTAAATCTCTTTTCTAATTATAGTACTATACAGAGAAGAACAGTTTTCTTTACTAGAATAAGTAATGACCTGATTTCTATGTGCAGTGCTCATAGGGGAAAGCACAAAGCCAGTCCTGCTCTATTCCTATAGGATCTTGTATGAAGAGTCCTGTCTAATCTTTGGCAAGTCTTATAGAAAACCTGCACTGCTGCAAACTAAGGAAAACAATGAATAATTCATTTTCTTATCTGTTTCAGGATTGTTTTCTGCAAAACATCTATTTTAATAATTCATGTGATCTTTAGCTGCACCGTACTGCAGATGCAAGAGTACAGAGGGGAACCCTACTGTTTTTCTCAGTGTAGCCTGGAGGATTCATTAGTGCAAAATTCGAGTTCACATTGGACCAAGTTCCAAGTGAGGAGTGAGGGGTGGTTAACAAGATTCAAAGTAGAACAATTCTCTGAAAATCATAATTCCAGAGGATTCTTCCTATGATGCCAAAATGTTCATATGCTGATGATGCCAAGCTTGTCAAGAGCCAACTGGGGGACAGAGGGAAATATATTAAGAATTCTCATATTTCCCCACGTTGTATACAGAATTTCCCCTGTTTCCCCAACAGTACTTGTCAAACACATGGACTTAACATTTATAGAATTGCACCCCAGTTACTATTTCAGGCTGTAACTGATTTCTATCTCAGTCAGATTCATCCAAGTGGCAGAGCTGCAGATTGAGATTTCCTCTAGAGCTTAGGCAGGAATGACTACAACCTGCAATACCCCACTAGCGGACAAAGCTGCAATGCTGGTCACCCCTGTGGGAGAGTCAAAAACCTCTGGTCACATTCTGACAAAAATGACACATTAAAAGCTAACCACAGCCTGTGAAGGGAGGGATTTAAGGAGGAAATTATGATCTCACATAACGGAAGCCAATGATTCTTTGGGTCAGTAGTAGCAGATCTGGGTTCATGAACCTGAGCACTCCATTCACATACATCCTGCTCTACCTAACAGCACTTATTTCAACTGGAGGCATGCTGAAAATGCCCTGCTTGCAGCAAAGTATTTCAGCCTGCTAAGTCATCACCACTTGGCTGTGCCCCACAGGGCACACAGTGGGTACAAGTGCTTTTAAAGATTGCTCTTCCATTAAAAATGAACATAAATCAGTTCCCTTTACCCTGTATATGACAGTAAATTTTTCAACCCAGCTTTGGTGCTGCTCCAGGAAACAGTCTGGAGATACCATTCTCCAAGACAAATCACATAGATAAGATGGACCTTGTTTGCGTCTAAAAATAGTACATAGAAATACCACCAGCACCAGAAGTACCTTCAAAAAGAGACAGTTAAAATCACAGCAAAAATATTTCTCCCTCCCTCAAAGGAAAAAAAAAAGCTACAAGTCAAAAAGTTTCGGAAGCTGGAGTAGCACTTGCTCTCCTCCTGGCTGTAGTCAAACCCCCAGGCATAGATCCTCTTGGCTCTCACAGCTCCAGCTCCACAGATGCTAGTGGAGAACCAAGGTTACTGAAGGCAAGTTGGTATCCACCAACGTTGTTAAAGGAGCCCTGGTATCAATTTAAATACACATTAACTGGGATAAGGAAGTGCTGTGCTATGAGAAGTGGCTGATCTGTAACAGAGAAATACGGGCCACCCTTATATAATTCTGCACACAGAATTAAAGAACTCCAACACTACATGGACCTTTTTTCTGGGTTTAAACAGATCAAGGTAATCATTTCTGCATTTTAGATCACATACAACTTCCCCATATTATGATTTCATCAATCATATTTTCATCTCCCCACCCAAGGCAAGACATTCTGCATATGTTCAGTATGCTGTCTTGTATTTTATAAAGTAAATTAGCGGCTTTGACTTTTTAAAACTACACAGGGCTGCATGGCACTGCCAATGTAAATTTTTTGCCTGACAAAAATTACCTGTTAAAAAAGAAAGGTATAATATTGCTTTACATTCTGGGCAGGCAGCACTTGCTTCCCAAGATGCACATGGCCAGGCATGAACCTGTGGGAGAGGAGATATCTGGTGAAGTACAACAACCATGAGGCTGTGGAAGGCTTTTCAAAAGACCCAATAAAAATCTTTTTTATTCTTAATTAAACCAAATTCTGCACCCTGCAGTGGGTATAAATACTGATTCTACTTTCTTGAAATATACCTTTTTTTCCCCCTGTTTCTTCATTTTCTTCTCCCTAGGGACAGCAGGACCCAGTATTTGACAGGTCAGTTTGGATTTGTGTCAGTGACAGTGTAAATTCTGATTTCTTAAAGAAAATCTTACGTTTGCATCATGGGGGTCATTCCTGGGGAGGAGGGAAGGCAGTGTAAGACAAACATCCTCCCTCAGCAGCACACAGCCAGTGTTAGGCACTCACCGGGGACATTCTCTGCCGCAGGTTTGGCAAGGATTTTGAGAACAAGCATGTTAGGACAAAGCTGAAGCACAAGAGGGCAGGATGGTAAGATCTGAAGGCACCTGCATGCAAGGGTTCCACAGGAGAAGGAATATCACACTTAGCTTCATTAAATCCATTGCCCTGAAAGACAGGAAAATTTATCACCCAAACCAGTTAGATTATAATGATACAATCTGACATGGAGTCAGATGACATTTTCTGATTTTATTTGAAGTTGACACCTTGAGACAAGGCATAACTGAGAGGATGACACCAGTAAGAAGGTAGCAGGAATATTTGTGCCTCCTTCCCCTTCCCTCAACTCCATGAACTCCAGTGCTGAGTATTAAAAATAAACCAGTGTAACCTAACAAACTGCAGAAGGTATTTCAGTCAGAGTGGGACAAGGAAAGAAAGTGAGAGTCTAAGATTTGAAACTATGAAAACTGTTATTAGAAACTTATTTTAGAGGCTTCAAGAGTGACATAAAAAAGTCCTTGAGACCTAAGGACTATAAATAACAACTTTCCAAAATCAATGGTAGTAAGTTAAACATGCAGAGTTTTATTCCTTGTATTTTCATGCAAAATATGCAAATGCTCCCTATTTCCAAATTCACTGAAGAAGACTAATTATTGCAATACCCATAGAATTTTGCTGATTAACTCCACAATGAGTGCAATTTTCCAGCCCTGTAGAGAAGCCCTGAACCCCATCTTACATTTCAGCAAAGAAACGAGAGAGCTTAAATCCAATAAGCAGTTTCTCAAGAAGTTTAAATATTCCTATTGTTTTATTTTTTTTTGCTTATAAAGTCATGGCTCAAGCAGTAACTAAAATGATATAAAGCACCTGATCTAGGGAAGCTGAGATCACACTTCAGACTTGGGAATACCACAGAGCTGCTACTTCCCATTTTACCTAATCCATTAAAGTAAAATAGCTTTCATCTGTATTACTGCATATCTCAAAAATAAAACCCACATTGCTTCAGTTTAGAATGATGTATAATTTATTGATATAATTCACAAGTAGTTGGACACTACTCAGTTTAATCTCCATATGCAAGTGATTTACACAAACATATAATACTAAAATTGATTGCTTAGAAGGTAAAAAATACCATGGGTATGAAATGCCATGGTAGATGTTGTTCAATATACTACACAATCTTAGTGTCAAACACTTTTACTCACTTATGGTTTTAGAAAAAAGGCAGCTTGCCATTTTAAATTATTTTTTATAAGTAGTCTGGGAAACTCAAGAGAAGAGGTTTTGCTCTAAACCTTCTGATCAATTATTTCTCCCAGATCTTAGGAACTGAATTGACAACAAAAGCAACATTTTCAGTAGTTCAAACAGAAGATTTAGATTTTTGACCCCCTGAATTCACCAAGCACCACGTGACCAAATCACGTTGCCTTCCAGCATGTGATACAAAATACTAACTTCTGTATATCCAAAGGAATGTGCAGGAATTTAGACCATGCCTCAGCATGGTGGTGTTGGTGAGAACAGCCTCATGTTATAATTTTTGGCCCCTGCCAGTATCTGGTAGTTGTGAATGTGTTTGCAGTTCACTGTGAATGTATTAGCATCACCAGACCATTTGGTATTCATGCAGCTGATTGTAATTCTGCACAAACTCTTCTCACTGAAACTTGTGCCTCATAAGCCTCATTAATTTTGCATTAAGCATATAGTGGCTGCATGGAGAAAACTGGACTTTAATGTGTTTGCCTGCATCAGATTAAATTACACATATTATCTTCTAGATGAGAACCAAACATATATTTTGCTTGAAATGCCAGTAGTTATGCCAGCCTTAAAACATATCGAGAAGCTAAAAAGCTTTCACAATACGAGATCCAGCTACTTATTCCACATATACAAAAACACGGCTAGAGAAATACAATTCAATTGTCAATGCTGAATTATGAGGAAAGTCTAAAAAAATAGAAAAACTCTGATATCTGGACATCAATTCAGAAGGTAACACTGCATAATGAGGCAATATGAGCACCCATTTAAAATGAAAAATCCCCAACCAGAGAAGCATAAGGGGATCATGTTACAAAAATAGATGAATACTGCGCCAAAAACATGCACACAATTGCCATGGTCATTCAGTATGCTAGCGATGGTCTAACAGTGGTCTAACACAAGAGTGAGACAGTGTTTCCAAAGAAAATCAAGTGAGTAACTACATATTGATTAAACTTTCTGATGCAGCAAAATGAGGGCACAGAGCCATCTCTGGGTTCTGGAGCTGTTTCAAGATTCGCTTGTAAAATTTCTCTCTGACACGATTGAACTCCATTATGTCCAGTGGATCCTCATCAATCCAGAATTTGTGGAATTCATGCATTAAGTAGCCTACAAAATAATAAAAAGGGAGAAGAGATGAATACAGTATGTAAAGATGATATAAAAAATTAGAAAGAAGCCTGCAATTAATAATTATGATCTGCACAGGGAATCCTGGTCACTGAAGTCTGACACTTCAGGACACTGGGCAGGGACAAGACTAAACGTATTTTGGACAAAAAATTGGATGAATATTACACACTGTCAGAACTTCTCACCATAAACACAAGAAGTCACTAGTTGTCTTGACATATGGATTCACTAATTGAAACATTAAACTAGTGAGTATAAAAGCAGAGAAAGATGCTGCTGATGCTGCCCCACCAGCCTTTTGTTTATATTCAAGTTCTGCCTCACAGATATTACCTCATAGGAACATTGCTTACTCTCCACTAAAAAAAGAGCGTACTCTTAGGTAAAGTAACAGTTGCCATCATGTTTTTTTGTGTTAACACTTCCTCCTCGTGCATGTTTTTACCTTGTGTGTGCATGACCTTGCTGAAAATGTTGTTTAACACTTATGCCTATGGTTGTGAAAAGATGGATGATAAGGTGATACACAGAACCACTAGTTTTGGAAAGACATCCCTGTTACAGGAAGAAAGGTGATTCCAAAGGAGGTTTAATATATGGGCTTCGATTAAGGCCTTTATCCTCTCAGTTCTCTGCTGTCCTTGCCCTCAAAGTCTTTCACTGACAGGAAAAGCTTTACATCCAGCATTAGAGCTTCAATGAACTAGACCCAGTTTCTTGATCCCAACTTCCACAGCAAATGCACCACTGAAGGAGCGTAATTGTTCACCCCAACACAGCAAAATGTGCAAGTCAGTTTTCTGTACTGCAGAAAGTGAGGACATTTGCTGTAAAAAAATCTTAATTGCTTTTATCCATGTTTTTTTCTGTTGTATGACAATTAAAACACATGCTTCTAACTTCAATTTCAATATATATTTGGATAGACATGTTGTTTACTCCATCATCAATTTGAGAAACTTCATTCAAAAGGTACTCTAGGTACATCTTCAAATCTCTTCCATAGATTCTGGCAGCCACGGGCAGTTTGATTCTCAGAGATGTTACTTTCCAAGAAAAGCCCAGTAAAACCCCTTTTAAAAAACACCCCACTACATAAAATGAAGAATATTGTTAGATCTTCCCCCTCCAAAATTTAGGGGATTTCCAAGAGGCACCTCCTGTACTTCAGCAGTGACGATGCCAAGCATGCCATGGAGCAATGCAGTTTCATGCACTGCTTGTACAGTCAGAGAAGGAAACAGAGGCCAAGACCAGTGAGCCAAGAGCAGTTCTTCTAACGTGTGTCCCCACAGCCTGAGGGAGCAGAAGGGTGCAGATGAGGTGACATGTGGATTCAGCATTTAGGAAGTCCATGCAGTACAACCACTGTGTCCCCCTAGGTTGCTGCCTGGTCGATGTAATTTTGACTTTCCAGTTCAGTCAGGCAGCCTGTAGACATTTAATGAAGCCTAATGTTATCTGGGATTGAAGGAAATTTGAAGGAAACATAGGATGACTGCAGTAGGGAGAGGAGAGAAACTTTAGGAGCATAAGAATAGGGGTTTATCAGACACAAACAGACAAACTCTGGACAAATTGTCCTTGCTCCAGGAAAGTTTATATGTTGGTGTTTCTCTACAATAAAATCCATTTGATAACCTCAAGTTTTTCATGGGATAACCTGTAGTCTTTCCTAGGATGGCAGATGGGGTGTATATGAACATCCACCACCTTCACTGGCCCATTATACCAAAACCACAGAAGTTTAATCCAGTTTCATAATTCATAGATTCATGTGCTTTATGGATAAGAACTGTCAAAACCAGCACTCCCTCCACTGTCATCCAAGTGGACTGGGTATGCTGGTCAGCAGACACGCTGGTTGTGGGGCAAAGTCCCAGGCTTGACCAAGAGAACAGTCCATCCTGCAGCCGAATTTTTATAGGTGGTAACATGACACTGCAAAGGCACTAAAACACATCTCTTCTTCCCCCAGATTTAGTGGTGGGAGATTTAGACATGGTAAGAAATACAAATCAAGAATAGGATACAGAATCATAGCATTGTTTGGATGGGAAAAGACCTTTAAGACCAATTCCAACTGCTACTCCAGCACTTCCAAGTTCATCACTAAGCCATGTGATGCCACATCTACATGTCTTTTAAAAACCTTCAGCGATGACAACTCCAGTACTTCCCTGGGAAGCCTGTTTCAGAGCTTGATAACCCTTTTGGTGAAGAAATTTTTCCTAATATTCAATCCAAACATCTCCTGGGGCAGCTTGAGGCCATTTCCTCTTGTTCTGTTACTTGTTACTTGGGAGAAGAGACTGACCCCGACCTACAACCTCCTTTCAGGTAGTTGCAGAGAGTGATGAGGTCCATCCTGAGCCTCCTTTTCTCCAGGCTAAACAACTTCAGCTCCCTCAGCTGTTCCTCATAAGATTTGTGCTCCAGGCCCTTCCTCAGCTCCACTGCCCTTCCCCAGACACACTCTAGCACCTCACTATCCTTCTCGTAGTGAGGGAACCAGGACTTCACCTTGCTGAACTTCTGGCCTCAACACATCGATCCATCCTGTCCCAGATCCCTCTTCAGAATCTTCCTGCCCTCCAGCAGATCAACACTCCCACCCAACTTGGTGCTGTCTGAGACCTTGCTGAGAGGGCACTTGATCCCCTCATCCATATCATCAATGAAGTTATTAAACAGGACTGGCCCCAGTACTGAGCCCTGAGGAATACCACTGGTGACCAGCCCCCAGCTATCTGGGTCTGGCCATCCAGCCAGTTTTATAGCCAGCAAAGAGAACACCTGTCCAAGCCATGAACAGCCAGTTTCTCCAAGAAAATGCTGTGGGAAACAGTGCCAAATACTTTAAGTTTAGATAGTGTTACACCCACTGTGCAAAGTGCACAGCAGGCCTCTGCTGTAGAAGGGATGATCAAATACAGGGGAAAGAGCTGGGAAAGCATTATTTTAGCAGGGGAGCAACTCTGCTGAAGTGTGGAGAGTAACACCTGAATGTAGATGGAAGTATCGTAAGACAGTTGGATTTATGGGGAAGCAAATTCCAGAAAGTCCTTAAAGTCCCTTTACTTACTTCTTATTATTTAAAAAACCAGTAAGGTCACATGTTCAGGCACTTAATGCGGTTTTTTGATTTGTGGTTTTTTTGTTTGGTCTGGGATTTTGTTTTTTTGTTTTATTTTACCCCTTGGTTTGGTAGTGGAATCTATCACAACTAAGAGCTGAATCCAAGCATCCTAAAGACAGGAGAGCAAGACTAGCACTACAGTCTCTGTGTTGTGTCAGCAGATTATTTATTTTTTTTAAAACTATGTCTAGTACAAAAAGGGTTAGCAGAGTACAAATTTTGTATTTCCTGACCCCCCATCCCTTCACCCCCCCCACTTACAGAATGTCTGCTGAAAGTGAGTGAGTGTTGGTGCTTCTGGAGCAACGTTGTAGAAATGGGTCTTCAGAGCTCCACTCACAAGCAGGTTGTATGCCAGGTCTGTTATGTTAATGCCCACAATAGCAAAAGAGTAGCTGTAAGAAAAAGCAGCAACATTTGTAGAGAGTTTACCTTCTTTCAGCACACTGTAAGAAACACTGATGACCCTGACATTGCAGATTTCGTGTGTTACTGAGGTATATTAATTTTCTCCTTTGTGAGTTTCCAAGGTGTGTACGGGGTGGAAAGCAAGAAAAACATTTATCCTGGATGCCTCGTACTTTCTACCAGCAGGCTTCCCTTGGGAAATACATGAACACGGTGAAAACAGGAGATTCATCACTGTGCAAGCCTTTTCAGTGGAACAGCACTGATTAGTTCCTACGAAATAAAAACAAGCACAGATGTCCCTGTGCTCCTGTGCTCACCTCTGCAACAGGGCAAGGACTCCACACGGTGGCTATGGCTGCAGGGTGACCCACCATTTGCTACTTTAAACTATCTGCTCCACAGGAATTCATTACCCACAGTTAGGAATATCAGGTTTTAACAATCCATCCTATAAAGACATTCATACGGCTAAAAAGCCTGGAAAAAGATCCATCTGAGTCACCTCACACTTCTTCCTAGAAGTGAACTAGATACACAGGCCAGAAAACAGGCAAAAACCTAAGTCAAAGCATACTGGATACGAACCCAAGAAAAATCAAACTCATGAAGCAAACTCCTGTCCTGCTAAGAGATATCAAGTGAAGTATATTTAGGCACAACAGAACCCAGAATCTGAAAGTTAATTTGTGAGACTCGTGCATAAAGAATTTGACATTTCTGGCAGTGATTATTTCCCAAGAAAACACATTAAGTCTCACACTGACATTTAGTGATAAAAGAAAACATATTTGGATATTCAGTGACAGTTTTTTTCTTCTCATCTAAACACAGCTGTCTTCTGTAGACTCTTTCGGGTATTTTTTCAACTGCCTCTATCAAGTAAACTAAAATACTTTCCTTTTCTTCAACCTTTGTTATATTTCAAGAGGAAAAAATAATAAACACTAGTCTAGAAGTCAACTGCAGCATGAGACCTAGAGGTGTGTTTCACAGAAAAGTGAAATATGGACAGTAGGATATATTACAGATCTTCAGATACACACAGGAGGAACATCCAGTTCCATAGTCATATATAATGCAGCTGCACCAAACCCATTTCTTAAGAAGAAAAAAAGTCATTACAATTTTTTCCCTATTGTATTTTCCTAAAAGCAGTTCAGAACCTGGTTTTGACAGTAAGAAGTGACATTTGATTACATTATGCGTTAAGAAGAATTAAACAGATATTCATCGCTGCACTACACGTATAGCATACAGAGAAAGGTTCTCCTTGCTACAGAATTTTTGGGTTTTTTTTCTAAATGTAACAAACTGTTTCTCCTGTAATCTTTGATCAAAACCAAGGTGTGGTTAAGACAATAGATGCTCCCAGAAATTTCCTTGAAAATGTAACCAGGGAACACCTTTTTCTGCTCAAATATACAGCATTATTGTTACCTGCTGTGTCTGTTGCAACTTTAAAAAGATCATTAAACTTACCCAATTGCCTTATCAAACTTTTTCTTCTCCCATTCAGCTTTGCTGAGTTGGCTGAGGAAAAAAAAGTAATTAAAACTCAGATATTGCCATGAATTACAAACTGACAAATATTTTCTTTCAATTTCTTTGATATTATAACATTTGAACATGGTATTTTACTTCCATTGACATGGCTAAGCATGTTTAACTCTGCTTTTGACCGCATGGATTGATATAAACAGACTTGAAATGGGTAACTGGCTTTGTATCATTGCCCATAAACTTGTCTCACCATTATAAAATAGGTACCTATGTCAATACTCACAGTAAAAGCCAGTTCTTTTCTATATTGACCACAAAGATGATCCACTTAAGTTTCAGCTATACAAAAAGTTGAAATTACATTTAACTAATCAAAGATGGTTTTAGCTTTTTTGTGTTTTCAGAAATACACAACACCCATCACTGGAGGCATGATTCACCTGAGGCAGCAAGCCTGAAAAATACTCCTCTGACTGTCAGTTTTTATGACTATCCAAATTAGAAACCACTCAACGGCCAAAAATAAGGAACAGCATTTTCTATTATTTGGCATAATAATGTGGAGATTTTCAAGGACACAGAAGAAACCTCCCTTAAAATAAAATTAGCTAGGGAACAGATTGATTTTAGACTAAATTTCAGCTGTTCGATGATTTTTAAAAGCCGTGTGATCCGACCAGTCAGCCAATATTGCACTAGCCAGGTCTGAGTCTATTCAAAAGAGGAAGTTTAGCAGAAATCATTGCCTGCATTTATAACCAGCTAAAAGCAGGCATGGAACTGACCCTAACCAGTGGGCTACAACCTTGACATGGTTGTGGCAGTTTTGCCTTGGTTAAGTAAATCAGAGTTTGCAAGCTTTAGATCCCATATTATCGACAACCATGTGTGAAAGCATAGTTCTTGGACTATACCTTAACTACAATAAGTATATATTACACTAAAAACAATTCCCTGAGCTTCATGTAAATATAGTATATAAAAATTGTTGTCATTAAGTATTTAAGATACTAATAGGTTCATATCCATCCTCACCTGAGTGTTATCAGGTGGTTTGCACAAGGACAAAACTTCACCTCCTAAATGGCTTAGCATACCTTATTCTTCACTCATTCTCTAAAATCTTAACCATCTTTGCAGGATGTGGCATAACAACACTTAGAAAACCCTAGGTAAGGATGAATAATAAGGGTGGCACACACAGGATGTGGGTAAGCAATACAGTTCAACTAAGACAGAAAATTCATTGATCATGATCCTATCAGAAAACAGCACAGCTGCTAAGCAACTGCATCAGGAATATCACCATGGGCACCCCCAGCAGCATCTATCCTTCTGCTGAACGCTCTGTCAAGGCATAGAAATTGCACATACTCACACAGCACTCCAAGACTGCCCTTGGTAATCAAACATGCAAATGAAGAATACTAATATGTTCCATGGGCTTTCTGTCATAGAATTACCTTGGAAACTCAATCCCAAAAAAAACCCCTAAGGAGATCAAAAGCTTCACAGGATTCAGATGTGGACCAGCTGTATGGATATCTAACATTCCTGGCAGAAGAAAAATGTCTTTTAAGGCAACTGATTTCTATGTAACTGGATAAGAGGTATCGGACCCCTCCAATAACTATGGAGTAAATCTCATATTCCCAAATTGCCCATAATAACACAGCTTTTGACATCTGAAAGTACCTGATCTCTCAACAATCAAGACAATGGACTCGCCAGATTGGGATCATCATTAGTCAAGGTAGACAGAGTATATGACTATAAATAAAGGGCCCTTTCAGCTCTGCTAACAAATTTTTGGCCTAGACTACTTATGATTATCAAGTCAGTCACTTCAGCTACATCAAGCAAGGTGAATTTCATTTCTGATATATAAACATGCTCATATGTACCCAGTGTTGCACCACCAGCTATGTTTGAGTCAAGTTTGAAGAAAAGAATATGGATCTCCTGGTGTTGCAACAAAGATTTTCAGTTTATAACATGCCAAATTGTAGTATGGTTTGATGTTTATTTACATGTAGTGTCTCAGAAAACTTGGAGAAAAGAAAAAAAAATACCTTAGTTCCTTCTTAGTGACTTCTCTTTAATTATGAAAAAAACACAAACAAATTAAAAGAAAGGTAAATAAAAATACAAAAATCACTCGAAATTAGAAGTGAAAACATTTAACACTAAATTTAACTATTTCCAAGATTCAATATACAAGTTCGCCTCTTGTACTTGATCAGTTTACAGGATCAGTACTTGAAAACAGACAGCCTGTGGCAATACCCAAGCATACACACAACAAAGAGAAGAAAACCCAGCCCCCTTCCCCAGACAGAGCCAGAACAGTGCTCTCTCAAGTTATTATTTCAAGCATTACCTGTATTTAGGGTGAAGAGAATCAGAGAGAACTTGCTGAGCTACCTCAGTGTCCCATTCGGCGAAATACCTGCAGACATACATAGGATATTTAGGGTGAGTTGTTAAAGAAACACAACAAAAAAAAGCATCTTGAGATATACTGAGCTGTTCATACACACTCTTTTAAAGGTCACTGCATGTGTTACACAGTGTGAGGAGCCTGTGACATGTTAAACTCATTAAGCTACCACTCAGACCCCCAAAATAAAAGATTAAAGCAGCCTCAAACTACAAGTGCAATCCTGTAAGTGCTTAGTGAATGTGCATTACCAGAGTCCCCTCTCTACCCATCCTACAGAAAATCAGTTGCTTATTGCTAGAGCATGTCAGGTGCTGAGCTCAAGAGAAAGCAGTTCAGGCTTCTTGATCTGGCAGATTCATTATGCAAGATAAGAGTCATCACGGAAGATTAAGAAGTTAAAAACACAGTAGGGATTAATTTCCCATGGAAGTTCAAAGCTGGAGTCAAGAGTACAGATCCTTGAGTGAGCTTTGCTAGAAAAGAACATACGGACAGCGGATGATTTATGTCCTTCAATCTGTAAAAGCAGAAAATATTTCTTTTTCCCCTCATAGGGAAAGGTTATTTTATCAAATGTTGCTGAATTACATAACTACCTGCAGTAAATACGGCTGGAGAAAATAACAGACATTAGTCGATTCCCAAATTACCAAGCACAGCTATGGTACTAACACCTGGTGTTCCTGAGTTGGAAGGAAGAAGTGATGTAAGCTCAATGCTTCATTTTGAGTATCAACAGAAATTGAAGTAGTAGTCAAACCACAGAAGTCTGCCATCAGTGGTTGCATTTTAAGTGTTTTGCTTAAGGATTCAACATGAAATTCCCAAAGAAGGTGGCTGAGCAGTAACATAACCCTCCCACCCACATACTTCCAGGGCATTTTGTTGAAGGAGATCTAGATACTGGTGAAAATATGCTTTACAGTTTCCTTCTCGTGGGAAGAGAGTGCTAACTCACTGTGTCACAGAGAAACTAAAAAAAGGGTTTAGCAAGTGGTATTACCAGGTTGAATGAGGAATACTGAAAGAGAGGAGAATTCTTTGAAGAGAGAAACCCTCCAAAAATTAGGCAAGCAAATAAATTCTTTCATTTGTTTAATATGAAGTCCCTGCCACTTTTATAAGTTATTCCCACAGACTTGCTAAAATCTGCAAGTAATGCTGCTTTTCATGACTTCAGACACACACAAACCCATATACAGAGGAATGTACTTACACCAAGTTATATAAGCCCAGGAGACCCATCCCTCTAAAGTCTGTTTTAGGATCGTCACCTTGGAAACCAATTTCACACCATTGCTTTGAAATCCGAGCTTTCAGTGGTGAATTGGGCTTCAAGCATTTCCACAACTAGGAAGATTACAAGTAAAACATAATTAAACTTCCACACATTAGTATGGCTTTTTTTTTTCTTTCTTTTTAAACTAAGTTCTGACGTAATGTCACTGCATTGCTATCCCAGAAACTGGAACACAAAATCAAATTAAATTCTTCTGTATGTGCATGTGTGTGGGGAAATCCCAAACAGCTCTGAAGTACTGCAGATGTTTCAGCCCTACAAGGCCCTTCCAACCTTATCGACAGCTGCTGTAACATCTCACACAAAGACTTGTTTTGCTCAGGCTTTGTTCATCAGTGTGGTGTGTGCCTCCCTAAGCATAGAGACAGGAATGGGCTGGATTTGGTTGTAAATCACTGACAGAGCAGCAGGCAATCAGCCCTCAAGTCCCTGAGGCTCTACAGCAATCTCTTCTCTGGCATCTTTTGCAAGTCTCTGGAAAGGTTACAAATCAAGAGTGCTGACTTAGCTACAACGGTGCTGAAAAGCAAATCAGAGAACACACAAAAAAAAAATAAAATCCATACAAGAATAGCATGTGCCACCATCATATTTAACTAAGGGAAGAATCATTCATTGATCTCACATTAAAAAAAAGGCGAAAGTGATTTAAGAAGCCAGATTGCCAGCTGGAATAAATCCACTTAGCTGCACTGGTCCAGCGACTTTAGTGTCTAAATACTATGTTGCTGGGCACCTAAAAGCAGCCTAAATTGACGTCTGACAAATACAAACCTCATGTGCCATATCTCAAACTCACTCTTTCCAAAGTATATTAAGAAATCAGTATTCAGAATTAAGAAAGTGAACTAATAACCAATCATGAGTTGGTGAGTAGGGCCTCAAGAAATGCACTTAGACAAAGCCTACCCAAGGGAAAGAGCTGTATGCACATTTCCCCAGTAAAAAACAGAAATTGTTTTAATTTTAGCAATCCTAGCTGAATTTAAAATTAAGTGCCCTAGGAATGTTAAAATTTTAATGATTTCACTTTGCAATGACTGTGTAAAGCACCATTGCTTAAACCATATTTGCTATCTTTCATCCATTAACAGTAAATACAGTATTAATCATTAGTTCAATCACATTAAGTTAATCTCTCTCTCATTCATAAAGTGCCCTCCTGGTAAACATGAATAAATGATAGTCATTAGGAACTTGAATTACCCATTGCAGAGATCACTTGGCAGAGTGCATAGAAGGAATGAAAAGCAACTGGCCTATTCTTCCACAGTGTGGTTTGGAAAATGAATTAAACCCTTGGACATATTTCCATTTGACATTTGCAAAAGCAAAACACCTGCTGTAAACAAGTGCTAATACTCAGGTGAAACTGATATTTTTTTCAACAGTATGAGTTTGCATAATGTTGCATAAGCTGCACTGTTTAATCTTTCCTCAGACAAATACTGTTTCCATTCTGCTTTTATGCTCATGCAGTTATGTTTTTAAAGCATTTACATGACTACACATCACTGCTGTCATGATTCTCAGGACCTTGCCCTCACAGGCTGAGTGGCTTGGAAAGAGACCACAGCCAGCTCCTTGGTCTTTCTCACCTATGATCCCATCCTCAGACTCCACTTCTTGCTCTCTGGGCAGTGTAGACACCCAGTGTATTTAGGAATGCTTTCTTGGAGCCAAAGGCACTCATTAACTGGCAGTGTTATTTTCAGGGACCAACAATATAGGCTCATCTCCAAGGCACAGGCTTCCTCAATGGGTAAATCTGTGTGTCCTTTTAGTTAAAACTCACTCTACCCCCAGAAATTCATGCATTAGGCTGCGCTGGGGCTGGACTTGAACAGGAGGAGTCCATCTGCCTAAGCCTACTTGATGGTTAGAGCCCTCCTTCAGGGCAGCTCCGGATTTTAACAACTCCTTGGTGAGACTCCCACCTCTCAGGAGGGTCAACCTTAAAGACAGCAGCTTTCCAGACACCTACACGAACTCTGACCATGTGAGGCATTTTTTAGAAACAGTTATTTGCATCCGACAGTGGCTATGTAATATGCCTACTGGGATTTTTGGAAGTATCTGGAAGGCTGAGTAACTACGGTAAAATTTCCAAAAGCCCTCACTGTAATTTGTGTAAAGCACTGCACTGCAAGATAGAGCATGGTTTGGATGCAGTGGTATTTAAGTTTTCAATATTTTTGTTTCAAATACGTGAAAAAAAAACAAACAACAACCAAACAGGTGGTATGTTTTTATAAGAATTCTGAAAATTCTCTAAGAAGGCATTTTGCTTTCAGATAATAAGCTCACTATCACTTATTCTGTGTTTCTTATCATTTCTCTGAAGTGTGGAATAGGGTCAGGAAAAGGATTGGAAGAAATACCAGGGCTTGCTATTAGACTATTTTCCAGACCCTTTATTCTTTCCTCAATTCCTTTCTAATACAGGAACTCACTAGCTCTTCCTCTGCTTATGGCGTCAAGACAAAAAAAAAATGCTTTTATCGTTTGCTCCAGTGTGAGGCTTTCCTGAAAGCATGAAGGAAGTAAAACCCAATTGGTATGGTTTTCATAACTCTACCTGTATTTTCCAAAGAACAGTTTCACTTTGTTTTCATTTCAAAACATATTTGGTAACTGTATTTTATTCCACACAATAAAAATCTAGATGTTTGCCATTGGGATACATAGCTATTGTCTTCAAAGACAAAAGGAACTGAAGAAAAAATTTTGACTGTGGTTAATAAAGAAAAATACCCTTCTTACATTGAAGAGAGCTGTACTGAAGTAGGATGTAGGGCTATTTTTCCAGAGCTCACTGCACATAACAGCTCTGCACTATAAGAACTACGTATCCAATGCCCACATATAGTCCAGCCAAGGAAAATCCATTCATCAATCAGGGAGTGAGCTGCTTGCTTGGCAGGTGTTATACCCAGACTTGATTATAATGCTGTATAGTTTTGTCTTAAAACAAGTACATGATGGAGGAAGGTGACGATACCTCTCAATGTTTTAAAGAGGTTTATAAACCAGGCTGTTTGGAGCTAACATGAACAAAGGATGCCCTCTAAGTATCTCTTAAGCACTCACCTTCAGAAGCATTTCTTCATGTTGCGGATTCTCTGAATCATATGGCTCTCTGCGCAGCTTTTCGACCTCTGCAATAAGATTTCTGTACCCCACAATCTGCAGCAGGCATGCCTGAAGAGATACTCCCAATCTGAGGGGGGGAGGAGCAACATAATCCAACTCAATCATGTGTAGCTATGAAACAGTTACCATGTACATACCCATTTAATTAATGAGTAGCATTACATCCATGACTTGATAGTCTAACACTTTAACTGCAACGGGAAAATTTCCAAGAAATCAATATTACATTAAACAAGGCCTTGTGAAATGTATAGTCATATTTAGTGCCTTTCTTAGATGATAAAATTTGGGATTTTTTAAAAAACTGAACGTTGATTTTCACATTGAGATCCCATTACAACTATACACAGCAGCAGCATTGAATGTCTACAACAAGCACATTACTTAATCTTTCTCCTCATTCAAGCGACAGCTTCTCAAACAATGCCCTGAGATCAGAGATGTGAATTTGAAAGAGGAAAGTCAGCAAAAAGCTAAAAATATTCATTTTGCTTCCATGCCACAAAAGCTAGCATAAAGAAGCAAGCCAAAACCCCGAAGTAATAGTTTCAGAGATCCAGGCAGGCAGGCAGGGTTTTTTTGGTCTCATGTTGAGAATTGTCACAATGGTTCTTTTCATTATAATGCAGATTTTGTGTTTCCTTTTACATTTCCTGATGCATCATCAAAAAACCCAAAACCAAAACACATGAAAAAACATCCCCCCAAAAAAAACCCAAATCCCAACAAAAAACTGCACCAAGCAGCAGCTTATTCAGTTTACGTTAAGATTTTATAATATGAAATGCAAGTTATGCAGTACACAACTGCCATGCTCATAGAAATTTTTACTTCTATACGGGAATAAATTCTTTAATATCTAATAAAGTCTGAAATTATCAGAACATCTACTATGAATTTGGAGGCACGCAGGTTGCACTGACACTAAGCTGTACATGTTCCTCATCTGTCTTGTCTGATACACTGAAACATATTGTTTATTCCATAATACTGTTAAATTTTCTGAGCAGAAGGATTTTCACTGCTTATCTTTCGAGGCAGGCCCTGCTTATCTAAACTGATCTTCTTCTATGGCAAGGTGAACTGCTCAGTGGATGAGGGAAAGGCTGTGGATATTGTCTGCCTGGACTTTAGCAAGGTCTTTAACATGGCTTTACACAGAATTTTTCATGGCTTGGGCGGGTGCACTGTTTGCTGGGTAAAAAATTGACTGGATGGCCCAGAGAGTGGTGGTGACTGCCGTTACATCTATCTGGGGGCTGGGCACTAGTGATGTTCCCCATGGCTCAGTTTTAAGGTCAGTTCTGTTTAATAACTTTCTTTACCAATGATCTGGACAAGGAGATCAAGTGTATCCTCAGTCAGCTTGCAGATGACACCAAGCTGGGTGGGAGTGTTGATTTGCTGCAGAGTAGGAAGGCTCTGCAGAGGGATCTGGACAGGCTGGATTGATGGACCAAGGCCAATTGTATGAGGTTTAACAAGGTAAAGCACTGGGCCCCTCATACAAGAAAGACACTGAGGTGTTGGAGCATGCCCAGGGAAGGGCAACAAAGCTGGGGAAGGGGCTGGAGCACAAGTCTAACGAGGAGCAGTTGAGGGAGCTGGAGGTGTTCAGCCCACAGAAAAGGAGGCTCAGGGGAGACTTCATTGCTCTCTACAATTACCTGAAAGGAGGTTGCAGCCGGGTGGGTATCAGTCTCTTCTCCCAAGTGACAAGTAACAGAACAAGATAAAATGGCCTCAAGTTGCCCCAGGAGAGGATTAGATTGGATATTAGGAAAAATTTCTTCACCAAAAGGGTTATTAAGCCCTGGAGCAGGCTTCCCAAGGAAGTGGTGGAGTCACCATTCCTGGAGGTATTTAAAAGACATGTAGATGTGGCACTTAGGGGCATGGATTAGTGGTGCACTTGGCAGTGCTCGGTTAAGGATTTTAAAGGTCTTTTCCAATCTAAATGATTCCATGGTTAATCTACAGAAAGAGAGATGTCAGCATTAGGCCATTTCTATTGCTGCAATTGTATGCTATTTGAGGCTAAAACCCTTTAAGAAAAACTTTTGCAGCATTTTCCCTCCTTTGCTGTTTATCTGTTTATTTTCGGGGGCTTTGTCCTTTTTTTTTTTTTTAATATGCTTCACTTGCTCTAGCCTTCAGTTTTACAGAAAGACTGCACTTCAAAAAAAGCTGAAATGCCAGACAGACTGCATGTGAAATCCTGTAGTGTATCACTAAACCACAGCCATAATGTTTTTAGCTACTCTATAGCCTCAGAATAGTTTAAAGAAGCAAACCACAGGATGTGGCAAAGCAGAGCAATTTTATATATATATATATATATATATATATATATATATATATATATATACACAAACAATTTAATATTTTTTATATATATATATATATTTAAGATACACATTGCAGATCATATTCAAACTAAGCCATGTTTCCACTTTATCTAAAGACAGTCAAAAGCTCCATGCAATGTTATTTGGGTGCAGGTTTGGGGGTGGAATTAATTTCCCCACTCTCCTTCTCATTAAGGTTTTGTCCTCCTGCTTGCCAAGCACAGGAATACTGGTGAGTTGCTGATGTCCCACGCCTCCTCGCTGTCATCCTTGTACCGGCTGTGGCAGTTCTTAGAGCAAAGTACCTGGGCATGCATCCCCACTGTACTCATCTTCAGGTGCTCCACCAGATGGAGGCAAGTCCAAAAGTGGAACAGGGGAATGGGAACTAGATGATATGCTCCCTTCCAACCCAAGACTTTCTATGATTCTATGTCTACTTCCATAGTTAGTGTAGACCGCACATGTCACCACCTGGTTATTCAACCTACTTGCTCCTACCACTAAACATAAGCGCTTATCTCAGAGGCATTGACAAAGGAAAATTACTGTGTCCTGCCTCCTCCTCTTCAGGTCATGGCAGCCCACAGCCTTCAAGAAAAGTTCAGTGCAAGCACCCTTGGGGAGCTACTTCAGCTCTGCAAAGATGCTACATTAACAAAAATGACTGCATACAGATTTGCAGAAACACATACAGTATGACACATGCCCCCTTGTCCTTACCCTGGGAGATTTCAAGTCTACTATGCAAGGCAAGGCGAGAGCTTCTGAACAAGACAGTTTGGATGCAGGTTTTAATTGTTTAAGAGAAGACAAGGCATTGGATTTTCCTTAATCATGTCTAGAGAAACAGCTGACCTGCTTTTGATGAAATTTTTCCAGAAAACTTCAGTATAAAATAGATGGCTCACACGTAAAACTTCAGTGCAGATGTCCAAAGTTTAGAACTATGATTACTTTAATATAAGGAGCAATTTAGTGGCAGGGCATGTTTCTATGTAGGTGGCATCACCTTCCACTTTTCAGACCCCCATTCCTCACTGTTTTAAGGAGATATTTTACCAACTTATCTTTTGGGTTTTGTTGTTGCAGTAAGACCTTGTTTATGCTGCTGATCACTTCAAGAAAGGTAGCTATCAATGTATGGATGCTCATTTTGTACTATATCTATATCTCATTTTGTATTATATCTACTTCAAGCTTGGGAAAAGGAGTGAACCTCAGACTGATTGCCTGAATAATACAGCTTTCAACACTTCTCCTGCTGATTCCTGACCTAGACACCTTGTGCCTTAAGTTGGGGCTGTGAAGTAAGGCAGCCACAAAAGTGTTATTGCTTACTCTTGAAATACACACTTGTAAATGTAATGGTTGGTTGTTAATCTCTTCTTACCAATATCAGTTATGTTGTATCATTAAAACTTGTCTTTGGAAAATTAAAGGCAGTTTTAAAATGTTAACCAGTATACTGTTTGTATCAGTTACAACAGGATGATTTCTTCCCAGTTCAAAAGGCCACATATAGCCTTGCTGAGAAGCCATGACTGTCCTTGCCAGGACTCTCTGCTTTGGTGGAATTGTATCCCTGGAGAAGTGACCCCCATAAGTCCATGCATCAACAATATACTAAGACAGTGTGATTCAGGAAGCAGCTAGATAGAACTTGCTTATTACAGTCACCATAAAAGATCATTCATTTTTCCATAATTTTTTTGACAGCAGAACTGAAGTTGGAATTGTATGCTGAGAGACAGAATTCATCTTCAAATCATGTGCCACAATAACTATGGAAAACCAGTTCTCCACGGACCTAGGCACTGAAGATATCAATATTTCCCATTTATTTTGTAAGGAAACTTACTGTGGATTTATATCTGGATTAATCCTTTTCAGCTCCATGATGTCATCTATCGTTTTTTCAATAGCATCAGGGTGAACATTTACTGATGTTTGCAGTCGCTAAAAAGAGGTTTTAAACACATATTAATTCTTATAAAAGCTATTACTCAATAGAATTTAACAATGGCAAACATGATACATAAAAGCTTCCAGATTAAGAATCCAGAAGACCCAACTCAGTATATATGCACATCTTTCCAGTCTATTCAACCCTACTGACTAGTTGCAAAACACTCTCCCTGTAAAAACTTGAGTTGTTTTGCCATGCCCTTGTAGTGTATCGCATTTCTGTGGCAGCTGTCAGTGAAGGTGATCAAAGGCCTCAGTGCAGATCAAGAAGGAGCTTCAGACCATCCACCTAATTCCACCAGAATTGCTAGCCTTCATTTGACATTCCCTCTCCCAACATGTTACAGTAAGAACATTTTTCATTTCACTTGTCATTGCACTTTGTAGAGATGCTCCTGGAAGTTCAGTATTCAAAAACCAACATGTCATCTGAATTTTCTGATGCTTCGTTTGTAAACTACACAGTTGCTTAAATGCAAACTTTTAAATAGGATTCTGCCTTTCTGTTTGTACTAGAAATATATTTGGAAGCACTATGCTGAACTAAGAGCTACATGACATCATTTTTGTTAATGCTGAGGTAAACTTTTCAACATCACTCATTTTCATGACAGAGAATTTAAAGCCTGAATGATGCTATTTAACATATACACAAATGCCTTAGAGAAGAACTTAGGTTAGCACAACCAGTGGCACAGTGAAAGGATGAAGTGACAGAGGTTCATCTCCATTAATGTATTTAAAATATAGAATAAAGTTGGTAAAGTTGCTCTTCCGGTTGTGAAAGTTGCTTTCCAGACAAAAAACTCGATCCCGATCTTTTTTGTAAGTGTGTAAGTGACTGACTGCGGATTACAGATGTTCTAAGACAGGATGAGGAATCAAGCCAAGAAACCCCGAATTACAAAACATCATTCTCATCATCTCCACCATGGCCTGTTTTCCCCTTGATTCCATCATTGCTACACTGTGCCTGTCCCTGGAGCATAGGACACTCTACCCGACTTTGCAAGATCACCTGCTATTGCAGCCACAAGACCGTCTTCAGTTGAAAATTGTTTTAATGTAAAATCATATAAAATCTTAAAGTGATTTTTTGGGGAGAGCAAACAGCGAACTGAACAATCCAACAACACAATAGAAAAGGTGAATGATGAGATCTTTCACTTACCTTACTTTTTGAACCTTTCAGTGATGCCTCTGTAAGAGAACAGTATTTGAAAGCACCATGTCAGACAAGCTAAATTTACATTGGACCCATTTAACAGTTTATTTATGATAATGTCATACTATTTTTAGCACATGCAGAAAGCTACAAAGGCATGCAGAACTAAATATTTGCAGTTACCTATTTTCATAGTTCTGGCAGCTCCAGGTTTGGTATTGTAACAGATCCTTTGCAATTCACATTGACCTGTTAGTTTCCTGACCACGAATTTCAGGCAGCGCCACAAGCATTTGCAGTAGAAGTACAGGCATACCTGGACAAACATCCTGGCAAAAGAAGAAGTCTGAAAATAAGAGTCTGGAGCAAAGTTTGTTTCAATGCTGTCACCACCCAAACAGAAAGTACTTCCTCATCCTAAATTCCCATTGCCTAAGGAAACCTTTAAAGCAAAAGCAGCAATCACACTACAAACATTTATCCTGGAAAATGTTAAATTGTGCTTTTTAGTCTTAGCCAACAAAACAACTCACGCACAAAGCACCAGAACTGGAAGCACAGAATAAGTCAACTCCAGAGTTCTCAGAAGAGTACTTATAAAAAACTCTTTGTCTCCTTAAAAAAAAAAAGCCGTATAGTTCCTACAAATGCTTTGGGGAAACATGAGAAAGGAGTACAGCTCACCCTGATATAATGGATGCTGAGGATCCAGGGAGTCATTACACCCTGGCTTAGTTTTGCCTCTGCAACCAGCTGTTCCAAACAGATTGGCTGGTTATCCTGACAAACTTGACATCCTGACAGCATTCATGTCAGGTCCCTAAGAATTATAATTAAGGAAATCAAAGCTTCCACTTCAGCAGAAAGGGTGCTTAAGTACCTACCCTGAGGTTCACCAGCTCTTCCAAGATCAACTGTTACACAGCACTGATGCTGCACAAAGTACAGAACTGACAGTAAGCCAAGAAATCCCTTATTTAGCTATTGCATCTAGTTTTGAGCCGCAGCAACAGAAGACAGACTTTGACAAACAGGATGTATTTCAGTGGAGATGGTAGGACTGGACAACAAACCCTGTGAGAAGAGGCTGGGAGAGCTGGGCTTGTTCCACTTGATGTAGAGATACCTCCAGGGGGAACTAACCGCAGCCCCCAGTGCCTGTGATCAGATCATGAAGGAAACAGAGCTGGGCTCTTCACAGTGCTGCAGGGCAGGTAGACAAGGGACAGTAAGTATGATCACAAGATGATCAGTCTTGTGAGGAGAAGTTTTTTCACCATGGGGACAGTCAGGTAGTAGCATAGGTTTCCAAGAGAGGCTGTGCAGTTTACTTCTTCAGAGTTTTTAAGCCTTGACTGGAAGAAGCCCTGAGCAGGCCAGTCTGGTGTCAGGAGGTTGGACCAGAGACCTGCTTAGGTCCCTCCCAGGCTCAACTATCTTGTGATCCTATGAAAGCCTGAAAAAGGCTGCATACATGAGAAATGCTCTATTTTAAACCTTATTAGCACTGCAGCTGCTACTGAAGCCCACATACTGCCACAATTACATAACACACCCCAAACCCAGATTTAAGGGGAAAAAACTTATTTGGAAACAATTTAGCTTTCTTGTTTCTATGGTTATGAAGGCACAGATTCACAGGGTGCACCAGGTGGGGGAGGATCCACCCGTGGTCCCTGGGTTCAGAGGCACATCTCATAAAAGACAAGTTGCAAAGATATGACAGTGGGAACATTGCCATCTGGGCATGGTCCTGGGTAACTGGCTCTAGATGGTTCTGCTAGAACAGTGGGGATGGACCATATGACCTCCATGGGTCTCTTCCAATCTCAACCTCTCTGTGATTATATTCCATTATTATATTATGGGAAAACATCAATACTGCTTTGACATGACAGCTTGCCAATAAATAGTCAAAAATAATTTGGGCCATTATGTTCTAAGCCTGTGTGTATGCATATTCATCATTAGCCCATTGTTTTCTGCTGTTGATGTTTTCAAAGGACGGTTATTTGTTTGCAAACTCCATTAACCTTTTCAATGAAGTGCGGTAGTTATTTCGAACTACTGAATTTCAGATACTCAAATCAGTTATAGATTTAATAAAGCTTGAAGAGCTCGATCACTTCCTAAAATCATCCTGAAGGGCATGCTGTAGAAGGACATTCAAGGAAGGGAAGATGAATTAATGCATGTTAATGTCTACACAGGAGTTTAATCTGCTTTATATTAACTTTAGTTTAATCATCTTTGGAGAGGGATTAAGCTAAGGGAACTAAAGACATTTTATGTCTAAATGGAAAGCATCAACACAAGTACTTAACATGCTTTAAAAGCATCCACTTTATCTTCACACTTTTAGTTAATTCACTTAACACTCCCAAATGCCTGCATGCAGGCAAACCCCCTTGGTTTTATGCAATGGGAAGCCACTATTTTAGATACAAAGTGAATGAGAAATCAGTCCCATGGTTTATTCAAGTTTTAGACAAAAAAAAGTTTCAGGTGCTGACACCAAAACATCCCCTCATCCCTGCCGCACGATGTGCCAGAACACACTACTGTGAGGAGTTAATTTGTGTTTTACAGCAGGTTATTGCCTTCAGTATTAAGAACAAGACTGGTTACCAGGAGACAAAGCCATCATCAACCAACAGCCATTCTTTAAGTTTTCAATAGTTAGAAGTAGAATCACAGAATCATCACAGAATGGTTTGGGTTGGAAAGGGCCTTAAAGATATCTTGTTCCAACAGCCATGTCATAGGCAGGGACACCTTCCACTAGACCGAGCTGCTCAAAGCACCATCCAACCTGTTCTTAGGATATATGTCTGTTAAAGGGTCAATCTCACATTAAGTCAACTAATATCTTCAACTGTAACCTTTAATAATGGCTTAGAAAACCCTATAGGTTAACACTGGACATTTTGGTTTTCCAACAGACGTTTGATATCAACCTTTATAGATTTGACTAGTCTACCATCCCTGAAGAATTCGAAGAACAGTTATCCCTTGGCTTCCTCAACACAACTCAGCTCTGTAGTCAGGCTGAAGGCACAGAAAAACAAACACAAGAAAAAAATGCCAAGCTGAAAGGTGGAGTATTGTAAAACAAAGTTCTGAGTTTTCATCATATATTCGTAGTAGAAATTAGAGTTATTTTCTTTAGGCCTGCTTTCTTTTCAAAAGTTAGGTCTCTATTAGAGCAACCATAGAGAGAGCTCATTTATAAGAAAAAATGAGAGGAAAGACTCAGAGTCACTTAACTTCATGTCAACAGTCCATGTAATAAGATTTCCTTCTAATGAGCTAGGTAGCTCCCATAAAATCCATGTCCTTTAAGAAAGTTCATGCCTATACTTAGTTGCCTCCAGGACTGAACCCATTTATTTAAAAACAAGGTTTTGAGTACCGTATTGTGTGATGTGCATAAGTTTTTGGGGGGGGGAGTGAGCGGGGAAGGTATTAAGTGCATTTGAATTATGTGTTTCTGCCTTAGGCTCAATGACAGATTTGCAAATCAAAGGAAAAACTCCAGATGGGATAGTGTTGTGAGCATATAGTTGCAACCACTTTCTCCACTAAAGTTCTGCTTTGGCTGTGGTTTGCATAAAGGTTAATAAAAATACACCGACTAAAAGCATGACACTACAGCACACAAACACTACATCTGTGATCCACTAAAATATACTTATCAGCTATTACTAATCAAACAAATACGCACTAGTTTTGACTAGAAGAAAGTTAGCCTTTGTGGGTACCTTCAGTTTTCTACTACTCATCCATCTCAGGCTTACACTAGTTGAAATCTTCCATTTGCAACATGAAAGGCATAAAAAGTAACACAAGCTCTTTATAAAAGGCACCTCTTGCTTGCAGAAGTCCTGTAATAAAAGTACACTAGTGATTAGGTAAGAAAAGTTTTCTGCTAGCCACTAGGCACTTCAGTGCGTGCAAAATTGAGACACTGGCAATATAAAACAAAACATAGTGTATCATGAAAAAGAACTCCCATGAAAGTACAGCATGAGCCATGTGTTTGACTACAGCACAGTGGCATTAACTTCTGGTTTGTTTTAGTGTTCAATTCCAAAACTCCTTTCCAGTCAATCTCTTCTGTTGTTCTTGTTTGTTGTTTTTGTTGTTGGTTGGTTGGTTTGTGGTTTTCCCCCCTCTTGCCCTTCCAGCACAGAAAAAAGTTTGTGTGGTCATGTACGGTATGATTTCAGATCCTGAGGTGAAGTTTAAAAACAGAAATATTATAGAAATTAAGGCATTCCTCAGAGACTCACACTCTGCTCTTTCCCATTTCAATACAAGCTCCTTCTTCCTCTGTATTACAAACTGTTGTATAGACCCACATATATTCATAGTTGCATTTCAACAGTATACGAACATTTATTCAAGTAAAACAAAGAAAGAACTGCACAATAAGATGCTGATGTGCACAGGTCAAATGAACAGCCAGTTCCCTTGCCAAGGATGCTGTACGAAAAAACAATTAAGCAACCCATCTCTATCAGCAATAATGGAGCTCAGCAGAGGTTCTGGAGAGCTCTCTTCCGTGAGGAAGGGGATGAAGAAAGGGGTTTCTACAATTGTTAGGATCCTTGCAAGACATGGAGAAATTTAGAGTCAAAAAGTAAGAGTACTGATGCTACATTCACAGTGCTTCTATTCTCCACAGCATGTGCTGATCTGTCTGGGGAAAGAAAGTATGAGGCAGGCAGCAAGAAGTAGAGAACGCTGAGTTTGTTGTTTCACACCCTAAAGGTGTGAAGGGAAGTACAAAAGTGGTTCTCAACAAGGGGTTCTCAATGTTTGCCCTTGACTAGCCATCTGATGTTTTCATTGTGACAGGAACAGCACATGCGATGGCTATTACAATTTACATCTCTCTCCAGTGACATTATGACGTCACATTTTCATGAAGTCTGTCTTTTTATTTCAGGGTGACTGGCTCTAGACAGCCTTCTCCATATAAACTGGCAGAAGCAAAATTGAGCAAAGGTTTCCAAAGTTACCTAGTATTTCTGTGAAGCTCTTTCCTGCGCTACCTGTTCGACTAAATAACAAGATGTATGTATAATGCAACATGAAATACCTCTTGAAGGAAAGTAGAGATCAATTACTGTGCAACAGTTTTGAAACTAATAAAATAGAAGGTGCTTATTCCCTCCCCCAGTAATTTCAGAACCTTAGTATTTTCAGAGTCAGTAACAAACACAAATACTTTGGGTAAAATGAAAACTTCAGCTAGATACTCAGTGCTACTTACTGGACTTAAAATTGGGAGGGAAGCAAGTAAACTCCCAAAACCAACCAAAAATACCCCAACATCAAATCCAGTAGTTTAAAAGAATGAAAAAATGTCACTGAATCTACTTACACATCATTTTCTTTCCTGTGTGTCCTGTTTCAGGTCATACGGATAGTAAAGATTCTTACACAACTGTTTTTCCTGAAGGACATACTCAGTTCAGAAAAGAGTGGATTACAGGAGTATTTCCTTTCTGAGAATTCTGATTACAGTTTGAGAAATCAAACTAGTTATGGCTGATAAGGTGTCCAAATAGGTGAGTAAGCAAGTGAGGAGCTTATTTACCTTGACTGTCTTTGGTTTATGTGTGTAACTTACAGTGTACATACAAGATCAACCAAGAAGTAATGTACCAATCACCATTTCTGCCGTAGGCAGACCTGCTATCACCTCCTTTAAAACACAAGAAATTGTTTTCATTCTGTGCCTTTGCAGACTTGACAACTGAAATCCACCTTATCTCCTCATTTAGACATGAAAGCAAGTCACCGTGGCAACTAAGGAAGACATAAGAATAGTTTTTAACAGCAGCTTTCCTCACTTTGCTTCTCTTGCTGTTTGCTGATTTGATTTTCATTTTATCTGATATGACTCCAGTAACAGACCTTATGCTTAAATTCTGCTAGTGCTTTGAGATTCTTTTGCAGTAGATCAAGAGAGGGTGTCAAGTTTCTAGGGTTTACTGAAGAAAATCTGCCTGCTACAGTTGGCTCTCCAAGTTGTTATTATTTCAGTTGCTAAAGATAAATTAAAGTCAAAGTGGAATTGTCACTGACAGACTCCACAAAACCCCTTTACAAAAAAAAGCACTGAAAGATTAAGTATTTAACTGAGAAACAGTTTTATTATTTCATAAGTAATATTTCAGATTTCAGGAATCATTAATATCAGAGCAAGCTGAGAAGGAAAAGAAACCTAAACCAGCTCTTTTCATTTGGACATCACCTTGAATTAGAACTATGAGCACAAGAGTCTAAATTCAAGGATTTAGAGTTATTCCAACTACTAGACTGTCTGTTTAATAAAAGCTTCTCCTTTTCCAATCCAGTTGGGTGGGAATGTTGATCTTCTAGAGGGTAGGAAGGTTTTGCAGAGGTATCTAGACAGGCTGGATCAATGTGCTGATGCCAACTGTATAACGTTCAACAAGACCAAGTACTGGGTCCTGTGCTTGGGTCACAACAATTCCAGGCAGTGCTACAGGCTGCAGGAAGAGTAGTTGGAAAGCTGCCTGATGGAAAAGGATCTGGGGGTTTTGGTCAACAGTAGCTGAACCTGAGTCTGCAGTGTGCCCCGGTGGCCAAGAAGGCCAATGGCATCCTGGCCTGTATCAGCAATAGTGTGGCCAGCAGGACCAGGGCAGTGATTGTCCCTCTGTACTTGGCACTGGTGAGGCCACACCTTGAATCCTGTGTTCAGTTTTGGGCACCTCACTACAAGAAGGACATTGAGGCACTGGAGCATGTTCAAAGGAGGGCAACAAAGCTGGTGAAGGGTCTGGAGCACCAGTCCTGTGAGGAGTGTCTGAGGGAGCTGGGGTTGTTTAGCCTGGAGAAAAAGAGGCTCTGGGGAGACCTCATCGCTTTCTACAGTTGTGTGAAAGGAGGTTGTAGCCAGGTGGAAGTCGTTCTCTTCTCCCAAGTAACAAGTGACAGGACAATAGGAAATGGCTTCATGTTGCAACAGGTAATGTTTAGATTGAAAATTGTGAAAAATTTCTTCACCAAAAGAATTGTCAAGCACTGGAACAGGCTGCCCAGGGTAGTGGTGGAATCCCCATTCCTGGAGGTACTTAAAGGACACGTAGATGTGGCACTCGGAGGACATGGCTTAGTGGTGGACTTGACAGTGCTGGGTTAATGGTTCGATTGCATGATCTTAAAAGTCTTTTCCAACCTTTTGAGAGACTGAAATTGGTTAATGGCTTAAACATTGTCAAAACCACTGAAAGACTTTTGTCCACTGTTGCAAATTCTGCAAAGAAACAACTGCTCACCCAAAGCCCACACCTACTAATCTGGACCATGATAAGATAAATGATTGAGATAAGATAAAGGTGGCACTATTGTCCAATTATCCCAGGAGAAGAATATATCCACAAGTGTGAGAGACTGGAATGCTGATGGCTCAGACAACCAAGATGCAAGCTGATTATGTTCGAAGGAACCGCCCAGATGCTATAGGCATGCACACTCTACACCTCAGGCTACAAGCTGTATGTTGAACAAGGTAAGGAAAGAGGTAAGTCCTGCAAGGCAGGGTAGTATTTCTTTGTCCTTACACAAATGACTTAGCTATGATAACTCCCCTCTGGGGAACTACTGCAACAATTCACATGTAGCCTGGAGATATTCATCTCTGCTGACAGGCCATAATGGGCCATAATGGACTCAACTGCACTGATGTAACATTAGGCAGCTCTAACATCTTAGAAGGTGTCAAAAACTCAGAAAACATCCACCAATCCAGTATTACATCATCCAGTGAAAAACTCCCTGTCCTAGTGGAGGTACCAGGGATGTTCCTACCTATCCTAAGTATAATAAATACATAGGACTTCCCTTACAACCAGAGGCTTCCTCCCTAACCACACCTGGGTTTCTTCCA
Organism: Manacus candei; assembly: GCF_025592945.1. Classification (NCBI taxonomy): domain Eukaryota; kingdom Metazoa; phylum Chordata; class Aves; order Passeriformes; family Pipridae; genus Manacus; species Manacus candei. The sequence continues at coordinate 38,443,401 of NW_026138062.1, forward strand.
TCACCACATGGGGCTTTTGCCCTCACCAACGTGGGCTTCCCTTGAGAGATCCAGACTGCAATCATCACTTTGACAAAACTGTGACTCTCACCCCTGAGAAGACCATAAGAAGAGGATCAACGGGATGCTGTCAGAATCCATGGAGTGGTCGTATTTTTTTTTTACTTAATCTGTCTCTGTCACTCTCTTTCTCTACCATGCCTCTCTCTTTTTCCTATTTCTTTCTATCTCTACCTTGCATTTAATGTTAAATAAAAATCCATACTATTGACTTTGGCATACGGTCTTGTTTGCACCTTAATTTGGGCAGAGGCATTTCTAATAATTTTGAAGAACCTGATCATAACACACCTAGGATTCTAAACAAAAGGAACAGGTTGTTCAGAGAGGCTCCAGAATCTCCATTCCTGGAGATGCTGAAAATGTGACTGGATGCAGCCTCAAGTAACTTGATATAGCTGACCTTGCTTTGGGCAATGCGATAGGATTTGATTTCCAGAGGTGTCTTTCAACCTCACCAAACACAGAATGGTAGAACACTAAACAAGTCTTCTTAAACTGAAAGGTTGGGGGGGGGAGGAAGAAAAAGACAATTCACTAATATTAAACACAAAACAGACTGTCAAAAGAGAAAGAGGAGATGTCAAGCTGATTCTAAAAAGTCATGTCAAAGGTCCAACAGATGAGTAGTAGGCACAGCAAAAGTAGCATGCAAATTACACTAATGAGTAATTACATTATTCACAACAACATACATTACATGAGTAATTACTGTATTCACAACTGCAGTGTTTTGTTTAGAAGACCAGCTCCAGTAAAAACCAGAGACTACAGTGTGTCTCCAGTTGACAAACTTAACTCAGAGCAGAGTGGTAAGTCTGCCTATAGGTAAGAGCTTTCTCTTACATCAAGCTGGATTTGAAAGCCACTGTTCAAAGTCCTCCTTGGGTGCCCAGGCAAATACATGCTACATGAAGTTGCTTCAGGGAAAGTACTGCCACTACTTAGAAAGCAAAGTTGAGGTTATTTTAACTTCACAGATAAAAGCCCTGTTCCTCTCTCCGTCCGTTTTATGGCATTTTCCATGTTGCAATTAACAAGATGACTTGCAGTTTGAGCAGACTTAACTAAGAAGCTCACTGGTTTCAAATGTAGAGATAATCTCTGCCATCAGCATCAACTAGTCCAGTGTCTGCTCCATGTTGTGCAACAAGGAAAACACTGTGCCACTGAGCAGCCTTTGCCATCAGCACACAACACCCAGCCCTGCACTTGATCTTCACAAACAGTTAAGAACACTTTAAGCTCTCAGGTGGCTGCTACTAGCAGTAATGGACAAACATCAGGGGACACAATATATATTAACTTGTTTATTTTCCAGCTGATTTCCAAGCTGGGAGAGTTAATATCCTTGCCTCACATGTATATGTCCCTGCAGCTCCGCCCTTCACTGCCTTATTCTTCATCACACAAACCTGCAACCACAGGCTGCAACACATATAACAGAAATCACTACCCCCAGTAGGACCCCAGCTTACTTTTTAATCTCTGTTTTTCTTCTATATTGACAAATTATGAGGAGAGTACTCTTATCAGTTCATGTCAAAGGATTAACATAAAATAAGAAAATCAGATGCTTGTAAGTAAACAGAAATAGGTTCCCTATTTCAACAGTATTTTCCTATTTTAGGTGCTTTGTATTCTCCCTCTTCCCCATTCCTTAATCCAACTTCCTGTTCAGCATTTGGAATACTGGACTTTCCACAACAAAGTCCAGGACTGTGCTATTTAGATAAGCAATTTTTTTCAGAATATCTACTTTTACCACTTAAGAGAATCCAACACCACCAAGACTTCTCAAATCTTTTAGGATTCACTGACTTCAGAAATACCATAAAGAGAAGCAGGAGGCAGTTTCTTCAAGACAGCCTCCAAAACAGCACACTTTCTCCAACATGGAAAAATCACCAAGGGGCCAGGACAGACAAAGGTGAGCAGAACAGGTAGTTTAACAGGAGGAGAGATAGCAGCTTAGAAGTTGGCAGCAGCTCAGCATCTCCATCAGGAGGGATCAAAATTATTTTATGCTCAGGAAATCCCAGATCACTATGGGAGCAAGCTGTAACACCCTCTGCAACCCCAGCCAGAGGCTCTCACCCCACTCACAGGATGGTAGAGTCTACTTTATGCAGGACTCATGACCCAAATCCCTCACGGCACCAATTTGTGACCTTGGGTAAGGTTGGTGAATAAGTCTGTACAGAGAAAAAAAGGTAAAAATTATAGAGGCAGGACTGCTGAGATGGAAATAATTAGCAGGATCCCAGAAGGAAGGTTCCAGAATGAGACAATATAAAATTATAAAGGGAAAAAGCACCACAGGGATGTTATCCAGGTTAGTTGTGAACTGTCAGCTCACTGGACCTATATCAATGGAGCTGATGGAAGACTTGGGACCACCCAAGGCATGAGCCACTTGCAAGGCCAATTCTTTCCCTCCTGGCTGGTGCCTATCAGGGTGGTAAGCACACTAATGTTTAGCTCATTCAATCTTATCTGTCTTTTGTGGATGTTAGCAAACAAATATTTGCTTTATACTTTTGGCCTGTATATGTCCTGCTTACAGCGTCCTTTTGCAGCTGGTTCAGGATACCTGAGGAAGCTGACCCAAACACTCCACAGAAATGCTTAAGCCAAGTCTGGTTTGGCAGCAAAGTCATTATAGATGATTAGCCTAGAAGTAATGATGCTAATATCCATAGTGTATAAGACTCTCTGCTGTAAACAGTCTAAAAAGGGAGAAAAATATAGTGACAGATGCTCTATACAGAAGCATATGTTTTAGCTCTCTTGAAAAGGTTTCTCTCATCCAGACAGATTAGGATTTCTTTGGTTTATACACAAATTAGGCTCTTGATCTGTATTAATTTTGAGAAGTGCTCAGCTCTCTCCATTGACTGCAGAACAAAGACAACATGGGCTTTCTGCACCTATAGCTGTTGTCTCTCAAGTCCTTCACTCTAACTCTGGTTTATGGAGAAACAACTGCAAGTCATATGTAGGAGCAAGTAATTGACATTTCTCCCCCAAACTGAGCATGATCAGCTTCAAAAACACTTGCACCTCTTCACCAAGCATCTCCCCTTCTCTGCTTTCACAAATAACACTCCAAAAATCCAGACAGTAGACAAAAATGGGAAAGCAAAAGCCCATAATTTTTCAAGTACTGTTCTACATTACTATTTCCCCTATTTTCCCCTGACATATTTGATACATCACTGCTCCAATCCCACAAGACAGTTGACACATTCTTTTCTTCTATAAAAAACTGGAAAGGAAAATTTAAATTAAAATAGCTTTAATTAAATAGCTAGATCTAGGTGAACAGAAAGCAATCTTGTATGATCTAGTTTACACCTTCTGTAATACTTGTAACAGTAAAAACACTTAACTCACTGCAGCATTAAAGTAATCAGAATAATTTAACACTTCTGAAAAAATACAGAACAGTTACCTCAGGAAGTGCTTCATAGTGACGGTTTGGTTTGTGTTGCTAGAGCTGTAATCTGTTGATCACTGATGACCTCTTCTTTGAAGGGGATATTGGTGCTGTAGAAATAGAATTGAGACTTATTTACTAATAGAAAAAAAATGATATTTCAGTTGTCTAAATGGCTCTTGAAGCAAACATCTATGGAAATACATGGGAAAGATGTTAAAAAACTCTCATGTCAATAAAAACAAAATGAAAAATCATAATTTGTTCACACTTCAGCCTGTGCACATACTTTGGCCAGACTATACTATCCATGTCTCTTTTCAGAGAAGTAAAAAACTTGAATGAGAATACAGAAAAAGGTGAGAAAGCTTGAAGAAACATCCAGACAATTTCAAACGCTTCTTCTGTTCTTCAAATACCTGTTTGGTTCACAGCAGTTTCCAAGTGGCAGTTTCAAGAGACACTCGGTTCACTCTGCTGTTAAAAGTCCTCTGTTTGCCCGAATTTCCAACAGCACTTGGAGACCTTGGGTAAAAGTAGAATGTAAGTAAAGAGATAATACTGATCCTGATTTAATTCACTACAAGAGATAGTGAGTAATCAATTTTCCTGGTGACCAACTATATTAAATGATACATATGAGATCTTAAAATAGAGTTGATCAGGTTGCCCATCGGTTCTGAGATCAGGTGTCCTACAGGTAATATATATTATGATTACTAGTTAGTCCCAGTAGAGGAGAACTGGAAGAAATAATGAAGAAACATTAAAAATATAACCCTGCCTGTGTACTGCAGACTCTCCCTGGTCACCACTTCTTTACTTCATGTTTCTGAAATGAAGTATTCACTTACAAGTGATATTTGACTAAAAGATGCAGACTTCTCAGATTACTGTACTTGATATCCTGTAAAAGGTAATAAAACATTTTTAATTTCTTTACTTGCCAGAAAACAGGTACTGCTACATGTGTCTGCTGTTGGGACAGCTTAATCCAAGACTTAAAGGGAACAAGACCACACTTTCAAGCTCTGTACTAGTACAAGCCACACATAAAGACCTGAGTAAAAGCTGTGAAGAAATCATTTAAGAGCTTGTTTTCCATTAGCACTGCATGCAGCATGCTGAAAAGTACTGAAAGCCTTAAGAAATTTGACCTCTTTTGTCACAAAGTTATAAATCTAGAGAACCTCAAATCTATTTTCTTCTCCAGGACCTATCAGCACTGATGGGATAAAAATCTTCTTGCCCTACCTTGTTCTCATACACTTTCCCCTTTGTAACTTGTAAGTTTCACACTCCGTTATTGCTTGCTGACAGGAACAGAACAAGCATTTAAGTTCAGAAAAATGCAGCTATCTTGTTGGATTACATCACATACAGCTTGCTAAAAATATATAATCCCTGAACTGTGAAAGCTTCATTCATTTATATTGGTTTTGACTGGCTGAATCATGTTGCTGTCCCCTGAATGCAGCTGTAATTGGTGCTGGCTGCAGTGACACCTGCTTGCAAGGGTAGAGAGATGCTAACATCAAACTCTGGGAGTTCATTAATGAACACAGTAGGCAGGCTCCTAACACTTCCTTATAGAGCTTTTGATAGGTCTTCTATCGTAGAAAGCACAGGGAGCACAGGAGATAGGCAAAAAGCGGAGAGGATGTAACCTGCTCCCCTTCCGCAGTCTAACAATTTGCTGTTTAAAAGATACAGTTTGTGAAAAATTCTCACAGCTGAGTCTCAGCGTTTTAGCATCAACTTGAACAAAGGAAGCTCCAACACAAAATTTGACCCATAAGGGCATCAGTATAAAGGACACACCAGAATTGCCATGAGCTGTCAGATAAACCCCATCTAAAAGTGTGAGCTGGCCTCAGCCTCCAAGGTCAGCTCCCTCTTGATTCTGATCAAGGTACTAGCTGAAAATTATGCTGCTTTACTACTGCTTTAAAGGGAAAAGAAGTTCAACTTGCTTGAACTCCAGAACCAGTTCATCCAAGTGTGGCATGGAGCCTCCAGATACTCTCCCTGCAACAACAGTTACCAGCTACAGGCAATAATAAATTCATTTTGAATGCTCATTAAAAATTAGACTGTTTCAAAAACTGTATTTTAAGTCAATGTAGCTGTTTAATTACTTGGGTAGTCTCATCTCCTTGGATGGTAAGACTGATGGAGAGATAGACAACAGGTTAGCAAAGGCATACAGTGCTTTCGGAAGACTCCATAAAAGAGTCTGGCGAAATAAACACTTGAAGAAAAGTACAAATATCAGTGTTTACAGAGCCATAGTACTGTCTACTCTTTTATATGGTTCCGAATCATGGGTCATCTACCGCCACCACCTGCATCTCCTAGAGCGCTTCCATCAACGCTGCCTCCGTACAATCCTAAACATCCACTGGTCAGATTATGTGACCAATACATCTGTTGTAGAATAAGCAGCAGTCACAAGTATTGAGGCCATGTTGCTGAGAACAGGTACGTTGGGCAGGGCACGTCTCAAGGATGAAGGACCACCGCCTCCCTAAGATCTTGCTTTATGGTGAACTTGCCTCTGGCTGCTGCATGAGAGGAGTCCCGAAGAGAAGATACAAGGACTCCCTGAAACAACATCTCAGCCTTGGCCATATTGATCAACATAACTGGTCTACTCTGGCCTCCAATCGAGAGGTCTGGAGACAGATATCTATAACGCTGCTGATGCTTTTGAGAACACACGCAGGATCACCCTTGAGGAGAAAAGACAACGCAAAAAGAATCGTGTCTTGCAGAATATACCACCTAAGGAGTCTTTCTGCTGTGCCTTTTGCAATCGAATACGTCTATCTCGCATTGGCCTTTTTAGCCACCAACGCGCTTGTAACAAACGTGGGTAGAGCCCTTCCCAAATCTTCGTTCGCGAAGCCTGGCCATGAGTGAATGAAAAGCTGTTCATACACCCTTGTCTTCTTCCCAGAAAGCTAAACTCAAAGGAAGGTCACTGGTTGCAAAGAAAGAGCAAAAAACTAAGTGACAAAACAAGCATGACAAATGGTTAAAAGTGCCAATTTTAGATCTCTTTAAAAGCACACCCTTGGAATTACAAGAATAATTTTTGTTGTTCTCTCCCTTTTAATTAAAATGTGTGTGGGAAAGTAACGAGAAAGAAACTTTACAGCTGAAGTCCTGATGCCACAGAAATCAATACCAAAGCCTTTCAATTTGGAGAGGAACAGTTCACTCTGCATGTTCAACAGCCAGTTCCCTATAGCACAGGCCCAGATAATAACCAGGTCCATAGGAAGGCCATGGCCTCAAAAGTAGTTTCCACTGGGGCTCAACGCAATCAAATTCCACCTGACTCTGTTAACAAGAAGGCTTCAAGACCTAGAGGCAAGACTTCCAGCTCAAGCAGATGCACAGAGAATCTATGCTGCTGTCTTGGTTCATAAGGTAAAAAGTTTACTTTTTATGTGTGGTAGACAGGCTTTCTAAATGCTGTAATCTGCTAAGGAGAGATAAAAAATCAGTGCTGTGCTCTGCAATTCTTGCAACAATTCACTTTTGTGGACACACACACACGTGGCACTAAGCTATTTGCATCCAGGCTAGACTGGGAAGCCAAATCAGAAGTTGAGAATTTACAGTCATCTTCAAAAAAGTAGGACTGGAGGGCAGGATTCCCTATTTCCATATATCTCCATAAGGGAATCTCTAGGGGAATTTAGCAAAGATTTTCTGTGAAGAAGAGATTTCCACCAGTCTCTTTATCTCAACATATAACAGATTTCTCGTAAGTGAAACTTTACTTCCAGCATCTCAGTAAACAGGAAGAGTAGCTATAGCTCAGGACAACATGTTCTATCAACACTTCAGAGTTTACCCAAAAAGTCAATTGTATTAGATGTGTTTAGAAAAAAGACAACAGAAAACAAACAAACTGTCCCCTCCTCCCTCCCTCACCCCTCCATTTTTGGTCAGGGAGAAGAACTTGACTTCCAGCCTCCTTCATGCACTTCTCAAATATCACTTTTGTCAAAAAGTGCCAGACTCTCAGTGGGACACCTAGAGCCAGCAGGTGCCCCGTAGGGAGCAACCTATTGGAAGCAGCATCCACTCACCACCCAGAGCCCAAATTTGCACTTTTATATGGTTTTACTTGTCTGAACTTTAGCTGTGTTTTTCTAGAGCTTAATAAAATGTTCCAGCTTCATGCTATGCACACATTTTCTCACTAAGGTACCTACAAGATACTTTTCTTATCCTTTTGCAGTCAGATTTTCAGCCTTTTCTGATTTTAAGTCATGCAGCTGAAGTAAGTCTAAAGACAAGTAGGTCTGACTTTGTCAGCTATCTTCCACTAACTCTCTATGCACCAACAATACAGATCCACTACAGAAAACCTCTTGACTCAATGTTTGAAGTCTGCTCTTCGGCATGAAGAGAGTGATCCATGTTGTAAGGCTCTAGATTGAGAATGATGGAGCAAGGACACAGTTTGGATGTCCCACATTCTCAAGTTCTCGGCTTGCAGGATTTTATCCTGTACCACACCACTTCTACAAAGCAGTTTCCTTCTCCCTCCAACACCACACCCACATACCAATTCATTGCCAATTGTTTCATCCATTTATTTTAAACAAGACAGCAGTTTTCCCTCCTAAAACTAACCACAGCTTTTCTTGGAAGAGAAGCAGTACTACCGTAATCACACAGAACTGCAAAACTATTGCAAACTCTGCCTCAAATATAACTGAAGCTGTCCTTAAATAAACATCTACTATTGGAATTTCTTGTGACTCTATGATCTTTTTGGTAGTACACTAAAACGTGCATCAATCTGAAAGGTTAAAAGTTGCTGGAAGCTCAGAGAAATGAACAGTAAGCCTTAAAAGTCACCTCTTTATTTGAAGCTCAGAGTTTGCTTTGTTTGTCTTCTAGAAAGCTGAAGATACAGCTGAAGAGAAAAGTTGTGTTATTTAATATAAATCACCGTATTTTCAGAGTAAAATATAAACCCAAGGTAGTTTCCTTCACAATATTTGTTTTGCAAGTTGGCATACTGCAAACACTTAGAAGGGTTATATTCCAGTTATAAAGAAAGAGTATCTGTGCTGAAGAGAAAAATTGTTGGAACCATTAATATGAGTAGGCTGAATATAGAACTTTGTTTATGTGGATCCTTAGATTACCAAAAAACCCCAAAGCCCAGTAATTTATTTTTAAGTTTAGTTGTTACAGTTTCAAAGTATGGTTTTCTGAATGCCACCATCATGATGTTGATTTCAGGCTGCAGCTTTTCTTTCCAGCAGTATCCTGGGTCACCACCTATCCCTCATTTACCTCAAAAACCTGCATGTATTAATCTGGGAGGGACAATAGGCTTGAGCCTTACATCAGCAAAAGAGTTTTGCCTCTGTATATTCCTCTTTTTTTTTTTTTCTGAAGGGAATGTTAGTGCTTCTGTATCTCAAAACCAACCTGCGATAACTAGAATTAGAAAGGGGAAGAATAGCTGACACACATTATGAAATGTCCCTTGAGGTCCTGCAGGATAGCAAGCTGGCAGCAAGCCAGCAGTATGCAAAGACAGACAACAGCACTCTGGGCTGCATGAACACAAACACAGCCAGTAAGTAGATTGAAGGAAGAGATTATCTTCCTCTGCTCAGCACTCTGGGCCATATTTAGACACTGTCTAGTTTGAGGCTCCAGCAATACACAAAAGACACCAATAAATTGAAGAGAGTTAAGCAGAGGTCACTGAGATGGCAGGGGAGGGGGGGGAGATGGGCTTGTTCAGCCCCAGGCAGAGACAGCTTTGGAGGGACGTAACAGCACCTCCAGTGCTACAGGGACATCATTGAGAAGTCTTAGATGGATTCTTCATAGCAGTGCAGGGCAGGAAGACGAAAAACAACAGGCAGAAACCTAAACAGGAGAGGTTCAGCCTGGATACAAGGCAAAAATTTTTCCTGAATAGGACAGTCAGGTAGCGGCACAGTTTCCCAGTGAGACTGTGCAGTCTCTACTCTTTGAGGTTTCAAGTCCCAGCTGAATGAAGGCCTGAGAAGCCTGACTGCAGAGCTGACCCTGATGTGGGCAGGAGGTTGGACTGGAGATACTCTAATGTCTCTCTCAGCCTTTGATTCTCTGTTTCTCCCATGGTCACTTTTACAGGAAGATCTCAGATAACCTGAGTTATACCCAAGTACTCATAGTACTATAGTGCTATAGAGATACAACAGATATGGTGCCCAAGTCCCTGATCTTTTATCAGTTTAAGACCTACCAACTTCTCACTAAATTCCTATATACTTTTTAGTGTTTCCCAAGAAACAAGTTTAGCTTTAGGATGGAACAAAATCATTCGCTCTATCTTATCTCTCCCCTCCACTCCCACTCAGAAGCCTCCACCATACAATTTGACCATAAACAAATCATTATAAGGGTTGTACAACTCAAAAATGAGAGTCTCCAAGAGTCCTGCCAGATCAAAAACCCCCAGATACAAATAAATCCCCAACAACTCTAGGACTCCAGTTTGGTAAGCCATTCTAATTCTCAGCAAGTATTGTTTATCAGGCTATCCATGGAATAGATATATACCTATCTGCATCTTCCAGCTTGCATTCATGCCCAAAGGTGGCATAAAAGTCCATTCAAGTGTATTAAAAAACCTAGTAAAACCAGAGGAACTTCAACCATCTCAGCTGCAGCATAGTCATTTATAGGCCTTTGAATGCTATAGCAAGAACACTGCTCAGACTTCTCCAACTCAGAATGCATCCTGGGAAATGGCTCTATTGCTGAAAAAGCTCCCAAGAACAGATTGCCTCGAATGGCAGTTCCATGGAGTGCAAAAGCACTTTGTTTTGGCTCAGAAGCTGCTTTGCCTGACACCAGTGGATGCAGCCACTGCTAGGACTCACCTTAACGATCAACAGTGGATGCCTGTTTTGTTTGAGCTTAGTTTCTCATCTCAGTACAGAAGGATATATTCATTTCCATGTGCCCATGATGAGGCTGTATTCAACGTAAAACACTCTTTAGAAGAAAGTCTTGGAACAAAATGTCACACTTGATTGATGATGTTAATAAGCAAGACTTGACTTCAGTCACACTGTCACAGGTAATAAAATCTTTTCCCCTCCTTATCTCCATCACTGGTTGACATTTTCCATTTCAGTATTTCACTAGGAGAGTGAAGGAAAGGCTAGATGTGAAGTAAAATTTAACTGAATTTTAGTCCTGTGAGCATGAGCACATACAACACAATTAAGCAGTAAAAAGAGCCCTGAATAAAAGCTTAAAAGCAGTGTTGGGGGGTGGGAGAGCACAAACCCCCCACTTTCTCTCTAGCTACAGAACAATGCTTTGAAAGTCTCTAATTTTGTAGTTCCACCTTAGCACCATTACTGCCTCTTCAAAATGGTAAACAGCATCCCTGATACACAACAACGAAGGATCAAGAGGGTCTTGCAATACCTGTAAGAGGCAGTTACATAGGATTGTACCTGGCTTCAAGAAAATTCACTTATCAAGTCTCACATGGCAAGTTACCTCTAACACCACCCAATTCAGTCTACACAATGCAATTCCTCCACAGATTTTTGTTCAGTGATAACCTACAGTTTAATGAAGATAACATCAAACCAGAATTCAGAGTTGTAGAAGCATCTCCACCTTTTATGATTGATCTCTGCCCCTTAAAAGAGAAGGCTATGGCTCTCTACCTGACTGTTCAAAGCAAACTATATCCCAGAAATTCAACAAAGGAGATGTTCATGCATACAGACATGCTTTGCATGCAGAACTGTGGTAATACTTTTACCAATTTCTATTAGCTCTGCTCTACTACAATGTTGAAAGATGTGGAGGACAAAACTACATGAAGTCACTTCAGGTTACCAGTGAAGACTTTGCTGGGTACATTCTATTTCTAATAATAAATGCGAAGTTAAAAAACACAGGAAGCTTTCCACACCCCAGAGAACCGTAAACTTCTAGAAATGTTGTCAGATGCCTAAATTCAACAGAATTAAAGTATCCAAGTGTTGTCTCCATCTATAGTGTTTCCACTCTTAACAAGCTCACCTTACATATTGAGGAAAGTGTATTTTACATGGAAGAGAACAGAGTAGATGACACATCAGCTAAAAATGAAGTGTCATACTTGAAAACAGCCTTCAACCCACAGCAACTTCCTCCGCCCCCCTCCGTCATATATTATAAAATGGTATAATTTTTAGCCACCTCTCATGAGCTTTCATTTGGCCGCTGAGTTCACCTAGGAGAACAGTAGCATCATCTGGGTGGCTCATACATGTCTACATGGTTTGCAGTGCAAAGTTTCTGGCCCACTTGCTCTGCTTCCAGACACACTCTACAACAGTTTGAATTGTAAGGAAGTCTGTTCTAAATAAAACATCAAACTTCATAGCAACATTCCATCAAGTTTAGAATAAATCCTACAAGGCTAGATGCATAAAATCCAAGTATGCTGCCTGGTTAGCTCCCAGACTAATTACTGCAGAAGCTTCATGGAAAAAAACCCAAAATTACTATTTTCAAAAGTGAATGACTGATGCGCATTTGCCTTCCCTTCTTGGTTTCCACCTCGTTGCCTGAAGATGAGTGGAGAGTACAAGTTAAAAGGCAAAGAGGATGTATTCCCTTGCCACCAAAATTAACTGAAGTCTAGATTTGCTTTAGAGCTCTACCAATTCCTAACAAACAGTAGTTTGTGGGGAAGGAACATCTTTCTATCAATGGGTCACATGCAGATCTGCAATGCCAATGGAATTACACCACAGATGCTTGGTCTATCGTTTTCCCTATCTTTCCATCTACCATTATATTTGTTTGGACCAAGCAGAGTGAACTCAGCCATCAGATTAATACAAACTCAAACCAAGCATCAGCCTGAAAGCATGTAAAACTAAGGACTTTGAGATTTAGTTTGCTAACTGACACTCCTCCCCACCCAAAAAAAAAAAAAAAGAAGTTAAGACAAGGACACCAGAGGTGTCAGGTCTAGGGCCAAACTCAGCTTTCAGGCTAAAGGAGCATAAAGCAATTTATTTATCCAGGAGCCTGGTGAAGATCAGACACAATTCATACTGATCTAACAAAAAATTACTCCATGTGGTGCCATTTTCTCAACATTGCGCCAAATTACTTCGGCATGGGAATAACAGCTTTTCCACAGAGCTCTGAGACACAGTCATGCAAGAGTAGGGCAAGTAAGGTACATGAGAGTTTCTGCATTTCCTTCTCCGGTTTTACAGACAAACTTTTCCCTAACAGAATTCAAGAATGATGATCTCCCATGCAGTAAGCCAGTTAGATGATGTCACAAAGCATCACATTTGTGAAACCAAGGGCATCCTACAGCAAGTGTTATGCACCAGCTGTTAGCTGCCTGGAGTCCTGCAGTCTGCAGAGGGACCACAATAAGTGAGCAACATACTTAATCAGTGGACAGAAGGACCTAAAATCCCACTGCAGTTTTTTTTGCAAACTTCATGGCCTACTATTTCATCTCCTGTTTGCTGCTCAGTGAGATGTTCTGTATCCCAGGAGGAAGGAAATCAGGACAACTCCAGGTATATGACCTTGCTGGAATCTCTGGTTATGCATTTTCTGCCCAGAAGGACATATGCAAGGCAGATTGTTCTGGTTTTTTCAATGCCTGGGGTGAGGAGAAGGGAAGAAATAATCTATTTTATCATGAAAAACAGAAAATGTTTCTTAAGTTTCTCCAATATATACTGCAAACTCCTTGGTTGAAACAGATTTAAGCCCTTCTTTAAGGAAAAGTTTTGAATGGCAACATGGTAAAAAAAACCCCACATCACTTTAGAGTATCTTCTCAAATCTGTTATCCAGACAGGCCTATGTACCAGCAGCTACCAGTTGACTCTTCAACTTGGAAGACTCACAAGTATCTTACGAAATTTTAGTTTTTATTAACAAGGGTTGTGAACAACTGTAAAAGTGCATTAAGACTCACTTCACCCTACTGTAGCTTAAGATAACTCCAAGTAGCATCAAAATCAAGTGCTGCTTCTATAGGCAGTGGAGAAAGAAAGCTATGATAGAGTTTGGTGACAGGGAGATTCATAGAAAGGAGGGATACAGCAATACAACCACCACTCTAACATGACTAAGTAAGAAAAAAAGCCGATGAAGATCTGGAAAAGGTAAAGGTGGAAAGAATGGTCTGAAGGTCAATGAAGTTATACCAGCTAGTGAGCAAGACCTATGAAGCACACTTTGAAGCATGGTACAGGAACCATTTTTATGTGGTAATTGCACAAAATGTACTTTCTCAACCAAGTAGGGAAAAGGTGAGTGACAAAGGAAGTACAAGGTGCTCTGGTGCTCTCCTTCCCCCTCCCACTTCCTGCTTGGTCCTACCAAATGTCTACTTTCTTTTAGGTGCCCAGTCTCAAACAGAAAAGGATACTGGCAAAGATTTGATAGCAGCAAACTAGAAAGGCAGGAGAAGACAACGTGGAAAGAAAAAAGAGATATGAAGACCATTGGAAACTCTTCCTGTAACAACATCACCTAGGGGAAGAACAACAAAGCAGAGCCAGGAGAAATACAAACTAGGACAGGATGATTGACAGGACTGCCATAACGGGTTTATTCTTAACAAAATGCAACACCAAGTCTTCTTCCTTCAGTGTCTCTACTTAGAAAAGTGAGCATACTTTTTTTTTTATAGTCCTACCATTTACCCCATAAGTGTAAAGTGATAGAAAAACTTCTAAAAGAAAATAAATAAAACAAGTTTCCAAAATACTTGCAGCAGACATAATAGTTCGTTAATGTGAATTGATCTTGTCCTTGAGGCAGTAACTTGTATGATATAGCACATGTTGGTCAGGACAAATGAGGTTCAAAGAAGAACGTGACTGTCTCAGATTCTTGGAAATAATGTTATAGCCTGCATGAAAGAGCTGGGAGTAGATTGCATGGCCTTGTCTTAATTTGTGCTCTGGTATGTCCTGTTTTCCATATTGTCTTCTGGGAGCACCACCATTCCTTTCCTTTTCCCACTCCTCTCCCTTCTTCACATGGTTCAGGAAGAACTCCTCTTTTCCTCCTTCAGCCAATCTGTTCTCCTCAGGCTACTTTAACACTGACAGCATGAAGGCCTAGCAAGCCCAAAATTAACAAACTCCGCATTGATCTTAGTGTTTCAGAGGTACAACCTGTTTGATGGCACACATCCAAGTCAATGTTGATATGGATATGGCTTTGTGAAATCAGAGTGGGAGAGGGAATAAGAGACTTGCTCTTATAACTGCCTACCAGAGCTATGGAGGAGGACTACCGTTTCCATGACCACAGGACAGTGTTGTACTAAGGGCCCAATTCATATCACCTGCACGCCCACATGATTGTGCAAGTATTATGAGTGTAGTAACAAATGGTGTTGCTACACCATGGACAAATCTCAATACTAAAGTCATCCCGGAAGACAATGAAAGGTAGGGATTTATCTTTATTTTTCAAATATATAAGATGAGTAAAAAGAGAAAGAAGAATATAAAAACAGCGGAAAACTTCTGTTCATTATCAGTGCAATCTGCAATTGGCCACAGAAGCACTTGCTCAATATGCTGACCCCAACAGTGTTATGATTTTGGAGTCCTAGGTAACTTATTGGTTCACTTGTGACAGACATAGACATACAATATGGGCAGATGGCGTACATATGCTAAGGAATAACTCTTGTGTTTGTGAAACTGATAGCTGATTGCACACAGTCCTAAACAAGCCTTCTTTACAGAAGCTGCCTTTCTTTCTTATGCACCATCAGAAGACATGAATGACCGAGTTAGCAGGATGACACAGAATGCTGTGGAGACAGGACTTGGTATAAATAATATTTTTGGGTTTGGTCCTGCCCTTTAATCTCTCTATCTCAGTATCTTTCCCCAGAAAAGCAAAATACAGAACTACTGCTGAAGGTACAGCTACATCAGTGCAGAGCACAGACCAACAGAAGTGCCTCTGCCAAGGAAAAAAGTCCTGCCAAGCACTTGAAATTGAAACCATATAGGTTGGGGAAAGGCTGCTTGTTTTTAAACAAAACACCCTATACAGATGCTGGAGTAGCTCCAATCTGGTCCCTGGGACTAAATGCTGGGTTGTAGTTGATGTGCTCCCAAAATAGTTCCTCCTGTTTATTCTCAGGTGCTCCAAGAAGCCAACGAAGTGAGGTGAAGAACAAAAAGGCAGGGACAACTGGACTAAAAATGCCTGTGAAGTAATTCTAGGTACAATATCACCAGAGAGGGGAGATCTCACCGGTACACAGTTTCCTATAGATATAGTCATGAGGACCACAGTATATTACACCTCCTAAATCTGCTCTAACAATTTGCAATTTCACATGCTTACACTGTCAATTGTTTTCAATTCCAATCTTTGCACCTCCTGTATTTCTCCTATTCCCCAGGTTCCTTTTTATGTTTGTGACTGTATCGATCTGAAGCAAGATGGAGTGCTCAGCCTGAGGATCTGCAGACAGATTAGGACATGTAAAAAACACCATGCCCAATGGATTAGTTTCACTCATATATATTCACTCCTATGTAGTAAGTACTATACCTACTGTAATGCTAGAAACTATCTTTTTGAAAGGCCTCTCAGCTGTAACAGAAAGCTGAGAAGTGTTTGCTCACATTTTTCAGGGAAATAGGACACAGCACCCCGGAACAAACTGCCAGAAATGTTTCAAGCTAAAAAAACTGGTGTGGGGGTCTTCACCGGTTTTATGCTAAAGTGGATGAGAACTGCTCACTCGATTACAGCTGAGAGGCACTTTAAAGAAACCAATGTCTTTTGCACAAGACTCAGTAATTGAGTGGGAATGCTCCCAAAGTGGAAGTCCTGGTTTAGTTTCAATAGGAGAGTTCGGATCTCTTGTAGCGAGGCTGCCCTGAGACCTTAACCACCACAAGGCAACTGGAGAAGGTTTTCAGGGAATGTGTCAGATACTCAAGCTGGATGTGAGCCAAATCACTAGTGTAAACATATTCATACTTTGTCTCAAGGCAAAGTCAAACAGGTCAGTTTGCCACCAAAATGCTTGCTTTGCCTTGAAAAGGAGTGCTCATGCAGTCCCACATACCATAAGAAGTGATTCGGGAAGCTGCTCCCGCAGCCTCTGCTGTCAGACTTCTCTTTCCACTGCCTGGCAGGAACAAGCAGTGTTTCCACCTCCGGCTCAGGCTTGGCAAATCCCACAGTATAGCACTGCTCAATACTCGAGCTCATATCATGTTAGACGGATGCTGAGGATGTTAAGCCTGAACCACAGCCACAGTCCTGCGCTAACATAAACATTATCCACATCTCTTTACATCAGGTTCATTTTTCATTTTATTTTTCTTTATCCTTCTTTCCTGCTTGGATTCTCACCACCTGGCTTCCTTCTCAGTATTCCAGTAAACCTTATTCTGGAGTTTACTCTTCACACCTCCTTCCTAAAGCTTGCATTGTATGAGAGTAACATATTTCACACAGTCCTTTGCCCTGCATTACCAGCAAAGGATTTTAAATAAAAGAAGTTTTCCAATCAAGAAGGCTGAGCAGATGTTCATTTAAAAAAAAAAAAAGTAGTTTCATGAGCCAGAGGGCATTAAATCCAACAAGATTTGATCTCCAGGCAACCCAAGCTTGTTCTTCTTGCAATTTTTCTGCTAAGACTTCAAATGACCCCTTGGGAAAAATAAAGCTCACCTGACTCTGTATAGTTCTTATACCCTAACTGTATAATTGAACAGACTTTTTTTTTAATTGGTTAATAGCTGATCACAGATTAACTGCAAGTACAAGTTCTCTGCTTAGCCGAAGGGGCTGTAATTCCTCGTCAAGAGCAATAGAAAGATGTTTGATCAAAGGAAATTCTTGGGTTCACACGCGTCAGTGCAGCTAATATGATGCTGTCCCATGGTTAATAAAGCCCTGTCTCAAGAGCTGAGCAGGCAAAGGATTCGTAGGCACTTTGTTATGTGCTCAGCTGTAGCAGGTTTTTACACTAGCAGAACGTGTTTTACTGTATTATCAGTGAACCAGCAGGAAAGTTAACAAATTCATTCTGTTGCACAGTTTTTCCATTGTTCGGTGCTTTCCCAGGATTATTTTCTGTCCATTTTTTGTTTAGAGTGACACATACAGCATCTGATGCTGTCACATGATTTCACTCCTGAAAATCATAGGCTTCCTGTCTCTGAGCTTCTATTAGCCTTGATAAGTCAATTGTTAGAGCAATGTAGTTTTGCATTTGTTTTAGTTGAAATGATTGCTTAAAATGACATGCAAATTATGAGAATTGAACAAGTCAAAAGATATTTCTAGACTCCACTGGTTTGGTTTGGCAGTGTGGTAGCCCACATTTTTTAAGACAGTCAGAGAAAAGCAGGGTCTCCTAAGAATCAGCAAGTCTTATCTGAACTTGCACTTTGCTAAACAGACATAAGTATGCAACACCTACCAAATTATAATACATAAGGAGTCTTTTGCTGTTCTGTTCTTAGGGAGACAAGATGTTTTTATCACAAGCACACTCAACTGATTCAACTATTCATTGATCTACCAGTACAAAACAACATTCTTTAAAAACACGCAATGAAATGTTTGAAACAGAAGGCAATGCGTAAGCTGCTGTAGTGCATAGGGATGATGCAGGATTTTAAAGATGCTATTTCTTCTATGTCATTTTAGGATACATTACAATAGTGGAGGGGTGGGATGGTGGGGCATGGGGATGCAGAAAAGAAAAGAATGAAAACCTGGATTTATTAAAGCATGCAAGCCACAAAATAAATTTCTTCCAGTTTCAAAAATGGCTCCTTTGTTGCAAATGCCTTTGTCACAAAAAACCCAGCTTGTTGTGATCTGACTGTTGAGTTGACTGAATTGGGACAAAGGTGTTGTTCTTCCCTCCCCAGCGTCGATCCCCCCCCGCCCCCCGCGCCACGCCGCCCCCATTCTGACATAGACTTTCGCTACTCTCTTTTACCATTTTAAAAGAAATTATAAGAAAACCAGAAACGTCAAGGACAGAGGGAAACATCAAAGACTACAGACATCAATCCTGGACTAAACTCGGGAGCAAGCGTAACTTCAATACACAATGACCGTGAGGGGGATGAAGGGGAGGCAGGGAAGAAGAGAATGCCACGCAAAAAAGAAGTCATCATTATCGTGTGCACATGTTGGTGTCACTGAGGTGCACAGACTCCAGGGCAGGTGCGGCGGGGCAAGCCACGCCGGCGGGACCGCGCAGGGTGGGCTGCGGGGCAGGGCAGGCTGGCTGCGGGGCAAGGCAGGCTGGCTGCGGGGCAAGGCAGGGCAGGGCGCGGAGCCCACTGCGGAGCCGCAGAGCCGCGCGCCTGTCGGCCGCCCAGCGCCGCCCTCCTCCTGCCCAATTACAAAGGATGGGGCAGCAAAAAAAAAAAAAAAAAAAAAAAAAAAAAAAAAAAAATTAAATTAAAAAAAATTTAAAATCAGCTAAATATACCCTAAATGCGCAAACCACTCAGCGGTTCCAAATTTCCTTACGCCCCAAGGTCTTCCCAGGAAGCGTCCCGCATTCAAAGGGCCAAAACTTCGCTCCCACCGCCGGGCGGGGAAGGGAAGATGAGGGGGGGAAGCGGCGCAGGGTGCAGCGATGCGATGCCCGGAGCCGCCTCCCGTCGCTAAGCGACCCGCGGGGCCGCCGCCGGGCCCACTGCCGCCGCGCACTCACCGCTCCGCGCCGCTACATCCCCGCGGCGCAGCGCAGCCGCCCTCCCCAGCCGTCCCGAGCCGTCCTGCCTCGCCGGGAGGGACACGGAGCTGCCGCCGCCGCGATCTGGGTCACCCGGCGCGGCGCCCGGCGAAGGTGAGGAGGAGGAGGAGGCGGAGGAAGGCGGGTGGCGGTGCCGCCTACCGGCGAGCGCGGGGGGAGGCTGCGGCGGGGCCCGAGCCCGCCCCGCAGGGAGGGGAAGGGGCCGGGGGCCGATAGCTGGCGGTGCGCGGGGAGCGTCCGCGGGCGCGGTGGGTCCCTGCGCGCCGCCTGCCATCGTGGTACCTGGCCCCCGGCGCAGGATGCACCTCTCATCTCTGGACTTCGAGACCTTCCCCCCTCGCCCTACCCACGCTTGCCGAGGAAAGGCGATACCTGTCTGAGATTCAGGGGAATCCAGCACAGTAGTACAGTTAAGGTCCTATAAGAAAGCGGGGAACGTCTCCAAGGAGTTAAGGTCCCGGCTAGCTAGGGTATTATCCAGCGGGTCAGCATTCTGCCTCCATATGCCATCCCACTGATCTGTCAAGGAGATCAGCGTCCTTTCTTCCCCAGCAGTATATCCTGAAGGCTTTTGATCTTCAAAGTTTAAAGTCTGCTAACCAGGATCACAGGCATGTCAGTATATTTATATGGCTCTCCCTCCCAAGAGAATAATGACTGTTGTCTGGAGCATCCACAGAATCATTTAAAGTTGTCCAGTACTGTAACTGCTGCCCGTAGGCAAATAGTCTCTGTTTTGTTCACCCTTACTGCTGCATGCATCTGTCCAGATGTTCTTTTGAACATGTAAGCAGGCTGTCAGGCCACATTGGCATCCCAACATTGTCCAATAGTCTCGGGTTTTCAGAAGTCCTTTGAAAATGCTAATTAACCTACTTTTCAAAGTATTTTCTATGCCTAACTTGAAAATAGTCTTTCTGCATGCCTGTTACAGGAACATGGTTTAATTTCTTCTGAATCTCCGATTTTTCAGTCATTTTGATCCCATAATCAACTGTCACATTCAAGAAGTATGGTGAAAACCTTAGTGTCATTGAGTCAAACATTTAATGACTAGGCAATGCTCTTCATGTCTTAAGACAAAGCAGAATGGTAGTGAATTCTCCTTCTAGCTAGAGCTATGTAGTCCCTCTTCCACTTGTCATGAGCGTGCCTGATGCACCTGGCTGGCAGATGCTGTGATCTGCAGAGCTGATCAAATGGCAGGAACAGAGGAGGTCCCAGCAGCCTCCACTCACTACAGCTGTGTGGTCATGAGCAAACAAGGTCTGATGCTCAAAGGAACAACTAAAATAGTCGGTATTAGACTAAAGCTTTACTGCCTCAGCTCTTATTTGCATTGTGTTTTGCATGTTGAAGTAATCTTACAAGTTTAATTCCATGCATCAATGCAAGTAGAAAAGCAGTTCTTTCTCCTGTTGCCTGCATTGCAGCAGTTTTTCTAATTACTATATCAATTGATTTTCACCCCCAACACATTCTTGCTCTCAGGTCCTGTGCCTGTCAGAAACTTCTCTAGCACTAGGCCAGAGGAGCCACTATAGGCTAGGAGTCCCTAGCTCTCTGAAGAGAGCAAATCCAGTGTTGGGGAACTTTTCAGGGGCTTCAGGAGCAGATTTCAGCTACACTTCCTAAAATAAGTTTAGGAACAGAGATTTGTAAGACATTTCATTCATAATTATGCAAGACGAATCACAAGCATGAAAAGCCAGATCCTTGCTACAGAAGTAGCCTTACCTTCTCAGACAACATGCTCTTGTCACAAATATCAAGGAATTCAAAATGTAAGCTGGAAAGACTTATTACTGTTATGGCAAATTTAGGGGATCTGAACAAGAGGTTTGGAGTTTCCAGATGGCATTCTGCCCATTCTCTGGAATCACATAGTGGCAGGTGGCTATACTGTAGTCATGAAGTGCCATTTCAGACTTGGCAGGATTTTTTAAAAACATTTGTTACCAAATTTCAGTTTGATGTACCCTTTCACTCAGTATCTTGGGATGGAAGCTACCCAGGTTATTATGACTCCTATGTTCAGCATCATTGTTCTCATGGAAAGTTGAGGCAAACCAGCATTTTATAAAATATCCCCAAGTCTTTTGATTATAAGCAGTTACAGAACATTTTACTATGCTTTACTTTCCTTCCAACAGCATAATTATTTTTAATTTATGGCAAATGAGAGAAACTGTGCATGACAGCAGAAATATAGCTCGTACTTGGAAGTGGCAGTGAAAACCACATTAGAAAAAATAGATGTAGGACCCCACTAGTTGAGCAATGTCACACTTTTCCAGCAATAGCTCATACAGCCTGCTGTGCTTAATAAAAACCAGCAAGGTCACCTGCATGATTAATTTAGCATTAGAAAGAAGGTGACAGAAGCAGCAAAAAACCCAGATAGCAATATTCCTTGCTCAGATATTGGTGAAAAATCAAAAGCTCAAGTCCCTCATTATTTTGGATAGAAGCTCTTGCTGTTACACAATTTACTGCTAAAGATGAAATTAATAACAAGGACATGTGCTATGCCCTTGTGAAGAACCTAACATATTTTGACACCACCCAGCACTTTTCTCAATGTGTCCCCCAAGCATTATTAAATGCACCATAAGGAGTTATGTTTTAGGTAATGTTTTTATTGTGTTATTTTGTTTTCTTTTTAACAAGTAATTTTTCATTTTGTGACAATACGGTGGTGACAAAAATATTTTAGCTACACTTGTATTCTTTTACTTAAAACAGACAAGAAAAAAAATATATTTTATCTAACAATCCTAGTACTCCTGAAATAATCTAAAAAGTTGTAGTGCAAAAAGATAAAGAAGGAATAAGAACTATCTCCTTATTTACATAAGGCTCTTTCTTACCTCAGTTTTCAAAATCTATAGTCCAGCCAATCTCTCTAGTTTTTACTCAGCATGAGACAGGATACTCTCACCATAAATGAAAAATTTCTAAGGCTGTTTTCAGTCTTCCTCACCTGCCTCTTTTGAGGCGACTCTAGTCAACTGGTGGTTATCAGGGATCACACCCTTGGCTTTAATCTGACAGTTTTCCAGAGACCTGTGGATCACCAGAAAGTTTTTATTTTTTATTTCTTAGTGTTTGATCTTCAGGCTCAATCAACCCAAGTGTGATTTAAGAGACCATAGTATATTAGGCAACTGGTGACAGCGCTGTGCATTTAGAAGAAAATAGCTGTAATGGAGGCATACTGCTAAGTATAATGAGACTCGTGATATCAAAGGAACAAGAGTGGATTAAGTACTGCAAGACCAGCTGCTGTTTTTCTTTATTACTTTGACTGAGATGATCAAATATTTTTGCTTGTGGAGAAAAGCTTTGCATTAAAAAGGTTATACCTTTCTCCTAGTATTCCTGGCTATTGGAGCACATGGAGTAAGGTTTCAGTTTAAACAGCTATTTGCTCTCCATAGGAAAAGGCATCTCAGCTCTTGTAATTTGGAAACTCACGTTTTTGTGAAACTGTATGGGATCTTGGTGTTAGACCTCTATAAGAAATGACCAAACACTGGTATGTGGTGAAATGGAGCCTTTTCAAAGCCAGTAACAAACAGGTGACAAAAGAATGCTGTCATCAGTGAGTCTGAGCTACAGCTTTTGCTCACAGCAGAATCAAGCTCAGATTACCTTAGGCTAGGACATCATCAAGCAAAATTCCAGATGTCTTCTGGAAGGTGTTATATGGTGCAAGTTAGTGGGATGTTCAGGTAAAGGTGCAGATGGGAGAACACTTGTCTGAGCAAAGTTTGTCACCATTCTGCTCTCATGGATCATGCCCCATATGAGGATTAGGCTGAGAGAGTTGGGGTTGTTTAGCCTAGAGAAGAGAAGCCTCTGGGGAGACCTTAAAGCATCCTCTCAGTACTTAAAAGGGCTCTACAGAAAAGATGGGGAGGACCTCTTTATCAGGGAGTGTAGTGATAGGAGGAGGGGTAATGGTATTAAACTGAAAGAGGACAGATTTAGATTAAATATTAGGAGGAAATTCTTCATTGTGAGGGTGGTGATGAACTGCAACAGGTTGTCCTGAGAAGATATGGCTGCCCCATCCCTGGAAGTGTGGAAGGCCAGGTTGGATGGGTCTCTGAGCAGCCTGGTCTAGTGGAAGGGAGCTACATGATCTTTGTGGTTGAACTAGATGATCTTTTAAGGTCTCTTCTAACTGAAACCATCCAGTGTTTCTACACATTTGGGGTGTAAAGTACTTGCTGACCAAAAAAGAAGAAAACTCCAGTAAGAATCATTGCAGGGTTTGAATCTGTAGTCTTGGAGGCTGCCAGTGGGAGCAGTGGGAGAGATACACTAACTATAGCAAGCTCTGGAATGAAAAGTGTCTATAGTAAATTGAATTCCAGCTGCTGGACTGTACTATGGATGCAGCTGGACAGGTGCTCCCAATACAGTTCTTACTTCTGTGCCAGCATAGCCACGAACTTTTCTATATCTACATGGAACTTTATAGTTTACTTCTCATAATTAAAAGAAATTAAATATTTGGAAACAGGCTTTCTTGGGTATCCATGAGAATCTACAAAGAGAGTACTAAACATCTGTAGATTCGCTTATGGGTAAGAACTATTGCTCTTTTGGAGCCTTTCATCTGAGGATACTCACGTGTTAGCATGAGTTAGCATCTCTGTTTTATGTTTGATAGTGCACAACATATGTAGGAGCCATTTGGTTTTACTCTATACAATCATATATATCTGCACTGGGATTTACTGAGTGGGATCTGGAGTTTGTAGTTCATTCCTCCCCATTCCAAGCAGTGCTCAGGTAGTGGGCATGACCCTGAATTATGTGATTTGGTCATAGATTCCTCTCTTTGGTCTCCATGCACATTCAAGTAGGTGGTGATTCCATTTCTAGGACAGTGTGCTGTGTAATTGGCAGGTTTTTGTTGACTTCCTTGCAGATATCCTCACCTCCAAAATGCATTCCTACAAACTGAGCTGTAGAACACTATAGAAGTATGTTGTAAAGAACCATTCTACTGCAGTGACGAGAAGGATGGGTGAAAAAATATATTTCCAAACTCTAACTTCTATAATTTTCTTGCTTAAGAAATCTGATTCCTCACATTAAAAACTATTTTATTGTCATGTCTGAGCATCTATTTCAAATCTACATTCTACTTTGAAATACTGAACAGCTGTCAATTCTTCGTGCCTAGCTTAGGACAAGCATCAAATACAGATTGTCCTGCAATGGTGAATTATATGGCTTTCATGGACTGATATCACAGCAACTGGAGCAGTGTGTACACAAGCTTCATGATAATTTTTTAAACCAGTCTTCTCATTATTTTGTTCATTTACAGTCCCACGCTTTGCCTCACTTGTATTCCTTTGACTAAAGATGCTATTAAGTTTAACACGGAAGACACTAACTGAAGCATGTAGATGATGAAAACATGAGAGATGAAGTTTGTCAGGCTTACTCATGGAGCCTTTGGAGAAATGACAGCTAAGTGAAGCAGCCAGTATGCTCATTTAGTTCAGCTGCCTCTTTAAGCAAAGCTTTTTGCCAGAAAGGACTTTGTCTACGTATGAGTTAAGAGCATTTAATGTTATAATATTTTAATTTAAATAATTCTGACTGATATTTCTATATAGAAAGAGTAAAATAGAGTGATGTAGACATGAATTTCAAATACTATATGCTCGCAATGCCTGCTTATTTATCTTTATAAAAGTGAACACACTCAAATATGCTGTAACTGTGTCCTAATCTTCACCAAGATGTGTTCTAACCATATTATGTCTGTGTGGAAAAGAAAGATTTGCATTTGTAAAAGAGAAAATTTTTAAACCACTATTGAACAAGTAAAAAAAGCTGATGTGATAATTTTTTCATCTATTCTTTTCATTTATCCTCTGCCATTCATCAGATCCATACTCTGAATGCATGTGCTACATTTCATTCAAGGATTACAAAGTGTTTCACAAACAATGATTCATGAAGATTCACAACCTTGGCGAGTTGGGTAAATATTTATGTAAATGTCATCGAGATTGCCAAACTGAGTCACAGAGAAGTGGTGTTTGTAAAAAAAATTCAGTAAATTAGGATGCATCTTCTTTGGTTTTGCCTATTCAGTTGAAAAACTAACAACTTCTGTTTTTCAGATATGTCAAGTGTGCATATAGATCCAGAGAAGTAAATGAAAACCAGATTACAAGAGCAGCAAGTGGGGTGACCCAAGTATCCAACCATGTTTTGTGTAGAAAATTTCAACTTAGAGTTGCACAGCTATTCTTCTTACGAAGAAGGTAAACCAATTGCATGAGCAACAGCTAACAAGACCTCCTGAGATGATGCCTGACCGGAACTGAAAGGATGGAGGTCTAGTTTAAGGAATACATTGCAATATTCTCTCCAGTCTCACTGGAGGCCCCCAGGATCTCACTTACAATGGAAATGAAATATTTAATTCTTTGTATGTAAACAATACTATGTCTTTAAAAAATAACTTCACAGATTGTGTCCAGGCTGCAAGCACCACATCTTTAAAAATGTATTGATTGATGAAGTAGACAGAATTAGTGCCTGATATTCCATTATTGTCCTTATGATACATTTGTGGACTAAAGTTATAACTGTGAGAAATGATGGTTTCCAAAGATATGCAGGAAAGCAGACTGCCTGCCCAGTGTAGATATCAGGGAGGATCCCTGTGTAAGGTCACATTGCTTTCTGCATGCCTATCAAATCCTAATTGCTTGTGACAGAACTGAATTTTGCCAGGTTAGTGTAAGATTTTGACTGTAGGGCCAGAAGAGTATAATATAATTCAACAGTAATTAAAAAAATATATATATTTCCTATTTCTTTATGGAAAACAGGCATCAAGAGTGAAACTGTAAAGTACATGCAGACTTTGAAGAAGAGTTGATGATTTTCAGTCTTCATGTCAGAGAAAACAGAAATATTTTGTTTGAATCTTTCTAACAACATTGCTTTCAAGGCTGAACTAAACCGTGTGTTCACTGATTTGGAATGTTTCTTTCAGCACTTCATATTACTTTTCTGACACCCTGAAAAGTGTGTCAGATTGGCACAAGATCTTCCCTAGACTTTGCCTGAACTGCAGAGAAAGAGTCATGTGGGCAGTGAAAGCAACAGTTCTTGTTCAGCAGAGAACTATTATCTCTTCTTCAAAGCCTGCATGGCTTTGGAAAGATTTAAAGCCCCAAGTCTCCAAGATTGTTTACACCCAGAGAAAAACTAGAAAATTAAAACCGAGGACACAACAATTTCCTGCAATGTGTGGTTTGCTTAGTATTGGGGCATGTGGAACTTTGAAGGCTGAAGACTATTCACTGAGAGCCTTTATTTGAGCAGAAGAGGCTGGCAGGATCTTCACTGGGAACTTTTATCTGAACTTCATGGATATTTATGCTTTCCACTAGTTTGGCCTAGGGAATTTACATCTCCTTAATTCTTCCTTAATCAAATTAAGAAATTATCTAGTTTTTGACATATGTGTCCACGTGTTGCAGGAACCTCACAAGAGTTGATGCTTTGCACTGGCAGTATGTGTAATGAAATGTCTTCAGACTTGCAGCATGCACATCATAATTACAGTAATTTCTGTCATGCCTGAAAGTTCAGAGGAATTTTCTGAGGACTCACCAGAAAAGGATCAAAGATTTTCTGTTTATTGAAGCTTACAGATTGTGCTCCCAGTCTTAGTGCAATATTAATGGTCAGCAATATAGGCTCCCAGCAATATAGGCACACCTTTGCTGTGTCTCTGACAACAGAGGTTAAAGTTGTTCCTCCCTGGCTCTGATAGACAGACTTGCATTTCATTAATGCAATCTCATGGCATAGCAGAAGTGGTCAATTTAGCTAACCTCTGTCTAATCCTAAACATTCACTGATCAGTTTGGTTCTCTATATGACAAGACCTGTAGCTGTCCCAGTACAGAACTGGAATCTTCCTACCCAAAAAAAGTTGTGTTGTCACACTAAAGAAACTTGTCCTACAAAAGCATCATACCTTCTAAAGGAGGCAGTGAACCTGCAAATAATCATGTATTTGTGCCACAAACACAGTGTTGCCAAATCTTACAATTTTATCATGAGACTTATGCTATTTAATGTATTTCTTAAAGTTACAGTATGCTGAGTCTTGACATTTCAGGAAAATTGCAGATTTCATTAAAGGAAAGGGGGAAAAAAAGTACTCCAAAGTCTTAAGTTTCTGGAAAAAAAGCTTGAAGGTATGAACAGGGTATAGCCTAAAGCTTAGAAGTCAGAAAGCATACTGATATTACTTGACATTTTTAGTCTCTTGAGAATACAAGAGTTTTTTTATTACTGATTTTACCAGGACCTAGATTTTTCACATCTCTTTCCATTCTTATGCAATTGCTAAAAAATTTCTTAAGGTTTTTTTTTCTTGAAAGAAATATGAAATCTAGCATTGAACAGCACAAATGCAGAATCAGAATGACATTCAGCACAGAGTCAGCCTTGCTGTCTTCCTGAAAAATATAAGCCTTTGGCATTGCAGAGGTTTGATATAGAGAGTTTTACTATCGCAAGCAGCAGCAGTAGCACATTTTGAATTTAGGTCAACACATATTTGTCAAAGTGCTTAACTAGTACATGAATGCTACCCTAAAACAATTCATCTTGTGTCTCATCATTTACTACGGTACTCCTCTGCAGTACTAGTCGCGGATGATTTTGAGCTGGATTTTGTGCTAAGAAGTTTCTTCTTACTTCTGAAACAAACTGTTATCCTGAAATATATCCTATTTGTCATGATTCTTAAACTGCAGTTTCTTAAATCGAGAGATTTGATACAGAAAATCCTACTATCTTCTTGCGATTCTCTTTTAATTCGGTTTGAAAGTGATGGAAATCCAGTATGATCACATTAGGTTAAAGCATGGCTTGGCTTAGTTTGCTAGGGAGTAAAATTGTTTTTCCACATATGGACCAGTAACCTCCTGTTTGTTGAAGGAAACAAAAGTGTGTTTACTTGTTATCATAGAAGTTGATTCCCAGGAACTGACAAATACCTTGACTCTCCCTGGGAATGTGGCAAAGATAAAATAGCTAACAGCATAGCAAATATTATAATTTGCTCCTGAGAAAAGTGAGCAGCATTTTATTTTTCACCTATGAGTCAATGGGAGCATGATATTCTTCTTTAGAAGATGTTTCCTCATTATCAATGAAAAAAAATAGAGCCAGAGCAAAGATTTTCTGATATAAACTTCATCTTAAGAGAACTATTAAACCTTAATATCAAACTAGAACATTTAAAACCAAAATAGTATTCATCATAAAAACTAGGTTTTTAAAAAGAAATATTGAGATTTCTGCCAAAGCACTTTAAATCAGAGATCATATTAACATCAAAGGTAAATGTATTTGAATCCTCACTTCCGTGACCTATTTCATGGGTTAGTCAGTGATAATGTTGTTAATCACATAGAGATGTATTTTTACTTGCAGTCAATAAGCACTGTGGTATCTGTAGAAGGAGTCTGTATCCATGTTATCTAGCATGGGAGAAAACTGCACAGTGCTTCAGGGCCTAAATTATGAAGGGAATAACAGTTCTGATTTGATCAGAGTAAGCTTGTATTAAAACCCTTCTAACCAGCCTTTAACTGTTTTCTCTTTAAGTGGTGGAATTTTCCTATGTGAGAATGCTGTTAATAGAAGCAAAATCTCGATGCATTTACAGTGGAAATGATGTTGCCATATGCATGATAAATTCTTGACCAATACTAATCATACAGAGATACTTAAACCCAACCCCACAGGGAGTTTGTTCTCACCCAGAGAACACGCATGGACATGCAAGTAGAAGAATGGAGAGCCCACACAATCTGGAATGTGGGCACTTAAGAGAAACAATCTTTGGGCAGGTATTTTCCATTTGTCAGAAAAAATTGGTAATGAATTACAAATTGATTTTATTAGTATCATCTTTTCAGTAGCTTTCAGGGTTGGGTGTTTTCCAGGGTTGAGAGCCTCAGAGAATATTTTAATAGAGACAGCAGCTGTTGATGTGGCCTGGTTGTTCTTTCCCATTCATTTTGGCTCACAAGAAGACCAGATGATGCTAATGCTTAGTGTTCACAAAGGTTAACAAGATATATGCTATACTCTTACTAGGTAGGCGGTTCATGTTCCCACTTTACATATAAGACAACTTAAGCAGAAGATCTGTGCTATCACAAGAGCTTGCTACCCTCTGTGGGTCAGAGAGTGATGTAATGCCACAGACTGTGGAGGAAGGACAGAAGTGGAACCACCCTTCTGACCAAATACTACCTTCACAGGCTGGTGGATGTGCCCTGTCAGCCTCACATCCTTAGTGCACTTGTACCTCCTGCACAGAGAATAGCTGTGTGCCTGGCACAGGGAAAGGTACATGCTCCAAGGGAAGCATATGGTTCGTTCATTTATTTGTTTTTTTCTGAGTAAGCACAGCCATGGGTAGATAGCTCCAGAGTGTGGATCTGGGACAAACTTGAGGAGCTGGCTTTTGTCTACAGATTTACAGGCTCATCAATCACCTTACATACTACCCACTTGGGAATCCCACACATAATTGATATTGAGGAAAGTTACATACCCACAGGAGACTGAGGGAGGAAAAATAAAAATAAGTTTGGTACTTAAATGGAGAAAGAAAAAAAAGTTAGAAAAAAGTTAGGCTTTTGGTAATAAGCTACAGTGAAAAGTAGAATATTTGCCAAGTGAAGACAGAAAAAGTAGGTAATCCTCAATTTCAGTATTTTGGATAAAGAAGGGGGAAAGGCTATGTTTAGGGGCACAGTAATGCCCCTAAGGGCTCCATTAGTCTATGATGAAGAAAAATGAAGGAAAGGTTTACACACTGAATCTCTGATTTAAGGGACCACTTTCTCACAGAGGGAGTCAAGAGCTCTGGAGATGCTTCCTTTCAGCGGGGCAGGTCACTCAATAGCGTGAGTTTACTCTGCAGCCTTACTGGGGTTGCTAGCCAGCTCAAGGATGGAGCAGTGAAATATTTATGTACAACTAGAGGCTCGACTTCACGTGGCCTTGTCTGGACGGGCATGGTTTTGTCTTCCTCTGTCCCTAGTGTGGCAGCGTGCCAAAGGTAACATGATCAGTGCTAGTGGCTTGTCCAGGTGATGGTCTCTTCTAGGGAGCGCCTCGACCTGGGGGAAGCTGTCTTTAATGCACCCCAGCCTGAGGGGTGCTGCCTTTGGTTCATCTTGGCCTGGGGGAAGCTGTCTTTAACCTGCAGTGTGGATGTGCCTCCCACTGGCTGGTTTTGGATACCTCATTTAAACACTTCCAGGGACGGTGACTCCACTACCTCCCTGGGCAGTTCATTCCAATGTCTAATCACCCTTTCTGTGAAGAAATTCTTCCTAATGTCCAACCTAAACCTAACCCCCCCCCCCCCCCGGAACAACTTAAGACTGTGTCCTCTTGTCCGGTCACTTGTTACCTGGGAGAAGAGACCAAACACCACCTGGCTACAACCCCCTTTCAGGCAGTTGCAGACAGTGGTAAAATCCTCCCTGAGCCTCCTTTTCTACAGGCTAAACAACCCCAGCTCCCTGAGACACTCCTCATAAGACTTGTGCTCCAGACCCTTCACCAGCTCTGCTGCCCTTCTCTGGTCACACTTGAGCACCTCAATGTCTTTCTTGCACTGAGGGGCCCAGAACTAGACACAGTACTCGAGGTGCGGCCTCACCAGTGCCGACTACAGGGGGACAATGACTTCCCTATTCCTGCTGGCCACACTATTGCTGACACAAGCCACTATGCCACTGGCCTTTTTGGCCACCTGGGAACACTGCTGGCTCATGTTCAGCCTCCGTCGATCAGCATCCCCGAAGTCGTTTTACTGCGGGCAGCTTTCCATATGCTCTTCTGGCAGCCTGTAGCGCTGCGTAGGGTCAGTGTGACCCAAGTGCAGGACTCCGCACTTGGTCTTGTTAAACCTCAAAGTTCGGCTTCCTCGACCTATAATAAAGGGACAGACGTTTGCACCCTTTGGGGCACCGCCGCCTCCCCGCCGGTGCGAACCCGCCCGCCGGGGGCGGGGCGGCGCCATGACGGCGTTGGGGGGCGGTGCCGGCCGGCTGCCCGCCCCGACATGGCCGCCTGCAGCCAGGTAACGCGACCGCGAGGTCGGGGCCGCCGTGTCCTGCTCCGGCTGGGGACGGCGAGCAGCGGGGCACCGCGGGGGCGGCCTGTGCCGCAGACTCCCTTCCCCGCCGTGCCGCCTTGTGCAGGGAGCCGAGCCCGCGGCGGCCCGGCCCCGGCTCTCTCTCTCTGACCCCGTCTGGACGAGGTGGTGTAAGGGGGATAAGGCCAAGTCAGCCCCCGCGTCTGCCTTACAGCTTTTACAGCCCCACCCCGTGTTTACTCAGGGCAGAGCAGCACGGACACTGCTGTGTGGGTGCTGAGGCACTGGAACAGATTGCCCAGAGAAGTTGTGGGTGCCCCATCCCCGGAAGTGTTCAAAGCCAGGCTGGATAAGGCCTTGAACAACCTGGCCTAGTGGGAGGTGCCCTGCCCATGACAAGGGGGTTTTGGGAATAGATGATCTTTAAGGCCCCTTCCAAGCCTTTAACATTCTGTGATTCTGTGACACGTTCCTGTAGTTATTCGATTATCGTCGTTGTTTGTACGAGTGCCCAGGGCCCTCGGGTTTGTGGGCTGTCGGTGGGAGGTTTGTGTGCCGGCTGTCCGTGGCACAGGTGGGGTGGGATAAGCCGCGGGGTTGTGCTGGCGCCTTCAGGTGCATTTGGCCCATGCTGGAGCTCTTAAAACTCCCCAGCGGGGCTGCTGAATTTCGTGTTGTTGTTTTTGTTTTGTTTTGTTTTGTTTTTCCCCGCGAATTTTGATGTTTATGTGTATGCAGCATCCGTATACGTTTATATTGATGTGTCCACGGCACAAAAACTGAGTAATAAAACCAAACTTATCCCTGATCGTGAGGCTCCCTCTGCCGACGGCCGCCGCTCAGCTCCGCCCGGACACCAGCATTTTCCTTTTCGGAAGCCGCTTCTACAGCAGATAAGGTTCCCGCACTGCATAAAGCTTTACGTTAACCTTTATAGTAGTTTCAGGCCATTTGTGTGACCTGCTGTAACCTGAGCTCGCATTCCAAGGGCGAACTCTTTCGATGTATTTTCAGGAGCTACTTTTTTAAAATGCTTGTGAAAGGGGGTGATAAGAGTAATAGATGCAGCAGTGGATTGTCCCTTTTTCTTCTGTAGTTTTGTTGGCCTTTGTAAAACGGGCGTGAGATCCTACCAAATTAGTTTCTCACTTCCTTGCAGTTTTGTGTGATTCCTTTACTCGGAAATCAAGGCAAACTGTTGGTTTCTGTGCCTGCAGAATTGAGCCTTGGGTAATGATGCAACAGACAAGGCAGAGAATTTAGACCCAGTTCAGAGACCAAGCTGAAGCTGTCTGAGAAGCTTCTGCAGTCTCAGCCATGCAGGTAGTACTGTTTGAGATGCCTTCAGGGGTGGAGGCAATACTGGCAAGCATGACACAGCACGTTAAGAAGGTCTTCGGCTTCTTGAGCAGCAGCTGAAAGGACGGGCGTTGTGGAGCAGGGCATCTCTGCCAGTTTTATGTGCTGTTTAGGCAGCTGAATCACATCTCATCTGTCCCTTGTTCCGTTGTTTAGTTCAGAGGTTATGAGGAAGTAGTCTTTCAGCTTCAGTTTTTGTGCTAGTTTGTTAAATATTGTGGCAATGACTTCTCTCCTTTTGCCTGGAGAATGTGGGAGTTTGAGGACCTGACTAAAGGCCTGACTAAACTTCAGAACTGCTTCCCCCAGAGATCAGATGAAGTTTTCCAGTAGATGTTATGAGAAAGACCTGAGCCTTTTAGTTTGAAATCCTTTTGTTCTGGCTGAGTCTATTCTGCAGGAGCTTCATGACAGTGGTCTGACTGGTATGGGTGATGTGCATAGTCTCCTCCACGCTTTTCCATCTGAACCAGATTTACCTGGTTCCAAAGCATTAACCTGTACTGTATTTCTATTTTCTTTCTGTAATCTCTCCTCACCAAGTCAAAGATGTGTCTCTCCTGTGCTTTCCTGTGAAGTAATTTGAGACTGCCTGACCCCCTCCCCAGAAAACCCTGCACATGGGCTGTCTATAAAGCTGTTGATCTCTGTGCATCTGTGTATGGCAAGAAAAGTTGGACATGCCAAGCCTTTTGGACCAAATTGTGTAGATGGTGGTGCTTACGGATGTGGTTTAGTGGTGGACTTGGCGGTCCTAGGTTAATGGTTGGACTTCATCTTACAGGTCTTTTCCAACCTAAATGATTCTATGAAATCTCATAATTGGACAGCTTGGTAGGCTTGCTGAACGACCTTGCAAATCAGATAAATCCTGGTAAGGGTAACTCATTAGTGCACTTAGAGGAATGAACTTGTAAACTTTTTGGGCTTCTTTTCATGAGACTTTTATTTTTCCCCTCTCAGGTACCTTGGCTTCTGTGCATGTTAATGTTTTTTTTGTGTGTTGTTTGGTTTGGGGGTTTTTTTGTTTGTTTGGTTTGGGTTTTTTGTTTGGTTTTTTTTGGTTTTGTGTGTGTGTCTCACTGTGCCTTTTTTGGTGTAAGCAAGTTTGAGATTTCTTGTTCACTATTTAACTAATGAAGGTTAAGAGGACTGTTGCTCTCTGTGTGTTTAACCCTATTTGTTGATTAAGTGAAGAATACTCAGAGAACTATTTTGAGTTACTTGTCTTTAGAAGCAAGCATGTGTTTTTCAAAAAATGAGCTGTGACCTATTTGCAGGTCTGCCATCAAGGTGGGAAAATAATTATTTAAGAAAATACTAAGATATTTGGGAAGGGAAAAAAAATCAGAGTATAAAATCAGCAAAAAGCCCTTAGCGAGCATTGTTGCTTTGAAGGGAAATGGGAGATATTTGCTATCAAATCTGTCATAAAAATAATTTTACAGAAATGAAGATTGATTCTATAACCCATTGATCTTTTCAACCTCTACACTTTATATTTCTGAAGTCACATGAAATAATGATTTCAGTAGTCTCCTCCTTTTTCTGAAACTCTGCCCTTTCTGAGTTTTGTCACTTGTGAGATTTTCTTCTCATACATTTTGCCTCCACTGCATGTTAGCATGGCTGTGCTTGAATTCACTCTGAGTAAGAAAGCTTAGGAACTGTCAAGAGTCTAATGGTGGTGGGATGGATCTTGGTGCTGAGTAATTTATTAGTTTATTTTTTGTCAGACTCAGAGATAAATATGATCTTTATGTGGTCAAATATGTGTGAAACTTTAACAATGCCAGGAGGTCAGGGTTCAAACCTGTTACGGCCATGCATGTGCTGTCTCAAACTTGACAGCAGGCCTCTGAAACCATATCAGGATAGAATTGTTGGAGCCTACCATGCCAGTGACTTGATGGTGTTTTGATTCATTTGAGACCACTGTAAAATGGGGTTTGGAAGTGGAAGAAGAAGAGTGGAAGGAGGAACCAACAAATGGAAAGGAGTGGCAAAAGACTGAGTCTTTTTTGGCAACATTTGTTCTGCTCCTGTTTGGAGAATTAGAATCCGTTATTTCCACAGAGTGCTTTTGTCATTCTGATTCCCTTAAAGATTTTTCTCTTTCAGTGCAGTTAATAGTTGTGCAGGTTGATGATGGTAATGCTACAGCAATCACAGGGAATACGTAGTCACAACTCCTATGCAACACTTTAATGTTTTATAACAATTTTACTAGCATATTGGTGTTTGTTTAAAAGAAAAATTTTGCTAATTCATTCAATACAAAGTTGCAGCAAATACTAATGTGACTTTTTTTTACCTTTACCATTTTTTGGTGGTATTATTATTATATTATATTGTTATATTGTATTATTATATTATTATGATTGTGTCTGCAGTTTAGGTATTGGGAAGCAGCTCTGCAGTCTTGAAATCTAGAAGGCATGTAAGTGGATGACGGACTGTTGGAGCAGTTGACACAGTTAAATAAGTACATATAGAAGTGATTGACCTAGTTTTGTTTTTTTCTTTAAAATACTGTAACAGAAATGTTTTTTGAGATGAAGAGGAGGTGAGGTAAAAGGATTGTTGCCAGATCAATGATAATGAAAGAAGGAAAAAGGACAGACAACTGCAGTTGTCTTGTCCAGCTGTACTGTTAGGAGGATTTTTGGGAAAGGAGAGAAGAAACCGCTAAAATATGGGTAAGGGATTATGCTATAGGGAGAGATACAGGCAAAGTCAAACTACATCAATGTTTGGGAGCTTTGTTATAATCTTACATGAGGTCTGGACTCTTCCCTTGGCTTTGAAAGAAGTGGGAAGGGAGAAAGGAAAAGAATGTAGGCTCAGAGAGATGTAGGAAGGTACTGTATGATCTCAATATAGCAGTAGACCAAAAGTGGCAAAAGATGCAATAAAATCTGGAGAAGGCCAGTGACCCTTAAGTAACTCACTGCTTGGTAAATATTGTGTTACCCTGAAATTCAATAGCTAACATATATATGTACACAGTTTTTTGTTCCTTCTCATGACAGGAATGTGATTTGCATTAAGTTTGGCCTTGGGAGATGTACTAAATGAAGGGTGGAACATCCTGGTTGCTTGTTCTTGAACATATAAGTATTGAACACATTTTTCTACTCTCAAAAAAAGCAAGTTTGGCCAAATGTCATACTTGTTTACAATTAGGAGCCAAATGAACAGTTCAACTCAAGCATTTGATGAGGCATGAGAATAACTTAGAAGCTGTGATGATACAAATCTCATGGCATTTTCACATGTATCTTTTTTCTCATGTTGTGCTCTGGAGAGACTGTAGAGAGAAGGAAATAAGTTGAAACTACTGTGTGAAAACAGGAGAGGCAGACAGGTTAAAACCCACAAATGGGTGTAGTGATACTGTGAATAAAGGAGTGAGGAGGAAGAGAAAAATTGGAAAATAAAATCAAACATCATGACAGTCTTTTTAAAGCTTTATTTTTGGGAGAGATCTTGTTAATAAAGCAGAGTTTAATAGCAGAACTTCAGAGATGGGGAAAACTCTTCAATTGACTAAGGAAGAGCGTACTTTGCAGGCTCAGTTTTGTCAGCCCCAAATAATTCATAAAATCTGGAATTGTCTGAACTCCTATTACTGTCCTAGAGATGACATAGGAGACTCTAGAGCACACTGAAGTATTTAATTTTTCAAGCAGGACACTTACTATGTCTTGTTACTTCTGCTTTTCAGATCACCAGCATGGAAGCTAAAACCAGCAGAGATCATTTGAAAGTCCATAAAATGAAGAAGAAGGTATTGAGGAAGCAGGTCAGAGCTCAGCATACACTGATGAGACATGAAGGCATTGAGTGCATCTCCCATGCCACACAGGTGACTGGTAGTTGTGATTTTGATGGTAGTGTAAAAATGCTGCTTATCTGTGTTCTGTTCTCATGTATGCCTTGTTTAAAATGCTGTTCTCCAAAATGCACTTCCTGACACCGAGGGTTTTCTGTGCACCTTTGATTTCAAAGCAGAACTGTACTTCAGCGGTTCAGTGTCCGTGGAGAGACTTTGATGGGCTTTGGATAACAGTTTTTTTAACCTGAAACAGTAGTTCCTTGGCTTGAGGAGAAGGAGGAAGCATGGGAAATGTTATTGAAGTAGATAAACTTTTCTTCTCTTTCTCTGTGATTTTTTTTTTCCTCAGGCTTTTAACTCGTGTATCTTTCTTGCCTCTGTACTTTTTTTTTATCAAGTGTAATTTGTCTCATCTAAACTCCCCATTAAAAATATGTCTATTTTAGAAATCTTTTCCACTTTATTTTCTTCACCTAGATAAATTAAGGCTGTGGTTCCGTGGGATTTGCACTGATTGGCTGACATACTGCTGTTGAAATGGGGACAGCTTTCTCTTTCCTTGCACAAAAGGGAACAAGATAGGAAGGAATTCTGCTTTCTTGTGATGCTTAATGAACTTTATCATGAGCCACTTTATTCCCTAACCTAACGGAAAACTACTCAACTTTTTGATTTTCTCCCACAATAGAGTTATAGCAGATCAGGTGACCTCACAGATACTGGTGTAGGGAAAGATGACAGAAACTTGCAGACAGAGAGTGAAGAAGTTAGAGAGTTTCTAATTTCCCTCTGTTATTTGTGGAGGGATACTAATGGCTTGAAACGCTGTAGAGCAGTATCATTTACTCTGTCCTTGTCCATCCTGATCCTGCAAATTCTTCCCATTCATATGTGGAAACATCAGTTAGATTTTTATACATTTTTGTAACAAAGTTTGATTTAGTCTTTACTCGGATTTCACACTACACGGACGGATGTTAAAATGATTCAGGAATCTTGTATATTTTGTAAACTTTTTGGAAGAAAGACTATGTTTTTCTAGTGTTGCTTGGAAATGGATCTGTAATTTGGGACTTGTTCCCCTTCAAACTGTCCAAGGTACCAAATTATGCATCTAATCTATCCAAAGAGAAGTTTTGTGGTCCAGGAAGATCCTTATTGGCGGCAGAACATTTGAATAAGTGATATATGAAACAAAATCATAGTGCTAGTGGTAAATTTGTGTCCAGAATACAGAAAATTATTTCAGACTTTGTGCAAAATTCTGATTATCTCCAAATTGCTCAGTCAGAAGAACATG
Organism: Manacus candei; assembly: GCF_025592945.1. Classification (NCBI taxonomy): domain Eukaryota; kingdom Metazoa; phylum Chordata; class Aves; order Passeriformes; family Pipridae; genus Manacus; species Manacus candei. The sequence continues at coordinate 38,481,386 of NW_026138062.1, forward strand.
GTCAGTTGCTGCATGTGCTGCAGCTGTTGCGTAGTGTAGGTCTGTGTAGATGAAGTGAAAGCACTGGTTTGAGCCTCTGCATGTCCTTCACATACATAGGCCTCTCCATTAATAACATTCTAGAAAAGAACAATAATTAAGAATGAGGTGAACTTTGAAAAAGGTGATCAGTAATGGACAGCCTGATGCAGTGCTTGGAACAGATGTTAACAGAGCCATTGCAACAGGCAGTACAGCAGCACTCACTGTATAACCTTTTTTTTTTTTGAATAATCCTTCCCTTCAGTGCTAAACCTCGTTTTATGGTTTTTTAGAGAAGTGAAATGCTGTCATTTGAAACATTTGAACACTTTCACAGCTGCCTTCAGAAAAGGTCATAGAACATTTATAGACTTTTAAGGAAAAGATTGTCTGAAATCTTTGTGGAAAGGTATTACATGGAATTAATCTGAGGAAATTGTTCTGGCAGTTTGGAGTCACATTTACCCTTGAAAAGGGTCTTAAACTTCTTTCAACCACTATGATTAGATTGAGCATCCAGTTATGACATATAGATATACAGATGTCAAAAGAACTTGTTAATTTATTTTGAAAAGACCTATGTATTTTCAAAAGATATTTCTTGAATAATAGTGCTATTTTGTTGTTTCTTGTAATATTTGGCAAGCCAGCAACAGTCCTCACAAACTGCATGTTCCTTGGTAGTTTTGGACATAAATCACTATGAGAGCATAGAATTAAACAATTAGGCATTATGCATTAAGTAGCCTGTGTTAACTAAGGATAGGACATAAATCCCTTTTGTTTATAAAACAAGAGAGAGAATTTTCAGATAAAAATGCTGGAGCAGAACTAGATGCTATGTTTCTAGAGGTTGCTGCTTATTTTTGGTGAACCTGATGTATGAAGGACTTACGGTGGGACTGGGAATATCAATCTCTATGCTTGGAGAGACTTCTTGACAAAGATGAGAAAACCTGTCTTAAAAAAGGAATCAGTCTTTAAAGGATTTTCTGTCTGTTTTTGTTAGTGCTAACAGGTCTCTGGAAAAATTGTGTTTTAGATACCTCCAAAGTTATGTGTGCCAGCAGTACACTTGAGGCACGTGTGCTGATTCAAAGCGTGTATTAACTGAGGAGGTATTTCTGATAGAACTTGCAAGCCTTTCTGCCAGAATGTGTGCTAGGCAAGCAAAGGTTGCCTGAGCCACATACCAAGGTCATGGAAATGTAAATATCCCATGTGGACTACAAAAAAGAGTGCTCATGGGCTTAATTTTTCTTTATAGTGCTGCTCTCTTGGTAGAGTGTTAGTTTTAAAGGAACCGAGAGTAATCGCTAATTCTTAATTTTTTAAAAATTCCTTTTCAATTAGAGCCTGGTTATTGCCAATGCTGGTCTTGGTAATGGGATGAGTAGAAACCAACTGCTCAGGATAGCAGAAGAATATGGAGAGGTGGAAACACTCTTAATGCCACCGAATAAACCATATTCATTTGTGAAATATGAGACAACAGAAGAATCCAAGAAAGCCTTTGATGCCCTTAATGGAAAAGAAGTAACACTGGAAGACTGTGGCCAAAACGTTGTTCTATATATTAATTTTGTGGAAAAAGGTATAATTTTTTCTGCTCTCCTCTATATCCAGCTTCCTGCATATTGCTTTCCTTTGCATTTACTTCCTGGGTTGTAAATATAGCTAAAAGCCCACTAGTTTTTGTAAGTAGACACAGAGAATGAAAGCTAGAATCTAAGATTCAGGACGAAAAATATTCTTTGCTCCTTGTATTTCATGATAGGATACTATAATTTAAACCCTTTTACTTGGAGGCAAAAAAAAAAAAAGATTTAAGTAATTTTCTGACCATTCAGTACCGCATGTGAATGTTTTGCGATTAAGGAGCCTGGAGGTCTCCGAGCAGTTAATTGGATTTCTTGCATGACCTTAGTCTTGTAATTTCTATCTCAATATGCACAATAAATTTTATGGCTTTTTTTCCCCTTTCCCCCAAGTTGTGGGGGTTTTTTTGGCTGATTATAAGCTATTTACTGTAAGAACTGTTGCTCTTTCTTTGAGCTTTTATAATGTCTAGGGAAAAGGGTTCCTGGTGTTGGTCTGTACATTCTGACAGTGAATAGATTTTTAGCTATTAGGATAGCAAACTGAATGTCCCTACATCACCAATGCTTGTGTTCACCTAGGGATTGCATTGTGCTACTCCATATTTGTGCATATTTGATTACAGAGTATTCTCTGTCTAGAGAAGCAATCTGCTGACATGGTACATCATCAAAGTTCTACAAAATTAAAATGAAATTCAGGTAGAACCTTGAAGTGACTGGGAAATTCTCCTTACCGTTATTTTGACAGGAAAATCACAAGTAGTTTTGTGTTTGGGTAGTGTGGAGTCTTGTTGGTCTTATGCAGTAAAATTTTTAGGAAGTGCTTTGCATGATGCAAAACTTGAGCCTTACCCTGTTTTATCATGACAAAGGGGGATCATTCGTTTTCCAAATAAGACCACAATGAGGGCTATATTGTATCGTTAAAGTAAATATTTCTACAGCTGTACTATATTCTCATACAAAATAAATATCCCTTCAGGGAACACATGGTTTTATTTTCTCTAAACAGTGACAGTATTCTCCTTTTTTTCATACACCCTAGTTTCCTTGCAAAATGCTGTTCCTGCAAGCTTACCTCCAGGCTTAACGGTAATTGAAAAGATTATTTCTCCGGAGGAGGAAAGGAGGATGTTGGAAAATATCGAGTGGATAGGAGATGAAGATACTCAAAGTGGTGGGTACAACTATAGGAATCCAGGTCTTTTATGCTGTTTTTTCCTGCAGTTTCAGTTTACAAGAAGTCTGCATCTTGGTAAATGTGTTATCTGAAATGATTGTGTATTTGTTCTTAGTATTTTAGAAATTGGGTCTTATACTGCAAGTGATAGACTCCTTGGGGCAAGTGGTCTGAATTGATGTTCTAGAGTGGATTTACTTGATTAACATACCTGCATCCAAAACTAACTAAAGTCTTTTTTATGTGTTGTGTCAAGCATAAGACAGTTCTGTGGAGGTTCCCCTTGTAATTTGATGGCTGACCGAGGAGCTGTGTGTTCTTTTAAATAAAAAATAATTCAGTGAGACACATATTCTGGATGCTTTTTGTGCTTTCACTTGAGTTCTGTGGAGTTAAATCCCTTAATAAATGAATTCTTGGCATTTGCTTCAAAGTTTCTGGGTAAATTTTGTTCCTTGGAGCAATGCAAGGAGTTATGTTGACCTTAGCTAACATGTAAAGTGGTGATTGATGAATATGAAGGATCTTGATCTTGTAGGATATCCGTAGGATATTCATCAAGTAAGTGAGTTCAGAGATCAGGACAAGAAAAAAGATGCATTAAGCATGGCTCAAGAAAACTCCCTACTTCTTGCATGTACAAAACCACCATCCATTTGGCTTGAAACAGCAGTGAACGTGATGCCTGATGAAATACAAGAGATAATAGGGCAGAAGTGTGTGCCATGAAGGACAAGGGTGACATATATTGTTTTGACTGCTAATTGAAGAATGTTTAGGCTTAACAGGAATAGGGAAGGATAGCAAATTGCCTGTACTGTTTTGTGTAGTCTAATCTTACTTTAAACTTGTGTGTTTTTACAGCCCAGAAGAATTTAAAGCATAGAAGAGTAAAACATTTTGGATATGAGTTTCGCTATGATAACAACAATGTTGATAAAGACAAACCTTTACCTGGAGGTGAGAACTTCCCTATTAAATCATACTTATTTTGCACTGATGTTTGAACCATTATGTGAAGCCTTTAAACCTCACCGAGATATGGATGTGAGATTCTAGTTGGACAGCCTTCACTGTATCTTAAGTACACATCAAACAGTACTTTTGAATGAGATCCATTCCAAATTATTGTGAGTGCTTTAAGCTTATTTTCCAATCGGAGCCAGAGCTTGCTGCTCTTTGTTGAGGTCCAGTCAAGTAAGGCTTTTAGGAGTGTAATTGTCATTCTTTTTTAGCTTTTTGTTTCATGAAACAATTATGTTACAAGTTGCATATTAATTTGTTTGGGGAATGTGACGTATATTGCTGTATATATTTATCTTGATTAACTTGAAGCTTGCTGGATGCATACCAAAATAAAATTACCTTTGGACTGAAAGAAATTTTGAAAAGGTTTTAATAACTCTTGTTTGGAGTTGAAAGCTGTGAGTCAGAGCAAAGCAAGTGAGTCATCTTATAGTCTTAGATTTAAAAATAGTAAAATAGGGGAGTTAAATTCCTGTAAAACTTGAACGTTTTTAAGGTGATGTGTACTGGGATGGATGTAGCATCTATCTGGAGGATTCTGATTATATTGAGGTTTTAACAGTGAAGCTGTACCATCATAAAAGCATTGATATTTGAATTGTTTTCTAGTCTCACAGCTGGACTATTTTACGTGTGAAAAAAGCATACAACTTCTTGCATGAAAACAACTGAAAATAAAAATCAATAGGTTCATGGAAGGACTATTAGTAACATTTGTGGGTGTTACCTGCAACAGACTTTTTCAGTTACGTCCTTGGGTAAAATAGGAAACCAAAGCTTCACTGAAGGACTATAACTTTCCTTCCTGTTTCAAGACCAGCTTATCTTGAGCAGAGTTTTTTGGTTATATTCAATCTAATTCAGTAACAAATTTTCAGGAAGTAATTTTTTTAGAGCTCTCTGCACAACTTCTGACTCTCTGCGTAATAATTTTGCTTCTTGACTGAAAATTTTTTACTGTAATTGGTGAAAACTTTACCTCTGATTTGATGTACTTTTATTTATGTGTAGAGATACTGCAATTTGCAATTGTAAGGAACCTTGGAGAAGTGGCCTTTCTAATTTTGAGATCTTATAAATACATTGGACTTGGACATTAGGCCTCCAATTCTGACATGTATGTTAGTAATCATTATTCAAGATGGACTTGCATTTATATAAAGTTGTTTCTGTGTACTTTTACAGTTATATTTATTGTAAAAAGAAAGGATAAAAATGTAAAAACTATCCTGTTTTGCTTACAGTTCTGTTTCTATAACCAGGTCTTCCTGAAATTTGCAACCTATTCTTGGAGAAGTGCTTAAAGCAGGGATATATCAAACATAAACCTGATCAACTGACTGTAAATCAATATGAACCTGGACAAGGTAAGTTAATTTGTCTTTCAAAAATTTTGAGTTCTTTACCATGTTTAAACCACAATGTAAGGCAGGTAACTAAGCACCACATAGCCACTTGCTCACTCCCTCTCACTGAGATAGAGGAGAAAATTGGAAAGATAAAAGGGTGAATACTCATGGGTTGAGAGCAAGACAGTTTAGTAAGTTAAAAAAAAAGAAATAAAAAGAAAAACAAGTGATGCAAAAAAAGCCCAAACAGTTACTCACTACCAACCAGTCAATGCCCAGCCAGTCCCTGCGTAGTGACATCCCTGGTAAACTTCACCTGTAGTTTTATTGTTGATCACCGTGTCCTATGGTCATATGGAATATTCCTTTGTTTAGTTTGGGTTGGTTGTCCCAGCTGTGCCCCCTCCCAGCTTCTTGTGGCCCCCCGAACTGACTTGTTGGCAGTGAAGTATAAAAGAACCATAAAGGACCTTGATGCTGTGCAAGCATTCCTCAGAACTAGCTAGAACATCCACGTATTATCTACACTGTTTTCATCACAAATCCAAAACATAGCACCATACAGGCAACTGTGGAGCAAATGAACTCCATCCCAGCCAAACCAGTACAATTTCATTGAAAATCAGGAGTGTAGCATCGAAATGTGACATGGTGTAGGGACAGGATTTAAGCACCTGCTTAGTGTGTTTCCTCTGTGACCAGAGATGCTTTGAATCAAAACTAAAGTCTTAATACTGGTTTCTGAACCTGGAAACTTGTTTTTAGAAGTGAAGTTTTTGATACCACTGCTAAAGAAAATGATGGTGTTTCAGGGTCCAGGCCCATGACATAAAAACAAAAAGTTATGGGAATAGTAATATTTTGTTTAGTCAAGTGCATTTTTTCACTCCAAACTTATCTTTCTCCCTGTGATGTGTATACAGTCTCTAGGAAATGGCTCTTGCTGTTATTAAGTATGATATAATGTGAGTATATGTGATATATGGACTCTTAAGTATGATGCAAGAAGTGTTCCCTTACCTTAGAAATAAGGAATTACTGTATTTCTGTAACGTTTCCCAAGCTAGAGACATCTGAAGAGAAATATGCTTCTAATCTCACGTCTAGGGAATAAATCACATGCTGTGCTTTTTGCTAAACTCAGTCATCAAGGCGAAATATCTGGCATGCTTTCTAGATTGAATATCTCATTTGTCCTTAGGAAGAAAGGACAACGGCTTTACTCTCAGAATTAGTGTCTGACAGCTATTACAGTGTCTGCCCAACAAGGGTCTGAAAAGCTGATCCTATTTGTTTGCATATCTGACAGTCTGTTAAATTGATACAGTCATGTACCTCTGCCTGGGACACCAGAGGAGATTATTTAGAACTGTAGATTTCTGTCTGGGATAGAAGCAGTTTTTTTTAAAAACAAACAAACAGAAAACCAAGCCCAAAGCAAAATACCCTTTCTTAAGTGCAAATTGTTAGGATATGAAAGAGCAGAGAGTGCAGTCAGATTAATGCTTTCAGTATTTTTGTTCCGAGCCATATTTTCACTGGAAATCACACTTGAAAGTTTAGAAAGTGACTCATGGCTTTGGGTATTTAAGCTGTAGGGACCACACATAAGACACATTAAAATGAATTCCTTTTTGGGGACACTTTTTCCATTCAGGATCCGAATAACATTTGAAGTTGTAGATTTATACTTGGATGTTACCATATACTTTTGGATGCTTACAGAATTATTAGTATAGAAGTCATCCAGTCCAACCCCCCAGCGACGGCAGGGTGACCTAGAGCAGGTGACACAGGAATGTGTCCAGGTGGGTTTTGAACATCTCCAGAGAGGGAGATTCCACAACCTTCCTGAGCAGCCTGTTCCAGTGCTCTGCCACCCTCAGTGTAAAGAAGTTCTTCCACATGTTGAAGTGAAACTCGTTGTGTTTTAGTTTATGGCCATTGCTCCTCATCCTGTCACTGGCACCACCAAGAAGAGTCAGGCACCATCCTCTTGGACCCTGCCTTTGAGATATTTATATGCATTGATGAGACCCCCTTTCAGTCCTCTCTTCTCTGGAGTGACCAGGCCCAACTCCTCCAGTCTCTTCTTATAAGACAGATGCTCCAGTCCCATAATCATCCTTGTGATCCTCCACTGGACCCTCTCCAGTAACTCCTTGTCTTTCTTGTACTGAGGAGCCCAGAACTGGACACACTACTCCAGATGTGGCCTCACTAGGGCCAAGCAGAGGGGCAGGATCACCTCCCTCAGCCTGCTGGCCGCACTCTCCTGATGCACCCCAGGATACTATTGGCCCTCCTGGCTCCAAGGGCACACTGCTGGCTTAGGTGACTCTCCTTCTATGTGCTGGATATATGGAGTATAAACAGCAGGCAGGTAGGTCAGTGTGTTCTTAGTTGAGTTGTGTGAGTGACGATGCAGAGAGCTGTCGATGTTCTGCTGCATAGTGAAGTACACAGACTGCAGCGTGCATCTGAAGGCAGAGCCTCGGTGCTTTATAGAGGCAAAGTTATGAGCCTAGCAAACTGTATCTGTCCTTGGTTTTCAAGTCCCACTGATTTTCTATCAGATTAAATGCTGACCTCATAAAACACTTGTATGGCTTTCACTGAAACTAATGGAATTCAGAATATTTACATCTGGAAGTAAAATCTGACATGTAATAAGGATGCTTTATAGAGCTGACCAACACTGTTAGAAAAAGCTGTTTTCAACTCAGGAATTCTTTAGTGTCCACTGGTAAGAGTTTTTAAAAAACAAATAAAACTGTTTTGGTTTGGATCAAATAGGAAATCACTCTATCTGTCTGGGCCTGCTATGGAGTCAGAGGAGGGTGTAGTTGCAGTTCTCCCAAGCTGTCTGCTGGCCTTGCGCCACTGCTGACTGCCGTTCCCCACCATGTGGTTAGATTTTGCTGTGGCACACACACTGCTGTTTCAATACTTGATGTTAAAATATGTAGCACAAGCTGCAGGAATTGGCAGTTTCTTTCCAATTAGAAGATCTGAAAGGAAAAAAAAAAACCTCAAAAAATTACTGTCCTTTTGGCGGTTCTCAACAGTATGTGTTTACGCAGACACACATCAACAGATGTACTACTGAGGGCTTAGCCTAAAAATGATGTGTGCTCTGCCAGGAACTGCAAAGCAGAGGCAGGGCTTGACCCTGACAGTGCCTGCCTTTGTGGTAGTAGGTCCTAATTCCGAAGCTGAGACCCTTGACGCAGCCATTTGCTTAGCAAATAGAGGGATTTGGGATTACTCCTCTGTGAAGAGAGTGGGGGAGAAGTACATGGTTGTGGATGAACTAAAGCCCAAAGTTGTCAAATGTCCCATAACTGCTATTGCTAAGGGCTAAACTGCCTACAAGGAGAGCAAAATGATTTAACTGCTCCCTGCAGCAGGGAAAGTATTTGGAGTCATCAAGAGTGAGGCCTTTGAATGCCCTGAACTGTCTTCTAGATATTTCTGCTGATTATACAGGACATTTAGGTTAACTGTGTCAATCTACTCCGGGCATGTAAATCAGACAATTGCTCTCAATTCTTTTGGAAGGCAACTCTGTTGTTTTATGATAATTGTACATCCCAGTTTTCCATATGGACATCCATGGAAATAGAACTTCCTAGCAGAAATAGCACTCTATTACTGTTGTTTTTGTTGTTGTTGTTATTATTATACTGATATTTTTGTTTTTTCTTGTACAGGAATTCCTCCTCATATTGATACACATTCTGCTTTTGAGGATGAAATAATCTCTCTCAGTTTAGGAGCTGAGGTAAACTTAATGTTTGCATGTGGTTTGATGCTTTACTGAGAAGTTTCATTTTTATATTGTTTAATACTAGTTAATTTGATTTTCCATATGTCTGTTCACATTCACCCGAGTTTAATATCAAGTTTGTAAGGTAATGTGATATGCTAATTAAATAAGTAACTGCAGTTCAGTGTTGTCAGTGGAAGATTTGCCAGTGATACCAGTGATTTTTAAATCACTATTTTTAAATCTTAGCATCCATTTCTCCATTGACCTTCCTTCATTTTGTTTTCATCTTAGAAAATGTTTCACTCCTATTTATGTTCTACTTCCATTTTCCCTGTGAGATCCCCTGTTCCCTCTGGTCTTCATAAGCCTCCCATTATTATTGTATTCAGTACATTTACAGTAGGCTAATGTAGATGTTTGACCTGTAGAAGATCCACTCAAAGTCCGAGCCCTACTGAGCTAGGTGAGGGCAGAGATAGGCTCTAATTCCATAAACCCCTAATGTTCACAGATGATGTAGACAAAGTGTGGAAAGGGAAATGGAAGAACACTGAACTAGCATCTGTATCTCTCTTACAGGTACTGTTCTCCTGTTACAAAACAACAACTTTGCTCTATCTTACTCTTTAGGCAGAGAGAGAAACATGAATGGATATTCTGAGCACTGATACTTTTTGAATCTTTAGTCTTATCTTTGGCATTGACTTACTAGTTTCTTGCAAGTTGTGTAGTGGTTGTGGAGCTCCTGGGACTAGGGGTGAGTCTAATGAAGGATAGCTTTTTCAGTATCATGTGTGGCAGTGGCACATCTGTGTTGTTTGTCACTTGAAAATGGGGGGTCAGTGTTGCCAGTTCTCTCAGTTTGGCTGTGGGTGTATTTATCCACCATTCACAAAAGCATCCAGTCTAGAGTAGGAATATCATGGATTAGTTGTGAAGGTGGTAGCTGCACAGTGGCAGTAGAGTTCTTACTACTTTTGTTTTGAAATCTCCCAGTCTGGGGGAACTTCCTCATGTGGCTTTGGCACCTAACCTTGTCTCAGAGGTAGTACATTCTCCTCAGTTCAACAGCCATGTTGTCTTTAACAGTGCCAACACCTCTGTGCTAGGTGGCACATGGGAACATCCATTTCTTTCATGGAGTTTCTCTAGGAGAAGGGTTGTAGTTAATCTTCTGTGCAGTTTATCCATCCTAAGTTTAATTTTTCTAATGTGTCTGTGCTGAGCATCCAGAGCAGCACAGCAACAGTAGATGACCCTAATTTACAGTTGTTCCTATGTTGAACTTATAAATAAAAAAAAAAGTTACTTTAGTTTACTTTATAAAAGCTGTATTGGTATTCTGCCTCAGTCCAGAGCCTCAAGCTTTCTAATCCTTTCTGTTTCACTTAGAAGGCTGAGGCTGGCACAGATACTCTGTTTCTGCATTGATGTAACTCCATATGCAGTGCATTTCTAGATTATTGCATTACAGCATACCTTTGTGATGCTCTCAGAGATGGCCAAAAGCAGAGTGATTTTAATCATGTGAAAAATACAAACCTTTCTGGGAAGTGGACTGCCTGGAGCATTATGATGCTGTAAAAAGTTGAAGTGTGTACATTTCAACCATTGAGACAGCCAAACTTGGGCCATTTCTACATATTTCAGGCATAGGTGTTGGATTACAGTCTGTTAGGTATCTCCCAAGTTTCAGTGCCTTTTCCTAATAGGCCATAAATGCACTTTTCAGGTGCAGGGAATCAAAACACAGATGTAGTAAAACAAGCTAGTGGCCTGTGAAATGCTGCATAATTTAATGGCTTTCCTTTCTAGTACTTTAAAACTTTTTATGATTTCTTTATGTGTTTTTCTGCACTTCGCTCTTCATCTGCTTTTAAAATGAAAATATCAGTTGCAGTAATATGTGAGTTAGCTATTTTAGGAGTAAAGCTCCCTTCTCTATTCCCACGAAAGCTTACCATGTACAAAATTTACACACTCTTGTTAATAAATAATTGGAGCTGCATATACAGCATCAACCTTTGGTATCTTTCTCTTCTCTTTATTCTTCTCTCTGTAGAATGACTGATTTCTTTTCTACCTGAATAAACTAGGCTACATTTTAGTGGAAAATATACATAAAGTCGTATGTTTTTTCCTTCTTTGTTATTCTCAACGGTAAATGCACATGTTTAAATAAAACGTGCCGTAATGAAAGAACCTTGCAACCCAACTGATTCTACATTCTATTTCGGAAGCAGGCTAACCAGACACTTCAGAGAAAAAGAAATTAAGCAGAATGCCTCACTATACTAAGTCATGGAAAAAGCATTTCTTTCAATTGCTGGTATGCTTGTCTCTCCAGGATCTGAGTTAGGCAGATTGTGGTAATTAGTAACTAAAATAAAAATGGCCCATCATCCAGGCCATTAACGAAGATGTTAAACAGTGTTAGTCCCGGTATCAGTCCCTAGGGCGCTCCACCAGTGACATGTCAACTGTGCTTTGTGCCACCGCCGTCTTCGGTGATACCTTGCAACCTAACTCACATTATTGAGACTCAGTCTTTTCCTCAGTGGTGAATGAGTTTATCCTGTAACAAAGCACTGTGTGCTATTTTGCTAGAGGAATTATTATAAGTTTGATTTGTTTCTGCAGACCTGATTTATGTTGAAAAAGGAATAGTTGTTGACATGTATGTTCATTTTAAATATGAACAAAAATCTTGAGAAGAAAACAAGGGCATGATTCTTCACAACACTGTATTTGTCTTGCATCAGATAACCTGTAGCAATCCAAGTTCTTAGGTGTGTATGAAATGAGGTAGAAACATAGGTGTGAGGTTCTCTTTCGTATCTCAGTCACCTGAAACAGCTTTGTCAAGAGGCTCAGTTTTGTCCTGGTTGGTGCAATACATTGTGTTTTGAGTAGTTTACAAGACAGATTAAACTTGATTCAAAGGAGAAAAATCTCATTATTACTTTGTACTTCTGCCTAGTTTATAAAACCTACTAAATAGTTTGAGGGCAAAGCAGTGAGATGTGATTTGTCTTGTCCCATAATACTTCAGGAAAAGTGGGGGATCTCACTCTAATCACTTCTGTTTGTGACCCATTTCTTTGGCATCTCCTAGGAAACTGCAGAATAAAGTGAGACTTATAGAATGTGCTGCGGGATTGTAATGACATTTTATAAATCACCACATTCACCCTTCCTTTATAGGAGCCAATACACTGAAAATATTAATGAATATCAATTTCAGTGCTGTGTTATTGAATGCAACTTTCTTTTATTCAAAAATTGTCATAGCAGAAAAGGAAAGGCAGAGGTGTAAATTTAGTTGAGCAATCTTTTATTAAGCTTAATGGCAAACCACATCCTGTGTCTGTGAATTTGAACAAAGTACTGCAAAACAGGGATCATTCCTTTCTGTTGAGAATCTTTTATTTCAGTTAGGTGTTATTTTCAGTGCCTCCATTTGGTGTCTCTAAAGATATATAATTGTACAGTGTTTTGTCTTAGAAGCCTGGCCAAGTTTGTAGCTGTCTGAAAAAATCCTAGTTTTAAAACCTGTGACAAATTATCTTTTGCAGGTTTACAGCACGAGCTTGATCAATGTTGAGATTTCTGGTTTTCCACTTTTCCTAATTTGCCATATTACATGTTGTCATGTAAGCCTTGATACATTAAAATTTTAGAAATACAGAGGCAGTATTTCTATGATGAGCTAAGTAGTGCTATGAACATATCCAACCCATGAAAGAATTTTCCCTTCCTTGCTGCAGGTCTCAGCCCCAACCAACAGCTACCTGCAGTCCCTCATCAGTTCTACTTGTTCTGTCCAAGACTGCCATGGGACACCCAGGGCAGCATGGCAGAGAGCAAAGCATTGTCATAGTTTGCTTGAAGGGCATGACTCTATGGTCTATATTGTTCTGTCCCATTTTCCTTAGATCCAGCCCTGATGTGGAAGCCCCAGGGCTCCTTAGTTTCTGCTTTTCCTTGAGTGCCTTGCTCTTCTTCCTATCCCTGAACCTTGGGCTGTCAGAAGGCTGGTGTAAACAGCTGGAGAATTGCTGTGATGCTCTGACTAGGCCTTGACCTAATGTCTGCAAAGGGAAAGCTTTAGGGGTTTGAGTCAGATTTGTGGCTCAGTGTTAAACATTGGATCATCCTTGACCTCTACCTAACTTCTGTTCATCTGAGCACATTCATCATATCTTAGCCTGAATATCTCATGATCTATCTCATGCTCTATCTATCTTTATAGATCTCTTGATCTATAAAGAAAAGCTGTAGCTCTCCTAAGCCTTGAAAGCAGAGCAATACTACAAAGAAAAACCCCACGAGACCTTTTAAGCAACCTTTGAACACAGTTGTTCTAGAACTGAGAGAATGAGGTGTGCTGCTGTACTCATCTCTCAGTCTGATAATTGACCCTTTTTCTGGCACTTTCGCTTCTTATCGGTTGATCTCTTTCCAGCCTGTCTCGGTTAACAAACAGAAACCTGTAGCTAGCATAGCAGCAGCTGTTTCTGTAATAACTGCTCGAGAGATTTTATGAGAAACCTTTGGAAAGTCTAGACTATACCCAGCCTTTGACAGTTAGCACTTGTTTTGTGTCTTGTATGAGCTTTAACAAGGTAGGCAGACAGTGGATATTGCTGTGCTAATTTTGTGGTCCAGCTCTTATTTTGCTTATCTTGATTAGTTGCTGATTCAGTTTAATTTGTGGTTTACGTATATATCGCTTTATTTTTCTTTTAAGGGAAGGCAGAAAGCATCCTACCTATTTAGGGAATTACTCTGGTAGTGGCTATACCAAAGTTTTTTTTCTGTCTATGCTAGCGGGATGATTGTGGTAGGTGAAACTGATGGGTATTTAAGAAGAGATTATATTGGCAGAAGCAAAATGTCTACTAACCCAAATGGAAGACACTGCAACCCAATGCTGAGTTTAGAAGTTTGTTCAGGTGAGTCTGGCAGGATTCCTAAAGCTCAATAGTGTGCTTTTCAGATCTGTAAGACACGTTTCTTGCGTTGTACCCTTCTTACAGTCATGAATTTCATCAGTTCTTGCAGAATAGTGACTTGTAGTGGTTTCTGTATCATTTAGCTCAAAATCCAAAGGGACTGTATTTATAATTGTATACCAAGTTTAGTTGATTTGTTACATTTCAAGTGGTATTTCATTTTTGAAAACTAGTGAAGAGCTTCTCCATGTGAAAGATAGCCTGACCACCACAAGTTAAACGCATCAGGCTTCATAAATCTGTTTCTTCTGTTTGCATTTGTTCTGTATAGATATATATATATTCTATGTGTTTGTTTCTGTCCATGTCATGCCATGATGTACTGTCACTGAGCTTGGATGAGATACAAGACCCATCCAAATCAAGGGAGAACTTTGTGTTGATGTAATTGAATGTTGAATTATCCCCCTCTGAGGGCCTGCAGCCCTTCATGGGAATATTTATAACAGTCTTACTGCCCCTTTTGGGAAAGGTGAATATTCAACAAACATGCTGTTCTGAGTTTTTATTTCTGTGCTGGATATCTCTTTCCCATTTGCCTACAGTATTCTGTTTGCAGATATCAACACATCCTGCTGATATTTCCACCTGATGAGTTATTTTAACCTTTGGAAGGATCCTGAAAGCCCAGCTTTCCTGTACGCTATTCAGAGGGAATCTGTCCTGCAATAAAATATTGCCTCCTTGGTTGTTTATAGATTGTTTTAGCCAAAGGTAACAAGAGCAAGGCACCTGTTGTGTGCAAGTAATGCCGATAAGCATTTGTTTCTCAGGTGCTGTAGGAATCTGCTAACCAATCTCGATTTGCATTGAGGTGCTACAAGAAGAGCATTTGGTCAGAATTGCCCCCAGAACAATGATAGTAGCATTATTTCTCTAGAAGCTGTGTGGCAGTAATTTCTTAATAAACAAGACAGCACATGGAGGTCTTACTTTCTCCACTACCTCCTCTACTCCTCAGCTACTTGGGAAGAACAAAATCAAAGCTAAGCTATGAAAGGGCCTGTATTTCAAAGTTTTGTATGTAAAAATAGGCTTTATTTTCTCCCCTTTCATATTGGTGAGGCACTATAGTTTCCAAGTGTCTCTTTCTCTGAGTTTGGGCATTTACTACCAGACCAATACTGGGCAAGTAGCTCTGCAGAGATTTGTCTCCTGTCTCACTTTCATTGGATTTATACCAACCTTCCTTCCTCTCCACAGAAGAAAGTTATCATCTCCTGTGCCTTTCCATAAAGCTGTTCCCCACTATGCAAAGCCTGGTGAGTCCTAGACTGACTAGAGTCTTAGTTCAGTGCTGAGGAAGGAAGGTGCCCTGCAGTTTGATTGCTGTGGGATGTCCAATCTGCAGAATATGCTGTGACTTGCTGAGGTATTTCTCTTGGGTTTGCTAGAGTGGGAAGTTACCTTACGTCATTCTCTGCAGTGGTTTTGTTTCCTGCACGTGGTTCATTATTTTGGCTACTGAGAGGGAAGGCAGAGCTGCAACTCCTCCTGGTTCATACCACTTTGCTTTCTTCCCACTCAGTTGGTTGCTCTCTTTAGAGTCCTGTGTTTTATTTGACCTGTTAGTTTTGAGAAAACATTGTGAGAAGACTGGTTTTTTCGTCTCCTGAATTCCTCTGGGCAGTGCATCCAAAATGAATGTGGAAACAGAGATAAAATGACCTGCAGTTAGGAGGAATTTGGAGATTAAATCCAGTCAATATCACATGGAAAAATACATAGACAGGCTAGGAAAAATGTCATATAGTTCCAGTTAGTTTTCTCACAATCACACAAAAATCCTGCTGGGAATGAAATACTTTCAAAAATGTTTGAAGTCTGCAGTAGGGCTTATGATTTTCTGACTGCGGTCACAACTGCTAAATAATGGAGGAAAACTCCTGCATAATTCCTTTGCCAGCTTGGTTTGGTTTTAACAGAACCTGTTGTCTCCAGGCTATTTGCTGTTTCTGTAGTGTGCTTATTTTGTATGCCGAGGCAGCATCATTTCATTTCCAATTCTCAGACGTCTCACTGTTAAGGCTTTACTGTGACACACAAATACAGATATTGAATTTTTCAGTGGAGGCAAATATACTCTCTAAAAAGTGTCTTGCTATTGCATAGCTATTGCTACATATTTCTAATTGGTTTTCATGTAGTAGGAAAAAGATAGATAAAAATCTTGGAAAAACATTATGTTAAGGTATACAATACTGCTTGTTTTAAACTAAAACCTTTTCTTTTTTCTTTTCCACTTCATTCCTCCCATGTACCCTTCACTACAATACATGAACTGTTTTTCTGTGGTGATGAGATGAATAACTGTTTAAATATGAAGTTTCTATTTATTTCTGTGAAAAAAATACAGTTATTGTAATAGAAAAGAAAAGAAGAATCAAAGACCATCAAAAGCAGTGTGGGCAGCAGGCCTAGGGAGGTGATTCTCCCCCTCTACTCTGCTCTCATGGTACACAACCTGGGGTGCTGCACCCAGCTCTGGGGCTGCCAGCATAAGCAGGACAGGGATCTGTTGGACTGAGTCTAGAGGAGGGTCATGAAAATGATTGGAGCTGGAGCACCTCTGCTATGAAGACAGGCTGAGAAAGTTGGGATTGTTCAGCCTAGAAGAAGAGAAGAGAGTGCTCTGGGGAGTTTTCCAGTACTAAAAGGGGGCCTACAAGAAAGCTGGAAGGGGCATTCCTTATCGGGGAGTGTAGTGACAGGATGAGGGGTAACGGTTTGACACTGAAAGAGGGTGGATTTAGATTAGATATTAGGAAGAATTTCTCTACTGGTGAGACACTGGAAGTTGTGAATGCCCCATTCCTAGAAGTGTTCAAGGCCAGTCTGGATGCGGGTTTGAGCAACCTGGTCTAGTGAAAGGTGCCCCTGCCCAAGGCAGGGGATTAGAACTAGATGCACTTGAAGGTCCCTTTCAAACCAAACCATTCTACGAAAACTAAGAGAGCATTTAAATTTACATTTCAGTTAGTATTTTTACAGCTGAAATGATTTCTGAGTCAGGTTTTGGATTGTCATTCTTGAAATACAGTTCAATTTTTTTATAGAAAGCCCTGTGGTGTTGTTTGAGTAGTTACTAATTTCTTAATTTTTTAAAGAATTTTTAATTTCTTCAAGAGGTTTATCAGTGGAAGTTATTTCTGTTCCCCTTGTTATTTTTAGAAGATCAGTACTTGCTGCACGGAATGGAATCCTGGTGTCTGCCATAAATTAACAGCAAACAGGCTGAAGTGGAGCATTAAAAAGTTATCTTTAGCTGTTGCATTTCAGCTGTACTTCAGTTCTGGAATTCAATAAAGAAATCTAATTTCATTAGCCAGTGATGTCATCTCTATTGTCGTAGGAACCCTATTTTAAGACTGTGGCAAATTTCATGTATAAATGACAAGTAGTCAGTCAATAATAATAATCACAAGTAGCCTATGAGCAAAGAAACAAGCTTAACTTGTTAAGCTCCTGCTGTGGTTTCACTTGGCTTTGAACTGGACTTTATAATACCAGTAAGTGTAGTAAATGAGTTTTGAAGTCTGTCTGCCTTTATAGTATCTTTACAAATCTGAGTATTTTGCATAATGTGATGTTCTGTTTCTGTTTTTCTTACTAGCTGTGTTTTGTGAGGAGTTTCTCCACAGAGCTCTTGTTTCAGTGGAGTTGTCTCTGGAAATTTTCACTGAGGCATTGGCAATTTTGAGCAGTTAAAGTGTGCAGTTAAAGAGCTGTTAAACCTGTGATGCTGGTACACTTGACAGAAAGATTCTGGTTCCAGGCAGTGGGAGAGTTGTGCTCTTAGCAGAGAAGCAAGCTGGGAGGAAACCTCTTGGTGCAGGGCAGGGACAGTGCAGGTGAAGCTCTGGTCTTGCTGGGGCAGCAGAAGAATGGTTGGAAGGAACCAAGGCTGATGGTGCAGTGGGAAGCAACGAAAGCTGGACACTTCACAGTTCCTTGTGAGGTGCTCTTGTTCCTCCTTCTCTTCTTGTTACCGCCTGCATCTCTCTGCAGTGCGAGTTCCTGCAGTCCATTGTAAATTCAGGGCCAGATGTTGAGGCCCTGGTCGAGCCCTTTTGTATAACTTCAGGCTGCATTATGTGAAGACACTCATTGTGCTAATGAAGCAGATGGAGAGAGAATGATAGTTTGTGATGAAAATCAGCAGCATTGAAATACTGCCTATCCAAACTTCAGAACGTGTTTTTCCTTTATGTTTGTTTTCCATGCTTTAAAATAAAATATATATGTCAGATGTGTCAATTCTTTGGGGTGAAGCATAGCAATTGTGTGAATTGGTAAAACTGTTTTCTTCAAATGATTTTAAAAGTCTTTTTGTGTCATGCAGTGTTTTGAATTATCTTATGACCCTTCATTAACTAAGAAGATGGCTTTTGTTCATTCTTTGGGCTTTGTTTAGTTTTGGTGTAGTCATATGCTTTTGACTGCTAAAAAATGAGTTTGCTTAATGTATTTAAGCCATTTCTGTAAATTCATGCCCAGATCTTCGTTCCTCAGTAGATTTCTCTTTTACAGTGAAGATGTAGAGGATTAAGAAACAGACCATATGGTAGTTTCTATAGCAATAGATTAAAAACCTTGTCTTGTCAACTCTTATGAGGTATGATGCAAGAATTATTTTGGGAAGGCGCAGTTTGCATGTCTTGTATCCTGGCAGTTCTCTGTTACTGTAATGATCTCTGGGACAGCTGTATGGTGCAGTTACGAGAAGAGCTCATTGACCTTTGTTTAAAACTCAGATTGAGTGCTTAAAATCATAATTTCATCCCTTTGAATTACAGCTATTGAGCACCATGCTGTTTCCATACTACTTTCTCAGTACGTAGGGGGCAAGATTTTAGTGGCAGTAGTGCAGGAAGAGGTTTTAATTAAGGCAGAACTGTTTTAAACAGAGTTGAGACATCTGCTGAATCCATACTTGGGTGCCTTATTTAATAACTTGTTGTCAATGGTATTCAGTCCAGGATTAAGACACTGAAATTTTGATGTTTACAAGTAGTGTGTACATGTGCACTGCAAGCCTGAGTTCCTCTGTAGTCAATGGGGTTTGAGTCAATCCATCCTACAGGGTCATTCAGCTCATGCTGAACTACACATCTCTTGTCTTGTTTCACAGGTTTCACTTCCCTAATGGGTTGTTTTAAAATCTAAGTCCAAATGTAGATATCTTAATCTTGAACTGATTTGACTATTCCCACCCTATGACTTAAAGTTAGTTTGAACTCTTGTACTACAGCATTGCAAGCAGAAAGCTGAGACCTGCAAAGGAGAGTAAGGTTTGATGAACAACCCCAACATCTGTAGAGAGTGTGGGAAGACGGTTTTCCACTGTGTAGGATGATGAACATGCAGCATTTTTTACCCATGCCTTGGAACACCCTGAACTTGCAAGGACTTGGGCCATTATTCAACAGCTGCTGTGGCTGTGCCACACTAGTACGTGGTATGAGTCTATACTCTGAATGTAAGTATTTCAGGTCCTTTCCTGTAGATTGGTCTCCTGTTTTATTCATGTTTGGCAATATTAGTCAGCCACAGCCTGGTTTGTGCTGTATCAGTTTTGGTTTATGTTATGTGGAGGCTCTATTCACAGTTCCTTACACCACTGCTGTTGTAGAAAACTGGCAATTAAAGGGTATAATGGATGATGACAGGATGATAAATGTACAGGTAGTGTGGCATGGAACTAAAATTAAGGTTGAAGGGAGTCCTGCTTACATGTATTTGCAACTTCAGTAATGTGAAAATTTTGTGTGTTTCCACAGATTTTCGTAAACAATCAATGGTTTAAAAATGTGAGATGTGCTTTTTGAATGCTGAAGTGTTTCCTTTTCTACTTAGATAGAAAATATCTTGAGAACTTGTTTTTAATGTGTGAAAGAATTGCAGATATGTCACAGCACCACACAGACAGATGTGCATACCAGAATCCTCTAAATATTTGCATATAAAGTTGCACTTAGTACAGAACAGCTGTGTCTGTGTTGTAAGGACTTTTTCTGGAGTTTCTTGGTAGACATTTGGTACAACATTAAACATGTAAGTAAGGATCATTTGTTTTCAGGACATAGAATAATACAATAAGTGCAAGTCTGAGGAGATGTATTTGAGGACACAGAACTGCTTTCTTGTCACCGGGCATTACATCTTGGAACAGACTGAGTTCTCTGGAGGCCACTAGAGTCAGGATGTGTAAGAGTGCTCTTCTATTCAACTGTACTACATTAGAGAACAAGTGATACAAAACGTTGGAAATTTTCTTTCCTTTGGAAAAGAAGATGAATGATTTGATGTATTTGGGACATATTCTGCCCTGTTACAGGTAGATGCAATTCCTTGTATGTAGTAGCTCCCATGGATGTGAGAGAAGACTGAAAGAATGGAAAATATTGCAGAGGAGGCTAACTCAAGAAAAGAAATTAAATGAAGACTAATAGCGTTAGCCTCTTGCTTTCTGTGTCCTAAAAGAGTTTAAGCTAAGCGCTAGGGAGACAATTTACTAAAGGATGAAGATGAAACATGAGCAAAATTGAATAAATTGGATCTTGTTGAGAACTTGACTGGGTCTTTGTCTCTGGATTCACAAAAGGACATCAAGGTCCTATGCTTGGGTTGGATAGCATTTTCCAGAAAGGAGAGATTTATACCTTTCATGGCAGAAAGAGGGAAGCAGTGGTAATGCAACTATTGCCTTTTAGTGTAGGGATTGAAAGTCTTTTATCTATAAGTCTTATATTCAACTTTGAGTTTTAACACAGGTAATGATCTGGGAAGATGCAAAGACCACAGGTAATATCCTGACATACAAAAGAAACTTGATACTTTTAGAGTAGGAACCGACATATTTGATGGGTTGTCTTTAATGGATTAGGCTTGTTGTGTTCTTTTAGTCTGGCTGTTTAATCATCAAGACTAAACAGTAACCCTGGACTTATGTAGAGGCTTTTGAAACAAGGAGTCAACTTGAGAAGACATATGCGTGAAGCATAAAAATTTGTAGCAGCTCTGAGACATCTTGGAGTGGGATCAGCAGCAATTAAAAGGTGGTGTGACAGTGGCAGAAGTACCACCAGCATCCCAGCCTCTGCCAAGGCTGGGCAGAGCTCCACCACAAGGAACTGGCATCCAGCTAGTGACATGACTGGTCACTTGGAGTTGGTGGACCTCAAGAGATGAATCCCTGGGTATAAAGGGGGAGTGGTGTATATTCCAGCTAACTGTGACAAGGCCTGCAGAGGATTGTAAGCTTCTCCATCCAAAAGGGCTTAGCTTGAAAATTGCAATAGTTTTTCTCTTCTTGTGCATTACCTGAATCTTGTAAACAGAGGCCAGACAGTAATGGAATTTCTGTCATGGAGCTGATGGCGTATGTAATAGCTAGGAGAGATGCTGGCATACTGTTCTGTGGATGCACTCTACTCCTTGGGCTTATCAAGAAAATCGTAACAAGGTGAGACCTCAGATATAAAAGAGTGAAGTACTGTCCATATATTGAAATATTTTTTAAACTCTCATGTGCTAGACTTCAATTAAGAGGAAGAAATGCATAGATAACTTAAAATGACACAAAAAATTCAGGCGGATAGTAATGCATTGCACAGATGGAAAACTGAATACAAATTTTGAAGAAAGAAAGCCTAGAGTAAGTATATTAAGCATCTGACTAACATCACCATAGTGCCTAAGAAGATAAGCAGGCTTAGCAAGAGATAGTATGCTTTGGCATAAATCTAATATGGGGGAGGCCTGCACATGTGTTGAGAGATTTTTGAGGTAGGCACTACTGAAATATTTCATCTTCACGATTGTCAGTGTTGCACTGATTTTCTGAAGTATGGCCAGAGCAAGGTAAATTTGCTATGATGTAGATTATTCAGGAAAGATAATCCCATCCACTTTCCTTTTAAAATGCAGCGTTTTCTGAATTCCAAATTTTGGAATTTAGCATGGTTTTTGCAGTGATAGGCGCTGTGTATTACCAATTGATTGCCTCGGTCCTGTGTAAGCCAGCAGGCTCTTGTCTCTACATAGAGCCCCATTGTGTTGTTCAAGCTCCATGTGTGGGCTTTAAACCTCTCAGCTGTCTTTGAAGTAGACATTCTTTTTCATCTGTTTTACATGTGGGAAACTGTTATGTAGGCTGATAATCTGTCTTTGCTCTCTGAAAATTCAGTAAATAATGTCAGAGACTTGAGAAGCATTCCACATTGTACTTTTTTTAGCTTTAGAATATGTTTTGTCTAAGGTAGTCTATTAACATCAAATACAAATTGCATCAGAGACAAAGCTTAGAAAAACAATTGTCATTCCTCGCTGTAGCAATGAAATCCTTATTAACATTGTCCTTATAGCCCTATTGCATTATTTCTGTTTTGCCTTTGAATCTTTACTTATTTGATAGATCAGTCATTCACCTTCATCCTCCTGCTCTTTCATGAAGTACAGCACCACTGCACTGAAAGTGGTGCACACTTCTTATTCCCTAAGGAGTTAAGAAAAAGCTCCTTTATTCCCTTTTCCTTCTATGCTGGATTATTTTCTGTTTTTTGCATTTTGCAGTATTTTATGCCACAGGAACAATGCTCCTGATGTGGATGTCCCTTTGCTTTGATGTTTAGCCATCCTTGAAGGCTGTTTACTGCTTTTGCATGCTTCCTTGTTGTGAACACCTTCTCTTAAATAACCTGCAGTGTGACAAGTTATTTAAAACCACAAGTAGATATATTATTAACTGGTTTTTTCTTTTAAGTTTTTTTGCTATATTTAGAGGCACACTTTTTTGATAGCACAAAGAAAAATGGTAACACTTGTATAAGATCAAAGTATCCACTATTTATATTTTTTGAATGTAATCCTTGGATGATGCACCATGGGCTAGCTGGAAATTTGATCCTTATTGACTCTGCTATCTAAGAGAAAAAAGAAAATAGGTAAGAACTAAAATAGTAATTGGAAATGGCTCCTGTGGAGGAAAGCTATCATGAAGCAAATTGATTCAGCAGCGGCAGAGTTGCTTTATTGATTGTACGTCCTTAGTAAATTAAAAAGAGGACCAAATACGTTAATCTTCTATGTGCATGTGTGTTTGACCATGACAATTCAGAATGTTCTACCAGAATAAAGACACATATAGGACTGTGGGAATGTTATCTACTTCAGTCAGTAATAGAATTGTCAGAGATAAGAACAGAGTTCTTCAAAAACCCTTCTGGGTGAAATGTTCTTTCCTGTGCTCTAAACAAAGGATAGAAGAAGTACTCTTGCTTGTTTTTTTTAAGCATTCAGGTACAGTTAATCTAAATGAGTGAAGCATAGGAATTGCACTGATTTTCTTCAAAGGTTCACAGTAGGTTCCTTAAATTTGATTCTCTGTCTCAATGGCAATGTCAAATTTGTTGTTAATAGAAAAAGTGCAAAACTGTAATATATTCTAGCTGAAGACCTCAGTCTGCTTCATAAGCAAAAGTCAGTTTTGCATTTGGATTTTTGGCTCTTCTAATTACTACTAATTACTTAATGTCGTTGCCCATTTGCAAGTAAATTAGTCCTTTATTTATATTTTCCTTCCCATGTCATGGGAAGCAGCCACACAATGTGAGATTACAGTACAGTACAGAAAAGTAGGGAGCAGGAACAGAGGTGGGATCCTGTGCTAGTGAGGATTAGACTTACCGGATGTTACAGAGATAATCTCCTGTTTTCAGCCTCAAATTCTGCAGCATCATAAATTTTGTTTCACATATTTCTTATTGGGTTAGAGTAGCTGAAATTCAATCAGGAGGACATGCTCTTCTCTTCTCTATTTTCCTGCCACTGCTGCCTGAAAATCCAGTTACCAGGGATAGTTTTGTGGCCTGTCATTCCCAATGTGTTATCTATTACAGAGCACTCTGAACCTCTGTTGGTTTGGATGCAGTTGTTAACAGTACAGGGTTTGTGGAGCATCTTCTGTGAAGAGACTCTGGGGCCATGCAGTTGATGGGGGAAAAGGAATTGGAGATGCATGAGGTGAAGCAGCACAGAAGCAGGGAGCTGGAGGTACTGTTTCCCACTACTTCATATGGAGCCTGGCATGTGCAAGTGAAAGGGAACAAGGTCCTCTTTTGGGCCCTGAAGGGAAATGGGAACTGGAAGTGTAGGGGACCCAGTACAGGTCTCTTCATTGACTCATGGGTAAAAAGCTCTGCAAAAACCAAGCTTTGTAGCTACTACTGACCCAGAAAGACGGACAGTGGGGTGGCGGAGCCTCCAGGAAGGAATCCGGACATGCTTGTGTTCAGTTTATTTTGCCATACTGTCTTGTCCCCTCACACCTGTCCTCAGCAGCAGTGACCCAGAGAGGCAAAAGACAAACTGAGATATCATCTCACCCATTTCATCCTACCACTTCACTCCTTATTTCTTTTCTTTCCATGCTTTTCCTTTCCTTGTCTGTTGGTCGTGATTAGTTATCTTCCGGTTTATTTGCCTTGCCAAACAGCTACATCTTTTTACAGAAAGTTGGTGCTGCTCATGCTTTATGGGACAACCTCCCCATCAGATTTGTAAAGCCACTGTGTTTTCTCCTTTTTCACTCCATGCTTCTTTGACATTACCTAGAAATTGCAAAGTGCAAGGGAAGGAGTACAGTTCCAAGTGGCTGCCATTCATCTATTTTGTAGCTATTGAAGTGTTTCATAATCAGAGCTTATAGTTGTGCTTTATTCCTCTTCCCCCATATCTCTCCACCCCTTTCAACCCTGCTGTTTCTTATCCTTGTCACTTCTTGCCTTAAATTTAGATAGCCCAATAGGAGAAGCTGTATCACTCTATGTGAGTGGTACTACAGCATAAATAATTTTTTTTCCTAAAAATGTAAATGCCCTTGTCATTTGCTTCAGTGTGCACAACATTAAATAGTAATTGTTGTAAGTGGCAATTTGTAGTGTTTAAAAGTCTTGGTTATTCAGTCTCTGTCTTGCTGTGTTTTTGTGCTGAATGACTGATCGTTGCACCACTGTTTTCTCTTTGTTAAATGCATCTGTATGCAGAAGCAGAACTGCTCAATTTGTTTCAATCTGGCATACTGTAGTAAGTCTGCTTTTAAATTGCATACTTAGTAGGTTACAAATCAGGTGGCAGCACTTTCATGGTGCTAATTCTCCAGTGTACCAGGAACTGCTGACTTGAATCGTTTTTGACCACTTTTCTTTCTCAGTAAGTCTTCTGTAACTTGTTTGGCTTGCTTAAATTACCTGCTCCTTATTTTCCACAGCAAGAGTTTCTCTCATTTGGGAAATGTAAAAGGATAACATTCCTAGCCCAAGCGAAAGCAAAATGTACCACTGCCATCTGGGCTGTGAGATTGGAATAAAACTGAAAGCGTTACCTCAATATATTGCCATGGCTAGAAGCCAGATGGCAAATAATAAAAGGATGGTCTGGTAGTTGGCATGTTAGTCAGGATCTTTGGAGACTGCATGTGCTTGTTGTGCTGCAAACCTCCGAGAATGTGGGCAAGTTGGAAATTATTTCCCTCACCTAATACTTCTTATCTAAATGTTATGTATCTACAGAGTTAATTGTCTCAGCTCAGTCTGCTGGAATGGATAAGCATTTCCAGAGGGTATAGGGCCACTCCACATCACTTAGCTCTACATTTTACACTAGGATGAATAGCCCTGTGGAGAAACTTGTCTCTCTGCATAGATATCACAAAAACACAGTAACTGATGGTCTTAGATACAGCAAATGAACCCTCTCTTCCTCTTATGCAGTTGCCTTTAGTTGCAGGGTAGTAATCCTTTCCTCCCTCACAGGTACACGTAGAGATTGAACCTGTGCTACTGTGTTCTTACAGAGAAAGTTTTTACTGTGAAAATAAAATTTTATATACATTTATATATATACAATTTTAATTATATATGCATATATTTGTGACTGCCTGAGGTTTTTGAACACAGTGCTGAAGGGGAGAGATCTTTACGACAGGAGACCTGGAGACTTTTGCATCCCTAGGAAATATGCAGCTGTTCCGTAGCAATATTCGGTTGAACACGTTAGAGAGGCAAACAAAGCTAGGACTTGAGAATACCTGCTATGTATATGAAGCTCTGTAAGTCACGCTCATTCACAGTGACTGGTTTTGTTTCTTTTTAGATTGTGATGGATTTCAAACACCCTGATGGCCATACTGTGGCAATTTTGCTGCCCCGATGCAGTTTATTGGTGATGACTGGAGAATCCAGATACCTGTGGACACATGGGTAAAAGTCCCTGCATTGCTGATAGTAGAAGAACAAAAAATGTTGTTTGTTTGCTTTATTAATGACATTCTGTATTTAAAATTGCTCTGAAAGAAATCAAGTCAAGTTTTATAATTAATATACAAATTCACTCCTCTGCTCAGTTGCTGCTCAGGTTAAATTATAAAACTTGGGGATTTAGGAAGCTGATTGCTAGTCCCAGAGGTGTAGTTTACTGCTGCTATCACAAGTGAAGTTCACTGGGAAATCTCACTCTCTTATATTGGCAGTGTGAAAGTTCTTAATAACTCTGAGCTGGCAAAGAATTGATTTTAGTGCAATTATCTTCATCTTTTCCTTTCTCTCTTTTCAGCTCACAGCTTTTCCCATTGGATCACATATGCCAAAGGCTTGAGAGAGGGGCTGGTTTAGGAGAGTGACTTCCCTTGCACAGAGGGCATGAGGGTAACAAAGGGTAGTCTTCCTGAGCTATTCCCAACTGCTTTAGGGACATTTTAGCTGCCGATAAGATTGCATTGTACTGAGCAGGTTTGGAAAGAGATCTCTTGAAATATGTCTTGATGTTTTGCCTATTATAGAATTTAAATACATACTTTTTAAACTGTGACCCACTGGGAGATACTTACAATAGGATTGCTGAAATTGGCAAAAAGGCTGAAACCTTGACAAGATGTAAGGCTGACAGTAATGCACTTCAGGAGAATATGGAAACCCTCATATTGGACAGAAATGCCCATGGTAAACATTACTTCCTTTGTTTGACCCAAGCTGTCACTGGTTCAGCAGTCAATTGGAGACACTAATTACATTCTGTGTAAATTAACCATCAAATCCTTTTATTGGCAGAAAATTTTCTACCTTTTAATTTTACTGGTTAATTTGTATTATGAAGAAGGATGAATACGAACTCCTTGATGACCTTTACGTTGTTCATTTTTATAGAGCTCTTATACCACCTGTATATTCCCTCATGAAATAAATAGTTGTAGAAAGCACTTGGTACTTCTGATGTGCACCATTATAGAAGCCCAGGGCAGTGAAGTCCCTTGGTTTTCGAATACAGGACTGAACATGGATACCAGCGTTATAAGCTTCTTATTCTGTCCTGTCAAGTACTGTCAGTCGTCTTTTGGAAAGGTTATCTACGACGCTGAGAAGAGAGTGCAGTCAGTGACACTGTCAGTGGGCAGTCCCCAACCCCAGGCATCAGGCAGCACCATGGGGCTGGGCTGAGGCCAGATTGGAATGTTAACCTGGGGGTCCAGACAGTGGCCATGCACAGGCAGAGCTGGGGATGCATTTGGGGATGTAACTAGAGCAAGGCCTAGTGGGGTAGTTTCCCTTTAAAAGCATCTCCCGGGGAAGGAGGGCTTGCCCTTGCTGAGACATCAACTTTCTCCAAGGCTACCAGCTGTGCTCCTTCCAAGCTGGCCCTGGGCAGCCACACTCCCAGGAGGCAGAAGGATGCATGCCAAGCACTTGCAGTACATGCTAGCAGGCATTCAAGTTGGGATAGTGCACCTGCCTATTAAGAACTGGAATGAGATTATTACTTAACTCACTTGTACCTTCAAGTGATGGTTGTCTTTTGAGAACCAATGACAAACTACGTTTGAAATTAAGATCTCGGGTATTTCTACTTACATATAAGTGATTCCTGTCCCAGTGCTTGCCCACCTTTCCTAAGAATGGTTTTCCTGTATATTTTTAAAAGTGGTAGTGGGTCAAGATACTCAACAGGAGTAACCTTTTCATCATGCTAGTGGAACATAGTATGGCAATCAACAAGATTAATCATCCAGTGAGAAAGTGTAGTTATTTCACTTGCACGCATAATGTCAAAAGGTGGTTAAGGTCAGTTGTGATGCCTTTTATCTATACCACAGAAATCAAATTAGAGAGCAAAAGAGTCAGTTTTGAAATTATTCTGGAAATGTTTTTGATGTGTATACTTGGATTCCAAGGAATTAGAGACTTAGTTTTGATCCCATTAACAAAGTGCACGAAAAAAGGATTTTTGTTCAGTTCTCTCTGAAAGAGAAACATATGATTTAGAAATAAGCTATACAGTGTCATCAAGGAGGACAAAAGATGTATGGGTTTTTTGTCTCATAGGTGAAAATAAAATTCTGACTATTCTGATGAGGTTCATTTGTGATGGTTTTTTCCGATGAATTTCATTTTTGGTTGGGTAACCTGGCAAAACTCCATTCATGACACTGCAATAGTAAAACTCCTCTGTGCCAAGCAAGAGGGTGTGGAGCATTTTATTTTTGGCATTGGGAATCCTGTTTTTAGCCTAGCCTTTATCCAGAGTTCCTGCTTGTCATATAGGTAAAAGGAAATTATTAAGGTTGAAACCAAAACCTTGAAAAAGAAGACCTAATGTCTTATCTTATTGATGCAGGTACAAAAGAAAATCAAATAAAAAATCTTCTAACTCAGGATTTGAAGTTCTGCTGTCAAGGGAGTCTTGGGCATCCTCAGCTGATTAATTCATCATAGCTCCATTATCTGCTGTGAGCAAGGCAATTCCTTGTTAGATCCCATCCTTTCCATGGCTACCTTGGGAGATTTCCATTCTTCAGGCTATTCAATGTCTCCTTTTTGCAACATTTGTATGGAGCATCAATATGCTGCTTCCTGACTTTCAGGCAGAAAGGACCTGCACTCTTTTTCCCTGATACTGCATGAGAAATCAGCTTTCCTGCAGCAGGAAAGCTGGCATACAGCAAAGTACAGGAATGCTTATCAGGCTGCAGGATGTCTTCTCGGCATTTGGGTCGTTCTTGGTTAAGTACAGGCACTGGTTGACAGTTTCATGTGACCTGCAAAAAAGATCTGGTACAAATTTGAGGCGAGATTGAATGACCAGCTTTATAAAAATGTCAGACACCTTTTCTTTCCCCCCTTTTAGTTCGACATGCGAGGGTTTAACTCAACTAACAAATATGGAAGTCAGTTTTATGCTGAGAATTTGTCCTGCTGAGGGTCAATTACTTGGAAGTCGGCATTTTTGAACAGGCTTCACTGAGAGGGCAATTCCTTAGAGATGATTTGTTTGTTTGTTTGGTTTTTTCTTCAAGAAACTTCTGCAGTAATCTCCTTGATGACTAAGTTCAGGAAGCGTTTCAGTGTGACAATAACAGCTTTGAAGTGCTGAGCTATTTCCCTGAAGAGTTTCCATTTTGTTCCAAGAATATCCACTTTTTCCCATTTGCAAGTGATGGGAAGTTACATGTAGATGCAGCTGTTTCTCTTCTCACATGTTGTGTTTCTCATTTTACTTTCTCATTTTCCATTTCTCAACTTTGAGAGAGATCCATTTGTAGAGCTATTAAAAATTCTTGGGTTTGGTACTTTTTCATAATGTAAACCTCTTCATAAAATTAGAGAGCTCATCATCACTTTAATTTTATTAATTTTGTACATGTAAAAATATTTTTGTGTTCCTCTAAGACCCATGCCAAACCCAGAAGTAGCTTAAGAAGCTCTGTTTCCAGTTTGCTTGCTTGCTTGCTAGGTAGATTTTGCTCAAGAAAGATCTACAACAGAAATTCTCCCTTTAAGCAGTTTAATAGATCTCCCAAGAGCTTAATTCTTTGCATTTTCTGCTGTCAATAAACGGAAAAGCAATTTTGTTGTAAAGCAGAATTCATTTGAGACCCATTTGCAACAAGAAACTTCAATCTGCTAATGTAGACCTCAGCCAATTCTATGCTTTTATACCCATAGCCACCATTTTTAGTAGTATATTCTATCTTTACCATACATATTTTTATGTCACATTGTCATGGTTTAACCTCAGCTGGCAACTAATTACAATGCAGTTGCTCGCTTACTCCCCTCACCCTGCTGGGGAGAATTGGAGGGAAAAAGTAAACTCTGTGAGTTAAGAACAGTTTAATAATTGAAACAAAATAAAATACAATAATGACACTCACAATGATGATAATAATAACAATGCTAGCAATAGTAGTGAAAGGGAGAGAGAGAGGAATGAAAACCAAGTGAAACAAGTGATGCCCAGTGCAGTTGCTCACCACCCACTGACTGATGCCCAGCCTGTCCCAAGCAGCAATGGGTGCCTCCTGGCCAACTCCCCCCAGTCTGTATACTAAGCAGGACACACTATGGTTATGGAATATCCCCAGTTTGGGTCAGCTGTCCTGGCCAGGCTCCCTCCCAGCTTCTTGTCCATGTGCTCTCTGACTGAGCACGGGAAACGGAGAAGTCCTCACTTAGATTAAGCACTACTGAGAAATAGCTACACCATCAGTGTTTTTTCAACATTATTCTCATACTAAGTCCAAAAGAAAACACTGTTGCTGTTAGCACAGATACTAAGAAGAAAATTAGCTCTATCCCAGACAAAACCAGGACAAAAATAAATATATTAAAAAAATTAAGTCCTAGACAAATAAACAATCAAACTTTATGGAAGAAAAGGGAGGGAGGGCAGGGAAATGTAATTACTTAAAATTAAACAACACTTTAATTAATGTCATTAGTTTGTGTCAGCTCTTTTGTCTCTAAAATTGAATAAGTAGAAAACTAAGAAGCAGTAGTATGTTAAATAGCATGTTTGTAATAGTTTGTCTTAGTTTATAAGAATTGCCTTCTTACAAAGATGTATTGGATTTTTTTTCTGATGCAAATTGAAATATACCTTTATTTTGTATTACTTTATTTTAGGATCACACCCCGAAAATATGATATCATTCAAGCATCTGAGCTTGGGCAAAAAGTTGGAACAATCACTGCTGATGTTGGAGATATAACATTAAATCGAAGGGAAACAAGGACATCATTTACATTCAGGAAAGTGAGGAGAAGCCCTTGCAATTGCAGTAAGTGTCTTGAGGCAGTCTTCAAGTCAAAATTGTTATTTATCACCAATACACAAGCTTTTTCTGGTTTGAACAAATCAGTTTATTCCTTTGGGTAGTTTTGGCAGTCCTTGTAGCCATTCCTGGATGGCTCAGGGTTAGGCATACTATATGGCTTAAGTTGGTTGCATTCATGTGGTTGCTGGAGTTTCTCTATACAAGGAGTCAGTTGGCTTGCTCCAAAGCCAGGCAGATAATCTGGAATCTTGCATTTCATTGACACTTCAAGTGCTTAAATAATGTAACAGAATAGAAATAACTGCTATTCTTCAGAAGTAACTACTATATCTCAGTTTTGATTGTTTTTTTATTGGGCCTGTAATTTTGTGAAAGTAAGTACATTAGAGAAGGAGAAGCAGACATGTCTGCAGTGATAGAGCCATGTAAGTGCCTTAGGGCAGTACAGATAATAATAGACAGGTGGCTCAATGATTACATAGAACTGAAGTCCATTTGTGCCCTCAGAACAGAATTTCAGAGGCTGAGTTGCAATGATGTCATGGTCTTTGGCACTGGGGACACTATCTCAGTTCTGAAAACATTAACATAGGAGGATTAATGATCACTGCAGACAGCTTCTGGTACATGTGGGCAGGTTGCTTGTTTTCAGGTCATCAAACACTTCTGCAGTCTGACCTGCATTTCAGTTTTTAAAAGGTAAAGGAGGAATGAAGCATTTTTGCATTTTAATATTTCGCTTTTAATTTTATTTTGCTAAATGCACTTAACCCATAACGAATCACTTAAAAAAATTAATGTTCTTTAACTGTTGCTATATCTAGTTTACTCATCTGTCTGTGACAGCCAGAAAGGACAGCAAAGACTGGTACAACCTTCATTTCCCCACAATGAGATGGAGGCCTCAAAGCTGGAGCAAGAATACGTACACAAGGTGTATGAAGAGATTGCCACACACTTCAGCAGTACCAGGCATAGCCCATGGCCCCAAATTGTAGAGTTTCTCAGGTCCCTGCCAACAGGATCAATAGTGGCTGATATTGGTTGTGGTAATGGGAAATATCTAGGCATCAGTGAGGATTTGTACATGGTAAGTAGTAGCTACTGTCATTTCCTTTCATTGGTTCTAGTGTTTATTCTGTTGTGTTGTTGTAGCATGTTGGAAGTTCAGTTGTGGGAAGAATGCCAAGAACAGAAAGCTGTTTCCTGGTCCAAGATCAATTGCCAATTGTGTTAGGTTTCCACATGTGTTCATTATGTGCATTACCCTTTTCTTTTTTTCAAAGCCACTTTTGCTTTGCAATTCAAAATATGTTAATAAAAAAATAGTAATGGATGCAATGGATTGAAAAATTGTAACGGATGGTTTAACCTTTTGTTGTTGAATAAACTTGTTAAAAGAGAAAATGGTTGGGCAATTTGAATGCTTCCAAGAACTTTTTCACTTGGCTTGTGCACAGGTAATGCATTCTACATGTCCCTGAAATCTCCATGGGCAGCACTATTTTTCACATATCCTCTTCAGTTCCTTTTGGCCTGGTGGCATGTCTCATTTGTGAATGATGTCATGTTTGGCTGTCCCACCTCTGGCTCTGTGCATAGGCCCAGTAAGTATGCCAGCAAAAAATTCACCAGGAAGTCCCAACTTCGGTATAGAGTTCTGGTCTTTCTCTCACTCCCTTTTCTTCACTTTTAGACAGTTCTGACATCATTCTTGCTCATGTTCTCTCTTTCCCTGTCTCCCAGTCTGTACTTAGTCCAGTTTTACTTCTCCCCCTTCCTATCAGGGAGAGATGAAGCACATACAAATATGAACCAAGAGATAGTTTTTATTGCAAATACTTCAAAGACTTTTTGGAAAAAAAAAATACAAATTCCTGTTGTTTTAAATCCCCGAAAATCTCAGAGGAGTGTGCATCATGGTATCTGCTCTCCCCTGTTCCAGATCTGTCTGATTTTTTCACATGCTTGTACTGTGAAACACTTTGAAATCCATCAGTCTTGAAAACTTCTGTGTAGAGCAAAGCATTCATTATTGATAATAAAACTTGGAGTTATTTGTCTGTTTCAGGAGTTTCTCTCTTGCTGTTTATATTCAGCTAAAAACATAAGTTGTTATTTACAACCCTGTCTGTATTAGTAATGGATTTATTTCCCTTACTGTTCTTATAGGCTAGAATAACATCAAGCAATGTATAAGTAGGTATGTTTATGCCTGACTGCTGTAGCCTGCATATAATTATTAACGTTCAGTACTTTTCAGTCTTTCACTCCTGACTGCTATTAAAAAAAAAGTCAGCATACCTAACTAGAGAGGAGCAGCTTTTATCAGGGTCCCATGAAGATCAACTGGTCCTAGAATGAATTTGGTAAATTGCACTCGTGGAGGTTTGTGGTAGACTTTTAAGGTGAAATCAATGCAAGGTGCTGTGTTCCAAAATTGGCAGCACCAGTCTGTTTCCTGAAGCCCACAGTTAACCAGTTAAGGGAAAGAAAGATCACATATCAGCTGGCAGTCAAAGGAAAGCTAGCCCCTTTCCTCTATTACTTTAGGAGTTACCTCATTCCTTATGTGTCTGCAGGAGAAAGACAAAACATGAAAAATAACAGTGAAAGGGAGGAAACTTTTAAAGAAGTAGTTCAGACAGTTGAAAAACAGAATCTGGGAATTGCTTCATTCAATTGGCCTCCCTCAACATTTTATTTTCCACTGGTGACAAGTAGTTGTTCTTGGTGGAGACAGACTTTAGACTTTGCGTTTGCTTATTTTCATCTACAGACCAGCACAGTGTCTCAGGAGAATGGATGTAACTGCTTCCTGAAGGCAAGCAGTGTGCTGTAAAGGTTACTTTATGCTTTTATGTTTTAAGTAGCAGTGCTAATGGTAGATCAAAGCTAAGGTAGCTCTCTTGGTGGTTTTAAGCATCAGGCACTGTCAACATATCTCTGCTGTGGCCTATGCTATTGTATTTGCTTCAGTTTCTTTGGATGATTACATGCAGCCTTATCCACTTGAGTATCCTTGTGTGACAATGAAATGCACAAGTCCATCTATGCTCAGCAAAAATGACAGTGCCGTAATGGCTGCATGATTCTGGCACAGTGAGAGAGCAGCAATAAAGAGCAGCAATTTCATGACAAATAAATTCAGATTAAGAGTGTTTGAGTTAGAGATGGAATCCATGTCTGATGTAGCTAGGACAAAGACTGGAGAAAGGTTGAATTTAATAGAGTTTCAGATTACTCTTTTTTTCTGTCTCGCCCAGCTTTTTTATTGTTTGAATGTATGCAAAAGAGAGACATGATTTTAGGGTTGTTTATCCACAATTCTCTCCCCACCCAACCTCATTTGGGGGAATTATTTTAACAGATTTTATTTAAGTGCTTTCAAACTTAATATTCATATTTGTAAGCAAATATTTATGGAATGCTGTGTCTGAGCCTTAGCCATTCCCCCCTTACCACAAAGGTTTCATTCCAGAGCCAGTTAACATTATTACAAGGATCTCATCAATTTTTATGAGCTTTAGCTTTGTCTCCTAGTTTCCAGTGTTCAGGTAGGTGTGGTGATGTGTAAATCCCCGAAAGAACGTTCAACATCCTCACAGGGCTGGTGTGTGAATGAAAGACATTGAAACCTTTCAAATTTGTGGTTTACATTTTTAATTGAACTAATAAACTGGTGGGAAATCCAGTTGCAAACAACTGAAAATGCCATTGGGTAGATATTTTTTCTTTATATGTAAAGAAATTACTCTCCTTGACAGAAGAGTGATGCTAGGAAAAAAATTGTGGCTATGCAGGAGCCAAAATTATTTGCTTTAATACAGATGTTCCTTTTTCTGTAGTGTGTGTCATTCAAAGGTAATTGGTAATATAGTTTATATTTCACAAGACCTTGTAAGACACCCTTTTTCTGCAAGATGTTCATCTCTGTTTCCTGCATTATTGTCCCAAACTGGGATTCACTGGAACTTTATAAGAATTTGATTTTTCCAGGGTGTGGGGAAGAGAGAGGATTAATATTTGCTGTGGTATAGTTGCATAATGTTGGGTGGGTTATAGTTGGGTTCATACTTATTAAGAACAGATTTCTCTCCCAAGGACTTATTAGTAGAAAGTAAAAGCAGGAAGGACAAAACTAATTAGTAAAGGTATACCTGGAGCAAGTTCATCATATTTTAGCAATTGAAGGGCAAGACGGAGGAAGCTTTCCTGCCCTTTTCTCTCAATGGATAGCAGTCATTAAATTGATAAGAGATGTGGGAAGAGAGCTCAGAAGGAACTGGGCAACAGCAACATAAACCCAGAATGAATGCTGAGTCGCTCAGCTTGGTTCTGTTGCTTTGTCATTGAGAAATGAACTGCGCATCTTAGGCATACTGCTTTGTTTCCAGAGACACCCTGGCTATGTGCAATGGAAAACCAAAACACTACGTGAAAGGAATGCTAAAAACCTGACTCAGACCAACTGGAGCAAGGAGATTTGTCTGTCTTGCTGTGGTTGTGCTGGCGTCTCTTTTTCTATGTGTGTGTGTGTGTGTGTTTGCTGGAATGTAATTTGGTTCCTTGAGGTTCTCATGCTATTAGTTATAGCTGAGGTATTTCTCTGGGGAGCCACATAATTCCATTCGGTGACTGGATTTCAGAATTAGATGTTGTTTTCTTCATTGCTTTCTAATGTGCTGAATAAATCAGGTTTCCAGATACTTAAATGAACTAATTCTACCACGTTAGTTATAATGAGATAATGTAGAAAGAAAATATATGATGGTAGGCAACCTCGACCTGTCTTTACCTATATTTAAGCTTCCAAGAGAATTTATCTTTTCCAGATTTGCAACACCATTACAAAGCAAGCGATTTATTTAGTGTGTTTTTCCCGCTAATGATCTATTCCAAACCATTGTGTTAAGTAGATTTTATAAAATTTACTGTAGCTACTCCTGGCTGAAACGGTGGAGATGAAGGTGCCTAGAAACATGAGAGAGCAGGATGGGATATCTACCTGTGTTATCTGTTCCCAGGAAGGCAGTACAGGGCTGCTGCAAACTCAAACAAATCACAGGTGTTACATTTGTTTCTCCCTCCCTTCTCCTCTTTTATCTTGGTCTTTTTTTGTTATTTTTATTTTCTCAAGGTTTGTGTTACCCAGCATGCCCAGAGTGGGTGTGGTTTGCCAGAATGACAACATACCTTTGCTTCTTTCCTAGGTTTTGTGTTTGCTGGGCTTCTAGTTACAGAGTTACAGGCCTCCATACTAATATTTCCTGGCTTAATATAAGAGTTGGATGCAGATACAATGAAAATCAATGCCTGAAATCCAAGTGGATTTCAGCCACAGTACATAGGTTTCTGTGGCTATTCTGGTGCTCTTGTGTGCTGTTGTCCACATCACAGAAAGCAGTGAAGACAAGGGTGGTGGTACTTCCCAAAAAAGCAGGACTGTGGGAATGGTTACCTGTGAAAAATCCAAGAAGCCTGAGAAGCCAGCCTCCTTTGGGGAAATACTATAAAGAGTAGAGCAACTTGCGGAGAGGTGGACTCACTAAGAGTAGATGCAGCTGAATAGTCAGCCATGCCATTTGAGATATACGTGAGAAATTGATGGGACTGAGCAAGGAATTTGATTTAGAAAACTGGGAAAACAGGTATAAGAAATGATTGAGAAGACTCATAGATAATGAGAAATGGAGAACTGTTAAAATGTATACAGCTTGTCTCACCAAGAGATGTACTAGATTTGGTTGGATTTGGGCACTGAACTAATAGTAGTTCATCTACCTTTCTGCACTCTTCTGGAAAAGATGTCAGCAAGGACAATAAATATCCTGTGCTGAGCATAAAAATTAGAGATATGGACTGGCAAAAATTAAAGCTTTCCAGTTATATTTTGAGGGTTTTTTAAAAATGTTTGAATACATATTTAATTAGAAAGAGAAAAATAAACCTGTTGTTAATTAAAACAGTCTTTTGAACTCTTTTCTGTAAATGAAGTTTCATCACATCAAAGCTTCTGCATGCTTTAGAATGTAGAAATCAGTTAGTAACGGAATTGGGAAAAGCTGAGTTTGGGATCTCTGGCCCTTGCTATAAATGTTTTCTGTACTCATAAAAACCACAGATAGGCTCATTTTCCAGCTGCAAGCTGGCATTGCACCACGAAAGTTATCTGGGTATTGATAACTTATTGTTTTCTAAGTGACTGAAACCAATGTATTTTGGTTTTTACTGAATGCATGTCTCTTGTAAGCCAGTAAATGCAGGAATGTGTGATTATAATTATTTTAAAATATTATACAGAGATAATAGTAGTAAAATAATTCTAAATTTTCCTAGCTTCTGCACCAGGCATCTGTGGTGACTTCCTGTGTCCACCATTTATGCATATATGCATAATACCTGTTATCACATTTACATTTAAAAACACATAAAGTTTAGGCTAAGATACCTATTGTAGAGCAGCTGCGCATTCAAAGTGATCTATTTCAAGGTCTCCATTTTCATTGCAAAACAGCATCTTTTTGCTGTTGGGTGAACATTGGCTTTAGTAAGTAGGACAATACAAGTAAGCCTGACTTCATAACATTTGATATAATTTAGATGCAAATGAGGACTTTGCATTCTGGCAGTCATGCCTTTGTTCTCATTCTCAGTTCATTGGATTTCATCAACATACATTGTAGTCCTTTTCAAGGTCATTTTGGGAACAGAGGATTGTGTTCCATTATCCAGCCTGTTTTCTCTGTAGATATGGAGGGCCAAAGCAATTCTTTCTGGGAAAGCTTGCTGTCAGTGGAAGCTGCAAGTGTTCTTCTCCCTCCTTCTACCAGCAGTGAATTTGGTCCTTTGAGTTTTGTTATTAAGTACTGCAAGCTAATGTCTTAATTGCAGAAGTAGTTAAAGGCACCAGTAATGAGGTGTGCAATTGCCAAAGTGCAGGTTGCCAGAGTAATTTAAAGACACTTGAGTTGGCTTCCAGTGTGAAGTGATGGGGATTTATGTTTACTTCCAAGTAAACACAAATTTCTTTTTTTTATTCATGAACAACTCTATTCACTCAGTGCTTCAGTAAATGTGAGAGGCCAAGAAATACATGGGAAGAAAGCAATGCTAGGATTGATCTTTTCAGGTCTTTTTATTGTGAACTGGCAGGACAATATGTACACTCATAGTGCTATTTTTGTGGAGGATTATCTTGTGTTGTCAGGTTGGCATTTTCACAGCTGTTTCATTTACGTTGGATCAAAAATCAGGGACCTGACTAGAAAGCAGCTCATCTGGAAGCTTTCAGGATATACGACTGGAACAGAATTCTAGTTTTCTTCAAAACTGTGATGGTAGGCTAAAGGATAAAATGATTTGAACTGATAAAATGAAAAATTATGATGGAAAACAAATATATTTTAATCACTGCAAAAGAGATTTTTAATTTTAGCAGTACTGTTGTCTCTGCTGGGTTGATTAAGCAGAGCAAGTTGTTTGTTATTCTTCTTGTGTCAAAGATGGTTTAGTATTCTTTCAGTATTGAATGCAATAAATATCGTCAGCAGTAATTATTTAGGATTCTGAACCTATTCTCTGCTATCTACTTGTTGCTGGTCATTGAAAACAAAAATAAATTTAATAATTGTATACAAGCAGAGTTCGATATACAACCTGGTAGCAGGGCTTTGGTTAGAGTGTTCAGTGTGCATGGCAGATGTGAAAATGAGGGTGGTGCATGCCTCACTCTATTTCTTTCTTTTAGAAAGGGTATTGATCAGTTTGGGTTTATTGTTTTTTTGCAAGCATGTAAAAAAGCTTCTTCTAGATGCTGATTTTTCAAAGATGGTAAGTCTTGCTGTCTTTGTCATGGACACTGGGCAAAGTTTAAAGGGGCAAAAACCAGATATTTTATGAGGTGTTCTGAAATGGTTTTTAGGGGTCATTTCACCTGGACTGTACAGAACCTTGGAATATGATGTTGTGCTTAAATTTTTTGTGGATCATGATACTGAGGAGTAAGAAGACTGTATCTGAGCACTTCCTTACTTCCACTGAAGTGAGAAAACCTGATTGTGATCAGTGTCACTGTATGACATACTATAGTGATGCCACCGAAGTCACCAGATGGTCATTTGCACTAGTAGGTCAGCTTTTGTTAGTTCAGTATTTAGGTGCTTCAAATGTTGTCAAGTTAACAAATGGCAATTGAAATGGAAAGAAAATACTGAGGTTAGGTCACTTCTCATTTTGCTGATTTCAAGATACTTTGAATTAGTTTTGAAGAAAAGTTGGGTTGAAACCTGGTCCATCTTAAGCTGGTTCAAAATCAGGGTTGTATAATGAGCTGTCTACTATCAAAATCAAGGTGGTATAATGAGCTGTTTACTATCCAGTCTTCCAGCTTTGTTTTAAGTTAGCATCAGGATTGTTTTCTTCTTGTCTATACCTGGGAACCATTTATTCCTCTTAAGGCTATTTTCTCACTCTCGCTCTTGTTTTGATTTCAAACTAAAATGTGTTCCCTCAGTAGGAGACTGTGATGACTCTATTACTGTAAGCATCAAGTGAAAATCATTTTCCAGTTTTGTAATTATCCTCTTATGAAAAGCTTAACGAAACACTTTCTGTTCTAGGTTGGCTGTGATCGCAGCAAAAACCTGGTGGATATTTGTGGAGAAAAACATTTCCAGGCTTTTGTCTGTGATGCCCTGTCGGTGGCAATACGCAGTGGTTCCTGTGACGCCTGCATTTCTATTGCTGTAATACACCATTTCTCAACAGCAGTAAGTCACCCCTCCCTGTGTTCCACTGTGCTACTGTACTGCTGTGCAGAGCTGCTAATACTACAGTGAAAACAAAGGGAAGACCAAAATGGGAAGAAGTTGAAGATTTGCATTCAGTGTAAGCAGCTGTCAGAGCAGAGTTAAGCTGCTATGCTACTGCTGCTTCTTAGACTTTTCTGTTCATATTGTCTCTCTCCTTGTCAGATTCCCTTGCTCCTCCTGGTGCTTTGGTCTAAATGTTTATGTTTCCTTTTTGTCTGCTTACAATTAATGACATAGGAGAAGGGGGCTCTGCTTTGGGAGTCAGGAGCTATATTTCTTCCTGGCTCGGATCTTTGGCTCTTGGGCAGATCTTGTAGTTTTGGGTTTTTTCCCTCTGTGCATTCATTTTCCATCTCTGAATGAAAGGGACACTGCTCACTGGTCTGCTTTATCTCTGGGCTCTGTAAAGTTCTCCTGGCAGGAAATGCGTGATGGTAACAAACTTCTAGACCATGAAGCCATCTTGGGGCCCCATGGATCTGTCAATAGAGAAATGCAGCAAATGTTTCCAAATCCAGTATAAAAAAGTAGAAAGAAGTCTGTTTTGGAGAAGGCTGATGTGTTTGTTTGGGTGGTCAGAGGACCTGTGTTTAAGCTGTAAATCTGACTCCTTCAACTGCAAACTTAGGGTGTGCATCATCAGGTTTGGTAGATTTAAATCTGGGATTTTAAATAATGAATAACCTTCTTGAAGAGGCATGCATCATTTTCAGATGGACTGTTATGCTCAGCACAGGACTATTTTCAAATGGAAAGAGAATAATAAAATCATTTAGGTTAGAAAAGACCTTTGGATCATCTAGTCCAGCTGTTAACCCAGCACTGCCAAGTCCAGCACTAGACCGTGTCACTAAGTGCCACATCTACATGTCTTTTAAATACCTCCAGGGATGGTGACTTCACCACTACCCTGGGCACCCTGTTCCAATGCTTGACCATCCTTGTGCTGAAGATGTGTTTCAGTGAGAACCGTGTTTAGAAAAACGTCTTGGCTTGCACATAGTGATGGACTGTATTATGAATGAAAATGAGTAGTGAAAAAATCCCTTACTTTTATTTTTTATTGTATCTCGGGGGGACAGTAAGGAGGAGTTGCTGCCATTCTCCTTACTTTTTGTTTATGTACTAGCTTCACGTTTCTGCTTTTCCTTTCCAGGAGCGGAGACTGGCTACTATCCGTGAACTAGCCCGGCTTCTAAGACCTGGTGGAATGGCACTCATTTATGTTTGGGCAATGGAACAAGAATACAAAAACCAGAAGTCTAAATACCTTAAGGAAAAGAATGGTAGTAAAGGCAAAGAAAAGGAAATCAATACTGGCACAACCCAGAGACTGCTTACTGATCAAGTGCCTGGAAGCAGCAGCCAAGACTCAGCATGTTCTGACCAACTCATTAATGACTTGAAGGACGAAGGCTGCGATGCAAGGCCAGTAGGAGCAGACTCCAAACTGCCTGTTCACACTAACCGAACCTCCTTTCAGTCTCAAGATTTGCTGGTTCCCTGGCACCTGAAAAGTGGTACTAAAAAGAAAGAGGAAAGTGTTGATACAGTGTTGGTTCCAGCTGACTCCAAGGAATCACAAGAAGTCAGCCCTGTTTTCCACCGCTATTACCATGTATTCTGTGAAGGGGAACTGGAAGCAGTGTGCAGATCCCTGGATTGTGTGAGGGTTCAGAAGAGTTACTATGATCAGGGAAACTGGTGTGTGATTCTAGAAAAGTTGTAGCCTGTGGTGTTTCCTCCACTGTCTTTGTTTTTTGCAGTGTGAAAGGTATTTTTAATGCAGGCTGCAGGCTGCAGCTATTGCCTCTTTAAAAATAGCAGAATAAAGCCTGTGTTTGAATTAATAATGGTGGCTAGCACTGTGTGCATATTTTAACAAAATAATGGCCAAATTCAGGTACTACATCTGCAGAGTGTTTACTTCTGTGAATTACAGTGGAGAGGATTAAGTGGGAAAATACTGGCCATGCAAATCAGTGTTGAGCTTTTAAAGACAAAGGGCCTGGTTCTCCCTTCTCTTACACTGCTTTATGGTGGTGTAGCTGTAGTGGTCTCTCTGCAGCCCACAGGTAATTGGAATGGAGCTCTGGGCAGGAAAAGCAGAGCTGTTTGCTGTGTAAAACTGTGGGCCAGGGAGGAGGGAATGAATGGCATGTGAAGTAGTTTGGGTGAAGAGTCAAAACATTGCCTCAAATTTGATCCTACCTGTTTTGGTATCCATGAGGGGTCACAGATCTCTTTCAGTTTAGAATTTACTCTCTTGGTTGTGGTAATAATGGTTTCCTCAAAGGGAACTGGAAAATCAGTGAGGATACCACAACCATTTTTCTCTTCCTTGACTCTCAAACACCCACAATTTATGCTGTCACTCCCCATATTTCCGTAGCTCTTCATTGTAATGTTGTTTGAAAGCTCCTCTGAGGTGTGAGTTGCCCAGCTGGAATACCCTGGCCAACTCTGCTAGATGCCTGTGTTCCTGTGAGCACAGGTCTCTGTGCCAGTAGCACCAGGAGTTGTGTTGTTGTGGGGTGACCCTTAGATCCCCCGGTGAAAAAACCAGGAAATATATTAAAGAGAAAGCAGTATTGGTGCAGATTTTCTACAGGGTAGTTTCAACCTCTGAAAGTTGGCAGTGGAACAAGTTTTATTTACTGCACTTCAGAAGAGCAAAGAACTGGAGTAGAGAGGAACTGATGCTGGGCTGGCTGACTCAGCAGCCCTTTTGGCTGTGGTCTGCAATGACTAGCACAATTTATTTAACACAACTCTTGTGCTATCCAAGGGGAGTGCCACCTGCAATGCATTTCTAGAATTAAAATATACTGGGCTGGCTTTTGCAGGGTGAGTGGCTATTGGTGCCTCTGGAAACCAGGGCTGCTAAGCTGCCTGTTATATTGCTTTATTACCTATAGCTGTAGCAAGACCTATGGTATAGGCAGATCATGTTGCTGCAACTGATGGCATCTAAACCGAGGTGTCCACCCTAAATCATATGGGAACTTGGAGATCAGCTGCATGCCCTTGGCCTACTCCTGCCTGCCTCACAGTTTAAAGACTGCTGTGCTGGCAGTTTGCTCGCAGTCACCATTTCTCCTGGGCTCCCATCTTATAGTGGAGGAAGCCTGATGGGAATGACAGTGGTAAGAGAGGAATTTGCTGCCACCACAATTCACCTCGTGTGTGTCCTGCTCACTATCTGCTTTCAAAGAGCCCTTGGGGAAGATCTCATTCCTGAGCTGCACATATTGTCCAGGTAGCCCTGTCATAACTGATTTCTTTCCTTTGGGCTACATGGAAGCTTGTCTGTGGCTGTGAGCCTGCTTGTGCACATTCAGGAGTTGATTTGCATGCATTCAAGGAGTATCACATAGCTGGAAGCATGTTTTCCATCAAGGTCTCTGAGCTGGCTTCAGTACTGGGACGCTGTGTCTGAGTGCAGCAATGCACCCAGTTCCCAGCTGGACTGTGGGACCAGAGCTAGGACGCAGTGCCACACAATGTCAGTGTGTCCCTGGTGAGAGAGGGCAGGAACAGCCTCTGCTGGGTGTCTGTGCAGTGACTGACTCACTAAATTGAGCTCCTGTTATTTCTGATTATGTGAATTGCATGCATGTAGAATAAAGGAGGAGGACCATGGACTACATCTCTCAAGCTCGCTATCTGCATGGCCCTGTGTTTACTGGTACCTGGACTCTTGCTGAGCACATGGCAGCTGCTGTTTGTACATTTGCCTGTAGGTGCATTTTCTGTAAGAATATACAGTGTGCTGGCAAGAAACACAAGCATTGCTTGAAACAG
Source organism: Manacus candei (assembly GCF_025592945.1). Taxonomy (NCBI): domain Eukaryota; kingdom Metazoa; phylum Chordata; class Aves; order Passeriformes; family Pipridae; genus Manacus; species Manacus candei. Next base: position 38,525,074 of record NW_026138062.1, read on the forward strand.
TCTGAAGCATTGCCATATCTTGACCTTGTGTGACAAATTAGGAATCAAGTCTGCAGCTGTGCTCAATTCCTCAATGTACTCCTGTTCTGCCTGGGGATAGCTCAGAGGTGCTGCCTCCAAATTCACTGCTGGCTCTGAGCTGGGCACAGTGTTCTAACCTGGGGCTTGAATGCATCAAGTTGACATAAACCCTGAACAGTTGAATGCTAAGTCACAGCAGCATTTCTAATTCATTTCACCCTAGCTCAGAGCAGAAAGTGTTACTCTCTATGTCCCAGGCAGCCTGATGGTGATGGGTCTCAGCAGATGCTGGTTCTGGAAGGAGGTTCTGGCATGAAGAACACAAGCTTGGGCAATGCTGGTTGAACAGGCACACTGGGTTTAACATGCAATACATAACTCCTTACCAAACAGGGTTTTCCTGGCTCTTCTGAGGGCTGTGAGCTGGAGGATGGTCACAGCAGCACGTCAGCTCTTGAAAGACGCTAAAAGAGTTAAAAGTACTCTGACATCCTCTGGAAATGTTATGAAACATTTCTTTGATTAAAGTCAGGCAGCCTCTTCAGATGCTCAAAGAGGAATCAAGTGGTGAAGGAGAAAATGACAAGGGAGGATGGCACGTTGATGTTAACAAAATGTATTGCAGACGTTTACTGAGGAGTTCTTCCAACACAGAATTACGTGCCACGAAGCTACCCTCTACAGTATTCACTTGCCCCTTTTTACCTTCTGGAAGTGTAATGAGGAGATGAAACTCTTTAAGGTGAACAATTGGATTTAAATGTTAAATGTTTCACAGTGCAGTGGTTTTCATAGTACTTATGTTCCTTTTTTGGCCTTATTTAAATAACAAGTGTGCTTAAATGCTTATTCATTTGCAGTCTAGAAGATAAAAGGAAAGCCAAGCTCCATGTGGGTATGACCTGTGCTGTGAATGCAAATGCCTCTCCTTTGGCAGTACTCCCTGATGTCCCAGTCATCCTCAAAAGTGCCTCAGCACACCCAGAAGTAGGGAGGTGGGAGTTTCTGCTCTGGCCCAAATATGACCCTTGGTTTGGCTCCGGGCACAGGCAGACAAATGTCTGGTGTGACCAGAGGTGGCTGTTTTGGGGTTCCCTGTCCCCTTTATTCCCAACTTCCTGTTCCAGAGACCACCAAGGCAACCCCAGGTCAGGTACCTCCATTGAACCAAATATTGCACTGTCCTGTCCTGACAAAGCAAGAGCATCCCTGGGCTTAAAGCTACGGAAACAATGATGTGATTTGTTGTCCCAGGGGCAGACAGAAAATGAAACCTGCAAAGCACAGAGGACTTCTTTTAACTTCATAGAGTGATGTCCTGGTGCAGCCATGCCAATCACAAAAACTCCTTCAGACCTCAGAGAAGCTGGATTTCCCTTGAAGTGCTCATCTTAAGTTTAGCAAGGAGAGGTTTAGGGCAGCAGATGGCACAGGGCAACATGCTGACTGCATTGATTTACTCACTGAGAACCACAGAAAGCTGCACAGGGACCACAGCTTCTCTTCAGAGAGTTTGAAGGGCTGGCCTTGGCACAGTGAGCAGAAGATGAGCTTTTCTACTGCTCCCCAAGGCTATATGAAGGCAGCATAGAGGAGAATGCAGTAGTAAAGGCAATTTGCCCTGTTTTTGAACTTCTCCAGAAGTTTTAATATGATGGAAGTCTTCTTGATAGATTTATATGTCAGTCTTTGATCAAAACATCAAAATCTACTTGAGAACCTATTTCTGGTGAAGCTTCCAAATGATCATTCTAAGAGAATATTTAGGTCTTTTCTGAGCAACAGAAGTCTTAAGTTTGCTATTTGCCTGTTTTGGTGGTATGCTGTTGTGTTTTTTTTCCTGTTTAGTGTTTGTTAGTATTTCAGAACTGTGTCTCTATTTTTAGTGAAGTTTGTCAAGATCTTTATTTTTCTGTGCACAACAATTTTCAGCATGGTTTTGCTGAAATCTGTGGTGAAGAAATTGTGGATGTCTGTAGTGAAGTTCTGTATGTGGAAAAAAAAAGACATTTCCATGTGCACAGAACAATACAAAAAAGCTTTATACTTTAAGTAAAACATAAAAAAAGCCAATATGGAAAAATTTCAAGTACTCTTCCCTATGGCAAGCCATGCTTCAGCCATTGGACTGACTGGTTAAGTCTGTTTTTACCTGTTTTATGTCAATCTGGAAGGGGCTTCAATGTGCAGCCCACAAATTTCCTTTGTCACTGGGTCCATATTTCTGCAAATTTCAAAATTTGGATTACGTTAGCTTTTCTGCCTTGCCTTCTGTATGGTTAACAGGGTGTACTATCTTGGCCCCTTATGTCTCTCCTTTGCAGTTGTGACAAATCTCTCTAAGTAAAATTTAGAAGACGGCCAAGTACAGTGAAACAAAGAACTTTATTAACAGCACGCTGGGTGCACAAACTTGTGTCCTGGTTCGAGAGCACCCCTGGATGGGAGGGACGAGCCCTTTCAAGGCCCTTTGCTTAGCATAACCACTCCCTCGCTCCTCCCATGCCAGGCCTCGCTCTTTTCTTCCTTAAAAGGCAATCTTTGCTTTCTGATGCTATCCCTTGGTTGTCCTCATCCACCTATCAGGTTGTTTCCCTGCCCCCGGCCGCATGGTTCCCTGGCAGTGAGCCCAAGCTGGTCTCACCACCTTATGTTCTTCCCGGCTTGCCTTGGCACTGTAATAGTAAGCAAAGAGAACAGTAAGTAACAATAAGTAGCAGTAAGCAGGTGGAACTATAAGCAGAGCAATAGGCAACCCCAAGCAGAACTGTATGTAGCAGCAAGTAAGCAGCAGCAATAAGGAACTCCAAGTAGAACCACTAGTCCTTGACCACAAATTAGTTCTCCAATCCTTTAAATAAAATGGCTCCCAAGTGCCCCAGCACGAAGCAGCCACGGAAACCTCTGCTTGTAATAAAACCGTTCTATTTATTTCCTGCACAGTGGTGCCTAGAAAATACTGGAGCAGTGTGCTACTAATAGCCTGTCCCACAGCTGTGTGATCCTTGCTCCCCTTGTCTGTATCCCTATCTCTTTCTACCTTATTTTGTACATTCTCTGAGGCGTGTGCTGTTTCCATTTGCGCAGTGCGAGTGCAGCTGGCTGCTCCTCTTCTGCTGTATTTCACGTAGGATTTGGTTCCATAGGCTTGTTCCTCACCAGCAAAGGCAGATTGACACTTGTCTTAAACTGCAGATCCTGTCTCTTGGCTATGCTGAAAATTCTGTTTGAGATGGCTTCAAGGAAGAAAATTACATTAGACACAATTTGTAGGAGGAAAGAGGCCTGAGACAGGTAAGATCTCCCCAACTCAGGGTTATTCCATGGACACATGGGGATATGTACTGAGGGTCCAGGTGGCAGGAGATGGTATTTGAGCCCCTCCTAAGCTTTTGCTTTGCCTAATCTTTCCTAATTTTTGGTGAGTATATTGAAATGTTTATATTAAGCTTTTTTAAGAAGCGACAGCTGAATTATTATAAACCATCAAGACAGAGAATTCACACATTGCTGTGCTAGCAAACAGCATTCCAGTTTCTTTCTTCTGGAAAAACTATTGCATGGTAGGAAATGTTGGAGCAGGATGAAGACTTAGAACAATATGCTGTTCAGAAGAATCTGCCAGATATTCAGCCTTGAATCCTGCAGTCCATCAGCCTATTCGTAGCAGACAAAACAGCTAATCTGAAAAAAAGATGCAAATATTTAGGTCAAGATCTTTTCTACCAATTTATGTACTCAGAGTAGTTTGAGAGGTACAGGAACAAATCATCTGGAGCTGAGGATAATTCACCCTTGTCTCAGGTACACTGCAGACTTCTTCGAAGGGTCAATGTTTAAGTGAGGATTTGAAGAACACAAGGGTAGTCCGATGGACCTGCAGTAGAAGTACCAGTCCAAATCAGGCCTGGCTGCTGATATGGTGTGCTTCTCTTTAGCCTAAACAGAGCCAGGTCTCTCACCTGTTCATGCTATGACTGAGTCATAATTTGATGCAGAAAAGCTCAAGACAATCCCTGAGCTTCAAGGAGGCTGAATATACCAGCTTTGGTGTTGGGTTATTTGCCCTTAGCAGGACAGTCATACCCTCAGCTCTCTGCATCTCAGGCAAATCATAGAAAGTCAGATTCTCCTAAAATTCTTCTGTGCCAAACTTGTAGGTCACTGAGCTCAAGAGCTGAATTTACAGTCCTACATGTCCTTCTCTGCACCCTCACACTCAGAGGCATGATTTCAACACAAGGGGCAGAGCACGCTTTTAGATGAAGGTGAGTCTTTGAGGCCAAAAGCTTTGAGAAGCTCTTGACATAGAAGTGTGATCTCCTGTCTCCTCGTATATATTTCTACAGCATCACATTTGGTGAAACAAAAGTGGACCACACTTCACAGGAGGAGCTTAGTTCTGTGGAGCTGTGTAAGGGGGTACTTTCGAATTAGATGATCAATGGAGCATAGAGGCGTGAGAAAGAAATCATATTAGGATGTGAAACCAGCGAGAGTATGGTACAATGTAACTTCATGGCACAGGCTAATTGTAAGGTCCATTGTGCTTTTTAGAAGTCAGCTTGATATCCCCTATTATCAGAGCTGAGTTCCTCCTTGGTTTTGCTACATATTGCAAGATAGATACATCTACCCTTGAAACACAGTGGTAGAGATCATACGTAGGGGTGAGAAAGATGATGATGGGAGGAAGATTATGTGGGCAGGGGTCACTCGCCCCTTGCCCCACAGGTAGGGCATGCGCAGCCTGTTGCCATTAGGTAATCATTAGGTGGTGTTTGGCTGCCACTCAGGCATCACCTTATACTACGTACTGGCCCCACATAGTGTAATGTGGAACTGATAGAAATGGGGTGTCAGGACTGCTGAGTTTGAGCGATACTCATCCTGCCACCGAGACTGTGCTGCTCCGCAGGGACGCCCGCTAAAGCATGGGTACCGACCAGCTGCTGCAGATCCTGACAGCCCTGGCCTGTCTGTGGGGGTAAGCACAGTTTATTGATAGGAAGCAACCGAGAAAGAAAAGATTTAATATCTTTAGTGTTCCTTTAATACCCTTTTATTGGTATCCATAATATTGTCCCTTTAAATTTTCCCTTTTACTAACCAATATCGTGTTAAGAGTTATCCATATCGTGTTAAGATCCTTTTTTGGTATCCCTTTAACTCCCTTTTTACTGAGCTTATTATACTGTATTGAATGCTGTTCTTAGTATTTGTTTTAATGCTACCCGATAAGGTAGTTATTTTGTATCCTTCTTTAGTTTTTGATTCTCTTTGCTAAGTTTATTATTATTATTATTCTCATTGTAATAAAAGATATTTTGTATGCTTGAATGTCTGTGGCACTTGTCTTTATTCCGGGCATGTATCCTAACGAACTGTTACAAGCTGTGATGAGAATGCCTTTAGAAAGGGCTGCCCCCTGAGGCTTGGACACAGCTTTGAAATTTGGATAGGAGGTAGGTGAAGAGCTGCTCAGTAATAGCAATACACAAAGCAGGACTGCAAGTACCTTGTGCAAACATTCAGGCCTACAAGGCTATTGCTCATTGCAATTTTAGATGTGCTCTATTTTTAGATTTCCATCTTCCCTATTTCCATGGTGCTAAGAATCAAGGGGTATCATGTACTTGCTAACAGGACAGCCTGTTCCTTTCAGGATCAAGTGCCCTTCCCTACGACCAGCTTTTGTTTTATTTCAGAGTCAGTAGTGGTCAAACACAAGGCCCCAGGCTCTGGAGGAGCTAGGAAGTAAAGGTTTGAGAAGAAAGAGCACATCATATTCAAAATTATCATCAGGGAAGGGCATGGATATGAGGGCTCTGTGGAGTTACTTTGCTTTGATGTTTCTGTTTAAGCAGTGACGAGAAGAAGGACCCACAGGAATGTGCATGGAGAGCTGAACTCTTCTGAGCTCACCAGGGAGCTGCCTGGTCTGCATGGTGCCATGAGGAAAATCACTTTGCCAATGCGTGCACAGACGGAGATACAGCCACATAGCTGTTATTCTTGCAGTGCTTCTGTTTCTGTTTGGAATTGTGTGGTTGAGAGACACATTTGCTCTCTCAGCTGTGCAGGGTTGCAATATGACAGTGTGGTGGTTTGACTCTGGCTGGATGCCCACTGCGCTCCAAAGCTGTTCCATCATGCCCCTCCTCAACTGGACAGGGGAGAGAAAATAGAAAGGCTTATGGGTTAAGATAACATCAGGGAGAAGTCACTCACCAATTCCATCATGGGAAAACAGAATAGAAAAATGAAAAGTAAAACTAAATGTTAAAAACACCTTCTCACCACCCCTCCCTTCTTTCTGGGTTTAACTTTATTCCTGATCCTCTGCCTCCTCTCCCCAGTGGCACAGGGGTACAGGGAATGAAGGTGACAGTCAGTTTATCACATGTTGTTTCTGCTGCTTCTTCCTCCTTAGGGGAGGAGGACTCAGAGTCTGTCCATGTTCCAACATGGGGTCCCTTCCACAAGAGACAGTCCTCCACAGACTTCTCTCACTGTGAGTCCTTCCCACAGGCTAGAGTTCCTCACAAGCTGGTCCAGTGTGGGTCCCCTGCAGTGTCACAAGAAAACCTGCCAGAAAACCTGCTCCAGTGTGTGCTCCTCACTCCATGGAGCCACAGGTCCTGCCAGGAGCCTGCTCCAGCGTGAACTTCCCCTGGGGGTAACATTCGGACATCTACCTACTCCAGCATGGGATCCTCCAGAGACTGCAGGTGGGTCTCTGCTCCCCTGTGGACCTCTGTGGGCTGCAGGAGCACGGCTGCCTCACCATAGGCTGCACATGGGCTGCAGGGGAACTTCAGCTCCGGTACCTGGAGCACCTCCTCCTCCTTCACTGACTTCAATGTCTGCAGGGCTGTTTCTCACACGTATTCTCACTCCTCTCTTCTCTACCTGCAATTTGCTTCTCTGCAATAATTTTTTTTTCCTTCTTGCCTGTGTTACTCCAGAGGCCCTGCTACAATTGCTGAGGGTCCTTCTTGGAACCAGCTGGCATTGGTTCTGTTGGACATGGGCAAAGCTTCTGACATCTTCTCACAGAAGTTGCCCCTGTAGCCCCCTGCTACCAAAACCTTGCCATGCAAAAGCAATACAGACAGAAGGGGCAGGACTTGCAGAATTCCTTGTAAATGAAACAGCTTGTAGACAGGGGCTCCATATACAGTCTGTTAGCTCAGTGGTCTGAGAGGGAGACTCAGAGTCAGAAGGACTTGCTCGCAGAATTCTCTCTTTGATTTTCCTAGAATATTCTCTGCTCCCATGGCAGGAAATGTTTGCAAGGTTTTCTGCTCTATAGAGACATGTATGTTACTGTGCAGACAGAACCAGCCTGCTCTGCTGGACAAACATGTCCCTCTAATCACTTAAGATTTGGACACAAACACACTTTAAAAGCCTGCTTTTACCACAGTCTGCAAACCAGTCTATATTACACAAGGTAAATGCTGAGTTCTTTGTTGTCTTCTCATTTATTCTGGTAATAGCAGGGAGTGTCTGGGGAACACAACGCCATAGGGATTCTAATCTCTTTACAAACTGGTTGCATTGTCCTGGCAGCACTACTCTTTATGCAAACAAAACCACTGTCTCTGTTTAAGGAAGGCATTAACTGATGGCCATCGGCTGGCACACAGAGCTAGACCCAGGCAAATGGGATAAAACAGAGGGCAAGCAATTTTGTTTCAGCTTTCTAGCAGTGGGACAGGAATACCAGAGTTGCCTTGGAAGTAAAATCCAGTCGTAACGGGAGAAACTAATCATAGAAAGATTTGTGTTGGAAGGACCTTCAAAAACCATCTAGTCCAACCCCCTGTCATTGGCAGGGACATCTTTCACTAGATCAGGTTGCTCAAAGCCCCATCCCACCTGATGTTGAGCGACAACTCAGTCTCAGATCAGGAACCACATTTGGTGTACTTTCCCAAACTCAAACCTGAAAGATTTATGTACTCTTAACTTAGAAGTATTTACTTCACCCACATAGCTATGGACCACTTGAGTACTCAGTTTTCCTTTTGAGGAACGAACCACAAAGAACAGTGCTAACTTTTATGGCCCAAATCTTATTTAGGACATACTTTGGTCTTCACTGAAATAATCTCTTTATAAATCTTTAATAATCTTTAATCTCTTTAATAATCTTTATAAAAGTGCACCTTTATTCAGTGCACTTTTACCTTTTTGATTTTCCCGACTTTTAATATTTGTTCCTCCATATGATCCTTGTGGGTCCCTTCCAACTCAGAATACTCTGTGATTCTGTGAAACATATACATGCTCGGGGAAACAGTAATGTCCTGTTCTTATGCCAGGATTAGGCCTCTTCTGCCCCTCAGAAGCATTATGAATAAGTAACTTCTAGTCCATATAAATACAAATACAGATGTGCTTCATATGCACTGGTCAGATTAAAGCGTGCATCTTGCTGCTACTGGCTTTCGATTGAGAGACTGGATTTCCATCACACTCATGTTGATACTGGATATAAGGTAACTAAATCATATTTCAGTCTCTTAAGAGTTGTAAGGCAGCGTAGGAAGTCAGGAAGTTACTTTAATGTACTAGGAGATGGAAAAGCAGGGAGATTATAAAAGAGGTTATAGGGAAGAGCATGGTGAATAGAAACTACAGCTTAATATCAATAGAGCACGACAGCAGAGAGTGGAGACTAACAGTGATCAGTTAAATGCTATGATCCTATTGGAATAATTACATGTCTATCAGATATTAAATACAGGCTAGAAAAACAGCAATCAGTCTGAGTGATAGTGAGCTGCTGGTGTGCATACAGGATGAAGAGAACTTCTGAAAATTACATGGCAAGTCAGCTGTGTAGGTAAGTCCCTCCTGAGCAGAGCTGAGACATTCTCCATATAAAGTGAATGGCAGTGAGCATGTTTGGGGAACCATGTGCCAGTAATAAATGTCACACAGCTGTCACTGCATACAGCGAATGTTCTGAATTTTACAAACTATTCCCCAACAGTACTGGGTGGATGGAGAGCCATCCCAAACACTTAGATTATGAGAGATTTAGAGTGATAACATTTTCCATACATTACAAAATCTTCAGGTTTACCAGAATATAAAAAATTTTAGTTTCAGAACTCCAGTTCTGTTATGCCTGTAAATATCACAGAAACAGTTTCTATTTGCAAAGTGAAAATGATAAAGATCTGTTTAGGAATACTAAAGAAGATTAATAGCTACTGTCTCCAGTTTGCTTTGTTTTGTGTATTCTCGCTGCTACAATTACGGATTTCTTGTCATTATCACTTTCTGTGTGCCACTATGGTTTTCTATAATTTATTGGGAAGAAAAGAGGTAAAGACATTTCATTCATCATTGCAAATCTCTTTTATGTGTGTTAATATACTTTATATGAAGTGATTACACTGCCAACATCAGCATTTGGACCCTTATTTCTTATACAAATAACTTGTTCTGCCTTAACTAATATGTGTCCTCTTGAGGCAGAATCAGAATTGCACTGCTTTGTCCAAATTCTCTGAAAGGCCATACTTGACATCTCAAGTGGCCACAAATGAATCATTTTCCTTCTCTTGCCTGCCTCCTCACCAGATATTTGCTACAGAGATGCTTTTTGAATACAGACAGCTTGTTCCTGTGCCTGATGGTGCTCTTGTTCACAAACCAGATACAAATTTCTAGGCTGAGCCACCTCACCTAACTGTAAAAATATCTATGTTGATGCCTATATCTCAGGTCAACAGCAAAACTCTGGATAGTTTTTATCCATCTGACTTCATTTTGCATAGTATCCCTTCTGCATTTGCAGCAAGCCACCACTGGTATGCAAATACTGTAATATTCTTAGAAACTTTTCAATTATTTTAAGCAATTTTAAAGGTGGCCTTGTTTAAATTAGTCTGACCTGTGACTTTGCCATAATATCAAACATACGATATTGTGGATTTGAAGGATAACACAAGAGGATTGCCAGAGACAATCCAGTGGGATTCCTTGTCCTGTCTGTTTCTTTTTCCCTTCATTTCCGGTAAATAAGGTAGTCTAAGCATTTTATTTTAGGACTTTACTGGGAACTGATGGACAGTAGCCCCTCTGCCTTCTGTGAGCTCTAGATCAGGCTCTGAGGTAGGTGGCTTAGCCAGCAGGCTGGATACACCAGGCCTGATGTAGCATGAGAGAGCAGTGGAGGTGCTTGTAGGTCTGCGAGCATGAGGACCTCCCTGTAGGCAGCCCCTCCATATAGGCAGCTTTATGGAGGTCCATCTGGGTACTGACTGGATCAGGGACACAGAGCAAGTGCTCTGATGTGAAAATTGTGTCTCCACTTAAGTAGGCTCTGCCTGTGCTTTACCATTACAAAACAGCAACCTCAATGAGAGCAGTACTTTTTCCTTTGATTTTATGAAAGCAAATCAGGAAATATCCAATTCACAAGCGAATAAGGTGGAGAGATGTGTCATTGCAGTATCAGTAATTGATTTTCTCCTTTCAATTCAAAAATGCTCTGTATTATCACTTCAACACTATGACAAACTTACTGTTGTTATGAAACTAATGCCCTTTATCTAAAAAAGAAAATCAATCTTCTATCACAATAATCAACTATATAGATGTACTTATTCTTAGCTATGTCTTTGTCTTATATTCCTACTGAAATTTAAATTAAAAGGAAAATTATAGAACCAAAGTAGAATAAATTAATGTGAAATATGTATTTTTGGAAATTATTTTGTGCTTCTTCATGGGATGTCTTATTCAGACTCTAGATCAAAACTGAAACTGTGATTCCAAGGCCTAGAGAGAATTTAGAAATTATTACAATGAAAATAGTTCATAGTCTGTTGCTGAGCCATCCTATCTCCTCAGATAGTTCATCTTTGATGCTTTGTGCAGAGTAGAAGATGAAGTAACGCATTTCTCATCACATTTGACTGCTAAAACACTCATCAGTCTCTAACGTTAGGCTTCTCGTACACGTGGATGAGTTCAAAGTATAAATTTGTGACCAAGGAACTGCTAAAGCATCCGTCTCAGGGAGGCTGAGTCCTTTACAATTTGCTGCAGCTCTCTTTGGCAATCATTTGAGTTACAATCTGGCAATATCTAAAGCTCTGTTAGAACAATGACAGAGAATCCCACACTCCTGCTATTGGAAAGCAAATCTTACCTTCAGTTCTAATTTCAAAGCTCCCCAGCCTTTCACACTGCCTTATTCTTCTAGTTAAAGATGGCAAGGATAAGAAACAGAGAAGAAGTTCTTCATTCTTTTCTTCCACTTGCCTCTTGCTTAATTTCCAAAAGCGATTTGCACAGTATAATCTTGATGCATTCTTCTGTTCTCTAAATCTAGCAACACAAATCTGCTGATTTTTTGCCCTTCTTCTTCCTTACCAAATCAATGTTCTGTGCACAACATCCCTTTCTGAGGACTTGTTTTTGTGCACCATCCAGCCTTTCACCTTTATTTATATACATACTCCCTCTCTCTGGTCTCATGACTTCTAAATTCTCACCCACATCAGATCTCCTAATATACCAATACAGAAAGAATCCCTTGACTGACAAGTAAGTCCATGATTGAGTTCCTTGAAAATCCTAACACCTTATACTTCCCATTCAAATAATTTTGTCAGATTATTTGCCTCTGGACCTCTAGAGGCATCTCCAGATGGGAAATTTTGACATAAAGCTCTTTAGTAAACAGCCTGTCTGGTAACTAGACTGATGCTGGTTTTAATTTATCATAAGAACCAGTTTCTAGTAGTTTCTGGCATGACCCTTTTATTGAGGGCTTATACCCTTCAAGAGAGAACAGTTTCTTTGAGGAATGCTTCCTGTCTTATTTTTTTATTATTATTTTTTTATTGCCACTGTAATGATTTCTGCTGCATCTGATTTCTCACTTCACATCTCACTTTCCTCACTTTTCATCCCATATTTTGAGGAAGGTTCAGAGTATGTTTTATTTAGAATTCATCATTGCCTCTCACCAGGCTACCAGAATGAGAGGATATATTTCATTTGGCCCAACAGTTGAGTTCCCCATCTTCCTTCAGATTGCTTCCTCTCAAATTATCTTGCAGTTAAATTACTGCAAAGACACTGGAAACTGGCATCCACATTTAGAGCATAAGAAATAATTTTGAGTCCTCCAGATAGTTCAGTATCTTTTTTAATCAATGAGAAATAAACTGGACTCTCTTCCAGTATCAGCGCACTCTACTCTGGCCTTCGTGAACTGGGATTTGCAGAGAGGGCCTCAGATAGAACTTTTAATAGAGGCATCTGTTTCTGGGAGGTAGTTTGGTTTAAGCCCTTCTGTGACACTAGCAAGAGAGGCCTATCACTTGTGGCTGGTAACACTGTGTGTGGCCCTAAAGACAAGTGTCTATTGCAAGTCTCCATGGTGGAGGCTAAAGGAAGGCCAGTCACCCTATGAGGTTCCTGTCTGTCTAAACAAGCACTTCTGATGGTACCTAAGATGACAGAGGGATGCAGGAGTACTGCCTTTGGACTTGGCTTGGTTTCACAGTTGTGCAGATCAGAGGTACACTGTTACAGTACTTTCCCCCCTGCTTCCTCACAAAGTAACATAGTCTCCTCATCAAGATTAACTTACGCCTCAGACAAAGAAACAGTTTCATTTTATTCCATTATCTGTATTCCCTTAAAAGAAAAGAAACCGAAATGCCTACTAAGAGATCACCTTATTCAACATTGCAACATATTCAGTGAAATCAGTGATTTACCACGCCATTCATTAAAGCTGAACTTTTCCTTACCTGAATAGTTTCTAGATCAGTGTATCAGAAGCACATTTTTGAACATGGGCTCGAGTTTTTTTAATTGTTTTTTTTTTTATCAGAAATTATCTCTAACCCCTCTTTCTAAGGTATTGGTACTAAGAATACACTAACCCTCCCCCCCCCATATTTATTTATCATGCACTTTTCTTGGGTCTCTGGCTGTATGTGGCAAGGATGTAAATTAAAAGGTATTCCTCAGTCAAAAACATTTGCATCAATTCCTTTTAATGAAGCAATGCTACTTACAGAAATAGCTTATCTGTATGGTTTGAGTTAGAGGAATTACTGAGATTGATCTGACTCTTTTTGTTGATATTGTGCAGATTAAATAAACGTAATTCTGCAATCTTCGGCTGTGTTCCTGTTCTTTCTAATTTCTGAAAGACATGGAGCCAGCTTGCAGGCCACAGTTAGATTTATCTCTCCAAGATCCCTAGTAGGAGATTTGTTAGGATGGCCAGAGCTCTTGCCTCACCTTTGCTCTTCTCAAATAATCCTTTCAGTTGAGTCAATCCACTTGTTCAGGCTGACATGCCAAGTAGTCTCCTCGGAGAACAGACAGGAGAAAATATAGGGTCACAAATCACTTGTCACACATCCACCCTATCTAAAAAGTGCTAGGCTACATAAGGCGTAAAGACCATATAATAAGACATTATTCCTGTGTGACCAATTGTTTTCTGAATCCACCATCTTTGCAGGACACCCTGCAGGATGTGTGTATATCTTGCCTGTGTCAGCAACACCCTAAGATGCTTCTGACAGGCAAGGTGAGGGCTCAAAACCACATATACTAAGTGGATCTTGACTAAGAAATATACTATGCTTGATCTCTCCCATTCTGAAATGACTCAGACAGAAGATCCCAAAGAACACACTAAAAGAAATCCAGTGCCCTCCCACTGTATGGACTGTTTTCTGACTTCGTGCTATCTATCATGGTGACATAAGCTTGAAGATAAGCTTGCTTGGTGTTGCCTGTGTGTTAGCAACAACAAGGGTTCGGAGGGTCATTTATGCTTCAAAATGAGGTGAGCAGCAAGACAAGCTGGTAGTGCCACACTCCTGAGAGGGTTTGCTGTCAAGAACAGTGAAAAAGATGGTGACTTGGGATGTCAAGCATATTACTCAGTATTTACAGCTATTTCTGGGTCAAGGGCTGAGACAAGAATTGGATATGAAATTATCCTTCCCTCTTAACACAGTGGTATAATATAAAGAAAAATGAAAAGCAATTTCAGGAATTGTGGGGTGAAAATTGGAGAGGAGTAAATTGTTCAAGTTGCTGCCAAAAGAGACAATTATGGACACTCTCAGTGGCAGTCAAATTCTCTGTACAATTATCGTTACAGTGCTGTTGTGCCTTGGAGCCCTTTCCATGGAGCAAGACCTCATTTGTCTCAGCAATTTTTTTCTTTGAGTGTTCACCATTTCATTAGAGAAAGACATACTGCCCCACTCAGTTGTGTTTGTTTGTTGTTTTGTTTTGGTTTTGGTTTTTTTTTTTTTTTTATTCTCTATTGCAGTGAAAGGAGGAGACTCTCCTACAATACATGTGGAGACATGTAGTGTCCAGCTAGGAGTGTTACTGCAGCTCCCTTTAGTTAGCTGGGTGCTGCTCCTGTGAGTGTGCATTGGACTGAGCTATGGTACTGCAGGGAAAAAGGACAAAGGCAGCCCCAAGGTCTTTGGAGCCAAACACTGTGGTTACTCTGCACAGTGTCTGCAATATCAGCTTAAGATATTTCTGCTCTTGCAATGAATAGGCTGATACAACTGTCTGTGGGACTACTCTACAACCTGGCTTCTGGAGCTAACCTACCTTTAAAAGGCAAAATTATGCTTTAATCTCACTTAAACCCAAACCCAATGTCTTTGCGCTGCATTGAAACTCTGTCTAAGAATATTTTAGTTACTATTGCACTGGTCTGATGCACAGAGACTGATAAACTAAAGCCCCAGAGTTTTAATTCCTGCCCCAACTGGGTGATCTGAGTCAGTATTTATGTCTCTTTTTCAAAGCAGCTATCTGAAGCTCCCTAACATGTGCAGCTCTGGACATCTCCAAGATGAGCAGGCACCACAAAAAGACTTAGCCATCTTTCTCTAAAGGTGTGTTACCAGACTCAGCAAATCCCTGCTTTGAGCTTCCTGTCTGAGAAAAATATTTTCAATTTCTAGAAGGAAAAAAACCTCAACCTCAAACACATAACAGCCCCACAAGAAATTAACTGAATGAGTTATCATTTCACATGTACAATAGCTTCCTCACAAAACATTTATTAGTAGAATAATAGAAACATTTAGGTTGGAAAAGACCTCTAAAATCATCAAGTCCAACCACTAACCCAGAACTGCCAAGTTGTCACTAGAGAATTTCTCAGATGAAGGATTCACTTTGTTACAGTCACGAAACTGGGGTGGGGAGAGGGTAAATGGATGTTTCTAAACCCCATTCTCCTGGTCTGCTGAACTACAGCTGAAGTTATCGTCTGTTTTCAAAGAAATTAACAAAATAACTATTGCTCAGGGGCAGACAATATGCAATTTGCTATTGAATATGGAACAATGGGTGAATCATTCTTCGATCCACCACAGCCTCCTCATTTGTTTTCATTGCAAGCTGAGCTCTTCTTTCCAAGGCAGGCTGTCAGGATTCTCAGCGTCACTGGGGCTCTTTTGTTTCTGCCAGGAGCACTTCTTTTGATGGACAGTAGAAAATTGTCTGGTTTTTCAATTCAGGTGCTCACTGCACAATTCAGGCAAGAGCAACTAATAACCCAGGCATTGCTGCTGCATTGATTTTTGGGCAAGGTGTTCTATCATTTTATGGCACTGAATTTAGACAAAGTTGCTTTAATTTTCTCCCAAGGAAATATAATGAAATTTCTATGAAAGAAATACACTTTTCCCCATAATTGCATCATTCTCTGTTGTTCTTTTTCCCCCTGCAATTTCTTCAACTACTAACATTTTGCTTCTTAGACAAGACAATGAAATTCCCATCACAGTCTATGTAATCCCTCAGAATTGAATGTAAATGACTGCTCAGCAGTACCAATGGCAACTGAAAACCAGGTGGTTTTAAAAATGGACAGAATGAGGATAAACTGAAACTAAGTACATTTTGACTGGGCTATCCTCTTACCAGCATCCTACTGGACAGTGTTCTCCTTAGTATGAAGAATTCAGAATGTGTTGTTATAACTGAGGTAAGCAGCTCTCTCCAGTAGCACTGTGGAAAAACATTTCATATTCTCAAAGTAAAAGAATCCCTTTTTCCTAGTGAAACATTGCGTTTTGCTTAAAAAAAACTGCACAGGATCACACTGAGTGGAGAGATTTTTTCCTAACCTTTTTCATATAAAAATAAAACATCAAGCTGAGAGCTGAAGGCAAACAGTGAAGGTTAGCAGTGTGGAGGTTTATAACACAGGTCAGTTGGGGAGTCACCAACTTCTTTCAGAGAAAGTGCAAAATATACCATGAAATGGAAAATAATAATTCACTCGGCAAGGTCAGTGCCTCTCTGTAGGAGTTCAGCAAAGATCAGTATCTCCAAGGCATTATTACTTTATTAGCATGTTTAATTTTGGCCCTGAAAATGAGAAGACTGAACAGAGGTGCCCAGATGACCATTAAAAGTGGTATACCAAGGACTTCTTCCCTAGGCTCATTGGAGATTTCCAAGCACGTAAGGAGGTCTCAGACATACTAATATCTTTAAAGAAATAAGACTAAATTTTCATTTTACCTGCTTCCTCTGAGATAATGCTTTTCTTGGATGAGGAGAGGAAATGAGATCAAATTATACTATCCTTTCCCTAACTCCTAACTTCAAAATTAAAGGCAGCTCTCAAAAATAGCTTTCTAGGTTTTATTATTCTTCAGTTTTTGAGATTCTAGAGTGTACTCACATCATAGTTTCTTTCCTAAAAGCAGGAGTATTAGAAAAATGTTTCTAAATTAAAATTTACAGTACCACCTTATTAATGATGTGTGGGGTTACAGATATAAAGAATAACACCAAATACTGCAAGAGCTCACCCCACCCCATGCTTTGTGATCTCTTCTTTGCCTGTAACTTTCTGCTGTTGAAAACACATTCCCTCATCTCACTCCCATGTTGGAGGAAAAAAATTGTCCGCAGCTGTCACCAACCACACCTTGCCACAGTTTCCAGGCTTTGTTCTTATATCCAAATACTTCCTAAACTGATTCAGTCACAAGTAGTCAGCTCAGCTCATGGACTATCAATTTGCTGTTTAGATTGAATATAAATCTATTAAGCCCATATGCCTGCTGTGTGCTGAGTGAATTAGGGAGCACCCACTTGAGATACTCTGCTGGCTGCCTGGAACAAGTGGTAATGGAAAGAAATCAGTTTGTTGGTGAGAAGAGCACATCACACTCAAAAAAGAGGCTTTCCTTACTGGGCTGAACATGTGCTTTTCTTGCTTCTCCTCTCTCAACTAGTGTACTTTGCTGCATCTAGCTGAAGAATGAGAGCAGCATCAGTCAATCTCGCTGGAACGTGTTCTGTATCCATCTGTTTGCTTTGTAAATGGCTCCCCAAAGGGGTTCACATGCTGTTTTTCCAAATGGTGCCTATGAAACTCTATCAGTTATTATTCTATACCTAGTGGTGATCTACAACAGGTTTTTCTTGGGATGTCGTTAACTGTCAGCATAAATTGAACAAATATGCAAATGCAATTTACACATTTAATACCACTGTGGAGATGATGATTAAATTACCGTTATCACTTTGAAAACATACTGTCCCATGCAAATAGCTAACAAATTACCCAAGCACTTTGCTCAGACCTTTGCCTAAATAATGTTATTACTTGGCAACTGTGAACACATTTGCTGTCAGACACATTAATAATGCTCTGATCTCATCCCAAAGAAATTATGTCTCAGTTAAACATTTGCTTCACCAGAGGTATAGCAGGCCTGTAGAACACTGTTGACGAACTGCAACTTGTAAGTGCTTGAACGTGTCTATTTTTTAATTTCCCTGCGCTCACACAGGTACATCCCAAGCAGTAGCACCCTG
Organism: Manacus candei; assembly: GCF_025592945.1. Classification (NCBI taxonomy): domain Eukaryota; kingdom Metazoa; phylum Chordata; class Aves; order Passeriformes; family Pipridae; genus Manacus; species Manacus candei. The sequence continues at coordinate 38,542,972 of NW_026138062.1, forward strand.
GCATTACAGAGGCCACACCCCAGCACGGATGCACCGAACTGGCAGCAAACAGGGCAGAAAGGGGCTGAGAGGTCGCCTGGAGGTGGGTCATGGTAATGGGGAGCACTGGGTGCTGCGTGGCGCTGGAGCACTGAGTGTTGCTTGGGCCACGTTTCCCTTGTTCACTCTCATTAATGCTGGTCCAGGTGAGCAGGCTGGGGTCTGCACGAGGCAGTTTTGGCCCAGTGGGAGGGATGAACCTGGAGGTCAGCATCCCCATTGTGGAGGAATACATTCAGTGCAGATGGTTCTTGCATTCAGCTGCAGTGTGAGCTGCAGGTTGAGCTCCCGGGGCGCATGAGCCTGAGCCCAAAGCAAGATGCTGTGGACTGTCAAAGGGTACTGGGACCTGTGGCGGTGGCCACGTGACCGGACACTCGGGGACACAGCAGGAGCCAAGGACTCCAGACTTTACTCCACTTGGACTGTGAGGGTGTAAAAGCCCAGGGGCTCCTTTCTTTGGGGTCCCTCCTTGCATGCACCAACTCAAGCTGTTATTTTGTTGTTGTACCATGATTAAATTATTATAAGGATTGAGACGTCTGAGGTTCTGCTATGGGAAACCTGCTGGAGTGGCTCCTGAATGGCCAGGCAGGGAAGTTTCCTTAACACCCATCCCAGGACTGTGTGGTCCTGTTAGTCAAGCAGCACAGGGTTCTGCTAAGGTGCTGTGCCACAACACAGTGCTTTCTAAGACCTTCGCCTGAGAGGCTGTGGGAAGCCTTTGGTGAGCTCTGAATGAAGTGGGGGGAATCCACCCGGGCACTTGGGACAGAGCAACCCTGGATGTCCGTACAGACTGGGGAATGAGATGCTGGAAAGCAATGCTGTGAAAAGGGAGCTGGAGGTCCTGGTCGACAGCAGGTTGAATATGAGTGAGCAGTGCCCTGGCAGCCAGGAGGGCCAACCCTGTCCTGGGCATCAGGCAAAGCATCGCCAGCTGGTTGAGGGAGGGGATTGTCCCACTCTGCTCTGCACTGGGGTAGCCTCACCTTGAATACTGTGCGCAGTTTCGGGTGCCACAATATAGAAAAGATATTAAGCTAGTAGAGAATGTCCAAAGAAGGGCAACAAAGATGGTGAAGGGCCTTGAGGGGAAGCTGTATGAGGAGCAGCTGAGATCATTTGGTCTGTTCAGTGTGGAGGAGACTGAGAGGAGACCTCATTGTTGACTACAGCTTCCATAGGAGGGGAAGAGGTGGGGCAGGCACTGATCTTTTCTCTGTGGTGATCAGGGACAGGACCTGGTGGAATGGCCTGAAGCTGTGTCAGGGGAGGTATAGGTTGGATATTAGAAAAAGGTTCTTCAAGCAGAGGGTAGTTGGGCACTGGAACAGGCTCCCCAGGAAAGTGGTCACAGCACCAAGCCTGACAGAGTTCAAGAAGTGTTTGGACAGTGCTCTCTGGAACATGGTGTGACTCTTGGGATGGTCCTGTGGTGGGCCAGAAGTTGGACTTGATGATCCCTGTGGGTCCCTTCCAACTCAGAATATTCTGTAACACTGTCGTGAGGTGAGCGCCTCACGGCGGAGGCTGCCGAGCGCGGCGGGACTGAGGCCCGGCGGCACGAGAGCTCAGCCCTCGGCAGGCCCCGGCGGGCCAGGGCGGGCGCTGTCCCCGCTGTCCCCGCTGTCCCCGCTGTCCCCGCCCGCCGTTGCCTGGGACGCCGTTCACGACAGTGTCGCGGCGGTGCTGCCGTACGGCTGCCGCACGGTTTCCGGCGGGCCGTGCTGATGGCGTCCGGGCTGGAGAGGGAGCGGAGCCGGGAGCAGCGGGAGCAGGAACAGCGGGAGGCGCTGCTGGCCCAGGTGGGGGCCCGGCCCGGCCTTGTCCTGGTGCTGCTCAGTCCCTTCTGTCACCCAGGCTGGGCCCTGGGTGCTGCGCGGGGTCAGTGCGCTCCCGGGGGCCGCCCTGGGGGGGAACGCCCTGGGAGAGCCCCTTGTGCGCTCCGAGGGGAGCCGGGATGCGGCACCGGGAGCGGCAGGACGCAGCCGGGAACTGAGTTCGTGCTTTTTGTCGCTTGTGGTATTGATCCGAGTGGTGTTTCACTTCCTACGTGTTTCTGGGCTTACGCCTTTGAAAAGAGCCAGGGCCGGTCGTCTTTACACCCTCTCTTCAGATTTTTATATACATTGATGACACCACCCCCTCTCCCCGGCCTTCTCTTCTCTAGACTAAACAGCCCCAGTCTCAGTCCTTCCTTAAATGAGACATGAGGCAACTCCTCCTTGTCTTCTTGGCCTGTATTTCCTAAAGAGTCTGTATCCCTACATTACAGCATTCTAGTCACTGAAGTGGTGTGTGTTTGTGTTAAGAGTGTTTTTGTGGAGTCAAGATGTTACTTGCTTGGTTCTGTGTTGCTGTAGTGAGAGCCAAGACTTAGGAAGCTCCCACTCACAGGTGCTTTGATGGAGTTGCTGTGACTTGGAGACCTGTGCTGATCCTGATCCATTCTGTTCAAAATCTGCCTATATGCCATGTTAGGCACTTGTGCTGATTCTTGTTTTAACTTGTAGGTAGAGTGAGTGCTGGTGTCATAAACGGCACATCAGTTGGATGACATGATTCATTTTGAAGTTTGAGGAGTAGGAGACAGATAACTACATAGAAGGAAAAGAGTATGAGGAAGACAGGGTAAGGAAAAAGTATGAGGTTGTGAGGATGGGCTTTTGACGGAAGGCCAGAGTAAGCAGCAACCAAATCTTACTGGGCAAAGATATTTTCACAAAAAAAAAGTAGTGGGAAAACGGCCTGAATAGCTTGAAGCTTACATGTCAGTGATGTCTTTTCTCAAGGCAAAGCAGAGAGAGGACTTCATGTAATACATCATATGGGTGTCTCCCTTGTACAGTTGTGGAACTGTTTCTTGTTTCTAGAAGTTCTCTTCAGTGATTTCCCCCTTTTTGACAAACAGTTGAAGGGAAATTCCTTTAACTTAGTAACAGTGAACCATACTCCCCTGCAAAAGTTTGTTATTGTTGTCTTTTGCTGTATTTGAACTGCTGTATGATGTGCTTAAGAATGCTCCTTTGCTCAGTTCAACCTCTTGGATATTCAGAAAATACACTTAACAGGAAGCAAAACTTACATAGGACACCGTTATCCTGCTTTACCTTTACATTTTCTTCTCCACTGGTGCCACTTGTATTTGCTTAGAATCCTAGAACAGCATTGGTTGAAAAGACTTTGAAAGATCACTTGGTCCAACCCTTTGTGGATTAGGGAGCCTAGATGAGATTATTTAGTGCTCTGTTGAGTCATGTCTTGAAAAACTCCAGTGCTGGGGTTAAGGGAACTTTCCTGTCTGACCATCCAGGAGCCACTCTGGCAGCCACACTCCCACCACCTGAGACTTTTTCTGCCGGGACTGGAGCCCCTTCATAGTGGGTGGCTCCTGTGAGCTGACGGGTGCCCCACTTGACTCGCTACACACCCCACTCACACAGTCAGACCTGATTTCCTTACCAGTTCAACCCCAGGTTTCCCACAGTAGAGTCTCAGATGTCTGGATCCTTAGGACAATTTAATGATGGTGCAAAACACAAAACCGGCTTGAGCTGGTGCTTCAAACAACACAATTCCTGGGCTTTTATACCCTTAAAGTCTATGCAGTCTGATAGTCTGGGGTATTCCTGCTGAGTCCTGGGCTCCTGCTGTGTCTTTCAGTGTCTGTTCTCCTGGCTGGTCCCACAGAGCCCCATGCCCTTTGCCGTACAAAGGGTTGGCACCAGTTCATGGCCTCTTGCCTGGGGCTTTCACCATTTCCCACCACCTAGGGCACAACCTGGGGCCTCCACTGCAGCTGCACTGAGCTACCAGCACTGAATCCGTTCCTCAACAGGGATTCCACCTGCTATGGAAAAGGCAATGAATTTGTGTTTAACCTCTCGTCATATTTAGGTAAGTCTCAATTTATGGAGGCAGGAAGGCTGAAGAGGGAGGTTTGGTTGCTGGAGAAACTACAGCAATGAGCCAAAATCGCTTCACAGAGGAAGGGTTGATGCTGGGGATGAGAGCACTTCTTCATGCTGAGGATGTATGGGGAAAAGGGGACAGGTTGGTTTTGGCAGACTTTAAATTGTTCCTAGAAAGCATGGTATCTTGAGCGTGGCATCTCAAGAAGAACTGAACAGCCTTGGAGAAGGTGGGAAGAAAATATTCAGGGATGGTCATGGTACAGGCTGTTCAAGGACACTAAAGGTTTTGAGATGAGGAAAAATAGGCTGAAAATAAAGTTAATTTGAGAGAGTTCGGTAAAATCATTAGGTGATATGGAGAAGGAAATGGAGAATTGCTGTCTGCTGTTTCTTTTGACTCAAGTACTAGGTTGTATTAAGGGATTTGCAGGTATTTGTCTTAGAGGAGACAAAAGAGTGAACTTTCAGATGATGCACAGAGAAATTGTAGGATCTCTTGTGTAGCAAATACTGACACTCCACTTCCATCCAGATGATAATAGCCTAAAAGCAAAACTATATGTTGAAAGTTATTGATTGAAAAGTTGCTGAGCCTCAAATTCCTGGAGGATACAGGAATGTTTTGGAGATGGTTCACTTGGATTTAACCCTGTTTTACACTCTTGTCAGCTTCCGTGTGCATTGCTGGACATTTTTAAGTTGGGATACTAGCTTAGATTCTCAATTCTGAGAATGTCAGAGCTCTCAGAAGTCTAATACAGGGAAACAGAAGGGATTATGATTTGTGAAATACTAGTCACTATAGTTCTTCAAGTCCATTTTTTGTGGAGTGTAGGAAGGGATCTGGAGACAATGACATTGTTTTCTACAGGATATAACCATTAGAGATGCTTGGTCCCTCTATGACCACTGAGAAACTTCTGTGATGTGACTTTTCAGCTTCCTACTGGAAATGCACATTATAGAGTCTGTGTTATTTTTCCATGGTGTTATCTTTTCACTTCCAAGCAACCTAAAGCTAATTCGGATTCTCTGATTTTCAGGGATTCTCCTGGGTGCATTGGGTAGCACTGAAACATAAATTAATGATCAAATGGTTTTCTTTGCTGCTGCTTGTGGAATTGCTGTGTTCATCATCTTATGTATACCCTTGAACTGTTTCTTTTCCTTGCAGTAAGAACTAAAACTTGTAGTAAGGAGACAACATGTTGAAGGTTGGGAGTTTCCCCCCATCCCCTTTTCTGTACCAGAGTTTTAGAATGTGCTAGCAAAAGTCCTATACAAGTCCACATGGAACAAAGGAGGCTGTAGAGGTTGCTTTATCACTAATTTGACTGTCAGAGAAATTTAGGAATGAAACTTTTTTTTTTAAACTTATTGCATGTTTCCTCTTCCCATTTATGGACCCAATAACCTAATATTAAGCTATATAAAAGGACAGCATTTTGAGACTTCTCCTCTAGCTACTCTGTTATTTCTGTGAAAAGTCAATTTATCATTTTATAACATGAAAACATGAGGATGTCATAGTTGCCATGTCAGTACTCTGCTGTGTGCAGTTTTGGGTGAACAATATAAGAAAGATATTAATCTCTTAGAGAGTGTCCAAAGGAGGACGACAATGATGGTGAAGCTGTATGAGGAGCGGCTGAGGTCCTTTGGTCTGTTCAACCTGGAGAAGAGGAGACTGAGAGGAGACCTCATTGCAGTTACAGCTTCCTCATGAGAGGAAGAGGAGGGGCAGGAACTCATCTGTTCAGTCTCGTGACCAGTGACAGGACTGAGGGAACGGCCTGAAACTGTGTCAGGGGAGGCTGGATGTTAAGTAAAGGTTTTTCACTGAGAGGGTGGTTGGGCACTGGAACAGGCTCCCCAGGGAAGTGGTCATGGCTCCAAGCCTGACAGAATTCAGGAAGTGTTTGGACAATGCTTTCAGGCACATGGTGTGATTCTTGGCGTTGTTCTGTGCGTGGCCAGGACTTTGACTTTGATGATCCTTGTGGGTCCCTTCCAACTCAGGATATTCTATGATTCTGTGAACAGAACTGGGGGAAAACAGCAAGGCTTCATCTCAATGTGTTTTGACTGTCTTGCTTGCAAAGGCAGAAAGAGATGTGCATGGACTTTTCACAGCTGGCTAACATAGTAAAGTCAGTTATTTGGTGGTTGCAGTCCTAGAAGCTCCTGCGTTTTACTTTCGTAAAGATATTTGGGAAGCTGCGTAGGTCTTTGCTTCTGATAATCTGAGAAGTTTTCAGTCGTAACTGTCCTTCAGCAGCTCTGTTTCTGCAAAGATGAGATGTTCAGCTAACTCACCTTGAGGAGCTTTTTGTTATGAAATATTGAACTTGCACTTCTTTTGAAGAACCAGCATGTCATTGAATTCATTGATTGAGATTTCTCTTTTAAATTTTGGAAGTGTATTCTTTTATTTGTGTAGTCTGCCCTCCCAACTGCATTGGTAAAACCCAGCAACTGGTAATGTTTATGGTAATGATCAGTAATCAAATAATTAAATGTTGACATGCAAATTGTTATTAACCTTCAGAAATAGCATCTTGTTTTGATGAGCCTGATAGTTCATGACACTGCAGTTTTGGTTTACAAGTTTACAGCAAGAAAATAATCTGATGTGTGTTTTGGTAAGTGCAGGGATGTATACTTTTCCTAGACATGAACACTTCTTCTCTTGGTAAAATCTATCAAGATTTCATTTGTGGGTTATTCTGGTATCTGTGCTATCATATTTCTGTATTTTAGGGTTGCTCTTCTGTTACTTGTTTTTTTTCCATGGACTTTGAGTCTTTCACTCTATGGCCTCTGAGGGTGATGTGATTTGACCATTCCTTGTGCAGAAAAACCTGCCTTTTAATTGTTAAGGATTACTGACAGATTGCAAGTATCTCTTGATAACAGTATATATTAATTTTTAAAAAAAAACCTGAGTGTAGTATTTGCTGAGATGATGGATTGCTTTGGCAAGATTTTACAGTTCAGTTTTCGGTGGAAAATTACAGAAATTTCTCCTTAGATAAGAATTAGTAGCCAAACATATATCACTATAAGAGGTTATAGAGCTGTTATTTGTTGGAAGTTGCTTCTGTGCTGTAATACTAAGCACCTTCTTTTTGTTCTTTCCCTTTTAAATCCTTTATGAAGTGTTACATCCCTGACTCTTTGCTGAAAGAAATAAGCATGTCAGCATTACTATATTCACTTAAATCTGTGGTATTAGGAGAGTAGCAGCACTGAGCAATTAATGCTGCCTTTTCACAAAAAGTTTTCAGACTTTTGACAAAGCACCTCTCTATGCATTTTTGCAAGCAACATCTTTGATTTAACAGACAGTCATTTTAGAAGGTGAGCAATGATGACAGATGTCTTCATTGTTATATCCTGTAAGGCCTTCCTGTAGAGCTTGCTTTGCCACTGGAGTGCAGAGGTCCTGCATTAACATGAAATACCCATCTATAGTTTCCTAGCAGGAGTAGCTACCCTACTGCTGTCTGCTTATCTGTTGTGTCTGTTCCAGCAGAAACAGTTACTGCCTCCCAGATGGTTCTGACCGAAGGCTGACATCTCCTACAACCAGCTCTTTAAATCACATCTGACTTTTCTCTAATGATTATTGATCGCAAGAAGCTTAAATGACTGAAGTGATGGTTCTCTCAGTGACCTGTCTTCTGTACCTTTTGGCAGGTGGAAATGACAAAGAGTGATGACGTTTCCATCTGGCACAGCTGTGTCTGGAGGTGGTGGTGGTACAGGTGCTCTGACTCAGTTGCAATTTGGCAAGTTGGGGTGGAAGTTAAGCTCTTTCTTGTGTTTCCACTGCTGTCCTCCTTGGGAAAGCTTTGTGGATTTAACAATAATTGGAATATTGAGAGTAGAAAAATAGTTTTAAGTATTTGCAAAAATAAGTGCGTTTCTCACACAGAGAACTGCAAGGAAGGTATGTTCAGGTTCCCTCAAGGTAAGCAGTCATATAACCAGGGCTCTCTGGCTCTGAGCTTTGGGGTGATGGAAGGTGGGAGGGTAATACATGCCACAGCAACCTTTCTGATAGCAGATTATCAAAACGATTAATTGAGTGGAGGGGTTTGTATGATAGGATGGGAGGTGGTCCTGAAATTAGAAAGAAAAGCTCACTGTATGTATTTTGGGTACCTTATGTTGATGTCTGAAGGACTGGGGATTTTTTTAACTTTTCTAACAGAAAGCTGTTGCTGAAAGGAGGTTTTTTCCACACTTCTCCCCAACGTTTTTTTCTTCATTCCTTGTCCTTAACTAGTAGCTTTGATGACCTTGCCAGAGTGGCAGCTTGTAAGCTTGATCTGCAGGAAGCTACATCCTGCTTTTGGTGGGATTTTGTGTCAGGGTAGTCCTTGAAGTGGCTTCTCCTGAGGCTACAGTGCAAGGATAGGCCTGGGTGGGTAAGGTTGGTGGGAACATGTGAGGGGGAGTGCAGAGAGGAGAGGCATGGGAGTAGAGCCCTGCCCTTCACTGACACATAGACAGCTTAGCTGTTGCTCTTTGTGTTGAATGTTTTTATCATGCCGTATTGATCTGATTTGTGCTGTAGAGTTTCTCCTGGTGGAGAAAAGGTGACTTTTCTTCTTTTGGATGGAGAACTTGACTATTGAATGGTGGGGATTATTGTCTGAAGAACTGGAAATTGACCACAGTTAAAGATAGAAAATTGCATGGTCTCTGTAGTGGTCTTGAAAACTTCCTCTGGCCTTGGTGAGAACTGAAATGGTAAATAGAGTTGGGGTCAGGAAAGAGTGTTGGTCAAGGTTTCTGTGAGCTGAGGAGGGAATTTTGTATCCCTAGTTGACATCCCATCATCCCTTCTGGACATCCTTGGGGATTGTTGTGTAACAACCTCCATTTATTGTGTGACCTAAATCTGTTGGCTGTTGGCAGTGTCTTTGATCTTTTCTGCTTCTTCCTGGCGTGGTGTAATTTTTACAGGTTTTGGTGTTTGTGTCTGCAGTGCATTACAGGCTGTTTTAGAGCAAGCTTTATTCTTTGTTTAGCGGGTCCTGTTGTCAGCAACCGTGCAGGCTGGCTTTAATGACCTGCTTAATGAAAACCGGAAATCACTTTCTTTGAGCTGGGTTTCCTCCCACATCCAGATGGACCTGTGAAATCCAAAATCCTTTTGCCTGCTTGTGGTAAAAACTACAAAGCTTGGCTTTGTTAACCATGGCAAACATTGGTAACATAGTGCTGTAATTATTGTTTTAATAGCACCTTATCAACTAACCGTTCAAAGTGCTTTGCCAGCCTTAGGTTCACCCTGTGTTGGTTGCAAAGGAGACTATGAACACCTTTATTAGGGTGTCACAGAAGTCCATGATGTAGCTTGATGCTTGCCCTTCTTGACAGGTTGTTGCTTGTAATGGTTCTCTCTGTTCATGTGTATCTTGCACAGTCATTTGCATAATTGTTGCATTGCTCTTGAAATAGAGATCTTTCAGAAATGTAGCATCCTGTATTTATGGAGAAAAAACTTAAAAATATTGCAGTGATGACCTAAAATGTACCTCATGTTAAGTACTCGTTTGTAAAGGGGAAAGGATAAATTGTTGGATATTTTTATGGTATGATAAGTATTAATGAACCTTAATGTGAATTAAATGCTTGAAATCCTGTGGGTTGACCTTCATAAATAGAACAGTAAGTATGACAGGGGATTTAATTAGTTTTTCCTTCTTTTCTACATTTTATGAGATGCTGATAAGCCCTGCATGTTTATAAAAGACAAGTAGAATATAAAGGTAAGTTTTGAAGCTAATGAAGTAATGTAGGAGGATTTTCCTCCTCATCCTCACTTGGAATAATTGTGTGTGTGTGAGGGGAAAGCATCACCAACAGTAAAAAATGAATATTGTAATTTAGGGAGCTAGATAGTTTTTAGAGATAGAAGGATTCAGAGGGTATCACTGCTAACTCTCTAGTCTTAGGTTAAAATGATAATTAATGTGAAAATATAACTTCTTTCATATTTTTAAATCTCTAGGCAGCTTTCTTTAATATTATTTTATGTATATATATTGTTAAGAATCTTCTATATTTTGCATCTTCATCTAAGAAAAAACAAACTTTCACCTGATGCTTTTGTTTCTGTCTTTCTCTTAACAGCGTGGTGGTTGATCTGCCACTACAGATTCATCTTGCCCAATTCTGTTTCATTTAGTATTCAGGAGACAACAATCTGTAGTCTGATGATGATTTCTAGTCAATCTGTGTTCTAAATTTGTGTTCTTCAGCCAAAATGATGATCCACCTCTTTCATTAGGATCATGTATCTCAATTACCTAAGTGCTTGCCTTTTCTTTTTCTGTTTATTTTAGATATAATAAAAAGTATAAAATCTTCCTTTATACCTTATTTGTAATATTAACCTCATTTTAGGCAATGTTTATTTCTAACTGTGGTAGCATGAAGGAAATAGTAATTTTATTTCAAATATACTTTTTATTATAGAGAAGGATGAGACTAAATCTCCTGTGACAGGCAGAGAGCATACTCAATGAAGACGTGTTGACAAGCTGATCTTGACTGGCCTTTATTTGAGGCCTTTGTAGATTTATATGCCTGAGAATTGCTAAAGGGGTTGAAGGGAACTGTTGACTCCAGCTACAGTTCTTTCTCAACCAAAAGTGAAATGGAATGTTCAAAAAGCCTGTCCTTTTCTCAGTCTGCATCTTGGCAACGTGATTTCTGTTTACTTTTGGAACAAATGAGCTTGGAGTCTGTTTTTGTTTTTATTTTTTCCCATCTAGAACCATATTCAGGTTCCCTTTATCTCCACTGTTTCATCTCTGTCCAGTTATAAATTTAAGTTTGGAATATGTGGCTTGTAGACATTTTGTGAGTTGCATAGCTGAAGTTATTATCCTTCTCTTGTCCATGGATGTGCCATGTTTAGTTACTTTTTTTTTTTAGTGAGATGAATGTATTTTTAAGACAAAAGGGTCAACATCATCTAAGTGGACTAGAACAGAAGCTATCAGTCAGTAATTTCTGCAGGAATTTTTAAGGGTGTTGTCCCAGATGCCTTAGGGTGGCCAGGGTTAGCCAGTGTGCTCTCTGGATAATGGAGGGATAGCAGGAAACACGCCTGCATTTTTTTGAGTCCTGGGTGGTTTTGATGACTCTGTGTTATGCTTAACGACTGTTTCATTCTCACTGAATTATAGTCCTGCTTATTCTTTTGTTGTTTTTTTTTATTTGTAAACTGGAAAATTATTTTGATATTGAAATAAATTACTCAGTGTGTTCTTAACTCATTCTTTATCTTTACCTTTTATATTTTAAGAGGTAACATTCACCTTTGTAGACTGTCAGTTTCATTCTAGAGGTGGAAGTCCAAGATTTGGCCTCTTTATTCAAGCAGATTTATACTATTTTTTGTTTTGCAGTATTCCTTTGTTAAAAATCAGGAAGTGTGGGTACCAGCCTTGCTTTGCTTGCTTTTAAGTGCATTAAAAATTTTATCTCCTGGAGTTTCTAAGAAAGTAGACAAGAAAGGTTTTAAAGGGTGCTTTGTTTCGGCACAGATGTGTAGTATTTTGATTTTTTTTTTGCTTTACTTAGTTTTTTGCTCTTTGTGTTGTGCCACTTTCAGTAGTGCTGGCGACAATGTTAAAAAGTACAACAGCAGTCCTACCTTGTGAATTAGTGCTTTTTTAAAAAATATCCTCTTAATCTTACCTTTTTTGGCACGTATTTCTGTTCCTTGAACCCTTACAGTATATTGGTCATCCTCCTGCAAGCATTGTTTGCTGTCAGGACAAAAGCTGCAGATTTCCTTCTTGACTGTATCAGAAAGGGAGAAACTGGCCTGTGGTAGGGAGGTTGTGCAGTGCACAGGTGTATATGTAGAGAGCTGGCCAGGAGGAACGACTTCAACTAGCTGTCTGATCTCCTGAGATTTTTTGTTTGTTTGTTTTAAATATTGATCTTTTTAAAACTTGTATGCGTTCTTTTGGCTTATGTTTGACAACACTTTCTGGTGAAACTTGGTGTTTCAGGATAAAAATTCCAAACTTCACCTTTTGTTTTGATTTTAGTTATTTTAAAAGAAAACCCTCAAACAAATAGAAAACCAAAAGCACTCTCAAACTTGCAAGACTTATCTAACACAAAATCAGGGGTGTAATAATATAAAATAACTTTCTTCCTGTTTAATTAGGATCTGCTGTATTGCATTTTGGGACAAAGAGTTTCCTAATGACAAGTTATATTAAGTAAACTTGCTTCTGAAAGTTTCTGCTGGAAGTAATAGAGGGAACTTCAGAAGCTGAAAAAAAATAATTCTTTTATTTATGAGGCTTATAAAAATGCTTTCCAGGAATTGAAACTGTCTGCAGTGATGGCTATTTTTTTCAGAAGCAGTAGTGAAAGTATTTCTAGTTTTATCTCCATAAAGGGAGGAATCTCCAGAAAGGGAGGAATATTCTGCAGCCCAAAATGCTAATCCTTGTATACTTGTATACTCCTTCAGAATATTTGTGTGGATTTCTGCAGTTTCAAGGTTTGTATCTGGCTGAGATATTTTCAAAGTTGAATGTGCTCAGAGATAGGCTTGCTAACAGATGGTGAGCTGTGCTTTGCAATGCAGTAATGGCCCAGAGAATTTTTTGAACTAGAAACTCATAAGTCCATTGCATCATATCGTGTATTCAGTTCATGAAGGTTGCAATAAGAGAAGACTTCTCAGAATGAAGAATGGAAGCTGAATGTCTTTGTGTCACACTTATTTAGGATGATGGGATGAATTCAGTGATAGAGGACCTGCAAGGCTGTAGCTTAAGAAGGCGAGTGTGTAATATGTTCTAGCTGAATGTCCCCTTTGACATGTAATCCAAAAATATTTTTATTGCTCTGCTCTAAAAGGAAACGTTCTCAAGCACAGTTTTCAGCATTGTGTATGGTTGTGTCAGTGTGGCTTGCAGAGGTGTGTTTGTAAGGAAATGCTACTGAACTCCCACTGGTTATTTTTCTCTGTTCATCTTAGGTCAAAATTAATTCTGAAAAGGAGAAGTGCAAGCTGCTAAAACATCCACAAGGTGAAGATATGTGGATGCTTGCTGATGTGAATGAACGTGTGGAACAAATGGAAAAGGTGATGGAACCGTAAATCATTGAATTGGATTGTTAGCTTTACAACATGTTTGTGTGAATAGAAGGCTTTGAGGGCTTTAAGATGATCTTTAAAAACTTTCTAATTTCTGATTTCTTTATGTTTTGATATTAGCATTTTTTAACATGGAAATAATCTTTTACTTGCAAAGACAAAAAATTTCCGTCATTCAGTTCCATCTTTAGTTTCTACAAAATGCAGAAGAGCAAGCGCTGTCAGACAAGTCCCATGGGAAGAAATCTGGAGGATCCAAGGCTTCATAGCAGTCTTATTTGTGGTCACTCACAGGAGAAATCTTAATGGAGCCTCTGAATATCACATCCTTTTAGTGTAGCAATCTGTGCAGATATTTCAACAAAGGAAAGATGTGTATTAATGATGTAGTGATACCTGAAGAAATAGATTTGACCAAAATAAATGTAGTGTAGTAGATATTCTATGTATATATATAGTGCCTCAGTTAAAAACATATTGAGAGGGGGAAGAAAAACCAATTATGGATGTGAGGCATGCCCTCCCTGCCTCTACCACCCCACCCCAGCCCACCCCTCCCACCACAGAAGAGAGAAAGGTTAGTGAAATCAAAACATAGCTATGTGTGGTTTACCTTTTTTCAGTGTGGTTTGGTAAGTGGGTTGTGATTATTTTTCTTGTATGTGTGTGATTTGGTTTACTGGATCTCATTTACAAACATTTACTTGTAGGAACATTCTGTGCAGAAAAAAAAGAAAAAGGATAAGCATTCAAAAAAAGCTAAGAAAGAAAAGAAGAAAAGTAAGAAACAAAAATCTGAAAAAAAGGATGACTTATCTGATAGTTCTTCGGTAAGTAAGGAATTTTAAAATACTTCAAATTACAGTCTTAAAACTTGAACCATTTTAGTCGCTGTGGGTAGACGTGGTTAGTAAAATTTAGACTAATTCTTACCATTTTCTGTTGGAAAAAACTGTGGCAAAATTTATCGATTTTAATGTACTGAGTATTTAATCAATTTAACATAGGCTGTTATGTGGGTGCCTGTGAATTTTATAATATTGAATTCACTCATTAGGAACTAAAGGATTTATAAAAAATCCTTATTCTGGGATAGAGAGGAAAAATTTGTAGGTACCCTGTTGACCCTGGTATATGGTGAAACGATGTGTCTGAAAGTGCAAATATACTTTGATTTTAGGCATGAGTTACTTCTACCTTTTTCCATGGATGTTCAAGCATGGACACTCCCAGCAACATGGAAATTGTACGTGACTCAAGTGCATTTGAGTCTGTAAGCAGATGCCTTCACATTGAGGGACACTGGCAAAACAGCACAGAGACTGCATTAGAAATCTTGTGCTGCTTTCAGTGTGTTTTTCCACATTGTGGAAAACATCCTCCCAGCATTTTGGTGTGAGTCAGCTGGCACTGTGATTTTTAATTTTCAGAGAGTCTCTTTTGTTGAGTGAAGGAATGTGCAGCATGATGAGATTTATTTTTTAGGGACTTATACCAGAGATGAACTATGATATCAGTGTGGGAAGTAACCTAAGGCTCAAGTGTCCTGCATTTTCACATGGGAGTCACCAAAACCACAACAGTGACTCCTAGGATACAACACAGTCCTGGCTGTAACTTCGATCCAAAGTCTGTTATTCCTATGACAGGTTCATGTAAATAGCAAAGCAACTGTCAATGGAGTCCTATTTACTTCAAGTGCAAAAGTACAAGTGTAGGAAGCTGGATATGAAAAGAGGAGGCAATAGCATGTAAAGTGCTTTATATTGTACTGTGTAGCTGATTTTATTTTTTTAGTGTAAAACATACTTAGTAATGAAGTAATGCAGTTTTTATTTTGTTTTTGTAACGTCGTAATCCTAATTGATTTTGATTTTGTTTTTATTATGACAGTTTTAGCTTTAGCAATGTTATGCAAATACCAGTATGAAGTAGTGTTATACAATGTGATGTACTCATGAAGTATAATGGAGTCTTTTGATCATGAAGGAACAATCCTCTATGGGAATATCAATATTCTGGTTTTATTATCAGTATTTTAAAATATTAAACAGTATTATATTAATAATGCTAATCATGATTAATTTTTGATTATCAATTCAGGATTTTGATTATCAATATACTTGATTAGTATTGCATTTTATCAACTAATGTGTTAAGGTGTTATTATTATTCTTTACATTAAACTCTCTTTTTAGGATTCTTCAGTTGAATGGGTTGAGTCAAATGTGTCACAGTCAGATGACACAGAAAAGGCTGGGAAGGTCAATAAGCAACCAGATGCTGTGAAAGAACCCTCACTGCAGGTGAGCAGGCTGATAACTAGTCCAGTGATAAATTCAGCATGACCAACTGTGAAACATGCTTAGGTTTCTTGACAGCTTTTTTGCAGTGTGTTGAACAAAACCTATTTTACAGACAAATGTCTTTGCTTAGCTAGGTGAATGCTACTTTTCATTCACTGGAAGACTTCTCTACCTAATAGCTCGTAGTGTTTAAGAAAGCACTGCTCTTAATGTTGCCGCGAACCAGTTCCTTTCATCATCATTTGTTTTCATCATCTAACAACTTGATATTCTTGAAGAGGCCAGCTTAATGGCCTTGACTAAATATGTTATTTTTTCTTCATAATTTTGGTGGATGTTCTATAAATGAATGAATTTTTCCTTCTATGGTGCTTAAACAGATATAAGGAAGAGAGGTGTAGAACTTCTCAGCGATAGTTTTTATGGCTTCAGTGCCTCTTCTGATTTTCCTGAGTGAATTCTGTGCCCAGTATTTTGGAAAATGGAGTAATACTGAAATGAACTGCAGTGATTTTAGTAACAAGTATAGTCACATACCACAACATCCTCAGTTGTGTAAAAATGATTTTCAATTTAGTGTCTAAATTTTTTTTCTCCTGAAAAAAGTCCCTGTATCTCATTCTGAATTGGTGCATCTTGTTAAGAGAAATAAAAAGGGACTCTGAATCATATCTATCTTGGAAAAGTATGAAGTAATGCAGTGTGTGTCTTGATAATTTATACTGCAACCACCTTTTTTTTAAAACATTTTTTGGTATACTGTATAGCCTGGGCTTGTCTGGTTTTGGATGAAGAGTGTGCTTTTGACAGGAATTTCCTAGTCATCCCTACTTTTTTATTTTAGCTTATATTATGAAGAAGTCTTGGAACACATAAATCCATTTCCTGTTGGATTAAACTAAATTAGAAGATGTGTTCTCAAAGTGCACCTAAGGTGCTTGATGTGACCAGTCTTGGCCTAGTCCAGAGTGCTTGCTTAAAAGGAAAAAAAAAAAGACAGAAACAAAAATAAAAATCCTCAAACCACAAATCTGAAGCCTGTATAAGAGTCAGTCAGGCACTTTTCAGTGGTTCTCAGAGACAGGACCAGAGGCAACGAGCAGAAACTGAAACACAGGAGGTTCCTTCTGAACGTCAGGAAACTTTGTTTTACTGTGAGGGTGTCCAGGCACTGGCACAGGTTACCTGGAGAGGTTGTGGAATCTCCATCCCTGGATGTATTTACAGTCCATCTCTACATGGTCCTGGGCAACTGTCTCTGGGTGTCCCTGCTTGAGCAGGGGTTTAGACCAGATGACTTTCTCCAGAGGTCCCATGCACATCCACGTTTGTTGATTCATGTTGCTGGCTAATATGGGCATAGGTATTACTGAATCACTTGAAGATAGATTATTTTTCAGTTCTTTCTCTTAGAGGAGATCTGAGAAGTGGAATGTTGGGTTTCACCCCTGAAACTCCCTGTTGTGTTGCCTAATATAATTTTTAAATAACAGTGATAGCGTGACATGTAGCATCTGTTCAGATTGACAACTCAGACTTGAACCCTATTGAAGATAGCAAGACTCTTCTGCAAGATGTTTCAATTTCTATGCTAGAATCATAGAATTACTCCAAATACTTCTTTTTATAGAGTGATTGCTTATAATGTGTATGTCACTGCCTTCTTTTGAGGCTTCTGGATTTGTGTGTATAAACATAGTCGTTATATCTAGGCTTTTTATATGCCACTTTTCTGTAGAGTAGTCCTCATTTTTAAAATCTCCTTGGTCTGGTTTAGGTTTTGTAAATGCAGTTTTCTACCTGATATCTTGGGTAGAGTTTACAGGCTTCAGATGTATAATTGTTGAGTTTGAGGGTGCAGTTAATGCCTAGATATCCAAGGTATAAACTATGCTCAGTTACTGATTGCAGATTTTGTATGCACTAGAAGAGATATAAAAGGTCAGGAGGTCAAAATTAACAAGATGAGATGTACAGTGTTTCTTGAAGCAAATAATTAGCAGTCTGTAAAATCTTATGTTTACTAGTGTCTAAAATATGTTGTGAAGATATATTTCAAATTATGGAAAGACATTTCTGCAATTTACTTGTGTATTAAAAAATTGAAAGATTAGGGTTCTTAAAATGGTATTTCCTTTTCATTAAAATATTTTATATGTGTTTGTAAAGCCTATACTGTTTATTGTCAGAAACATTTGTCAGTAGTTGCACTAGTTTGGTTTGTACATAAGCCATGTTTCTTTTGGAATTATGAACGCTGATTCTCTGTTTTTATTTTATAGAGAGAAGAATGGATGAATTTAGACTTCATGTCATTGAAAACAACGTCAGTAGCAGCTGTCAAAGGTGAAAGACACAAAGAAAAAGTATTGGAACGACAGAAAGCTCAAGAACTTGAGCAGGTAGGAGGAATTAATATATTAAATTTTTTCTGCATTTTACCACTTGGTTCAAATGTATAAGTCTTTGTTATTATTTAAACTAATGCCTGATGCATGAAGTGATAGTTATTTTAATTAAATTGGTCTGTTTGGGATGAGAAGGCTTCATATATCCAAGTTTATCTTGTGGAGAAAGGCCTTTAAACTATATTCTAGGTAAGGAGAAAGTCAGTTTTGTTAATACCAAGTTCTGTAATATTTGAAGGGCTCCTGAGATATTTTACTTAATGAAAATGACAGATTGTTGGTCTGGCCACCTTCTCCATGATGTGTGTGACAGGAGTGCCAGTGGTTTGTGTGATAAAAGCTTGCTTAAGTTACTGTCTTAAAGTCTAGAGTGCTAAGGGTTGTTTTTTCCCGAAGAAAGAATTCAGAGCAGTTGTTGTGCCTTTCATGTCCTCGTTGTTGGTGAACAAAGGGGTGGATCAGGGTCTCACTGTGCAAGGGGTTGCTGTCATTAAATTAATTCTGTTTACATACAGTTGATGACTGTTTCATTGACAACCTTAAATGCAATTTAGTCTGATCTCAAAACACAGTTACTGATCACCATCTAATATTTACTTGTCCTTACATTTTACAGTAAGTCCTTTGTTGCTGTTAAGTGTTCCAGTTAGTTGTGTCTGGGAGCCAGATTGACCTGGAATGCTGTTATTGTGTAGTATGTGGTGCTTTGGTTATTGTCTTTTGAGAAGAGATTAATCTTTTTTTGGTTTTTTTTCTCCACATAATTTTTTTACTGAACATTATTTCTGAGCTGTTGAAGGACCATTTAATGTGGAGATCTTAAATCATCAGAATGTCTGCATGTATTATATATGGTTAATGACAATTTATATGTATACTTGATCCTGGAAGAGTATGATTCTTATAGACTCTTCCACCCAACTCCTTGCTGTCCATGCAGGTTTATACTCTTGTGTTTTCTGCAGCAGTGTCTGTTCTTTCTTTGATGCCCAAAACAATCTGTATAACAGATGCATACAACATGCCAGTGTTGGGGGTGAACTGATGATATAACATAGACTTCACACACAAGTCTCACAAAATTTAGTAGATATTCTAGAAAATATCTAGAAAATACAAACTATATGCTATGTACATATTAAAATTATTTCTGTTTTAGGCCATGCTGTCTGAGAGAGAACTTAATCCCTATTGGAAAGACGGTGGTACAGGTTTGCCACCAGAGAAGGATGAAGAAGCTTCAGTTAAGAAAGGTAAACAGCAACTTTTGGTAATATTCTTAAATTTCTGCTGCACTTTCTGATCTCTATGTTGCTAACAAGTTACTGCTAATGTTTTTGTAAATGCTTTATGAATTATATATATATTATTAATAATAACAATAATAATGTAATAAAGTAAAATTTGGATGGAAATTCAATAGTGAATATTGGGTTCATATTATAGTATGTTGTTTGTTGTTTGTTCACTGGTTTTTAATCTTGAGTGGTTTGACCTTCAATATCTTTACCGAAATTCTCCATTTTAAACTAATTAAAGAAAAGCATGATTTAACCAAGACAAGATAAATTGTTGTCGACTCATTTGGTTCCTTTCATTCCATTACACAAATTACTGTTTTAAAATATTCACCCACAGAAGACTGAGTCACATTAAAATGAAATACATTACAGATGCAGTTTATGAAAAATACGACTTCTGTAACCTTTTCACTGCTTTCCTTTCCCCAGAGTTATCCTGCCTATTTCCAGCAAGTGCAATTAGAAAAACGTTTTTCATGATGTCATTAAGCATTTATTATGTGATAAGAAGGGGTCCTTGTATTCTGTCAACAGGGAAGAGTGGGGTCTGTGGCTTTTTGTGAGCCTTTCCCCATAGTCAGTCTGTCCTGCAAACCATTAACCTCATGCCTACTTTAGGAGTCACAGAGATCAGTGACCTGTCCTGTAAGAGGTGACAGGCATCAGTGAGTGTGTGTTCAGAATGTTAAGACCTCTGCTAGCTTCTCAAATGGAAAGCAATTGGTTACTCATTCATTTTCTGAGAAGGGGAATCCACTTGTTTCTGTATAAGGGGTATGCTAAAGAATGGACACAGAAAGTGGAAACAATGAGAAAGCTCCTTAATGTCATTAAAAAACCCCAGAACTTCTCATATACTCATATACTAGTCCTGTCTTGGAAACTGCTTGTTGTGTTCTATGATAAAGTAGAGAAGCTTAAATTAAATCTGTGGTATTGCTGAGGTATAACCAGTATTAACTTATGAAAACATGTAACTGTGTTATTATATTAATTCTGTTTTTCATTTGCACCCCCTTCAATTTTTACATTAAGTTTAGGTGAAGGTTTGATGTCACATACAGAGTAAGGTTAAATAGGAAGAATTACTTGATATTTAAAACTGTGACCTCTCATTGTTTTCTACTTTAGTTACAGTGGTAGAAGATGCTGGATTAAGTTGGCTGCGAAAGTCATACCAAAGGATGAAAGAGCAGGCTGAGAGAGAGAAACGAAATTTTGAGGAAATTGTAGCTGAGAGATATGGGGTGAGGATATTCAATTAAATTTTCTTCATACTAATAGATGCTTGGAAATTGTTCCTTTCATAAAAAGGCACAATTACTTAATGTGTAGTGTAAGACCTACGGAAAGAAGCTGGAAAAAACAACCTCTTGAAGCTTCTCTCAAGTGACGAAGAGTTTAAAGCTACCCAGCCTTTTATGCATTTTGTTTTGTGAATTTTTTTTTTTATTATATGGGATCCTACAGCAGATTTAAAATACTTAAACAATACCACATGGTCTTTAAAGTGTCATGACTTTTTTATTCTTTTTTATAGTCAGTGGAGATATTTCAGTCACGATTAGAAGAAGCTGAAAAAGCTGCATCCAGAAAGGAAAATTATCAAAGAAGTGGAAGGTGGAGGAAAACTGACTATTCAGAAAGTGAGAGAGAGAGGAAAGAACAGCATATTGAAAAGGTGACACGAGATGAAGATGATAGAAACAGGAACACGTTTGGGGGCCATACTAGGGAGAAGGATGGCAAGGGATGGGCGCAGGAGGACAAAGATTACAAAAGAGGTATGTCAAGAAGAGACCAAGAATGTGGACACAGGAGCATGGACTCCCTATTAAGGGGCTACAGCTCCAAAGGAGAAAAATACTCCAGTGAAAAACGAAATCAGGAAAAGGGTTCATCCTTAATCAATATGAAACACAAATTTTTGAAACCCTCTGAAGATGATTCATCGTCTTACAGTGCACCTAGACACTACAAGTCAGAGCAGTCCTCTTCCAAACTGCCTGCTCATAGCTCTTTGAGCAGTCGTTTCCAGAAACCTGAAGAGGATACTGCCATGTGGACCAAAACACACTGTGAAGATAACAATGAAAAATTACTATCTGATCAAAAATCATCAGGTACTAGGGAACAAACTGATGGCAATAGTTGGGAAAGACCTCCAAGTGATGAAAAAGAGAAGTTGCGACAGGAGTACCCAAGCGATATCTCTGAGAAGAAACAGACGTTATCTGACAATAAAACATCATGCTCTAGGTATTTTATGAACTTCTTTACTTGTTTTTTCTTTGCTGTATTTTTCATGGCAAAGTATACCAGAAGCTCTTACTTTCTTCGTGGCAGTATGAGAACTGATCCTATCAGATCTCTTTAGTTTGGAGGAGTCTAGCCTCCAGCTAAGGGCAGCTACAATAGACCACTGCAGAAGTAATGAACACCCCTTACTTGTCCTGTCTCCTCAGCTTATTTGAGAATTGCTAATGCTAGATTATTTTCTGCTTGTTTCTAATGTTAGTTCACACTGCATTAAAATTGACCTCTTAGGCAAAAAACCTGCAAAACAATATCTTAACTGTTGATGAATTTATAAAAGCATTTTATGTTACAAAATGCTGACTAAAACCTGAAATAATTAATACAGCAGGGATAGGTTTTCCACCTGTGAGATGAATTCACATGCTTAAGTAAAGAAAAATAGTAGAAGGTATTGATTAGAACATGCATTTTGTGTGGAAAAGGGAAAGGATTAATAGGAGTGGGAAGGGAAACATAAACTGATAGGCAGCAGGAATTTAATTTTTCCTGACTTGCTTTAGTGAAAGACAGCAAAGAGTAGTAAGGAGAAGTGGTCAGAAAAGTAAGTTGTAGAGAACTGACCTTTCGCTCTGCTCAAGGCCTCCTGTTCTCCAGTATTAGCAGCTTGCTGGTTCTCCCAGTGATTTGTCTAGGGTGGTTATTACTGTGAATGCTTTCCTTCAGATCTTTGCAATAATATGTAGGCATGTGCAAAAGTATGTTAGTTTCAGGGCGGTTTTAATTAATTGTTTGGGAAAGCTGGACAAGTAAATAGTCTTGATTGGAGTATGTAAGAAGAATGGTATGATTTAGTTAAAAACAGCATTTGATGAAATATGACCGAATGTAATTCCTTCTTTCTTGTATGCTTATGTCAGTTATGTGCAGAAAACTTCTTATAGTGGGGTTATGAATTTACTTTCAATTATTTGTTGGATTCTAATAAGAAGATACCTTAAAATTGTTTATTTTATTTATAATTGTCCCTATGTGTAGTACTTGCTGATACCTCACTGTGTATTTCCAAAGAAAAAATGTACATAAATGAGTCCTGCGTGAGTTACCAGCAGCAGGCATCCTAGTCTACACAGTTCTTTATTTGTATATATTGGGTATTTATTCCAGATTTAGCTTGCTATACTTTGATAGAAGCCAATGAAATTTAAATTTTCATTAATAGCAAGAATATAAATTACTTGCGTGATGTTCACTTAATCTAATTTTTTTTTTAAAAGCGTAAACTTGAATATATGTAATGGCAGAAGTAGTTCCAAATTCTGGCATGAATAGTTTTGAATACTACGGGAAATTCCATTCATAAATGTTTGTCATCTCTTGTTTATTGTGTATTTTAGTGTTTGCCTAGGTGCTATTTTGCTGGAAAATGAGAAATAAATTTTTATACCTGTTTTAGTTACTCTGAAAAAAAAGTCTTGTAGCATTAAACCTGTGATGTATGAGACATTATTAGACATTCAAATTTAGCAATCCTCTTTGTTTTCCTATATATCACCCAAATAGTTATTGCCCTGAAGTGTCTGGGTTTTACCAGTTAAATGTACTTTGTAAACTTCTCATTAGAATGATTCATGGTGTATCTGAACTGAAGCCTGTGAGACTTCCTCCTCTTGAGTCCTGATTTGTGCGTGATTTTGTTGAGGTATAAGGTCTCCACAATCCACAGTTGTTTTCCACCTGTCTTGAGGGATAGGAATGGGGGTGGGAGGTAAGGGGGAAGATGTGGAGCTGGTTGTTGCTTTGTGTGTGTGGTGTGTTGACCCCCAGCAAGCAGCTAAGCAGGTACCCAACTGCTTGCTTGTTCTCCATTCTATAGAGGGAATCAGAGGAGCAAAGGGGAGAAAAACTCCTTGTTGAATAAAGGTAATGTAACGAGTGAAGGAAAAGGGCAGCAACATGTGATTCAGAGGCAGTCAGTCACTCACCACCTCCCATGAGCAGACTGATGCCCAGCCGGTCTTTGAACAGCAGCTATTTTGTAAAGAATGCGCTCTCCAACCATTTTTCCCTGAGTGTGATGGTACGTGGCAGGGAATAGCCCTTTGGCCGGTTTGGGTTGGCTGTCCTGGCTGTGACCCTCCCAAGCCTCTGCTCACCCCATCCTGCTTGCTGGGGGTGCACAGTGAGACCCAGAGAAAGCCTGGAGGCTGAGTAAGCACTGTTCAACAACAGCCAGAACAGCAGTGTGTTACCAACGCTGTCACCAGTTAAGTCCAAACCACAGCACCATACAGGCTGCTGGTCATGAATGAGTGGTTTAGGGTCACTCAAAGAATCACCATCAAAGGGATTTGCAAAAATGGTTTTAATATGAATCTACAAAAATGTGACTTAACAAAGTTTGGTGATGAGGTTCACTCTGTTATTTACTACATGAGTGAAACATACAAAGGAAAATTGAGAGAAAATTGATTTAGAATGATTTACACAGAGACTGAAGACACAAAAGGGTAAGGGAGACCATCCCATTGTGTCATGATGTTTTGAGTGAACACCCTCTTGCCTTCTAAACTCCTGATGGAGATTGGGTGTGGCTAGGTTCAGTCGTAGTCTCAGACTTGCTGAACGGTTTATATCTAAAGGATTACATCTGTAATCAGTTAGGATCACCTAAAGAACCAGTGTCCAAGATTTTAGCAAAAGGTGATCCTAGTACGATGTTGTAGAAGTATCAGTTCACCACAGATGAAATTTTTACACGACCTCTGATACAGCAGCAGTCTGAGCTTTGTTCACTGTTTTAAGATGGATCAGAAGATTTTAACAGTACTTAATCATTGACTAATTTAACATTTATGAAGTGAGTCAACATGATTTGCTACAATCACAACAGTGACTTAATTATAGATCTGAGATGACAACATTCATCCTATACTGGCTGTAGGGTATTTAAATCAATTCACACACACATGCATACAGACAGAAAGAGATATTTTATAGGGATATATGTGTATAAATATCTAAAGATATATGTATATAAATGTATGAAAGTATGTCTTTTAAGGGTTCCTCGAGTTCAATGAAATACTTCAGTTGTCTTGGAATTCCTCAATGGGCAAGAGTTGAGCCTCAAGGAGGGGAGGATGTTGGCCCAGGCCCCCTTGTCAGCTTTCCACCACAGTCCTCCAAACTTTGCAAACTGGAGAGTTGGCAAGTTCACCACCGCAATGCTATGGAAAATGTAAATTCCATCCTAGCCAGACCTAGTAGAACATGTAATTTTTGATACCATTGCCTCAGTGTTGTTTTCTTCAAAGAAGCAGCTGCACTATTAGTCTTTTTTTTTTTTTCCTATGTTCAGTAATGGTGATTCACTTTTTTTTTTTAATTGCAAGTACAAAAAACTGTACCTTTTAGCTTTTGGTTGCCACATGTAGTAAGTGCAATGCTAATTGTAACTGGACAAAGCTGGAGATTTTGGGAAATGAAATTGTGTACGGAAGTGGTTTGCTTATTCAAGTTCAAAAAATTAAATTATTATGATAGAAGTGATAATTCTTTTCCTTGCAAAAGAGGAATAAGCATAGGAACTGTTTAGCTGATATTTTCTTTTGCATGTGTTTTCTGTTTTAGTACTATTAAATCTAATTGCACATCTTCTTTGATATTTTAATTGTATCTCTTAGCCAATACAATTACTGAGCTGATGTATTAGTAAAGTGGTGATTACTTAGGCTTGGAAAACCATATAGCCCTTGCTTACTGATTTAACTTACTTCCAAGTTCCTTTAAGCTGACTCTTAACTTCAGAGATTTTGTGTGTTTGAAATACCAAATGACCTGTCTTCCTATTCCATTCAGTGAAAATTGTCTTTTTTTTTTTCCTAGAATGTTGTAGAAAATTCTGGCTTTTGGAACATTTCAGGTTTCAATATGTGCAGTAGTTATCCATTGGGAATAATTGATAAACTGCTGCTTTCTTTTTCTTACTAGTTTCTACAAGTTTCAAGACTTGTAACACATGTCCTTTTTCAGTGGTGTTGTCAGTCAGTTACAAGAAGTAAATCTTCTTTCAGGTGAAGGCTTGAATTAAAAGGTGTTTCTGGTTCAGTTCGTTATCTCTCATGCTGAAAAGATAGCTCTTAAGTTTTATCTCTTCTAAAGCACAGAGGAAGTTTCTTCAGCCTATAAATCAAAGTATTTTGGACAGTAGTATGACACAGATTAATTAAAAGTGCTGATTGGATATCCAAGGGATCTCCCCAGAGGAAAAGTCCATCAGCTAGTGTTTGCTGGAAGTCACACTTAATAATGGGACTTCTTCAAAGTTTAATTTGAGACAAGATAAAAAGCAAATCAAAACGATTTCTCAAGTCTCAAAAAGTTCAGACAATGACTCAAGCCCTAGCACCTTAAAAAAAGCATATATGAAGTAATAAACACCTTTATTTAAATAGTCTCCTCGGTATTGAAAAATATAGGTTAAGGAAAAGTGAGAAGGTAAGCTTTGAGGGTTTTGTTTCTGGTGAAGTTAAGGTATATTTTGCTGAGTTTTCGGGTTCTGAATTAGGGGTCTTGAAAACAAAGAAAAGCAACTTTGGAAAGTTTCTCAGGACTTGGGAGACCTGACAGTTAAAGATGACACCATCTTCAAGTTTTCCCATTCTTCAAATCTGACAGGGTTTTACCATATCAAGTAGTGGGTGAATTCTCTTTCTAATAGCAGGAACAAATATCATAACTGTATTCTTATGTCTCTTTTGTGTTAGATATTTTACTTTTAGAATTAGTTGGTTTTAGTCTTTCCTAGAGTTAGAGAACAAGAGCCAAACTTGTTTGATGCCTCTTTGCAATATTTCTTAGAGACTTTATTTATTATTATAAGAACTCCTATGCTGACCTTTTAATATTAAAATTAAAATACAATACTGTTTATTACTAGCTGTGGCTTCCTGAGGGATACTTCTTATTTTTAAAATGCTACCAGTTAATTTTTCGTGGAAACTCTGCTGTATCAGCCATAACATGTTCAGAAGCAGAGATTGTACTGAGAGCAGATAAGTATGGGAAAATAAGTAGTTTTCAAGAGATGGAAGACCACTTTGGCTAACAGGAAAACAACTCAGAAAAGGGCAGTTTTGCTGAGAAGTAAAAGCATGACCAAAACCAGAAAAGAGAATTAGAATGGGTTGAAATAACTTTCTGTTCCTCTTTCCCTTACTTTTTACCTGCTTATACCTGCTACTGTCTCTTTGACTGTTTTTTCGTGCTGGGAAAATGTTCATAGATAGTTCTTTTCATTTTAATTGATCTCAAAAGTAAAAGGAAACAAGCTTCATAAAAATTTTATTCAAGCTCTTTGGCTTCAGAGTCCTTGGCAACTTCTGACTGCAAATACATTTTTATATGTTGTTTTCAATTATTTTGACAGTAGGAGCATATGTACCAGTACAGTAGGCAAATAATACTTAATTACAGGGGTGAATACTGCAGTGTTTTTCTATGGGTTTAGTGCAGCTGCTGTTTTACAGATCATCAAAGGATGAGCCGCCTCGGGTCCTTAGTGAAGAGGAGATGAACAGACTGGGAGCAAAGATCGTGAAAGCAGAACTCATGGGAGACATGGTAATGTCTTTGAAAACTGTCATGATTTACTGCAATTTTTTTTTAGAGCTCGCAGTGATTTAATTGTTTTGGTTTCTTTTTTTTTTTTTAAAGGGTATTGATTCAAGCTAATAAAGACCCGCAGAATTTGGTAGGGTTTGAAGATACTGCTTTTACAGTAACTTTTGCTTTAAATGCAATGGTTCATAGACTAGAGGAGAGGATTCAGATCCCTAGGCTTTGTAGGATAAGCAGCATACCCAAAACCAATTGTTCTCTGCATTTTTTTAAAGTATTTTATATCTTTTTATTAGAAAGGGAGCAGGTGAAAACTACAGAGCTCCTTGTCTATGTTACCAGGTAGACAGTTTCTGGAGCTTTTCTTGTTTCATCAGCTTTGTCACAAGTAGGTCCTTGTGATTCATGGCTCTGCTCTATAAGCCTGCTTATTAATTATGGTATGGAGATATAAAACTGAAAGGAACTGCATAGGCCATTGCATCCAGCTCAGCATTGAGAACAACTGTAGTTGTTTCAAACAATGTTTTGTGGTCAGCTCCACAAAATTCCTGCCCTGAATGAGACCGAGTCTCATATTTAGTGTTGCTTTAGGAGGTTTGTTTCATTCAGCAAGCTGATCCTGAAGGATCAAGAATTTCACTCTTTCTGAACACTCTAAACTCTGGAAGTATATACGTATATATATTTTTTATTACACTAAGCATGGCTATAATGAGTTAATTCCATTCAGTAGTACTGTCTGGAAGTTTCAGTTATAAAAAGGTAGTAGTCTGTTAGTTTTTAAGCTGTGTTTTTAAGTGCTTGCTCTGAATAGCTGCTATTAAGAAACTTTTTTCTTAGTTTTTAGAAGCAAATCCTATCACTGTGGGCCTTTGTATCTTTTTTTTTAAGATTAATTTTTACTGCACCTGTTTAGTTTGCCTCTTGTGACGCAATATCTGCATCACGAAGAAGTAATAAATAAGTATGACTTCAACAACTAAATTAGTATTCCCTGAGAGCTATTGATTCTTTGATTTGTGGGAAGTTTTAGGATGTTTTGGCACTATTGCTGGATTAGGACATGCTGTCCATATTTTATAAACATTTTCTTTTCAAACCAGTTTTATATTATGAATTCTTTTCCCACAGACTTTAGGCATAGATGTGTGTATGTAGCTTTACAATATTTCAACAGCTGTACCTTTTCTAGAAATCCTGTCCATTTGAAATCTTATTAACTTCAAACATGAATTAAAAGTAACTTCAAGCAATGTATTTCCTACTAAGATATAATGAGTGTTAATGATTTAAATAGATGTCTCCATATTTTAATCTGTAGTTTTCCTAGTTAATATTAAAAAATATGCTACTGAAGAAAATTATATTTATGAATGTAATTATATGATAGGTTTGTGAGGTACTGGTGTAGTCACTTAAGATATTACTTTATTGTGTAAGACATTTTCCTACAAGGGAAAATGGTTGAAGCTATCTATACACTAGTTGCAAAAGTGCTGGGGAGGGGAAAGTTTTCCAAAGACCTTCATGGAGATCAGCAAAATTTGTAGACTTTTTTTCTTCCCCTTCTGCTTAGCTTCAGTAGTATTGCCCAAACAGAAGCTTGGGTGCAAATGTTGGGGGAGGGTCTGTCCCACCTGACAGTAACTGAACATGAGTAATTTGACAAAAAATATACAGGTGTTCTGCAGGGAGAGTATAACAACAGTATAAATAATAAAAAAAACTAATCCTTGCCTTGTTTTGTTTTAAATATTGTTCATGGTCTTCCTCTGATCAGATTGAAAATGCAGCTTGTTTAAACAAGTTCATCCCCGCACACCAGTACAAATGGTTATGTAACAGCATGGCTGGAGCTCAAGGTTGGCCATGTGCGACAAATGAATTCTGAATCTGTTTTTGTACTGACTTGCTGCTTGGTGTTGAGCAAATGACTTAATTTTGGGGCAGCAAGTATGGGCATGCTTGTTGGAGTCCAGTCAATGGAACTGGCAAAGGGGTCAGAGTATAAGTGGTTCTATTTCATGTAGGTTGATAGGTTGCCACCTGGCAATTCATAGCAGTCCAAGATATTCTAAAATACTTGTATTTATTTAATAAACAGATGGTTGAGGGAGCAGGACCATCAGAAACAATTTACACAAAATTGTAAATGGTTCTCATATTTCACCTTTTGTACATTTTAATACGCAAAATAAGGTCTTAAGTGCAAAGGTTGGACATGCAGTGTGGGGAGATGTAAAACTGCATTGTAAAAATGTCTGAGAGATATTTCCCTAGACCCATTGCTTGCATGTGTGTGTATAAATGTGTATGTGTGTATATATAAAAAAAATAAAAGGATACGTAGGATAACCTGGAAAGGTTATACACCTGATGTGTTCGAGCTTCTGTATTTAGCTTTCTATACATAAAGTAATATTTATGCTTAGCATTTATTAGTAAAAAAAAGCATTTCTTAGTATAAGATACTAATGTTTAAGGATACTTTTTCTGCTCTTTTTATGGCATTTCATGTTTCTATACTTCAGATACTTTTATTCTGAACATTTTTTTTAAAACTTTTTATCCTGTAAAAAATTGTGTAAATTGTATCGACATGTCTTATTTAGAATAGTTAATTCCGATATAAAGGTCTCTTAAAAGTTTCAGATGGTTAAACTAATGGAGTATAATTACTTTCTTTGAAGGAATTGGCTTCAAAACTTCAGGCAGAACTTGACAACGCTCGCAAGTTGAGAGAGACTCAAGGACAGATTCCAGCAAAGGCTGGCAAAGAGGTAAGGGGGAAAATACTCTTCTTTTTTTTTTTTTACACTAAAACAGTGGTACGATACAGGTAGCAATTGAATTAGAGAAGATCAGATGTACTTAGGAAAATTAGAAAATGTGACTTCAGGTGAGTTACTGTTCAAATTAAATTGTGCCTTTTGTTGGCAAACAAAACTATCTCCATTGTACCTTAGCCACTTCTATGGGATTTTTTTACTGGTAATAATTTTCTCAGCAAGGATATGTATCTTCCATTAAAAATGAAACTGCTATGTGTTGTGTTGTTGACTGTACTGGCTGTTAAATAACTGTAATGTCTCTGAAGAAGCTGGCATTTTACGTGTAACTCCTTTTGAAGGGTGGTATTCAAGAAACAGATAGTAAGCATCTTCCATACCAACACTGATACAGCTACAAGGAAATACGGTTAATATCTCAAGTTATGAGTTCTGTCTTCATGAGGGAGACAAAATTTTAGGCAAGAACTAATGTTCTTGTTTAATTTGACCCCAATCCCACAATGAAAATTCATTGCAAGTGATCTGAGTTTGAATTCACAAGAATTTAAAGATACAAAAGCTCTGTGTAGATAGACTACTTCATTGCAGTGCAATTCTTGGGCATGTTTTTCGTGTATATATATAAAAAAACCTGCATAAAGCAGATTGGAGTTGTGTAATTACATAGGAAAAATCCATTCAGATTTTAAAATTGGAAAGTAGAGAGAGTGTTATGGGTGGGCCTCAAAAATTGGTGGACACCTGTTTCTTAGAAACTGAGTCAAGAATAACAGTTTTGGTCAGCCTTGGTCTTAACCACAGTCTGATTTTTATCTGAATTAAATTAAAGTGTATTTAAAACTAATAGTATGTAGTCATTTCAAAAGTACCAAATATAAATATTTTTGAATATGCCTTACCTGTACCTGTTTCCTGGCTTCTTCTGGCCTGTATTATGTGGCTTTTGAGAATGAGCAGTCCAGCAGAGCTGTCAGTTACTCTGTCCTAAGTCCTGTCTTTGTGATAGTGCCAGGGTAGTCTTACTGGTTTTACAACTTCCAACTTTTGAACTGCTGGATCACAAGCAGAATGTACTTGGTACTCCTGTGTATCAAGGGCCAGCTATATCACACTGTGTATCTAAAGAGCCCAGATGTTCAAAAACCATCTCATAACAGAAGAGAAGCTGATTTGTGAAGGACTGTTTGATTCTGTATGAATCAGCCTTTCCATAGCATTGACCACCCAACTGACAGACTCAGCCAGTTCAGACAGATGTATTACAAGTGGGATACCTGAAGCAGTTTTCACAGAAATGGTTTTCCAAATGGATGTCCCATAGATCCCAAAGTCTGATAGCTTTGCCTCCACTGCTGATAACAAACATGTTTCAGGCAGGTCTCTCTCTGCTTCCTTGGAGCTGCATGGCCAATGTCATGCTAGGAGGTCCTGAAATGTGGCTTTGCCTTATTTTAATTTCTGTTGAGAGAACTGGGAAGATAAATCAGGAAGCAGTGAAGGCAATTTTGAATGCATCTCCCTAGGAAGGTTTTTTCTTTTTGATTAATTGGACATGGATCAATTTCCCAATTCAGTTCACTGTGGGACTGAGTGAGGACACATGTAGGGGGGTGTATGAGTGGCTGGAGTTGGTACAGAGGACAGGATCAATTCTTTTGGCAGTGGTGCTGGTTTATTCTGCCTCAAGGTGATCAAGAAACTATAGACTTAAGGGACCGTGAAGTGTTAGCTTAAATCCTGGTTTTATTTATTTATTTTTGTTTGTAAGTGAAACTAAAGGCAAATCTAGCTTTTACAGTGTGACTTAGTGACTAGTTTTGTAGTTTTTTTGACTTAGACAGGAATTTTACCCCAAGCAACCCCAAAAATATGGTTTTCAAAAACGAGCAAAGTATCTATTAATGAAATTAGGGGTCTTAAATACTTCAGTCGTGTATACATATGCAATGAGTGCACATGCAAAGATTCTTCTAAAATGATTAATTAAAATGTAGATTGTGTTTGTTTTTCTTTAAGTTGGAGGAGGAGGTAACGTGCAGAGTCTATGGAAGTGAAAAAACTTTTGATTTCATTTGTTATAGAATGATGTTTATTTTGAGATGCTTATGTCTACTTTATCATGGACATTTTGTTTGAGCCCTAGTGAAACTGTGTAAAGAGAAGGCTACTGTGTTTCTGTGTAAGGATAGGTGATAAAAATGAGTACTTATTGAATGTAAGGACACAGCAGAAAATTGTGGAGACTTCAGCATTTAGAAAATAACTTTCATGTGTTCATAGTTTACCTCTCAAGTATAGTTTATATTTCTGTTACCTGAGAGCGCTACACAACTCTAGATTTGAATACATTAGTTATGAGGATGCCACCTCTGCCATGTGTCAGTACTAATCACAACTGATGTAATTTGTGCTTTTATTCAGTCTTTTTATTTAACAAAATATATCTGAAACAGAGCACTCCTTCATGGCATGTAATTTGCAGTGGTTTTTGGTAGTACAGAAATTGGGAGGTAAAAACTTAAATGAGGAAGAGGCAGAATATAGAATATATCAGTTGGAAGGGACTTACAGTGTTCACCTAGTCCAACAGCATGATGGTGAATGAATATAGTATATAAGAGTATGCATCTTTTAAAACTGTTTTCAGTCCCAAATGAAGTATGGTTTGGAAAAAAGCCTCTCAAGTCTGTTTCTGTGTTCCATAGCACTTAATTAGTATGCAGGAAACAGAAAGCAGTCTCTGCTGAGCAAATGCTAGAGACAGCTCTCAATAATGATGAATTGCATTCAAAATACAAAATCAATACAAAATTAAATGAAAGCTAGAAGGTGGTACTTTAAGCGAAATAGCATGGTAGAGAATATACTATCATGGTATCACGGAGTATTTAAAAGAAGAGAATTCTGAAAAATGGAAACAAATACTGGCTTTTCTGTCATACTTTTGAGAATATGTAGGGAAAATATGAATTATTTCAGCATAGCAAATCTTCGTTTGAATAACTGAGTTTTCTATGGAAGTCTGTCAGCCCTTGGTCTAGTATGATTGATTTAATAAATATATTTAAAGCATAGGGAATAAAACAGTGATTGAAAGATATATATATATATATATGTATACACTCTCTCTCTCTCAAATGTATTCCTCAGGATAGAGGAAAAAAATCAGAAAAAAATTTAAAGTTTTTCTACTGAAGAGTATGTAGTGTTTCTGATATGCCTCTTGGGCATAGAAGAGATCTGTAGGCAATAATCTTGAATTTTGGCAGGCACAGCATTTCACTTTACAGTAGGCATCTCACTGATATGATGCTTCTTTAATAGAGAAAACTCTTTCTAGGCTATCTGTTGCATCTGTAAGAGTAACAGTCTCCAGGCCATTGCTTGTGCATCTCAGATGGAGAAAATTTATAGTGCAAGGAAAAGTAAATTTAGCAAGTTTTATGGCATAAGTAGGGCTTGTCTTTTAGTGAAAGCCATCATAATATTAAGAGCCTCACATACTTCAAATGCTTCTGCTATTTTTATTTATTATGCTTCTTGAGTACAAAGATGATTAGGTTTCCAGCACGTCTTATCTGAACACAAATTTTGATGTATTGAAGGTCTGATATTTAATTTGGATCCCTGAGATGCATTAGAGTCCAGACTGAGGGATAATTCTAAGGAAGCTAGCTCAGAATATATGATTTTTTAAAAATTCTTTTTGAAGAGCTAACACTATTTTTCAAAAAGGAAACTGAATACAACAGTTTGGCTTATATCTCAAATCCTATTTATAATGAAAATTACATCTGTTGCATACCATTATGTACAGTTCTTCATTAGGAGACACAGGATGGAACATGCTGGATCTTTATCCGGAGAAACTAATTGCAGCACAGATAATGTCCTTGTTTTCAAGAATGACCTTTTCATAAATAGCTTAAAGATGACAATGATTCCTTGGAAAAAGAGAGAGTTATCTATAAGTACAGTGGGGAGTGTGTGTGTGTTTGTATGTATGTGTGTATACATGTAAAATTTAAATGGTGATTAATACTTTGGAATACGAGGTGAAAGAAAGAAGGAAACTAATCAGTGCTTTTGATGCAAGGTTTTTTTTTATTTTTAAAAAATCCCTAACCAAAGCTAAACAAACACACAAAAAAAGACAAGACCAAATCACCCTGAAAATTAACATTCAAAATTGCAGGTGTGCCAGAATGTTTAATTTTAGGTTTAGGAATTGTGACTATAAACACAGATGTTTTTCTGCAATAAAAATATTTGGTTGTCAAAATTTTAAAGTTATGCTTATAGACTTACAATATATAAAGAATCCTTTAAAAACTATTTAAAACTGCTTTGCAAGAAAGTATAGTTAGATCGTTCTATAAAAACTAGAAAGATGGGGATTAATGACCCTCACTAAATGCACAATAAAAATCTCTGATTTTATTTGGAACTTCGGGTGGTGGGGAGATGCAGCAACAGATGGCTCATGGTCTGTTTACTCTCAGATGTTTTTAGCTCATAATGTCTGATTCCTGGTGTTCCATCACACTTGAATCTTGTGTGCAAGATGGCTGTGCCATTCTTTCTTCAGCAAAAGTTTGTGTTTTCCATGTGGAGTTGACTAGCTCTAACTGGAACAGGGAATAGTGACGTGGGTATACTGCTGCAGAACAGCTTTAATATCATTAGTGCATACTTTTTAAAAATAGTAGGTATATGCAGTTATTGGTGAGTGTATTTCCTGGACACTCTTGTTGATGTCAGTAAGAGAAGATTACACAATTATTCATAAGACAAAAACATATTAAGACAAAGTGGTTTAGCTTCCTGAATGTAATTTATAGGAAATTGGCTTTTGCAATTAAAAAGTATTGGAGAAATTCTATCAATAAATGATGTAAAACAGCTTATGGTTTCAGTACACGTAAAAAGTATGAAAGGGCAGGGTGGATAAAACTTTGTAGAGTTCAAACTGACAATACAAAAGCTTGGAAATATGCTTTGACACCGGAGGCAGCAGCCATATCCAAGTTCCATGCAACACTTGTAGCTGATGGCATCATTTTTTCTGGCTCTGTTTTTCTCCTAACACCATGTTAAATTTCTGTATATTTTTACTGCTGTCTAGAGCCATCTAGTCATTACTTTTTTTTTTCCAAGTTTTCTTGCATCTCATACCTACAGTGGCTCATTGATGGTATGGCTAAGTGTCTAACCATTTCAAAGTGTAGCTAACAATTTTAAATATCAAACTTCATCTTTAGATGTTTTTTTTGAAGTTGTATTTGCAAGGTTATGTTGCTTCCTGATATCCAGTATTACTGTTGAGTTAAACTTAATTGCTTTAGTTTTCCCCATTACTGGAGGCATCACTGGACAGGCTCATTACAAGCTGCTGTAAGTTGCATATTATTGGTTCCAGCCTTATTTCCTCAGGCTGGCAGGATGAGTCCTACTGAATTCGGTTTGAGGTTTGTGTGTGTGTCCATTCTACTCACAAGATATTATTCTGATCACCCTATCGTAGAGATGCTCTAGGAAAATAAATACTCAATGCAAATAGAAAGATTTTTGAATGCAGGGATGATTGGACACATTTTATAAAGAGGAGATTAATAAGAAGGTCATATTATTTATTTTCAGTAATACACATTTTTGCTAAAATACCCTTTTTATAATATAAGAACAAAGAATTGGCGGGCAACTGATTTTATATCAGTAAGAAAAAATTAAGTTTTTTACATAATATGTTATTAACGTGTCACTCACTGACTGGGGGAGAGAAAGGATAAAGACTTAATCCTTTTCCATGGTTTGGAGTTTTTGGAGTTTTTTTAGTTGTATGTTTTATACACAAATGAAGCACTACCTGATAAAGATACTCTTCTGTAGAATAGTTCACTTCTGTGTTACAGCCTGCATTAGATTTTCTAATGCTTCTCTCCACTGTATTAAAGTACAAGATCCTGAATATGGCAAATGGACTTCCTGATCTTCTAAAACCTTTTTAAAATCCCATTTCTATATTAGCTTAATACCTTTTGAAGTTGTAATAGTGATTCTTATTAATATGTTCGTTGAGTCTTTCTGGAAATACTAAATTTTTAACCTAGTTAGAAGTTTACTCTTGCTTTCCTTCCTCTTATAGCTTTTTTTCTGATATAAGAAACTCAGATGAAAGACACAACTTTTATACAATGCACTGCTATTAAAGACTTTGGACCTTTTTAATTTCATCTTGCTGTGAGATTCAAACCTCAGTCTTGCTATGGATTATGGTCTACCCACTGGTTTTGTAAGCATTACCTTGAAGGTCATGGTGCCATTATTCACAACAAATGTCAGAGCCTGAAGGGTAACTTAAATGCTTTGAAACCTGGTACATGGGGACTCCAGGTAGTGACTACATCAGCTCCTCAGTGATGAGACCTGGTGCCCTTACAAATAGCCAGCACTGAAGGAGGCAGACTGCTCCTTCTGGATGGATAATCCTTCTGATAACTGTGGTGATCATGTGTGAATGCAACCCAAGAACCTAACAGAGGGGTAATTGAAATGGGAGGGGAAGGAACAATGGAAAAGGAGACAGTGGATGGAAGAAATAGCTGCATCCATTACTCTGAGAAGTGCTAGATGCCTTCTAGACACTTAGTTAATATTATAACATAAGGACAGACTTTTCTAGAGAGGAATAAGACAATATTCAAACAATTTCCACTGACCATAGACTGTAAGAGAAAGGAGACAGGTGGCGTACTTAGTGCAGCATCTGATTTTTCCCTATAAAGTGTTTGGTTGTGGAAGTTTGTTCCTTGATGAAGATTATTGCTGAGCTTTGTTATTCCTTCATTACACTGTACTTGTATACCACTTGAGTGTAGCTCCTGGTAAACATTTGCAGACAGCTCTCAGTTCACGCAGCATCCAGCTTTTTGTTGGCTCAGTAATTAAAAAAAAAGTTTGTTTTTTTCTGGCTCTGGTTGTTCCCTATCCCACAATATGCTGACTCTTAAAATGTATTTTATTCCCTTTAGCTAACAGCATTAAAAAGCAGTTCTAATTGAGTAGATCCTATCTGAGATGTTTGGCCTGATTACTCCCTTTGTTCATCTACTCCAGTGTCTCAAATTAAGCTCTGCACCTAGTGCAGCAGAGCTTTTCTACTTTGTCCTGCTGGATTATGGAACAGGCAGCATCTCTGGAGAGTTCAAAAATCTTTTTCAGAACTGCATTTTATTTATTTATGTATTTAGTTTAAAGCTTTTATCTTTCAAAACCAGACTTGCTGTCTTTGTTTTGTTCAGTTGGGTGTTAATCGCTCTATAGTGGTTTGTACATTTGGTGAGAACAACTGTGTACTTTGCATATTTAATTGGCCTGAAGTAAAAATTCATGTTCCTTAATTAATGGCAACAAACAATTCCTCACTCACTCTGGCAATACACACTATTTTTGTTCATTTCAGACTGTAAATTATATTGTTAGTTTAACAAGATTCAGGGATAGTGACTGAGCCTCTTCTCCAGTTTCAACTTTAACATTTCACAATATGTGTCATATTTCAAGTACTTTAATATATATTTTTAAAGCTATGTTATATTTATATTAATAGAGGTATTATTTATCTGGTGATAATTATTAAAGAGTAATTGTTATATCACAATCACCATATAGGTGTTAGTTACCATATGCCATGTCATATACTCATAGGAATGCAAATATATAAATGTGTAAAGAAAATATCAACAGATAAAATGAGAGCAGTAAGTAACTTTTGCAGTTAGATTGGTATCCACACTCCTTTACATCCTTCAGAAAAGTCTGTTACTTCTGTGAGTCATGGCTTTTTTCCTGCAAAGGCTCTGTCACAGTATGCCGTATTTGTTCAAGTGTAGAGGAATTTGGGTTTTTATTATACTTGTGTGAACTTGTCCATTACATTGCCCTGGAATTCCCCAAATCAGCCTTTGGCACATTTTTAAGGGTTTATATTGTATTTACCACTTTCCATTATTTTTGTACTGAGACCTATTTAAAGGTTATAATGCGTGTGGAAGAATGTGGACATTATATATTGGAAGTCATTTTTGGGACCCCTAGTGAAAATCATTGCTTCATGGCAGCTTGCTTGAGAACTCCTTTTACTGATATTTCAGTTTAAAGATGATTTATAAAGTTTATTCTGTTTATTCTTTTTTTTTTAAAGGTTGTTGAATAGAAAAGTCTTATGTTTAGAATGCAAATAATTAATTTATTACTCAAATTTCATCTGATAATGCTATAACTATTTGAACGTCTTTTGTTTTCTACCAGAAAGCTTTCTGCTTCTGATGTATTTAGAAATAGCTTTAGTAATTATTGTTAGTAAGATCCTCCTAAAAATCAACTTTTGCCTTACCTTTTTATGTTAATATAATTAGTGTCTGTTGTTATGTTGTGTTTTTAATTCAGTTCTATTTAGACAGGATTCTGACTTCTGAAGGATGTCTTTACCTCTAATAACATCTTTAATTTTCTGAATAATCATGCCTGTCATGGATCCATTGGATTCATCTCAGTTCCTAGTATGCTAAACTATTAGTCTCTAATAAGACTGCACTTTGTTTTCATTCTGTCCATGATTAGTTGATCCTTTTGTCTGCTCCTTTTAATTTCTCTTTGATGGACAACTTCTATTTTTTCGTACTTGGTATTCTAAAGCTAAAAATTAATTTTTTACCTTTTCCTTTTCTCTGGAAAATTAAATCTAAATATATTATGGTCAGTATTACATGCTTTGTGTCAGGACTCAGGAGTCTTTGAAATTAGGGGGAAAAAACCCCCAAGCCCTATAAAATACAAAATACCTTGCCAGCTGTAGAGTTCTGAAACAAAGAATTCAGTATGTGCTATATCTACTGCCCCCTACCCCACTCCTGTCTCTGTCTCCACTCATTCTGTGGTTCAGATCCAGAAAATACTTTTCTACTGCCTTTATGTTAGTGTGTTGGCATGTAGAAATGAGAAGAAAAAAAAGAAAATCAGATATTGTTAGGATCTAATGTTTTGGAGCCCGTCTTCAAAGGCAGATAAAAAAGTCCGACATGTAGAACACCTTTGTGAATTCCATTGATTTTTGGAAACTAACAGCTTGCGCAGTCCTTTTTGAAACGTCTGTCTTTTAAGAATTTTAGTGAAGACAAATCTTGGGGTGGATGACTTTAAAAGGAATTAGATGCTTGTAAGTTGACTTAAGAATCTGATATTTACTGTTCTTTGTCATTGTTGAAGCACTGCTGTTGTAATGTCTGTTGGTGAATAATCTAACAAGTAACCATTTCTGAGGGGTCCTGTGTATGTGAAGTCCTCACTCAGGCGTGTCTTTCCACTCATTCAACTCCTGTTACCTGCTGCCCCTTGTGTGGATTTGACCAGTCCTCTTGGGAGAGCTGCTGGATCCCTGTGTGGCCACGTGGGCATTGTAGGTTTGGGACAAGGTGGTATTTTTCCTCTAGAGAAATCTGTTTCATTTCAAACTAATTAGCAATGCTCTGGATTTTTGAGTTTTCCCTGCAATATCTGTGGTTATGTCTTCAGCTTCCAAACTGAAGAGAGAACTTTGGCTTACCTAGGCAGCTTTTTGGTCCATAACTTCTACCTTCTTCAGCTTGGAAAGATAGATTTTTCTTGGAAAAATGTAATTAAGCCATTGAAACTATCGTACTTCAGTATCTACAGAGTTTTCAGACTTTATTTGGGTTTCTGGGATAAGCTTTGCTTAGTCAAAGATGGCAGGTATAAAGCAGTCTGGTAGAAAATAGCTTCAAATTGAGATTAATACAGTTGTTTATAAGAGTTGACAAAGGCTGTCCTAATATCATCAGATTTAGTAGTGACCCCATTATGTGCTCTAATTTGATCATCTGATTTAACTAAACATCTTTGGAGAGTAATCAGGAAGTTCTCAGGCTTTAAAAATATTTTTTAAATAATTCTTAATATTTTAGAAAATTAAATACTTTTCTGGTGCAGAATTTCTGCCTTTTCTTCATATGTGTGTGTATATATATCTTAGGTAAGTTTGAGAACACCCCTGTGAAGTGGGGGCCCTATGAAGGGCCTTCCATGAGAACTGGTTCTGTAATATTTTGTGGGACTGGAGTGAAGGTGGTCATTCTGTTCCCCAGGTGTTTCTTCTTTACTTTTTTGAAGATGACTGTATACATTCACCTTTTTCCAAAAGCATCCACTGCTACTCCTCAGATGTGATTGGGAGAGACCTCTTTTCCCATGTGATATATGCATCCCATCTAGCTCCCTAAGCTGGCATATTTCAAGTTGCTTACCCGGGCCTCAAGTTGATCCTTCTATCAGGTATACTTCTGTCCTCCAAGCTCTACTGGTAGGCACTGGGGCCTGAGAAGCCCAAGGGCAGACTTTGCTGCTAAGGACTGGCAAAGATATTGAGTGTCTTAACCTCTTTCATGGCCTTTCCTCTCTCGACAGCAGACCTCTGTTGTCCTTGTTTGTAGGTGAATATCCAATATGCTTGTAGAATCCCTTTTTGCTTTTTTTCCATCTCTTGCTAGTTTCGTCTTCAACTGTGGTTTTCTATTCTATGCCTGTATGCCTGGAAAGTGCTTCTGGGGTCCTCCTGGGTAACTTCTCAGATTTCACCTTCTGTAAGCTTCCTTATTGCTTTCTGAGTTTTGTTTGAAGTTCCCCATTTAGCCAAGTGGGGATAGCAGATGAAATGGTCCCTTCTCATCCTCTGTGGGGGTTTTCCTTGAAGATCAACCAGCTTTCTTTGACACCTTGACATTCATGACCATTGCTCATGAAATCCAGCCAAGCAGATCCCTGAATAAGTTGAAGTCTGTTTTTCTATAATCCAGGATTATTTTTCCTTTCTTGCCTTACTCACTTTCCTTAGAATCTTAAACTCCACTATCTTATTGCTGTAGCCAAGGGAACGACTGACTTCCATATCCCTGATTAGGCTATTTTTTTTAAAATTTATGACTAGAAAATTCAGAAGAGCACTCTTAGTTAATTTGTTTGGCATTTGTCCTTAGTGCTTTTGAAATCTATATTGCTTGTGCCCTACTGAGTTGCTCTTCCAACCAATGAACTGGTAGTTCTATTCTACCCTGAGGATCAAGGGTAAGCGTGTGAAAGCTTCCCTTGTTGCCCTGTCTTATCTGTGCCTCTTACCTCACATCTCCAGCACCTCAAGAGTTTGGTTTAAGTTTAGAAGCTACCCTGCTCATGATTTCCAAGTTTCTTTTGGTATGTAGAAGCTGTAATTAAATACATGTGCAATTTATGTGAGATTGAATGAGTTTACCATCCAAAAGCAAATGACTTATTTGACATAGGTCAGGTGAATGCTTGTTACTGTTTCCATATATTTTGGCACACAAACAGATGATTTAAATGTTGTCATTTCTACCTCAGTCTACAATTTAACTTGACCTAAATAATAAATGTACATCTATTTATCTGTTTCTTCATCACCATAGAGACACTTGTGTTGAGCTCTTTGTATTTCCTATTTTGCATATCCTGCAATCAAGATTTAAAAAATTTCGGTATTACAGTTTGTTAAAAATGACAGGAAACAAAAGTGTGATCTGATGGAATGTGTTGAAAACCAGTAGCTAAGGTTTTGGCTAGTTTATTAGCCAAGTTTTGAAATGAAAAAAAACCCATTAAACACAGAAAAACTCCTTTTCAGATGGTTTTTGGGAATACACTCTTATAAAGATGGTGTGGTATATCAATTCAATATTATCTGTTTCAGTCTTCATATGCATTGTATTTCTTCTGGGGATGAAGTGTAAGAGAGAAAACTAAAGAATACAAACTTGGTTCTTTGGAAAGTATTTATTAACTCTGCACTTAACTAACTGAATATATTTTTGATATTCTGTACTTTTTGAATGTGAAAAAGAGTACCTTGTTAAGGTAATGCTATCTGCTTTGAATTACAATGAACACACGAAATGTGAAGAATCTGTTATTTAATATTTAGCATTTTAAACATTTATTTAATGTGGTTTGTCTGAGCCATCTGTTTTAAAATATGCCTTAAAACCTGACACAGGCTTCAAGCCGTCAAGAAGATGAACAAGTGGTCCTTGTCAGAACAGATGAGAGTGGAATGGCATGGCCTGTGACTGGACCAGCTGAACCACAAGAGGCAAAAGGAGGACGGAGAAAGCGACAGATGGTAAGTTTTACAAGTGTGAGTATTAAAGTGTAATTATTAAATAATTTTGTAGTTTTACTTTGGTGATGCCATAATTAATGAGTGTCTTATCAGAATGTCAATAGGTAGCTAAAATGTTTCTTTCAGAAGATGATTGTAATTAAGTGCTAGAGTGCATATTTATTAAGCATATATTAAGTTTATTTTCAGATTGTATTTCCCTAGGGATCACTTTACAGCTTACTTAAATGCACATTCATGGAAAAGTAGGTTTTTCAAGTTATCACGGTCTCTTAGCCAAGTAGTTTATATTCCGTAAAGTTATGTAAATAATGAAGATTAGCAGAGCTGAATATTTCCAAAATAAGAAAGATTTTACCAAGATACTCAGGGGCTAATTTTACTTTTCTTCTAATAAAAAAAAATGGCTACTGCTAGTAATAATAATCATGACCCAATCTTTGTAAGAAAGTGCTTTGGGGAACAAGAAGTTTGTTCTTGATTAGCAGGACAGATCATTTTGCAGCAGTGCTATGGAGGAGCAAAAGGCATAAGAGACCAAGGAATTTGCTGTCATCCTCCTGTTGTTTCCATTTTAGAAAATGCCATCTTGCTGTGTGTTAATGACCATTCCCTGTGCTCCTTCAGAATTTAGTTAAGTCATAAGCTAAAGGACATCTGTTCTCTTGTGCACTCTGTCTAAGATGGCAACATTTCCCAGCAGAGGTAGCATATTCATACAAGTTTTCAGTACACTCTGTGATTACTGTGTTTCAGTAGTATCTGTGATGTTACAAAAACTTTTGAATTGTCAATAATAAAAATTACTTTTTAGAATATTTCATTTTTGTGAGCTTATTAACTGTTTCAGTGAATTACTATACATCTTCCCTGAGTGATAATGTTGTAGCTCTGATACCTTAAGGATATAAAGGATATAGTGATTGTGGAAAGAGGCTACATTTTTATTTATACATACTGATGCAGTTGAAGAAGGGGAAGATATTATTTTCCTTAGATAAAATGAAGCAGTCAGCCCAGTTGTTTCAGATGTGCTTAGCTTGATTCATGATTCTTTAAACTTGTTGAAATTATTAGGATCTGAATTTTATAACTGGTCTTTCTCATTAGGTAAATATTTAATTTTAATATGTTTGTTTCCAGGTCCCTACTCATGTAGATAAAGAGAGAGTACGGTATTTTCAGGATGATGATAATACGGACCTGAAGGATTTGGTCAAAAACGAGAAGATGAGGACAGCAGAGGATCAAAACTCACTGTTCATGCGTATGGCATCAAAGGTAACGTGTCGTGTGTGTGTATTTCTAATTAAACATGTCATTATTAGAAATATCAAGGAGAATATGAGGCCCGAGTGCTCTAGGTATGTTGCTTTTGGTTGAGAATTCTTACTGTCTTCAAGTCTGTTGTAATATGATCCTCGAGATGTCATCAAAGTGATGGAAACGTGCACACATGCAGGAAATGTGGTGTATTCAGTTCCTTCATAGATGTGTTTGCATTGTTCCTTTGCCTGTAGAATTTGACATGGTTGAGGTGAACACTTTTAAAGTGTATTGTATATTAATAACTTATGCCCAACAAAGCAGATTTTCCCCAGATTAGTGACAGAGAAAAGCACAATTTTCTTTGTGTTTAGAATGTCACTTATATCTAGAAGTTAAAAGAGTCAATGAGATTTGAAGCAAACTACATGAATTTCTGTCAGGATGACTTGGATAATGAGATAATTCATGCTTACAGGCTACACAGATTTATGCAGTATGGTTCCACGAGTGATTCCACTTTTAAGAGCAACCAGCTCACAGACAGATTCTGCAGCCCAAATGGAATGATTATTTTCTGTCATCCAAATTGAGTAATAAGGCATACTTTTTGCACTTGATATGCAAGTGTTTACAGGGACGATTTCCAATACCTACAACATATGGTTTCTCTAGCAATTTTTACTATGTTACTACCCCAATATTTTATACATCACCAAACAGGTTCTGAAAAAGATTGTTTGCATGGAATTAAGTATCATCACAGACAGAATTTTATTTTTCCATTTATCTGAGGCAGACAAGATCCCAGAGAGTAGATTTTGGTTGTTGGTTTGTTGGTTTTTTTTGGTGTTTTTTTTTTTTTTTTTAATTTTTGAAAATTAGACTTCATCAGATGGAACTTAAAATAATTGTAAAAGACATGATAGTGCCAGTAGAAAATATTTAACTTGATGCCATAAACCTTCTACCAGGAAGTTCTTCTGGAGAGATTATCTGAACTTAGTGTGGTTTATGCATCTTC
Organism: Manacus candei; assembly: GCF_025592945.1. Lineage (NCBI taxonomy): Eukaryota > Metazoa > Chordata > Aves > Passeriformes > Pipridae > Manacus > Manacus candei. The sequence goes on from NW_026138062.1 coordinate 38,587,262, forward strand.
TCATTCAGCTGCCTCTGGTAGAAGTTCTCATTCTATCCCACTGACATACTCAAAAAAAATTATACCCTTGGGGTCCAGTTAAACAAACATGACTTGTTGCCAGTATTTAATTTCTTTCTTTACCTTCCTGTCCTAAAAAAAACCCAAACACACAAAAATTTTCTTCATGACTTGTGCAGTGGTGCAGACTGTTAGCATTTATTAATCAGCATATCTGTCATGCAAACACTTTAAAGTAAACGGAAGTTTAAGGACACAATCAAACTTTGTACTGTCCACATCAAATGATAAAAAGCATAACAGAGAGAAATGCCATTTTCTCAAGGACCTTCTTCATCTTGTGTTGTTTCGTCTCCATTAAGTATTCTCGTTATGAGAGATAACTTTCATGATAAATGGTGCTTGGGGGGCGTGTGTATGAATGTCTATATTAAAACATAAGTGGAATGGACTTTAAAGAAATTCTTTAACTCACATATGGGCATTGAAGGTGAGTTTGTAAATCCATATCAGCATGTCATTCTGAAATTACTATTAACGTGCTCAATTTGTTCTCTGTTAAGTGCTTTCGTGTGGCTGCTTCCACTGAACAGTTTAGAGGGTTGCTTTTTGTGCTCTTGACTCTTTTCAGGAATGTGTAAATAAAACCAGGCTAATTTGAGCTTCCTGAGTTTTGGTAATAGCAAATGTTTGCAGAGCCCCTATGAAGACGTAGTAGGAAGTGCTTTCAAAAAGAGAAATTTTTTTTGCATGTATTTTTCCAAATGCAAATAAAAGACCATTCAGACTTCTTTTCTGAGAAATGTGTGTATTTATCCAGTAATTTGCTTGTCTTGCCTTTGGACTTTCTAAACTTTTTAAAAAATATTGTTTGTCTATTGGTGTATTTATTGATTCCAAGTTTCTTCACTTCAAAATGGAAAATTACTTTTGACTCTTAGAGCCCTGAACTGTTGTTCAGCTGCCCTTGGTTTTGTTTTTGTAATTTTGACATTAATAATGCAAGAAAGACTACCAAACTTGAAGGGAGATCAAAGATTTCTATATTATTTAGTTTTGTAAGTCTTCAAAGGCAAAAATTCTGATAATTTTTACTCGTAATTTTTTGTTCTGTTCTATTTTCTTTTCTATTCAATTTTGAAATGCTGATCATTTTCGAAGTTCTTGATGACTGAGACACGTAATGCAAGAGCAGCTATATGAGAGATTCACTCAGCCCAGTATTCTCTATGCAACAGTGACTGCATAGGAGAAAGAGAATAAGAACAGGTCACACTTCCAGTGATGCAGTTTGTACTTTCCTGGCATTTAGCAATTTGGAGGTTTTAATGCTACCTCCTTACCTGATATCTTTCTCTGGTTTATGAATAGTTATGTGAATTGGGGATTAGACTGAATATCCCGTTACTTCCTTTTGGTGGCTCCTCATCTTCCATTTTATCACCTGTACCTGTTGTTAAAAGGCATGAGCTATAACTGAATTTAAAGAAAACAGAAAACCACATCCTGTATGTGTAACATCTTGGGTTAGCATTCTTGTACCTGTAGCCAGCTCCTCTAGGAACTAGTTACTTGCACTGTAAGGATTTCTGGGGCAGTGGTAAAACTTGATCAGTCTAAGAGTGGTACAGAAATGACCTGGTACAGTATGTAACTGTTTTAAAAATACAAATTTGGTACAAATGAGGGTAAACTTTGGGAACTGAACTTCTTTATCCATGTAGTAGAATAAAATGAAATGCAGCATTTAGCTTCTATAAAGAAGCAATTATGAAGAAACTTAGAGTCTCTTTAGTGGGAGTTTAAAATGAGTACATAAAGGGAAAATGCTTGCAGATGTATGTCACTGGTGAAAACCTTCTAAGGGAGTGAACACCCTCTCAAAACAGGATAAAATTTTGATTGTTTTTATTTAAAAATAATCCAGTGGTGGGAGAACAGAAGAAAAAAGAGCTTCTGGAGGTTGACGGAAAAATCAAAATAAGAACCCAACCATTATTTAAAAAGTACTTCTCATGTCCAAGTAAGGAGAATGAAAAAGAGAGTGAGCCTAGCAGGCTTAGAAGGCAGTTTTGATGAGAATGGGGAGAAAATTATCTTGAGGGAATTTAAGTAATTATTTTGCGTTTGCTAAAAAGTAAAAAACTAGGAGTTAGATTCATTGAAAGCAAGAAACCAGCAGGAATGTGGTGTTTAAAAACGCGATCAAGGGTTAATTAGAGCATTTAGAAAAGATAAGTGCATGCTGGAAAGATTAATGAACTATTTGCATTAATACCCTCTATAAATGAGATCAGAGCGATTGTTTTGCATGAACCATTATTTACATAAAATAAGCGGAAAAACTGTCTCAAGTTGTGTCAGTAAAATTAATTTTAGTTCAAATTTATAGAAATCCAATCTTTTAAAATGAAAGTCGAATTTGAGATGAATAATAATCAGTGACTAAAACTGAATAATCCTCACTTAAGTGAGGAAGTGAGAGAAGTCAGGTGTGACATGCTCAGCTGTGAACTTACGAGTGTTATCTTTATTCACCCTGAGGAACAGAAGATGGCAAGTATAACGGCAATCTTTAAAAAGAGAACAGAGGGCAGGAGTAAATGGTAATTTTTTTTAATTAAAGGAGGTTACCAGTGGATTTGTCAGGAATTTCTTCTGTTCAACATGTACATAAACCATCTAGAGGAAGAGATACTTTATGATCTGAGAATTAGTTATTGTTATGTAAATATGCATGACTGTCAAAAATAGAGGTCACTGTAAATTGTAGAATTTCAAACTACAAAGCTGGAATTTTTCTAACATTGTGAAACATATCTGAACTGATTCTCAAGATTCACTTTAGAGAGTTTCTTGAGAGATGTACATATTTTAGTGATGTGAGTTATCTGTTCTATTTTAAATGCTATTGGAAATACATTATGGGTATAAAAGGAATTAAAATGTCTAGCTCAGACACAGGAGATTATGCTATAGACAGAAAGAGATCCCATCGTAGGTATTGAGGCAATAAATTCAGATGAAAGTCAGAGTTGATGAATGCAAAATTATGGTAATTGTTGAAGCTGCGTGAAGCCATGACTGTGCATATACCACGAGAGGCTGTTGATGCTTGATTTGAGAGTCATATTGTGAGTCTGCAAACATCATCTCCATGCTGGTGGGATTAAAAAGAGAAACAGAATTTTGGAGGTTGTGAAAAGGGAGAATTTAGGACCAATTTAAAGTGTATAAGGCTACTGTAGTGCACCCATGGTGCACCCATATCTTGAATGCTACCCACTCTGGTAATGCGTACTTTGTGGTCAGAGGCACAGAATGGTGGCCATTTGAAGAAAACCTAAGTAAACAAAATTTCTTCAGCCCGGGGGGTGGGTAGGTGAGCAGGGGAAGGCAATGGCTAGACTAGAACAACTGGCATAAGAGTTTAATAGAAAACAACAGGTTTTGTTTGTCATGTGGGAAGTGGTCACAGAACAGAGTTTGATGTGAATTGGGACTTCTTTTTCAGTGAAGAAGGACATTGTAGAATTTGTGCTGTAGAGCATGAGATGCTGTGGAGGCCTTAATTATAAGTGGGAGCAAAAAAAAGGTATAGCAACTTTGTGAAATACAGTTTCATTGGTAAATATTAAACAGGGAGATCTAGATAGGCTTTTGGCTCAGGATTTCCACAATGGTATGCTGAGCTGCAAATACATAGCAGAAGAGTCAGCTCTATGAGCTTCATTTATGCTTTCCCCCATATGTTTTAACCCTTGCTGGAGATTGATTTGCCAACATAAAGCAATCACAATGGGTAAACTAGCAACTGAGTTTAGTATGTTCCATTCTAAAGGCTTTTTTCTTTTTTTTTCTTTGTTGTTTTGTTTGGTTTTTTAAGGATAAAATTTCTTAATAATTTTACATGAATGTATTATGTTTCCTGGCTTATGCAACTGCTTTATTTTAGTTTTAGAAGACTCTGAAGTTCCTATGGACTTCAGTGAGCTTTGGGTCAGATGCTATGTAATGTGGTTTTTTTTTGTTACTAGGCAAAGATATACTATATCACATTATTTTATTAGAACAAGCTTCTTGAATGGACACCTAACTTTTGAATAATCTTTTAAGATTGAGCTGTATTACTTATTTACTAGCTAAGTGTACTGGAGAATCTGCTCAAAGTAGATGTTTTGTCAATTACTGTTGCAATGTCCAAATTCTAATTCATGGTACTGTAGTCCTTCCGCCCCATGCAATGTCACATTTAGGTTTTGAAGGTATTTTTGTGTGGCTTTCATAGAAAGAAGCATCATAGATGCCAGTTGTTCTTCTCTGTTAAGATCTGAAATGCTTTTGGTAGTTTCTGTACAGGTGATTCCCAGCTCTTGTCACCACAAAATACGATGGTCTTCCCCAGATGGTGATTGTTTCTTGATCTTAAATTAAGAAACAAACTCCTAGGCATCCTGAGGTTTCCATGTCTTTCCATGTCTGTAGAATGCATTCTTATTCACGGCATAACAAGATCAGTGTTGGTGTTGAAGTGTTGGCAGCAGTCTGAAAAATTTGAGTGTGATCACAGATATTCTAGATGCTTTATTTATGTACTTTATAAGCCTTTACTACATAGAGTATCTGCATTAAGATCTGGGGCTCAGTGAGGTAGTCTTCAAAATTCTTCCATCTCTCCTCAGTGCATTCAGCAAGGTATTTTATGTCCAGCAGGAAGTCTAGCAACCAAATCTCTTCTGTCAGTTTTAGTTTGATAACATAGTACACGAATTTGACACATATGAATTAATTGCTCTTTGTGCCTTCATCTGAGAAGTGGAAAAATCCACAAAAATTAATCTGTCGTGTTTCAGAAGAGCGGTGGGAGGAAACTGCTGCAAGTCTATAGGAGATCCTATTGGATGGGAGAAGGGAGATCCTGTCCCTTAAATTCTGTTCAATAATTTCATTCATCTTCTTGGTCTGAACTGACTGCAGCACTATTATTTCCTTCATGGATTTTCCCAGGGCTTTTATCACTTTCCCAGACTATGCCAAAAAGATAATTCCAACCATGTGGCTGTTGAGTATGGGGTAAATAGGCACTGCTCTCAGAAATGGGAATGGAATAAGAAAGTCACACCGGCATGTTTTATGGCTTTTACACATGCTCTGCTCTAGATGAGTGTTACTTTCCTGATATTTAGTGTTTTAATGGTATTTCAAATGAGATACAGGCTAGTTGTTATGAATCTCTGAAGATAATGACATAACTGCAGTTTTATAAAGGGAGATGGGGATGTTGAAATAGAAGGATATAATTCATGAAAGGATTTACTTTCTTAGATGGGACTTGGAAGAAATGTCAGTACACAGACTCAAAATCTCTATCCATAAAACCTCTGTCTAATCCCATTGGCATGTGAAGGTCTATATAATGTTGTCTCATACCTGACTCCCACTCAGATTCACAGACTAAGCATCTGTTGTGGTCAAGCCATATTTGTTCTCATTAAGTCTTTTTCCCAAGGTTTTCGTTTCTCAAGAGGTCCACAAAATCAGATGGAGAGAATATGCCATCTCCTTGCTATTTGTTTACCTGTTGAGTCTTCATTTTAAATTTATATTCCGATTTATGATTTCCCTCTTGCCCATCCTTCTTTTTTTAGTCATGGTTCTAATACAGCCCAATTGTGCTTGAGGCTATTACCTCCTGTTACCTTTTGGCTTCTGTTCAGAGGAGGCTGATGTGGACATCAGTTACCTCAGACGGTTTGAAATAGAGCCTCTCCCACAGCCACCCCATGCATGCTATTATGTCACATTTATTAAGCTGATGAAAAAGGCCCTGTCATGTGAAAGGTAGGAGTTTAGATTTTCAGTCGTTGGTCCCTCAGGGAAGTTGAGACTCTGGTGTCTAACAGTCTGTCAGCATCTCGTAAGGAGACCCTTTGCCAATAGATTCACAAGATCGGAGGTTACCAAAACCTCCCTTGTTAGTGGGAGCTCAGGACACCACAGCGGGTCCTGCCAAGGTGTTTGTCGCTGCCGGCAACTGCAAGGACTTGCTTTAACAGTTTACGGGAAAACACTTCTTATTAATACAAATTGTGACAAATTAATAAGATTCGAAGGTTGTTGGTGGTAGGGTCTGCAAAAATATGTTTTAAAGCAATGTACGTATATTAAGCAAGCACAAGCTCTGATATGAAGCAATCTAACTAATATGCTATGGGGTGAGCACAAGCAAAAGCTCTACTCCTAAAAGCAGCATTTTACATTTAACACGCATAGAGTGTATTTCTCACCCAGGGTGTCCCTCTGGGGGAGGAGAAGACGGACTCAGCCCATTGACTGATCCCAGCAGTTTCGGTGGAGGTCTTCTCCCACTTTCTCCCTATCCCCAACTTACTTTTATACTATTTTCTTTATATTTGGGAGGAGTTTGAGTGTCTCTAGTCATAAATACCTTTTATTTCTGATTGGTGTATTTAATGGGAGGGGGAGCGGTGGTTGTGGTTTGGCACCTGAGGAGGAGTTTGACACAGTTGTTGCTTTCAGCAGCAGAACATCTTGATTCTCCCTTATCAGACAGATACTGTATGGTCTCAGTACACAATGTTCTCCCATTCTGTTGGGATTAGAATGGAGGGGGGCCACATACTTCCACTTTGTTCCACACTCCGTTCTGTTTCTGTGAGCAGATGTTTATCGTTGTACTGGGGAGCATGTCAACCTCAGTCCATCAAGGAGCTGCAGCTGCTTTTTACCTTATAATTCTGAATCCCCTCTAGGTTTAACTCTATCCATCATCCCACAGGCCCAAATCTTTAATTTACAGTGGTGAAAAAAGCTTTCTTCAAACAAAAATTTAAACTCCAACACTAATCTTTTTGATATATGGAAAAGAAGCAGGCCTTAAAGTTTGATTCTTTCATGTTTCACTGTTATGTCTAAAGGAAAAAAAATCCACCTGTTTGAAGTTACAGTGTTTTTACTTTTAACTTTATTCAACTTGGAAAGCGGTTTGGGTTCTTACTATTATAGAAGCATGCAATAGGATTAAAAAAAGTCAGCAAAACATTTGAAAACTGTTGTGGTTTTTTTTTTTTTTTTTACATTACTGTTTTAGAGTACAGAATATGTGTGAAGTCTTAGGTTTTCACTACTGATAGTTTTAAGTACCCTGTAGTTCCTTCAGCTCTTGACTGTTGTAAGTAGTTCAATTTTCTCAAATTCATGCTGTTAAGACTTATATAATTCTTTCACTTATGTCAGTAGATGCTTGTGGGTGTATAGAGACTGATTTCCAGAACATTACCTCAATAACAATTACCTTCTATTTGTATGTATAAATTCTACTAAGGCATTTCTGTTCTTTTTGATTATGTTTTACTAAAAGAAAGTGAGAATGATTATTTTGTGTTGCTCATCAGGCCATTTTAATTTTGGCCATAAACTCCTTTTATTTAAAAGTCTCTGCAGCAATCCCTAACATGAATTTCAACAGTGAAAAATACAAAACTTTATTAATAATACTGACCTTCCTTTATGGATTTAACCAAGAGATATGCTGGTATTACAGGTTTGCAAAAAGGGTTTGCATGTTACCTTTCATTGGTTCTGTAAAATGGAAAATTGCTTTCAGCCTTATCATTTTTACTTGCTGTGCAAACCTACCTGTTGCACAGCTTTGCATTTCCATCACCATGAACCAAAATAATAGTCTAGAAAAAAAATTTAGAAGCTAAAGTGAAAAATGCAGAATGCTTGCTGTTTGTTGTTATGTAATAAAGCTTTTTCTCCTCTTTCTTCACATAGTGAAACCATTCTGGTACACTAGTTAATAGACATGATAAAACTCTAACAGAGCTCTAGTGCACTGTTGTTTTTTACATTTACTTAGAGATCATGTTCATGGTTTGCTGCAAAAAAATTAATATGAAAACCCAAGACAAAATAATTTCAAACACCTTGTTCTTTGACTGCTACATTTTAGTTCAATGCAGTAAACAGTTTTCTGTGAATATTGAGTGGACACAAAGTTAAAGCTGTTACTGCATTTGGAAACAAATCAGCAGCAGTCACAGCTGGATTAGGAAAGAAAACCTGGGGACAGTAAGAACTATGTAGTTGCAGACCATTTTAAATGAGTGCATAAACATTCTTCTGGAATTTTTTTAGAATTACAAGATGTGTCGCAAATGAAGACTTGTACAGAACAGTCTTTTCTAGGCATTAAAATTATGGCCAGGGTTAACTGTAAAGTTAAATGCTAATAACACTTTTAATAGCAGAATTCTATGTCTGAAGGTGTTTTGTTTGGTTGACACTTCATTTCGTTGACTTGCATATAAAGTTTGATCTGTCCTATTAGCTAATTATAACAAAATCTGCAGTTTTAATTTCAAATAGAAACAAAACATTGAGCAGTACTCTGTTGTCTCCTTATTGCTTGATCTCTGCTGCTCAAAGGTAGTCCTGAACTACCTTGCTCATCGACATGGCTGATAACCTTTTCCTGTCAGTGACATAGGCCTTGAAAGCACTCTATGCATTGATATGTTAAAATCTTTTGATACTATGTATTTAGAATATTGTTTATTTCCCTGGGATGATAGGTGTTGGAAGTGCCTGTTTCCTGAATTATATGTTGAATTAAACCTACAAATTTAGATGTCTGTGCTTGCAGGGAGATCAGAGTTGTAGTAAAGTTTACATTATAATGTTCTGCCTTGATTTGACTTAAGTAAATGCTATTTGAAATCAGAAAGACTTTTCAGAGGTGATCTTGTTGTTAACAATAGGTGCCAAATGCTGAATAAATTTAAATGTAATGAGGTGTATTCTTATGTCTCCGAGGTTTGTATTCTAAAATAATAGTTTATTCTCCTTTATCGCAGCTTCCCAAAATATATTATGATACAATATTCCACAAATATTAACTCTGTCATTTAAAGTTGAAGACGTCAGTGTTGCCATGACAATTTAAACCCAAACTGATACATTTTATACAATCTATAGCCTTTTTTTTCCCCACAAATTTCCCAAGCCAGATGCACTTTTATTAGCTTATATGGAAGTAACTCCAGCTATGATTGCGTTAGCAAGAAGACAGGAAAAGCAAAAGTTCAATAGTTGCGTACAAAATGGAACAAGCAAATAAGCAGAAAAATAACTGTACAAAAAAAGCTGAAAATAGCCAATACTGGAACCATGCACGTGTCTTTTGTTGCTGTGCTAATTGTGTTTAATAGAATTTCCTGTTTTATCCACAGATTTGCAGAAGGGGAAAAATTGTACTTGAGGTATTATATAGGTATAATCTCTGATGATTAGGAGTTCTGTCTCTTAGCATTTCCTTTCAGTATCACAATGATATTAAATTCTTAAGTAGGGCTTTTTTTTCCGAAGGGCCACCCAAAGAGCAAGTGAAAGCAGCAGAGGGAGCGATAAGAGACACAACGCCCAGCACACTTCAAATGTAGCGTGTAGGCAGCCAGCAGTGTATAAGACTCCAGGGGTTTTACTGTGGAATAAAAAAATCAGAATTGGTTTAAAATTAAACTGTGAGATACAGTTCCAGTGGTCTGAACGTAGGTTGGCAGAAAAACAAGACTGACCCTGCAGTCTACCATGTACAGGTCTGCAAGAGTTACTTTAGGAAGTAGCCCAGTGCCCAGGTGCCTGATGGCTTCACTAACATAACAAATTAAAAAGGACAGAAATTATTTTATAAACAGAATGTTATATAATGAAATTATTCATGTAATATAATCATATTGTTCGTGGTAATTATCATGTTAAGGATTTAATCAGCAAATAACAACACTGTAATTTTTCCCTCTCTCAAATCATTCTCCTGTATGCATAGTCAGATGCTAATTTCTTTCTAAAGCCCTATGCTGAATGGTTAGAGATCTCTCTCCTTTTTCTTGGGGTTTGGCCACATTTGCACTGTATTTGAGCTGTCCAAATGAGATCCCAGAGAGCTTCTGAGAGAAGTTTGGATGCCTTCCCTGACTGCTGTTTAAATGTTTGTGTATTACAGGCCTTTCTTGGCCAGGGTAAGCAAAATTGTGATGCTGTTCTGTTGATTAAACCAAAAGTGCATCCTGGTTGTGGAAAATGGACCATTCTTTATTGGATGTGGAGGGAATATAGTTACCAAAGATAAGGAAAAGGCTGAGGTACTTAACACCTTCTTTGCTTCAGTTTTCAACAATAAGACAGGTCATCCTCAGGATAACTGGCCTCCTGAGCTGGTAGACAGGGTTGGGGAGCAGAATAGCCCCCCTGTAAGCCAGGAGGAAGCAGTTAGCGACCTGCTGAGCCACTTGGATCTTCACAACTCTATGGGACCAGATGGGATCCATCCTAGGGTGATGAGGGAGCTGGTGGAAGAAGTTTGCCAAGCTGCTTTCCATCATTTATCGTCAGTCCTGGCTCACTGGGGAGATCCCATATGACTGGAAATTGGCCAATGTGATGGCCATCCATAAGAAAGGCTGGAAAGAGGATCTGGGAAACTACAGGCCTGTCAGCCTGACCTCGATGCCCAGCAAGGTGATGGAACAGATCATCTTGAGTGTAATCACACAGCACCTACAGGACAGCCAGGGGATCAGACCCAGCCAGCACGGGTTTAGGAAGGGTAGGTCCTGCCTGACCAACCTGATCTCCTTTTATGATCAGATGACCTGTCTGGTGGATGAGGGGAAGGCTGTGGATGTTTCTACCTGAACTTCAACAAAGCCTTTGACACCATCTCCCACAGCATTCTCCTGGAAAAGCTGGCAGCCCATGGCTTGGACAGGGGCCCTCTGTGCTGGGTTAGGAACTGGCTCGAGGGCCGGGCCCAGAGAGTGGTGGTGAACGGTGCTGCATCCAGTTGGTGGCCAGCCACTAGTGGTGTCCTCCAGGGATCAGTGTTGGGCCCAGTCCTGTTTAATATCTTTATTGATGATCTGCATGAGGGGATTGAGTCCATCATTAGCAAATTTGCAGATGACAACAAGTTGGAGGCGAGTGTCAATCTGCTGGAGGGTAGGAGGGCTCTGCAAAGGCACCTGGGCAGGCTGGATAAATGGGCTTAATCCAGCGATACGAGGTTCAACAAGGCCAAGTGCCAGGTCCTGCACTTTGGTCACAACAAACCCCAGCAGCTCTTCAGGCTGGGCACAGAGTGGCTGGAGAGCAGCCAGGCAGAAAGGGACCTGGGAGTTTGGATTGACAGGAAGCTGAACATGAGCCAGCAGTGTGCCCAGGTGGCCAAGAAGGCCAATGGCATCCTGGCCTGGATCAGAAACAGTGTGGCCAGCAGGACCAGGGAAGTGATTCTTCCCCTGTACTCAGCGCTGGTGAGGCCACACCTTGAGTACTGTGTCCAGCTCTGGGCCCTTCAGTTTAGGAAGGATATTGAGGTGCTTGAGTGTGTCCAAAGAAAGGCAATGGGGTTGGTGAAGAGACTGGAGCAGAAGTCCTATGAGGAGAGGCTGAGGAAGCTGGGGTTGTTTAACCTGGAGAAGAGGAGGCTCAGGGGAGACCTCATCACTCTACAACTACCTGAAAGAAGTCGGTCTCTTCTCCCAGGCAAAGTAGGACAAGAAGGCACAGTCTTAAGCTGCATCGGGGAGATTTAGATTAGACATTTTGTTCACAGAAGGAGTGATTTGGCATTGGAATGGGCTGCCCAGGAAAGTGGTGGATTCTCTGTCCCTGGAGGTGTTTAAGAAAAGACTGAACACAGTCAGTCTCAAATGCCATGGTCTATTTGACAAGGTGGTGTTCGGTCATAGGTTGGACTCATGATCTCAGAGGTGTTTTCCAACCTAGTTGATTCTGTGATTCTGTCGGATGGTAGAAAGGATGCAGTTGCACAATTACACTGTGAAATGTGGGAGGCAGTGTCATTTTGCCTGGCACTAAGAGTCCGAAAGCCTGTGTGTTAATCAGTGCTTGCCAAAAGAGAAGGGAAAGTTGGAAAAATGAGGGTGCATAGGAAGGAAGAACATGGCAGATAAGCCCAGAACAAAGTAAATGAAATAGGAAAAAGAAGACTGGGGACTGTAGAGGTGATCTGTCTAAGCATGTCAGCTTAGCTCAGCTCTCAGCTTTGGCCAGTGTCTGATAGAAAAAAGGACGTCAGGTGCACTGCCTTTATAGATATCTGAATTTCCTGTTTTAGGAATTTTAGACAATTCAATGATGTTTTGTAGGACATCCTGACTTTAAACTAATATATCAAAGCAACTTCCTGCTTCTTTCTGATCTCTGTACAGCACCTGAGCAGGAAGGACAGTACTAAGCAACATAAGTACAGTAAGGGAACTAAATGCACAACTGAATGCACTGACTTTCATGTTTAGCAGGTGTGGTGCTGCATCTGTGATGCAGGACAGCAGCTTTCCAGCAACTCTAGTACATCAGCATAATTCCTTGTTTGGATGTGTACTAACTCTGTCTTTTGAATGGAAGAAGATATGTGTGAAAGAAATCAGTTTTTAAATTATTACTTGCTTTCCTAATGGCATTTTGGAGAACACTTTCTTCTTGTTCTTTCAATTCTCCTTTAACTTTTTTGGAGAGATTTAGTTATAGCCCAGTAATGCAATTGGCAGAACACATTGGGCGCCTTATTGTTCAAATTGGAGTATAAATGTTTTAAAACAGAATTTCCATTTTCTTCCTGAATAACTTTTTTTAAAAGGCCAGTATTTAGAATAGCAGTTGAAGAGTACTCTGTAATCTGCCATGGTAGCAGCTACATTGTATTTTATTTCACTTTTGACACTGATATTTGGCATTTGTAGGACTTGAGAGGGAATCGTATTTAAGGAATTCTAGCTTTTAAAATTTTTATTTTTTTTTATTGGTACTGACCAGGAATATGTTAGTCATGTTCATTGCTACTTTTGCAGTATTGCAGAGTAAAGTGTCATTAGTGTTTGTTTGATTGTTTGTTTTTAAGATAGAAAACATTTCTGAATAGATTTTCCCACTTATGTATCTTATTTCAGTAGAAGTATGAATTCTTGCTGGATGATATTTTTGCCTGATTTTCATTTTCTGTACTTCCTGAACTGTTTTGAGGTAGTTGGAAGGACACTGTGGTAATAGGAAAGTTGCAAAAAAATTCTTATTCCTTTCATAGCTGCTATTAAAAGTGAAAATATATCTTATTTTAACACTCTTTTAAAGTAATCTAAAGCATGTGATAAAACACATCAAGAAATGAGGATTCACAGGAGCAGGGTGACCATCTGTAACTTGGTCTCTTTGTCTCAGAAGTGCAATTTAATAGCACTGTGAATTAATGTGCTAGACTTACGACCTGAATAAAAGTCTTATAAACATCTCTTTAAAGGTATGAAAAAGGGGAAAAAAGTAGCCTGTTGTTTTTACACTTTGTCCTTGTCTGTTTTTATTCACCAAGGGAAGGGGATAGTTCTTGAAGAGCATCCAAGTGGGCCTGAATTATTAATGACTATGCTTTTTTTATTGCACAAGTAGGTTGAACTTTTTTCTAAGACCCTGCTTACTTCAAGCACTTACTTAATGTCTTTGAAGCTGGGGTGTTGGTTTCTTGAACTGCATTGCATTCTTATTATCTTCTGTTATTCATTAATATTGCAGTAGGATCTATAATTTTGTTCCTGGTAGAGACTCTGTGGTAGAGGTAATCTGAACCTGATCTGTGAATATACCTTCTCTGAATATCCCTTTACTATGTCTTTTCTCCCCAGAATTCTACATTTCGGCCTACCGTTTCTTGATTTTTTACTTCTCCAAAGTAAACTTAGGTTTATTTTACTTCCTTCCCCAATATACTTCATCTAGGTCTGTTGACCAACATATATTACATCTTAAACCAAAAGTGCAGTGTTGTCTGGGTCCCATGTCTCTAACTGTATGAAGAACACTTCTACACATCTTATTATTTCCAGGAAAAATCCAAAATTTTTTTAAGACTCTCCACTGATTTGCTCTAGCCTGATACACATACCTTGGGTGGGATCCAGGCTGCACTAGGAGCTTACACTGAATTTGTTGTGGAGACACTTGTACCATTTCTTTAGCAATTCTTGGAGCAGAACTACTCATACATAAAAATGCCAAGACTGAAGAACCAGCACCTCCAATATCAAGAAATCTGTATAGCATAGTGTTTTTTTTCTCCCTGTCATTTTGATAAGCAGATGACTGAAACTATCCAAGATAAAAAAATCAAATATAGCATGAAAATATTGCAGCACTGGGATTTCATTTAAAGTGAAAAATTTGAAAAAATTCTTCTGAGTGCTCTTTACATTTGCTTTAGCTGTAAGTTTTGACTGTTTAGGGTATTAATGGTACATAATTTTAAAGTTGTGTAGAGTGGTCAAAGCAGAAAATGGAGAAGTACTTTCCCAAGTAATTTAAAAAGTTAATCTTTGCAGTCAAGATTTGCGAAGTCTTGATTTAGGCAAGATGTCATGGGATTTGTTTGTAATCCCCCAAAATATTTATAAAACCTAATTTTATATATATATGAGTATGAGTATTCTGTGAGTTATGAAGCTTAGTGAATCTACTGCCATTTGGGTTTGAGTCCCATGATCCCCATAATTTCCTTTTCATTCATTGTCTCACTTCTTACTATGTCCTCTGTCTCCTTGTGTCTCCTTCAGTTCCTCCAGTTTATGTCTACAGAGTCCATCCCTTTCAAATATCATTTAGGTGAGAGGTGAGACCTATTCAGTATGTGTAGGTTTCTACTATTAAGATCCTGTAAGATACCACTTATCCTGAAGACTGTCTTCACATCAAATTTGGTATTTTCAGAGTTTCCTTTGACATGTGGCACATTTAACTAAAATACAGCAACAAATGAGCAAACACAAAACCTCCAAATCATTCAGCCTTGTTTCTGGTGATGTGCTAGTTGTGTTTGTTATTTGTATTTAGAAACAGGTGCACTCAGAAAAACTTAGTATTGAAGGGAAAGACTGTTTCCTTCACAAAGTGACTTAGTACTGTTCATTTGACAAGAAAAACTGTTGGCATATTTTCACAGAATGTGAATTTGAGTTGCAGAGTCATGGTCTAGTTATTTCACAAAAGATGATTTAATGGTAGTTGTAATAGGAGAGGAGAAGCAGAAAGGAGAGGGAAAGATATATGATAATATATGATATAAAAAATTGGGCACATATTTAAAGATAGCTGAAGTTATGTAGAAATAATATTGAAATACCTAGTCCTTAACTTGGAATGGAATATAGTAATATGCTGTTCTCACTGCTGTCACTCATCTACATTTTAATATCTGTGCTGCCTGAGATTGTGTATGACTGCTCTCAGGAGATGCACCTGATGATTGCATCTACTGTGGATGCTATATGAGGGGAAGAATTGCTGCTGCTTACATCCTTTATGCTTTTCTCAGTAGAAGATACTACAAAGAGCTAGGTATTTTTTCTCTCTTGTTTATATATATTTGCAATTTTTCTTTGTATTCTTTCAGCTCATGGAGAAAACTGACAGAGACTACTACACTCTGGATGACATGTTTGTTTCCAAAGCAGCCAAAAGAGCACGTAGTGGGGAAGAGGAAGAAATACAAAGAAGAAAAGCAATACAGGAGCACCAGCAGCTTGCTGCACGCATGGAAAAGTGCCCATATTGTTTTGATAGCAGTGCACTTTCTAAACATCTTATTATTGCAATTGGCACCAAGGTAAGAAAATAGCAATTAACAAAATGTAGAAACAAAAAAAGAAATTATGTTAGAGGGCTTTAAGAATGAAATTGCTTCTATGGAATTATCTTATTTTCCTTGCCCTTCCAGTTGCTTCCACAAATTTGTCAAGGGTGAGGGAGAAAAAGATATAAATCTCTCATGAATTTTAAAGCTAATCTTTGCTATCAGAATTTGTGGAAAACAGGAGCAATAATGAAAGATCTCAGTGCGGAGATTAGACTGTAGGTGGATTTGTGGAAGACTAAATCAAACTTCACTAGAGGAAATTTGAACTGGTCAAGAATTGTATCTTGATATCAAAGAAAATTAAGTGCAGAATTCCATTTTTAAGCTTAAAATCCTTTGAAATAGACAGAAGTTTGGTTTGGAAACCTTCCTGTTTCTGTAAGTGCTTTTAAAAGTTGCATAAATATTTGTATTTATAACATCTGAAATGCCTCAGTATAGCCTTTTCTGTCATTTTTTTCTCCAAAGTTTCCATTTATTATTGATGTTTTTCTTTGATCGGCAACTCTTTATAGGCCAAGGAATTAAATGCATAGATGTGTATTATGTACATTGTGTTTTTTGTTTTTAGTAGAGACTATAAATTCATACAGATCTGTGTGTATATGTGTGTATATAATCTGTGCTTATATATGTGTTTATATATCTAATAGGTAGGTAAGTGTAGAGAGTGTCCTGGTTTTGCCTGGGATGGTTAGTTTTCTTCCCAATAGCTGGTACAGTACTGCAGTTTGGATTTAGGATGAGTAGAATATTGGTAACACACTAATGTTTTGAGTTGTTGTTTAAGTGGTGGTCAGGGATTCTTCAACTTCTCATACTGTCCTGCCAGTGAGAAGGCTGGAGAGGCACAAGAAGTCGAGAGGGGACACAGCTGGGACAGGTGACCGGAACTGACCAAAAGAATATTCTTTATCATATGACATCATGTTCAGTGTATAAACTAGAGGGAAAGCTGGCCAGGGGCCACTGCTTGGAAAATGGCTGGGAGTCGGTTGGTAGGTGGTGAGCAATTGCACTATGCATCACTTGCTTTCTAGGTTGTTGTTATTGTTGTTGTTATTTTGATTATGCAATATCCTGTCCTTTTAAACTGTCTTTATCTCAACCCAAAAATTTAATTTTTTTTTCTGATTCTCTCCCCTGTCCTACTGGGGGCAGGGAGTGAGTGAACAGTTAGGTGATGCAGCCAGGATAAACCATGACACAGAGTATGCATTTCACATATATATATATATATGAAATACTTTATTGAAAATGCAGGTTGATATTTATCTATATTAAAAAATATTGGAATTGCCTAAACAGTGTACTTTCATAATAGTTATGATACCACTTGGTTTATAAAGCTGATATTACTGCCTTGTTGGTGGAACTACTGTTTGGATAATACTAATTCATTTGAGCTACTGGTGGATAATGGGATCTTTCAAAAAACACTAGAATTACTAATACCTTGCTGTGATTAGGAGATAATGGCTTCTATTGGTTTGAATTTAGCAAATGATGAATTTCTTAGCTTCAGCAATGGAAGGTTTTTAACACTTGAAAAATGGGCACCTCAGTTTTTCTTTGCTTTTCGTAGGTGTACTTGTCTCTACCAAGCAACCAGTCCCTTACTGAAGGTCACTGCCTGATAGCCCCTCTACAGCACCATACTGCAGCCACTCTTTTGGATGAAGACATCTGGGAAGAAATCCAGGTCAGCTGAGAAACTGTCTCCTGTCTTCTGACAGTTCTGTAAAACAATTTTTTTAAAAATAATAATATACTTGTCATAAGTACCTATTTTCATAATTTGCAGTCTGGCAGCTATTCTCTGATTCCACTAAGGGGCAGAACGTTCTCACATTATGGATGAAAATTAGTGGTCAAATATTAAAAGAGAAGCAGGGTAAATACCGAGGAAAATTTCCGATTCATAAGCTCTAGAAGAAGTTTCTTGGAATGTTGCAAAACATGCATTGTTGGAGGTCTTTGAAAAGGAACATCTTTTGGGGATGAATTAGGTACAATTCATTCCTTACAGAAAGTGGAATAACTGGCTTCACAGGATTTTCTTGGGAGTGCCAAGTAAAAGCAAGGATTGTCAGAGCAGGCGGATCACTTAAAATTAAATACAAGCTGAAAATATATTGTTTATATATCCTCAGTTTTTTTAGCTAATGTGGGGTTTGGGTGGATATCACTTGAAAGAGAACGATCTTACTCTTAAAATCAGTGTTATTATCCAGTTTTCTACCTTCCTTGAAAAGAATCATTAGAATAAAGTGCCAAGCATGATGGCCTGTGCTTTCCGATTGTCTTATGAAGACATTTTGAAGATTTGGAGTTCTGTTTTCTTTGGAGATGGAAAATCAAGGAAGGGATATAACAAGCTTCTGCCTAAGATATTCACAGTGGTTGTCAATCCCCCACTGCCTGCCATCAGGATTATTACAAGGGGAAAACAACTTGCAACCTCTTATATTGAAATATTGGAGACTATTTCAGACTAGAGAATAGCTTCATTGTTACAGTTGCTGAGATTTAAAACTGGCATGATTCATAAGTTTGAAATAGTTTAAGTAATGTTGGTCTTACCTCAAGCCTGGCAGGTAGATTCTCTGACTTTCCAAATTTGCCCCCCACATTGATTCTCATGGCTGATTGTAATTTTTATACAGTTTTTCCTAGTAAATTATGCTCCCCTTCAACCCCCTCTTCAACGCAGAGGTAGGAAAAGGAGTTCTGTTGTGTATGACAGAAAGACCTAAGAAAGTTGGATAAGAAGCAAATAAATGCAAAAAAAAGGATCAGGAGGAACAAAAGAGCATGGGGGAAAGTGATAAATGTTTATCCTAGAACTTCTCTTTATCCTAACCTCTTAACTAAATAATTATAATTTTTCTAAATTTGTATGAGAAGGAAAATAGGATAAAGGAAAGATAAGCAAATGCAGTTCCTGTATTTAACACTAGACTTTTACTTGCTAGAAAGGGCAACTAGTTGCTAAATCGTTATCCTTTGACCCTGTGAATGTATTCATAAAGAGCTTAAACATTTCTTTAAAATAAAGTACTTTGGAAGGTGATGGACACAGATGAATTATTTTTTTTCCCCAGCTTCTATGTAATTCAGTAGGAGGAGTCTGGAAGGCTTTAGCAAAAGTATGAGCAGACAGTCAGTGACTAAATTTTCTGATGCCAAAATGTATTTCATATTGCTTTTGAAGGGAAAAAATTATCACACTTCAAATATTCAAAAAATGTTGGATGGAGCACATGTTTTAGCTAACTATTTTTGCTGAGTTTTTTTTAAGATATGTTGGAGTAAAGCAAAAAAGGGTTCCTTTTACACTGTATGCCTTCAAGCACTTGAATTTAACATATTGTGTAGTTTAGACTGATGTACTCACTTGCAAAGTAAATATGCATGTAATACTTTTAATATGAAAAGATATAAATCTTTACACGTTCTGTATTGACTGAACTGTTGCATGTATTAATGGTATGTGCATCCGAGCATAAACCAAACCTTCTTATTTGCCCTTATGAATGGTTTTCTCCTTTCCAGTGCAAATTATCCTTGGTGGTTTGACCTGCTCAGAATTTGGAGGAAAAATGCATTTAAAAACAAGAAAATGCAGTTGGGGAAATATTAGCTAACATCTGCTGATATTCTAGGCTTTTGGTGGATTTGTATTTCAGTTGATATTGCAGGGTAACAACAGTAAGTGATAGTCTTTCTCAACCTTTGGTTTAGTATGTCCCTTACCTCACCACAGTTGCTTGTCTCACTGTATTTCAGAAGGTCTGGGGGTTGGAGTGAAGAGGAGAAGACCACAAGCTATTAATTCAGAGTAACCTGTTGCTCTGTGCTGTAAAGTTCCCTATCAACCATGGAACACTGGGCAGTATTTTTTAACTCTGTTTCGTCAGCTGTGTTAGGGGAATGATGGTAGTGTTTTCCTGTCACAGTATGGAGCAGCTCATTATTGAGGAAAGATTCAGGACACTAGACCTGCTTTGAAGTGCTTAAATACCTAGTTAAGTAACCTTTTAGTTTGATTTGTACTGTGCAAGATGGCAAGGGAGTGAGGAGAAGAGAGCTCAATTTCTAGACCTGTTTCATTGAAAACCTGATAGTGATTTGTTTTCCCTCTGTTTTACTTCAGTACATGCTGATGTTGGTGAATATATGTTTTTGCTTAAGCTAGTTTGATTCATCAGCTCTCCATTAGGATAGGGATGGGATTAACCTTTAGATGGGATTAACCTTTTAATGGTATTGTTTGTATTTCTGAGCATTGTTAGTTGAAAAAGAAAACAATGCAAAAAGGACAACCTATGAATTATGTGAGTCGTAGACCTATCGTACCTCTGGTCTACAAGGCTTCTACAGTTTCTGTGGTTTCTTGGCTTACACTGTGGAAATGGTATAAGGGAGCATGTATAATAAAAAAATCTTCATCTTTAAAAGCAGTTTTCAAGATCTTGAGAAACTTTCAGAAACATTCACCCTGTCAGAAAGTCAGATCTTTTGTGCATTTGAAAATAAGTCTAAATGACTCTCAGAAATCATCCCTTGTGCTTTACAGTTTAGTTCAGCATCTACACTGTAAGCTGCAGAATGATGCTCTTGCATATCTTGGATGCAAATACCAACTGTCAAGAGTCCTGGAGCAACAAAAGCGAGTTGCTCTTCAGGAAGGCAAGTCAGGGGTGGATGACAGAGGCAAAGCAGGTGGGGAGGTCATCTCACTGACAAGGCACAGTCTCATGGTACCCAGGCCAAGAGAAGAGAGCAGTTCCCATGATGGTAGACAGGGTCAGATATGGCCCAGGGGTGGCCAGACAAGTCTGCACTGATGACTTAAATTCAAGGGGAAGTCATGGCCAAGAACTGCCAGGTATCTGGCTGGGCACAGGCATCCCTGAAACTTAGCTCAGGCAAGGAACAAAAGTGAGGGCCTGAACTTAACTGCAGCTCCTGAATGACAGAGGCCAGGCCCACACTTCTCACCACATGCCAACATGCCAGATGTATTAAGTATTGCATTTGTTTTACTTACATACAGTGAAGATGGTGATTACAGCCATGGCTTTCTTTTAAGGCAATGTTAATGTTTTACTTGAAGATCAAGCATGCCTAGTGAAAATATCTTCCTTTTTTTTTTATATATTAAACTGTATAATTGGAAAGAGGAGTGAAAGGATAATGGTAACTATAGTCAGTACAAACCAAGACATCACCTTCTTAGAAATCGCAAGCTTGGGACCTACTTTTAAAGCTGTGTTGTTTTATGGAGCGCTACAGTTATGAAGATTAACATAGTTTTAATTTATATTTGTACCATAGGAAATATAGTTCATATTAAATTACTGAATAATACAGAATTTTCCATGTGTGATTGTTACAGTTTTCCATTTTATTGTGAGTTTATTACAAATATAATACATTAGTTAAATAATATAATGTACCTGAAAGCTTTGAAAAGTTAATTTAATTTGCACTTTTTTTTTCTTTAAACAGATGTTCCGAAATGCATTGGTGAAAATGTTTGAAGCTAAAGACTTGGACTGTGTGTTCCTAGAAACAAACATGAGTATGAAGAAACGGTATCATATGGTATATGAATGTATTCCTCTTCCAAAAGAAGTAGGAGATATGGCTCCAATCTACTTTAAGGTACACAAAAATGTTTTTTTCTTAAGTCATTTGAATGTATGTATCATAAGTCACCTATTTCTGGAAAACATTTTTATATTCCAGTGCTATTTTTGAAAAGATGTGTTCTTTGATCCTACTTCTTGATCCATTCTTTGATCATATTCCTTGATCTTAAAACAAACCCTGTGAGGTAATTCAGTTTTTCAAGTAGTCAGTGGAAGATTATGTGACTGAGCACTTGTCACAAGTCTGACTGCACTGACAAATACTGGAAGAAGGTGAGAGAATTGTAGTCTCTTGAATTGCTTTAAGGATTGCAATACTTCTCACTTAAGTCCTGTGGTATAAACTTAAAACACCATTTATGTGCCTTGGCAAGCATAAAATGGGAAAATAACGTCAACTGTTTTAAGAAATACCAATATATATATTGTTTCATCCCCATTTTATTTCAGTAAGTCCAAATTTTACGCATGTCTTAGGTCTCTGATGAATGTTAAGACAGCATGATAGATACTTCTATCACCAGCTTTTCTGGTTTCTTTCCCCTGACCCTGTAAGAAAAGGTACATTGAAGCTTTTGTCTGGAATTGAGGCCTTTCTGGATCATGATTCACCCTTTATCAGTAATTTTTGTATTTGTTCTTTGAAATATTAGTTTTGCTTTCTGGAAATAATGTGATTGGTTTTTGATAAAGTGGAGCAGCAGTATGATGAACAAAGTGCAGTAACTTTTACCACATTTGAAACTTTCCACCTGTTAGATATGACTACTATGCTTCAGGTTTATGTAAAACTTGTGTTTTGTCTGAATACTCAAGGAAGGAGGGAGAACAAGATTTAATGCAATGTTGTTTGCCTAAAACTTGTCTTTCAGATGTTTGTACCATGAAAATACACAGCAAATGAAATTGAAAAGACACCTACACTACACAATACCCAGTTCTATGCTATGGAGAATACAGAGTCAGCTTTGAAGGTTTTTAAGGGCAGTCAGCCTTCTAAGCTGGATTCTCCTCTTACTGTTTAAAAAAACCCAAACAGGTTAATATAGTGTAATGAATTCATAAGAGGGTTTGTATGGGACGAGTAAAAAGAGAATGTGACTTCATAGTTGAAACTTGTTAGAGATTATTTGTGTAAAGCAAAAGTTAAATCTCAAAAAAAAAAGAAATAGAGGAAGTGAATAGAGTGAGTCTGAAGATACATGATGCCTTTGTAAAGTAAGTAAGTTGTGGAAATCAGAAAAGTTACCAAAAATAAAGTTACTTTTTTAAGAAGTAATTGTTACTTGCTGTACAATGTACTTCACTACAGTTAGTTCTTTGCTTGCTGCATGTAGGACTATTTTCACATTTAGATAAAATGATTTTACAGAAAGCTATAATGGAGTCTGATGAAGAGTGGTCTATGAACAAGAAGTTAATTGATCTTTCTTCAAAAGACATTCGGAAATCTGTAAGTAATGAAATGTATTAAACACTGAATTTCTCAGCAAATTCTTCTCATTTTTTTCATTACTAACTGTTTCAAAGAGAGAAGAAAGGGAACACAATTGGATTAGTGCATGAGAAGATGGCGTAGGTATGGTGAGAATTAACAGTCTGACTGAACTCCTAACTGACATTAGGGAAAAGATTCTCATTTATTTCAACAGTTGGTGGACTGAGCTGCAAGCATTTGTTGAGAACAAAGCTGACACTTTGAGGACATGTACCGGCACATTTCTAGATTAACTTTAAGAATTATGGTAGATCAAAGATTTGCAAATTACTTTCATGGAGAAATTATGATATTTCTTTTTCATTGACCTACAACAGCCATTTGCGTTGCTAAGTTTGTGAAGTGAAAATATAAATAGCATTATGTTTCTTTCTTTCTAAAACAAGGGAACAGTGCTCTTTCTGTCTCCTGGATACTGAGCTGAAACCTCTTTGTATAAACAAATCTTAAAGGAGCAATGCTGGATCTGTTAGGTTCAAAGATTGTTCCATCTTTTTAATATTGAAGTGGAAGATGTGTGTTATATAGACTTTACCACAAGTAGTTTACTACTATGTAGTAATAACACTCAATTTTTAATAGTGTCTTTTGGTAAATATAGCACCTTTTCACTAAAAGAAGATCATAGTTTAGGAGAAAGAGGAGATGAGTTTTAACAACAAGACATGAAGCCACATACTACAAAAAGGGAGATGGAGTGCAGAAGAGCAAGGGATGCAATTAATTTGCAGCAAGGGTTTAGGAAAGACTATAAACTTAAGGTGGATGTAAACAGAAGACAAAATAAGTATGTTTGGGATATCTTCTGCTCATTGTTGTTTCAGAATAGGAAAAACCAACATCTGTCACCAAAAAGTGAAGTATAATTTTCTTGACACATTGTAAGGCATTAGGACACCAGAGTTCTTGAAGAATCTTCCCAGCCATACATTTTTGTGGCTATTATATGCTCATTTGAAGGTAGGCCAGTTTTCAGATTAAGTCAAGACAGATCTTTAAATTAATACAATGTGTCTGAGTGTAAATTATTACACAACTGTGAGATTTTAATATTATTTTAGGGTAATGGAAATTCAGAAAGATTGGAGAGTATAGCTTAGAGACGGTGCTGAGGTTTGGGAAGTTGGAGAGTCGTATTGAGAGAGGGTGGTACCTGGAAGGAGGGTCAGACATGGCTGAGACATCACCTAATGGGTGGATTGTGTGCCAAACTTGTGTCCAGAGGTAGAGCTGGAGCATCCAACCCTTGCACAGCATCGAGGCCTTCTCTGCTTCTCCTTCTGCTCCTTGCAGCAAGGGTGCTGGGGGTAGCAGGGGGCTGGGAGGGTACACAACCAGGAGAGTTGACCCAACAGTCAGCACTGTTCAGCAATAGGCATAACACTGGCATGCTGTCAACACTGATTTAGGCACCAGTCTGAAACTCAGCACTATATGGGCTGCTGTGATGCAGATTCACTCCATCCCAGTCAGACCTGATGCTTTGCTAGACACAAGTGAGATAAAGCTGACCTCTTTCTTAAGGTATCACCTGCCAACCCATTTTTCCTTATTTAATAATTTTTTTGGTCCATTTAAAATGTTTTATGTTTCTTGCTATGCTACATTGCTCCTCTGTATTAAATCTTAATTATTTTTAGAGTCAATTTTTAAGCAATATATGGAACCTGCCTCATAAAAATTGTGTAGCTATTTGGATTGTAGCAGAGAAAATGCTTATGAATTGGAGGCTTTGTAAATCTTATCAGTACAGGAACATCCTCAACAATTAAAAGAGTGGAAAATAAGTTATTGCAGTGAAACAGCAAAAATTACTTGCAATACCGTAGCAATAAATGGATCCACTTCTCTCTGTCAGCCTGAAAGGTCTATGTTGTGGCAGGATATCCAGCTTCTTCTCTGTAGTCTGACTGAATTACTAACTTACCTGATTTGGCAAGTTATTGATAACTTCCAGTCATGTAGAGGGGGTTTCTCGTAATGTATTTTCCATAAAGGTGTTTCCCCTTCTCCCTGAGTGTCAGTGTTTTCACTGGGTAAATATTTGCTGTTACCACTCAACACCTTACCTTTGATAAATGCAACTTGCTAGTGGTTGTCTTAAAGTTTCTGCTAAACCCATGTAGTTCAGAGATGTGGAGTCAGGAAGGCATTTGCTCAGTGTGCCCACTGCTGCCTGGTCCATCCCCAGTGTCTTACCTCGTGCAGCACAGTGGCCTCTGGAGGTTCTGCCACCCAGTAGTCATCTCTTCTGTGTCTTTTTATCTAGTTGCTGTGTGTTCTTCTTTCCCCTTACCTGTTTGCTTTACTGTTTCTCTCTTGCATTTTTATGCTGCATGTAGATGGTTTAGAGGTGGTTTAAAATAAAATGTTATAATATCAACTGCAAAACCGTGTTGAAATTCATTCAGTTGTGGGGAGGTTGACTAAATGCCAACACTTTGTTAAACATCTGAAAATGTGGTTTTGCACATACAGGTTCCTAAAGGATTTCCATACTTTTCTGTGGACTTTGGCCTTCAAGGAGGATTTGCTCATGTGATTGAAGATCAACACAATTTCCCTCATTACTTTGGAAAGGTATTGTTACGTAAAAGATTAATTTACCAATTATACTTTGTTTTGGAAAATTTAACTAATTAAGACCAACGCTGTCAGAACAGTTACTTTGATATACCCTATTGTCTATCTTTTCTTGATGAGTCATTGTAACTTGGCTTGTTGAATAAAGGATCAGTTGATTTTTCCATTAGCTGATACACAGATTGTGGTTCTAGATTTGTGTTTCTTTTGAATTAGTAGGAAGTGTTGATATTTGGCATTTTAGATATTTAATCTTACAGGTGGAAAATACTTGCATCTATTTAAGAGTTTTCATGGCCATAGTATTGACATATAGGTGCACTGATTCCTGCTTGTATAAATTAGGGTGCATACACATACAGACTCACAGACAACTCCCATGAAAATCCTCATGTAGTTAGATTACTCCCCATGGTATATAGTGTACTGTTTATACAGGAAGAGCTGTACTGTGGGAAGAGTCAGTGTGACAAAAACACTAAGAGTGACTGGGGAGAAATATAACACCGGAAACAGCAAAGTGGGCAACTTTCTTTTTCTGAACTTACCTTAGTCACAAAGGTACTGATACATTAACAATCTTGCAATGTTAGGATGTTTAAGCAGTACATCGGTATGCTGTGCTTAAAAGAATTTTGCTGAGGCAACCATCTAACAGCTGCAGTTCTGTTTTTTAAATTGTCTTATTTTTTAAATTGGTATATTTTTCAGAATTTCAAGTTTTAATTAACACTTTAAGAAAACTGACAATCTCGTAATTTGAAAATACATATTTCTTTATTTTATTGTAAAATAGCGTTAATTAATATGGTAATTTTGCATTTACCATTATCTGTCTGTCTTCTACTCACAAAGGAAATTATTGGTGGCATGCTGGACTTGGAACTGCGGCTCTGGAGAAAAGGAATCAGACAGAACTTTGAAGAACAGAGGAAGAAGGTGTTGCAGTTCGCACAGTGGTGGAAACCATATGACTTTACCAAAAAGAAAGAATGAGAACAACCCTGCAGTCAAGAACTATATAAGCCATAAATTACCTTAATGGATACTTCATATGTTAAGAATAACACCAATGTGTTATGTGTTGCTAATATATTTTAAAACATAGGACAATGTTTGATTGCTGATTATCTGTTTCTGGTTTGGACACTGTGGATCACATGAACCTGCAAGCCTGACAAACCAGAATTGTACAGTGGGTTTAGTTTTTCCTTTTTCAGCTGAGACAAAAGAATAATATCCATGTGGCCACTGGAGTTCTTAAAAATGTAACTTTTACTTTTGGAGTTTTTACAATCTTTGAGACAACTGATATTTTTTTATATTGTATTTAGCCAGTGCTGAATTATCATGGTGACCTTCTGTAGAAAATGGTGTACATTTTAAGAACATTTTGATTAAAATAAATACGTTTTTGTGGAAGAAAACTGTACAGAAAATGATTTTCTGATTCTGAGTCCTTATGGTCTTTAAATTGCAGTCATTGCAGTAACATAAACATTCACAAAAGATGTGATTGATAAACTTGCTGCTGCCTCCCTGCACAAGAATTATGGCAATTTTCTTTATGTTCTTTCAAGCACAAAGGATGATGAGATAGTCCATAGCTGGTGACAAATGACAACTTTAATGGTAACAGTTACTTTTGATAACAATTAAAAAAACCAAAAAACAAATGAGAAGGGTGGAAGACTCTTAAGGGAAAACACTCTGCACTGACCAGCAAAGAAAACCATCGTAGGGATCGTCCCAGGTGACTCTTCTCTCCCTAGGCATCCCATCTAGTGCTACAGATGGTTTGCAATAGTAGTTTGCCATAGTATTTTTCATCAGGACCTGCTTAAACTCCCTGCTGGTTTTCCTGCTTGTGATGCTGTTAGTGCTGATTGGAGCACACTCTGATGAGAGGCAAGAGTTGCACTTTAATTGATTGTTAAGCATGGATGTCACTAGGAAATGCCTGTCTACTAAAGGACCACTGTCCACCATTTTATTTGCTGGGTTTTGTTTTTTCTTTTGTGTAAACGTTATGAAATGGGGTAGGGAAGTGTGAGGGGGAAGAAGAATGATTCTTGCATGACTGTCCACCATTTTCCATGGGAACCCTGACGTAGCACGCTTGGGCTTTGCAGGTGCAGAGTTGGGCTAACAAAGAGAACAGGAGACAAGGACAGAAGGTCATGGATAGAAACATTGCCACAGCGTCCTCCCAGTGCATCAGGGAAAGGGTGCAGACTTGTGAACAAAAGGCTGCAGTGCTATGGGGAAAGGCTTCAACCAGCAGATGGAAGGCCCTTGGCATAGTAGAGCTTAAAGCATTGTGCAAGTGTCTCAACGTGCTTCCTATTCTTTTCCTACTGAACTATTGCTCTCTACAACTCTCTTAATTGTGAGATTGTGAGCTGCTCAGATTAATAAATGAATCACTAACTGTTAATGGGTTGAATAAGTGTTCCTTTCTAGTGGTCTTCTGTAGCTTTCCTGAAGAGCTTGTACTTGCCCTGTTCCCTCACCTGCCACCGCATTTTGGCAAGTAAGTCTGGTAAAGATAGAAATCTGCTGTGTTGTGAATTATTTTCTGGAGGATCTTTGTAAATTGGTGTCAACTGTAAGAAAAATAACTTAAAAATAAGCTTTCATGATAATTTTAGTGATTTAATGTTTATTTATATTGTGTCCACCAGGAACCCATGGACAAAAGGGACAGTTCTAACTGTTCTCCAGTAAGCTTTGATCTTCCTTAGGCTACTGGGGAGATTGCATAGTAAATAGGATGTGAAATAGCAGCTGCTGGTAGTTGCTTAGAATGTGATAATGCTGAACCAGTCTTTGGTTGTGTAAAGCATGACTAAAACTAGTTTTCTCTGAAAGTGTATATTGCCTTCAGTCTCATCTGCCCCCCAGGAGCATAGCTGGAAAAAGCAGAGGTGACTGTTTTTAAGGCCACAAAAAAGTCTTTATCCAATGCTGTGCTGGAAATGCAATTTTTCTAACTGATATTACTTCTCTGAGAATTCATGTTCCTCAAGGGAAGCACTGTGTTTCACAAAGGGTATCTGACTTGTACGTAGGAAAGTCCTCTGACTCATAGTCTGTGCATATTATTCTGGTTTCAGCAAAACTATGGGTTTTCTTTGGACAGAAAGGACTCTGAAATATGGAATAAGGGTAACTCAAGCTAGTGATATGGGAAAATGTTTTTTACCCTATTAGAAGTTTTCAAAATGAGAGAATGTGCTTACCACATACGCTGAGAATAGTATCTTCTTGTAATTGGTCACAGGCCAGACATGCATATTTTTAGGGTAAGCTGTTCTTCATAATTATCTCTAAATATTCATGAGGCCATGACAGTCAACACAGCTTGTTAGGGCATTTGTGGAAGGCCTGGTATGCTTAGACTTCAGTCCTTACTCTTATAAATATTAAAATATTTTAAATAAATCTCCTTCATCCAGAAGAACACCCACTACCTAAATTCTTTGGCACTAAGAGGTGGAAAATGTAAATTCGAGTGTCTTCAGGGAGACCAGGGATTGGAAGCTGGATTTCTTACATTCTTGTAAACATGCATCCATGTACTCTTCTGTGTAATCAGGGAGGAAAAGGATCTTCTCCCTTCAAGCAAATCTGTGTGTGTGATTTAACAGGTGTTAGAACATATCCGTGTCCTGCCCTGTCTTACAGGGAGATCATGTAATATGTGCTGCTACTCTTCTGCATAGTGCCTGGCATAAAATGCAATGTTTCCCTGGTATCAAGTCAGCTTTTTCCAACTCTAAGGACTCCCCTCCTTTGCATTGCCTGGCTATGCTGAAGGAATTGTGTCCTCTCACTTTCATTCCAGGTCTTTCAGCAGTTTCAGGGAAGGGTGCTGCACCAGCACAGTGCTATTACTGCTGTTTGGTCAAGCACTGGTTGAGGTCTGAGCAGGAACTCACACTCCAGAGTCTTTATTCAATTATGTTTGCCACAAAATTCTCTAAGAGAGAACTAGAATGGATGCTGTAATTAGGCAGATCTCCCTCAAGCCTTGATACCCTGAGGATTTGCTGCCTAGTCTGTCTTGGGGTAAAAGAGCTAAACAGGCTCCACTGAGATGTTCACTTTCTTTGCTTTTTCTCAGGCTGTTCTTTTCAACCTGGGTACTCCCCAGGCCCATGTAGTTGTAGAAATGTTGCCTGAAGCACGTGTCTTCTTGTTCAGGAGCCATATTTGGACGTTATTATTTTTACTCAAATTGAAAGAAGGCACTGTGTATTTGTACCGCACCATTAGCTACAAAATGAAGTGCAAAAACTGCCGTGGTGTCATTATTCTTATCCATAGCCAATGTTGCTTGATGTCAGGGTGATTGCCTGAAGTCATCTGTGGATGTAAACTGAAGTTATGAAAAATGAGATTGTTGTAAGCTGGGTGAACTCAGTGGAGCTAAAGTGGAAAGCAAAACCTTCTGCTGATTATTAGTGTTTTTCCAAGTAGGTAGTTATCATTTAAGCCCGTATTCCACTTGCTTTTCACTTCTCCTTATGTGTTTCCTTTCGGAGTAAGGCTGTGAGATGCTGTGTTTAGTGCAGTTTTAGTGTAACAGTGGTGGATTGTTGCCTTGTACGTGTTAAAAGACCTGGAAGAGAACAACGTGGATTTTTGTTGCTTTGGTAGAAAAACAATATAGCGACATTCAATCTTAGGTCTGTTTGGGCTGATTTTTTTTTCGTTTCAGTTGGTTCATGAACCCAAAGAGTGGGTTATTCTCAGAGTCATAATCAAATGTGAGTTAGTGAGATCTTACATACTGAATTCAACTAACTTGTTTTAAATTTCATAGGAGTTCTGAATGGAAAACAACATGTTAAAATTAATAGTAACTCTCATGGCAGAAGTTCACCAATCTCTTGAAATCTATGAAAGAAGAAAAATTTTGATGAGTCCCTTGAGAATTCTGTCTTTGGTTGAAATTTCTTGAGCATTTCCTGTTTTCTGCATTTGTCTTTTTATCATTCCAGCATGTTTTCTCTTCCTAATCCCAACTGGACTGTGGATGAAAATTCATACAGGGGCTGCTATACTCTTACTTAAAGTGTAGCTGTTTTTGAAACAAGATCCTTAATATCCTATGTAAAAGTGCCAGTTTCAGTTCTCACAAATCAAGACAAGCTAATCCAATAAGAAGAAACAGACATTAGAAATCCAGTCTTGCAAACATCATAATTCTCATGTGCACATTGATGTATCTGTGTGGTAATGTTACTTTTCTAGATGTTGCACTTGTTTATATTGTTAAAAGTGAGAAGGGAAGATAACATACTTCAAGGAAGTCATGCTGCTACACCCTTTACAGGGAAGTTGGTGTAAATTTTACCCCCCAAGTTAAGAACCACTGGAAGTTAGTTTTAAAGGAATATTTAAGATTTTCTTGGGATCCGGATTTCGAAACTAATAATAGAATCCCAGGATTGTCCCAGGGAAATCTTTGGCAAAGAGTTATCTGTCATTGTCAAAGTTGATGCATTTGACACGCTATCCTGCTTGGTGATTAATCTTGCACAACTGCCCTGCTATCTCTGTTTATTCTGAGACTTATAAAAATCTGTGAAGTACTAGAACTATATTTTAAAAGGAATGCATAATTGCAGGACAGCTTTACCTACAAGCATCTTTACCATCCCTGGTGTCTTGGCTCCTATGTATGACCTAAGCACTATACACAGAGAGCCCAGAGGCGCATCATGCAACACAAAACGAGTGTGTCGGTTACATTAGAGAAAGCAGAGTCTGAGCTCGTGATGTGTGAGTGGTTGTAAAAAGTTCATTTCTTGATGCCCAAGCTTCATATGCCCTTGTACTTGTGGTCTGAGGACAACTGGCAGTCTGAAATGGCTCTGCTGAGCCTGCTTTAAGTTCTATATTAGAACTGAAAATGCATCAATTCATTATTTTTAAATGTCTAGCTTCTGTAAAGCGAGTACTCTAGAGCATACATGCAGTAAAACCAATTTTAGCAAAAACCCACAAGCATAATTAACCTTTTAGAATAAAGTTGAAGGCATTCTTCATGGGCCGCTGTCTTTGAGGGTAATATTTTTATTATTCTTTGTTTTGTGATTTCTGGCCATTGATGCACAATTCTTGGTCACCCACCAGCCTGGAATGAGAGACAGGTACAATTTGGTTTTGGGATCAGGCAAGATGACTTTTCAAAGTCTCTCCCAGCTTTTTCTGCTGTGATTTTAAGATCTTATTTAATTCTGATATTTTATGTGAAAATGTCTTGGACCAGCAATTGTAAGACAAGATATGAGCAGCTAACAACTGGTAAGTATTTAATGGGGCAAAAATACATAGTTACCACTGTACAGCTTCCCCATCACTGTTGTCACAGGTTTGCAGGGCTTCAATTGGGAATGCCAGCAGATCTCTAATGTCTCTCTCCAGGTTTGCGTTGTATAGTTGTTGGAAAGCATTTCAGTTCTTCCAGCTCTTCCAGTGTTCTGCCTTTTAGTGCAGAACAACTCTGTTTGACCACAGTTCAATAGGTCTGAGAACTTGCCTGTGAGGTCGAAGACAATGACTAACAGTCCTAGTGGCTTTATGGATGATGGCATATCCAACTGGGACTGAGTATGTAGGCTTTTAGTTTAGAGTTAATGTGGGCAACTGGAATCAGAAATGGTGACCTTATACTCTTTCTGTCAGTTTCTCTTCTTTCCTGGCTGCTATTGCAGGACAGATCTGCAAAATTAAGCAGCAGTGCTGTATTGTGGCAACCAGAAACATCCTGCAGTATTTGTGTTCACTGTCTAAACTGTTTCCCTGCTATCACTTTTATTATTGCTGATGGACTTGCTTCAACTTCTGATCCTGTTATTCTTGAGGTGGATGTGGGTGCTGTGAGCATCTCAAGTAGCAAATGCAATAGGAAGGGTCGCTTTAGTAGAATCAGAAACTAATATCATCTGGAAAAGGTGAGATGGAAATGAACTCCAGAATTATACTCTGGCTTTCCATGGGGGAAAAATGGGCTGAAAATCAGATATTGCTGTGATACTATTCCTATTCAGGTTGTCTGCCTGACTGTGCCCCCTCCCAACCTTTTGCACATTTTCAGCAAAAGGAGAAACAGGGAACTGCTCAGCAAAGTCTGAAACCTACGTGTTCTGTCAGCATTGTTTTGGTCACAGATCTAAATCACAGAACCTTACAAGCTTTGCCCTTTGCTATTGGCAGATAGCAAGAGGGCTGCCACCCAGCAGGAATTTTGAGTGACTTAGTTGAAATTATGTGCCATGAGTTCATTTATAGACAGTTTGGTTGAACTTAAAAGTATATACTACTGGCCATTACTGGAAACTCTGAGGAAAATGTTGTCTAGAATTAAAACATAGATTCAGGATTTTAAAAGCCTTAAACAACTTAATATGCTTTAGAAGGTAAACAGAGAATTTGGCTATTATCTCTTTTTACAAACAGCACATGAGATCATCATCAACATCAAGAGATTTCTGTCCACCAGCTCCCCACTTTTACTGAAGTGTAGTCTTCTGTGGGAAGCTTTTAGGTTATTTTCTCTTTAAAGCAAAAATATTTTGACCAGTATTAGAACAGAAACAGATGATAGGGAATTCATATCACATCTGTGTGAGTAGTTCTTGACTCTCTGTATAGCTTTCTGGAAAACTGTGGATAAATAGCATTTTATATTTTCTACCAAATACGAAACCTTTTAAAAACTTTGTTATAACTGAAAGCAAAAAAGCTTTCTCCAAGGAAATCTTAATCCTCAGGACTTTGATCTTCACAGCTCTTTGCAAACATTAATTTTCTATGTCTGAAAGCTTTGACAAACACAGCTTCCTCTGCCAGCTGCGAATCTGCTGTCCCTTTGGATCAAGTGAATTTGCCCCCATGCCTCTGCACATGCCCTGCCCCAACCCAGCACTTGGGATTTGGGTTGCTTAGAGCACCTAGAAAGTCCTCTTAGATCCCAGCTCCTTGTGCACTCCTGAGATCCCATTCACTTCAGTTGAACACATCATCCCTGAGTGTTTCTTGTCTATGAACGCTGTTTTAAATGATTTATGACTGCACAGTCTTGTATTTTTAGCTTCTGTGCAAAGCTTCCAAATCAAATCTTGATGGGAACTGCTGTCTGAGATAATTTTGTTGTCTTCCTCTCCACTAATGAAAAACAAGTAGTGTCTTGCAGTTAAACAGTATGATTGTCTTCCTTAGTATATTTTTTATACAAAAGAAACAGGAATACAGGTAGATGAGAACCGTAATATGATTCTAGTGTATTAAATAATTAAAAAAGATCAGTGAGTCCCTGTCTGACAAAACAGCAGTGCTAGAAAGCTTGGATTGTTTTTAAATGATGGGAAGTGAAGACATGCAAGAGGGTTGTGAACTGGGTGATGCAGCTGACACAACAGAAGGACAGAATGCCACCCAGAGGGGCTGGACAAACTTGAGAAGTGGACTCATGAGAAGCTCATGAAGTTCAAGAAGTCCAAGTGCAAGGTGCTGCACCTGGGTTAGGGCAATCCCAGACATGAACATAAACTGGGGGAATAAGTCACTGAGAACAACCCTTTGGAGAAGGACTCAGAGTGCTGGTGGATGAGAGACTGGACATGACCCAGCAATGTGCACTTGCAGCCCAGAAAGCCAATCACATCCTAGGCTGCATCAAAACCATGTGCCCAGCAGGTCAAGGAAGGGGATTCTGCCCCTATACTGCACTCTTGTGAGACCCCACCTGGAGTGCTGTGTCCAGATCTGGGGTCCTCAGCACAGGAAGGACATGGACCTGTTAAAGTGGCTCCAGAGGAGGCCATGAAGATGATCAGAGGGCTGGAGCACCTCTCTTATGAAGACAGGCTGAGAGAGCTGTTGTTCAGCCTGTAGAAGGCTTCAGGGAGATGTTATAGCATATTCCAGTACCTAAAGGGAGCCTATGAGAGAGATGAAGAGGGATTTTATACAAGGGCATGTAGTGACAGGACAAGGAGGGATGGCTTCAAACTGAAAGAGAGTTCAGATTATTAGGACAAAATTCTTTACTGTAAGGGTGGTGAGGCACTGGTACAGGTTTCCCAGGGAAGTTGTGAATGCCCCATCCATGGAAGTTTTCAAAGCCAGGTTTGATGGGGCCTCGAGCATTATGGTCTAGTGGGTGGTATCCCTGCTCATGGTAAAGGGGTTGGAACTAGATGATCTTTAAGGTTGCTTCCAACCCAAACCATTCTATGATTCCAATTCACCATTTTCTTGCTCTGGGTTCAAAGAAGAATTGCACAGTATGTGAATGTGCTGTGCCATGAGGATACTCACTTTTTCCATCCATCTTCAAACCTTTTATCACACTTCGTTTCTGTGAATTGCTGTGATTTAAACATTAATATTTCTTTTTAAGGTATCAGAGATGTCAAAACATAGGATAGTGATAAGGATTTCATCTAAACTAAAAGGAAGGGGCTAATCTGCAGGGTATTTGGCCATCTGGTGGCAGAACTGG
This sequence comes from Manacus candei, assembly GCF_025592945.1. Taxonomy (NCBI): domain Eukaryota; kingdom Metazoa; phylum Chordata; class Aves; order Passeriformes; family Pipridae; genus Manacus; species Manacus candei. Next base: position 38,622,244 of record NW_026138062.1, read on the forward strand.
GCTTTATTTACGCTGGAGGCCAGATATCAGTGGCAACATTGCCTTCCCACCTTCATCTGCAATGGCTCTTCAGGGAAAAGCACAAAAGGCAGAAACAGAATGAAATTATCAGGAGTCACATTTGCATCCAAGGAGATTCAAGGCTCTGAAAAAACCAATTTTTTCTTTCAAAAAAATTGGAAGGTCTGGAATCAAGATGCTGAAGGATGAGCAAAGTTGCAAACACATGGCCTGTTACAACCCACACAGGTAGCAATAACAATAGTTGCAGCATCCTTCATTTTTTTAGCGAATGTTATAGCAGCATATCTGAATGTCTGTGACATCTCCAGCCAGTTATGGAGTGTCTGAGGTGCAGTAGCATACCCTGCTCTGGGCTCCACAGCTCTGGGATCCAGAGCTTTAGAGAACTGGCTGAAGAGCATTTTTGGGGAATTGCACAGGTGGGGTGATTCTGTTTTGGAGCAATGGAGTGCACTAAGTCACCCTCAGAGTCCCTCATTGACCTGTGTTTTCTAGGAAATTTGCACACCTCTTTGCTTGACAGTTCAGTTATTTTGTCACAGGAGTGTAGGATTAGGAAAGAGATATTTTTGTCACCGATTCCAGGGGACCAATCTACAAGTATTGGTCTTGACTGTACATATTACAAACCAATTACACAGCAAATTTAAACAAAAAGTGATTTGCAGAGATTCAGAAAAACTATAAACAATTACAATTTTACAGGAAAAAAAGCAAGAGAAAATAAAAATGGCTTTTTTTTTGTTTCAGAATGGATGCTGCTTGGGAATGGAGCATGAGTCATGATACAAAGAGGCAAGAAGTCAGGCAACTGCTAGCAATGAATGTGGGTGAAAAAAAATGTCTGCACAGGTTTCCAGTGTCACTTACAAATGCAGAACATCCTATCTTTCTATAACTTTGTTCTGGTGTTTCACAGGAAAGTAAAGAATCCAGGAATCAGTTTCACACAAAAGGAGACCAAATTCAGTGTGATTGCTTTGGAAAAAAATTGTCAGCAATGTAAAACATCCAGAAATTAATTTCTTCTAACTGGAAAATTCTACCTTAAAGTCCCCTGCACAAAGGACAGTGCTATTAACAAGTGTTTTGCTAATAACAATACAACTCCTCCTAATAAATGCTTTTGTTAAAAGAAATTTTTGTTTCTCTGCTGCTCATATAATTTCCTTTGCTTTTATCATCAGGTGATTCCTCAGTTCTGATGCTCCCAGTCCTGTGGTGTTTCAGACATGTGGCTGCATTATTCAGGGCAATAAAATTGTGATGTTTCATTTCCTTAAATTAGCCTATACACTACATTACTTGGGTTACTCATCTTTGTGCAACTTCTTGTTGATGTGTTTTAGACAATTTCTGGCTATGTAGGTTTCATTGCATGTCTTTGTTGTTGGTTTTCTTATTTTCCCCCGTAACATGTTGCCTGCAGTGTGTCTGCAAATATGAGGGTGCCAAGAAGAATGCCTCTCCTGTGTGGTGTCATGCTTAGCTTCTCTCTTAGGTAGACTGGCACTGCCTGATCCTGGGCATTTCTAAGAGACCTGTACTGTTCCCTTTCCTAAAAGATGGGGTCTTGGGGACAGGATCTGTTTATTAGAGATGGGGTTATTGATTGTCTCCTTCTTCTGAAGAGAGACCATTGTGCAAGATGACAGATCTTGGGGAATAATCTAAAAACTATCACTCACCTTCTCAGGGAGCATGTTTCACATCTGGATCAGCTTATTAAGGACATTTACTAATGAAACCCCAGTATGGTGACACAGCAGCCAATTATTTTTTGCACTGGGTTCTCACCTGTTTAATGACTGACAGCAGGACCTTTTAAAACTGCAGGCCTGACAACTTTGTGTTAAATCTGTTATTTCAGTTTAGTCTTTAACAGCATGTCTAAACCCCAACCTGAATCCCCAAATATAATCACATTACAGACCAATTATTCTCCTTGCTGAGTCACTTTGTCAGTTTGACAGCATCCCTAGCAGAAAATTTCAATTCCTTTCAATTCTTTGATTAAAGAAATGAATTAATTCAGAGTTTTATTTTGTCTGGAGATGTGAAAGTCTGACTTTCCACTGATTCATAGTCACCATTTCAAGCTGGAGAGTTCTCTTTTGTGGTAAACATAGTGAGCAGTCACAATGCTGGGCAAAATACTTCTTATTGCCATGCTGGGGCACAGATCTCTGGTCTCCCTATATTTGAAGGCCAACTCCCAGCTTATTGCTTGCATTGGCCAGAGGTTAGACTGTATTTCACTCTAGCAACCATGAATGGCCAATGCCACAAGTAGTCATGAAGAGGGAGTTGATCCTTGTGTAGCACATCTTCCCAATGGATTATTATTTAAAACAAATATACAAAGAATACAAAGATGTGTAGACAGAGTTGAGAGCTAGGAAAGAATATTTTAGACTTGAAGTTATAAAATATTCATAGTGTTTGACCTTCTGAAGATTTGGTTGCTTAGAAAAGCTGGGTATCTGCAGCCTGCAGTGAAGACAGAACTGTTAACAAAGTAGTACTGTCATAGTCTCTGATATATTTTTCAAGTCATTATAATGGGAAAGGAACAGGATTAGCATTGGCATTTTGAAACTCTTTCTCAAATACAACAAATACATTATGATTTAGAATCCATGAATATTGCATTGTTATCAGCATGCTACAGACTGAATTGGCTGTTGTGCTGGCTCTTGCCTAGTCACATAATTAGGTGACACATGTCATAAGGAGTTAAACAAATGAACAAACAAACAAACAAACAAAAAAATCAGAGGAAAGCTCATACTTTTCACTCCCATTTTGCTAATGAGGAGCAACCCACAGGGAGAGTAGAGCTGAGGGGGCTTCCACTTAACACTGTGCAGTCCCTCCTGTGCAGATGTGGTCAACACAGGGAAATATGTGATGGGAGGGGTGATAATCCACTCAAAATTAAGGAAAGTATAATTATTGGAGATCTATGTAAGGACATAATAGGAATGTGTAGGGATAAAATTAGAAGGGCTAAGATGTGAAGTGGGTTTAATGACTTGTAGGGTCATAAAAAGACAAGGGGAGAACCTTCTGCACCTCTGCTAATAGGAAGGCAATGAAACCATGGCATCATTGCTGAGTTAGGAAGAACATCAAATAATGGTGCCAATGAGATATGAAGTAATTTTGGCTTCTAATTTTATAAAAAAGAATGATTTTGACCAGACTCTAAACACAATTAAGTTTTCAAAGGAGAAAATTATTGTCATGAATAAGAAAAGGAGAGGTAGAACGAAATGTTCAATAACATACATGCATGTCAATCTCTGAAAAATCAGCAAGAAACTATCTGGATGCTGTAGAATATTTGTGGGAGATGTGAAAATACTATTACTGAAGGACAATAAATACTTACAGATACATTCAGATATAGTATGTATAAAATTGCCTCAATCTGTTGCCCATAATTTTGTTCCGGCTTTCAAGGACCTTTAAAAAAATAAAATAAAGCAATCAAACTTTCAAAGAGAATTCATTTTTTTTGTGTTCTCTTCATGGGAATCTTCACACTTGCTCAAAAAGATGCCTTTCTCTCTAAGCAAAGCTTGCAGTAATTCTACTTTGGGTTTTCTGTCATTATGCAGTCCAAAAAAAATTCATCTGTGAAAAAATTCTTTCAGATGTAGCTTTACTGCCAAGAAAGAGAGTATAATTTTCACTATCCTTTTGGGGATTTGCACAGCAGAAAGGTTGTTTTGAAGTGCAAAAAACCTGCTCTTTGTGCCGGGTAATTTTGCACCCTCCTGTGACCATGAGGCTCCTTTTTTAGTCCCAGATTCCCAGAAGTAGATAAAACACATTGCTGCAAGAAGCAAAATGTTCAGACTCAGAAAGCTGTCTGTGTACTCTCTTCTTATAATCAAGTAATCCACAACTGTTTCCAAAAGAATATATTCCAATAACTTTGCAATTTTATGAACATTTTTGTCCTTCTTTCCACTGTACTCTACCACTGCTGGGGGGAAAAAAAATCTAACCTGTGACATTTCAGTTTATGCTTAATAACTACCATAGGCAGGGAGGAGTCCTGCAGCATTTTCTTGTCACCTTTGATAAGTTTTGTAGTATCACAGAAAAATGATCCTTGGGAATTAAAATACCCAAGCTGTGGTTCTGTGTCTGCATGTCCAAACATCTCTCCTCCTTCTGTTCGGATGAGCTCTCTGAGAGGAGAAACTGCTTTGGTGTTGACACAACTTATGTATTGTTTCCAAGGCAGGCATCAGCAAGAGGCAGTGAAGTTCTGAGTACCTCAGTGGTTGCCTATGTTTGTTCCCAACTAAATCACAGAACTTCTTGATATTTTGTCCATATGTGGAAAGAAATATCTTTCAAACGTCCATCAGCATCCTCTGGAAGAGAACCTGATATGCGATTGTGGATTGTAGATGTATTTCAAGCAAGACTCCTTATATCTCTCTTGAATTCAGTTTTTACATTGACCAATTTGCCTTTCCTCCTCTGAGAAGCCATCAAAGTCAGTATTACCTGTGCTGACATGTAATCCTCAGCCTTTGATTCTTCTATAACCATCATCATTTGCTTGGAAATTAATTCTGCAGTTTCACTAAGAAATGTATCAAAAAGTGTAGGCTTTTCACTACTCAGTGGTGACATACAAGGACTAGAATATATCCCACCTTAAATTTAAGGGGGTGATTTAGCACCAGTATGGGAAAGACATCTAAACTCCTTTTACAGTCAGTATAGTGAGAGGAACTGAAAGTGATTCAGTCTACTGAGTGTGGGTGGTGGTTTTTGGATAAGTCAGTGGACTCCAAGCTATGTCCTGCCTGGCCCTCCATGGGCTGTAATGGGAACTTGGAAACCTGCCTACCTCATATGTAGACACCTGCATTGTAGAAACTTGAATCCAGGAAGGTTGGATTGTAGCCTGTATTTTTATGCAGAAAATTATCATCATTATTTTTTACTCCTATATAGGAATTATATTCCATAGGATATAACTTTTCTACTGTGAGTCTTGCAGCAGCCATCAGAACAGTACTGAATTTTCTTGTTCTAAGATACTAGTCAAATTGTGTCTTATTAAAGGTGGGAAAGTTTCATATTTTTCACATATTGAATGTTAAATGTTTGTTAATATATTTTAATGTTCTAGTGAGGGATGGAGACTGTGGGGAGAACTGAGGGCTCCTCTTCCTGAAGCCACAGGATCTTACCAGAGGCCAGGCCCAAAAGCTGAGGGTACATTTTCACATAAACCAGTGGTTATATTTTGGAAGTCAAAGGGATTGGACAACATCTCAGAGGACTTTCAGAAGACAAACATTTTTCTAAAAGCAGACTAAAGAGAACCCAGAGATCTATGCTCTTCTATAGAGTACCTTGGAAATGGAAAAAAAAGCAAGTAAACATCTAAGGGTGATAACCTGGCTAAGAAAAAACAAAGAAGGAAGGATTTTGAAAATTCCTCAAGTTTGTTTTTTTCTTCTTGCTTTGAATGGCCTACAGAGAAAGCAATACATATGATATATGTAGAATTTTCATGATTCTGTAAGTCATGTGTGATACTTCCATAAGCAACCTATGAGGATAATGAAACCCTGAAAATGCTGGTAGATTCCACACATTTTTGGTCTCATGTGGCACTGGGATCCAGATGATCAGTATGATGCTATGAAATGTCACTCAATTGTTAGGTTTAGGATGTATATATAATCATATATATATATATATATATATATATATATATATATATATATATATATATATAATATATGATTTGTAAAGCCTTAGCACAACCCTGAAAATATGAAGAACAGCAAGGAGGTAATTTTGGTGGAACAGAAATTATTTTTAGCTTGTATTCAAATACCCAGTAAAGATGAAGGACCTCAAAAGACCATTTTCGTCAGGATGGGATGAGGCATTGTGTGTAGCAACATGTGATGCTGCCGGAGTGTAGTTTTTCTACCTTTCACATAAAAACTAGATGGTAACATACCAGAGATGATAGAAAATAAAGAAGGGTGTAAATTGGACAAGAGCAGTCACATCCCTCTTCTCCTTGTTCCCCTGCCCTTAGTGAAAAGAACATGGGAAGAGCAGCATACCTGATTTTTTCTTTTCTTTTCCCCAATTAAGTAAAATTTAAACATGTCAGTTGTGTTCCACTGAGTTCCAGCTCTCATGGTTTTCTTGCACAAAGGGTGCTATGTATTCCCTAAGTCACAGCAATAGCCTCTCCCTTTGACCAGTTAAGCCCCCTGTCTTTAATTCTTGCTGACTTTTATGAACCATTCTATTTAATGACTCAGGGTGGAATGTTTTTGCTTTCCCTGGTACAGGTCCCTGAACAAGTGACATCTCTTGCTTCACACCATTGTGGGTGATACAACATGACTTGACATTTTCAGTCAAGTCATCAGAAATCCCAGGGGTAGAGTAGCTCCATTCTCCATATTCATGCTGAGCACAGCCAAAAAGAGGAGTTGCTGACATGGAGTTCTGGGCTCTTGTGCTGACAGTGAACCTATTATTTAAGATAGGATATGTATCTTTGGAGGATCTAATGTTCCTTGTGGCTCATATTTCTGGATGCACTGCAAGAGCATCAGGAAATAGAAGATTTAATAAAAATAACATACAGCTGTAAAGGCCAAGATTCTGGTTATGAATTCATGACAGCTTACATTTGAAAAAAATCTCTGTTTTTCTAAACTGTTGCTCAAAGGACTGAGAAGAGCCCCTGGCTCCTGACAGAACAGCCCACAATGTGGCATCTGTCCTCCAAAATTCCCTGAACAGAAAGTAGCACAGATATTTCCCTAAGCTTGAGAAGATTATGTGATTGTAATATGAATCTTGACTGCTACTGCAATTGCAATTATAGCAGAAGAATCTTTCTGTATCCTTGTGTTTTGTTGTTTTGGTTTGGTTTTTGTTTTGGTTTGGTTTGGTTTTTTTTTTTTAAATAACTTTATTCTGGTGGAATGGCTCAGGACTTTGTGAATGATATGCAGTGATGTTTCCATCTTAGATTGCTTATTCCTGATTATATTGATTTCAGACTACTAAGTCACTTTTCTATTAGCATGATGATTTTATTGTCTAATAGTTATTTCTTTCATGAAACAAAAGTGATTTTGAATAACAAAGAAAAAAATACATTATTTTGTTACTACTTGAGTCTCCAAGAGGATCAGACAAGAAATGCTGTGCATATACCAAACAAGAGCAGTTTCTGTCCCAAATACATTGTAAGAGAAAGGAAAGACTATCAGCTTTTTATTTAGAGATGGGAAACAGAGATACAAAAAGATACTTTTTCCTGTTATGCTACAGCTGTGGTTATGGGTACTTGTATTCAAGATGATTGTTGTGTGCTTTCAATCCTTTCAGATTTGAGCATGAGAAGTGTTGGCATGTACACAACAACTTTTAACTACCTGTAAAAAGCTTTATTCTCAGACATTATGTTCCCTTCTTTGGTGAGACAATTGGAATTTAAACCAATGCAATCCAGTTAAGACAAAAAATCTTTGGTTGCAGATAAAAGGACCTACTCAGGCACAACCTTGAAGGCACCAGCCTCAGTGTTGTAACTGATAGAGAGGAGAACATGATTATTGCAAGTGTTGTTCAATATTTGAGGGGGATTTTGGGCCTATGCAAAGCCTATTATGGGATGTCAGAAGACATTTGTGGGATTATGTGAACTATATTATGGGAAGTTTAGGGGAAGGGGATGGATCAAGGTAAATGGATGAGGAACAAACATGAGTCAATGAGAAGGAGGGATAGAAATGGTTCACTGTACTGAGACCTGACCCTGGCCACCATTCCTGTCCTATTTTTGTATTAAATCCTTTCTCGAACTATTCTTTCTTTGTAGTCTTGCTATGCTGTTTGTGAGAGCTGTGAGTCCACGTGCCGGCATCTGGAGAAGGACTGAGCAGGTCTAGCTGTCAGCAACTGCATATGAGAGACCTAAATGCCAGTAACTGGAAAAATCTAAGTGTGTGAATATTTCTGTGGTGAATTTAATCCTGTGTGCATATGCTCATATGTTTTTCAGCAAACTTTGAACTGGACTAGCTGGAGGAGTTCTGCCTCCAGCAAGACTTGAATCTGAGCTGGTGTCTGGGTAAGGGTCCTGTCTTGCATGGATATTAAGAAGATTGAGATTGTGCTCATATTTGAGAGGCCAGCAGGTGTGGGATGCCTGTGAGATGAGTGTGTGAGTGTGTGCATATCTTTTGCTGGTGTGCATCAAACTGGGTCAGCCAGTGGGTAGGAAGAGAGAGACTTAGGAAGAGGAAGAGATATGGGGTAAGGGGGCTCAGGTTTGGGCATGGATGTTGGGCATGGATGATGGGGGCTCTGCTGACATCTGAGAATTTTGTGAACATGGACATGCCTGTGAACCTGGAGAGCAAAGGTATATGTGTTCTTACTACTGAGTTTCAGTCCCGACCAACTGGAGAAGAGGGATGGGACTGAGCCATCAGTGCCTGTATATGAACATTGCTGGTGTTTGTGGGGATGCTGGCAAAGGCCATACTGTCTGTGGTAGCCTTTCTGGCAGCCCACATCGTGTCCTTTGTGTGCTTGTGTGTGTGTGTGTGCACGAAGGACACTCTCTCAACCCCACTACTGGCCAAACCTGCAAGCATCTGAGATATTTGATGACTACTTTGTAGCTTACTGGCATTCCTGAAGGCTCTAAGTATATGGTATCAAAGGCATGGACTTAATTAAATTGCTCTCTTAAAACAGTGGCCATATGGTATCCTGCTTCCTCTGACTGCTAACAACAAAAGTAAAAATAAAAGTCATGTCAAAGGTCGTGTGTTATTTCCATGAGTTACCGAAAACATGCTTTCCTAAAACTCCCACAGCACCGAATGTAATGACTCATTGCCTCTGTTTATTCCTTAATTACTAAGTTTCTGTGTGGGGATCTCAATTTTATGACAACAGATCTCACTGGCATCACTTTCACAATGATTCTGTTCAGTGGCATGTTTGAGCTCAAGCACTGAATTAGGCTGGGGTTTCCAGTGATGGAAACCTCCATGATTCCTAGTTCCAACACCTACTGACTCAGAGCTGAAGAAAAAATGGCTGGAAAATTCTGGGGAAACTGCTGTACATGCTAAGCAAATGAAGGAAGAAAACTGTAAGACTTAAGGCAGAAATCAGTGATGTATGTGGTGGCACAGGCAGAACCACATAAAGAGAACAACCACTTCCAGATACATATTCCATCACTGTCCTCTTCCCACAGTGCTGCTGGATCCAGACTCTTGAAAGCAATGCTGGTTTACTCTGAAATTTTGAAACCAGAAGGAATTGTAGTTATCCAGTTGACTGATGTCCAGCCTTTATCTGAAATTTGCTAATAAAATAACCTTGTTTTTCTGACTGCCTCTAGTTACAGCCTAATGTCTGCTCCTACCTGTTGCAGAGCCTTGATTAATAGCTTTGGTGGGCATACTGCTTCTGTGATAGGAGGTCCTGCCAACATGTAGAAAAACTAATCCCAAAAGAGAGACAAGGCACAAAAGGGGAAGCTGCTCTAGGACTGCTGGGAAAGTCGATCAGAGAGGACAAGGGAGAAACTGATTGCCCTGAAAATATGCTGTGTGAGCTTGCTGAGGGTGCTCGGAGAAAGTACGAAAATGGGTTTTGAAAATAAGAAGGAAAATGAGACATTGGAAGAGCAGTTGAGAGAAGGAGCTGGGAGTGAATGCTTTCCCTCTTACTTTCACCCCTGATTGGTATGAAGATCAGGAGAGACAAAAGGGTTTTGAAGAGGTCTGAGTCATCTCTTCTAATCAGGGGGAAAAATATTCTGCAGAGTCCCCCTCTCCTCTTCAGGGTGTGTTTCTGGGAATCAGTCTGCTTAACTGAGGTGGCTTAGGCCTTGCAGAAAAAATTGCAATTGCATTAAGTCTACTTGCTGCCTCAAAAAAACCAGAAGAAAATATGTTTGAGGTAGTTGCTGAGCTTGCATGCATACACTTTTGATGATTTTGTTTCAAAGGTGGCATGTATTACCATTGGATAGTTAAAGTGTTATCCTAATTAATCTGGACCTACAGATCATAGTGTCTCTGAAATACATTTTCTCCACTAATTAGTGATTTTAACAGTGTGTTTAGGTACAACAAAATCTGCCTTTTCCTGGCAGGGGATTTGCTCTAACTTCTTTCTTCCAAAAGAAAATCAAATCTCATTTTCTTTTAAAAAACCTTCATTTGGACAATCATTCTTTGTGAAACTGTGATAAAAGAAGGGTCTTCAGATACTTATGTAGGGAATGCAGAAAGAAATAACTGACACACATTCAACCTGAGGAGCTGGAGATGACTTTTTTCCACCAGCCTTTTAACCAAACAGGTGTAGGTTGCAGCCTAGCAAAAAAGATTTCCTAGCAAGTCCAAGGACAATACTAGCTCTTGACTTGCTTTTTCTGCTGCTCAAGACAACATCACTTAACAAGGACTTGTGCTAATCTATCAATTATGTTTTTATATTAAGAAGCCTCAGCACATTTTGATCCCTAGCATAATTACTTCCTCCTGTGCAAAACAATGACAAAGTTCTTGTAGCTGTTGTGGCTGACTGAAAGCACATTACTCACTTTGTATGAAAAATAATGCTGAAGACACATGACTCCATAATAGCTGCTTTGTGGCCATTTTGTGGTCTTTGTCTCTCTCCCATTATAAATCATGTATTTTTGAGGTATTTCCAACTCACTCATTGAAATTTGCATCAACCTAATGTTCAGCTTTCAACATGATGCCTAGAAAAATTATCCAGGAGTATAAAAAGTTGCAGATTCCTTAGTCAAAGGTAGGTTCTCCTAAATCATAACATTTCTTCCTCTCCACATTTTCTGAGTTCAAATGAAAAACCTTGAGGAGGGAGGCAAACCCCCTTGTTTGAAGGTCAAAATATCCTCTTACACTAGACACCTTATCCATATAATAAGATTGTACCTGGCCTGAACAGCTTAAAACCCAAAGAAAAAAGGCACAAACTGATGAAAGAAGTTTGGGAAAACTGACTTTTATGGATAACAAGACAAACACTCCCTGTCCAACTATAGTACCATTCTTGATAACATGATTCTAGCATACAAGCAAGTAGGTGTTTGTATCTTTTTGCCATCATTCTGTCGGTGATACTGTAAGCTAATGGCCCTTAAAACCCATTCCAAGAAAGATTTTGGCATAAATGATCTTAACTGGTTTAAACAGGACTTGCACAATCATGATCCCATTCTACTCAGTGCTTGTCAGGTCACACCTGGAATACTGTGCTCAGTTTTGGAACAGATTTATGTTTTTTCTCCCTGTTGCGGTTATTGGGAGGTGATTATCTGAAACTGCTACAAGGAACAGAAAGAAAGAGGTCTAATAGAGGCATCAGTTTAGGTTTAAAACATGTTCTGTACCTAAGTGGAAAGCATTAAATGATCTGATTTTTAGGCCTATTACCTTACTACAGATGACAGAGGTGCATTTCGACAAATCTGTATAAGCAGACAAGCGATATCTAGAGAAGAAGAGGAAGTGGGTACTTAGTAGTTGGTTTTTGATAGGCCTTTCTGATGAACTGGGAAAAAATATCTGCATAATGAGACTTTGGTATATGTACTACAGCTGCAATCAAGACACAGATTTTAGCAAGATGATGAAATTGTTGCTCCTTCTTGGTGTCTTGTGCTTGTAAAACCAGATGTTTCATGTATTTGAGGCTTGAAAGCACCATGAGAACAGCAAACGGTGCTGTCCGCTTTCTTCATATAATCAAATTTATTTTTTTTTTTTGATATATAGTTGAAAATCATACCAGAGAGGAGAAAAATCAGAGGAGATTTTTTTCCCCTACTGTTAAGACACTGTCCCAACAGTATTACCAACAGTATCACCATTGCAGGTTGGTAGTGGTAAGCTTTCAGAAAATGTCCTTATCCCCTGAAATACTGAGAAGAAACTCCATTGTCCCCCAACATAATTAGATGCATAGGCATCATAGCTTAGACAGAAAAACTGTAACCTCCTTTGATAAAATGTTCTGTTTAAAGTGCATTACTGAAATGGATATGAAAGGTCCAGGTGACTGTGAAGAGCAGCAGTGCTGGAACTGGTCCCCTTGCATGCCAGTGGGTGGGTAGCCTACTTTGAAATGTGTACTTTCCTCTTCTTCAGCAAGGCCACCTCCAGCCCTTGGCAGGTGATCAGCTTCTTCATAGACATGCAAAGGAATCTGCTCTAGGTATCGGCAGACTGGCATGGGTGGTGTGGTGCCCCTCCACTCCTCCTTCCCAGTGAAAGCAGCATTTGAAAGCTACACAACAAACTGATTATTCCTACATTATCTTCTGAATCCTGCACAAGAAAGGCAGCTGCTTTTCATGGAGATGTCCCTTCAAACACTGTGGTGAAGCTGGGCAAAAGAAGGAAATCTCCATTACAGCAGTGAGTGTTAGAAAACATGTATCTGAAGTTATGGCTGAGGCAGAACTCTATTTTTTGCTAGAAAATCAAAGAGAATATATAAAATGTGAAGGGATAGAAAAGAAAAAAGGAGAAAATGCTCAGACCAAAAGAAAAAGGAGAAAACATTCAGACCAAGAGAAATGACAGCTGGCACTGGTTAGCATCAGTAGAGATTACAGTCCTTCTTTTACTAATGGACTTTCCTGAGGTAAAGGATTACATCAATTTGTCTTGAAATTACACTTGACGAGGGGTAAAATGTCTATTACAATCCCATTTAATAAACTATTAGACCATTTAAATATGCTTTCTTTCTCATTTATCCACTGGAAACATGTGCTTTTGCAATTCATTAACCTCCCTTCTAATTATATGGATACAGGCAGTACTCTGTTATGGCCCTGCAGAACCATAGCGCAAGAAATTTTGTTATTTTGCTCAAAGTACATGTTTGTTTCTGAAAAAGGGCACAGAAAGGTTAGAGGGATGCAGTTGTTTGTACCCTCCCTTGGATTTACTGGAATAATTACTTACTTGTTGAAACTTAGCCATTACTTCAGTACAGATTTTATTACAGGTCAAAGACACGTTTGTGGAAGCAAAACCAAATCTCCTACTAAAATGAAAAATAGCAGATAAAATCAGATACAGTACTTCTACTTCAAGGAAAATATAAATAAGGACTTCATTAAGGATCTTCTCAGAGGCAATAAGCTGGCTTGGAAGAGTTCTGAACTTCAAGGACATTCTCTCTGCATGGAGCCAAGTTCAAACTTTGCAGTGCTGGAGATATATTACAGTTTTTCTGAAGGGAATGTGGCAGGCTCAGAGGATGAGAATGCTGATAAGCACAAGAGAGCTTCTGGGCTGCAATGTCTCCCAGTGCAGTTTATTTTCCAGTTTAGAGTGAAGTCCAACACTTGCTGCTTTTAAGGAGGAAACAAACTTTCCAGGACAGTTTTGGGTCTGATGGCTGTTACAGAGGTAGTATGCTTGAAATGCCCAGTGCCTAGGGATGAGTTCCTGATATCTGACGTGAGCACTTTGCAAAGCTTTGGAGTGCTACTTCCCAGCTTTAGTATTCATTATTTCAGCTTATATGATCTATAGGGGGATTTAAACCCATCCACTTGAGAATCTGCAAAGGGGCTTGTACTGCCTGGATTACATGGCAGTGATGTCTGAAGGCTGCTAATGCACCAGGGGAACCAACCTTGGAATGAAAACAGGGAAGATCAAAATGTTCTGTCTTCCTTCAGTACTCTTGAGAGAAACACTAGGAAGATTTCCAAGGCATTTTTTATCCTGCTCTATATTATTCCTCATATTTATTCTCTCACTCCAGAAAGGGTGTCACAGGTGTTGTCACAGCTGGGGGACAGGCCTATGACTTCTAAGAAGTGCACTGTCACCTCACTTAGCATGTGAAGAGGATGCTTGGTAATGTGTATGCTCAAGCTGCAACAAAGATTAGACCATCCTTCTGTTCCCTGGTTGCACAGTGTCAAGTGCCACACAGACCCTGGTCCATGACTGGGGTTTTTATGTACTGAGTCTGTCACTGGAATAGACAGTAAAAATGAGACAGAGCTCCTCCAATAGTACACAGCCTATCAGGTGCAAATAATAAAATGTGAATGCTGCTTTAAGCAGCTGTCAAAGCAATGCTCCTGTTCTTCTCCCACCTCTGTCTTTTGTGAGCGAGTTGAGAGGTTTGAGGGAAAGCAGGAATTACCCTGCATCTAGCACAAAAGGAAGAACAAGTACAAAGTTCTACATAAAAATTCAGTGTAGAAGAGTGTGTGGGAGCAGTGGGAAAGCAGTGCCGAACCCTGGAGAGAGAAGGCTAAGGACAAAAGTAGGCCTATCAGTTTGTAGATGTGCTCTGAACAGATATGATCATAGTGCTGCCTCTGTTCTGGACTGGATGCTGGATAGCTATTTTGAGCAGTGCTACCAGTCCCACATGGTATTGCATTCAATTGCCTTTACTACCTGCTTCCTTAACAAAGGTTTTAGCTTGAGGATATCCCCGATGCACCTCTTTATTGTAGTGGAACTCCATTGGCACTTCTCTGAATCAGTTTGTATTGGACAAGTAACCAGGACTTTCCGAGGAGGAAAGCTGGTTGTTTGGGTAGAACAAGACCACTGTCCCTCCACATATACAACAAAGGTGTTGAACGTGAACCCTGGGTGTTATTTTAGAGCTAGTCCCCATTCCCCAGATGCTCAGATCCATACATTTCTGAATAACTGATGTTACTTCATTAACAGTTGTTGCTGCACATTAATTACTTAATTTGAGGAAGTGTGTCTGTGAATATCTTTACATACAGTAAATGGGGGAAGAGTAGATGCTGCTGGCTATTTTTTATCAAAGGTGTCTTAGGCAAAACAGACATGAAATGAGGAATGTAAGATTAAACATCTCAACCAGCCCTTGCTGTGCATCAAGGTGAATAACTGCACAAGAAGTAGAATTATTATTGAACAGCCTTGTGTTCCAATCTGGTAGTTCATTCAGGTTTTCTTGAGAGGAGAGGGGCCATATGCTGCTGTGAATGGACAGAAAGCAATTGCTCAACATGAGCCTTGCAACTTTGCAGTGGACTGTGGCAAGCCCTGGGGTTTGCTGTTGTAGAGTAGTGACATACACAGTATAAAATCTGACATTAGTCAAATAATGAATTTGAAGGAGTAATGGACAGCCATCTATCTTCCAGCATTTCACTGTTAAATCTGCTCTGCCCAGAAGCTGGGATATTTATTATTCAAGAGGATCTGCCATGGCATTTGGATTCAGCTTAATCAAATGTTTTTGTTATAATGGGGAGGACCAAGAGCTGAGCAGAAAGACCATGAAATTATTTTTAAGACCAATTTTCTTGCAGGAACTGCCTGTGTAGAAACAAACACTTTCATGTTTAATTCCATGTAAAGTGCTGTGTACAACAACTTGCTTAACTGAATGAGTAATGAGTAATATGAATGCGATATAATAATACAAAGATAACATAAAAACTCTTGAGACATTCATGACAAGAATCCCATCTTTTTGTCTCAGTGAATTTCAGAGTGCCTTAAGGGAACCTTTTTTCCAGAAGAAAAGCTGACTTACGAATTTTCCTATTATATCTAATTGTAAACAGAGATTCCCATAACAGAACTGACTTGAGAGTGCCTTCATCTCTTAAAACTGGATATCCACCCATGAGGATGTGTGACCTTGTTGCCAGATCATGTATTCAATGATTCTCTTTTGATTTTAAATCTGGTGCTCTCCTGGGATAATAGGTGGCTCTGTGGGGCTTACCAGTAAAGGAAGGAATAAGAAAATTATGTGGTAACCAAGCAAACAGACAATAAAGATATGACTGCTTAGAGTTTCAAAACTCAGTTTTCAAAATCTTGGTGGAAAGAGTTAAATAGACTTGTAAATATACCTGTTGTAAGGCTTCTCCTGGCACCATGCCAAGTGACAAGCAGTCTGTTTGGATGCATAAGGGCACAAATCTGTAGAACATCTGGAATCCCAACAGAGATTAAACAAAGATAACATTGTCTGCGTGTTAGCTGTGCACACAGAAACTTCTGGCTCACAGGTGTGTTACTGAGGGCCATTCACAATCTTCCTAAGGAAGAATTACTTATCAGAAAGAATACCATAGCAAACAAATTTCAAATACATGAGTATGGGAAAAGTCTATGAAATTTACAGAGCTGAGGATATTCTCCTTCCCTCTCCCTTTCTCGGATTTCTGCCTCCTCTTTGTAGTCCTGGGACTGAGGAAAGGGTTTGTTGTTGAAATCTTTGCATTTCACTGTGGAACTCTCCCCATCCTTGAAGCCTTCCTGCACACATGCACCACAACAGTCTCCAACCAACTTCTTCCTACATAATACCTTGTGAGACTTGGGTTTGTGGCTACTGCCTGTACCATACTTGTTCTCATGGTCAGAGTCCTTACACAGAAGATATTGCCTATAGCCTCAGAAATGGGAACAAAATATGAAGTCCAGAGAAGTGCTGAGCAGAGGTTTTGATGCTGAAGGAGATGGTGGTGAATTCAGGAAAGGTACCTATACAATGGTACATTTCTGACTTCATCACATGTGAATTACTGCAGTCTTCAAAACAAAAGTCCTCAGGATGCGTCTTTTACACCAGACACTTGGAGAGGTTGAGACGCTGAGATGCTGTGCTGAGCAGGCTGGAAGGAGAGGCGTGGAGCTGGGGCCACGAGCTGCATGGTATATTTGAACTTATTTGTGGATGAATAACTGCATGATAGTCATCCTTCCTCATCTTAGGCATTATAATGGAGATAGGATAAAGAGTTCCCTTTCCTCTCCTTTGAAACCATGGTTTCTGCCAGGGCAGATGAACCCTCCTACTTCACTGTTCAGCTCTTACAGTTTTGCCTCCTACCTTACTGACAGGTGTGGGAATCCCCTGTGCTCCTGCACAGAAATTGGGTAGGTTATAAAACACCTACACAAAGACCCAGCAGGAATCAATGGCAACACCAGGCAAAGAAACCAGTTAGCTCAGCAGTGTCTACAGAGCTCCAGACCTGCTCCCTCTGGTTGTTGGAGGAGAGCCATCAGCCACAGGCACCTGGTGAACTCCACTGAAGAGTTAGAGGGGCCACCCCCCCCCAGAAGGACCTGCAGACTGTGGGGGTGAGCATCCACAGGGGCATGAGACTCATGAGGGCTGCAGGGGAATAGCATTTGTGGATGTTGTACCACTTATGAAGTATATTAAGGGAGTTGTGGCAATGTGCAAGAATTAGTATGGGATATTTAGGGGAAGGATCAGAGGAGGTTCTGCTGCGGGAACTAATGTGAGAAAAAATGGGGATCAAAGATGCTGGTCTGGGTGACATCTGCCAGTCAGTATGTTCCGAGGACCGAGACCTGCACCTCATCACCACAGCCTACAATCTTACTAAATATTCCTGCATAATAATAACTATTTGCTACTACTGACACTAATTACTCTGACATTCTCTACACTGACTTTCTATGTGGGCACACCCTCTATTCTGAGCACATGTGAGAGACCACCAGCAACCTTCAAGCTCGATGAGCTGGCAGCAGCACTTGAGCCCAGTGCCGGCAACTGGAATGGAATCCCAAACCTCAGAGGCTGGAGGGTGCCAGTGCCACCACTTGGGGAAACTGGGGCCTGAGGCCAGCTCTGGTGCACACTGAGTAGCTAATGCCAGCTACCAGAGAGACTCATTTTCCATGTGTGAGTACAGATTTCACTGGTGGAGGCCAATGCTGATCAGCAGGAAAGGAATCATACTGTTCATGTGTGTGTGAGCACTGTGTGTGTGTGTGTGAGTCTATGCAGGTGTAGGCACAGTGTAAAGGCACTGCTCTCTGTGTTCATCCGTGGCTGGCAATGTGTGTGTGTGTTTGCGTGCGCTCATGTGTGTACCCCCTGGTAACACGTTCTCAGCCTTGCTGCAGGCTGAACCTGGAGCAAGGAGGTGCAGTAACCTTGCATCAGCTGGATGGTGGCAGGAAGAAACCCCCAGGGTGCTGTAGCCATGGGATCTGGCTACCCTTGATAAAACAAGACAAGAAAAATGTACACTGCTACTTGTGCAAGCACAGATTCAAGGTTTAATGCTGTACAACTTTGTCGATGCTGCCATATGGTGGGGACTTGGGTTACTGACAGCAGAAGACTCTCAGGTCATTGAGAGCTGTGTCATCCCTATTTCCCTGGGGCCCCTCCACCTTTGTTTGGAGCCCACAGATAGCCCCAGAGGTGCAGTTGCTGCTCCATGGGCCAAAGTGACCCCCTGAAAGTCCCCAGCCCTCCAGCTTTGTTCCGTTTGAGCAGGCGAACCTCACATTGTTGACTGCTGTGTTGTCACGAAAGAACTGCCACTTTTCCACACGCAGGGAGAAGGAAACCAGCTTGTTGCTGGAGCAGAGCTGGGCCTCAGTCCAGTTTCCCCACCTGCCAGAGAAGAAAACAACTTGCCAAGACTTTGTTCAGCCTCTGCTGTGCTGCAATCAACACCACAACGTGCTTGGGATCCTGGCAGTCCTGGGGCAATCCTGCACCCCCACACAGAGATGGCAGGTTTCTAGGAGCACCTGTTTCTCTCTGCTTCTCCATCATTCCCTGGATGCCCAGACACCATCAACCCCAGGCTGCTCTGTTCCTGCACAACCCCTTGGCAATTTCAGCTGCTTGCTTTGTCCCTGTTACTTGATGCCCTTTTCAAAGTAAGCGTTTGAGGAAAAGGAGAAAGTACAGGTTTAAGAACTGCATCTTTTTGAACTCTCCTTCATCTTTGACAGCACTGTTCCTTTCCCTGGGACCAGATCTTTTCCGTAAGACCTTCACACTTTGTGGTCAAGGGGAACTCACCCACCTCTGCAAGCAGGTGGTGAACCACCTTCACAGGGGAATGTGGGCTACGCAGAAACCACTTGCTGCTTTTCCTTCATGCTTCCCAGAAGCTGCTGCCCTGAAGGAGGATGAGAAAGTGAAGATACTCACCATCCCACGGAGGACTCAATGACTGTGCCATCTGTGCAGAGCAGGCGGATGCCATTTAGAGCCGTGTCGTCGGCAAACAGCCAAAACCCCTGGTAGGGCTGGACCTTAGAAGAGGGGAAGAAAATAGGAGAGGTCAGTACCATCCCCCATTTAAAAGAAGTGATGAGGTGAACCCTCATGACAAGGGTTTGTAGGAGGCTTTGTGTACAGAGCGAGACAATGCAGCTGGGCAGGGCTGTGAGGCAGCTCCACAGCATTTCTCAGGAAGGTCTTTTTGCTGTTGCCCACCTCTTTTTTTCTCCAAATGGTGGGTCAGAGGCTCTGGACACAGGAATGCTGTGTGGCTGCTGTCCCAGGTCATGCCCACACTCTCACCATGTGCTATGATACCCAAAGCTGTTGTGCTGTTAGGTGGGACTTCTTCCACACACCCAGGAACAGGATCTGCTGAACTGACTCCAGGTCTTTTTTTTACCCAGTGGACTCCTCTGCTAAGAAATCATTTACTGGCAGGGAGCCTGGAGAGCTACTCCATGCTGGAGAACTCTTGCTGAGAAACCTGCATGAGAAATGCAAATACAATGCAAACTGCTGCGATGGGACAAAGTGTTGTGGCCAGCCCCGCTAGGACCAGAACAAAATAACATTGTTTCACAGCAGGTTTTTTCCCCCCTGAAGAAGAAGTGAAATCTTACCTTCAATTCAAATCCCCTAGCGTAGCCACTGGGGCAAAACTGTTTGTGCCCCCAGGAGCCCCAGGGGCCTCCGTTTGGCACCATGAGCACTGACTCATATTGTCGTGCCTCTGTGCCCTGAAGGCAGCAGGAGCCCAGCAGGCAGAGGACGGCTGGGACAAGCAGCTGCATTGCAGGGAACCTGCTCAGTGCCTCGCTACACGGAGGTGATGGCACAGGGGAATTTATTTGCCAGGAGAATGGGTGGGAGTCCTTGGGGAGTGTCTACAAAGCTCCTGGGGAGTGCTCCTTGTTGCTATGTACTGCTCCTGGTGACTGCCTGTCCCTCAGTGGTGAGGCCACCTTTGCCAGGTGGAAGGGCTGTCACTGGTATGCACTGGTCATGGGACTTGCAGGGCTGTGAAAACTTGTGGATGTGAGGAAACGGAAGGGGGTCAGAGCTGAGACTATTTCCCAAGGGAGTGCTGTGGTTGGAAGAGGATCCTGACAATGCTACCAGGAGGATGTTGGAGAGAGGGAGGTAGGAAGAGCAGTGGTGGACTGCAAGGGGAAGAAACCTCTGAAGGGGCTGAGGCAAAATTTGAGATGGAGCAGTCTCAGGGTCCTTTGCCTTGTGGAATCCTCACTTGTTTCCTCTTTGCTTTCCTTCTCTCCTCACCATCCCACTGAGACTGAGGAAAGTGCCTGCACAGGAAGCCATTGCATTTTGCTCTGGGACAGGCATTAAGTGTAAGTGACTAAGTGTGTCAAGCCCTACTCAGAGTGAGTGCTTCAGCAACCATCCATCTCATGGAACCTTTGCTGAATTTAATCCAGGTTATTCACATCTTTCTTGCACCAGGGACCAGAGAATGGGAGCAAAACTGCATGCAGTCACACCATCCCATGGAGCTGTGCAGATGCAGCTCCCAGCTGCTCACGTGTATCTTTTGGAGATGTGAGCATCCAGAGAGGTGAGAGTGTCCAGCAGAAGCAGCCCCTACTTCTCCTGTTGTGCCTCTCTCAGGTGTGAGTTCCTGTTGCATTCATTGGTCCTCCAAAGGAACTGGGTAGAGAAGCAGCAATATTGACAGCAATATTCAAGGTATCCTGTGAGTAGTTGCAGAGTAGGATGAGCTGCTCCTAGTCCATTGAAGAGTCAGTGATGATGCCACCTGGAGATTTGTCTTGTGAGGTTTATATCACCATTATATCAGAATATGTGAGTAGTGTATATATATATATATCAGTATATACCAGCACTATAAGTGTAGCTAATACAGGGAGAAAGAGTTATTCCAGGTTTCAGTCAATGAAGAATGGAATAGCCTGCTTCTGTAAGAGCTGTTTTGTGCAGGTGCAGGAGGAAGTGTTGCTTTCAGCTGAAACCCTCTAAAGTTACCTTTTGGGTATAATTGTAAAAGTTCAGATAGTCACAGCATCTCAAAGGAGACAGTGAGAACAGAAATGTGTCATTGTATCTCATACACAGCATGAACATGTCAGGAAGAAGACAACAGCAATGAAAGGCTGGGTCCTGGTCAGGAGAATGGATAGCTCATAGATATTTTGTTACTTCTGGTGACATAGGACTTTTTAAGCTTGAGGTATTGGCTGGATTTCCTCATAGGAGTGGGAGCAACCACAGCAAGAGCAATGGGCCCTTGCCAGGTTCCATGTGCAGTGAAGAACTATGAATAAGTGATATTATCAACCCTCTTCATTAACCATGCTGACTGCAGGGTGAGGCTTTAGGGTATGTGGAAAGTTACAGCTTTGGGGTGGAGCAGTGTCAGAGACACCGTACAAGGATCTTAAAGAGAAGCAGTGAAGAGGAACTAGGTGGAGGAGGACATCCTGAGCTGGCTGATACCAAAAAAGTAGAGATGTTTCACAGTTTGTAGTTACATCCACAGAGCTGAATCTTGCTCTGTTTAAGTCCCTCTTACTGATAGGGCCTGTTTTCTCTGCCTTCCACTTTCACACATCTTTTCCTGTTTCCTCTCTGTTAATCAGTCTGGGTTCCAGCCCCAACAGGCCTGCCACTGCTGGTGGGAGGACAAAGATTCTGGCTGAAAAAAGACCCTGCTCAGCATCTTTCCTCATTTTTGGTTGTTGTTTTTGGCTGCCTGGTTAGGAGGTGGCAGGCAGTGGCACTGGGTCAGTGGTCATGGGATATTCCAGCAGCAAGCAATGAAAACTATTCACACAAGTAATTAACTGCCTGTGGGAGAAAGAGAACATTGTATGCATTTCTATAACTTCACAGTGGGAAGCAAGAAAACAAATAAAGAACTAATCTGAGCTTTATATTTCTCTCTCCTGTCTCATTGATTTTTGACTCTTCCAGAGTGATAAATCTTCTTCTCGAGTCAAAGAATTTCCCCTCCATCCTGCCATCCACCCCCCGCCTTTTCCCTACAGAAAACCTTCCCAGGTCTAGGAGGGGAATAAGGAATGGACTGAAATGAAGACAATGGTATCAGTATCAGCAGTTGAATTTGTGCTGCTGGAGTGCAAGGCCAATGAGTATTTTTGGGTAGATCTGCTCATATGCTGAGCTCCCCTGAGTATCCAGTGATGTTCCTAATATCCCTGTTAATCAGTATTCTGTTGTCTGAGGAAGCTCTCTCTCTTCACCCTGTGCTTGTTTTTCCCTTCAGTTAACCTCTGGTCCTCCAATCGGGTGGGAAAAGTACCAGGCTGCAAGTGCAGAATGGGTGGATTTTTAATTATGTTACATTGAAAAGCTGGAGTTTGAACTCAGTGAGTCTAGCAACTTCTATGCTGGTTAGGTATAGCCGCTAGTTGTAGGGTCATGTTATGTGACATATCCCATCTTCTTTTAATCAAACTATTGGAAGGCAGGATAGCATTAGACTCAACAGAAGCAATAGAAGTGAAGATATGATGGCTAATGCAGACCAAAGATCAGTTCTGTGTTTTTCAAACATATAAATTAAAAGGAAATATTTGGTTTTCTTTTTGGACAACTTGACTCCTTCTCCCTATGACAAAAAAGAGCTGTGAGTTACAATGAAGACAAAATACTTGAGCAGTGCAGGTGATCGAAATAATCAGAAATCAGCAGAATAGAAAAAGGTGATCACAGAGCCAAAACATCAAGATGAAAGAATGAAGTGCTTGCATTGCATGTATACATTTACATTGTAGATGCCTAAGTGCAGATTAGGTGACTCCCACTTTCTGTAGGCCAGAAGGTATTTTGTTATTTACTGCCCATTTATAAGATGAGGGGGCTTTCCAGGAGATGTGTTCTCAGTTGAACTTCTCTAGCAACATAAACCTTCTTAGATGGTGGTGAGAAATAGCTACTTTAAGTTGTGTGTGGGCTGAAAACATTCTTGCAATGGCCCTTGTGCTGTTACTGGAGATAAAGCCAGCTAAATTGTTCCCACAGCTGAAAACTAAAGATAGTTTTTTTGATAAAGGACCTAATATCAAGAACTCTTTGATGCTGCCAAGGGGGTCAGTCAGTCTTTGAAACTGACCAGCATATTACTCCTGTTGTTGTCATGTCAGTTTAAAAACAGATGTGGTGGCTCAAAAGGTATTTGCTCTCCCGTGGTCTCCATGGCTGCAGGGGCACAGCTGCCTCACTACGGTCTGCACAATGGGCTGCAGGGGAATCTCTGCTCCAGTGCCTGGAACACCTCTTCTTCCTCCTTCCTCCTTTCTTGGTGCCTGCAGGGCTGTTTCTTTCACTAGTCTCACTCCTCTCTCCCAGTTTCTGTGCAGCATTTTTACCCTTTCTGAAATATATTATCACAGAGGTGCCACCAGCATCACTGATAGCAGTCACTGGAGCCAGCTGGTGTTGGCCCTGTCTGATATGGGTGGAGTTCCTGGCATCTTCTCACAGAAGCCACCCCTGAAGTTCCCCCACTACAAAGACTTTGCCACATAAATCCGGTACACATCGAGAGACCCCACTGTAGTATCTAAGCTGCAATAAGAGGCCCATAGTTACTCAGATCAATCTTCAAGCAAATTTTTAAAACTGACCACTGTATAGCTTTCCAGTAATTTTAAATGACGTTATCCATCACTGCTATGACCTTAGCTCTTCCATTTTAGAGACATCTTAGACCTCTCGAGTACTTCTTATCAGTTCTACTCATTCCTTGCTATTCACTCTGTGATTTTTTTATCTCTCCTCCAAAGTAATTTTGATTTCTACCTAATCTTTCTTATGACCCCTATCCCCTAAGAATGACTGGAACTGTCTAAACACGAAGTTTCTTCCACTATGAACGTTGAGCAACTAAATAATTTAAAATAGCCATATCTGCTGTAATCTTCTTTTATACTGTCAGCTGGTTCTACAGATTTTCTGATAGTCTCCTGAATCTTTGATGTGAAGAAACATTGATAGTGTTAATTCCCTTTGCCATTTGTTCCTCAAAGTGCTTTTTGTCTACTGTGTTTTCACATGCAGCCTGTCACCAGATATGTTACTTCTATTTTTTCCATCTGGCCACAATTTTAGCACTCACTGTCTCCGGCAGCCTCTCTTGCCTTGTGGTTTGACATTGCCTATTTCCTTTTACCCTTACTCAAGTACATGTTAATAACTTGTGTTTCATGTTCCTGTACTTCCAGTACCATAACCTTCAGACTCCTGCTGTCAGTCAGTTTACAAGCTCTAGGTTTTCCTTTGAAGACTGCCTTTTGGCAGGAAGAATGGAGAAGGACCCTGTGCAGGGTCTGTATTTATGGTTTGTCAGTGAGCAAAGGGAATAGAGAGCCAGGAGCTACTCTGAGTACTCCTGAGGACTTGCTGACATAGACCTGCAGCATCACCTCAGCCCTGACATGCAGAGAGAAACTGCCATCCTGCAGCTGTGAACACGCTCCGTGCCAGCACCATTCTCCCTTTATTAGATTACACCAATTACCGCTGTTGTCCAAGAAAGCTGGAAGGCAGGTCAGCAGTTTTTTCAAGCATCTTGCCTGCCAGCTGCCCAACTTGTTCCCTCCTGATCAATGAGCAGGAATCCTGGCTGCAGCTGAGGCAGGGAATGACGGGTGATAGTGTCCCACAGCTGCCCTGGAGAGCTTACAAGGAGGGTTTTCTGGAAAATCTGAAGAGAGAGGAGGGTGCAAAAGTGAATTAAAATTAACTTAAGTGCTTCTCTTTGTATATCAAATCTGACAAGGAATTTCTTACAGGTGGTGAGCCCTGGTGACTTTAGCACTAGCAAAGTTTTGTTGGTATTTCATACAAGCAAAGCAATAGCTATGCTGGCACGATGTACTGCTGCCAGCTCTTGCTCACTTTGAAGAGTGAAAATAAACAAATTTATCAAAAGAATTTGTTGTGGGGGGAAAAAAAGCCTTCAAAACTTGACTGGGTATGACCCTCAGAAACTTGATTTTTCTTTGAAGTTGTCCCTCCTTTAAGCAGGATGCTCAAGTTCTGTGAAAAAGCCATGTCTGCTGAGATGCTGTCTGGGACTGAACTGGTATAAAACTAGATATATGGCAGTGTCACTGACATAACTGTGACAGAAAAATGCTTCTCTTCTTCTTGTCCTCTGAGTTAATTCTGAACACATTTCTTTCCTGATTTATGCTCTTCTTCCCAGTTTACACAGTCACTTCTCTAATCAATTTCCAGACATTATCTCATTCCTTGTCTTTTGTAAACCACACAGATTTATTCTTCTGAGTCCTTCCTTTGCACTCAATTCTGATATTTTCTGTGTTGTCTGGAAACTTTGGACATTTGAATAGTTAAATCTCTGTTACTGTTGTCTGCAAAGTCTCAAAATTCTTCTTTAATAACATCCCTCCAGTCGCAAAAGTCTTCTTTAATAACATCCCTGCAGTCTAAAACTTGAGTTTTAGCTATTCCTTTAGCTTTTATACTCCAAGGGCCTGTTTGCTGATTGCAATCAGAGGGGGGGAAAAAACCCAACAAACCACCTCATAAGGAAAATACCTCAATGAGAAATTAATTCACCTTGTGAAACTGGATATTGAAAGTACAAGCGCAGAAGGGGAGATCATGGAAAAGGAGAGTTTTTTAATGTCATTGCAAATCCCTTGGTATAGCCCCAGGACAAAAAAAATACAGAATCCCTTCGTTAGCCCAGGAGCCTCCACAGGCATAGCAGGGACAGTGCTGTGCTGCTGAGCTCCATTGTCCTGATCATGCAGGAACAGAGCAGGGAGAGAACAGCTGCAACAGGTTTGCATGTCAACAGTTCATCTTGAGCCTAGCTTTGCAAATGGATGAATTTATACTCCAGCAACATAGAGTAATGCAACCTTTATAACCACCACTACTATATGCTCCTGTGTCATCTGAGAGCAGCTGTCAGGGTGAGGAGAGCCACTGCTCAGTATAGGAACAAGACAGGAAAACTGGCCATGTTTACTGAGGAGCTGGGACAGTTGGGCAACATTCTGAAGTTCATCGATGGGAGAAGCAGACATTAGAGTGGATGTAAATTAGGTCCTCAGTTGTCCAAGCAAAGGAGCAGTCGGGGAGCTTTTCTGTTTTTACAGTCCCACTTGCAGGATTGATGGCTTTTTCCTTTTGACCCCTGACATCAGCAGTGTCCCCTTTAATGAGCTACCCCAGGCTTGTTGATAATCTTTGCCCCAGATACTGCATGCAGCAACCTCTTCCATCTTTCAGCTCCTCTTTGGGACATGCTGGCATGTGGGAGGTGGTCTTGATTTGGTGGCTATGTAACATGATCACAGCATAAGAACACATACTTGTGACTTGCTACTGGCTCTGACCACTAAGATGAAGCAGATGACGTGCGTTATGTGTTACTCCTTTTTGCCGTCAGGTGGGAAACAAATAATAACCTGAGTTTAGCTTTGTTTCCTCTTTTCTCTTGCCTGTCCAAATCCAATTTCCACAGAAAAGCTTCATGAAGACTGAACAGGGTGGCCTGTGGGAAGAAAGTCAGGAGTAGGGAAATGCCAGGCCAGGTCATTATTAATGGTTGTCTATAAAATAAATAACAAGCTTATTAACTTTACAAACCACAAACAGCTGTAATAGGCTGCAAGTGCTTTGGAGGACACAGCTTGAGTCTGATAAGTGATCTTGTCAAATTGGAGAAACAGTTTGAGAAAAATAGGATGCAATTCTGCAGGGACAGGAGTGAGCTCCCACCTTATGCAGAAATAAGCAGCTGCATGAGGTAAAATACCTGCATTAACATCACTCTGCAGAGAAGGTCTGGGGGTCATAATGGATCAAAGGCAGCACATGAGTCAGCGGCACCAGGTCGTCTCCATGCTGAGATATATGAACCAAATTACAGACTACAAGACAAATGGAGTGATTTTTCTTCTCAGCATGTGTGAGTCCCCAGTGGGGATGCTCTGCTCAGCTGAGGACACTGAGCTTCCAGAAGGAAGCCCAGTTGGATAGAGTCCAATGGAAAGTAACAAAAATGGTCAGCAGTCTGGAAAACATGACCTGTACATAACGAGCGTGAGAGCTGGGACAGTGTAATCGAGACTGGGAGAACAGGGGAGAGGGAGTCGTGGGAAGAGTAGTTCAGTAAGGAGTCTGTAGCTAGTGCTGCTGTGGGAGGATGTGGGGAGGACAATGCAGGGAGCTCAGGAGAGAAAATCTACCCCAAATTTTTCTGTCTTCTTCCTGATTGGGCTGCCTCCATGCCAGGTAGACCCAGGCTGGGAGCCAGCTGTAAGGGGCCAAGGTGGGCTTCGAGGAGAGTTAGTGTGGGAGGGAGGCTGGTGGCTGTATGGGAGTCCCCACTCAAGTGGGAGAGGTAAGGAGTTCATTGGGGAGGTAGGCATTGGTTCAGGGACTTATCAAAGTAGGAGTGCAATCACCGAGGGTCTGAAGGGAATGAGAAGGTCAGCAAGTCTCTGTGCCCAGCATTACAAACAGCTCACAGCCGCTGCGGGTGGTTGGCAGGATAAGAACCTGCAATGGTACAGAATATTGCTGCAAAGTGGAAGGCAATGACCTGGCCCCTGTCTGGCTGAGGCAAAGAATAATGGATGAGAACTGCAGCAGGCTGAGATTGGCCAAAGGAGTTCTCTCGATAACGATAGTTAAACCTAGGGAGGTTGCAAGATCTCTATCACTGGAGGATTTTTGGCAAAGTCTGAGCAGACATGCATCAGTGGTGATTAGCATACAATGATTGCTTTGGGGTAGGAATGCACTAGAAGACCTCCTAAACATCTTTCCAGACCTGTTTCCTCTAATTGAATGATTTTGCAAGTCAAGAGCCCATCCTGACCTTCAGCTGCTGAGCTGTGGCAGAGCCCCCAGGAGCTATTTTCTCCTCTGGAGACTCATTGGACATGTAGTTGTGCCTGGGGCTGGAGGGGACCCAGGTGGAAAGAGGCTCATGGGGAGCAGTGCAGCTACCATGGGCATGGTTCAGTGTTCACCACAGGCACTCTGCAGCCACAGACTCCTTGCTGAAGTATCAGTCGCTGGAGGTGTGACCAAATGGACTGGGGTGGGAGGGAGATGCCACACATGATCATGTCATGTTTGTCTGTAGGCTTGCTGGAGATAGCTTTCTCTGGGGCCTTGCCTGGCTGCTTGCCCTGGCCCTTGCACCACTGTGCTCACGGGCAGCAAAGCCTCCATCGGTGCAGCAGAAAGGGGAGTGTGAAATGTCGAGGGACAGGTGTCTACAGGAGCTTCGCACTGGTAAATGGGTGAAGATTCCTGCCCAAAGCATTGTTACATTGTGTTTATTTTCTCTGTATTTGCAGAGTAAAATTGGGAGAAAATCCAGAATACAAGCAAGGGCAGTTGAGCAGCTGGGATCTTGATGTTTATACAAACTGTTGATGAAGATTGTAAGTAACCAGGGTCATATATCCATTACAGCATGTGCTGCATTTATCAGATTAAGTATATGAAAATATTTATTAAACCATATATTGTTGCATGTATTATGTTTTACTGTGAGTGTAGGCCTGTCCTGAATTTCCAAACCCCTCTGCAGCTGGCCAGAAGACTGGAAGTACTAAATAATCTTCAAACTTTATTAATACAAATTGGACTAGAGTTGCAGATAAACTGTTGGACATCGAATTCCTGCTGCCTGGGGAGTCCTTTTCCTGACCAGCAATGTGAGCCTAACAAAGGGTAAATATCCCCTAAGCAGCAGTGAAGAAAACAAACAAGGAAATAAATTCTTCTTAGCACTTACATGCAAGAAATGCCATAGAGCAAATTTTCTGGGATACTTGGCACTTCCCTCTAGCTACAGCATTGTTCGTGGAGCTGGGTGAGTCCAAGCACGCCTGCCTGAGCACTGACACAGGTCTGGCTTGGGTTATGCTTAGGAAACACCCTTTCAGACGGGCATCAGCTCTTTCTCAAGGTAGAGATGGGAGGTGAAAGGACATTTTTGGCTCAAACAGGGAAGAGTAGAAACAGTGGTTTAATTGAGTAAACTCTCTCTCAAAAAGACACCCCCCCCCCAAAAAAAAACCCCCTCTGAGTTTCTCTGCTATTGCCAGAACTGGACTAATTATTTAAGTCAACAAGGACAAAGGAGCAGGACTTGCACTGTTTGTGTGTCCTGTAATATATTCACTTTTTTGCAACACTTCTGTGGGGTTGTAAAGCCTCCCCAGTCTGGGTACCCACTGGTGCAGCATCAGTGAAAACCGGATATGGGAGCAGGGGCAGCAGATCTCCAATGCATCAGTAGCAGCCAGCGCCGTGGCAGTAGCTGGTTGACTCATCACCACTACTCTCCTCTGCAGTGGTTAGGATTGTCTGAGGTAAGTGCCAAGTAATAACAAGCCTCATGGGAAATCCTGCTTCCACCAGCTTCAAGGACTTGAACACTGTGTGTGACTGCTCAATGGGAATGACAGACAGCAAATGGGAAAAAGCTTCTTCAGACCCTGTAGGGAAGGACAAAGAGTCTACTAGTACTTTGAACACTGTAGGGTCATTTGCCACACTACCAGAACAGGACCTGTTTGCAGGACCTGGTTGCAGGACATGTCAAGCCAAAGTAAAATAAGTCATTGTCAAGAGCCACAATGGGCAAAATAGCTGTGGCCCCAGGCTGGAAAGCTAGGCTGGGAGCACTGTGGTTGCTGCAGGGAGAAGATTGGAGTGGCTGCATTGTGGCTGTTGCAGAGGGAAGTCTTTTTGCAGTCACTGCCTCCAACATTCCCAACTCCTCAGAAGACTCCAGTCTCTCCCAACTGGAGAACTGTGCTGCCCCATGCCTGTCCAATCTTGTCACCTCTTTACCAGTAGTAGGGTATGGGGAAGTGACCATTACTGTGGGGAGAAGTGTGGCCACAGACAATGCTTCCAAATGTCTCTCTGCCCTGGCACCAGCAAGAATAACAGGTCTTCATCCATTTCTTTCACAGTTCTGTGAAAGAACTTCCTACTGGTCTTCTTTTCCAAGGGTAAACATCAATGCACGCTATATCTTCCTTTTTGGCAACTCTGAGCTGAACATTGCTATGCTGCTAAGAAGATTTGAGCCATCCCCAATTTGGTTTATCTGCTCATTTCCTGACATGTCTGAAGTAGGCATTTTCAGGGGGCTAGCACTTGAATTCTGTGTTACTTCCAAGTGAAACTGAACGCCTTGAAATACCCTGCACAGTCTTGTTGATGCTGAAGGCTCAGACTAAATCCTGGTGGTGTGAGCAAGGTCTCTTGGACTGAAGGTGAAACAAGAAAGGAGAGGCGTCTCTGTGCAAACACCACTTAACCCAGTGTCCTGGGGTAAAAAGTTTTTTCCCCTGGAGTTAGAAAAGTGGTAACCCCTGAGGTTGGTGGTCTTGGTGTAGGGCCCAATCAGAAGCTACATTTTGCTCCTTTGAAATCAACATATTGCAACAGGATGGAAAAAAAGGGAGATGACGTAGCTGGAAGAAGAGAGGCAGCCATGGTTTGAGACCACGAGGAGAGAGGGGCCAGGGAGCCCTGCTGGGGGCCAAGGCCCCTCAGCCCCCGGCTGGGGCTACAGAAAACCAGAACGGTGTTAAAACTGGATTGGGTGCTGTGTTCAAAGGCTGGGCTGTGAATGGGCAGCAGAAGATGGAAAAGCGTTGGCAGAGGCAGTGCTGAGTGGAGAGCTGTGGCTGAAAGCCAAGAAGATAGCCTGCAACCAGCAACATGGCACATAGCCAGGCTGAGAGACACAGAGATGTCCTGCAAGGAGCAAAAGCTGGCAACAGAGCAGAGAAAACTCAGCAGAGCTGTTTTGGGGTAAGACTGAATTACTTTCCCAAAACCCTGAGACCTCCTAGAAAGGAGGGGTGGGCTTCCAAACTCTTAGGGAGTCCTGAAATGCAGCAGCAGCTAGAGAGAGAGAGAGAAGAGCTGAGAACTCGGAGTTGTCCTGAGAGCTGGACCAGGATGGAATGTGGGGGAAGTGGCCTTGCCCCACCCCGCTGCCACGTTGGCAATTGAGGCAGAGCAAAGGAGCTCTGGTAGAACGCTTGCGGCAAAGACTGAACTGAGAGCTGCCCTAAACGTTCTGACTCAGGAGGAGCTTGAATTCCCTGATGAAGGGATTTTCACGAAGATGCCCTGCACTTCGTGATATGGCATGGTGAGGTGAGCCTTTGACCCGGCTATCACAGTCCACAGGAGAGAGACCTTTGGCTGGAGCCAAAGGGCCGAGGGGTGAGAGGAGACCCCTTGCATTGTAATGCAGAGAGAGAGAAAGATATTTTCCAGCTACAACAACTCCAGCTATGACTGCTGCCTTGAAGAGGAGAGACACTGCTGCTCTTCTGAACTTTTATTGGAGGGAAAGGAGGGACTTGATCCAATGTAAATATATTGCTTTACCATAGGAGAGATAGTTAGAATTGTGTATATAATGTATTATAGTATTTATTTGTGTAAGTAATAAACAGTAATATAATCCCCTCCCCCCATACTGAGTTGTGTTATATGTGGAAAACCCTCTCACACTGAAACAAATTGTGGGAGGGGGGCTAGGATTTGGAAATTGGATTTTTGGGGCTCTCAAACCACCACACCCAGGGACACAGATCTACACTAGGGACATTTTCCCATTTCCTCTCTCTTGAACTCTTGTAGCATCCTTCCAAAATACTGTCTTTGTTTTCCTGGTAACCCAGCCTGTTTGTTGGTGCAAATCCTCCTCCTGCTTTTCCACCCACTGTTTCCCTGAAGAAATCAACCTTCGTGCCTCC
Source organism: Manacus candei (assembly GCF_025592945.1). NCBI lineage: Eukaryota > Metazoa > Chordata > Aves > Passeriformes > Pipridae > Manacus > Manacus candei. The sequence continues at coordinate 38,654,184 of NW_026138062.1, forward strand.
TGTAGAGAGGTGAGGGTTGTCAACCTCTGCACGGGTACACCACTCACAGGTAAGTGCCTATGACTGTGTTTGAGGTGCTGCATGGCAGAAGAGAAGAAAATCAATTGCCACTCATGGGAATGACTTAATGACTTTGATACCTGTATAATAAAGCAGGTGCTCTTCAGAGCTGTGTCATCACCTCTACTTCTGGCAGACTGCACCTGGAACGAAACAAAGATCTAGTGATAGGAAAAAAGACTGGAACACAACAAAAAGTCACATCAGTTTTATTCAGGGATCAAATAAAATTCTGTACAAAAAAATTTCGTTTTACATGAGTCTCTTAAAAAAATTTCATTAAAACTGAAGTTGACACACCACATGGTTCCAATACCAATCCACAAACCAGACTATTTTCTGAATATTTCCTTCTCATCTGGACTGTAAAGATGAGGTCTTGGACCTTGTCTTCTGCCTTGCCCTTGTCTCCCCTCTCATCAACTTGTTGTCCCCAGGCTTCAGCAGAACATTAATTTTTTACAGCAACACAGAGATCATAACAGTTCCAAACATCATGGGAGGGAAGAGCCCAGGCTTGATTTGCATTAATTTATGCACTAAGGCTTCCCTTTTTCTGAGGAGCTTTTAGCTAATAGATCTCTCATTGGCAGGAGCCAAGGTATAATTACATGATAAAATTGTGCAGATGTGGCCACAGAAGAGACACACTCTGTTAATATTTTTCCACAGTGACTTGCCTCAGTTTGGAATGAAAACTGCCTCTTTTTTTTTTTTTGGGGGGGGGGGAACTGTGAACCACTGCAGCCACTGCAGATGGTTGTGCAGTGGAAAATCATGTTCTGGAATCAAGCAGGGTTTTCAGAGGGAGTTAATGACATGTGGATAGCTGGCATGGAACACTACTGGGAGTGGAGGAGACTTTTACCTGTAGTGCAAATCCAAGGTAGCCACTTGAAGTGATAGTGGAGATTCCCCTGGTTGCCCCAGGAACCTCCTCATTAGGAACAGGGAGGATGAAAATGTGCTTTTGTGCTCCTGCTCCTTGGAAGCAACAGGAGAAAAGGAGACCAAGCCTCTGGGTGAGTGACCTGTTGAGTATCTGAGTGATAGCACAGCCAGTGCTCCTTAACATATAATCTGAGCGGGTCTTCAATGGCCTGTCCTGGCTGTCACTGTCACAAGGCTGTGGAAGGGTGGGTAGTTTGCATATCAGCATTTGTCATTAGCAGCTTCCTTTTGCTCACCCCACTACCTGGCAGCCCTAATAGGGAACCCTGGGGGGTGGGTCCTGCAGTTCAGAGTAGAGGGGTGAAACCTGGGTTAACCTCAAATGAAAGGAGAATTAAGTACTTGGTGAACAAAACCTTCTACCAAGGAATGCTTCTGTGGTTGCAAACGCCAGAGCAGTGAACACAGGCAGGTCCTGGAGGCAAGGCAAGCTCAGTTTCACAGTAAGGAGTGTATAGCTGTATTTTTCTCCCTTTGAGAGAAGGGCAAGAAGTCCTTGTGATAGTATGTTTTCCCTCTTAAAATTGTACCTACATTTTGTCATCACAGCAGTATCTCTCCTAGCTTCAGTAAAGGACATGCAATCTCTAAATTTTCTAACCTTACCTGACACTTAAGGCTTGCTCTGGGCAAATATATTTTTAGATTCAAACTTTCCTCTCTGATATTGCTTATAATTATACACCACTATGAACAAGTTCAGAATTCTGCAGATAGTCATTCCATCTTCCCTCCAAGCATCAGTTATCTAGACCATAGTGTTTTGTCTCTTTTAAACTCTTCCACCAAGCATGATGCTGGGGGATTTCCAGCTCTGAGGGCCTTGGGACCCCGACTCTAAACCTAACCTCACCTTAACTCTGCCATGGGGAAGAAGAATGGTGCTTCTCAAAGGTACATTAAGAGTAAAGGGCTTAGTTGTTTGTTTACAGAGTATATTTCTCTTTCTTACTTATATCTTGTTTTCTTGTCTTTTTGCATGCACAGCCTGAGTGTTTTTGTGCACAGCAAAGGCTGTTAGATGTCTTTTTCAAGGTAGTAATTTCTTTTTTTTTTTTTTAAACAAAATTATCTTCTAGGGTTCCACCTGAAATAAATTTCAATTTTGAAGAGGAACTGCAAGATATCCGGACTCAGCATGATGCCAACATTTTCTTCTAGGAAGAGTTATATGCATTGTTACTACATACAGCCTTGCTAGAAATGCCTGTTGATTTTCTACTGTTGCTTGTCTAGACTGATTTCATTTTCTTGTAGCTTTTCCAGTCTACAGCCATTTGTGCAGAAATTTCCCATTTGTGGTTGCAGTGCCTGACATAATGCAAAAGTTTCTCTGGAAAGTTTTCTGGAACAATAATAAGACTATGGTTTGAGAGAGACGGATAGAAAAAAAATGTACTAAAATGGCATCTTATTTCTTCTACAGTAGTGAGCCCCACTCACTAGGATGGTGGAAGTTTATGCCATGAATTTGCAAATTTAAATACTACTGATGCCACAGTGTGCATTGCTTGAGGGATAGAGCTCCTTTTTACTTAGAAAATTAAACACTATAAACGGTACATTGGAAACTCAAGAACTAGTGTAGCATGTGTAACCAATTATTTGTTTGATTTAATATTTTTATATAGTTAATTTAACACTGAGGACAAGATGGACTCAGCAAAGTGATGCAAGATGTTTTTTGAAGGGACCAAAGGCAGCAGGACTGGAACCCAAAGACCCACTTCGAAAGGAGCTGGTACACAGGAGTTTTATCCGAGCGCAAAAAAAGAAAGGACCACAATATAGCAAATAGCTGAGAAAGGGATATTTTTCACCAAGACACTCTTTTTTGCCTGAAATATGAAAGCAAGCAAGAACCCCGGAGAGTAGCTGAAGGACCAGGTGTGTTTGCTCAGGCAGGGTGACACAGTGGCAGCCAGGGACACCCAGACCTGCCATTTGGCTGCAACCCATATAAACCTGAAGAAGTGAAGAAAACCACTTCACTCTGGGCTTTGACCTGCAGGCGATCCATAAAAATAAAGAAAGAAGATGTCTGCTTTCTTCTCTCTGCTGTTTCAGAGATCCTTCCTCAAGGTGGCAAGGCCCACACTGCAGGCACTCTCCCTGGTATTCCCTTTACAGCTGTGCTGAACATGAGGGTCTCTCACATGTCTAATGTGAGTGTGCTATGAGAGATGAACACTGTCATGAGGGATGAACACTGGGGGGAAGAAATGGAAACAACAGTGTTAAGGTTTCAAGGACATGCCAAAAGCAGCATGGCTGGCAAGTGCTTATAGGTAGACTCTTTAGAGCAGTAAGATAAAGCAGAGCCTGGCATGGTCACAATGAGTCTTTCATGAGAAGAAGCTCTTGGGCTGTCTGAAAACCTGTGTGTGGCAGCAAAGAGAAGGAGTTAGGTGGGCTTCCTGTAGGGCTGCTGTAAGAGACATGCCATGGGCAAGACCCTCTTCAGATCATCAGTTGTCTGTTAATGTTTCACTGCCAGCTACAGTGGCAGGCCTTGGTGTGGACTAAACTCCCTTCCCAGAAGCTGGCTGCAAGCATGCCCTCCAGGTCAGGAAACATGGGAAATACAGAAAGGCACTGGAAGAGAAGTTTCCTCTTACCAGCAAGCGCTGTCCCAGACAACATTGCCTTCTCCAGGTGGGCTTCCATGAATGCACAAGGCTGGAGGAAGAGGTGGGAGTGAGTCCTGTGGCTGCACAGAGTGCTGTGGGGCATGTGGATGATACTCTCCCCCTGAGCCACAAGCAGTGTCTCCCTTGCCTTGTATCCATAGCTGTTCTGGCCTACCCTTGCTTCTCTCCATGTTAATGGTCAGTACCCGAGTGCAAGGAGAGAGACATCTGCCTCCTCTGTTTCCCTCTCCACTACTCTTTCTATCTCCTCAGGACTTTCCTACTGCCTGCAGCTCTCAGCATCACCTATGACAGCACAAACTAGTGGAATGTGGCATATATACCCCATTTAATGCTACAATTTTAATGATGTTGGGATAATTGTTCCTCTTTTCCTTTGCAGGTTTTTGGGCAAGGGGCAAAGCAGAAAATGTTGCAAAGTGGACTGGATCTTAGCACCAGGGTCCTGTCCAGGGAACCAGGGTCTAGATATGCTAGTCTGGGGTGACTGACGGCAAGATAGAGCCGGGGGACTCCATCCTGAGCCTTGACTGAGTGTGAATCCTGCCTAGGGCACCTCTGTCATGCCTTCCTTGGTGGTTCAAGGTGGATCATTTCACTCATTCATAGATGGATTCCCAATCATTTGGTGTTTTTTGAGTTGTTTGCAATGAGGCACTAGGGTCTCAACTTTAGAACGAAGTTTTCTACAAGCAGTTGTAGCTTTGCCTTGAATTATTATATCCTGTGTAATACCTGAAACTTTGAAATCTAATCAAGGAAATCTGGCAGTCAGAGTAAATGCGTTCTTTTTTGCCTGGACTACTGCATGGAGAAATGTGAAACAAGGGAGTGTTGTGGAGCCCTTGGATACCTCAGGGAAGAACACTATGGAAACTCACCAGGTAAACTGGACCTTTCTAGATGAGGTTTTTAACCGAGTGTAAATAATAAATAGGTTATGCCCCAAACAGCTACCATTGTTTGCAAGTGGTGACCAATTCTTGCACTTGATGTCTATGACAGAGGTGAAGCAAGAAATGGACATTTGGATCAGTGCATGTGCAGCAGTTAAGTCAAGCATATAGCAGGTTCAAACCACAGAAGAAATATCTATTCATAACTCTGAAGGACTAGCCTTCATGTTTTCATTCCAAACTACTCCCAGGTACAGAATATCTTGGGTTAATCTGTGTCTAACTAGTACTTCCCCTAGTCATCTGTTCCTGACAGAGGCCCCAGGATAACACACCAGCAAAGTTGCTGATCACTTGATTTATCTTCTGGTTAATCACACATGGGTGAGTCCAGATCCCCAGGCAAAGCCACTGGGTCCAGGTCATTGAGGTTCACAGAATTTTGTGACAAAGGAGAACTGTATCAGGACCAGGGCTGCCTCCCAGGTCGTTGGTTCTCTGATCAGTGGTGAGGACTTTGGGACCTTGATTTGAAGGCTGCTAACTGAAGAGCTTTTAAGGTGTTGCAAGCTCAAGTACAGCAAAGCCCTTTAGCACTTGTTGAACTTTAGGAATATAAATGAACTCTGGAAGATTAATACTGTGCTTAAAGGCTTTGCTGAATCAGCATCAATTCCAGAGCTGGATGGCTAACTGAAGTAGACAGGGTCTGTTCCACAGTCAATTCTCTGGGTCATCATGACTGAGGAGTTCCTGAGAGGGAGAGGACTTTTCTTGTGTTGCCCCATCACGACAAACATTCAGACTGCAGTGGCCAGCAGTAATTGCACATGGTAGTTCCAAACGATCATAGATTATTTCTGCCTTACTCTGGACTGGAAAGGGATTGTAATTCCCCACGTGGGTTTCCTGGAAAACACAGACTCTATTCCGTGGATCCTTGTCTTAGGGTGATGGCCTCAAGACTCTCTACAAAAACGTGGTATAGTATAGACCATCATATTGCCTGGCTCTGGGCATAGATCAGGGTGTAATCTGTTCTACTTATGAGCGTGCACCTTGCAGTCATGGCTAAAGTCTTTGCAACCAACATCTGAATCACCTTAGGAGATGTGAAATTTTAATATAAGAAAAAAACCTTTAATATATATTAAACACTTTTAGACATTTTGATGACAAAGAAAGACATACCCTCTCCTTTCTTTTCATCCTTCTCTTCATCTGTGTTCAAGATCTGTTAATTGAGTCCTTTTTTAAAAAATAAAGGTAACTTTGACTGATCTAGTATTTATCAAAATAATCTACAAATATTCAATTTTATTTTCAGACCTTTTTGCAGAGTTTCTTTCTTTCCCTTCTTCCTTCCTCCTTCCCTCCCCAACCCTGAGTAGACTCCAGTCTGTTCTCTTTGTCTTGGTGTTCTTGAACCAGCACACATAGCTACCCCGCCACTGCAGGCATGGCCAAACCCCAGCCACAGCACATGCTGCCATTTTCTGCAGGGCAGTTAAAGAGGGGGGAAAGGAGCTGCGGAGGATGGTCAAGATCCACCAGTAGGAGCTTGGGGAAAGTGACATCAGTGACAAGAGCAGTTGAGAGGTCCCAGCTCTCTGCAGGTGACTGGGGGAGCTGTGGGACACTCTGGGACTGAAGTACCCCTGCTGGCATTGCTGTTAGCACCAGACAGCTTTCCATGACCAAGTGGTGGGAACTGGCTTGTTTCTGAAGTGCTGATCAATCTGCATCCCAAGGCAATGTATGCTGTAGCTGGTGGCAGCCTGACCCCACTTGGTTTACTGAAGCTGGAAACTCAGGTATGCACTAGTGTGTACACAGAACATAAAGCCAGGGAAGTGTGACTCTGACATGGAGCAGGGGATGGATCACTTTGGATACACCACAACACTCATTTTCAGGGAACTGAACAGTCTTGTGGCTGTGGTTAAGGCTAGGTTTCCTGAGAAATTTTCGCAGTGAATTTTCAGAATAAGTTGCTAGAGTTTTCATATGTGAAGTGGTCTTTAGTTGAAGATTTCCAGTGGGTGTAAATTGGCATTTGATCTCTGGCTGTCAGCAAATCTGCTCTACGGGAGAGTCTCTCTCCTTTTTGGTTCTTTTTTTTTTTTTTTTTTTTAAATTAAATTAAATTGAATCAATGGTGAAAAACGTCGAAAGCCTGATCCAATTGCAGAAACACATATCGAGCCATGTTCCACAGGAGACTGTTCTACATCTGAAATTACTCGATATTTTTATTAATGACTTGCACAGTAGAATACAGAGTTTGCTTATTAAATTTATAGATGTCATCAACCCAGAAGATGCTGGAGACAGTAGAAGATGGGGATAGAATTCAAAATAAAAACAGGTGCAAAGTATTACATTAACATAAGAATAGACACCTTTAAAGAGAGTTGAGAGAGAATGACTGGTGAGGCAGCATTTCTACAGGAAGAGAGATGCCAGTCTCACCCTTGCTATCTAATTGGGCATTTTAACTAAATGAACAAGTAGAAAGCTTTCACCTTTCAAGCATCATGCTGCAGTGGCAAGGTCTCTGTTGAAATACTGTTCAAAATCACATTTGACTAGTTGAGTACAGTCCAGAAGAGATCAACAAAAATGATGAGAGGTCTAGAAAACAGCATATGTGGGATTAAACCTTTAGAAAGAGGCAAATATCAATACCAAATGAGATATTGCCTCGTTTTCTGTTCTTACCCAGTGATGTCCTGTACCCTGGGCAGAAATGAATGGAGTTGTCTGCTCTGGCTTTATCTACAGGTCCCAGCTACTGTCTTCACAGCTTCCCTCCACCTCCTTCTAGCACACCTGGACTACAGCCAGACAGCGCCTCTCTCTGTCCCCATCTGCCCTTGTACAATCCTGCTTGAGCAGATACCCCTACTTTTTTAGCTACTATTATCTGGTGCTAATTTGTGAACTTCCTTTCCTGCCAATTCTGGCCCCTAACACAGCCTTGAAAAGAAATAAATGTCTCAGTGCAAAGAATGTATACAACCATGAGACATAAGCAAAGCAATTTCTTTGGTACTGGCTATTGTTTCTCCTTGCTTTCTGCTCAGCAGGTTTCTTAAGGATATTTGATTTGCTTGCTGGTCATCCTATGCAGGTGGAAATCACAGTGAGATCTCTATGACAAATGGACCCTTTATGTGTTTTCTGTTCTTGTGTGGGAAGGTAGTGCTGAAATTAATTTAGTCTGAAGGAAAAAGGAAGGATCCTCTGTCAGTATAGCAGGTCATAACCTGAGTGTGAGACAACAGTACCACATCATTGTGGAAATGACAGGAATTGTACTGGAGTACTTAAACAAAAGTACAATCTTCAAACCACACAGAATAATCCTTCTCTCAACATTTTGGTTCATCTAGGCTGGGATTAGGTACAGTTCTGGAAGAAGAAATTCAAGGAAGCCCCAGACCTGCTGATAGAGGAGAGAAAAAAAAATCCAGACCAGCCCCACAAACACCTGATATCCAAAATGATATAAGCAGTAGGACTGAAAGAACTGAGGTTCTTTAGTAAGAAGATAAGACTGAAGAGGGAGATGAAAATAGTCTTTAAGTGTGTAAATAGTAGTGTAGGGAAGAAAAGAATAAACTATACTATTATAATAATGAAAAAAACAGTAGTCTTACATTTCAGGAGCTGTTAGGAGGGCCAGCTCAACAGTAAAGACAGCTGAGCACTAGACTGTCTTTCTTAAGGGTTCTGTGTGTTTATAAATGCAAGTTTCTAAGCACATGTTGGGGAATCATCCTTCATCCTTCAGGAGCACTTAGTTGTGGAGTGATTCTGCCTTAGGGCTGAAGGCACAGACAACCTGTCTTGTTGTCTTATTGTGTTTCTTCATGTTCTCTACTTCAGATTCATTTATAGAGAGGATTGTTCTGTGGCAGTCTCTGGAAAAAAATAAGCAGTTTTGGCATGCTGGCTCCTAGACAGGAACTGAAAACTGAAAGAAATTGAGGTCCCGCACCAGGGCAGTAAGTGTTTCACAAGAACGTGCTAAAACAATATTAGCAATAGTAAACAAAAATTACAATGAGCAAATGAAGAATAAGGCTATAGAAAGATGACATAATTATAGATGAAGGAAATTAGTCCTATTAATAATACAGAAAAAAAAATGAAAGAAACTGTAAAGATTGTAATTTCTGTGTTAAAAACATTAGTGGATAAATAGTAAATAAGTAAAATGTCTAATTTTCCAAGGAAAAGTTTTATATGAAAACTGGGGATTACAGGCAGGTAGGAAACTTCCTGAAAATAAGTTCACAACAAGAGGAGCATCACCTTGTCATGGAGGTCTTCTTTATATCCAATCACTAATGTAAAACTGTCTCCTATCTGACAGATGGCTATACTTAGTCTGTTGTTTGCTGAAAGCTTCTTTCTCAGCTCATGTGTCTAGAAAATCCTGGCTCTTGTATCACTTCTGGCATCTCTCACTTGCATTTTTCCTGCTATTCTATTTTCTATTAATCTGAGTCAATTTAGCAAATGAGAAAATGAGGACCACACAGCACATAATTTGATTACTCATTTTCTCTTAAACATTTACCCATATTACTGAAAACTAATTCTCATTCAGCACTACTGGTTTTAGCCTACAAAAACGTAAAAAGAATCTGAGGTTCTAAGACTAGTCCAGATGGGGATAATGCCTCCCTGCAGTCAGCAGGCAAGAGGGGGTATTTTTAGGGAGAGGTTCATGTGGAAGTATCTGTTCCTCTCTATTGTTGTCCTGTTGTCTCTCTCAGCAGCTATAAAGGAACCTCACTGTGATTATTTCAAATGTAGACATCTGCACTATAGATGTCTATGTTCATTCAGAATCTCACCTCTTGTTTCTAAATAGTACTTTGCTTATTCATACTTTAATAGAATAGAATATAATAGATTCTTTATTGCCCTTTCATATTTCTTTGGCAATAGGTGTGATTTCTGGGTTTGCTGATATACTGTTTCCATGAGATAGTGTGTTCTTCTGCAGGATGCAGTTAGCTGTGGAGCATCTTATCTACATCCCAAGCTGCAGGTGAGGAAGGTTTGACAAAGCCAGGCTGTGTGATTTATAGCTGGTTTATACCTAATTGTAATGGTCAGTTTGACATTAGAGCTGCTCAGGAACATGGCTACTGAGAGCTGATGGGTGGCAACCAGTATCTTGGTAATAGTGTGGAAGGAGTACAAAATGGCCTCATGGCCAGGCTTCGTGAACGAAGATTTGGGAAGGGCTCTACCCACGTTTGTTGCAAGTGTGTTGGTGGCTGAAAAGGCCAATACGAGATAGACAAGTCCGGTTGCAAAAGGCACAGCAGAAAGACTCCTTAGGTGGTATATTCTGCAAGGCACGATTCTTTCTGCGTTGTCTTTTCTCCTCAAGGGTGATACTGTGTGCTTTCTCAAAGGAAGCAGCAGTGTTATAGATGGTGTGTCTCCAGGCTTCCCGACTAGAGGCCAGAGTAGACCAGTTATGTTGATCAATATGGCCAAGGTTGAGATGTTGTTTCAGGGAGTCCTTGTATCTTTTCTTCGGGGCTCCTCTCATGCGGCAGCCAGGGGCAAGTTCACCATAAAGCAAGATCTTAGGGAGGTGGTGGTCCTTCATCCTGGAGACATGCCCTGCCCAGCACAACTGTGTTCTCAGCAAAAAAAATGGCCTAGAGCACACAGAAATACACAGTCAGTCAGCCAAAACCATCTTTCTGTACTTACTTACTTTGATGGATGCTGTTTACCTCCACTCCTCTTCTGAGTTCCTGGGCACTTATTGCCTTCAACCCTTCCTACAACTCACTCAAAATACACCACTGAGATTATCTTCATGAGCATTTATCATGCCTCGTTCCTGTTGATTTCTCCCTTCCAGCTCACAGAACCACAGAGTCAGAGAATGGCTGAGGCTGAAGAGAGGTCAACAGGTCCAACCACCTCCTCGAGCAGGGCCACCTAGAGCTGGTTGCCCAGGACCCTGTTGAGATAGCTTTTGAATTTCTCCAAGGTCAGAGAGTCCACAACCTCCCTGAACAACCTGTGTCAGTGCTCAGTCACTCTCACTACAAAAAACTTTTTCCTGATCTTCAAAGGGAACCTCCTGTGTTTCAATTTTTATCCATTGCCCCTGGGCCTGTCACTGGGCACCACTGAAAGAACCTGACTCTGTCCTCACTTCAGGTATTTATAGATATTGATAAGATCCCATCTGAGTCTTCTTTTCTCCAGGCTGACAGTCTCAGTTGTCTTGGGCTTTCCTCATAGAGGAGGTGTTCCAGTGTCTTAATTATGTTTTTACCCTTCATTGGACTCTCTCCAGCATGTCTGTGTTTCTTTTGTACCAGGCAGTGCTTATTTCTACTTCTGTGTTTTGTTGATAAAAATTCAAACTTTTTCTAGATTACTATATTTAATCTTGTGCAGGGTATTCTATGAAACACATAGTAGAAAAGGTGATAGGAGCTGATTTTCTCTGTCCACCACAAAAAATAATATTGCTTACTAGGTTTTAAAAGTGTCCAGTCCTTACAATACTAAGGAAATAAAAACCAGAAATTGCCGTAGTACATGACCTTCTTCTGAACACAGACAAAGAGAACCGTGCTGAAATAATCAGGATTTCCACATGCACAGCTCCTGACAGACCACCAGGAGCAAGGTGGAGGTACATGGGCAATGAATGGAGAGCTGAACCATGAAGACTGAAAAGGGAGTGAGAAAATCGAAGTAGGTGTGGTCTTGCACATCTTCACAGTCTATTCCATGCTTTCCCAAAGCTATAAGAAATGGTCGGGCAGTCCAATGTCTCAAACGATCACTGCTTTGGGAAGCAGAAGGTATACATGAATACAAGAAACTGAGAATATGAGAAAGACAACACACAACAGTGCCAAATGAAGCTTGCATTCCTAGGTGTGGTATTTTCAAGGGTAAAAATAAGAAATTAATAATTTTTCAAAAGCTTCTAATGTAATTTTTTTTAATAACATCATAAAATAAGCTAATTGTGTATAGTATATGTTTTTATGTATTATAGACATAAATTTATTTTCCATGTTCCATATAGATTGTAAATGTGTTGTAGCATCAAAATAATAATTTTATAAAGTCAATACACTGCTTAGTATTATATTTACCTTATTATTAAAAAATTTAGAGGTTTATATAAAAGCTGAAAAGCAGTGGCATAATTTTTATTCTCCTCTGCCTGCAAAAATAATTGTATTAAACTGGATGAATAATGAAGGGATGAAACACTCTGTATCATCATCATTTTTCTATAGTCATGTTTTATTAATCAAATTCATCACTTTTCCTGTTTTCTTTAAAAATATTCTGACATTTTCAAGGATATTAAAATACAGGAGAGGGAGTGAGAAAGCAGGGCATGTGTCAGTAAGAGATCAGGATCTTACCATTGTAGAGTTTTTTTGATTTTGATAGTTTACGTAAGCTGATCTTAGGAAACTTGTTGAGGCATCCAAGCAAAATTGGCATAATTACATGGTAGCAAAAATCAATATCTGGTCTGCTTTGTACTTATTAAGTGCTATATCTAAGCCATGTAGTGTGAAATCAAATCCAAGGCAGCTCACTTTTGGCACCCCAGGTCACCAGGTTGTTTTGTTACAAATACAAAAAATGATACTTCCCAAGTCCAAGAGTGACAGTTCTTGTCCTAGGCTTGAGTTTTCTTATGGGCCTCTGAAGTGTGCATGAGAGTCACTTAGGGCCAAATCCCTGAAAGTGGCCTCATCCACCTCCCCTGTACACTGTGGGCTCACTGTGTTTTGGGATCCTACCTCTGGGGCTGGGAAAAGACAGGAATCTCATGACTTGAACAGAGTCTGAGGGGAGGTGGATCCTGCCAGGCTGCACATCTATATCATTGCTACCAGAGGTGAAGTGGCCAAGGGTGACTGTTTGGGCTAGCAAAGGAGAAATTAATGTGGGGATCTTCTTTTGCAGTCTTAACCAGGTCCCAGACTTTTTTTTTCTGACTCCTGCTCCTTTTCATTCACGTGCAACCAAGGGCAGGTCTAAGTGTCCCTGGCTACCGTACTGTGACCCTGTCTGAGCAAACACACCTGGTTTGACAGATGTGATTGCACAGTCCTTGTGAGGGAAAACGTCTCCTCTGGATTTTGACACCCCTTGGGAAAAGTAAAATTAAACTTCTGGTTTAAAAAGGAAAGAAGGCTGTGCTTCCATCACATGTTGTGCTCTTTTGGTGCCATCCACCAAAGGCTCATTCAACTTCCCATCATCTCAATTTGCGGATGTTGTACATACCTATACAAAGCACTGACAAGAATAAGGAAGTCAAGGGTGGGAAAAGCATCATCACCTCTTAATGGTTAAGAAACAGAGGGAGCAGAGCAAATGTTGGAAGAGAAAGTTAAAAGAGGGAAATTCTTTACCTTCTGATAGTTCCAAGTTTGGCACTACTCCTTGCTATAAAATTCTGAGGCTCAAGATACTTTTCTAAAATATATTTTCCTCTTTGCCTATTGAATAGAGAAACAGTTTCTGTCAGATGCTGCAAGTCTGACCAAAGGCCCTGGGGAGCATTGGTTAACTCTATGTTAAGAGAGTCTCAACTCCAGTGGTCCAAATTCACCTCTCCTTTTGTTGTGACTTCCTCTAAGATCGTGCCCTGAGGTTCAGTATCACCTTTCTGGAAAACCTGCCTTCTATGCCTCCCAATGGCAGAATCACTGTGGGCATCCCAGCATGTCTGACTTCGGTTAAGCTTGTTGCAAAGCAAAGCATACTGTTTTTTGTTGAGCTAAAATGACAGCTGAAAAAAAAAGGACATGTAAACTATAAATTACTGACACATTTGTTGAGCTCACCAGGAATCCTGTTCAACAGAAGGTACTGGGAAACACAAGGCTTGAGTTTACTTATCCTTTGTTTCAGATCAGGTCCTTTATGTTTCTTTATGTAGTTTGACCCACCTTTCCAGACATCCAGCAATAGGTAAAATGATTATGACAGTTACTCTCAGAAGGCAAACATTCCCATGGCCAAATATCTGCATAGCCAGCAGCAGAAATCGATATTAAGCTTGTACCACAATCACAGCAAGGAGCACATAGATATTCTTATAGCCCTTCAGTGATGGTGGATACCCCTATGGTCACAGCATCTGCTGCTTGTTGGCTGTTGAACTCCCAGAGGAGCTCCTCATGGGCACTGTGAGCAGGTCAGCAAGTGCTGTGTCACTGCCTGGGTAGTAACTGTTCCCATGGTGTTTGTCAATGGACTGGTGGGGAAAAGCAAGCTGCCTTGGCAGGGTATAAATTCCCCTGTCCATATACCAGCTCTCCTTCAGCAGATGCAGAGCACAAGACATGAAGTTCCCTACGCCAGCTACATTCACCCTGCTCCTCCTCTGCACCCCAGGCACAGGGGAGCGTGAATACACCTCTGTGCTTGCCGTGCCCAATGGAGGCCACTGGGGCAAGTGGGGCAGTCGGCAGTTTTGCCGCTACAGCTATGCCAATGGATTTGCACTGAAGGTAAAATTCTCTCAGTTTCCTACCATCTCCTGTTCCTCCACCCTGGTCTAAAGCTCTCCAGCTCCCAGTACAGTCTTCTCCAGAGTCTAAGGACTTTCTGCAGAGTTTTTCTTTTTCTTGAGTATGGTAATATGTACATAAAACTATGAGTCTTCTGGAACATATTGCCACTGTAGGTACACCAGAAAGGAAAAATACAATTTTTTTTTTCTTCTTAGGCCAAGAGTTCTCCCATTAGATACAGCAAAAACAGAGCTACTGCCAGAATTCTTTTGCTGTCAGATAGGATAGAGGTGTGCTGGCAGTTGCATAGTCTGCATGTGGCGGATGTTGCTGAGAGAAGTCACGTCAGTGCTAAAATCTGCTGCTGGATTCAGGGAAAGAGTCATCCTCCACCAGTGTCTCTCCTGGAGCTCTGAGACTCTGCCTTACCCGTTGGGTCAGAAATAGAAAGCACAAAGAGCATGTTACAAGGGTTGTATAGGTTTCCAGTAACAGGCATCTTTTCCATGTGCTTCCCAAAACATTTTCTCTTTCTCATTACAGAAAGGAGTGGGGACTGTTTATGACAGGCATATCAAGGACTTTTCCTGGCTCTTCTCCCTCTTACCTTTACCTCTGCCTCTGTGTGACTTCTATTGCAGGTGGAACCTGCCCAGTTTGGAAGAGATGACACCGCTCTGAATGGCATACGCCTGCATTGTCAAGATGATTCAATAACTGAGTCCTTGGTGGGGGAGTAAGTAACACTGTGTTTTCTCTCCTGTTTGTCATGTACCAGCTCACCAAACACCCATGGGTGTTACCATTTACAGGAGTCTCGTCTCTGACTTGCTTTGTATGTACAGTGCTGTAACATAGTGAATTAAAACAGGTGGTTGGGGCTTGTGTTCATTAATTTTTATGGTAATTAAACACAGTTACCTCACATTACTGCTTTTTGTTTGCTCTTGAAATTTCTGCAGAGCACTGTAAACACCTTAAATATGGTCCCAGGCATAGAGTATTTCTTTGGAAATCTGCAATGTATGGGGCAAATATGAGAAAAGGGGTTTCTAACCACACATTTTGAAACTGCTTAGGTGGCCCTGCTGCAAGGAACAGTACTGCACCTCTGGACAGCAGAGTGTCTGCCCTCCCTGGTGTCTGGTGTGTACTTGTTACATGTGTCAGGGATGAATCATACAACATGTGCTCAGGCTGCCCTTGAAGTTTCCACCAGAACTGTAACTATCCCCGTGTTTTTCTGATGAGATATCAATGAAGAAAAAATACACCCTTGGAAGACAAGGAAAAAAAAAGGAGAAAATAAAGACCCCAAACTGCAACAGGATGCTGAGCTGGTCATGGCTGTGAGCAAGGAATTGTTAAGCTTCAGAGTAGCATGGCAAGGAGAAGGAGCCCTTTTCAGCAGTTTGCAGAGCCCAGACATTCTTCCATTTGCTTTTTGTCAGGTGGGGTACCTGGACCATCTTCCAAGTTTGCCCTGGAGGCTACTTGACCTCCTTTTCGCTGAGAACAGAGAAATCCCAAGGAGGAGGTGATGACACAGCAGCCAACAACATTCAGTTCAGATGCTCAGATGAAACTGTGCTAGTAGGTGATGGACTGTCATGGGGAAGCTTTGGCCCATGGAGCACAAACTGCAAGATATGCGGTCTCCAGACCAAGGTAGAGCCACCACAGGGGCTTAAGGATGACACAGCACTCAACAATGTGAAGTTCTTCTGCTGTAAATGAGCACTTACTCCATGTTCATCACTGCCTACACATTGCATATCCCACAGCAAATGAATTATCAGTAAAGCTTTGCTCTAGCTTCCTACTGGGACATGTCTGTGATGTTTTGACTGCTTGCATCTTGCCATACTGGCCCATGTCTTAGATAATGATGTGTTTTACAGCTACTGCTATATTAGCATGGCTGTTCATAGTTACAAAAGTATATTGTGTTCACAAGAATCATTGCATCATGTACTGCTGGTATGTTGCTGTGAAAATGCCCAATCTCTGACAATTGCTCAGAGCTGACAGATTTCTTAACTTCTTTTTTTTTCTGACTGGCAAATTTTTTTGAGGTTTGCTTTGCCCATTTGACCAAAGTGAAAATGACCAGTGAGAGCTAAATGGGTCAAAACACAATTTTTAGTGGGCTTATGAGAAGCATCAACCATTTGCTGTCATTGCCCACTCTGAGCTTTAATTGTCTCAAAATTTGTACATTTTTTTACAAGCAATCTGTTAGCTCATACCTGAGTTCCTGCCTTCGGAAACACTTTCAGCTAGAAAGTGTGTTTACACTGTGCATTCATCTAAGTGTGGTACTGTATCATCTAGGTGGGCTGTATCTCCCCAAAGGGAGTGTGCTCTGCTGGCCCACCTAGCTGTTAGAGTAAACCATTTTCATGGGACTTGCGTTTTTTTGTTTGTTGCCTCTGGGCGTCATGCTCTAAATAGAATGGGGAGAATCCAAATCAAAAATAAACTCTATGTCATTAATCCATTTTATTTATGCTCCAATTTACTGGGTAAGCTGGAAATTATTATCTTGTCCTGATGTGCTAGATGTAAAAAAATGTACTCTTCATCTGGGGAAAAATCATGCCTGGAGATCACTACTGTGCATTGATGTCTTAGCCACATGGAACAGTACAGAGATGATGGATGTTCCTTCTGCCAGTTCACATCCTCTCTCTCCTCAGCTCATACATAGCAACCATCACCACTCTGTCTCTTCATCCATGTAAATATTTCTTCCCATCGTTTACCTCAAAAAGTACTCAAATAATAACTATATTTTCTTTTACGAGAAATACTATACAACAGGCAAAGCAAGAACAAATTTGATAAATACTTTGGTTAAAAGAGTTTTGATAGAAATGTCAGGGGTTTGCTTTTGAGTAGATCACTGCTCTCTCTATCCTGCGTACTGTCTCTGGTGGCAATGATCCATAGCTAATTCTTGCTGCAATAAAAGGTTTCTCTGCATCAGGGAAGTGATGAGTAGGAATTTTATTGGCAAAGCCAACAGCAATCACTGGATGTTTGGTGCTTGGTAATGTTGTCTAGTGCTGGCCCTTGGAGCACACAGTAATTTCTCATAATGCTTGTGTCATTTTGCCTTCCAGTCCCCATTCTGACCTCACAGGAATTTTCTTAGTGGTGGGTGATGAGTGGAGAAGCCAACCATATGGAACTCAGGACTGATTGCACCTGCTGCAACCAAGTGGAGAATAAAACATTTCTCTTGGCTCTGTCTGTACTGCACAGGGTATTGCTTCCTGTCTTTTGCCTCCTGAGGCACAACTGGGATAAACTGATGCATCTCTAATGACATTATCCAAAGTTACTTCAAGTGAAGCACTTACCAAAGCCTCGGTAGTGCAAGAAGATATCTTAGAAAGATTTCTGGATTTGAATGATTTTATTTTAAAGAAATTAATACGAAATTTTCCAGTCAGACCTTCTGCTGCAACTTTCCACAGGTCTGATTTGTTTCATCTCAGGATCTGATTTATTTCTTAACATTTTAAGTTGGTTTTCTATAATTTGATATTTCTAAGTGAGCCTTTAACTGCTTTCTGTCCTCCTCTTGACTGCAGACACTTTAAGTGTGCAACTGCTTTATCAAAGAAAAGCTTGTTTCGAAAAAACAACATAGTCAGCACTTGAAATACAAGGGATTATTAACTTCAAGGGAGCATTTTGTAACTTCCATCTCAACTTAGAAGTTTCTGAAAAAACTCTTATTTGTCATATATCCAGCTGTCTGTTAACATAGAAATCCCTCAAATCCCTCAGCTCTAGCATTTAGTTGCAAGAAAAAAAACCAACAACAAAAAAACCCCAAACCACAAAAAACAAAATCCCAACAAAAAACCCAACAACACCAAAACACCCCGCCCAACAAAATAAAAGAAAAAAGTTGGAATCTTCTTCTAACAAGTTGAACTAAACTAAATTAAATCTAAATTCTGATGCTATCGGAGTTAGCTGGGGTTAACAGTGACCACACAGAAACTTACTTTCCAAAATGACTCTTTTCAAACCTTACACATGGAGATATCTTAATTTGAATCTAGTTGCTTGGCTTCCGTTTTCTTATGAAATAGGAATAATTTAATCTTGCAAACTGACATCCAGTATAATTAGTGAGATGATATTTGAGGGCATAGAAAAAAATAGCTGTACCGATGTAAACAAAATAGGCTTCATTTGATGAAAGTGAACAGGAATCATGGTGACATGATTATCTGGATTATCTGCATTATCTTCCAAAACCTGGGGAATCCCTTTGCTCAGGCAGTAGCTGCATGCACTCCACAGAAGTCTTGGAGGGCCAACTACTGATCACCTTCCTCCAGAATATGTAGGACAAAACTCATCAATTATTTTATACTACGATACTCTATGATCATGTCACCAGCAAATGTGGTAACATGACATTTCAAGTGCTTTTTTTCCTCACTGTGTGAGTAAGTTGTATCTCTTGGAAAGATATGCTGTGTGAATCCAAGTTGTGTGTGGAGCCAGTTACGTGTGGGAAAAGAAGTCTGTTAGTTTCTCAGTTCTCCAGGTGGAGCTAATTCTTGGAATGATCATTACCACTGCGCTAAAGTGCTTAAAAGAAGGAATTATTTTCTTTTTGAGTGATTTGCTCAAGAAGCAGTGCCTGTTTTCTTATGTGTGTATATGTGTGTGTATATGTAGACAATTGAAAAACTTGAACTTCGTATTGCACATTTCTTCTCCAGAGGGTAGGCCAGGCTGGAAGACTCTGAACATCTGATACTTCTCTGCAAATGATTGACTCAGTTAAATTTTGAGGTTTCACTTGCAAAGAATTATTCACAGCACCAGCAAAACTGAGCTGTTATGCTTCTGTGTAGTACCAGGTGTAACGTAGCTTCCTACCAGTGCGTGAATGGACACTCCAAATAAGAACTGTTGCAAGAAATGTTTGGAAGACAGAATACCACCTCCTCTTAACGTACTTTCTTCTGTACTAATCGGCAACTTCAAAATCAAATGGGTATGTTTTTGTGATCTGAATATAGATGAAAAATTTCCAGATTGGTCTCTACTGAATAGTCCACTCACAAAACAGGAGTCATACACAGAAAAGATGGAGTGGGACCTGAAAGCAGGTGTCAGCCACTTGTTTCATTCAGAGTGGAGGAATCAGAATTTTTCAACAGAAATAAAGGTATAAAAACATTACCAAAGTGTGCTGTAACTGGAATCTGTGAGTAGCTACATCTTCATCACTTCAAAAAGCCACTGTGTGTCTCTGGCACATCTAGGAGTCGGGAACATGTTGCCAAAGAAACAAACATACAACTCCTGTGTAATATTAATGGGACTAGTGCCAAGACCAAGGACCAAGCAAGAATTATCCCTGAATCTACTGTTAATGTGGCAATTTTGGATCTGACGTATGAGTAGGCTTGGGGAAGGCAAAGAGGAGTTTTCCACCAACCTATGCATATGTGGCACAGCTCCCAGGGAGGCTGGCAGAAGCAGCAAGTCTGGAGCTTTCCAAAGTGATTTTTTCAAAGCCAATCCTATTGAATAAGCCTGAATCAGACCCAGAACAGACATGCTGTTAGTGGTGCTCCAGTGAACCTAACTTTGAGTCTGCTTCTAGAAAGCTGACCTTAGAAATCTTAGCCTTTATGGCTGCATTGTTCCTGTTGCAAGGAAAATAGATATCCCATCCATCACAGGTGTTCTGAAGCTTAAGATATTAGTTTTTGCGAGATGTAGAGAAAACATCTGAAGATGCCTTAGCTACATGCAATTTTTAATGCTATATATGAAGAAGATTTGCACCACGCAGCTCATGCTCAATGTCATAGTTAGCAAGTGTTGCAACCCCATAAAGCCAGCCCTAATTAACTAGTGTGATTGCCAGTGAGGAAACAACTGAAAACATCCATTCTAGAATTTTCTGAGTCTAATTATTTAGAAATCTTGTACAGAACGTGAGCAGCAGAGAACATTAACCTATGGGTCATGAACAGAAAAACAGCAGGGCTTGAGAGTGGTGATTAATGAAGAATTAAATTCTAGCTTCCATTCTCCCTCACAAACACTGAACCTGTGGACATGCCTTTGTCCCACAGGACTGAATATCTATGGTATTGTGTTTGAATACTAACATTTTGTATGAGAAGTTGTTGCACGGTTTGTACCTGCCTGCTTTGTCTTCTTCTCTGTAGAAAGGGAGCTTACCCAAGGCAATCCAAGCTCCTGCAAATAATGCTGGAAACTGTTGTCCTAGCAGGAATGAGGTAGAAACTACCTCCTAGTCTCAGTGAAAGCTGGGGGAAATGAATGGGCTGTTGGGCAATTCAGAAGCACAATTAGTAGAAAGGTGGCAACACCACATGTATAGAAATCATATTTCTCTTGGAATCCTTCCTAGGGAATTTTGGTTTTGGTGCATGTTTCCTTAGCTTTCCATATCCTACCAGAGCAAAACTTGGAAGACGTCAGTCACCTCTCATAAACCCTTAAAACACAGACTGACTCTGTATATCTTGATGTCTTCTGCAACAGGTCACGTAGCTGGGTGACATTTGACTGCACCAGCAACTGGGCCTCTCCAGCCAAGAGTAACAACTATTCCTTTTTGATCACTCAAAACTGCTTCAACAGCAGTGGTGGGGTAGTGGTAGTTTGGTGCACTTCTTAATGAACATAAACTGTCAAAATGGACATCAATGGCATCTTCAGTGCCTGTGTAGCAAAGAAAAAAGTGAAGGTACTGCAAGAACACACGCATGAGTTTATTAACTCAGTCTGTGGAAAAGGATGTTTTCAGAGGTACCATGACAGCACGAGAAATCAGGTTACTGCTTGAGTCTTTTCAGGATCAGGCCCCCAACAGATCTGAGATAGTCCCTTTGTGTTGCTGCTGCTCTCTTTTTCAGGGGGAGGATTCTACAGCGGTTTGTGAATGACTTAGAAGTTCATGGACAAAAATGTACATGACTGGCTTCGTTTAAATCCAGAAAGGGCCACTCATACCCTGAAAAACATTGTATCTCTATGCAATCAAAAATAATTTAACCCATTGCACTTTTTCAACAGTAGGAGCAGATTAAAAAAATCAATCCCCCAATCCAATGTTGTGCCTAGAATGCCCTTCAATCCCTGCTCCAGCAATTTTTTTTCATGTCAGTGGAATTTTTATATTGAAGTAACTAGAAGTAATTTAGAAAACAACTTTCCATCTCAGCTTTTGTCACTTATCAAATAAGACCAGCTTTATTATTTCTGGTTTATTGCCATAGCATCCTCAACATGGTTAGAATGGCTGTCAAAGGGAAAACCTGAAATAGATTCTAAAAGTTTATTTGAACATCTTTTCTGAGGAGAAAATAAAAAAATAAATTCTGACTCCTTCTAGCTACAGTGTTTGTGCTTCTTTGCAACAAAAAAGTGTGAAGCAGTGTTAAGGGGACAAAGCTCCTTTAATTTTAAAGGAGACTTCCATCTCAGATAAAGTAGTAACTAAGTGAAAAAAATATAACTTCTATTCTAGGTGTTTGCAAGTAAACACTTTGGAACACTTCACTGTTTTATGGAAAAAAACATAAAAAAAGTTTATCCTCTGGGTCACACTGGAGTCAGTGAAGTCACAAATGTATAAAGTAGGGGATAAGTTAGAAAAACAAAAACTTAGGAATCATTACTGTATAATCTACCTGATGAAAAATTTCCTTTCAAGTCTAGCCAAATGACTGTAACTTTCCACGTGAGATTATAACACCCAGGCTACCCTGCTAAGTAGTTATCCAGCAGAACCTGCTGAGTCTCACTCTTATTAGAGGTGTAAGAAATCCACTGGTGTCCTCCCAGACTTTAAAACCCTGTTGGAAGTTTATCAATGAGTTATCTCAGAGGTGGCTCACCTTGAATGAGATACAGTGTCACACTCTTGCTTGTTAAACAGGCTTTTATGTAAGTGTTATGGTTTCCATAGAAACATAACTAAATATTTTCTCCAGCATAATCCCAAAGGCTTTCACAGACCTGGAAAATACACAGTGAATAGTCAAATAATTTTTCTGTGCTGACAAAAAGAATGCCACAGTTGTCACCCAGCCAAATTACTCACATGGGGTAAAATAAGTTTAAATAGCACATGGCAGAATTGCCCTGCAACATTCAGACATTTTCTGGAATCCCATTTCACTGAAAGTTAAGTTTTAAAAAGTTCTAGTACAACCTTACAGAACTGTGTGAGTTATAGATGGGAAAGACCTTAATTGCCTTCCCAAAGCATGTTGGCAAAACTCATGGGAATAGAAACAACAATTATGCTGATGATCTCTTCCCCCAGGCCTGTAGTGTTTCCCGTTGTGCATTTTCTAGTGTTCTTTGTGTCGAATTTTAAATGTTCCTCTTAATGGCTGGGACTACCAGCATGTCACAGAGATTTTCTAGGCAGAAGAATTTCCCCTAACAGCCCGTTTACAGTATTCTCTTGGGTAATTTCACCCCATTTCTCTTAGCAGTTTAGGAACCCATTCACTTTTCTAGGTCATGGCTGAAAATACTTCTTGATAGTTTTTTATAACAAAGATGGGAATGATCTGTACTAATTCTTTAATATTTTATAGGCATTTTAATGCTTTCAACTAAAGGAAAGGGAGGAAATAAGCTTGATATCTGGGCCCTGACTGTTAGCTCCTACTTGGCTCCTTGGGTGAGTTTTCCCAGTCATCTTTACTTTTTTTTCTCTTTCTCCTTCTTTTTCTGTCTTTATCTTTTTTCCTTTTTTCTATTTTTTTTTTTAGTGTTATAGACTTGGATAATATGAAAGAGTTTTGGGGCTGTTTGTGGGCTGTATGTTTTGCTCTTTCAGTGCTCAGTTGTGTTGGTTTTATGTCAACTGAACAGACAAAAGGAAACCAAAACTGTTCAAGTTTTTTATTAACTTTGTACTCCCCAATTAATTTTTAATCTCTGTGATACTTAGAGAGGTCCTCTATAGACTTTTTGCTACCTCTCTGTCTCCCCAGTTAGTTTTACTGTCTCCTGCTTTATGACACTACAAAGTTAAAGAAATTCCCTTTATAATTTTTCCTGACATTGCTAATACAGCACACAGAATCATTTTTTTCTCACCATTAGAGCACAAATCCACTAAACACATTGGAATTAATATTTAGGGTAAGATTTGTTGGATGCTTTAACAAGGCAGTTTGAGTGAACATTGAGATCCTGAGCCATTTACCATGAAGCCTTCCCGTTCTCCTTGTAGTTCTCTATGTTTTTTATTGAGTCACTGTATGTTCAGTAACTAATCTGTCACGAGGCTTCAAATGCAGAGTTCATGACCAACAGAGTTTCCACAGATGGTCTACAAATATGCAAGGCCAAGACATGTTGGGCTTGATGCTGCCTGTAGCAAGAAGCATGCAGCAACTTTCCTTACTCAGGCAATTCCTATCCTATGGGTAAAACCTGGTTTAAAAATAAGGAAAGTCTACAGCATAAAATACTGGAAAAAAAAATAAAATCTAAGTACTGTCTATAAGAATAAGGGATTTTAGAAAACAGATCAGGCTGTGCAGCGTGATGTCTGATATGTCATCCAGTGGTCAAGATGTTGTGTTGGTGCTGAGGAAATATCATCTCTCTGGGTTTATGCTTTCAAACCAAGGAATGTGCTGAACATGAGCCGGCAGTGTGTCCAGGTGGCCAAGAATCCTGGTCGGTATAAAAAATAGTGTGGCCACCAGGACCAGGGCAGAGATCATCCCCCTGTACTCGCCACTGGTGAGACCACACCTCAAATCCTGCATTCAGTTTTGGGCTCCTCACTACCAGAAAGACATTGAGGTGCCGGAGTGTGTCCAGAGAAGGGCAATGGAGCTGGGACGGGTCTGGAGCACAAATCAGAGGAGTAGTATCTGAGGGAGCTGGGGTTGTTTAGCCTGGAGAAAACGAGGCTCAGGGAGGACCTTATCTGTCTCTACAACTACCTGAAATGAGGTTGTAGCCAGGTGAGGATCAGTCTTTTTTCCCAGGCAACAAGGGACAGGACAGGAGGAAATGACCTCAATCTGCACCAGGGGAGGTTTAGTTGGACATCAGTGAGAATTTTTTCACTGAAGGGGTTGTTAGGCAATGGAAAGGGCTGCTCAGGGAGGTGGTGAAATCAACAGCCCTGGAGGTGTTCAAGAAACAACTGGACATAGCACTTAGTGCTGTGGTTTAGATGGCGCGGTGGTGTTTTGTCAAAGGTTGGACTTGATGACCTTGGAGGTTTTTTTCAATGTTAACTACACTATAATTTTAGGAGGATGATGTCTTTCAGGTCTGTGTTTAACCTTGCCTACTGTTTACTCTGTTCAGGAATGTGAGCAGAGCAAGCTGAAACAAAATCCAGATGAAACTACAATGAGTCATCTAATCAACACTGTATGAAGTTCTTTTTTTTTGGGAAGTTTAAATATACAATGCTGCTGCAATTCAGTTAAGCAGTTGAAAATAGGCTTAATGTAGGTGCACGGATAGTTCTGTCACTTAAAATTAAACAGAAGCAAGTGCTTTATTAGATTGGGGCTAAATTTGCTTGCTAAAATTATTTATTGTGAATGACAGATATCTGAACAGCAGTGCCCTCCGGTGGAATATACCTGAGTGAATATGTAATCTATAGTCCATCAGTGACAACGTCCTTGTCTTCTGGTTCTGTTATAGGAATAAATCTGAGATTTATCAATGACCTAACCCTGTTCATTCTCTCTTTAAAGGGGAAAATGCAGTTCTTTCAGCTTGGATTAAGGTGATACATTTCAGTGAGAGAGAGAAAAATCTTCTGAGGAGCTGATTAGCTACTGGCCGTGAATGACCAGTGGGTGTTGATGGGAAATAATGGCTTGGTTGCAGCTCTCCAGACACGGAGTTCTTACTGTGCATGCAGTCCCTTCTACAAAACAGATGGTCTAGTCCACAGCAAAGAGTCAGGTGAGTATCAAGAGCTGGACACAAATCTCCCAGACTCCACATAAGCTCCACTTCATGTGGGAGCATGGCACAGTCAGCTCTCATTACATCCCTGTGAGTGAACTCGATGCCTTCCCAGCTGGGCTGAAGCCAGATTGGCTGGTGGAGACCCAAGGAATGGCAGCTGCTCTGGGGACTCTCTGCTTCCATGAGGGAAAATCCCTCCCCAGTTCTCTGACTCTCCTGCATGCTTTCCTCGAGGCAGAAGGGGGGGGGGGGGGGGAAGTAGGTCTGTCCCTTATGTGCTCCTGCATGGGAGAGGAGGAGAGGGGTGAGCTGTCCTCTGTCATCCTGGGAATGACACCCAGCCCATCAGGAGGGCTGAGCTGCAGCTTTGAGTTGCTGCAACAATCATCAGGGAAGTTACCTGGGCTTGAGAGGGGACACAAATATTGTCTTGAAGCTAAAACAGATTGAGAAGCATCTATGAGCTTGAAAGCCAGGGGACTAGTTTAGGCTCTGCCTGTAGACAAAGGAAACACTGTCTAGACTAGTGGGACTGAACCATTGCATGGAGACAACAGTGTCTCAATGAAGGAGAGGGAAACCTAGACACCTGGCTTTGACTGGGCATCATCTGCAGTTGGAGTAGATGATCATTGTAGGTCACTTCAAATTGAACTATTCTAGTCTAGTCTAGTCTAGTCTAATTTAGTCTATTCAGTTGCATGTGGCTATGGTTAGGTGAAATTAATCCTGCAGCACTCTAGGTGAGCTTGAGTCTGCTTTAGCCTAACTAGCTGTTGACACATCAAAATATTCAAGCAGTCAATACACCTGCTTGACAGTGGCTGGGGAGCCAAGTGTTTGCCCAGCTTTGGAGGTGGGCTGAGGGGAAGTGCATCTGAGACAGTGTGAGCTTCTGAAGTGATGTTTATCACTTCCAATAAGCTTTCTGCATCTGTGACTTTGCTCCTTTGAACTTTCCTAAAAAGAAGCTAACCCGGATACATCTCTTTGAACTGCAGATATCGTAAGGAACCTGCAGGTAGCGCTGTTATGTATGTTATATGTATTCCCACTGTGAGAAACCATCCTGACCTCAAATAGCCTAGAGTCAATAGAGAAAAAACATGAACAGGCAATGGGGGGTAGTGAGACAATGTCTTTGATGGTGTCCAACAAATCAGTGGAAGAAATGATGGCATAAAAGCTGAAGGAAAAACAGGAGTGAACAGGTTATTATAGTTTAACTTCTTCCCAAGGAGAACCTGGGGTATTTTTGCATAGGTATTTGTAATATTCAGTCTGCATTATAATTGTCCTTTGAAGGACTAAGCTTCATGAGATGAATAAAGAACAGTAATGCAATGACATAATTTAATTTCAGAGTATATTTCATATAACAACATAAGTGTCTTGTTCCCATTAGCCTTGGAGGCTGTGTCCTTGATTTCAACACTGCATTGATGCTGTGGGAGCATCATCAAACTGGTAGTGATATGGAGTGCCAGACTATCTGTTGTACTGAGAGGGATGCACCAGTTTAGAATGGTGCTGCCTGCCAGCATTGCCTCTGAATGCAGGTAAATGCAGGCCACAATCATGGATTTTAATGGTTCTGTGAGATGTCTGATGAAAAGCGTTTCTCTGAGACATGTTCTTATGAACATTTCTCCCAGTTTCTGTTAGAGAACATTAAATAAGAGGAGTCACTGTCATATATGATATATATCCAAATTAAATAAGGAACAAAGAGCTCAGCAGAAAGAAAGTGCTTCTCTAGTGTCACTGCAAGTACATGCCACCTCCTAGAATGTGAGAGAAAGGAAAAAGCATTGTAAAGTTCTATAAACAGTAGTTAAATCCTTGCTAAAGACCAGAGACATGCAAATGCCACTGTATCCCTTCCAAATTTTAGAGTTACCTCCTAAGAAAAAGCTATTAATCAGAGTAAGCTGCAAGTTGGTTTTCATCCTTTGGTTGATCCAAAAGGCCAAAACTGGATGACAATTTCATTTGGAGGTGAGGGGATGCCACCAGCTTTCCCAAGACATAGGACTGCAGACACTGCAGATCTGGTGACGAGTGCTGGTCAGAATTTTCAGATGTGAAAAGAGTGGAACAACAAGGGAAAATCTTGATCCACCTTAGAAAGGAAGATCACTGTCCCTACGACTGATATCAAAACAGACCCATCACTGCCAGTGGCACTTTTCAGCTTCCTTAAAATCTCTAGGCACTGGGGGGGACCTAACATATCAAGAATCTCCAGAGCACTAAGAATGTATATTTTCCTTCTTTGTAGCAGTGACAACCACGAATAAGTACAATTTCTGCTTAGATTAAAGGACAAAGACCCCTAGGAGTCCAGCATCTTGGGAAAGAGATGTTCAGAGCTACATATCAGCAGCCTAGATGATTATTTACCATGATGTTGCAGCTTGAAGTGAGTGTTGCTTTTATGAACAACTTTTGATTTGGCACCATGTGCCTGTCTGATGAATGCCTGTGAGCCAAGAGCCAGCTTTGGGTTAGGGCTTGGTTTGGGAATGCTTTAAAACCTGAATACTTTTTCTGGACACCTATTAAGGAGACTCCTAGAGCTATTTTATCAATAACCGTGAGGGTACAAAGTACTGTGTCAAACTCATCAGAGTTTTCCTACAGCATTTTTCTCCCGTAGTCCCTGAGAACCATCTCCAGGTGATCTTCAAAAGAAGTACTGCTTTTAAGCACTCACAGGAAAGGAATTATTTACTCATCACTGGAGTTGAGATATGCCATCCATGTGCTCACTCACCCTGCACTCTCTTTACTCTCCCTCCAAGCCCTGGGTCATCCAGATGACTGCTGTGTGCCAACTGAGGCAACAGCCCAGCCATTAGTCACTCTGTGGAGCACTGGGGCTGTAAGATACATCTGTACTCACCCAGGTACAGCAAAGGCAAAACGTTTCCAAGTTTTCTGCAGGCTGTTACTGGGAAGGAGAAGAAACCTCCTGAAAATTGGCCTTACCTGCAGGAGGATCTCTCTGATGCGTTGGCTCTGCCAGGTTGTTGTCTTCACCACCATGCAGTGGAATTTTGAGGAGAGGTGCATTGGATCCCTGATGGCAACAGCTGTCTCCTTGCACACTGATTCCTTTGTCATCAGTGACTCTGACTAGAGAGCACATTGTGACCTGTGAGTTGTCTTGTTAATGTGCAAGTACTGGCTGTTAAAATCGGCAGAAGAAAAACAGGAAATATCTAAGTTTCCAGCCCAGAGAGAGATTCCTCTCTGTTGAGCTTCTGGCTGGGGCTAGGGGATCATGAAATAGGGTGTACAAACACAGTGTGCAAACAGTCTCTGACTTATGTTGAAATGGTTTGTTTTGTTTTAACTGATAGCACGAGCCATGTGACAGACACTGACAATGCACATGGTGCATAATCCCTGCAAACAGCTATCCTGTCAGGCTCACCAGTTAAACAATACCTAGGGAACTATTGCAACAATTTCTCCTAAATGTTTGCCACAGACACAATTCATATCACTGGTAGCTTCAGGGTAATTTCAAGGGTCTGTATTTAGAGGACTGGAAAATTTTGTCCAGACTAAAAAGCCAGAGAGCATGATCTAGTAACTCTTCTCAGGAAATATGCATCTTTAGATCCTATTTCTTTTTGGGTTTTACTTGGGCTTATTGAATCAAGTGAAAACAAACTACAGCTTTTTATTTCTATTTGTGATGGAGGGGTTTGGGTTATGTTGTGTTCACCCGGACAAGAAGCTCCAGTGCTACTAAGGTACAGTCACAAGAAGAAGACGTAATAAAGAGTTTGAAATGTGAAACCAAACAGGACATCAGCATCAATCCTATTCAGCAGCTGATTCTGATCAGTGGTGACATACTGCAGACTGCTATTGCTGTCTGCCTACCAATACTGAGTGTCTCTGTAGAAGGATGCTAATGTGAAGTAGGCCTGTAACATAGAACTGGAGCAAAAAGGTCAAAGGAATGCAAATTGTATGGAGATATATAATTTAGACATGATGGGGCCTGATAAGCACTAAGCAGGGATTTTATAGACTATGCTTCACACTCAGCTCTGCAAAACGCACTGTCACTTACCTGCCATTCGTATGCAGACTGTCCTTTTCCATGCTACACTTCTCATCCCTTTCTACCTTAAATGAAGATCCATCTTCTCTTCTTGCCATTTCAACCAAAAACAATAATGAGGGAGATCTGCATTAACTCAGTATCTGCTGTTGGTCTCCACTGAGTGTATGAGTATGCATGAGCCCCCTCCTGCTCTTCCAGACAGCTCTGACTGAGGTACCATACTCCTTCCCTGAGAGCCTGAGAGGAGGCTTCTCTTCTGTCCTGCTGCAGGGCTGCCTGCTACAGGGCTGCCATTCTTCACCTTTACTCTTCATCTTTTCTGCCATCTACGCTGCTCAGACCTCCCTGTACACTGAGGCCAATAGGAAAATCCCTGCCATCAGTTAGATGGCATAGCCCCCATATCAGACATGAAGATGTGGAGCAACCAAAACATTCTGTAATACTCTGTCTCATAGCTCTGCTCCTCAGCTGTGGGTGTTTTATCAGCCATTACCCTGTCCACAGATTGTAATAGCATGTAGGAATGTGTGTCCTTTAACAGCTCGTTGTTTAATTTGTCTTAGTAATTATGCTCATCTTGTTTTAAATTAAAAATTTGGCTCAAAAAAGTTAATTCCACATATATGGCAAAATCTCGCAAGAAAGCTGGGGAGGGACTTTCTACAAGGGCATGTAGTGATAGGACAAGGGGTGATGGCTTTAAATTGAAAGAGGATAGGTTTAGATTAGATATTAGGAAGAAATTCTTCACTATGAAGGTCGGTGATCCACTGGAACAGGTTGCCCAGAGAAGCTGTGGATGTCAAATCCCTGAAAGTGTTCAAGGCCAGGTGGGCTGGAACTCTGAGCAACCTGGTCTAGTGGAAGGTGTCCCTGTCCACAGCAGGAGGTTTGGAACTAGATGATTTTTAAGGTCCCTTCCAACTCAAACCTTTCTACGATTCTGTGATTTCAGAGCTCTGTGGTATCCCGTCTGCAGCATGAAGGTCAAACAGTGTTCATGAAAAGTGTGTGCATTAAATGGAAAAAACACTGGCTCACCGGCACGCTGTGAGGGGCAGCAGGGAATGGGGAGCCATCAGGGTGTGGGCTGCACCCACTGAAATGCTCCATGGATTGGCACAGCACTCAGTGTGCAGCAATAGTTTTACCAGTGTTCTCAAAGCAAGTCTAAAGCCACTGAAAACAGAAAATCTGCAGATGATGCTGGTGCAATATCAAGCAGTGGCAAGAGCTGGGCAGCCATTCAGAGCTGGAGAATTTGCATATGACCAGGAAAAAGCCATTTTCCCTGGTGCTGTACTGGCCTTTGAGGCTGGCCACATGGTCAAAAGTGTGGTCAGCCCATGTGGCTGGGATAGCTGTGGGTGCTTGGGGCAGGCTTGGGAGGACATGGTGGGCAATGTCATGTAGATGCTGTCAAGCAGGTGGGGTGGCCTGGGATTCTTACCACAAGGTCCCATCAAGGAAAAACTTTTGCTGAGTTGCTGCAGGAGCAGATAGGATTTTCATAAAATCACCATTTGGGTTGTTCATGAAGGAAACATGAAGGGAGGGTTCATCATGAAGGGAGGTGGTGGTGCTTTAGAGTACTTCTCCTCTGAGTAGGGCCAAGGTTTTCACACCAGATCCACGGGACAGGGGACTGCAGCCTAGGAAGTAGATGCTTGAGAAAGGATTATGGTGACACAGTGTCAGCCCCCTCTGAGACACTTTGAGAAAAATGCATTTTCTGTGTGCCTCAAGAGAGGGGTAACAAATAAGTCGGGACTGATCTGTATGCACAGCATTGGGAGACCATACTGAGAATCTCTGAGTGGTTCAGAGGATTCAGAGGATTAGAAGCAGATGTGAGCTAGGTTATTCTGCTTTCCTTTTAGTCACTGAAGGTACTTTTGGAGAGGGGCATGTTGCATCCTATCTTGGGCTTTATAAAGGATGTAGAAGCGCTGCTGAAGACACAGAAAAGACAAAGAAAAAGGATGTATGTAGAGGAAATGCTGAAATGTGGGAGCTTCAAAGGTTTTGGGATGTTCAGACTGCTGGAAATAAAAATGAAACATTGTTTGATTGTGACCTGGAAAACCTTGACAAGAAGAAAATACCAGTTAGTGAATGGCTCATAGCTCAGGTCAGAGAAAGGTATAGTGAGTTCCAGTGGTTGGACACTGGAGATGGAAAATTTGAGTAAGAAAAAATAAGGCGTTGACATGAACTTGACATGAGTAGCTACTAGAGTAGGCAGTCAGGGAAGGAGCAGGGTCTCCACTTCCTGAGGACTGCCAGCATCAGCAGGATACTTCTCTGGAAGACTCTCGTCAAACACATTGCTAGGCTCAAGGAGGAGAACAAGAATATCACATAGTAGCTGTAACATGTGTGGTGAGGTGAGGGAAACTGCTGTTCCCTAAAGGGCTTAAACTCTCTGGATCAGTGAGTGAAAGGAGTAGAATCTCATTTCATCTTGCTGCAGTCATCAATTGTTTTGTTGAAAGTCCCCAATTTAGACATATGGGTCAAGCAGAAGGACATATAAAAAGGCTTGTGGGGTATACTGTCTGTCACTGCACTGAGCTGGACTCCTATGGGAATTACAGAAATGCAAAATCTACTTATTAAATTAAATTAGTACCACTAAGGTGTCAATAGATAGACTCATCTGGTTTTCCAGAAGGAAGACTTGCTGCTAGAGCTGCCATTTTCCAGTAAAAATAACTATTATGTACCATGTATGCTTTTTACAGTCACCCATCAAATACCAGCTTATACCAAGAAATGGTTTGAATGGGAGATGCAGAAAATAGGACAGCCTAATCAGAGGCAGGCTGAAATCAAGGTCACCATACCATATTCCATGTTGAGATACAAACCAGCTATTCTCTGGGACAAGAATGCAAAAGTTTTTCAGCATGCAAATTATGCCACAAACATTTGTATCGTGTTTTTGTGGTGCTTCCCCTACCCCTGCCTGCTGTCCCCAGCCTAGACGCTCTCTGTGCTGATCTCTGTGTCAGGTAAAGGCAAGTCACTTCCCTTGCTTGTGCCTTACAAGGAAGGTCATCAGGGATTTACTGGAATGACATGAGAGCATTTGAGACCTTGTATGTGCGTTCTCAGCTTCACCCCAGCATTAACCTGTATCCTAGTAGAATAAACTAGTTTCAGCTTTATGCCATTGGTTCCCCTGCAATACCAAATCCAGGAAAAAAGGTTGAATTGATTTCCCAAAAAAACAAGTCAGACATTCAGACATTCATTTGGTGCTCGCCTTAATTTTCACACTGACAAGATATATGCGATGGTTTTAGAATAAAAAGTAAATAGCAAAATTTATGAATGAACAAACCCATTTGAAATGGTCTGACTTTCTCTGGAGAAAAGCTTTTTTTGTTTATTTTTTTAAAGAAAATCAGACAAGAATTTTGGGTGACCAACAAGTTCAGAAAACAAACTGCTGGTGTTATGCTGAACTGGTCTATTAGTATGGATACCAAGAGGCACTCTACTCATCATTTACACTGAGAAGGAACGGTTTCACATGCTAATGCCCTCTCTCAATCAGTGTCCTACAAATGGAATATAACAGCATCTTGCAGTTTTGCCTGGATGCTTGCAATCATACAAGAAATTCACACTAAATTCTCACCTTTGTGACCTGAGAAGAAGGTAGGTTTTTAAAAAAGACCCCAAACTACCTCTGAGCATAGCAGCCCCTGGAAGATGTCTTATCTTGGTGTTGAATCATATTATTTTCAATAGGGTTCATGTCAATTTGAAAGAACGTTTTAAAAAGACAGAACAGTTCCTCAGTAATTATAGCTATGCCAGCTTAATTTACAAACTCCCATAAGTCTGTTGACACATGGTAATAGTGGTATTTAATCATTGTTCTAATATCAGATTTCTACTGCTTTGGTACCTTTGGTGTCTTTCATTGCCAATTTCATCCTAAGCGCCCTTTATTTTTCAAAAATGGGAAAAGGAAAAATTTCTCCAAGACATGAGTGTCTGGAAATGCACCATGGTACAGGTTTCATTCTCCTAGGAGAGTCAAATGTTTGTGTCAAAACCTTTGTATTTTCCAATACAAATAGAAAGGGGAAAGGGAAAAGGGGAAAGGGGAGTGGGAAAGGGAAAAGGGGAAAAGGGGAAAAAGGGAAGGGGAAAGGGAAAGAGAAGGGAAGGAAAGGGGAAGGGAAGTGGAAGGAGAAAGGATGATACTTAATTGACAACTGCTCAGGAACTTAGACTGGTCACAAAAATATAGATTCCCTGTCCGCAGTGATCCAGAATGAAGTCAGTCATTCTTAGATACCCTTGAGAAAGTCTGAAAGTCTGATTTAAGAAACAAAAAACTGAAAACTTACTTTCTTTTGCATCACAGTTTGCCCATGGGGGAACCACCAGATGCACTATTGAGAGCAACAGAGGGCAGACAGATCTCTTGGTACTAAGTGAGAGCCATAAGTCAAACACTTCTGTTCTTGATGCTGCAGTTATTCACCACATTCTTTAAACTATGCGTCAGTTTTTCCAAAACAGATCAAATTAAAATCTCTAAAATTCAATCCCTAAATATGCTTATTTTAAAAGAACCAACAACCATCACCACATAGAGTTGGTGCCCCTCTTGCAAGCAACAATCCTTTTATCAAGAGGAGTAATAAGGCAAAGTATACATAGCTTTTCTACCCATGGTGAAATTCTTAGTTAGCTCAGAGCACGCACAGAGCTCTGCTGGGGCCATGGGCAATGCTGGGGTTCAGACTGGTGAGCCTGATTCTCAGATGAGTTTTGCTCCCCAGGACATGCAGAGAGCCCCAGGACCAGTAGGAAGGCAGGAGCAGAGCTGGGTGGTTGGATGTGCAGCATAGCCCTGGGGTGCTTCTTGCCCCTGGACCTGCTCCAGACAAACCTGGCCCTGGTGAAGTGTCAAAGGGAGGCTGGGTGCAGCCATATATTTGCATGGGTTCTGCACTCACTGTCAGTTGCCGGAGTCAGAGTTCTCTGTCCACACCCTTGGGCTGAAGCAGAGTTAGTGAAACCTAACAGGAACAAGAAAGGAAAACAAAGAAAAAAAATCATACATCTAAGAAATTAAATACGTGGTTTGAAATATTTTTAGTAGAATTAAATTGCATTTGGAGCTTTCCCTCGCATCAAGCAAGACAGCTATTAAATATCTTTTATGTGAACTGTAGGAAGATTTGATGCTATACACCATTAAAACCAAATATTATAATTAATTTCCCCCCATGGCCAGTATGAACATCTTATTAATCATGCAGCACCCACTGCAAGCTATTTCTAACATACTGTTTTTGTCCAGTCCCCCAAACTATTGCAATCCATCTACTACTTAAATTTCCTGTAATGGATTGTAAGAAGTCCTCTGTGCAGCATACTGAGTGATCAGAACTGGATTTTTTCCTGCTTTTTCAACATTTTCACGCATTATTTTAATGATTCATGTTCTTCAGTTTTTTCCACGTGTGCTTTAGGGAAAAATGAAAATAACCCACCTTCAGCATAGGCTCAGACTCTCAGGAGAAACTGCAACTTTTTGTTGTTATTCTAAACAAGATTTTTTATTGAAGAAGATCCAGTTAGAGTCATTCCTGTTCCCTGTATCCTCTGGGCAGGAAGTCTCTTCTCAGGCTATTAATCATTTCCTATTTTTTTCCTATGGAAAAGGAATAAACAAACAAACAAAGGATCATCATCAGTAGTGCTATTCATATTACAGACTCAATTGCCAGAGGAAATATATAGATTTTCATAAGAAAATTTATAAATCTTTATCTAAATATATAAATTTTCATTCCTGTTAGCATAGCCATTTGCAGGTCTGCACTCAACAATGAATTTCAATGCCAGTGCTGTAAAAATGTCACTCAGCAGCTCTGTTTCTTCTGCTTCTTACTGGTAATAGATCGTCTAAGAAATCTGGACACGTTCATTTTGCCAAGGGATCGTGTGTTGCTGGAGGTAATGCACATCAGATGAGATGTCACACTCTCAGAAGTAGTGCAGAGGCGTTAAGACAAGTCAAATTCTGGGCTGCCTATATTCTCCTTTACCAATCAGGGTGTCAGGATGGGGACTGAATTTATAAATAGTGTAACAGGATTTGTTGCATGACAGAAGCTCTTGGAGAAGAGATATAGGTTAGACTTCTTGCCTTATTACACCCCAAAGAAAACTGATTATGTATGTTCACAGTTCAAATTAAAGAAATATGTTTCGATGTGGAATGATAGGGAGATTTCAGAAAAAGAGCGCTTCAAACAGCACATGCTGAGGATTGTAATGAGGGAAGCAGAGAACAGCAGCTGCCTGTGTTTTGTGCTGCACAGGTTTCAGAATGCCCTGCAAAACTTTACAAGTGTTTTAGAAACAACTGTCTCCAACTAGCACTAGTTCTTGGTTCCCATTTGAAAACCATTTTCTTGTCAGTGGTAACTTCCCCTAAGAAGGATTGAGAAGAAAAAGCTCTACTGGGGAATTAATGAGAGCCAGAGACATGGCTGTGATTTCATTGCAGCTCTAGAGGCACTAGTGGAGCAGGGAGGGAGGGCTGTGGTGGGATGTTGTATTGGGTTTAGCTGGGGAGGGCAAGTGTAGCAGCAAGAAGACAGAGTCTAATGTGTATCTCTTTAGCTTTCTGCCTTTTGATCTTTTTGCCTATCATGATTTGACTAATCCTTTAAATATATTTTGCGTTCATTTCTCAAATAACCAGCAGACATATGGTGCTAATGAGA
Organism: Manacus candei; assembly: GCF_025592945.1. Lineage (NCBI taxonomy): Eukaryota > Metazoa > Chordata > Aves > Passeriformes > Pipridae > Manacus > Manacus candei. The sequence continues at coordinate 38,690,133 of NW_026138062.1, forward strand.
AGTAGAGAGGGTTTGTTTTTTTAATGATCAAGAGCAGCTGGTAAGCAGAACGTAAAATTAAAAATGGAGGGGAAAAAATAAGCCCGAGGGGATAGATAAGGTTATTAATCACAGCAGAATTCCTCAGTTCTCTCTTCTGATGAGAAAGATCAAGTGGAGTGGGACAGCAGCGACCTTGAGACAAGTATGTGACAGCCTATTGCACTAGGTGAAAAATAAATGACTGTCTGATACATTTGACTGTGTCACAGCTCTCCGTGGCACCAGAGGTGCTCTGCCCTGTCCCCATGCAGGCAGCCTTGCTGGCAGCAGCCCCTCCAGCTGTCATGGTCCTTCAATGAGGAGGGAAGCCTGAGACCCCATGTGGGTGCAACATGCAGAGGCGCAGGTGAGCTCAGAGCAGCAGTGATACATCTGAGAGGAAAATCATTTGAAAGTGGAAAAAATTGCTCCAGTACACCAGGGGTAAATTTGCCGTTTCTGAGTGGTGCTGCATTGCTGGGAGGGTTTGTGGCAGATGCTCACAGCTTTCTTTAAATGAAACCCACTTCATTTTCTGCTATTTAACCATGTCATCTTAAACAACACAGAACAATAAGAGAGCATTCCCAGGATGCACCTCTTTCTGACCAAACTAACACAGTCTGCCCAGCAACCCAGAGTTTCTGCTGCACTACACTGCTATTTTTTAAAATCAAGCCTGTTTCATTAAATGACTTGGGGCCCACCTAACCGTTTCAGTGCTAACTTACCTTCACCAGGACATACATACCTTTCAAGACTGCTGCGAATCCATCTGCCCCTTCCACTCAACAGGACTTGTGTGCATTGTCTTGAAGCCTGTTCCTGCTACAAGCCTCCTGCTCACATGGTTACTGTTAACCTGCCATTGAGTACCTCATACACCCTTCTAGACAACACCTGAGTCAGGATGGAAGTTACTACAGGCATTACCTGTCCTCTGATGTGGGGAACCCCAGGTTCTCAGGGACCCTGAGCGCCTTTGGCTGCATTGGCTCCACGGTTGAAACGGTCACTGTCTATCAGACCCTGCGCTCTTTGCCAGAGAAACATATGTTGTTTGTAGACACAGCTAACTATTAAGGGAAGTCAAGTTGTCCTCTGGTCTTTGCGCATATCTGGCCAGAAAAGATAGAAATTATCTGACCTAGTTTTAGATGTGTATATGTGAGCCAGTCCTTAGGTTTTTCCTGTAGACCAAGGACAGAGAAAGAAGGTGGGACTTTTCTCCTCCTGATACAGATATGATAGGTTAACAGTTTTAGAAACTTTTCCCTACTGTGACCATTTCAAGGACAAAGGATAGTCTCACCCCTCTATGTGCTTACTGGAATACCTTTTGATCCCAGTAATTTTTAGGTAGAAATACAATTGTTATTCCAATTCCTTGCTCCTATCAGCAGGCTAAGAATATTTATGGACATCAGTGTTGCTTTCAGAAAACCGATGGTCCTTTTGGTGCTGGAAATGGTGGGGAGGGACAGGCACGGCCCAGTGAATCCTTTAGCTAACATTTATTTGAAAGGATCCAGTTTGCATCCCCTGAGATCCGCTTTATGATGTGCAGAAAAAAGTGGGTGGCTGCAGTGTGTGTTCTTGATCTGAACTACAGCACTGGTGTGGACATACCTTAAGAGCATTTAACAGACTGCAGCATGAACATTACTGTGGACAGCAGGAGTTCTGGAACACACGCAGACGATCAATATGATCAGTATGATTTATTATTTAAATGAGTTAGTTTTTATACAGTTAGTTTTTTCTGGGTACGTGATTACAACAAGGTGATTGGATAGCTCAGTCTGTGCATGTGTCTCATGCCTTTAGCTTATTGGTTCTGAGGCTCTGTCCACGCGGCCTGACATCATTCGTGCCACCCAAAGTCCCTCCCATCGATCCGCCTTTAGGGACTTTCCCGAGATTTTCCAGGTGCCCCTTTATCTCCAATTTGCCACAACTTTCAACTATAAACACACTATTTTCTCATACCTTACAACTATAAACATACAGTATTCACACAGCTAACAACTATAAACATGCATAGTTTCACACAGTTTGCAAGTATAAACAGAATTTTCACACAGCTTGCAACCTCCAAAGTTATGTCAAGTGAGACCTAGTGCTTCTTAGAAATATCAAATATGGATTGTTCATAATGTGTCCATTTTCCTGAAAATACTCCACACATTACCCACTGCCTGTTCCTGTGGCACTATTGGTCTCACAATTATTACGCTGAGAGATGATGATGATTTACAAAAAACAAAAGCGTACTCTTTTCCAAAAAGCATCTTTGGCAAATTATATCATGCCCTTGATTTCCAGAGTCAAATGGATGCTGCAGTAAAGCGACTGCTCCAAGCAGGAGTCTGTGCCATGTCTTTTCCTCCTTGAGCTGTGTGGGCACCTTTCATTCCTCTGAGGTGTACTGGAGGTTGCTTTTTGTTATAATTGAATAAAATGTAAACTGTTATAGCTACCAGGGTAGCAAACCAACCATTGCAACAAAGTATTATGACTTCTTTACTAGGTGAAATCACAAGAATCTGGCTATAAGGGAGAAAGCTCTTGTTTGAACATGTAATTTGCACCAGTGGTAGAGAGAATCCCCACAGTTGAATGACAGTAACAGGCTTTTTCTGTTTAACGAAATATAAAAAATATCTGTCTAGATCAGCTGGGTGAATAATGGAAGCACTCAAGCTCCCTAGGGACACTGTCACTGTCTTGCAGGATTGGACTTCTTTTGCATCTGGGATAGGAAGAATGGAAAAGGCAACAGTGGAAGATGATTGTGGTGCTAGCAACAGTGAAGAATGGGTGCAGACATATTGGGTTTTGCCCCCTGCACAGTAACAACCTCTCTAGGAACAAAGAGATGTTTTGTGCTATGGGATTTTGTGGAAAAGAGGGATGTGAAACTTCAGGGACATAGCTGAAGATGCTGGGTTCAGAGGGAGAGGAAATCATTCCAAATCCATTTGCTTCTTATATCAACCTGTAAAGCCTTTGGTGGACATAAACATCAGGCATGCTGTGGCAGCCCCAGCTCTCTGCCTGTAAAATGCTCTCCTGTTGTATGCTCAGTCCCAGCAATCTCTCCAGGAAAAGGCTCCACGTGGACATTCTCACCAGGACTGAAAAGTGCTATTTGAGCTGTTTGCGCTGTGGGATTCCCAGCAGCCCATTGTGGGGGATGCACATTTTCAAGATCTGGCTAAGGCAGCTCTCTCTTATTCACTCCCCTATGGTGATTATAGTGATACTTTTTGCTACATACTGTGCAGAAAGATCCCTTGGTGTGCCTGAATGTTGCACAGTGTACTGCAACACAGTGCTTCCTTCTGCCGCTCCCAGGCCCTCTCCTCAGTCTCTCAGAAGGGAGAAAAATGCTCACGTAAAAGGGATGTTTATGGTGATGTTATTCAAATGAGCAACATACAAATAAAATGATATTTAGGCATTGCCTTTGCTTCTCAATAAATTTCTCCAGGAAAAATTACCCACAGTGGTACTGAAGCCTCCTTGGGGGTCTCTAGCTGTTGGCAGTATTTTCTTTCCTGCCTGCTACAGTTTGAAGAGAAAAAACAATGTTCTTTATTGTACTAGCACAGCCCACAAACTTGCTGAGGCCCAGATGTGAAACACTTCTCTTAAGAGCCAGGAGGAGAAAGGAATCTGAAAAATGGCAAAAAAACATGTAAAGGGAGACATTTACAATTATATGAAGTTCCTCCCTCTGATTTAAATGTTTCTCTAACTTATTATGAAATTCAGCATTTGTAAGTGAGAATAAAAACTTGTTATATTGAGCAGTTGCAGGACAACATGTTTGTGTAGAACAGAAATATTCCAGGGCCAAAAATCAATACTCAGAGGGGACTGAATGGCTCAAACTATGGGTAAGCATATAGAGGCTGCTATCAAGTGCTTAGCACTTTGAAATTCACCCAGGTCAGTAGAAATGGAAACTAATTTCCAGCTAACACCTTTTCTAAGGCCATTTGTTAGAACCTGTCGAGCTGATATGACCTCTCTTTGCAATCTCAAGAGGGCAAATACTTCTATTTCCTACTTACAAGGTGTTTGTCACTGGGGCAAAAAGCAGTCAGCAGTTATAGTGGAAAAAATCCCCACCTAGCCACAGAAATAGATATAGTTCCTCCAAGGCAGGGGAATAGGATATTGTAGAAAATTTGCACAGCCATGGATCATGCATTGGAGAACAGTGTCGACTGTAGTCAAACTCACATGAGCTTGTGCAAATACAGGGTTTGACTGACTTTGTGTGAGAGTCAAATCAGTAAATGAAAGGTGTCACAAAGTACAATCAGGAGAGGGATTGCCTATTTGGCTTTTGAATCCCCTTTGGTGTTAGGGACTCAGGAAAGGCATTGAGACTCATCACCTGAGCAAAGCACAGAGCAGTCATCAAGAGCAGGTGACTGATTTGATTGATTACAGGATAGAAAGGCAGGAGAATAGTATTGTCTCTTTCAGGAGAGCTTTGCTTTTACTGATTAAGAACCCAAGGGCTGCTGAGCATGGACTTATCTCAGTCACATTCATTTCTCCAGCACAGTGGACTTGTTGAACTCATTAAAGAAAAAAGCCCACCACTAAACTCAGACTAGAGTTGATGACAATTGTAATCTATCAGCCACTGATAATTCCAGCATATGCTGGAGCTGGGGAATTTTATCTAACTCTAACCGGGAACTGATAGTTGGTGAGCAGGTCTGTCTTTGCCTATGGAGAAAACTCCCTTCTCTAGTGCTGAAGCATGATTAATTTACCTCCCAAATTATATCTTCCCCTAAGAAGATCAGTTGGAAAATGTTGTCTGGGAGCAAATCCGTAGACCTGGAGGTCAGCTGTGCTATTGACTGTGCAAGTCAGAAGTGCCAGAAAGGGCAGAATTACAGCTGTGACTCAGCTGGTGATGGTATGGAAGGAAGCACATTGTGAGATGGCTGGCTGGCTGCCAGGCCCCATGACCTGCAGTACCACTGGGAGTGGGAAGGGTGAAAGATCCCTCTTTGAGTTCATAGAATCATAGAATATGCTAGTTGGAAGTGACCCATCAGGATCATCAAGTCCAACTTTTGGCTTTGCATGGGACACTCCAAGAAGCACATTGTGTGGCTGAGAATGTTGTCCAAACACTTCTTGAACTCTCTTAGGCTTGGTGTTGTGACCACTTCCCTGGGGACCCTGTTCCAGTGCCCAGCCATCCTCTGGGTGAAAAATCTTTTCCTGATGTTTAACCTAAGCCTCCCCTGACTCAGCTTCATGCTGCTTCTTTGAGCCCTGTCACTGGTCACGAGACAGATCAGTACCTGTCCCTTCCTCTTCCCCTTGTGAGGATGTTGAAGAACACAATGAGGTCTCCTCTCAGTCTCTTCTTCTCCAGGATAAACAAACCAAGTGACCTCAACCACTCCTCATATGGCTTCTCCTCCAGTCCCTTCACCACCCTCATGGCCTTCCTCTGGATGCTGTCTAATAGCTTAATGTTTTTTTCTGTATTATGGTGTCCAAAACTGCTTATAGGACTCCAGGTGAGGCTGCACTAGTGCAGAGCAGAGTGGGACAATCACCCCCTTTGACCAACTGGCAAAACTGTGCTTAATGCACCCCAGGTCACTGTTGCCACTGCCTAGTTCCAGTGAGAAGACGTCCATGCCATTACAGCTGCACTTGCAAGCAGTGGATATGGTCAATGGCACATCCTGTCTGATGTTAGTGACCATGTTGTTAGTAGTTGTGAGACACATGTAAAGTAATGTAATGTCTCACAGAAACCTGTGAGACTGGACAAGACCTCACTAGAGTGGTTTTCCTCTCCTGTGGAGACTCAAGCTGGTATTTTCAGATCCAACAAGATATTTTTACACTTTGGGTCACTTGGTTTTGCTACAAATAGATGAGTATAAACATATTAAACTCTCTTTGTATGTCCCATTTGGGAGAATACCATAACCAGAAACTTCCAGGATCCATAAAGATTTAGGGATAGTAGTTGCTATTTCTCTTTGCCCACTGAGAAGGTGCTTATGATTCCACAGTGCTCTCATTGCCTCGAGCCTGACCCAACCAAGACTGCGGGCAGTCTATCCTGTACCTCTTACTCCAGCCTTATCATAAGTCATTCTTATTTACTCAGTGACCTATTTTCAGCTCTTTTGACCAGCAACAGATGACAAGTGGCCTGCAGCCATTCCCTGGCTGAGATGAAGCCTTGCATGTGTGCTGGAGGGCAACAGGCTGTGCTCCCTGAGAGACCCCCTGCTAGGTGACTGCTTCCCATCCTCCCTGTGTGCTCCTGGCAGGAGGTGACACGGCAGCCACCACAGCCTGGCAAAGCACAGCCTGCACGGGGTGAGGCTAATATCAGCTGGTTGTATTAGTTTCTTTACTGAGCAAGGAGAAAAAATATCTTCCTTTCTTTGCCAGCTGACTGTATGTGCTGTAGATTATTTCCGTCATACTCTTCGTCTGTATTACCTGCATTAATCTAGTACAGCGTGGGATGAAAATGTACCCCTGAGACTAAGCATGTACGTAACTTTAACTACCAGCTGCCAACATGGATGCAGTTGTCTCTTCAAAATACGCATAAAACCCCATGGATAGTGACATTAAGTAGCTCTCTTTTATGCAATGCAGGCATTACATTTTTGTTAGTGTGTTGACACATCGTTATATTTCTCAACAAGGCAAATTAGAGCAATGATATGAAGTTTTGTCTTGAGAGTTTGAGGATTTTTTATGGTTCTGGGAGCCAGCATTAAGATAGACTGTAAAATGGGGTATAAATATTATAATGATGAGTTATTTCTTCCTGCTTGCTAAGAAGCAGCAGAACTGGTGGTAGAAGCCAGCATATCCCATATGGATTACTTGCATTATATTTTAACAACTGCTGCATATATTAATTGCTTTTAGTTCATAGGGACAAAAGATAACGCTATGAATACTCAAAGGAAAACTTGCCTTTCATACACTACAGCCATGACTAACCATCTCCTCAGCTGCTTCCTTTTTCCTGCTCTTGCTGTGAAGACACCCATGTGGGATCTTCCTTTTTTTTTTTTTTTTTTTTTTTAATTATTTTTATTTTTTCTGTCATCAGTTTTGATGTCACTGTGAACATGTGCAATAATCTTGACACGCTTGTTCCAGGGTCTAGCTGCATGACAACCTTTGCTATAGGTGCCTATAAGAATGTATTCCCCTGTCTTTCTGATTGCTGGGCAGATGATGTGTATTGCTGGAGTCACTGTGGTACAACCTTGGGACTGCACAACCTTTTCTTCTCCTCAACTCCAAGAGCCAGGGGCATCATTTTGTCTGTGGCAACACAGCCTTTATCAAGAAAGAGGACTGGTATTGGGGAGCACTGCAGCCACCATGCCATGTTAACCGTATTGGGCAACACTTCTCCCTGCTAACACTGTTTTCAGCCCGTCTACTCTGACTATCTGACAGGTATCCCAACAGACTGACTTACAACACATCCCATAGAAAGGATATTTCCACATGAAAGCTGAACAAGCAAATGTAGAACTTAATATTCCACAGGACTCATTCCCTGCTTGGTTTCTACCCTTCTTGTTTCAAAGAGGCATAATTAAGCACAAAGATAATCAGGGCTGGACCTCCTGAGATCTACTGCTGCAAATTCACTGCCGCAAAAGCCATAGACATTTGTAGTTTCAGTGACTATGTTTAAACTTCCATGTTGCTGGATGCTGGCATCTGTTCAGGCTGCACCCAACCTCCTTGTCAGGGGAAGGCATGGGTGAGAACGACTGTGCCCTAATTTTTCTGTGGAGGAAGCCTGACTACATCAGCAGGGCACAATGCTGTGTGCTCTTTGTTTACAGGGGAGGCAACTGGAGATTATCTCCTTATATACATTTAATAACACATATGTTTAGCAGTATTTGCTGTTCAATAAACGCTACTGGTATGTCATCTGACCATCTGCAAACTGCAGGACCCATCATTCTGCTTTGCACCCAGCAGTTTGTGTTTCATCTCAATAGGACTTGTATTTTGCCACACATAATTTTACAAAAAACCATCCAGTCTTTATGTGACACTACAAAGCAGGAGAGAACATGCCATTTTCCTTGGTCATTTGTTCTATGTGTTAACTGTCTTTGTTCTTATAATTGTATGCCTTATTTCTAATTTAAACACATCTGACTTCAGTTTCTACCTGCTGCAATTAATTTTTTTTTTCCTGCAGGATGAAGAAGGCATGTGGTACTGAATATCTCTGTAGTCAGGTCACCCTCCAGCCTCCTTTTTGATACAGGAACCACAATGAGTGCTTTAAGCCTTGTGAGGTGTTTTCCACAGCCCTCAAATAATTTTTATTAATGTTTTTAAAAATCTCCAATTTTTTGGTCAGATCCTTCAGTTGAGCAGATTATTCCAGGAGCAATTTTTGTAAACAGGAATGATCTGAGCTGCCAGCTGCTGCCTGCTTCTCTGCACTGCTGCTGCCATCCCCAGTGAGACCTTGCTGCTCCCGCGCTTGTTCACTTTGACCCCTCGTCCTTTGTGCTTCAGAAACAGTGAAGACAGCATCTCTTGCTCCTAGATAGAGAACTTGATGCTTGACTGTTCTCAGCATTACATTTTGTATTTCACTTGCTTCAGTTAAAGGTAAATCCAGATAAACATCACAAGAATAACACCTTGAAATCACGGTTTCTCTCTGTGTTCTCTACCCTCATTACTGGGCTACAAAAGCTCATTTCTGTTCATTTTCTTTCTGATTCTTCAAATCCGCCCTTGGAATTGGGAGGACAGAACCGTAAAGAGGAGTCAAAGGTGATTTTGTGACACCCCTATTACTATCCTAGGGGTTTGGGTACTCCCTTGGCAAAAGGGTGTTCAGCCCCTCATCCAACCTGAGGAAGGCTCATTGTGTCTCCCTCTCCCTGAGTGATTGCTCTGACCACCAGACTTTCCTCTCACTGTCAGCTTAAAAACAAAGAATGAGGCAGTGTTGTGTGCCCAGCAGAAAGGTGACAACCTGGTAGCAGAAGTCTGTTTCAGAGGGTGCATCTCAGGCTCCCTTAGGCACCATGGTAGAGAGGCAATAAACTCAAAATTTGTTTCAGATCATCCCTTAGAATTTGTAAAGAAAACATGGAGTATTTAAAACCCTGTTCTAGGTGCTTTCCCCTCCTCATTCTCTGCAGAGGAATCTCAGAAGATTAGTCCTGGTTTGGAATCCTAAGACAGGTGACCAGACATGCTATTTAAGGCCTTTCATGCAACTGGAATCAAGATCCCCAGTTTAACAACACTCTAAAGAATGTTGTATTAAAGGACCTGAAATGTGCAGATAGGGGGAGTGCCAGTTATGCTTCTTAAAGAGCATTCACTTGGTAAATGGAGAACCTTTCAGCAACGATACTAAGTTACATTTAAATCCCCCCAAATAGTATTTTCTCACTTAATACAATTATTAGTGATAACAAATCCTGGTAAATATAATTGCAAACCCAACACTAAATTCTCCTTTTGCAGGCACCAGTGTCACTCTGGGGAGTAAAATGGTCATTTAGTGCTGTGAATGAATGAAATTTGGCCCATAGCTATTTGATTTTGGGTTTGAAATGTTTTTGATATTTTGTCAGTTATTTCTTTGAGACATAGGCAACTGCTCCAGTGGAGAAAATGGAAGGACACATGAGTGAATAAATAGTGACCAACAGCACACAGAAATCAAGCTCTCATGCACCGAAGTATAATACTATGCACACTGGCATGTCTCATAAACATCTTTGGATAGGACTGCTAAGGCTGATGATAGCAAACTCTGACAGATGAACCATTTGTATTGTGTGCCTTTTGCTGAAAAAAGCTGGAATTTTATAATTTGATTGCATAATGCAACAGAGCTCTGAAATTTAGGATGCTGGTATTTTAGGAAAAATGAAACGAAGAGAATGCAGACCATATTTCTAGATCACAGGATGTAAATACAGAGGGTTTCAGCTGTCGGTGCAAAGTTTTTCTATTGAGAGGTTCAGCAGGAGGATCTTTCCTTTGAGTGCCAGGCAAAATTTGATTTCCCTCCCCTTATAGTTCCATGATTTTTTAAAAATCAAAACAGTTAATATCAAGACAGGAAACACTGGTTTTTCGTCTCTCTTCTGTGAGCATTTTCCAATGTTGTTCACGTTTCTGACTCAGCCAAGGTCTTATCAATGAAAAGCTAAAAGGAGTTTGCATTGAATTAATTAGTTTGAAGCAGCCTGCAATGTGTACCTAGAGTTGTGATGTATCCTGGGATTTGTTACCAAAACCAGGGAAAGGTGTGTCTGTTGTAAATGGGATTGTTTATAAGGACTTGACTGACATGAAGTAAGAAGTTATTTAATCTGGCACTGCAAGCTTTGTACAAGAAAATTTTCTTTCAATCTTAGTTAAATGAAGTGTGTTGCTTGTATAGCTATATTATTGTCCCCTTTGGAAAGTAAAAATTAGATATTCTTGAGTGTTTCCTTTACTTTCCAACTGGACATTTAATGACCTGCGGAATGTGGCACCTGAAAACAGTCACTAATATATAAAATTTATAAGAATGATTCTACCAGAAAGTCAGAACATAAAAAGTTCCATGTTTTACTTCACATGTCTTGTAATTCTGGTATATCAGTCTCACCATTTATGGTCTGTCTGGCTCTTCACTCCTGATAACTTCCTAAGAGCACACAGAGACAGAGGTAAATAAAAATAAAAATAATTCCGAACAAAGAGATATTTGCCTTCAGCATTGCTTTTCTTCCTTCAAAATGAAAGCATTTACTGAAAAATTGTCATTAAAAGCAATGACAATACTAATGTTATCACTTGTTATCCAGAAGGGAAATTCTTCAGTCTGAATTCTTCAATTTCTGCTGAAAGTCAGAAGAGTATATAGGGGTCACTGGATGCATATCACTATTTCTGTCAAGTTAGTGGGAACAGAAGGACCTTTGATCGGACCTTGTGTTTTTATTTAATCAAAAGTTGCATTGAAAAAAGCAAGAATAGAGAATGGGGGTGGGGTTTTGTTATTGTAATTCTGCAGACTAAGAAATATATATCCCAGCTATTATGTCTTTGTAATCTTCTATGAAATAGAAGAAATTGCTGTAGCATACTTTCTAAGAACATATCTGCTTTGTACATTATATAAAAACAAGAAAATCTATTCTTGATCAAGAATATTTGCTTTCTGTATCCATTAGTCCCTATTCACCATTCTTCTTCTTATATCATGCAGAGAGCACATCTGGCATCACCTGCCCTACCCGGTCCATCACACAGTTCAAAGATCCATTGACACGCAACACAAATGATCAGCCAACTAAAAGTGACTCAGAAGTAATGGATTAGATTAATTAATTCACACAACTTCTAAGATAAAGTTCAGGTTCATTAGGAACATTTACTTCTTGGTGATAAAAAATCATCTGGAAAAGTGTCCTCAGCTGCTGCATTTGGGTCACAGCAGACTGGATCCACATTCTCTTTAGGTTTTCATCATTTGAATGAACTGCAGTTTTTTGCTCCTTTCGGCTTCTCAGCCTAGAATAGGCTCTTTGCCTCTCTCCTCATGAGATAAGGGTTTGCAGCCCAGCAGCCCCAGACTGCTTACGTTGAAGCTGTCTCTTCAGATTGTCAGAAGTTTAAATACATTTTTTCCAAGAAATTCTACCAAAAGCAGTCTGAATTTACAATTTTCTCTCCAGGGACAGCCGCCTAAGAGCAAACAATGCCCAGCTTTGTAGACTCTTTCAAAAAAATACTCCTGCTTTTAACTCAGAGCTGTACAGATTGAGACTCAGCTATAGAACACCTGTACACAATTCAATGCCTCATTTACCTCCTCCTTCACAAGTCCTCTGGGGAATACAGTGCACCACTGCAGATGGCTGCTTCTTCAAGTCACACACGTCTCCTGCAACCCATCTCCTCCCTCCTTGGCTGTTTCCGCAGTGAAAATGACCTCATTTCCCAGGCAATCAGCAGCAGGACAAGAGGGCACGGTCTTAAGCTCTTCCACAGGAGGTTTAGGTTGGATATTAGGAAGAAATTTTTTACGAGAGAGTGATCAGACACTGGAATGGGCTGCCCAGGGAGGTGTTGGATACACTGTCCCTGGAGGTTTTTAAGACGAGACTGGATGTGGCACTTAGTGCCATGGTCGCGTAACCGTGGTGGTAGTGGATCAAGGGTTGGACTTGATGATCTTGGAGGTCCTTTCCAACCCAGTTGATTCTAAGATTCTATGATTTCTCCAGAAGTGGATCCATCATCTCTACTATCCTGCTCAATTATCATTTGCTGGGAATTCCTCTTCAAGTGATTAATTCCCTACCAGAACAATCAGTTAGTGACTACTTAGAGAAAAGATAACCCTTAGCAAATTCTATGCTGAACCAAAATATTGGTTTTGTTGTTTGTGTTTTTTTGGTTTTGTTTTTTTCTTGGGGATTGTTTTGCTTTCTGTTTGTTTGGTTGGTTTTTTTGGTTTTGTTTGTTTGTTTTCCTAAGGAAGAGCCTCTTAAATGGGCAGTCTTCAAAGTTCACTCATCCTTATTTGCTAGTCATAACCACGTGCAAGCACTTCTTCCGCCACCTTCTGGGGATTTTCCTATGTGAAGCACCCCATGGAGACACATGCATCCCCTGAAAATAATACTATGTAAAATGGGAAGAATTCAAGAAATTCTTCCTCTTTGGTAACTTTAGTGCTCTGTGTATAGAGCCCAGCGTGTTTTGAGCAGCTGAATCAGACCCAGTCCTTTGAGACTGGTCAAAGTGTCCACTTCTTTAAAGCTTTGTCTTTCTGAGCAGTTTTCATTTTTCCATCTATGTGACAGTTTTCAGTGAAATGAATTGGTTTACTGTGTAGTAAACACATGCTAAAGGCAACGGAGGCTGGGTGTGGCACAACATTTGTTTTTCTTCATTTACCTGCACCAGGACAAACTGCTCATTCTTGATTTGCTAACTTTCATTCTGCAAAAGGCAGGATCTGGCCAAATGACACCCTTGCACCTTCCCACTGGCAAGCTCAGTCACCAAATATCTGCTTGTTTGGTATATGTCAAGTTGTTATATGTGTAAGACTTTGCTTCAAAATTCTGACAAAATACCAGTTCCTTTTACTAAACAGGCATAATTCTCTCAACCTCATCCATAGACAAGCTGCAAAAAAAAAAAAAAAAAAAAAAAGAACTTAGAAAACCATGCAGAAAAGTAAGTAGCATAAGAATGGGTGACATTTCCCAGAAATCTCAGCTTTTTCATACCACACAGACTTTCTTGTCACTTTTTTCCCAAGTGAACTGCCAGAACTATTTCAGACAGACGCCCCAGTAACCTTTGGTGCTCCCTACAGATCTCTCCTTGTCACAGAGATTACAAAAGCAGTACTCTCAAAGAAATCAGAAACCTTGTTTTCTGCAGAAGCTCAGTTCTTGATCTTCTCCAAGGAAACAGAGCATCCTGTAAGTCTCTATTCCAGATATAGCAAAGAGCATCCGCTGCAACTAGAAGGTGCCAGATGAAAGAAATTTATTTCCTCTACCACCTAATTTTATTTCTATATCTATATATTTATAAATCCTTCTTCGTTAGTATCTGCACAATGTAAAAAGTGAATGAAAGTGCTATGAGTTATATCTTGTTCTTCTTAGGTTCAGCTCTGGGAAAAATGCGAGAGAAGTCATGATCACCCAATAAAAGATGAACAAGAGGCTTGGATCCCCTTGGACGTCTGCCAGTGGATATTGGCTGATTCTCTTTGGAGAACTCATTTACCTAAACAACTTCCTTCCTGCAGTAAGTGTTTTGAGGCTGTTGATACCCACAAAGTTGTCATGACCTCAACTATGCACCTCTTCTGAAGGATGGTTCCTTGTGTGGCACTGTAACAAATGCTGTGTGGAAGCATTGGTTCATAGTGTCACTTACAGAATCAACACTTCTACTTGATGATGAATTGGATTGCCTCTCTCTCCTTTATCTTTTAAGACCTATAACTTCATTTAACATTATGAAGAAATTGTGAAACAGGAGCCCCAAAGTTGTTTTCAAAAATGGAAATGCACTTTATATGAATGGAATCTTATTTGTACCAGTTGCTGTACAAATAAGTGTAAAGACATGATATGTACACTTGGAGAACTTCAGTCTAGAGCTACAGCCTAAAGGATATTCATGAGAAAAGCTTCAGAGACCACACTAGTCCTTGAAGGAGGGAGACCTGTTGTTGGCACATAAGACAATGAAAGCTGTAGTTAAGAAAGCTATCCAAACAACATATTGGTATGAAGATATCCTCAGGAACGGTTTATTTTCCTTAAGGCTAACAAATATATATAAATTAAGAGAAGTAGACTGGACAGGAAGGCAAAGTTTGGACTTCAGACATGCCTCTGGACTCCTCTTTATGCTTGCAAAATTGAAGAATCTGTGGGTAACTGCTAGAAACACAAAGATTCATCAGCAGTTTTGGACACCCACTGGCATCACCAAGAGGACAGTCATATTTATCCCTTATGTGATCAGCTGTTTTTGTGTCAAGAGGGAAAGACGTGACTTTTTCCGAAGATCGGGTGATTCATGTTAGAGAATGATTTCAGTTTTGTGCATGTTCCCACAAAGACTGTTTTCCAGGTGCTGGAAAAGAGGCAAGCTGAGGTTTATCTTTATTGGCTCTTCCACAGTGCACACCACATCCTGGAGTTAGTCCTTGTCATGTCTTGAAGTCCTGTGTATCTGTCCCAAGGACGTTTGCCTGCTTCTGATGTCTATGATGACAAAGCCCTGGGAAAACTAATTGACAATCTCTAAAGAGGATTAATTGAAAACAACTACATGTGGAGTCATAGCATAGAGGAGTTTGAGTGTCTTTGTTACACTAAATGTTAGACTTGGAGAACATTTTAAAATGATTGTGGAAGCTCTAGAGGTGAATTAATCAGTGTATGATTCCTTCCCCCACTGAGAGTAGTACTTGAGTGGGAAATTATTTTAAATAGGCAGAATAGAGTAGGTGTTATCAGTCTGACTGTCATTTTGTTCAGTTTGGGGAATCTTACTGGTCCCTAAGGAAAGAGAAATCACATTCCTTTACTCATGCTGTGCTAGTAAGGGATGATATGTTCAAATTACTGGGAACATTTGTTGTATTGGATGCATAGCAGGGAGAAGAAATAGCTCTCTTAATTATCATCCCACTTTCTGAAGTACATGTTGGTACAAGCTGGGCTGAAAATTTATGAAATAGAAAGAAAGAATAATAATTGAGAGAGAACTTTCTCAACCCCTCTGTGAGTAGGTACAGGCTGCCAAACTTTGGGTTAAACTGCTTGGATTAAATGCATGGCAAAGTTTCAAATCAAAACACAAAAGGAAAGGATGAGCTAAAAATACCCTTTTATTGCTATAAAACAGAGAGAAGCTGTATATCTCTTCTCATGTTTGTCGTTTAGATTTTGATGCTCTTTGTGGTGAAGTGCTGAGTGAAAATTATAACTGGGATATAGATACTGGAAAATGGAAATGTTGCTTGTCAGCCTGTGTAATATAAGCTGTCACTCATTCAGTGGAAGCAATTCCAGTTTTAAATGTCCTTTATGATGCTTCTTCTGCCCCTACACCTTTTCTTTCATGCTTCTTTCAGAGACAACAGCTTGCCATGAGATACGTGTTATGTATTTAATTCTATTTCCATTGAAGGGAAGAAAATCTGAGTGCCTGGTAGTAAAGTCTGTCAAGTTTTCTTTTGACTCAACATGTAAACATGCTGTTTGACCTTACACTAAGAATGTCACCTTTCTTTTAATCCAGCTTTCCAGAAATACAATAAGACTTTAAAAGAACCTTTTCATATCAAAAGGTGTTCTAAAGTACACAAAGGGTCTCAATTTTGTCTTGGCTAAAAATATGGCATCGGACTGTGGGAAACATCATCCAAATACATCATATTTCTGAAACCTATCCATCATCCTGTTCTCATCATTACAGATAAACACAAACACATGCAAGTAGTGTATTTTCTACCTGATGGTACATGGGATAGATCAGAGAGAAATTACTGAGCTATTCCATTTGGATTTGGGATTGTAACTTTTTCACTACTTCTTAGCATGTAACCTGACAACTAAAGAGAGAGAAAGATGTAATGGGGATGTTTTTCTTGCCTGCCCATATACTGGATGAGATTCACCTGATCAGAGGTTTATATTTAAGTCTGAGGCATAGATTGCCTTTACCGTCAAGGGAGAAGAATGGACAGCAATTTTGTATAGTTTGAATTTAACTGAGCACAGGAGATATCTAGCATAATTGGAGTTGCCCTAAGTAAATATTCTGGCCTTCCAGGTGCCAGTTCAACAGGATGTGTGTCCCACAAGACTTACAGCTTGCCAGCTTGTCCTGGGATATCTACAATGGTAGTAGGCATCTATGTTTAGGCCTTTATCTCATTTGATTATGGAGGGAGCATGCAGTGGCTAGGTAGAAACAGAAAACTTTAGTGAACATAGTCTTTAGTGTGATTACAACTTCTGTGAAAAATCCAAACACATGGAATTTCTTTCTGGTCATATCAGTGACTGTTTAAAACACTTATCCTTTCTTCTGGTTAACTCTTTCTTCTAGACCTGGTAGCATCTGCTGGCCTTAATACTGAAATGAAAATCTGATTGCTTTTGTTGTGATGGAGCCTGTTATATGAAGTGTGCTGAGAGGGAGATATGAGATGTGCTGGGTTGTGGACAACCGGTAAAGTGAAATAGCTTGTAAAAGCGGTGTGGAAAGGAAGCCAGGAGGGCTAGAGAAGACAACTTTATTCCTGTCAAAAAGTGGTAGAGACCCAACTGCCACAGATCAGAGGAGAGTGACTCAAGCCAAGTGCCTGGGTTAACTAAAGTCTAAACATGGGAACAGCAGTGGTACAGGAATGTAAGTGATACAGGTGATCCTTAGTTTGATTTCCATAAGAGGCTCAGTTTAGCAAGATTCTTAGACCCTGTCATTATAAATCATGTCTATCAAAATTACCAGAATTGCATCCTATATTAAATTCAGCAGCAGGCAATATTTCTTTCTGGATCAAGGAATGCCTTTTACTTATGCAATTGCTTTCTGCACACACCTTTTGCTCACAAGGGATCTCCCTTAGTGGGATCCAATCTGCCTTTTCCCCTTCACAGGAGACTACTCTAACTAGATTATAAGCTTGGTTGTGGAAATTACTTTCCATTGCTCCCTGCAGATGCGTACCTCTCTACAAGAAGACACTATAGCTTAATTGGAATAAAACCTTGGAACATGTAAGCAAGGAAGGCTTTGTTGCTAAATAGTCAGATCATTAACATAGAGAGGTGTGGTTTCTGCACTAAGGATGTGTTTGTATAATTTACCAGGTAAGTGGGTATTTATTATTATTATCCAGTAGCTGGGTAAATGCAAAATGGTGTAGTATAAACTGAGAGCTTCATGGTGCAAAGACCAGGACTCATATTCCTCCAGTCTTAGGTAAAGTCCCATGATGCTTTGAAGTCTTGTAAATTCAATTCAATCATATATCTTGTAGAAATGGAGTGTCCTAGTATGACAAGGATGGCCATGACTTTGAGTGAGGAAGTCTGGGAACAAGTCTTTCTGTTTGAGCTGGAACACAGTTGCAGTGAAAGGCAACCACATCCTTAAGCCATGTCAGAACTGGGGGTGGATTTTTCTCATCTGTCTTGTTGAAACCATTCCAATTTATGTCAGAATGTAAATACTCTGGGGCCAGACTGCAAATGAGAATATCTAACTCACTAAACTTCATACATAGGGCACTCAGACGGGGTAAAGGGAATGATAACTTGTACTCACCCTATTTCCTGACAGATCTGTCTATATACAAGACAGAACGTCCCATAACATCTGTGGTTGAACATTCCAT
Source organism: Manacus candei (assembly GCF_025592945.1). Classification (NCBI taxonomy): domain Eukaryota; kingdom Metazoa; phylum Chordata; class Aves; order Passeriformes; family Pipridae; genus Manacus; species Manacus candei. Next base: position 38,708,137 of record NW_026138062.1, read on the forward strand.
AATGTCTGTGTTCAGAAAGCTGATTCTCAGTGAGACCGTTTCTCACAACTAGTGAAGGAAGAAGTCTGGTGCTAACCTCAGACAATAAAAAAGAGTTGGATCAGTTATGTGGGTTTCAGATGATTGTACCCCGAGCTTCCTGTATATTCTAGATATGAAAGGCCCTGAAATGAGAGGTGTTTGGGGGAAAAAAGGGACTATAAAAAGTTTTGGTTTTTTTTTTTTTTTCCTAAGTATTGAATCTCAACTGGTGCTCAGTTACTTACACACTCCTGGAAACATAAAATGCTTCATTTTAAATTGCCATTTACAAAATATGTACATTTCCAAAGCATTTTCCCTCTCTTGGAGGAAAAGAGGACATACAAGGGAGGGAAATGTGAAGAAAATTTCACCCACACCTCAGTTTGCATATAATTCATAGAATCATAGCATCATAGAATGGTTTGGGTTGGAAAAGACCTTAAAGATCATCTGGTTCCAACCCTACTGTTGTGGGCAGGGACGCTAGACTAAGTTGCTCGGATCCCCACCCAACCTGGTCTTGAACATTCTCAGAGATGGGACATCCACCACTTCCCTGGGCAACTTGTTCCAGTGCCTCACCAGCCTCACAGTAAAGATTTTCTTTCTAAAATAATTCACGTTGATAAGAACAAAAAAGTGCAGTTTTGGTAAGTAACTTACTAGTAGCCCTTCTCCTTTCCTCCCTCCCCTCCAAAGTTAAAGAATTACACAAACTTATACTTAATGTTAGAGGACTATAATCAGGAATGCCAAATTAGACCTAAAAATAATGACATGACTTGCAATTGGTGCTTAATGGGCTGCTTTTATTTGCCTTCAGGTTTTCTTTTGTGAGTTTCTTTATGAAGAATTTTTCTTTGCTGGGACCGATTTGACCAATGGCTCTTCAGCCCAAGAGCAGCCCAAGCACTTAAGCTAATGGAGAATTTTCATTATCTCTCTCTCAAAATACCATAGGGATAAGCACTGGGGAAATGACTATTAATCATTTGTCAGCTGCAGCAGCAATATAATTTATTTTTTATCAGGCATTTAACCATGTGAAGACAAGATCACCAAAGGACAAATTTCACCTGGACAGACTGCTCGGTCTTTCATATTGTTCCTCACACAAAGTCTTGGGTGTTCACTGGTCTGACAGAGGGGAGTTTGCTTTGGGGAGTCACAGGAGATGGCTCTGTATGTGTGCAAGGTGGGTTAGGAGTGCACAATGTTAATGCTGGACCAAGGATGGTGCCTGGGGAATGTGAGTCTTACTGACAGGAGGGTAGCAATGTCTCTTCTTTCCAGTGGAAGGCAGGAGGAGACCAGCTGAGTGACTGAAGGTCAATAAGGGTGGATTGTTTGGAACACAATTGGTCTAAGCAGAGGGCTGAATGTCTTCCAAAGAATAGGAAAAAAAAAAAGGAGCAATTTAGATATCATAGGAACCCAGTAATGAAGACTGATGTTAATGTGTTAACTTAGTAAATATGAAATGGGGATGGGGGTGGTGGATGGGAAGAAAAGATCTGAGAAAAATGACCAATTGTATCATAGAATAGTTATCTTCATGACTCGCAGTTTGGAGAGCTCGTATTCCTACAATCTCCCCCAAATCTGTGTCTGGACTTCTTCTCCTACAGCACACAAAGCTTTCCCCCTTGTTTATGAGATTAGCCAAGTTCCTTGTGATTCATGACCTTCCTGGTCTACCCAAACTTCAGCTGGTGATATTTTCAGGACATTTTTCAAAATGAAGCCACCATAAACGTTCATAATTAACAAGTTTCTTGTGTGACTTGATTTTCATCAAGTCTTGATTGAGCCTTCACAGAGAAGTTTGAGTTAGAGGTATACTGGGTAGAATCACATGTTCTATCCAGGCTACATAATTGTTAGGAGCAGGGATTTCTGCAGCAGTAGTTCACTGAGTTCCTGAGAAGAAGGCAGTATGGCCAAAATGTTCTCCTAAGGTATTTTTGGCCACTTGGAGCATTAAACCGAGACATTTCTTGAAAATAGCCTTTTTGTACAGAAGTCATTATTTCCTACAGGCAGGGTAGCAACTCTTCTTAGTCACTGCCCTTACTGTTATTTCACAGGGATGCTCTTTTGCTCATGTTCCCTTGAGGGCCTGAAGAGCTCTAAGCATCTGCATGGGATATTTCTGAATGGGATGCAATACCACTCATGCTTCCTGAGCAGCAGCACTGTGACACAGTCAGAAAAAGATACTGCTATAAGAAAACCTAGGAGGTTGTCTTCTCCAGTCTCCTGCACCAGTGTGTGCCTATCTGTGCCTAAACCCTGCCTGGCTTCTGGACTTCCAACCTACTCTTAAAAATCTTCCCTGACAGAGACCCTGGCGTCTCCCTAGACAGCCTATTCCAGTGTTTAACTAGAGTTAGGCATTTCTTGCCTTGCTGCAAACAGTGGAGCAGCCCGTGGTCTGGGCACCCAGCCCTGTGTCTCCAGTCACAGCTCCCTTACCAGCCAAGGCTTTGTGATACAGGAAAGTGTCTCTTAAAATTACATTTAAAAGTTCTAATCTTCCTCTCTGAACGAATGAGTTGCTAAGCTGCTGTGCTCTGTCATCTTATTCCAGCACAGATGACTAAGGAATGAGTGTGGCAAAATGATTTTCAGTCTGTGAATAGCTACCCATATTGGGTCAAAGCACACTAGCCCTATTATTAACTGTGGTCCTGTCATTTTTGCATTTGTATGGGAATCATCTGCAGGTTTCATGACAGATCCCCTTTCTCCCATAGGCTGAGTCCACGTTGCTGAGCATCTGAGTAATACAAGGCTTATTGGTGACTGCAAGGTGTTACCTTTTCCCTTTTCTCAGCTGCTCGTTCTCCTTAAACTTGATCCTTACAGCAAAGCATCCCTTTATCCTAAATTACCACTAAATCCATTTATATGCAGACAAAAAAAAAATCACATTTTAAAGTATTTTATTACTCAGTATATTATTAATTATGTTTGAGTTCTTTTATTTCTGAATAGTTTAAATACTTATAAACTAAAATTTAAATAATTATAGCCTTCTCAGAATATTTTAAAGAAAGAGCTATCAAGTATAAAGTTGAATTTTCAATGCCTCATTTAGCATGCTGCAAAGAAGGAAAAGAAGGATATTAAAATATTTTGTATTGGAGGTTTAGAACTGAGAAGAAAGACCTAGCATTCTGATTACTAATTAAGTTCACATTTAACACAAATAAAACATGCAGGTTTGTAAGAAAGTTTGACAAAATGAAAAGCCTACAGAGATATGTACTTTTTGTGCTATAATTATATTGGAATTTTTATATTATTATAGTTATTATCTTGCCAGCACCCATGACAAAAAGCCACTATTAAATCCTCTGAAGTTGATAGTGGCTGCATATGTATGTCTGTATGTGTGTAAAAATGTGGAGAGTTGGAAAAATATTGAATGGGATGCTGAAAATAGTCCCCAATTATGCAACCACTTAACTGCAGCTACTGCAGCACAAATTTCACCTTGTGTCTGTGAGAAATTCAACAGAGACCAACTTGAGAAGAGCCTTGCTTAAGTCATGCATGATTACCTACCCTTCAGTTTGCAGGACTTCCACTGAAGTCACATGCCAAGAGCAGACAGGTGAATTACTGGCTGCAAACCCAAAGCCTGATATAGATGTTGAATACTGTAGTACTTTAAGGATGCTGGCTTGGCTCACAGCACTCCACCCACCGACCGTGAGCAGTGTGTCTCCTGAGAGATTCTTTAGTGTTACTCTTGGCTGCAGGAAATGAATAAGAGCACATGAGGCTGGCAGAACAAAGTCTGATACTGCTCACCTTTCGTTGCTTGCAAAATGTGTGCAATCATGACAGGTGAAGCCTGTGGACTGCAGGAACAGCCTAGTCATAACCTCACCGGTTCCAACAAAGGCGTTCCAAGATTTCTTTTCTTCAACTGGGGTGAGAACAGACCCCAGTACATCTTATGTGTTGCTCTTCAACTGTCTCCATCATTCTTGTTATTGATGATTTTGTTAGCGCAGAAATGTTTAATTTACTGAGGAGGATATAATTAATTCTGAGGCAAGACATGTAACCATTTTTCAGAATGGACTAAAAGTCATTCTTAACAAATACACTTGGATTTTCAGGGAAAAACCATTTTTCTATTCACATTTAGATGTATTAAAATTCTTATGGAGAACATAATTATGCATTTGAAAAGTTGCGGAGACATGAACTAGGGATAAGGATTTTTTTAAGCTGCAAAGTTGAATAGTGTTGCTCAATTATTTGAATGGAAGTTAAAGGCTAACTGGAGTCTGGAGATTAATTTGGAAACGGTCTATGTACTCTTTTTTCAGGTACATTTATGCATTCAAAATGTGAACAAACATGGGCCAAACAAGAGGAAAAGCAGCAGCTCAGGGAAGACAACTCTTTATGATTACATTAGTGTTATGTTTTCAGAATGAGGGTGTGTGCAAGCGTCTTCAGCTTTAGTTGGAGTGTGTGCATTTAGGTCAAGCCAGATTTCATTTACAGAAGATTGTCTACAGTAGCAGACTTTCTTTACTAAAGTTGCAGAAGGGTCTGCCCCTTTGCACATCCTCTCTGTCAATCTCTGATAAAGACGCCAGTCAAGCTCTGCTGGTCATTTTGCACACCAGCATTAAGACACCCAAGAGACAGAGATAATTGCCATTCTGGAGACTAGTTCATGGCTGTGGGATCCATAAAGGGAAAATTAGACTGAGAAGCGAATGCTGGGGCTTGGGTGCCTGCTGCTATGCTGACACATAATGCATTTTCCATCTGAAGGCCTTCTGGAGGGATCTTTACCAGTGCTATTAGCAGCAGAAGGGCATTGGCAGTGCTTTGTTTCACTGATTGTCAGTAGTTTTGTTGGTGGTGGGCTTTCTACCCTCCCTGCAGCCCTTGGCAGATAGAGCTCTTCTTCTTTCCCCTCACTAGCCCCTCTGCCCTGCAAGCAGAGACAAAGAGCCTGGGATGATAGCAGGAGGTAGGGGATTATCAGCAGAATTTTGGGCAGGCAGAAGCAGCTTCTCACTTCAAGGGGAGTCTAAAGTGGGAAGAGAGGACAGAATCATAGAATATCATATAGAATATATCATAGAATATACTGAGCTGGAAGGGACCCACAAGGGTCACACCCCAAGAATCACACCATGTGCCTGAGAGTGTTGTCCAAACACTTCTTGAACTCAGACTTGGACCTGTGACCACTTCCATGGGGATCCTGTTCCAATGCCCAATCACCTCTTATGTGAAAAACTTTTTCCTGATATCTAACCTAAATCTCCCCTGACTCAGCTCATGCCATCTCCTCGAGTCCTGTCACTGGTTATGAGAGTGAAGAGATCAGTACCTGCCACTTGGCTTCCCTTTGTGAGAAAGCTGCAGACCACAATGAGGTCTCTCCTCAGTCTCTTCTTCTCCAGGCTGAACAGACCAAGTGACCTCAGCCACTTCTCGTAAGGCTTCCCCTCCAGACTCCTCACCGTCCTCGTGGCCCTCCTTTGGATAGTCTCTGATAGCTCAATGTCTTTTTTATATTGTGGTGCCCAAAACTGCACACAAGTGCAAGAGGGATAGAAAATGTGTACAGAATAGCCTGGGGGGAACCAACTGTAAAGACTAGAGGAAGGAAAAGGGAACAGCAGGAAGGGAAAACCATAGTGGAGAGAATATTTCATTGATTTTTGCTAAGGTATTATACTAATTTTGTTAGGTTCTAATTTACTATGTAACTGCAGCAGATATAATTTTGTATTACCTAATAAACATACTTAATCCAATCTATTTGGTAGAGGGGACCAAAATCCAGTATGTGAGCTGATATAAGAGTCCACAGAGGAGCTTCTACTATTGTCATGAGGGATGCATGTAAAGATTAAGTGAAGGATCTTGTCTTTGCATAGTGGTTGGAGAGTAGGATCATCTCATCTAATTAAAGTTATCTATGGTATAAGCATAAGTCACTCTAGGTTCCTTTCAGAGTCGACTGAGAGAAGTAGGTATTGTCAAAAAGTGATTCACTTGACCTATTTGTAGCCATTTATTTTAGGATGAAATGATCAACCCCTCACCCCACCCGCCAACTGCCTATTTCTGTGCATTGACTGTAAAGAGCAGTAAAGGTACTAGCTGAAGGGTAAATGTCTACATTGTAGGTTTTTGCTTTTGGCCAAATGAATCAGTGGATCTTTAGATTTTATCTTTACTTATTATTGGCTCAGACCCTTATGCTATAGTAATGCATGGTTTTGGGGCAATATGATCACACCAAGAACTGCTCTTTTTCTGCCCCTTTCATCTCTGTCTTTCTATTTTATTTTCTATCTATTCTAAAATATTTTCATTTTCTGTTTGTCTTTTCTCTCCCCTGTCTTTCTATGTGTCTTCCTTTTCTCTGCAGCACTTTCCGGTCCTTTCTTGTTTTTTTTCCTGAAATTGTGTTCAATGAAATAATTAATACAAGTCCTTAAAATTATTAAGATTATGAAGGTAGTATGCCAGTAGGAGTAACGGGAAGAGAGCACATAACTCTCAGAACTCCTGTGTTGGTCAGGTTTTCAAGGTTGTCTGGCTGTCTTCACAGCCTGGAGGGTTGGAAATATGCATTGTAAAATAAAAGCTTAAGCTGTTCTGAACCTGAATGAGTCCTAAACATTACACTAAATATACTGCATTCAGAAAAATGTATTCCAGGGATGAGCTGCTCGGTGTGTTTGCTCGATAATGTCAATTCCAGAACACCATATTTCACTCCTATATTTTTTAAAGTTGCTATAGTTTTGGTACACTTCTTTCTTTTTGTTGAACTGACTGATGAGGTTACATCCTGGCCTTGCTGCAAACCGTGGGAGTTGACTCCGGACCTGGATTTTAGCTGCTCTCTGCTTAGAGGGACTAAGCTTTTAAACTCAGTGGGTATGGGCCACATTGTACCTTGTGCTGTCATTTTCCTTTCTGCTGAGGACTCTCATCTGTGTGCTGGTGAGACAGGGGAGAGGATACAGTATAGGGAAGAGGATTTAGTGGGAATGTATTTCATAGGATAACCAAAGCGTGCCACAGCTGTGGCCCTCTCAGCCAGTGCAGGGCCATTTTTCTAATTAAATTTTCAGTCTCTTTCTCAGTAGGAAATGTAAACTCTGAAAATGAGATATATGGCGGATTAATTGGATGGGGAACCTTCAGGTTCTGGGTGCCAGCCCATTACCCGGAGGTGAATGCTCTTCCCCCCTGCCCCCACCACGTGGCCCGGCGACCCTGTAAGGAGCTCACACAGACCACCAGGGAGGGATGGACAAAAGAGGAAGTTTATTGTGGGGTAGGTGTTTATAAGGCTTTTAGGAGGGTTAAAAGGGGACCAAATACAGGTTCAGGGTTTTACAGAAAAACCAGTCAGGTAAAGAGTTAACAGCCAATAGGAATGGGTTAACAAAGGCCAATGAGAACACCTCAGGACATCTTCGTAGGACATTCCTGTATGGGAGATAAGAGTCCTTCACAGAGGGTGTTGGGAAGAAGGAGCAGTGACTTTGCAGAAATGCAAAAAAGCATTTTAAGACATGTTTAAACAACATTAAAAACTTCTGTTTCTATAACATTTGAGCTGTTTTCTTCTTTTTCTTCACCAGTCCATCTTTGACAGGATTTTTTCCATCCTACATATGGTATATCCATTGCCACAGAGATATCTTTTTTTTTTCCCCATTGAAATTAGTGAATGATACCACTATAGAACCCTACAGAGACATGAAGGCTGTGGATCTCACACTGCTGGACAGTCTTCTTGGGAACATGGTGTGAAATCATCTGATAGTCAACAAAGGTGCAGAAAAGCTGCTGAGCAGAGACAGGTAGAAATCCTGATATTTTCCCTACTGCCCCTGAAGTCTCAGTAATATCCTTCTGTTCTTTCTGCTCCACTGAGCCTGGGAGCATGAACCATCCAACAGGATGTCTGGGGTCTGCAGCACCTGCAAGGGCATGGGGTGGCTGGCTGGAAGGTGATGGGTGCTGGGGCAGACGTGGGCTTGCATGCCAGGAGCCCAGCAAAAGCAGGAACAACTATATCTGTCCACTGAGTCCTGGCACCAAACTCAATTCCCAGTCCTGGGCTGTGATGCTGAGGTGAGCAGTGGTGCTCCCTGACATTTTGGGGATGGGATCTCCTCTCTCCACCAACTCTACTCACTTCTCCAGGACTGAAGATAAATATTGCTGCCTCTGACTTTTTTCTTGCAAACATAGTGGCTTGTTGCTTTTTTCATTTCCAACAAGATTATGCAAAACCTCCATAGCATTAAGACGTTTATCACCTCATCTTTTAAAATCTTGTTGCTTTCGTGTTTATGGTTCAGTTGTTCTCAGTGGTGCCTGATTTTCCTCCTGTTAGTCATCTTCAGCTTCTTAGCCTGAAGAAAAAACACTCAAACCTTATAAATTGCAGTCCTCTAAAAGAGTAAAACTCTATTATTTGTGTTGTCTTCAGTGTAGACTCATATGCATGCATTATGCACATTGTTCTCTCATCAACAGTAAAAGAACCCAAAGTATTTCAGAAGAAGAAATGAAGAACACAAATCTTGTGGCCCTTTATAACTTATCTTTTTAACTCAAAGAAAATTAAGGAAGAATTTTAATGTTGGTTGGAGAGACCCATTTCTCTTCCAGAATTTGCTAGCAAAGTTCATTTTACATTGCTAAATTTCTTAATGTGGAATTATTAACAGCTACTCAGCTTCTGGTTAGGCCCATAAAAGATAATAGGTTGCCTATAGGAAGTAGAGATTTTCTTGGAGTGGCTTCTTGTTTCACGGAAAGCCAGAACAGGTATTTTCCAATAAAATCCAAAGAAGAAAAGAGAAATTAGCTCAAGATCAGCAAGTTTAAATTAGCAGAACTTTCTCCTTAATAAAATATATTTGAGTATTTTACCTATCTATTTCTTATTTGCCCCTTGTAACATCAAATCTATCTCTCTGCCTGTGTCTCACACTTTTATTTCTGTTCAACCAAAGATGAGACTTTGCTCAGGAAAGAGACTCCTCAGAAGACCTTTCACACTATTTAAAACCCAATTACCCTGAAAATCCTTCTCTTTCCAGCTATTTCTCAAGTGTTTGGATTATGATGAAATTGCTCTGCTTGATTATAAGAAGGTACACTTGCCTTACTAATAGAAGAACAAGAGCTTTTGCTTCTGTTTTCTATATCTGTACGCTTATACAAGTCTACTTGAACAAAAAAGTTACTGTTTTTAATATTTAATGAGCTATTTCTTAATATAAATAAGGATGAGCAGAATAGGACAGGAGAGGATAGGAAAGAAGCTACCACAGACAGTAGCACAGTACTTCTGTTACTTATTCCTGGATTTCTTCAAAGAAGTTGTTTATTTAGGAACTTATTGGTTTTACTAATATTAGAACAACTCAGGTTGTGTCTATAATTTTTCTTAATGTGATTTCACATTTTTCTCTTTCATTTTAAATCTTGTCTGCATTAAGTCATTTTAATGCTTTTGTGGTAAGTAAAAATTAATTTCTGCTGTACGATGAACTGAATGGGGTAGCACTCTGATTCCATGCATTTCTTCTTAGTTTTCACCTGCAAGGACTTCAAGGTGCTTCTCAAAATCTGGGGAAGCGTTCAACATTTGAGGTAGCATGGATGTTTCCAGCGTTAACCTGCTTCTTTCTGCTGCAATGCATTTGCATTGTGTTCTATTTGTATCCAACCAACAAAGAAATTGCTTTTTAACATTTTTGACACCTTGTTCATGTTGAGTCGTGTAAAGCATTAAACTATTGTCAGTGGATGGAAACCACAACACTAGTTGAAGACAAACCACATGCATGAAGGAAAAAAACGTGTTGTCAATTTGAGATGATACAGCAGGCATACATTCCACTTCATGGTAAAAACAGGAAAAAAATTTTACAGAAGCTTTGTATTGTACAGTGGTTAGTATTAAAAATACTTCAAACCAACACTATTAGCACTTTCACCTTTCTGGAAACAAATTCTCATCACTTTACAGAAGCTTCTGTGGTTTAGCTTTAGTTGTTCTTATTGTTCTTGTAACTGAACAATGATGTGAAAAACTGATTTTATAGAAAACTTTACTAGTGACCTGAATTGCAGCACTCACTCTCTTTGCAGACCAGGCACTTGGTTGCACCACTGTAGTGAGAGCTAAGATTTACATCGTCTTTTTAAAAGAAATATTCCAAAAATATAGTTTACTTATTGGTTTTAATAGTAAAATGTTCCATGGTTTCAGGATTTTAATGGTACTTTTCTGTAAAAATACTTTGCATATCTGTCTGCTTATTTATCTAAAGAGACAAGCTTTTAAAATAGTATTCATTTAGCAGCAAATGTTGGTGGTAGCTAGAATTTACTTCTGCATTGCTACAAGCAGTTAAATTCCCATTATATCAGTATGTAACTTTCCTGTGGCTTTTTTTTTTTTTTTTTGGTAAAAGATTTGGAGATTCATTCACCCAGGGCCAGATTCAGAGAAGTCCTGAGGACTTCTACAGGGTGCTGAGCACCTCAGCCCATATCAGCAGGGATGAAAACTATGGGATTTGGTCCACACTGCTCTCAGCTCCCCCATGACATCATTATTTGTTCAAGCTTATTCACATTACAGACATTTGCTCTGTAATTGCTTGCAAAACACCTTGAGAAGTTTTGAGTGAAACGTGCTGCAAAAGAGAAATATTGATGTTATGGCAAGCACATTGCAAGCTCCCCCAGGTGCATGATTACCTCACAGTAACCTACCTTTGTTGGAAATTTTTGCATAAAACATGTTGACATGAAAGAGAACTTCAGAATTCATTAGGAGTTTTCCATAGAGAAAAGGAGTTGTCTTTTTTTTTGATATTTTCCTTTTTTTTGTTTGTTTGTCTCCTTCCTCTCCCCCTCAACAGAACATTTTAGAAAGGGTTCAGCTCAAATTCTGCAGCTGAAATCCATATATAGATACATAGTTGTTTCTAGTTATGTCACCATTACAAAATATATTGACTTAATAACTCTTGGTGAAAACCTTTCCTACTAGTATTCACACTAATCTCTGCATAGAAACATTCCTCTGGGAACTGACTATCTGTTTTTCAAAGAGCACAAGAATCTTTGGAATATGAAACTTTGGTATCCTGATGTTAAGTAACATCAGCGAGAGTGACAGAGCTCCGAGTAGCACAAATGCTCATATTTGAAAGTTGTATTCCTTCACCAAAACAAAGTAACAGGAACTAAATGACAGGAAAATAATTTACCTTCATATTTGCCTGTAGCCTTGTTTTAAGGAACCAAGTGACAGTGAAGAATGAAGCAAAAAGATCAATTAAGTTTTCAAGGACTAAAGGTAAAGGAGAAAAATGGAAGGAACAAAAAAGTGGATTCTGAAGTGATGCTAAAACTTAAGTCATTATATTTTGCAATGCTTTCAAATATTTCTCTGGAATATTAGGATTCTTTTGATACACATAGTCACAGACAGCAGGTTAGATAGTTGAACATCTGGAAAGGTTGCTGAACACTATTAAGTATAGTATATAATATTAAAACTATGTGCTATGTGCTATTAGGCAGAGACAACCTGAAGTTCATGTTAAAGATACATCTGGTGTAAAGAACCTGGGACAGTTGTACCAACATTTTAAAGCCATGCACATGACATTTTCCTGCTTGAAGGAGTTGCTTTTGCAACAAGATCATTTGATATCTCTGGGTGAAATAGAGTAGATTTTATTACAATAGATTTTATTTAGAGGTTCAATAGGATCTTTCATTTGTACAACATTTTG